>NC_067289.1:22246607-25059107 GCF_020740795.1 Apus apus | reverse complement strand
TGTGGGACCTGCAACACAGAGCCTGGAACTTGGAAATTGGGTTTAACCCACCAGGAATTTTGTCTGTTTGGTTTTAACCCACCGTGTTGTTTGGCAAGATAAATTAATTATGACATTTGTTGTGTTTCTTTTGTTTTATAGCTAAAGCAGATGAGGCATTAAAGGCTAAAGAGAGAAGTGAGGAGGAAGCAAAGAAAAGAAAGGAAGAAGGTAAGATGCTTTTTTATTTTTAATTCAGTATGAAACTACAATCCTGTAATTTTCAAACTGTTATTTATAAGGATCCAAGTTCCAGTGAGGCTGGGTGATTTCCTTACCAGGGCCTGTGAGATGGCAATGGCCAGTCTGCCCCTCCTGTGGTTCAGCCCTACTTTCTGCCCATCACCTGAAGAGGAACAAGAACTATTACATTTTGCACCAGAAATTTCAACCAGATTTTAAAAAATCTTTCTAGCTGCCATTAGAGCCAGGTGATATATATGTTAAGACCTGGTGACCAGCCATTACCACTGGTTTGGGCTGTGGCTATAAGGCTTGATTAAACCAGCAAGTGCAGTCCTTAATTTTATCTGTGTATTGTGCCACAAAGTGAGCTGATCCATGTCTCAGTGAAGTGTGGTGCCCTGAAAGGTGGTAGGATCTGAGCTGCTTTCCTCTGCAGGACACTGGGTGGAAAGTTAATGTAGAGCACCTGGATAATTAAAACAAATGTATTTTGCTCTAATGTTGGTGTAATGGGAAGAGACATTTTCAGCAGTGTGATGGAGCCAGTGCAAACAATCTGAAGAGCCTCCAAGTTTCTCACTTGAGCCTTGATAGACATTCCTGCCTCAGAGAAAATACCTCAGTTGTTCGAGTTAAAATGAGTCGTTTCACTCTCTGTGCCATCTGTTATTTTTTGCACTGACATAAACAAAAAACAACATAGTGCATGTCTCGGTGGTTTTACTCTAGAAATACATGTTTTCCATGTGCTGACTTCAGGTGCTGTTTCTTTGGTTGCAATCAGATGTCTCCAGTTTTCTTCCATACCCCTTGTTGCTTTAGCTGGAACTCCAGCCTTCAGAATTTCTGAAGGCAATTTAAAGCTTATTTGCACTTCAGATACAAACAAGCTTCTTTAAATCCTCTTGTGCAGGAGAAAATGCAGTCTGCTTTGCAGGTTGGATTCAGCTGGTGGCTGTCCTCCAGGATTTATACATTTTTACATGATTTCCCACCCCGTTTATTTTTTGATGTAGATGTCTTTAATAAGCTCCATCCAAACCGTGGGACTCAGAGTGAAGGATGCTAAGGAAGCATTTCAAAACTCTAATGTAATCTTTATTAAAAATGCATGCAATTGATTCCCTTCATCTGGTTTTGGGTGTTTGGTTCTGCATTATCAGGCTAATCCAAAGAATCTAATGTGCACTGACTGCTTAGAAAACTAATCCAGAAGTTCCTAGTTTTGCATATCTAAGGGTGGATGAAATTTCCACCTCTGCTTCTTCTATTACATCGTGTTCTAGCACAGCTTTACTGGCTCTCTGAGAGAAGGCTTTGGTGGTGCTAAGCACTGTCCACCATGAGACTCAGCTCCAAGCCCTGGTGAATCTGGCAGTCCACTTTCACTCATCCCAGATTCCTGGTAATTATGGGATGATTTTATTCCTGACAAACTTGTTGCTGCTGGCCCTGTGCAGTTTTAGGTGTAATGTTCTGGCCTTCCTGAATGTCTTCTACCCAAAGCACCTGCTGTGCTTGACAAAAAAGGAAAATATTTTGTAATTATCTTTGAAAAATTTGAACTAATCAATTGCGTTTCTTTCTCTGTTTGAAAGAGGTTGGAGGTGTCCACATTTAATAATCTTTTAGTTTAATGATGTTTAAAACCCAGTGAAATGGATGCTAAGCTGCTTTTTTTTTCCACTTCAAAGAGTACTGGGCAATTGTTACATCTGAAGGAAACACTTTCTTTTATGTTAATTTTCTAATTATATTATCTGGGAGACACTGTGAGAACTTACCATGGAGATGTTGATGCTCCTGCATCGCAGCTAAATGGAATGGGTCCAGGAGTATCCCCAAAAAGAACTGCCCCAGTGTATTTGCCTGGGCTAGCAGTGACCACCAGAGCCCCCCATGGTCTGGTGCCTTTAGTGATTAAAGCTAAACTGGGGGCAATCTGAAAGTGTCTCAAGCAGAAGTTGACAACAGAGGTTCATGGGCAACCGCCACTTCAAAGCAGAGTGTTTGTTCCACCGCTGCAGGTCGCCCCAGGCCTCTGAAGTCTATGGGGTTTTCTTGAGCTGCATCAGGAGTGTCCTAGGCCCTCAGAGTAGCTCTTTAAATAGTTGGGTATGAAAGAGGTATTTTTGCCTGTAGGAAAGGAATCCAGGACACTTGAAAAGCAAGTCCCCAGTTTGGAAAAGTGTTTCCAAGCAGCGGCGCAGCTGAATGTTACTGAGTCCTCCAGTATTTTGCAATGTACCTAATACTGCATCCAGAGCACTACAAAATAGAGTTTGCCTGGTGAGTATGGTGCACAGAGTGGGTTTATATAAATATAATAAGATGGGACTTGATGTAGAACTCTATCTCGGATGACTTTCCATGGGGAGTAGACACCAAAGGGCCATCTGTGCCTTTAGGTGGATTCCCTTGCACTAAAAAGGCATCACAACATTCATTATATATATGTTAAAACAAACCCCTGTAAAAATCTGTAACCCCTGGATTTATCTAGCCTAGCAAAATGAAAGTTTTAGTCATAGAATCACAGCCTGGTTTGGGTTGGAAGGGACCTTAAAGATTATCTAGGTAGACACCCCTGCCTTAGCCTGGGATACCTCCCACTAGATCAGGTTGCTCCAAGCCCCATCCAACCTGGCCATGAACACTTCCAGGGAGAATTTTTTTACTTTGGGACTGTGAGAAGATGAGAGGGATTAATTTGTGCCCAATGTTAACCCCACTTGGAGAACTATGTATGATACTGAAGATAAAAACAAAAGGACCAGTAGGACAGCCTGGGTGGGCTTTGTCTGAGCAGGGAAGCAAGGGACAAGGGACACTTGTGGTTCTCAATGAAAAAGGGACCAAACCAGGCAGATGTGTCCCGTCTGCAATGTGGTACCTGAGGTTTGGAGCCATCCAGCTGTGCTGGGGCAGCCTTTTCTCCCCCATGTTCCAGACCATGATGGGAGGTGTGCTGTGGAGATGGGAGAGCCAGGACCAGGCTCCCAGCGGGGCTGCGCGAGAGGGCATGGGGCTCTGCTTGGGCACGTCTGATGTGGGGCTTGGGAAGTTCACTTGTGGGACTTTCATCCCCTCCCACTGTCAGCAGCTCACGTGCTTGCAACTGCTTTGCTGCACGGGTTATAAAGGGTGACCATGGAAAGGTGAAGGGGGAAAAGAAAAAGGGCTGGTTGGTGAGTTGGAGACAAAGGTAAGTTGGAGCGAAAGCAGGAGGATGGCTTCTTTTCAATTTATTAATAAGCACCATAAAAACTGTCCTGTGGTGTCTTTGAAAAAGTTGTAAGGATGTTACAGTGTTCTGAAATGAATAGAAAATGTTTCCTGAAGAGAAGCTTGTTAAATAAAATTCATCAATTTGTCTGAGTAGCTAGCTACCAATTAATCCTGAAATGTTTCATTTTCACTGGAAAATAAGTGGTCTTATTAAACCGTGTAGCAAGTGGCAAGGCACACCAGGTCCAGGCAGGGCACACCAGGTCCAGGCAGGGCACACCAGGTCCAGGCAGGGCACACCAGGTCCAGGCAGGGCACACCAGGTCCAGGCAAGGCACACCAGGTCCAGGCAAGGCAGCCAGAGAAGTTGCACCATGTAAAGCACCACTTCTGGGTAGTTTTATGTCCCACTTGTGTTTACAAACAAGACCTTTATCCTTCCTGCGTTCATCAAGGTGTGTGTGTGTGTTCCCTTCCCCCCTCAGCCAGGCACTTTCCATCTGCTCCTTCCGTTCACACCTTTTCCTTGCAAAAAGAGCTTTTTGCCACTTGTTGTCTTCTCACTTCCTCCTACAGCTTCTGGAGCCATTTTTGGGCCCTATTTGATTGCTCTTTTGTAATTCACAGCTCACCTGTATCTGCTTAGAGGCGTGAGCTGGGTGGACAGAGATGCACTCCTGATTTCTCCTTTTCCCATCTTTCCCATACAAAAAGTGTTGATGTTATTTCATTCCCTTTGACTGACTTAGGTTTTGGTTTCTCTTTTTGGTTATGCAGAGCACAATTTTCTTTATTTTTCATCATGACATTCTCACTGCATTAGCTTCTATCACATATTGCCCCATCCCTGGAGGTGTTGAAGGGCAGGTTGGATGGGGCTTGGAGCAACCTGGGCTGGTGGGAGGTGTCCCTGCCCATGCAGGAGGTTGGATCTAGATGATCTTTTAAGGTCCCTTCCAAGCCAAACCATTCTGGGATTCTATGATAAATTTGGGACAGATGTGAAAATTCTGCTTGTTTTTCTTTTTAATTCACACAACTATTTTCTTACGTATGTAATTGTTCCTGGTGATTCCCTGCCTGCTCCCACAGGCCCTTTTGGTTGGGGTGTTCATAATGAAATTGTGGAAGTCCTGTAAGGAGTTTGTGCAAGTCACAAATCCAAGAATGTTCAGTTAGAAGGTGCCCTGTGTTTTGGCAGTTGCTGCCTGATGAACTTTCTTCTGTCTGTTCATCCTCAAACATGAGTGTTTGCCTAAAATACCTGTAGGTTCATCCATAAATTGTTGAAAATTTTGAAGATCTTTTTTAAAAAAACAACTTTTTTCCCCCAAAAAATTCTAAATACCAAATTTTTAAAACATTGGGAATTCATCAATATTTAACCATCTTCTGGGTTTAAACAGAATTCTCCAAAAGGATATTTTGGAGCTGCCAGCCCATGTGGCACCTCTGGAACCCTCACTCAGGAAAAGCTGAGGTTCCTAACTTGCAGGAAGCAAAACCCTCCCTGCAAATAAAGGGATTGTTCCTCAGCCTGGGAAAACTGGTTATTCACACCCCCCACCCTATAGCAACGGTGTCTTAACATTACATTTATTGTCATTTTATTGCCAGATCAGGTGTGAGATTAGATGTTGGATGTTACATGTAATCTGCTTGGGAATCAAATTATTTGACCTCCAAGCCCACCCTGCCCCTCCTGCTGGTTTGCTGCTAAATATGCAGCGTTTTCCTGTCATGAATACAAATGGAGGACAAATTAGAATCTACAGACAGCTGACCTGAGTGCCAGATTAGAGACTGAGGGCTTGTGCTGTTTTAAATGTTTTAATTACCATAGTCCCTATAGCCAGTTGAAGGACAAGCACCAAAATGATAGATATATATATATATATTTATAAATTTTTTTGTGACAAAAACCCAAAGAAGGAAAGCAAAAGGCTCCCTCTGTCTCCTTTGAATTTTTTTGATTACATTTGCACTTCCATTGGAGCTGTGCTAATTTGCTGCATGAAATTAGGTCTATTAATGAAAGATGTGCTACTTTTACAAGAGTGTTTTCACTGTGGAGGGTTTTTGCTACTTTAGTTTTGTTTACTTGTTTCCATTTGGGACTGTCTGAAAAATGGCATCAAAACCTTGCGGGGATGGTGCTGTCGGACTCACTGCTCAGTCCAGGCCTGGGAAGCCAAACTCAAAGTAGTCAAAAAGGATAATAAATAAAAATACAATCAAGAAATAAAGCCTGTGATGTGCAGGGAGAGGAATATTCGAATGTGTGGGATGGTCTTGCTGTAAGGTTTTTGGGTAGTTTCATTTAGCGACAATATTTATAAATAATCAGTTGCAGTTGTGTGGGGAGGAGGAGCTGGGGATGGAGCTGCCAGCCTGTGCTGGTGCTCTCCAGCACCAAGATGCACAGGGAGGAAGGTTTCTCTCCCATAACGAGGAAAAGAAGTTTTTTCAGAAGGCAACTAAGTACAAAATTGTTCTTTAGAAATCAACTGCCAGGTAAGTGGAGGGGACGCTGGTGCTTGCGGTGTCCCCACGGCTCCATCCTGGCATTTGCATTTGCTGTTTCTGGTGTGTGTTGGCCCAGTGTTGAATGGATTAGTTATGCCTACCCGGGAAGCAAGGAAACATTTTTATATACTCTGGGGAAATAAATTTGGCAGAAAATCAGCATGAGTAGATTTAATTATCACTCGGAGACCTTTCCCTTTTCTGGCTTAGTGATCCTGAAACTCGGCGCGTTGCACTGAAATCTGTGTGGACACTGAGCTTCGCTTCCCAATTTGTTCCTCCACGCGATGATAAGCCAAGCAATTACTGGTTTATTGATTTTTCATCATGGCAAATTTAAAGTTGATTTTTTCCTGAAAAGGCAGGGGTGATTAAGTGTTTCCCCTCGGTTTAGTACAAGAGAGCTGTGTGGCAGAATCTAATATCCTGAGGTCAACCTCTGCAGGCAGATAATACGGTGTCTTGGCCACGTGCTAAGGAGAGAAATCAGGGCTACAAATGTGATAGGATATATGTGGAGACAGTTTAATTTGCTCCATTTATATGAACAAGTCATGTGGCACATGCTTGGAAAGCATCATTTTGAATAGGCTTGGAAATGAAGCCCACGTGGGCAGGAGGAACAAGGGGATGCAAACGAGCAGCATTAGAGCATTTAGTGCTGGGAGGGAATTGTCCTTTCTACAGAAAAAGAAAACAAATCCCTGATTTGTCCTGGTGGGGAAAGCACCTCATGTTTTATGGCACTTTTGGGAAGATGTGGATTAATAGGATTTAAGTCAGAGCAGGAAAATTGTGCTTTGCACAGCTGATACAGTGTAGCCTTGATGGACTGACAAACCAGCATATCAATGGACTCAGGTAAAGCAGCAGAGATGTGTGCACCACAGGTGCATTTTTCCCCTCCTATCTTTGTATTTCATAGTGAATAAATTTGTAAATCTAGTTTAAAATATTTTCAAATGAAAGAGAACTTGCACTTCATTTTGGTCAGTTGGGGATGGTTCTCAGCACCTTCCCACTGACCTTCTGCCACTTTACTCACTGCTGCAGAGGACAACAACATGCAGGGCTGCTGTGAAGCCATGGCAGAGAAATCAGACTGGTGGGGGTTTGATGGTTGGACTCCATTATCCAGTTGTTAAACTTGATGATTTTAAAGGTCTTTTCCAACCGGAATGATTCTGTGATTAACTCATTGATGGAAAATGTAGGAAATGTGTTTTATATAAATGTGTGGTGCTTAGAAGCATGACTTCAGCAGGGGACTCGGTAGAGCAGGGTTACTGGTTGGTAGGGTTAGATTATGATTGAACTTGATGATCCTGAAAGTCCCTTCCAATCACAGTGATTCTGTGATTCTGTGACAGGCTCTGGTTGCAATATTTTAATCCAGATTTTCAGTGGATTTGGTTTGTCTAAAGAGTTATTGTTAAGCCAGTATGGATTCTTGTCCTGATTCAGCCCCATATGTTGCACAGTCTTGGGGCTACAGTTTTGATTTGGATGTGTCTTGTTTTACTGTTTCACCTCCACTCAGTAGAGGAGCTGAATTATTAGAATTAATGGAAACTCAGAAGATGCAGAAATTCAGATAGCTGCCTTTTTGCTCACTCGTGTGACTACAATGCCCCTTTCCTACGTAGGACAGTAATGAGATGTTGAAGCATCAGAAGTGCTTCTGCCATGCCTCCTGCCTGTGCTGCAGCCCAGCAGCATGGTGCCACTAGTGCTGTCCTTTGAGCTTGTCCTCCTTGCTGAACTCTCAGTGGTGACAAGCTGAGAGCAGAATTTCCCACCAGAAACCCTCTGTGGGCAGCTGGAGCTGCCAGGCATGCTCCCTGCTGCCTCCTGCCCTGCCCCACTGCATGAGCAGGATGAATCCATCCTAGTGCCTGCACTAAACCAAGTTCCTTGAGGATGTCAAGCCCACGTGGATTTTGGGAGATGGAGGGAGCACAAAGGAAGGGTTAGTATGTAGAGGAAAGCCTGGAGGACTCCACTTCTACGTGCTCGTTTAATTACAAATTCTGCATCTATCCCAAGCCACAAACTCATTTTTTTATACTCACCTTTAACCTGTTGGTCGAGTGTTCTGATGTGGAGACTAACCAGTGGTTTCTCCAAGACAAAAGAGGTATTTTGCTTAATGCTTCCTTTAGTAGAAGTTACAGGACTGTACTCTGGTAGAATTGGTTTTAAAAATGTGGGTTGGATCTTCAACAAAAAGATTTGATTGCATGAGGTGAAGCCTTGCAGCTCTAATAAGTTAAAGTGCTTTACTCAATGATACAGAAATATATGAGGATGCCCTTTAAGTTCATTAGTTGTTGCCTTAGGTCATTGTTTCTGTTCAGTAAATTTTCTGGAAGTTCATTGTTGTGGCAATGACCCAAACTCAGTCTTAAGTCTGCAAATTCTTTAGGATAAGTAACATGTAAAGAGCAGATCCTGTTTGTTTGGGGTTTTTTTTACCGTCTTCTCGAAATTGTAATTTCAAATCTTTCCAGGGCTGCCTTCATAATGGCAGGTTTTAAGCAAAGTGTGAGTCTCAGCAGCTCCGCCCTTTGTGTCCCTTGGGAGGGGACGTGGCATCATTAGTGTGACACCAGCACCTGGTGTTGTGCTGCCCGGCCCCGGGGGACGCCACAGCAGCTGGCGCACGCTCTGATCTTTTCTCATCCCTGTTTAATCTTTTTATTGGCGTTTTATAATTAAAAGTAAGCAGGAACAAGTCAAGGAGAATATAAAAATGGGAAGTTCTTGAGCAGTTGCAGTGGCATAATGTTGGGGAAAGCATCTGAATGCCAGTAAAAGCCTGGGCAGGGTGACACTGCAGCCTGGCTTCGCTGCTGGCCGCTCCCCGGGGCCCCGTTCTGCCCCAGCGGAGCCGGTCACAGGGAAGGGGATCAGTGCACCCCCCAGATAATGGCTGCTTGAATAATCAATTCCAGGCTTTTTATTAAAGCCTCTGTAATTAGTAATCACTCTGAATTGTGTTCCTTAAATTTTAGATGGGTTTGTTCCTGCCCATCACCTTCTGCCCTTTGCTTTTTCTTACCTCCCTCTGCTCTTCCCCTGGAGAGTCCCTGTCCAGGTCCCCCCATCCTGCTGTGGGTCCATCCCTGGGGATTTGCTGTTGGGTGTCATGCAGGCTTCGCCTGTGCTGCTGGTGCTCCAGGCTTCCTCCCTGACTCTGCTGCCTGCTACTGGGGTTTGCTCTGGGCTCCTCAGCACAGGAAAGACATGGAGCTGCTGGAGGGAGTCCAGAGGAGGCCACAGAGATGGTCCGAGGGCTGGAGCAGCTCTGCTCTGGTGCCAGGCTGGGAGAGTTGGGGTGTTCAGCCTGGAGAAGAGAAGGCTCCAGGGAGACCTTAGAGCACCTTCCAGTGCCTGAAGGGGCTCCAGGAAAGCTGGGGAGGGGCTTTTGACAAGGGCAGGGAGTGACAGGACAAGGAGTGATGATTTTAAACTAAAAGAGGGGAGATTTAGACTAGATATAAGGAAGAACTTTGTTATGATGTGAGTGGCAAGATACTGGTGCAGGTTGCCCAGAGGGGTGGAAGGTGCCCCATCTCTGGAAACATTCCAGGTCAGGTTGGATGGGGCTCTAAGATACCTGATGGGATTGAAAATGTTCCTGCCCAAGGCAGGGGGGGCTGGACTAGTTGACATTGAAAGGCCCCTTCCAACCACAGCCATTCTGTGATAAGGTGGGTCTGAGTTGGCAGCTGTGGTGAGTGGGATGCTCAGCTCATGGAGGCTGTGGAAGGACTCAGGGACTCTCTCCACCTCCATGTGAGCATGTGCCCGGCACAGCTTGGGTCTGGAAGCCCCAATTCAGCATGGTCTTAAGGAGTGCTTGACTTAGAAAATATATATTTATGTTTTCATAGCACCACCAAGTTCCCCAAGGAGTAGGTGAGAAGGTCTGGTGCAACAGCACATTGCTTGATGGGCAAAATTTGGCAGGGAAGGAAAAGAAAATGCTCGTGCTCTTAAAAAGTCTTTAATTGAATAATTTCGAGTTGGGAACCATTAAAGTAGTGAAACAGCACATTCTTCTTGTCGTCACTGGGGCTCAGTTCATTCATGGCTGTTTTTATAACACTGGTCACATGATATTAGTTTGTGGGTTTTTTTCTGTGTCGTGGGCTAAAAGGAACTGAAATGTGAGTGAGACCTCTGGAGTGTCCCCTTCCAATTGCTGTACTGGGCTCCTGACTTGGGCCGTGCCGTGAAGGGGCAGGTTGTTCCTGTGAGGGATTTTGTCAGGGAGCAGCGAGGCTGGACTGTGGAAACACCAACATTTCTCAGTTTCTGCAGAAAGAAATGAGTTAGAGGAAACTTTGTAGTGCTGCTGTAGTGCTCCTCTGAGCTGAGGAGTAACCCGAAGCATTTAAAAGAATGCAGGGGGAATAAACAATATATAAAGAGGGGAATTGCCTGTGGACGGGTCTAGCAGAGCTGAGGTTTCAGTTCAGGCATTTGGAAGGACAGAGCCAAGTCCCACCAGTAAAATCAGGCTGGAGTTTTACATGAGGGACATCACGTGTGTTGTGTGAGAGCATTGAAACCCCAAGTTGACGTGAATAACGTCCCAGGACCTCAGGGACCTGGGAAGTGAAAGATATGGGAAATAATTCCCCGTTTGGCTCTGGTGTAACACTGGGCTTCCTTCTGAGGGGGAGGGGGTGAGGACCCATGGAAGGAAGGAGATTTTGGGCTGTTCAGCATAAAGTTGCACAGTGTTTTGGGTAAAACATCCTGTTATCAATAAATAGTCGCTTGTTGGTAGCAGGGCTGGCACAGCAGCCAAGTTATTGAGGAATGTGTTTGACTTCAGTATGTGTTCAATTCCCAGCCCTCCTGGGTGAGCAGGCAGCCCCAGGCCAGCTGCCCTGAAACTCCAAAAAAGCAGGATTTGTCAATTTAAAAAATTCTCTTAAGCATAAGCTGCAAAAAGAACAGAACGAGGGGTTTAGGGCAAAACTAGCAAAGATTGATTTTTTCCTAGCATGGTTTTAAGAGTGTGTCAGTCAATTTGTGCTGGGGCAGGAGTGTCTGTAGGTCAGGGGGTGTCTGTGGGGTGGGGTTGGCCTTGGGTTAGGGGGTGTCCATGGGCTGGGGCTGGGATGTCCATGGGTCAGGGGGTGCCCATGGTTCAGGGCATTGCTGTGGGGCTGATGTGCCTGTGGATCAGGAGTGTCCATGGGTCAGAGGTACCTGTGGATCAGGGGTGTCCATGGGTTGGAGGTGCCTGTGGATCAGGGGTGTCCAAGGTCTGCCTGAGGGGCCGAGGGATGGGCGAGGGCCACATCCACCCCAGGGCACCTCGAGTGACATCTCCATCTGCTGATGGGCTGAACAAGCCTTGTGTTTGCAATCACGGAACATTTGGAGCCATTAGGAATGTTGCCACTGTGATTTATTGAGACAAAGACTATTAGGGCCAGTGTGCATCAAGGTGATGGGGACTCACCACTGGAACCTGATGGCTTTATCACAAGCAGCAGGTGCCTGCAAGGACTGGGGTGTTTTTAGAGGAATAAGTGTGGAAGAGAAAACTGACCTGCAAATATTCCGTGTTGCAGAAATGAGGTGTTTGCTGGAGGAAGCCTGGGCTTGGGCACCTCTCTGCTGTTTACTGGCTTTCATGCTGCAGCTCTTCCCTTTAAAATACTGTTTTGAAGATGAAGTTCTAAAGGGAATGAAGCAAATCCAATAGACAGAGTGGCCGTTTGTCAGAAGCCCCCACGAGCCCTTAAATGCCATTTCCCAGTTTAGGTGTTGTAAAAATGAGAAGTGTGCTAATATAGAGCTCTATTGATCAGGAACGGGCCCTGGCATCTCCCACTAGGAAACATTATGTGAGCTCCTTCGTGAGATGGCCAATCTGTCCTCAAAATGTCTTGGATGCCTTTTATCCACTTGCTGTCTGGCTTTACGTAAAAAATGTGAACCAGAATGGAAGTTTCATGAGCAGAAAATAGGGTTGTGTTGATGTGAAATAGCCTTTGACTCTAAAGGCTTCCTGAATGCTTGCTGGGGTTTATGCACACAGAAGATGGGCCCTTCCAGATGGGTTCTTAATGTGCACTTGCACTCTGCTGAACTAAATTTTTGAGGAAAATAAAAAAAATTTACATGATTCCTTTTATTAGATTGATTCAAATTCGTATGAGGGGGATGTGACCATCAGCAAGATGTTCAACCTTCATGTCCTCTCAATTTAAAAAGTTTCTCCTCAGTGACCACAGAAATGGCAAAAAAAGTGGCAAGAAGCCATGATTTTTTAATCATAAATGTCTTTTATCATAAATACAGTATTTTGTAGTGTTGATCTGCATGGGGAGTGTGGGGCTTGTGTCTGCCTTGAGCCAGCTGCACCGTGTGGAGTGAACAGATCCTGCTTGAGATGTTGCTGCTCTTGGTCGGGGTGAGGAACACGGATTCACCTGGGAAGAGGAATGTTTTATTTTAATCCCTCCCTTTGCACAGGAACTGTCTGAAATTTGACTTATTTTACGCATTATCTGAAAATCTGTGGAAGGGAGAAGCACTGCACAAACCTGCAGGTGGTTACAGGGAAATGGGAGGTGAAAGTAGATGAAAAATTATGTCTTCCCTTGTATCTGCTTTGTCTCAATATTAAAATAGGAAGCAGCATTTGACTGTTTTCCTACATTCTTTATGAAGGCAAAAAATCAGATAAATTTTCTCTTGGAATGAAGCACACAAATCCATGGGATCCTTTAGGAGAGACACATCATCAACAAGATGTACATACATGCAAAAATTATTTTTAAGCTGGTATTTGAGTCATTTTCTTTTCAAAAATGTAGCAGGCAATGTTTTACTTTCACATCCATAAAGGTATCCAAGCTCTAAGCAGCTTCTCCCTCCCTCCCTAGATAATGCTGCTTCAAAGCTACAACCTCAACTTAGAAATAAAAAGTTCTTTTCCCTTCCTGGGTACATACTGTAAGTCGGTGCATTTTATCAGCATCATGCTAAAAAAGATTTGATTTTAAAGCCTTTCAAAGCCCTGTTTTTTGATGAAGAATTGGCACCTTAGCTCCATTCCATTGCTGTCTGTGACAAGATGTTAGAGGTGAGGCAAGACTCACACAAGCCCATTGCAGCCCATCAAATATTAAGATTTTAATGACTTCTAAAACTGAAAATATAGATGAACTTACAGCCTCACAGGGCAATTTGTTACTTTTTAGGGAAAAAAAAAAAAAATAGAAGTCTTGAAATTTGTCATCAAATTTTAAGGCCAATGAAAACCAAAAATGGCTTTTGTACTTGATGCTGTGTAGTTTGCTGTCATCTTTGTGGCTTTTATTTGTGCTAAAGGAGAAGTCTGAGACAAGCGTCAGTTAAGGTAATAGGATTGTAAAGCGATCACATAATTAGTTATCTGACTTCATTTAAAGAAAAATACTTAAAGCTGGGTATTGAAAAGCTGCTTCTCAGAGGAAACCAAAGAGGGGTGTGTGACACGGGCAGGCAGCAAACGGGCCAGGAGCTCTCATCTGGGGAAGTAAAACCATCTGATTTTCAGCCCTCTCCTAAGCCCCTTGAATCATCTCAGGCAGCAAAGCTGGAGCAGGGGGAGAATAGCCAGAGAATACAGAAAATAGAAGTTGTGAGCAGCTGTCAATGGGCTTATTTTGTCCAAAGAAAATGGAAGGGGGAGAGAAGTTTTGCAGCTGCTCGGAAAGAAGGTGGCTGGACACACTGACCCTGCACCCATGGCCAAATGTCATCATCGTGTCCTCCTTTACCTCCATGTTTTCTATTGAAAAGAATTTATCCTGCTTAGGAGGAAGCCTTAAGCATAATTTTACCATTTCTTTTTTGATATTCCAACTTTATTTAAAACCAAAACCACAACTCCAAACCAGAAGAAATCTCTGGGGTAGGGACGATTGCAGGAGGTTGGTTTCCAGTTGTGATGATAATGATACACAGAAATGTACAAGCTGGAGGTGTGTTTGTACCATTGCTGTGTGAAACTATTTTGTCTGATTTAGCAAATTATTCCAAAACTATTTCATTTTCAGTGACTCATTTTGAAACAGCCAGTTTTCAGGAGCTGATATCTCAAGTTTCCTGTTCTGTATTGCAGAATTCCCTGGTTTAGGAACCAAGCAAGGAGCGTGTGTGTGTGTGTGTATATATTTTATATATATATATATCTTTACTTATCCCACCCATGTTAAAATCCAGAAGTCTCCAGAAATACGAGGTGTGTTTATAAATTCACTAAATATTTCACGTAAATTCTGAGGTTTGGTCATTAAATTTCCATTAATTTGCACTGTTTGGTCTATTGAGGTTTTTCATTTGTCAAAATTGTGAGCTCTTGGGTATTAGTTACGCAAATATTGATGTGTAGCTTTGGCCTGTTGGCTATCAATTGAAATCAGAAAATCAATAGACTTAATAGCTCCTCATTACAGAGTTGATGCATTTGCAAGGCTGAGTTGGGTATTGTCAGGGAACAATCAATTCAGTCAAAAACTATTACACCAGCACCACTGGGAACACTTTGGTAATGTTTTGGTGGGTTTCTAGTTGACCTGAGCTTCCACAGCAGCTCTGGACACAAAATTATCCTCTTCTGGGGTCTCTTGTGAGGTTGTGAAGTCAGAGGGGTGGGGGCCAGCTTTGGTGGGGGTGGCCGGGACTCTGCAAACTCCTGATGTCCTGGTGGGGTTTGCAGGGATTTATATAAACAGGTTTTTTAGGGAGATACTCTGCTTGTTTGTTTGTTTGTTTCTAGCTGGGCTGACAATTTCCCGGAGCTCTCAGCTGTAGTGTTGGTGTCTGAGAACGTAAGAACTGGAGGAGTGCAAAACAAGAAACAGGAATCAATTTACCAGCTGAAAAAGGATTAAATAGGATAGACCCTTTTGTGGTTTATAAGGTGTGAAAATGTAGGAAAAGGTAGGCAGCCTTGGAAACACTGCGTGGGTTTTCAGGGGGAGAGCTTCTTTTCCATTTGATAATCTTTCTATTAATAATAATTTATATTAATAATTATGGGGTCAAATCTTGTCGTGTCTTGTTTGAATCTCAGTGTGCTTTGTCTCTTCTCAAAAGCTGTCACTTTTGTGGAGCTGCTGCTGCCCCAGCTTAGCCCAGCCCCAGATTTTGATCTGTCCATACCATGATATTCCAGGCATCAGTGTGTGATTAGCAAACTCAGGTTTTGAAAGTTGTTGCCCTGTGAACTCTTAAGTGAAGGATTATGTTCTTCAAGACCATATTTTAAGGCTGCTGAGCTAAGAAAAGGATCACCTACAGGCAAGGCCTGCAGGAGAGGCTGGTGTCTGTGGGCACGTGTCTCCTGCCCTGTCATCCAGCACCATGGAATGAGTGTTCAGCCAGTCAGAAATAATAAGGATTATTTTAACTTCAATCTGTGCACACTGCCTAATGGCTTATGTGCTAATTGGGAAGGACTGGTAATGAGTGTGCAATCCTGGTGCTGATGTGGTGGGATGGAGAGGGAGCCAAGTGGCTTCTGCTCCAGCCTCTTACCCAGAGAGAGGGGACATCACGAGGCTTTCTGAAACCTTACAGTGGGAAATTGTCCCTATGGTGAAGGGGTACTTCCTAGAAGTTGCTATCATTACAGATAATTTAGCTATATGAGTTATAAGGAACATACTTCATAATTAAACATGAAATAGAGAGTTAAAATGCAGGAAGAATGAAAGATACCAGTAAGGGCACCATAACTAGTCTGATTGTATGTTAAAATGTCCATCTAGAGGAGGAATCGAATACGTTGCTCAATGTAAACGAGAAAGGGCTCTATGGACTTTAATCATTTGCAGTCAGAAGAGCCTTATCTACAAGAAGGATGCAGACAGGCTGCAGAGGGTCCAGAGAAGGGCCACAGGGATGGTGAGGGGACGGGAGGACCTGCCATGTGAGGAGAGGCTGAGAAAACTGGGTGTGTTCAGCCTTGAGAAGAGACGGTTTCGGGGAGACCTTATCACCACGTGCCAGTACTCAAAGGGTGGCTGCCAAGAAGATGGACACTCCCTGTTTACAAGGAGTCCCATGGAAAAGACAAGGAGTTATGGGCACAAGTTGCTCCTGGGGAGATTCAGACTGGACACAAGAGGTAAATCTTTCACCATGAGGACAATCAAACAGTGTTAACAGTCTCCCAAGGGAAGTGGTGCATTCCCCCACACTGGACAGTTTTTAAGTCTCAGCTTGACAGGGGGCTGAGCCATCTCATATCAACTAGAGTAGTACCTAGAAAGGTTGGACCAGGTGATTCTTGAGGTCCCTTCCAACCTGGCATTCTGTGATTCTATGATGTCTTTGCTTTAGACTCTAATCCCACAGAAATATCTGCATTTCCTCTAAGTTCGTGTGTAAGTCATCACACTGAATTTAAAATAAATACATGCATACAAAGCATCAAACAGCTACATATTTGCTAGTTACTATTTTAAAGTCTATATTCCTGTTCTCCAAAGTAATGGCAAGAAAGTTGTGTCCTTTGTTTTATTTAAGTCTTTTTCTTCACTGGAAAAAGATTATTAAAGTCAAAGAAAAAATCCAGACGCTCAGTAAACATGCAGGATGAGTGAAATAAAGACTAAATTAATGATATTTAAGATGACATACATAATTATAACAGAAAGGTCAGGGTAGGTGGCAGCTTTCCCAAGTATATAGAGTGTCAGAAAAATCCCCAAAGTACATATCTTAATTGAGTTATGTTTTCTTTCCTTCACATTGAAGCAATAAGGTATTACCCCAGTCCTGGACCTGTGTTCCTATAATTTAACATGGCAAAATTCCCAGATCTACATTTTGACAGTAAAACCACATCACACGTAGGCTCCTTCCAGCAATGAAAGTACCACTTTGTGTTTGCCTCCAAATCATCGGATTCTTTTTCCTTTTAACCAAAAAATAGACTTAATATGTGGGGAAGAGAAATCTTACAAGGGTGAGGATGAACTGAGGATGAATTTTTGAAACGTGAGAAATGCAAGAAGCCAAGAGAAGGAATAGAAATAAACAAAACTCATTAGCAAAGAGCAATTAAATGGTGAAACCCTGAACTGCAGGGCTTGGGTTGGTGGCCAGTGCTGGGGCACCCCTGGGCCAGGGCAGGGACCAAGGTGGGTGAAGCCCCTTGCTGGAATAACCCACCCCCCTCCCACCCTTTGGAGTTTTATGCTCATTAAAAACTAAACAACAACAAAAAGATGGACTCGTGCAGTCAGCCACTTCAGCTTTAGGTTTTCTTGGACTGAGTCTGGCTTAAAGTGCTGGTGCCAACAGCAGCAGAAAGCTGGAGGGACCCTTGGCCCTGTCTCCATCAGTGCCATGGTCTTTCTCCATCAGGAGAGAGGCCTCCAGGGGCTCTCTGCTGGGACATGGGGAAAATGACCTCACTACACATATTCCCTCCGGTAGGAATTTATGACAATTGTTTTCTCCAGTAACAATGGTAAGAAAGGGCATTTTTCTTCCCCCTGCCCCCCTTTTTTTTTTCCCCAGTCTTTGATTTGCCTCCAGCCCATCCCAGTGGGCCAGCATCCCCTCCCAGTGCTTCTCCAGTTGCACTTGGCTAGAGCTTGGAGCTAACGCCTGGTGCACATGGGCTGGAGGGACCCTGCATTGATACCTCAGCTGGTGAGGACATGGGGGGCTCCACCTGCCAGGTAAAAAGCAAGGACACAAAGGAAAAGAGATGGGTTGTGTCCCAGCGAGGCTCCATGCTCACAGTGGGCTAAATTAGAGCCTTGGAGCAGAGAAATATTCTTCAAGAATATAAAAAGAAAGGCTGAGCAAATGTGAAATCCCTTCTTGGTTTTTCCTTTTCGAGCCCTTTTGTCACCTCCATGGCCTGTGTCTAGAAGACACCACGGCCATGTGTCCATGTCTGCCTGTGCCTCTGTCTGGCCACCCATGCCCCAACATCCACATCTTTGCCTGGAAACAGAGCCAATGCTGGGAAATTAAGGGAAAAAAACAGAATCATGGCATCTAAGTGATGACTTCTGAATCCATAACAGCAAATTTTCTGCAGGGTCTCTGCCTCAGTCACTTGCTTCGTTTTGGACAGTATTTAGTTAATAGGAGCTTTTAATTGTTTTATATTCTCATTATTCAATAGGCAGCTCTATTGAAACATAAGAAATGTGGATCAAGCAGGAGCAAACAGGATCTCCAAGTATGATGGACTGAATGAAGGTGGATTTTGACTAGGAGGGCAAAAGCAGTAACTGCCTTTTTAGAAGACCAGTTTGCCAACAATTGGCAAATTGATGCCTTTTCTTCTGTGTCTTCGTAAAGAGCTGGAGCAGCTGGAATCTGCTGCAAATGTGAAACCTGGAGTAGATAAGAACAGAGAAGATTTTAACCCGAAACTGTTCAGGTTCACCAACTTGCAAGCAGCTCAGAGCAGGATCTTAGAGCAGGCTGGGCTGGGGAACCTTCCCTGAAAGCACTGTGAGCAGGGCAAGGGATAATCTGTGCATATAAAACAAGTCTGAAACAGCAGCCTGACAGGGTCATCAGTAGGGACTGAAAATCATCTCCAGTGCCAGCCCTGAGCCTGTCTGGGGCTTCCCTGGCCGCCTGTGTTGGGAAGAGCAAGTTGGAGCATCTCAGTGTGGAGCCTGTGCCCAGGTTCACCAAAACCAGGGATGAATTCAGGAGCTGGTGGAGCTCGGGGAGGCTGTTCCTCGGCTTGAATTTAACAGGAATTGCATCCACTGGCTTAAATTGCAGTCCCTTGTGGGGAGTCTTGTATTTTCTGTTAAAAAATGAGGTTTTGTTGATCTTGGGGCCTATGCCAGCATTGTGTGTGTCAGCTGGGTATTTATCTGTGAGAGCAGAGGGAATGTATGGGATAAGGAGGAGACTTAACCGAGAATTCTCTTGTTTATGCTGGCTAAGGCCTAGAGGAAATGGGATTTTAAATACATGTATCATATTTTATTGGTGCTAGACAGATGTTTAGCTGGTGTGAATGGCATTTTTTCATGTACCCGCTGAAGGCCTGGCCCAGAAGAGAAGGAGAGAAATAATGAAGAGCAAACAAACAACGATTTGCTGATGTACATTTCATTTTTCCTGTAGCCCCTTAAATCGTGTTTGGTGTTTGAGGGCAACCAGAGGTGGTTGTAGCTCTTGTGCATTTCCCCTGATGTGTTGCTGAGAATCAATATATGGACTGGAATAAAAGCATGGAAGTTAGTGATATTGACACTGAGCATCACAGTGGCACCGTGTGATATGGGGGAGCTGTTAAAATGCACCTATTAAATGCCATCTCTTGGCAAGGCTCTGAGGCTGAGCCCACATGCCAGAGCTTGCAGAGGACAAAAAAAACCCACGTGTGCAATCACCCATCTTCACTCTCCACATCACTTTGGGAAGGAAGGGTAATCATGGAGAGTCCACGCAAAAGGACCTATTTCCACCCTAGCCTGTAATACAGCATTTTCCCCCCCTTTACGTGTATATAACAGTGTCTTGCTGTAGAAGGAGTTTGTTTCTGCTGTCTCTGCACAGCTGGGTCCCTGTGGGGACCCCAGTGGGGTGCAGCTGGGTGCAGCAATACCTTCCTTTATCTGCATGTGTGTAATAGAGATGTGTGTAGGTTTAACACAGACAAATTGTTATATATTACACGTCTATGTAATAGATACACTCCTTAGTTTGTACATACAATATAGAGGTTATTTGGGATAGAGATATATAAAAGATAGAAGAAGCCAGTAATTGCCTTTAAGATCAGAGCACAAAGCATTACCTTGGATTTTACAAGGCCAGCGAGCAACAAAAGAGCAGTAATTTATGAGCTCAGCGTAAAAGAATAGCATAATTGCATTAAAAATTAATGCTAATGAACACTAAAATGGGGAAGGTGGTTATGATGAAAGTTTGTATTCATCTTCCCTGGTTTGAATGATGGCTGGTGGCTTGATTAATGGCTTAATTTCTATCAATTAGCGGGGAAAAAAATCTCCTGCGAGACAAGGGTAAATTGAGCATTGAATTACATATCTTGCTTTTGTGTGCTGAGAAAAAAGAGCAGCGTATCTCTGAGATGAGCCACAGTGACAAACGTGGTGTGTCCTGGGCTGGGGGGGGGGGCAGACAGCCCCTCAGCACCAGCCCCCCAGCACCAGCCCCCCCAGCCTGCGCCCTCGGCTCCGTCCGCCCGTTCTTCTTGCTCCCTCTATTACTGGCAGGCAAATATCCAGCAACTTGAAGTGCACTAGGGCTGTTTCCTAACATTTTTATCAGCTGAGTTTGACTTTTTCCCCGAATATTTTCAAAAAACACCCTAAAAATGCCCCGGCAGGGGGGTGAACGCAGGAAGCAGCAGGCGTGTGAACCTGCTGGCAGGTTGCAGGTGTGGCTGGAGCAGAAAGCCAGGTGTTCCTGCGTGGCTCAAATGAAATGTTCCGAAATTCAGGATTTAATTGCTAAAGTTGGCTGCCGTGTCTTCTGCTTGATTTTATACCCAATATTGGAGTTAGTGATTTTTTTTAAAAAAAGAGAAAGGTGTTGGCGTCCAGGCTCACGTTAGGGCGCTGTGGGAGGGAGGTTATAGCATATGAAGACCCCCGGGTGTGGGGGCTTCCCAGAGGGGTTCCTGGAGCACTGGCCACGTGCTGCTTTCACAGATTCTCATGGTAGCACCGGAGTGCCTCCAGCGAAGTCTGAAGAGTTACAATTGCCGCAAAAAACCCAACTTCCTCTGCTGGTTTTTTGGAGCCTGTTGTTGCCTTGTTGCCGCGGCTCGGGCTGGAAAAGTTCTTCCCTTTGGAAATCTCAGCAGCGAGGAAAGAGTGTGGCCAAGTGTTGAAACGCAGCTGCAGGGGGGGCAGCGGGAGCTGCTGCCGGGACTTGGAGGGAAGAGGGAGCCGGGGCTGAACCCCGCGTTCCCGCCGCGTTCCCGCCCGGGGCAGGCGGGACGAGGGGCCCTTCATCCCAGCCCCGGCGCGGAACCGGCGGGATGGGCGCGTTTCTTGGCTGAGTGGCTCGGGTTTTCTGGGAAACGATTCCAGCGGGAAGTCTGGCCCTTGGGGGGGGCTGGGGGCAGCGAGCAGCTCCTGCCGGCCGGGACGGCGGGGCTGGAGCCCCCGCTCTGCAGGTACCTCATTAGCCAGGGCTAATTGTCCCCTTGTCCCCGGAGCTGAGGAGAGAATCCCACCCGTCCCGCTGGATTGTCCCTCTCCCCCAGTGCGCTCCTTCTGTTCAATCTTCCTATTTCACTCCACGCTCGGGGGAAGGGAACACGTCTCCAAACCAGGTGGTTTGGTTTTTTTTTTTGTCTGTTCTGCCGCAAATTGTCTGCCTGAAAACTTCCCTTTTCCTTTGCCTGTGTCAGTTTGCACAGACGAAGTGAGTTGCAGCAATGAAAAAAGCCACGTGCGTGTGGAAAACCCCGGTCCTGCTGGGACCCACATGGTTGCTGCGCTTGTACAGATACATGCGCTTGTATAAAACGATACAGTATCACCTCAGCTAACCCTAAATAAAATGGGATGGAGAGGAAAATATTTTCCTCTTTAGCTGGTTTATTTAGTCTAGGATCTGTTTGTTTCCTTCTTTTCCCCCTCAACTTGTAAATAAAAGAGCAGGGGAAGAAAACCAGCTTTTTTTCTGCAAGTGTTTCAATGTCACTTAAAACGTGTTATGTTTTAAATGGGTCTGTGAAATTAACCAGTTGTGTCCCTTCAAAAATAATCAGTAAAATAAGAAATGTACATTCTGAGGAATATTTGAGGTTTGGTTTGTCATGGTTTTGATTCTTAACTTAGATCTGCTTGAAAGTAAACTCTGTAGGTAAAGGCATGGCTGCATTGTCAAGGTCAGGATTACAGGTTAGCCATGAATCCAGCAAACACTACAGATTTACACCTACAGACTATACAAGAAATAGATATAATGTTTTCTTATTCTTTAATGGGTCGTTCACAAGCTATTATTGGTCATAATAATAACAACTTCTGTTTCTGTGCTTGCTAATTTCTTAGCAGCCTTTATCAGCGGTTTTGTCAAAATAAGCAAAGAAATGGGCATATTTTATGTGGAGCTTCTGGGCAGGTCACTTTTTCTTTTATCCAGCTCTCTGGTGTTGCTCATTATTGTGTGTGGAATTTTTGGATGGGATCTAAAGGATTGATCTAGAGCTGGACATTTCCTTTCTAAAGGGGCATTTTGAATTATTGCTCAGGTGGACAAATTCAGCAGGAAAACAGCAGCAATACCAGATGTGTGAGATATAAATAAATAGGTATCTGTACATCTCTGCCCCCGGGGTCCCTGGCCATGCTGCTGTTGGCAGGGCCATGGCCGGGTGCCAGCAGGGCCGTGGTGACAGCCTGGTAATTGTCACTGCCATCAGACTCCCCTCTTTATAAAAACCAGCCTCAACAAGCCCCAATACAAGATTTAGCTCATTTTTTTTCACTGTAACACGGTAAAAAGACTTGCTGTGCAATGAGTTAGTATTGATTTTCTTTTTCTTCTCTTTTTTTTTTTTTTTCCTGCCTGTAGCCTCTTAGCTTTCTGACTCCATTATTTTTGATTTTCCTATGGAATACATATCCCTCCTACTGACAGCTGACAAACAACATATGGAAGTCGTTTTATCTCCCAATAATGTCTTTGTCAGAAAAACTCATACGCTAATGGCTTGTGCTTCCTCCAGTCCATTTTCCCCAAGTTAATGTCACTGATGTAATTCTAAACATTTAGTGATTTTTGCCCCCTTAATAATTTGTCATTCCCATAGGTTCGAGTGAGATTCATGTAAGATACTGTAACAGGCTGGGAACTGACCATAGGTTTGGTGAAATAAGAGTTGAGCAACTGATTTTAAATCTAGGTTCACCTGCTGTTCTCTGAGACCTCGTTTTAACACTGTGACTACACTTATCATGCCTTTATTTACCCACAGACCAGAAGCACCCAAGAGCTGGATGAATGGTGATTCCCTCTCCCTGCTAGGGCATTAGTATATTGGGGTTTATGTTTCCCAAGGGATCCTTAGGAATCTTCTTTTAAGAAGAAGTCTTTATCAGCAGGGCAGCAGAACTTTTAAACACAAGTTTCATTGTAAGCCAGTGACTTTTTTCCTTCTCAATTCAAAACGATCAGGTTTAAAGATCGAAGAATCACAGAATGGTAGGGATTGGAAGGGACCTCTGGAGTCCAGCTCTCCTGCCAGAGCAGGACCAAATCCAGGGCAGATCACTCAGAAAGGCCTCCAGACAGGTCTGAAAGTCTCCAGAGAAGGAGACTCCACAACCTCTCTGGGCAGCCTGTCCCGGGGCTCTGTCACCCTCACAGGAAAGAAGTTCTTCCTCATGTTGAGGTGGGACTTCCTGTGAGTTTGAATCCATCGCCCCTCATCCTGTCCCAGGGCACAAGTGACAAGAGCTTGTCCCTGCCTTCTTGATGCCCAGCCCTCAGATATGTATACACATTAATTAAGATGAGCTCATGCACATTGCTGGAGTGCAGCTCTTGCCCTCAGCCTTGCCAAAGCTGTGGCAGCTGCACCCAGAAGCAGGTGAGGAAGGTGAGCTGGGCTGTGAACCTGAAGAAGCAGAAAATGGAACAGACAGTAAAGGAAATACTTTTGTGTCAGGTGTATCCTCAGGGATCAGCCATGCTCCCCAGGCCTGAAAATAACACAGTTCTGCAGTGCAACCTGTTGATAAAAACTGAGGTTGTTAATTTAGTGCGGGCATCTCCATTCCAGACACGTTTCTGAGCTGCTGTTTGTTTATTTGCTTATCTGAAGCACCTCTTTCTTCTCAGTAACAGACTGGAATGAGTTTTCAGTGGATAGTCATTGCAAAAGGGTTTAAGTTATGTTTGTTCTTTCTTGTGCAGAAGAGAAAGCATTTTGCAGTGTGTGGGTATATCTGCCTGAATTTGGATTTAGAGTGTTGGATACAGAGAGAGAATTTGGTGTTTCTGAGTTTCTGGATAATTCTGCAGGCTCTTTTGGTCTGCAAGCGCTTCTCCTGAGCTTAAACATACTTTGGTTTCTTCAGAACAAGAGTTTAACCTTTTAAACATACATATGTATATAGCAGAAATATAGAATTGCAATTGCTCTTTTATTTAAATGTGTGAGGTTTATAGTGTTTGAAGAACTCTTGTGTATTCGTGACATTTTCAATCCAACTTCATGGTTATCCTGAGCTGCTCGTTCCTCATCTTTTTGGCAAGCTCCTTTGTACTTTGTCACTGGAGACGTTGATTCTGGGACTCCTGAGCTCCCCAGGCACAATGACCTGACCATGGCCAGACATGACCACCGAAGTGGTGGCATCATGGCTTGTCATGAGGAGAAGACAGATGGTGGCACGTCTCTTGGTTCCTCCGCAGCTGAAGCCAAATCCCTCTCTGTACCAGCAGTAGATTCACTGCCACATCCAGGTGGTTCTCCATCAAGCTGTCTGCACTGTCCTTGACTTCTCCAGGAAATCCTCATGCCATAAATCCAGCAGTTCCTGTCAAGACATCTCTAACTCTTAAGTTAGCATCTTGGATGACATCATATGTCGAACAATAGTGGCCAACTCACTGTTGTTATTTTTACTAAAGGAGCGTCTCCCTTTGCAGCAGTTTTCAGGCAGCATTACCATATTTTCCTGGTAGCTACTGCTGTAAAATGTATTCAGGGCATCACTCAGAGACTGCATTCTTGTCAGCTCACACTAATGTCCCCTGACATTGCACCTTCTCTTTGTAGACCAACCCACCCTGGTAGAGCAAGTGAAACGAGTAAAGGAAATTGAAGCTATTGAAAGTGACTCCTTTGTTCCACAGACATTCAGATCAAGTAAAGAAGTCAAAAAGGTAAGTTTTCAATATCCTTTCTCCATGCACAATCCTTTCAAAGTCCGGTGGAAGCTGGGCTATTAATACAGTTTCCCTTGATGAAAGAGCATCAATGTTCACAATCCTAAATCCCACCACTGACTCTCCTGTGTTCATGGAGGGGAGTTCAAGGCAGAACACATTGAAATGTGTAAAAATGCCAATGAAGTTACCCATTTTGACAGTATATTCTACCCAGGCTGAGCAGCCCTGATTTTTAGCAATTATTTTAAAGTCATAAAAAAACAAGCAGATTTTCAGGCAGAGCCAGAGAATCAAAATCTGAAAGTAATGAGACATTTACATTGCAATTAAAGGTAGAGATCAGTATATTTAATTCTGCTTCACTGAAGCCAGACTGTAAGCCTGTATTTACTCCCTGAAGCAACCCAGCATTGTTTTCAGACAGCTTTCCAAAAGCCTAAGGTGATACATCCAGGTTCCAGAATTTTACCTGCATTTTGGCTGCCGGGTCTTCTAGGGAAGCCAGATGCTTTTGTCTTTGGAAGTAGTTTTGTCTTCTGAAGCCTTTTCAGAAGTCTCTGAGAAGTTGATGGGGCTTCTTCAGAAAGTGATACAGAAACCCAGAGCTCTCTGGGGAGTTTGAGATAAAAAATACTGGGCTGTGTTTCTTTCTCTTCAGTCCACAGAGCCTGCTGAACCACAGTATGAGCCTGTAACCACTGGAGCAGGAGCTGCTGATGCATCTGCTCCCGAAAAAGAAGCCCCAGCTGCCAACATCCCCACTGCCATCAAATACCAAGATGATAATTCTTTAGCACATCCCAATGTAAGTGTGTTGATATTTATCTTCAGAACAAGAGAGGCCACTGAATGAGAGCAGGCTCACATCACCATTTTGCTGTGCTGCTCATCAGATACTCTGTGGTGAAGACCACTAATTAATTGGCCACTCATTGGCTCAGAAAAGATCCCACTCCTGGATCATCCAACGGAATAATTACGAAAGAAATTGTTCACTGGTGATGGAGTTTTAGAGTTAGAAGCACATTTGTAACAAAGTAACTAATTTAATGCAGGGGAATTTAAGATCCTGTTCATATAAAAATTCCTCTTCAAGAAAAATTTGGGAAAAATTTGCTTTTGGTTTCTGGGGTGGTAAACTTGGTGGAAGACCCAGAGCTCAGCAAATTGTAAAGCTTTGAGTACATGAGGATACTTTGAGTAAACTGAGGATAAGTTTAAATAACTGTAGCTAGGCTTATGCAGATTCCTTCATGGGCACTCGTAATTGGAAAGGGAGCACTTCCAGCAGAGGGTTTTTTAAGAATTAGCAAGTTAAAAATGACTTGCAATAAATAAACAAATGCAAGTTCTGTATTAATGACCATGGCCAACAAAGATCAAGACCTGTACAAAATGACCAAGGTGCTGTTCTGGGAGGAGACTGAACCTGGAATGTCCCCAGTTATTAATGTTTCCAATTATTAATGTTTCCAATTATTAATGCTTCCAGTTATTAATGTCTCTACTCATAAATTTATACCACCACTGTATTTTAACACCCCTGCTCAGCTGGGCTTTTTCTTTGGGCTCTGGAAGGGTCCGTACATGTTTCAACAGATCATACCAACTAAAGCTGAAGTTAATGAGTACTAAGGAGAAAGTTCCTGAGTTGTGCCTGTTTTTCTTCCCCTCCCCTGTGTCTCTCAGCTGTTTATTGAGAAGGCAGAGGCAGAAGAGAAGTGGTTTCAGAGGCTGATGGCCCTTCGGCAGGAGAGGCTGATGGGCAGCCCGGTGGCCTGAGCGGACGGCAGGAACCATCACACACCAGCTCTCCATGAATGCTAAGGAATCCTACCATGAAATTGTTCTGGTTTTCTCTTTTGAGGGGATTTTAATACTCGGTCTGAGTTGTACAGGGAATAAATATTTCATCCAAATAAACAAGAATGTTCTGTCCTCCGTTTCGCTCCCCAGCTCATTGTGGTGTTCTGCTGCAGACGGGAAGGCTGGCAGAGCAGGGTAATTTTCTTTTTTGTGCTGAATTCCTCTGGGGTGCAAAGAATCTGACAGCAGGAGACATAATTTTATACCTCCCAATAAAAATAAATAAATAAATAAAACCATGTAGCAGCTTAAAGGTAAATGAAAAAGTAAGACTGTCAAAAAAAGCTTATCTTTACTAGTGCTCAGACCATAGGAGTCCAAATGATACCACCCTGGGCCAGGACATCTGCAGCTGCAGGAGGATTCAGGGCAAAGATATCACTATTATCTATCTCTCCTTCCTTCTGCTCTGTGTTACAGGAGCAGCTTTTGAACCCCAGACATATGGGGAGAGTCTCCTTGCTGAGGGGCTCTTCTCACCTGATGCATTCACCTGCCTGCTCCAGCCTTAGCCTGGTTCCTCCCTTCTGCTGGGCCTGAGTGGAAAGAGATGTTGGACGTTGCCTTCAACATCTGGTGTTAGCATCCAGGAGTAAGTGTCAGGAAGAAGTTATCTTCTCCTTTCAAACACGTTTCTAAAGTTTTCAGCAGGTTTCAATAAATACTAGTTTCTGAGCCATTTTAAGCACATCAAAATGTTTGCTATCCTGGAGGAGGCAGCTTTTCTGTGAACCCTTCATGGGAAATAAGACTTCCAGTCTATGAAGCCTCCCTTTGTCCAGGTGTATGAAATTTAGCCCAGGTATACAAAAAAATAAATCTGCCCATCATCCCACTAAATGCCAGAGAGATCAACCAAATAAAATACAAAAGTGTTTTGTCTGAGGTATCTAGCAAAGCTGTGAGAAAACTATTCAAGAAGTAGAAGACTCAGCTAAGCCCCCACCTCTGGACATACCTCGTTGGAAATTACCTGCTTCAGCTTTTCCACCTGAGAGAACAAATTGGTTTAGTGTTATTTTTCCTTGTTCTTAGTGAAAAAAAAAATGATGCTGGCAATGTGCTTTGGTTGTCTTCTTTTTTTTAGATCTCTGCTGTAAAAGGAAAAATGAAATTTGCCTTCTCACACATTTTTACTTTCTCTTTACGAGTGGAGTTAGTTTTCCTTGGTCCTGCATTGCAATGGCAATCTGTGTTTCAGGGCTTCCTTGGCAGCAACAAAAAGTGGGAAAAAACCCCTCTTGATGCATTTTTTAAAATGGTAAATATTTGTTGTTGTTCTGTCTTCTCATCTCCTTCTGTGTTTCTTTCCTAGTAAATAAAAAACATTGTGTAAGGTACAGGTGTAAGTTCCTCTTTTTCACACATTTTGTTGGCTTATTTTAGTATTTTAGTGGATGCAAAATTAATCCTTTTATGTAGTTTGTAACCCTGCAGGATATTTAAAAATACACTAACTGGTCTGTTATAAGTAACTAAGTCTTAGGGGTAATAATGGGCTGTACCTACTGTTGCTTATCAGACAATAATTAAATTTTCCAGGAAGCCCATGGAGGAGAAATGCAAGCAAGATCTGGAAAGAAAATGGAAATAGCAGTTAGATAATCTGAACTGAATAGAAATAGGTGCTGAAATAGGCCAAACATAATTTGAAACACGGAGCAAATCACGATCAAGTTGATTTTTGTATCTCCAGTTGCAGGTGAGTGACCAGAATCACCAATAAATGATGACTCAGAGCTCTGTATTTGCTTGAATTACAGAACTTGTTCATGCCTGTGTGCAGACAGTGGGTTGAGGAGGGGGTTTCTGCTTTAGCCCGTGTTGTCCCCCTGTCTCAGTTCCGCCTTTGAACATTCATCATGCAAACGTGAAGTTTATGAAGTTCCTGGTGTTGGGAGATGGAGGAATTGCCAGGATGGAGTTTCTACCTAGATCCCATCTGCTACAAGTCAGCAAGCTCACCCACAGTGTCATGAAACACAGACTTCTAAAGCTGCCTGAAGTGTGTCAGAGGGTGTGTGTCCAGGAGGGGAGAGCTTTGCACAAGAAAGGTTGTGTAAGGCCAGGCCCTGGGGTGGGAAGTGCCAATGTTGAGGCTGCAGCATTTTTTATTCCAGTTGTGTCAACTCTTTGCCTTATTTTGCTTTTACTTGAAGAGCATCCTGTGATAAATTATTCATTTTCCTGCCAAAGGTAGGCAGATATTTGAGTATCAGAGATGAAATATGGAAGGAGGGAGCACGGTCACAAATAAAGTGCACTCTCTGTCCAGCTATGCACGACTAAGGAGAACATTGACAAACTTACAATTATTTTTCAGGATTTGGATGCATTATCAACGGGTTGTTGCCAAATCCAGGTGCGTTCCACCATCCCACTTGTGGGGCCTTTCTGCTTGAGGAAGAGATAGCGTGTGTTACCTCATCAGCCAGGTACAAATGTAATTAACTGTGTCATAACACGGCCACAAACCCCATATCAAGGGGTGCAAATTAATCACCATGAACCTGGGGAAATGCACTGCTGGCTCCGACCCATGCTCCTCCTCAATCCAAAAAGAGTAACACCCCTGCAGGAGAAGTATTTCATAGAAACATATAAATACATCCTACTTTCTTGGTTTCTTTGCTTCTAAGGGCTTCCAGTGTTCTCTCATTTGGCATTTAGGACTCTTGCCAATGGAGAGGTTATTTTTTTGGGTTGTAATTCCCACTTTGCTCCATGCTTCTGGTGATGAACCATGTATTCCTGATTTAGAAAGGGAAATCAATGGCTGTTTGCCAGTTACCCACCAAAACCACAGAGTGTGCAGGGACATGGTTCTGTCCCCCAGGACTTGTGAGGGGTGTTTCTGGTACAACCAGCTCCAACACCAAGTTCCCCCAAAGGCCAAACTACCTTAAATCTGGCTGGGGGGGAACAGTGTGTAGGGGTGAGACGATAATGCTGTAACTTGAGCCCCTTGGAGCTGGCAGCCAGCAAGGACCTCTACCCCTAGAAATTACATTAGCAAACTCATTTCACTTAGCCTGCTGAACAGCCACCCTCAATTAAAATCAAGCCAGGCTGATTTTGATTTGATAATTTTTAGGTAAGACTGGCCCTTTCTGCTTTCTGGAGTCGTCCAGCATCTCCGCAACTATTTGTAATAGGTTAATTGCTTGAAAAGGAGTCGGGTTTAAGGGGTTTTCAAAATTATTATTATTATTGCTACAACAGTTTAGGAAGATTTTTGCTGCTAAAATAGGGGTAACCAAGCAAATGCTACCAGCCGGGGGATCAAATTTTGCCACTCCTGCTTCAGTCACTCTGATATGAGGAGGGCTGGATGATCCTGGAGCTGTTTTTCCCTCAGTAACCCAAACCCAGCCTTCTCGCTGATTACAGGTTTCCATTTGTCAAGTTTCAAACAGCAAGTTATTTTTAGTGGAGATCCTTGAACTCTAGAAACCTGTTTCAGGAGAGATGAACCCATGACTTAATCCACATGCCACGGGGCTGTGGCCACTCTTCAGCATGCAGCACTAATAATAAGCAATGATTACTTCAGAATTTAAAATACTCACCCTCTGTGATTTTAACCTGTTGCAGCATTGTTTAATTTCTTTTTTCCTGACTGTCCCCTCCCTAAGATGTGGGAAAAAAGAGGAGCAGTGGCTGGGCTGGATTATGTGACACCAGGGAGCAAGACTTAGGCACTGAGTCACTGTGGAATTGCGGCTGCGGGGTGAGATGTGACACGATCCCTCTGCTCTTTGGAGAAGGGAGCAGGAGCTGAAGCTCAGCCCAGGGAGGGGAGGAGAGAGCTGAGTGCCCATGGGCAGTGCTGAGCTGGGCTCCCAGCACCTCGGGGTGCACCTTGGGAGCTGGGAATGGTTGTGTCAGGATTTAAACCCAGGTGAAAATGAAGGCTGCTCCTTGGGTTTCAGTTTGCTGCTTCAGAACACGGACCAGGGCTGCCTGGTTGCAGGGACAGCAGTGATGGGAGAAGCCTTTCGGCCCTTGGGCATCGTTTGTGGACACACAAATATTTGGGGAAGGGTGTGGTTTAAAAGGTGCCGGCTCTGCTGTGATGCCTCTGTAAGAATCTCATTCCCACCAGGCATCTTGGCTGTCCCGGAGCAGCTGTCGCTCCCAACGTCGGAGCCACCTAGGAAGGCCGTAGAGGTGAGATCCATGTAAGCCCAGTTTGTCCTTTCACTCCCTAAGCAGAGCTGGAGCTGGTGTGACAAGGCAGAGCAGTTTGTCTCACAGCTTTCTGTTGCCTTACAATCTCCCTCTTCCCAAATGAAAACATGGCTGGGAAAGGCAAGCTGCAAATGTTTGCAGTCAGGGGATCTGGGAGCATCTGGGATGGTCTGGGGACAGGCACCTCCCTCTGCACCCTGAGGGTCTCCACCTCTGCTGGATTTCCACATCACAGTTCTGAAAGGAAGGCACATACACATCTCATTAGCTATTATTCATGGCAGTGGAATACAGCTAACTTTTGTAAAAAAAGTCAGAGTACATTTTTTATACCCTTCCAGTGAATTGCAGAGCATTTGTGGTGTTGATTATTATAATCTTATTTCAGTGTTCATGCAAGTTACAGAGCTGGGCAACTATGTGAATTGAATCCATATTTAAAATATTAATGTGAATGTTATTACAGGTCTGCCTCTAGTTGCTTGCAGTAGAATGATGCTTTTATCTGACATTTACCAACAATTTAGAAGGAACAGCCTTTGCCACAGCCTCTCTGCTGGGCTCTCTTACAGCTGGGGTGGAACCAGCTTCAGAACACCCCTGTCAAGGACCACTTACACTAAAAATGTCCTTAAGCCTCTGGAAATTGCACTGCATCTTTAAGCTTACCTATAAAAGAACTTAACTGGAAGAAGTAAGGATGTCTCCTTTATGCCAATACATTTTCAATTTAAATAGTAACTGCTGAGCCTCACAGAACTGGCTGCTGGCTGAGTTCTCTCAAATTACCTTCAACCTTGCTCCTGACATTGCTCTGCCTCATGGCAACACTGGTCACAGCCCCCAAGGGCTCTGGTACCAGCTTTTTTCCTAAATAGTTGAGAAAAAAAAGACCTATTTTTAATATACTGGGCTGGTTCTCAAGAGCTGGGTAACCAGAGCTAAACCTTTGCCTATGCTTTTGGAGGTCAGGGGCTGCAAAAATGTCATTAGAAATTAATTGTGTAGCAAGAGCTGGGATGTTTTTTTTCTTGGGGTGATCAGTGAAATCTCCCTGGGACAATTAAAAGTGACAATTTCATTCTTGCCTTACCTGTGAAGCTACTCATACCATAAGCTGTATAAACTTGAAGCAGGAAACTGCTTTTTCAGTTGTCAGTGGCAAATGGCTCTTGGTTTGGGTAAATCAGGATCTTGATGAGACTAAAGGATGATTTTTTCCTCTCCCTCCCAGTGCCAAGAGAAGTCTCCAGGATTTAAGAAATAAAGATGTCCCCTCATGACTGGTCAGGTTCAGCATCTTCAACATGTATTTTTATTTTCCAGACAGCTGGAAATGACTGAAGTAACTCAGGACCAGTCCTTCCTCTGCTCCCTAACGTTAATGTGTGCTGCCAAAGTTTGTACAAATCCATGGTTACAGTACATGATGGCAACAGAGCCCATTAAACAAGAATTATTTTTGGATCAAATCCTGGAATCAATGATAAACACTCCCACTGGGGCCAGGACTGGTTTTTGGTTATGTTGGTTTTGTTTTGGTTTGTTGTTTTTTTTAAAGAATGACAATGTGTATTTTTATATTCCTCAGTTTTCACTCTGCTAAACAAAAAACAAGAAGAGAAGATAGAAGGAAAGGTCACAAAATTAGGGTTTATCAAAAGAAATTTAGTTTCACTTGATGGAGAATTAAGCTCAGGAATTCGTTGCTACAAGATGTAATTGAAGGCAAGAAAACCTAGAAACTCTCCAATGGATTTAGTGCTTGTGTAGATTATTTGAAAAGTACCTTCCAAATACTTTTAAAAGGAAACAGAAGCTCATCCTGCCAGTCTGGAGAACTGGTCTGGATGAGAAGGATGTGCCAGGCTGAGGGCAGGCTGTGTCACACACAGCTCCTGGGAACTTTCTAGAAGCTCCTTCCAAAATATCCAGCCTGGAGAACTTGTAAATAAGACACTGGACACCCAAGAGAGCTCCCAGGGAATCCAGTCTACATTGCTTGTGTTGGTATTTTGTAAACAGCTATTAAATAAGGGAATGAACTAAAACATTAGTTTTGAAGGGGAGCTGATCTGTCACATTTCTGTGCCTCTCTCAGAATATTCTTTCAGCTGCCTCAGAGAAACACAAAATTATCTCAGTCTTTCACTTTGCTGAAGCCTGACAGATATGGAAGGCTTCAAATATACTTGACACAACATGAGGATCTCTCTTGCAGCCTAAATGATATTTGTTGCCCCGACAACAGCACGCCAGCATTATTTATGAGTTCATACATTATTGATAAGCCTCTAATTTGTGTGTGATGGGAGGAAGTTGGTCTGCAAGTCAGTTATAAATGGAAGGTTATCAACAACTTGTAGCAGTCAGTGACAATTCTATATATAGCTCATCCCAGCACATGCTCTGCTGAGGCCACAGAACCTGTTTCTTACCCACCAGTGAGGAAGGTGCAGGGTTAGGAACTTCCCCCAGCCCTGAGTTCCTGCTGCAGTCTGGGCAGAATATAGCCAATTTTTTAAAAAATCAACTTCAAAGACAGAACCAGAGCTTTTAAAGTTATTTCCCAGTTACATACAGAGCCCAAAGGGAGCCTCAGAGTGAACATGGGAAAGTTTTCCATCACAAATTCTTGGGTGGGAAACTGGAAGGTTTCAGAGGACCAGCACCAAGACAAAAATCTCTTCCTGTAAAAAGCAGGAATTGACCTCCCCGGTTTGCACCTCACATAAAGCCTGGCTCAGCTTCTCTGCTTAAGGCTGACAAAGTACTTCTGAAGAGGTCTTCTGTGTTTCACAGAGGCAAGAGCAGAAAATCCTCTGGTCAACACCAGGGGATAGTTTTGCTCCACTCTTGCTCCATTTACTTCATTAGGGTAATGACCCCACTTCAAACCAGCTGATGTTTCACCAGGGTCAGACCCAGGATTTTTGAGCACCGATGCAGAGACTGAGAAGAAGTCTCAGAATTCAGATTGCAGTAGAAAAGCCTCCTGATACTGAACTAAGGAACAGTTCTTATTATTTCCTGGCATCTTCTTCATGGGTGCAAAAAGATGGTTAATGTCAGTTGAAAATTTTGATGCGTATTTATTTTTAAAAGCAGGGAAATTGTGATTTAATTATAATTACATGTTTTCCAAACTCCTAGCAATCTAGTCCTTTGGTGAACAATCTTTGCTGGGTTCTGTCCCTCATCCTCACAAACCAATTGCTGCCTGGCATGTTACTTACTCAAACCTGCATTTTCACCTCCAAGCATCTGGTTAAAAATAATCCTTGGAGAGAAACCGTGGCTGACGACTCCTCATATCCAAGCAGAAATATCCCTGTATTTCTCAGCAATTGCACCAAAAGTTTCCCACATATTTTAGTATATTTTACATAGCTCTGCTGGGTCTTTTTTTTTCAGGCTCGCTGTAATTGATTTATCCTCTGGATGGAACAAAAAACAGAATCCAAAGGGAAACAGGTGTGGAAAAGAGCTGCTCGGCATGGCGAGTTAGGATGAACAGACGTGTGAGTAGAAACTGTTTGGGGCAGGCACCTAAACATAGATCATTGGAATTGAGAGAGAGGAGAGGATTATAAATACCAACAAAACATCAATATGGCAAAATGACCTTTTGTTCTAGATGAATATGTTCCACAAAGCTCTGAAGTCTGAATCAGATTTAAATAGTCCTATCACCAAAATGAGTAAGAATTAAGAAGGTAAATTAATTCCTAAGGGAAATCACTGTAGATCTCATTAGTTCAGGAACAAGATACCTTAAAACTTTTAATTAAAGATAATATTTACTGCAAATGAATAAGAGTTGGCAGGTTTCAGCAGAAACCATAATCTCATTTATGCAAAGTTTTCCTATATTAAGGCAGACATCATTAATCTCGTTGGAGATGCCCTCCAGACTGACAGTGCTGTAGCACCGAGCTGATTTCTTACAGAAGTCTTTTTATCTACACAAAAGAAATCTAACTCGAGCAGACACAAACCATAAGAAGGCCTGAGCAATTAGAGATATCACTCTGTGCAAATAGAGTACTGACTTCAGCGTGCCAGTGAGCCTCTCGTAATGAGCTCCTTCTAACGGGGCCCGTCTTCCCACGAGCAGCCAAGAAGCTGACAATGGCTGGACCTGGGATTGCTTCGTTATCCGCACAAAAGTCCAGCTCCAGATCCGCTCTGACTGGGAAAGAAATGTCATCTTGTGGAGTCTGTGTCAGATTCCACAGCAAAGTGTAGCTGATCTGCTGTGCTCTGAGCAGCTGCTGGAAGGCTCCTTGGTTCTGTTGCATCGTTGCACAGAAGAGGGTTTATTTCTACAAGAATTCATACAAAGGCTCCTCTGCACTAACTGAACATCTAGCCTGGTTTGTGTCTGTCTTCAGAAGCTAGGAATAAATACTCTAAAAAAAGTCATAGAATAATAGAATCACAGAATGGCTAGGGTTGGAAGGGATATATATATACAAATACCTAATTAGGTTTTGGTAGAGGCCTGCAGACAAGTTAACCACACCAAAAGAAACATTTTGAGAAGCTGAAGCTGCAGGGGGATAAGAATTTGCAGGATTTTGTGCCTGACATGGTAGTTTTGTTAAAGAAAACTCACCTTGCTGATTTGTAGCAAGTGATAAGAGAGCATTGTGGCATCCCATGTCACGCATCTTAATGAGCTGCTATCATAGCAAAAACCAAATGGATCCAGGGCATCTGGCTATTAATCCAAAGATAATGAGGAGTAATTAATAAATGAGCACTGTATATGGCCTGATCACTATGGGAAAGCTACTGCATATTGCATTTCTAGTGTGCATGCACTCGAGCTTCAGAGGGGTTTTAAAGAACTTTAATATCTGTGGACTAAAGGACTCACTACAGTGCAGCGGATGATGTTTGTCAGACTTTTGAGCAAGGTTTGAAGCAAAGCTTGAATTCTGTCTCTGAGCAGCAAAAAAGTTCCTTGATAACATCACAACCGGCACAAGATGTCGTTATAAAAAGCCCCAAAGAGGCAGAGTTCACTTCCATGATGCCCAGCTTGTGTTATTTGCTGCTCTGTCATCAGAAATGTACAAACAGTTCAGGGACTTTGCTGGGGTGATCAGTGGGGAACCCTATTTCTGTCACACTTCCCTGCCCACCCGTCAGCCGGCATCAGCCTTTCCACCCTCACAGCTCCTCAAAGTCAGGAGCGCATCTTCGGGTTGCGGTGTCACCACTCGCCAGGATCTGAGGAGAAGGCTACGTCAGGAGACAACAAAATCAATGCTCACCTGATTACAGGTATTTTTCAAAAATATTGCAGGCTCAGTGCATTCATCTTTCACGTCGGTTTTCCACTTTGGGCCAAACACCAGCAGAGCTGCTTCAGCAGCACGAAGGATCTCAGCGGAACCAAGGACCTGCTTTCCACGACTGCCATGTAAATACTCCCATGTGCTCTAATCCCACCTGTGCCATCTGGGGCACGTTTTCTATCTTTCCCCCTAAAAATATGGGATATTGAAAGAGACGTGAGGAGAGGAGGAGGGAAGAACCTTCAACTGCCTCTCACCAGGAGATGCGTAAGAGGAAGCAACCCTGGGGCCCACAGCTCTGAGAAACTTTGCCATCTAGACCAGGAGGATTTTTCCCAACACATAAGCATTTTTTTTCTCCATAATTTTCCCATGTTATGAAGAATGAAGGTGAGATCCTTATGTCTCTGGTTCTTTCAAGCTGTCTGCCTTCCAGTACCTGAAGGAGGCCTACAGGAAACCTGGAGATGGGCTTTTTGCAGCAGCATGGAGCAACCGGACGAGGGGGGACGGCTTCAAGCTGAGGGAGGGGAGATTTATTTAGATCTTAGAAATAAATTCTGGGCTGTGAGGGTGGTGAGAGCCTGGCCCAGGTTGCCCAGGGAAGCTGTGGCTGCCCCATCCCTGGCAGTGTTGAAGGGCAGGTTGGATGGGGCTTGGAGCAGCCTGGGCTGCTGGGAGGTGTCCCTGCCCATGCAGGGGTGGGATTGGGTGGGATCTGGGGTCGCTTCCAACCCCAACCATCCTGGGATTCTATGTAACCACAGTTCTTACACACACCCTGCTCTCCAGGAAACTCAGATCACACTCCCCGTGTATTTCGTTCCATTCGTTTACAGAAACCTTCCTTTGACAACCATGCCCCGCAGCAGGGTTTGCTGAGGGGCTTCTCCTTCCCAGCCAGCCCCGGGGCTGCCGCTTCCTGCCCAGGAGACACAACCCTCCTTTTCCCTTCGTGTCTAACCACTCACCCGGACTGTTCCCACTCGCAGCGCCGGGGCAGGCCAGCGGCACGCCATGAGCTGCTGGCCGGGAGGCAACTACCGCAGAGGCTGAGAAACGGGAGAGACAGACACAGAGCTGGCGAGCGCGGAGGGGCTGCGGGCGCTCCTCCCGGCCCGCAGGCGGCTCCCGCGGCGCGTCCCGCCTCCCGCCCTCGGGGCTCCCCCCCGGCCCCGCGGCCACGTTTGATGTCGGCGCAGGCCGCCGCCTCCTCCGCAGCCTCCCCGCTCGGCCAAACCCCCGCACAGCCGCTTTATGTTACTGCCATCTACCGGGGAAAGAAAAAAATAAAAATACACCCCCCACACGTTAACGACAATTCTTTTTAAAACTCGCCACAGGGGCGGGGGCCGCGGCCTGAGCTTTGCCACAGGGACCCACCCCGAGCTCCTGGCGGGAGCTGAGGCGGCGGCCGGGCCCGCACCCCCGGCACGGCCCGGGGCTCCGCGAGGGGCAGGACCGCTGCCCCGCGGTTGGCGGGGCGGGGATCGCCGGGAGCCGACGTTTCGTTCGGCAACCCCGCCCCGCCGGGCTCGTCACGGCCGCGGTGGGGCTGGGCGGGCGTCCCTGCCCGGCAGCCGGCAGCGCAGCCATGTTCGGCGGGCTGGGGCGCTGCTTCGAGGAGGATCCCTTCTTTCGGTAAGGGGTGGGGGGGCTGGTTTCTGCTCGCCGGGGCTCCCCTGAGGCTCGGGGCCGGGGGTGCGTGTGGAGGGCCCGGGGTGCAGCAGCGCTGCGGGGTGTGGGCTGCCCCGCGGGGCGCTCCGCTCTGCTGGGCGCCTGACGCCCGCGGCCCCGAGGAGCGGCCCTACAAACGGCTTCAGTTGTTGCCGGTGACTTAAAATACCCTTGTCTTGTGTCTCGCTCCCCTCTTCTGTCACGCTTGTGATCTGACCTGTCTCACAGCACAGCGAAGAACTGAATGTTGACGCCGCGGTGGCGTCTCCTGAGAAGAAACCTCCCCCTCCCTCGGTTTCAGCTTCTGATTTTGCCTTTTCTTGAGTTTCTTACGAAGTGGACAGGAAAGGCAAACTTTCTGCCTCCTTGGGCTGACATCACAGAAGGCAGAATGGTTTTGGGGTGGAAGGAGCCCGGTTGCTGCGACGGCTCAGCAGATGTGTGTGGGTTTTTTGGATTTCTGTACCTCGAGCAGGGGGTTAGTGCTTGGGTTACAGCGTGTGTTCTATGTATTCCGTTTCGAAATCAGTTTGTTTCTCCTTGGAAACTTGATTTGCCACTGGAAACTAAATCTTAGGTGTTGTGCAAATGCTCCCCAGGAGCGCTGGGGTGGCCACAATGGCTCAGGTAGCCTGGCCCCATTTTATGTCTTTTGTCCAAAACTGTACTCTGCAGTGGGTAAGAGTGAGGTTGGAGAACTCTGTGGAGCCTGAAAGATTTTATATTAAGTACCCTGTCTTTAGAAAAACTGTGTGGGGCTGGGTCAGAAGCAAAGATAAGGGGTAACGCTGGTGGGGGGTTGAGGAAGGTAAAGCATCAGGCCTTGTGATGTGGGTTTGTTGACAGTATCTCTTGGTTACAGGATACTCTAGCTGAGGTTGCGTTTGTCCCTCTTAAAGGAGCATCTATTGCTCAGCTGCAAAAGCATGTTCCCAGTGGGGGGGACAGTTTGTAGAGCTGTGCAAGACGGATTAGTACACTTGGTTTCTAGCAAAATGCGGACTGTTGTAACAGCTCGTCAGTTCTGTGCAGGATACGCTGTGCAGAAAACGTCACTCTGCAAATCCTCTGCGTGACATTCAAATAATGATGGAAATCAAGTGTTGTTAGTAGTAATTTCTAGTGCGCTTTTGAAGTATCAGTTGCCTTCCTCTTGTTTATTCACTTTGTTAATTTTTATTGTAGCCACTGATGCAGTTTAAACTCGTAGGAAAAAAAGGAAAAGAGATTGCAGAAATGAAAGGAAGGGAGAGCGTGTGAAAGAGATGAGGTTGATATGAAGGTCCATTTTCTTGGCATTGCCCTTGTAAATCTGTTTTGCATCTAGTTAAGGAAATGAGCTTATTACTTCAGATAAGATTAGTTTCCAGAATAGTGTTGTAATAAGCTTCTGTTACCTCACAAGGAGAGATTTTGACTGCTGAACTGGAAATAGTGCCTGGGTTAAAAGAAATGTCTCCATCTGTAAGCAGCTGTCCTGGGGAAGCACCAGTCAGTCAGCCAGAACTGCCCAGGCCCAGCTGAGTTTCATCCCCAACAGCCTGCACAGGTGCAGAAGTTGCCTCTTCTCTGCCAAGTGCAGTTGGCCTCTGTTTTTAATTTAATAAAGCTCAGCTTTTGTTTCATTGTTCCAGGTGTTATCCCCGCTGTGGTGCTGCAACTTCAGGCTTACATAACTTCCCGATTTAAAAACATATCTAACATGAAGTACAGTTTTGAAAAATAATAAATTTATTGTCCTAGGATGCTGCTTTTCAACTGACCAGAAACATACACAAGAGGAAGAAGTAACACTGTACTTTTACTATAACTTCATGAAAGGTTTTAGCTGGGCCATGGGGCCTGAAACTTTGGAGTTGAAGCTGGAATCATACAAGAATTTACCAAGTGAGATACATCTGGGTGAAAATCACTTGTCATGTGGTGATAGCAGCATCAGCCTTTGTAGTGCCTAATGCTGTGATTTCCAGGCTGTAGATACACTTTTTGTTCTCTTTAGTGATCCCTGGAAAGACCTGAATGTCAGGTCAAGGTCAGATTAACTACTAATTAGATAACATTTTTTAACTGCAGACCTTTTTTAACAACAAATGTCTAAACTGTTTGTCAGCATTCAGGACTTAATTTTGAAAATAACTTACAGTGTTTAACATCTCAAGGGCACAAATTCTGTGTGCAGAACCCTTATAGAACCACCCTTCTTTTTGCCCATCACTTTTATGCAAAGTGTGCAGAAATCATGTCTGTCTCATTAAAAGTATCTTCCCCCTACCCCGTATAGGAAAGGTTAGATTGGAAGTCAGATGTGATGAATAGCTATTGAACTCCACCTGTTGCTGTCCTATAAAATCTGGGATTTGAACAAAGACCTTAAGATCTTGCATCCTTTACTGGAGAGACTTTGACTTGTTTTATATATATATATATATATGTAATTTTTGTCAAGGATGACCTACTCCTTTTGTGGTTATGATTTTAAGTGTCAGTCATCAGCAATGTCAAGGTGGTAGGTGTAATTCCTTGGACACCTTGTCTTCCAGACAGATTCTCTGTTAACTTTCTGGGTTTTTTTGCCCTTCCATGAATCTGTAGTGTTTCTTTCAAGGCTTGACAACACCAGATTGTCCTTCAAATTATTAAAAAATAAACCAACCACGAACAAAACCCCACAGTTTTAGATACTGGTAAGAGTGAATGACATAGATGTAGTGGGTGGTGAATGGCCAAGAAGAGCTGGCAGAGAAATTGAACTGAGGAAAAAAGGACAATTTCACAAGGTGTGAAGTATTATTTTATGCCAGGTGAGATGTATTGCCACACCTTAGGCACACCCAATTCAACCAGGTGTTACAATCTACATTAAAGCTATGGAATCTTGTTTTGCTTATGATGTGTTTTAGGTAACTTATTTTATGAGTGCTCTACTTTTGAACTGGAAGGGCCCAGAGGGAAACTTTGTCATGTGTGAGTTACCGATGGAATACAGTTCATATTTGGGTGTTGATACCTGAAGTTTGTGGTGTCAGAACAGGTTTGATGGAAGTTTGCACGTTCTGTGGTAGTGCTGGTGTGCTTCCCTCCTCTTGGCTTCTGCAGAGACTTTTTCCATCTGCTCTTCATCCTGTGAAGAGTGAGGGGACGCTTGCTGTGTGTGAGCTGCTTATCAGCTCAGGGCTGCAGTTACAGGCAGCAGCCACGTCAGTGGGGTGGACTGGGGTCTGCTTCGTGGCAACTGGAAAACTGCTCCTGAACTGGGAAGGCTGCTTTCCTCTGGAGGGGGTTAAGCACGTGCATAGGGATGTGTTAAAAAGACCCATGTTTAAAAATTAATCTAGTGTTATCTTTGTAACCTTATTTATCTTTTACTCAAAGGGAAAAGAAACAAACAACTAAAATGCAAATTTGGCACAGGAGGAGACAGTACAAAGCCAAGAGATCAAAGTGGGAAACTAGTTTTCATGGGACTGGAGATAAGGGGTGGGAGAACATAAAAACTGCTCAGGGAACTTTCAAGGGATGATTGGGGACTGAGAAATTAACAACCTAAACCTTTTCTTCATGGAGGCATGAGATGTCTCTGGAAAGGCTGCTGTGCCCTGGAGAGCAGGAGGGCGTGAGGGGCCTGGAGTGCCAGGAAATAGATAGGAAGGAAGATGAGGTGCTGTGAGGTCCAAGTAAACATACTCGGGAATGAGTGTTATTGTTACAAAGTGGTTTTCTGCAGAATAGCAAAGAGGATAATTAGACTGGAGGGGAAGGGAGGAAACAAAGCAGGCTTTTTGTGTGAAGTCACCTGTAGCCTCAGACCACAGGCACCAGTACTGATCACATCTTGTGCTTAGGACAAAAGAATATTTCGCTCCTCTTTTGGTCTCAGCTGAAAAGATTTAGTTCTTGTTCAAATCAGAGAATGCAAAGAATTAAGTAATTAATAATGGAGAGCAGCTTCACCAGTGTTTTCCTTGTAGGCTTTGGGATTGCTGGTGGGGTTCTGCAGGTTTTTGGAAACAGGTTCAGCATTTAGAAAGAGAAGGGAAGAGGGGGGAAACTTAACAGGAAAGCACAAAAAACAGGGAGAGTCCTTTAGTAGTGAATAAATAAGGTATAGGTCAGTTGTGTAGTTCCTGGCAGAGAGTAAACATAGAGTGGAGTGAAAGGTGGCTGGAAAGGATGGAATGTTTTTGGAAAAGATGAGGAAAGAGAAAAAGCAATATGGACATGCAGAAGCATGGGAACATTGAAGGCAGCTGGGAAGACAAAGTAACTGAATCACCCAACCAACCTGTGAGATGGGAAGAAGAGTGAAGGAAGTGAGAGTTTGTGAGGAACGGGAGACTGCTCAGTTGGGTCCTGCTAACATAAAGAATTTGAGTGAAGAACCACATGGAATGATTTTTAAAAAATGAGTTTTAAACATTTCAGAGCCATTTTACACAGCTGGGAATAAAACCTGGTGACCTTCTGTGTGAAATCTCTCTCTCTCAGGGATCCTTTTGCTGCACACCATGAATACATGCGGCAGATGATGAGAAGCTTCTGTGATCCTTTTGGCCGAGACCCATTTCGCAGCATAACAGATGGTGGGGAGAGAGCAGATCGAAGAGCACGCCAGGACTCTCAGGTTGCTCCAAGAGGAAATGGCAGAGTAAGTCTTTTCTTAATCTCTAAGGATGGCTACATGGAATTTACACTTAGTGGTACTCTAGTTGGCTTCACATTTCCATTTCTGTTAAATTTGGTCCTGTGGAAGCAGGGGCTTGGCTCAGCTACTGCAGACTTGGTCAGACCATTTCATTGCTGAGAAAATGTGAATAGTATCTCTCTTGGTTCCTCAGTGGCCTCTTGTTTAAGCATTTATTACTGACAAATTTGTTTCTCTTAGGACTGGTAACAAATTGGTATGTTAGTGAATATACAAAATGGACAAATGTTTAGTTTGTTTAATTAAAAATAAATATTACATCTTAAATGTTTCTGTTGCAGAGCAGTATTAAAAATATCCAGACAGAGCCTTCTCTGAACATGTATTTCCTTTTTATGCTAAGTTTACTTTAAAAGGTACCTTGATATGTTTATGCCTTCACTCTGCACTTTAGTACCTCGTTTCTAGTTATTTATGTTAGTTTGATTTAACACAAACCTTTGTTTCAGCCACCTGAACAGTATCTACACATACTTAAAACCCTGCTTCAACTTGGCAGCTGTGGGGCTTTGCATGCTGTATTTGCTCTGATTCTTAATGTTTCCTACAGGTATAAGACTAAGAATTGAAGATCAGGGAAATTGATATGAAACCTTGAATTTCTGTGAATTACCACCTGAAACTGAGAAGTTGGCAATGAGCTATGTTTTCCATCGAGTATCTTTTAAACTCTTTGGGCATGCAGGACAATTATATCTTATGCTTCTGTAGCTAAACCTTATCTAATTGCTGTATTTAGAAAGGATATATGCTTGAAAGTGGTTCCTTTCCCTGCACCAGGCTAAATATTTTGCAGCTGAATAATCTCTTACTTTAACAAATCACATTTAATTTTAAAAAGCGGTTGGAAAACAAATCACAAGGGCTTGTGGAACTCAGCCAGATTTGGTGGTGGTTGTTCAAACCTAGATAGTTAGAGCTTAATAAAGAGAGCTGAAACAGGGACTATCACCTACAAGTCAAAAGGGTAACTGTCAGATTCTTTCCTCTGTGCTCATACATTGCCAGTTAGTTTCAAATATAGATGTTGCTGTATCTAATTGGGGCATGATCTTTCCTCTGCTGAAGCAGGTTCTTAGGCCTTGGTTCAGTAGATGCATCAAACCAGATCAGGCTTCTGTTTCTTTTAGAAAAAGAAAATGTTAAACCTTACCCTGATATCTTGGGGAGTTGTATTCCTTTTTCTTGGCAGGGAGGAATAAACGTGAGGCATAGAAAACCTTTCTCTGTGGTTACAGAAAGGAGTTAAAGATGTAAGAGTGCTGTGCTATTTTGATAAGCACAAAAGAGTTCCACACCTGCTAACATTTTTCCACTGTCTTTTGATGTGCCTCATGTTTCACCTGAGAGCTGTCGGGTGTTGCAGGAGTCTCAGCATTTACTGCTTGAGCCTTGTAGCCTCAAACTGCTTTTACTTGTTTCCCTCCAGAAATGCTTCAAGCACTTAAAACAATTGGATTGTGATGTAGGAAAAAATTGATCTCTTTACTACCATGTACATACACTTTGTTAAAATTATCCATAGTGATCCTGTAATTCTATGTTGAAGGAAACTATGGCATGTCTAGAACTGCTTTACAAGGGGTGGAATTTGCTGCAACAACTCAGTATGTCAGTATAGCATTCAAATGTGAAAGTGCTTTTCCTTTCTCAGGCAGATTTGCAGTGTCAGTTTTTAGCCTCTTGGAGGGAGGGAAGGAAGAGGAAAGATTTATGAGCAGGAGGAATGGGGTAAAACATCTTAAGAGAGAGTGTAGTTTTGTTAGGACATCTGGTTGTCCTGCATGTTAGGCAACTATTTACCAGCTTTAGTATGTATTATAAAACAGAGTTTATAAACTTTTAGCAACTAACAATTGTATTTCTGAAGATGCCCTTTTGCACTTGATATACATAGAAGAATATATATTATATTCTTCTCTGTCACTTCATATTAAAGGGAATTGCAGTCTGAAAGAGTTCATAAAGAGATTAAAGAATTAGATAATTCCTTCCTTTTGTACTTAAAGTGATTGTGAAGTGTTTGGTAATTCTGTCTAACCGGTCTTAGTTTCCTGGAAACATGGATGTGTTTTCCAGCTTTGCCCTGTCATATAGGGATATTCAATATCAGCTGGTCATACAGGAACTGCATTTGCTGGTGTTTATAGCTACATCTATTTATACAACTGCAGAAGAATACAGTTTGCTCATGGGGGATTTGTCTTTGAGTGGTTCTGTGTATGATGATAGATTTGCCTAGAACTTCTTTGCAATGACCTTTGAAACTGCTGACAAGTTAAATTCATTTTGGTTGTTGCAAGATGTATATGGATATTTCAGAGAAACATATTTTATGTTTACATTAAGCTCTTGTGCTTGGGAACAGGTCAGCTGTGCCACTTAATTTTTAAGTGCTAAAATTGTATGCCAGCTTTCTGAAATGTTATTACAGAAATTTACATTCAAGGGCCTTTTGATTGTTGATGTTAATCAGCCTCCAGTGATGGGGCTGCGTGGCCTGAGTGGAATGCAGTATTTTCAGAGGAGGGGAGACTTAAATAATTTTACTATAGAGGTTGCTATGGTATGCAACTGTTTCTCAACTTCCAGCTCTAAGTGCTTCTAGTACAGACATATGGATATGACTTGTTAAAAGTGAGGACAGCTATTGCTTTCCAATGCCATTAGTAGAAATATATTCCTTCTATACACCCAGAGACTGCTTCATATTATATTGTTGTAGCACCTTGAGTGACTCTCTTTTTCTAGTGGGGAATGCTTAATATCACCTGCTGGATATGAAAGTTGCTTCTGCCACATCTGGTCACAGGTACAATAACTAAAAGATGCTGATCCTTTTTTTTCCAGGCAACAAGCTGCTCCCTCATGCCCTTTGCAGGTTTTGGTAGAGTGGTTAGTATCCCAGGAGCCATAATCCTTGTAGCTCTGGCTGATGTGTGCATACTGTCTGCATAACTCAAGCATGGACAAAGGCTGGTCTCGATGTGCTTGCAAACTGCTTTTGTTGATGTTTAGATCTATGGAACAATATAATTCAAGAAAGAACTTTAATTACTGTTTTCCCTTACTAAATGGCAATGCAAGGGTAGGCTAAATACGCTGATACCAGGATTGGAGATGTTGCTACTTAGCAGCTGGCTTTTCTGTTCAGGGATGTGTGTGTTGGTGCTTGATCCCTGATGGATATAAATGAAATAATCCCTGGAGAAAGGCTCCAAACTTTGAATGCTGCCTGTAGATGGACACTGGTAGCTTGGGGCATGTTTGAGGGTGTGATCCTGGTCACAGCTAAGACAGTCCAGCTCCTGGAGACAGAATTTCCACTGGAACTGGGCTTGGAATGGTATTCAGCTGTAGTCTGTTGGGGATCTGGAATATCTTGTAAAGGACCTGTAAAAAGTACCTGAGGAAAAGCTTATGTTGCTCTTGGAGGTTTTTTATTCCTTTGGAAGGCTTCTAAGAGTCCTTAGGTTGAAAACTAGAAGCCTAGAAGGATGTCTCTGACTTGCAGAGCAGGTAGAAATAAACATGAGTCTTTGCATTGTTACATCCAAAAGTATTACTTGCTTAATTATCTTTTGCAGAAGCACTAATTGGCAGCCTGCTGTATGCAAAAAGTGTATTAGTTAATCAATGTTGCTCCTCTATGAACTGCACAGGCTATGCTGTTGCTCCCCCTGCCCCAATCTATGGCACGTAATTCCATCAGTACAGCTGATTACTGTGGAATGTCATTGGTCAGTGTCCAGATCTCTAACTGCAGAAGGCAGTTTTCTGGAGTTACTTAACCTTGCAATGATTTGATGCCCTAAATTGTCTATAATTATTGCCCAGAGGTGTTGATAGCCCTTCAGGTTTCAATGTTCTTGGTACTCAAGAAAAAAATCAAAGATTTTTTTATACCGGAATTTTACTTAGGTTGGTGCTTAAACTTCAGCTTTTATTTTTCAACCTTTAAATACGTAGCTACTTAAATCTAATTCTGTATTTCTAGTGGCTGGAGGACCTTGGGGTGTTAGCTACTGTGATTGGCATCCTGCTGTCCCACAGCACCTGCCTCTTGCCAAAGCTGCTGGGTTTGCCAGAGCCCCTGGGAGCTGTTTTCCCTGCTCCTCTCAGACCTGTGGACCGTGGTGGTGGTGGCACAGTGGCTTCCTGGGAAGCAGCCAGGCACATGCATGGCTAGGAGCTCTTCACCAACACGGGTGTGGGGTTTGCTCTTCACTAGAACTGCTGGTGTCAGAAACTAGGCAGCCCAGTGTTTCGTTTGAGCGGGTCCTGAGGAGAAGTTCCTAGTAGGAGAGAGGAGAGGCATGGTGGAAACCATCTGTGCCATCACCACCTGCTGCACTGGAGAGCAGCCCAGAGGAGGATGCTCATTTGGGAATCCATCACTGTCTCTTCCCAGATGGTCACTTAGAGTTCACCCCCTCCCTACGTGCTGTCTCTGTTTTTTTTGTTTCATTATTTCCCAGAGGTATCTCCCATCAGTGTGGTCATCAGCTATGGAGCCTTTTAATAAAATCCTGTGCCTGTGAAGCTGTTTTCCTATCAGTCCTTTGTGCAACCCTGGACAATCAATGAATGTTTTCTTGAATATGTCTGTAGCATCAAGTAATTCAGCTGCCATTAAAATACCAACTTATGGTTCTCTGACTTTTCCATGCTGCCTTTCTATGACTAAAGTGCAGAGGAGCAGCTTTATTTGGTGTGATGCAGGTTCAATGTGATTCCACATGATTTAAGGTATTGGTGGAATAAGGATGATTAGATCTTCAATAGTTAAGGCATGGAAGGGCATGTATTTTACAGCAGAAGCTAGTTAGGTTAGAAGGTACATGAAAATAGTTCTTGTAAATTGGCCACAATTTGAGCTTGTTTTGATATTTGAGTGTCAAATCTTCCCCTTCTGTCTCTCTGGTATCTCCAACTTAACAATCAAACACCCTATGCTGGCTTTCAGTTTTTCATTTAAGATTATGCATTTTGGCTTTTCTCTGTGAATTACAGTCCGTGAAAACCTTTCTGATGGTCTGATTTGCATTAAAAATGCATGCAAAAAAACAGCCACAGAACTTAGAGAGTCGGAAGACTCTTTTAATTTTTATGTCTTTTCTTTTATCAGGATGCAGATTTTGGGGAGCCTTTTTTTGCAATGGACAGAATGATGTCAAACATGAGGAACAGCATGCTGGAAATGCACAGAAAGTTTGTAAGTTTTAAAAAAATATGTTCTAAAATTAATTGTATTGGAGAATGACAATTGTTTAAAATAAGACTCAGAAAGTCCTGTCAAGAAAAAGGTTACTAGTCTCAAGGAGAGAATAAGAAATGTGATTTTTTAAGTTTTTCTCCCCAACTACATCATGGTTGTAATTCTCTGTGCTGTCAGTGATTATTTACCAACAACAGTACTTTAAATATCTGCTTGATTCTGTAGGGGTTAGAACTGCTGTGAGTTAATCTGGTCTCTGGCTGTTGCCAGAGCTGACACCTGCAGTGAAGGAGCAGTTTGAAGTGTTACTGGACACTCAAAACCAACCAAACGACCAGCACCTCGATGCCACCTTGCATATAGACTTTCCTCTGATGTGGTTTTCAGTGCTGTCTCTTTTTCAGAGTCTTTGAAGATAACAAATATCTATCCCAATATCATATTAAGTGTTGCTGAGTATTTCCTGTGTTTTACTGGCTTTGTGAAATGGCCTGTAACTGTTGCTGCTCAAGTCCCCTTTCACCTGAACTCTGCACACACCTCATTATATGTGCAAGACTGATGTTAGAGATTGTATTTCCATTACTAAACTCCACTATGCCAGGGCAGGTGTTTGCAGTTGCTTATTGCTGCCCATGCTTTTTATTTGTTGTTGTCCTTCCTGGCAAGGGGGAGACCTGTGGGCAGACAAGGCTGGGACAAGAGTGAGGGCCTACCAAGTGCCAAGGTCTCTTCCCAGCAGGCCAGGCCTGTGGTGCAGGGCTGAGGGTTACTTTGTCAGAGGCGTGTTCTTTTTCATAATGATAAGATAGTTGCAGAGTGTAAGAAGTACCAGAAGTACCTGTTACCCACAAGTTTTACCTTTTGTTAATAAGAAGTCTGCCTTGCTCGTAGGATGACCTGTCCGTCAATCCGGATGCACACACATTCAGCTCCTCCTCTGTGATGACATACTCCAAAAGAGGGGATGAGCCACCAAAAGTTTTCCAAGCGTCAGCTCAGACGCGCACAGCTCCAGGAGGTGTAAGTAGTCCTGAGATGCAGCAGGAAAGGGGGTTGTAATTACCAGAATCTAAGTTCATCTCTACCAAAACGCAGTTTCCTTCAGGTTCTTTTTACTGGAGATAGTTACTTTTGTAGTTCAGAAAAATTTATGTCTAAATACTGTTCTGTGTTTAAAGGCTTCTTAAGCTAAAGTGCTGTTTTCTTCCTTGTGATTTGTGTGCTTCTAAGTGTGCATCTAAATAGTCTGCTTGTCAAAGACTTGAAAGGCTGAGTGCCAGAAGAGCTGATTCTTCAAGGCAGTCTCCAGCTCCTTTCTGTTCCCTATAATTAATCCTCCTCTGGTACATTTAAAGTTCTGTCTAAAGTACAAGGTGGCAAGAGGCAGTCTGTTTCTGCAAAGCATAGCTCCCAATCACCCCCTTGACTCCAGCCCTTTGAAACCCTGAGGTAACGTTTCAGATGGAGCTGCCCTTTCATTGACTTCCTTGCAGCTGTTGCCTCTCGTTCTACTGAGAAATCTGAATTTGAAGTTGAACCCTGCAGCAAGGTTCATGAAAGACTATCTGTGAGCAGGAAAGGCTGTTGGGCATGATTGGCTGGGGGATATGTTCAAGCTCAAGCAGACACTCGGTTATCAGAAAGGTTCTAATAATATACCTATGAACACAGTGATAAGTGGTTGCCTGGGTTTTGAGCCAGTCAACAGGACAACCCAGCAGTTTGTTGTCCCTTCATGTTGAGAATATTGACATTGGCTCTTGTTGCTTCTGTTGTCAAGGAGAATGTTGAAGACTTGTCTGCATGTAGTAAATTTAGACTGGGCTTTTTTCTCCCCCCAACAGTTAATACCCAGTAATATGTACGTTACTTAAGAAGCTTTAGGTGTTCTTGCTTAATCTTCCTGTCAGCAAAAAGAAAATAGACTTGATCTCTGCTTTGGTGGTGTATTTTCAGCCAACACTGTAATCGAGACAACTGGAAAAGCCTATAAAGCCTCACTTATTTTCAAAAGAAAGAAATTATACCTTTGGGAAGAAGATTGGATTTTTAAAAACTTTTTAAACTTCTTTTTTTTGGTTGGAAGGACACTTACTTCCCTTTTTTTTTGTGCAGGTTAAGGAGACCAGAAAAGCACTTAGGGATTCTGAAAGTGGACTGGAGAAAATGGCTATTGGTCATCATATTAATGATCGTGCTCATGTCATTAAAAAATCAAAGAACCACAAGACTGGGGATGAAGAAATGAACCAAGAATTTGTCAACCTGGATGAAAGTATGTCCGTTTGTGCTGTTCTCCAATGGGCTTTACTCTGTTGTCTCACATACCAGTTTTGAAGTCCCAGCTTGAGTTCTCTTAAAAGGGACTGTTTTTCAGACAAACTGAAAGTCTACACATTGAATTGTTGCCATAAATTTGGACAACCTAAGTTAAAGTAACCAGTTAGACTTGAAAATGTTGTGTTTTAAGGCAGTTGGTACTGTTGGCTTGTACAGTAGCTGCTCATCTTTGACGGTGCTTTTAGTGATATTTTGAACAGAATTTTGCTGTTTACTGTGTGTTTGTGGCTAATAGGAAATAGTTATTGAAGATGTGTGGTTAACACATGCATGTGCTTTTACGACAAAGTGACTTTCAGGTTGTTTTATATTCCAAGCATAAGCCTGTGGGCAGGAAGCTTCACTTGTCTTTACCAAGCCCCTAGAAATAGCTTGCAGGCCATGTGGAGAGTCATGAATGGCACGTTTAAAAATACTGTTCAAAAAACCTAATGTTCATTACATGTTTTTTCCTATCTTGTTTGCACTTATTAAAAATGAGAAGTAAACTTTAACTCTTTTTCAGCTGATGCCCAGACTTTCAATGAAGAGTGGCAGAAAGAGATTATGAGGTTCAAGCCATCTAGAACTAGAAGCACTTTAGAAGCTCCCAAGTACAGAAGTATTCATCACATACCCAAGGAAAATGAAGGAAGAAGGTAAAAGTAGTTTCCCAGCAGAACAAGGCAACCCTAGAGTGAAAACTCCCTTCTGAAGCAATGTGTTCATGAACAACCAGTGCTTACTGGAGAGAAGTCTGAGGAGAAATAGCAGATTTTATTCCTCCTTTTCTCCTGACGTCACAACAGTGTTAAGGCAGTATTTTGTTAACTGCGTTTTGAAGACATTCAGTATTTTTGTCTTGGAAAATTACTTAATGGACTGATGGGCTAAAATGGTGTGTGTTTTTTCTGGAGAAATGTGCCAGTGCTTTTAGCTCCACCATGTACAAATGCTGCAGCTGCCCCTGCAGTCATTAAGTGGGGTTAGTTGCATGCAGGTGTAACTGTTAGTGAGGGCAAGGCTGATCTGTTCTCTTGGGTGAAAGGAACACCTTCCACAAAGCTGGAGACAGACACACTCCTCTCTTCAGAGTTAGATTTCAAATGAGACCAATTCTAATCCTAACTGTGTAGGAATGAGACTTTATCTGTAAATGCACAGGCTGCTCTCTGCCAAGCTCCAGGTGTTTTCCTCTCTGCTGATCCAGTGTCAGTGGAAGCTGCGATTCCTTCATCAGTTGTGTGTTTGGTAGAGAATGCTACAACCTGTGAACTACACAGAGCCCTCTGCCACCTCTGCTGTTCTCCTGGTTTTTTACAGAGATTTGGTACATTTGGTTTAGTTTTCAAACTAAGCTGTTTGTTCTCAGTGAGAGCATGAGGTAAGAAAACAGCCCACCTCTGTGCTGGGAGCAATGAAGGAGTTCTGGAGGGACAGTCTTACAACTAAAATAACTGTACCTCCACAGAGGTGATTAACAAACACTGCCTTCTCTCCCTCCCATACTGTATGGTCATTATGATTTTTGTTTTCTGTTTGTTTCAGAGAGAAACCACATGCAGCTGTGAGTTTCAGGGAGCCCAGAGAGAATCTCAGTGTGAAAGGAACACAAGTTCGCATCAAAAGCAGCAAAAAATAAATAAAATTGCCTCCATTCTCCATGTGAATGGAGTTTCTTCAGAGAAGATAGTGGTGCTGCATTGCTTATGTTCATATAAGTATACACATATTGACCAATCTCTGTTTTTTGTTGCAGTAAGTATTAGTGTGCCTTGCTCCTCTGATCTATTGACAACCAAATGTTCTTTAAAACTTCGGATCCTTGGTTAAACCATCTAGTTTTGGTACATTTAAAAAAAAAAATCCTAAAAGCACTTTAATGGATTAACACTAATTCTCTTAAAAAAAAATTAATACTTTTGACTTGCCATTTTGTTTTCTACTACAACTGCACCAATCTCTCACATTTTATTAAGCCTGGTAATGAAACTTACTTTTTTCCACACTCTATAACTTGCATAGAAAGTAAATGATCTTTATTTTGTGTGGCTGAAATAGTTATTGGTTTTCTAGGTGATAGAGCAATTTGAATACACTGTAGCCACTATATATAAATATATAAAGTGTTGTAAATCGTTAGAGAATCCCCAGATTCACTTGGATTTAACAGGGGAAAAAAAGTGAGAGGAATACTGAAATGTCAAATACTTCAAGTAACTTTTAGTTTCTTAGTGTTCTTATGTCCATAAGCTGTTCTTGCATCTCATTTTCTGTGCCTAGACTGTGAGTTTTGTATCTCTGATCCTTGGTACGTGTCCTTTCGAGGCGGCCTGTTCATTTGCTTTCTTTAAGATCTCAATAGTAGCTTTTTTTATTGTTCTGCAATAATACCCCTGTGTCCTCACAAATGCAGCTGTAACTGTTAGTTACTCATGAGACAAATGTGGGACTTGGTTGAGTAGGCACCAGTTTAACTGGGTAAATGAATGATTACACCTTTGCTTCTGTCCTAAAAAGCTAAAAGGGCTCTTCCTGCAGGAAACCATTTCCCCCTCAGTATTCCTTTGCATCCTGTGTTAGTGGATGTAGAATGATCCTAAATCCAACAGTTGGTCTCCCTTGGTGTTGTTACTGTGGGTTAAGGAGTCTGTTGCTGTAGAGAAGATCTAGTTGTGTGACAGCCAGCAGGAAGGGTCTTTGTATGACAAGTGTGGAGCTGGCATGGTGCTGTGTGATGCAGAATTGATCCCCATGTGGTAGCATAGATAATTTCTGTAGACTACATTACAGCATTAGCACTGCAGCAGATTATTTCAAGGCTAAAACATACAGCCTTAAAAAAAAAAGTATTATTTATATGATAAAATTGTTTTAGTAAGCTAGGATTAATGTTTGTTTGGCCAAAAAGGAAGTGGCCTTTAAATCATATTTAATCTTTCTGCAGATTCCCCAGATTATTTAATTCTATGTTCATTCATGTGCAAAAAGAATAAAAAATACTTACGTTGAACTCTGATAAGGGAAAGACAAGTGTTTATTTGTTGGGATAGCACAATGGTCTACTCCTGTTATTGGAGCAAATGTGTAGTGCCTATAAGTTTGTGCTATGGAACCATTCTTCAAAAAGTCAAGGTAGGTGGGTGGGTAAGGGGTTGAAACAGAGCCAAGCCTGGCAAAGGGTGTCTGCCAGAACCCTGAACCTCCAGGGTGCTTTTACTCTCCTTAAAAAGTAAGAGTACAACTCTAGAGCCTGGTCTTCCCTACCCTGAAGACAACATCAGTTTTGCAGTTAATGGCATTGAGACTCTAAGGCTGTGGAGGCATTTCCCAGGTATGTCACTTAAATTTCCCAGTAATAAACAGCAGAAAAGTTTTTTGTTTTCAGAATAAATCTTTGATTTGAGAGATGCTATTATCTAGCAGAAAATAGCATTGATTTGACAACTTGTAGTTTTGTCTATGCTTTACTGAGGTATGAAAACACCTGATGCATATATGTAATAAGTAAACCAAGTACATACTGTTGTTTTAAAATTATAGTGGAAAGAGGCTAATATTCACTACAAGTTACCTTGTTATGCAAAACAGTGTTCTAAACTGTAATACAAAAGAAGTTGTTCTATATAGAAACATCTGAAACGGTAATTCTTCATTAAAGTTATTTATTATTTACAGTTTGGCTGGGTTTACACCACACAGTGCCTTGTGCATGGCTGGCTGGGGCTGCTGTGAAGCATCCTGAGGTGTGACCCCACCAGCAGTGCAGCCAGGGGACACAGCTGCCCTCCCCCTGCAGGGGGAAATCCTGCCTGCACCACACACAGCTGGCTAGGAGGAAACGTGGGAGATGGCCAGGCTGTTCTCCTGGAGTCTTCTCTGGTAGGATCATCAGCATGGTTAGAGTTGGAAGGGACCTTAAAGATCATCTAGATCCAGCCCCCCTGCATGGGCAGGGACACCTCCCACCTCACCAGGTCACTCCAAGCCCCATCCACCAGAACAGTCTTGCCTAACACTGGGATGTGTTTGGTTGGTTTAAGTAGATTTGAGAATACAGGTGCATGCTGTAGCTTCCTTGAGCTACGACCTGAATCTTAGCCTGCCATCTGTTGGACAGCTGTCAGCGGGGAGAAGTTCTTCTTCATTGTGGTGTTCAAAAGAGGGAAATCACAGAGTAACTGCCCCAGATCCACGGGGATGTTCTGTGTGTAGCTCTGATGCTGACAGAATCGACATGTCCTTGTTACAGCACAACATTCAAAGCCTTATAAATGGGTCCCTGTGCTCCACACAGCAGGAGTTCCACGCTCCCTTTCTCAGGCTGTGCCCCGTGCTTGCTCCCTGGGCGAGGAGACCAGCCCTTTGGTTGCTCCTAATGAGTGAGCCTGCCCCTGATCCTGCAGTCACCCCGCACTTCATGCCACCTTGCTTCAGCCTGGCTCTCCTTGTAACATCAGCTCATCTTTCCCTGCAGTTCCAGCGTGGCTTTGATGGCTCCGTGTCCCCCGTCACTTCAGCCACATAAATCCTGGTCACCGCCTCAAGGTCACTAATTAACCGGGGTCAGGCCCAAGGAATCCTTAGGAATTTTCTCCCCATTCCAGTGTTCCCCAGAGGGGACCTGGGAGTGCCGGTTGACAGCTGGTTGGACACGAGCCAGCAGTGTGCCCAGGTGGCCTCAAGGCCCCTGGCGTCCTGGCTTGTGCCAGGAATGGTGTGGCCAGCAGGAGCAGGGACGTGATTCTCCCTCTACGCAGCACTGGGGAGGCCTCCCCTCCCGTCCTGGGTGCAGCTCTGGGCCCCTCACTGCTGGAGCAGGGCCGGAGGAGACAAGGAGGCTGGTGAAGGACTGGAGGGAAAGTCTTGCAGGGATGGGCTGAGGGAGCTGGGGCTGTTCAGCCTGGAGCAGACCCCGGGGAGCCCTTCTCGGAGGCGGCAGCCGGCTGGGCTGGGCTGGCTCCCCCGGCAGCAAGAGGGCAGGGCCTGGAGCGGCTCCAGGGGAGGCGGAGCTGGATGTTGCCTCCTCACGGGGAGCGCGGGCAGACATCGGGGCGGGCTGCCCGGGGCGGGGCGGGGCGGCCCCGCATGCGCGGCGGCCCGGAAGCGGCGCGGGAGGAGGGAGCCATGCTGCGGGGGCTGCGGGGGCTGCGGGGGCTGCGGGGGCTGCGGGCCGGCCCGGGCCGCCTGCCGCGGCACCAGGTACCGCCGCCGTGCCGTGAGGGCGCGGGGCCGGGCTGCGGGGGAGGCTGCGGGGCCGGGCTGCGGGGGGGGCTGCGGGGCCGGGCTGCGGGATGGCGCGGGGATTGGGGGGCTGCCTGCTCTCCCCGGGGCGGGGCAGGGGCTGGAGGCGGCCCCCTGGGAGCCCGGAAAGGCCGTTCCGCGTGAAACGCCCCCGCGTGTCACCCGCCAGGAGCCGCGGGGAAGCAGCGCGGCGGGAGGTTTGTCTGCGGGCCCGGCGAGCCCTGCTGCGGGCTCAGGCCGCTTTACTGCCCCCCGCCAGGCCCTCCTGCCCCGCAGGCGCTGCTCCTCGGGGATCCTGCCCAACGAGAGGATCCGCAACATCGGCATCTCCGCCCACATCGACTCGGGGAAGACGACGCTGACGGAGCGGATCCTGTTCTACACCGGCAGGATCGCCCAGATGCACGAGGTGGGTGTTCGGGGGGCCCGGCAGCCGCGCTGCCCCTGCTGCTGCCCCTGCTGCTGCTCCTGCTGCTGCCCCTGCCCCTGCTGCTGCCCCTGCCCCTGCTGCTGCCCCTGCCCCTGCTGCTGCTCCTGCCCCTGCCCCTGCTGCTGCTCCTGCCCCTGCCCCTGCTGCTGCCCCTGCCCCTGCTGCTGCCCCTGCCCCTGCTGCTGCCCCTGCCCCTGCTGCTGCTCCTGCCCCTGCTGCTGCCCCTGCCCCTGCTGCTGCCCCTGCCCCTGCTGCTGCTCCTGCCCCTGCCCCTGCTGCTGCTCCTGCCCCTGCCCCTGCTGCTGCCCCTGCCCCTGCTGCTGCCCCTGCCCCTGCTGCTGCTCCTGCCCCTGCTGCTGCCCCTGCCCCTGCTGCTGCCCCTGCCCCTGCTCCCTGCCCCTGCCCCTGCTGCTGCCCCTGCCCCTGCTGCTGCTCCTGCCCCTGCTGCTGCTCCTGCCCCTGCTGCTGCCCCTGCCCCTGCTGCTGCCCCTGCCCCTGCTCCCTGCCCCTGCCCCTGCTGCTGCCCCTGCCCCTCCTGCTCGCACGTTGCTGGGACTCGTTCTTCGGCGTGGCCAGGGCTGAGGCAGCTGGGCCAGGGGTAGCTCTGCTGGCCAAGCTGCAAAAGGAGTCCCGAAAACCTGCTGGTTCCCCCGATACACCCTGTAACGATAAGGAGATGGAAAGCTGTCTCTCCTTCACTGCGGGGTTCCCCCTCCTCCAGAGCACTTGCTGTCTTAGTTCAAAACTTCCTTCTCCCTTCCCATCCCCATGGTAAATACACAGTGGAAGACAGAACTTCCTTTTGATGTAGTCAGAGATGCTTGGGAGAAACAGAGGATGTAGGGCTGTGATTTTCAGCCTGTTAAATTCATGAGGAAGCATCATTTGCCTCAGATTCCTGATAACCTTTTCCAGGACTGATCCTCAGGAGAGCAAAATGCATGAAAGTCACAGATGAAGCTGCAAAAAAAAAAAAAAAAATTAAATCTAACTTGTTTGTAGTACAAGAACTGAAGGGGTTGTGCCATGTCTGCTTTTCTTCAGTGCATGAAAGATGGTGCACGCTGGATCAGGCACCCTTCTGCACGGGCAGAATCCTTAGTACACTCTGTTTTGTTAAGGTGAAAGGCAAGGATGGAGTTGGAGCTGTGATGGATTCCATGGAGCTGGAGCGCCAGCGTGGCATCACGATCCAGTCTGCAGCCACATACACCATGTGGAAAGACACCAACATCAACATCATAGACACGCCAGGTAGCGACGCTCCCGACTCCGTCGAGATTGCTCTCCTTCCTGTGCACAGAGAGTGCCACGTGGTGCCACCTGTGTTGTCACCGGGTTGAGCTGGGGTGACTCCTCCTGTGGAGCTGAGGACTGGTTCTGTTGGCTGTTGCTCTTTTCTGCACGTATGAGAAAACAGTTTCTCATGTCCCTTCATCCCCTGCAAATAACGGTGGGTTTTTTTGTCACGCAGGACACGTGGACTTCACAATTGAAGTGGAGAGGTCTCTGAGAGTTCTCGATGGAGCTATTCTGGTTCTCTGTGCTGTTGGAGGAGTTCAGTGCCAGACAATAACTGTGAACAGGCAAATGAAACGTTACAGTGTGCCATTTCTAACGTTCATTAATAAACTGGACAGAATGGGCTCTAGTCCAGCCAGAGCAGTGCAACAATTGAGGTATTTATCACTTGAAGTTATTTGTGAAATAATTCTTCAGCTATTCACCTGGCAGGTTAATGCTGAGATTACTGCAGAGCATTCTCTTGTGGGGTCTGTAGTCACAGTTTGGAGGGTAACACCTGACTTGAGGTTAAATCTTGATCTCTGACAAGTCTCCATATCCTCAAGAGGAACAAGTGTTAGGGTCAGCCCAGGCTTGCAGTGACAGAGCTGGGGCTCTGATACTTATTTTCTTGAGGGAACTCTGTTTGGAGCCACTTTAAAAACAGCCTTTTGATTTTTCCTAGAACCTGGTAGCAAACCTGCTGCAGCTTGCAGCAGGAGGTGACACAGGGCTGGACAGTCTCTAGCTCAGGTACCAGAGATCCTGTCTGCTCCCCACCCGCAGCCTTTCTTGGCCTGGTTTATCTGTGAGATGGGTGCATTAATATGTGTGGAGGGAGAAGCAACTCCCATAATCAAGCAAATTCAATGAAATCTGAAACCAGTTTGTACTGCCTTCTTTCCCAGGGAAGCTGCTCATTGTATCCCTTGGGATATAGAGGGCTGGCAGTCACTCCAGCTAATATGGAGCTAGACATGTTGTATCAGCACTGGTAGATCTTTGGCACTGTCCAAAGGACACAAGGTTGTGATTTTTGTAGGAATGGGGTGTTGTTCAAAGACCACCTGGAGCAGATGCATGAAAATGGCTTTTTTCTTGAACTGCTTTATGTTTGCTCACTTTTTCAGATCCAAGTTAAAACACAACGCAGCTTTTGTCCAGATTCCAATTGGCCTGGAGGGAAACTTTAAAGGAGTTATAGATCTTATAGAAGAGAGAGCTATATATTTTGATGGTGCACTTGGGTAAGTTTTGAAACTTGTGTATTTCTTAGCTGGAGCTACTCTTGGTATGAGTAATGCTACCTGCAGTTTCTCCTCAGAGATGAAAAGCCTGCTGTTTGGGAAGTGTGGCCTGTGCTAGGGCTGAGGTGCCACCCTGCAGCTCTCCAGGTTGGCAGCAGAATGATTCTGCAGGGTCAGGTTTCCTGATGGGCAGCTGCAGCCTGAGCTGTGTGCTAACTGCAGTGGTGAGAAGGGCTGGTGGCCACATTTGCCACCCTGAGGAACAGGAGACTTGCTCCATAACAGGGCCGATAGCCTGTGTTTGGCAGGAGCTGACTGGGGTGAAGAGAAGAGGTGGGTGAGGCTGTTGGACAGGTTACCCTGCATCCTTGCAAGCTCCTGCCATGGTGGGAAGAAGCCCTTTCCTGCTTAAGCACTAAGGATAACGTGGCTGATCATTTTAGGAGACAGAAAAATCTCCTCGGTACCCGTGCCAGGAGTGAGTTCTCCTTGCTCAGGCTGGTCACCTCGGTGGCCCGTGGCTGGGAGGCTGGTGGGTGCAGTGCCCTGCAGGGGCTGTGCTGTGTCTCTGCAGCCAGACCCTGCGCTACGAGGAGATTCCAGCTGAGCTCAGAGCTGAGGCTGCGGAGCGACGGCGGGAGCTGATCGAGTGTGTGGCCGACTCGGATGATCAGCTGGGGGAGCTGTTTCTGGAGGAGAAGATGCCTACGGCTGCCGAGTTAAAGGTGACTTTCTTGTGGTGGTTCTTCCTGTGGCGCTGTTCCCTCATCCTTTCCTGTCCCTGCCCTCCTCTTGCCCCCCAGTCAAAAATTTCCTGACACCTTGAAGAAATTTGGTTTGCTGGGCTTCTCTGGTACCCGTGTCAGCTCCCACAGCTGGACTCCCACTGCCCTCCTTGCTGAGGGCCTATTCCAAACCTGGTTTGTGATTTGCATTGGAAAGTCTGAACTTGTGTGTGCCCTTTGGAGACCAGCCAGTGGCTCAAGGGCACTTCTGGCCATTGCTGTCAGTCTGGTGCCCTGCTGTGTCACAGCGTGGGGGCTGGGACTTGCCTCATGTCCCGTGGCCAGTCAGTTGTTGAGCTGCTGGGATCCTTGTGCCTAGGAAATCCTGCCTTGTATTCACACAGATTGTCTGAAGGGAAAAGAGCAGCACACTAGAAGGGAGCTGGAATGACTTTACTTGGACAGCCCAGAGGAAAACAATCCAGTCAAAATACAGTTTTCAGAAAAGATAGTTGCATTTTTTGAAAGAGGGGGAAAGACTTGATTCATGATTTATTTAATGAAATACTTCAGCTATCAGATGTCAGACATGCCAACAGCAAGGGATCCTCATGATAACCATCAGGTGTCTGCAGACTGAACATGATTTGTTCTTGTGACAGTTTGGTACCCCTGTTTCTTCTTCTACAGCCTGAGCTGTTCTTGGTCCAAAGCAGCCCTTCTTGCTCTGATAAAGACAGGAATGTCATAGCAACGTGAGAGACCTGTAGGGATCTGTCCTTTCACCTGGCAGAGTGATGTGGATGCCCTGGATTGCTCTAAGAGGGAAGAGATTTTTAGCAGGAAGCTGTTTTTGATAACTCCTGCTGGGAGGGAAATCAGTTACCAAGAATGATTTGTCTATCCAGCATGCCTCTGCTTCCACTTCTGAAAGCAAATTAATTACAGTCCTAATGGCTATAGTATTGCAGATGCAGGTTAATTTGTACTAATGTGTCCCTGAAGATGGATTTTATTTCAGTGGCCAGCAGCCAAGTTTCCACTGAAAATCTCTTTTTGTGGAATGATGCAAGTGTCACTCCTGGATGCCACAGTCTTAGCTTAGGGTGTTTGCTGAAGATCAGCTGCTTAAACATCACCTAATTTGCCACACTCAGGGAACAGGTCTTGTCCCAGGGACTCAGTGACAGTAACCTGTATGTGAAAATAGAATTACTTCTTTTCCCCAAGGTGACTGTTGATGAGGATGAATTGCAGTCATGTTGCTTCATTTGAAAACATGTGGCAGAATAAAACCAGCAGGCATCAGCACAGCTGCATTGCCAGCCCTGCTGTGTGAGAGCAGACACTGGCTGGATGGGCAGAACTGCTGATGGAGACATTTTTTCCACATGTTATTTTTGCAAAGTCATTCCATCAACATGTTTAAGAAACCCCTGCTCCCTGTCAGTGATGAAGACTGTTCAACTGTCTGTCCTTGGGTACTCGGAATGGCTCCTGGATTAGATGATGTGGTTAACTGTCTTGCTCTATCAAGGAGAATCAATTTCTTTTAGCTTATAAAGGAAGACAGAGCCTGTTTTGGTTACAGGTGCTGTTTTGGTTGGAGGGAGGGCTCAGAAGGGAGGTGGCATCCTCTAGTGGCAGGGAGAGCTGGGACCAAGGTGCTGATCTTGGCTGCTGTGATTAATTGCAGAGTGGGGAGGAGGCCAGACAGCATCTGTCCACCTTCATGATCAGTGTTATGGAGCTGCTGGTGCTCAGTTGTGCTTTGCAATGTGGTGTGGTGCCCTGGGGGAAGGGCACTGAGTAAGCAGGAGGTGACCATACAGTCAGTTTCTCTTGCTCAGTTTGCTAGGATGTCCTGGGAGGATTCCCCAGGCAGTTGGTGTAGCTGCAGCAGGTCTGGAGATGGATGTGAACAGGTCCTTCTGTGGTGCTTTTGAAGCATGCTTCATCAAAAAATGGTGATTCACTTACTGAAATACCCCTCCCCTACCTAACTTCCTCTTTCAGAAGAGTTTTCCATAGTTTAAAGATACTGAAGCATCTCATCCTGTTTCACGAATCTACATGTGTATTGTTTCCCAGCATAACTAAATAGGGAAGGTCAGACATGTACAACAGAAGTCACCAATCCTGACTTTACCAGCAGAGAACCAAGGAACTTTTTTCTGAATATTTTAGAGTTGTTACTATGTTTAGCTTACACATTTTCATTTTTAAGTTGAATTCAAGATGAGGAGGGAAAAAAAAAATCTCAGACTGCTCTTGAATTCTGGTGAGGAGCAAGTTTTATGGGAAGCTCTTGTGTAAGGTTGTACTCCATGGGAGCAGCTGCTTTACTCCAGGAGTAGAGAAGACCCAGGAGAGAGAGAATGCATGTGCTTGGCTGGTACACATCAGACTCCTGAAGTTGTTACACTGATACTTTTCAGCTTGCAATCAGGAGAGCAACACTGAAGAAAGCCTTTACCCCAGTGCTGGTGGGAAGTGCTCTAAAGAACAAGGGAGTGCAGCCACTGCTGGATGCTGTCCTGGAATACCTCCCCAATCCATCAGAGGTGGAGAACTATGCTATTCTTAACCAGGGGTAAGTGTATTCCTGAGCACACAGACTGCTCTTGGAATCAGGTTTCCAAGCAGTGTAATATGTAGCAGGAAACATGACTAACAAAATACTCCATTACTTACCTTTGGTATGAATTAATGCCACTGCCATTTTGCAGGCTTCCAAACAGAAGAAAGCTGATCTGTTGTTTGAGGGTTACTGTTTATACTGGTATTTTAAACACACTCTTAAGTGTTAAATTTGAAAAATTACTCTCTGATGAGATAGTTGTTGAGAAAGTAGTGGCAACCCTTAAAGCCATACCTGCAGTAGAGGAGAGAGCACACCTGGAGGGTGTAAGCAGTGTTATATTCTTTGGTTGTGTTTGTTGCTGTGGATGTGCCTTCACAGTTAAGGAGCATGAAATCCAACTTCAGAGCCAGTAAACAGCCCTTCACATTCCAGTCATGGCTTAGGGGTGGCCATCAGGTCTTCTTAATGCACTTGCTTTGTTCAGACAGTGTAATCATAACAGAAATGATGCTAATAGAGTTGTTCTCCCAGGGGTTACCTGCCTCCTCACTGCTGCTGTTCCTCTGGTAGCCCCTAACATCTCCCTGTTAAAACAGACTAAAACTCCTCACATGGCTCATGGGCACAGTCAGAAGAGGCATCTGCAGTGGCTTGTTCTTCACTCTAAAACTGGGCCTGCTCATCAGTTCTGTCTTGAGTGTGTGGTTAATTGCTTTCACAGCAAAACAACTGGGAAGGACTAGTGATATTTGTCATAGTTTCAGCCTCCCTTTTGGGATCTGCTGCAGTTTCTCTGAGATCCTTTCTGACCATACAGGAGATACAGATGTGAGCAACTTTAAGCCTCTGATACAACCCTGTGAAACTGAAGGCTCTGGGATCTAAGGCTGGGCTCATATTCAGAGGAAGCTGCTGTGTTTGCTTCATAACAAATTCCTTCTCCTTTTCCGTTTTCAAGGGATTCTGAGGACAAAACCAAGTTCCTGTTGAACTCTGCTCGAGACAATTCCCAGCCTTTTATAGGCCTTGCTTTTAAACTGGAGGTGAGCAAACTGATCTCCTTTCTAGTACAGCAAAACCAGTAGAGAAGCAGGACGTTTCCTGCAAGAGCTGCTGGTGGGTGCCCAAGTCCTACCAGCACTGGGCTGTTGGTTGCTTGGCACAGATGCCTGCAAAATGCCTTTCATTTCTGGGGAAAAAATGGAGATTTTCAGTGTATCTGTTTGTGCATGTGATGGCTTTTTTGCTTGGTGACTCTGTATGTGGTGAAGTTAAACTGAAAGCTTCTGGAGAAGGGATGCCCAAAACATTAGCTCCCTGACTTCAGGCAATTGCTTGCAAGTTTCCTGTCCTACCCATATCTGACCTCTACAGAGAAAACAAGTTGTATTCAGTGTGTTAACCCTGAAGGAGAAGGGAAGGCATCCAGATGGATTATTTGTGATTTGGGGAGAAAACAGAGCGAGTCCAAACAAATGGTGATACCAAAACTCATGTAGAACAAATTTTAACATCAGTTTGTTTACATTAAATTTCAAAGTTCCTTTAAAAAAAAAAAAAAGTTTCAACCATAAAATCCACAAATATGTCAAGTTTCAAAGTGTAACCCACTTTGTGCCTCGAATTTGCCATCATTTTCCTAGTTAAAACCTGGGGGGTTTATTTGCTTGTAACAAATACTGAAAATCTTGGGTCTGTTTGAGGCTGAGAACGTTGGAACATGAGAGAGTTGGAGAGGAGAAAGTACACAGCTCTAACCAGGCCAGTTGTGTGCTGCCTAGAGAGCAGCAGGTCAGATTTGATAGTGCCAAGGGGCTGGTCAAAGGGCTGGTTGATGTGTGGCTGTCTGGTGGGGAGGTTCAGGACTGGTGAAATGGGTGAAGTAAAGAAAATTGCCAGCAGATGTGACCTAGGGCCAAGTGAAAGCTGAGACTGTGACAAAAGTTTTCATTGATGTGTCCAGTGTGTCAATTCAAAACAGACACATCTGATCAGCTTGTGGGATGCTTTGAATAGCAGTGTTCTGGACTCCCAGGGTGAGACTTGGTTTTTAATGCCCTGTCTTTCCAGGCTGGCCGTTTTGGGCAGCTCACCTACATCCGGGTGTACCAGGGGATGCTGAAGAAGTCTGATTACATCTATAACACTCGGACTGGCAAGAGGGTGCGTGTGCAGAGGCTGGTCCGGATGCACTCAGACAACATGGAGGTGAGTGGGAGAGATGATCTGTTCTCCTCCCCCTCTGCTCTGCCCTGGTGAGACCACATCTGGAGTAGGGTGTCCCATTCTGGGCCCCCCAGTTCAAGAGGGACAGGCATCTACTGGAAGGAGTCCAACAGATGCTACAGGGATGAGGAAGGGACTGGAACATCTGTCTGATGAGGAAAGGCTGAGATACCTGGGGCTGTTCAGTCTGGAGAGGAGAAGACTGAGAGGGGCCTGATGAATGTCTATCAGTACCTGCAGGGTGGTTGTCAAGAATGGTTCAGTCTCTTTCCAGTGGTGCCTGTGACAGGATGAGGGGAAGCGGCACCAAGTGACAACACAGGAAGTTCCACCTCAAGATGAGGAGAAACTTCTTTCCTCTGATGAGGGTGACGGAGCCCTGGGACAGGCTGCCCAGAGAGGCTGTGGAGTCTCCTCCTCTGGAGACTTTCAAGATCCATCTGGACACATTCCTGTGTGACCTGCTTCAGGTGCTCCTGCTGCAGCAGGGGGGTTGGACTCGATGATCTCGAGAGGTCCTTTCCAACCCCTGTGATTCTATTATATGTCACTATTCTGCTTTTGTGGTTCATTCACACTTGTCTTTAGCACTTAGAGCTCTACAAGGAACTAGAACCATCTGCAGTGTGTTATTTCCACTGAAGTGAAAGAATCAATGTCCAAGCCATTATAAAATGGCTTTGAGGTGATAGCTAAAAGGGAGCTGTGGTATTACCCCCCTATGCCATACTTCTGGGAGAGGGGAAAGAGGAATGGCAAAATACACAAAAAAAGTTTTCTTCCATGTGATTATTGAATACAGTTCTTAGATTGATTATCAGACTGCTGCAAATCCTTCTCTTTTCCTGTTTAAAATTTGTGAACTCTAGCTGGGTCAGGACTGCCTGAAACATGGTGTGTTGTTTGCTTCATCCCCTGAAACGAGTAAGTTGGCAGCCAGGCTGAGGTCTCCTTTTTGTGCTTTGAATAGAGAGGTGGAAGATTTACACAGCATTTTATCAAAGCTGGAACTTCAAGCTTTTAAACCCAGTATTTATATACCTTCTTAAAACCGGGTGTAATTTGTAATATGTCTGTCAATGTTCTCTAAGTATAAACTTTTCTTTCTTCAGGATGTAAACGAAGTGTATGCAGGAGACATATGTGCACTGTTTGGGATTGATTGTGCCAGTGGGGATACATTCACTGACAAAACCAGCACTGACATTTCCATGGTGAGTGCAGCTGCTCAGCTCTGTGCCTCACACGGTGGGATTCACCAGGGGTTTGCTGTAGAAGTCTGTCACTGTTTCTTCATACGAGTATGGGATGTGCAAGAGGGACACACTCCTGTTGGCCATGATTTACATCACATATATTACTTCATTGTTAGCAAACTTCTGGGCTATTAGAAGTGGATGCTGTTACCCAAAAATATTAATCTATGCATTTTTCAATGTTTTTAAATACATTTACAAATTTTGGTAAGAAGCAGAGTCCTCTAACTAGTGTGAAATCCAGAGGTGCAACTTGCATCTAGGAACAGTGTTGGAAACCTGTGGTTGACACATACTATGTTCCAGCCTTGTAATAATCCCTGGGAGAGTTACCCAGTTTGTTACACTGTGGTAGGAGATATAACTAAATAAGTAAAACAGCCATCCCTGTTTGTGATGCCAGATTCTTGTGTCCAAGCTTTTCTGGAGAAATAACATCACCAGGTGTAGTGGAACTTGATTGTATGATAATTTCCTTCATGGTTGTTGCAGGAATCGATTCACATCCCTGACCCTGTCATTTCAGTAGCTATGAAGCCCTCCAACAAGGTAGGAGCCTACAAATCAACCTTGTTCTGACTGAGTCACTTTTTCTCTGCTGCTTTTATTGTTTCGTGTGAGTTAGCAGTTAAATGGAGCCACAGCCTAAAAGGAGTCATGTTTTAGAAGCCATAAAGAAGATGCATGTCTTTGACCTGGGTAAACATGGACTTGAAGTAACTAGAGGGATAAATACAGTTTATGCCTCAGAAAATAACCCTGTGAGAGTAGAAATGCTCAGCAGTTGACTGAAAAATGTGAGGCCTCTGTTGTGCAGCTTCTGGATGTTGAGTTCATGTTTTCTCGGGGGTGTGATTGCTTTTCAGAACGACTTTGATAAATTTTCCAAAGGCCTGAGCCGCTTCACGAGGGAAGATCCCACCTTCAGGGTCCATTTTGACGAGGAGAGCAAAGAGACCATTGTTTCAGGAATGGGGGAACTGCACTTGGAAATCTATGCCCAGGTAGTTTGGAAAGCAGATTCCATGGGCTCTGCTTTTGACTCTTTCCTCCTTCCTTTCTGGCTGAGGGACTGCATTGCTGTGCCAGCAGCATCTGCCTGCAGAGATCTTCCCAGCAGGAAGCACTGTGACATTAATGGGAACACTGTTTGCTGCTTAGGGAAGAGCTTCACTTCTTGGTCAACTTTTGAAGATTGTTTCCCTCCAGTGGTTCTATTTTGAAGGCTTGTAAGCTATTTAAATGAAACATCTGCCTGGAATATTCTGACTTTTTGGTTCAAATCCCTAAAAAATGCTGTACTGAGCACCACACTTTGCTTATCATGAATTCTACCATTAGCCATTTCCTACAGGAAAGAGAAATTCTCTGTTGCTCTGTTTTTAAATGTATCATTCCATAGTAAGAGATGATGCAGACAGGAGGGAGTAGTTACTTACAGTGATTTATTTGTTTCTTTCAAGTTGATATCTATACTTTTATTTTAGTCTAACACGACAGATGCAACCACAATGTTGACAGAATGAAGAAAACCTGGCTTTTGTTTTGGAAAGCTTACATTTGAGTAAAGTAATTAATGCTGTTCCCTTTTCCTGTATCTAAAGCTATAGCCCCTAAACAAGGATGACTGCAGAATCACAGTAAATAATTTATAACATTAAAATAATAATAAAACCCCCACCCAGGACCCCCAAAATCAATCCAACTCTGAACCAAAAAACTGGTTAGCCCTGATCAAGTTTCCCATTTCAGAAAGACCTGTAAGCAAAATAATTTCCAACGTATTGTTCCAATGGAGCAGCTTTGGGTTTAATTTCTGCTTTTTTTTTTTTTCCTCCCCTCCTTCCTGCAGCGAATGGAAAGGGAATATGGCTGCCCTTGCACCATGGGAAAGCCAAAAGTTGCCTTCAGGGAGAACATCTCTGCCCCTGTGCCGTGAGTAGCCTTTTGTTGATTTGGATGCAGAATTTGATCACGTGGCAGAGGAAGGGCCTTCTGGATTATCAGATCAATATTCAGGAGAAGTTTAATTGAGGAAGGACTTTGTTCCTTGATTGCATATCCCTCCTCACCAGTTTCTCTCCCCTCCCTTCGTGGGCAGCATTTGAGCTCCTTCAGTGGTGGAATCAGGTGGCCTGTTACTCCAGTGGGTGTTGTGGCTGTCGGCTGTCCCGTGTCACTTGGACACCATGCTGTGGGTGCCAGAGAACTGTCATTTGCCAGGGAATGATCTCCTGTGGGTAGAAAAGAGAAGTGTAGAAAGGGAAAAAGTGTTTTATTGGAACACCACTGGCTGCTGTTGCCCAGCTGGGTTGGTGACCAGGAGGTGGATGAAGCCCCAGGGGCAGCACAAGGTGAGCACCATGACACACACATAGTTGAAGTTCTCCTGCATCTTTTTCCAGCCTGTGTTGTGCTTCATTCTGCTGCAACTGCATTTACCCCTCCCATAGGCTAGTTCTGAAGCTCCAGGTGTTGATTACCCCTCTTACTGTGGGTGCTGTTGGTAGTTTGGGACTCCTGCCCTTCTCCAAACAGGGCACAGTGAAGGACCAGTGCTTTTGTTCTGTAATTAGTTGGCTGCTACTTCTCAGGAAGTAGTCTGAGATTACACTCATGCACTTAAACCAAAAAGAGGCTTTTTAGAAAAACAGCTTTACCTGGGACACCATTTCATGAAGCAGAACCAAGTAGTCAAATTCAAGATACTCATCACTTCTTTTCTGGAAAGACAAGATGGAAAGGGCTGAATTTGGGGCTTCCCCCCACTGTAAAAAAAGGGAATCAGTTCTCTTTGGTTATTATAAAAATTCTCTGATACATTTCAGATGAAACTGGCAGCTTGTGTTAACAAATACAGCAGATGGAGCTTAGTCACTATAAGAAACCAAAGAGATCCTGGTTTGTACTTCTGGGAACTCCAGAATAACACTCAAGAGACTGAACGTGAAATGTGAAACTCCCTTAGGGAAGCTACACACAGCTCAACTTCAGGAACTCATTTGGGAAGGGAACACCTGATTTTCCAAGGTGTCAATTCAACCCAAATAATCCTAAATTAAATTTCCAGTAGGATAAGACTTGGATCACATTCCAGAGGCCTTACAGTGGATAACAAGTGATCAGTGATTGTGTGGGTGGCAGAATAGGTGCTGGCCTCTGGAACATACACCCTTTGTGTCTGTTCTTCGGGGGAAAAAAGAATCCAAATGACAAATGAGAGATGTCAGCTGGTATAGTTCAGTAGTCTTCTGTTTGCCTTATCCTTAAATTCCTCTGGTTGGTGAGAGAGGGTTTTTTCAGTCGTGCTGGTGCCCAGCCCTGCGGCGGGGAAGTGTTTGCAGATGGCCATCAGAGGGAGCAGCACCTCCACAAATGCTGCTCCCGGGAGGAGTTCCTGCCTCTCCTTCAGAGCCAGAACTCCAAGGGAGCTCACTGGCTCTTCTGAGCGGCCAGACATTCGGGCTCTGAAAGTCAGATCTGAAGACTGATACGTTGGGCTTCCTAAATACATAGTCCTGCTTTTGTATCCCAGCTTATATATTAACTTTCCTTGAATTTAAAATTGTTTAGGGGTTACTCTTAACTCACAGTGTATCTTCTCCAAATAGCACAGAGAAGGACTGGGAGAAGCTGTAGAATTTTCTTAACATGAAAACAAAACCAAAGACTTTGCTCTACTAAAAACTTGTCTGAAAGGAAGTTGCTTTATCAGTTAAGTCTGTTCCAGACAAGAAGTCTTCAGGGCCTGTTGATAATGGCAGCAAATGAGATGATTAATTTGAATAGCTCTACTGAGATCTGCTAGTCATGTTTATTTCTTAGCTAAGGGCAGACCCAGATCTGCTCTAGATAAACACATCACTTGTAAACACTCAGAAATAAGCACAAACTAGAAAATGCTTTGTCCTGAAGTATTTTGTTCCCTGTCTTACGACATCTTCCTGAATTCTTCTCATAAACTTAATTGATGTGCATGTTGCTAATATAAGCTTCTGCAAGCAAAGTTTATGAAGAGAGGGAGTGAGCCCCATAAATACTCAAGCCTTCATGATTTGCTAGAGGAAAGGGGTAGGTGGGGCAAAACCAAACACTGGCTTAGAAGCAGACCAGACCAAGAATTTCAGACATAATTGAGGTTTCTTGCTTAAGAACTTAGCTTCAGCTGCAGTCCGGTGCAGGCACAGCTGCTGAGCTCCTAAATACAGGGCAGTGCTGGGAACTTACCACTTGCTTCACGTGTTTAATTTGGGCAAGCTGGAACTTGGTGTTTTCAGTTGAGTTCTGCCATATCACGTAGCCAGAGGCCACCCAAGCCAGCAGGTGGATGGGCTCCATTTCTGGGGGCACGTTGCCGTGGCTGTCTGGCAAACAACATCAACAATACACATTAAGCAAATTGAATGGAGCTGCAGCCATTAACAGAACCTTATCACCTAGTAATTGGGATTGGTGCTGAAATCACTCGCATTTCTTGCTGTGTCAGAGACATTCCATATAATCTTGGAATTGCAGCTGCATCACCACTGGGTCTGTTTTCCTCCCACTTTTTTCTCTTAATATATATTCTGTAAGGTCTTCAAGGCAGGGGTTGCTCTGAAGTCAGAGCAGACCCTTGTACTGCAGCTGTGGGGTCTGATGTTCTGTACTGAGAACAGCCACAAACTGAGCAGCACACAGGGAGAGGAGCAGCAGGTGGTTCTCCAGAACAGTCACATGCAAATCATTGGTTCTGGGTCTCAGAAGTGATCAGTAAATTCAATACTGTGGTGATTGACCCCCCCTGAGTGACAGAAAGCAAAGCAGCACGTGCTCAGAGTAGGTCTGGTGGCCTTATCCCCTTGGCCCTGGCTTGTATGGAAGGGGTTCCCATATGGATCAACCACCAGCTGAGCTCAACTTTGCTTCTGACCCTTGAGGACACGGTTTCAAAATCTCCCTTCTTGCCCAGAACCATTCTTTGTACCTGGTATGTATTCTGCCACCAGCTCTTTCTTCAGGCTCTTGATTCGGCTGTAAAATACATTATCTGCTTCATCTGTGTTCTTCAGTTCTCCTTCAAGTGTGAACTGGACATCTGGAGCAATCCTGCTGTTGCCCAGGTGATAAAGAACCTCAGCTGTGCAGTTAACAGTCCTCTCCTGTTAGACAGTTAATTATATGTATTAATATTTGATTAAATACACGTATAGTATAGGTAATTTGCACTTAGATTTTTTCTTTATGTAGTTGCTGTTGTCTCTGAGTGTGGCCCACAGAGATTTGTGAGTATTTAAGACAAGGTTAAATTCATAGTTAAATTCAGTGAGAAGAGTGTAAGGGCAGTTTTCTCTCTGCAGGGACAGGCAGGGCAGTGTGTGAGGTGCAGAATGTCACCTGTGCTGGTCAGTTGCAGTAGCACATTCAGGTGACTTCCATTGGAATGGCCCCCAAATGCCCCAGACAACCCTTCAGCATTTCCTTGTGTCACAGTGGCAGGGACCAGATACTCGGGGCTTTTATGGTGCAGAAAATGGATATTCCCTTTTCCTAGAGTTAAGCCTTTTTTGTTGTGGGTTGTTTTGTTTGTTTGTTTGTTTTTTCTTTTCCCTGCTTTGCAGTATCTAGAAATCTGAATCAGTCCCCCAGTATTATGAACTGATTTGTCCACTTGCTTAGCTGGGGTCTGCAGCAGAAAGTGCTGGCTGTTAATTATTGACATCAGGAGTGCCAGCCTCTGCCCACAGCATGTGTCATGAAGTAAATCTGCACTCACTCTGTCAAGGACATCTTCTAACACCAGCTCCAGGTGGTACTTGCGGCCAACGCCTTCAATGTCCTAAATAAGGAAAAGATGAAGAGTTTGGTTAAATGCTGGATGACTGAGCATTGAGGAAGCGTTTCCAGCTGGGAGCCAGGCTGCAGCAGTGCTGCTCCCTGCAGGGCAGGGCAGTTTGTTCCCTCCTGCCCTGGTGAGGTGGCTCGTTTCTCATGCAGCAGGTGTGGCACCTGATGAGTATCTCTCATCCTTGTATAGAGCTTAATTGCCACCACCGGGCCCCCCTGTCATTATCTGCAGTAACGCGCTGCAAACACTGACGGAGCAGCCTTAATTGGGTTTTTTATATTAAGTCTGTTTTGCACTTAATTATTAATTGAGCTGTGTATGAAGCTCTGCCCACCCTGCAGGACGCTGGTCACCAGGCACAGCCTTCCTGGTGCCCTGGCCCTCACCTGTCCCATCTGTCCCTGTCCCCCCAGGCCCTCACCTGCCCCATCCCCCTGTCCCCCACCTGTCCTGTCTTTCCCTCACCTGTCCCAGTTGTCCCATCTGGCCCTCACCTGCCCCAGGCCCTCACCTGTCCTGTCTGTCCCTCACCTGTCCCATCCGTCCCTGTCCCCCCCTGGCCCTCGCCTGCCCCATCCCCTCGGCCCTCACCTGTCCTGTCTGTCTCTGTCCCCCATGGCCCTCACCTGTTTGGTCCATCCCCACCCCAACCCTCACCCATCCTGTTCCTCCCAGCCCTTACCTGTCCCTCACCTGCCCCATCCCCCTGGCCCTCAACTGTCCTGTCTTGCCCTCACCTGTCCCAGCTGTCCCATCCATCCCTGTCCCTCCTGGCCCTCACCTGTCCTGTCTGTCTCTCACCTGTCCCATCTGTCTCTGCCCCCCATGGCCCTCACCTGTTTGGTCCATCCCCACCCCAACCCTCACCTGTCCTGTTCCTCCCAGCCCTTACCTGTCCCCCACCTGTCCCGTCTCCCCAGGCCCTCACCTGTCCCATCTGTCTCTGCCCCCCATGGCCCTCACCTGTTTGGTCCATCCCCCACCCCAACCCTCACCCATCCTGTTCCTCCCAGCCCTCACCTGTCCCCCACCTGCCCCATCCCCCCAGGCACTCACCTGCCCCATCCCCCCCTGTCCCCCCGGCCCCTCACCTGCCCCATCCCCCCGGCCCCTCACCTGCCCCATCCCCCCGGCCCCTCACCTGCCCCCGGGCCCGCCGCACGTCCCGCAGCCCCAGCCCGCGGCCGGGCCCGCCCCGCCGGTAGCAGGTGTAGGCAGCGGCCAGCGCGGCGGCCCGGCGGGCGGCGGAGCAGGCGGGCGGCAGCTCCATGGCGGGAGCGGCTCGTCCCGCGGGGCGGCCGCGCTGGGAGGGGCCGGCGCCGGGGCCGCCTCTTCCCCCGCGTCCCGGGGCCCGGGCTGCGCTGCCCGCCCCGCGGGCGTCACTGAGTCATTGCTCAGCGGTTCCGCGCTCACATCCCAGCCTGGTGTGGGTTGGAAGGGGCCTTGAAGCTCATCTGGTTCCAACCCCCCTGCACGGGCAGGGGCACCTCCCGCCAGCCCAGGCTGCTCCAAGTGCTGGCCGGGACAAGTTGAGGGAAAGAAAAGGACTGAACGTATTGCAGGTTTCCCCCCTACTTATCCCCTTACCCAGTGTCTGCCGTTAACTCCCAAGTACTTTCTGGGTGGAAGCTGTAGGTACGTGCCGAAACGACATGAAAGTCTTGCTCTTCAGCCAGCAAAACTGGAAGTTGGAAGGTGCCACACGCAGCAGCAGCTTGTGGTGGTTGTGGTTGTTGGAGAGGTTTAACTCCTCAGCCCCCCTGGGGTTCCTGCTTGCAGGGTGCAGAGCTGTGGTGCTCCCTCCCTGCTGTTCAGCTGCTGCCCTGGCAGTTAGCTGCTGGAGCTGGATGGAATGAAGCAAGATGCAGGAAGGGAGCTGGGGTTTTTTTGTTTGGTTTGGTTTTTTTTAGAAGACTGTGGCTAGAGGATGGTTTGTGTAACGAGTACCCTGCTGCTCCGGGGGGTCTGCTTGTTCTTAGGTTTGAGTTCACCCACAAGAAGCAGACGGGCGGAGCAGGCCAGTATGGCAAAGTGATCGGTGTCCTTGAGCCCCTGGACCCAGAGGACTACACAAAATTGGAATTTGAAGACAGAACCATTGGCACAAATATTCCCAAACAATTTATACCAGCTGTTGAGAAGGTACAGAGCCTTTTGCGCGTGTGGGACACAAGAAATACCCATTTACTGTGGCTGCCCTGCCCCAGGCAAGGAGGCTTTTCCCATTACTTCAGTGGCAGCAGAATCAAATTTGTGTGGTTTTCCTTAATACCTTGCATTCCTAGGTTTTCCACTTAATTTAGAAGCTGCTGTTTGTTTTCTTTGGTGCTGTGTGCTCGCTGTCTCCATAGCAGTGCAGAAGGTGGCCTTCCCTTTCTGTCAAACAGAACTCCTCCTGTTGGGTCTCCTTTTAATGGCCCCTCTTCTGCTTTTGGTTGTGGCCACGTGCTTCTCATCTCTGACCCCAAAACACATAACTTTTTTGGTGACTTCTCTAAGGCCAGTTATGAAGGAAACTGGAATTAAGCTGGATTTCCTGCATGGATTACCAAATACTCTTTCTTTCTCATTTCTTCTGTGGGCTTCCTCTGGTTCTCTCTGTGATTGGATAATTTAGCATGTACTACTTGAGGTAGGACCTAGCATATAATATTTGCATTCCTATGATAATGGGTCAACCTAAAATGATTCCTTCATTATTCCATGATGCAGCACTTAAGAGATTTTTTGCCAAATCCTGGAAAAAGCATGCAGTCTTAAAAGAATCATCTTCTTCAGTCCAGTGGTCAGAGTGGTTCTTTCCACATGGAGCATTCTTTTGTTTTTTGATTCTACAGCCCCTTAACAAAGCAAAATCCTGAGTATGTTTCTTTTTCTTTGCTTGTTACATGATTTCTATTTTAAAAAAAAATAAATTGGTATCAAGCTGAGGTGCCAAAGAGTGATGGTACAAAGTTTTCAAGCACTTGGGAATGAAAAGTTTCCCCCCCTGTTTTCTCCCATTACCAAGTGAGAGGGTCTGTTGGGTAGATAGGGGATTGCTGCCAAAAACTGAAAGGGTGCTGGTGGGGGGTTGTTTTTTAAGGTGTAATGTCAATGCTGCTCTCTTTTTAAGCTTCATTTTGGCCTTCAGACTGCTAACTTTGGGGTGGTGTTGCCAGGGGTTCCGAGAAGCGTGTGAGAAGGGCCTGGTGTCAGGGCACAGGATCTCGGGGGTGCGGTTCGTCCTAGAGGATGGTGCACACCACATGGTGGACTCCAACGAAGTCTCCTTCATCAGAGCAGGAGAAGGAGCCCTGAAGCAAGGTATGAAGCTAGTTTGAACTTGCGTTGCTGTGGCTGCTTTGGTGTTGGAGATAAGTTTAATGACCTCCTTTCCAGAGGTTTGTTTGTTGCCTGGTGTATCCGTGGGTACGTTTGAAGTGTGTGGGTGTGTAGAGCGGAATAAATGCATGAGTTTTGAGGGAGTTTTGAGGCACAGTAGTTCTTCTAGTTGTGTGAAGGGAAAACCTTCTTTTCCTAGAATAAGGAAAACACCCACAGCATCATCCTTGCACAGGTATGAGAAGAATGTTTTCTCAAGCTCTGTGCCTCCTGGCATCACACTCTGGGGGAATAAAAGGCAGGGGAGCTGGAATTCCTCGTAGTCCATTATTCTTTTCCCCCACTGACATAAGAAGCCCTGAGCATTAACCAAAGAACGCCTCTGTGCTCTGTCCTGAATGAGAGCAGGCTGGTTCTTGGATGCTTGGTTATTTCTGTGGCATTTTTCCCCAGCCATGGAGAACGCCACGGTGCGCGTCCTGGAGCCCGTCATGTCGGTGGAGGTGCTGGCACCCACGGAATTCCAGGGAGCAGTGATCGCTGGGATTAACCGCCGGCACGGCGTGATCACCGGGCAGGATGGCCTGGAGGGGTACTTCACACTCTATGCTGAGGTGGGTGCTGCTCTCTGCCCCCTCACCTGCTCCTCTGCCCTGCCTTTCAGCTCCTCTGCTGTTCTGATCACTGACTAGAGCAGCAGTCTGGAGATGCTGCAGGGGTTGGGGCCTCTTCCTGGGTGATGCAGCTTCCTGCATTTGGGATATTTGGGATATTACTGTTCAGCCTGGAGAAGAGAAGGCTTCAGGGAGACCTCTGAGCACCTTCCAGTGCCTGAAGGGGCTCCAGGAAAGCTGGGGAGGGGCTTTTCACCAGAGGGCAGTGATAGAATAAGGGGTGCTGGTTTTAAGGTGAAAGAGGAGAGATTTAGGTTGGACATCAGGAAGAAATTTTCCCCATGAGGATAGGATGGCACTGGAACAGGTTGCCCAGGCACGTTGTGTCTGCCCCCTCCCTGGACGTGTTGAAGGGCAGGTTGGATGAGGCTTGTGCAGCCTGGTCTGGTGGGAGGTGTCCCTGCTCCTGGCAGGGAGGTTGGGACCTGGTGATCTTGAAGGTCCCTTCCAACCTTCACTATTCTATGATTCTATATTCCAGATCTGGTGCATCCAAACTCTTGAAATTTTGGGGGTTTCCTGCTGAAAACACACTGTGAATATAAATTAGTTGAAATTAGAGGCACTTGACAAAAATAGGTAATTAGGTAATTCCAGAGAGCACTGGATTTTACTGAGTCTTTATATTGTGAGATTAATTGGATTATAACCCAAAGCTGAGGGGAAAAATACCTTGTTTTTACAAAAATGCTGTGCTTGGATTTCAGGTGCCACTGAATGATATGTTTGGATATGCCACCGAGCTGAGGTCTTGCACAGAGGTCAGTGTTCTCAGTACTTCTTGCTAGAAGGTGTTTATTTCTGCAAACCAAGTGTGTTGCTGTGCAGCACACACACACATGCAGCAGCAAAAGTGGCAAAAAATCAAAACAAATGCAGGCTAGGAAAATAAGCTTAGAGTTTTCACTGTATTCTAACTGCTTTTTAATTAAAATAGCTTCTCCTTAGTTTGTAATTTGTGGCCAAAAAATTGTTTCATACTTGGAGGAGGGAAGAGATTCAGAGTTGTAAGTAACACAAAGTGATGGTGCGAGGAAAGGTGTTGAATTCACAGCCTGGAAGAGTTCAAGTGTATTCCTGAGGGGCTGCAGGTGAAAGAGATTTTTGACAGCAGAGCTCATGTTATTGAGATGTCCTTTTTAAATAATAGACCTGTAGCTACAGACTGATGAGATGGGAACTACGGGCAACCTTGTTTCAAAGAAACAACCTTCAGATGCTTTTTTGCGTTTCTTTGCCCCCCATCCCTGCCTGCTCAGTGCCCAGTGTTGGATACTGAACAGTGGGTGATTCTTGCATGTTCTGTCACAGATGAGTGTGACCTGCTGCTACATAGGTGGACATGTTTAGCATCCTCACTTTGACTTTTCCAACTCTACAGGGAAAGGGTGAATACACAATGGAGTACTGTAAATACCAGCCGTGTTCCCCCAGCACCCAGGAGGAAATCATTAACAAACACCTCGAAGCAACGGGGCGACTTCCTGCAAAAAAGGGCAAAGCCAAGAGCTGACTGCCTCCTGAGAACATTGAACAGTTTTTCACAGTCTCCTCTCCAAGCTTAGTTGCCCAAATGGGAGGAGCAGTCGAGGTACCTCCAGGCGGCAGTGGGACCTGGGATTGTCATCTCCTCGTGACATCCTTCCGTTGTGGTTTTCTCTGGAGCTACCAGGAGACCACAGCAGAAACGTTCCCATGTAAATGCTGCTCGTTGACAAAATATACAAGTGTTACAACACTGGTGATGATTTGTCTTGAAATTTGTCTTAATTTGCATTAAAAATAATTGTATTTTTTTGCTCGATACATCACTGCTCTGTATGAGGCTGTTCCTGTTGCTCTAGGTGTGAGAGTTTCACCATTGGAGGGTCAGAGACTCAGCTGGCTCCAGACTGCTGGACGGGCACGGGGGCTGAGTTGTCACCCAGGGCTGAGCTGCTTCCACAGACGTGCTCCAAGCACAGATGCTTCAGCTCTTGGAGCATCCGGTCCGGAAACAAATGTCAGTTTTCCCTCCACATCCTCCAGAAGGGACGCTCAGAGCCTCCAGCCCCACAGACTGGGCATTGTCACCACATCTGCTGATCCCTGATGACCAGGGTGTTGGCACAGAGTTGGTAACAGTAGAAGCTGGCTCTGCCCAAAGCGATAGACACCAGGGAGTTATTTTATGGCCTTGCTTTCTTGGCTCTTGGCTAGAAAACCAAACCAAAGAGAACTTTTCCCAGAACCTTACAATCAAGAGGGTGTGTTGCTGGTGATGCTCAGCTTGAGAATTGGCTGTATAGATCTTGCTCGCTCATAGAAGAGAGATAAAACAAGGATGTTAGGTGAGAAAGAGAAGACACTATCCTTTTTGTTTTTATTTTAATTGCTACCAGAAGATCCACTCTGAATTTTCCCTGCGTGCTTTCTCTTCCTGACCTGCTCAGCTTACCAACATTTTTCCAGGCTTCCAGTAAACAGAATGAAGTTCCAGTTCAAAACCAGTGATATTCCTGGCAGAGGACTGTGGTTGATGTTTACCAGACACAGACAGAACAGGGATGGCCGGGCAGCTTCTCCTCAACCTTCATGGAAAGTCTAAAATCTGTTTTAACCTTGAAAAACTGACCGTGTCCAAGATTTGTCAAGGGCATGTAAACGCCAGCTAAACACAGGCAGAATGCTGTGAGGATGGTTTTGCCTTGGGCCAAATCCTTCTTGATTCCCTTACAATTAGAGCTTCGTTTTTGGGAAAATGCTCAGCTGGAACTCATTTAGAGAAAAGCCCTGCAGGTTTGCAGACATTGGAGGATTTTCTTAAGCAAATACAGCACATTTACCAAAATCCAAAGAGGTCTTACAAAAGCAGTGTGCATGCAAGAAATGTTTATTATTGCATTTATATTTGTGGCTTTTATATTCTGCTTAGTAGGGGCCAGTCATGATGGGAATTCCTGGCCAGCAGGCACTGCCAGGGGTGTGCTGGGTCTCCACAGAAATGGTCTGCCTGAATTTGTGGCCCTCAAGAAGTTGCCTTAGCATTTTAACAGGTTTGCTACCTGTCCAGAAACTGTCACAGGGCAGTTTTTTAAATTGACCCAAGTTTGTGTTCCTTATTTGGAGTCAAAGCTGCACCAGTCTGATTAAATGGGAAGAGCCTGATCCTCTCTTCTGGAGAGCAGCAACAAAAACAAGGTAAGGAAACTATAAACTTGTGGTTAAATCGTTGCTTAAACCAAGAGAGCCCCAAAGTGCAAAATCCATGTGATTTTCTTGTTTTATTTCTAAAGAAATATTTTCAGCACCAGATTCTTAAGAAACGTTGCCCTGATGAGCTCTGATTTCATGCTTTTGGTGGTGAGAAACGTTTTACCAGCACAAAAGAACAGACCAAGAGCAAGTGAAATGCTGCTTCATGGAATTTATTGTCATGTCCATTATGTGCTGATAGAAAAAGCTTCAGTCAGAGTAGATCAGACTCATACATTTGTGTAAAATGCTTGGATTTGGAGTTTAACAGATCACCCAGCATAAGTACCCCCCAGTTACAGCTTTCATGTGGAATATCTTAATCATTGTTATGCATTGCAGGTCACTGATAGTGCCATATCCCAGGAATTACAAAGAACAGACCCGTGTCAGGAAGCAGAGCCAGTGCCTGGTTTCCTAGGGGAGGTGAGCTTAGTGATAGGGAGGTCACTTCACCTGCCAGGAATCTTGCTAATTAGGGGGGAGAACAAAAAGACAAATTCAAGACAGCTTGGCCCAATCTCAGAGAAGAAAGGGTGAGGGGAAGGGGCTGCTGCAAAGTTTGGTGTGCAAGGACAGTGTGTTCTTGTTCTTGCTGTGTTGAGGAGGGACACCAGGGCTGCCACAGACTGGAGCTGCCTGACGGGTGCTCTGGCTGTTCCCCCACACCCACGTGTGGGAACTCAGGTGTCCAGAGCCCTCCCACCCACAGGGCTGTTTTCATCCAGGGGAAAACACCAAGAACTGTGTCCTACTGCAACCAGACTGGGACAACATCCTCCATTTCCTTCTGGCAAAGACTGCCCTGCAGTGCCCAGGTGTGGGGAGACAACAAAACTCAGGTTTCCTTAAATCAATATTTTCCAAGTTGCTTCACAAAGAGAAGAAACTTCCTTTGCTGCAAGCTGATGCTGCAGGGGCAGCAGGACAAGCAGACCCTGAGCACTGGCTTCTGCAGGGCCCTTCGCTGCTCATCCACATCCCTGCGAAGTCCAGGCGCCGGGAGAGGACGGAAAGTTGGGATCCAGCAGCAGCAGCAGCCTGGAAAGCAAAGCCATCCTCCCCCCTGCCTCATGGGGTTTGTTCTATTGGAGGCACAAGGTAAAAATCAGCACTCAGCTATCCCAAAAAAAAAGAGTTAAAAAAATTTAGGAGAGAGATGTTTCGTAGCGGCAGATCATTGCTCTTTGAGATTTTTATCCAAATATATTCAGTTTGTTTACAGACTGTGTTGCTGCGAGTGACAGTGAGTGACATCAGATCCACTCGTGTGAGCTCACCTGTGTATATAGATCATAGCAGTATGCAGGGAGAGCCCTAGAACGTGAGTCTTGCAGTTGAAGAGATCAGAGGAATTAATTTTGGAACACAACAGACTAGAGAAAGCATCCAGACTCACTGCTCTGAACTTGCACAGACAAATGATCACAACTCTGGGTCAATTAACACAAGGATTGTCTCCTTTAATACCTACGCGTGGAGCTGACAATCTCTCTTAGAAATTTGCTCCCCTCTCCTGTGAAATCCCAGCAGCTGATCCGGATCCCATTCCAGATCCATCGTCGAGCTCCTCACTCTCTGGAGCACAGAAGTATTTCACTTTCAGAGGGTGACTGGGGCGCCAAGTGAGGCGCATGTGACATGAGATAATTTCCTGGAGGAGAGATGCACAAACCCGCATCTTTAGCGACCTGAGGCTGTGTCCCTGCTGGTGAAGGGCAGGATCACAATGCACGTGCTTTCCTACCTGTGTTGGGAGTTCGTGGAGTAGGACAGTGTAGTCAAACTCAACAAAATCGTCTTTTCTCATCTGGACGTGTAGCAAAAGGGGAAAAAAAAAAAAGATGAAGAACACAAGTTACACTGTGCAAGTTCAGAGTGTGCTGTGATTGACCTGACTGCGTTCAGCTTGCTTAGGGAGTGAGATGCACAGGGCTGGAGGGAGACAGGTTTTGTGTGTGGAGAGACGGGGAATTAGGAGCATTTCTTGCATAAAATGCTGGAGGGTGCTGGCTGCAGCCTGGCACTGCAGCCTGGCTGCTCTCTGACACCAAACCAGGCCGACTCAGACACCCCTTCATAGAGTCAGCCCTCAGGTAAGTTTGGGAATCCTACCTGACTATCAATCTCCCCTTCAGAGAAATCTCATTCTAAATAACTTGGGGGTAAAAACCAAACACTGTCTTGATCACAGGGGATGGAGAGAGACCAGGCTCTGGGGACTCCTGTTTGTGTTTGCTCCCCAGAGAGCTGGCTGGTGAAGGGCTGGTGACCTGCAGGACTGGACCTTCAGATCTCCCTGTTCAACCTGCAGAAGCCAACAGATCCACTCATCCAAACAGAGAAAACCAAATGTTCTCCAAATGAGTAAAATTTTAGCACCAAAATCTGGACACAATACATGTCCAGAGATGGACATCATTGTATGAAGAAGCCACTGAGATTTGGAGACAATCATGGCTTCTTGGTTCTCTGCTACCTGGCAGACTGTTAGCTTCTGTGCCATATCCACCTGGCTTACCCACTGCTGCACAGACTTGACTTGTGCCATGAAGTACCCCACGTTCTCTGTTGACTTCTCCCACATGATGTAACTGCTGCCAACAACAGCCAAAGCCCACACTGGCTCCAGGGCAGGGTTGATGATTCCATAGCTGTCTGCAAGGCAGAAAGGGAGTAGTAGGACAATTACTATTTCTGGCTGTTCAGCAAAAAAAAAAAATTACCACAGAGCACTCTTGCCTAGTGTAGCACTATTCCTGGGAAGTGAATCTTCCCTCTGATGTGTTAAAGTCGTGAAGAGGAAGGAGAATTATGCTAAACCTGCAGTCACAAGAAAAGTGTGAGAGTGTGATGGAACTGGAATTACCAAGAGACTGTTTGCAGGGTCCCCAAGAGGAGGTGAGAAACCCCTATCCCTGATAATGGAGGTCCTTCCCTAGCCAAGTGGGCATGAGGGCCTGGAATGCTGTTTCCAGGATGGAAAAGTTCTGTTAGTCATCCCTGCTGAACTTCCACCAGTGGCTGGGGAAGGTCTGGGGGTTAAGGCAGTTGTTATTACTTGGGGACATTTTGCATTTACTTGAATTTAAAAATTGCCCACGGTTTTAAATGCAAAACACCTTCACAAGATGGGGTTGACTGCTACTGCTGCTGAACTCAGCAGGATTTTGTCTCCTCAGGAATCACTGGCAAGATGGGAGTGTTCAGATGGGTGGCTTTAGGGTTCTGCTGTAAATATAAGTGTACTTTCTAAAATGCACACACTTTGCTGGTGTTCTTCAAAGTGCCCCAGACTCCTTCAGGTAAAATGAAATACAATGGAGAAACATACCTGGAATATAGTTTCCTTGTATTGGTTTGGTTTGGTGCCTTATTATTTGGTAAATTCTGTTGTCCTCTTCTTGGATTTCCTTCTGGTCTTTGGCTGGCACACACTTGATAGTGACAACAGGTGGGGACTTTTTCTTTGGATACAACACCGTAGCAAGGCAGCTCCCAGCATTTTCCTGGGAAGGGAGAATTTAAAACCCTTACTTTTAACCAAGAACTTATTTACCAGCAACATACTCTTAAAAAAAGCTCTTGGCATTAACGTGGGGCACACATATGAAGCACATACATGTCTTTATGAGATGCTTTGTCTGAAGCTGTACAGGGGAAAGTCTTCAGAAGGATACTGTTTTTTTCCTAGAAGAGTAAGTAGATTGAAACACCCAAATGATTGAAGATAAGTTTATAATTAAAGTGTAGCAGAAATGTACTAGGTCATCTTGGAAACAAGGTTGAGAGTTCTCAATAAATAACATTAATTTATAAAAGGCAGTTTCATTGTGTGAGACTTCAGCCCTGAAACAAAAATAAATTAAGGCTTCGTATTAGATTCTGAAGCTAATCTGAATTTCATAAAACGTGTGTGCAATGAGAAAGCAGATGCTTGCAGCAGAATTGCTAATGACTGACAGACTGAGTGGGGGGAGGGTTACAATCAACAAGAACACAATTGTGAACTCCTTGATCTGATTTTGGTGTGTGGAGCCAGCAGGAACTACAGCTGGATAAGGAGGAACATGCTGTCACATGGAGTTTGGACCACAGCAAAGCTCCACTCAGGTGCTTGGCTGCCTGCTGTGAGTTGAAGGAGACCTCTGCAGGGAGCAGGAGAGCATGGTGCTCTGACCACCTGGGCCCTGGCAGGGGCAGAGGACTGACCAGCTCCTCGGGTGATGTGAAGAGCAAACCATGCCCCATGTGGGACAGGCAGGTGGGAGCATGAAGGTAAGTCCTTGCATTGCAAAAGCTCCATTTATGACAGCAATGAAATGTGCCCTGTTTGGGAGGCACCCTGTCAGGGAGATGTGGAAGTTGATGTAATGCACGCTGGCAGGGGAAAGGTGGTGGAGCATAAACTCACCCCAGTTTTGTAGTCTTCGGTGGTGAACTGCAGGTAGTACTTGTGGCCTGAGCCTGGGATGCTCTGGAAGAGAGAAGGATTGAGCCATCAGTGTGACTGTAGCCTGAGGGGTTGTGATGAGCTCTGGGGAGGGAATCAGGACACCCTGCCTGCCTCCTGGCCCTGCAGCATCAGGAAGGGGCTCAGATGAGATGTGCTGAGATGATCCCAGCAGCAAACACAGAGGGTCTTAACAACAACAGCAATAACCTTTATACCCAGGGGTGTTTTAAAGCCTTTCCTCACAGAGATATGCAAGAAGAAAAATGCAGCTCCAAGTCCTTCACAGGACAGACTGGGACTGAGTAACTTCAAACGGAGCAACATTCCAAATCAGCGTTCAGCTTCCCAGGAGGCATTTTTTTGCACAGGCTGTCAGAGTGCCCTGGAATATATAAGGTAATCAAATCTTGCTGACTGATCCACAGCTGGACAGGATTGCCCAGGCAGTGTAACCTTAGGCCTGCTAACCTGTCTGGGTGTTGCTGTTGTGACTGGCAAGTGACTCATTTCACTGCACAGCATCTCAGAGCAAGGCTCTGATCCAGCTGCTTTGTTTGCCCCTGAAAAATACCAGTCATGAAGTTGCCCTATCACCTATCCAAGATTCCCATTGTTAAGGAACAATAAAATACTCCTCCTTGCTGATGGGAAGGAGGCAGGAGCACCTTGTGTAGCACAGAACATCAGAAAAGCCTTAGAAGTGGACACCTTTGAAGTATGTCATTTTCTTGGATTTGTTTGGGGTTTTTTTGTTTGTTTTGTTTTTCCTGTTGCTGACAGAAATGGCTCAGTTGACAAATAGGTTCTTTGGTGTGGGATATCACAGTGTGTCCTGGCCCCAAGCATGCTGGAACAGAAACTGGCTTTTAATGCTGGCCATGAAAAATATTAATTATCCTGGAGCAGAACCAATGTCTCATTTCATAGCGTAAGAGCAGAGCCCAATAAAAAGTATTGATGTTATCTGCTCTCTGCTTCGTTAGTCTCTTACTTTCCAACCAACCTGTACATTCACTTCTGAAATGTCCGTGCTGCTTTTTGAGTGGGGAGCCCACGTAACAAATAGTGTGGAAAACTTTATTCAACGCATTCTTTGTTAAAATGGCATGATGTGTTACTTGAACTGCCTGGTGCATTTCCAAGCCTTTCCTTTGATTAAACGAGCCAGAAATAAATGAAAGTCAGTCAGTCTTTTTGCGTGCTATCCTGTGATTTATTAGACAAGCTTTTTGATAGATAAGCCAGGACACTTCTGTGTCTGAAAGATTGTTACTTTGGCCTCTATTACCAGGTTTAATAAGTTTTCTCCCTTCTCATAAACCTCTTCTTGCTTCTGTTTGCTACTGGTGTAGGATATATTGTTATATAGAGGCATGTGGGAGGTGAGGTCCCTTCCAACCCCTAGGATTCTGTGATTCTGTGTTACATAGAAAACACCCATTGCTGGAGAATGCAAGATGCCTTTTAAGGTCTGCATTTAAGTCCAATTCCTGTATTCCAGCACCAAGTGCTGATTTGTTAGCCTTATTTGTTTTTTAAATACAACACTCCTCAGATAAACAGGAGGGGAATTCTGGCTGTTTGCATAATTTTGAAGATTAGAACCCAAAGCAAACGTTTGTGTGTTATTTATCTAAACTTGGGCCTTTGTGTTCCCGTTGAACTTTCTTCCAGGAAACCATTAGTATCAGAATGTCAGCAAAGTTTCAGTGCCAGGGCCAGCACCTGCCCTTAGAACATGCAGGGGGTTAGAGGCTGCAGAGAAGGGGGCAGATTGGTTCAGCCACTTGCTCTGCATTTCTAAAATCCACAGAGCAGCCTGTGCCCTTCCAGTCACAACATCTGGGTCTTAAAGTCTGTAGCATAAACTCTTTTAGAGTTAAGCTGGGTCTTTTCTGTCCAGCATATTCAGTCATTTGAAATACAGGCAATTATCCTTCCAATATTATTTGTTCTTGTATTCATGGAATCATAGAATGGTTTGGGTTGGAAGGGACCTTAAAGATCATTGTAGTTCCAACCCCCCTGCATGGGCAGGGACACCTCCCACCAGCCCAGGCTGCTCCAAGCCCCATCCAACCTGCCCTTCAACACTGCCAGGGATGGGGTATCAACCACCTCCCTGGGCAACCTGGGCCAGTCGCTGCTAAAGAAAAAAACCACATTCTTATAGCTGTGGTAACTCTGAGAAAAGCAATCGTGGTCTGACAAAATATCTCAGGAGTTTCATTGCATTTCCTTGTTATCGAGGAGTAATGAAAACAAAATCAATTGGGACTTTTTATAAACTAATTATTCAGCCTCTGATTTTTATCAATAGAAGGCTACAGAAAAGCTATGTGACTAATGACTTGGTAAATACTCATTTTAAAATAATCCATAATTCTGTGCTTGTGTGGGTTTTGAAGTAGGTCTTCCCTCCTCATTTGCAGCAACTCCACCACAGAGAGCTTTCAAGTGGTGCTGCACAGCTGCAGTGCATGCTCAGGCTGGGCAGGCAGACCAGCTGGCTGCTGGCATCTGACTAGGGCAAGGGAGAAGGTACATCTGGCATGAGATCATTTCAACTTTTACAAAAGTATTTCTAGTTTCGAAGAAAAACATTCTTTCCACTGGTATTTTCCACTGTCAGCCCCAAATGCATCACTGTAAACCATCAGACAGTGTGAGATAACGAGAGCTCAGCAACACTTGAGATCAGGCAGTGATGGCTTGCTGAAAGCAGCCAGAGACACCAGTGTCCAAAAGAGAAGAAAACAAGTGAGTAATTCATTTTTCCACTGAATATCTGGGTCACGGGATTGTTTTATTTCCAGGCTCAAAATTTATGCAACTTTCATGACAGATTATTTCGTCCTGTAAAGGCCAGAAGAGCAATTTTTAAGAGCAGTTTCATTCCAGGTCCTGAGGGAGGTGGTTTTGCAATTGCTTTATGCTGCTCTAACCTCCCTGCTGGCACAGAAGGGGCTGATCTCTCTCACCCCTTGCTGCAGGTTTTCCAGCTCTTCGCCTGTGCGCTGCCCCACCAGCCTGTCTTCCCTGGGACCTGTTTCTGGTCACTGGATCCGATCACTCGTCATGGAGAAGCAGGCAGTGCTGACAGAGGAACCAGAGAGGTGTCCCTGGGGGCTTCCCTCGGGGCACTCTCACCTCACTGGCCCTGCAAGCCACCTTGGTGGCTTCTGGAGGTGTCTGAGGCACGAGCAGCCAGGTGAGCTTTTCAGCTGCCCCAGCCAGGAGGAAAAAGGCAGCAGAAGTGGCTATTTTCTCATCCTTTGTATCTGGCTTTCCCTAGACACTCTACCTACCCTGCCACTGGTTTCACCTTTCCCACCCTGGCTGTTGGAAATAAGTTGAAATCTTGTAACTGACTTCTAACAGTAGGGCCATAGTCCTGAAAAATACATGGGTTTGTGTGCAGAGGAGCTTGTGAAGAGAAATACCTGTATGAAAATTTGTATTTTGTAGTCCAGTTGAAGCAAATGTTGCAGTTTAGCCAAGAGATGACCTAGCTTTACCTTTGGGCTTCACCTCCTGGTTCACCTTCCTACTGCTGAGTTAGGATTCCCAGGACAGTGTGGTGTGGGACACTGCTATGCCAGGGTTCTGAAAGCTCCTCTCTTGAATTCTAGGATCTTCAGCTGGCACACACTAATGCTTCTTTTCTCAAAAATGTATTTTAAAGTGCAGCTGTCAACAATTCCATGAGAGGCATGCTGCTGTTTCCTAGAAGATACTCACTCCAGAAAGAAAACCCACATCAATGAGGAGGGACAACAAAAAGAAACCTGCAGCCAGTGCCGAGGTGGGAATGATTCCTTTTGGCACATCCCTGCTGTTTGTTGCTAGAAGAGAAAAACACTGAAGTCTCATTTTACCTGAACTTGAAAAATCCTTCACCCTAACAGACTTAGTGTGCTGGTGACTGTCTCCAGTCCTGTTTCTCATTACCACAATTTCACTTGCGAGTGCGCTAATAATGTTGCTTCTTAAATACAACACTCATGCTTAAATTCCGTTATAAAGTGATCCTATTTTTTACTAGATCCATTAATATACCAACCAATAGGAACCTAGCCTTCTTAAAAAGAAAAATTAAAAAAAACAAACCAAAGCAAACAAAAAAACCTCCACTGTCTCTTGCATTCAAATCATATAGCAAATTCCTTCCAGGAAATTCTTTTCATTTTTTTACAGTGGAGGATAGGAAAGAAGGAAGTGACCATGCCTGGTACATTTCTCTTGTTTTCACAGAGCATGCAAAGAAACAGGGGAAATAAACTGCAGAAGGGGGTTACAGCAGGTATCTCCAGCACTGAGTTCTGAGGAACTAACAAGGCTTTTCACTCCTCCAAAGTGAACTCATTTTTTTCTTTCCTATATTAAAAGGCAGGTGGCTGTAGTGGGTGGAAAAAATCCCTTCCACAACCAGAACTCCATCACAAATATTCGGTTACACTGGGGCTGGAAAGAGGATCTGCATCAACCTCTTACTTCTGGTAAGTCTCCCTGCAAGACCAGGGCGCTGCTCCCAGCAGCACTTGCATTTATGTACGGAAATATACACGTAGGCACACCCCAAAGTGAACAGGGAAAGGAGAACTTGTAGGTTTCAAGAGGAATACCAAATAGCACAGTCAATTTCTGTCACAGGTGTGACATCTTTCTGCCTTGCGTTACACAAAGTAATGCACGACATCCGAATTGTTCCTGTTTTGTCAAATTTAACTGGCAATTATTCTGGTCTGTTCCAATTTGCCTGCAACTCAAACAGGCTTCAAATTTTTTTGGAGCTGCTGTCAACTGGGAAGGACTGAAAGCTCAAGATGTGAGTGATTGAAGCTGACATTCAGTGCTGTAAGGATTGCAATAGTACATCCTAAATGTTTTAGGCTGGCTTGGAACCTCTCATGAAAGGGAACTTTTTTCACTACACTGTATTATTCTCAATTTTAGGAGTCAGGCCCTGGCTAGAACAAGCCATGCAGATGCTGAAGGACAAATGTTGTAAGATCTCCTTTTCAAAGGCTGTGAAAAGGAGCCAGTGGAATCCAGTGCTGCATTTGGGAATCCAAACCAACCAGCCCTTGCTTTAGGGAGCTGCCCAGCACTAACCTAGAGGGAAGGACTAGAAGAGAGGGATGGTTTTAAATCCCATCCACTGCAATAGCTTAGACCCTCCTCAGCTCTCTAGGAAGGTGTTGCTTTCCTTCCAGGATCTACATCCTTGCACAAATGTTCCCCAGAACTTTTTGCATGTTCTCTTTCTTTCAGAAATGGAGTAAGCAGCAAAAAAAAAGAAAAACCAAAACCTGTGGCTGGAGGGAGAGAAGGGCTGCAAGGCTCGGAGCTGGTGGGCAGCAGCTGCAGGAGGCAGGGGCACCAGGCATGCCCTGGGCACTGCCTCCAGCATCCCTGACAAGCTCTCCATGAGGGGAGAGCTCTGCCCCTCTAGCTGCTCCTATCTAGGGCCCCTGCCCCTTTCTCTCATCTCAGTTTGGCAAGTTTTTTGGAAGGCAAAGGCATGTTTTCTGACGGGAACTGCATAGCCTTTGGTTGAGCTTCTGGGTCTGCAGGGGTAAAAAATCGAAGTCCTTTCTGTCTCTGCTCACACAAAGTAGCTGGTTGTTCCAGAAGCGACTCCACTGAAAACGTTCCCTTATCAAACTGTTCTCTTTTCCATCATGTGCCCGCCACGTGCCTTGGTTTCCTCTCTCCCTCAATCTGCCCTGTGCTGCCTTTGATGCCAGGTCGGGCCGCTCAGGGTCAAACCTCAACCCACGTTCCAGGGTGCTGGACCGGGGATTCGGGAGATCCTGAAGCATCGTCAGTAAGTTCGTGATCCTCGCTCCCCTCTCAGGGATCCGGGTGCCCCCTGAGGGAAGGGGCTGTGGGGCAGCAGCCCCTGAGGGGACCCGGGGAGCCCTGAGGGAAGGGGCTGTGGGGCAGCAGCCCCTGAGGGGGCTGAGGAGCCCTGAGGGAAGGGGCTGTGGGGCAGCAGCCCCTGAGGGGACCGGGGAGCCTTAAACCCCCTGAGAGGACCCGGGGAGCCCTGAGCCCCCTGAGGGGACCCGGGGAGGCGCCCAGTGCCCAGCTCAGGGCGCCTCAGCTCCGCCCCGCTCTTCCTATAACCATTATTCCTAATCCTACATTTCCCAGCTCCGCTTCACACACCTCGCCCGCCCTCCGGGGGAACACCCCCCCTCCCCCCTGCCTGCCCCAGGCTGTCCGGAGCCTCCCCCCGACTCCCCGCTCCCTTCTTCCCCCTTTACCTTCAGGGTGGCCTTGCGGACCTGCCCCAGCGCCTGCAGCGCCGCGGGGGAGGCCGCCCGGGAGTTGCGGTAGTGCAGGGCGGCCCGCGCGGCCGCCGCCGCCAGCCGGCTGCCGGGGCTCAGCTCCCGCCCGGGGCTCAGCTCCCGCCCGGGGCTCGGCTCCCGCCCGGGGCTCGGCTCCCGCCCGGCGGCCGCCGGCAGCAGCAGGGCGCTGAGGCGCAGCAGCAGGAAGGCGGGCGGCAAGGCGCTCAGCCCCCGCATGCTGCCGGCCGGCGGGCTGCGCTCTGAGGCGGGCTGCGCTGCGGGGCCCGCTACTAATAATAGCAGGGGGCCCGGCCCGCTGCCCTCCCGCCCCCCGCCCGCTGCCAGCGCCGGGAAGGGCTCGGGGAGACTCCGCGCTCTTCGGCTACTCCCCTTCCCTTCATCCCTCCCACCTGCTGCAGCCCGGCTTGGGGGGGGGCTGAGGGAGTCTGAGGGGACCTGGGGGTTGTCTGAGGGAGACAGAGGGTTTGGGGGGACAGGGGTGTCTGAGGGAGCCAGAGGGTTTGGGGGGAGAGCGGTGTCTGAGGGGGGACAGGGGTTTTTGAGGGAGCCAGAGGGTTTTGGGGGGGACAGGGGTTTCGGAGGGGAGTCAGGAGTTTTTGAGGGAGCCAGAGGGTCTGAGGGGACAGGGGTTCCTGAGGGAGCCAGAGGGTCTGGGGGGACAGGGGTGTCTGAGGGGAGTCAGGAGTTTTGAAGGGAGCTAGAGGGTTTTGGGGGTTACAGGGGTTTTTGAGGGAGCCAGAGGGTTTGGGGGGACAGGGGTGTCTGAGGGGAGTCAGGAGTTTTTGAGGGAGCCAGAGGGTTTGGGGGTTACAGGGGTTTCTGAGGGGGGACAGGAGTTTCTGAGGGAGCCAGAGGGTTTTGGGGGGACAGGGGTGTCTGAGGGGGAACATGAGTTTTGAAGGGAGCCAGAGGGTTTTGGGGGACAGGGGTTTTCTGACACCCCACAAGCCCCCTCAGCTGGGAGAGCTGCTTGTGTGAGGTGACAGGCTGCTGCTCTGAGACAGATGCGCAGCCAGAATCACACGTATCAGCACAAATACAGGTTAATTGTGTGGGGAAAAAAAACAACACCAGTTACCTCCTTCTCAGCCCTACAACACTTCTCCCAAATTAAACAGGCTCACTTAGAGAGACACGCTCTCCCTGATCCACAGCTGAAATATTCCAAACACCGTGCACAAGAAGCATGAAGGAAGCATTCCTCCTTGAAATACACCACAGTAAGTGAAGTTTTTTGGAACTAGTGTGGTCCTGTCTCTTGTAGGGTGAAGAAAATGAACTGAGACAGCAGCCCAGCACCCAGGTTCCCTTTAGATGGTTTTTAAGACAGAAGTGGACTTGCTGCTTTGCTACTCCTGGAAGTGTCTCTCTGGGAGGGACTGAATGTGGTATAACGGAAGAGGCTGCAATACTTCCTGGGCTAAGATGCTGGTTTTTTAATTATCTACTCTGTTGCCATCCAAGCAGATGGGTATTTGTATGTGCAGCTGGGCATCTGTTTAATGCTTCTGCATGTGTATCGAGGCATGCTGCTGGGCTGGGACGTCAGAGGAGTGCATCAGAATTCTGGTTAAAGATGCAAACTGACTCACATGGAGCATGAGGTTTCCTTTATTGCTGTCTTGCTTTTTCCTGGGACTTTAAATTCAGTATTGTTGGAGGCCTTCCTAAACGAGCGAGGGAATGATTGCAACAAAGGCACAATACCATTCTTTATTATGCCATTTTCTCTGCCACCCAGCTAATTTAATTGGCCTGAATTTGTTGGTTATGATCATGATTTTTCTTCCTGAAATAGTTTCACTAAATAACAGTTTGTACCTTCACATTCTACTGCATGTTGTTTTCTTTCTTTCCTCTGGGGTTGCATGTGTGAATGTGTTTGTTTCTTTTTCAAACCTTCTCAGGAACCCTGGGCTGTTTCTGTAGCTTTCTTTATTCTGTTTTGTTGCTTGTTAACAAATTATTTGCAACAAATTCTGAAGTACCTCTAGAGCACTGAGTTGTGTTTTGGGTGAAAATGTAGGACAATGTTCTTTTCCCATCTCCGTCTTGGATGTCATTTACCTTTCTGTCTTTATCCCCAGAGAGTCTGTGTGCCACGTGTGGCTTCCAGGACTTGTATTAGGAAAATAAGAGTCAAGAAATTGTGCTCTGATACCAATCATACTGGAATATGGTAAAGTTTTAGTAAATTCAAGCAATTTCAGGATCCAAGAAAAGTGTACAGCTCTGCTGTTTGTTTTTTTTGGGTTTTTTTGCCTTCAGCCTTAATTGACATTGCCAATAACTTACTTGTGCAGGTTGATAAGTTTCTTTTATGAAATTTAGGGGCCGAGCTTCTCATCTGCACCTGAATTATACCCCGAGAGAAATGTTAGTTTTAAATTAATTTGACATCTTTCCCAGTTTTCCAGTGCTCTGCTTTGCTCAACATCTGGAGTCACAAGGATGCTTATTAGAGGGCATTTTTCATGTACTTTTTAGGGAAGTCTTTATAAAATTTGGCAGAGGGAGCAGGGTAAATTTTTTTTTTTTTTTTCCTGACTGGGACACTTGCTGTGTTTGTCTCCACTATTTTCGGTTTAGCCAGGAGAAACCAAGATCCAGTCTCACTGTGATGACAGCTCGGATGTTACTTTTAAAACGAAACACGGAGCATGACACTCCTTAGCTGACACCAGAGCACTGCCAATCGTTTCCTGGCGCTACCAGCTGGCTTCAGGGGCTGCATTTATCACAGCAGCGCTCTGGAAAGAGGGCGAGCAGCTGAGGATGTGATGGAGGAAAGCAGGAAGGAAGCACAGGGCGCGGAGGGCGGCGGTGGCTGGTGAGCAGAGCTTTGGTGCAGGATGTACCAGAGGGTGGGTGGGGAGGGAGGGAGGAGGCGAGGACAGCCGGGGGACAGCTCCTCCAGCTCACGACATTGGTGTCCTGCTGTGCTGCAGCTGTCCCTGCTGAAGGGAGGACGTTAAGCCCGCACGGAGGTTTCACACGCACGGTTTTGATGCCTTCAGTTTTGTGGGAGTTGAGGGGCTTCACTGAGAGGTCAGAGCTTGTAAACCTGGCTCTTTGTCCCTCGTGCTGGGAACGCCTGCCAGCCCCCTGATGTCTCAGGACTGAGCCGTGAGGCTTTGACCCCATCCCTAACTTTCCATGTACTTCCTTCTCCCTCTGAAGTTCCCCTCCTTTTCCTGCCTTCCCAGCTGGCATCCCTGTCAGTGATACGGTTGTTTCCTTCCTCCCGAGTGCAACAAAGAGGTTGGGAGTAACCAAGACCTGAGGGTCAGTGTGACAAGGACAGAGAACTTGTATCACAAAGCAAGGACAAGGAGGAATTTCCATGGTGATTTCCTAAACTGCTGTAGAGATTATGTTGCTATAATTTGCTGTTGATCAGACAAGACTTTGAATTGACAAAGCATTTTGACCTGAGAAAATAAAATGCCAACAGGTTCAGGTCAGGGCTGGGGGCATGTTCCTAAATATCTGCAAACACAGGCAGTTGCTGCTTCCACAGTCTTTAGAAAGTGTATTTATTTTAAGCCTGCCTTGTATCTGTTCTTTCAAGGCTGAAAGTGCATCTCCTAACAGCCAGGCCTCAAGCTGGACTCTGCTCGTTTGCTTCAGGCTTTTGGGTGACATTAAAACTAATCTCTGCAGCATGTAACATCTGAACAAAAGGAAACAAAGACCTAACTCAAAATGACATCTATTCCAGGTAGCTGGGATGCAGTGTCTGTAGATGTTGTCCTTCTCTTTGTACCTCTCATCCTGGTTAACCTGGTCCAGACTCAAAGAGGACAGTGGTGGTGCAAGTTACCTGTGAACAAGCCCCTTCTCTGTCCTGCTTTAGCAAGCTGTGCATTGTGGCAGATTTCCCAGCGTTCCCGCCGGGCCGTGGTTTCCATCACGCATCTGTCACATCTGACTGGGACCCTTTAGACCTGCAAATGAGGCTTGTTTCAGGCATCTGGTCTAAAAAGCACTCTGAGGTTTTCATTTCCTTACCATCTTTTTATTTCATACAGCAAATGCTTGTTTAGAGGCCAGTTATTCCTCATTTGCTTCGTATTTGGGGACTATTTCTGTCTCCTTTGTAAGCATTTCACAGCAGACCTCACTGGCTCATAATCACTGGCAGATGACTGTAATAGAATACAACGAATTTGGACAAACTTCACTTTATTTTATTTTGCAACTTTTCCAGTTCCAACATCAGCATCTTGCTGTAGCCAAAACCAGGCTCTGTTACTTGATTTCCAGTGAATTGTTTATGGCTCCCCCACCCCAATAACGATGGCTTCATTTTATTCCAAATAATTAATCACAAGGGACTATTTTCTGTGTAATTAGACTCCAAAATTGCTGCTGGATTAACCAAGCTTTGAACTGGGGATCTGATGCATTGCTGGGCTGACCTTGCCCATGATTAAGCACTGACATAAAAATATGTTGGTTTTTGTGTGGTTCATTTTTCCAAGGAAATTTGCTTTTGAAGGCTTCTGACTGTTTTAAAGTCTTTCTGTTAATGGATAAGATTTTTATATTTTTTTGGAGATAAATGTGTGTTTGGTGTCAGCAATGACTGATGCTGCTCCTGCACACCCAGGTGGCAGAATTTTCCCAGTGGATTTTGTGTATGTGACTCGACACAGACCATGTTTCCTGCAGGTGTTAGTGCTCAAAATCTACAATACATTGAATTTTTTTACAAAAAGACAGGCTAGGTTACAGCCAAAATGAATTCACCTGTATTTTGAGTGACTGTACAAGTTTTGTAAAAAGCTGTGAATCCTCTGGGTCAACTGACCTATGGGAAAGTTTGCTGTGTAGTTGTACCAGTTCCAAAGGGAACCCACAGAAAAATAAACAAGGAGAGAGAAAGCAGTTGAAGCCAGTAAATCCTCACTGTGACATGAATTACCTTCAAGGACTTTGACTTGGTCTCCTGTTCAACTTACAGGATTGTTTTTGACCAGAATTTCTAGAGCCAGGAAATGAAGAAAAGTGAAAGAACTGGAAAGCCATCCCTTAAATGCAAGTTATTTGGGTCAGGGCAGGAATAAAACTTGACATGCAAGGGACTGGGATGTCTGTGTCAGTCAAGAAGGTCTAGTAAGCCCTTCTGGCCAAAAACCTGCAAACTGATTGATTCTATTATTTTGTATATTTTTATATTGCTTTTTTCAATTTTTCAGAGCTCTCTTTGAACTGCTCCTGTGGTGTTGGCAAACTTTTCCAGTGAAAAGTCCAGTGACCAGGACTTCTGGTCTTGCTGCTTGGAGGCTCCTCCAGTTGAGAAGTGATGCCTGGTGGTGGAAATCACCTTTACTCTCCCATTTTGTTCTCTGTCCCTAAGGTATTTGAATCCACGTGGCATTTCTTTCAGTCTACTGGAGGTTTAGTGAATCAAATCAATACCTTTTACAGCATCAAATATTTAAGTGTAGAAGAATCCTTTGTGAACCCAGTGAAACAGAGAAGCATGGGAACTCTCAAGTGTTTAGAGGATCCTCTTTTGTTGTACCTCCCCAAAAATGAGCAGCAGTGGCAGTATAAATGTGCTGCCATCAATACTAGTAACACAGTTCTAGTAATTAATTCTAAGCAGGTGTAATTTGGACCCTCTCTCTTTAATGGGGAATTCAGCCTGAAATTCTGTCACTGGGCTGCACCTTCAGCACTTCCCAGCCACTAATGTAACATATAAAACTGTTTCTTGGGGGTTTCTTGAGGGTGCATCTCATAACAGGACCACGTTTAGAGTCATCTGCCTTGGGGGATAGTCAGGAAACTTAAGAATTGTCACAATTACAGCTATTTTTTTGTTCGTTCCCCTTTATCAAGTGTACAAGACTGATGCCCCACGTGCTGCAGTGCCAACACCTCTGGAGCCTGGCAGGAAAGCTCAGCATGGAAGGTTTGGAAGGTATTTCTTGGGATGGACTTTGCTGGGGGGTTGTTGGGCTTGAGAAAATGAGATGAGTTTGTAGAAAATGGCTAAATTCAAGAATTATTTAATGGAATCAGAATTGACATTTTGCTAAGGAGTTGAAATATAGATGAACTGACTTAAACCCAAGAGAAAAAAAAGGATTTTATTATAACCAGGGGGAGTAAATATTTGTAGATTATTATCAGTGTTACTGTAACATTAGAAAGAGACACACAACATTTTGACAGCCTATTTGGTTAATTTTCATGATGCAACAGGTATGGAACAGAGAAATCTGAGTTTATAGACTGGCCCCAGCAAACAAATCCCTTACATGCCCAGTGAGATAAAATCACACAGAGCCAAGAGTAAACACAAGCAATAAATAATGCTTATTAGTAAACTGAAATCACAATTCTGTCTTGTCAAAGTGTAACAAATGGATCTTGGACACAGGCTCAGGCTTGTTTAAAAGTAAACAGAAATCAGAGCAGTCATTTGAAGATGAAATGCTGATAGGACTGCACACCTGTGTGAGCATTTTGTACCACTGATGGCTGTCAGAGAGGAGCTCAGCTGGCAGGCTGGGCAGAGCTGTGATGTTTGGCTGGAGTCTTCCCTTCCCTTGTACAGCTCTCACAGCCACTCTGCCTCCTTGGAGATGTCTGGAGAGTGCTCCAGATCTCCAAAAGATGGGGTTTGAGATGAAGCCTCAAAAGCACTGTTTCTATTGAATTCCTCCTGGCAGATCCAGATGGATGCTAAGTCATGACCCCTCACTTCACACACAAGCTTTTTTAATTTGTTTGAAGCTAACATTTATTCACAGCTGACAGCAATAAAAATCCCCTAGAAATACTGGCACTTTTTTTTGACCCAGGTGTTATAAAGATCCAATGTATGTCACTGTGAACTATTGCAAGAGAACAATACTTTTTGAAGTGTTTAGTTGCACAATGTTTAAACAAGGCATTAAATATTTGCACAACATGGGGGTGACGTCCTTAGTGTTTTAAACAAGGTGGGGACAAATGACTGAATTCTCACTCTAAATTCCACAACATTGTCTCACAAACTGTCTTTCTGGAGAGGTGACGTGGCTGAGATGATCCAGCAGAAGTAACAATTGAGAGGAAACACATTTTCCATGTCTTGCTCACTCCATCCTCCAGTTTATTCTGTCCTTGGTGACCGCTGTTCTTCCTGCCCTTTGCAGCCACCCTTCCCAGGGCTCTGCTCCCCCCAGGAGCTGGTGAGGTTCTTGGCTCATGGAATCCAAAGCCAAAAATGGGCAAAACGTTGGCAGAAGCACAGCTGGAGACAGTTCCACCCCTGAACAGACTGTTCTGGGCCAACAGACCAAAAAGGTGATCCTTACTTTACTCTTCTGCAGGGTTTCCTGTAACTCCCAAAGCAGACTGACCACCTTGACAGCAGCCAGGGCAGGTTCCTCTTCAGGATCTTCTAAAACTGTAGCCTGATTTTTGGTTTTTTTTCATTGTGAGGGCCATATTTGGTTACTGTGGATAGTGCTTATGTGGCTTAAAAAATAAACTGGAACTATATTTTTACTCTGAGCAACAGATGAAAATGGAATAAAACTGGCAGAGCAACTGTCTCCAGCTCTTTAAGAAATTGATCTCTCCTTACTGATAAATGGCTTCTTTTCTCAGCACGTCTTGGATTAGTTTGTGATGTTTTTCTTATTGTTGCTCCGTTTCATGATAAACTCATTTTCTGGGTTCTGGTTAGGAATAATTCCTTCTTTGTCCTTTTCTGCATTCCCTCGTGTTCCCAGAACTTCTGAAAAAAGGATCTTTTTTTTTTCCTCCATTAGTCACCCTGGTCTGACAAATACCTGCTTGTTTCCTCATGTAAACGTGTAAGAACTATCGCGTTTGCTTCTCCACGTTGCGTAGTTGGGCTTAATCATGATGGTGAGGTTAAAAAAAATCTAGAAGAATAACATCACTTACAAAGTACAGGCTTCAGTGTGGTACTTTTCAGGAGCATCATAGTCACTGAAACACTGTTTATACTGAGAAAAATCCAAGTGACCACCAACAGCTGTGATTTCAGCTGCAGCTTTGATCCCGTTAATAAGACTGACTAAAAGACTTTCAGCCACTTAAAGCTCAAGGAAAAACACTTTGTGAAGGACAGTGCAGCAGCACCAAACAGGGATTTTCAGCAAAGCTGGAGAGACTCCAAAGAGAAAGTTTTTCAGCTTTCCTTGCTGTTAAATTTGAGCTTGTGTAACGTGGCAAACCTTGGCTGCTGCGACCCGAACAGTGCATGGCTGCATCCTGCTCCAGCAGGGACTGAGCTGACCTCTGGGATGGGCACCTCTTCCTGAGCACCCTGGGAAACATGGGCCTGATGCAGCTAGTCAAAAATGCTGAAATGGGCACTGATGTTCAGTGGTTTTCCTTTGTATGAAGAGTTTCTGTGAGGAACAGAGCAAAGGAAACTGGGAAGCATGTCACGTATAGTTGGAGTGGTAGCTCTGGTCTGGAAAAATGAGCCTTTGGTAGAGTCAAATGTTCAGCATATTCTATCAGATTTATTTGTTTGTTTTTTAAAATCTACACCCTGGTCTCTAATTGTGCACATCAGCAGATTGGTAGGTCAAGACCTAAGAATGTTGCTATTTTACTGATTGAGGGATGTGATGTTAGATCAGTTTCCTTGGAAATGGTTGGCATATTAGTATCGGCCAGGAGAGGTTTGTGCCCAGCTGCAGCACAAACCACAGACCTGGTTGGTTGGTTTGGTTTGGCTTTTTGCATATCTAGATCTAGCCCTCATGGCATGGAGCAGTCACCAGCTTTTCCTGCAATCTGTACAACATATCTTTTCTCACCTAGTGACCAGCCTTTCCAGCACTGTGTTTGGCTTCACCAACAAAAAGCACCATCCAGCTCCTTAGGTAAGCTGCTTCTGACAAGGAATATGATGGGAGCTGGGAAATTACTCTGCTGTTTCTCTAAATCAAGCTGGAATGTCAGGGATTTGGGTTTAACACCTTCCCCAAGCCTTTAAGAAAATGCCATTTACGACAGAAAGCAGATTAATATTTTCTACTTTGCAGATGCAAATCTGACATTTTGTGTTGGATTCTGCTGACATTAATGCACCCACAGTGAAAGGCTGGGACAGGGCAAGACCAGGTTCTACACGATGCAGCAAACAAAACTCTGCCATGTTTCTCTTTTGGGGGAGCTCCTTTTTAATGCCAGACTGTCCATACAGACTCAGTGTCAGCCTGAGATAAGGGGTTGGGTTACAATGCAAAGCTCAGGATGGGTTTGCTCATTTTTTCACAGCTGTGGAATTTTATTCTTCCTGATATCAGTGTTATCAGATGTTGTTATCATGGGCTGGAGCTTCTGTATCGACGTCTCTGATGAACTGATTTGCTGCCAGTTTCAGAGCCTGATCCTCTCATCTTCTGTAAGGTAGGTCTGGGCTTCAGAGCTGTGACATGCTCATGAACACAACAGAGTGCCACATGCATATGAAGCAAAAATATGTATATTGACAGAGGTGTAATGTGATGGAAGTATTGCTGTGAATATTGTGGTTAAGATTTCCTTCCTGAATTCCTGATCACATCCACCCTTTCTTTTTTGAAAGAATTTTTAATTAAGGGTAGTACTCCTTTCTTGGTCTTCTCCAAAAAAAATCTACATTTAAGGGAAATTACTGTGTAAAAGAAAAAGGGGGAATAACTTTTACTTCTTTTTTCTGTGTAAGAGATGGCAATTATTGCAGAGTTTTCCATGCAGACTGTACTCAAACCCATCCTAACGTTTTGTTTTGAGTTTTTTTGCAATAGTCCTGGCTGACCTTGCTCCCAAAGGTGAGCGTGGAAAACAACAGGAGGGGAGGGAATGCTGAGGGTATTTAAAGCACAATAATGGGAAGTGCTGGTGACCTCCCATTGCCACCCAGTCCTTTTCTGTCCCCTGGCAAAACCTCTGGCTTGTCCCCACCACTGCACTGCTGGCCCCTGGTCCTGTGAGCCTCTTCAACAAGGGAACTGTTATCAATCTTAAAAACACAGAGACTCCAGTGGTAACTTTTTAAGGGCACGATGGAGACTCATCACAACAGGACTAAGATAATTACTTTTTGGTGCATGCAGAAGTCACATTTCATGACAGAGAGAAGCTAATTTTTAACAGCAGATTTCTCTCAGTAGCTTCTTCCAACTTAATTTCTAAGGAATGCTTGGGTAATTACTGTTAATTCTCACTTTGAATAAAAAAAACATTGCTGATTGCATACCTGGATTTTTCCTTTTCCCCTTTTTGGGAAGCAGGAGATTAGTTTCAAGAAGCCAGCCATATATTGGCTTTTATACAATAGTAGGTAATTTTAAATTTTAATAACTGGACTTTTGTACTGACCTGAGTTGAAGTGAAAGTGTTTTCCAAAGTAACTTGATGTAGCATAGCCACAGTTTATATTGAGAAGCTGAACACAAGTTCCTTTATTGCTCTGTTTTCTGCATATTCTGCTATGCCACATTCTGGAGGCTGTCTTGAAAAGGTTGGACATGTATTTTTTATAAGTTATAACTTTGCCATAATCCACAAAATGGAGAAAAATAAAGCACTTGGTCAGTGGCTGAGCACCTTCAGCAGGCAGTGCTTGGCTCTGTGCAGGCTGCAGCTGGGGCTGCCATGGACACAGGAGGAGCAGGCAGGGGGTTTCATGCAGCACTTGAGGGTGGGGTAGTTCTGCCCAGTGATGCATCACAGGAGGCAGCAAAAGCAGGGAGGATGGGACTTCTGACCCACACGGGTGTAAATGCACCCCAAGTTTGCACCCTGAACATGTCAGGTTTAACCCCCTGTTCCTCAGCAGAGCCTCCCAGCTGGGGCTGGGGCCAGGATGTGCTTTGGTGGTAGGAAATCAGGCAGGTGTGAGCTTGGTAAAACCTCTCAGCTGTGCGAGTGTCTCCCCCTGAACACTGGCACTGCTCGAGGCTGCAGGGTGAATTCTCAGACCTGCAGGTGTTGTATCATACCTGAGGAGTCAGGAGGAAAGACACAAAAAGCACACTGCCTGCCAGGGAGAAGGAAATGCCCCCAGCATTTTCACAAGGGATGTTGGAAACCAGGCACCCTTACCAATGTCTGGTGAGGACAAATAACAATATTTTTCTGTGTCCAACCTTGCAATTATAAAAAGAACCAAAATCTAGTGGAATAGATGAGTTTTTGCTGAGATCAAGCAGTTGTTATGATTTAGGCCTTTATTTTTTCAAGTCTCCTGGATTCTAATAAGCAACTGTGCATATTTGTAGGGGATGCAGCACTTTGTTAGCAGAGTAAATTTGTTTTAGGCATAAAAACTTGTTTCTTAACAAGACACTTCAAATGGAGGAGGTTTTGATATTAATATTTTTCTTCTGAAGGCAGCCTATTGATGCAGAGAGGAAATGCCTGGCAATCCCACTGAACGAGTCACAAGCACCAGCTCTTAACTCAAACAGATTTTTGGCAGGAATTATCCAACTGCTCATGCTAAGCGTGGTAGAAAACGTTTTCTTATACAAATAATGAAGATACCTGAAAATAGAAGACTGTATCATGATGTGACAGGATGGAAATATAAGAGAGTTTGAAATGAGCTAGAGAAGGTCACAGAAACCTGCTGTTCTGTTAAGAAAATAGGAGATGGTGGAAGATCCACAGCAAAAATCACAGGCAGTGGGATGGGAATGGCCTTGTGGGGAAGTCACAGAGCCCATCTCTTACTGAGTCACTGAGTTTATTGTTTATCACAGGAACAAACATGGTTTTGTCAGGGGAGAAGTTATAAAAACCTTAACTCATGATAGAGCACCTGATCTTGGCCCACTGCTGGTGTGGCTCTGGTGTGGGCTGCATGTGTGTTTGTGCACATTTGTAGACTTAACTATATATATACTTGATGCTACAAATGTTAATTGTCAAGTCTGCAGGTAGCTACCTCTGCTTCTGTTCTTTGATAGACACTCTACAATCATACCTGCCAATATAATTCCTCTGTTTTGTTCCAGAGGTTTGTGCTGTGAGGCTCTAGTGTGACAATGGCCTTTCTGAAAGCTTGCTGTCACTGATGGGGTCATCAGGGAGCCTGAGAAGGGAACAACATTTTTTATATGAAAGCAAAGGTACATTCTAACCTTTTGAGATCTTTATAATCCATATTGAATATTAGCAAATAATACTTTCCACTGTGAAGTGTTAGGAACTTTTCCCCTTTGTTTTGCTGTCTCGTCATCTGCCAGCCAAGAGGGAGCATAAGTTTAGGACAGTCTTGCTCAGGACAGTCTTGCTGACACTTGAAGCAATTCAGGTCTCCTCAGTCAATCTATCAAATTAAAACAGAATTGAAAAAGGCTCTGGACATTTCTGCATTTCTTGCAATAGGCTGCAGAAGACTTTCCTCAGACTAAAACCAAGATGACCTGTTTATGGGGCCAGCGTGTGCCCAGGGTCTGAAGCAGCTTTGCAGCTGTTGATCAGAAAAGGAATTGCAGACATTAACTCCTTGCTTTTACCCCTGTTCTTCCTTGCTTATCCCTTGGCTGGGAGGTGATGAGAACCACGGGCAACCCCTCAGGTGGGAGTGCAGGAACATCCAACAAGCCCCAGAGGTGTGGTGCTGTTTGGGAGCTGGACTTCTGATGAGCTGCTGTTGGGCTCTATGGCTGATCCTAAGACCACAGCAGCAACAGCAAATTGCCACTTTGGGGCCAGTTCTAACTCAGAGAAACAGCAGAATGGCTGGGGCAGGTACAACTAGCAGGCATACCAAATAAATGGTGCAGGGGGGGTGTATCTTGGATAAACAATGCCTGGTTGCTACATCTATTTGCTGAGTGCCCAGGGCACCCATGAATGAGAGCAGCATTGCCACAGCATGAGGATATTCTTACAGATCCAACACGTTGTGCTGCACCAGCAAGACCATTTACTGCTGGATGCTGCTGCTTTTCCTACAGACCTCCCTGCCCAAACTCTGAGTCCACCAGTTGTTGTGGACACCACGATCAGGCTGGCAGGGTTGTAGGCCCCAGCAAAGGGTCCCTCTTGTCCCCCAGGGAGCCAATTAGAACACTTGGAGCTTGTTTATTTTTCTGATTTCCTTGAAGACATGTGTTGTGAGCAGTGATTCATCCACCAGTTCTTCCCAGTCCTGTGGGACCTGTGAAAGAGTTGTTCAAATGGCTGTTTCTCTCCCATTTCCTGGAAGCACTTGGTGTTTGTGGCAGGTTGCTGGGCGGCAGAACATTGCTGGACACTGCTGGGGCCAGGGCTGCCTCTTGAAACCTTATCTCCTGGGCGTAGGGTCCAAGATGTTATCTCCATGAAAATCCCAGCCCTTCAGTTTTGTAGGAAAATGACTTTTCCTTAGGGGCACGCAGGGTATGAAGGCTGCCCATGGGAAATTCTGCCGGGGAATAAAGGCTGGGAATGTGCTGAGGGCAGCATTGCTCTTCAGTGTTGGTGTAAGAAACTTATAAAAAAACTTTGATCTTGTTTGTTGAGCAGGAAGTGCTGTGGAACCAGAGCCAGGGCTGGGAAAAAAACAGGACTAGAAGCTGAAATTATTTTGGGACAGCTAGGGATGGAGGCAGGAGGGTCCTGCAGGGAAGATCCCTACAGAGTCACACTGGAGTGAAGCTTATGTTGAGGTGTTTTGTTTTCCTGTTCTTTACATTCATGGAAGAGCAATCTGGCAAACATGGCAGCCTAAACCCAGAGGCTGTGTCTTCTGCTAAAGCCTCTTCCACAGACTCCTCCTGGCAGGACTCCTGTTAGGAGGGCAGGGTTCTTGGCTTTGCTTTCTTGTTCTCTGGGGCAAAGTACTTTTCAGCAGCAAGTCAGGAAAGCTCCCAGGCTGGACACAGTGCTGTGTCTCCTGCACATCTTGTCCAAAGCATCCATGCTTCCCAGGGATCAGTTCTCCATCCCTGGGGATTTTTGATGCCACAGCTCTGCCTGGGCTGATGCTCTTCCTAGTAATTGCCAAATTACCAGGCTGGCAGTAGTAATAACCACTCCTGTAATTTTATTTTGGGCCAGTTCTTCCCAAGGCTTCCAGCAGAAAGGGACCTCAGGGTGCTGGGAATGTTTTTTACCTTGTCAGTCAAAATATTTTGGATTGTGGGATAATTTTAACAACCACAGGGATGTGTGTAAGCATACTAATTTACCAAGGAGAATGTGATCAATGCTAGGCCAGAAAAGCAGAGCTGGGCATAGGAACAGGCAGACTTTAAAGCAACAGAAAACTTGAAAACTGTAGATTTTGGGCAAAAATTTAGCCAGGGCTGAAGAATTCTGGTCAGTTTGCAGCATGACTTTGGCACATGGGAGCTCACTTTGGGAAATTAGATTCTCAACTCCTAAAGAGTGCAGAGTTTAAAGAGCTGACTCTCGCAGCTGAGTTTCTGATCAGTGTGGATAGTGGTGACATTTGTTCACCAAATCATACAAATCTGAACAGCAAAACATCCAACTCCTGCTCAGACACACAGACCTAGCTCCTGCACTGCACCCAGGTGCCTTTCATGATCCAATTATTAGAGAAAATGGTAGTTTTGGGGACACACAGACATGCTGCTCTTGGCTCAGGAAAATGCCAATTTTTAATGAAATTTAATGACATTTCAAATGTCATTGCAAAACGTTATTTTTTTAAATAACCCCAGATGGTCCTGCCTCCCGGGTGAGGTCAGCCCTGCACCAGCAGCTCAGCTGGGACAGGGGAAGGAAGCAGGGACACTTGGTGCTCGCTGGTGCCACCCCCCTTCACAGCACCTACCAGAGCAGGGTTTGGATGTCAGAGTGCCTCATTCCACCCCTCTCACCTCCGACAAATCTGCTGACTATCTTCCTGGAATAATCAGATTTTAAGAAATTATAAAAGCACTAATGATTCTTGCAGTGATGAGAACACTCCCGTGCAGCTCAGAAAAGCCATCCAGAAGAACACAGTGGTCACCAGTGCTTGGACAGCCTCCAAGGGACGCATTCCCCAAAGGAACTAGGAGTCAGATCTTGTTCACCAGTAGGATTCAGATCTTGTTCACCAGTAGGTGATTTGTCAGTTGGATAGCAGGGCATTTCAGGGGAGATGTCAGAGCCTCAGCCTGCCCCAAAGCACTTATTGTTTAGAGCGTAACTATAAGCTGGAACAAGTGTGATTTTATTCAGTTTGCCAAGGGAAGCAAACACTCCAGGCCTTGTGTGGGAGCCAGGATGAGATGTTATTACTTGGCTTCCTTCTAAAAGCAGGTTTTTTATCAGCTGTCTTTCCTGAGTTCAGTTTTCTCTTTCCATTTCACATTCCCTATAATTTTACAGAGCAGCACACTTGGCATTTCCTGTCAGATGTTAGCTACTGGAAATAAAAGTGCCCCAGCAGCTCACTGCCTTGTATTTTATTGGAGAGCTTCGTGGCTGTGGATCTCACTGCAGATATGGCACAGGGACTGACTGCTTCAGTTTCCAGAAAAAAAAAATATTGCTTTCCAGATAAGAGTAAAGGAGAAAACTTTGTTTCTTTTTTTTTTTCACTTCCATCCATGGGCAACCTGTGCCAGTGTCTCACCACCCTCATACTGAAGAATTTCTTCTTAATGTTGAACCTACATCTCCCCTCTACCAGTTTGAATCCTTCCTCACTTGTCCTCTCACTCCAAGCCCTTTTTAAAAAAGCCCCTCCCCAGCTTTCCTGGTGCTCCTTCAGGCACTGGAAGGTGCTCTAAGGTCTCCCTGGAGCCTTCTCTTCTCCAGGCTGAACACCCCAACTCTCCCAGCCTGGCTCCAGAGCAGAGCTGCTCCAGCCCTTGGAACATCTTGGTGGTCTCCTCTGGTCTGTCTTCAGGGACTCTGTGTCCTTCTCGTGAGAAACAAAGGGTCTTAATGGGAGGTAACATTTTCCAAGCTAAGGAGTGACCTGGGATCACAACTCTGGCCTAGGGATCGTGTCAACTTCCACACTTGTCCTCCCAGGATCGATTACCCCGTGCACAGCGATCGGGATGTGCCCGGAAATGTCACTGCAAGATTTCAATTAGTCACCCATGGAACTTGTATTTATTCACTTGTCATTTATGTGGAAGAACATGAATCTACTTGATTTTTTTTCCCCCTAGTGCTATGAATAATATTGATGGAGTTGTTTGTACTTCAAAACCACAAGGTGGTGAACTCAGAGATATAAAAATGCAAAGAATTGTAATCTCTAAGGAATGAAAATGGGAAGTCAAGTGTTGAGCAAGATGCTTCTAAGGGAAACAATGTGTTTTCTCAATTATATTACAAGTGATTTTCTTGCAGTGCAGAATAATTTTTCATTCACTCTTTGAAGGAAAGTAAATAAGGAAACTCTGCATTTCATCCCCCTCTCCACCCCCTTATTGAATAAATGCTTAGGCAGAACATCTTGTCCTCATTTTATTTTTGATTATCAGTTTGTGATTTTTTTCCCCTCCCCTTTCCAGGTAAGTAAACTGCTGGTTTCCAGGTCTTTGTCAATGCGGAAAGGATTATGCTTCTTGCTCCCCCTTCTCCTTTTTGTTGTAAATGAGAGCTTTTTGTGATTTTTTTTTTTTTTTTTTCTCCTCATGGTATCACTTTCTTGGGGTCACAAATCAGAGCAAAGCCTCATTCTCTGAGAGGTAAAGCTGGGTGTGTGGAGATGACTCAGAATTATTGGAATGATGCTGATTTGCATTTCTTGGTTTTATTTTGAAAGGTCTCAACCCAGTAAGGATATTGAACACAGCCATTCTGCAGGTATGGAATTTTTAAAATTCGTTTTGTGGTTTTTTTAAGAAACAAAGAGGTAAAACTACATCACACTTGTCTTGATTATTTGCTGCTCTTTGTGGACAATCATGCTTTTGAGAATTCCTGCAGTGGATGCAGCATTTGCTTGTGCTGTGCCACCTGCCAGAGGTGCTGCAGCTGGAAAAAGAATGTGTGTAAATGCTGGAGCAATGGGGGAGTCACCAGAAATCAGGGAACTACAATCTATGGCAGGGTGTCTCCTGGAATAACAGTCACCAGATAAAACTGTGTGTGAAGTGGGGCAGCAGTTATCAGGGTGTTGTCAGGAAAGAGCTCATGCTCTGGAGCAGGTTGTACCCAGGTGAACAGGAGCTCAAGCAGAAGATCCCAGGGTGGAGGAGACATCCCAAACCAACACGTGCCCAGGTCCAAAGTGGAAAGCAGTTCCTCAGATCCAGGGCCTCGGGGAGATGGTGAAAAGCAAATTGCACGATGGAGAGAGGATTCATTTGCAAGGAAAGTAAAGGAGTGATCAGGTGAACCAGCAAAGGAATGAATCCCCAAAGCTGAGAGAACAACGGTGCCACTGAGTGAAGCTGTTTGCTTGGAAAGTTCTGCTCAGCTCTGGGCTGCAGCCGTAGGGAGAGAGGGAAAGGAAAACAACCCACCTTACCCATGGCTTGGGAACTCTCCAGAAAAGTATACTGACTTGAGGGCAGAGGAAATGCCTGACGAGGAACTGCTTGATGTGCACAAAATACTCTGCCTTGAGGGGAAAAAAAAAAAAAGGAGTTTGACAGGAGATCTGCTTTTGGAATACCAGGTACTAAGGGAGGGAAATACGGAGTGAGATGGGGACATCACGAGGCTTTATACTGCAGTTAGAAAGAGGAGGTTCTTGTTGGACACTTGGAATGCTTGACAGCCTGGCAAATGGCTGGGTGGTAGTGGCAGCCACCAGTTTAAGGACAGAAAGGTATCTGTGTGCTGCACTGGGCACATTTTGTATTCCCAGGGTTACTCGGGGCCTGCTGCGAGGCCTGCGGTGCAGCCAGTGGGAAGCAGGATCTCTCTCTGTTTCTGCCTTTCCAGAGGCTTTCATTTCCAAGGAACAGCAAAAAGTGCCCTTGCAGGGCTTACACTTGGCCTCCAGCCAGAGGGAGGGAAACAAAGCCTGTGTCAAGGGTGTGAACTTCCTTCATTCCCAGGGGGGCCAGGCCAGCGAGCGGTGGTGGCACCTCGCACCAACCCTCGGGGCTTTTCTTAAAACTCAAACTTCCTTTCAAAATGGCTGGACTCAGTTATGAAATACTTCATGTCCATCCCACTGAGAGAAACAGCAGACTTTAAAAAATGTTTCCATGTTATGAGAATCCATGTTTGCACCGACGGAGGATCCAGTGAATAGTATGGTCATTTCAGACACTTCATGATCCGGCTCCAGGCTCCCCCGTGTGTGCTGAGCAGCCTCTGACAAACCTTTCTCTTTCCCTTAGAAGGTTTGTTAGATGAAATAGCTGTTTCCAAAGTGAAAAACACTTGGAGCTTCTCCAGGTTACACTTAGGGGAGACAGAAGATGAGAGAGGTGAATTAAGCTCTTGGGGAGACAGGCCATGCCCTCCTGCAGGGCGCTTCAAATCACCCAGCTCTGCTCCCTCCAGTCCCACCGGGATGCGCAGGGAAAGCGGGAAGTGATCACAGAATCACAGACTGGTTTGGGCTGGAAGGGACCTAGATCCAACCCCTGCATGGTCAGTGACACCTCCCAGCAGCCCAGGCTGCTCCAAGCCCCATCCAACCTGCCCTTCAACACTGCCAGGGATGGGGCAGCCACAGCTTCCCTGGGCAACCTGGGCCAGGGTCTCACCACCCTCACAGCGAAGAATTTCTTCCTAATATCCAACCTAAATCTCCCCTCTTCCAGTTTTTGACCTCTTGGAGGTCAAAATGGCACCGGTGTGGAGGAGCACATGAAAACCAGCAGCAACATATCCCACCTCCCCATGAAGGGTCAGGCTGGGAAGGAGAGGGAGAGGGTGGGAAAGCAGCAGCCGACCAGAAAGGAAACGGCATGCGAAGGTTTCCAGCTCCCCTGCTCTGCCTGATTTCAAACAACAGCCTGTCCACAGGAAGTGAAAGTTGATTAGCAGGTGTTTCACCAGTCTGCTTGGGAGTCTTTTTTTTACACCCTGCTAGGTCAAAGTACCCAGACAGGAAAGTCATAATACCAAAAAAGCCTCCTGAACATATGGTTTTGTCTGAAAAGCTTCACATCGTTAATGATGCTCTTAGGTGCTCACGGCGGGTGTTTTTTTTTATACATTGTCTGTGCAGGTTTGGCTGTTAAGAGATCCAGCCTGGCACCTCTTGCCCCTGGGAGCAGGAGGGGCTTTAAGCAACGCTGGGAAATCCAAAGAGCAATCTTTCCTGGTGAGTGTACTTAGAGAAACGAGCAATAAACGCCCAGCGCTGTGGTCTGCTGTCTGACTCAGCTGAGAGGGGAGGAGGTGTTTGCTTTGGCAGAGGATACTTTCCAGCCTCAGGAGGTTCCTTAGGCCAGGATCTTTGGACTCAGATGGGTTTCTGGTGCAAAAATGCTTCCTCAGCCTTTTTCCCAGCTGTTTACAGAAATTATGAGATTGCAGACACGACCAGTAACATCTGAGTGAGGCAGGGAGAGAACAGGACACGGAGAGCTTTATAACAACACATTCCTTACCACACAAAGTGATTTAAAAATCCATTTGCAAGCCTGTTTAGCTTTCCTAATAGGCTGCTGATGCATGTTGGAGGCAAAACACAAGACTTTTCTTTCAGAGACGGGGTAATAGCCCAATGATGGTGAGGGAAATTTATTCAGGTTAAATGCAGTTCCTGCTTCTTTGCAACTTTGTCCTATTTTGAAGCATCTCCAGTGCAGGCAGCAATAGCTCAGCAGAACTGAACTCTCAAAGGTAATGGTTGTTGCATGGGAGTCTTGACTATCCAGGGTGTTCAGTGGGCTTGATTGATCAGGGCAATGCAAAAAGGTGAGGCCACAAGCACAAGAATTTTATAGCACCCATAAAGTACTGTACACAGGCTTTGCTCAATTTTATGCTGTTAAACGAAGCATTTGGTATCATATGGCACTTTAAGGGCTTTGATTTATGTTAAGGCAGAAACTGCAGCTGTAATAAACATTCTAAAGGATGAGTTTAAGAGCAATGTGCTGTATTTATTTGTGACATAAACACTCACCTGCAATGCATTTGAGAATCATCTCACAGGGCACATTACAGCCATTAAGCTTCAGGCACAGCAAGGTCACATCCAAGGAGAAGATGGAAGTGGCTGGGAAGAAAGGGGTGGCAGAGCAAATATTTTGAAAGAGCAAATGGAAAAATATTCTTTTTCTCCTGATAAATGGTCCCCAAACGTGACTATAATTTCTGAAAGAGTCTCACATTGTCCTGAACAAGGTAAAGTTCGAATCCAGTCTTGTTTAATATGAAATATTTAAGCACACGGCCATGAAAATAACATGGAAGTAAATATAATAAAATTATATGTGTTTCAGGTTTATGAAATGTCCCTCAAGGATGATTGAAAGCACAGGAACCCTGTTTTGTCCTGGGCCCTGCTAGGGATGTGCTCCCTGTCGAGGATCCCCCCACCATTACCTTTGCTATTTGGGTGCTGAATTAATTATGCTCAGTGGAACTTGCTTAAGAGTAACATGAAGTCATAATTTTAAAATTATTTAGGTAGCTTTAAACATAGCCTAAATAGCCTAATCCTTCCAGCTTTGCCTATTTGTGTATGACAGTCATAGTGTGGGAGAGTGGGAATAATGTAATTGAAATTATCAGGAGTTAATGACAGGGCTTCACTGGCAGAGCAGGTCAAAGGCTCATGCATTAATTCCTTTGGGAATCATAGAATAAGTGAATTCAGGAGGATCTCCCTTTTGGCAAGCACAGCTGGATCTGTCCATAATATTATCATAGAATCCCAGACTGGTTTGGGTTGGAAGGGGCCTTAAAGGGGCCCTTCAACACTGCCAGGGATGGGGCAGCCACAGCTTCCCTGGGCAGCCTGGGCCAGGCTCTCACCACCCTCACAGCAAATAATTTCTTCCTCATGTCCAACCTAAATCTCCCCTTTTCCAGTTTTAATCCATCCCCCCTTGTCCTCTCACTACAAGCCCTTTAAAAAAGCCTCTTCCCAGAAATTTCATCCTACACTAGAAATTTCAGTTCAACATGCTCACTCCCCAGGTATTTTTCCTGTTGCTTTGATTATGGGGGCTAGAAGGGCTTTCTGAGACCTCGGAGATAAAATAAGTTTTTCTAGATCTTCCTTTAAATAAACTGGCTGATAAAATTGATCAAAAGTTAAAGAAAACAGTTTCTGTGGGATCCTTTGTCAAAAGAGCATCGTGTCACTGTGCTGAGTTGCACAGCAGGCTGATTTGGACGGGATGTGAGAGTATTAAAGGATAAAAGCAAAGTATTACTGCTTAAGACAATGATGAAGTTGGAGGTTGGAAGCTCTCTGGATCAGAGAGACCTAGAAAAGTACTGTCTGCATGACAGCGCTCTCCTAGAATAACCGGGCTAGTTCCTTAGGAAAAAGGTTGTGTTTTTCCCCCCTGCCACAGGCTTGCGCTCTGGGCTCCCTTTTCTCTCTGAATATCAACGATTTTCCTTTAGTGATGGCCCCGCTGAAAGTCAAGGTGGGCTGCGTGGCCTTCGAGCTCCCTCAGGTGGCCGGGAAGCCCTGGAGATGAGCGCTCGGGTTCCTTCAGGAGGAAGATCTGCAGCTCAGGACCTTCATGTCTTGAAGAGCAGCTGCAGTAACCGGAGAGGGCTGGGCTGGTTTCAAAGGACTCGACCGGTTCGTGGCAGCGGAAAATGCGGCCCCAGGTCATCGTTTTCTCCTGACACATTTGTTAAAACACACGGATGAAGGGAAAAGTTCACAGTGGATGCGCCACAAGCAGGGTTTGAACATTTATCCTGCCTTTCTGGAGTGGTTGCTGATCCAATGGGAGGGTGGCTGGGAAGGGGACCTCTTGCTTCGCAGCCACTGCCTCTCCCTCCGTCCTCCTGGAAAGCCGAGTCAGTCCTCCGCCTCAAGTAACTAGGATTTCTGCCCTCACGAGGAGCAGATTTCCAGCAGAAAGCCCCGTCTGCCACCTGCTGATGTGCACACACGTTGCTGCAGCAGCATGAAACCTGACACAGCTTGTACGGCGACTCAGCCACTTTTCCAGGGGTTTGTCCAACAAGGGGAAGCCCTTTTCAAACCCAGTGGCTCCAACAACGTTACTTGACTTGCCGAGAGGCGGGCAGGGGGGGAACGTTACAGGCTTTTGCATTTCCCTGAACGCTCACCGTGGAGCTCTGTGAGCCTGCCCCTTCGGCTTTTGGCTTTCCCACCGCGCACAAGAGGTTTGCTCGTGCAGTGTCTGGAAGGGACCTTAGAGAGCTCTAGTTCCAGCCCTCTGGAATGCGGGAACGGGCCCGTCTGCGGGCAGGGGGGGATGCGGGAACGGGCCCGTCTGCGGGCAGGGGGGGATGCGGGAACGGGCCCCTGTGCTGACCGAGGGGGGGATGCGGGAACGGGCCCGTCTGCGGGCAGGGGGGGATGCGGGAACGGGCCCGTCTGCGGGCAGGGGGGGATGCGGGAACGGGCCCCTGTGCTGGAAGGGGGGGATGCGGGAACGGGCCCCTTTGCGGGCAGGAGGGGATGCGGGAACGGGCCCCTCTGCTGACCCGGGGGGCGATGCGGGAACGGGCCCCTGTGCTGACCGAGGGGGGGATGCGGGAACGGGCCCCTCTGCGGGCAGGGGGGGATGCGGGAACGGGCCCCTGTGCTGACCGGGGGGGGATGCGGGAACGGGCCCCTCTGCGGGCAGGGGGGGATGCGGGAACGGGCCCCTGTGCTGACCGGGGGGGGATGCGGGAACGGACCCGCCTTCCGGGTCTGCGGGCGCCGGCAGCGGTCACGTGCGGGCCGGTCACGTGCGGGGCGGTCACGTGCGGCCCCGGTCACGTGGGGCGGCGCGATGGCGGAGGAGGAGCGGGCGCTGCTGGGCCCGGGGCGCGATGGCGGCGGCTCCGGCTCCGGCTCCTCCCCGGGCCCCCCCCGGGCCCTGCCCGCGCTCTGCGACCCGCGGCGCCTCCCGCACCGCCTGCTCGTCCTCGCCCTGATGTGCTTCCTGGGCTTCGGTGGGTGCGGCGGGGCGGGCGGGGCGGCGCGGCGCGGCCCGGCGCTCAGGCCTGCTCCTCTCCTCCGCAGGCAGCTACTTCTGCTACGACAGCCCGGCCGCGCTGCAGACGCAGGTGCAGCGGGTGAGTAGCTGCGAGCCCGGCCGGAGCTGCTTTGCCGCCGGGGTTGCCCCCCGGTGGCTGCTCCCTCCAGCCCTGCCCCCTCCCCTGCAGGACATGAAGGTGAACACGGCGCAGTTCATGTCGCTCTACGCCTGGTACTCCTGGCCCAACGTGGTCCTTTGCTTCTTCGGAGGCTTTCTGATCGACAGGGTGTTCGGGATACGGTGAGTGGGGCGTTGGCGGCCCTCGGGGCACGCTCGAAGTGCTCCTGGAGCCCGGGCTGCAGAGCCGGCAGCTTCTGCAAATCCTTCTTCGTGCAATCTAGGAGTTCCCTCCGGTGTAAATGCTCCTCCTTTCCCTTCCAGCTTCACTAAAGTGGCTTTAAAATGCAAACACCTGTATGACCTTTACAACATGAAGCTGTAGCACTTATTACAGAGACCCTTCTATTGCATGTCAGCTCCCCCTTGTTCCCTTGCTGCAGGCCTCATGGAGTGTTTTGTAGCCAAGAAAAAAAAAGGTTCTAGCTCTGCATTAAGTGATTTTGTTTTTCTTACAGGTTGGGAACTATAATATTTAGTGTCTTTGTTTGTGTTGGGCAGGTAAGTGCAAAGGAGGTGGTGAGGGTTTCTGTTTTCTGACAGTTTCTGTGTTGCTTCTGGTTTGTTCAGTGCTTCAAGTGTAATAATTTTCCCTTAAATGTGTACCTGGCAGGTGATTTTTGCTTTGGGAGCACTGATCAATGCTTTCTGGCTGATGGATGCAGGCAGATTCATATTTGGGTGAGTCTGGGAGGGGAATAGTGCTCTCTGAGGCCAGGACCTGCCCTCTGTGTCCTGGAAAACTGCTGCCATGTTGATACTCAGAGGCAAAATTGATGGATTTTGAGGCACCTGTAGAGGTGCAGGTTCTTCAGCTGCATCCCCTGCAGAACTGAAAGTTAGAAAAGCAGAAAACAGAACTTTGCAGATTTTGTTTCTGTTTGGGAAACCTGGCTGCTGAATTCAGGGATGATGAATGGACCCAAATGAAGACATCCAGGGAGCTGACAGAGCTGCAGTTCCCCTTCTCATTCTTATTCCCTGAGTAAAAAGAATCACTGGCAGCAACAAAACCAGCAGGGCTCCTCGGGTGGCCCGAGATGAGAGCAAGTGCCAGAATGAGTATCTCCCAGTTGGGAATGTGCCACAGCACAAAAGTGCTAGGAACTCTGCCCCTGCTGTGCTGAGAGGGTCAGATGATTCTGATCAATTTAGATTCCAGGTAAGATTCCTGCTTCTGGTTTCTTTTGGGTCAGGATCTAGACCACTTGGTTGCTCAGTGCTGAAGCTCAATGAGAAGCTGCTGCCCATTGATTTGGTTTCTGTAGGTGGCCAAGGGCAATCAAGATGCCTTGCACTCTTAATTATCCCCAACACTGCAGTTCTCTTTGGATTTGTCTTTAAGACTTGACTACCTTGCACACAAGCATCAGCTCTGCCTGTACAGGGATCAGCTCCTCTGAAATGGCCAGCCTGGCATTGCCAGCAGCTGATGGATTGCTTCTTCCTTGCTTTGCACCTTGCAATTAATGTGTGTTCCTTTGTGCTTTCCTTCTGTTTCAGAATAGGGGGAGAGTCCTTGGCTGTGGCACAAAACACTTATGCAGTCAGTTGGTTTAAAGGCAAGGAGTTAAACCTGGTGTTTGGATTACAGCTCAGCATGGCCAGAATTGTAAGTGTGGCACCTGTGTAGCTCTAATTCCTGGACCTGAAGGTGGGCACCTTCTCTTGGCAGGGGAACAGGTGGAAAACAGCATTTCTGTTGCTCCCCAGGGAGCTCCAGTTAGGAATGGATTTGACATCTGAATTTAAAATGTTGAAAAGCTGTGGTTGGTAGACAAAGGGTACACAAGGAAATGGGTTAACAAGATTTCTTAGAACCTCCAGCTTCTGCAGAAGCCTGGTGGTGTCATGAGTGGGGATGACTGGGAGGGACAGTCACAGTGCTGCATTTCATCTGGCTAATTGATTCTTGGCACGTCAGGATGTGCTGCTTTATCTGGGTGGCTGAGTGCAGGCTCTGATCAGGGAGCTGGGGAGGCTGCTTTGGGCTCCCATCCTTACCTGCTCTGGCAGGATGTGTGTGTCCCTGGTGCTGTCTGGGTTTGATGCATCACTGGAGCTGCTGCTGGAGGAGGTGGTTCACTCCAACACACCAGGCTGTGGTGAAGAGAGGGGGGCCCTGCCTTCTCCCCAGCAACCTGGGGTGTCCTACAGCACCACAGGATTTACCTGGGTAAGAGAGGTGAGCTGGTCATGCCTGGGGTGGTGGTCAGGCTGTTGTTAACTAGCAGGTGCCTCAGCTGAACTGTAGATGGTTGTTGTTAGCCTGGGGACTGCAGCCATGGATCCCTTCTCCCAGGGCAGAAGGGGGGAGCCCCTGCTTGTTCCTGGTGCCTCTCAGGTGGGAATCCTGTTTCCTTCCATGTGTCTTCCATTCAGCTCAGTTTAGGAGTTAATGCAGTGCATGGTGTAGATTTTATGGCATTTCTAATGTCTCCACCTAAACACTGTTCAGTTTGTGACCCTTATTATTGCTGCAAAAGTTAATTTGTCTGACCCAGCCAGCAGGGAATAATCTGATGGCTGGTCGTTGATGTTCCCTGTGTAGCATCTTACCTGTTTGTTTTAAACCCTCTCCAACAAGCCTAATGATCCTTCTGAATTCATACAGTTGTGAAATACATTCTCCTTCACATGAGTCTCTTCTGCCCAGGGGAGCACAGTGAACATGAATATCATGGGATGGATATACTCCAGAGTTCAAGATCTCCTGGGATATACTGGGCCCAGCACTCTTGGGTTAACTCTCATGATAGGTCAGCAATCTTTTTAATTATATCATTTGCTGGTTTGGGATTCTGAATTTGAACAGCTTGCATGTGTGTCAGTCATTTCTCACTAGCTTGAAGGCAGGTGAAATCTGTTTGAGAGTAGGAAGAGCAGTTCAAACACTGTGTCAGTGGCTACTGTTGTTATGCAGTGTGTGGTGCCTGCAGCTGCTGGCTGAGTTCTCTGGGTGCCAAATCCAAGTTTGTATCTTATGGAAATGAAATGTTTAACATGCTTTGAGCAGAGGACAGACTTGAGACCCTTTCTGAAGGGAATCATGTCAAAGCTTGTGTGTGGTTGGCAGGTATGTAAAAGTGCAATTACAGCTGCCTTTGGGTCTGTGCTCCTGCCCTTCAGAGCCATGGGTATTAAGGCCATGGTGTTGGTAAGAGGGCTCAGGCTTTGTTTCTGTTACTGTGAGTTACCAGTAAGGAGCTTGGCTGAGCTGGGTGGGGGTGATGCTGATGTTGTAAATAAAATGGATGTGCTCCAGCTCAAGGCAGGTGTCTCAGGTGACAGGCTTCAGCATTTCCATCTTACTCTGAGATGTACAGCTACAAGCTGCTGTCCAACTTCATTTATATTGGATGTGTGAAGTTACACTGCACCAGCTGGGCTTAAAAGCTGGTTTATTACCTGATTCAACAACTAAACATGTGGCATTGTCCCCTGGCAGGTGGGGTAACGTGTCTCTTATCACTGGCCTGTGCCTTAATCCTGGCTTATCTGGACAAGAGAGCAGAGAAGCTCCTGTGTAAAGAGCAAGGGAAAACAGGTGAGTGTGGGGCTGGATCAGCCTTGGGTTCACCCTTTCCTTCTGGAACAGGCCCTTCCAGTTGCCACTGCTCTTTGCATTTTGGATAATTCAGTGGCAGCTGCTCAGTGTTTTTTCCACAGTATCAGCTTTAATCATAGTTTTCAGTTCATTTCTGGCACAGTTCTAAAGAGCAGTTTACAGGCAAGTGCACTCTCATCTGCTTTATTTATAAAGCATGTGGAGAGCCTCCCAGTTCAAACCAGTTTGATCTGTGCCATTGCCACTGGTGCTTTGTTTTAAGGACTTGGTCTTATCTCCTTCAGTAGCTGAGCAAAAACACGCAGCTCCTCTGTCAGTGTGTTGAGTTTTCCATGTTGGAGGACTTAGACCAATTAAAAATTAAAGCTGAGATCCAAGCAAGAGCATGAGGTTTCAGACATTTCATTAAACATTTCCTTGAAAACATGGTTTGCATTTAATTCTGCTTAAGACTTTCAGAAGCTTTAGAGAACTTGTACATCCAGTGTCATGTGGGAGAGATGATTTGTTCTTGACTTTGGCACTGTTGATTTAGGGCTTGCATGTCCTTAACTGGCTCTCCCTGAGTAAACTGGAGACAAGAGGCTGGTTGGTGGCATTAACAGGCCTGTCATCACAGGGTTTGTTCAGTGTGGGTGAATTTCAGATGTGCTTGTGGTGACTGAAACAACATTATCTCTTGCCCAACTGCAGGTGAAGTGATTAAGCTAACGGATGTCAAGGACTTCTCCTTGTCCTTGTGGCTTATTTTTGTCATCTGTGTCTGTTACTATGCAGCAGTTTTTCCTTTCATTGGGCTTGGAAAGTAAGTGTCTCTCACCTGTGTGGCTCTTCCCCTGGGATTTGGCTTGGGTTTTGATTGGCTGCTTCCAAAGGGAGAGGTGCAGGCTAATATTTAAGAATCCCAGGTGGCTACAGAGCCCTGGCAAGCCTGTGCTGTGGGTTGTCACTTTCTGGAGTTGTTCTCTGTACCTGTGGTACAAATTAACATAATTTAGAGTTGAGCTGTGTGGGGAACACCCCTGCTTGGCTTGAACTGACCTGTCGGAACTCAAAAGCATAATGTACCCTCCAGTGCTGATTAAAACTTGATCCAGATTTAAAGCATGGGATCAGTTTGGGTGTGGAAAGCTGTGGGCAGCTGTCAAGTAGAATTCCTTCCGTATCCAGAAGCTGCTGAGTGTGAGGTGGGAGCTTAGATGGAGGTGTAGCTGGGGACTGAAGTTCTCTTCATGTGCTGACTTGGGCATATACCAAGTTCAACTGGAAGTATTTATATGTAGGTTTCCCTTTGAGCCACCTGAGGTGATCCAGTGGCTCAGTTTGAAGGGTCTGAGTATACTTGGAAAGAGAAGCAGGTCTCCTGGGCTCAGGAGATGCTTGTGTTTTGCTTGTGTATGTATTCTAAAAATTCTCACTTTGGTCTGGTACAGAATGCTCATTGCTCGTGCCTAATTATTAGGTGGCAGGTTGGTGCTGTGCTGTGGATGCTTTCTCCAGAGTGGAATTTGAATAGTCCTTAGGCAAAAGCTTGTAGAGTCTGCTAATCAGCTCCTTAAATGCATGATAAATGAGGACCTGGGAGGGAGTGTTTGTCAAAACTGCATGATAATATTTAAGTCTTCTATAAACTAGGTGCTGGTGTCTTTACTTTGTCTAGCTTAGTTTTTCTTTCAGGTCATGTAAGTGCATTTTTCTAAATCTGTGTTTGTTTTTTTTCTTTAGGGTTTTCTTTATTGAGAAATTCAAATTCTCATCTCGAGAAGCAAGTGCAATTAACAGGTGTGTTGTGATGGATTTAACAAGTAGGTGTGCTCCTGCTGTGTTGCAGGGCTCTCTCCATGTGGGAGGAGGTTTGGGTTCTACTGCTGCAGGTGGTGACTTGCACTGAAGTGAAGAGATGGATTTCAGGTGGCCCAAGGGATAATTGGGAGGTGTGGGTGTTTGGTGAAATAAAAATGGTTTAGGTGTTCACGTTGAGAAGCTGGAAAGAAAAACCTCTGTTTGTGTTGCTGATTCTGTTCTGGGTAAAGCAGTTTAAGAGCAACATTAAATGAACTAAATTTTCCAAGTTTGAAGATTAATTTGTAAGGTGACAAAAAACCCAAATAAAAACCACCACACTTGCTGGAATATGATTCCTAGGGCTCCAAGTGTGTCTCTGTTTCCCTGGGTGGTGAGTGTTTACATGTCTTCAGACCTTCTGGGGGAGTTCTGGGGTCTGTTTGGCTCTTTTTGCTGTGTTTTTTTTCTTTTGGCCTCACAGGTAAGAAGGGCAAATGGTTTTTTTATCTGGAGACACTTGCATTGTGTGGCACAGAAAGCTGTCCATGGCCAGCTGGTGTTCAGCTCTCTTCTTATTATTCTTTTGTAGCGTTGTGTATATCATCTCAGCACCCATGTCTCCAGTCTTTGGGCTCCTGGTGGATAAACTTGGGAAGAACATCATCTGGGTCTTGTGTGCTGTAATAACTACACTTGCTTCTCACATTATGTTGGCTTTTACCTTCTGGAACCCCTGGATAGCAATGGTAATTGATTCTCTGAGACTTGCAGCTAAGTATGACATAAGAAGTGGAGTTATGCTGAGTTGTGTGGAGTGGCAAGTCCTTGGCCCTTCACAGAAGGTTTCAGTTCCTCAGTGTCTGTGCTTGGGTGGTGCTCTGTCACACAGGTTGCTCTCATGCTTCATGGACACTCCTCTTTACTAGCTGCCTGTGCCACGTGCTGGCTTTTCTCCTAAAACTGCTTCTTTTGGTGTAGTTCTGAAGCTCACTACTAGTATTAAAGCCGACTCTCATGTGCTGTTTTGGATGATGGTAAAGTCAATAAAAATCCTTGTTGCTGACTTCTCTTTCCTAGGGCAGATGCCCTGAGAAATTGCTTTTGAACTAAGGCTCACAGGCTTCAATATGGTGCTGAGCAGTGTATCAGGGTCTTGGTTTTGGGGTATTTTTCTAGTGAATTGCACCATTGATCTTTTCCTGTGGGTATTCAAGTCAGGCTCTGCACTCGGTGTAGGGATGAGCTTGTGGGTCACTCCTGGAAAAAGTTCCCTCTCCTTCTGAATGTGCATATTTATTTAGAACAATATTGCAGAAAGTGTTATTGTTGCTCTGTTTTGCTTTCCTCTCTCTTTTGGGAGAAGGGGAGAGCCAGTATGTTAATTTATTAGAGCCTTGCAGCAAAAAAATGCAAACATCTGTGTATTTGTTATTTATTTCCCCAGTCCTTGCTGGGAGTGGCCTACTCACTGCTTGCCTGTGCCCTGTGGCCCATGGTGGCCTTTGTTGTTCCAGAACACCAGCTGGGAACTGCTTATGGCTTGTAAGTACTTAAACCTGCCTGTGCTGCCCTGCAGTGACCAGGACCTGGCACTGACACTGAAAAACTGCACAACAGGCAGTTCTCACACACTAATGGTTCCCAGTTCCTCCCAGTTCAGTCCAGCAGGAAGTCTCTTGTAGTTTCAGGATGTCTGTGTGTGCTCCAGTCAACAGGGAGAAGTTAATCTCACTGTTTGTTCAGTGCTGCTAATGTTGTTTTCTTTAAAAAGAGCCTTCTGCCCATGGTAACCCTGTGCTCTGTGTCAGCATGCAGTCTATCCAGAACCTGGGGCTGGCAATTATTGCTATAGCAGCTGGGATGATTCTGGACACAAGAGGATACTTGTTTCTTGAAGTCTTCTTCAGTGCTTGTGTTTGCTGTAAGTATTAAAAACACTGATAATGGGTTCTGGACATTCAGGAAGCTTGATTAGGCTTTTTTTTCTTGCTATTTCCTGTAAAAGAGTAATAATTCCTTTCTTACACTTGGAACTTTCACCTGGGGCAGTGTTGAAAGTAGCTCAAAAGTAGTGAAGTGTTTTGTGGGTTTCTTTGTGATTTGGTGAAAGTAATTTCAGTGTTTGGAAAAAAAAAGGGTAACTGAAAGGGTAAGTGAGTAAAGAGGGAGTGAAAAGGTAGGTAAATGATACACTGAAAGGCTGTGTTTGAGGGCTGCTGTTGGTATAACTGAAATAACCTTTTCTGGGTTACCATGCTGCTTATGAGCACAGTGGAATTTTCAGAAGCAGTTGAGAGATGCTGCTGGCAAAACATCTCCCCTTGGTTTTAGCTATCATGAAGAAATCTTAGTTGTTGCTTGGCTGAATGTTAAAGCTGTTCTTCTCTCACTGTAAACTTCCTGTCAGCTGAAGTGGTTCCTTTTCTTTTTCCCCTCAGTGTCACTCATAGCTGTAGTCATGCTGTATTTTGTGAATCACCTCACAGGTGAGTGTCTGGAGCTGGGACCTGGCCTTTCAGCTGGCTTGAGCCAAGGTGGAGGGTGTTCTGCAGCGTTTCCTAAACTGCCTGTGTCTGCAAATATAAAACCTGAATTCTGTAGACTTCTCTCCAAAGAGCAGGGTTCTTTCTCAGCTGTCTTCTGAAGGAGTAACTATTGAAGGATCTGGAAGGGATATTACTTTTTCTTTCGAGGTTGCTTCTTCTTTATTTTTGGAGGGTGTTATGATGAGCTGTAGAGAAACTTTGTTGTTACTCAACAGAAAACTGAAGAGATGAGTTTGGGTCCTGATTTTGCTTGCTCAGATGAATATGAACACATTGATCTTTCCCTCAGTTTCTACTTTTGTAAAATTATTCCACTGGTTTCTTTTATCAAGTGCTCTGAGAATTTCTGCAGAGAGGTTATGATGTCTTTGATATCATAAAAAACAGGAGTTTCAAAGTGGATGTTGTGTTGCAGGTGGTGATCTAAACTGGTCTGCAAAGAAGAGGGAGAAACTGCAAAAAGCAGCTGCCACTGAGTAAGTATAAAGGACAATAAAGAGCCAGGATCCTTATGGAATGTTTAACCTGAAGTAATTAAGTAGGTTACTGTCTGAAGTCAGTCTCTTTGGTGGGTCTGTCACTTTACTGAATGTTGTTTTATTTCTTATCCATTAGTAGTAGGATTTCATATTCCTGTCTCCTCTGAAGGACTGATTAGAGGAAACAGAAATTAAGCAGGTGTCCTTTCCTGGCCTCCTCCTTTGCTAGTTGTGTTTATTTCAGTGCTCATCTGACTGAGTGGAGCTAAAGTGTGTTTAAAAATGTGCTTTGTTTATATGGTGTGTACCTGACCCAGGCAGCAGCAGACATTACCTGGGGTTTTTTAAGTGCCATGAAAAGCCAGGTCTCTCTTCAGAAGAAACTACACCCCAGTCACTTCTCTTTCAATTTGAGTTTGCTCCTCTTGCTGTCTTATTTGGAAGCTTTAATTCAGCTTGTCTCTGAAAGCCATGGCTTGAGTCTAAATGGCAGCACTGATGTGAAACTTGTTGTGTGGCATAAATGTCACTGATCAGAGTGAAAAGACCCTGGGTTGAGGGAGAAAATGGGAGGGGGTATTTCAATCAGGTGGAATCCACTTCCTTGAAAAGGAAATGGAGCACTTGAGGTGGGCTGAAGGCAGAAATTGTCAAAAGAAGTAAACTTGGACAGTTCATCCCATTAAGCAGATTTAATTCTGTGGGAGTCTTGTGTGTCCCTGTTTCCTCTCTATGGAAGAGAAGGATAGTGACACTCTTCAGAATAGTCACTTAAAAAAAATCTCTTCTTTGGTCTTGATAAAAAAATGGTGACATTATCTGGTTTCAGTTGTTAGGGACATTTACTCTTGCTTTTTAAGAGTGTTTGATCAAACAGGAAGGTCTCAGTCCTGCTGCTGGGATATTCCCTGAGTTCTGGGGCACTGGATTTATCCCCTCTGCAGTAGGAAGTCTACTTGTGTTTTTGTTTGCTGAGAATGATACCTGATAGATAAGTTGGTTCCAGAAAGATACTTTGCTAATGGGACATTTCTTTATGAATGGACTTCTCTAAAACTGGGTTGTATAACTGGCCATGTGGTGCTACTTCAGTTAGTCTTGGAAAAAACCAAAACGAAACTAAAATACCTGTCAGCAAGGTCTAGCCAGGTGATCTGTGGAGTTTCACATGGTTTTGTTTCTTGTCCTAATTTGTGGGTTGGTTACACATCAGTCCTGAGGGAAGCTCAAGGGAACTAAAAGCTCACCAGCCCTGCTGAGCCTGCTACCTTGGTTGTGACAAGTATCACCCTTGAGCCCAGAGGTCGCAGACAGATTTTAATACAAAAGCAACAACAAAAGCCCCCACTTTGTATCCAGGAGCAAAGGATTTCTCTGTCCCAATAGAGCTGCTTTTCAGTCTGCCTGGCCCTTGTGGGATGTGTGTGACACCTCCAGAAGTTATTGTGAAGGATGGTTTTGTGTTGGTGTGTCCTGTGGGATAGGGAACAATGTTTTCAGTAATTCTTATTGTGATGTTTTTTGCAGAAAAGAAAGTTGAATAGCAAATATCATCCAGAAGTGGGGAGCATTTGATCAGCATCATGTCAACTTGAAGAATTTGAGTCTTTGTTTAGCTTGGTCACTCTGCACAGTAGCTCTTTGGAAAAGAAACTAACATACTGGGTGGGGGGTTCACAGTACATTTCTAACTTGCATGCTTTGTCACCTGTTCTAACTGATGCCAAATCATTGTCTTAATTCAAACAGAATGGGTTTATGGTGTGTTGTTAAGCTCTGTCAGTGGGGAGGGTGTTCTGCAACATGACAGACACGTTGATCCTAAGGTACAGACTAGCAGGGTGTCTCTTGGGTGCAGCTCTGCCTTTTGGGTGGAGGTTTCTTAACCTAATGGCAGTTGATGTTCTGTGCTGAGGTTCCCTGCCCTGCAGAGCTTGGAAACGGGTCACTGTCCCTGCCTTTGTCACTGGCTTGCTGCAAACCACCGTCTTGAAGTGTCTTTAGGGCTTTGTCTGGTCCTGTTTGTTTCCCTTTAAGACTTACATGGAAAAAGAGCAACAGTGCTCTGGGCAAATATTGACTCTTTTGTAGGAGACTGCAATGAATTCTGAGGACTGCTGAGCAGTCTTTTATTTGCATTTTTGACAAGCGGTTATTTTTGTACTGTAATCTTTATTTTAAGGAGTGAAAGCTTGTTTAATAAAGAGATGGGAAAGACTGTTACAAAAGCTCGCTGAGCATCTGTGTAATCACTGAGTAATCTGTGAAAACCAAAAGGTTTCTCTTTTTAAAAGTCTTGCAGTTAAATAAAAGGAAACTGGAGAAAACAGCCTCTCTCTTTCTTTATGTTGGAATAGTCCGTACACGTCGTCTTTTAATCTGATAACCACTATTCATCTATAATATCCAAAGCTTTTCCCAGTTACTGAAAAGCAAACTGCACACACCAGGTGAGGTTGCTGGGGTTTGCACTCCTCAGTGCAAGTATCTGAAACCAATTTTCTTTTCCAGAGCGGAGGAACAGGAGAGGCTCAGGCGTCAAAATGAAGATGACTTGGCTAAATTGCAGCCAAAAGCTGATGACTTTAGTTTAAGGAACAAATACCTCTCCAGACTAGGCACTCGGGTATTAGTAACCAAGCAGGGGCTTTAATAACAAGGAGTAGAACACTGAGATACTTACTTTAAGAACTCAGCTTGTTTCAATAGCCAGCAAATCAACCTCTGATTAAGATGCTAAACCTATGCTCAGAAATGGTAATTAAAAAATAATCTAATGAAGAAAATGGAAATAAATGAATCAGTGGCTGGTGGACCACATAGGTTGAGGAGCAGGCTGATTATGATGCATGGTTTTTTTTAATTCTATTTTTTTGCAGCTACCAGATAATTACTCCTCCTATTTCTCAACAATGGCACACAGAAGCCTCCTGAAGTAGCATCTTGCCCCACTTGCAAAAAGCAGAAATACACTGAAGTTCATGGCACACAAAACTTAGTTTCCAGAACTGACAACTACCCCAGCAAAAGCAGAGTGATGCCACCCTACTTTTCTGCAAACCTAGGTCCTGTTTTTAGAAATACTTGGCTTAAGCTGCCCCTCTACACTGGGTAAATAACACAGGTATGGATGAAGAACCACCTGGCTGGTTGGACCCACGTGCTGCAGCCTCCTGTCTAAAATACTCAGTGATTAGCTCCAGTCAGTAGCAAAGACTTGTTCTCTTCATGTGAGCTTTGGTATCACAGAGCTGGGGATTGAGCCTTGGCTGAAGTTGGACAGCCTGATTACCGTGTGGGAAATGGTCTGTTCCATTTTGCTTACAGAAAAATGAGAGGGGAAGATGGCCTGTTTTTTATTTCTGTCCAAGCAAATATTCCAGAGGAAACAGAGCTGTTCAATGTCAGTGTTGCAGTTCTGGAAGTGCTAGCCCTGGGATTCAACACCAGCTTAGCAATGACCTCGTGTAAGTCCCAATTAATGTGAAAATGGGTGTGCTTTTAACAGGTTGTAACTACAAATAAGTTAAATGCACTGTTGTAGTACAAATATATATATTTTTTTGCCTATAGTAATTTAAGCAGAACTTCTAGAACTCTTGGTCTAAAGGTTGGGTTTTTTTAAAGAGACTTTTCAGTGGAGATTTTTGGTGTTTTTGAAGGAGATCACCACCTTCCTGAAGGACTAAGCCAGGGCTATTTTGGTTCACAGTTCTGCATTCTGAAAAACAATCCAGGAAAATAAAGTAGTAGTTGGGAGCTGTGCTGAGTTTGGTGCTGAAGTCACCAACCTGTGCTAATTCTTATTGGTGCTCTCTGGGCTCCCTCAGAACCAAACACTGTCAGATCTCAGGTTGGTTGGTGCAATTGGTTTGTTTCTTCCTTGTAGACTTGTGAATTCTGGGTCTTTCTTAATAAAAGCTTTGAATGGATACTGGTACCTGTATCTTTCTTTCCTGTTTCGTGAGGCATTGTTGCCCGTGGCAGTTGTTGGGACTTACATATGTATTTATTTATTCTATTTAAACAAGCATGACTTCTGCTTTCCCCTGAGAAGTATGTAGAGTTTTTGGGAAGTGTCTCTTTGCAGATCCAAAGGCAAAGTTTTCCTCCCATTTCCCTGCTGATGGGTTGATGCTTCTTTTTTGCCTTGGGGAGGGAATGATATTCTTGTTTTTCTGCTGCTCTTTGTCTCCTTCAGCCACCTGCTTCTCCCTTAATTCTGGCACACTGCAGTTGTGCAGAACTCTTGAGTTGCTTGGTGTTCTGTGTGTGACCTGACAAATGTCTTGGTGAAACTTCATTTTCAGTTCCTAAATCCTCTAAATCCTGGAGCATCTTGCTGAAGTGCTGTGCTGGACTTGTCCAAGTGGTGTCACTTCCCGTGCCAGCTCAGCATCTCTGCAGGCTCTTGCCTTTCCTTTCTGGGGGCTGCAGCAAAGGCTGCTGGAGAGTTAGTTGGCAATATGGTGAGTTCTCTTTGCAATGAGTTTGGAATGGCTTGAGCTGAGAGCTGCTTGGCTTTGGGATTGCCTCTTTTTCCCCTGCAAAGCTTCTGCCCCCACCAGCCAGGGAAGCTGTTGGTACATTCTGTCTTTCCTGATGTAAATATCAAGTTTGTGTTGGGCTCTGCTTCTGTGATTCTGGAGTGCAGGGGTCTTGACTAAAGTCTTGCTGTTGGATGTACACACTTGTCTGGAGATTTTATACAACACTTAGTAAATACAGTAGTAAATAGTAGCTCAACTCAGTGTTTTGTTTTGTTTTGTTTTTAATTATCTGGGCAGATTTCTGAGGGAAGTGTGACCTAAAAAGAATGTAAGTGGTGTAACCCATCTCTGCTGTCACATCTGCTCCCACAGGGTAACCCCAAGTTGATTCTGTTCCTTTTCCTTGGGTGTTTTTCCCTTCTCCTTTGACATGTCCTTCCTTCAGGTGCTATTGCTGGATGTTCCAATGGGCTCTCATTTCAAAAGCTGGTTGATTCTCTGTTGCATCTCTTGCTGCTCTAGGTGCTCTCATTGCCCCTCCTGTGGTGCAGGGGATCAAGCCAAGAGGCAGAGCAGAGCTCTCCAAGTGGGCTGCATCTCTGGGTAACCCAAACACCTCTTGCTTTCACTGTGTTCTGCTGGATGGGACAGATGTGCATGGTGTGGAGGAGGAGCCAGCAAACATCGAGCAGACCTCTTCAAAAGAAATGTTTAAAACCTAGAAACATTCTGTAAATGTTTAAACTTCCCATGTGTATGAATCATGAAATATCTCTTTCAAACATTCAGCACTGGAGCAGCTGCCCGGGTGGCACTGCAAGTGCTTCAGATCTTGTGGTGTTCTCCAAGTGTGCAAATGGTTTTGTGCATCTGAGATTTTTTTTTCCATAAATACAAGTCACTAAGAACACCACAGGAGTACCTATGAGCAAGCTTTTTAGCCTCCAGGAAGTTTTATAACTGCAGCAGCAGCAGTGAACTCATCTTCATCCTGGCCCTCCCAGAAGCCTGTCTTGGAGGTGGCCCCAGAGCAAGACAACAGGAATGGTTTTGTTTGTCATTCCCCATGAGGAATGGTGCTGAAACCAGCTTGGTGGCCCTCAGCAGCTGGCAGGAGGGGGGGATTTCAGTTGTTAACAGCCTGTGCTGAATTTGAGCCAAGAGGTTGGAAATTCAAGCTGCCTTGTGCTGAATGTTGGAGAAGGGAACAGAAGCAGCTTTGGCTGCCTGGGCACCTTCCTCTGGGCTCCCTGGGACATGTGTCCATGTCACTGTGGTCACACCAACCGTGCTCCAGTGGGGAGAAAGCAGATGTGCTTCTGCTCAGAGTGCTGATGGAGATCATCTGGAACATCTGAAGGGAAGGGTTTGGATTGTGTTTTATTTAACTAAGGAGAAAATGTTTATGATATGAGGCCAAGGCCTTCTGCCTCTTTAGGCTGGGCTCTGGCTTGTGTCAAACTGGCTACCTGAAGCACTTGCCATGTCCTGCCCCTCTGCTCTGCCCCCTGAGAGAAGCTGCTGTGGCAGAGATGACTTGAAAAAATGTGTGGTTTTTTACCCAGTTCCTTAAAGTTGAATGTTTATGCAGAGGTGATGAACAAACAAGACCAGTTCCTTGGCTTTCCCTGAAGCTAGATCGTTTGTTGTCAACCTCCAAGGCAGTTCCTCTTACTCTTGGGGTGTTTCTCTTCCTCTCTGGGTAACTGCTCTTCCCAGCTGGCTGGAAGGAAGGGCTGTGACCCCAACACTGGGCAGTGAAGGGTCTGCAGTTGTGATGGTTATGGGTGATGGCATGGGTGCCTGGGGCTGCTCATCTGCCGAAGGTGGGGGAGATGGATCTGGGCTGGAAGGTGGAACCAGGAGGGACAAGGTGAGGAGGGCTTGTTTATCCCAACAAAGGCTCCTGTTTCCTGGGTTGTCTGTCACTAGAGGTCAGCACTGCAACATTACTACGGGAGCAACGTGTTCTGGAACGGGACAAAACCGGGTTTTCCCGGCTGCAACTGCTGTCCTTCGTTTCTGTCACTCATTCCCAGGACTCTGGGGTCGGCTGCCAAAGGCAGATGCTCACACCAAGAGTCTGCAGCTGGAAGAGCTCGCTCTCATTTCTTCTCATGCAAATAAAACGGAGCAGGGTAATACACTGACCAAACTTGTCATTTTTTTTTTTTTTCAAGCTGAGTCACAGGAGAGTTGAGGTTGGAAGGGACCTCTGGAGATCACCTCGTCCTGCTCAAGCAATGGGAAATGTGAATGTCTCATTTCCTGAAGTCCTGGCCCAGCTGAGTCCCCTGCTGCTGCCCGGGTTTGCTGCTCAAACGCTGCTACACTTTCTGGAAAAAAAGCCCCTGTTTCCCACAGCTCCAGCCCAGCCCAGGCTGCTGCCATCCCACCTGCCACAAGAGCAGCAGCCTGAAGTGGAGCTGGCAGCGTTGGCATCCTCAGTGAAAATCACTTTGTCCCCAGTGTGGGTGTGCTTTGTGAAGCCTGGAGCTGCACAAAATGAGGTAGGTTTAAATTCTAGCTGGAACGATCCCTGCTGTCACCCTTACATACACAAACCAAAGTTATTGGAAACAATAGTCTCTCAGAAAAAATTCCAGTGCTCTGGATTGGATGGGAAAGGAAGGAGTGGTCAAACAATGCCTCAGATTTTGCAGTCTTAAGACCCAAATAGTGTCCTCCACAGAGCTGTGTGCTGTGAGCTCAGTGGTGTCTTGTACAGATCAGCGTGTTCAGGCACGGGGGGAGCTGCAGCCCCCTTTCCTCTTCAGGCCTTGGTCTTCCTTGGTCTTCAGAGCCCCATCAAGCCTGACCTTGAATCAGCCTTCTAAGCTGAGTTTAAAATACTCTTGTTTGGCTTTGCCATTGCTTTTTAGATGGACTCAGGGTGACCTCGTTTCCTGTCCTGCTCTTCAGACCTGCCTCATCATAGACTGGTTTGGGTGGGAAGGGACATTCAAAGCTCGTCTAGTCCAACCCCCTGCAGTGAGCAGGGACATCAACTAGACCAGGTTGCTCAGAGCCCCATCCAGCCTGACCCTGAATGTTTCCAGGGCTGGAGCATCTCCCACCCCTCTGGGCAACCTGCTCTAAAACATGAGGTTAAGGTTCAAACCTCACTTGTGACACTTAGGCCACCAGAAACTAGATTGCTTATAAATAGAGCTCCCAAAAGCAGATTTTTTTCCAGTCTTTGTCTATAAAATTGACTTGAAATAGTTTTTAGTGAGACTAGAGGTGATATCCCAGTGTATGAAATCTGTCAGAAATGATTGATACACATATGAGGAGCTGAGTGAAAATTGAAGGGAAGGTCTGGCATTGCCAGGCTTCATTTAAATACCAGAGCTATGCATTTAGATTGATTTATTTTTATGCCAATAGATTCTGACATAAATATAGTGATATATAATGCATTGACTATAATGTCAACATTATTTTAAAGCTGACTCAAGGAAAAATCTCTCATTGTTAGTGCTGAAGTATAATGCTTTGTTGTGCTGAAGGGGAGAGCCTGTGATCAAAGAACCTTTTTCTTAAGACCCCTTGTAATGGCTCTTAAAGTAACAGCAGAGGTGACCTGGCTTGGGACACTCTGTGTCCTGAAATTGGGAACTTTTGGGGCTGTTGGGTCTGCTATTGTAGATTATGACAAGCACATCCTATAGGTTGTCCATTAGGTTGCTCATTAGTTTTTAGAATCCCAGAATCCCAGAAAGCCAGGTTGGAAGGGACCTCAAGGGTCATATGGTCCAACCTTTCCAGGTACTGCTCTGGTTGATATGAGGTGGCTCAGCACCCTGTCCACCTGAGACTTAAAACTGTCCAATGTGGGGGAATCCACCACTTCCCTTGGGAGACTATTCCAACATCTGACTGTCCTCAGGATAAAAAAATTTGCTGCTAATCACAGTTTTGTACTGAGCACTGTCCTGTTTGCACTAAGTTGAACAGATGACAGGTCAGTGGGCAAGGTGCTGCAGCCCATGGTGCAGGCCAAGACATCGAATGACCTGGTTTGAATTTTGCTTTGAGGCCCTTAATTTTTATTTTATTTTATTTACTAGTTTGGGGCTGCCCTTGCTAGGGGTGGAGGAACTGTGAGATGTTTTGGGGTGAAAGGATAATCTGTTAATTGAATGAATAGTCTGGTGCAGAGGGGATTCACTCCTCTTTGCTGCCCCTGCTCTTTGCTGCCCCTGCTCTTTCCCTTCTGTCCTGAATGTTCCAGGTCAAATCTCTGGATATTGAGACAGTGGGACCTTCAGGACCAGGTTAATTTGCCATAGCCGTTAGAAGCCAGTGGAAACTGCAGGCTTGCACTGGGTCTGCCTTTCTCCATCCACACTCCTCTTGGTCCCTTTGGGTTGGATTCAGCCCCCATGAGTCCTCTGCTGAGCCCCTGCTCCTGGAAACTGCATCCCTGCATCCCTGAGGGGTGGGATGCAGGGAGGCTCAGCAGAGGACTCGTGACTCGTGACCTGGCTGTGTGGGAATCCTTGCTCTGCCCCATCTGTGGCTGTGACAGTTCTATAGACATATAAACAGTTTTAAAAGTGTCAGATGGAGAGGGCTGTGCAGGGGTGGAAGCTCTTCCCTTTGCACAAAACTATTTTGTTTCATTTCTCATTTTCTCCTGCATTTTTTCAGGTTGGCTTTGTACAGGCTGCTGATACAAAGGGCTTATTCATGAGGTTAACCTAATTACTGTCGTCAGAAACAAAGCCTGTTTCTACAGTGAATATCCTTTTGATATCCATCATCTGAATATTGCCTAATAAAGTTAGCAAATGGCCTCCAAATGAACCAAAATGATTCAGTATCTCATCTAGCAAAGAATGGATTAGGGTTTTGCCCAGACTGGCAGAAATGTTTAAAATTCTTGATGCATTGCTTTGCTGGGGGATTAATATGCATTTTTTTTTTACTTTTTTTTTTTTTTCTGTCTTGAGATGAAAAACACTGTCTGGATTTAATGCAACACTTAGAAAACTGCTGATGTGAGTCTCTGTTAAAGCTGTTTTACATACACACTGGAGATTTTGCCGGAGACAACTGGAAAGTTCACTTTGAGGAGCTCCAGTTTCTTGTAATCAGTAAGTGAGATGAATTCCTGGAGTTGCAAGAGACCAAAAGGCAGGAATTTAAGTGCCTTCGTAGATTTTTTTCCCTCTCATGGAACAAAGGTGATACATTTTTCATGTAAGCAAAGCTCCTTGGAGCTGAGTGTGCTCTGGGGAGGTAATTAAGGAAGATCAGTATGGATGGGTTGATTAAGTTCTGCCCAGAGCACAAACTCCTCTGCCCACAGGTGGTGGTGGCCAAGCCTTAGGCTGGTGGTCCTGGGGTTGGCTCTGCTCCTGCTGGAGTCATCTCCTAGGACTCTTGGGTTCACATGGGGAATAGTTGCCCTTTATTCAGATTCCTCTGGCTTTTGTGCAAATGTTGGTTTAAAACCCGGCACAAAAGCCCGTTTCAGTCCTTCCGAGACAAATGTTCCTTGCTTTGCTCCTTCACTTGTCCTTTCTGGGGAGAAGCAGAAGTGGGAAGTGAAGACAAAACCAGCCTTTTTGCCTCTGAAGATCATTATTCTGTGAAGTGATTCCTGGACAGCAGCATTTAGCTTTAGATTGTCCCCTTTGAAGCAGAAACCCAGTGAGAGAGAGAGTAACCAGCAGGTCTCAGTGTCCTCAGTGCTGCCAACCTGCTGGCTCCTTGCAGGTGTTTGTTGAGAAGACTGGGCTCTATGTTCTCAATCTTCCATCTCTACTTGGGCTGAAACTTATTAATAATTCAGCTTAATGATAAGGTATCTTGATTGGAAAACCCTAGTTTAAGGGAGAACATTTCCGAAAGCACCCGGACAAACTGCCTTGTTCCAGGGTGCAGAAGCCCAGCAGAAACTGATGGTGGTGCTTGGTATGTACAAGGGAAGAAATCATTCTTTCAGTTACTTCTGAAATAGCTCTCTAGTTTGGGAAGAGCATTTGAGTTAATGGCAGTTTGGCATCATTCTGTATTAATGGGCTCCATCTGATTGATTTTTGCTGCCTGTTACCTGCTCCCACCATGTATTTATTATTCCTGACCATCCCATTTGCCCTGCTGGGGAGTGGAAGGTGGTGGGTTGGCACCTTGAGCCAACAAGAGGGGAACATCGTGGGATCTCAAGTCGTTTTGGGTGGTGAATGATGTCCCACAGAATGTCTGGACACACTTAATAACTTTTTGCTGACAACTGGACCAGGCGTTGAGGTCTGTGCTGTGGCTGAGCTGGCTCCTGCTCGCCACGCGCTGCCACGCTGCACCCACTTGTCTTTCTGGGCACTTCTGTAATTACAAACTTTTTCCTTGCTCCAGTAGTGCTTAAATAAAAAAATAGATCCCATGGAATTATATTGCTGGATATTAAAGTCGGTATTTATTTGCAAGAGTCACTTTGGGGGGCCTAATTTGTCGGCGAGAGCAAGGTTTTCTGCTCAGGCTGCAAAATGGTGCAATAAAGATCAGTGATTGATGTTTATGATCAGATTAAATGGTTTAGCTGTGGGGATCAAAGTTATAAATTTCAGCCCTCCCCAAACTGTGATTGGCCACCAGAGATCTTTCCAAGTGCCAGCGTTTTTTAATGAGATCGTATATTTTCGAGCCTCTAACAGCATCAACTGTTGTAGTTTATTGAAACTGTGTTTAAAATAACAGCTTTCCAGGTGTCAAAGAGAGTGGAGACATTTTGTATTTGCTTGGTCAAACATCCTGGAGGAAAAAAGCACCAGTTACAAGTGGGGATTTTGATTCCCAAGTGAAGTCTGAGGACTGAAGGAGGGGGAGGGAAGCCAGCCTTGCCTCTGAGCTGGTGTGAATTTTTGCTTCTTCTCATTTTTGGTCACTTTGTTATAAACCTGGGGCCTCAACATGCAGCAGATGCAGATGCTCTTGGGTTCTCCCTTGGGCTGCACCCTGGCACGCTGCAAAGTGATAGGGTGTAGTGATGGGACAAGGGGGAATGTATTAAACTGGAAGAGGGGAGATTTAGGTTGGGGACTAGGAAGAAATTCTTTGCTGTGAGGGTGGGGAGACCCTGGCCCAGGTTGCCCAGGGAAGCTGTGGCTGCCCCATCCCTGGCAGTGTTGAAGGGCAGGTTGGATGGGGCTTGGAGCAGCCTGGGCTGGTGGGAGGTGTCCCTGCCCATGGCAGGGGGGTTGGATCTGGATGCGCTTTAAGGTCCCTCCAACCCAAACTATGTGATTTTATGATATGAAAGGGGAACCATAACCTGGTTATTACTGGAAATTAAATGCCTGCATTCCTGAGTGTCCTGGAGAGACTGCAGCATGACTGCAGTGCTGCTTGGGTCAGAGGTTAGTGGTCAGAATGCTCCCTGTTGGCAGGCTGCTCCCAGTGACACCAGTCTTTTCCCCCCACTGTTCATCAAAGTGGAAGAAACGGTGATTTCTCTAAGTGGTCCAAAAAATATAAACACCCTGACACTGTTTGCTTAGAGCTGATAGGACATGGCCTAAATCTCAGGAGAATAATATGCAAATAACAGACATTTGAGGAAAGGAATGCTGAGATAATTGTGTGAGGTTGCTCTTAAGGTCTATTTCTGAAAAACAGCAGTCAAAAAAAATTGCTAAAATTTGGTCTGCTGTTAGAGAAGGCTAAATTATATTTTGTTACCTGCTGTCAGAGATTTATAATTGGGGTAACATCTACGAAAGCATCAATATCAAGTACAGAGTTGCAGCATCAAAAAGCACAACGTTGTCTTCCTGTCCCCAGGACATTCTTTGTTAGAAAAACATTTGTTTTACTCAAAGGGGTCCTTTTTTTTTCCTTTTTATATTAGAAAGTTGAGCCCTTTTTTCCTCGTGGCTGCCTTGACTCTCAGGAGATCCTGATTAAGCAGCTCAGTTCAAAAGAGCTGGTCATTTATTTTTTTTTTGGTGGGGGGGAACCATTAGGAGAGCTGTGGGTATTGCAGCTGCTCAGCTGGGGGGAGATTCAAAGCCAGCTCTGTTCTCCCATTCCTCCTGCATCAGCACATCTGATGCTCTTCCCTGGGAATGGGGGAAAAGGAGGGGGTTTTGTTCAAAGTGGAGAAAATACTCTTTAAAGTGATGTAACAGATTCATGCAGGGAGAGGTTTGTGTGTCGAGAGAAGGGCAACAGGGCTGGGGAAGGGGCTGGAGCACAAGTGTGAGGAGGAGCAGCTGAGGGAGCTGGGGGTGTCCAGCCTGGAGCCAAGGAGGTGAGGAGAGACCTGCTGGCTCTGCAGCTGCCTGAGAGGAGGTTGGAGCCAGGGGGGTCAGGCTCTGCTCCCAGGGAACAAGGGATGGGACAAGAGGAAACAGCCTCAAGTCGTGTCAGGGGAGGTTTGGATTGCATAATAGGAAAAATTTCTTCCTGGGAAGGGTTGTCAGTCCCCATCCCTGGAGGGGTTTCAAAGCTCTGTGGATGTGGTGCTGAGGGACACGGGTCAGTGGTGGCCTTGGCAGGGCTGGGGTCATAGTTGGACTTGATGGTCTTAAAGGTCTTTTCCTGCCAGAACGATTCTGTGATTCTATTCTATGGTTTCACCTTTCATTGTTGTCAAGTCAAACTGGATTGATTTTGGGTGTTATTATTTTAAATTATGTTTTAAAGGCCAGAATGAGCGGGGGCAGCAGTGGGGGCAAAGCTCATGGGTAGCAGAGACCTGGCTCGGGGCTGCTGGGGACACTGACCCTCCCTCAGTGCCAGGAGCAGCCTGTGCTGCTGGAATTGTGCCTTTACCTCGTGAGCCCTGGTGGAAAATAATTAAATTTCATAAGAGTCTGTGTCATTTGCAGCCCCCGAGGGCAGTAATTAAATGTAATAACAGTAACTGCGGCTTTTAAGCAAATATGTAGGGTTTTTTAAAAGAAATGAGGTGAAGCCCTTTGCACAGGATAGAGCTGAAGGTGTCATATCTGTGTGCCCCTGGCTCTGAGTCCCACTCATGTCAAGTTCCAGGAGAAGCCATTTATGTCCAAGAAACAGAGGCAGAAAAATGTTCAGTACCTCAAGGGTCTCCAGGAAAGTTGGGAAGGGGCTTTGGACAAGGGTTTGGAGTGACAGGCTGAGGGGGAATGGTTTCAAACTGGAAGAGGAGAGATTAAGTTTGGATATTAGAAAGAAATTCTTCACTGTGAGGGTGATGAGACCCTGGCCCAGGTTGCCCAGGGAAGCTGTGGCTGCCCCATCCCTGGCAGTGTTGAAGGGCAGGTTGGATGGGGCTTGGAGCAGCCTGGGCTGGTGGGAGGTGTCCCTGCCCATGCAGGGGTTGGATCTGGGTGATCTTTAAGGTCCCTTTCAATTCAAACCAGTCTGGGATTTTGTGATTCTTTGGTGGCCAAAGGCAGGTCCTGAAACTCCCAAGCTGTTCCCAGTACTTGGTGTTACTTAGCTGGGACATTAACCTTAAATGACCTGAGCTGGCTATTGCAAGTAAGTCACCACCAATATTTTTTCCCCCCGTTGTCTTTCCACAGTGGCTGAATCCCCAACCCCACAGCCAGATGGGGTGGAGGATTTCTGTACCTCAGGGTACCTGCTTTTATACTCGTGTGGGTACACAGCTAACCTGGAGGTTGGCCCCTTTGCAGGAGGGGGTGGATGGTTGTCCCTGGGCTGCAGCTCCCGCAGCAGCAGCACGAGCTGGTTTCTGGGAGCCCTGGAGGAGCAGTGTGCACCTCCTGCAAGGCTGCAGCAGGGGGAAATCAACCAGCGAAATTATCCTAATAAATTACAATAATTGGGCCTGGCGGCCTGCGGTGATTTAGACTAGATTAATCTAACAAGCCTTAAATATGAATAAATAATAAACATCTTCATGCGTTGGGAATCTTATTTTGCTGAACTGTGAATGAATATTAATTACCCCTCATCAACCCGACGCAGAAATCGATCCGTGTGGAGAAGACACAAGGTATTAAGCAGAGCAGATTGGACGGGGCCCAGATGAAGCTTCTCATCATCAGTTACAGTTGGGTTCTGCTGTCACAGACTGCCAGGTGATGGGAAGCAGGTTTAAAAGGGGGCCTGTGCTGTTGTGGTTTATATTCCATTTCGTATCCCTTGTTTCCTGGCAGGGCTGGGTGGCTGGGATGGGTCAGGGGTTGCCCAGTGTCCCTGTGAGGATGGAGGAAGCCACAAGTGATGCTTGGCCACCAGAGCAGTGGCTGGTGCTGCCATCCCCCCCTGCCATGACACCTCCTCCATCCTGCTGGGAGCTGGGAACTGGGAGTCTCTTCTCCTGATTTCTGCAGGGATAAATCCCAGAGAAAAGCTTGCTCCCCTGGCAAAGTGACCCCTCAGGCCAGGGCGACACACTGGGTAGGGTGAGGTGCTGTCCCAATGAACATGTGATGCTCTGGTGCCTGTTGCAACCAGAGCAAAGCTGCAGAGCTGCTCAGTTTGGAGGGGGAACATATGGAAGATGGATGAGAGGGAACATCTGCACCATCTGCTGCAGGGGAGCTCTATCCTTCATCCTCTCCCCTGGCTGTGCTGCTGTTGTTTTTGGATGATAACCCTCTGTTCCCTCCCCTTATGGGACCTTCTCTGAAGGCCAAGTCTTTCTTTGGCAAAATGCTTTGCTTAGCAATAGTCTGCACTGGCAACTCCCAGAGGGAAATGTCTTCTGCTGCCTTCTTCTGGGCATGGCTCAGGCAAATAGGTTTTGCTCCTACAGAAGGCATTGGGATCTTGGTTTTGGTGAACACATAGATTGCCAGAGTGTAAAAGGAGCTGGGAAGGACAATTGGCTGACAGGCTGACATAGGCAAGCTGAGGGAGCTGGGGTGTTCAGCCTGGAGAAGAGAAGCCTCTGGAGAGACCTTAGGGCACCTTCCAGTGCCTGAAGGAGCTCCAGGAAAGTGGGGAGGGGCTTTGGGCAAGGGCAGGGAGTGAGAGGATGAGGGAGGATTCTTTTAAAATGAAAGAGGGGAGATTGGGATGAGGAAGAATTTCTTTGCTGTGTGAGTGGTGAGATGCTGGCCCAGGTTGGGCACAGTCTGTGGCGGGTGAACCTGGCACCTGCAGGACATCACCCCAAGAGCTGCGTGTGACCCGTGCTGTGGTTCCAGGAAGAATGTCAGGAACAGCAGTGTCACCCAGCTGGGGACTTTCAAAGAGGCTTTTAAAAGGGAATTTCAAAAGGGTTTTTATAGAGATCCATTATCAAGGGATGCAAATAGATTGCATTTTGGCCTTTGCTGCAAAGGGAACAAATTGTTATGGGTCTGACCTGTCTGGAGAGGCTGCTCCTTTGCCTTGCTGCTGGCAAGATCTAAATCCTGCTGCTGTATTGCATTGATCCTGAATAGTTGCTTTAATAGCAGCCTTGCTGTAAACAGTGAGTAGGTCTCTGCCACTCATAGAATGAAATGACATGTTTTTGCTGTGGGAGGATTCATCCAGCAGCTCAGTGTTGCCTCCCCAGGATGAGGCAGCTCCTTGCTCTGAGCCCGGGTGGTAGGAGCCTGCATCTCCCAGGAAAAATGAACTACGGGGAAAGATGGGGGAGGGCAGAGGTCTGGGGAAAGAAATCCTTCAGGTATCAGAGCAGTTACTTGTGTTAGATGTGAAGATAATGGGTTATTGCTTGTCGTGCTGGCTGCAATCCAGCACAGTGCCTGAGGGTTCCTCCAGTGACACCCGCTGCGACTGTCCCTTCCTCCGAGTGGCTCCTCTCCAGCTTAGGATGAGGCTCTGCAGCTGACCTTAAGTAAATCGTATGGCTTCTGGGTAGAAAAAAACCCAGCAGCATTGTTCTCTTTCCTCCTCACCTGCGTGTGTTCTGTGCCCAGGCACAAACTGCCTCCTGCTCCTCCCGTGACAATCTCCTCTTCACTGACTTTGATTCACGTTTCTCTGTTTCCAGCAGTGGGTGAGAAGTGAATGGAATTTGCTAGATGGGAACAGAGTACTTTAGGAACCAAAGGTCCAATTTCAAGAGTAAGCAGCACACCATCCCAGCTCAGCAAGGTGAGTTTTTGCTCCACCAGAGCTTTGGGACCTTCATTGGTTTTTGCTTCCTTTATGTTTTTAAATACCCACTAAGCATTTTGAACAGCCCATCTGGCAGTGCCACCCCTGTCTGCGTGCCTTGCTCCAGGGGAGAAATGGATTTGTCACACCTGCAAGTTCACTTGAGAGTTTTGTAGTGGTATTTACCCTTTGGCAGAAAGCAAGTGAAGAAGATTCTAGCACAAAAATGAGACTTGTGGACAGCCCCAAAGGGAAACCATTAGGAAGCTGCAGCAGTCGTAGCCTCTCCGCCTGTAATGAATGCCTTTTACTTGAAAGAGTGATTTGCAATATAACATTAACTGGCAAAATGTGTACACTTGGGTCATAAATTCTCAGTAATGTGGAGCTCTAAACAGCAAAATTCACCACATCTTTATAAAGTGTGGGAAGTATACTTTAAGTGTATGTGTATGTATTTCCTCCAGCGCAGTCGTTTGATTTGATTCGATCTACTGCACCCAGGCAATTTGCATGCGATTTAGTGCAGTATTTATGCCAGGCATTTTGTGTTGGCCTGAGGAAATGAAGCACTGCTGGCACCCATTTTTAGCAGCAGGGCCACGAGAAGGAATGATTTTGTGGGGCAAGCTGCAGGTTTTCAGTGAGCAGCTGCCTGGTCGCTGCCGCGCGTTTGACCTTCACGCCCAGCGGGGTGAGCTCTGATGGTCTGTCTGTTGGGTAATTGCCTTTTGATTATTATTCACCAGCCCTGGGATTGTTTAACAGGCAGATTAGTATCTTGCTTGTGAGCTTTGGTTCCTGACCACGGCTTGGCTAAACCCCGTGATATTTTGTCCTTAGTGTAATCACCATAGTAACGTTGCAGGGAAAACACTCTGCCTTATATTTTTACCCTATGCTGAAATATCAGGGCTGGCTAATATTTTTCTTACTTTCGTCCAGCTCTCAGCTTCAAGACTTGGGGAGGCTGGGGGAGGTTGTACCTTTGGCTTCAAGATGTTTGTGGTTTCTCCTGCGGATGTGGATGCAGCTGGTGGGTGTTGTGGGTGCTCACGGAGTGCCTGGTGCAGCTGCTCCTTCCACCATGCTGCTCTTCATCCCTTGGGCTGACCACTACAAGCAAGGCCAAAGATAGTCCTGGCTTCCAACAGCTGGTGATCAAAGCTGTCCTGTGCATGAGCAACTGAGAAACTTCAGAGTAAATTACACCTGAGTCCTCTGTAGAGTGTTTGGGTTGTGTTGTGCTGGTGCCCAGAGGCAGCTGCAAAGGGTTGCATCCTGCAGGAGGTCACTGCTCTTTGGTTGCTGTGTCATCCTCATTAATTAACCTCTGTGTTAAAGCAACATGTGTCTGGCTGGTGGGTGGTTTGAAAGGTGGACTTCTTTTTGTGTCGTTCTTTCAAGAAGACAAAGGAATTTAGTTGCCCAGCAGATCTGTGTATTTTGAGGGGAGTATGGCTGTGGTTTTGACAATGGTTGCTGGGCTCTGGTACCTTCAGATTCAAAAGCAGAAGCACCCAACGTGGCACAGGGTGGCCAAGATCATCCCTGTCCTGGGGAGGAGCAGGGCCCAGGGTCAGCCAGCCCATCCTGGTGCTGCTGTGGCTGGAGCTGGAGAGTGCTGGGTGCCACGGGGTGATGGGGGTTTCCCCTGCCCTGCTGGGGTGTGTGGCAGGGGAGACAGCTCTTCTTCAATAACGCACTGATAAGTTAAACTTATTGATCCTGAGAACAATAATTGGGTTGCCAGGATGTGTTTAAAGAAAGGATAAATGCCATGTGGGGTCTGACGTGTGATTTCACCCCTGCTGGTCCAGAAACTTGTTCCAAAGGCAGGAGTGATTGCTAGCCAAGATTTCCAGCTTCCATCCTAAGACTTTATCCTCTTGTCCTATAATCTCCAGTTGATATCAGTGTATGTCATGCCCTAAATGCCACAGGTGATAAAATGTTTCACACTTTTCTGAATCTCTGTTGAATAAAAAGCAGGAGCAGTGAATCACTGGGAGCAACATCCCTCGGCTGGGTGCAGAAGCTGTTTGTCAGCCTGAACCTCTCTGAGCTGTGATAACCTGTGTTTCCCAGCCCTATGCAGCATTGTCCCCTTCCTCAGAAATATAGGGGCTGGTTTGGGAATCCTGGATCCTCCTGCAGTGATTTGTTTGGGTTTTTTTCCCCAGTGAAGTCCTGCTGGGTGGGCAACCAGCCCAGTGTGGCCAAGCCATGGTGGGAGGCTCCTCCACAAACCTTTAATTCCTCCTTCTCTGCTTCCCTGGCAAATAGAAATAATCTGCTCCACTTGAGTGATTTTGCTTTGAGATGGAGGAGAATACATTAACTATGTTCCTTGGACTGTGGCTGAGCAGTGGGTCAAAAATGTGGTAGTATTTTGGTTTCTGATCTGAAAAAAAAAATAAATCACTCTCTGGGGGGGATGCTGAGAGGTAGCATCCATTCAGCCTCCCCAGCCAGAGCAGAGCCTTGGCAGGGGTGAAAAATCCCTCTTTGGTGTGATGATTTGTGACCGCATTGCCGCGTTATTGGGTTGTCAACCTGAAAGAAAAAAATTCCCCTCTGCTTTCATTTATTACAGTAGGAAAAAGCCCCCGTCCCATCCCTCCCCCTTGCTCTCCTGGCTTGTGTCTCGATTCATCACGACGTGTAACCCCGAAGCACAGGGTAAGTTATGGCTTCACTTACAGCAAGATGGAAGGGGAGTTCTGGCCTCTTCCAGCTGCTCACTTGCCATTTTTGAGGTATTTACAGGAGAAGATGGAACACACATCCTTGAGGAGCAAGGCCAGGAAAATGTGGACTGGGATGTTGCTTGTAGAAATTCAGAGAAGGGAGGAAAACGAGCCACCACGGGCTGCCTTGGGCTGGAATTTTTCCTGCCCTGTGCAGGAAAAAAAAAAATCTCTTGGAAGACACAGGCCCCAGATCATTAACAAACCATCTGCAGACCATGCGCTGGCACAGATGGGCGTTTCGCTCCAGTTCTTGATTAATCAAAGGCACAAGTGTGTGCTTCCCTGCTCCCCACCAGGAGAAACTGCTCCATGGAGAGCACTGAAGCTTGTTTTGGTGCTGCAAGTAAAACCTCTTCTGGAGGAGCTGGCTTGGGGCTGGGACTGAGGTCCAGGCTGGAGGAGTGGGATGGGGCAGGATCCCCGAGCTGGGGAGGCAGAGGAAATACAGCTCCTGCCAACACAGATATCTGTGTGAGGGGTTTGTAGTTTGGGATGAAATAGTTTGGTTTCTAGATAAAGAAGAGAAAAGCACTTGATTCATCACTGCTCAACATGAGGGCATTTATTAATCTTCACTGTAACAAAAATAGTATTACATATGCCTCCTTCCTTCTGCCTTTCTCTCACTGTTCTTCCTGCCTTTCTTTATGTGGGTTTGGGTTGATCTGTTGTTTGTTGTTTTTTTGGGGAAATGCATTTTTAATAGGCTGCTGCAGCAAACTGGGGTCAAGCTACCACAGCCCCACTACGGACCTGCACATACAATAAAGTACATATTTAATCAAGTCTACATATTTTCATTAGTTCCTCTTTTAAGCCTGGGTGCTTTGGGTTGCTTGCACCTCGCAGCATTTTGGTGAAATCTCTCCAGGCAACACACTGAAAGAGGTTCCCTTTGCATAATATATTCCAAATGGGGTTTAAACATCCTGGGGGAGGGGGGAGAATGGGGGGAAAGTACCCAGTGTGATTGAATTCCCAGGTCACGTTAAGTGCAATTACATTTATGTGGCTCTGAACTGTTTCCTTAAATATCTGGGCTATATATTTAACTTCCCGATGAAATGGCTTATGCTGTAAATATTGAGGCCATCCAGGGTGATTAAATATTAAAAATGACATTTAGAGAAAGCCCTGGTTGCTGTGTGAGCTGAGCTCTCCTGGCTTTTGGCAAAGTGCAAGCTGAGACCCAAGTCTTCTATCTGGACAGAGAGGCTTGTTTTGTGGAAAAAGTGGAAAATCCCTCAGGAAATCTCTTCCCAGGGTTTATGGGTGGGTGTCAGGGCCCTCTGGACAAGGGCCCTGAGCTTGAATGTCTTCTTACATCTCCCTTGCTCAACCAGTGTCTGGCCAAAACTTTCCAAAATTACAGAGAAGGAAAAAAACCAACCACTCCCAGGTCTTGAGGGCAGTTCTCCTTTCCCATAGCATCTCTCCAACAACTGGTGTTGTCCTGAAGAACAGTTACAGAGAACAATGGCAGCAGCCCCTTCAGATGCTGCAGAAAATGAAGCAGATTTAAGGAGAAACCTTAGAGCAGCCTAATTGTATCAGTTATCCCAAGGTCTTTTATTCCCCCACAAGGAGCACAGTAACAAAGGCTGAGACTCCTGCCTGGGGCTTGGCTTGTAGAGGTCAGGACTTTCAGAAGGAGAGAAGTTGCAAGGTAATAATTCAGGGAGAAGGAGCCTTACCTGAATACAAAGTCTTTCCCTGCATAATAAAAATCCAGTGCAAGTGCAGCCCTGGGCTCCCTCCTAACCAGAATTCAATAGCCCGGCAGACACTGTTGATTTTTTCAAAATTACCTTTGTGCTGTTTTATTGAATTTCACAACTGACCTAAATGGGAAGACGAGGAAGGGGAGGGAGGGTCTGTGCCCAGCAGACGGGGGGACACCCACCCGAGGGGTCTGGTGTCAGGGCAGCCACAAGGGAGAGGAATGGGGATGGAGATGGTCCAACTCAGCTTCATCCCTGGCATGGCCACTGGGGTACAAACCCAGCCTGGGCACAGAGTGATCACAGTACCACAGACTGGCTTGGGTTGGAAGGGAACTTAAAGATCATCAGGTTCCAACCCCCCTGCCATGGGCAGGGACACCTCCCACCAGCCCAGGCTGCTCCAAGCCCCATCCAACCTGCCCTTCAACACTGCCAGGGATGGGGCAGCCACAGCTTCCCTGGGCAGCCTGGGCCAGGGTCTCACACCCTCACAGGGAAGCACTTCTTCCTAATCTCCAGCCTAAATCTCCCCTCCTCCAGTTTAAAGCCATCACCCCTCATCCCATCACTCCCTGCCTTTGTCAAAAATCCCTCCCCAGCTTTCCTGTAGCCCCTCCAGGTACTGGAAGGTGCTCTCAGGTCTCTCTGGAACCTTCTTTTCTCTGGGGGCATGATTTGTTAATGTTTTTTCTCCCTCAGGAGAGAAAGTGATGAGGAAAGCATTTCTCTGCACCACCTGGTGACACCAAGCAGGTGACACCAAGAGTCCTAATCTCCCTCTCAGCCAGAACTTGCGGGTTCTCAGTCTTGGGGTAAAATAACATTAAAAGTCAGAAATGTATGGGCTCTGTGAGCCTGTGGGCAGGGTGTAATTTCAGACTGTTGATTTAAAGGGATACAAATCAGGAGGGAAAAATAAACAGGGTAGCTGCCAGCTTTCAGATTGCAGGTGACAAGCTTTTTATTTGGTTGGGTTTTTTTGGGGAAGAGCATCTAGGCATCATTTGCTCTAAGTGGGGACAATACAAATGGGTTGCTCACCCATCTCTGTCTGAGGGGCAATGAGCTCCTGACCACAGCTCATATGTTATCCCACCAAACCCAAAGGCTGTCTGAGGGGCTCGTCAGCCTGAAGATCAGTTGCTGCCTCTGCCTCTCATGTCTCTGAGGTACCTGCAGTTCACTTTGTTCAGCAAGATAAACCTGTTGTAGGTGGAAGGGAAGAGGCAGTACCTAAGAAGAGCTGGGATGTCTCTGCACACTGGTTCTCTACCTGCTGTGTTGACCTAAGCAGGGTGTGTGGAGAGGACAGAGAAATCTGTGGCTTCCAAAAAAACCAAAATCCAACTAAAAAAAACCCAAACCTAGAAATGACAGCTGCCATGCTGTCACAGAAGCCAGGTACTGCATCTGAAAGTACCCAACAGAGCTAAGAGTAATATGAAAAATAATAATGAGTTAAGATGATGAATAAATTTCACAACCCCGAGGAGAGAAGAAAAAAGTTGTTTTCCTTCCATGTGGGTGGTGAAGTTGAATACAACTGTGCTTGTATTGGTGGCTTAAGTGACACACAGTGGATGCATGCTAATTTTAACTGTCCATCTGGAAACATCCGTGGTCATCAAGTGTCCTCATCACACTTCATTTCTATAGGAAGGTGCTTGAGGCTTTTGGAAATGTCAGATTTGAGCAGATGTTTGCAGAGTGGCTGGAAACCATCTACTGAAGCAGCATTAAAGTGCACTTTAGACTTCAGGGGTTTACCTGTGGAGCTGGAGGTCTGCAAAGCAGAGGAAGCTGCTGCTCCTCTGCAGGTCAGCTGAAGCACTTGTATTGTTTGGGACAACCTGCTAAGGCCCCAGAGGTCAAGAAATATGAAAGCCTGTCCACCTCAGTGGGTTCTCACCAAGGACAATCAGGAAGAAGGACTTTTCTGGACTCAGCCACATCAACCCCTGATGTTTTGACTCAGCAGGTGAGTTGCCACTGAAGTTTATCCACCAAGGGTCTGGGGAAGGACTTTTGTAATAATTGTCTCAGTACCTGAGGTCAGTGAGAGTGTTTGTGTAGGTCCCTGCTGGGTATCCCATTGCATTCCAGCTGTGAGCAGATGCTCAGCTTTGCTGTGGGTCTTGCACCAGAGTATGGGGCTGCCCACAGCTGTTTCCCCTCCCCAATATTTAATTCATTTATTGCCAAGAAAATTGTTCATACTTTTTTTATGCCAGGTGGTCTTTAGATCTGCGAGGGAACTGTGGGCTTTCCATGGCATTGCTGAGGTTGCACTGAACCTGCTCCATCTGCCTCTCCAGTAATGCTTCCCAAAGCTGGAGATGACATTTCAGCAGCCTGCTCTGAACTTAGCCCTTCCTTCTTTGGTTGCTCTAGCAGATCAGCAGGGTCTGCTTACAGGCCCATGGGAATCATGGTAATGGAACATAAATTAATGATGATTAAACACTCTCCTGCTTGCCAGGGTGAAGGGCAGGTTGGGACATCACAGCTGAGCAATTGATCCTGGGTTTTGTAGGAAATTTGTAGAATAGGAGGTACTTGAACCACATATGAGGCAAGCGTCCTGTATTTGTATCATCAGCAGGCTGGGCATAAATCTATTGCTCAGCCAGCAACTGGATAATGGACTTGCTTGTTCCCTGCCCTCCTCAGAGAGCAGGATCCAGTGTATGTGTTACTGTGACCACAAAAGCAGTGGAAAACCAGGATTCTTCTTGTCTCCCCCCAGCACGCTGAAGGTTTGAAGGTGGAAGAGGCACCTCCTCCAACCTGGTGGTAAGGTGCAGGGGATCTGATGGGCTGGCTGTGCAAAGCCCCAGTGCATGACCTGCTTTTAAGGAAAAAGCATCAGTGGCAGAGTCATTAATCTGCTGGTGTCAAGAGGCTCTGCCACGTCTGCTGGCAGCAGAACCTGGTGCCTGCAGCTCCCCCAGGCATGGGTGAGAGTTGATGGGGGCTTGTCAGGTCTGTGCTTTTAGGAAGACTGTAATGGGCAAGGGAACAGGTGCTGTGACTAACTGTGGGTTTTTTTGTTGTTGTTCATTTAATCTTCTCATCTCGAATGTCAATGTACTAAAATCTCAGCCCAGGAAGTTACAGGAAGAGAAGTGGGAACGTAAGCAAACCCTTTTGCCTTGGCTGCTGCCACGTGCCTTCCTCTGCACTGATTTTCTCTTCTTAAGGGACTTGAATCCTACTTCTTACCTCTGTTAAAAGAACATCCCAGTGTGATGTGCCCTCGCATGGACAGGCACCATCGTGGGAGCAGACTGCAGCACACTCCAAGCTGGCCCTGGGGGGCTGGCCCAGGTGAGGGGCTTTACTTGTGGGTTTTCCTGAGCAACAAGAGAGAAGGCGAAGGCAGCACCTGGTTTCCTTCCTGCTGCAGCACGAGGCTTCACCTCCACCTTGGAACTAGCTCTTAAGGGAGATTATAATTGAAATCTGGCAGTGGCTTAGCTGCAGTACATCTGTCTGGGGTGAAATCTGATCTTTATGGGAGTGTGGAACAACTGGAGCAGCTGACTGCCCCATTCCTGTCTTTCAAAAAGGCAAGAAAAAGGAAATCTATAGAAACAAGGTTAAATAAACCCCATGTTCAGTGCAAAGCTGGAATGATGGAGGTCACTGCTGCAGTTCCTCCTGTTCTTAATGTTCAGTGCTTAAACAGAGCAAAAAAAAAAGGAAAAAAAGCTGTGACTGGCTGAGCAGGATCACAGTTTTTCTGTGTACACAGTCACTAAATATGTAAGTGAAAAAAAATCTACTTTTGAGATACTGCAGATTTTCTCCTGTAAGTGGTAGTTTTCCCAGACATCTCAATTCAAGTATATTAAATCCATTCCAAGGAATTACTGTTCTTCTGTGTAATAACAGACTGAAGAAGTTAACCTGCTGGCAACTATCTATTTTTTTTTTCCCAGCAGCAATCCACCTGAGTGCTGTGCATACTGGAAGTTATGAACTTGCTGTGTGCAGTGAGGCAGGGTGCTGCACTGTAGGTACTTACTCATTTAGTTGTTGAAAGCAAGAGATGATGGATGAACAGCAGAGGCTCTGAATAAATATTATTCCATTTCCCTCACTAATCCCTGATCTACTGCAAAATTTCTTGTGACAAAGATTAGGTCATTAATTATATTTGTATAGAAAATAAATCCCATTACGTGTCCTGTCTTTAAAGAAGAAACTTGTGGGCATGTAGAAGCTGGCAAGTAATGGTTTTAATTTTCACCAAGACCTTAATGCCTCACGAAGGACTTGCTTCTTGTCACTGCAAGGCAGGTGATGCCTTTTGCTTTAGAGGAGGACAGCAAGTTGCTGCCCCTCTGAACACCAGGACTCGCTGTTGTTCAGCAGCTCTTTGAACGTGTCCTTGCTTTGCACAATGTGTTCCTGATACCTTCTGAAACCCAGAATGGTTTGGGTTGGAAGGGACCTTCAAGATAATCCAATCCCACCCCCCCCCTGCTATGGGCAGGGACACCTCCCACCAGCCCAGGTTGTTCCAAGCCCCATCCAACCTGCCCTTCAGCACTGCCAGGGATGGGGCATCCTGGTGGTAGGGAAAGATGCAGCTGCTGGGGTTGGAGAGAGATGTGATCTGTGGTTTCTGCAGGTTGTGCTGGGCTCCTGGGAAGCCACTGGAGAAGTTCACCCAAAGCATTGGCTTCAACAAGAACATACTCATGCAGGTGAGGGAGGCTTGTGGGTGTGCAGGGACGCTGCAGTTGGTGGTTGAGGTGAGCCAGCCATGCTGGTTGCTCCACGTGGTGCTGCTCCATGAGCTCAGCCCTTCTCTGAACCCAGTGCTCCTTGAGATGAGAAGCAGACCACAGTTTGCCTGCCATCAATAGTAAAAAGCCACATTTGAAGAGGTGTCATAGTGTAGTGAAGCCATAAATGTCACAGGCTGTAGTGCTGGGGGACAGGATGCTGTGCCTGTGTTTTGGAATCACTTTTGGTTGGAAAAGGCCATCAAGTCCAACCATACAGACCAAGGATGTCTCTGCCTGTGAAAACACAGCTTCTGGCATTTTCTCTTTCACTGGGAAGGTCACAGGTCTCCTTCTGAGGCCCATCAAAAATGCACACTCTTAGATCCCTGCTTTGTCACCCTGTCAGCTGCTCCGGGGCAGGGCAGGGGTGGTGTTTAGACCTGCGTGGGGAAGAGGAAGAACCATTTCCCACAGATGGTCCTGCCTTGTGTCAAGCAGTTGGCTCAGAACGCTCTGCAGGGGGCTGGGGTGGAGGCTTTGCAGCTCCTGCACTTCTGGGGTGGTGAGGCTGAATGCTCTTCATCTGGGAAGGAAAATGAAAAATACAGCTATCAGAGCAAACACGTTTTTGGTGACAGAAGCTTTAAGGCCCCTGAGAGGTGAGAGATCCAAGTCATGAGAGGTGCACCTCACCTCTGAGATCAATTGAGGGGCAAATGGGAGGGAAGGCTGGTGTCACTGGAGTCCTGGGGGTGACGTATTGTTGCTGAATTCCTGGGAAATGTGGAGCACTGTCTTAATAGTGAGCTTCCAAAAAAGCTGAAAGGATTACATTGAGGGAGAAGGAGGAGATGAGAATGACTGGGTGGCTGAGAAGCCCAGTGGAGGGGGTAATTGCTCACCATAATTGAGGAGGAAGATCAAAAGAACTTGACACCAATGCTTGACTTAAAGTAGTGGGAGGAATTATGAAGGGACTTTGGGAAAAGTAATTAATAAGGGAAAAAGTTCTGTCTGTTTTGTAGCTGGAAGAAATAGTTTAGACATTTAGCTGATCCAAAGACCTTCTGCTCTTTATCCTGCAGAAAGGTAATTCATGATCCCTCCAGTGTTACATGAGAATTTGGTGTAGGATGCTGTGGCTGCAGAGGAGCAAGCCACAGCTCATGATGCAGCAGCTTAGGGAAGAGCACACCAAGCTGCATGCAAACTAAGTTAGCATTTATACACAATGGACCAACATTATAAAATTGACTAGTTTTGAAGGTTGGAAAACGGTGTCACAAAAAAGATGGGGGAGAGAATGTTCAGGAAATCACTGTGTCATTTTAATATTTTATTATTTTATTTGTATTTTAATATTAAAAATATGTGGCTTCATCTGCACCTGCTCCTTCTCCTAAAGCAAAGCAGGAGATGACAAAATGCTGTTGCCCACTTTTTGGAGCTCCAGCTCACACCTTTTCAAAAAGCCTGTAGAGCTTCATCGTTTATTGCATGTTTTTACTGATCTCACTTGAGATCCCCTTGTCCTGGAGGAGACAGTGCTGGGGGCAAGGAGCTGTCATAGCTGTCCTGGCAACGGGATCCTGTGCCTTCTGCCATCCCTTTGGATTGAATTCCTGCATGGCAGCAAGACCAGGCCTGCACGACAAGCACTGGCAAATTGAGAAAAAAAAATAATTGTCCCATGCATATGTATTTTAACAGGGAGTTGAGTTCACTTTTTGGAGTGGAGGTGGGTTTCCTAGCCAAGGTGTCAGTGCTGTGCTTGACTCCAGCTGGGCTGGGAGCCCCAGCTGGCATTTGCAGCCCCAGCACCCTCGTTTGGCAGCAGGAGAGCATCTGCATCCTTTGCCCTCGTGCCTTGCATCTTCGTGTCTGGAAAGCAGATGGTTTTCTGGGAAATGGGAAGTGGCACCGAGCACAGCAGAACGAGGGGGCTTGGGGGCAGGTTGTCTCTGTTGGCAGGGAGAAGTTAACAAATGCTGTGACAGGCTGGACTGGTACAAACATAAGTCTCTTCTGATCTCCACCGCTGGCTTATGAATCATGTGAACTTAAACCAATTTGAGTCTACCTCAATCTATTAGTGAGACATGCTGTGGTTACAGGCCCTTTGCATTTCTGCTCATAAAGCCCTATTTAACGTCAGGCTGTCATCAGGCAGCCAGGGATTCATTGCTCAAACCACAGTTCATCATGTGTCTTGTTTCTGCCTAGACACTCCCCAGTTTGTGTAGGAATCCTCATCGTTCACTAACGAGGGCTGAGGGGGGGTTGCCAAAGTGAGCTCTGCTTCACCTTGGCATTGACAAAATGTCAGCAGCAATAAATACTGCCCTGGCTTGGCAGGGGAGGAGAGGTCGTTTCCTTAATGAGTCAAGATATAAAGGCAGTAAGAGAGCTAGCACCATGGGCTTTGATTCATGGATTAACTTTTTGTTTAGCGTTGTGTTTGGGCGTTACCCTCCCTGGAGGTTTCTGTTCAGAAGCACCCACGAGGGTGAGCACAAGCCTTTCAAGGGACAGCTGGGGGTGTCCAGCCTGGAGACAGGGAGGCTGAAGGGAGACCTGCTGGCTCTGCAGCTGCCTGAGAGGAGGATGGAGCCAGGGGGAGCTGGTCTCTGCTCCCAGGGAACAAGAGGAGATGGCCTCATGTTGTGCCAGGGGAGGTTGAGGTTGGATCTGGGGAACAATTCCTTCCTGGCAAGGGCTGTCAGGCCCTGGCCCAGGCTGCCCAGGGCAGGGGGGGAGTCCCCATCCCTGGAGGGGTTTCAAAGCCCTGGAGATGGTGATGAGGGACACGGGGCAGGGGTGGCCTTGGCAGGGCTGGGTTAATGGTTGGCCTTGATGATCTTAAAGGTCTTTTTTCCAACCAAACCCATCCTCTGATTCTATGTTAATGCAACCCAGTCCCCAACTGTATCTTTCTACAGAACAAAGTGTCTATTTTTAAAGATAGTCTTCCCTTAATTCTATCAGTATCTGGTGCAACTTCAGATCTCCCCTTATTTGGTGCCTGATCCTCAGTCTGTTCTCTATGGTACTTGAATAACGCAGTAAATTTTTAAAACAATTAAATATCCCCGTAGCTGTGAGATGATGTTGGTTTTCTGTGCTGGACTTGGGAGACATTTGTCACCTTGTCTGTGGCTCTCATCCAAACCCTTACAGCAGACTGGTTCATATATAATTTTGGAAGGGATTGTTCAACAACACAGGCACGGCAGGCGAGGCTGATGGGGACATGATAGAACAGCCCTCAGAATGAAAATAATAATAACAACACATGATCCAGGACTCTCCAAAGAAGAAGTGGTTGTACAGAGAAAGGGCAGATTCTTCACTGCAGATATTGGAGCTGGGAGAAATATTTGCCAGTTGTTAATTTTTAACAGGCTTTAACTACTTGGCTGGGTGCTGCTGGGGACTCGGGGATGGGAGAGGTTGAAGGAGATGCTGAGGTGCAGGTCCCTGCCAGGCCAGGGGCAGAGGGCCAAGCTGGAGGGCTCTGAAGCTTCCTGCCTGCTCAGAAATGAATTTTTGGGGTAGTCAGAGGGGAGCATGATGTCAAAAGCTAGCATTTTAGAACAAACATGAAAATGTGGGACTAGGTTTTATTCAAACTGCTGCCAAGAGGGGAATTTGGTCAATAAAAAGGCCAAAATGCTGGTTGGGATGAGCCTGAAGGAGGCTCTGCTGAGGATCCACAGCTGTGTTAGTGGCATTGGTCTCACCTGGAGTGAGTTGGGATGTGTTTCCTCCCAGTCTGGGAGCAGAGCTGGATGGGGGTTGGGGTGTGTTACCATTTAAAACAGCAACAGGATGAACGCAGAGCTAACCTGGGGGTTCCTTGGTGTGTGCTGCTGTGGGTGGAGAAGTGTCCTGGTGCAGCTCAGCAGTGGGACTGCACAAGAGCTCCTGTCCCTGGATGTTTCATGGTAGGTTCTGAGGCACAACTAAGGCACTTGTGTGACTTCCTGAAATTCATTTGCCGGAGGGACAAAAGGAGTATGTTCAGTTTAAGGGGGACAGGAAAGGCAATTAGAGAGGCTGGCTCTGAGCTCACAATGGTTTGTGGGTGTGGATTTATTTCTACATTTAGTGCTGTGGCTAATCCTGTTTTCTTCTCCTCATTAAGCCAAGGAGCAAGTGTTGAGAGTGATTGCTCTCTGAAGACTACTTGAGAGAGTTGGGGTGTTCAGCCTGGAGAAGAGAAGGCTCCAGGGAGACCTGAGAGCACCTTCCAGTGCCTGAAGGGGCTCCAGGAAAGCTGGGGAGGCACTCTGGACAAGGGCAGGGAGGGATGGGATGGTTGAGCTGAGGTATCAGGAAGGCATTCTTGCTGTGAGGGTGGTGAGACACTGGCTCAGGTTGCCCAGAGAAGCTGAGGTGAAATGTCTCAACAACATGTGGTGGGGTTTCAGTGTCAGACCAGGCAGGAGGGGATGTTGTGCAGCCCACTGTTCTGCTCAGGGGAAGATGCTCAGTGGCAGGTTACACCATGGGATGGAAATTTTCATTCAAGGAACCCAAAGAGGCTCAGGGGGCGTGAGGTTATTGCATGGTTTTGGGCATTGAGCAAGACTTGAATTAGAAAACATGTTACCACACCTTGGAAAATGGCTTATCTGTGTTTTTCTAAATTAGAGCAGAAATCAGAGATTTTTCTCCACGTGACACTTAATTTACATGAAATACAATCAATTCAAAGTTTACTTATCTATTATTCCGTAAGATACAGTGCAAGGCTTTGCTGACATTTGGCTTTGCTCTGACTTTATCAACAAACTTGTTGCCAGTGTCATCTAAACAAGTTCATGAGGGGTGAACTGGTGTCCCAGAGCAGGAGAGTTTGCTGGGAAGGGGGAATTCCAAATGAGAGGTTTGTAGCTAAAAGACTGAACCCCTGTAGAGAAGTGCTACGTTTTTTATAGGTTTATATGCAAATCAAAACACCCTATTTTCACCCAGCTGAAATTATGATTTTTCTTTTCTTTTTTTTTTTTTTTAAACCCATCACCTAGTAACAGATTGCCTCTAGGGTCAACTCTCAGTTTTCTGATGGAAGAGCAGTCTCTTGAGTTAATCCAGGCTGGTCTATATGGATTAATGTATGGATTTTAGCCTCAGAGAAGGAGAGAGTTCCTTGCAGGGGTGATGGGTATGAGGAGTCTCACAGAAGCTGGTGATGCAAAGCTCTTTGTTCCCTTTGCTCCAGCTCATCAAGGCCTTTCTTGCATAATCTGGTGTTATGCAACTTGATGAAAAAGAAAAGTTGAGTCTTTCTAAGGGTGGTTCCCATAATTCCCAAATTTCTTTGAAAACTCAATTAAGAAGCCATCTGGCCTAGGGATTTTATTGACCTGTCACTGGCTAATTATGTTGGAAATGTAATCTTTTATGATTATCATTAGTAACTGCCCAGTGCTTTGAAAAAACCTTTTTGTCTCCAAGTGTTGCCATCTTTAAATTTCAGAAAGTAACGAGGGGAATGTTTGTGTAGCATTAGAGGAAATGTTCTCCTAAGAGTGAAATCCAATATATTATAAAAATAATTGCAATGTGCAGCCCTCAGGAAATGTGAAAGCTTGTTTATAGAGCCCTGATTCAGAAAACACAGGGAAGGGCATGGACATGCTTGTCCTTTCCCACAAAAGGATCTTGAGACCGTGGGATCTGGGGTTGGTACTTTTTGTGCTCCGACAGTCGGGGATGTTCCATGTGCTTCACCTCTCGGTGTCCCTTCTTCGTGGAGAGCATGTCCAAAGTCAGGCAGGCACCTGTAGGCTAAAAAAGAAGCCAAACCTGCAGACCAGCATTTTTGGGAAAATACTGTTGGGTTGTGGTTGGCATCTTGGATGTGTTTCATGTCTGTGTTCTGCTGGTGCTTCCCGGTAGCTGCCAACCCCCCAGCCTGCTGGGCAGTGCCAGCTGTGTGAGAGACAGCAGATCAGCTTGGAGAAGCCTTGCTTGGCAATAATGAGTCTACACGTGAAGTATGAATGGAAATTCTTGGTATTCTGAATTTTTTGAGATACCCAGCCTGCCTGTTCTGCTGGAGCAACAGCCAGGGGTGCTGGAGGGACGTCCCACCACGCTTCTCCTGCTCCGTGGTCTGGGTTTTGTCTGTGTGAGCTTCAAACAACCCTTTGGGTTATCCCACGTGACCCCCCTGGGCAGTGTTACTGGGCCAGTAAAGAGGATTTTGGCTCTGGGGAAAAGTGAGACCAACCTGTCACAACCAATGTGAGATGAGTCCAACCTGTCCCCATCAGTCGCAAGGAGATGACCTTTCCTTGCTGGGCCACCTTCTAGAAGCCACCATCCTCCCTTTCATTCCTTCTCCTTTGATGACTTTCCATCCTGCCCTTGCATCCCACAGAGTTCCTCCATCATCTTACTATTAATTATGAGTAGCATGCTAATGTTCTGGAGTTGTAAACCTATTAAAATACAAGACCTTCAGGTGGGCATCAGGACCAATGACTCTCATTGCCCTCAAGCATTTCCCAGTGCTTCCCAGCTCGTCTCTCTTGCATGGAGAGCTTCCCATGGTGTTGTTTTAAGTGGAATATTCCCACTGTTGGGTGTTTCTCAGCATGTGACTTCCCACCATTATCATTCTGGAGGCACGTGGACACGAGGCAGCTGATAACCATGGCTGCAGCCCCAGGACCCACGGGGCAACCAGAGGCTTTTGCTGGGTGCTCCACAAACTGGTGGATTGGGGCAAATTATTAAGAACTGTAAGGATTCCAGGAGAAAAGTTTTCCATCCCACTGACCCTTATTGGAACGAACACTTCTGTACAGACAATAACTTATCAAAGGAAGGTACTGTGCTAACCTGGTAGCAGTCAGCAAACCCAGGCTGCCTTTTATCCCATTTTCCAGCTGTTCTTGCCTTTGAAATTCTCCTCTGAAGTCTCATGTCTAAGGTCAGACTAACAGCTCCCAAGCTCTTTCCCTTCACAGCTTAGATATAAACGACGCAGTTGGAATTCTGCAATGAAATCTGAAAAACCTCAGTTTACCAGACAACAGCCTGAGTTCTGGTTCAGGATATGTTGGATTAAAAAAATGTTTACCTATTAATGACTTATTACCCACTGGAGTCCTTCAGTATGAGCTGCTGTTACCCAAGCAGCACTATTTTATCTGGGTTTCCAGTTAGCCTTCCTCCATCAGCTCCTCAGTGCAGCTAATTTAGCAAAATTGCATTTAAATGAGTCCCTGATGAGAGACCCAGGGTTCACATTTTTCTTTTAATAGACATGTTAGTCTTCCTGCATGCTGAAACCCAGCAATGGCTCTTTACTCCTCAAGTGTGAGACAGCTATTATACATCAGCCCGTGCATTACCTTCCCAGCCTCCCCTTGGGGAATCACCCAGCCATCGTGGCACTTCTTTGAGCTGAAAGGCAGGCTTTTCAAATTGGGGAATTTATATTTATATAGTGGTCGGTGTCCTTCAGCAGAGAAGTCTTGTGAAAAGAGCTTCTTTCAGCAAAGTTAATTTCGAAAATTAAATTCATTCAATACAAATAAGCCTTTGTTTTTTCTTCAGGCTGAAGCCTTTGAAAGTGAAATTGTTATAATTTTGGGCTTGCTGCTGGCAGCCTGTTACACAGCCCTGTGAAATCCTGAAGTTGGGCTGTGAGATACTTTATAGCTGGTGAAAATATTGGGATGATGCAGGGGTTCTCTCCTCCCCAACTTCTCTTTGGCTCCTGTGATTGTATCTTTCTGGTGAGAGATGAAAAACCACGTGGGCTTGGTGGGTAAAGGTCTCTTTTGTCTGTAGCTGTAGGTGGAAAAGCCAACTAGAACAAAAGCCACAAAGCCCTCTGTAGTTTTTTGCAGAGTTTCATGTGTGAGAGGAACATCTGCTCTGCGGGCACCTTGGGCTGAGGCAGCTCCGGGGCTGCTTTCAGAGCAAAAGTTGTAAGTCTAATTAAAATATTCCTCTTCCTGCATGAGCTGTGCAAGTCTGCAGCTGCTCCTAGGTGCTGGGAAGAAAAGAAACTTGCTTTTCTCTCCCAGGTTCCTCCCCGTGGCTCTTTCAGCTGGATTCTGGGCTTTGCAGGGTGAGTTCAGTGCGATGAACTCCAAGCTGGTCCCTGAGCCAGACCCACCTGTGCTGCAAGAACCAGCTTGACTGCACTGTTCTTCATTCTCTGCTCTTAGGGTGAGCAAGAAGAACATGTTTGGGGCCTATCACTGAGGTGCAGCCCTGCATTATATTTAACATGCACTGGAATTTGTATTTTATATGTGAAGAAAAGAAATAGTAGGGCAGTTGCTACCCTGTTGGCAGGAGAAGAGGGGCTTTGCATCCATACAGGACTTGTTTTTTCTGGTGGCAGAAACAAAACGATCTAAAAGGGGTAATTTTTTTTTTAATATTTGACCTGAAGTAGCTTACATTGAATTTAGAAAAAAAAAAACCAAACCCAAAACATTTTATGTTAATGACATGTAATTTTCTCACTTGTGACTAGAACATCTGTGCTATCAATTTTGCAAAGCTCTTGTTTCAACAGGTGCTCTCTGTTCTGTAACACTTCCAACTGCAGGAGTGTTTTGTGCTGCAGAAGCTGTGTCTGATGCACGTGAGAAGGGTCACTGTGGGGGGATGGACAAGAGGTGCTGGGCAGTCATGGTGATGCTTGGAAGTGGGCAGGAGACCAGCCTGAGTCCCTTCCTCACACCATGGATGTCTTTCCCACAGAATCCAGGCCTTGAAATGGGAGTCTCACGTCAGCACATCAGTTGTGGGAAGCAGAGCCCACTTCCTTGAAAACATAATGGGACAAAATGTAGGGACATGGTTTAGTGGTGGCCTTGGCTGTGCTGGGTTAGTGGTTGGACTGAAAGCTCCTAAAGGTCTCTTCCAACCCAAATGATCTGATGATTCTGAAAATGAGTGAAGGCCAAGTGTGGGTACAAATGGTCTGTTTCTGTTTAAATTAATTCCTAACACGAATGCCATATTTCATGTCAGTTGGTGGTGTCAGATCCCTCTGTACCTCGGGGTCACTTGAGCAGTCTCTCAAGGAGAAAATGCTTGAATTGTCCTTGGAACATACAAACCCCTGGGGCAGCTGGTAGAACTGCAGCAATTTTTTTCCCTGCTGTTCCTTGCCCAGAAAGCAAAGAGAGGTGTGGCTCAACTTTATTCATTCCCATGAAGTTTGGTTAAATGCTTCTGGCTGGGAAAAAAAAAAATCTACCCCAAAAGTTTCATTTTGATATTTCAAAGGAGAACATTGATTTCTTTTATTTTTTCTATTCCAAACAGAGTTTTATTTCTAGATTGACCATCCTCTCCATTAAGCACAGGCATTGATCACAGCTCTTGTGACCTGGGGTGAACTGGCGTTGGCTGGTGTGTGTGTGTATATATATATATACACTATATATATACACACATAGAAAATACAACAATGTTGTACTGCAAAGAGGGGCTTTTCTGGCATGGCCTTTCCTGCCCTGTGGATTTCTGGGACAGTCTCTGGTGGCCCTTGATGGTTTAGTTCCATGTTGCCACCAGGACAACTTGCTTGCCGAGCTGGTGCCTGCTGCTGTGCCCATGTCCTGATCTTCACTGATTCCTGGTGTCCTGTTTGCAGGCTACAAGCTCTGCCACTTGGCAGGTGCTGGTGTATCTCCCCTGCTCCTTATTTTTGGGGATTTCCCTCATGTCTACAAGCTCTGCCACTTGGCAGGTGCTGGTGTATCTCCCCTGCTCCTTATTTTTGGGGATTTCCCTCATGTTTTGGGTACCATGCCAGCAGTGGAGCTTCTTGTCCCTTGTGGAGGAGGCTCATTAGCTGGGCCCAGGCACAATTAGTGCTAATCCAAGAGGTTTTACTTTGTTTAGACTGCTGCAATCTTTTAAATTTTATAAATCAGAGAAGACCATTTATCTTATTCCCCAGGCGCTGCTAATGACTAATTAAAACCTGTAATTAACTGGAGCAAAACCATGAGAAATTGCAAGGCAGCAGGACTGCATCTCCCAGCCACCTGGAAGAGCACTTGCACCCTGAGAGCTGGCCTGGGGAGGGGGCTGACAGAAGCATCCAAACGACCTCTTTTTTTTTTACTGCTTGCTCTGCAACAGAAGGTTTTAGTATAGAAATAAGAGGATTCTTTTTTTTCCAGGTGAATTTTGGCTCAGAATTCCAAAAGGACAATGGGCTTCAGTTAGTACTAAAGTAACAGAGGCAATGAGCAGACCTGCCCTGAGCAGCACCAAGACATGCACAACGAGGTGGACACTCAATTGTTCAAGGGCTTTGTCTCTCAACAGCAGCCAAACCCTTCTGTTAATGCAACACTGTCATTTACCCACACAGAAGACTTCATGTTCCCTTGCAAAGCCTTGGTGTTTCAGCTGGCTGTAATCCCAGTATTCCTGAAGGTACTGGCTGGAAAGGGGGTTTTCAAGAAGTTAATTGGTGTCAGTGGAAAACAGGACAGTGTGTTGAGGTTTTTCCATTAATTCCAACTTTGGACTGACAGGTGCAATGTCTGGATTTGATCCAAGCTCTATGGGAGTCCGTCAGGATTGGGCTTTAAACGAGGAAGGGATGGTGCTGAGTAGCCTATGGAAAGATGTATGTTACGCTTTCCAAAAGCTTCCACTTGTCTTGCACAGTGCAAGGACATTAAAAATAAACAGTTTTTTGAGAAAAACGAGCTTCTAAAAGACAGCAGTCACTCCAAGTGCTGTTGGTCATTGCTCTGGGAAGCCTCTTCAGTGAAAAAAATAAGCACCGTCAAGGTTTAAATCAATAAAATCAGGCTGAGTTAGGTCTGGGGCAGGCTGCTTACTGACAAATGGCAGCTAATAACAGGGGTAGGGATGACAGCACCCACTTTAAAGAGAAATTAATGTGAATCTGCATGATTTCTGCTGCTTTTCCTCAGCAGGTTGGGCTTTGCACACTAGGACTCTGCTCCGCGATTGTCAGGGGAGTTTGTGCTACAGATTTGTTGGGTTTAGAACAGAGTTGTTGAAAATGTACTGTTATTTCAAAAAATTGGGAGGCTCTAGTGGGCCAATAAATATATAGCAGACTGAACCAGGAACAGTATCAGGGGAAGTGACTTCTAAACTAGCCACAATATTAGAAGAATAATTAAGCAGTATTTAGTTGCAATTATATCCAATACCTTTTTTTTTTTAATGCTGTGATTAATTGAATTCTAAGATTTCCTCATTGTCTCTGCATATATTAAACATGGAAATTAATTTTCTCCAACAGCTCATTAAGGTCCTGGAATGCTGTGGATCCCACTTTAATCAGTGATTCTTTACTTTGCATTGTAAATCTTTACATGCACGTCAGTCGGTCTGAGCTCCCAAACGGAGCCGGTGGGAAGCAGTGAATTGTGGCCAAAGCCACTCACCTCTGCTTTTAGACAGTCAACCAACCTCTCTGTCTTTTGAGAAAATAAAACCAGTTCCCACTTAATATAAGCTTTTTGAGCATTGGGTTTTATTAATCCCCTGGGTAGGACTGAAGGGGGGATTTCACACCAGCAAAAGGCAGGGGCTGAGGTGACCTGCAGAGATGGTGTCACCTCCAGGTGCTTTCGTGGCTAACTCCAGTGTTTGCACTTCTATGGGGAATGGTTTTATTCTAAATGACTTGTTTAATCATAAAATCTTATCTCAAATACACAAATGCTTCTGTCTTGTGCATGACATATGTGGGTTCTCTATTTTTCATCCAGATGAGGAAATCTGAAGCCAAGTCTGAGGCTGGGAAGCAGCGAGTCCATGTGGAGCTGGAACTTTGTATGCTGGGCACATCGTGTCCTGCCAGAAAAGGTGGCTTTTCAGTGCACCACTTGGCTCCCTCAATCCCCTTTCCCTGGCAAAATGGGAGAGGATATCCATGTCTTCATGGGTGCATGGAAACTGCATTTCCCAGGCTCAGAGGGAACCCAGCTGTTCTGAAAGGAGCGTGAGGTCGGTGCAGATCCCCCCGTCCGGTAACTGCAGCAAGTCATGTCCAGAATCCATTTGCTGCTGGATAAACATGTCTGGCAGCACCTGAATGCAGGTGGGATGAGACAACTTCTGCTTAGTCCAATATTTGAATGAGACCGTTCAATAATTGCCTTCTTAAATACATTAAAGTCAGTTTGTGGAAATTTGTCTTAGAGCTGTCCACAAGCTTTTGTTTGGCTATAGTATCTGAGAGTTGAAACCCCAAACAGATACAGCACTTGAGAGATGGCTGATGATATCCAGCAAGTGTTTCTGCACTAATTAGCTCCCAGAGGAACAAGCTGAGCAGAGGGATCCAGCTTTGCTCTGCTTTCCCATTGGCATTCAGGGAGTGTTGAGCTTAAAATCTCAAGCTGTAGCTGGTCGCCATTAATGATTAATATGCTATTTATAGGGCACAGGTTCTTCAGGATACAATAAGTGCTTTTTATCCATCCTTGCAAGGCTCTTAAAGCCAGATTACAGCTGAAGACTGCTTCTTAGATCCCATGCTGGTCAAAAGCCTGAAATAATTCAACGTGTAGCCTTACAATCTTGTGAAGATGTATTGCGCACCATATATGACACATGCCCTGAGTGATGATGTCAAGGACAGACCTTACAAAGCCCCTTTCATGGTGACAGGTTGCCCCACTGGTGGCTCAGAAGGACTTGTCTGTACTGCAGATACATCCTGGAGAAGAGGGGTGAGATGTGCCGAATCTCTTGCTCCGAGGGCTGGGGATGCTGAGGAGCATCCTGCTCCAGCTGGTCCCCCTTGCTCCAGCCAAACCCTTCTGTTCCAAAGGGATCCCTCTGCTCCAAATGAGCCTCCCTGCTCCAGTCCTGCCTTGGCAGTGAGGACCAAAGCACCACAGCTCATAAAACACAGAAGGAACACGGTGAAGATCAGCAGATGGGAGTGACTTCTTTGGAAAAAGCTGGTGGAACCATATTGTCCCCAGTTAGCTGGTATGTACAGACACATAAGGCTGGATATATTTAGTCCTAGCTCTAGACCACATTGCAGAGCTCTTATCTGGCTAATTAGCTAGGTGAGAAAAACACTCCTTCAGCTTTGCTGATTTAGTTCCCGGATTTAAGGCTCTGTGCAAGTGGGTTCACAGGCAGTGCTGGGTGTGGCAGAGAGATGCAGGAGCTCTTGGCTGACTGGTTGTCTTAAGATCTGCTCGTCAGGCAGAGAGCCCTCATTAGTTAAAGAGGCAAATGGGAGTTAAGCAGATGGAGTAGGAGCAGCTAGCACAGACCCTTGCTTTTGCTGCTCTAGCTGTTTGCATTCTTCCTGCTCTACCAGGCAGGGAGCAGGAACCAGCTCTGCCTCCTTGCCATCTGCTGACCTGGGGCTGTCCATCAAATTCCTGCCATGGCCAAGTCCTCAGCTCTTGGGAGTGTGGGGAAGAGAAACCATGGCTCCTTGGGGAGCTCAGAGGGTTTTCCTGCCTGGAGAGGTGAGGGAGAGAGTCAGAAGCACAGGAGACAAAATACCTCTGTGGAGAAATGGGTTTTGGAGGTATGAAGAAGCACCAAGGGTTGGTTTTTGTCCTCTTGGCATCAGACTTGAGAATGAACTGAGGAACGTTCTGCCTGGTGCAGGAGCTATCAACCCTTCCAGCTTCATTTTGTGCCTCAAAATCAGGGTTTCTGGCTGAGAACAGGCACAAATGTGCCTTGTCTGTGGCGTGGTGGGAGGCAATTGTGCAGCCTGCTGGGGAGTGTTTCACAGAGCTTTGCTGTGACTTGCAAACTCTCTTGTAAAAGGTTTATGGATGTAATATTTGACATGGATTTTCCTTGTTTTTTATTATTTTATTTTTTTGAACTGAGGGTATAATGTGGCAGGCTTGACTCTTGCAAGGCATCATCTGCAGCATCTGGACAATATCTCACCCTCTGTGGTGACTGCAGGGTGGAGAAAATTAATCAGGTTTCTCAGTAATTCTCTTCATTCCTCCTTTAAACAAACCTGGTGTTAAAATAATCAGCATCTTTGCAGTGATTGTCAAAGAGGAATGCTCTGGCTGCCTTTGTGGGAACATGAGGGGTATTTCTTTCCTAATTCACACAGTTGGTTACAAAATCAAAAAGACTCCTGAAAACCAGGTTTGGTGTAGATGGAAAGGAGAGTTATCACTGCTTTGCATGGAGAGAGGTCACCTCACCTGCCAAAGTCCCCTGTGACCCCCAGGAGGGGACATGGGAAGGGAAGGCAGATCGTGGAGCTGATATTGTCACAGAAAAGAGATCCTCTTTGCTTGATCTATAATTAGCTGACTTTGAATTGTATTAAGCTGCAGTTAGTTTTAATTTCTGATAAAAACTGGGTAATAAAAATCAGATATATTTTTTTAACAGTGCATTATTATCTTACAGACAGAGCAATTAAGCTTATTAATTATTGCAAGGGCTTCCTTTCTTTAAGAAGAAAATCCACACTTCTTTTCCTCCATAATCTTATCTAGGATAGATTAGTAAAAGTTGTGATGGGGTCACAACATCCCACCCTGGGGACAGGGATGACCTGTCAGCCCCTCTGGCCCCAGCCTCAGGCTGTCACCCAGTGCAGATCCCGTGGCTGGAGGATGAAGTAACAAGCATCATCAGCTACACAGAAAAACAGGAGGCTGATTTTCAGGCAAAAACTTGTTTTCCTGAGGAGCCACACAGTTTTCTCATGGCATGGCCAGAGGGAAGCCCCTTTCCCTCCCTGCACATGGATTTGGGCACGAGATGACTCGCCCACGGCAGGCAGATGCTTGCAAGATGGCTGCTTACTTTGCTATTTCTTTCCTCTTCTGAATTGTTTTTATTTTGGTATGGGGAAAAAGGAATTCTAAACAAAACCTCAGGAACCTGGCTAAACCCAAAGTCCTTCTGACAGGATGTGTAAAAGTGAGCTGAGCATCGTGTGAGAGCAGGGCAAGCCCAGGAGGGTCGGGGCAGCAGGAGTGCTGCCAAACACCCTGCTTCCTCCCTCCTTGTTTGTTGTTTGAGGTTTTTTTTTTTTCATAAGCAAATGTTAGAAATTAGATTTGGGATCTTGATAAAGCTCTTGGCTCACAGAGCAGCTTTCTAGTCACCCCGTTATTTGAGGGAAAAATTAATTATTTCTCTAACCAATGTTACCCAGATGGGCTATGCACCTCTTTATGGGCATAGATCAGTGGGGTTATAAAAAATGAGCATGCCTGGCAGTAAAAATGGAAACCAGAGGCTGAATTGGGAAATGCTGCTGCTAAAGAAGCCATGGGGGGTGTGAGCAATGTTGCCAAGGTGTCCTGGTTGCTCCCCCCACAATGGTCCTCCCAGCCCCCCACACCAGACCACCATAACTTTTGGGCACTGGAACCAGTTTTTGACAGCATGGGAGAAGCACAAATGACTCGTTTTCATTTGGTATTTATATAAATTGTATTATATAAATTTATATGGATTATATTGGTCTCTGCAAAACTGCTCAAAGAAGGGAGGCTGGTTTTTGGTCAATCATCTGCTGTTATTAGTTGAAGGGACCTTGTTGAATTGGCTCGAGGCAGGAATCCCAAGCTCTGAGAAGAAACCTTGGGCTCATATCCAGGATGTGTAACAGGGACCTTCAAGCCTTTTCAGACGAGGTGTTCCGAGTTCTGCCTTTGCTGGGCAAAAAACCCACTGTTTGTTGAGGGCCTGAAGTGCTGGAGCTGGAAGTTGTGGCTGTGCAGGGGTTGTTGTTGGGACACACTGGCTGGGAGAAGTGCTGTGCCCAGCTGGCTGTCAGGCAGCAAAAAACCCTCCTGTGACTTTAGCTCCCAGCAAGACACACTTCATCAGCTCAGCAGCTTTCGTGACCCATTGGTAACGAGCTCTCTTTGCTCACAGGGAGACAGAGGACAAATTTTAAAAAAAATACTAAAAAATATCTCCTGAGCATGTAACACATCTCAGACTTTCTGTGCGAGATGTAATCTAGACACAATCCAGCTCAGGGAAATCCCTCGTGTAGCAGGTATTCCCAGCATGGCTCTGTGCTACTTCTCCTTCCCCTGCCTGGCCCCTCGGAGCCCTGAACTCCAACAGGTCCCAACACCTTCAGCATCTTCTCTGTCAAGAAAGTGAGCATTTCTTTTCATATGCCAAAATATTCTACAGAAATGGGTATTCCAAATGTGTGGATGGAGCGGGAGGGGGTGTGGCTGAGGACAGGGTGCTGTCCCAGTATTCACTGGAGTTGCTGGTGAGGCAGTGCTGGAGCTGTCCCACTGGATCAGGTGAGAAAGTCTTGTGGTGCAAAGGGGTAACTCTGAGTCAGTTCTGCAAATTCCAGAGTTGTTTGTGCAGCTTTTGTCTGCCCTGGGTGTGGAGCTGTCAGCTGGGAGGATGCTTTAAAATGGATGGATTCGCACAAAACCCAGGAATGTTTTCCCTCAATGCAATTACAGGAAAATCAGGTTAAATCCTGCAAGTGGTACAGATTCTTTTTCATCTCAGTCCTTAGAGAGGACCATTGATCATCTGGCCTGACCTTTTCTTTATCACAGGCCATTAAGCCTCACCCTGGTGCCTCTGGCTTGAGCCCACAGACATTAGTTAGACCCAAGTGTTACTCCTGGGGAAACTCCAGTACACACCTGACCAGGATGGTACATGCAGTCTCCATGTCACCACTTTGCCTTCAACAGAAATAGAGCCTGGGCCAGTTCTGTCACATCCTGAAGTGTCTGATCTTCCCTCCTTCATTAGAGATACCTCCTTTAGCTTGTGCTGATGATGCTACTAAAAAAAACCAGGTTCTCCTCCAATAAAAGTGCCCATACTCCATGGTAAGAAAAGCAGATTTTTGATGCAAACCAGGAGCGTAGGAAGTTTTGGATGGAATTTTCAGCTTCTATCTGGGGGGCTGTGTGGTGGGTTGGTGGCTCAGCCACCACCAGGAAGCCTCCTCCTTCCCAGCCCAGCTGTGGCATCTGCTTGGCTTTGGTGTGTGTGTCCATGGGGAAGAGGTGATGGGAGATCTGTAGCAGGATACACAGCCAGCCCTGGGTTCTGCAACCTGTGCTGGGGCTGGAGGTGGCCCTGGACCTCCTCAGCCAGGACAGATTTACCCAGAACTCCTATCACACCATCTTCAGAGGAGAAAAATGAGATTATTTGAAAAAAATGCCTTTGTACTTCTCCAGGTGGCAGGTGGAGGGGGCCAGTGATTAGCCAAGGCAGACACATATCCCAGCAGTGGGGCCAGCCTGGGCTCCCACAGCCACCCAGTGCCTTGCTGGACTAGATACTGGCACCATGAGGCACAGCTGGCGTCTCTGGAACTGAACACTGGAGACAGACCAAATATTGAAGTGTTGCTGACATTAAGGATCTTTCTGCTTCTATAGATCCAAAAATAGGCAGCAAACATCGTGCTCTTTGTCATGGAGCTCTTCTGCCTTCCCTGGCGTCGCCTTCTGTGTCACTAATGAATTCTTGTTTGTTTGTTGCTGTTTGATTTTCTTCCCACAGAGGACTGATTTATTAATAGGAAGAAAACCAGCAATAAAGAATCCCTCCAGATATTTAGCTTAGCTTGACTCCTCACTCCTCTTTGTTAGCTAAATTAAAAGCAATCAAGTCTCCAGGAACCTTACCCCTCATTTGGAGAGCTCTAATTATTAGGAGCTGTATTTACCAAGATGCTGTCTGAACTTGTAACCAGATTTTAAACGAGTGCATTATCAGAGCAGGCAAGAGAAGAAGCTAAATTCAGCTACACAGCTGAACCCACACGGTGTGGACCCTCTTTTCCCTTTTCATGCCAAGAAAGTGTTTATTTACAAATTTTGCAGGAGTTGACATTCACTTTGCATAGATGACTGCAAAATACCCAAACGCAGCAGACTTGCAGATTCCCAGGACCTGCTGGGGCCAGGGTGCAGAGCAACACACCAACATCAACCATGTTAGCTGTCAGCATTTAAAAACACCAAGTTTTGCCTTTTCCATAGATTCAGATTTGAACACTTTCTCAGAGATCGTGGTCGCTTACATCTTATGGAGTCTCTTGACCTATAAAAAAAATTGCAGCCAGCAATATTTCTTGCATGTATTTTCAAATCTGGACATGTTTGTTTTCTTTCTATGGGCTGAACATGCATAAATGTTTGGACAAATTTAGTTTCAGTGAGCTAACACTTTTGCCACATGCTTGAAAACATCTGAATTCTCTCTGTAAAATTTCTTTTAGCTTCCTGGCAATACTAGGAAAAAAAAAAACCAACACCTTAAATTCGTTTAGGAAGAGAACAATAAAGCCCTGTGAATCTCCTTTGATACACAACAGGAATTTGAGTTGTTCCTGTACCCCTCTTTAATTAAATTCACAGCAAATAGGTGATGGAATGAGCCATGTGAAGTTTGTGCCGGCACCTTGGCTTGTGTGTGTGTGTGTGTGTACATGTATGTGTGTGTAGACCTACTTAACCTCCCATTTGATTTGCTATCCAGCATTGTTCCTAGATGAGCCCTGTGAAACGAGCTGAGCTGCAACCTGCCCATCTTTGCAGAACGATTAGAGCAGGATTCCAACCCTCCTGCAAATCCAAGTTCCCCCTCATTTCCATCGCCATACGTCTCCCAATGACAGCGAATTCATTCCTGCGCTGGAGACTTGCCAGAAGTTTCTCATCTCTCTGTCTGTGGGCTGCTCTCTCCTGCTCTGCCTCTCTCCTTTATTTTTTTATTTTTTTTTCTTTCCTCTTTGAGGTTTTTCTGATGCCTATAGAGTGAGCTCAACTCAAAGGTTTGCAGCTTCGCTCTCGTCTGCTCTTCCGTAGGAGCCAGCCCGGGCGCCGGCACAGGCAGCAGGAGTGTGTGAACCTTGGATTCCTGCCTGATTTCCTTGCAGGTGACTCAGAAACTTCACAATGCGGCTGGTAACGTATTTCATTTTCTCCATAAATGCTTAACCGTTCCTCTTGTGCAGCTTTTGTCAGCTTTTGGGCAGCTCTGCTTTCTTACAACTAATTAAATGATGCTGGGGGGTGGCGGGTGCCTCCTGGGACGCGGATGCTGTTTGTTTTACTCGGCAGCCAGAGATGTACAGGCAGATTTCCTCCAGGAATCTGAAATCGAGCAGCACTTTTCCCTTTAGATAAGGAGGCTTGAACAAGCACAGATAAGCAGATGCAATTCCTAACGTGTGCAGAGCTGCAGGAAGTTTATTAGGGAAACCGGGATTTAAGGCTGTGTTACGTTGTGGGCTCAGAAAGGAGAGAATTGTCTGTGTTTGCTGATGGTTTAAAAAATGTTGGGAAAAGGTGCCTGAGGATTCAGAGGGCTCTGCTGAGCAGTGGCCGTGCTGCCGTGGCAGCGTTTCTCTAGGTTTATCTGCCTTTTTCTTTTCTTGCTCTCTAAATATTGGGGAAAAAAAAACAACCAAGAAATGTGGCCGTGGTTCCTGGGTTAACCCTACAGGGCTTCTCAGCTGGGGTGTTCAGCAGGTGTTTGGCCACCCGAGCCCCTCAGCAGGCAGCAGATCAGTGCAGGGTTCTGGCAGCCTGGAGTTCAGCTGGTTGTCACCATGTCCCATCTCCCAGCTGGTGTCGGGCGCAGCACCAGCAGCTCACTGGGCTCAGAGGGAGATGCTGTGGAGACCAAGCCTGCCTCTGGGGATGGTCAAAGGAAGGAAGGAATTAATTTCAGACAGATTTATTTGTTTATGTGTTTATTTTATTCCTAATAGTAGGTGTAACAGGCAGAAATGGGGTTGCATGCACGCAGCAGCAGAGCTCTTCTCAGAGCAATTTCTGCCTGTCTTCCTTCAGCAATGCCTCCCTCAGGAGCAGCATCTTGTCTTTGCACCTGCTGCCAAGCTGTACATCAGCTCAGGACAGGGCAGGAAGAGCCCACGAGGTGCTTTCATTTCCTTCAGCTTACAGAGAGCCCACTGAAATGTTGTCCACATCACCCCAGATGTGGTCAGACAGCAGATGGGAGCGACTGTGCGGCAGCACCGCGGGGGGAATGAATCAAACTGGTGAACTCTGGAGGGGAGGGAGCAAACTAACCTGGCTGAGACCACAGGTGGGAGGAGAAGCTGGTGTGAGGGGCAGCTCCAGCGTTTCTAAGGCAGCAGGTGAGGACAGAGCAGGCACAGGCACGTCATGATCATGATTCAAAATTCAAAAAAAATGATGATTCTATGAATTCCTCCCCACGCGGCGTCGGCTGCTGCTCCCCGTCCAGTGGGCAAGGAGGGGGAGGAGGTTTGACATGTTGGTATTGATGTATCTGACATGGCACAGGCTCTTCACCCTAGTGTGGGTGGATGTAAATAAGCAAATATTGAATTGTCATTTCTACAGAGCTAAAATTAATCTAAGCTTTTATGTTTTCCGGGACAACTTGTCAGGCAATGTAAACTGATTTGCTAAATTGCACAGGAAAAAAGAATATATTAGGAATATCTAATTTACCTAGAACTGAATGTAGTTTGATTCCCTTTATTACCTGCTTCAAGTTTTTCAGCTTTCTAAAAGGCTGGATAAGCTCTATAGGTAGTCTTGTAAATAAATATATTAAAAAAAAAATAAAACAACTTATCTTAGTAGCAAGATACTGGGTCTGAGTTAATGTTCACACTGAACATTGTGTTCAACACTTTTCTCACCTGCTCACACTGTGCATTTCAAAGGACAGACACTTACATGAGACCTTCACTTGCTTTAAGCCTCTGGCTTCTTAAAACTCGGATTTTTATGTTACTGAAGGGTTCTGAAGGTTCTTCCTGCAGTTTGTGGACTCATGTAATTGCAATAAAGCCAAGAAAAGTATTTCTATGCCCAAGGGCTAGATGGTCTGTTTTGTGTGTAAAAGCTTGTCCAGACCTGAAATACAGAAATGAGATCCAATGCAAGGAAAATGTTTGTAATTACAGTAATTTCCCTGGAAGCCAAAGAAAATACAGTAATGAATGCCATGGTTTGTTAGTAGAATCTCTGAAGGTGAAGTCTTATTGTTACAGAATGCCTGTAACTACCACACAGACTTGTAGCAGCTAGTAAGCTGCACAGTAAACCAAATATTGAACACTTTTTACATCAGCAAAGCCTGCATTGTAGCTTCCTGGGGTGTTAGATAGACAGTAATCCAGATGGACAAGAGAAGTGTAGCCCCCCAGGTGTCTGTGCAGTGGGGCTGTAACCTGAGTGCAAACATACTGCCCTATAACAGGTGGGAGGAGTAACTACTGGATACAAAGCCACCCACAGCCATGCTAGAGGTCACATCAACATCTCTCATGGAACAGTGATGTCATCCGGAGTTTAACAGGTGTTTGGCCACGAGGGAGATGGAGTCAGCTCAGGAGACATTTGCATTGAGCAAGGTCAGATCCTTCAAAGAGTATAGAATGTGTTTTTTGAGGGGAAAAAACCCAACAAACAGTGCTTGGGGAGACACCCACCAGCTGAGAGTAGTGACCAGGTCTCTTCTGCAGCTCTGTAAGAACAGGTGAGCTGACTGATCTGAGCCACTGCTGCAGTTCAGGGTACATCAAATAAGTGAAGACAGACTTGGGCTAAGATTGTCCTTAGGAAAGCTGTGAACAGTGATAAATTGGTAGACCCAGGTGAAGGTGGTCTGTTAATGGGCCATTAAATGGGACTGCACGATCCAGACTGAGCTGTTAGGGGGCAAAGAGGGAGGGAAGCTGCCAGCATTTCCCAGGCAGACTGTGGGAGGGCTGGGGAGACCCCTGGAAGCAAGAGGCTTCAGAGTGGAGGCAGCTGCTTGTGGAGACAGTGTTTGAACCCCAAGCCTGGGCTGTAAGGAGGCACCTCAGCCACACTCAGTCCTGTGGCCACGAGGGCTCCTGGGAAGACACTACAAGTGAAATACACGTAATTTGGCTAAATAGGAACATAAACCACTCACCAGTCTGAAACTCTAATGTTCAAGGAGGGGAATTGCAAGGAATTACTTATTGTGGTGGGAAGAAACATAATGAATAAGGTGATGAAGGCAGAGTTATGTGAATCTATGGAAAATTTTCCTGATGTAGGGTCTTTTTTATAGTATGCAAAATAACCTCTACAGGGACCCAAATGAAATTTCACTTCTTAAGCACTGAAAAAAAGCTGTGACAAGCTCTGTGCCCAAATGAACACACTACATATTGGATCAGGCAACTGGATTAATTTTTTTTTAAATCCCTGTTGCCATTCTGAGGCAAAAGAAATTTGTGGTAAAACCTGACATTATTTTCAGAATTCAATGAGATGTTTAAATAGGACTTTTAAATGAGAAGTGTTTAAAACAGCTGCAAAAATGTGTTCAACGGGGCAATGAAAAGCAAAGCCCAGCTGCGGTGCATTTCAGCATCAGCAGTGCCCTTCAGCCTTTCTGGAGAGAAATTAGAAGACCCAAACCAGGAGAACATGGTCGACTTCTCCACTAGGATTGAGGATGTGGGATCTGGTGCTCCCTGTGAGGAGGCTGGTTGTGGAGACTGGTGCCATCAGCCCACCGTGCCCAATTCCAGCCCACAGAGCCGAGAGCAGGCAATTTGCTTGGATGCAAAAGCAGCTGCAGAGAAGTTCTCCCAGCCCTCTGCCTCCTGGGGAGGTGGCAGCACAGTTCCTGTCACTTTTATGGAATTACCCAAGAGAACTGCTTTGTAGTGCAGGAGCAATTCACTGCAGCACGAATCCGATGCTCCCACCAGCAGGAGATGGGGCTGAAGTATCTCATAGAATCATCCTGGTTGGAAGGGACCTTGAAGATCACCAAACCCAACCATAACCTAAATCCCCCACCAGAACCTAATTTACCTATTAGTGCTTAAATCACGTCACTAAGCACTATATCTACATTTCCTTTCAACCCTTCCAGGGATGGTGACTCCACCACCTCCCTGGACAGCCTGAAGCTCCCTGACAAGAAAAGTTAAATGATTTGGTGGTCTCTGACCACGTTTCCCTCCCGAGAGGTTTTGTTTTTGCAGCAATGTGGAGGTTTTGCAAGCACCCTCAGCACCCAGCTGAAACCAAGAGGCTGGTGCTGCAGGGATTTCTGTTGGAATTACGCTTATTGCTGCACCTGAGCTGCCCGTAATTAGCCCCAGCCTGGCTGGATGAGGGTGTAGGAAGCCAATCGTGAGGTGCCAGCTACTCCACCCGGGTGGGGTGGGAGCACAGCTCCCTTCCCTGGCCCCTCAGGAAAGGGCCAGTGCCTCCCAGAGCAAGGAGAAGGCAAGTTGGATGTTGGAGCCCTCGGAGCCGTCCCCTGCCCTTGGTTTTGCTGTTGTGGCGGGAAGGGCAGGTGAGCGGGCGTGCGTCCTGGCCTCGGAAGGGCCGGGGGTGGGAGTGCTGGGCCTGCTGGCGGGAGAGGATCTGGTTGTTTACTTCTTGTGTTTGCGCTCGAAAAGAAGGAATCTTGAAGCGTGTTGGGGCTGAAATGTGTGGCTGGTTGTGTAGAAGCGTTCTGCAGGCTCTGGAAGGAGGCGGCCGCTTCCCTCAGGGTCTCCCTGCCCGCGTGGCCCTGGCGGGGCTGGGGGCAGCTCCTGGAGACCTGGATCTCCCTGGAGACCTGGCTCTCCCTGGGCTGTGGCCAGCTGGGAGTGGGACAGGCTGTTACAGAATCCCAGACTGGTTTGGGTTGGAAGGGACCTTAAAGCTCATCCAGTCCCACCCCCCTGCATGGGCAGGGACACCTCCCACCAGCCCAGGCTGCTCCAAGCCCCATCCAACCTGCCCTTCAACACTGCCAGGGATGGGGCAGCCACAGCTTCCCTGGGCAACCTGGGCCAGGGTCTCACCACCCTCACAGTGAAGAATCATGTGGTGGCAGCATGGAAGTGTCCCTTGTGTCCTTGTTATGCCACCTAGCAGTGTTCTGCCCCAAGCGGTGGCCGTCTTGCTTTCCGTTTGCAGAGCTCCAGCAGTGTCTCCCATCTTGTGTCTCGTGGTGGTGTCTGTGGTTGCTTTCCCAGCGCTGAGAAATTGCTTCTGAGCTCAGAAGCTTGGTGTCTCCAGCATCATCAGCTGGTGTTGTGCAGGATATTGGCACTGCCAACAAACCTGTGCTTTCCCACAAGAGGGAAAAGAAACAGACAAACTGGAAAGTTGAAGCAAGTGATTTTGGTCCCTCTGTAGTTGCAGGGCAAAACCTCTTTCTTATCCTGCACTGGAGATATACTGGGCAGTGCTGGACCTTGTGGAAGAGCTGTGGGGTCACCTGCAACCATTTTAATTGTGGAGAAACAAATACTGTTTGTGACTGTTCCACAGTAACACCTGAGAGACAAGTGGTATGATATGGCACTGTAAATCTTGATAATAATTTTTAATAACCTCTAGATACTGTTTTGAGGGATGCCCCCCTGTCTTTCAAAGCTCCAGCATGTCTGGTTGCAGCTTCTCAGGAGAGAAGCTTTGGATTAGAGAAAATAAAAATTGTTCCTAGTCTGACGTGAGAGTTTTGAGAAGCTCCTCAGAAAAAGGTAAGTTGGTTTGTAGGAAATGAGGAAAATCCTTTTGGAGTTCCTTTTTCCTCCCCTTTCCACAAGTCAGAGGTTCATCCATGTTAGTGAATCCTAACTCAGGTGTGTTAATTTAGAGCATCTTGCCTATTCTGGATAAGCATGAAACCAGTGAGAGCACGTTCACACCTGCAGCTGTCTTGCCTCCTGGACGAGAGCCTCCGTGTCTGCCACACCTCGGCAGGTGGCTGAGCTGGAGCTTTCCTTTGCCCTCCTGGCCACCCTCCCAGAAATATTAGGGCTGGAAATCTTCCAGCAGAAGTGGCTGGTGACTGTGCTAGCTGCCTGCCAAGGTGTCCCTTGCTAGGAGGTGGCAGGAATAACGGCCACACCTCAGCAAATGGCCTAATGAGCAGAATGCGTGTCTGTTTGGGAGCAGGTTGCTCATGAGTGCGAAGCAAACTTGGCAGCTCTTCTCTTTCCTGTCAGACCCTTCTTCATATTCTGCTTTCTTGCTCTTGGTAGGCGAGTTTTGAATAAGGAACAAATTCTGTGTGGCATTTTGAGCACTGATCAGGCAGTGGTGTCACAGGAGGAGCTCAGGGGCTGATACTGGTGGCCTTTGCTGGTTCCCCAGCTGACTCATCTCTGCCATCTCATATAGGATATTGCAGACTTTCACCTTCAAACCAGGAAATAAATAACTCTTATGGAAGCACAAGGGGAAAAATACCTTGAATGCAAGCTCAAGGGACGTGGAGATGAGTAGGGCATCACAACCTGTGGGACAGTGAAGGGCAACCGAGGGTGTTCATCACTGACCTGTTGTACTCTCTGCCAGCAGGCATGGGTCATGGTGGCCGTGCTTCTGTCACCAGCTGCAGGAATTCTCTTTTCCTTTTCACATCCTTCTCCAGGATGCAAATGTCACCAGACATCAGATGCTGCGAGTCAGTGTTAGCCTTGGAAGAAAATCACTTCACTTAAGCTAATTACCAAAAGCATTTCTCCTCAGAAAAATGATGTACCTGGACTCTCCAGGAACAGAGTAGCAGCTCTGAAAGCAAAGCCATTCTGTAGACATCTTGAGCGATGTCCTTTAGTTAACCTCCTTCCTAAAGCACGATTAAGCCTGGCTGAATAATGGCTGTGCAGGAATGACCTTTCCTCAAGAAAACCTGGTCCTGGTACGATTGGTATTTCACTGAGAGGGTTTGCACAGCAGCTGGCAAAGTGTGCTCAGAGGGTTCCCAAAGTCTTTCCCTGTGAGGGAGAGGTCCTGATTCCAGCTTGGCTGCAGAAGGGTTGGCATGTGTGAGCTCCTGGCCTGAGCACCCTCCCTTTATTGATCCACTTCATGGAAAGCAAGGGGATTAAAATCTTTGGGACAGTTTGAAATGTGGGGAAGCAGAGGTGTTTGAGGACATTTTCTGGTCTATAGGTTTGTGAAGTTGTATTTGTTCTGTTGCTGCTTCTAATTTTTCCTCCTCTCTAAGAGGATGGGTGACCAGATTATTCTCCTTTCATATGTTCCCAGCTGTTCATACCTCATTCTGGATAAATTCTTGCATGAGCCAGGGTGTCGACAGCAGTTGTATGACCCAACAAAGCTTTGGTCTTGTTTCTCAGTCCTTCCAGGATAATTCAAAGCCAGATGCAAATTTCTTAATGTATCCCTTTCTTCCCTGTGACTCTTCCTGTTAGAGCATCCTTCAGCAATAAAACCCCCTCTAAACAGTACAAGTAGCCTAATTTGGAAATGTTGTAGTAAAAAATGTGACCCCAGCTCTTCTTTCTGAAGCTGGTAGGTTGTCTCTGCATCTCTGTTGCCAATCCCACAGGAAGGTTTTCATGTGGCTTTTTGCCATCAAAAAAATTATTGAAAGAGCAAAACCTGAAGAGGGAAGATTGGCTAAAATTGCACTTTGCAGATTTGCAGAGATTTTCACATCAGATCTGCTGGCAAGGTCAGGTGAGATTTTGCATGAGTATTAAGAAGAGCTTGCTGATTCATTTCCAGCCCAGCATTTCACAGAAATATTCTTGCCTAACATTTTTAATGAAAAAAACCTGCACATTTCTGGCCTTCTGTGTTTGCAGAGAGCAGCTTTCAAACGTGAAGTCCAAAAGCTGAAACCCCAGGGCAAATCAGCACCAGCATTTACAGCTCTTTATAGTTACTCTTTTAAAATTGAGTTTCATTACTTTGGTGTTTTGGTTTATGGATTTTGAATGATAATATAGTGGCTTTGAAGTACTTGTGAATTACTAGAACTGGATCAGACTTTGTAAGTTAACCATAAATGTTAGAAACTGCCATTTGAAAAACTTTTCCCTTTTTTTTTTTTTTTTTAACATGGAGTTATGTTTTATAAAATGTTGAGATATTTCCTCCCTTTCAAATTACTTGGAAATTATTTCAGGGAAGAAGTAGGAAGTAAAATGGAAACCTTTGCTGTCAGTTTTTGTCCATTTTTATGTTTCTCCTTACTTTATCTCCTTCCCATTCCAAGTCTTCCCTGCAGTGAGTGAGGACAGCATTCTTCTTCCTGTGTATTAAATGTAGTCAATGGTTGGGTGACTTGTCTGCAGGCTGTAGCTTCTTTGTGGAGGAACCTGGCTCTGATAGCCCAGCTGCATGTAAATCTAATCATATCCTCCAGTGTCTGTTGCATTTCATGTGTTAATGATGCTTCATCTGCCCACAGGTTCACCAGATCTTGCTGTTCTTTATGGCCTTTGTTAGGTTTGACTGAATTCCAGTGTCAGCTACAAATCTTGCACCCTTGCCACTCAACTGGTTTTCTGCACCAAGAGCACAAGTTATGCTCTGGGCTCTGTGAGGCTCCTCTCAAGCTGTGAAAGTTTTGCTCATTTATTCCTAAATGCTGCACATTTAAGTCCTGATATTCAAGCATGGGGTTAATTTACTTCCTGTGTATAGCTCAGCTACTGCTGCATAGTCCCTGTTTCAGAATATTATCTACATTTATAAAAAAACCCCAGTTGAACACTATTTGTGGAAGTTTACCTTAAGAACCAGCTACTTCCAGAAATTCACAGACATTTCAGATGAGTTTCCTATTAATCAATTTAACATTTTTAAAGCATTTAAAGTGTTTTGCATGCTCAGAGTTGAATAAATGAGCAGTTCTTTTAAGCAAGGTTTTGTTTAAGGCAATCTCTGCAGCTTGTGCACCTCCAGTAGAAACAGCTGGTCACAGGGTGAGAGTAATTTTAGGTGATTCTGTGTCTGTGCTCTGTGGAAAATAGTCTTGATTCTGGTAAAAGGGAGAGGGATTTTAGGCATATCATAAGGAATTTGTTTTCCTTGAGCAAAAACTCATTGCACAAAGGTAATTTGGCACCAGCAGTGTTCCTAAATGGGCAACTTTTGATTTATATGGAAATGCAAGTGGCAGAGCAACACTATTGCCTGCCTCGGGAAGCTTCTCCCCTGCTGTTCTCTTGTCATTCCAAACGAGGCCGCTCTTGCTGGGTCTTGCTGCATAAACGGAAAGACTCAAAACCCTAATGTCGGTGGCTCTGTCGTATCTGCATGTCAAGTGATGATCCATACATCTTTTCTATGATCCATACATCAAATCCTCATCTAGGTCAGATGTACAGGCTTGGGATTCACAAGGGATGTGGGTTATCACCTTCTTTTCACTGTGCAAGAGGGAGCAGGGAGGAATCATAATCATAGAATCATGGAGTGGTTTGGGTTGGAAGGGACCTTAAAGATCATTAGTTCCAACCCCCTGCATGGGCAGGGACACCTCCCACTTGGCCAGGTTGCTCAAAGCCACATGCAACCTGCCCTTGAACACTTGAAAAAACAATCCAGGAACCCCAAGGCTCATTCTCTCTGTTCTCATTGATCCTGATGTTCTCATTAGCAGTAATGCTGATTTTTTTGTTAACCCTGCCAGGCACAGGCTGAGGCAAGTGCTGAGAGAATTTCAAATTCCCTTCCATGTATCTAAAGTAATACTAAGATCTTAGTGTCACAAAAAAGGTGGTGTTTTTGTTTGTTTGGTTTGGTTTTTGTCTTAGGATTTCAGATTTACTACGAAAATTGTGATAAATCACACAGCAGCTGAGTTATCTTCTCACTTTCCATGAGACACATATCAACATGGGGCCAGTCTGGCACGTCCTACGTGTTTTCCTGCCACCAAGAAGAGGTAGAAGGTGTTTTATACTGAGAGACCTGGCTCCCAAATGGGGAAGTCAGTATTGCTGGTTATGCAAACTGAGTGGCATCTTGCCCTGTGGGTAAATGTAATCCAATATATGCAGTTAAAAATTATTACTTTCTGTGCTGTTGTGTTTGGGTGTTGGCTTGAGGTGGTTCTGCATCTTCTCTTGGTGTGATGGGCAGGAGAACCTGGCTGGGTGAGCAGTGGATCTTCCTTCAGGGGCTGGGGAAGGCTTCCAGGCTGCCCATTGTACCTCCAGCACTTTGGGTGTCTACCACTTTATTCCAGTCATTTTATCTCATCATTTTTGTTCTCTTGCCTTGGATGAAAATTCCCAGGCAGGTTAAACACTGTCTGCAGGACTCTGTTCCAGCTGCTCAGTGAGGGTGCCTGTCTTTTGGCTGTGACTGAAATGAGTGCTTTTTTGGGTGGGTTTTGGGATTTTTTATTGCTTTTTTTGAAATATTTTCTTTTCAGTCCCAAACAAAAGAGCCCTGAGGCTGTAACTTCCTATTCTGCTAGGAACCTAGAGAGTGTAGCATCAGTTTTTCTACGTTAGTACATAGCAAGGTGCCTACATTTTAGGGTAATATTTGAAGTCTACCTTCTTGGTTTTCTTCTCCCCAAAGTCTTCTGAGCAACCAGCCTCTCTTTCCTTTTTCCTGTGGGAACAAGGCAGGGACCCACTGAAGCCAGTGGTGCCTGATGGGGCATTTTCCATTGATTAGCACTGCTGTCATGGTGCTTATTCATCTGAAAGGGGGGCAGGGATGGAAAATGTCCACTTGCAAAGGAAGAGATGCCAGAAGCTGACTGGGAACCCTGGTGGAATTTAGGCTCGGCTGAGAGCCAAGAGGTTACATGTGTGTGGAAGCCTCTCTCAGCTCCTTTTTTTGGTGTTTCATCAACCTGCTGGATTTCTGCCAAGCTCCTCTGAGTCTGACTTACCCAGTGATCCCACTGGGCTCACAAAAATGGCATCTGCTTCTACATTTAAAAAAAAAAAAAAAGACCCAAACTGGGTAGAATGAAACCAGTGTTAGAACTGAAATGTATGTTGTAGGCAAAGTGATTGATCTTAAATTACCCATTTAGAAACATTGCTGCTAATTGGAACTGATTCTCAGTGCATTATGGCAGTGGACATCAAATGCAGCTAATTTTGAAGTGATTGTGACTTTGGGCAAACTTACCTCTTCATGAAGCCTGAAAGCAAGGTAACATCACTGCTTCCTCGGTGCAAAGTGCACCAGCAAATTCGTGTCACTGAAGCAGAGAATTTAATGGCTGCTCTGCAAATTAAAAGCTCCCTTTTCCTTAGGTTTATGATTGGAAGTAAAGTTCCTGAGTCAAGTGTTGTAATTAAAAGTAAAACAGAGGCCTGAGGATGATCGATGTGACCCGTGGAGCTGGCATGCTGAGAAATCTCTGTCCTTTTCCCCCAGCAGAAGGTAGATGGGAGACTGATCATCAGGACAACCATTGTATTCACACAGGGGTGGGGGAAGCGATTACATCGAGTCCTGTTGCTATGAGAGGCCTATGAATATTCTTGCACAAATTTTAATTGAAAATATGGCTTTAATTGGCCATTGGGGGGACTTGCCGTTAACTTCCAAAGCAATGAGGTTGGTGATGGATGTGTCCCATCAGACTGGGAGGTGGTCTGCCCTGCATGAAGTGGCCTAAGACTCCCAGTATTAGTGGTGCCTGTCACAACCTTAAAAATAACAGCATTAAGTAATTTAGCTTCTTACATTTGTAACAGAGTCTGACTTCTCCATTGATGTCTGACAGCGTAAATTGCATCGGGCTGGGGAGCTCAAACTGGGGGACAAGATTAATGGTCATGTAATAGGAAGAGGAACCTAAAACCCCTTTTCTAATACAGAAATTGAAGCATTAATTTAGACATAAAAGGCGTAAATGTTTGAAGCTGTTGGCTTGCTAGGAGTGGCAACATGTGTAATAACAGTGCTTTTCAAGTTTATTACTGTTTTCAGTATCACAGATGGCTGCAAATTGTAGGGCTCTCTTCTATTGTGTCTTTCCCCTCTGCCAAAATTAACAAAGGAATGTTAAATCTTGGCTAGCCTTAATGCAGGGCATATGTTAAGGATGGGAACTGCTTCATTGTGCTGATAATTTGATGGAAGCAAGACAAGATGTGGGGAAATGTGTGTGTTTTAGTTGCTACTGGGTATTATTTTGGGATTCAGACTTCTGTTCTGCACATAGTGGGGCTCTCTGGAAGATGAAGACATTTGCATTTTGTGTTTGCCAGCACATTTCTGTCTTGAGTGCTTTCATGTTTTGGTTGCTACTGGGAGTATTTCAGGACAGAAACTTATGTTTGGTACAAACTGGAGCTCTCTAGAAGGCGAATGACTTCATCGTTGGCAGGAGGCTTCTGTAGTGAGGAACTGCATCCCAACTGGCCATGCAGACACACGTTTTGGGTCACTGTGTCACTTTGAATTTGACAGAGGTGATGGTCCTGATCTCAGCCTGGCTTCTGGTGACTGGGGAGGCCACTATGACCAAGTCCTGGGGACAAAACAGGGCAGGAGTGAGCAGGAGGCTGGAGCTGTCAGAGTCCTCTGGAACTTGAGGTGGATTTTTGGGAAGCCTGTAGATTAACTGAGAGCCTGCAGATAGTTGAAGGGCTTTATCCTAGCTGATGGATTTGAGTGCTGGGGAGTAGGTTCTTGTCCTCTGAGCTTGCCTCAATGGCAGCATTTGTGTGGGAGTCACTCAGGCCATGTTTTAGGGTGGGATCTCTGCTCTTCTGCTCCTCACTTCACACTTTGTACCCAAAATGAAGGAAAAGATTTGCTCTTGGTCTCTTTGCACCTCTGATTCACTGAGTGAAATGGAAATTCTTTCCATTTCTTCCCCAGGCTGGATACTGAAATACCCTGAGGATATTGCCACGAGCACAGAGGAGAGACTGGAAAGAAAATTAGTGGTTCAGTCCCAGGTTTGAGATGGATGTGCAAAGATGCTGGTTTCCTCACCAAAGAAAGAGGAGAAAGCAAGCTGTAGAGAATAGAATATTATTTACAGAATAAACCAGCTTTTTGTGGAATAGTTTTACCTTTAATGGATTCCATCCTATGAAACAGGGTGGAGGGGGGGTAGAGATGAGTTTTATAGTCAGAAAAGGTATTGAGAATGCACGAGCAGGCTGAGGGCTGTGGTCAGGCTACTTGGACTCTGGCAACTTAAATGCTGGTGTTCAGTGTGATATTTTTGTTTATATTTTGCTCATCCCACCTCTCCAGGCAGGTACGAAAGCAGTATCTCTGCTAGTCTCAGTCTCCTCTGGACCTCCTTGGCAGAGCTCACTGGGCCAGGAAAGCATCACAGGAGGATTTTGGTGGTCAGCACAACTTACTATCCTCACTCTTTTAACTGTCTTCTCTTTGTTTCTCTATCAATTTGCAAAGCAGATGAGAAATACTTACATATCCATATACAGAAAGACTTCCTGTAGGGACTGCCATATGACATGGAAATCTCCCCTTGTAAAAACCTGTAGAAAATTGGATATATGTTTTGTTGTTGGTTTTTTTTTGAAAGACCTTCCTCTGCTTCTGGGAAATTATTCCTGCTCTTACCTGCCTATGGTTTGAGAAAAGCAGACCAAAGTGAGAGCACAGCAACTTAGCTCTGCACTGGTTTATTATCACTTTTGTGCAGCTCATGTTGCTCTTACTCTAAATCTTAAATCATGTGTTTAGCACTTGCTTTCTGCTTGTTTTAGACTCAGTGAGAATAATTGCATTGCCTTTGTCCACAATTTCTTGGAGAGTCAGCAACTGGCCTTTCTTGGAACCTGTCCTTTATTGTTCCACAGAACACAGCTGGTTTTATTTGTTCTGCATTTAAGCCATTCTGTAAGGCACAGGGGTGTGGAGGAGGGTTGGGAGGACTCCGGGATTTTCTTGTTTCTTGGCTTTCTGATCAGGTGGGCATTTCCATATCTGTGCCCACCTGTGAACCTACAGGCCCATTGTGCAAATCTAAACACATGCTTTGGCCTTGGTATAAATCCCCCTTCAACAGGAAGGGGAATATGATGAACTCCTGAAGATCCTGAGGTTTTCCTTAGCGTATATTTTGAGTTGTAGTACTATGGTTTGCCCAAATATAAAAATCAGTGCACTAATAAAAGCTTGATAGAAATAGGTTTTAATGACAATATATTTGCAGGGAAGTATATGACGTTTTCTTGGCAGGTAACAAATTGAGCTGAAAATTGAAGCTGTTTTCTTTAAATAATAAACAATTGAACACAGACTTTGTGTAGGGATGGTGAGGAAGAAGAAAATCACTGATGTACTTCTTTCAGCCTGCTTGGAACAACCTATTTTGTGTTTTCTCTTGTGCAAAAATCCAAACATACAACCAGAACCTCTCCTTGACCCTCTGGTGCCGGAGTAGCCGTCCAGCTAAGTCTGCTGATGAACTTCACTTGAATCGAGTGATGCTGGTATTTGGAGCTCATCCAGGTGTGAGTTATGGCCAGGAAGGAATGAGCCTGTTTCTGACTCAGCTCTTCCACCCGTGGAGCTGCCCTGTGCAGCTGCTGAGCCTGCAGCCCCGTGCTGCTCTCCAGGGCCACCGGTGATCCATCACCCTGCGCCTGCCCCGCCAGGGCCTCTGAAAGCACAGGGAGCTGGAAGAGAAACCCACCCTGTGTTGGGGAATAATTTATGCTAGGAAGCAGACTTAAATTATGTAAATGACTGTCTGCACTGAATCTGCCATCTGGAAAAAGTTATGCATACAAAAATCAGTCGGGGCGATGCGAGGGACAGAGTATCATTGAGAAGGGTCGATGGAATAAGACCAACCTGCTCTGGGAAAATTTATTCACCTGCTACAGCCCAGTGGTGAAGCTATTCTTCTGTAATAGCTGGTTTAATTTAGCAGAACTGAAGCAATCATTTAAAGCTGCTTTGGAGTTTGAAGGATTCCTTGTTAACAGGATGAGATAATGCTGTTGAGGATGCAAAGAAGGAGCAGGAGAGAAATCTGGAATATCCAGAGCTGCAGGCACGAGGGGGCAGGCAGCAGTGTCGGGGTAGGTGCAGAGATAAGACCTGGCTTGAAATTTCTGAGGCAGAGGATGGGTTCTGCAGCCATGCTACACGTAACACTTCTGGCAGTAAATGAGAATTGGAAGGGTAAAAGGCTACAGCATTTACTGTCTCTCAAGCATGTTGGCCATCCCAGTGTCTCACAGGTTGGAGCAGATGTGACCAGTTTCTTCTCTTCCAACGGAGTGTGCCTCTGGGCTACATGTCCTTTTGGGAGCTGGGATCACCTTACCTTCTGTTCCCAAGGGCTCCCAAGGCAAGACCTCTGCAGAGCACATTACAGAAATCAGTGTTTATGAGGGAGAAGGACTTGCAGGACTGCCTAGGAAGGCAGAACTTCATTCTTTGCACACCCACAAATAGTAAAGCCTCTTGGCTTTTCAGCAAACCCTCTCAGATGTTTCAGCTCAGGTACTTTGGTGTGCCCTCAGTTCAAGGAAGCAGCAGGCTCTGGGCCGTGTGTCACTCATTACAAGAGGGGCACAGCACGTGTATTACTAATATTCTCTAAAGCCGAGCAGTAATTACAGAATGCTTTGTCAAGTTTTATTATCTGCTGCTACCAAGTGTTGTGTGCACTATGGCAGGAACTCGGAGCTCAGCCTCACTGGCTGCACGCCTGTTAGCTCGGTAGGCACGGCGTTTAATTTTAAAAACACCAGTTGGAGCCTGTCACTGATGCTCCCATAAAAAGCTGGTGCTGCAGTGCAGGCGGGAAACAAACAGCTCCCATGTAGCCTTGGCTAAATGCCCTGGGGAGCTGCCTTGCCATGATCAACTAGTGCCATGGGATTGTGTTCCCACAAGCCATTTCTACAGCCTCGTTATAAAGCCTGATGCCATCTCATGTATTTCTAATTATTTGTGAGATGAAGGGATAGATGCTTCCCAGTGCTGTTCTTTGCTCACCCTTCTCATAACCTTCCCCCTTTCCATCACTGTTTATTAAACTGCTCTTTACTGAAATGGGTCAGCAACGTTGGGAGATGCTGAGCTTTTTTTCTCGATCTTTAAAGTTGGTTTTAAGAGCTTTAGAGAGAGGGTTGCTGGACAGCAGAGGAGCAGCATCATTTTTCTTTTGAGACAATAATGCCGGTTAAATTGCAGATCACAGAGCTCTGAAGAGGTGGTGTAGCGGGCTTGCTCTTCATAGCATACCTCCTTGAGGATTAGGTGGTGAATTGCTGAGCTAATGGGCTGGCAATGTTGGTCTTTCTTTGGTGAGCAGCTCCAGGTGGGAAGCTGTGAAGGGAGGCTCAGCAAAGGCTGTGGCGGCAGGGATAACGAGTGAGGATGCACATCACCCTGGGCTGCAGGCTGCCAGGCTCTCCCACCTTCTCCAGGAGCCTGGGTAAGGTGGAGCTGGGCAGGGGTAGTCCTGAGGAGAAGACTGAAGGGATGAATCAGTGCTAGCAGGGGAGTCCCAAGTCTTTGCTTAGATGCAGGCTTAGATTCCCAATTCATTATTGTTGACCCTTTCAAAAGACCAGCAGCAGCTTGTAAATTGCCACCAGAGTTCGTGCTCCTAGTGTAGCATTTCCTGCAGGTTCCTGTCCTAGAGCTGCTCTTCCCAACCAGGGCTGATGTGTGCCAGCCACGGTTGGGTTTGGGGGTTGTTTGTTGGTGGTTTTTTGTGGGACTTTTTGGTTTGGTTTTGTTTTTAAAAAGCCATCTCTCTTCACAGAGAAAAACCTGTAGTCCTTGCAGCCTGTCCTGGAGGCAAGATGCCTAGTCCTGGAGGAAGGGTGACTTCACCTGTGCTCAATGCCACTAGACCCCTTGAGGAAATGTCACCTGGGAGGGACTGCTGCAGGTCCCCACCCTCTGCTGCCTGCCCTGCATCCCCACTGGGAGTCAGGTTGGGATCTCCTAGACAGCCCTTAGATCTCAGCTGATGAAAGAGATGAAAGCAAGTAGAAACTGAGGCCAAACCAATGACAGCTGTAAGGCTAAGCAGTGGCCAAGCCATTGCCTATGGATGTGGTGGGTCCTCTCTTTCTTCAAGTTTGGGGGTCTGGTTTCTCCCAGAGGTGCCTTTGCTCAGCCAAGGGTTGTGTTCTTCAGTGCTGGAATGAGGGGGAAATTCTGTGTGCTGTGCAAATGAGACTAAGCAATAAAACTGCTTTATGTCCTTAAAAAGCCATTACATGAAACTGCTACAAATGGGTGGCTTGGTGCTTTAGTGCAAGAAAGAGCAGCCTGTTGCCCTGGCTGGGTCAGGCTCTAGGTTCTAGCCAGGTGATGGTCTCAAATGTGCTTTGAGTAAGTTTTCAAACCTTGTGATATTTAAATAATAGAAGGATCAAATGGGATAAGAGCAGAAAAGCTTGTTCTGTCTGTGAGAAGGATCATGCCCAGAATAAAGCTCCTTCACCAGCACTGTTGGTTGGGGTTGTCACTCCAGGGGGTCTTGCAAAGCCCATGCCACTGATATTTGAAAATGGGCAACAGCCTAATGTGTAATAGCAAGAGAAGTAATGACTCTACCATAGATACGATAAGTATTGATTAAATGTATTGTGCTGCTTCTCTGTCTGGTGGAATTAGAAAGGGAAAACATAAGATTTAAATAGAAATCCATTTACTTTCTCCATAGCTTTTACTGACTCTCTGCTAAATTTAGTGATAATTAAGTTCTCTGCTCTTGTATCAATGTGCTTCCTTCTCCCAGTAGCTGTTTCCCAGTGGCCAATCCTGCAGAAGGACAAGGCTTTTCCTGTATCACGTAGCATTGTAGCAAGTTCATTTAGTCCTGTTGTGTGGGCTTTAAGCTGAAACAAATCATCTGAGCAAAACCTTGCTCTTTGTTGAAGGGTTTGGGTTTCTTGTTTCTTGAGTAGGAAAGGACACCTCCTTGAAAAATGTCTTGGATTTCCTCCAGGCATCTAACTGGAGAAGCTGCTGTTCGTAATCAAGACTAAAATATTTTAATAGCTTCTTGCATTCTGTTCTGAAAGTGATACATTTGAAAGATTCCATAATGATTTGGACTGGAACCTTGACTGATGAGAGCAATGCTTCCTATTGGTAGTTTTGATGTTCCATCACTAAACAAATTTAGAAAAATATTTCATCCTGGTCAAAGTTGCCTTTTCTTGGTGAAGAGATGAACTTGGCTGTGCTCGTAGAGGAGCCCAACAATTCATATTCCCCTCTCCAGGAAGCCTAAGTCCTCCCATTCCCAGATGCTCGGGGATGCCTGAAACTGCCCCAGCACCCAAATGATCTCTGCAGTGCTCCAAAGGCTGAGCCTTGGCTGGCTCTGAGCCATTACACAGCTTTGTTGATCTGACCTTTCCTTCCCATGGCCAAAGTTTATCCACTTGTAAAGAGTTTTCTGTAGAAGTAGCGATTTGACCTTTTCTGCTTTCAGCAACCCATGATAAATGGAACAGATGAACACCCAGTGCCAACATTTGCTTTTTGAAAAAAACCTGAATCTCTAGATTTTGACAGATATATCCTGTTAATACTGCAGTTTCCAGAGATCCAACTGTAGCACTAAGGCAGCATCTTCAACTTAACATTTATATAACATTTGACTATAGCTTCCACCCTCACCCCACCATTCTCACACACACCAACCAAACCTGTAGGGATGTGACTCTTTGTGACTGTTCGACCTTTTCTTCAGCTTTTCAACCAATAAAGTTCACTTCTGTGACCTTCTGTAGCTTGGCAGTGGCTCTGTGTTGTGATGCTGGTATTTCTTACATTCTTGTAGCATTAAACTTGGTGAAAATGGGATGTTTCACTTGCAGGCTCAGCTGTGAAAGACCTTTTGGTGTAATGGGCTAAGGTTAAAAACTGGAGACACTAGAAAAGCACCTTGAAAAGCAGAGAGCTAATCAGGCAGGTTCTCTCATGTGTGAACCTAAGGGCTTTAGCTTGCTTTTTGGTGACAGAAAATTTCCAACTTCTGGTGAATTGAGTTCTTGCCCTTTCTACCACTTAGGTGGAGGGAGGCTGAAGGGGTTTGCTGGGCTCTTCCTGGCATCTCGTGTTTCTGGGTTCAGTCATAGTCAGTTTTGCTCTTGGGAACACACAGGCAGAGTTCACCATATCCTTCATGGCAGAGACACCTGTGCAGTGATACCAGTAGTGTAAGGAAAAGGGTTTTCCTGTCTCTCCATGTTTGGGTTTTGTTTTACCCCAACTCATTATTGCAGCATTTTTGTTTAGTTTGCAGAAAGGGAGGCTGTGGAGCTCTAGAACAAGATTCTGTTGGTATTTTCTACTATAAGAAAGAGCCAGCCCTCATGATCCTGCCCCTGGGGGTTTACAGGGACTGAACAGTGGTGTGGGGGGGTTTTGGGGGTTTTTAAAGCCATCCAAAAACTCCAGCTACCATTATCACAGTGTGCAAGCTGCTGCTGGGCTGCATCTCACAAGACAAAGGAAATGACAGTCCCAGCTGCACAGGGTATCTTGAAACAAATCCACCTAAATGTCCCCTGGACTCTCCAGCTTTGTACAGACAAAAACTTAAGCCTCTCTTCTTATTGACCAGCCAGGCTTCTCTTGGAGCACAAGTTAATGGGCTTATTACTGGAAATGGAGGTTATGTGTTCTGCCTGCTTGATTTTTCTAATGGTCCTCAGGTGTCTTTCTGCTGATCCCCATCACATAGGGAAAGAAGTTGAAGGTATTTACAAGGATATATTAAACTGGGGACATGCTTATTGCCTTTCTCCTGCCTGTTGCTCAGAGAGTATGTCCACCATGGTCTTCTGGTGGCCCTCAGGGAAAATATTATTCACAGAGTTGGTGTGGCCTGGGGCAGGAAGAGGGAGGCACTGACCTTTACTAGTAGCTCCAGCAAGTGCAAAGAGGGCAGTTTTATTCCCAGAACAGCTCCCATGCCATTGTTCAGGTTGGGAATGGGACCCATGGATGAGGTCCAGATCCTCAGCTTTGAAAAGGTGACAAACCTTGGTGTTAAAATGAGTGGCCTGGTTTTACCTTTCCTGAGTGATGCCATCTGGGGCTGCTTAGTATGTGCAGAGCTTTTGTTTGTGAACACTGGGATTGGATGATTTCCCCCCCCCCTTCTTTTATTATCTGATCTTGTGATGTTTGGAGATGGGGCCCTTAATTTCCTGTCCTGTTGGCTCTGCCTTTTAAAGCTTCCTAAGAATGTTGTTTTCAGGAAACTGGCAGTATGAAAAGGCCCCATCTGCACATCTGATTTGCAACAATGCAGTCACAGCCCTCCAGTGAGGAGGGCAGAATCAAACCAAATCGAGCCAGTACTGCCTCATAGTCATCCCAGACTGACCACACCTGACTGCAGTAGCTGCAGGTTCGTGAAGTCACATGTACATTCCACAGGAAGGGAATTCAGTGGGCCAAGACAGGATGCTGCAGGAAGCCAGAGGGTCCAAAGGACAGGTTTTGCTCCAGGTTTGAAGAGTCAGACTTCCCCAGTGTGTCTCAGCTGGGGTTATTTCCTATTCAGCTGAGCAGCAGCAAGTGCAATTTTATCTCTAAGGAAAAGCTGTAACCTGTTTAAAATCTTCAAATACTTAGTCTTGTCAGACTGGGGACTCCCACAGAGCCAGTTTGAGTTTGTTGGGTTTTTTTCATAGCTCTCTACTTGCATCTCAAATTACATTTATATAAAAAATATATGTGAGTGGCCCTCTGGCAGGTTTCACTTCTACATTATTGTAGAAATGTGAGTGTTGAGGTTGGGAATTGTTTGCTATGGTAGGAGAGCTTGGAGGTTGAAGAGCTTTTCAAGCTTTTCAGGATGGAGCAGCCATAGAAGTGATGTCATGGCTGGTGTGACTTCAGAAGAGATGTTCTGGGACTTCCTCAAAGCCTCTGAATCCTCAGTATGTCTGGTCCTGTCATCTCAATAGCTCCATGAGTCCTGCCCAAACAAACAAAAAGGCATGGATGGAAAAGTCTGTGAGGATGGGAGACTGGGGAGGAAGCCCTGCAGAAGACCTCAGCACGTGCTGGGTGGGCGAGGTTGGAGGTATCTGGAGCTGCTGGCTCAGGGCTTCCAGGAGAGAATTTGGTGTCTTACCAGCCCTAGTGAATCTGTCTTCATTTCTTTATTTAGACTCGAAGCTCAGAGGTGAAATGGGACAGAAAAAATCTGAACACAATGTGCAATTTCTGTCTTTTTAATCAAGCAAAGCAAAACCAACAAAACCCCCGTGGCTGTATCTGATTGACAGTGTCTAAACCCATAAATATCTACAGTTCCAGCACCTGCTGCTGTGCAATAGGAGCTTTTCAGACCCCAAGCTGCATTTCAGCACTTGCCAAACAGGAACTTTCAGACTTGCTTTCTCCCAGAGGATTTTTCCCTTCCCTCCTCTTGCTCAAATGAGGCCTGTATGGGTGGATTTATTTGAAGATCACAGAAGAAACAACTTATTTTCTTTCCTGCTCCTGGGACTGGTGAATCTACTAAGCACACTGATTTATGCTAGGTGTGCTAAAAATGTCACTGGGATTTCCTTGCTGCTATGCACCTACATAGCTAGAAAAATGACAGCACAAATAGTAGTCTTTCCTGAGCCACTTTTTTCTCTTGACATTGTTTCCAAACGTGTGTGTTAACAAATAAATTGAAAATTTTCTATGTTAATAAGAAAAATGCTCTATTTTAGCATCTTGCAGTTTGATATGGCATAAAGAGGTGCATGAGCATGAATAGGGTACCATGACCAAGCAGTGTGGGGCCTTTCAGCTGCTTCAACCCTGATACTCTTGTCTGGGGTGACACAGAGGAATGAACAAAAGAGAATATCTGGGGAAGGGGAGGAAAAAGTTTGGCTGTTTCCACGTGGAGTGTGAATTTGTTTCTCTGAGCCCAAAGGATGACAACATCTGCAGCCCCTTTGGGCCGTGACTTTCCTTCTATGAGGACCATGTAGCTGAGCCATAAGTCCAGGCCCTTGAGTAGCCCCTGTAGCAAGGCAGCTTATGAGAACCTGAAATAAAAATCATTGTTGGTCTAATCAGGAGACAAGATGGAGATCAAAATGAAGAATCACACTGCCAGGTACCAAAAGCTTCTGAGGACACTTCAGCTTCTGCCTCGAGCAAGCTGTGAGGCTAAGCTCTACATTTCTTTTAAAATATTTGTTCTTATTTTCTGTCTTTCAGGGCTAATCTGTTGGTGCAAATCTCTTTCCTGACACTAAAACGATAGGAAAAATGCAAATCCATAGACAGCCTTTGCAGTTTCTGGAACAGTGTTTTGTGGCATGAAAAAGAATAATTCATTGGTGGGGCAGAATTCAGACCTGAACAAAGACTTTTTTTGGGGAGCTTTTTGGCTTTCTAGGTGTAGATGTGTGTGCAGGTATGGATACATGCATGGTCCCTGCACAGATGAAGTACAAATATGTTGTGCTTGGACATGAAATCCAAAAATCAAGAGACCATTGCAAGATGTTTGTTGGACCCTTTCCCTCTCTGAGGGAAGGAAAAGAATCCTGCAGGAGTATGTGATGATACCAGTAGGAATTTTATTGTCTTAGTGGCTCAACCAGGCTGATACAGATCTGGTGACAAATCAGGCTGCCTTTCCCCATCGTGCTTAAACTGCTCCTGAATCTTGACTTGCCCTGCTGGGATCTCATGGGTAGTTTTCCTTCCATTTGCTTTACATTGCTCTCATCTTCTGACTGTACAGAAATTCCATTTTCCTAAGCAAAATCAAATTCATTCCACTTCTCAACATGGCAGGTTGTGGGAAGGTTTTTACTTCACACAATCATAAAATGGTGGAGGTTGGAAGGGACCTTAAAGATCATCAGGTTCCAACCTCCCTGCCACGAGCATTTCCAGATTAGGTCAATGAATGCACCTAATTACCACTTAGGAGTTTTATCTCTGGTTGGTGCGGTGGCAGCAAGCTTTGGAAATTAATTTGTTGCTATTTCAAGACTTGTTTACTGTCAAATCACTGGCCAAGGTGCTACCTATTTCATTGGAAGCTTTTGTCCTTCCATGACTTTCTAGAAAAAGGGGAAAAGTTTCCTGTGGCTGCTGAGGGCTTGGGGTTAGTGAAGGTACTGACTATCTCTTGAGGCAGGGAGAGAGGTTCAGATTTTTAGAGGTTAGACACTTCAGGTCCATGTGACTGTTAATTTTAATAAGTGAAAAGACTGAATAGAGTGTTCAAAGAACAAGAATGAGTTTTCCTGTTGGGAGTTGTAACTGTAAATATAAAGAATGAAATTGTTTAGATGGCTTGTTCAGTGTCAGTGTGCTCAGGAAAGCAAAGATAAAGCAGCTCTGGTAATCTAAATGATAAATTATTAAAATTCTTATTTAAAGCATGGAGCTGATATTTGGAGTTTTACTGGTGTGCTGAGAAAACTGTTGTAAAACCTCCTTCACTGCAGTGATGCTGGCTCAGGCATATGCTGAGTCAACCAACTCGTGAAGCCAAGGTCCCTCAAGTTCAAAAGCCGTGGTACAAGTAGCTGTCACCTCTGGTGCTCATGAGAGGTATCCAGCAGTATTTTAGATTGATTCCCCCTGATGTGCAGACACATCCTCCAGACTAAAGGGGTGAGTAGCAGGACTGGTTTCTGGGAAAGGCAGCGATGCCCAGAAGAGCTGAGATTATGATGAATTGTTGCTGTGGAGACGTAGAGGGAGTGGACCTGGGCAGGAGCTGCTGGGGCTGTGGAAACCTTTTTCAACAGACCAGTTTGTATGAAAACCCAGAAATTCCTATTGTGCCTCACACGAGTCTGAATGAGAACACATCCCATAAGGTTGTTTTATCAACCTCATAAATATTCGCCATGACAACCCGGTTTCTGGAGTTACAAGAAACCGTGAATTTGTTTTGGGAATTAGTGTTGATTCTAGTAATTTGAGTATGGGTCCCAAATATGTACATAATTTCAACAGAATGATGATGCTGAAGCTCTTTGTTGCTTGTTCTTACAAGGTTCCAGCTCCACCATCCAGCAGAAAGCAAGGGTTTCTGCCCGTGTGGCCCAAGTGTCACTTCCAGCAGGTGAAATTCCTGCTGTAATGAATAGAAATGTTACTGGCAAAGGTCTGATCCAAGAACCCCAAAGCATTTAAGTTTAGGAGACTTTTCCTTTCTCCATAGTATTGAAGAGAAGAGAGCCTGCTCTCTGGACTCTCACACCGGTCCAGAGTGAAGGCAAGCCACGTGCACTCAAAATGCTTGTTGAAACTATTTAAATCCACATTTTTTTTTACTTTGCAAAGCTGGCTGCTACAGTTTATAAATTACATCTGTCTTCTGAATGCATCTGCTTCCTGGTGAAGAAATCTAAATTAGCACAAAACTTAATTTGGATGAAGATGTTTCTAGTTAAATGGAAGTTCACCTTCCTCATTATGATGCAAAAAAATAATAATAATTTAAAAATGAGGGGGAGGAAAAATGATTTTCAAATCTGCTCTGAAGACCTTTGCAGTGTCCCAGCCATCAATGTTCTTGGGTTTGTTACTGTTGTATGTGAGAAATCCTTTTTTGTTTGGTTGGTTTTTCCCCCCCAATTTAAAATATTTTGGAACTTGATTAGTTTCAAAGAGGGCAGAGATGGGCTGCTTGTTTCCAGCTGGAAGGATGTTTGTGGGCTCTTTGGCTCACAGCCCTGTTTTTGTCCACTTTACTGGACATGCAAGTCTGTCACAGAGAGTTTGGCCAAGAGATTTGGGAGTTGTAGGGATCTGGGGTGGACTCACAGGTGCTTGATCATAGGTGATGGGATTTTTTTAAGGAACATGACTGAAATAATGAACATAACTCTGAGAGCCTGTGTGCTCATAATTATCCTGGTGCAAAGCATGTGACAAGTTAGAAAGCCTCCAACTTGGGTGGAAGAGCTGATGGTGCCATCACAGCAGGAGAGGTGGGGAGGTCTGTGGTCTTTGCAAGGATCTGCACAGTTCTGTGCCCCAGCACAGCGCTGCAGGGAAGGACCCCCTTGCTGTGGGGTTGATGTAAATCCCCACTCCTCTGCAACAACTTCTCGTCTCATCCCACCAGGATTAAACTCCTGGAAGGGGTGCTGGTGTTTCCACTAAAATGAATTTTACTCAGCAGTTGCTTTTCGTTTGTAGTTTTAAATACATGGCGTTCCTGCATGGATGCACACTGTCTGCAGAACTGTGCTTGAAAATCGTTGAGGTTTGAGGTTTTTTCCATTCCCTCTTCTCTTTTCACTTAATTGAGGTTTCAGAGGAGCATTCCCAATTTGTCATACCATGAAATTTAGGATTTACTTCTGGGCAGGGCCCTCCCAGCCCCTTGGGGAGCAAGGGTGAGCAGCCCTCATTGGTGACACACTGAGGGCCCTGGAGCCCCACGGACACAAGTAACTTAATCCCTGTGACTTGCTGTGTAAGGTGGAGCATAAACCATTGATTTAAACTCACACTTGGGCGTTGATTCCTCTGATAACTTAAATCTGTTGTATTTTTGCAAAGTGTAGGTCAAGGGAGGAAACTTGTTTTCGATGAATTGTTTAATAAAAACGGGCTTCTGCTTTTCCCCATGAAGAAAACTGCAATCCAGAGTTGCAGTGCCTTTTGCAGGGCTAGTTATATTAATACTTGCTATGCAGCAAAACTAACTTGGATAAACGGACAGAATGAGAATGTCTTCTCATACGTATCCCTAGTGAGAGGGCCAGATCTTTCACCTTGGGGAAAGGGGTGAATCTCTGCTCCAATAAACCTCCTCCAGCGCTGCACAGAGCCGTGCCCTCCCTGGTACCTGTGCTTCCAGGTGGCAGAGACTCTTGAAATGACTCTGGCTGTTTCTCCAAGTCCAGGCTGCCTGACACAGCCAGAGGAAGGAACACGCTCTGATTTCTTCTTTTGAAAAGCAGCAGCAATCTTGTTTAACTTGAGGATCCACCCACAGTAACTGGATTAAGATGGAGCTTGTACAGATGTCAGGGACAAGTCCTAGAAGTAATGGAATTAAAGGCTCAGAAAAATGTTTTTAATCAATATTCTTATATGTCAAGTTCAAATTAGATGCCAGAAATGCTTTCTGACAGAACTTTTTTCTGTTGTGTTTTGGGCTTCAGGATTTGTCTTTTGTTCTCTCTTCTCATCCTAATTCGTCAGGAGAAGCTCTCTCCTGAAGAGCTGGGATATTTGGGAAGAGAAAGACTTGGCATTGTAAACATGGCAGGGCTTCCATTTGCTATTTGTTCTTTTTAATTGGCTGATATCATGAATTGATCTGCAGCCTCTGTAGCAGATATACAGCTTGCAGCTCTGATTTCTTACATCCCAAGGGATTAGGAATATGCATGGGAATGTTTTTGGACTTCTTCTCTAACCGAAGGTGACCTTTCATGTGCCGGAATTGCACTATCTTCATGGTTACTCACTTTCTTGGCAGACTGTGCTTTTTTAACATTTTCTCTGATTCTGTGTGTAAAAACTCAGCATGTAGCAAATAGCAGAGCTGAGGAGTGGCCATGCAGGATGTGTTTCTTGGTGCCCAAAGGCCTTTTGAGGTAGATGCGTCATCTCTGCATGCGGAGCTTGGGTTGGCTACTGCTGATGGGTTTGATGAAAGAAAGCTCTGTGGGCTGGGTGGGAAGTGTCTGAGCAGCTGAGGAGATGGTGATGGAACATGATGAACCTCAGCACCCACAGAATGGGATGTTTCTGGTTGGTGTCTGGGCAAATCACCTAGGACAGGATGAATATGTTGTGAGTAGGTAACTTGGAATCACTGGACTGTTTTGCTTGGAAAAGACTTAAAATCATTGAGTCCAACCATGAACCCAGCCCTGCAAAGGCCACCACTGACCCATATCCCTCAAAACCACATCTACACAGCTTTGAAACCCCTCCAGGGAAGGGGACTCCACCCCTGCCCTGGGCAGCCTCAGCCAGGGCCTGACAACCCTTTCAGTAAATGAATGGTTCCTAATACATTGTGGAAAAATTTTTGGAGGACAGTATGTTTGGCTCTCCCCTCCAGGATCTGGGGTAGACAACCAGTGCAGCTCAATGGGCTGAATAAACCCTGCTGGTACCCCCAGCCATGGTAGTGTGGGGATGTGCATGGAGGAGGCTGAGCAACCCAAGTGCCTTGTCACTGTGATACATGAACTTGAACCCAACGCATGGCCAGACCCATAGCTACCTGCAAAACATCCATCCCACTGCTCTTGCACAGGGAGTAGACATAGTTGTTGCTTCCTAAGGAGAGATTTCTTACAGAGAAAAACAAGAAACCTTTTAAAACCCATAATGGAGAAGTATTTCTGAACACACAAGTGGGGCTGATGTGCATTGCCTAGGGCGCCTGTGGCAGGTTATCCAGCAGGTCCTTGCTCCGTGTGCTCTGGTGGCACTTAGTGCTTAGATCTTTCTCTCTGTATTTAAATCTGTCAGCAGATATTAAACCAGAGGTGACCCCATCTCTCTGAAACCTGGCATCAATGCGGAATGACTGCCTTAATTTGGAGGTAGAACTCCCACTGGCTTGGAGGGTCCTTGGGGTGGTGGAGGAGGTTATGAGTGCTCAGGAGCTGCAGCTGTATTCATGGAAGGGTCTTGGAAACAATTGTTGACTTCATCATCTATAAGGAAAGACCCAACAGCCTGTTTTTCAAAGCGTGGTTGAAAAATATCCAAAGGCATATCTGCAATTTAGAAATCCAGCATATGTCACAGTGTCTCAGGCAGGTCTGGGCAGTGGAGATGTTGCACAGAAGTAGCCATAGCAATGCTAATTTGGGTGCTGTCTAGGGAGCAAGCACAGCTCGTCAGAACAAGACTAATCTCCCTCTGTGTTTTTTTAATAAAAAGGGAGAATGCTAAATAATTAACATAAACAAATGGAAACTAATTTGCCAATTTTTAATTTTTACTCCATCGCATGATCCACGTTAATGAAAAATTTACAAGGCAGAAGTGAATATAAAATTAGAATATTTCTCTGGGGTCTGCTGTACATGTTATCTGAACATTCTGTCTGACTGGTGGTGCTTATATATATATATATATGTAAGGAAAAAATTTAAGTAAAAAAAATAACCCCAGAGAAAACAGCATTCAGCATGAACCAGGCTGTTATAAAAAGAGCTGCAGACTCCAGAGGTTTTAGCATTTCCTTACAGACCTGGGATCATTTGTCTGAGGCTGTTTTTGAATTATTCATATGAACTGTAGCTCTTTGCTTTCTGAGATTGAATGCGAGCAGCTTCTATCATAGGGTTTCACATGCTGCTTTTTTGTTTGCATTTAAGTTTTTTATAGGGGTGCCTTTATTCAAAGGCTCTGCTGGATGCTGCAGGATTCTATCAGCCTCACATTAAACATTAAGAACCTGTATTGTGGTTAATACTGAGGGTTTCACACAGCAAATAAGGCAGCTGGTGGGAGGGTGAGCCAAGGAAACAAGGGAATGTAATAACTGAAGAGCTAATAAACCCTGGAAATAATGCCATGGCTCTGCTTTGACTTTGCAGTGCTACCACCAAGGTAAAAGTATTTATTATTTCAGTTCCAAGTGCTACGTGTTGATTTTAAGAATATTGTGTCCCAAAGTCCCCTACCTATGTAAGACTAACAGGACATCAGCTTGGCACCAGTGCCTTTCTCTCTATTAGCATTTCAGTTTGGATCAGGAGAGTGTCTTTGAAATTTCCCAGTATTCTTTTCCTCAAATTTCCCAGCTGCCCTTGTTTATTGTGCTTGGACTCAGAACCTCTTGCATGGCACAAGCTGTATTTGTCCTGGCTGGAGTTAAGCAGGGAGCCACTGATGGGTGGGTGTAGGACCAGGTTGTTGGTAACCCCCACTGCTCATCAGACCATTGGCTTTGCTGTGCAGATCTGCTCCTGTTCCAGCCCACTGCTTGGTAATGCAGCCATTGCCACAGGTCACACCAGGGTGTCCCACCACACTTCCAACCTCCCCACAGGAGACTTGGGATGCTCCAAGGATGTGCAGTGGTTTAACTGTCAGTTTTACTTAGGAAACTAACAGTGTCAGTGTCTGAATATCTTGCTAGCAGTATCCAGCTCAAAACCATGACAGCTTTAGGGGATCTTATTTTTGAGGAGGGAAATAATTTCCTTTGGCTGTTTCTGTTTTCTCCTCAAGGACAGATTTCTCCAAATATGATTTTACCTTTCTTTTAACCATAAAATAGTGACATCCTTATATAAAGTATTATGACCCTGTGGTCATGAGAGGAGCAGGATTCCAAACTGGAACTAGCTTAAGTTGCTCTTCTGCGCTTCACTTACCTAGCATCAGGTGTATAGAAAACTGTCCTGTCCCTCAGTTCTCAACTGTTCATTAACTCTGTGTCCTGGTTTGAGACTAGAATCTCCAGTTGTTGAGATGAGAATTAAGATCTAAGCCAAGGAATAATAACAAAGAATGGAGAGTTACTTAAGAGATTACGGAAGGTTAAATGGAAAAGAAAAACTCTGGCTTATGTTTAATTGATTCGTGTTGTTTAAAACCAATGATTCAATGTGATTCATCCTGCAGAAGAAGAATACATTTGGGACAAGATCTCTGTGGTCCAGGCTGGTGAGTTCTTTGGCTACATAACAGTAAGAGCCCCTCAGGAGATGGACTTCAGCAAATAGCTCAGTAGCTGCAGCCAAGCTCTGGTAAGGATGTCTTTGGCTCCATACTTTGGGGTGATACTAGAAGAGTGAAAAAGCCCTGATGTGTATCCTCATGGTTGTGCTGTGATCTGGAGATGCTGTATCAAAGAGTCTCAAGGGTACTTGGCAAGGGAAACACATTTTATAGCTCCTGCAACACCAGCTGAAGGTTGGTGCAACTCAGCCAGGGACAGTCAAAAGCCCAGACTTTCCTTCTCCTAGCAAAGGCTTGGTACATGTACCACCAAGAAAGACCTCTGGCTCATGCTCAAGTTCATCCTAATCCTACACAGCAAATCGATGTATTTCTCCAAGTCCTGTTTCACATGAAAAATCCAAGGTGTTCAAGTGCAGATGGAGCAAAAGGGTTTTGCTGAACTGGGATGTTTGAGGCAGTCAGGTGTTCAAATCCAAGCTGGGCAAGTTAAACTTGCTTTGAAAACCCTGTTCTGGGGCTTGCCCAGCACATAGTTCTCCATCTTTCCAGGAACCATTCACCTTCAGCTCTTTTTGCAACATTAAGCTATTCAAGTGCTTGATGTTGTTTGCCAGGAAGGCAGCAGGAGCAGCAGCAACCAGGTCTCACACAGCTGGGAAGGGCTGGTGTTGCAGCAGTGTCTGCACAGCAATGCCCAGTGGCCAAAGGCAGGAGGAAATCTCTTTCTCTCTGGCCTGGAAAGGTGCTTTTTCTGATGCTTTTCAAAGACTCACAGGCTTGCTCAGAAAAACATCTGGGTGTGATTGCAAGTGCTCTTGTGGTTCATCAGTACCTGTTCAGCTGCAGTGAGATCTTTTGAGTCAGCCGAGCCCTGCCAGTGCCACCTCCCTCTTGAGAAGCTCCAGTTGTGAGAAGCAGATGGATGTGTGTGCTGGGCAAGAGGACAAGAGAGCTCTTCTAACCTGCAAATGAGCTCCTCTGGGTTTTCCCTGCTGATGGGCAGCGGGTTAGAAGCACAACTTGTGGAAAAGCTCTTGCAGCTCCTTGTAGCCACTAATCAGCTTTGCAAAGTGCTGTCCTGACGTTTGTCTGCTCCAGGTGAGAAGCATCACTACAGCACATGGGACGTGGTTGCTAAGCAACTGCCTTCAATTAAAACATCTTCTTAGATAGCTGCAATCTATGAGAAATTAGATTCAACTCCTCAGGAGCTGAGACAAGAGCAACCTCTGAACCTAACAGACACCACCACAGATCCCTCCTCCTTTACATCTGCCATTGCTGTCACTTTGCCCAGAATATAAACCTTGGGAGTGTGATTTTATTTCCCTCCAGGTTAGCAAGGTGACTCCTGCATGTGCTTGTCATTAAACATTTTTGGAGTTGCAGGCATCTTGCTGATGTCAGACAGCTCTGAGGAGGAAGAGAAGCTCAAACCAACCTCTGACCTCAGTAGTGTTGTGCTTCTGGCTTGGGAAGCATAAATAACCCAAAAGGCTCAACCTTAGCCTCAAAATGGAGCTCAGATCCAAGAGGCCTCATTTAAAATAAGTTCCAAATAGATAAACTTTTCCAAATGGATTCAAGACTAGAGTTGGAAAAGAGTTTGCCACTTCTGCCCATCACCACTTCCAGCCTCTGCTCCATCTGCCCTGGTCCAGGGTGGCCAAAGCTAGTCCTGTCCTTGGGCTCCAAAGGGCTCCAGCATGGACAGGAGGTTGTCATGCTTGGACTCTGGGATGCACACCTTCACTAAAAGCTTGGTGACACAGCCTCTGCTTCCTACATGCCACAGGTTCCTCAGGTTTGCTTCTCAAAGACTTTTCTTGGCAAGTGCTGTCAGCTTTAGTGTGTTGTTTTCAAGCCTCTCAGCAGCTGGAGTAAAAATATGAGGGAGGTTCTTCTACAAATTAGAAATATTTGCTGGTTTGTTTTTTTTGTTTTTTAATTTTCTAAATTTCCTGGATGCTTTATTGTTTTTTGAAAGGTAAAAAAACCAACCAAACAAACTGAGAACACTCTGGGAGGTGAAATGCTGCTGAAGCATGAGGAAGGGCTGGAAACACAGGAACCAAAAAGCCTTTTACATTGGGAAAGTAAATAAACTCCAGAAATCCTGTTTTGCAATCTCCAAAGTGCCAAAATAACTGAATTTTACTGAAAGCTAAGAGGACCTGAGTGCTTTTTCTTTTATGAAAAAATCACACTTGAGCTGTGTCTGTCCTAGAGACCCCAGGCAGAACCATGGTTCTGTTGTGGGAAATATTTCACAGTATTCATGTCTGTGAAGTCTACCTGGAGTGTTCTGTTTAAGACCTGCATAGCATTTGGAGAAGCACAGACCAAGCCAGAATATTCTGCTGCTTTTTTGAAGCAATCTCTTAACTGCTTCCCTGGCTGAAAGTGAGGCCTCCTGAAGGTGATAGTGTTGGAAGCTCTTACCTGCTGGATTAGTTGATCCAAAGAAGCATAACTACAGAAAAGCAGCAAACGTCTGTTTCATTATGTTCCTGCAAGGTCCAGCACCTTCACTCTTTCTGCTGTCAAAACACCAATGCTCAGTATCCTCCAGATTGCAAAATGGAAATAACCTGAATGCTGAACAGCAACAGAAATGTAGCATAAGCTGTAAAGTACCTAAATCCTAGCTTTTTAAAGGAAAGAATTTCGGATACCTTTTGTGCTCTTGTAGCACTTGTTTTTTTCCCTTGACGTTCACAAAAGAAACAAGTCTGCATGGTTGCTCAGCTGCTGAACAGGGTATCCCACAATTTGCAATTTTCTTTAATTTTTATGCAGAAAATCAGGTGGGTTTTGCTCTGAAACCTGTCAAGTCATGTGATTATTATTTTTTTTTTTGCCTCCAGGATTCCCAGAGCTAAAGCTAATGTGCTCAGCCCACAACTGCAGGGTTTAGCAATTTCCCTCTGGGACTAATCCATGGCCATCTTTTTAATGGGCTTGTAAATTATATGCACTTTATAAAGGGACTACAGTAGACTGAACAATTGTGTTAATGACTCTTATCAAGAGATTAACTGGGAAGGCAGGGTGTAGAAGATTGGATTATTTCACCTGCAAGATTTGCCAAGGGAACATCTTGATGACTCGTCTAATTAGCTCAGTACCATTATATAGTGGTCCCCAGCAGTGCTACAAAAAGTTAGAGGAATTTCTGCTGTGATCCCCCTCTTAAGTGGCACTGTGGCTGTTTCCAGTTGTGTTGGGGTGAATTAGCAGGGTGTAAACAATCTGTCTTTGAAGGAGCTTAAAAAGAAATCTCTTTGCATATGAAGCCTCATACAGGTCGTGATGAATCTGCCAATATGGGGTCCTCACCTTGATAAATCTACTATCCATCTCATGTGCAGCAAGCTGGAGACTGAAGAGAAGACAAAAGGAAAAGAAAAATCCTGTTAATTTAAATGGATTCATTTTGTGAGAGGTTTTTAATTGGAGCTGGGGGCTGGTGCAAGATCAGAAGCTGATGGGGAGCCTGCGTTGGCTGCCTGGCTTACAGCTCAGGTCTGGCGGGGTGGTAGGGAGGGATGGATGATTGGGTGGGTGGGTGGTGCTCTTAGCTCAATCCTGAAAGGCTGTCAGGATCCAAGCAAAGGCATTTGCTTCAGCCTAGGAAGCCCTTTTGCAAATATCCCTACTTATTCACTTGACCTGTGCATGCGTCTCAGCATAATTATGCCCACACTGAAAATAGGTGTGATGCAGATTTAGTTCTTGAGAGTGCTGAGGAAACTTTATGGAAGTTAGATCTGCACAGAACAATGCAAGTCCTTTGTTGCTGCTGAACTTCTGGGAGGTGACATCTGAAGTGGACAATGAGGAACATTGTCTGGGCTGGATGCAGGGGGATGTCCTTTGGAGGGATCTGGCGTTGGAAGGTTGTTCCTCTGTTCCTGCAGCTGTAATGATCTGAATGGTTGAGCAACTTCTGGCTACTAAATATAAAACATTTTCCATTTGTATTAGAAAATACCATATTGCAAGATCAAGAGATGGCAGGGATGGAAAGGAAGGTAGTGCAGGGATGGAGACTGACATAACTCCTGCCTCCTGACTCTAGCAAGCACAGCTCAGTGGGCACATTAATAAGTGGATTGCTGGTTTCTTGGTGCTGGCATAGTTATAAGCTTCAGAATGAGTGAGCAGTTTCATTACTATCAGCATGGAAAAGCTATTTCTCATGTGGAAGACAAACACAAGAGTGTTTTGTGGAAATTACAATGTACATAAAGATTAAGACCCTAATCAAAACTGCTCGGTGCATAGTTCATCATAAGAGAAAAGAGTGTTCCTGGGACTGCAACTATTTTTCTCTGAACCTAAAATTTTCAGATGTGGCTGATCCTCTCTGGGGTCCTCAACCATGGATTTCATGTGGCTGCAGGCTGTGCTGGCACCTCTTACTTATGTGCCTTGAAGATGCGACAATGATTATGACAGTGTCTCATTGCACTGAAAATAGGAACAAAGCATGGTGGCCTGTGCATTTGGGCTGGCTGGGAGCTGGTGGCACCTTCTGGGAGCCAGGGTTGTTGCTTGGTGCTGTGACCAAGAACAAAGCGTGGAAGGGCTTGATGAGCCAGGCCACACTGAGCCACCTTCCATGGCAGCCTCCTCTGTGCATTCCCATCCACCCTCCTCATGGCTTCGAGCTGGTTAATGTTTCTGCTTCTCCTCTGTCCTCCCTGTTCTGACATGGGGACACCTGTCCTGCCCAGGGGGGTGTGTTCCCATCTCTGCACTGTTGGAGCATCCTGGTGTTAAATCCTTGCATTGTTCAAGCCAAGGTGGTGGCTGGGAAGTTGATGGCTTGGGGACTCCTGTGCAGGTGCAGCTGTGATGCAGTGTAACACAGGCCTGTGCATGCTTCTAAAAAACACCTCTTGCTTATGGATCAAATACACATTGCTCAGCCTAAATAGGACTTTCAGAAATGCCAAAAGTGAAGAAAAGTTTCTGTAGTCGATGTGTGTTTATTAGTTTTTCACTGTAATACTCTGAGTCCTAAAGTAGTTAATCAGTCTTCTCTCTTGTGAAAATTAGCAGACAGTGCCACATGCTGAAAAGCTGAAAATTGGATTAATATATTTCTTTTCAGTTTTAAAACAGTCATCTGTTGTTGTCATTAGAAGTAATTGGCTCCCGAGCTATAAAAAGAGCTGCTTCCTTTTTCTGGGGGAAAAAAAGGCTCCACTGGGAGTTCAGAAGATGGATCTGTCATGTCAGATTTTTCCCCTTCCTGGCATGCTGAAATCCATGCTGGCTTGGTTGCAATCTCCTCATATTTTTCTCAAAATTAATATTTTTTTCTCGAAATTAGTCTGAACTCAACTCTGAAAACCTTAGAGGGAGGTGGAAGGTGTGAGTATCTTCTAGTAGGGCAGGCTGGGTGCAGATTTGTAGTCTTTGTAAAGTCACCATTAGACCAAAGCTGTGGTGTATTTTTAGCAAGCAGAATTTTGCAGCCCTTCAGAAGAAAGGTACATTAATGGTAAATTACTTTACTTGGACTGTTGGTGACAGCTGAGGATGGACATGTCTCTTCTCTATAAAAACATTCCCCTACCAATCCCCACGCAGTCTGGCTGATGCTGTTCTCTCCAAGTTGCAGCTTTTGTGCCACAGACAAAGCACAACTCCAGGGTTGTCATTTCCTTCCATTTCTTGAAGATCAAAGTACCATTCCACATGAACCAACAGTCGGTTGAAAAACCTCATTTCATCTGAAACATCTTCTGCAACGCAGTGTCCACGGGAGGTCAGCCCTGGTAGGCTCTGGCTCCATTATCTTCATGGCTCTTCCAGAACTGGACGTGCCCTGTTGGGATTTTGGGGCTGCCTTTTACTACTCAGGGTTTGCAGGGAAGGCTGGTTGCTCTAACAGTGTACGTCGTGGCATTTGGAATGTCAAAATTGTTGGTTTTCTTTGCTTTGGAAACTTGCTTTTGAAAAAAATCAGCATTTCCTACAGCATGTTGGTTGTGATCTAGACCAGCTCTGGTGTAGCAAAGACAACATCTGATGGACAACATGTAACACACATTCTCTACTTTGGTGGAGCTGTGGTGGCTTACACCAGGTCTTGCACTGCCACTACAGGTCCCAGGCAAATGGCATTCAAATCCTAGATAAGGTTTTAGATTCTCCTCATCCTGTGAGTGAGTCCTTTAGTACCTGCTGCCACTTGTTGGGTGGCTGCTACATCTGACTCCAAAAATGTCTGGATTTCAATGAGAAATTGCCTCTTGAATCCCAGTGTGTGTGTATATGTGTGTGTGTGTTGTGGGGTTTTTATCCCCTTGAATTCTAACCTATGAAACACTTCCTTTGCTGAGTCTCCTACAGCACTTTTTCTCTTCCAGACCTTTTGCTAACTGTTCAGACTGGCTGTCGTTTCAGAAGTTGAGAAGCCAAGATGTCAAGAGGCTTCACTCTCTCTAGCTGCTTCCCCAGGCAGAAGTTAAAAGCTTGGGTATTTTGAGGCAGAAGTGGTGCTGCTGAAAGCCCTGACCACACTGACAGCATCAGAAAGAAGAGGCTTTTAAAAAGGAATCTAACTCGGCTTTTTAATGGGATTCATCCTTGTGCAAGGTTTCCAGAGCTGCTGTAACTACAAAATAATGTTGGGTAGCCATGGAGAGATAGATTACTCTTCCTGAGGGCAGAGCTGAGGGAAGGAAAAGAAAACAATTTATTGATATGGTGGAAAGTGGAGAAGAGCTCCACAGGTCATCCTGTGAGTGCTCTCATCCCCTGGGAAACATCACCAGCATTGCTGCATTCCCCTTCTGGCCCTTTGCACCCTCTTAGCAGAAGAGTTAATAGATCAGCCATCCTGGGCATCCTTACAGAGCCAGGATGGTAGCAAAGGGATTAGGCATGAGCTCAGTTCAAATGTATGGAGGCCAAGACTTGCTGCTTTTGTTCCCTATGCTGGGCTCACACTTGGCCAGTGACATTTTGTATCGAGTCCTGTTTTGATTTAAATGATGAGTGAGAAGAGAGCATGGCATGTTTTACAAGATTGAGAAGGGAAACAATTAGATATTATGTCCCAAGGGTATAAAAAGGGAGGAAGGGCTTTCCATGAAGAAAATGAAAATATTACTAATTCATCTATTAAGTGATGAAAGTGTCTTGTGAAACAGGCAGCAAATGCAGCCCCTGGGAATTTTAAGCAGTAATGAGTAAAACTCTGGAAAACATGGCACAGCAGTAAACTGGCTGCTGTGCTGCAGCTTGTCCTTCTCTGCCTTTTTAGGCTTCCAGTGAAAGGACCAAGGCTGTACCTACAACCCACCATCTGGTTCCAGCTTCAGAAACCCCCAGATACCAAGCAGTTGTCACCACCTGACATTTAATTTCCAACTTCATGGAATGCTCTGTGTGTTCAGGGCACAGTAGTAGCTTTTATATTCCAGCCCTCAAAATGGGATGCAAACACATCCCTAGAGCTCCTTGTACCTCTGCTGTACCCCCATTCTGGGCACACAGATGCCACCAGAGATGCTGCTTTGGACACACTTCCCCTGTTGTACACTGAGAGGGATCAGAAGCTTACAGGGACTGTTCATGTAATCCAGTGTGTTTCCCATGGGACCAACCCCTCCATGCTGACATGAATTTGTGCCCAAAATAGTAGTGAGCAAAAGCCTTCCCTGCAAAGGCTCCTGATCTTCCTGTCTTCTTTAGAATCCTTGCATCCTGCTGAGAGGCTTAATTAACACCCCAGTTGACAGGCCTTGTCAGACTGAAGTGTGGATTCCACATCATTTAACACAGGGGCTGTGGGCTGCCCTGGGAAAACAGGGCAAACCAGAAAGGGGAATAAATACAATGGAAAAAGAAATAATAAGATAAAATTAATAGACCTCAAGGTGTTTCACAGACACACAAAGAGTCTGGGGTGGAATCCTCTGTTCAATGAGAAACAAAGTCTTAAAAATCTAGATAACAGTGTCCCTGGGTGTAGGCAGCCCAGAGCAGCGTTGGAGATGGAATGAGGGCAGTTGGGATGCTGGAAAAGCAGCTGAGGCTGTTGCAGTACTGCAATGGGAAGGGTCCATGGAGCAGAGCTGGTGCTCAGGGTGGTTTGGCACCATGTGTGCTGTCCCAGGCTGGCACCATGGACTGGGAGAGGGGAGCAGCGACAGAGACAGCTCTGTCCATCACCCTGCATCTGCCTCCAATGACCACCTCTGGAAAATGGCAGGAGGGGAGAAGGCTTAAGCCCATGAGTTGGCTTTCCGATAGGTGACAGAAAGAGGCATCAGGTGGCTTTGATCAGAGAATGAGTCCTGCATGGCTTCTGGTCTCCAAGGCAGCAGGCATCAAGGCATGTCTGGCTTTGGAGTGAGATGGCAGTGCTCTGGAGGCTGTGCCAGGAAGGGAGGGATGTGTTTGGCACAGGCCTGGGGAGGAGAACTCCTCCCATTGCCTTTGAATTTGCAGCTCTGGAAGGATGAGCTGGGCTACCATGGTGGCTGGCAGGAGTGGCTGGGAAAGCCGTAGGCATCTTCAGAGATGTTTCCAAACAGCAGTGGGGGCTGGAGCTCTAGGCCCTGCCCAGCATCCTGCCTGTACCCACCAGCAGCCCATGTTGAAGTGGTCTCCTGTTCCACCCATGCCTCTCCAATGTAGGGCTTTCTATGTCAAGAGGGTCTCAAACTGTCACTGTTGTGTTTTGTCAGGTGTCTTGCAGAGTAAGGAGAGGAAGAAATGCACATAAATGTGTTTTCTGTTTTCCTGCATAACAGACAATCACCATTCAACAAAATTTTTATTAAGATTTGGAAAAACATCAATGGAAGAGAGAACTGCCCAAAGCTGGTGTGTTCGAGTAACTGCTGCACTCACAATTATAAAATGGGACACCAAATCTATTTTACTGTTGTTTTGGGGCTGCAGTTCTACTGAAATTGAAGCTTTCTCTTCTGATCTCCACCTCCCTGACCCCTTGGGAAGCACTGTGGTATATTCAGTTGGCAGCAACTGACAGAGCTTTTAGGCAGGGATATTCAAACAGTAGCACACATGTCCAAAAAGGATTTTTAAAATTAATTTTTAATATGTGGCCTCTGCTCTGATTTCTCTGTGCTAGTCTAAACCCACTGGTATAAATAGCTCAACTGACCTGAATGGGTATTCTTGGGTACAGCAACAAAAAAGAAGTAAACATGTATCTAGGTATGATCTAGCATCTGCAGATTTCTTCTCTTTCCTTAGAATTTGTTCTAGTCACTGGTTTTTGAAACAGACTTCTTGAAAAGGACTTCAGGGAGTAGTGCATTTGGGTTGTTTTGTACTTCTACTCTCCTGCTTTTCAGTCAGCCTTGATGGCCCTGAATCTGGTGGCTGTCATCACCTCCATGACTGGATGAACGGGAGTTGACATTTCAGTGCAAGCCCAAACAAGGGCCAGAGTCTACAACAACCTCTGGGTCCCTCCATTCAATAAAAAAAGACCCTGAAAACTGCTTCAGGCAGCTGGGTGAGGCTACAAACCATCCCACTGGATGTGCACACCCTGAGCCTGTCCTTGGGCTGTATGGAGCCAAACCCAGTTGATTTGCAGGGAAAAAGGCAGAAGGACCCAGGGCATTTTTGCTTTTAACTAAACACTGACAGCAAAGCCAAGCCAGGTTGTTAAAATGTGTGGAGTGCACTGGGAGCCAGCTTCAGATGGCTCTTTTGAGCAGACTTCTCCCTGGCAAAGGTCTCCAGACTCTGTTGACCCCCTTGGTCCTTTCTGCCATGTATGGTTACAGGCTTTCCTGCCCATAGTTAAATCATTGCAATAGCATGAAAGTACAGATCTACAGGCTGAAAATAATTAATGCATAGACTGTACATGGTAAAGAGCAGAAAGAGACACTTTATTTGGTCTCACACTTCACGTTTTTATTGCTTTTCCTCTCTTAAGGTTCTGTAGGTCTCTATAGCTACCTGGTGCTGTTAAGGTCAGTGTCCAGTGGAAGTAGGAGAATCTGCAGCATGTTTGCCAGTATGTTTACATCACAGCCAGCTTTATAGAGGCACCATAATTCACCATGTGTTCCAACAGAAGCATGGATCTCTTCCAGTTTCATTTTCTGAAGTTGGAGCTCGCAGCTGGGTCACTGCTGGTGTACACGGGGAGATGGATCTCCTGGGGCAGTGGGCTGGAGGAGCAGCATCCTGACCATCCCTGCACCCATCAGCCACCATGGCAGGGCTGAGGGCAAAGCACCCCAGTCCCTTCCTGCAGCAGGGCTGGCTTCATCAATTCTGTTCCAAGGAGCAATAATCAATACTTCATGGTTAATGATGCAAAACTGAAATTAGTATCGATTTTATGTCTCCTTCTCGTCCCAATTATGCAAACATTGCTGTGCCCCCTCTGTACTTGCTTTATATCACAGCTCTTATGAAGACTGGCTTGAGATGGTTAATGGAAAGACTGAATAGTCAAAAATGTCACAACCAATTTGGGATTTTACTTTTGTGGGTTGTTTTTTTTTGTTTGGTCTTCGCCCTGAGGTTAATGGAAAATGATGTCAAACACAAGAAATGATTGATGTAATTCGTGCGGGTTTTGTCACCCAGAGCTATATATAAAGTCAATTGCAAATTGTTTTCACATTCTAAATTACTGTACCTAGCTCCAGGGTACGCTGGGAAAATGGCCAGTGGAAGAAGAAGGGAGAAGAAAAGGTTCTCTCTGAACTGAACAGTGCTTCAAGGAAAACAGTTTTGAAAGTTGCTTGGTTTTAATATGCCAGAGGAGGATGTTCCTCAGCACACGGGGAAAAAAAAAAAGGCAAAAAATAAAAGGGTTTCCCATCTGGATCAATTCCAATAGCTGTGGAGCAGTGGGCAGCCTTTTATCAGCCAGATCATGGCCACAAAATGGTGCTACAATGAGAGACCCCAGGGGCAAAGACTGGGGAAACCTCTGACTTGTCAGCTTGACAGATCTAGTGTATGCATAAAATATATTTTGCAGTGATGGTCCTTCCAGAAATGAAAGCTGTGTTGGGAGTAAACCAGCTATCAACTGTGGTCTTGTTTTGTGATGAACAGGCTAGAATTTTGTACAGGATTAAAAAGCAACAGGTTAAAACTCTCTGTTTCACAAAACTGGGTTTATCTGGGAAAGCAGAAAGTGGAATTGGCTGGTCTGTTGTGTGCCTGGAGACTGCCATAGTCTTATTGGACCAAAAATCTTGGATTCATCCCCAGGTCAGGTCAGATGGACATGATAAAAACATCCTTGTTTTGCCTGTGTAATGTTCTTAGCCTTCCTGGGAATCTTATAAAGAGATTGGGCATGTGTGCTCTGTGCATGTGAGTCCCAGTGATGCCAGGGCACTTGGGGGGATTGTGCCCTGTGAGGTGTGGAAAGCTCAGCCCAGGAATTGCATCCCCTGGAGCACCTGCTTCATTGCAACCAGGTTCTCTTGCACCCCTCAGCTCCCACCCCTTTAGAGCAACAAAACCCTGCCAGCCAGATACAACTGTGTTTTTTAAGCCACATCTCTGTGCTGAACATGGTGGGTAGATTTTTCCCAGGCCATTAGCATGGATGCAGGGATCCCCAGCTAATAAACTTGTGACATCTCTGCTGTTGAAATGGGATCTGATGCAAATACCCTGGTAAAGGCATTGAGCTGTAAATCTTAGGCAGTGACTCTTAATTATGAGACTGAATGCTGTTTGATTGCAGAACAAAGAGAAGTGCCTGATGGTATGAGCTGATGCTCACTTGCCTCTTACCAAGCCCCTCTCCTCTCAAATCAAAGCAGTCACACACCTAAGGCACAAAATAATGCTCTCCTCTTTTGCTCTATTTTTTTTTAATTATTTTTTTTCAGGTCTGCAGGTCTTTCAAACATGTGCTGGACATACTAATAAATGTATTTATCTTTTCACTTGTGCCCTGTGATAAGATGAGGGGCAATGGATTCAAACTCGATTACAGGAAGTTCCACCTCAACATGAGGAAGACCTTCTTTCCTGTGAGAGTGACAGCCCTGGGACAGGCTGCCCAGAGAGGTTGTGGAGTCTCCTTCTCTGGAGACTTTCAAGACCTGTCTGCATGCCTTTCTGAGTGATTTGCCCTAGTTTTTGATCCTGTTCTGGCAGGGAGGTTGGACTAGATGATCTTCAGAGGTCCTTTCCAACCCCTGACATTCTGTGATTGTGTGATTGGTTTCTCTAAATTTAAAAAAAGCCCATAGATATCACCCAAGGGACTGTTTTGCTTCATGGTTGGTTCACAACATCTTGAGGTTGAGGGGAAATGTCCAATGTCAACCAAAGGCTTCCCATAAACACATTGAAATGTGATTGTATTTTCTTTCTCACTTTGCAGGAAGACCTCAGAAGGCTGCAGCACACCTTGGAACAGGTCAATAATGGCAAAGACTTGCTTCAGAGGTAAAAATATGCAATTTCTGCAGGTTCTCACATGTGGTGAAATGAAATGGCTTTTCTTAGGCAACAAGCCTTTTCTGTGGGATGCTCTCTTTGTTGTAGACTGTTTCTCCCTTGGTAATACACTAAATAGTCAAGATTTTGCACCTCTCCCATAAACGATTCTTATTCTTAGTTGCAGGAGGATAATTTCTGAAAACTGCTGATTGAATGATGTAATTCAGTGTCCAGTAAAGTCTCAAAATAACTCCACAGGTTGGGGTCTAATCTTTCACCTTTTCATGCTGAGACCTTTCATTCATGTTGCTAGTCCCGTCCCAAGCAGCGTCCTCAGACCTTTGATTTTTATCTTCCAGCATTTTCAAATTGCTTTCTCAGAGTGATTGGCTTGCAGCACCAATTCCCTGGTCATCATTTATTACAAAGACTTTTTTTCTTCCCATTCCTGTATGGCTTTTGCTGATGTAATTTATTTGCTACCGACGTTGCCATTGTTACTTTTCATTTTTACTCTCCAGCTTTTCTGACGTAGCCCCAGGGATTGAGAGTTAATTTAGCAGGAATATCTGTTATATTGGCCAGTGTTTGATGGGGTTTTTTTTATTTGCAGCAGCTTCTTTGCTGGGTGTGCCTGTCTCTGGAGCTGTGGCATGTGGCAGGTTGAGTGCAAGGGCTCAGGTAGGCTCTGATCTGGAAAATGGATCCAAATTGGTGCTTTTTGTTAACAGCCAAATGGGGCTGGAGAAAGGGACCCAGATGCCTTCCTCCAAAGACAGCAACACCCTCTATTGAGCAGCTCTTGTATGTACTTGTCAAAATTTCAGAATTATTTGGCAGTTACTACAAAAGCATCATGCTGAGATGCACTAAACCCATTTTCTTCTCTTTTCCGTAGTCATCAGCTTGCCATGGATGAAGAAAATAATATTGAAAAATATAATATCAACTTACAGCCCTTGGAATCCAAAGTGAAAATGTAAGTAACAAAGAATGTAATTTCTGCTTTTAAGTGCAGCCGAGTTTCTGATTCCTGAACCACAGAACCCAAACTGTATCCATCTCAGAGTCAATTTAAATATAAAAAAGCCTCAGTTTCACAAGGTGGCTGAGCTCTTCTTTACCTCTAAGCATACAGACATTCTCTTTGAGTTTCAGATGCTGAACTTTAAGGTTGCCACTAACTTTGTAATTTCCTCTGTGAAACTCTAGAATATTTGAAGATTTTCCATCCATACAGAGAGCGTTCTGGTGGGGGGAAGTGCAGTACAGAAGTCTCTTCAGTGCTATTTTTCACAGCTGAGCTGGTTCAAGCTCCTCAGGCATCTCATGGCTCTTGTCTTCAGGTTCACAGGGGGGTGGAGATGTATGTTCAGGGGGACCAGGGTTCCCGGGCTGGAGGGGCAGTGCAGCTTCGTGGCAGTAAGCAAGAAAGCTGGTTTTCCTTGGAACACAGAGCAGCTGCTAGCACTGAGCCAAGGCACATAGGTGACACCTAGCTGCCACCTGGAAGGAGGAGAGAAGCATCGCTGTGGTCTGGTAATGAAGTCTCCAGCTTCCAAATGCAAACGTTGCAGCCTTTGTAAGACATTTTAAGACATTTCCCACATGTTGTGTAGTCTGCTCTGGGGTCAGTTATTCTTGACTGTGCTGGAAAACTTCTGGCAATACTGGGGATAGAACTGAAAACTGCCCCAGGCATCTATCAGAGCACAACACTCCTCTTTGGGCTTCTTCCAGCCCTGGGGCAACATCCAACTGTTCCCAGCTCTGCCCTAACATGGTGCCCCTGGACTTCCCAGCAGACAACTGAAGTTTAACATGTATTAAAAAAATCAGAACATCTTTATGTCAAAGCCCCCAACTGCTTCATGGCCCAAATGGGGTGCAGCTCTCCTCAGAGCTGTGTGCATTGTGTATTACAGATTGAATTCCACTTTCAGCTGAAAAGCTACAGCTAACTCATTATACAGGACATTAAAATATTAATGCTATATTAAAATATTAAAAGGACATGAAGCTTCAAATTAAAATCCAGCCAGTGTCTTTTAGTCATGCAAATATAAGCCAGATGACAGAATAAATTTTCAGGGAGCTTTCAGGAAGGGTAATTATAACTTAACCTCAGTCTATTCTCAAGCTTTAAAACAGAAAGTACATGTAAATATAAACATGTACTGCTGGTATATATTATGCAGTAAAGCTTGAAACTGAAACAATGGAAAGTGTAACTGCTTGAGGCATGGAGATATTGGGGATTAATGCAAAATGCATTTACTGAAAGCTCCTCTGTAGGCACTCGTGTTTAGGGGCTGGGGTAGATATTTCTGCTCATTTTAAAGGTGTTGTATGAAAACAACACAGATCTTAACCTATCTGACTGGCTCTGAAGTGCACCTATCCTGGGGAGGCCGTTTTCTTTCTGAGCTGGTGTTTTTCTATTAAAAAAAAATCCCCAAATCCAGGCATTTGATGAGGGAGCAGGCAGGGTGGAGGAGCTCCCCCCACACAGGGAGGCAGGGCAGCATAGGAGCTTTGCACCATCAGAACAGCTTCAGCAAGGGTCAGGGTGCTCTGCCTGGTTAACAGACACACTGGAGGTCTTACTGCTTTGATATCCCTGTGATTAAACTCTCAATTTCTTAAAAATTCCTTTGGGAGTTCTTTCTAGCTCACTGCACTGTAGCAGGGGTCTCAGGCCAGAATTTAGCTCCACTTCCTTGCAGAGATCATGGGTCATCTTGTGTGCAGATACCCACATATGTGGTATTAATGCCATTACTATCCCAAACACAGCTTTCATTCCCAACATCTTCCCTGGCCTCCAAGACACGTTGAGAGAGGCACAGGCAGTCTGGCACTGCCACCTGCTGAGAGCTGCTCTGGCCTCCTGCTCCCTGGCCACTGCCCAGCTCAAAACATGGAATTGCTTTACAAAATTTTCCCTCAGGTTTTAGAAACTTGGTCAAAGTTTAGGATTTTAAAGCAGAGCTCCTATTGCAAATCCCACATGCTGCTTTAAAGCAGGCTTTAAGTCCCCAGCCACCCAAGATGGAGATGTTAAAGAGGTGGAGATGGTCTGGCTCTGAACTTCCAACCATATCTACCTGATGATCTGAAAGCTGATGTAAACAGAAGATGTTGGAGGCTGTTCTCTCTTTGAAAAAGATAATTCCATATTTTTACTTCATTTGCAAGATAGAAGAGAATTGCTCAGTTCTGTGCAACCTCAAATTTAAGTCTCTTTAGGGATTTGAAATAAAGAATTGCTTCTGCTTAACAGATACCTAACTTGAGTTCAGCTTAAGAGTTGAACCCATGTTACACTAGTGGTGGCTCTCATAAAACCTACAGATGGTGGTTATGAATGATCGTTATCCAAACTGGGAAACAAAATGCCCCAAAAAAGAGAGAACCACCAAAACCACCTCTTCAGTCAAAAATATATGTATTTGAAATGCTTTTGTTGCTGCCTTCCCCTCCCCAACCCTGTGCCTTGGTGTTTGTGGCAGCATCCAGCGAGCATGGCGTGAGTACCTGCAGCGCCAGGACCTGCCGCCCCACGAGCAGCTGGACAAGCGCAGTCCCTCCCCACCCTCCCTCTCCTCAGACAAGATGAGCAGGTCCATCAGCATGAACACCTTTTCTGACAGCAGCACCCCGGTGAGTGCAGTGCTGGGACCAGTTTTCCTATGTTGCTTTTTGTTGGGTTCCTTTCTAGGACTTGGGATGAAGGAAAGCTGAATTACGGGCTCATCATGAAAGAGGGACTTTGAGGGGAGTAGCAGTGTCTCAAACGATCCTGGGAGAAGATGTGTCTCTTGTGGGTGCTGTTGAACTTGGGGCTGTGCTTGTGAGATGTGGATCTCAGGCCCTGGCCCAGGCTGCCCAGGGCAGGGGTGGAGTCCCCATCCCTGGAGGGGTTTCAAAGCCATGCAGATGTGGTGCTGAGGGATGTGGGTTAGTGGTGGCCTTGGCAGTGCTAGCTTAAGGGTTGGACTTGATGATCTTAAAGGTCTTTTCCAACCCTAATGATTCTGATATTTTTTAGTGGACCCAACAGATATTAGCAGATGGGAAAAGGTGTTTCCAAGTGGTGGTGTGGTATTCTGCAGAAAGCAGGGATCTTCACATGTCTTTAGCACTTTGTGGTCTCCAAAAAGCCGAATTGTGGTGCCTTTCCTACAAATAAATGTGTTTTGTAGCGTGGTTGCTTGTTGTTGTTGTGGTGGGGTTTTTTCATGGTGTGTTTTGGTTTTGAATTGTTTGGTTTGTTGGTTTGTTGTTTTTTTTTTTCCTGAAAGAAACTTGGACAAGTTGATCTAAGAATTAAAAATGAAACTTGACTTTGGAGGAAATGTTCACACCACTGTGCAGACTGACTAGCAGCTGGAAGCTCCATTTCTCTTTTTAAGGTGACTCTCAACTCAAAACCTAAATATAGAGGCCATTTCTTTGCAAATAAGTGTCTGTGTGACTTGTTCTGGTGTGGGAACTTTTTGGTCAATAATCAGCTATAGTGCCTGTAAATACTGCTTCCAGCTTTGTGGCAGAATGCAGCAGCTTTGAGGAAACTTGTAGAGAAGAGTTAATAAAATAATTAAATAGTTAAAAAAAAACAAAACCAGAAGGTAGGAATTGCTATGGTGTGTGTTAGACCAGCTAAATAAAAGCAGGAGGTGTCCCACTGTTCAGCTGAACTGAGCAGATCCAACAGCTTTTCTGAGCTAAGAGCTCTGGTTTTGGACTTATGGGGACAACTGGACTCTTTCCTTTGTTGCACCAGGTTCAGAGTGAAGCGAGGTGAGCAGTTCCAGCAGCTGTAGTGTTTGTGACACCCTGCTTAGGCAGCTTGCTTTGGATCTGACAGTATTTAATCAAATATTACTGGGAGTGCACTGTTTTCTTTTTAGATGCTTTGTGTTTGTAGCTGGAGAGCGGGATGATAAACTAGGTTGTGATATTGGGTTATGCACCAACGTGTCATGTATGAAACGAGTTAGGTCCCTCTAATGAGAGAGAAATCTGGGTCTTGTTTTCAGCCGCGGCTGGTGTGAGCTGGAGCTGCCGGGCGGGAGCTCTGAGCCAGCCCCTCGGTTTCCACCAGAGGTCCCTCGTACCCTGCACAGGGAGGCTCTGCATCTGTAACTGAATTTGGAAAACGATGCCTTTGCAGTGCTTTCGGGTCTTTGGGGGTAAAATTATGACATCTGAGAGTTACATATTGGTGGGAAAATGAAGCACGGATACTGGAATTGCTACTTGTTTGTAGCAGCTCACCTCACTTCTGCACCCTGCTTGTTTAATGCAAAGGAATTTGGGAATATTTCCTTACACTTTTCTAGCACCAAGCTTGCCAATAACGTTTGAAAAATAAGGGGACGTTTCTGAAGGCAGAGGAACCCCTTTCTGTTTTGTGTTCTTGATGATACCTAAGGCAGCGAGGGACCCACGCTTGTTAGCACAGGATAATCCTCAGATCTTGGGATGAGGCACCGGAGCTCCAGACAGATGCTGTTGTGCTTTTCAGGATCCTCACAAAGCATTTAAAAGTAAACCTACTGATTTAAGATGGTTTTCTGTCTTCACCACAGGGCGTTGTGGGCATCTTGGAAGCAGGAAAGGTTTGTAGCAGATAAGGAGAAGCCTTTAGTGCCGAGCTCAGCAGGTGCCCTAAGAACAAGGTGGTAGAAGGCATGAGATCTGGTGGGGAGGTGTTATGGGGTATGGCCTGAGAACAGCTAGGGCCACAAAGCAAAAACTGTGTCCTTGGCCACACATGTTCAGGATAGACTCAGATCTAATGCAGTAGTGAGTGTTTCTGTCTGAGACACATGTGCTTTCCTGATGGTGAATGTCACATGCTTTTGGTTTGGAATTGATGCTATCAGGTTTGGGGCAGGGACAAGACCAGAACAAGACAGGGACGATTGACCTTGAACTGTTAACATATGAATGGGAGAGTAATTGATTGTCTTCACCAAATAATGACTGGTGCAGAATTAAATGCTCTGTTTTGTACTGTGAGTTATGTTTTCTGCTCTAGTAAAAGGTAACCTTAAAACAGGAGAAAAAAGTCTGAGTGCAGAGAAACCACTGCTGGATCCATCTGTAATTTTACACTGCCTTGAAGTTTTGTGTTTCTAAGACCCAAGCTGGAAGCTGGGGAATAATCAAGTGGCCAAACACACCCATTTGCCAAGTCCTCTGTTTGGCCAGAACAAGAGCTGTGAAACATGGAACACATTGATTACAATGCTGTTCCTTTTGCAGAAGTGATGAGGCTCTTTCAAAGTGTTTGTGCTGTAGTGCACAACATTCTCTTGGGCCTGCCTCTCAGCAGTAAACTGTTAGAATGGGCAGAGTGGCAGAGAAAGGACACATCTCGAATGATGAGATAGGAAACGGACTTCTCTTGTTCAGTCACTGCTTAGCAGGCTAGCAAAGGAAGGATTTGCCAGCCACGTGTGTGCAGGATGGGTGGTTTCCTAACTGCTGGAAAAGGTCTGCTGTCAGTCACTGATCACATTGTTGTATTAGGAGCATACAGGCTGCATTGACACTGTCTTTAGTTGCTTTTGTTTCCCTTTGGCATGTTCATCTTCAATCAAAAAACAAGGAGCAAGACAAACAATAAGTTTGAGGAAGAATGTTCTTCCTTACAAATACTTTATTTCTTTTTGTGGTGTAGAAAGGTGGCAAAACTTACCTTCCTGTGTGGTGTGTGACTGAGCTTCTCTCTTTTCCCCATACATAGACAACTGTATCTATAGTTACTAAGAAAAAAAGATGATGCCAGATATGTCCCACTACCATGTGGTTCTGGTTATGACCTGTGTTCCAGGAGACATCATTGTGTCTTTTTAAATGATCCAGCTGCAAAGACATGATCTGTGAAGGCCACAGAAAACCTGATAATGCTTGACGAGTGAAAGCTGGTGCAAGACATACCTGCATCCAGAGTTCTTACAGAGTTGCAGTGGCTTCTTGATTTATTTGTTTATTATTATTTTTTCACTTAAATTAGAAACATTGGGATGGACACGAAATGAATTGGTTCCGCTCTGGGCAGGCGTGGCTTCAGCTGGGCAGGCATCCCTGCTGGCTGATTCGAAACGACACGTCCGAGAGGGCGTCTTCCCCCCTGCAGCCCCTCCCCTGCTAGAACTTGCAAAGAGAGGAGGGAAATGGAGCCCCCGCAGCCCCGCGGGCTCTGCCCTCCGCGGGGCAGCACCGCGGAGAGCGGCAGCACCGCGGAGAGCGGCAGCACCGCGGAGAGCTCCCAGCCCCTCAGGTGCGCTCTTCCAAATGGGACCGCATGGATATTTTTTGTAGCCTCTCTCCATCGGTTGGTGTCACAGAAAGCAATTGCCAAGGCCTTTCTCCACACCCCACCACCCCCCCCAGCTGGATTAGCTAAAAATGCAGCATAAACCAAATCCGCAGCAAAAGCCAGGTTCTTAACTTGGTCTCCCAAGGATACTTACTATTGGCAATAAAACCCATGTCACTGCAGGCTGATCACAGGGTCAAGTGCCTGTTACTCTCTAACTTTCAGGACAAAACCAATGAGCACAAACTGAAAGACAAGAGATTCTGTCTGAACCTTAGGAAATACTTTTTTATTTTTACTGTGAGGGTGACCAACTGGCACAGGTTGCCCAGAGACAATGTGGAGTCTCTGTCCTTGGATATATTCAAAAGCCATCTAGCCATGGTCCTGGGAAAACTGTTCTAGGTGGCCCTGCTTGATCAGGGGGGATTGGACCTGGTGATCTCTAGAGGTGTTTTTCAACATCAGACATTCTGTGATTCTGTGAAGTAGTCAGTAGGAACTGGAGTGAAATGGTTGAACGTGAAGCATAATATCAGATCAAAGTTAAACAGACAACTGCAAAGAAACATTTGCAGCTCATTCTGTTTGTAATTAAGCCTTTTATCTGGCTCAAGTTCTTATCTTGTACGTTGGGGAATTTGGGCAGCAATAAACAAACATTTTTACTTAGTAAGATTAAGTTTATTATTGGGGAGAGAAGGATCCTTTGTAAAGTAGCAAAACAAAAATATGTAGGAATTTGATTTCTTTATTAAAATCCTGTTGGGTTTTTTGTATAGTCTAATAGTGATGCCCATACAGTTCACCCACCTCCCCACACTCATCCTGGGAGAAAATAATTTTCCACACTACAAATGTAAAATAGTAACTTTTAAATGCAGATTGACGACTAAAACCCATAAGTACTTACTGTGGGCAGAATTTAAGTGCCTATTTTTCTTTCAATCATAAAATGTACAGCGTGCAAATACTTCTAATGTGTGGGCAGGAATCTCTCCAGAAAACCAACAGTTCAGAACGTTTTCTTCGTAACTTGCAAACTTCTGTAGATGGAATAAAGAGAAGAAGAAAAAAAAAATCAGGCACACTGCTACCACATGCTGCCCACTGAAAACTATTTAACTCTTTGGTAGCAGTTAGTTTCCTTTTTAGCTCTTTCCAGCCCTTTAATAGATGTTTATTTTTTAAACACTGTCTTGTCGGGATGAAATCTATTCCATTGTTTTAGTACCGGTTACCTCTGGTGATCTGGGACTGTATCATAGCCTGAAAGTTCAGAAATGTGGAGTTTTCTAGATGAGTTTTGGACAATCTCATGTGTTTTCATATTTCATTTGCTCTACCAGAAGTTGTCATGCTTATGGCTTAGGAAAAAAAATGTCCTGAATGCTTTCTAACATCACCTATTTATAAACCTTGTCACCTTTAGCTAAAGTGAGCTTGGCTCTGTGTGCTGCATTGCAGTGCTATTTAGAAGCAAGAAAAAGGTCTGTGGGAAAACCTGGGCTCCACCATGGCAGGTTTAAAACTCCTCATGCCTTAAAACAGCCAGAGCCCAACCCTCCAGGGCCTGGATCTGCAGGCTGGACATCAGGGGTTGGTGTGATTTTTTTGCATTATCATCTAAGTTTTGGGGTTTTTTTAAGAATGTGAATTTTAACATGCAAGATTGAAGGGATGATTTCAGTCCATTAATTCATCCTTTTTCTGACACTGATGGAAAGACATACAGCATCCTGCCTGACATAATTTAAAATGAGACATTTCCAAAAGAAACCTGCCTTCAAGACTGGAAAGCAAGGACTTTTGCTGGTGTCTCCGCCATAGACATTCTGATGGGGCTTGGACCCTCTGACTTGTAGGCAGATGGTCTCATTGTTTCCACCTGTAATGTAAATTGTGTTCGTTTTGCTTCTTTTGGAGGCTAAAAAAAATCTGTGTACTAGAGCCACAAGAGTTTGATGTGTCTTGCTATATTCCATCTCTGAGGATTTGGCAACACACTGTAGGAAAAAAGAGGAAGAGGCTGAGGAAAAACCAGATGCCAACAGGATTTTTTTCCTGCCCAGACCCCGTGCCAGATGGTACATGAGCTGAAGGGTAGGGATTCCTCTCCAGTACTGAGTCCTTAAAATATCTAGGAAAACCATAGCTGTGGTCTTCTGCACCTTGGTGACATCCTGACCTGTAATTGCTGCTCTGGTGCAGGACACAGTGACACAAAACCTGGAGATTTTTAACTCCTCCTACATCAGATCAGTGCCCACTTGGTTTCCCTTGGATATTCTGGATCTCAGCTCCAATAACTGACTGAAGTTGTTGCTCCTAGGAAGAAGGCCAGGTTAATCAAACAGGTCTCTGGGACATTGCACTCATAGAGACTCCTTTTCCTTCACCACAGCACTTGTGCATTCCCTCACCCCTATTTTTTTCTCCCTTTCTATGATTTCCTACCTCCCCTTCTGCTTGTTACATCCCTGCAGCAACCCCCTGCTCACACCCTCCCCGTGTGGAACTGCAAGTGTGTCTTTATCCCAGTACAGCATGGGTGCAGTAAATAACATAATAAATGATTCTTTGTTGAGATGACAACCCTCATCTCACCCTTTCCCCCTAGTTTGGTTTTTTCCTTGTAGCCTTTTCTGTTCCTCATTTCCATCTGCTTCAGCCCCACACACAACCCTGCTTGTATGTCCTGCTTTAAATAAACAAGGAATTAGGCTGTAACACATTAAAAAAATAAAAACACATTGACAAAATTAGAGTTCCACATTTGGGTAACAAAAAATAGCTTCAACTTTCCAAACAGAATTCCTGCTTTGTCTGAGACTGAGCCCAGGGCAGCTCTGGTCTGGGATGGACATGTTTGAGAAAAACAGTATTCTTCTGAAAAGCAGAATAGAGATTGTAGGAGTGATTTTGGGATGATGAGTGACACCCAGTCCTGTTGCTTTGCCCTCTTTCAAGCTAAAGAATATTTCCCTTGGTTTTCTTTATGGCTGCTTTGTTACTGAGAGTAAATATTAAACTATGAGCAGGAGTTGTTCCAACATGCACCAGTAATCCTGTGTAGCTTTAATCAGACATGGATTAAGGTTTCAGCTGGGACTGTAAAGCAGATTTTTCCCTCTGGTGGTAACCAGACAGTACTAGCAGGAGGGTGGTGCTTGGTTTAGGTGGAGCTTCCCCAGCTTGTGAGGATGAGCAGGGGGAGCACCAGTGCCAAGCAAAGCAGGACTTGATTCACTGCTTACCAAGCTATGACTCAATACTGCAAAGCATCTCAGAGACTTTAATTGTGATAAATTTATTAATGTCCTTAATGATAACAAACAACATTTTATGTATTTACAAACCACAGCACACTCTAGCACAGTACTGGAGGGTCTGCCAGGAAGCCTCCTAATTTTGTTTGGGAAGGTCAAATGAAGAATAGTAATTATTTCTGGTTGTCTGGAATGGATGAGTAGTGCTCTCAGAGCCAAATGAATCCAAAATGAAGTTGATGAAATAAGAGCAGATTTGACATAATATGAAGGTAGTAAGATGGGAAGAAGAGATCCAGTTGGGAAAAGCCTTTTTTGTCCTTCTTCCCTGTGCTGGACCCTCAAAGTTGTGTTTGTTTTGCTCAGGGATGCATCAAGGTTTGATTCTAAAAGTAGAACAAAATCTATTTGCAGCTTCTGCGTGTTTCTAGGTCCCAACATCTGCAAGTGATGATGTGTTTTGCACCAGCAGGAGTGAGGAGAAGGAGCTGAGGGGAAGGGGAGGCCAATTTACTGAAATCAGTGCAATCTACAGCTAAAAGGAAGCAGAGTATTGATACAGGGAACCCTCTATCTTTTCTATAAGGCTGGCTTCTTGACTGGAAATGGCAAAGGGCAGGGGGAGCTGCTGATCAATACTTGCTATATAATGTAAAAATACAGATCTTTATGTTTGCATTCAAATAGCATTGATGGAAACATTATGAAAGATGAGGAAAGCAAAGCCAGCAGGGGGATGGAAAGGGCTTAATTAGAAATCAAACATTTGATGATTTTGTGCAAAACATGAAGGCTGGTGTGGGTTGTAAGATAGTATTTGAAATTAGGTGAACATGACAACAAATGTCCTTTTCAGTGCCTTTGATTGGCTTCAGACAATTCCAGCCCCAAAGCTGAGCAGAGCTCACACAACCCGGCCTTGGGCTGATATTTATCTTTTGAAGGGGGATTTGATGGAGAAATTGTGGTTTTTTTGGTGAGGCTGTGTATGTATGTGGACATACACATAATAATCTGGAATGACTCTGTATGCTTAACTCTCATATAAATAGTGTCCCACGGGGCTTTTAGATGCCAGGATGCACAAGGGCCATGCCAGTTCCCTTTGATGGGATCAGAACTCCAATAGATGTCCTTTCCTTTCTGTGTGTGTGTGGAATGTTGGCTGTTGATGTGGTTAATCAATCTGATACACTGCAGGGTTGGGGCAGCAAAATCAATTAAAAAATTATCTCAGTTGATGACAAAATGTCTAACGAGACACGTTTGAACTGGGCTTCTGTGGGAGTATTTGATGGGGACGTGGAGCTTGGGAGAACTGGTAACAGTGTCATCCTACTGGAATGGGAACTGGCTCCCAGCAGGATTACCCTGCTTAGTCATGATGGGAGCTCTTAAAAGCAGGAAGTTTATTTTAGAACTTCACGTGTCCTGCTTCAGAGAACTGGGCTGAATACTCCATAAATGTTTTCTAAGACAATTTTATCCACAATGTCTCCTTAATTCCCATGGCATGGAAGTGCCACACTCTGCCTTTCACAAAGCTTGATCCCAAAAACAAAAATAGTAGTAATGAAGACTTAATGGTTAATCAAGCAGGTGGGTGCAGAGAAGAATCAGAGCATTATAGAAAGTACTAGGAAGGTTTCTTTCCAGCCCTGTGGCAACATCCTGAAAACCCAGAATTTCACGTGTCTCAGGAACTGTTCTAAGTGTGCAGCTAAAATATGTAATTACTAATGAGATTCTCTGGGATCCCAGATTTCTGCCCTGGGTGTTGGTAGAGCAGGGTAGAGCCAGGCATGGGTGAGGAGAGAGCACAGCAGAGTCTGCTAGTCCTGGCTCCTCAGATGTGCTGGGAAAGAACAGGCATTGGGAATTCCAAAAAATAGAGATCACAGAATAACATCATAGAATCATGAAATGGTTTGTGTTGGAAGGGAACTAAAAGACCATCTAGTCCCAAACCTTTGCCATGGGCAGAGACACCTCCCACCAGCCCAGGTTGCTCCAAGCCCCATCCAACCTGCCCTTCAACACTGCCAGGGATGGGGCAGCCACAGCTTCCCTGGGCAACCTGGGCCAGGGTCTCACCACCCTCACAGCAAAGAATTTCCTCCTAATCTCTCATCTCAATCTCCCCCCTTCCGGTTTAAAACCATTCCCCCTCACCCCATCACACCAAGCCCTTGTCCAAAGTCCCTCTCCAGCTTTCCTGGAGCCCCTTCAGGCACTGGAAGGTGCTCTCAGGTCTCCCTGGAGCCTTCTCTTCTCCAGGCTGAACACCCCAACTCTCAGCCTGTCTCCAGCCTTCAGGTCACCTTTGTGGCACTCCTGTTGTCATCCCTCCCCATGTGTGGGGACGGTGCAGCAGAAGCCAGAGCTCAGACAGGCATGTTTGCCAAGACAAATATTCAAGCAGTGGAGAAAATGAGAGTGGCTTTTGAATGGGGAAGAGAAGACAACCCAAAAGCTGAGCAGAGGGTCTGTGTGGTTTGTTCTGACCTGGCAGTATCTTGCAGGTAACACATTCATTTATCCCTCCCATCCCCTTGGTCATGACTGCTTCTGTCATCTCATGCCTGAGGTCTGTTATGGTCTTCCTCTAGTGATGGGTACAAATTACTACAGAGCAGATAAGATTGCAGAATTGTTTTTCTTTCCAGCAACTGCTGCTGCCGTTTCATTTTTCCATCTCTCAGTTATGTGGGAAGGGCACGGGGTGGTTTGTCTCCAACTCAGAATTACTTGAGACTGGGAGGTTTCCAGCTGCACGTTTTCCCTGAGGCAGGTGACTGTGCTCACTGGAATTAATTATATTCTGATGTTACCAACAAAAAGAGGGGGAAATGTAGGAAATCTATGTAATAGACAATACAGTCATGGTTAGTAGGAACAGGAGGAATTAAATATATAAAATACATGTACTAAAAATTTATTAATACGTAGAGAAAACCCTACTGAAATAGCCAGAGCCATCACAGTCTATTAGTGGCCATATCCACAGTGAAATGTGGCAGCAGAACTTTAATGGGGTCTATTACAGAGCAGTGGATCTTTCCAAATATATTCTGTTTATATCCTCCTAAAGTGGAAAGTATTTGTTTCTGCTCATAAAATAAATGTTTAGATTAAATACACTGGAAAAGTGGATTTTTACCGGAACTGTTTTAGCTGTTTCTCTCACTGCTCTGAAACTAAGCAGCCAAATAGCAAACATTGTCCTGACCTTTGGGAGACTCTAAATCTATTTCTATAACTACATTTTTGAGCCAACTTGACTGCTTATGTACATGAAATGACTTCTTAGGATCAGCTAAAGTTCATGAGTGAGGTGTGTATGACATTGTAGGAGGGAGAATGTGCTGAACCAACAGCAGTTTAGAAGCCCTGAGACCTTTTGCAAAAGTCCTAATTGTACCATTCAGATGATACAAGAACTTTCCACACAGGAATTATCAAATCTTAGTCATACCTTGAATTCGTTAAGAGTAAATTATTAGTCGGGTGGTTAACCTCTTAATGTTAACTGTCTGGTTTTGCTTTGGTCAAATTCCAAGAATAAATGACTTTATAAAATCAGCTGGATCCAGGCTGGCAGTTTTGCTATTATAAATGATCATATATTATTTATCTGTGCCAGTAACATGTGGAAGAGAATCCTTTCCAGAAGGAGTTCTTGCACAACTGGGTGTTAGTAGTTTTGTGAGCAGATCCTTCCCTGAGGTAATAGATTTTTTCACCTAAATGGTTTAAGACGCAATTTTCTGATGTATTTGGTCATTGTTTGGCTTGAGAAGTGACTCTGTGGATATTGGAGATGAAATTATCCCCCAGCTTCCCACGTTCAGTAACACTTGTCATGGATGTATTGTCACAAATGACGTGGGTTTAAATAGCACAGATTTCAGCACAACCTGGTGCTGTGCTCTCTAAAACTGTGCAAAAACCTTGTATAGGATGTAACTTCCCAGTGTGGGAACCAGGGGGGCAGCTCCAGGTGTAAGGGGGCCATGAGGGATGGGGCAGCCCCTGGGGAATCAGCTGCAAGGAGGGGAAAGCACACGGGGGAATCCTCCACCCCGAAAGAATGGAAAAAAATTAACTCTGTAGCCAAAGAAGTTTTGTCCCCAGTGACCTCGTTTGTTTGGACCATGTGAGCTCATGTGTTTTTCTAGTCGTGGATTTAACAGAATTAATGATACAGCCTTGGATCCATAGGATTTCTTTAAAAATACATTGTGCTACCCTGAGACAGCACTTTTCTTTTTGAGTTCTGAATAGAACTTATCACTGATTCAGTAAAGCTGTTGGGACTTGTTCCAGCTAGTTGGGTTGATCTGACTGTTCCAGGTCCTCAGGAAAAAAAGAGTAAGACAGGACACAAACCAAACCTTTTCTGGTAGTTGAAATCTTCTGGAGTGTGTCTTAATAACCTGTACTGTAAAGGATTGAGGTTCATATGTTTTTTTGACATCTTATGCTTTCACTTACATCCCATCCCGTTTGCAGAGCTCTCTCCTGTCCTCTCTGCCAGTCTAATTGCCCCTTGTTAGGAGACATTTAATGAAACATTTTTGCTCCTGTTGGACAGGGCAATTGCTGGGGGGGCAAAATGATGTACATCAGGAGCACAGAGTATCAGAAGAGCCCTGGGTGAGCTGTGGAATATTGCTGTAGTCTGTGATACCTGACATTTCAGTGCTGTCTCTAATCAGGCATTCTTCACGTCGTGTGCAACAGTCATGTTGCTTCATTATTTTAAAATTTAGAAGCTTTTGTTTTTCCAGCTAAAACCCGTGTTTCCAGCTCCTCATTATGGTGCTGGTTTAATTGCATTACTTCTCTCATTGTGCGATTGAATATGGCCATTCAGCTAGAAAAAAGCTGCTGGAATAATGTAAATGGGCAAGCTTCGGTCTTTCCAAGGTATTTAAAATTCTATTGCTGTTCCCCTAAGCCACAGACAGTGGATTATTTTTCATGGACAGACAGTGCATCCTTCTCTTGGGGGTTTTATGGACAGACTGTATAAAATGATAATGCAATGAATGGGGCACCTGCCATACTCTATCAGCTGCCTAAATCAGCTGTTTCAGGCAGAAATTCAATATAACAGAATACATTTCAAATAGATTTTCAGGTACAAGGTGTAATAAGGAATTTTAAGAGTATTCTTGATTCATTTGCACCAAGATAGCTCTAAAGACATTTATGTTGCTTCAATAAAGATGTAGTTAAGATGCTTTCAAATCCTCTTCAAAATAATAAAATGGTTTGGTACTCTGAGGAGCTAAGAATAATAACATATTATTGTTATATTTGACTATGATGGTGTCCAGAAGTCTTAGATATTCTGCAGCTGGTTGGATAAAACATTACTGGTTTAGTGAGGTAAAAAACGAGCATCTTGCTCTAAAGAGCAGTTTGGGGATAGAAAGAAAGAGAAGGTTCTGCATGAAACAATAAAATCCTTCCTGGATTGTTTTTTTTAAATGCAAAGTAAGTGCAATGATGAAATATAAATAAATTAGCATGACCTGATACATGGTAACTTCATGGTGTTTCCCTACACTGCAGAGCTGGTTGCCCTCGCCTGCAAAGACCTGCTGCAATCATTCCTGAGCAGCCCGGAGTGTTGTGATTCATATTGTCTCTTGTGTTTCATTTTGCTAAGTTGGAATGAAAACCCAAAAATTAAATCTTGAAGCCAGATTTCAGAATGAAAGTTTGGAAACTGACATATGCAGCACAGAGGTGCTCTGGAGAATTCAGTGGTTGGAGTCCAGAGCAGTGTGTGTTGGCATGCAGAGCAGGTACAGTTATGAGCATGGCTGCTCTCCCAAAGACTGGCAAACTGCTGTAGACAACAGCACTGGAAAGCCTGGCATGATTTCTTGCCCCCTTGGTGCCCCTTTTTCTACTTCTCTTTCTGATGGTAAGATATTTTCTAGACTTGCTTTGGAAGTAATTCTTAAATTACCATCAAGAGGTGGGCTTCCATGGGCTGTTGTTGGGCAGCTCTGCACATCTCTCTGCCCCTTCCTGTTTCTGAGCTTGTGGAATCTCTGCAAAAAAACCCAAACCCGCTTGATTGAGACATAAACCTTCTGTAAGACCCCATGGCAAGGATCAGTGAGGCTCAGAAGAGCTTAGGTCTTGCACTTTCAAATCCCAGTCTGTTTTCCACTTCTCTATTGCCATCCAGCAGGTCTAATCCTGCTATACTATTGTTACGTGTAGAGGGGATTGAACTTGATGCTCAGATCGTGACCTTTCAGGAGAGACTTTTGCTCCCTCCTGGAGAAGGCTTTGTGAGGGCATGGATCTCCCTCAAATGTGAAGTTGGATCAGCACCTTATTAAACATCCTCAAACCCAACTTGATACCATAAAAATAACCTGAAGTTTCTTAACTCACTTTCACAGGAGGAGGTTTAATTATAAAAAAAAATAAATAAAAAATATCCACATTTAGTGAAGAGGCATTTTAATTTTAAACCTTCATACTTTTTCCCCCTCATGCCTTTAGCAGCAGCACAGACCTTTGCCCCTGACCATGGTGTGTGCTGCAAATTCCTTCCAGCCCCTACATCTTGGGGAACAGAGTCCTGCCATGCCCCTGTTTTAGACCTGGCTCCCTGAAAGAGAAGAGCACTCTGTCGTGCATTAGAGGGCACCACCACATGAGAGACTCTAGCATCATGCCAAAGAAGGCAGAGGCTGTTACTGAATCCTCTGGCTATGGAAAAAGAGTGCCAGTGCCTCTGGCTCTCAGGGAGTGTCTTTTCCAGCAGCACTGAAGGGCTTGGTTTGGGTCTTCTACAGCATCACTGCTGTTTGTCTAGAGTCTTTGCTGTACAGTGTAGCTCTTGTGTGATCGAATGGCTGATGCCAGCCATGTAAAAGGTGCTGAAAATGTGTGGAAACTCTCTGGGCACATGAGCCTCTCTCTAGGCAATGCTTTATTCCATTAACCTGAGCATAAAGCTGGATGAAAAGAGAGGGGGAGTTACAGAAAGGATTCTCTTAAAACATGTCAGAATGAGTCATGTCTGAGCAGGTTTGTTTCAGCCTGTGCATCTTGGTTTATTCTCAAACTCTGGCTCTTTAAAGAGGGATTATTTTTTTTTTAATTATCATTTTGTGCAAATCTAGACTCCCCATATGGTTGCATTAGAAGTAGTTTCTATCACAACTTACTGTTTTGATTTTTTTTTCCCCTTAATTGGGACTAAAAAGCACCTTGAGCATCAGCTGGCAATGGCAGCTGCTCTTCTACCCTGTGTGCAGTGTAGCTCAGCGTGTCCCCTGGTTACTGAGCAGCCAAATCAGTGGGGACAAGTGATGTTTCTAATGTCCCTGGTGGTTTTGCTGGTGTGTGGCTGTGCTGGATTGATTGCTGGCTAGAAGTGAACCCTTGTTTTCTTGGTTCTCTTGCTTCTCCCACAGGCTTTTAACAGATGTTCCCTAACCTGAGTTTAGGTGGTTGGTGTTAACCTGGGCACCCGTTACAGAGCTGGGCAGATGTCACAGGGTGTTTGCTGTTTATTTACTTGGTTAAATAACATTTGCTTGGCTAAAAACCAGCTTGTTCAGCCTCTCTTCCATGATTTCTTACTGGTTTAAAACACCAAAACATTATACATTTAAAAATTACCTTGGATGTTTAAATGAAAGACAGATTAGAGAGTGTTTTTCTGAAACTATTCTGGAGTACTTGGAAAAGAGGGAATTAGTTTGTTTGCCATAGCAGAATTCCTTGGCTTGTGCAATTGTGACCAAGATATCTATTTGGAAACAATATAAAGAGTTTATGTTTCATAATTTTTCTTTATTGTGGAAATATTTTATGCAAATATTCAGGGTAGGAAGATGTTGCCAGATGGAAAGGCAATAGTTGTAGGATTTTTCCTGGCACTTTTGACAGAATATATAATACTGAACGGCTTTATGCTAATGCTTTGCACTGGAATTCATATTTTATAGCTACTTTGAAATGCAAATTTTTTTAAAAAAAGGTTTCAAAATGGAAAACCTTGCCCTCTAAGAAGTGCAGGAGCATGCAGAGAAGTACGTAGCTCTGTTAGCTCCCAAGTACTGCCATGGATGGTGTGCAAGAGGATGATCTTTATGCTACAAAATGTGAGCTGGAAAGCTTAAAATGCTGCTGTCCTGTGGGACCTTCTACTTTGCTGGGCAAGTGCCAGCGAATTGAGCTTCTGAACAAAGTCAATTTTACCAATGGGGCTGGAGAAATATTAAAACTCCAAGGATGGGTGTAAATGCCATGGAATTAATGTGCCAGGTAGTTAGTGATGCCCTGATCATAAAACTGCCTCCATGGGTCCACCCAGTAGGTAGGAGCTCAGATACCAACCAACCTTTTCCTATAATATCACAGCAGCAAATATCCAGATATCAGAGAATCTAATTTCCTACCAATTACATCCCCTGTGAGCTACTGCTAAGGTGAAGTTTTATTGATATTCGCAGAAAGAAATCACAGCTGGGGGAAAGCTCAATTTTAAGCACACTTTATCCACCCAGAGCTCAGTCCTGTCCCCACATCTCTGCATTCTCTTGCTCCACTTGGAAAATACCAACGCGATCAGACCTGGTTGAGGATTGTTTACACCCTAACATAAAAACTTCTCCAATTAGCAGGAGTTTATCTGCAGTGACTGCAGGGAGTTTCCAGGTAACTTCATGCTCCTTAATCTTAACCAGTTCTCAGGTCTGGTTTTACCAGAGCAGTTAAGGGATTTCTAGCCTCTCTAGCAGTCAGGGTATCCTGGCCTCTTCCCACAGCATCACCACCAGTTCTGGCACTAGAATAAGCTTAAATCCCCAGTGTTTTAAACAAAAATGAATTATAATTTAAATAAAAAGATTTTTTAAATTATTATAATCCAAGAAATCTGCTCATGGCACCCAGCAGAGCAGAGGGGGAGTCTGCAGGGTGCTGACTGTGAGCCAAGGTTTGGGAGTTCCTAGTCTGGCATTCAGCCACTGCAATAAATGGCAACTCATAATCTGCTAATACAGAGCCAAATCATGGCAGCATTCTCAGTTTAATTTCTAAAACATGTATTTCACTGAGGTGTAAGGGGTGTTTTACATGCTGGAAATATTAATGTTCATTGTGGGCATCATACGCTCCTTCCGTGTGCTGCAGTCAAGTCGTTCACCACCACAGAGCACCCCTAATTAAGAGCTGACAGAAATGGAAGTATGTAAAAGTGAAAGGAGCCCCCTAATATTCACCCGTGTTGCAGCACAGGTTTTCCAGTTAGGCCTTGAAAATTGTTTTTCTGGTGGTGAAGCTTGAGCTCCATGGGTCAGGCACAGAATTTGTACAAATTGCTTTGAGGTAGAAACACGCTACCTGACAAAATGTGGTCTGTTCCTTGGTTTTTCTTAGGAGTCTTTACAGTGGGAAAATGTGAAGTTGTGTTCGAGTTGTTTAATTGGAAATAATCTTCTTTTAATGGGAGATAAACAGTATATTCTCTGCCCATCTGCAGATGAGGAGAGGGTGGGGAACTGCTTTGGGGACTCGATTGCTCCCTGCAGCCACAGTACTCGTGGAGCACTCACAGCATCCCTGGTTCCTGAATCCACAGTGGTTCTTTTCCACAACCATAGTCCTAGGACAAAGCCAGAATTCCCATTAGCTCTAAAATAGCTCAGATACCAAGGGAAGAAAAGACCCACACAGTCATTTCATGGGGTCTTTTCAACTCCTTTTCCATTTTTCTAAATGTCTGATCAACCTTGGCTCACCAGGAGCGACTCATGCTGCATCCAACACGTGTGAGGGAATTAGGGCTCACCATCTGCCAGAAAGAGTCCCTTAAAATTGTTCTCCCTTTTCAATTGGAATAAGATTTTATGAAAAACAGACACATTAAGAAGTGTTTGGTATCAATTATGAGTGAGAATGATTTCCAGTTTTGGAGGGATGTACCCTCCAGGAAAGGATTCCTGCCTCTTCTCTGGGCTCATATTGTGCCAGCTCAGGACAGGCATGGAAATAGAATCTTATGCTTCATTAGCATAATATGTAATATAATCACTGACCATTACCAGAAACCAAACCAAACAGAACATTAGGGATATTATCAGGAAGAAATTATACTTGTATATTTCACAATCTTGATCTCAAGGCTCAAAGTGTTGGGGATGCATTCCCAGTGCTCAAACTGGCTTTTGGAGGGTGTAGCTGTGTGTGGGGAAAAAATGGGCTTTGGACACAAATTATGCACAAAATTATTAAGATAGTGTGACATTCCTAGCAACCAAATGTGGGATTTTTTACACATTTCATTAATCATCCACAGGCACAGTGGCTGCTGCTGCCCACACAAATAATAACTGTACATGTAAATTAGGCAGAGAGATAAATGTGTGTTTTGATGTGCACAGTTTTCAGAAAATTTATTCTTTGGGGTCTGAAGCTTTGCAAGCAAACTGCCCATCTCTGGGTGGCACAGGATGCTCCCCATCACGTGTGGGGAAGCCCTGAAGTGTGTGCATCTGCTTTTATATACAGTAGAAAGAGACCCTCTCACTTTACGTGTCAATTATTCTTCAACAAGCCAGAAAAGCCTGATCTCATCTCACCCAAGTTTCAGTGTCCATGAGACAATCCAGGAGGGTCTAGGGCACACGAAGACTGATGTAAAATTGTCCTTGGAGCTGTGGTAAAGGCAGCCAGACTCCAGCAGTTCAATTTCAAACCTGCCATCCTTCTCTTTCTCTCAACTGGCCAGTTGCTCATTTCCCAAGTTTGCTGGGCTGTGGTCAACACAGGGTTAATGAATGATGCACAGCTCCAGAGGCTGATGGGGAAGGAGGCCACCCACTCCCTGTCAGGACAGAAAAGGTGTTAAAGGCAAGTGCTTTAAACAATTACCAGCTTGTTTTAACAGTTCATTTTGAGAAAGACTAAAATATCCTTAGTTGTGCAGTGACAACTTTATTTATTGCTGGTGGCACCAGAGATGACCTCGATACCAGAGCCTTGACACAGGCCTTTAACAGCTGGGATTCACTCTGTCATGCCAAGCTGGTTTATAGCATTTGGAAAAAATGTCAGAAAAGATGAAAATGCAGTTTGTCAATCAAGTAGCCTGGTGCAAGCAACAGATCTGCTGGTGAGAGAGAAGGGAATTTGGGCTGTTAAAAGGAAAGTGATTGTCGCTTAATGTTCATCATCACAGCTGGTGAGGTTTGAAGGTGAAGTTCTGTGTATTCAGATGCCCTTGGATCTCAGACACTCTCCGTGTTCTTCCTCTTGTGTAAAGAGTATTTCTTGTCTCCATTTCAGGAGGGCAAAGCTAATGTAACTCTTGAGCAGGGGTAATTTTAGAAATATTTTCTGTTTGTATAAACTTCCTAATTAATCATTTTAAACCTTTGAGCTAACAAGGTTTTCAAACACTTACTTAATAACTTCTGTTTTGGAGGCATTTTATTAGTGTCAATAAATAATCATAGAATGGTTTGGGTTGGAAGGAACCTTAAATCCCATCCAGTCCCAACCCCCCTGCATGGGCACCTCCCACCAGCCCAGGTTGCTCCAAGCCCCATCCAACCTACCCTTCAACACTGCCAGGGATGGGGCAGCCACAGCTTCCCTGTTGTGCAATTGTACAATTTCATTGTGGTTTTTATTTTCATAAAAATATTTCACCCCATCTTCCTCTTTTTCATAAAGTTCTGAAATACAGGACATGAACTGGTGGCTTTAGACTACCAATAAAATCTCTCTCTCATTGAGCAAGCTGATGAGATGACTCAGGCAACAAGAAATAGTTCTATCAGGATGGAGTGAGCAAAAGACACCTGTCATTTTTCCTCAAGAAAGTGCTATTTTGTGTCACCAGGTTGTGCTTTCTGAAGAATGTTGGAATTTGTTTGCCAGCTGCAGGGTTTGGAAACTCAAAGGCTTTGGAGCTCATTTCTCATCCCATACCTACCCCTCTCTTCCCTGCTCCCTTAGGGCTCACCTTCTCCTACACCTCTCCAGGGGTATTTCTTCTCTCACCTGCTCTCAGTTATTAGAAAGTAAATTTGGTGCCCAAAATTCAAGTACACAGGAGAAGCAGAAATTGATGGTTGCAGGGACTCCAGGGAGGCTGGGGTTTTAATCTACTCAAATACGCTCACTGCATGAAGGTTTGCACCTTTTCTTTAGTTTCTGTCCACAAAATATTTCACTTTATATATATATATGCGTATGTATGTATAAATATATATATAAATATATATATATATATAAAAAATTTTTAAAGTGGATTTAGTACCTAAGTGCTAAAGTCAGGGTACACCAAAAAAAAACCCCAACAGGTTTGCCTGCAACGTCCTTCTGGCAGGAAGCTGAAACCTGTTCCTTAAATTGCGTGGAAAATTGCAAATCATTAAAACCTTCATAAAAATGAGTTTAATGAAAATGGTGCACAGGCAGAAGAGGCTTGAATAACTCAGATAATAAGAATCTCTCCTGCTAGACCAGAGAGCTGCAGTCAGGAGCACTCAGCACCCATTTGCTGTCCCAACACTTGCCCTTGCCCAGCTCCCTCCCATCCCTGGCAGAGGGAATGCTGTGGGATCCAGGGTTCTGAATGAGGTCCTGGAGGTGCTCTCCAGCCACCATCTCCCTGGATCCATAATTCCATGATCCTTCAGAGAAACCTGTGACTGACAGCTAAACTTCCAACACTTCAATAGCTGAATTGAGTGCTGTGGAAGCCTTGCTAGGTGCAGCTTGCAGGTGATGAGGACAAAGAAACCAGAATTGGAAATAGCTGCTTATTGAGTATTTCCTACAAGCAGTAATCTGAAAATAAAAGCTGAACTTTGAAAAGCAGCTGCTGTAGATTATCAGAAGGCTGGTGTGGAGTTGGAGAAGGTGCAGTGAGCCTCTCCTCACCCTGGCCAAGAAGCCTAGAAAAATGTTTCCACAGCGATACTAAAATCTTAATAACCTGTCAGACGTGCTGCTCTGAAGACATTTGGAATGAAAAATAGCTCCAAGATTTCCAGCTGAACAACGCAGAGTTCATTATACATCCATCAAAAGCCCAAGTGAAAGTTAATTTACCTCAAGTCATGCTGCTGGTGAAAGCCAGAGCTGACTTTTTAATTTTAGAGAAGAAAGTGGGTAGTTTCAGCTCGGGTTTTCTAACTGCCCGTGTTTATAGGTACTAGAGAAGCCAAATCTGAGTGTGGAAAGATAAATGCAACTTTGAGGAGCCAAATACTGGGAGCTGTGTTATACCTAAAATAAGTGTGACTTAAACATGGACCCTTGGGTGGGGGAAGAAATAAAAACGGAGCCCTGGGGTCTGCAACTGTGAGCTGCTTTATTGACCAGACAGGTGTAACTTGAGAATTAAACCACTCAAGCAATATTTTTTTGGAGAATCTGATTGGGAAAAATGGATCCTGTAGAATATAGTACACTGGGCCCACTCAGAAGAGAAGCCAACCACCCAGAAATCTGCATTAATAAGGTGGGTTTGTAGCACACCCCCAAACCTTGCTGGATCTTCCCAGAGGCATGAGTGGCCACACTTCATAGAATCATGGAATCATTTTGGTTAGAAAAGAACTTTCAGGTCATCAAGTCCAACCATTAACCCAGCACTGCCAAGGCCACTACTAAACCATGTCCCTTAGCACCACATCTACAGGTCTTCTACTTCACCTGATCTGTAACTGAGGAGTCACTGCGAGATGTTGAGGAGAGCCTGGGCATCCATGTCCTTGGTGCTTTTGGATGTCCTTCAAACTCTCAGAGAAATAAGGGCTTTCCTCAGGGAGCTTGTCCCTGAGCCTAGGAAATCCCTACCTTTTCCTAGTGCTAAGCTCTCAGGCTTTACGTTTTTGCCCATCATCACAGTTTTTGACTTGTAAACTATCACTTTCTTTTGGGGGAAGTTGATGTGGTCATAGAAATATTCTTGATTTTCCTCGGGAGTGACACGTTCATTTGTCACAGGGAGTTTTTGTCAGGTTGTTGAAGAAAATATATGGGGTTTATTCAGTTTGAAGATGATTTTAGTGAGAAAACCAAAGGTACAAGTAGACACAGCCCCTTGGTTATCCCGTGAAGATCTCTGAAGGCTTTGGTGTGATAAGCCACAATGGTAATTCCTGTGAAGGGAATGTTTAACAAGGGTGGTCCAGACGAATTGATGAGTTACCTTTTCCTGTAATTAAAAGCTACGATCTCTAAGGTCTTGGGCAGAGAACAAATTAGGTGGGAACTGAGAATAGGAAAGAGTCATTACTCTTAAAACAGGAGGCTGCATTTCTCAAATGCACAAGCTGTTAATTAGGATGTGGAAGCAAATTGAACCAAATGGGGGAAGCTTAAATTAAGATTTTTCAGCTAGAGATGAAACGAGGAAACTTGAACTCCTTCTGAGAATGTCCAAGGTCTGTTATTTCTCATGAACCCCCAGTTCCTAGAGGTTTCCTCCAGAAGGACATGGGGACAATCACCCCCAAGGGTGTGGGGGCCACCCAGAGCCTTCCTCCTTGAGGGCACCCAAAGAAAAAGGGCAAATACCCAGAGCAAAGTTTCCCTCATTCACTTCCACCTTTTTCTCACTGACTTCTGAGCATCTTCTCCTGAGGTTGTTGCTCTTTGTTTGCCCACGTGGCACACGGAGGTAGTTAAACATGAGATCAAGTCTCTTAGGACAACTCTTGTAAGAAAGGTGCAAAAAAAGGGCTTGTGCTAAATGCTGGGAATGACACATAGGTCCTGTCTTTGCTCTGTTTTAATAATAAAGATATTGGAGTAAGCAGCTGATTGAATTCCAGCACACACAGGCTATCTCCCAGAAGATAAACTACAGTCAGTCTGACTCCCCCCTCTGCTGCAATAATTATAGCTCAGCCAGGAGAGGTGTAACAGAATTATTCCCAGAATATTTAGCCTGAAGGCATCTGACAGCATTTAGAAAAGGTGTGAAATGTGTTTTCTTTGGGTAACTCTTTTTAGAAAGCAGGCTTTTTGTAGCTTGACTGATCTGAGCAGAATGACATAAAGAAGGAATACCCCCCCAACCAAACCCAAGTTCCCAGGGGCTCCAAACACCACCAAGTTATCCCAAGGGAGCAGGACACCATCCAGGGGTGCTTTGCTGTGTGTTTTGTTGTGTGCCAGGGGAAAAGGAGAAGGATGAGACTGACCCCCCATGGGCTGTGAGCATTGCTCATCTATCCAGCCCAAACCCAGCTATTTGTGCTGGTTTTTAAGGGGATTTGCCATCCTCTGACCACAGCCTGGGGTGGGCTATGCCTGCCCCTCACACAAGTACATAATTAATACAAGTAAGTGCCTACAAAAGCCTTACTTCCATGCTGTGTGTTTTTGTGCTAGATGCTTTCAGTTTCCTGCATGAATCAGTGGCCTTAGCCTTGCTTTTCATTAAGAGGATCTTAATTACACAACACGAGGCACACAAAGCTTTGTCTTGCTGGTCTCCAGACAATGGGGAGTGGTGCTAAAAGGCAGGGAAGCCTTCATTGGTGTTGTTTACAAGTTTACAGCAGTGGTTGTGGTCTCCAGCAACAGAAAAGGCAATAAATAAAAGCTGTTAGGATTGTTCTTTTCACTGCCATATGATTTTATAGCCTGTGGTGCTTAACCACCCATGCATAAAATTGACTGATATAACTGGCAATTACTGGCAATATCTGCTCTTAATTCTCCTGACTGATATTTAAAGATTCATCTGGGATCCCAATGGGCTGTGACACCATGGCTCAGTGTCACACCATCCTGGGCACAATCCCAAGGGAGAGAGGATGAGGAGGAGGCACATCTCCTCCCAGCCTGACTCCAAGACCTTGCCTGCAGCACCCAGCACAGACAGCTGGAAGAAGAAGCCAGAAAGACCATGTAAACGTGTGAGAGGATGTTGAGGAGCTGCAGAAGGGCTGGGAGAAGTGGGCCTGGGTCACCTGCTGGCAGAGCAGTTGGCAGCTATTCCTGATGCTGATGGGTGGATGTCATGGGGAAAGCTGATGGTATTGTCAAAGGCAAGAAAGTAGGTTTTCTACCAAGCTGGTTTCTCTGTATATTTTCCACTTTCTGTTGAAAATTCAAGATTAGGTTTTTGGCTTTTTCAAGATAAGTCATGAGTGCAAACAAAGCCCCTGTTGTCATCTTTTCCATGTCTGTGGTGGCTGGGGTACCAGGGTCTCACTGCACTAACAACACAGGGCAGGGAAAGGTCTTGTCCTGTCCTTTGTGGAAGGGTCTGCAGAGGTTGGTCTTCTTCCATGCAGGCAGGTTCCAGCTTTCTGCCCACAGGGATGGAAAAACTTCACTCTTCTTTTTTTTCCACTGGGCAAATCCTTTCATCTCCTGCCTTCCCTGGGATGTCTCCTTGCCTTGTATTTGAAGTAATTGTATTTGAAGTAAAATTTTGAGGTGTTTTCAACCTGACACCTTCCCAGTTTTAGTCAGGACTCTGCACTGGAAGGAAGGTGAAATCTCCACCAATTCTCTTGACAGAAGAAAATTCTTTGTCATCACAAACTCATCCTTTGGCCTGTTATGTGGCTGGTGAAGAAGATCTGATCATTCTAATTAATTGATTTGTTCCCACCTCTCTGTGACTTTGATTTGATCACTCTGTCTTTCCATCTGAGAAAAATTGCAATGCATTAGCCAGGTAATAAATTTGCTTAAATGTAGATTTATTTATTTAACCTTCTTATAATGAAATCCAAGGAAAAGTACTCGGGATTGGTTTATGCTGCCATGAATCATCAGCTCTCACCTTGCTGATAACTCTAAGGAGGAAAATTGCAAGTCCCTCATCTTTGCTCCCCTGGGAGGCTGTGAGAGGTGACATCATGTTGGGTCAGCAGTGACAACAACACACCTGCTGAGCTGCAGGGTTGGCCTCACAGGCCCTGAAGACTCATTAAGGTGTATGAGGAGAGTTGCATTTACTGTCCTGTCCCTCCTTCTACCAGCCTGGACTGGCCAAGGCAGGGGTCTCAAATGGGCAGCACAAGCAGTACTGAGCTTTGCTTTACGTCCACGGGCTTTTCTGGGGGGGTTGGGGTGGTTTTTTTGTTCAAATGTTTGCTCTTTTGCAATGTTCCCCACTGCTCTTTGCTTCCCCGCAGCGTATTCCCAGGGAGTATTCCATATGCATAAGGAAAACCAGAAAGGCAGCTGAAATCAGTAAGGTTCTGTGAAGTTTTACCTTTCACACAATCCATCATGCCTCTAAGGGCAGAAATTGTTCTAGACCAGCCTGGGAAACTCAGTGTCATATTTTTTGTTCTGCTTTAAACATCCCTCAGTTCCATAGCATTTTATGGAAAAGCAACGTCCCACTAGTCAACATAAGAAATGTGGAGGCACACTTTAAGGAGTTTATTGTAACTGTTATGCATTTAAATTGTTCCATTAGAGTGGACATCTTCTCCTCTCTGCCAATAAAGATCAGTCTTAAGAGAGCAATGTAGGCTCTTCAAAGAATTATTTTTGCACTTTCAAAGCGGAATCGGCCTCTCACTTTATGAAAACAATGATTTTACCCAAACCAAGCAGCCTTCAGTTTAACCTTTGGGGCTGTATATTTATTTTCTGCCTCTGCCACATGATGTTATTACCTATTATTCAAGATTTACTGAATAAATGAGTTAGCAGCAACCTGACCAGGCTCTCCAGACACTGTATGGATCCAGCCTTCCCGATTCCCTGCCTTTCAGTGCTCACTACCAGGCAGCAGCAGCAGCCACAAGGACACCAGGAACTATTGTGAGCACTGAAAAAGAAAGGTGGGGTACACAGGTACACAACATCTGCCTCCAGTGGCTTTGGTCCATATATGATAACAAGAAGAGCTGAAGTAGGACAAGGCAGGGAAGTTGATGCTGGTAGTATCCAGTCCTGCTACCACTTCTGAAGACTCTGAGATAATTATGAGTTGAAATATTGAAAACCTCTTACAAGAAGTTATATGTTCCTAAAAAATATGCCTGTCTGAAAAATACCTCTGTGAGATTGTGAAGCAACGGTCATGAGAAGAGAGAAGACTTGTGGACTCTGAAGCATGACTGATGTGCAGCCCAGAAGTCAACCTGTGTATTGCAAAAAAAGAGGGGAAATAACATATATTTGATTGTGTTCTTTTTGTTGGAATTTAACTCAAATGGACCCTCTCCATGTCTCTGCTGTGCTGAGGGCTCCAGAGCTGTGCACAGCACTCCAGGTGGGGTCTCACCAGAGCAGAGGGGCAGAAACCCCTCCCTGGCCCTGCTGGCCACACTTCTTCTGATGCAGCCCAGGATGTGGTTGACTCAAATGGTAACAGGCAGTTAGGACCTCACGTGTCCAACCAAGTGTCATATAAAACCTCATGGCAGTTTCAAGACACACGTTCCTGAGTGCACAGGCACACAAATACCCACTCACAGATCCCCTTATCTCCCAAACAATTCATTTTATCCCTCGGTTTTCAGAGGAATTTGGAAGCCCTTTAAAACTTTCCTTGCACATAAAGGAGTTTGTGTTGGATCAGCCACAAAGGAGTTTTTAAAAAGAGGTGTCTGGGTGTATCCATGCCCTGAAGATACCTGTTTCTGTGGTGCCAAGGGAAATTGTACCCGATTCATTAGACTTTGGGGCTCTAGCAACTCCGAGAATGCTAATTATTGTGCATCCAGAAAATGATCTGATTCTAAGTCCCATTTCAAAGCTCATTTTCCCTCCGTGCCCGGTGGCACTGGCTTTCAGACAAGTGTTTTGTGAAGCTCTCTGGGCTTCATGCTTGAGACAGCTTGTCGTCAAGCCAAGAGAAGGTGAACCTACGTGCTGCTGGTTGGTGGTGCCTCCCAGGAGGTTTGTTCCAGATCCAGCAGACTTCCTTTTGCTGCTGCTTGTAGAAGTGGAAGCAAAACAGCACCTCCCTGGTCAGGCAGAGGGCATAGATGGGGGAGCTGAAGGAGAGGGCTGGCTCTTCTTCTTCCCTCTACTGCTGCTCACCTAGACGGATTCATTCAGAGTATTTTGACCAACTGAATATTCCCCTCTGGGTCTTCTGACCATGGCTGGTTTGTTCTGGCTGGTGTTAGGTGAAAGGCTGTCCTAGCAAAGGTGTCCTCCTCTCTCCTCTTTGTCCTCATCTATGTTCAATATACCATTCATCTTTCCTGTATTCCTCTCTCTAGCCTATTAACATTGTTATTTTTCAAATATCCCTAATTTTCTCTTTCTACCTAAGAAGCTACTTGGGAAATACATGTATTTGTAAGCATCTACCTCTCTTGACTTGTAGTTCTAATTACAAATAATCATGGGGCAATGTTATTGGGGCAAGTTAAAATGATCATCTTGGCGAGTGAACGACAAGGTTCCAACAGCCCAGAGATCTGTCTCACCACCTGCAGCAACTTCAGGAAAAGAAGGTGTAGAATTGCATGAAGTGATCATGTCCAGCCCTGCAGGACACGTGGCAGCGTGCTCAGGGTTCTCCCAAGAAACATCTTCGTGGCAAACAGGGCAAGTTTCCCTGAGGACACTTTCCCCGTGATTCAACCTTGTCCCACATCAGCCCAAAGGACGGGATGATTTTTCTTATTTGTTTAGAAGGGAGGAGTGATCTTTGGAGCTGTGGGGCAAGGAGATGTGCTCTGATAAGAAGGGTTAAAGGAGGCACAGTTTTGAATATTGGTTGGCTGGTTAAGCTGGAAAATGGGATGTGATCTTGTTTGTCAGGGATGATACAAATTGGGAGCTGCAAATTCGATCACATGGCAATAATTTGGGATGATTTGAAAACAAAACCTCATCAATAATTTAGTCAAGGCTTTTATACAGTGTCTTGCCAAGGCTGGAGCACCATTTGGAGCTGTCTCTGCCAGCCTGCTCCTGAAGCAGGAAGGAATGCTGGGGAGCTGCACAGAGCTGAAACTGGACACCTTCTCCTGCTTCTCCTTGAAGAATGGGGCAGGGATGGAAAAGATGTCTTTCAGGGAGCCAAAGGGATCATACATGGAGCATGAACAATGTCTCTTTCCAAATTATAACAAAGAAAACAAAAAAAAGAGATGGATAAAAAGAAAAAAAAATAAAAGGAAGGGGGGCAGGGGGGGGCACTGGAGAGAGAGAGAGAAAAAGAAGACATCTATGAAGAGCTATGACACCTCCCTTTGATTTTCAGACTAATCTGTTTCCAGGGGTTATGAGTTTCACTCAGATGGAGAATATGTATTAAATCAACCTGATGGTCTTGCCAGGATCTTTATTTAAAACCTTACCCCTTGCATTATACAGCAGTTCTCTGACAGAAAGCTGATTGAATTAATGAGGGATTATGACAATATTCTTGATTTGAAAAATTAGAAAACAACACCTCCCCTTGCCCCCAGGAGATCTGGCTGTTTCATTAACAATTAATAGAAAAAGTTGACACTGTGAGAGCTGCAAATCACACCCTGAATAATATAGAGAGTGTTGGACTCAAATATATTAAAAGCATTTTCCTAAGAGTTTGCCAGCTCTTGTTTGCACAGGTTCCATGTCTGTCCACTACTTTGTCTGACAGTAGATAGAGAAAGGGAAACCCACTGCCATCCCCCCCTGGCTGTTCATGCTACTGGAGTGCTGGTCTCCAGCACCAGACTGTGTAGCTTTTAATCAGGAGACGTGTAATTGCATTTAATTAAGACTGCTGCCCTTGGTAATAGAAAGCATGTAAATAGAGGAGTCAAGTGCAGATTGAACCTTGGGCTCTGAAGTGGTGGAGTGATTTAGCAGAGCTCCAGGTTTACCAAGGAAGCCTGGTGGGGTTCTGAGATATTTAAAGGTAATTGTTTGGTGGCAGGGGAGGGGTGGGGGTTAATAAACTGCTCCCAGGTGGAGCAGGGATATGGCTGGTGGGGCCAGTGCTGATTGGTGCTGGGCTGGTAAAAGTGCTGCAGCAGGAGCCTGGGGGCTTGAGGAGCAGGTTGGGGGGCTGTGGAAAAGGTTCAGGTTTCACCCTGAGGAAGAAGAGAATGTCCTCTGGAAATCTCAGGTATGGCTTTGTGTTCCTGTGTGTGTATTAACCTTCTGTGGGTTTTGTGTCTGGTGAGAAGGAATCGAGGCAAGTGGAGGAAGGTCTTTGTGCCTGTAGCAGAGGGTGGGAGCTGCTGGCAGTGCAGCAGCTGAGGAAATCCCCCAGGAAGAAGGCCTGGAAATGAAATAATGGTAACTTAAATGTTGGTTGTTGGTTGGGTTTTTTTATGTGCATAACACTCTGATGTTAAGCAAATACTCTTCTAGTAGCACTTCGGGAGCTTCCTGGGGTCACAGAGTTCCCTCTGGTGCAGCAGGACATATCTGTATTGCTCTTTTTCAATGAAGAAACTTTCTACAAGGCTTCAAAAATGTAAAGTGTAACAGCACAAGCTCTGGCTTCATGCTATTTGGGGTAAAAGAAGTAGTGACAAGTAGCAAATCTGTCTTTAACCTGAAAGATGAGCTCCTTGGGGAAGAGATTATGCCAGGGCAATAGAACTGATAACACAGGGATTATATTTGGGCATCCAAGAGGCACAAATCGACTGTTACACTGAGCTCCACATTTGTCTGTCCTCTGAAAATGTCTTTTCTCATAATGACAACTAGAAACTAAAGCAGAAGAAGCTTCACTATTTTAGTGAAGTCTTGGGTGATGTGAACCTGTCAGTTGCTTTCCCAGTAGCTTGTCTTTCTGAGAGCTGTAATGAAGACAATTAAGCCTGTTTTCTCCTCTTTTATTTTTTTTCTCCCCCTTGTTGCTCCCAGTATGGAGAGAGCATTTGAACTGCTCCTGCAAAACAGCTCTTCAATCATGTGTCTTGTTCCTTGGCGTTCTTGATAACACCTTCACCCCAGCAGCTGCTGTGGCTGCCTGGCCTGGGGGGTTTGCAATGCCTGGAGTAGAGCTCTGTGCCTTAATTGCTGCTATCAGGGAACTGCTAATCAAAAACTGGTAATGAAATGTGGGCTCGTTTTTGCCCTTTTTGGCTCCTTGCTGGGGGCTGGGTGCAGTGTGCATCTCCTCACTGTGTATAGGGTTTTTGGAAAGAAATGAGGCTTTGCCTACAAATGATTATTGCAGTTTTAAGAAGTAGGATGAGCAGAGCTCATCTCTACAACCCCTCAGACCCCAAGAAGGGATCTTTTAGGAAGGGTGCAAGCCAGCAATATTTTGAAATACAAATCCTTGTATTTAGAAGTGAGAGAAGGACCTGCAGTCGTGTCTGGGCCTGAGGTGCTGATGAGAACATTAACTCTTCATTCCCCAAAGCTCAGCTGCAGAGAAAAGGGTGTTTGCAGTTGTCTGTGGTGGTGAACAAGCAGTTTTTCCACTGGGAAACAGGTTGTCATCTGTGAAACAGCAAGTTGGGCTCCCAGCTGCTGTGACCAAGTGCTGGGGATTTCAAATGGGCAAATGCTGTAGAGTGGTGGATGCTAAACAGGCTGCTGCTCTGAAAAGAGCTTTATTGTTTGTTAAATTATCTGATGCTGTCACCTAATGCTTTGGGATCAATGATACTCTGTGCTGTGTTTGTGATGCTATTAGTTTTTGTGACTGTACTTCCTGTGAGTGAAATTTCTCCTGGTGCCCTGGGAGCACCGTTCTGCACGGGGCTGTGCCTGCTGCCCCGGGGCTTGGATCAATCCAGCAAGAGAAGCCTTTGCTAGCTCATTGATTTTCATTTATCCAAGCCCATCTGTTTCCTCTGTGTCTAGGTGCATGTTTAAAGTGTCCATGGTCTGGGCTTACTGTTGGGAGCAGGGGTTGGCAGTGTGTGTGGGATGGAAAATGAAAACCAAGACAGTTCTGGTGTTTTGGAAGGGGGAAAACAAGTAAAAATCATAAGTGTCCCCCCAGTTAGGAATTTTTGGGTTCAGTTTGGAGAGCTTAATGCTGTGGGTTTGTCTGGTTCTGCTGGCATCAAAGCTGTATCCTCTGCATCCTTGGGCTCCACCAACTTGATCAGCACTTCAACTTGTTGGCCTGAAACACACAGAATAACCTGAGTGCAAAGTACTTCTTGATGCTTTTAAAAAAACCCCAACCAAACCTGATCTGCATTAGTCCTTAGGCAGAAGCACTCTGAGATCAGGACTGGCCTTCTCTTGTAGAGCAAAGGGACTCTTTGTGTGGTGCTGATCATGCTGCTGAGATGTCCTCCAAGAAAAGTAGGACAGCTTCTCCAGCACAAGGGTTGGGACCTCTTCTGGGGGAATGACATGCATAGTCCAGGAGCTCTGGACTGTGCAGGCAGCTGTTTCCTTGCCTCGTTTGAAGGTTGCTTTACAGGGGAGCAGGAATGGAATGTGCAGCCCAAGCCAGGGGTTGAGGTCATGAAGAGATGTTGGTCAGTGGCTGGGCTATGGGAGACCTCCAGCTGCCTGTGTGCTTTGTGTGTCTGACAAGGACCACTTGCTCTTGGCTACCTATAAAAACAAGATCAAACTCCTCTTCCATGACCAGGTATTGTCATTATCTGCTTCAGCTTTCTTTAACATTTATTTTTCTGATCTAAAAGTATTGGGTGGATGTGGCTTCGCTGGCTCTTTGGCTTTCTTTTAATCATTGAAGGTCAAGAAGTCTGTATCTCTGGTCATAATATAAAGTCAGATTTGGGGTAAGCCTCTTGTGTCCCTGCAAGGCAGGAAAAGGCACACCATGAAAACAGGTCCTCCTGGAAGCCCAGGGAGCCCTGGGCGACCTCCAGGCCATCAAGCCATGAGACCTAGTTGTGGCCTTCTGATGTTTTGTGACTGCTCAATATTTATTTGCAGAACCTGTTCCACTCAGGTCTGTTGCTAAAGTTGGGCTGAATGGGTTAATGACCTTAACAGGGAACCAGATTGTGTTGGGCTGTTGGCTGAAGCTGAACTGGTCTGTAGCACCATGGGTTGGTTTTTTTTCTTCTAAATGCACCATGCTGGTTTTTCCTCTAAAGATTTGGATTTCATTTGACTTTCAGGGGCACTAGCCTGGGTTTCCTTGCTGTAAATTACTCTTTAAATTCAAACCACTGTGGGAGACCACAGCCTCTGTGCAGTTCTCCCTCCCCAGACAGGCTTTTCTGATGCTGGGAGGGAGTTAGTGGCCACGCATGCAAATAACTTACCATGGAAAATATCCTGGAGCAATTAGTGGCAGCCAGACAGGATAAATTCTCCATCAGACATTTTCATTAGCAACTTGTGCCCGTTTCTGCAGGGTGAGGAGGTCCTGTGGGGTCCTGCTGAGCAGCCAGTTTTGTTGCTTCTGCCCTTCATCAGCAAATCCTGACAAACTAGTTGGAAAAGCCAGGACAGCAGCAGGCAGTGAGATCTGACCTGCTTTGGGGCCATCCTTGGCCTGCTTTGGGACAATCCTGCTTGGGCTGAAGCTGGGGCTCAGTTGGGGTCACCCCTTGAATCTGGAGGAAGACACTGAAGTGCATCATGCCAAAAATATCTACTGAGGATGGGAGCTGGAAGAAGCGCTTTGGTTAAATCATTGAAATAACCATTTCTTGGGTAGTTTTAACAAAGGAATGTCCTGTGTAAGGTGAGCAGTGGGGAGCATGCAAGCTGTAAGCTTCCTGAAATGCTTTCCTGCCAGGTCTAGGTCTGTCTGTGCCGGGGTGGTGGTGAGTGGCTTCCATCAAACCTGGCACCGGGAGCTGGGCTGGTGTCACCAGGAATGGGCAAAGTGGTCTCCAAAATACAGAAGACATTGGAAAAATGGGCTTTTCCTGCTCTGTGCTCTCATTAGGGGGTGCACTTCCAGAAAAATGTGATTGGGGTGTTCCATTTCCCTGTCTGGGAGAGCAGGGGCCACACTGCAACTTTACTCCTTTGCCAATTCACCGTTCAGGCTGTGGTCTGCATGCCCTGGAGCACCTGCTCACCTGCAGGAGCAGAATCTTATCTACAGGGAGGAGTAAAAATGTCTCTACACGTTGAAATGACTCACATCAGACTGATGGATGTGCCTCCGAGGAAATAAGCAGTGGTTCCAAGAGTTCAGCTCCTGTTTAAATTAGATCTACATAAGCAGATCAAGCAATTAGCTTTGCCTGCAGCTTCTCTGACTCTGGCATCTTCTCACTTGCATCTTAAAACTTTGTTCAGATAATTATTCCAAAATAACAGGGAAAGCAAAGTGGTGGCAATTAGTTTGGTCTCAGCACATGGAGAGGACAAGATGCTGTTGTAGGGCTGGGAGTGAGACATCAAGAAGAATGGCCAGGGCAGTGGTGGCTCCAAAAAGCAGTGGACTCTCCAGAAGCAGTGGGCTACAGGGGCTGAAAGGGCTGAAGTCTTGATGGGCTGTTTAGTACTTCCCCTAAAATCAAGGCAGATGCAAAACCACACTGCCTGGATAGCAGGGGTAAAACATGACAATGGTTTGTATGGGCACGTTTCCCCCTGCTTTGCCAGAAATATTCCTCAAAATCTGGCTGGGATTGTTTCTCAAAGCAGTTCAGCTGCAGTTAGATCAGTGGTTTTGTCAGGATTTCCACTGAAAAGAGGTGGTTATTTTTTTTTCCCCAGTGTGTTCCCTGTTCCTCATCTTTTCTACCCCCTGGCTGTGCTGGCAGCCCTGTCCCCACCACAGCTGAAAATGCCCCACAGGACCATCCTGTTCCCAGGGGAAATGAGAGGGGACAGCCCTGTCCCCCACCTCACCTGCAGGGCCAGCAATGAGGGGCTGAGCTTTGGACCCCACACAGGCCCAGGTTGCCCAGGGAAGCTGTGGCTGCCCCATCCCTGGCAGTGTTGAAGGGCAGGTTGGATGGGGCTTGGAGCAGCCTGGGCTGGTGGGAGGTGTCCCTGCCCATGCAGGGGGTTGGAAGGAGATGAGCCTTAAGGTCCCTCCCAATCCATGTGATGTGTGACACAGGGCTGGGGACAGCCTGTTGATCTGGCCCATGTCTGTCCTGCACACTCAATTTCTACCTCAGCAATTAGCTCAGCAGCCACTGTGGCCAATGGTGACCTCCCTGAGCAAAGCCTCAAGGCTGGTTCTGCTCTTGACCCTCATGAGAAATCCCAGCTGGGGAGAACCCAAACCTTTCCCTTAGCCCCATGGGGGTTAAGGATAATTTCCATCCCACTTTGTGTTACAGCAGTGACACAAGAATATGCTGCAGTAAATGTGGGTCACTCCATCCCTGTCCCAGCACAGCCCTGCAGCTTCTCCTAAATAGTTATCCAAGGGTCAGGAATAAAGCCATAGGTCTGCTTTGTCAGTGCTGCTGAGTGATATTGCCTTAAAATGCAAATTAATGTGTCTGCTGACTCTCTACTTTTTATAGCTGGATCGAGCTCACTGATCACCTGAGTTCACCAGCAACCTAAATATATCCATGTGCCTAAACCCAAGGGTAGATGGATGTAACAGCAGGACAGAAAAAACATGCATTTACACTAGGTTTTTCTTTTGTATCCTGCAGTGTGCTAATTTTATTATACTAGATTGTAATCTCCTTGATTAAATGTACATCATCTGAAATCAGTTGTTTCTTTCTGATTAGGCATCCTGATAAATACAAGATAGGTTGTAGAATAAATTAGTTTTAGGATCAGAATTGCCTTTAAATACTTGGTGCTCAAGCTGAACATATTTTGCCTGTACGAGGTCTCTGTCTGTATGAAGTCACTGTGCATTTAAACTTTATTTTTGCTGTAAACTACTTATTTTGAAGCAGGGCTTGTTGTGGGTTTTTTGTTTTGATTTGGGTTTTTTTTGTTTGTTTCTTTTAATTTACTGTGTTCTGATCACTGGGCAAAAAAAGAGCTGTGCTCCCAAAATTCTGGGAAAGAACTGAATGATTCCTCAGTAGTGGGAAAAATCCCATGGATAGATGCTGCTTAGATAACTTGGGGGTTTGTTACATTAATAACTTAGAAACTCCGTAAAAATGTTTCCTTGGCAGCCTGGATCTTGCCTGAGCATCCATAGCCAGGTCCTGCCCACCAGGGACAGGGGTTATTTCCTGCCTAAATGGCCTTTTCAGGACGTGAGGGGTTTTTCCTGTGCTCATCAGCTGTGAGCCAGAAATGCTGAGGCAGGGAAGCTGGTGCTTGGCCAGCACACTGCTCACCTCCAGGTGCTGCCCCCAGCTTGCCCAGGAGATGGGACGTGGGTGGAAGGGAGCACCCGTGGTGGTTCCCACAGGGGACATTGACTGTATTTCACTTGATGAGGCAGGGAGAGCTGTGGTGCAGCAAAGGCACCTCCTATGCCCCGTGAACCTGCAACCAAGGCAGCCTTTGGGTGCCTTATTCTGCCTTTCAGAGTTGGTTGTATGCATGGGTCAGGTAGACAGCTGGAAGTTCATCCTACTCTGCTGGCCATCACTGCCCCTGGGAGCCATGGCCTCCCTAAAACTGGAGGTGTTGCTGCCACAGGAGGCACAGTGGAGGATCCTGTGGTACTGAGCAGATGCAGCCTGTAACTCTTTCCTTCCAAGAGCTCCTCAGTGCTGAGCTTCCAGGAAGGCAATGAGAGCTGGCTCTGGCACAACTTCTTTCCCTGCTTCCCAAGCAGGAGACTAAGCAGGTTAAAGGAAGCCCCTGAAGCAGGAGGAGTAGGCAAAGAGCTCCACCCAGAGCTTTTGCCCTTCTGAAGCTGGCCACAGCAGCTCATGGTGAGCTGGGCCCAAAATCTTCTTGGCTGGCTGGGGAAACCAGCAGAAAGTCTTTCTCTGTGCCCATTCCTCTGGAGAGGGCAGTGGTGGAGGGGTTGAAAAGCCGTGTAGTTGTGGTGCTGAGGGACATGGTTTAGTGGTGGCCTTGGCAGGGCTGGGTTAATGGTTGGACTTGATGGTCTTCAAGGTCTCTTCTAACCAAAATGATTGAAGGATTCTAAGGTTTAACACCTTTATCTCCCTTGGCCCTTGCCCTGTGCTGTGCTCCAGCTCAGACCCTGTGCTCCACACCCCTTCACATGTAGCATCCACCCCTGCTGTGACAGGGATGCTCTGAACCCACCAGCTCTGAGCTCCCAGAGCCAAGAATTTCTTGGAGCCAAACTTAATTACACTGACATAGCTCATAGCAGTGGTAAGAATAAATGTAATAAAGGTGAATTCAGGCTGTCTGCCTTGTAGGTGTGCCTTAAAATGGATTTTTTCTTTTTTCCTCCAGCTTTAATATCTTATAATTATCATCTTATGAGAAAAATGGGTTTATACACACTGAGCTTAGTTTTAATTAAACATTCTGCTGGTCCTAGTTAGTAGGATATACCCCTCACATGGGGCATTAATGCAGTCATCTATGTACAAAAATTCCAAGTATCGTATTTGTGAGGCTTTCTCATACTCCACAGTTTAATTTTACATATTTATTTTTTTTTCAACTAAGTTGCAAGCTCTAGGCATGCTTAGTAATGCCCATTTTTAAGGAAATGGCAGTTTGCCTTTGGGAGGGCAGTGTGAAAGCCTATAGGAAAGAAAGGATTCAGCATGAGCTGATAATGTCGTGTCACGGTGGGATCCTACCTGGTGGCTGCAGGCGTGTGGCTTTCTGAAGGGAACTAGGACGTGCACTGCTTGCTACTAGGGTGGCTTCCTAAAATAACACAGTAGAAGTTTATATATAGGAAAAATGCCAGGGATATCTGGCAGGAAGCCACCCTGTTGTCTCCTCGCATCTCAATTGATTTGAGTGGTAAGGAAAGGAACATACAGTTTAAATGACCAGTTATATTTAAACTTATAAATAGCCAACTTAAAACTCTGGGTCTGGTGAATTTTATTTCATGTTGTCACTTATTTCAGACCCCAGAGCAGAGTTGTAAGCCCACTGGCCAACAGACTGTTTCCCTCCTGAGCCTCCCTGGGAACACGGGAAGATGTGGGTGGGAGCTGTCCAGCTTCCCTGAGGCTTCTTTGGTTCAGATCAGCCTTGATTCTTTGCTGATCAAAATATAAAGTGGGATGGGGACTATATGCTGAAGAAACATCTTAGTTTATAAAGATAGAAGCTGAAATGGAGAATGTGAGCAAGCTGTGTGTGACGGAAGGGGCACCTGTACCAACACAAGCTGGGTGACAAGGCAGCTGCCTCTGTGTTAGCACAGAGAGAAGGACCTGGGCTTTGGTTTGGGTGGGTTTTGACCAGTTCAGCAATTACTGTCACATCCCTCCTGGCACCCTGCTACTTCCCACTGCTGGCAAACCACTTGATATTCTCTGTCATTGAGTGCTGCTGTGACAAACTTCATTTTCAGTGGGTTCTGCAGCTTTTTGAAGCCTGCAGAAGTAGAGAGCTCAGAAGAAACCATTTCCAAACTTGGTCTTGAAAAACCAAAGCTAGAATGCTTATTGCCATGTGCTCTGTTAGCTGGGTGGAGTGGTGAGCATGGCAGCAGACTGGGCAGTGCTGGGCAGCCTGGGGGTCAGCAGGGAGCTGGTGTGGGGTATGTCAGTGACTCGAGTCCTCAGGCAAGGGAGGCTTTGAGGTGGAAAAAATCGGCACACATGGGGTGCTGGAGGCGAAGTGGCCATGAGATGGGATGAGGACAGGAGGCAGCTGCCTGCCCTCCTGCTGCAGAGCCTCATCCAGGTGCCAAAAAGCTGGGAACAGGAGCTGGGAAATGCCACTTGCAGTGGGACAGGGAGGTGCAGCCAGAATGAGGCTTCCCCTCCTTACCAGAGGGGGGAACCCAGAGGAGATCAGATGAAATTGGCAGTTATCAGCTCTAAATATCCAAGCTCAGTAGCAGAAAGTGTGTGTGATATTACAGCAACTCACCCTGCCTTCAAGTGATGCAGGGCACCAAACCCAAACCACTCAGCTCTTGAGGCAAATCATTAAACCTTATCATTTGATAAGCTCCTCATGTGCTGCTGTGGAGCAAGGGAGATCATCCACGTTGCTGTGCAAACAAATTTGGGATTCCTCTTCAGAAGAAAGCACGTGAAAGCACAACAGAACTTTTACATGCAATATTAGATATTAATACCATATTAACAGAGCATGGTGTTAATACTAAAAGCTCTCTTTGGTTTTAGAAAAAGGGAGAATCAATCATAATGAAACTTCTTTAAGAAGACGAGTTCAGGCCAGGCCCAGGTTTTGTTGGGAGTGAAAGACCAGGATTTTTTTCCTTTGGGTAACCCCTGGGATGAGTGACAAGGGCTGGGCACAAGCAGAGTTGCTGTGTCTGTGTCAGTCACAGCTTCCCACAGCTCTTGGTTTGTTCCCCCTCCCATGAAGTGGCCCCTTTTATTGGCTCTTGCTCAATAGTGTAGAAAATGGAGCTCTCTGGGAGCTGTACCCAGGAGTTACTGTAACACACACTGATGCCATTTGGTCTGTGGAAGCCACAATTTATTGCCCTGAATGTGCAGCATTGACAAAGAGGTGATGATGCATTTAATAACCCCACACTCGATAATATTGGGAATGGTTGTGGGAATGCTGAGTATGGCAGTGTCTGCTGCAGCCTTCTTGGCTCTTCTTGTATGAACCTATCAGTGGAGCAACCTCAGTCCCTGGATGGTGATATAGTTCTGGTCTAGATAGATTAGTCTCCTGGTATTCAAAACTAATCAGATTTTATCCTGGTTAGAGAATTAAGGTGTTTGCATTATCCATTCGAGATCCTTCCTGCTTATCAACAGGTGATGCCAAATGATCTCTGTCCTGGGACTCCCTCATGTGCCCTGATGGACCTGTTTGCCCTGGTTTATACCTGTGCTATCAAAACAAAAATAGAAAATAAACACAAATAGATAAATAAATCGGCAAATAAATGCAAACACAAACTCAGGTAAATCCTTGGCTGAAGCTTATGCCTTTCACCAAATGCTGGTGGAGGTGGTTTCTTGTGATTCCCTGGGCTCTGGTGGTTGGGCAAGTGCCCGTTAGATGGTGGAAGCAGCTTCTAAAAATCAGCTCCTTTGGGTTGGTATTGCAGTAACAGAGCAGATCTCCAGGAGCCAGATTCCTGTTTCTTGTGTACTCCTGCCAGTCAGGTGCTCCCCAAAGCTTCAGCACAGAGGGTGGACCCAGCTGGGTGCCCCCTGGACCCAAGTGTTGGTACCCCTGTCATTTCACAAGACCCTTAGACTTCCCCATCTGGGATGGGCCCTTCCCAAGATTTATTCCCACCACACATGCACATCAAGCAGGGCTCAGGCTGATGCAATTAGGGTCGATTTAATGAAGGAGCCATCTGCAGGAAGATGACTGGAGTGTAATTTCTTTCACTGGGGTTATTTATTTCACCTTTCTTGTCTGCCTGCAACCGGGGGACAACCCGTTGCAGCCCTCTCTGCTCCACACTGCCCCAGCACCAAGCCTCTGGCTCCTGCTGTAATGGTGCTGGGAGGAGCAGCCCCTTGCCATAATGAGCACAGCCTCATTACACCTGGGGGTTAATTGTGGACAGAGCAATATGCCAGCAGGACCATCCAGGTGTCCCTTTGCTCCCACCCACTGTGCCCAGCCACGAGCTGGTGGCACGGCCACCACAACCCTGCAATCTGAGCTTTATCATGATGCAGGTGAATGCCTGGGGGGGGTGGGGGGAAGGAAATATTTCTTGTGTAAACATTTGCATGTTAATTTTCTTTTACTTTTGTGAGGCCCATTCTGTGTTTACCAAGGCATGTAACAGCTGGGCAGTAACAACACAACCATGCATCATGAAACCTGTGCCAGCTGTTCCTGCCCTGCTCCCATCACCCACAGTCCCCAACAGCTCCTGTAGGGGGGGGGGGGAAATACATACTTTGCTTTAATAACTAACACCAATGCTGCAAAACAAGAAGCAGTAACAGAAAGGCCCTGACACAATTCTTTGATAAAATACTGCCTGGGAGCTCATTAGCTGAGCTAGCAGAGGAACACCTGATCCTGAGCAGGACGTGCAGCAACTGGGAAATGAGGGGTAATCCCAGGGCTGGAACTGGTGAGGTTATTTCTGATGGCAAGTTGATTGATGTCTTATGAATCCCACCTTCAAAGCCAATACTTTAAGGCATGGTGAATGCTTTCTGTACAAAACGTTTAGCAAATTTGATCAAACCTGAAATCTTGTGCAGTAGATCTGAGATGCAGCATCAGCTGGGCTGGGAGCCTGGGCCTTGGCTGCAGAAGTGGGCTCCACAGCAGCCTCAGGACCATTGCTGTTAGGGGTCTGCCCAGAGACTTGGGCTCTGCTGTCACATGAAAGCTCCTTCCTGCTTGTTTGTTGTTGTTGTTGTTCTTTAGTCTGTTATAAGATCAAAGAGGAAATTGCCTGGTTTTATGGTGAACTTTGAATTTGTTGAAGAGCAAAAAACTGGTTTTATTTAAACACCTGCTTGATACTTTGCACATACCAATACTGTAATGGAAGTGGGCAGGTGTAGGAGTGGGTAGCTGTTTTAGCCTCCAGGGAGACCTTAGAGCCCCTTCTGGTACCTGAAGGGGCTCCAGGAAAGCTGGAGAGGGACTTCTGATCAGGGCAGGGAGTGATGGGATGAGGGGAATGGTTTTAAACTGGAAGAGGGGAGATTTATTTGATAGACTGGGAGGAAATTCTTCACTGTGAGCATGGTGAGACACTGGTCCAGAGAAGCTGTGGCTGCCCCATCCCTGGCAGTGTTGAAGGGCAGGTTGGATGGGGCTTGGAGCAGCCTGGGCTGGTGGGAGGTGTCCCTGCCCATGGCAGGGGTTGGGACTGGATGAGCTTTAAGGCCTCTTCCAACCCAAACCAGTCTGGGATTCTATTCCAAGGTGTCAACCCAGGCTTTTTCAGTTGCACTTCTCTGCCTTGTTTTCCTGTAATCCAATTGTGAGATTTCTTTACAGAACTGGCCTTAGGTCCAGACACTCTTGCTCCTTGTCTGCTCACCTAGTATGTATAATTTAGCAGTTGCTATTTGTTTGCCAGGGAGTAAAGAAAAGATTTGCAAAGCTGTGTAATGTAACCTATAAAAATATTTTAATTAAGCTTAAACTTCCTATGAACTAGACATGAAACCAGGTAAAACCCAGCACTGCTGGAAGGAGTCACACAGCAGTACTGGGGTTGTGCAACACTTGCTCCAAAACTCCAGTCACCTTCCCCTTAAATTACCCATTGATTTAAAGAACTTCCTTTATTACCTGACAAGCTTCCTCATTCTCTGCATTTATTTTGATTTTGTGGAGCTTTCAGCCATGCCTTTATTGCAGCTGAGGAGTAAAATATCTGTGATAGTCAGAGCCATAAATCTCCCCTCTGCCCTGGGACCAGATCCTCCCGGCTGTAGATCACTGCAGTTATTGCCCCAAAGTGCCATCATATCACACCACAAATGAGGGGCTGAAAGACAGGGCTCTGCTGATGATGCCCATTATATGTGTCTGAGGAAAATCTCCCCAGATTCAGTGGGAACAGTAGGACAAAGCTGAGGGAGAAAATGAGAGCTTGCTGGTTTGTGATGGTGTCTGCCCTTGCTCTTGTCTGGAGATAAATCCTGGGAAGGGAAGGATGGCCCAACAGCACATCCCCTTGGGGAGGAAGCTGGGGGTGAGGACCAGGGGCAAATCATACCCAAGGTTAATTCAAACCCTTTTAACTGTGGAAAAAAGGAAAGGAAGCTGGCTGATGTCCTTAGTGGAATGGTACCCACCAGCAGCACTAGGAATGACCCACCCCAGCTGCACCCCAGGGACTTGCTTGCACCCCAGTGTGCTCCCATATCCCAGCCAAAGCTGTGAGACCCCAGAGCTCTCCATAATACCTCCCTCTGGGTACTGAGCCAAGAGCCCTGAGCAGGGATGTGGGAATTCCTCCTGTCCATCCCTCAGACACTGGGAAAGGCACGTTTCATCCTGCCCTGCAAGGAATAGCTTAATTAAGGATGCCTTTCAATAGGGCTGATTTTTAGACACCTTGTTGATAGAAAATGAGATCAAAGTGCACTTTCAATGTGCAAACTGCAGTGAAATGTCCCTTGAAGAAAGGGTGGGGAAAGCAGCTGTGCCACTGGTGACCAAAGCCTTGCTGGGCTCTCCCAGGCTCCTTGCCTTCCCTCCGCTCTTCTTGGGACTGCAGTTACACAGCCCCAGCCTTTGAGTCCTTCTTTTCTCTCTGGAACATTAGTAAAGTAAAGAAATATGAATAAATTAAATGCAATATTAATTATTTACGGATCTGAAGCGTCTCTTCCTGCTTTTTTCAGCACCCAGCATCCCCCTCTGCAGCACAGCTCTGCTTTATTTTTTTAAGTTCTCCAACACTTCTTTCAATGTTTAATTCTCCCCCACTCTTTAATAATTAAGGGACCAACTTCCTCTCGAATAGCTTTTCCCAAGCAGTGCTCCAGGGCTTGGAGAGAGGCCCCCAGGGGAGGCAGCAGCTCAGCACCCCACAGCTCTTGGTCTAATCCAGCCCCTGGTCCCCTCTACCCCCAGCTGTAAAATCTATTTGATTGTATTTACCCTGCTGGTGTGGTTCTTCTGCTCACTCTGCCACTGCGTGGACCTTCCCCAGTCCTTTTTACTGCTGGTCCAATTTCTTCCCTTCATCTTTTCCAATTTGAGTTTTTTAGGCACCATTTATACTCTGTACCACTGCCACCCTGGGCTGATTTTCTCCTTTTCCCTTTTTCTTCTTTTTAAGACCCTTTCACCCCATTTTTTTCAGTCTTGACCCTACTCTTTCAGCATGATTTTCACTCTTGCTTTGCTTGGTGGTGTTTTCCATTAGCTGGCCATGTGGGAGCTACTTTGCAGCCAGTGTATTTTCATGATATGTCCATATTTTCAACAGCAGATGGACCTAGAATGCCAGACTCCCGGGTTTGTTTGCTTTTCTTCAGTGTAGCTTCTTTTTGTTTGATCAGGGCGTATGTTGATCCTTGCAAATTGAAAGATCTGCTCTTGGATGACACTTCCCCAGCCTTTTTTAAAAAATCTTTCAGGAATTTCTTGCCCTGTATCCCTTCCCACCAGGAATCCCCTGAGGCTTTAGCGCAGGCCTCAGTAGCTGCGACAGCAGAAGAGAATGTAGAGCAAATATCTTTGAATTTGATGCTGTTTGTTTTTTTTCCTGCAGGAGGCTTGCAGGTAGTGCTTGTAGATAGTTTTTGGATGCTCATCTGTTGCCCTGTTTTGCATATCCCTACATGAAAGACTCAAAGCAGGGCATTAAGGACACCTCTCCTGGGATCCCTGCTCTCCGACTGTCAGCCCGTGTTTCCTGTAAGGAAGCAGAATATCCCAACATCTGTTGTTGCAGCTTTAAAGCCTTCCTTTCAGTCCATTAAGAAAGAAGATTTTGGCATTCAAAACAGTATCTGAGAGTATTTCCCCCTAATTGGGGGTGAGTTTTCCAAACCTCCTTAAGGAAGAACTTGATCTTGACAACTCCCAATGCCAAAAGGCAGCACAGAAGGAAATTGATTTGGGAAGGCTTTAGTGATGGGTTGGCTTGGGAAAGGGGAGCCCCTTTCCTGCCCCCCACCACTGCTGTCTATGGAGCCAATAGGGATGGGGAGCAGGATCCATGTGCAAGTGTGGTGGTGCTTTGGGATGAATCCACATTTCTGACCTTTCTAGCAACATTCAGCCCAGAGACCCAACCACATCCTGGGCTGCATCAGAAGAAGTGTGGCCAGCAGGGCCAGGAGGCAATTCTGCCCCTCTGCTCTGCTCTGGTGAGACCCCACCTGGAGTGCTGTGTGTAGCTCTGGAGCCCTCAGCACAAGAAGGATATAGACCTGTTGGAAAGAGTCCAGAGAAGGACCACCAAGATGATCAAAGGCCTGGAGCACCTCTGCTGTGAAGACAGGCTGAGAGAGCTGGAGCTGTTCATCCTAGAGAAGAGAAGACTCCAGGGAGACCTTACCTATAGACCTACATATAGACCTTCCAGTACTTGAAAGGGCCTACAGGAAGGCTGGGGAAGGGATTTTCATCAGAGAAGATAGTGATAGGACAAGGGGTGATGGTTTTAAGGCTGAGAGAGGGGAGATTTAGGTTAGATATGAGGAAGGAATTCTTCCTTCTAAGGGTGGTGAGGAACTGGGATGGGTTGCCCAGGGAGGTTGTTGATGCCCCGTCCCTGGAGGTTTTTAAGGCCAGGTTGGATGAGGTTTTGTGCAGCCTGGTCTAGTGGTTCCCTGCTCATGGCAGGGGGGTTGGAGCTTGATGGTCTTTAAGGTCCCTTCCAACCTTAATGATGCTATGATTCTATGAACACTTGCATAACTAGTCATATTTGCAATTTTTATCTTGAATGAGTGGGGCCTGAGCTGCTGCTGACCAGCAGCCAACTATGTGGCTTTGGGGTTTTGTGTTGTTTTCATTTGGTTTGGGTTGTTTTGGGTTTTTTTTTGCTCAGCCAGATTTATAAGGGCAGGTAGTGATAGGACAAGGGAGAATGGTTTTAAACTGGAAGACCCTGGCCCAGGTTGCCCAGGGAAGCTGTGGCTGCCCCATCCCTGGCAGTGTTGAAGGGCAGGTTGGATGGGGCTTGGAGCAGCCTGGGCTGGTGGGAGGTGTCCCTGCCCATGCAGGGGGTTGGAACTAGATGATATTTAAGGTCCCTTCCAACCCAAACCAGTCTGGGATTCTGTGATTGTAGCATTATGAAGAAGTATCTGGGTGTCAACACAGTGTGACCACAAATAATTCAAACCCCATCAGGGCTGTGGAAAAAGCAGAAGCCATGATCCTGGCAAAGAGCCTGAGAAATCTTGCCTCCAGTGTCTGGAAGGGCAGTTTGGCCTTTGAGAACCAGTTTTGCCACCTGTTTTTATAGCCTGTGCACCACGACACTGCCAGGGCACAGCTGGTGACACACGAGGGGAGAGAGGACCTGGGGGGATCTCCTGGAGGGTCCAACGCTTTCCTACCCTGGCTGCATCCCTCGGGGGCTCTCAGGGCTCCTGGAAAACATATCCCAGGGAGGCAATCCCTGCTGTAACACAAACCCCTGGACAGACAGGGATGAACCCAGGCCTCTGTAACACCTGCACAGCAGGGAGGGCTGCTCCTCAGCCGTGCTGGAAGTTGACTTTATTCATAAAATCAAATTACAACCATTTCCATACCAGATAACACGTAATTGCTGTTTAATACTTTTACAGCCTAATGCTGTTACAAAGGACAAAGAATTATTAGGATCTTTCTCCAATGATCTCTTTTGATGAAGAAAATATTAGCTGGGAGTTCTTGGCATTAATTCTGAGTGGCTGATATTGGTGGCTTACTGTAAGCTCAGCTTCAGCTGGCAAAGAAGATATTTCAAAGCCCAAAGCAATACAAAGACAGGGCAATGAAGTGACACATACATTTTGAAAACAGCTTGAGAATAGCTCTGAGAAATAAAACATGGCTTTGTAAGTTAAATCTCTCAAGGCCTGGAAATGCTTAACCCTGCCTGTACCCAGCATCCCTGGATGCTGCCAGCACTTTGCTTGCCTCCGGATGGGCAGGTGGGATTTTGCTAGGAGAGGAAGACAAAACCCACCACCTCCTTCATAGATCAATTAAAATAATGAGGTTTGGGTGCTCCAGCCTGGAAGGTGTCCTCCCAGCCCAGCCTGGACTTGGGGCACCTCCAGCTTGCAGCTCTGCCCTGGGATATGCCACACAACTGCTTCAGATTTTCCACTTTTCCTGGAAGGAGAAATGCTGTTTCATGCAATTGCATTTCTCTCTGAGAAGACATTTAAAATCCAATTTCTGATGAATGGCAGTCTGGCATGTCAAGGTTTGAATAGGTTCCTAAAATATTTTATGCTTGAGGAATCAGACTGATCTCATTGAGTGTAACCTCAGGGAAGGCAATTTGAGAGAGGGGCTGTGAAGTGATACCCATCTTTCAGAGGTGGCTGCTGCCTATCAACTGGGGGGAGTTTAATTACAATGAATGATTGAGCTGTTATTGCCTGAAGGGTCGTGTTGGTGCTGTACTCTTCTGGAACTGCTTTGTCACAGTCTTCTTTATTTCATGGGCTTGGAGCCAGTGAATGGGACAAGCACTGGAAGGTCCTCACTGGTCCCAGGGGGATGTGGCCAGTCCTGGCTGGCCTAGGCAGCCCCAGCAGAGGAGGAGGAGGCAGCACCAGAGGCTTTGCAGGCTGAGCACAGCCCCCTTCAACCACCACACAACCCTGCACGTGTGGCAGCAGGCACTGTCTACCAGGTTAATGAGCCACAGAGAGGATTTATCAAGGATTCATTATTCTATCAGGTCAAAGCTTTTTTAAAAAAATGCCTTACTAGAAGTTTTCCTAACAAGCCATTATTGCCAGCTAATAACTTGAGGAAATGATTGATCTGTCTTTTGAGGAGCTTTTCTCCATCCCAAGCATCCATCTCAGGCTGCCATGTTAAATTGGAGCTAGGAGCCTCAAACAGGGTGCATTGCCACAGGAAAACCATCTCACCAAAACAGAGAAGGGAATGTGGCAGAGGAGGGGGGTGAGCTATGGGTGCCCTGGGTGTGATTGGATGATGGGTGCCCAGGGGGTGAGTGGTGGGCACCCCGGAGCAGCAGGTGTGGAGGGAGGTGTGATGCTCACACCTTTTACTCCTGGGCCCTGTCTGGTTTGTGCAGTTTCCCCTCTGCTTCCCCTACACTGAGCAGAGGTAGAACAGACTGTGTCCTGCTGGGATCCCTGTTGCAGAGTGTTTGTCCTGTGAGGACAGCAGCTCTGGGGAGCACCTCTCTCGAGGGGTGCTAGCACCTTCCCAGCAGGATTTGGGTTGGAAACATGCTGCTCCTCTTCCTTCTTGTTCCTTCTGCTGATTCCTGGGCTTCTCTGTGAACTCCTCTGTTTGTCACAGCCCACCTTACTGTTGAATTTCCCAGGCACAGGAATCATCATAACTCCCCAGAATTACAGGAATAGGCTGGTTAGACCTGGGCAGTCCCAAGAGCATCACAGCTCTCTCCAATACCTCACCTGAAACCTGCAAACCTGTCCATAAAGGATCTGGCCCTAAAGCTCCCCGTGTCTCTTTGAATTCAGCAGGTTTTTTATTAGATCAGGCCTGTTAAGTAAATCACTTTTTCAAATAGACAGCAAGGGAATAAACAGAGCACCATAACAGCAGCATATTTAAAAGGCTGCTGTGCTAAAACCAACATGCTGTGAGCCACAGGCAGCCAGAAATAAATGGCAGCATATAAACAGAGCTTGCAATAAATGTTAATGCAGTTTAATCTGCTCTGCTACCTACCTGCCAATTAAATTTCACAATACACTTGTAATAATTAAATAAAACATGGCAATAAAAGTATACAGCAGGGTTAACCCTTGGCTGCCTGACAGCTGGAGGTGTGGGAAGAACGTGCCCTCCACCACTGGTCTGGAAAAGGTTTAACAGGGTTCAGCCCATGGCTGGGCAAGGAGGCAGCTGGGCTGAGCTACACCTTCTGAGCCAACAATGTATTTTTAATTACAAAATTATTATTGCTGGATTCTAAAAGCCTAAAATGGATGGAAAAAATAACCTGCCAACTTTGAAAACTCTGGGGAGCTGCGTAATGCCTGGTGCTAATTATGTAGCTCCAATGTGAGCTGAGCAAGCAGACTGAGAAGGCAAAATTTTAAGTAAATAAAAATGACAGTGGGATTTAATTAGAACAGAAGGAACTGTGTGAAACCTGTGAACTTTATGTAGCTGCTTGTTCTTCCCAAGATTGTATGCAACAGAGAGAGGATGGGAGGGAGCCTTAGCAAAAGGTGAGGGTTCTGTGTCTTTTGCCCTCCCCAACCCCTCAAACACAAGCCAGCAAAGGCTGAGAAGGCAGGAGAGCAGTTCTGCTCCTCCTCTGGTACCTGGAGGGCCTGGATTTGGGGTGGATGCTGGTGGAAGCCACCTGTGGTGCCTGGGTTCTTGGCAGTGGGATGGGAGCAGATGCTGCTGCTGGAGATGCTGTAGCTTCACCTACCCACCATTAACTTGGCTGGACTGTGGGAAGGGAAAAAACAAGTGTCTCCTCACTCTGGTGATGACACCAGCCATTCAAATGGTTTCTAGCAAAAATCATTATTTCTGGGTGACTTGGTGTTGTAAGTTGTGCCAAATTCTCCTTCTCTGACAGGTTTCCGTAGCTCTGGGGATAAGGCTGTAAATGCAATCCCAGCAGCCAGATCTGTGGGTGAGGGGGTCCCCACGACACACAAGTGATGTCCCCTGTGATGGTGGGGATGCCACGTGTGCCAGCCCATGGCAACGGAGCCCAAAACACAGTTCCCCCCTCACAGCCCTCCCTTGGCCAGGCCAGCACAGCCACATCAGCACTTTGAAAGGCTCCTTGATGAAATATGGATGTGGGTTACTCCAGGGCAAGTCTCCCGAGCCATCAGTTCAGGCCAGGTGGACTCAGTGCAGCCCTTTTGTTAAAGAAAACTGAAGTACACTGCAGGTTTTCTTGGGTGCTCATCCCCTGCAGGACGCTGGGGGGGTGTTGCAGGCAGTGGCAGGTGTGGGCAGGCCTGGCCCAGAGTTGCCAAGATGTTTTCAAAGGCTGGGAAGAGGATGGCAGCAGCAGCAGCAGCAAGGAAAACTTCCTAGCTGCCGAGATGCATTTCTTTGTGCTCTGCTCTCTTAAGGAATTAGCAGAAACCTGTTAGAGAAAGTCCTAATCCTGTATTGGGAAGGGGGGATTAAGTGACCCAAGGACTCGATGCCAGTCCCCACGGGGGATAGAGCAGCCCCAGCAGCTCTGACCACGGCTGCAGGCACCGTGTCCCCAGTTTGTGTCTCCATCCTGCTGCTCCCCACCACCCTGGAAGCTGCCAGCCCAGGGTGGGACCTTGCTAGGACTTGTGGGTCACTAATCTGTTGGGAACATTTAGTGAAAGGTATTAGATAGATGCTGGAAAATACTGAAATATGAAATATCTTGGTAGATATTAAGAGAGAAATGTGCCGGCACAAATACCTCTTGTTGTGAACTTATAGCACATGATGAAAGGTTATTGGCAGGAGTTCCTGGTTACTAAAAGGTCATTTCCCTCCTCAGTTATCAGGACAGATTTCAGCTCTTCCAGCCTTCATTCAAGCAGCAGGAGCCCAGGGAAGCGTTAGCATCTCGGTGCCCAACTAATTACTCTATCCCACTTTTAATTAATGTGTTGTCTGTGGAGGGGAGCAGATCCAAGGGGAGCAGGGGGCTTGGCCAATGTGGGGAGGCTTCAGGGTCCTATCCAGGCTCCACGTTGATGGGCTGAGGATCCTCTGGGAGCTTTAATTCCTCTCCAGGTCTGGGATCACCACAAATGGTTTTACTCAGCCAAGCTCCAGGGACAGATCCTGGATGGAGCACAGCCTGACCCACCATCACCAAGAACTCCACAATCTGCCATCAGCTTTGCTTAAACAGGGTGAAACCAAGCTTGTTTATAGAGTTTGCAGTGTGGTTACCTTCCTCAGGGTTTTTTCCCCTGCCTTCTGTCCCCAGGTGGGCTGGCAAGCTGGGAAATATTCCCAAGCCTGAGCTCCATCCATGGTTTAAGCTGCTTTAGCCAGCACCAGCTGGTGCTGTCCCTCTTCCTAGAGCTGTTAAAGTGGTATTTTCCACCAGGAAGGGCACATATTGGGATGAAGATATTTTTTATAGTGGTTTTTTTTGGTGTTACTTAGTAAATCAGATGTGTGCTAATTAATATAGCCAGGAGTCTGCTCTTTTGGGAGCGGCGGGTGGCGTAGGAGGAAAGATAAAAAGTCCAACAAGATAAAAAGTCATGACATATTAATGATTGAAAATGCACGCTGGAGCTGGCGGAACGGAAAGTGGTATGAATAATTCAAAGGAGACAGGATTTCCCTTGCAAGGTCGAGGCACCTAAAAGGGGAGGCTTTTGGGAAGAGCAGCCTCGTGTCCTCCTGGCGCTGCCAGGAGAACTTCATCCACCCGCAGGGTTCAGAGGAGTTTGAGCATCAGCTCAGTGTTCCACGAGGAGATTGTATTGGGAACGATCAGCACCACGGCCCCTTGGGTGGGACATGGCAGCTGCTGGGGAGAGTTAAGCTGGAATCTTGGATGCTAAATGGATTAAAAGCCCATTTTTCAACACCGGCGGGCAGGGCCAGGCAGGAGCGCAGCCCCAGGCAGCCAGCTCGGGGCTCTGCCCAGCCCCTCCACTGCTGGCAGCTCCCACAACATGCCTTGAAAGAGGAGCCCAGGCTGGAAGATGAACGTGAGTACTCTGCAATCCCACTGTGTTCAGGCTTTTGCTTTTTCCCTGTAGCCACCTCTGTAGAAACACAGTTCAGCAGCCAGGTCCTCTAGTGCCCAGGCTGAATGTCTGGGAGTGTGGGTGCCCTTCTGGCTCACCACCTTACAGCTGTAATGCTGGAGGGAAATCTGCACTTTGAGATCTTTTGATATAATGTGTGTGAAGAAAGTGGGGGGAAAAAAATCCCATACCTTGTTTGAGCAAGCTCAGGCACAGATTTCTATAGGCACTGGGGAGAAAGCTGAAGGAGAGGGAAGGACTCCAAATTTCTGATTTTGGAGCCCCAGCTCAGCCTGACCCCACATCTTGCTGCCTTCCAGCTGCTTGGAAAGGTGTGAGGGAATAGACAGCAAAATGTCTCAGCCAGTGCTTTGTATAATCTATTGTATCCCAGCTCCCACTCCCAAGTGTTTGTAGGGGCATCCTCAGTTAACCAGCAATAGCAGAGCTACAGATGGATTTCAGGAAAAATAACTGGATCCTTGAGAGAGATTCCAGATCATTATTTTTAACCTTAACTTGATTTATTTGATGTATTTTACATGGATTGTTTTTTGGGTTTTTTTTCTTGAGGAGTATATAAAGGGCAGTTGACACATTTATCAGTGTGACCTTAAGCCAGTGTGTGTGTCTGGAAATGGTAAAGGAAATTATTCCAGCACTGTGGGCATGAGACCCTGCAAACCCCTAATTGCCTCTCGGGAGCCTTTTGGATATGTCATTGCAACACATTCTGTTCAGACAGCCAAAAATCTGCCTGAGATTTCCAAGCATGAGGAGCTTATTCCTGGTGTTGTGGGATGGTCTGGCTGTGCTGGTGACTCAGCATCTTGAACAAGCAGCTGGAGGTGAGCAGAGAGGAGCAGGAGCCCCGGGGGCTGCCAGGGTGTGCAGGTTTGGACACAGTGTGATTCAGCTCCTTTCAGCCAGGGGTTAAAAATAAAAGTGAGTAAGTTTGGTCTTGGAGTAACTCAGAGGGGGCCACAGCTTCAGAGAGCTAAGGTTCTGTGGGACAATGTGATGTGTGGGCAAGGCTGGCCCTGCTGCCAAGAGCCAGAGCTGTGACACTGAATTTGTGTTAGTGGCTCAGACAGGGCTTGTTCACATAAACACGCTCCTTGTAGCGGCCAGATCCTTCTGAGTGACAGTCATGATTGGAAAATGTGGCTCTGACCTCGCTCACAGGGAAGATTATTCTGCCTGTGGCTCTGCCTGGCATGGGAAATCCAGTGGGAGCCTCTGGCACGGCCAGCCCGCCATGAGCAGGGAAAACTGGAATAACTCTTGTGGGGAGGAAACAGCCCATCAAGCCCTAGCAGGGCTGTGCAGGGAGAGAAGAAGTGATGCTGTACTTACCTCAGTGATGCTGTACTTACCTCAGTGATGCTGTACTTACCTCCTGCTTGGAATAACCTTGTGGACCCTCGGGAAGCAGCCTGCGCAGCACCCCTCCCTGCCTGTGATCCCTGGAAAGCCACACACGGCCAGCAGGACCTGGGGCAGAGCAGTTGTGTCTGGAGGAGGTAACACCCACGGCAAAACAGAAAAGGAGCTGCTGGGAAAGTCACTGCTAATTGGATCTGTAGACAGCTGTCACCATCCACTGCTGTCTGACCCCGAGGAGCCCTGAGCACACAGCCACGCTAGGAAGCTGATACCCTTGGCATGGGAAGAGCTCAGAATCATCTGTCTGTGCGTCCTGACTCAGCTTTTAAAGGGTTTTTCCTCCCAGCCTTGCAAGAGTTATTTTAATTTTCTCCAGCACCCAAGAGCTGCACACTTCTTAATTCCCCCTCAGTTGATGGCTCCCCTGACCTCATCCCAAGGCTCATCCCTCTCCAGTTGTGTTGCAGCCCAACAATTGCACTTTGTTTCGAGGGGAGGGAGCTGCCTGCCTGAGTGCTGCTGGCAGACCTGCCCTGGCTGCCCGTGCCAGGCTCCTGCCTTGCTCCAGGTTTTTCACAAAGCCTCCAGGCATGGGAAATCCAGGAAAAACAACTTTAGGAAAGAGGTGCTTCCTTCGGCTGCCCTCACCAGGCATCTGTTTAGGAGCTGGGCAGCCTGGAGTGAGCTCAAACCTGTCAGAACTGCACTTCTTCAGGTGCCAGCAATATTCCCGTTTCCCTCTGCCCAAAGAGCTGCAGAACAACCAAAGCAGAAGAGGGAAAAAACTCCTCCTAGGGTGTGGAACAAGCCTCAGCTCTCTTAAAAAGCATTTGGGACAATGCAGAGTATTTTTAAGCCTCACGTCTCTTTAGAGACACACACCATGTTTTCTGGCAGAGCAGTGGGAAGTGCTGGCTTGTGCCCATGGAAGCAATTCCCTACAGAACGTCGCCAGCCTCTTTTATCTTGAGCACATTCTCACTGCTTACAGGTTTTCACTGCTCGATGGAAAAACTATCAAGTGTCTTAAAATTTAGACATGAATTGTTCAAGAAGCACAATGGCAAGAGCACCTGGAGCAGGGTGAGACCAGGAGCCAAGGGGGAGGACACTACAGCTCCAGTTCTGTCTCCTCCCCTACCTGTTTGAGGGAGGCTTCTTGCTTCTCCCTAGAAAGAAATCAACAAAAAGCTAGCAAATTCTGCATTTAAAACAAACAGACATGATTTTCCTCCAAGAGCAGTGCAAATTCAGGACCCTTCCCCCCCCCCCCCCCCCAAACCCCATTCACACAAACCTAGGTACTCTGCACCCCTGGGTTTGAAAGAATGACTGTAGATTAAATATCAGTTTGGAAAAACAACAAGGGTTAACTTTTGATTGCACAATCTTGTGACAGTAGAAGCAAAGTTTGTATCTTGTGGAGGGTTTGATGCCATGGAGGGGGAAGGGATTCAGTTTGGGGGGCAGAGTAAAAGCTGAGCTTGTGTCCCACTGCCAGCATTCAAGGCAGAGGGACCCTGACCCCAGGGCCATTCTCATCCCTGCCAACCAAGTTAAAAGCAGCTTTGGGCTCTGAGGAGCACGTCCCAGGTTTCTGATGGTGTCTGTGGTGATCCCAGCACATGCAGAGGCACTGGGGACCAGTCCCCACCATGCTGGGCTGGCCGCAGGGCTCCATCCTCCACCGCAGGGAAGATGCTGAGTCAGTGCCACTTTCAAGGCATTCGTTTTTTTTTTTCCCTGGCCAGTTAATTTAGGAGATCTCCTTTCTCCCAGCCCCCCAGCCGTGCAGCAAGCACCTGCTCAGCTCTCTCCCATCATTAACAACCACCCTTTGGCAGGGCTCAGCCGCCGGTGGTAACTGCAGCGCGGGCAGCCAGTGCCAGCCCTGCTAAGAGGATTATTCACTTTCTCTTTCACCAGCTTCCAATGGGAAAACCAGTGGCACGAGGCCACTGCTGAAGTCCAGCCTAGGGAACGAGCCGTGGGGACACACAGACCCATGGCAGCCATGTGCTGCTCAGCCCTGTCCTCCTTGCAGTCCGGGTCAGTCTTGGGAGTGAACTCCAGGCTTTTCTTCCCATGTAACTAAAGCAGGGCCAGGGGTTGTGCTGCTGAAAGGTATTTCCATGCCTGAGCTCTGCTTCCTGGCCTCTGGCAGAGAAATGCAAGTGTTGGTCCCACACTTTCTTGCAGCACAGGCGGAAATACCCAGCCTGCCCCCTTGGCACATTCGGAATAGTCAGGGATGGAGATTCTGCCCCGCAAAGCTCCCGTGACAGGGGCAGGTACAGCTCTCAGCAGCTGCATGAAACCTCCTGCCTCAGAAGGGCGCTTGGTGTGGTGGTTGTTATGGGGCTTAAATGGATACAGTTGGCTTGTTCGTAACAGTCCTGTGTCCAGTTCTGGGCTCCCCAACGTAAGAAGGACACAGAGCTGTTGGAGTGAGTCCAAAGGAGGCCACAGAGATGATCCCAGGGCTGGAGCAGCTCTGCTCTGGAGCCAGGCTGGGAGAGTTGGGGTGTTCAGCCTGGAGAAGAGAAGGCTCCAGGGAGACCTTAGACCACCTTCCAGTGCCTGAAGGGGCTCCAGGAAAGCTGGGGAGGGACTTGGGACAAGGGCTTGGTGTGATGGGATGAGGGGGAATGGTTTCAAACTGGAAGGGGGGAGATTGAGATGAGAGATTAGGAAGAAATTCTTAGCTGTGAGGGTGGGGAGACACTGACCCAGGCTTCCCAGAGAAGCTGTGGCTGCCCCATCCCTGGAAGTGTTCAGGGGCAGGTTGGATGGGGCTTGGAGCAACCTGATGTAGTGGGAGGTGTCCCTGCCCATGGCAGGGGCTTGGAACTAGACGGTCTTTAAGGTCCCTTCCAACCCAAACCAGTCTGTGATTCCGTGACTATCCTGGGATGATAGTATCTGAATCTGCCATCTGTTGGAGAGCCGCCTTCTCCTATCAGACACAGTGTAACCCTGATGCCAGTTGCTGAGCCAAAATACCAACACCTCTGTTCCTGTTTTCAGCCTACACCATGAAGCTTCCAGGGAACAGGACTTGGGGGAGATGCCTTCAGCAGTAACTTCTCTCTCCACCACACTGAGAGCTTTTCTTCTGGGCTGCATCACGGGGCTGGGGTCAGGGAATACCAAGAGCTGATGTCAGTGATAATCCTCTTTGTGGCTGCAGGCAGGAGACCTCCTCCTGCCCCGTGGACTCAGGTGAACCTACAGGACTAGGCTGCCTGTCACCTTATGCAGAAGGCAGCATGTACATTCCAGAGCTATAGCCTAAAGATCTGGAGGTTCTCCCTGTGCATCCATAATCCAGCCTTTTAACAAGGACTGTGTTCTTCCCTTGGTGATGATGTTGATAAGTCTCGTTCTGTCCTGCTGGGTCATGCTGGTGGGTCACTGGGAAACCAGCAGCCAGGAGCTGGCAAGGACATTGCTTTTGCCTGAAGCTCTGCCAAAGTGGGTTACAGCCCCAGACTAGTGAGCAATGCCTCTGCTTAAACAGTGCACAGAGCAGAAATAGACCTTTTCTCTGGAGTAACAGGTCACAGCAATTTTCTTTCTATTTTTTGCTGTCCTACCCTGGCATTTGTGCACTGAGTTCAGCAGCATCCCTCTGTTCCTCTGTCCCTCTGCCCTGCTGCTCTGTGAGGAGACATTTCAGAAACAGAGCTGCTTGATTTCCAGTTTTTCTTGGGGTGGGGGGGAGGAGAAATGCAAGTTTCTCTGTCCCTGCAAAGGGGGGAGACCTGTCTGCCACGGAGGTGGCTTTGGCCTGATGCTGCATGCAAGGAGAGAGGTTGGGAAGATGCCCTGCCTGCCTGGGACCCTCCAAACCCCCCGCCCTTCTGCCTTCCCATTCTTTAAACCTTATTTAAACCCCTTTTGGCAAGTTTCCATACCTGTCCTCAGTGATGGAAAGTGGCTTTCCAGGCCTGAGGGAGCGGGGACTGTTGGTACCTGTGTCCTCTCTGCTGTCCCCAGAGCTGGTGGCTTCCCTGCTCACATTCCTGTGCCCCGCAGCCACTTGCAGGAGATGCTTTCACGCTGGGAAACAGGCAAAGGTTTGTTCCAGCTGTTAAATTCAGCCCCAAATCCATCCCTTGGTTCACCTGGCTTTCATCCCACCCAGCAAACCCTCAGTGGGATGGAGTCACCCTCCCTCCCACGAGCACCAGTAAAGGAGATTATCCCTAATCCTTCCCCAGGGAGGTGACAGGCACTGGGACAGCTTGGCTGGCAAGCTCAGAGTGGACCCTGGGAAGGAGCAAGCTCTTGCTCTGTGGGTAGGGATGCCCCCGTGGCTGCAGGACAAGGCTGCTCCCCTCAAAAGTACACCCCAGTAATGGTTTACTTGCTTCCTTGTGTCAATTTCCAGTGCACAGATATTAAATAAGACTCCTTGGAGGAGAGGAAAATAAATTCTTGCCAAGAATTATGCTCCGGGAGGTCCTATAGAGAAAAGCCTAAATTCATCAGATGGGTTTTGTAAAACCAATTAAAAATCATTTCACTTGACACCAATAGTGTGAAACGAGATTAAGAAAAGGTGGGGAAAAAAATGGGCTCACCATTTAATAGGGTAATTCTATTCCTTTGCACCTTCTCTGGCTGAGATTGCAGAATATTTCTCCCACCACCTGCACCCCAGGCGTGCTCCCACTTCCACCTTTTCTAAGGGAATAAGGCTCCTGGGGCAAACCCATTGCCCACTGGAGCTGGGGGTCTGCTGCCAGTACAGCCACAGCCATCCCCACCGGCCTTCCCAGCTCCAGGGAAGCAAGGAATGATGGATGGTAGCAGTCAGGTTGCAGGACAAGCCCCGTGGCTCCTGCAGCAGCTCCCATCTCCAGTGCTGGGTCCACAGGCACAGCACCCACCCCAGTGTGTTCCCCCTCACCGTGTCCTTGGGTGCTGTGAGCCCCAGGGACTGGGGAGATGCTGTTCCCATCAGCAGGAACCAGGGGCAGAAGAGAAGGCACCAGTTCCACCATGCACAGAGCAGAGTCGCCAGGTGGGCAGCGTCCACCCACCCACTCCCTCCTTGTGTTTTTGGGGCTGGAAGAGCCACAAAATGGGGCAGTTTGCTGGAGTGAAGCTGCTCTCGGAGGCAATCAGCTGCAAAGAGCAAGTGAGTGATGGCACCAAGGCAAGACAAAGCACATAGAGCTGCTTTCAGGCTAATATGTAGATTTATGCAGAAAACAAATAGAAAGAGCTGCATCTGTTGCAAGCAAAGTATAATTCATCATCAGGAAAGAGGGCTTGTTTCCTCACAGCTACATTTGCTGTAGTTACATATTTTATTTTCCCTGGGTTTGCATGTCATTTGGGGGTTTTTGGAAGTTAGGTTTCTCACTTGGAATACAGATGAGGACCAAAATACTTCCCAGTGATGGGTGACCAGATTCCTCCCGTGGTACATGAGGAATGGGTGGCTATGGGCTCTTTGGTGTGTTTTGCAGCACCCACTGGGTATGAAGCCAGGGACCAGCCTGTAAGGAGGGCAGAGCTGTTGGGTGTGAGAACAGGTTCAGCTCTCCTGCCCTTTCCCTCTCTGGAACCTGTTTAGTCTCCTGCAAACCAAGGGATGTCAGGGAAAGCTTTCCCAGTGAAAGCTGCCCTCTAACATGCAGGTGTATTTTGGAAAGCAGCTCTCCTCTGGGGCTTGGAAGGAATCTGCAGGGAGTTTGGCCCCAGCCCTGAAATTTAGAAAGAAAACAACCCCAACAAACTGAGAGCAGCTCCTTCCCAGGCTGTTTGCTGAACTGTTACATTAATATTGCCTCGCTGCGACCGCTGGATTAAGCATATCATAAATCATTAGGGGAAAGCAGAGCAGCAGGTATCCCTGCAAACCTGCACTGCATCTAAATGGATATGGGCTCCTAAAGGTGCAGACACAAAGAAACAACAAGAGATAATTGCCCTTGACTGCAAACTGGGAACCAGCAACAGCTGTAGGCTTAAAATTAAATGATAATTGAGCAGATTGATGGAACCTGGTTCCCCCCTTTGAAGGGCACTTTCAGCAACTGAACTTTCCCCTCTCCTGGGGGGCCATTTCCCTGTTTATCTGTCACCTGAATCCACCCCCGAGCTAGGCTGAGCTGGTGAGTGGTGCAAGGACTGTAGAGCTTCTTGCTGAAGATGATGCTTGGGAAGACTGCACGGCTGTGTAAGGAAAACCTTAACTTTCTTTTCCAAAGCCTTTTCTGTGACTTTCATTTAATGTGTTTGGGCAAGAAATGATTCACTGTAAAATATTTATGATCCTAGGAAAAAAAAAAATATCTGGAAGATATTTATGGTCCTAGAAAAAAAATAATTATCAGGCAGTGAGCTGGATTGCCTGGGGTGCAGCAAAAAAGCTGGGAGAAATTCCTAAGTGCTCTTGCTCTAAATGTTGCAAACTTCAGCTCAGCCAGCCAGGACAAAACTGCTGTGGTACTGATGGGGCTGAGCTCTGTCCTCCCTGGGTTTGTTCCCAATTGCCTTCAGACCCCAGCCATGAGAACCAGAGCCCCCCATGCAGGTATTTTTTGCCCTGTTGAACTGTAACTGAGGGGGCTGTTCCTCCTGCTGCCCTCGCCCTGCGCCCCTGCAGAGTTCTGCCCAAAGTCTTGTGAGTTTCTGTGCAGAAACACCACAGAAACTTCCCTGCAGTGCTGAGATTTGTGAGTTAGTCTTTCTGACCAACCAACAGAAACATTAAGATGTAGCAGAGCTGTTGTAGACTCATGCATTTGAAATATTTCAGCTATTTCCCTACTTGCATTCCTTACCCACGTGCCTGTGAAGCCAGTTTATAAAAGGGCTGCTTTTTTTTTTTTCCCCTCCGTGGCCTTGATGATTACACTGAATTCCAGAGGCCTTTTGGCAGATAAGGAGGATCCCTAGTGACCTTGAGTTTTGTTTACCCTCCATGTTTTACTGGCCCTCCTGTGCCTGCCAGATGGGACCTGGCACAAGGAAAGCAGTTGATCACCCCCAGCAGTGTGTCCTTGTTGGAAAAATCTGGGATAGCAAGCACATTTCTGGCTTGGGTGGGAGGAGGGAGGGTGAAGAGGTTTCTAAGGTTCCAAGCACATCTGCATGAAACTCAGCTTCCCAGTCCCCTCAGTGCCTTGTGTCACCTCTGGGGACAGCAGGACAGTTGGGTGGTGTCATGCTGGAGGTGACTGGCATGGCCAGGGCGGGGTGGAGGAGATGGGCACCCACACCCAGAGGTGTTGAAGGAGAAGGGATGAGCAGAACTAAACTCTTCATCTGGAGATGACCATTATCCGAGCAGCCCTCGGGGAATGCAGGACTGCTAATAACTTAATTGCAAGCCAGTTATTCCTCAAAGGGTATTTTTTGGTAATTGCCTTCAAGGCACCTTTGTTGAAGCAGCAAGGATTCACTTCCCAGGGATTCCAGCATCAGTTCAGTTTAAACGGATTCAGGTGGTAATCCCCACCTTGCCAAGGCAGGAGAAACCCTGGGATGTGGCTATCAGCACATGTCACAGGACTGGGGAATAAAATCAGTTAGCCTGGCTGGCCACTGCTCTCCTGAACAGCAGATGTGCAGAGATTGCAGCCCTTTCCTGTTCTCCTGTATGAAAACGGTCAAGAAATAATTTTAACCTGAGGGATTTCTTTTCCTTCCTTGTGTTTGAGGAGGGCTCTGAGCAACCTGCTCCAGGTGTAGATGGTCCCACCCACTGCAGCTCGGGAAGCCGTGGGAGGGGATGAACCATCCCAGCAGCTTTTCTTGCCATGAAAATCAAATCCCAGTATGGGGAACTGGGACCTGCCAGAGCCACAGCAGATGAACACAACCTAAGAGGGGATTAGTTCTGAGATGCTGCTGCTCTCCCTCTCCTCCACCTCTGGTACCTCCTCTGCCAGCAGAAGAGCTTTAATGAGAGTGTAATCACTCACACTCTCACTGCCTCGTGCCATTTCCCTCCTCCCTTAACCCCTCTCTAAATTACGCAAAGGATTAATTTGCTAAATTTAAATAGTTAAACCTGCAAATCCAAACGGCACGTACAAAACCAATTCCCCACAAAGCTTTTGCTTGCAGCCAGGTAAAGCTGCCCCATGCCCTGCAGCAATGCCTGGAGAGGGATGCAGCCAGCCCCCAACCTTTGAATTTTTAAATTAAGTGGTGTTATTTTGTGTGTTTTGGGGACCACGTGGCTTTGGTTTGGTGCTGGGCTGGCTGGGGAACATGAAACATCACAGCATCCTTGTGCTTTCAACTCCTAAAGCCAAACCGTAGGGGTTGGGGGTGATGATAGGGACAATCAGAGTGTGCAGAGGCTGCAGGATGTTACCTGTGGTGGTTGGAGAGGACCTTTTGTGTATGAATAAGCGGTAGGAAATCAGTAAGAAAATGTTTGATATACCAGATGCAATCCAGGTTTATACTGAATGTGGTGAGTTAGCAGCACGTGGGTGCGTTTTGCTGCTTGGGCTTTTAGAAGTTTATGAAGGTGCTGAGGACCACACTGCTGGGCTGGAGCTGTGGCAGTGGGCTGGCTGTACGTCTCTCTTCCCAAATATTTATCCATCTGAGGAGATAACAGTTTCTGTTCTGATCTGTAGGCTCCTTTCCTTGGGACAAGGTGAGGCAAGAGGCCCCGGGTTAGGTGTGATCACGGCTGCTCCCAGTGTAGCAGAAATCACAGGGGGTGGGAAAAATCTGACAGGTGAGACTTTGTGGTCAGTATAACAGGAGTTAGGGCAGGGGATGCAGAGCTGCAGGGTACCACCTGTGGCAGGTACAAAGGTGGCTGATGGAGGGAATAACACCTCTCAGCCGGTGTATTTCCAGCCATCATGCCCGGATGAGGTATCCATGCCTTTTCCCAGCAGCATTCCAGCTTCGATATGACCTTTTTTCATTCCCTTGCCTACTGTGATGTCTGCAGAAATTATTTCAGAGGCACCAAAATGTTGTGTCTGGGACTCAGCATCACCTGGGAAAATAGCTAAATAACACCAACTGCAGCTGAACACAAGGAGAATACTCCAGGGTCCCCAAGTTGTGGCTCCATCCTCCTGCAGATGTCCCCAGCCCCTCTGGTGGCAGGTGGTGGGACCTTGGTGAGGCTTGCCCTGCTCTCTGCAGGATGTGGGTGGGAGGCTGGCACAGCTCAGCACAGCTCGGGCAGGCACAGCCAGGACTGCCTTGCACAGGAATTTGTTCAATCTCTCCAGCAGAGCCTGGAAAGCAGGAGCTGTTCCTCCCAGTGCAAGCTGGGCTGGCTGCGGGGGATTCATCAAGCAAAGGGTACTAATAGGAAACAGCAACAGATGTCAAGCCTGTGTTGCTCCTATATATAATTTGGCCTTAAAACACACATTCATGAGTTCCTGTTTGCTTTCGTAATGTTGGAAGGTGTCTGTCACCATGGTATCTGCCTGCTGCAGGCAGGACAGAACCAGGCTCTTCTTCATGCCAAAAAAAGCAGGTTTGGGGTTTGTTGTGTTTTTTGATGGTGTTTTTTTTTCCCTTGGCAATGGTGTAACACCCATCCAGAGCTGTGGGGAGCAGCTGGGGGTGTGGGTGGGAGGGTGCTGCTGAGGGACACCCCGGGTGGAGGCAGCTTGTGGGCTCTCCTCCCTCCTCCTCCTCTTCCACAGCTGGTGCCAGAGCAGGGCCATGGCATGCTGGGGACAGCTGGAGTTGAGGACAGCTGGGGTTCCTGGGATGGGGAATATTTACCAGGGCAGATATTTTAAAGATGCCTCAGAATGAAGGCAGTGACATGAGTAACCTTTTTGGCTCCCACAGGCTTAGGAAGAAGAAACCACAGCCCCTGCACGAGGCTTACGCTGCCTGCAAACACTGGCAGATGCACCACTTGGAGTGCAAGGTTTCCCCCACCCCCAAAATGTGTGGTGGAAAACTTTTCTAGAAGAAGAACAGGTAAAAAAAATAAGCTCCAGAATAAAACCAGCCAGTTTATGGGCCAGGGAGTATATTGACCATCTGAATTTTGGAGGCTCATGCTCGCTCATGGTTTGGGGTTCAGTGCAGACTCCAAGTACTGACTGTGGGACAACAAATCCCAGGAATATTTACAGAGAGATTGTACCAGGAAAAGGAGATGTGCATTGACCTCAGACCAGTCCTTTTCCTTTTTAGAGGTGGTGGGAAGCATAAATTCTATCTGTCAGAGGAAACTGTGCTTTCCTGTACTTCCTTGGGGCTGGTAGGTACCATCATCTCCCTGGCAAGTGCCCACCTGCATAATGACAGTGGGGACCTGCCAGTTTCCATTCACTATGAGGTACACAAGCCAGTTTCAACTGAAAGCACCCGTGGGATATAGCTTTGTCTTCTTCCCTTAACACTCCCCCCCAAACTGAACTAGCTTACCTGGAGATCCTCTGGCTGGGGCTCCTCTAGGAGAGACTAAATAATCATGCCTGGTATGATGAAAGAGATTTTCAAAGCTGTGAAAAATCCAAACTTTTTAAAAAGTCACAATCCAAAAGCATTTGGTTAAAAAACATCTGATCAAAAATCAGCTAGTGACTGCTCAAAAGCCATTGTTAGCTGCTGCCTTGAGTAATTAATGATCTGAGCACTGACTGGTGCCAGGAACTCAGTGTTGTTCTGGTGGGGCAGATGGTCTACCTGGTCCTCTACTTGTACCTCAACACCTGCATTGGTCAGCACATCCCATGCAGGGCTGCTTAGGCTTGGGGAGCCCAGGGGGGAGATGAGGGGGAGATGGAGACCCAGCTGCTGGAGATGTTCTCATACTTACCAATTTGGATGATGTCTGTGAAGGCCAGGAGAAGGAGGCAGCTTGAGAATGGTTGTGATTTTGCTGTCTTCCTTCTTCCCCAACCCAAAAGCTTTGGCAATTTAGCAGGAGAAAGAGAGAGCACCTTAGAGTGGAGCTAGAGTAGTGCCAAAATGGTAACATGAAATAAAAGTAATAGCTTATGATAATAAGGCTTTTAGAAAGGCCCTGCATTCACCCAGCAAAAGTAGTATCTTATTTTTGTGGTAGATTTTGGTTTCAGAATAAACTCAACGTGCCTTGTTTGCATTAAAACCTCCTTTGCGCTGAATAAAACAACTGCAAAGCACATTCTTTCATCTGCAAGGGCTTGTGTTCACACTCTTCACCCTTTAGAATTCACATGATTTTCAAGTTTTTCATTGCACTGGAGAAGCAACCGATTTGATGTGGGCTTGTAAAAGAGAGAAATCACACGAGTGTTTTGAATAACAATGTCTGTTTTTTTCTTGTGAAGGTTCGAGTGGAACTCCACTCTCCGTGTGTAATGAGGAGTGTAGAGGGCTTGCTACAAGACTTAAAATGATTGTATCTGTTTGCAAAGGGAAAGAAAAAAAAATAGGAGGAGGGGGGGAAAGAGCAACTTAGAAAATGATCACAGAGATGTATTCTTGTTGACCTGGTGAGGCACTGCAGGAGTTTGGAGAGAGGGCAGCAGGCAGGCATCCCCCAGCTCTGGCAGCGTGGAAAAGCAGGGTCAGGGAGTCAACTGTGTTGGGTGGTTACACTGGGTGGAACAGCTTTCTTCAGCCCAGAAGGGGCAAATTAGTGCTGGGAGGTGTCACCACCCCCATCAGGCCCCGCCGGGCATCGCAGCCTGGTGGGGAGGCTGGGAAATCCCATGTGGCAGGCCGGGGGGAGGGCTCTGATCCCCCGCCAGATGTTAGCAGTGCACTGCTCCCACCGAAGAAAAGGAATCTTTCCAATCGATCAGGCACTCCACGACGTCCTATAAATAAAGCTTTCTGCAGCCTGTGACTGCGACTGGAACCAATGAGGCAGCTCCTCCGCTCAGCAAGATTTGTTTTCCTAGGGTGGTGGTGATATTAAAACAGACTCAAATAAGGAATTGGGCCCTGCAAAGGATGTCAGATGCCATCCCTCTCCCAAGTGTGCAGGTGTGCAGCTGGGGAAAACCTTTGCCAGTATAATCCATTTCCAGGGTCAAGCCTTAATTCTTGCTTCCTCTTGTCATTCGCTGGAATTATTTTTTAAAAGTGCATTTTGTGTGTTTGAGGAGTCCCAGCCACAAGTGCTGGCAGTGCAGGGCTGGGGCAAGGAGGAGGGAAGCCTTGACCGTGGCTGGTCCCAGTTCATGTGAGAGTACCTTGGGTTAATCCATGCTGGTAACCTGGAGAGGACCTGGCAGAAGCACTTAACCAGAGGGGTTAACATCACCTTGGCCAAACAAGCTGTATTGCTGTTCACTGTGTACCATAGTCCCATTTTATCCCTCCTGACCTGTGGCCAGGAGGCAGCATCTCCCACCCCATGGGGACAGGAGAAATGCGGGTGTCTCCATAACCCTGAAAACATTGCAGCCCAAATCTGTCCCCTGGCTCCTGACAGGTTATGCCAATCTCTCTTCTGTCTGTCCCCTGTACTGCCCCCCCCTGTACCTACTGGGCTGGGTCTGCAGGTACTTGCCACCTGAAGCTCAGAGGCCAGCCAGGTGCCCCAAACATCCCACTGAAGGTGCTCCCTGTGTGATTCATGCTCCCCATTTCAGCCACACAACCTTTAAAGGTCTTCTTTCCATGAATTTGGGAATGGGGACGCTTGCATGTTAAACTTGGCATCAGTGACCCAGAATATATAAACTAGTTTAGGGTGGGTTTTTTTAGCAGAGTTATTTATAGGATACTCTCAACTAGTTAAAGTACTACCAAAAAAAAATAATTAAAAAATAGAAGGGAAGGCAGGGAACTGGGGAGTGAGATGTGTGCCCTGTGTACATGCCTCGGGGTGTGAGCAGCAGGACGAGCAGGATGCTCCTGTTGTCATCAGTAACACCTCAACCTCTCCGCAAACCCGGGCATCCTCAACCTGACGCAGACCTGATGGCAAAGCCGCCACCTGCCCTTTCCAAAACCTTTTCTCTCTCTCTTTTTTTTTTTTTTTTCCCCCCCCCTTCCTTCCTTCCCCCCCTTTCCCCGGCAGAGCTGTATTTCTACGGCAAAGCAGCGTTTCCCACCCCCCCTGTCAGGCAGAGGCCGGGTCCCGCACCAGCCCAGCCCGCAGCCAGCGGGGTGGAAGGGCCGGGCACCGCGGTCCCCCCGCCCCGGGCTGTCTCCGGATCCCGGAGCCTCCGAGTCCCGGCTTCCCCCGGCTTCCCCCACGGCGGCTCTCCCGGCTCCGGCTCTCCCTGCTCCGGCTCTGCGGGCTCCGGCTCTCCCGCTGCCTCCAGCTCCGCATCCCCCAGGGGCGGCTCCCCCGACCCCGGGTCTGGCCCAGCCCCAGCTCCCCCCGGGGCGATTCCTCCGGCTCTCCCGGCTGCGGCTCCTCCGGCCCCCGTTCTCCCCCCACCCCCGCGATGACTCTCCTGGCTTCGGCTCCTCCGGTTCCCCCGGGCCGACTTTCTCCCCGGCTCCGCACCCCCCTGCGGCGGCCCCTCCGGCCCCGGCTGCTCCAGCCCGGCCCCGGCAGCCCCCAGCCCATCCCCGCTCCGCGGTAGCACCGCCCCGCTCCCCCCGCGCCCGCCCCCGAGGCCGCTCCCAGCGCGGGGCCGCCGGCCCGCGGCGGCTGCGGCTCCGGTGCGCGGGGGCCGCCCCGGGCCGGAGGTTTCCCGTGCCCGGCGGGTCAGGGCCGGCGCGGGTTTCATCTGATTCGGTGCTTTTCGCTTCTCTCCGGCAGGACTCCCGGGAGGATGGGATGGATTTAGGGAGCGACGCCGGCAGCAGCCGCTCCAGCTCGGAGTCCAACTCCAGCAAAGCCACGCCGTGCTCGGAGGGCAAGTCCTCGCCCTCCCCCAGCAGCCTGGACCTGGCGGCGCTGGAGGACTCGGAGGAAGAGGAGGAGGAGGAGGAAGAGGAGGAGGAGGACGGGGGCTCCCTGCCCTCCCCGCCGCCGCGCTGCCCCGCCGCCCCCCGGCCCCCCCAGCGCCCGCCGCCGCTGCCCCCCCAGGCCCGGCGGGGCGGGGGGTCGGCGGGGCCGGGCGGGCGGCGGGCGCGGCGGGGCGGCGGGGCTCAGCCCCCCCGGGAGCCGCAGCCGCCGGCCATGGACTGGGCGGCCCTGGAGAGGCACCTGGCCGGGCTGCAGTGCCGGGAGCAGGAGCGCGGCCAGCGGGGCAGCCCCGCCTCGGTGAGTCGGGCCGGGAAGGGCGGGTGAACGGGCGCGGTCCGGTGGGTCGTGGGGGAAGCGGGCTGGGGGATACCCTGTCCCACGGTGGGGTGGGGTTCTGCTCCAGCGGGGAGGAGGAGGAGGAGAAGGGGGTAAATCCCCAGTCCGGTGCGGTGATGCCTCCTGGGAAGCGGGAGGCAGGAGGAGGGAACTTTCCCGGAGCATCCCGAGCTGCTCGCTCTGCCCGCCCGGTGCCGGGAGCGGGGCAGCGGCTGGTGCCGGTAGCCGGCGGGAGCATCGGGTGGCCGGGTCGGCTCCAGAGGAGGCTTTCCTATGGAAAGGTGGAGGAATAGCAGCTTTCCTGCTGGCTGGAGGCAGCGGCAGGCTGGTGGTGTGTGCTCTCCTTGTGTCGGGGATGGGGAGAACCCCGGAGTCAGCCACGATGAAACCCCCAGGCGCGTTTTGACAAGAACATTGTTTCACGAGCGCGTTATCTACAGTGTTTTAGAATTTTGCCTGGAACTCCAGGGCTGCAAGGCGCGGCGGTGCTCGGATGAAGGAGCACTGCCCGTGTGCCGGTGGCACGGCGCCGGCTGAGGTTCTTCCATAACGTAGGAATTAAATCGACAACATCTCCTGAAACGGCTGCAGGAGCCCTGGGCTGTGATGACACACGTGATGAGCGGTGTGTGCCTCACCACCCACACCCTGCAGCCTTGGGGGCTCTTTTTTTTTTTTGATGATGATGATTTTTTTAAGGCATTCCATCCCTTTACTTCCTGTGAAGTCATCTGGCTGAGGGAGGTGGGGATTTCCCCCTCAATCCTTGAATTACAACTAATTGGTGAGAAATCTGGGTGGGTGCTGGAGATGACAAATGAACTGGTAGGGGAGTGGGGCAACCACCGTGCAGGGTGCTTTTTCCAAAGCCTGAACATTGTAGCCTCAGTGCCCCGAGGAACCGACAGGTAATACCCTCAATTACAGTCATTTGTGCAGAAGCTCGGCTTAAAAAAAAAAACAAAACAACAACAAAAAACCAACAAGCTCTTTTCTGTGGTTTGGGAGCTTGTTTCTACTGTGTTATCTGATAAACTCCTCCTGCCCCCATGCAGTGCTGGAAACTCTTTGCCTCTGGGTATATGCTTAACCAGATGAGATGTCACTTAAGCAATTGTGCCTGTCCCACCTCTGTAAGGATTTTCCTCCTCTGTCCTTTGAGCACAAAGGCATTTCTAGCTGCCTCATGCCCTGACTTGTCCTGCCAGGAGTCGGGCTTTGCTGGTTGTGCTGTGCAGCTCAAGAGCTCCCAGTCCATGGGGCTGGTCTGAACCACAAAGGGCACCCAGGTTTGGGCATCGAGGAGCTCAGCACCTTGAGAGCATCTCCTGTGGGCAGGGCCATGCTGCCCATCCTCCTGCCTTCACAAACAACTGGAGTTCCCACTCTGCAGACATGAGTTTTTTTGCTGTATTTGGCCATTGAGAGACTTTCCTCAGCCCTCCAGCTGAGCATATTCCAGCTATGTTCCTTCCATCTCCCACCTGGAGCAAAGGGAAAGGGCTGTTGGCAGCAGCCCAGACCCTGCTGGGAAGGGGCACTTGGCCTCCATGACCTGCTTGGAGGAGATGCTTGATGCCCCCATGGTACCCATGTCCCCTCCTGCACAGTTTGGGCTGTGTCTGTAGCACCCAGACCTGTGCCCCACAGGCTGTGGAGACTCAATACCTTCAAGACTCACTAAAGGCAACTTGAAGAGAAAATGCTCTCTTTTATTTGATTTTTCCTCCTGCCCATGACATTTTCCCGTGGTTCAGTAGCTGCTATTTATAACAAAACCTTGCCTTGCCCAGCTGGAAGCCCAAGTGTTTGTAAACATGAAAATTGTGAAGGGAAACCAGCCTAGAAGCAACTACAGAGGAGGTGGACTCACTTGCTCCAACTGCTAACAGGGTATATTTGAAAAAAAAAAATAAAATAAAAAGGAAATTTCAGTATTTCAGGCCTTGACTGGTGTGATCTAAAATGATCTTGTCACCAGGGATGTGGTGTGAAAGCAGCTCTTGCTTTCAGTGTAAGTGTTTCTGGGGCTGGTTTATGTTGACAGGAGTCCAGTGGAAATGTTTTGTTATGGGAAAAAAAAATCCTGAGTGACACCTGGGAAATTAAAGGAATTAAAGTTCTTTCCTGTGCCAGTATCCATGTTTAGTTGCTTCAGGAGAAGACAGGGCAGAGGCCACCTTGCTGGGACAGCAGTGACCCATCATGGCTCCATCTGCTCTTGAGTTTAGGTTTTAGGAGGTTTTCTAAGCAAGGAGGATCTGGGCTGGAATGCACGGAGGGCTCTGGAAAGCTGCAGCTGGACTCAGTCAGATGTCAAAGCTGAAGAAGGACCTGTATGTGCAGAGATCTGCTCTGAGTCGTGGGGAAGGTTGGGAAAAGTGAATGTTAATTATGTGGCTGTTGCTTAGCTTCCAGATGCAATTAGGCTACACAAACAAGCCAGGAGGGCCAAGGCTCGTTCCTCAGGTCACAGACAGGGTAATGGTGGCTGAGAAGCTCTTACCAGGAGCTCTTCTGAAGAGGCTGGTGACTTCTGCTTGACATCAGCAGCCTGTTTAAGGATGCTGGTGAGAGAACTGCCAGAACAGCCAGGTCAGGTGGTGCCAGGCTGCAGCTCTCTCCATCCTGGCCTTGCCATGTTCATGGGCAGGTTGTTCTTAAGATGTGGAGTTGGTGTAATGCCACCCAGGTCCCTTAACGCCACATCAGTCTTGTGGCTCTGGAAGGGCTCAGCTATCTATGGGAAGATGAGGTCTAGAAATGGAGAATGTTTCCTTCTTTCTCCCCAAATGAAGGTGGAATGACCATTTGTGGAGCTGCAGGTGGGCAGACAAGTTGCCTTCAAACCCTATGTTTTGTATTAGATGGTCCTTGAGTCTGCTGGACCTCCTACCTAAGAGAAGAAATTACAACTTTTCTGAAAGTAGTTGATGCTTGGAAGGTTCCTCAAAAAAATGCTTGGACTGATCTCATAACGCAGCTGCAGGGAGCCTTCTGCCACCCCCCCTTTTTGCCCCTTTGCTCCACTCCTGGCCATATCTGAAGCCACAACAAATGTGCCATGAGATGATTTATGGTGCTCAGAAGCTGTCGAGGTGCTCGGGAGGCGACGGCGCTCTGCTCGCTGTTTCACTAATGATCCTGATAAAATCCAAATCAGCCTTAATGGTTTGGATATTCTTCCCATTGCATCTCCGAGGATGGAAACTATAATCCGTTGGATGTATTTGCTGAAAATACTATCTGCAGATTCCACAGTCAATTCAAAAAACACTTTCGGGGGAGCAAATGGCTCAGCCACCAACCTACCCCTGCAGAGGGATTTGGGTGCTAGTGACAGGGCTCTACCCAATGAATTTTGCTGGCCACAAAGCAGGCTTATTGCAGGCAGTGGAAATAGCCCAACCCTGCAGCCTCCAGGACTTCTGCAGAAGCCTCCTGTATGGGTCCAGGTGTGCTGGAGTCTGTATTTCCACTTTTCATCCCAGATTGACAAGAGGGAGCAGAGAAATGGAGCAAGGAATGATGCTTCTGCACCCGATGGGTGCTTGTTGACGCATCCTGAGAGTGTGGGTGTAGCAGGGCTGTCAGGAACATGCCCTGGGACCTTGGGGTTGCATGTTGCAAAGCTTTGATCTACCCCAGTGCATCATCCCCTGCATTTAAGGAGCAAATATTTACTTGGAGATTGACAGTGAGTTTGTTGTCACTTAAATAATAATTGCTTGATTGAGTTTGCTTAATGTGTTAGGTTCTGCATCCCTAGGTGACGTTCGATGTCTTGGCAGGGTGTTGGGATCAGGGAGTAACAGCTGGGGGTTTAGTGCCTGGAAGCAGTTTTCCCCAGACAAGAACAGTTGGTGCATTAATTTCTGACATGCTGATTTTCAAACCCAACCTTCTGGCTTGCAGGAAATGACCTTTTTGTCGCTCCTGCAGCGCAGAGGCCCAGCAAGACCTTCTCTCTCCACCTGACGGCTCTTTTACCCATTCAGTCTGACCATTTAACTCTTCACCAGGCAATTGGAGAAAGCCGAGGTGGCCGTGAGAGAGGAGTTTGGGGGCAGTTCAGTTGTTCTAGGGCTCAGCTCACTCGGAGACCAAACCTTTTAGCCGTAGAAAATACTGTCATTTCCATCCATCCAGGGGTCTGTGTTTGCTGCCGGGGCGCGTGGCCGTGGGCGGCAGTCGCTGCCGTGCTCGGCTGTGGGGCAGCCCTGTACTTTGGCCCCTTTCCACCCAGCTCAAAGGTTAGATGAGGCTGGCAAGGTATTAACGAGCCTGCCAAAGTGGGTGATGGTATTTAAGTGAAGGAAGCATCTGTAGGCGCTCGAAAAGTGCTCGTTGCTTGAGGAGCGTTGGTGATTGCATAGCTTGGGAAGATGGATGTTGGCTGCTTCTGAAAGTGGCCCAGCAAAATATCCACAGTTAATCATCCTGAGCAACAAACTTCTTTGTCGTTGCTGCTGCAGAGCCTTTCATTAAAGCACCTGCTAAATCCCGGGGGTGACAGCACAGGGATTCTGTTTTGAGGAATGATTCTCCTTTACCCCGGTATCGCTCTTCTGTGGGTTCCTCGGTGGGATGGAGGCCAAGGAGCTGGCGGTGCCTCCTGGGCGACAGGTGAGTGAGTGGGATGTGGGAATCACCAAAACAAGCTGAGAGAGTTGGGCTGTTCTAACACTAATTGCACTGCAGGCAGGAGTAAATCTCCCTGTAATGATGTGTGTGTTGTGCTGGAGAGGGCTGCTCCTGAGGCTGCCAAAGGCCAGTGAGCCTGTTTTAAAAGAGTATTTTTGGTACTGGGCATCCCAAGAAGCAAACACTAAGGATTTGCAAAGAGAGACGTGAGCCTTTATGCAAGTCAATATTTGTATTGTCTCAGAACATAGTTTTGTTGGGGTAATCCTGAAATGGAGGGATTCTGCAGTCTGGGCCCTGGGCCCCCTTCTCCTGCTGCACCTTCTCAAGTACTTTCAAATTCCCACTTAAGCCTAAGTGGGTGTCTGGGGTTGAGATCACAGTGGGCAGCAGGGATGTTTATTTGACAGGATAATAATTATGTACTTATGCATCTGTTTCTTGCACGTTGGGAGTGAGAAATGCAAGGTAGTGGGGGTTTAATTCTCATAATTGACCTGTGCTGTGTAAAACCTGTAATTTTTACTACAGAAGAAGAGCACTGGGGGAGGATGGGGGGAGTGTAACACCTGGCACAGTGGAAAATAATGCTGTGTGTAGGGAGAGAAACCATGGGCAGAGGATGTTTAAAACCCGTATGAAAAGTGTTTATTCAGTACAACTCCCAGGATATTGCAGATCTGTGGAGGAGCACTCCAAAGCCAGGCTGCCTCCATCCAGCCATGGCCAGAGCTTCTGCTGACAAAGCCTTTCAGGAGCAAGTATTTAACTCCCCAGGCCCTCAAGCTCTCCTGGCATTTAGAACAGGTGATAAAATGAGTGTAGTCAGCAGAAAAGAGAGAGGGTTGAAGTCTGCCCAGGTGGAGATTGCTGGAGGAGCTGGAGAGAAAGTGGTGATTTGCTAAGCATGGAGCAGCACCTTCTTGCCTCCCTGGCATCAGCACCCTACAGTGGGCAGGAGGACAGGCAGGTGGTTCTGGGGCTGTCATGGAGAAATCTTTGCCCTTCTCATGGTCCTGCATCTGTAGGGCAGGACCACCCTCAACTCCAAAGCTAATGGTCATGGTTGTTGCACAGGGACCTCAGGCATGTCTGCTGAAACACCCTACTTAAATATTTTAAATAATGCTCCAAACACCCACGAAAACATCACCAAATGTGTTGATATTTACAGCAGAGTTGGCTTGGCAGTGATATGGACAGCAAGAACTGGTGAGATTTATTTCCTTGTTTCTCTCTGCCTGGATTTAAGGCAGTTTTGCAATTAATAACTGGCTGCTGGTTGGAAAATCAAATGCAACACTTGGTTTAAAGTTGGTGTAGAAACTGGAAAGAAATAAATGGGTTCTGGCTTCGTTCTGGGTATCATTTTTCCTACTCCTTATGGCAGAACAAATCAGTCCCATGAATGTCAGTGGCATGAAGCTGGGTCCCTGTCTCATGCAGAGGCGTGTGTGCTCAGAGAGCCTGAGCCCGGCAACGCTCCTGTCATCATTTAGTCTTGTAAACAGCATCTAGAGAGAGATTTTCCAGACGAAACCAATCCTGCTGCTTCCTGGGGTGCTTTAAATACCTCCTCAGCATTGTTTGTTTAGCAGCACTGAGCTGCTCAGGAGTGGAGGTGCTGCCTACAGCTCGGTGGTGCCTGCTCCTCTGCTCCCTGTGCATCTCTGCGCTCCTCTGGCTCCTCCCAGGGTGAAAACAGGCGTTTTCCAGCCTAATTTTTCTCATCGAGGAAAGGAAAACCTGTCTTTCGGTTCCACAGGGGGCAATTGGAGTAAGTGTGCAGGCAGGCCAGCAAGGCTGGGATGGACAGTTTATAGTTAGACACTGTGTGACTTCCCTGGGGAAAGAAAACATTTGCTTTCTTGTATCAAGAGACTTTTGTTTGCTAACTTGTGCACAAAAAAACTTTTCTACCTGGCTGTGCACTTTACTGTATATACAGCGTGGCCAGGATGCAATGGTACAGCCCAAAGGAAGTTTACAGGCAGCTTCATTTCATATTGGGTGGGAAAAACGGACTTTTATGATGTTTGTTGAAGGGAAAGCCTCTTGTGAGGGTGTATAACATTCCTGAGTTAAGTTACAAATGCCAGGTGTAATCACCACAGGGAGGAAATGTGATTTCCCAGTCTCTCCCAATGACTCAGTACAGGTGTTTATTTTCTAAAACAAATAGCTTTTTGAAAATCATCACATGGGCAGTTCAGTGTTTTCCAGGGCTGCCCACCTCGGGCTGTGAGTTACCGTGGCTGGGGCTGCTCCCCGCAAAAGGCATCCCCTGGTGCAGGGCAGGATAACCCTGCTGTGGAGCTGTGACTTGTCCAGCAGTGAGATTTGCTCAGGTTTGGCTGTTAAATCTCCAAATCATCCTGCTCTTGCGTGAGAAGTTTCCTTGAAAAGCTTTTTCCAGCTCGCACCTGGAGCCGCAATCAATCCCGCTTCTGGAAGCAAAGCACTGGTGGCTTCTGTGGAAAACAAGTTTCCATCTTGCAATTATCTGCAGTTGTTGCCTTAGACATGAGGAGCTCCATAATCACTCTTCCTAAGGGTTTCCAGCTTTTTCAAGTCCTTGTGTCATTTTGGGCCCCTTTGTCTTCGCCTGTGTGGTGCCTGTGGAGTCATTTGTGTCCCTGAAGTGGTAGATCTTATTTCTGTCACTGATCCAGCTCTCCTGCTCAGTGATCTATAGATCTCCTTTAAATGAGAAAATCCCACTAAGACCATTTATTCCGGCTTGTCTGTGCTTCATTAAGATGAAATCCAAGCGTTCAGCTGGGCTGGAGGAAATAGCTGCAGCTCTGAGGGGCTGGGGAGGAAAGGGAAGTGCTGGGCTGAGATTTCATCCTCTCTCAGCTGATAGATGGCAGGGCTGGAAAAAAAAAGAGAACTATATTAAAGTGCTTGATTCTTTATGCATACAAAAGCTGCTAGTATGTACAGTCTGTAGGGAATTGAAATGCTTTTAGTGAGTTATTAAAAATTTAATCTAAACTTTTTATTTAATGTAACGTCTATATTGAATTTGTTAAAGAGGGACTTGGGGAAACGGCAGAATTCTGTACCTGAGTCATGTGTGGCCATCCCCTTCTCTGTCTCCTTTGCCTGATAGGAGGGTGGTGATCAGCTCTTCTTAGTGGTTACAAAAAATATGAATCTGTGACTCATTTTCCCTTCCTGGATTCTCTGTGCTGTGCATTTGCATTAATGCATAATATCCAACAGCTTAGCATGGATCCTGGCACGGTCTAACTGGCCTTTTCTTTCTTCTGCTGCTTTCTCATCCATTATTTCTCAGGGTGAAAAGCATAAATCTGGCTTCTAGTGGTGCCTTGCAAAGATGAGAGAGGCCTTTTCTCTTTCCTCTTAGGAGGAAGACTCCCAACTCAGCTTGTTCCTTCTGGGAGCTGTTGGGAGCAGCGGGAAAACATCCTGTAGCCTTGAGAAAACCTCTCCAGGACCCGTCCTGCTTGTCTGATTCTGGGAAGGGCAAAGGAGGTGGAAATGGGGCACGTGTCTGCAGAGCCAAGGCTGGAGGAGTTGGATGCCTGGTGTCCCTGCTGTGATCCCAAGGGATAGTGTTTCATCCCAGAGGCAGAGCCAGCTTGCCTGGCACAGTAGCTGTAGCTTTATTAAGAATTATTTTGCCTGATAAAGCAACGTGTTTGGAGGCAGGCTAGTAAACACGTAACGTAGCACATGTCTGGCAGAGAAGTAACAGCTTTTGGTAAAATAAACTTTCCATGTAAGGCCACCAGAAGTATCTCTGTGCCTTGGAGACGCTGCGGCTGTTTCCAGGTTGGTGATGAGTATTCCTTGGAGTGATTCCCACTGTGGGGAAGCAGAGAGCTCCCCTGCTCCCCAGAGCAGTGCCCTGGGAGAGCGGGGATTTACTGTGTGCCTTGGAGCTGTGACTGCATTGCCATCACCCTCTGCTCTCCCTCCCACAGCTCGGATATCCTCTATCCCCCATTCCCTTTCTCCTTTGCCCCCTGGAAATCCAGCTGAGCTGGGGGCTCTGCTCCTCCATGGGGTGTCAGTGCCAGCTCCAGCACAGCCTGTGCCACCAGCCCGGCCTTGACCCCTAGAAACGTGGCCCCAGGTGAGGCCAAACAAAATGCCTGAGAATTGCATTATCAAGAGCTTAGCTTCACTCTCTCGGGGTTCCTGCAGCAGTAGTGACCCCTCAGGTGCCAAAACCAACTTCTCTGGAGCAGCTGGCCACCATGAAGAGCCAGGACAGACCACACAGCTTTCTCTGACCTCCAGCAGTAGCTCTTTGGGCCAAAAGGGTGTTTTACCTACACTTAATAACGAGCTGATTGGGAGGAGAAGCCCCAAGGAGCGGCATGGGGAGGCCAGGCAGGCTCTCTGCAGAGATGCTCCTTGGCATGGAGGTGCTGGTGATGGGGTGACCACAATTCCTGGATTTACAAACCAGGCTCCTGCTTGGCTGTTTGTTCTTTCATGTTAAAATGTCATTTATTGTCCTTCTGCTCTGGGCTTGCAGGAGGTGATGGAGAGAGAAGCTATGCAGCAGAAAGCAAAGACCTCTGAGAGTTTCCTTCCTGTGAGCAGCTTCTCCCCAGCTCCTTTCACGTTGATAATTTAGTCAAATCCAAGAATCCAGACGGTAATTTCTCTGTCAGGGGAATTTGAGGCCCTGGAACTGGGTCGGCTCAATGGCATAATGAGAGGTTGTGCTGACACCCGGTCGCTGGGGGGTTCCTGGAGCTTTGCAGAAACTTTTGCTTGTTTGCAAAAGGTAGAGCTGAGTCCTAGAGCCACCTCAGCCTGCCCTGGCCATGCAGGGGATAAGGGTGGATTTAATGTCCCTGACATTCAGTGGAGAAATCCAATATCCCATTAAACACAGAGGCCATGGGGTGAGTGCTCCTGTTCCCCCGGCCAGCTGTGAGGCCTGCACTTGGGCCAAGGCCAGGTCTTATTTGCAGCTCTGCGCGCTTTTCTTCCTTGTTTCTGACTTCTTGTTTGTCTTCTGAGTCCTGAAGCCTTCTTTCACTGCTTCATTACCATTATTCCATTTAAACTTGAAAATTATCTCGGAAAACGTGCGGAGAAGCCCGGAGGCGCCGTGTGTGCATCGGTCCTGCTGGAAAAGGGCTTGGGGAGAGGAATGTTGTTCGGGATGGACGTGGTGCTGGGAGGAGCTCAGAGGGCAGCCCCCATAGTGAGAACAAATGGTAATTCTCTGTGGTTTGGCCTCAGGAACAAGGAGCCACTGTGTGTACCCTCAGCCCCGCCGGGCAGGGATGACGTGCTGCTCCCAGGTATTCCTGAACCCGCTGGTTTGAGCATTCTCAGGGATTTTTGCATTTGAGGGGCTGGAAAGCTGCAGGCATTCCTGTGCTGGCAAGGTGGCCCTGGGACCTCAGTTCCCAGCCCCAGCAGAGCCCTTGGTCTGCTGGACAGGCTAGTGTCACTTGTGTCCCCTTGGCAAGGCGATGATGGCCCTGCTTGGGTCGGTGCTGGCTGGGCAGCAATTATGATGTAATTACAATTAGCACCAAGAGAAAGGTGAGGGGAATCACAGAATATGCTGAGTTGGAAGGGACCCATCAGGATCATCGAATGGAATGGGGCTAGGGTAGCTGGAGCAGCCTTGGAGGAGGCTCCCACCCACCTGGGCTGGGTCTGATGATTGATCCCTTCGTCATCCTGTGCCGTCATCCCAAGATAAAACTCTGCCCGTGTCACCTTCTCCTTGCTGCTCATCCCAGAGAATCCTCCAGGAGGAATGGTGGCCACTGCCAGGCCCTCAAAACACCTGGGACTCGACCATCACTCAACTCAAAGGGTCCTTTTTGATACAAAGGTGGTCTAAGTCCAGAAAACCCCAAAACCCCACCTATAATAAACCCCTGGTGTGGCTGCCTGTCAATACTGCTCCGATTCCTGCAGGCACCCCAAAATGAATCACCCCTGGTCTTTATTCTGTTCCAAGCCTTGTGGAAAACAGTACATCCTATTATTAGGAGAAGCTGGAGGCTGCCAGCACTGCTCTGCTGGGAGCAAAAGAGCCTGAGGCAGAGAAGGAGAGGGGGAAAATCTGATTTAAGAGACAAGAGTTGTTCCCTTGCTCTTATATGGTGCTGCTGTGCCACCAGGCAGCGGCTCCCTCGCTCCGTGACTAATAAAGCCAGGATCCACCCTGGCTTATCCTGTTATTTTTAGCTTTTTCCAGCCTCACACTCAGTGTTCCTGCCCTACCCAGGGGTATAACCTCACATCATGTTTTAAATACTGGCTCTGCAGGCTGGCAGGCTCCCGTGGAGGGCTCTGGTGTCAGGCACAGGCAGGGATGGGGTTTCTTGTCACTGATGCTCTTGTTTCTGGAGCCTGTAACCAATACCCACCACACAATGTGCCGGGTCCATTGAGTGTAATGAGCTTTCCCACCTACTAGCTGCTGCAGTGCAAGAGGATTATTATTATTTTTTTCTTTCTTTCTCAAGTGACAGTGGGGTTAGGAGTCAAACTCCAAAAATCATCTTTACATTGATTCTCGTAAAGACTGAAAATGTAAAATCAGCCTGAAGCCAGAGCCAGGTTTTGCTCACACAGACCCAGGTTTGCTCCTGCACAGGAATCATATCCTTCCTAAAAACCCTGATCTCAGTAGGAGTTTGATCCCTCCTGAAGGCTGATGGATTTTGGCAGAGTTGTGTGCAGGGGAGAACTAGACCTCCCTGCTAAAAAAGGGAAGGGGACTTCTGCCAGGCTGTGTCTGGAAGCTTGGATTTGTGGACATCAGGCTTCAGAGCTGTGCAAAAAAAATCCCCTTCTGTCTATTTTTAGCCTGACCATGACTCAGAGGTTTGTCTCATGCTTTCGTTGCAGGAGCATTTAAAGGACACTGCTGTTACCTGTTTGTCTTAGTAGATTCCTCCTTATAGCATTTTGCTTTGTTTGACAAAGAAACTTTTCATTTCAGAGGGAGTTTGTAGTGTTGCTTGTTCACTCCTTCAGCCTGCGAGTCCCTGCTCTGTGCTTCAACCATCCCTTTTGCAATTAAAATGAGTTGCAAAATAAAACCGGCCCATAAATAAGCCCTATCAGCCTCTCCCTGCCAGAAAGCACAAGGGGAATGGGAAGGGATAGATGGGCTCGAGGCAGCTGGGAGGAGGATGATCCCATCTCCATCCCCAGATGTTGTTTTCTGACTCTGTGGGGTCAGTGGTTTAATTTCTAATTGATAACTCGGCCCCTGCTTTTGGTTGTGGGATGGACATGGGATCATCCTGGTGCTACGTGCCACGTTCAAGGGAAATTAATGGCCCATATTGAAATGCAGGTTGTGCTGCTGTCTGCCTGCACAGCCCGGCTGGACTTTCAGGGACTTTACCACAATTAAAAAGGCTTAATATTTCATCCAGAAATTGCTTTTGGCCCCAGACCAGGAGCTTAATGGGTGCTAAGTGTTGAGCACGGGGCACGGGATTTCTATACGTGCTTCCAGCTCATCAGCATTTCCATGTAACTCCTGCCATCCTCAGGCTGAGGAAGCTGAAGGCCATCCTGCCCTTCATCCTCTCAGGGAAAATCTCTCTCTTCCCCCTCTTCTTGTGCTGGTTTCCCCCCCCCTCTTTTTTTTTTTGTTTCATTGTCAGAAAATTCATTAATTCCTCTCCCTGCCTGCTGTTCCAATGTGAGGCTGTCTAATGGGGACCCAATAGAAGTGTGGTTTTTTTCAAAGATAAAAAATGTATAATTCTATATATATTATAGATGTAATTTTAATATATATTTATACGAAAAATGAACATGAAAAAATAAATTGGGGAGGAGGGGCTAGGAAAACCTGCCTGCAGGCTGCCCACAGCCAGCCTGACTGTGCTGCCCAGCAAGGGGAATTAGAAAATGTGAAACTGGGTTATTTGCTCTGTTAAGATCTTTGCTTTTTGTTATCAGAGAGGCTGATGAAGTGGTTACTGCAGGCTCATGCATGAGAAGAAACAGCTGTAATGTCTTTGAGTTATTCTCAATCCATATTTATACAGCTGCAGATTTGGGGATCATATCATAGAATGGTTTGGGTTGGAAGGGACCTTAAAGATCATCTAGTTCCAACTCCCCTGCATGGGCAGGGACACGTCCCACCAGCCCAGGCTGCACAAGCCCCATCCAACCTGGCCTTGAAAATTTCCAGGGAGGGGGCTTCCACAGCCTCCCTGGGCAGCCTGTTGAGTGTCTCACCAAGTTCTCAGATGTTTTTGGGAGCTGCTGGGTGCCCCCGGTTGGTGCCAGCATCCCCCACCCAGGCACGGCTGGGAGCAAAAAATGGGCTTTTGAGCCCAAACTTGGGGGGTGCAGCCTGTTGGTGGGTCCCTCCCTGTATGTCAGCCACTGGTGTGGCTGTGCTGGGTGCTCCAGCTGCTGGTGCCTGGCAGCTCCAGGCGGGAGGATGAGGTTGGGCACAGCTGCTCTGGGCAGCACTGGCAGGGGGGACACGTGTCTGGGTCTCCCAGCTGGCTGGGGATGCTGCTGGGCTCAGCAGAGCCTGGGGCTGCTTCACGCCCCCCCTGGGCTAGGCTTGATTTGGGGTCAGTTGAGGCAATGTAAAAATTAGGGGCTGTGTCTGAAGGGCTCATGGTTTATGGCAGCTCATCCCAACCCTGCATCCCCTGAGCAGCCCATCTCCTGCCCACCACCCTCTGCCTGGATGGGCCAAATATGCTGAAAATAGTTTGTAGCTGATGGGATTTGCTACAAATCCTCTCCCAAATGGGACAGATACAGCCCTGTAAAGTCAAGTCAGTTGTAACATTTTAATGTATTGATGCTAATACAAAACCTCATTATTTTACCTTGTCCTGCTGAAATGCTCCTGTTCTCCATAGCATTTTGCATACCAGGAATATTGCATTTCCAAAAGAACAGTTTATTCTTAGGGATATAAAAAATGTCAAGGGGGCAGCTGTGGCTTTTCCATTGCTGTCTCCCCGTGCTCCTTATGAGCTGGGAGATGAAATGATTCTGTGTTAATTAGCAAGAAATACTTGGTGGGCCATCATACCTGCTCGTTGCTGCTTGTAAATTCTCTGTTAAGCACACGAGATCCAGTTTATAAATTATACAACTGAAAATGAAGCCAGTGCAACCCTATCAGTGAGTCTTTCCAGATGGGTTTCATGGGAAGGTCTGGTTGGTTACCGTGTGTTTTGTGACTTTACCATCACCAGAAAGTCGTAAATACTTGGGTGACTGAAATTCTTCACTCCAGTGCCCCATGAAGTGTTTGCCATCCTGTGCCCGCTGCTGGTGGGATGGGTACAAAATTGACATTTCGGGGTGAATCTCTTGCCAAGAAAAATGGAGCAGGAGACTGTTGGAAGTGGAAGATGTGCACTTCTGCATCAACATGAAAATGCAACCGGAGCCCTTCCTGGTGCTCCTTAATTCCCTGCTCATGCAGGTGTTCCAAAACAATAGTAGCTCACTATAGAGTGGGGGTTTTATTCCCTGATCATGTCATATTTGGTTCTCAGAGGAACAAGAAAAGTTTTGTTCTAGCATTTCAGTGCACAGGCTTTTATCCTGAAAATGGTTGGTACCCCTGTGTTGTGGGAGGGGGGTGTAAAGCTGCTGCTTGGAAAGGACTCCAGAAACCCCCATGGAAGCAAAAGGGGCACAGAAGAGGGAAGGGCAGTGCTTGGATTTTTAAACCACTGGAGGATTATTCCCTTGTTGAGTAGAGTAACACATCCAAAATGATGGAAAACACCTCAGCATCATCCTCCTTAAATCAAAAAGTAATAGTCTAAAGCATTAGATGTGAGTGTAATCCAAACAAATACTCCCCTTCCCAAGCAGATGTCTAGTATTAACTGATTAAAAATTAATCGTTCCCTGGTTTTCCTTGCTAGATTTAAACCCTGGAAAAGCTTTAGCTTGGCTTAAAGAAGAGCTAAATCCATTGCTCCCAGTAAATTGTCAGCAAATAAAGCTGAATTCTTGTCATGCTGGATGTAATTCCCAGTTCCCTGCAAGCTTGGGCAAACCTGTAGGCTCAGGGTCAGCAGGAGCATCCTGAGGGCTCCTGCCTCTCCCTCTGCTGGGACCTCATTTGTACTTGGTACGTGATCCAGCTATAGATTTATTTGGGGATTTGAAGACAAAAACATATTAATTTAGACCAGCTTTTTGTATTGAGCGAATGGGTTGGCCAATTCCAACCTGGGAAAGAAACTTCTCCCGGTTTTGGGGTTGAAGGGCCATGTAAGTCCTTGCCACTGGCTTGTTCAGGCACACAGCACAGGGTGTGTGTGTGTCTAAAAATAAGTGTGTGGGACGGGGAGAGGTGACAAAACAAGGAAAAGGGCTGTCTGTGGCTTTCATGTGAGTAACACGTCCGGGCTCCTTCCCTCCCCTCCTACTGCAGGGAGAACGTGCCCCACACCCAGGCACTGAACCAGAGGGTTTGGCTTTGCTGCCCAGCTTTATTTTTTTCAAGGAATGTTTTCCCAGCGTAGGAATGATGATGGGAGAGTTGATAACCTCCCCTCTCCCCTGTTAATGATTTCCTGGGGCCCAGGCACAGCAGGCAGGGAAAGCCCAAGGCTGCCATGGGGCCAGGACTTGCTGCCTGTGGTTGCCACCTCCTGCTGGGAATACAGATGTGCTGTGGGACCAGCCAGGGGGCTTTCTGTAAGTTTAAAAAAGAAAAGAAAAGAAAACAAAAAGGCAACTGAAAGATGTGTACAGCAGCAGAGCTGGAAAGTGGGTTTAGAAGGAAATGGCTTCATGTGGGTGTCTGCAGCTTGGTGTCAGATCCCCCTGGAGATGTTCTCCAGGGCTTTCTGAGCCACACGTTTCTAGTTCAGAGCTCCTTTGGGTGAAAGCTTGAGGAAAACCTGTCTAGATTGTCTCTTAAGTGCTGTAAGTTGGAGGCTGCCTTGATAAGCAAGGCAAAAGGAGGCAGTGTAGGGGTTCTTCCTAGCTGAGAGGGGCTGTTTGGGGGTCCCTCGGGATTTCCTGGGGCTTCCCAGCAGGTGGTGCCTCCACAGACACCAGCAGCGCCTGTTCGGTGCCTTCACCCAGTTCCCATTGACCCACCTGGCCTGCTGCCAGAAGCCTTTCACTCAGTTTAATCACTCACTGCTTTAATTATGACCTCCCTGCCTGCCTCGTCTCTGACCTCGCAATAGCAAATGGATATGGAAAGGAGGAGCAAATCCAGAGGAGGAGGGTGATGTCTGGTCCTTTCCGGGCTCATGCCGGGGTGGGAAGAGCCTTGCTGCAAACCGGTGGCTTTTCTGCAGCAGGTGACACGTTAAAGCCAAGGTAGCTGTATCCCCCGGGCTATTTTGCAAAAGGAAGAAGCTGTTAAATAGGCTGGGGGGGTTTCTCCCTGTGCCACACCAGGCCCTGGTGCAGGGAGGCTGGTGCAGTCTCCGTGGGTCTCAGCGCCGTGCGGGGCGGCTCTGAGTCACTGCTGGTATAGATAGAGCCACCCGTGGGAAGTGGGGGGTGATTTGGGGAGTTTTCCTTGTGATGCACATATTAAATGGCATTAGGGATGATGTCATATGCAGAGCTGCTTTTAGCTTGCCACAGATCCTTCTCCAAAGTAAGGCCAAGATTGATGCAGAATGCTGAAAAGTGGTTTTGGTTCATTTTGATGTTTGGACATAGCTGCCTGATTGAATGGGGTGTCTGTGCAGATGCAGTAAAAAACAGGCACAGCTTCATCCTCTCTTAAAGACTAATGCAGAACGAGGTGAGATATTAGGAAGGAATTCTTCACTCTAAGGGTGGTGAGAAACTGGGATGGGTTGCCCAGGGAGGTTGTTGATGCCCCATCCCTGGAGGTTTTTAAGGCCAGGTTGGATGAGGTTTTGTGCAGCCTGGTCTGGTGGTTCCCTGCTCAGGGCAGGGGGGTTGGAGCTTGATGGTCTTTAAGGTCCCTTCCAACCTTAATGATGCTATGATTCTATTATTCTATTTTATTTTTTTTTTCTTTTTAAATTAAAGGTCTAACTGGAAGAGCACAGATTTAGGTGAGACGTGAGGAGGAAATTCTTCACTGTGAGAGTGGTGAGACCCTGACCCAGGCTGCCCAGAGAAGCTGTGGCTGCCCCATCCCTGGCAGTGTTGAAGGGCAGGTTGGATGGGGCTTGGAGCAACCTGGGCTGGTGGCAGGTGTCCCTGTCATTGGAATTAGATGAGCTTCAAGGTCACTTCCAGTCCAAACTGTTCTATCATTCTACTGGGGAGGATGGTTGGAGCTGAGGAGGGTCTGGGGGTCTCTCTCCATCCGTGCTGCCCAGCTGCATGGGGACTCGGGGGACTCTCCATCCACCCATGGCTTCTCCAGCCTGAGAAGCTGGCAAAGCTCTAGCAGTGATGATTGTACAAAAGGCTTTTCTTTTTCTTTCCTCTTTTTTTTTTTTTTCCCCCAGAGGCACATCTGGTGCCAGGGAATCAGATCTGAGACACTGAGCAAGTGTTTCTGGGTTTCAGTCACGTGTGTTTCTGAGGGCAGCCACAGCTGGCTGCCCCTGGGAGCAGAATAAAGCCCCGTTTGATGAACAGGGGCAGGCAAGGAGAGATGGAGTTCCTTTCAGTTGCAACCCAAAGCTCTCTTGCCCGCCTGCATGAGAGTGCCCAGTGCATGGTACGAGCCCTCAGGGTGTTCTGGTGTCACTCAGATGGGCCTTTTCTAGCTGAAAATGGGGCTTGAACATGAGACCTCTTGCATGCTCACACTTAGCTGTGGCTGTGGCCAGCCCCAAAGTCTTCCCAATGAGACTATCAGGGTACATGTCACCCCTGGAAGGTGAGCAGTGAAGTCAAACTGAGCCGAGACACCCAGCAGGTTGCAGATGCAGGGAATTATGAACTACCCACTTGCCCCACTGTTCTTTCCAGTCTCTCTAATTAAGGACTTTTAAAATAGAAAGCAAAATTAGGATTCTGTTCCCTCCATGTGTCAGGCCTCCAGCCTGAGCTTGCAAACAGGGAAGAAAGTTTGATCATCTCAGAAGGGTATTTTGGGATAGCAATGGAGTGTTCTGCAAATGGCAGTGAATTCTTGGTGGGCGTGTGATGCTGGGGGGCCTGCAGAGGGGCTTCCCAGCCCTGGGACATGGGGACTTCACTGTCCCCAGGCTGTGTGTGCCAGTTCAGCCCCAGCCATCACCCTGCAGAAAGCACCTGCAGGGCCAGTGGTGGATGTTTGCTTGATCTTGCAGTATTTGCTCAGTGTTGGAGACAGTTCTCTTTAGTATCTTTATCAATGATCTGGATGAGGGGATCGAGTGCACCCTCAGTCAGCTTGCAGATGACAGCAAGTTGAGAGTGAGTCTGATCTGCCTGATGCTAGGAAGGCACTGCAGAGGGTCCTGGACAGGCTGGGTTCATGGGCTGAAGTCAATTGTATGAGGTTCAACAAGGCCAAGTCCCTGGTCCTGCACTTGGGTCACACCAGCCCCCTGCAACACTCCAGGCTTGGGGCAGAGGGGCTGCAAAGTGCCCAGCAGAAAAGGACCTGGGGGTGCTCGTTGGCAGCAGCTGAGTATGAGCCAGTGTGTGCCCAGGTGGCCAAGAAGGCGGTGGCCATCCTGGATTGTGTCACCAGTAGTGTGGCCAGCAGGAGCAGGGCAGGGATTGGCCCCTTATGTTGGGTACTGGGGAGACTGTGCCTCGAATCCTGGGGTCAGTTTTGGGTGAGAAAAGGGACATGGAGGGGCTGGAGCGTGTCCAGAGAAGGGCAGTGGATCTGGGGAAGGGAGCACAGGTCTTAGGAGGAGCAGCTGAGGGAGCTGGGGGTGTTCAGCCTGGAGCAAAGGAGGCTGAGGGGAGACCTGCTGGCTCTGCAGCTGCCTGAGAGGAGGTTGGAGCCAGGGGGGACGGCTCTGCTCCCAGGGAACAAGAGGAGATGGCCTCATGTTGTGCCAGGGGAGGTTGAGATTGGATATCAGGAACCATTTCTTCCTGGCAAGGGCTCTCAGGCCCTGGCCCAGGCTGCCCAGGGCAGGGGTGGAGTCCCCAACCCTGGAGGGGTTTCAAAGCCCTGGAGATGGTGCTGAGGGATGTGGGGCAGTGGTGGCCTTGGCAGGGCTGGGGGTAACCATCAGACTTGATGATCTTACAAGTGCTTCCCAACCAAAGCAGTTCTGTGATGCTACTTGCTATAATCACTGAATATTTCAATATTGGCTGGGGCGGGGGGGGGGGAAATAATGAGCTGGCCAGGTCTGGCAGAGCCTTCTCCGGAGCAGATCGCGCTGCGTGTCTGCGGCAGAGGAGGAGGGACGTGCGGGCGGCGGGCCCGGCAGCCCCGGGGCAGGCGGTGCGGGCAGCTGCGGGGCCGGGAGCCGCATCCATCCCCGCCGGGCTGCGGGGGGGCTGGAACCGCATCTGCCGCAGCATCGCCCCGGGGCTGGGGGGAGCTGGGGGGTGTGTGTGTGGGGGGGTTTCCCCTCCACAGCGCAGTGTCTGGGGGGGAAAACACCGACCTGGGCGGGGGGATTTGTTTTTCCCGCAGGCCTGCGCGCAGCCCCCCCCTCGCTCTTTTGTGCCACCAGCGCAGCCGGGGGCGGGACCGGACCCCCCCCCCCCCTCCTTTGGGGCCGCCGCTGCGCAGGCGGAGCAGCGCGGCAGCATCCATCTTACCGGCGGGCGGCTAGCCCGGGCTCCCAGCCTGCTTCTGCCCCATCCTCCCCATCCTCCTCCCCCTCCTCCTCCTCCCCCCCCCACACCGGGGCCGGAGACCCCCGCGGGGCGGCTGCGTTCGCTGCCGGTTGGACGGCAGCGCCGGATGATGCTCGGAGATGGTTCACCAGGAGAACTGCTCCTACCAGGTAAGGGGCGAACGCGGCCTGGCCCCCCTCCCCCCCATCCCAGCAACCCCCCCATCCCAGCAACCCCCCCATCCTAGCGCATCCCACATCCGAAGTGCCCCCTCCCGCCCCTCCCATCCTCGCCGACCCCATCCCCGGCCCTGGCTCCCTCTGGTCGGCCTTGAAGGGTGGGCTCCTAGTCCGTGTGCGCCCCCCCCCGCCCCAGGCTCACCAGGCAGCGGGTTTAAAGCAGCCGTAGCGAGGAGAAGCCGGTCGCCCGCCGGGCTTTTGTGCTCGCCATGCGATGCTCGCCTGTGCAGGGGATGCATCTGCCCCCCCCGCATCTGCCACTCCGCATCTGCCCCCCCCCCGGCATCTGCCCCCCCGGTATCTGCCTGGATGAAACTGCTCCGTGTAAACGACCGAGCTGCGTTTTTGCACTTACGGAGCCGCCGCAGGGGGAGCGATGCCCATTTTCGGCTAGAATCCGTGGCATATGTCTGGGCGCCTCCCAGGTTGGTGGCAGCGTGAGGGCTGAGCTGCGGGATGGTTATTTTTCAGCCCTGGTGTGTGCTGTGCTGCTGAATAATCCCCGCCGGAACTGGTGATGGGTTTGGGGATGAGCGTTTCGCTCTCGGAGCATCCATCGTGGCTGCCCCATCCTTGGGCGAGGGGGGGCCCTGGGGACCCGTAACTGTGTGCTGAGCGGTGTCAGGGTGTCTGGAGAGGAGAGGGTGGGTGCACCTGCACGGGAACGGGCAGGTTGAGGGCTCCGTGCTGCAGGCAGGTTGTTAAATGCACAGACACCCACCCCCCCTGCCACAGCCGAGGCTGAGAAGCACGTTTGCCTACGTGCTGTGGGGTGGGTTCTTTTGCAGAATAGCCAAGAGGCATTCCCAGAGGCCGAGCTGAACCCTCGGGAGATGGGGCTTTGCTCACCCTTGTTTGTTGGTCGGTTTTTTTACCCACCACCACTGCAGTGAATTCAAGTCTGTGTCGAGTAGCTCATATTGCAAAATACATCACCAGGGCACCCAAGCGTATTTATGTACAGACAGAGTTAAAGAGATTTTTTTTCACTGAATGGTTTCAATCCAGCAAAACCTTCCGGAAATTAATTTCCATTTTTAGCTCTTTCGTTTTAAAAAAAAAATTCAATCCTGAGGGGTTTGTTGTTTTGGTTTGTTGTTGGTGTTTTTCCAGCCTCTGTTTTAGGGGATCTGATTTTTCTGCAGCTCGGAGCCTGTTGCTCTCTTAGTGCCTTCATAAATGGTGCCATTGTTTGTGTGCAGCGGATGTTTTCCCAACGTGCTGGTGGGCAGGGAAGGGTTAAAGGTTGAGCATTGTTTCCAGGGAAGCCTGGTCCGTGTGGGATGGGGATGGGATGGGATCAGCATCCCTGCATGTTAATGCGTTGGGCTCTGCTGCCTTTTCTCTGCTTTAATCTCCTTGCGTGGTTGTGACCTGATTCCTCTCCTATAAACCAATAAACGTGAAGAGTGAAAAGGGGCAGAAAACAGAGAAATCGCCAAATCAAAAAAAGGCTGGCCTAAAAAATGGTCTTTCAGATGGGGGATCAGTTTCCAGGCCTTCCTGTGACACTGCAATGATGAGGAGCAACCCCCTCCCCTAGTCCCCTCCCAAACCCCTTAACCTAAAGGCTGAGGTTTGATCCTTTTGTGGCTGGTGATCCTGGTTTCCAGATCAGCCTGGAAGTCAGCAGTGAGAGGATGTTTTAATAAGATTTTGGTGGCTGCCCCCAGTGCCCTGGGGGGAGCAGGGTGGCAGCATGTCACTGCTCTCCTTCCTCCTCACACCCCTTTTCTTGAAGGTACTAAATGAACTAAAATTAAGCCAAAAGGAGGAATGAACCAACACTGAAGGAAAAGCTGAAAATGTGGTTGTTCTGGAGAAATCCAAGCTGGGACATGACTGCGTGGTGGCTGGGGTGTCAGTGAGGGTGCTGAGGAAGAGGAGGGCGTTTCTGTCGTATGCCATGCCTGGGAAGTCCCATTTCACCCCACAAATGAGCTGGCACTGCTGCTCTCTGGAATTCGAGTGGCCCTGGGCCCTCCCTGGGGATTTGCACGTCGCCAAGTCAGGTTCATTGCCGTGGATTTAGGCCAGGTCCTCCACGGTCAGGAGGTCCCTGACATCTTTCCCGTGGCTGCATCACGCAGGCTGCTGCCACTCTTCCTTCCCTGTATTTCTTCTCTCTTAGTTATTTCTCTTTTTCCTATTGACACTGATTTATTATCCTATGCCAAGCATTTTCTTCAGGGCTGCTTATTTCTTCTACGGTTTGACAAGATAAATGTCAGCTCGTGCACATCGGGTGATGTTTTGTGAGGTCCCAAGCCTGCACAGAATTAAATAAACTAGTGCAGTGTGCAGATCAGGCCCTAAGATGGAAATAGGTGTTTTATTCTAAGATATTAGCAGTACTTTCCTGGCCTGCAGCCATAGCCAGTGCTTCAGTTTGCTTTGTAAATGCCTTTTTTCAGCTCTGCCCAATGTTGCACAGAGCAAAACGTGAGTCTGGGGGCTGTTACTGGCCTTGTCTGTGTTACTTTGCTGCCACCACAGGAGTGGGTGATATGTCTGGATTTCCATTGTCTCCTTGGGTTGATTCCTAATGTGTCTTTAAGAGCAGAGAACCCCCCTGGAGCCCCTGCCCAAGGCTGGAGCCTCCAAGCAGGCAGTTGCCCGTGGGAACCAGTTTTGGCTCCGTGCGCTGGCATCGGTCACGGTCTGAGCTATCTGCTGGAGAGAGGGTCTCTCTGGAGATGTTACCAGACTTTCCACATGCACAGAAAATTAACAAGGGGGAAAAACAACAGAAAAAAAAAAAAAAAAAAGCAATCTGATGTGAAAAATGACAGGAGGTTTCTTTTGTTTGATACCTTCAGGGTTTTGTAAGGCTTCCATGGTGGGTAGAAATACCCTTTTCATCGAAGCAAAGGCAACTTCCCGTGGCAGAATGTAACCCCAGGAGACTTGGAGAAAACCTCAGATGCCACGAAAGCCACTGTGGAGCATTGGCAGAGTGGGAGAGCTGCTGGCCTGGGCCCTCACTGGCACCTGCCGTGCTGGAGGGATGCTCCTGCATCCCAAACCACTCCCAAGAAAATAAAATCAAGCCTGCAGGATGGAGGGCTGGGGCTGGAGGCCTCCTTGTTTAGACAGGGATCAAAAATGAAAGCACTGCGGAGTCGGTGGGAAGCACTTGGTGGGCTAAAGCTGAGGGAAGGATCATCAGGGGGAGGAGATGGTCCAGCTCATCTCTTGACTTGCAGGGGCTCTTTGTAGAGTCCCTTGTACCAGTGCTCTGTGCTGGAAGGATGCTGTGTTGGGAAGGGGCTCTGCAGGAGGGATTGATTCCCACCTTACAGTGAAATAAATGAATGAAATAAATGAGATAATTAGAGCAACTTGAGATTTTGACCAATCTGGAAGTCACCTCTTGTCCCTGGTCTGGGGGTCCTGTGGCTGTGAACACCAGTCTGGCAGGGAGTGTGCTCCAAGTGCTTTCCTTGAACTTCCCTGGAAATTGAGGGGGCTTTTTGTCTACTACCTCAATAACTGGTGGCATGTGGGGGCTGATTCCCAGCAGGAAGCGGGGCTGCATTCCTCCCCCCGATGGAGCATTTCTCTCCCAAGAGCCTTGAGGGGTTTCTTTTCATTGCCCAAGCATGATGTATGCACAGTCAAGTTAAATTTAGCTGCCTCCTGGCCCCTAAGCAACTGGCAAGTGCTTAAATCCCACAAAACTTGGTGTGTCCTATTTCCTCTCCTCACTGACAGCCCATCCCAGCACTGCTTCCCCAGCCAGCACCTTCCTTGCAGTGCTGGCTCTGTGGCCATGTGCTCCCATCCCAGGGGCAGCCCAGTTGCTCCAGATTCACCCATCCTAAGCTTTCCCTTCATCCTATAAAAAGGAAAAAACAGGCTGTGTCCCCCCACACACACCAGCATCACGGTGGCTGCTGGGACCACAGGGGCTGGTTTCCTCCTGGTGCCATCTGAGATGTAAGGAGCCCTCGGTGAGTGATGCCCACATGGCTTGGACCTGCCAGCCTAGACCCACCCACCTGTGCTTTTTTGTTTGTTGAAATGCTAAGGATAAAGGGTGATTGTGTGGTCGCTGGGTGGGTGGGTTTGAAGCAGAGGCTGGTTGCCTGTGGTGGGTGTTTGTGGGGCAGGTGGGTGCAGGCAGCAGTGCTGCCTGTCTGCCCTCTTTGCATCACTTGGGAAAAGGGCTGAACACCAAGAAGTTTGGTCCCTGCCCTGAGGGAACCACAACATTTCTTTTGTGGTTTTGATACCCAGAGTTTAGCTGGGCTCTTCTCTGCTGCTAAGGAGATGTCCCTCCCAGGAGTGCAGGGTTGGGTCTAGTCCTAGCCACCAAGGAGGGCACCCAGATGTGCCTCCAGGGTGCAGGGCCCTCCAGCCATGCTTCTTGACCAAGTTTGGTTTTCTCCTGCTGCCTTGAACGAGGCACCTGGTGGGAGCAAGAGTTTTCACTGGAGACCAAGACCGGCTCTGTGGGATTTGCTCCATGAGGCTGGGCCTGGAGCATCCCAGCTCAGAGGGTAGGGCAGAGCTGAGCTCCCTGAAACCTGGCGTGGGGGATAAAAGCATTTTAAAAAACGTGGGTGAAAAGTGCTAAATATATTTTTGGCAAACTGTGTCACTTCTAACCCTTAGGGGTGACTTTGATGTCAGCCTGCAGAGGGGTGGCTTGAATGTAGTGTGTGTTCATGCAGCATCCCCCTGGGAACAGGAGGACCGGGCTGGGATTCACCACCTGCTCCAAGGAGGTGTGGGGACATCCCCTCCCACGGATGAGGGATTTGTCCCAAAGGGAAGGGGAAGTGTGTGGCATGTGGCAGGTTGCAGGCTCAGCCCCCACCAGTCCACCCAGTGCTCCTGGCCACCACATCCTTCCTCTCTGGCTATGGGATTTATTTTATTATTTATTTCTTTTTCAAATGTATTGTGTCAGGATCCATCCCCAGGGCCAGGAGAGGAAGTTCATTTAGCAATGGCAGGAAAGGACACAATGAGTCAGTGGTGGTGGGGAACTAAAAATAATGAAATATCCAGAGAACAACTTGGTGTCGTTCGGGAATTGCAGTTGTAAGGTCTGGGACAGGAATGGAATTAAACAATCTGTTTTATTACTACTGTTTTTTCCTGGAGGTTCAGAGTAGAGTGATGCTGTGATGCTTGATTTTTATGCCAGTAATCTAACTAGAATTTGCATTTGGGGTGAGCTTATGTCAGCGTGATGTGGATATATAATTTAAACATGTAAACTTTGTAGGTTTTAAACTTTGTAGGACCAGGAGGTGCAGGGGTCCCTGGGCTCTCCTTCTCCAAGTCAGGTGGCAGGGGAAGCCTGGGCACCTTTTTGAGCTCTGTTGGTGAATTCTTAGAAACTTGTGGGCTTGGGTTTGTTTGTTTGTTTGTTTGTTTGTTCTGAAAAAGCTGGTTTAGCCAAGCAAGAGCTCCCTGGGGTCTTTGCAGGTGGTTTTTGTGTAAAGAATGAAAACAAAATTTGATCTTGTGGCTGCTATTGCTGTGACTGCCCATCCTCAGCAGCCGTGCCAGGGCTGAGGACCACTGCCCTGGCCCTGGGCAGCTCCTCCAGATCTCCAGAATTTCATTGGGATAACTTCCACGGGGAAAACCCTGGGAGAAAAACCCCTTCCTTCCTCCTGCCCTCTCCGGGTTTGGGTTTTGACATCAGACACCGGGTATTTTTCCTGCCCTTGTGGAGCCACCGAGGGCTCGGGGCTATTTTTATCCAGCTCTGGCAGTGGCTGGAGAAAGACACGGCTTCCCTGGCCCTCGCCTCCCTCTCATCAGCTGCCCGAGATTCCCGTTGACTTTATTAGGGAAAAGCAAGGTGCTTCGGAGCGGGCGGGAGGCGAGAGGGGCCCAGGGAAGCTTCCCAGGCGGGGGCTGGTGGGTTGCTGAGGGTCTTGGCTCTGAGGGTGAGTTCTTGATCCCGTGGTGTGGATTGAGGAGCGGAGGAAGGACTTGAGATGCTCCGGCGGGAGCGTGGGAGCGGCCACGTGAGGACCCGGGAGCGAAGGAGATGAGTGGGAAGGGTGATGGCATGGGTGACGTCATCAGGAAAGCAGCACCGCCGGCCTCGGACGGGAGTTATAAGAAGGTAAGGGACAAAAAGGGGGTTTTGTCTGCCAACAGCCAGCCTCTTGGGAGGGGGCAGGACCTGCCGCAGTGCTGCCCACCACCTCCCCGGGGTGCTGGGTTTGGGGCGCTGGAGCAGGGAAGTGCTCGGCAGTGTTAAACCATCCTCCCCCCCCCCCCCCCCGCGTTTTCATATCACTTGATGATAAAAAAAATGTAAAGAGCTGTTTCCAAACACCTTCTCATACCTCGAGACCCCTGGGTCTTAAGGCAATTTGCCCTGTGACTCGAGAGACAGAAGTTTGACTTGGTTTTGCTTTTACTAGCAAATCCCCTGGGAAGGAAAAGGAGATAAAAACAAAGGCTCCGTGGTTCCAATTCCTGTTTGTAAATCCAGTGACAGCCCTTGTGCTTTACAGAGATAAAACCAGGCGCTGCCCATGGGTCTGGGACTTTAAATATAGTTGTTGTCTGTGGCTGGTAATGACAGACCCTGGCAAAAATAGCCTTGGTGGCCTGGCCGTGTCCCGGTGCTCCCAGCTGGATCTGGGGATGGGCTGTGCACCCAGTTTGGATGGTGCTGGTGGATGGTCCTAGCATCCAGTGTCCCCTGGCCTTGTGGCATTGTGACCCCCATGTGGTGATGACACCAGCTGGTCCTGTCAAAGTGTTGCTGGCATCTGTTAGTCTGTGATTCAGTGTGTAGTTGAGGTTCTTCCCTCTGCAAACATGATGAAAGCACACCCGGGAGGTGGTCTGGGCTTGGCACCCATTGGTGCAGCTCCAGAAGAGCTATCACCAGCCATTATTAGGAGCTCTACCACGGGTGGAGGGGCTCAGGGCACAGCAAGGGGCCTGGCAGATCTCTGCTGCACCTCAATGCCAAATAAATCTGCGTGCAGTTTTAGGTGCTGTTTCAGGATGGGCTTGGCTTGTTTTTCCAGAAAGCTGCAGAAATCTTGTGGGTATCTGCTCTCCATCCTGCACTGGGTCAGTCAGGAACCAGGTCAGTCAGTCAGTCTGGTCTCCAACATCTGCAGTACCCCGTGTGCCACCAGGGATGGGGTGGTGTGGCTTAAAACTGGAAGAGGGGAGATATAAGTCGGACATTAGAAGGAAATTCTTTAGTGTGAGGGTGGTGAGACCCTGGCCCAGGTTGCCCAGGGAAGCTGTGGCTGCCCCATCCCTGGCAGTGTTGAAGGGCAGGTTGGATGGGGCTTGGAGCAGCCTGGGCTGGTGGGAGGTGTCCCTGCTCATGGCAGGGAGATGGGACTGGATGAGCTTTAAGGTCCCTCCAACCCAAACCAGTTTATGATTCTATGAAATATCCAATATATCAGATACATTCAGGCTCTCAACCAAAAATGTGGTGTTTTGGGGAGGGCCACAGCATGTCGGGGATGGGTGATGAGAAGCAGGAATGTTTGTGTATAATCTGCAGACACCAGCGAGGTGGTGGCGATAGATTTATAAACAGGAATAATTCCAGCAGGCGACGGGGCTGGGGAGCCAGTGTCTGCAGGGAGAGGCTGAACCTCTGCTGGCCCTTTGCCTGTCCTGGGACAGTTGTGTAAAGCCTTTCCCATGGAGGCAGTCCCAGCCATCATCTGACACTGTGTTTTCAGTTGTGTACTTAAACAAAGGTGGCTGCTGACCTTCCAAACTGGAAGGTCAGTGGTAACAAGCAAAACATCCGCCCCAGACTGTTTTGCTTTAAAAAGAAATTAAAGAAAAAAACAGAAAAACCACAGCTTTTTGTTCAGGAAAATGGTCTGAGCCAGACTTCAGCTCTACACCCACCACCTTTCTCAGAAATACGTACATTTTTTGATTCAGTGTCATAATAGCATGTTTAAATAAGATGGGTTTATTTGCATTTCGAGTATTTGATCCGTTCTTTTTGATCTATCGATTAAGTATATTTGATAGTTGAAAAAATACTTGTCATTCTTCTTCTTCATTTATAGTTTTCAGTACCCAACTCAGGGTGTATAATGCAGCTGTTGGGTAATTTGTCTAAAGTCTGGTTCCCTTAGGTCTGTTATATTTCTGAATAACTGTTCCCTATTTTATAATAGCAGCAGATAGGACTCTTATTTCTTTATGGTCATTAGCTGGTGTCTGGTTTATAAAACGGGGTATTCTGAGCTCAGTCCTGAGAGTTGTGTTATTTAGTGTCCTCCATAATGACCTGGTGGAGAAAACAAATTGCACGTTGATTAAATGTACAGATGTCAAACTGGGAGCAGCTGCTGTCTGGGTGGGAAAGGGAGCAACATTTAAAAAGGAGAGACAAAAAATCTGGAGAGGCAGCCCCATCTGAGAGGATTTCTGCTGGAACACAAGGAAAATCAGTAGTAGGTGGGAAGATGTGGGAGTGGATCATCTGAGTTGGAAGATGGAGGAGGAGGAGTATCTGTGACTTTGCGGAATGTTGAGGCACTGAGGGATGCAGTCTGGGTAGAACTTAGGAAACTTGATATTTTAAGTATTTTAAATAAAAGGAGTCAGGTTACCCATGGAGTGTGTGTTTTGTTAAGGGATTGACAGCATAATGGGCAGTGTGATCATGCAGTGTGTGTAGTCAGCGCTGGAGTTGGAATTAAATTGAAGTTGATGATTTGCATTTTGTTAGATCTCGCTTCCTTGTGTCAAAAAAAAAAAAAAAAGGTGCTTTATTTTTGGTTAGACAGGTGAAATATGGGAAGCACAGTTACAGTCATTAACACAGTGGAAGCAGCCTGTGCTTGCCTGCTGTGTTTTCTTTTGTTATGCATTCTGGATAGGCTGTTATGTGTTATTTTAAAATGAAATGTTTGAGAGCTTCACAATGTTCCTTCTATCAATAACTTGCTGCCTTGTATGAGTTTGTTGTCAGCATTGGCACAGAATCCATTTGTGACAGACACAGAGTACTAAATTTGGATCTAGATCTGTGATTTTCATTTATTGCACATTGATCACACTCATCTCCATGATCATTGATTGGGGATTAATTGCAAATCGTGTTATAGCTTGTCCTTGTTCAAAAAGCCATATATATATATAAATATACGTCTTTTAAACTGTGGATCATCTTGTGGTGATGGTTAAAAATACATACTTAGGTACTTTGGCAGAAGGTTTGTGTGGTTCTGGAGGCTTCTTTGGGATGTGGAAGATGCTCATGGTGCAAGATGCTCTTGGTGGCTGTATGTGGATACAGGTACAGCTATCAATGTCTCTATTAGGGACGTATCAGGTGTCTGCACCAGATGTGTGTGGATATAGGTAGATATCTATCCATATGTGGAGAGAGAGAGAGAGAGAGATGCAGATCTGTTTTCCTGTTGGGATGGGCTGTGTGACCCACTCACTTGGGGGATGTTGGACATCATGAGCGTGGCTGTGGGGCTGGTGGGACAACTCTCCTACTGCTCCCTGGAGTGACTGGCAGCTTCATCCTCTCTTGTCATCCTTCCCTTTCAGGCCCAAAAGAATGAGCGTGAGTCCATCAGGCAGAAGTTGGCTCTGGGCAGTTTCTTCGACGATGGCCCTGGACTTTACACCAGCTGCAGCAAGAGCGGCAAGCCCAGCCTCTCCTCCCGGTAAGCCAGGTGGCCTCGTGGCCCAGAAGCTCTCTGGAGGCTGAAAAGTGTGAGATGTCTCCAGTGGGACATCCCCAGACATGCCCTTCAGAAGATCCCTCAGTTTGTACCTGCAGTCGTGTTCTTGAATTTTCCTTGGTTTTAGAACACCTTGTTAGGCTCCGAAACTCTTCACTGTGAGGGTGGTGAGACACTGGCCCCAGGCTGCCCAGGGAAGTTGTGGCTGCCCCGTATCTGGACAGGTTGGAGCAGCCTGGTCTAGTGGGAGGTGTCCCTGCCTGTGACAGGGGAGTTGGAACTAGACGATCTTGAAGGTCCCTTCACACCCAAACCAGTCTGTGATTCTGTAAACACAATTGATGCCTGTTATGTACGTAATTGCAAGTAATATGCTAAAATCTTAGGTTAAAACTGTGTAGACGAGATATGTGGATGGTTGGAGGATACAGCAAATGAGCTGTAGTTGCTTGAGTTAGGTTTCCTTCAGGTTTCCATTTAGGGTCTCTGTCCTGAGCCTTTGGACTTGGACAGACCATGATCATGGTAGAAGTATCACACATGCACAGCTGGAGTTATCGTCGTGAAAATAGCTAAATCATTTTGTTTCCCAAGGAGTTCTTTATGGTGAGTTGCAAAATATTGAGAAGTTTGGTGTCTGAATGCCTGGCTTCATGCTAGGCATGCATGTTTGAAGCTTGGGGATGGTCCCGTGGTCCTGCCAGGTCCTGGGTTGAGCTGCGTGGTGACGGTTGGTGAAAAAACACCGTTTTTTGCGAAAGCTTTGTGAAAGCTTAATAGCCTTTGGTGGCTGGGGACGTGGCAGCCCCTTGGAAGCAAACCCAATGTTGATATCTGGGCCTGGTGCCAGCAGGGCAGTGGAGAGCAATTAATCTCATGCACAGAAAGTCCCAAAGAATGGAAAAAAACAGGCTTGAACATAGCTCCCCGCATCCAGGTGCTCTGCCAAGGCTCTTCTCTCTGGACATGGCTCCATCCCCAAGGCTGACACATTGCTGGTACCTCACTGGCTCTGATTGTTAATGTTTTTTCCACCAAATATACTCCAGAAAGTCTTCTTTCTGTTCAACTGCCAGAGTAACCCGTGGCACTTGGAAAGCATCACACCTCTCCCACCTGGGGAGCGGAGACCTCCCTGTTGCCATGGAGCGGGTGAGGAAAAAAGCCTGAGAGGGGCATAAAGCCAGGAGGAATGCTGTTATGACACCAGAGAGGTACAATTGTGGAATTAGATCCAACTGCAAGCCATTTGAAAGGGAAAACAGTTCTGCTGTGTGTAGTCACAGCTCAACCAGGAGCCGCTTGCTCGTAATTAAAGCGCGGGTCTAATTAAGGCTGCGCGGCAGGGCTTGGCAGCTGTGCCACAAGAAATTACCAGCTGTACCTGAATGCTGGGGCGTGGCAGTGACATTTATAGTCCAGGTGAAGCATTAGAACTGCACACTGCATGGTAGAGGTCCTGCAGGAACCTTGGTGGGGCCGTTGTCCTCGATGAAAACTGCGTGTGAAACAAACGAGCGTCAGTTGCGGGTTTCAGCGCTGGGGTCGTGGTTGCTCTTGCACGCCCCTTCTGCACGGTGCCATTCAAAGCCAAGCCTAAGGTGCCTCCTGCTCCTTGGCCTGGGAACCCACAGCTGTCCACCACAGCTTAAAAACTTGGGCAGGATTAATGCAAGAGAGTCGTAGAATGGTTGGTGTTGGAAAGGGCCTTTAAAGGCCATCTAGTGCAACCCAACTGCAGTGGGCGAGTACGACTAGATCAGGTTGCTCCAAGCTCTGCCCACCCTGGCCTTGAGTATTTCCAGGGATGGGGCATCTACCACCTCTCTGGGCAACCCGGGCCAGTGTCTCACCAGCCTCAGTAGAAACAATTTCCAACTATTTGTGTTATCTAGTGTAATAGTGACTGAGAAATTCCACAAAAATAATGGAAAATAAGAGTTTACCATCTGTAAGCCCCCTCCCTAGGAGTGAGGAACAACAGGCAGCAGAACGTGTTGGGGGGATGGGGTGTCATGATGAGAAGGCTGATCGAGTAGACCCCCAGTAGGTCCCTTCCAACCCAAAGGGTTCGATGATTCTATTATGCTGTGAAATTTTACACAGCTCGCTTATGTGCTTTGTACCTGTATAACTGGTGGTTTTACATAGGATGTAAATACTACAAATACTATTTTATTTAATGTCATCATCCTATTGCCACCAGAAGAGCTCTGCGGTGCCTCGGCAGTTCTGAAGTTCACCAACAGATGGTGGTAGAAGCTTTGTCCTTCCTTGCCGCGGAGCGCCCCGTCCCACCCCGAGCTGCCGCTCAGAGATGGGTCTCGCCCATGCCCTGGTGGTCCTGGCTCGGCTTTTGGGTGGGAGATGTCCATCCTCTTGGGAATTACATCTGCCTGAGGCCAAGGCAACATCGAGACAACTTCACCCTTTCCAAAAGCAGCCGAGTTGCAGCCAGTGCTGCGCCGTGCTGGTGCAACCCGTCGGTGCTGGTGGCTGTGGCAGCACCAGGGGGCTGCAGTGTCACCTCTCCCGTTCCTCCCGCAGGTTACAAAGTGGGATGAACCTGCAGATCTGCTTTGTGAACGACAGTGGCAGCGACAAGGACAGCGATGCTGACGACAGCAAGACAGAAACCAGCCTGGACACGCCATTGTCGCCCATGGTAGGTCTGGGAACTCATCCCACAGAGGGTGGAGCGTGGAAACCATCAGGCCATCCATGATAGAAGCTGATCAAGAGCTGATCCTACTAAAACAGCAATGCTAAACCCCAGAGCAGCATCTTCAGCCAGCCATAAAAGATGTGAGATGCTGAGGGGCAGATAGCAGATTGTCCCTGGCTGGCCCAGAGCTGCTGTAGAGCAGCTGCCTTCACGTGAATGTGTTTCTTCTTCCTTCCTTCCTCCCTTTCTTTTTGGCTCTGACATTTATCCGGGCAGTAACGGACACAAAGCAGTATCAGCTCCAACCAGCTTTCCTCTCCTCTTTTCCTTTGGGAATATAGCACCATGGCCCCAAACATTTTCCTCCAGCTAAACCAGTTTGTCCCTTCAACACCTATTGATCTGCTTGGCTGCTCTTCCCATTTGAAGTGCTGGAGTTGCTACTAGCAGTCCAAGGGGCCTATCTCAGAATTACTCTGATTTTTAAAGAAAATCTAGTGGATTCAAATCATTTAAAAAAAAAAAAGATCTGTGCTCTTCACCTCTTCTGTAGATATGATGCCCCTTGTAAGTGCACAGAGATGTGTTGAGCTGACAGCAGAGTTTCCTGGGGCACAGCTGGGGGTGATGGGGCCGTAACGGCTGCGTTTGCTTCCCCAGAGCAAGCAGAGCTCGTCCTACTCTGACAGAGACACAACAGAGGAGGAGTCAGAGTCCCTTGACGACATGGATTTCCTCACCAGGCAAAAGAAACTCCAAGCTGAAGCCAAAATGGCCTTGGCTATGGCGAAGCCCATGGCCAAAATGCAGGTGGAGGTGGAAAAGCAGAACAGGAAGAAATCGCCGGTAGCGGATCTTGTAAGTGGGGGCCAGGGGGGTGATTCCAGCCCTTTTTGCTCTTTGCTTTTCCCTGTTGAGACACACACAGCAGCTGGAGGTGCCTGCTCCTGGGGCTTGTAGGTGTGCAGAGGAGCTGTGGAGATAGGGACCGGCTGTCAGGAGTTGAAGGGTTGGCATGGGTCTTCTTGTGGGGGCGTGACGGGAGGGCGATGGATGCAGGGAATGAGATGATGAAGCGTGAAGGTTGGTGCTGCCTCGAGGCTGGCATGATGCTGCTCACCCCTAAGGCATAGTCTACTCAGCCCAGCCCATCCTGTCCCCTCCTGGAGCACTCCTGCCCTGGTACAATGCCCTTACCTCCCCTTGCATCACTCCACCACTGATGCTGGCAGAAGGCCTGGGTCAAGTGTTGCATAGCTGCTTCAGCTTGTGTTGGTATTCTCAGTGCAGCTGTTGGTGCAGCTTCTGAGAGGGGGAGGCCTGCAGAGCAAACTGCTGCTCTTCAGGAATAAAAGTGCTTGGGGAAAAAAAAATTAAGGAGTTGGCCATTTCTTTTCAGCTGCCACATATGCCTCATATAAGTGAATGCCTGATGAAGAGAAGTTTAAAACCCACTGACCTAAGAGACATGACTATTGGGCAGCTACAAGTGATAGTCAATGATCTCCACTCACAGATAGAAAGTAAGTGATCCTTGTTTAATTGTCCTTTGGCATGTCCCATTTAATTGAGAGCAGTTCTCCAGGAGGCACATAAAAATGTTGATAAATGTAGAATCAAACTAATCCAAGGAAGAGGGACACCACAGAAGCTGGAGATGGAGATCTCTCTCCATGTGGTGCCATGGCATCAAAACCATCTGTAAGTGGAGAAGCCCTCCAGTTCAGCAAAAACCCTGGGGTCAATCCACTCTTGCAGCATTTCAATACGTTCTGTGTGTCCTTGCATTTGCCAGTGTCCCACCACTTCATCTGTCTTTGCTCTCTCCAAAATATCTAGGGGTTTTTTTCCCCCCCACCAAGGAATGTCCATCTTCCAATTAATTAATTAACAATGTTGGGAGTAGACTTCTCTGGTGGCTGTTGGTCAAAAAAAGGCTTGGCTGGGAGCTGCTGGGCTGCTCCTTCCTTCCTGACAGTGGTTACTTGCAATTTCTTCTGGAAGGAACCTTGCCAAGGATGCAGAGCTGTGCCTCCCTGTTGTGATTTGTTCTTTTTTGCTGCAAAAGCCAAAACCAAAATGCTCATTAATTTGCCTCACTTTAGAAAGCACCCAAGTATGGGAGCACGGGTGTTCATGTCATTAATGCTGGAGGTGGTTTCCCAAACTGAAGAGGTGTTAAACCAGTATAACGGTATTTAAGCAGTTTTAAAAGCAGCTCTGGGGGGAGTGATGGGCAGGTAGAGCTTTCTGGGGAGCCTGTGCCAGCAGGTTCATTTTTCACATGGTCCTTTTTGTTTTCTTCTTTGTCCTCGCTCTTTGGCATAACCCTGAGCAAGAATCCAACACTACCAACATCCCTCTTGAGCAGAGAGGCCAGCTTGGACAGTCACCCCAAACCAGGGTGGGTGGGCAACGTGTTGTGTGTTGCTGCAGGGAATCAAAAATTTAAACCTTAAAAAACCCCTAAACAAAGCTAAACATTAAACAGAGCTGCCCGAGCGAGCGGCTCAGCCACTCTCTGCAGCCTGAGTCTTGCTCAGGGTTGTTGCCTGCAAGTGAGTGGAAGCTGAACCAGCAAGCACAGAGAAACCCATCTTTACTTTTGCTGTTGCTTTCTCTCTGGCTGCAGGCTTGAACGAGGAGCTGGTGCAGCTGCTGCTCATCCGGGACGAGCTGCACACGGAGCAGGACGCCATGCTGGTGGACATCGAGGACCTGACCAGGTGAAGGAGGCTCCGTGGGGTATTTCTCTCTCCTTGCATGTCCCATCTCCCCAGCAGCAGCATGTAGGGCTTTTCTTTTAGCAGAATTTCAGTACTAAAGCTTTTGCCATCCAAGGTAAGGGCTGAGCAGGACACTGCTCTCTCCTCTAAAATAAGAAACCAAAGCACTTGGGTTCTGGGAACTCTTGGGGAGCTTTCCAGAGCTCCCCAAATGCAGGTGTTGGTGCCTGCTCTTGAAATGGTGTTTCCAAAGCCTGAAAAAAGCTGGGGAAGGATGTCCCAGTGCCCAATCTGCTTCCATCATCAGGAGAACTTGACTGACAGGAGGAATTTTGAGTCTCTTAAATACTAATGATGTTCAACAGGCACTAGAGCAGAAGGCCTTGCAGAGTATAGGTGGGTTTCCTAAAGGACTCCACCTCCTGGCCATCAAGGCTTAAGAGGCATTTTCCTTTGAGATAACGAGCCATGTGCCACAGAAACATTAAGAGGCATTGACACCTTTGCAGAAAAGAAGCTGAAAGATGATTCTGGTTATTGTCAGCACAGGAGGACTGTGGTTTCAGAACTGAAGCATGAAGCTTGCAAATAACGTGGCCTCCATTTGTTTCTGGTTTAAAACACAGTGGTGCTGCATGGCAGGTGGTTGAGGTTTGAGGGGGCTCTGCCTGGAGAAGTTTTCCACCAGCTGAGGTGGCTGTGAGGGATTTGGGGAGCAGTTCTGATGCTGCCCACAGGGACAGGCAGGCAGGTTGTCACTTCTGAGTCTTGTGAGACACAGTCGCTGCTTCTGAAGAGCAAGTGATCATAGAATCCTCAAATCCCAGGCTGGTTTGGGTTGGAAGGGACTTTAAGATCATCTCGTTCCAGCCCCTTGCCATGGGCAGGGACACCTCCCACTACATCAGGGTGCTCCAAGCCCCATCCAATCTGCCCTTCAACACTTCCAGGGATGGGGCAGCCACAGCTTCCCTGGGCAGCCTGGGCCAGGGTCTCAACATGCATCTGATGAAAAAGGAGATTTGGGATGGAAGATGGAGCTGGGTCAGCAGGAAACACCAACACCACTTCTCCTGGGGAAATGCTCTGCTTCCTAGATGCAGTGAATGTCAGTTTAGTGATTGGAATTTATTTGGAAGCTGGCCAGGATGTTGGGGACTTTGGCATGTGCTGGGGGCATCCTGGCCATCCTGGCGTGGTTTGTGGGCGAACGTCCGGGGCTGCTGGCCCAGCCCTGCCTGGGGTTTGGGTCCCCCCTCCCTTCATCCCGGCCAGTAACACCACTTCTCCCCCCTCCAGACACGCCGAGAGTCAGCAGAAGCACATGGCAGAGAAGATGCCAGCAAAATGAGCCCTGGAGCAGAGCTGGAGCAAGTCTTCATTTTGCTTCTGTGTGTGTCCATGCGCTGACGTCCCCGGTGGCACAGAAGAAAAAAACCAGTGTTAGTCATTGACCATGTCTGAAGCTTTATGTCCAGTGGTTGGCCTCTGCTTCTTAATTTATTTTAATTTTTTTACTCGTGCCACTAAATATCAGGCATTTTAATAATATTATTACAGAAAATGTACAGTACTTAAAACATTATAAATCATGGGTGAGAAGAGAGGGCAGTTTAACTTTATTTTTGTTTGTTTAGAGATTTTCAGTTGGACGATATTTTACCATTGACTACTTTTTTATTCCTCACTGTAGTTTTAAAATAAAGAAACTGTACTTGACGGTGCTATACAAGTCAAAAAAAAATACATGCCTGCCTCGTAGTGAAGTTGTAGCTTTCAGTAATATGTATATTTTAATCAGTTTTCAACATTTTGTGAATGTTGACTACCTGACATTCATTTTTAGATGTGCTATTAACATTCGGTTGGAGCCAGAGAGTTACCTTGAAAGTTTTATGTATAAATATGTAAAATAAAAATTTAAAACATTGTTTCATATGAGAATGTCTTTTTGTTGCCTGGTGGTGGACTTTGGTGATGCACCAGGAACATAGTCCTCAAACTAAATGTGCAATTTCCGATTCATCATCACCAGAAAGAGCCTGTTTGTTTTTTAATTTGCCCATCACATGAACTGGTGGAGAAAAAACAACATTTTTTGTGGAGTTCTTTCTTTGTAAGTTCATAGTGTTTGTATGACATGGACCTGAGAGATTCTTCTGTAACATTCACTGGGCCCTAAGATGGTGACTCCTGTTAGACGCAGCAGGCACAACCCTAGATGGGGCTTGGTGTTTTTTTTGATGTATTTTATTGTCTGGGATAAATATTTAAATGACTTTCCAGTGTCAGAAGTAAAAAATAATATGTAAAAAAGAATATATCTCAGCAGCATTTTAAATGTATTCTCTACAGTAACTACTCACCTCTCTGCCTTTGGGCTGGGGCTCCCTGCTAGTGGCGGTTGTCACCAGCTGGATGTGTCTTCTGTGTGTGCCCAAGGCAGGGAACACCCTGAGACAACTTGATGTGTCTCCATATTGGGGTGTGAATGTCCCTGGAGCTTGTGGGTGGCTGGATGCTGTTCCCTGCACATGGGGAGACCTGCTGGGGTTGTGTTTTTGCTCTGTAACTTACCATGGTAGCAGAGCCCAGCCTGTCCTTGCAGGTGCCTCCAGCAGAAGAGGCTGGTTGGGTAGCAGTGAGGAGGTGCCAGCTGCTGCGTTTACAGCTTCAACAGCCAAAGCCCCAGAGCTGGAAAGATTCTCAGCTTTAAAAAAGGTTCCCTGGATGGACCCTGCAACCTCCACAGTCACCCCAGCATCATCCCTGGCCTCTTCCCAGCTTGTGGGGCAGTGAATGAGCAGGCTGGCCAGGCTGGGGTGTTGTTCCCTTCAGAAGTGCCTTGAACTTGCTGACGAGAACTAAAGTAACCTGGTTATTCTAGTTACCTACCCCTGGTTTCTCCATTCTCAGGGGGTTAAAAAAAAAAATGAATCCAAGTATTTATGGGTAACTGCATCTCCTTGGCTCTGTGTCCCCTGTCCCGAGGAGCCGTGCTGGTGTGTATGATGGCAACGCTCTGGAATTAAGAGATTAAATGACATTTTTTAATGAGAAAGACATTGTGTGGTTTCTGAGCTGCTGCAGCAGCTGTGGCAATATGGATTATTATTTTTTTTTTGTCACCTATTTCTTCAAGTGTCCTTTATCCTAAACCATAAGTTTTCAGTTCCTCCTCCCCTTTTCCCCACCAAACACAAACCACCTCTTGCGAGATGCTGAACTTTGCAGTGTTCCTTCTGCAGCCAGCCCACAGCACGAGAGGAAAACTACCTCCCCAGGCTAGAAGTCACCAAAAATACCTGGTGCAGGCAGCAAAAACACCTTCCACCCCCCTCATACACACACACGAGGTGACAGGGACGGGGTGTCCCATGAGTTCTCCCCATCTCCCAGCCTGCCACTCTGCTTGGCTATAGTTAATTCTATGTCTCTGTATATAAATATAAATATATATATATTATAGCTATATATCCCTGGGGAATAGCTGCTTCTCACAGCATGAGGTTTTTAGGAGCCCCATCCTTGGGGAGAATCTTGGGGGGGAGGGGCAGGAGGATGTTGTTCCACCTTACCTTTTTTTTTTTCCTTCTGTTTTTCCCTTTTTTAATGCTTCTCTTCCGTGAATGGGACATTTATGTGGTTCCACTTGGGACTCTGGCTATCACCCTGGAGCTGAATTCCCCAAAGGAGCCTCGGAGGGCTCACAGTCAGAAGGCTGCTTTCAGGAGGGTGAGCTCAGCAGGGACAGTAAAAAGCAGCTTCTGTTATGACCGTGGTTGCTGCTCCACCCCAGGGCCAAGGATTCAGGGTCTGACCCTTGGGCAGTGCCCCTCGCCCAGAACTGTGGGGGAGAAAGGGAGAAAAAAAATTAAAAATTTAACAATAACAAAGTTTTCATTTGGAGAAAACACTCAAATGCCTAAAAAAAGAGCCAAAGAAAGGAGCAGGGATACGTCGGGTGGGCTGAAGAAGGCAAATGTCCACCAGCATTAGCTGATGCCTGCAGTGATGTTGCCTCCAGAGATCTGTGGCCCCCAGCAAACATGAGAGAATTCATAGCATGGCAAGAGAAGGTGGGTAGTAAAGACAGTCACTAAACTGGGATAAATGGCTGCAAATGTGTGTTCTCTCCAATTTTTTAGGTTGTTTTTATAGTGCTGCTGCCTCTATTGGCTTTTTTTTGCATGCTCTCTGAATGCTGGACATTAGAGGACATGGCCTGCCATGTTCTGTCCCCATCACCCTCCCTCCAACACCCCTTTCCTCAGCCAGTCCCTGCCATCCAGGGGAAATTCTGCTTGCTTTTCCTTCCCTGCCTCCATCTGAGCTCACAACATAATGTTTCTTAATTATTTTTTTAAAAGTCTGCCTCTCGGTCCCAAACTCACCTGTGCTTGAAAAGCGTGAAAGGTCACCTCCAAAACCAAATCATTCTGATAACTGAAACAACATCCCACTGATATAAAGCAGCCTTTGGAAACCAAGACCTGCTTTATGAACCAGACACTTCCTCCCAAAGAAACCTGGTGGTTTGGATTCCCGTTTTTGGGGGTTTTTTCTCCATTTTTTTTCCACAAGCCACCCAGCTCCCTGCCGTGGAGGCTGTGCCCTGACTGGACATGGGGCAGGCTGCACGTTGGTTCTCTGGGGACATGCCCCAGGCTGTGGGCACCTAAACCTTGCCAGAACATACACAAGGCCTTCTAGTTTTCTTGTTTCAGCCTTCAAAGGACAAGCACTAAGGAATTTAAGAGAATTAAGTCATGGGCCTATCCAGGCAGGAAGGGCTGGGGTGGTGGGACAGTCCATGGGTGCTGTCCCAGCCCACTCCAGGATGTTCCTTTGCTTTGCCCTGATGCCAGGAAAGGTGACTAGCATGAAGGAGCTGGTTTGTACCCCTCTAAAGCAAACCTGTCCTTGCTCAGCCCGAGGGAGGCTCACCTTTGCAGAGGGCATCCCCAGGAAAAGCTGTCAGAGCCGGGGGTGCTTACAGTCTGCGCTCCTCCTTACAGAAGCCTGCGCCAACTCCCAGGGAGTTTCTCTTCCTTCTTACTGTAAAGCACAGTGAAACCCACCTGTTTGAGACCTTTGGTCCTCTCCTGCCAGCCTGGAGGTGACATGTCAGGCAGGTCCACCAGCAGCAAAGTCATGAGGTGGCTGCTAAAGCAGCTTTCCTTGGTCCCACGCGGTAGGATCAGCCTCTTGCATCAACCATCAGCTCCTGCATGGTCAAATATTATTCCATTATTATTACTTTTTATAACTGTTGGGGGGAAAAAGGGTGGATGTAAAATGAAGGATCCCAGTTCTCAGAGGTGCAAAAGGCTCTGACCCATCACAGCCTCTTCTGGTTCCTGCCTCTTGGTATTGGATGGCAAACTGGAATAACTGGGATCCTGGCTCTGTGGCTGGATCTGTGCATCGCTCTGTGGAGCGATTGCTGAGACAGCCTGGTTAGGAGAGCCTGGCCCCTGCCATGCCCACCTGCCCCTGGGCTTCCTGAGGGCAGCACATCTGGGGAAGAAACAGGCCTTCAAAAGAAAAGTGAAATAGCTTGGGCTGCATGAAAAAAAGGGAATTGCAGGGTTTCGTGTGGAGCTCCCTGCGTGCAAGCACTGCTTCCAGGCAGCCAGCTCAGCACTCTGCTGCCCGGCAGGGAACCTGCCCTCAGAGCTGTGGGAGGAGGAATTTTCCCAGGTGTTGGCCTCATCCTACACAGGAGGAAGGGCTGACACCCCTGGGCAGGTGCCAGTTGTGAAAACTACCATCAGACACTTTGGGGGGGGGGTTGTTGTAGCCAGCACCCACAGCTGCATTGTCACCCCCGCCCCCCCCCCCAAGCAAGAATAAGAGGGAGCAAGGGGCTCTGCAGAGCTCTGCAGCTCCAAACCACCCAGAAATCTATTTTTGGGAGTGGGGAAGGGACACACATGATCACTCATCCTGCAACTTCATGCTGCCTGGGAACATGAGGGCTGAGAGTAAAGGGACACGGGCCCCACATCCCTGCACGGGTCATAAAATCATGGAATTAGAGCATTAGAGAATCATTTAAGTTAATAAAGACCCTTCAGACCATCAAATCCAAGGGTTAACCCAGCCCTGCCAAGGTCACCACTGCCCCATGTCCCTCAGCACCACATCTACAGGGCTTTGAAACCCATCCAGGGATGGGGACTCCACCCCTGCCCTGGGCAGCCTGGGCCGGGGCCTGACAACTCCCAGCCCATTGATCCAGCCCAGACCAGCTGGAAGGCAAAAGGCACCTGCTTACACATCTAATCCATATTTACTTACATTTTACTCACATTGGCTGCTCCAATCCCTCCTAACGACCACCAGGATCAGGGTCATCCCTGCCCATTCCTCCAGCACACAATGCCTGCTCCTGGCAGACAAAATACCCTCCCTGTGCTGCCACCACTGCTGGGTTTTGCCCAGGGAGAGACATAATTTTCTTCTAATAACTGCCTTAGTGGAAACAACTGGTCCTTTTCCCACCTTTCCCACCAAGCCCTAGCCTAGGGCCTATTGATCTCCTTTTGGTCAGGGCTTCATTTCACTGACTGCTCATTTTTTTATGCTCATCAAAGTATAAATATTAAAAAAATAATAATAATAATTAAATGTGTCCCTGTATAGAAATTATCTGCCAGGGGAGCACTCAGCCCAGAGGAGGAGCAGCATGGGGAGCCAGTGATGAGCTCCTTCCCACCCTTCTGGCACATGGCAACGTGCTTCATTCCAGCACCAGATCCTGGGCAGAGCGTTCCCAGGAGGATGGGTGCTTGGAGAACTCCCACCAAATGCGTGTTGTGGGGACTGGAGCTCAGCTCCCTCTCTCACAGGGGAATCCTCTACCCTTGAGTCATGCCAGCAGCTCCCGGGCATCCCCAAGTACTTGAGACTCAGATCTGTGTCTCGAGAAGTTTTCCTGGGTGTTGAATCATTGGCAGGCTCAGCACCAAGAGCTCGGACACCTTCCCCATCCTGCTTCTTCAGGATGGGGTGAAGAGTCGAGTCCATCATTAAATGTGATTCAGACAATCAAGTTGCATCAAAGAGATGCAAAAACACCTCAACATTTTGTGGTCAAGTGATATCAATATTCATTGCTGCCAGGGGAAAGAGCAAAGCAGCAAGAAGGGAGCAGAACTGGAGCCACCCCTTTATCTACCCCAGCTGACCTCCTGCCTGCCCGTCTGCTCCCAGCCCCAGAGTCTGAACCTGCAAGAGTTTTTGCACTCACACACGAGGAATGAGTGAAAGAACAGAGAGGGGGTGGAGGGGTGGGAAAAAGCACCCTGAGATGAGAAAGGCTGTGGTGGCTGGAAACAGAAAGCGAGAGTGAAAGAGGGAGCATGGCAAGTGCCCAGCGCTGGGCTCAGCAGGGCTGGAGCTCCCTCCCCACACCCGAAACCACGGGCACTACCACCACCAGTCCCATTACTCACCCGGGTGTTTTCAGGGCTGGGGGAGTCAGAGAGGACAAGGAGACAAAGGAGGATTTCACAGAAGTCCTGAGGTCCCAGGGTGATGGGCAGGAAAGGCACCACTGCTCCATGGTGGGACCAGGGGACTGCAGCACCATCCAGCCCTGTGAAGATCCTGGCAGGAGCTTTTTATTTCTATGAGTGTCATAAAACTTGAAGACCAAGCCCAGAGGGTTGATGGAGAGTGTTACTCTCACCAGCAACCCTGCTTCTGTGGGTTCCTGGAGCTTGCCCACATCTCTCTTTTTCTGTAAAGCATCATAAGCCAAGAGTGGCAATCCCTTAGAGTGACACTGCTGAGACTGGCATTGGTGCTCCTCTCACAGAAATCTTTGCTGAGAACCTTGCAGGAAACGCAACCAGTTGGAAAAAGAAAAAAAAAATAAATGGAATAAAAAAAGCATGACTTTTGTCTTACCCCAGGCATACTTTGACTCAGAGAAAACCTTCCTTTCCCTCCACGTTCTAGGATGCTCTTCAAACAATCCTCCCGTTTCAGTGCGAGGAGTTATCTGCACAAAAATCAACCATCCAACATACCTGTGAGCTTTTCAGGAAGCTACAGCATCTATCCAGGGATCATCACCAGCTCCATCCCTTTCCTGGAAAAGGCTGTACCCAGAACATCTGCTGAACGTGAGGGTCCCAGGAAAACTGCCCCAGCTCCAGCCACGGCTGGAAGAGAGAAGAGCCAGGAGATGCAGGCGACTGATGCAGGATTTTATGGGCTGCAGTGCCCTGACTGCAGGCTCAGGAAAGCCACACCGACTGAGAAACAACAATTAATTGTGTGACTTGAGCTTTCAAATCAATAAAAGCCCAGCACAGGCTGAGGGGTACATATTCCAGGGGATTCCTCCATGAAGAAACACCTGCGGCCAAAAAAAAACAACCCCACCCGCTGAGTTTCAAGCCTTTGCTTTCCCATTTTGTGGAACCATCGGTTCCCAACATCAATCAGCAGCAATGATTCTGTCAGTGAGGCTGTTCTGGGGAGCTCTCTGACCCCAGATCTTCTGCAAAAAATGATCCAGGAGCAAAAAAATGACCCATGATCAGTCCTCTGTACATTTTGACAGTGGCAAGTAGTATTAAAATTACTTACATTAACTGAAGCATCCAGAAATCTTATTCTACACAACATTTTGCAGTCCTGCTGATGTACCAACTATCTGCTCTGAACTGTCAGCCCAGCTGTGATAGAATCATGCTGCAACTTTAGTTTATATATGTATTTATGTATGTACATACAGACACATACAATTATTGCATCATTGTATTTGATTCTAATGATGGGGAATAAGAGTCTCCTGCAAATAACCCACCTCTTGCCATTGAAGGTAAGTTACAAGATACTACCTGACCTTTACAAAAGGTTTAGGAGCTAGTTTGCTAAAGAAGAAAATGTGTCTAATTTGACAGGTTACAGGATAATTAACCCCACACAACCAGAGACCCAGGTGGGAAGTATCTCCCCACACACACCTCAGTTCACTGGAGCACACGGAGTAGTGTGTGATGTTCAGGCTCTTCATCCCCACCTTCCTCTGAAGTGGTCTTCACCTGGCTTGGACTTTAGGAGCAACCACAAAGACAAAAAATTAGATTTCTGTTGATAGGAAGGGAGAGGAGACAAAGGCAAGACTGAAGCAGAACATCAGTGCCTGGGGTCAGCACACATTTCCAGGAACCTCTCTGGATTTTTAGAACAATGTGGCTGGAGAAGATCCTATTTCTCACCATCCCATGTAGAGTCCTCATAACCAAACTGAACTGAGGGGTTTGGGGTTTTTCTAATCAGGTTTCATTATTATTATTATTATTATTATTATTATTATTATTATTATTATTATTATTATTTTCCTTTCTTTTTCAAATAGGATTTTTAAGCATTGCCTTGGTTGAGGGCAGTCTAGACAAGACCAGAGTTTCATCCAGTTTTGCCTACAATAATATTACATATTTTTATAGCTGGGCCCAGAATGGTGCTTATTTTTCCCAGGAGTTTAATTTCAGCAAGAGCAATTTATGGTTGAAATAAAGCCAGTGGAATTACATTTTCTTGTGTAAAATCATACCTTTTCTAACAGTTTTAATAGGCTGTGGTGTGCAATTACTGCACTGCATCTCTAAATGTGTACATGATAAATCCTCATCTTTGTTGCTTCAATCACAAATGCTCCTCTCCACCTGTATAACCCTGACGAGGTGGGTACCTGAGATCAAGGCACAAGAGGTGATAAAAAGGACATGGCTTTTTCAATTTCAGAAGAACCTGCTGCTCACTTTTGGATGCTTCTGACATAGAAAAGGTTATTAGGTCTGACCCCCCCAGTTAGCAACAATATTAGATGCTAGGCTGCATATAACCACTAAGGAACATCAAAGTCCAGCCCACAGATCTACAATCAGTCCCATTTTTCAGGTAAGACTGTTAGTGCCTGGGTTTGTTGGGCAGAGAACACAAATATGGTACAAATTGGGCAAAAGGAGAAGAAACTGGCCAGGCTCAATTCACCACCCAACCCACCCAGCACAACCAGTGTGTGAACATCGTGTTCAGCATCTTCCCAGGAGATGTCACCACAATACCTCTGGGATTGCTGCTCCGGGGGGATTTGGGTCTGCAGAGTGTGATTCCAAGGGCTGGAGCTTCAGCAGATCTCTGGATTTATCACCTCTGATCCTGCAATATGTGGACAAGGATCCTCAGCAGCCTGGCACAGCAAGGGCTGCAGGCACAGATGCTATCAAGGAAATAAATAAGTAGTGACAATGGTGTCATTTGGCCATGGTTCTTTGGAGATAATTGAGAAAAACATTCCTGTTTGGAAAAGCAGCAAATGCAGCAACGTTCAATTATTTCTTCTACCAGAGAGAAAAAATTCCACTTGCCAGTGTTAGGATAAATTCCATTTTATCAGTAGATCAAACCCACCCCATGTTTCAGTAATACAGAAGTTAACCCTGGGGCTGGGGGAGGGAGGAAGGAAGCATTTCTGCTTTGGAAACACCTGTGTGAGAACTGGACATTCCTGGCAAAGTATCCATGAGCCATATATCATGAGAGATAGAAATAATGTGAAGAAAGTAAAATATAGCCCAAGGTTTTGCATAAAAGGGAACCAGATGTGTCCTTGTGTGTCTGTCCTACTTGTGTAGCCTGTATTTTTCAGTCTCCTGTGGCTGGGAAATGCTGAAGACCCTTCAAAGGTGAAGTCCTTGGTGAAGATGCTCTTGCCATCCCAGCCAGCTTTCAACAGCACATCAGGAACACCTTCTAGCCCCAGTTTTTCCCCCACCTCACTGGAATTTCACAAAGAAATCCCTCCAGGAGACAAGACTCAGGAGAAGGATGGGAAGTTCCCTCTCCTGGATCATGAGAAGAACCTCCATGCACAATCTTCCCTTGAGATCAATGTTCTGTGCACAATGTCCATCCAATAGCAGCTGCCTTTGAGGACCTCTGAAGGTATTTACACCAAATATTCCTTCTTTCAGACAAAGAACTCCAACTAATATCCCTGAAGATGTCTAAGTGTGCCACAGGAATGGCTTAAACCAAAAGCTGGTGCCCAGATTATGCCCCACCCAAAGAGAACCCTCACCCCAAGAGGAGCCTCATGCCCTGCTGCTGAGAGTACCAGTGTGACTGAGCATCTGGCAAAGAAACCTGGAAAGCTAAAGTGGTGCCTTTTCAAGAACAGGCCTGCAAGCACATTCTGAAAAGCTCTTTCACTTCTGTGACAGAAAAAAGAAAATAGAAAAGAAACTTCCTACACAGGACTAAAAACCACAGCCCACAACCTAATGACTAGTGCAGAGATGGAAACCACACGGTGCAACTGGAAAATTATGCAGCACTGGTATTCCAGCAAAGTCAGTCTCTAGACACACCACAACCTTCTTAGGGGAAACAAGATGTCAATGAAAATAAAAAGAATCTGAAAATGCAATATAAAACTCTTGATTCATCCTGCTCCCTTCCAAGTCAATAGCAAAATTCCCATTGACTTCATGGCAGACCTGGAGGATAGAAGAGTTTTCTACAGCCCTTTGGCCAGGCTTGGAATGGCCACATGCAACATGAACTAATATGGAAGTATTGGGTGATGTGATGATACCAAGTAGCATCTTAGCTTTATTTTGGTTGGAAAAGATCTTTCAGATCATCAAGTCCAACCATTAACCCAGCCCTGCCAAGGCCACCACTGACCCAAATCCCTCAGCATCACATCCACACAGCTTTGAAACCCCTCCAGGGATGGGGACTCCCCCCCTGCCCTGGGCAGCCTGGGCCAGGGCCTGACAACCCTCTCCAGGAAGAAATGGTTCGTGATATCCAATCTCAACCTCACCTGGCACAACATGAGGCCATTTCCTCTTGTTACCTGGGAGCAGAGCCCGACCCCCCTGGCTCCAACCTCCTCTCAGGCAGCTGCAGAGCCAGCAGGTCTCCCCTCAGCCTCCTTTGCTCCAGGCTGGACACCCCCAGCTCCCTCAGCTGCTCCTGCTCACACTTGTGCTCCAGCCCCTTCCCAAGATTTGTTGCTTTTCTTTGGACAAACAACAAAAAGCAAGTTCCCAGGCACATTCTAATGATGTACATTACTGCTATTTCATCATTGCAGTTTTCAATAAGAAAGAATGGAAATGAATCATAGCATGGTTTGGGTTGGAAGGAACCTTAAAGAACATCTAGTCCCAGCCCCTAGCCATGGGCAGGGACACCTCCCACCAGCCCAGGCTGCTCCAAGCCCCATCAAACCTGCACTTCAACACTGCCAGGGATGGGGCAGCCACAGCTTCCCTGGGCAGCCTGGGCCAGGGTCTTACCACTCTCACAGCAAAGAATTTCTTCCTAAGATCTCACCTATATCCCTCCTCTTTCAGCTTTAAAGCATCCCCCCTCATCCCATCCTTCCCTGCCCTTGTCCCAAGCCCCTCCCCAGCTTTCCTGGAGCCCCTTCAGGCACTGGAAGGTGCTCTGTCTCCCTGGAGCCTTCTCTTCTCCAGGCTGAACACCCCAGCTCTCCCAGCCTGGCTCCAGAGCAGAGCTGCTCCAGCCCTCCCAGCATCCCCGTACCCTTCTTGTGCTGGGGATTCCATACACACATTTCAAGCAATCCCTACTTTTCCATAAGCGGGAGGCACACCGCGTGCAGAGGGAATACTGCTGAAGAAAGGCTCTCCAAGCCTCCCCAGGTGCCGGACCATTCCCCGCAGCATCTCCGAGCACCGACCGCAGGATTTCCCGCCCAGCCCAGCCCGCCCCCGCGGGGCCGGGATTCCCGCCCTCTCGGGATGATTCCCGCCCTCTCGGGATGATTCCCGCGCTCTCGGGATGATAAGTCCCGGGCTCTCGGGATGATTGAGCGCCCCAATGAGCCCAGCACTGCCCCAGGGCAGGGGAGGAGCGGAGGGGAAAGTCCCGCAGTCCCTATAAAAGACGGGGCGGTCCGGTCTGCCCCGCACACGCCATGGAGCAGCGCGGAGGTCCCGGCAGCGCAGGCAGGGGGGGCAGGCGGCAGGCGGGGCCCTGGGGGCTGCTTCTCGCCCTTTGCCTGGTCCTGGCCCCGGCCCTGCCGCCCCCCGTCCGGGCGCTGCCGCCCCCCGGCCCGCACCACCCGCCCGACAGGTTGAACCGGTCCCGGGAGATGCTGGAGGCCGCCAACACCTCCCCGCAGCGGCTGCAGGTCTGCGGGGCCACGGGGGCAGGAGGGGAGGGGGCAGCGTTTGTACCCAGGAGGGCAGGGATGGGCTGGTGAGGGTCCCCAGGAGGGCGCGGTGGTACCCAGGGGTGGTGATGGGCGGGCTGCCCTGCATCCCCGGGAGATTCCCTTGAAGACCTTCTACCTGGTCTTCGCTCTCACGCCCCTCCTGCCCAGCCCCTCAGGGCGGGATTTGCTCCCTTCTCCTCAGCCCTCCAGCCCCTACACCGCAACACGAGCGCCCTGGTTCTAACCCTCTCGTCTCTGAACACTTGGAGGCCCCTGCAGAGCTGGCTCAGGAAATACTTCCCTCTGACTTCGTCATCGCCTTGACGTGTGATTTCTGGAGCACCTTTCCACACCGAGGTGCCCTGGCAGTTGGGCCAAGGGGACTATTTATATATTTATTTATTTATTCCTAAAGTTCCCTGCTCTTGCTGCAAGCTTCACCTCACAGAGCAGCAAAACCCCCGCCCTTACCTGGGTGCATCTGTCCCCGGCTTGCGGCGGGGCTGAGAGCACAGCCGAGCGCCCGGGCAGGGGGCAGGAGTTACTTTTAACTTTTTAAAAGATACATTTGAAAAGACGGCGACACAAATTCCCCAGCAGGTCCCTCGTCTGCCAGAAAATAACGTACAGTGCAATTTGCAACAGCATTCAAAACGAACCCGTGCAGAGCCTGAGCTTATTCCCTTCAAACACAGCTACCACCTGCATTTCAGCCTCTTACTCTAGTTGCTCACTTTTGTTTTTAACCTTAGTCTTCACAAAGGATTGAGCAAAGTGCAGACATCTGGGACACACCACTTACCCTTACCTGTGTTTGCAGATGTATCTATACATACACGGTACCATAAAGGGGAGTTGATGATTCCTTTTTCATTCTCTTTTTCACACAGGAGCTCAGCATACTGGAATTTAAATGTATCCTTGAAGAGGCTGACCTGGATGATATCACTAAGAATCAAACCAACACGATAAAAGCTTGTATCCCTGAGGATCCTGGGGTAAAAACAAACAAACAAACCATAAATATATATATTTTTATATATATATATCCTGTTTCAGCGTATTTTCACAGAACAGCCCTAGAATTCACACTTCCACAAATACACCACGTCTCATTTCTTCTTTAATTTGCAGACTGGAAACTGTCCAGCACTGGAAAGATCTACTTTTGATAAGGTAAATTGTAACTTTCCCAAAAGAACTTTTTCTTTCACCTGTTGTATGTGTAAAGCATTTTCCACCAGTTTGCAACGTTCCCTGAGAATTCTGGCTTTTTGCAGAGAAAATGCCTGCAGGCAATATATGAGGATCTGAGTGCCTACAGGGCAGAGCTGAGGAACCTCAGCAATCAACAGGTGCTGGCAACTATTGATAAGATGATGGAAGTAAGTCTGTCTCCTTCCTTTCTACTATTGCTGTCTTACAACTGCAGTTTTCATCCAGTTGGCTCTATTCCATAGTCAGTCAAATAGTTAGTGGCTTCTCTCCAATCTGATAATTTCTGGCCACTCAGCCATGCATCCTCCTCCTTTCACAACTGCTCTGCTCTCACAAGGAGATGGGGTAGAGGATTTTTCTGCCAGTTCCTCATATAACTCAAAATAAGTAAAAGGGACATGGCTCTTCCAAATAGTGAGACATAACACACCTGGTATATTGAGTATGACACAGGGTATGCTGAACTCTGATAAATATTACTAGGGAGTAAAGGGAAGAGATGTTAAAAGCTTGTTTGTTTGTTTGACAAGAGCTAATTAGAGAAAAAAAATCTAATTGCCTTTATATTGACACAGCATCTTACAATAGCCTGGAGATTCTGCCCACGGGCAGATAAGCCCAGTCTGAAGGTTCACTAGGCAAAGCCAGCCACAGATTTAGGATAAGAACAACCTTTTAGGATTAAAAAAAGCATCTCCCTGCCCATGGCACAGGGGATGGAACTAGATGATCTTTAAAGTCCTCTCCAATCCTTCTATCATTCCATTCTATGGTCTTTTTTCCTAGGCAGAAAGAGCCTTTGTGCAGGAATGGACAGTTTTGTCTCAAGGGAAGTACAGGTGTGCATCCTAAGGCTATTAAATATGTCATTAAGAATCAAAGAATCATAGAATAGGTTGGGTTGGAAAGAAACTTAAAGATCATCTAGTCCCATCCCCCTGCCATGGGCAGGAACACCTCCCACAAGCCCAGGCTGCTCCAAGCCCCGTCCAACCTGCCCTTCAGCACTTCCAGGGATGAGGATTTCATAACTTCCCTGGGCGACCTGGGCCAGGGTCTCACCACCCTCACTGCAAAGAATTCCTTCACGTCTCACCTAAATCTCCCCTCTTCCAGTTTTAACCCATTCCCCCTGTCTCCTCTCACTGCAAGCCCCTGTCCCAAGCCTCTCCCCAGCTTTCCTGGAGCCCCTCCAGGTCCTGGCAGGCTGCTATGAGGTCTCCCTGGAGCCTCAGGCTTCATCGCTCAGGCTTGGGGGGGGAAGAAATGTAAAGCTTTTTTTGTTGTAGCCACTTTGTGGTGCCAGTTTCTAAGCCCCTTCCCTCTCCCCAGGCCCTGCAGGGCAGCGGCAGGAGTGGGGAGCAGCCCGAGGTGGGCAGGGGTCTCCCCTTGCCCATTGGGGAGCAGCTGAGGCTCTGCAGCATCCTCCACACCTTCCGCACCCGCGCCCTCACCATCACCCGCCTGATGAGCTTCTTCAGCTCCCAGGAGAGCTCCTTCTGAGCACCCAGTCCCACCTCCAGACATCCCGAGGGAGAAGCAAACCAGAAGGAATCCAGTCCGTACCTCACCAGGTGGTTTCAGCAGAGAATATTTCACAGAGTTGCCTCTAAGTTTTTAGCTGTCACCAGTGCCTTTTAACTTCTCAGTTTCTGGAAAATGAGCTACATCTCAGTCCCAAAACATCCTCACACCACCAAACCCCCACCTGTTGTCTTACCTGTTCTATTTATTCAGCTGTAATTTTCAGAAACTGAAACCTATCTGGAATAAGCAACTTATTTATCGTTACATTCCTTATTTATTCTATTTATTGCCTAATAAAATTAGAGGTTGCCTTACAAACGTGGTGACTTTTTTTTTCCTTCCTCCCTTGAGATATGACATTAACCATTCCAAAATACTTGGAATATTGCTGGCACGTGAGGGTGTACCAGCAGAACACTCAGCACTGGTATCCTCTTTCAAACTCCTGCTTCCATCTCGTTACTTACATCAGAAGGGTTTCTTGAGGATTTTTCTCTCAAAGCAACCCCCTCGCTTCCATCCTCATTTCCAGTCACTTTCCAGCTGGTTACATAGTTTCCAGGGTGAAATCCCAGCCCCTCCAAAATCAATGGTGAAATTGTTCCAGCCAGATGGATTTTTTGCACAGCTTTGGAGGCCAGGAAGGATGCTGGGAGGAGAGGATTATCTTCCCGGTTCCTGCCTGCAGGACACAAACCAGCCCAGAGGAAGGTGTCCATCCCCTCCAGGGCAGCTCTGTCCTCACCCCAGCAGGGACCTTGGCCCAGTCCCACCCAGCCCCATGCTGCCTCTGCTGCCCTCATCACCATGTCAACACCTTCTTCAGCTCTCTCCCCTTGCTTGCCTTCTCCAAGCTCTGCCCTCCCAGCTCTGGGGACCCCTGAGGAGCCTCCTTGGATGTCCAGGGCCTGGTGGGACCCCCAGCTCTACCACTCAGGGAACAGCTCATCCTCTCCTCTTGTCCCCAGGAGCTGGTGTTACCTGCACACACCAGCCCTTACAACACAATCCTACACATTCCCAGAGGCTTCTGGTGGCACCAAAGCCATGGGCCTTGCTCCCACAGCCCACCCACAACACAGACCAAGTTCTGAGGTAAGAGCAACCCCCTGCACAATGTCTGTGTGCAGCTGCAATGTTTTACTTCCTTCCGGCTGCCAGAACTGGGCAAAGCCAAACTGAAGACCACAGAAATGCTATACTTTTTTTTAAAGCTTCTTGATTTTGATTTAAAGAACCTGAAGGTTGAAGACCTCATCATCCCCTTCGACCATAGGTTATCTCCAGTTACCTTTATTATTACAACAAAGCATCTTCTTTCCATCTTAGATTCACCCATTTCTGCTTCTGACAGGAGGGTCCTACCAGAGTTTTGGGTTTTACTGGTATCTTAAGGGTTCCCCCAGTGGCAATTTCTCCCCACTTGTCCCAGAGAGAAGTGGCCAGGGCAGCTCTGCTGGGGGATGGAGATCCCCACCCCAGCCTCCCTGCCTCCCACAGCCTTTTTTTCTCCTAAAAGCCCCTCTGGGAGAAGAACCCAGGAGGTCCAGAGCACCAACACAGCCCTTTCCTTCAGCCATCCCCTCGGGTGTACGTAGCAATGGAGCACCAAGGGTTGGAAAGATGGCCCACAACACACAACCTTGCAACAATTCATCCACAGCAGCCAAAACGAAAAAAATATTCAAACCCCATATGCAAGTACTGTAAATTTTTCCTTTTTAATCCTTATTTTTTAAAAGTATGCTTTTCCTTTCATAAACATACAGAGAGGAAGATGCTCCAAGGAATCCCTTACTTCCTTGAGTCCAACCCTTTGTGTGTTGCCAACAAAGTCACAACCTTCGCAGAGATTCTTGGCGTCTCCCACTTTCATTTCAGCACCTAATTCTATTCCAGTTAAAATGGATCAAGTGGAAAAAAAACTGTTTTAAAAAAGTATAGAAAATGTATCATACAAAAAAAAAAAATACACAACGTAAAAAAAAAAAAATTATCTCGTAAAAATTGAGACAGACTATCCAGAAAAGAGTGGAGAAGGAATTCCCAGGGACAATTCAAAGCTGCCTGGAGTTAATAGTGGTGCTCCCACAAAACCAGTCTTCAAGGTTTTTAGCAAACAGAACCACAGCTTAACAAGGACTGAATGTACAGGAGTATATACAGTAATTATGTATATATACAGTGATTACATCAAGGAATTTATCTGCAAGTTTAGGATTACTCTTCCCTGATCTTGGGCATCCTTGAGAAATCCGACGTACCTCATGATTTTTGCAGCTCAGTATTTTGGGGGGGACTAAAGTTTCTGCTTCACTTTCCTCCCTGTCTTTCCCTGATGTCAATAAAAATGTTCCCAGATATCAATCATCTACCTGAACAAGGTAAAGTGGTTTCTCCCAGTGTCCATGTCTTTTAGGATTGGCTCAAATGAGACAAAGCCAGAGGCAGTGTTGGCATTCCCTGTCTGGGAAGCTCGGCATTCCCAGCTGCGGCGCTGGGATCCGCCACCTGAGGATGAAAGTCTTACGTGTGCTTATATCCACACAAAATTTCTTTCACATTTCTTGTGAAGATCCTGCTGAAACCTTCTGCTGAGACACGATGCCTCGCATCTGCCTTCCCAAATCCCAGCAGGATTCCAGGGAAGCTCCCACTGTGCTCCTCTCCTAGCTGCGGCTTCACCAGCTCAGCTCCGAGCCGAGAAACCTGAGGAGACAAACATGCACAAACACACACAGATTAGCTGATCCCTGCAGCTTGTTGCAAAATAGTCAGGTTGACTAATTCATGTACTAAAAGCCTATGAGGCAGCAGCATGGAAAGGTCTGTGAGGGGCAGAGGGCAGGAGCAGCTTTCCACCACTGCACCCCAGGTTGCCTTTAGGGAGCATGAAGAAAGAACCAAGTTTTGCCCATTTCAAAAAAGAAAAGAATATATATATTGTGTTTTTGAGAAAGTTTCCCCTTGGTCGGCTGAGTTTTCAGCCCGCTCAGCAACTTTGGTTTGCACAAGGTGAACTGAAAATAAGGAGTGCCCCAGAAATCAGCTCCACGGGCAGTAAATCTATCCCCACACACAGCCCTGCAGGACCCCAGCCCACTAAGTCATCCCTGGGGGGGAGGGTGGTAATTGACCCTTCCTGAAAGATAGAAAAGACCCAAACATCTGGATTCAGCTGAACAGGGTGCAGGGCCTTCTTGTCTAGCCTGTGCTTTGGCCAAGGAAGGTTGGACCAGATGATCCCTGAGGTCCACCCAGCCTGGGGTTCTCTGAGTCTATGAGCTCTTCCTTGGAGCTCCTGAGAAAAGCAAGGGTTGGTTTGGGGCTTGAACACTGATGGGCCCAGCCTTGAGGGCTGGGTCGTGCTGAAAGTACTCCCAACATCCAGTGCCAAAAAGTTGTTCATTTTACATCAGTTTCTGAAGGGAAGTATAAAAATGCCACAGGAAGAAAGTCACTGCTAATACCAGAAGGGAGACAATTTTGACTGACGCAGTAAAACGTGTCCCAGGGACCTGGTAAACTCTCTGATGCAAAGTCTTAAAATACATCTGAGAAGCAGTGATGTAATCAACTAAATGCCAGGGGAAGGTGATACCTTTCAGGACCTGCAGTATCTCATAGGGTGCTTTTTGCTGGAGACTGTTGTGCAGAGCTGCTGCTGTGCCCTTGCTCTGCTCTCGGTCCCTCCACTTGCTTAACACCCGAAATTTTTGCATGTTGACCTCTTCCTCCATTGCCTGGATCTGCTCAATGTCTTTCATTTCCATCTGAAGACACTCAATGGCAATTTCTCTCCACTGCCTACCAAACAGCTTGGCGACCACCATCAGCTGCTGGTCAGTCAAGCTCTTTGTTTCAATTCCGTCTGAAAAGACACAGAACAAAAGTCAGATTTAACATCACTCTTCTCATCAAAATTGTGACTAAATCACAGAATCATTGAGGCTGGAAAAGACCTCTGAGATCATCAAGCCCAGCCTATGACCAACACCACCACATCTCCAGACCATGGCACTAAGTGCCACATCCAGCCTCTCCTTGAACACATCCAGGGATGGTGACTCCACCACTTCCCTGGGCGGTCCATTCCAGTGCCTGATCATCCTTTCCCTGAGGAAGTGCTTCCTAATATCCAACCTATACCTCCATACCATCTGAGCTGACCCTTATAAAGCAAGTTTCCCAGCTGTTTTTCCCCCTTTGCTCACCCAGGGAATGACAAACAGTGCACTTCAGCACACAAACCTAAGTACCAATCCTGCACCTACAAAAGCAGGTGCTCAGTCGTGGAATTCTTTACCCAAAAAAAACCCCTCAGGTTCAATTAACAGGATAAAAAAAACAAAACCAAAATAACCCAAACCTATAATTTCAAATGACACAGAAATGCTCTACCTGCAGTGTTGCCAGTCTTCTGTTTTTTGCTGCAGAGCACATCTTCTTCCAAAATACTGGAGGTTGGTTTCCGTTTTTTGACACCTAAGAAGCAAGCAAGAGATGAGGGTCCTTCTTGAACATCACTGGAGCTACCACAGCAAGCAAGGAGCACCAAAAACCAGCCACCCCACCTTATCTTCAAATTAACTTACTGACTGTGCTCGTTTTCTGCTTGTTTTTGTTCTGATCGTAATGAATCCAGTCACCTGGGAAAGAGTTTTCAGAGGCAACAGAAGGTGAGGAAGGAATTCCCATGGCTGTGCCCAACAGCCACAAAACCAAGCTGCTGGGTGGGTGTGGGCAGCTGAGCTCAGATTTTATACAATGAGATGATTTTTCCCTTTTTATCCAACGTGCTGCAGCCCACCATATATAATATTATAATAAATATAATGTAGCATACATGTTTTATATTATATAGTATATATGTTTTATTTTATATATAATAAATATATATAGTAACTAGAAGTGAAGCATCCTCCCACACACCCATCTGCAACATCCACCACATGACCTCCCAGAGCTCTTCTCCTGGTGTTTCAGCTCTTCCAGCTCCAAACCTCCCCATTTTTCAGGATATCTAAGGGCTGAGTTATAGCCCAACTCCTACCCCTTTCCAGCAGGGAGGTCAGGGAAGGTGACTGACTCACTCTCTCTCAGTTTTGCTTTCCATACGGTGGCATCAGACTCCAGCTCAACCAAAGACAAGGTGAAGTCATCAGGCTTCTCCAAATAAACTTCAATGTAACTTTTCAGTTTCAAGAGAGATCCATCAACAAATTCAATTTCCTACACAACGTAAACAGGTTCGAAGAAAATATTTACCCAAAAACATTGACTCAAGAGGGGGATGTGGCTCTTGGCACAGACCCAAGCCCAACTCATCTCCCCAGTGTTTTGCTGTTGACTTTAGTATCAGGATTCCACCCCAAAAGTTTAGGTCTCTAAGAGGCAAACCCTTTCTGGAGTGATGGCAAATGAGTGTGAAAAATGCCCTTAACGCCAGTGCAGGAACATACAGGAAAAGCTATTTTCTACTGTGCTCCTAATCAAGCTGTGATGCACAAAGTGAAGGTTGTGTAGAGGACTTACCTCAGGAGTTATTTCAGCTTCTGGCTCGCAAACTAATCTATATCTCTTTCCTTTCTGCAGTAATTTCTGGCAGACAGGGGGCTTGTCAATTTTAATAAATTTCTTATTTGAATGTTTTACGGCTCTTGAGATATCCTAAAATTCAAAAATACAATTGGAAAGGTTATTCACCTCAGTAAAAAGGAATTAGCATTTCAAAATCTGCTAACGTGTCTCCTCAGGCTTTTCTCTGGCTGGGACCTGTTCCACAGGGCAAACGGCACAGAAAGCTGTGCACTCAACACCAAACAAACTTCTTTCACACGGGTGAAATTGGATAGAAGAGCTTGCAACCCCCATAAAATGCAGGTTTTAATTACTGTGTTTGCCTACGTGTAGTAGATGGGGGAATGGGCAACAGGACAAGAAGCTCGTTCAGGTACAAATCCTGAACACAGTGGATTTTGGAGGCAAACAGGTTTCTCATATATTTTAATTTCTGTAGCAGCTTGTGAGTGAACACACTGGCCAGAATAACTCCTTAAACGTCATATCCTAACCTGGCAGACCTTTTAGGTATGGGAGTCTCATTATACAGAATCACAAAACTGTAGAACCACAGACTGGTCTGGGTTGGAAGGAACCTTCAAGATCCTCTAGTTCCACCCCCCTGCCATGGGCAGGGACACTTCCCACCAGACCAGGTTTCTCCAAGCCCCATCCAACCTGCCCTTCAACACTGCCAGGGATGGGGCAGCCACAGCTTCCCTGGGCAGCCTGTGCCAGGGTCTCATCACCCTCACAGTCAAGAATTTCTTCCTAATCTCCAATCTTAATCTCCCCTCTTCCAGTTTGAAAACTCTCCCCCTGGTCCTGTCACTCCAAGCCCCTGTCAAAAGTCCCTCCCCAGCTTTCCTGCAAGGTCTCCCTGCAGCCTTCTCTTCTCCAGGCTGAACACCCCAACTCTCCCAGCCTCTCTCCAGAGCCAAGGTGCCTCTGTGGCCTCCTCTGGACTTGCTCCAACAGCTCCACAACCGTCTTGTGTTGGGGACTCCAGCACTGGAGACCTCAGCGGGAGTCTCACCGGAGTGGAGCAGAGGGAGAGAATTTCCTCCCTGGAGGCATCATCTATATATAAATACATACCCAGAGCTTTGCATGCAAATCCTGGGATGGGAGAAAAGATCTTCTTTACCACCACCCACCCCCACCACCCTGAACCCACCTTGCTGCTATTTTGACCTGACACCATCCTTCACCCCGGACACGGGGGGCGGGGGGTTTACCTTTATAAAGGAGTCGTTGTTGGTAGCCACGTAGACCCGGAAGGACAAGGAGGGATGCTCATCCACCACCTTGTAGAGGATGACGGCGCCGTGGTAGTGCAGGGGCTCGGGGCCCTGGAGGAGGGGTCCCACAGGTGACAAGGAGCTCACCAGCCACTTCACGTGGGAGGCCGAGTAGTCGACGGAGGGCTCGATGGCGGCTCCCTGGCCTTTGATGTGCAACACCTTGAAGGCCATGCCAGCACCATCGCCTGCGGGGACACGGGGAGGGGTCAGCAGCTGGTCCGACGGTCCTGATGGCCCCTCCCTGGGGGGAAGGGAGCCAGCACTCACCACCCAGGCAGAAGGAGTGGGGGAACTGGATGGAGGTGAGAGCGGGGGCCGAGTCGCAGCGCACGTCGAAGAGGGGGCCGCCCACCATCCACGGCTTCTCCACCAGGCTGGCGTACTTGCTCCAGGACAAGAGGGAATAGGTGATCTTCACGGCCCCCGTCACCTCAAAAATCAAGCCCGTGAGGCTGCACTGGTACGTCCCCTCAGCATCCAGCTGCACCCTGCAGAGGCAAGAGCCACCACGTTAGGTCAGCTTCTGCTGCCCGGTAAATACCCTTAAAACGTGGCTGGTTGGCAAGGGATAACGGAGAAACTCCCTTCCCAAAGAGTGCAGAGAACTTTATCTAAAAAGCACAGAAGCCACAGTAATTTTTAACCGTCACTGGGGTGTTAAAAACCAGCCAGCACATGCAAAATAGCTGCAGTGAGCTTTTTTGAATAACATTTCCTGCAAACGAAGCAGCTGCTCTACACCAAGGGCTCAGCCCAGCTCACATCGATGCCAGAGCCAACATCACCCCGTGACACCAACGTGGACACCACCACCATCACACACTGATGACAACTTCCAAGCCAGAGAGCAGGAGAACAAGGCATGGAAAAATGTTCCTCATGTCAATTACTGCAGTGAGATGTGGAGGGCAGGAAGCTGTCCCAAGAGATTTCTTGGACCAGGACCTACAGCTGCCCTACCCTGTTTATTTTGAAGGATCTGGGGGCATCTGTTGTAACTCCAAACATGTTTGTGCAGCAAATTAGTCTTTTTCCCACTTAAACTGAAGAGAGAATATCTTGATGAGAACAATATAAATGTTTACCCATTATATTAAAAAAACCACATACACATGTTGTCCTCCAGCAAATCTCCTGGGGGTCACTAGCTCCTTCTGGTCCTACAAAAAGATTTTTTTAAATACATATTTTAAAAGCTGATGAGAGAGCAGAATCACTATTTGCAGATTATCTCATGCGAAGTGGGTGGGCTGTGGGTTGGGTTTGTTGGTTTTTTTTAATAAACCTACATTTTCATTTCTGCAGTGCTCACAAGGTGGCAGACAGTTCACTCCTGGTGAGAAAACAGGAAGAGCAGCTCATTAAAAGCACAGTAATTAAACACTCAGGAAAAGCTGGGCCCTCAGGAGATCTGTTACTACCTGCTTCATTGCAGCCTGGTAGCAACTCCTTCTCCTCCTCCTGTTCTTCATCTACAAGAAGAAAAAGAAGTTTGCAGCAAATATCTCAGTCTCCAGCAGGTTTCTGCTCCAGCACCCAGCAAGGACAATCCACCAACCTGATTTGTTCACGTTCATAAAAACCTAAGGAGAATATTCCTAAGACTAAGTCCTTGCACACACACTTGCACCCCTGTATGTGAGGATGAAGCCAAATATCAGGATGGACCACTTGGCAAGAGCCCATAACTGGCCTAAACTACTGGAAAAAGTTTTTCAGGGTTAAAAAAGAAAAACAACAGTTTTATCTCCAGGATAAGTTTGATGGTGCCAAGTACAAAGTTCAACTACCTGGCATGGAAGTGCTTCCCAGGGAGCAGGTAACCATGCCAGGGCAGCGTATTTGTCCCTAAAATGATTTCAAAGTGCCTGAATCCTCCTCACTAAGCCCCAGGACAACAGCAAGCAGAGCTGACACAGGGGTGAGGGGGAAAGTTTTTAGCCTCAAGGGTGGATTTTGCAGGAGCTGTGGTGACAGGGACCAGCTGGCCACCAGCGTGGAGTGGCCTGGGCACTGTGCTCTTGCTCCCCGTGCCACCAACACCCCTCCCTGCAAGCAGGGGAGTCACCTCAGGACATCAACACCCCCTGGGCTGGGTAAGCTCTCCAGCAAGTCGTTTTCCCCAAGGACACAGAGATGACAGCTGGGCCAGCAGGGAATGACTCTGCTGCCATCCCACGTCACCACCCACGCATCCCTCACCAGCTCCCTCACACCTTGGGAGGCAGATAGAAGGGATAAAATAAACCAACACTCACCCGACCTTCTGCCATCTGACTCCTCTGCATCTGATGAGAAAAAGCTTTGTAATTATTCCACTAAAGACTATCAATCCTGCCTGAAGCCCCAATGAACTGCCGGTGGCGTAACCCACGGAAGTGCAAACCCACAGGCTTCCCATCAACAGCAAAGGCTTCCTTTAATTCTTTTCCTGGCCATCCTGTTTTGCCACTTTTCCTGCCAACTTTTAAGCAGATTTATAGCCTCTTGGTGCTTGGACCAACTACTGTGGTATAAAAACATCTGTGGGTATTGTGTCTATGAGGCTAAAGCAACATCAGCTGCTGCTCCTCTGTTACTGCTCTGCTCAAAACTGAGTGGCTAGAAAATACTTTCCTTACCAAAACACCATCCGGCTCTTCAGCCTGCAATCACTGTCCTCTACAACAACCCCGAGACTGTTCCCATGAAGAGCAGTTGGTTTAAAGCAAACGTACATTTTCAAAAGGGAGAAAACACACAAAGCACAAGGAGATGCTCACCTGACTCCTCTTCCGAGCTACTGCTGGAGCTGTTTTCACAACTCTCCTCTCCTTAACAAAATGACACCCCATTAGTCACAGGCAGAATGAAATAAAGCATTGACCCAGGGAAGTAAAAAAGATACATCCAGAAGTTTGAATATATCAAGCTGGTCAGCAAGTCGGGTAATATAACAGAGCAGAAAAAGTCAGGAGGCACCCTTAGGCAATGAGGAGCATCAGGGCATCAAATCCCAGCATCAGAGGAGAGTCCAGGGTCACCCAGGCCCTTCTGAAGGGTACGTGTGATGCTCAAGATGCTTAATTTGAATGTTTTAGAATACCTGGGACTATTCGGGAGCTTCACCCATCCCAGTCCACCCAGTTAAATTCTGGTTTTCCATGACATGCAGGTGAGGTGGGAGAAGCCTTGGTGAGAGCTGCTGTGTCCCACCAGTGATGTGACTCACAGGGATGCACCATGTGTGGCTTTAATCAATTACTCTGACAAACCTAAGTTGAAGAGAAACCAGTACTGCAAAGCAAGTAGCCTGAGGAGTCACAGCAGCACCCACACCGAGGTTTTATCATGGTGTGGGAAAAGAGGGGGTGCAAGGCCAGCCACCCCACCCCTGCCCAGCCCTCAGCCACCTGTGTGCCCACCTGCTGGGTGCTCCTCAGCTGAGCCCTCTCCCTCCACACTGCTGGCCACCAGCTCTGCAAGAGAAAAGTGGTCAGGGGCTATCAGTGTGAGAGAGATTTATCTCTTCTCTTGGTGTTTGTGTACTGTGCCAGACAGAGGAAGGGAATAAATAGCAAAGGAATATGAAACTTGGAAATTGGTATTAAAAAAAAATAATCAAAACTCTTATCCATTACACTAAGGTATTGTAGAATCACAAACTGGTTTGGGTTGGAAGGGACATTAAATATCATCTAGTTGCAAATGCCCTTCCATGGGCAGGGACACCTCCCACCAGCCCAGGCTGCTCCAAGCCCCATCCAACCTGCCCTTCAACACTGCCAGGGATGGGGCAGCCACAGCTCCCCTGGGCAACCTGGGCCAGGGTCTCACCACCCTCACAGCAAAACTTTCCTTCCTAAGATCTAAGTCTTCCCTCTTTTCCTTTGAAACCATTCCTCCTTGTCCTGTTGCTCCATGCCCTTACAAGAGGTTCCTCTCCAGCTTTCCTGTGAACCCGAATCATTACACTGTGGTTTTCAAAGCCAGCAGTTACAAAACTGTCACTTCCATTCTGAAGGATGGCCATTTCTCCTAACAAACCCATCTGAAATACTGTTATTTCCCAAAATTACCATACCTTTTTCATCTGAAGAGAGGGACTCTGCTCCGCTGGAAGACAAACAGGAATCACATGAGCAGATCCTCCAGCACCAGAGGCTGTTCCACCACCCCCTGCCCGCTCCCCATCACTCCCCAGCTTTGGGAGCTTACGAGGTGACTTAGGATGGGGACTAAAAATTAATTTTCCCTAACATCACTCTCAGCCCTGGCCCTTGCCAGCACATGCCCTGGACCCTTTCACAAAGCCCTCAGGGTTTGTGTGCCAGGCACCTGTCGGGTTCAAGAGCAATCCAACCAATCCTTCTCTGCAAGGCACCAAGCTCAGACAAACAAGCTCAAGATAAGCTCAGATGTGGCAGATAACCCCAAGTGACCCCATCACCCATTCATGGCCCAGGGCAAAATCCAGACCAACCTTCAGACTCCATTGAAAAGGGGAAATTTCATTTACAGATAAAGATCAGTGCTGGAAACCTTCCCCTGGAGCTCCAGAACATCCTCCCTCTGGCACCACAAAATCTGCTGCTGAGGAAAGGAATCGCCCTGGGCACAGTTACCACAAACCAGCAGGTGACATCCAGCTTTCCCTCACTTCAGTGGCACCACAAAATACATCCCAGCCCCTCCACCAGGCCAGGGAAAGATCAGATATTCCCTCCCTCTTTGGAGGCAGGTGAGGGATTTGGCTGCCAAGGTGAGGTCAAGCCACAGCTGTTGGTTTTTAGCAGCTCGGGAGGCTGATTTTGCCCATCCCAGGTTGCCACAGTGCACCCAGAGCCCATCCTCTCCAGGCCCCAGCATCCCGGGGTGCATCCAAGAGTGGAGCCACCAGGGTGTGGGGGCATCACTGTGGGAGCCAGAGCTGCTGCCATGCCAGGAGGGCTCAAACACAGGAGGAAAGAATAAAAATTAAAGAGGTGGCAGCAGTAGAGGCAGAGAAAATAAATCCCCCAACACGTGGCCAAGGGGAGGAGATGCAAAACAAAACAAAACAAAGGGGTCCTGGGTGAAGCTGGGGGGGGGGGGATGCCCCCCAAACAGTCTGGAGCTGTGTTTGTCAGCCAAGGGCAGGGACAAGGGTGCTGGGACCAGTGGGAGAAACCGGGTGAGGGTTTCACCGCGGGCACAGATGGGGAATTACACAACGGGCTTTGTGCTTCCAAACTGTATCTCCAAAAAAATAAATGCTGACAAAGATTTGGAGGGAGCCTGGATATACCCCAGGGACGGTGCCGGAGCCAAGCACGGTTTATGCAACCAAGTGCTGGCTTGCTGAGGACGGTTTGCCTGCAGCAGGCTGGAAGCCCTCGCAGCTGCGCCTCCCTCCTCCCGAACTGAGAAACCACGCTCCGGAGGGGAGAAGCAGGAAAAGCAAAACAACAAAAAAAAACCCACCAACAGTCCCATTCAGCAGAAGAAATTACTGCCCACCGTTAATTAGGAGGGGGAGGAAAAGCATCGCCGGAGCTGCGGGGTTGAGATCTTGTGTCCCAGCCAAAAAAACAAAGCGGGGCGGGTTCGGATTGCGGGGGGGGGGGAAGGAAAAAAGTGAAAACAAGCTAATTTCTTAACAGCCGCCAGCTGCAGCCTCTGGGAGCAGCACCCGCGCTGCTGCCGGGCTGCGGGGCCAGGGATGAGCGGGATCGGCGGATGAGCGGGATCGGTGGAAGGGGGGGTGCCCGGGGGAGCGGGGCGGGAACCGGGGCGGAGCGGGAATGCCGCTGGAGCGGGAATGCCGCTGGTTCGCCCGTGGCTTTGTCTGCCGACAAAGGGGAGCCCTGGCTGCAGGTGCAAGGCCCGAGGAGGTTTCCCCGCGCTCTGTGCCAGCGCGGGGCTGGGACCCTGCGGGGGGTGCGGGGATGGGAAGCAATGGGGGGGGGCTGGAGGGGTGATGGAACATGGGGCGGGGGGAGCTGGGAGAGACAGGAGGATGCTGGGGGACGCAGATAGTGCGGGGGGGATAGGGAGCATGCTGGGGGGGGGGATGGGGAGCAGGGAGGGAACGGGGGATGCAGGGGGGGGAACGGAAGGATGTGGGGGGTGATACAGGGAGGAAGATAAAAGCAGCGCGGGTGGCCGGGGGATGATGGCGGGCAGGCCCCGGGGGAACGGCGGGGATGCTGGGGAAGGGCCTCGGGATGTGGGGGGGGCCAGGCAGGTCTCCCCATCCCCGCTCACCTGTCGGGCTCCGGCCCGCGGCGGGACATCGCGGCGGGAGGCGCGAGCGGCGGGACCGGACCGCCCCGCAGCGGCGGGAGGGGCGGGCCCGCCGGGGTCCCTCCCACCCGCGGGGTCCCTCCCCCACCCCACGGACACGCCCCCGTGCCCGTGTTTCCCTTCCCCCCCCCCCACCCCTTCCAGCCTGGGCTCCCAACCCCACGGTCTGGAGTGCGGAGGCCGCCCACGCACCTCCGCGTGTCACCCACATATCCGTGTGTCCCGACAGGGATCTGGATGTACACACACCGTGGGCGGGTGCACTCGTGCGAGGGGTATCCCCCATAGAGACATACCTATATACACACATATATGTATGTCACACACACACTGGCTTTCTCGGTACAGATGCAGAAATACACGGCGCAGCTTCATAAATCACAGTATAGATACAGATATATATGGTGCACCTTCAGAAATCCAGATATAAATGCATACATACACTATTCATATATGGGATACACTAGGAAGAGAAGAGAAAGAGAAAAGAAGAAGCCTACACACCTTAGCTATAGGCATATCTATAGACAGTGTCTATAGGTACCTGTGGTCGTATACAATAAATCCCCCCTGCCCCATCTGCACTCATAGGGTTTCCTGACTGGTGCCATATGGGAAAAGAAAGGGAAGGGAAGGGAAGGAGAAAAAGAAAGAAAAGAAAGAAAAGAAAGAAAGAAAAGAAAGAAAAGAAAGAAAAGAAAGAAAGAAAGAAAGAAAGAAAGAAAGAAAGAAAGAAAGAAAGAAAGAAAGAAAGAAAGAAAGAAAGAAAGAAAGAAAGAAAGAAAGAAAGAAAGAAAGAAAGAAAGAAAGAAAGAAAGAAAGAAAGAGAAAGAAAGAAAGAAAAAGAAAAGAAAGAAAAGAAAGAGAAAGAGTTTCTCCTCCAGAAGCACTTTGGTACTCAAGTGCTGCTGGAGCATCTAAAGTGCCCCTAGAACTGCAGCAAACCCTGCAGGGCCAGCAGCCACGGGGGGCACCTCTGCAGGGCAGGGGAAAGTCCCTGCCAGAGCCTGACCAACCAGCCAGGGCTGCGCCGGGATTCCCAGCCCTCCCGGGGGGGGCTCCAGACATGGAAACTCGCACACCCACCCCCAGCATCATCCTCCTCCCCTTGTGCCAACCCCGAAGCGTCTCCTGGGCGCAGGCAGGGGCCAGAGTCTCCCTTTGTGTGTCTGTCAGCCCGGGGCACGCACCAGAAAAAAAAGGAAAAAAAAAACAAGATAAGCTCTATAAACAAGCCCAAGTATTTAAGTAAACGCAGTCTCCAACTGCTGATCCAGGTGCTTCTGAAGTGCTCGGCTCCCACCTCCTGCTGCGCTGGGTATGACCAAGCTGGATGTGGCATCGAGAACCCCTCGGTCCCACCCCTCTCCCCCCTGCATCCAGTCACAGCCCTGCCAGCCCCGTGCTGCCAAACAATTCCAAAAAAATCCGTATTCCCAGAAAAATGCATGCAGAGGGCTCGCGGGAATAAGCTACCAGGCTCAGGCTGCCAAGGGTGTTTGTAAAACTGTGATTGAAACCTGACTAATTAAAAAATAATTTTAAAGAAATGAAGGTGAAACACTGGAAAAGTCACATAAAGGGTCAGTTGAGGCAGAGGTGAAAAGGATGGTTGAAGCTGCCCGATGGAAATCCCCTTGGAAAGCAGCACCCTGCTCTGAGCCAGCCTGGCAAGCCCAGCCTGGAACAAGCTAAGGAAGGTGGAAAAAGTACACAGAACAACAGCAAGTGCTTGAAGGCAAAAATAAATGCCCACAATAGGACACAACGGTGAGTAAATAAGGAAATAAAATTAACAAAAAAGCAAACAAGAAGAGAAAGTTGAAAGAGAAGCTGGGTGTGTGACACAGAGGGCTTGGGCTGGTGGTTTGGTCTGTCCCTGCCTCATCCCTGACAGCCACTCCAGGCTTCTTCAGCATCCCAAACTAGTACTTTCCTGCTGTTTTTCCACATATCCTCACCCTACAATGAAAAAATATATTCGTGCAGTAACCACCCTGATAGTGATGCCAACAAAGTGCTCGTACATGGCCCCAGGGCTGGCCCAACCTGGTGCACATGGTTTGTAGTGTCACACAGCAGCTCTATCACTTGGTCCAAAATACTCCAAGTCTTTCCCTTCGAGGTCCTGATTCACCACCAGCAAATTCTGGTCCAGTTTTGCCCCAGCAACCCTTTACCAGTTTAAACTGGAGTCCTGTAATGCCAAAACAAGGCTTGAATTCAGTTGCCTTAAGCATAAATCATCTTTTTTCTTCAAGGAGGAGGACAGAACTGACAGCAATTAATGGGTATCTTTAATGGCACTTGATGAGCTGGCCCTTCCCGTGGAAAGGGAAAGCTGAGCTGCTCATTGCATCTTGGGACAAGCTCTCACAGGCAGCACCACGGGGCTTTCCTGCCCCTCCTCTCCCAGAGGACATGAATTCCCCGCCCTGAGCTCTGCTGTGGAAACAGCCATGGGCAGCCATCCAAGCCCCTGTGGAGGATTCAGGATGTGGAATCTGAGATGCCTTCAGGTTATTCCAAGGGTGCCAGGCACCTGCCACCTAAAAATGTGGCTCTGCTTGAGCGATTCAGGTGAGGCACCGTGACACAGCCATCCAGGGCACCTTCACCCTCCTATTACTCCCCCCTGGCTGCAGATTCATTCCTCAGTCCCCAGGTCTGACCCAACCCTTCAGGAATGAGCATCACCACTTCCACCAGAGACTTTCCAGTTTTACAAGAGGGGATAAATCCTAGAAACACAGCACCTCTGCCAGCAGATGCAGGACACGACTTTGAGGAGTGGGATGAGGACAGGAGACATCCCTTCTTACTTCAACAGATTTGACCAGAATATTCAGCACAGAAGTTGGTAATGACCCTTTCTGTATTACTTTTATTATTATTATTACTACTACTACTAAGAGCAAACTACACATTCACTTTTTGGGTACTATTTGAGCAACTAACGCATTTACCAGAATACTTACAGAGAACAAGGAAGAGACATCAAGGAAACTGATGTAAATGCTCCACTTCGTTATCCAAGGGATTTTTCTGCCCAAGCCAGCCATGACAACACTAAGTCATGAGGCTGCAGGATTTTCAGTGCCCAGTGGACTGATATTTTTCAAGGAAAGCTGAATCAGCACCCAGTTGTCCTGGCTGGTCTCTGTTGGCCGTGCACCACCCCAGCACAACAGCGCGTGTGTTCCCGCCGTGTATGGGAGCATTAAAGTGGATGCAAAGCCAGAGGATTTGCTTGAATGTCTTCAGAGAACAGCTATTCACATATTCCTACAGGAATTTCTGAGAGGACCCTGTGCCAAACTTCCCTGTGGGCTGCGATTGTTAGCTCAGGACAGTAACTTACACTGTGCAGTGAAACCTCCCTCCTGCGGACGTGGAGATCCGTGCATTCAGATGACAAACAACTCACAGACTGTGCAGGGGATCCCCTTGGCAAACGGTTCCAGCGTGGAATTAGCCATGTTCAGATCACAGGGGCAGCATCTGCTCAGCCTTCCAAAGCCCAGCCTTTTTCCCTATCCATCCATGTCCCCTGTGCCTCTGACAAACAGCTCACCCTGGAGCACCCTCGCCAGCTCCTCATTCATTATTATGAAGTTAGATTTTTCCTCCCCAGCCCTTGCTCGATCCTCAAGCTGAACACGCTCTTCCTGCAGCTGCAGGGCCATTATTTATTGATGGCAGCAGAATTAAGTGCTCCCCCTCAAAGGAAGGGATAAATTTTAACACTGTTCCCGACTGCTACAGCTTCCTCCTTGGATTATTGCCGCAGCAACACACCTAGAGTCAAGGAGAAACCATCCTCTAAATATTTTCCTATAGCTTGCTGCTATTATATTTACTTACCTGGCATCTATAGGCACCTTTCCATAGGTGATAGGCTCCTGGGTGACTGCAGAGCTCCAGCAGTGAGCAGCTGGGAAGGGCTGAGGAAGAGGAATGGAGCCCACCAGAGCCAGGATCAGGCCTAGTGGTCCCAGGTGATGGGTGGGAGGCCTTGGACCCACCACCAGTGATCCCAGGTGATGAGTAGGACACCTTGGACCTACCTTTGAAGAAAGGCTGGGGTGTGCTGTTCTCTGCAGCAGCTCTGCCAGGCTTGTGTCCCCCAAAAAAGTGATAGAACGAGGGGAAACAGCCTCAAGTTGCCCAGAGGAGGATTAGATTTTATATTAGGAATAATTTATTTCCCAAAGGGCTGTCAGGCCCTGGCCCAGGCTGCCCAGGGCAGGGGGGAGTCCCCATCCCTGGAGAGGTTTCCAAGCCCTGGAGATGTGGTGCTGAGGGACATGGGGCAGTGGTGGCCTGGGCAGGGCTGGGGGAACAGTTGGACTAGATGATGTTAAAAGTCTTTTCCAACCCAAACGATTCACGGTTCTAAGAGGAGCGGGCTCCTGCCGTGCCTGCTCATTAGGGCAGCGGGGCTCATCAGCTTTGCCTGGCGGCTTTGCGATGGGGCTCCGAAGGGGTGGGTGCCCTTGGCCCCTTTCCGGGGACTGCTCCCCGAGCCACACCAGCCATCTCGGCTGCTCTCCTCAAGCCCATCCCCGGCAGCAGCGAGGCGAAGCCGCCTGCAGATGGCAACAGCTCCCCGGCCCCGCGGATGCTCCGCGCCCGCGGACCGCCCCGCGCCCGCCTCTGCTCCCCGGCCCTGCCCTCCTCAGCAGCCCGGCCCGCTCCTCGGGGGGGCGGTGAAAGAGGTTCGCTTCCCAAACAGCAGCAATGATAATTAGCAATAATAAGATAATGAAGCTGATGTCTGGCTGCGGGGGAGGCGGCGTGACGAGGCCGCCAGCGCGCGGCTGCCGCTAAACTGGGGGGGCGGGGGCGTCAATCGCATCCTAAAGGCACGAAGGGCTGGTTGGAAAGTCCTCCGACCTCCTGCCGCGTCGTTCCGGCAGTTCCCAACGCAACAGGGTGATGCAGAGCCAGGTGGGGGCTGCAGGCGCAGCTCTTCATCCAGTCCCGGCTCTGGATTTTGCGATTCCAGACCTTACTCATGTGCATAAACCACCCAGACACATCCATCAATCTCACGCTCACCTTTTTGACAGCTGGACCTTTGGGGAGCTTTTTCTTCTTCTTGTAGTTAAAATCATACCAGTTGAAAAGCACAACCCTTGGTGACCTGGCTCCACAAGCACCAGGTCCCAGTGCAGCCAGTGCCCACTTGGAAACAAACCCAAAGGTGCTTAGAAGTCTTTTTGCAACTTTGGGTGTAGGCTTGGTTGGGCTTGTGTTGTTCGTTGTTTTTTTAATAAAAAGCAGGGGCTGGCTGCTCCTTGTAGTAGAAGAGCAAGTAAGGAGAGAGGACTCTGAGCCAGGAAAAGGGAGGAAGGAAACCAAAGGGAATTGCTGGATGCAGAGGAAGGGACAGACAAAACCTCTGGTGCAGATGGGAAGGACAGAGGAAGGGCAGGTCAGCTGAGCAAGGAGGGAAGCCAGAGTGGAGAGAGGAAATACAGACTTGCAGGGTTAGCCCAGGCAGTAACATAGATATAAAGGGCCACCACAGAGTTTGAGGAGGCAGCAATGAGAAAATGAGTGTTTCCCCTCAAAATGATAAGCAGGGAACCCCGGGAGAGGTGACCCGTTACAGCCATGACAAATACAGAATCACGGAAGGGTTAAGGCTGGAAAGGACCTTAAAGATCATCAGGTTCCAACCTCCCTGCCATGAGCAGGGACACCTCCCACCAGACCAGGCTGCACAAGCCTCATCCAACCTTGAGCACCTCCAGGGAGGGGGCAGCCACACATTTTAGCTCAAAAACCCCAACCTTAGTCACCAGGGGGTGGATCCCAACACCTCCCTCCATCTGTGTCCTGCTTTATTTCTGATTTCATAATTGTGTCCAGGCCTTTGTATAATATACAGGCATTAGCTGGTTTTAATTTCCACTAACTTCTCTGCAGACAGGCTTTTGTCTGGAAGCTGTAAATGAAAGCATCACACATATATCACCACTTGTGAGGTTGTGTCATCGCTTGGAGCAGTAATTGCAAACAGCCATCTTCTCCTTCAAGGTGGAAAGGCCAGAATTGTGCTGCTGGAGTTCCTGCTACTCAGAAACTGGGGAGCACCTCTGTCTTGTCACTGTGCCACCCCTTTTTACTGGATATTTACTGGGTTTACTCCATTCTGCTCTACCTTGTGTCCTCATCCTGGATCCCTGGGAGATGACAGGAATTGCAAGAGGCCTCAGAACTTCTGCACTGAAGCACCTACTGAGGCACGATGCCCAGCACAGGAAGGGGATGCTCTGGGCTTAGAGTCTTAACATGTTTAATCTCTTTTTAAAAATCAGATTAACTTGCAAAAAAATCAAACCTGTTTAGCTGTCAAAAACACTTTAAACCCCTGGGATTTGGGAAAGTTATCCAGTGTGCTCAGAATTAAGAACTTCCCATGTTCCACCACCTGAGCAGATGAAATTCAGGTCTCAGTGCTGCAACGCTGTTGGCACAGGAGGAATCCAACATGAGTGGCTTTGCCAAGCAAGGACTAAACCTCTAACAGAGCCAGAAAAAAAAAACCAAAACCCAAACCTTCTTCCCACCAAAATAAGTAGAGCAATTCCAGCCTGCCTGGAGACCATCAAACACGTTTTATGCTAAACTTTATTACTCACTGAAAATCTTGTTCCTTACATATACTTGAGTCTATTTATGAAAAAAATGAATCTCTTGTGCTGTCTAGGGGCAGGTGGAGTGGGGAAATCCTTGGCAGGGAAACCTGGGATACAAAGACTTCACCTCGCTGTATTTTTCTTAAGCCACAACCCGAGCCAGAAACGGCCCAGGAAGCCCTTGGAGATGTTCCCAGCAGGTCCTGTGCTACCAGGGCTTTGGCTTTTTGGTGGCTGTTGGGCACACCAAGAGTCTGAGCTGCCTTGGAATTGTTTGTGCTGGTGGGAGCTGGGGTGACCAGTGCCATCCAGCAGGTCCAAACTGGTGAGACACCCGTTAGCATCACCAGGCAAGACAGCACTGGAAATTCAGTTGGGATTTCAGCAGCATCCCAGTCAGAGAGCAAATCGATAGCAGAGTCATTAACTAATGGCTCTAAAAAGGCCGTGAGTTAATTATCTCACAAACAGACAGTGGCAACCCCACCAGGCTGGGGCTGGTAAATCCCATCACAAATTGCACCCAGACCCACAGGTCCCAGCAGGCAAAGGACCAGTGGGCACTGGGGATGGGAACAATCACCCAAGGCCTTTACCTGGAGCTACCCAACTGCTGGCAGGACTAATACATTTGTGCTGATTTACTATCCTGGAGGTGGTGAAAGAAGAAAAAGCAATTTAACTAATTCAGTCCTTGGAGAACTAGCCACTGACATCACCTCTCTGGTATCTACCAGCTCTGGAGAATCCTCCTGGAGATGCTGATACCCATGGCCTTGTGCTCCACCAGGAGTCACTTCAGATTATTTTTTTTTATTATTGTTTTGCTTTTTCCTTTTTTCATTTTTTGTTTGGTTTGGTCGATTCCTGGGGGATGGGGGGGCTGAGGCTGTCACCCAGCCCCCAGCCCAGCCCTGCAGCCCCTGCCCCCCCACAGCCCTGCCCCACATTCGTGCTGGAGCTCAGCATCCCCACATCCCTGAGCTTTGTGGCCTTGGGAGACAGCACAGAGGGCTGTTTGTTTTGTGTGTTTTTTCTCAACAGCAACACGGGGAGGCATCTTCCATAGCTTAATCCTGACTTTCAGACCTGTCAGCTCCCCCAGACACGACCAACCTGCTTAATCCAGGCTGTGCCAAAGCCGGGGCTGGCTCAGGGATGGGGAGGAAGCAGCAAATCTGCTCTTTCAGCTCGACGGGACCCACGCACCCCCTTTCCCAACACGGAATATTTGCCCTTTCACCCCCAGCCCCCCCAACCCCCGGCGTGTGGGCTGCCGAAACGGGACCTGCTGAAGGACCCCCCGGGCCAGGACCCGGGGGAAGGGGCCACGCCGGGTCCTTCCTGTTGGCCGCGCCGCCCCCGAGCCCGCCGCGGTTATTTACGGCGTGTAAACGTCGCGGTTAAAAATAGCAGGGACAAACCTCCCCTGGCCCTTTGTCCTCCCCCCGCGGCGGCCGCCCCCGCGCTGCCCCGTCCCCTCCACCCTCAGCATCCTCATCCCTCTCTCTCCTGCTTCTCCCGAGGGATGCGCAGGGGGCTGCATCCCTTCGTGCAGGCAGGATGCCCTGCCCGGGAACGGCTGGCATCCCAGGAAAGCAGCCAGCAGGGTTTTGTTCCTCCCCCCTTTTTTTTTTTTTCACTTTTTTACCGAGGTACTGACCTGCTGCTCCCTCCTCCGGGAGCAAAATTCCCCGCAAAATCCTCCAGCTGCAGCATCTCCCCCCGGCATGGAGGGAGGTCCAGGGAATTCAGGCTGGTGCCGACAAAGCTGCTGTGGGAAATGTACAGTTTAGTAAAATTAGTGTCTTCAGAAAGAAGGGAAGAGCAAGAGGGGGAAAGGGAGAAGGTTCTCAGCAAGGGGGTGCTTGCTCCCCACGCCCAGAGCACTGCCCTGCTCTTAGTGACCCCTGATCCTTGGGATGGGCTGCACAAAAACTGGGACCACCTGAAATTGGGTTAGTAGAAGATTGGCCCAGGCTGCCCAGGGAGGTGGTGGAGTCACCATCCCTGAAGGTAGTTAAAAGCTGTGTAGATGTGGTGCTGAGAGACATGGTTTAAGCATCAGACGTGGTAGAGTCTGGTAAATGATTGGCAGAGTTAGGTTAATCATTGGTGAAGTTAGGTTATAGTTGGACTCCATGATCTTAATGGCCTTTTCCAACTAGAAGGATTTTGTGATTCTGTGAAATTCCCACCTGGATGGCAGAAGAGCAGCCAGGATGGGCCCGGGGTGACCCCTGGGCATGGGATGAGGCACCTCCCAGGGCTGAGGGGAGAGCACCCCGGGCTGTGCCCTGGTTGTGAGCAGACAGATGTGATTTCACCTCCTGATGCTCAGGGTGAGCTCAGGATGCTCCAAGGCATCCGGAGAGGGCCTGGCCAGCTGGGAACTGCTCCTTCATGTGCCTTCTGACTCATGTGAGTCGTGTGGGTGGCAGAAAAGGAAAAAGAAAAAAAAACTGCTCCAAGAGAAAAAGGAATGGGAAAGAATCCGTTGCTATATTTAACCACAAATAATAGGAAGAGGCTGAGCTTTTGGGCTACGTTGTAAATAACAGTGAGATGAAATCATCTCAGAAATTGATGGCTGGATCATGGCAGCCTCTGGAGAGACGGCGTGACTAACGAGGGCCGCGGCTTGGAAAAATGTTGCCCCCTGTAGAAAATAAATAAATAAACAAACAAATAAATACTGAAAATTTAAAAATAGCTTTTTGGTTACTCCAGACCACTGCAGCGATCCTTCCAACTGTGACAAATTGTTCTTTATCGCCTCCCAGTTGTTTCTGCATTTTAATACATTTCAGCTGCTGATACAACCACCCGTGGGCATCCAGCCTCCTTCCCTGCTCTCCCAGGGGGTCTCACTGCCATCGGGGGCTTCAAAGTCAACACAGGCTTCAGGATGGTGTTGGATCAAGGTTATAATCCTGGAATCGTTTTTATAAATTATTATCACTTGATTCAGGAGAAAAAGAGCTGATCACCCTTATTATCCGAGCAACCTTGTTATGCGAGTGTTCTATGAGATGTTCATTATCTGTAACACTAAAAGCCTCAGCCAAAACTCACTGGATGAGTTTTCCTTTCCACAATGTCAAAGTTGTCAAATCCTAATTGCAAGGGGAGAACTAGCATGAGCCAATCTTTCAAATGCTTGGTTTTAGTAGGAACGGAATATGTTCACTGCAACATGGACCCAGGGAGGCCTGACAACTCGCTTGGTGCCCACACCACAGCCAGGCAATACTTCCACCTTTTCCTCATTTGAAGCAAATACATTTCATTTCTGGAGAGCATCCTAAATTGTTAACACAACTGACCTAGCCAGGGAGTCGTGCAGGGTGCCTCAGCCCCCCTCTCTCACTTTCTCTGGTTTTTAATAGTCTAACAGCAAATATTTGCTGGCAGTTGAGATTTCTGAGCCGTGAGGTAATTGCTCTTTTTTTTTTTTTTTTCCTCACATATGCAGAGTCATCTTCTTGTTTCTTAAGCCTTATTGCAGTTACAGATGTGCTCGAAAAATGTGGAGCAACAGATCTCAGCTCTGTGTGTCTAATTCCAGCAACGTGGAGCTCTTCCCTGAGCAGGGCTCCGAGCTCCCTGCCCGTGGGCAGCTTAAGAACTTCAGCAGCTTTTACAGAAATGTGAAGAACTGGGTAGTTTTTGCTCCTGATAGAGCTGCTGCTCCGAGGGGAGGTTTTACCCCTCTTGGACAAGAGCAAATCCCCCCCCCACAGCCTCCATCCACCCAAAGCATCACCCTCCCACACCACATTTACAGGTGAAGGGACCAGGAAGAGGAATTTTGTGTAACAGGGACTAAAGTGCATCGTGAAGTGTCTGCACATCCTCCAACCCAGCAGCAATTTGCTCCATCATTCCTATAAAAGCCTCAACAATGGCAAGGTTTGGGTCTACTGCATATTGCAATGTCATTGCAAGGTTTAAACCTCACTGCCACCTACCATCCAGGTTGCCATCCAAAACTGTGCTTCCCTCCAGGGACCCCTGGGATAGCTCCTGCTACAAAACACTGCTCACCTCACGTGAAACTCCCAGTCTTGCCCAGAAAGAGAAACTTCAGCTTCATTATGTTGTTTTTTTCCAATTAGTTTTCCCAAGTCTGGGGAAAAACAGAAGAGAAAAGGAAATGCAGATGTGAAGCACCACTGTACAAGGAACATTTTAGGTATGAGGCTCCCACGGGGGAGAGTTGAGAGTTACACAAATGCAGGGACAATTACATACACTAAAAAATAATTCTTTTGCCAGGTCAGCACTTTGGCACTGCTTGAAAGATCTGGAAGTCAAGTATTTAATGATCTGCTGCTCCAAAGGGATCGATGTATTTCTGCAGGGGTCATTTGCAGGATCAATAATTGTCCATCCCCAGCAAAACTGGAGAAAACCAACTTCTAAAGCTCCTTCCCAGAAACTTCTCGGCAGCCCAAGAGTTTTTCCCTGAGACTCCAGGCAGCCAAAGTGGGTTTCTCACAGCTTGTAAAAAGAGCAGATTTGGGGATGGGGGGGGACAATGCAGCAGCTAATGATGATTTATTCATGTTCTGCTGGTGCAGCCCCAGTGCTCATGTGCAGGGGGGCACAAAAAGGTGCTCACAGGCTGGGGGACAGCACTGGGGAGCAGCCCTGACCACCCCGGGCTGTCACAAAGGTCCTGATGAGCATCCAGAGGAGGAGGAGGAAACAGCAGGGAATAAAATAGCCATTTAGATGGGCAAGACTTTCCCCCTTCAGCAGTGTTTGAGCTGGCTGCGTGGGGGGAAAGACTCCTCTTTTGCTCATATTCTGCTTTAGCATTTAAAAATACAGATTAATAAATACATATAAGTTAATAAAAGAACATTCAGGCAGGAATTCTCACAACCAAATTCATGCCAGCTTTTTTTTTTTTTTTTTTTTTTTCTGGGAAACTAACACCTGTGACAACATGTCCTGTCTTTTGCTCCCCACCTTCAGGTATTTTCCCAGAAAACTGTTTCTCTTTCCCCTGGCACTGACCCAGTAGGCTCTGGATGAGAGCTCAGGGCCACACCCAGGTGGTGGCAGGGGTAGGGTGGTGGGATGGGAGGACCCTGATGTGGGTGGTGGGGTAAGGAACCATGGAGTGCCACCATGCCTGTGCCTGGTTTGTTACTCTCACTTTCAAGAGTGGCCACCAGGGTCTTATTTAGCTTTTTTGACATTTGAAGAGGCCCTGGTTGCCAAAGGTTAAGTGATGGAAGCATCTGTGGACATGCAATTAAAATAATGGATATTACAGCTACCTGATTGTATTCAAGACTACTTCTGTCACACTTCTGAGCCATCTTGTCCATAGTTCTATTTCTCTTCCAACAGTGAGAGAGATCCTGGTGATGTGGGAAACATCTTGAGCTGCCTACGAGTGATGCTGCTGCTAATAGAAACAAGGCTTTGCTTTCTTATTGCACTCCCATCCCTGTCAAAAACACAAGCCTGGCATTCAAAGAATCAGTCACCTGGGAAAAAAGACAAGGAAGTTTTGATTTATCAGGAAGAAACCTCTGGGAGCATCCTGGGACTGCCCAGGTGCACAGGGACACTTGCCACTCTCCAGTACCTGATGGCATTGATTTGCCAGAAGCTTTTGGCACTATGGATCAGTATGAAGGTCCAAACTGTTGATTTTGAGCTTTAATAGAGCTGTAATTAATTGTCTGTAGGCTTGTTTAAGAGAATTACAAGGCAGATGATGAGGTTTGGACCCCAGACTCCCCTGGCTGCCTTGCTGTGCCAAGCCTGAGTAGCAGCTCTGAAACACACACCCCTGTCAGCAGGACCCAGCACATCTCCCCATCACCAGCCCTGCCCAGCCCCCCCAGATGTGGCAAATCATTACATCTGGCCCCCACATGAGCCTCCATCCTCACCTCGAGCATCAGGAACCTTCTCACTCTCCCAGCTGGACCATGGCTTGAGTCTGTGGTAGGTGCTGATCTTCCCATTTCAAGGTCCTGCATGTGGAGGAGCAGAGGGGAGGGCTGCTAACCCCAGGGACCCTGCAGGGAGCTGCTGCATCCCAGTTTTCCCTGCCCTGGTGCTGTTGCTTCCCCAGCAAGACAAGCTCAGTGATCCAGCTCCCTGCCCCATAATGGGGCCCCTTCTGGGGTGAAGTCCCCCTACCCCCTCTCTTGCCACCCCAGGGAGCTGGCAAGCAGTCCCAGCACCCCACTGACCCTCAGCAAAGGGGCCACACTTTCAAATATCTCCTCTCCCTCACCCCCGTTAGTGGCTGCAGCTGCCTATGGCTTCATTGCTCCCATTGGTGACACCAATTACTCCTGACCAACCAATTAGCCATGCCTGCCCACCCCACCCACACAGGAACCCACAGCAGATGCTCTCCATACATTCCCACCAGCAGCTGGCCCAGCTACACCAATGCAAGCCCCCCGAGCCCCCCAAACCCACAGAGGATGCAGTATCTGCACCCACAGCTGCCCCAGGGTGGCTGCAGGCACCACTCTGACCCCCGGGGCCATCACTGCTGCAGTTTCCCAAGCCAGCCCTGGGGCTGCAGCAGCTGAGGCAGCTGGAGTGAGCGTAGCTGCACAGCAGGATTTCAATCCTTAATTCTTCATGCTATGGCAGTGCCCTGCTCCCTCCAGCCAGGGTCCTCCTGGCCTGACGGGGCTCAGAGCTCGTCCCCAGCCACTTGGGCAGGCTGAGCAAAGCCCAGCACTGGCTGGAGGGCCAGCCCAAATGTTGCCTTTAATGAGCTATCAACAGGCTTTAATATTTCATAGCGCTCGGATGGTGGTTACAGTTTATCAGAAGTGTTGTTAAAACACAGAGCTCTATCAAAGGATCGTTAGGCTGCGCCGGGCACTCTGCTGTTTACTCACCATAAAAAAAAAGTCACCTTGGTTATTATCAAGAGTCTGGAGCAAACGCAGCCCCCAAGCACAGGGAGCTGCTGCTGCTGCTCAGCACCCCTGGTCTGGGCTGCTGCAGGCTGGGACACATCCCCAGGGCCCAGGACCAGGGTCCCCATGGCCACCCCCTCATGTGGGGTGGCCGAGCTGGTGCTGGTGGGTCCTAAAATAACTGAGGCTGGAGCTGTGCCCCTCTTCTGCCACCCTCCTGCCTTGGCTCTGTGCCTGAAGCCCATCTTTCCCTCAGTTCCCCACTCCAGTGCCCTCCTGCAGGGAGAAACACCCATAAAGTGAGGAAACATACACAGGACAAACCCCTGAAGATAGAGAAAACAAGCTGTGGTTTCTCCCTGTCTGCCAGAAGCCCAGCCCCCCTCCCTGCCCCCTCCTTTCTTTCAGATTATTTTTACACACACTCTGCCCAGCACTGCATCGCTGCTGGGAATCTTGTCTTCCCATCTTTTGCTCCTGAGCACCACAAAATCTGGACCAGGCAGGTGTGAGTTACCCAGATGTAGGAATGGCAGGAGGAGCATCACCGAGATCAGCAAGGAGATCATGGCAGGTCAAGTAAACAGGACACGTGGTGGCTTAGCTGCCAGGCAGCAGATTTGGTGTGGTCACCTCAAAGGAAACCAAGCAGAAAGGCACGGGTCACTTCTTGCCACTTTTCATATGACTAAGTTTTTCCATGGTTAGGTCAGACCTCCCTCTCCTCTCAGCTGCCTGAGGGGGGTTGTAAGCAGCAAACAAGGGGCTGCAGTTACAGAGGCTGAATAAAATCACGGGTTGGGTCCCCAGAAGTGTGGGCAATGGTCACTGCTGGGCCACACAGGGACCTCCTTGGCCTTGCCAAGAGGTGAAAGGGTGTAAAACCTTAAAGGTAAGAATAAAAAAACCCCCAACAATAAAAGAATGAAGAACTCATCCTCACTTGTGCCTTGCCCAGGCACCAGGGAGCTGGGAACCAGCCTGTCACTGCCCTTTCCAACACTGCAGCTGCCCTTTTTTAAGTGGAAAAATCAGTGGTAGATTCATCCCTGTACTGCTCATTCCTGAATCCTTGGTACCACACATCTCTGCATCCCCAGGTTCATCCCTGCATCCCCAGGTTCATCCCTACATCCCTGGGTACTGCTCATTCCTGAATCCTTGGTACCACACATCCCTGCATCCCCAGGTCCATCCCTGCATCCCCAGGTTCATCCCTACATCCCTGGGTACTGCTCATTCCTGAATCCTTGCTACCACACATCCCTGCATCCCCAGGTCCATCCCTGCATCCCCACGTTCATCCCTGCATCCCTGGGTACTGCTCATTCCTGAATCCTTGCTACCACACATCCCTGCATCCCCAGGGTCATCCCTGCATCCCCGGGTGCTGCTTATGCCCACATCCTCGGGTACCAGTTTACCCGCAGGGATCCTGTCCCCAGCCAGGGGATGACACGTTTGGGTTCCGTGCTAAGCCCTGGGGCCCGTCGGGCGGGAGGCCCGGGGGGCAGGGACCCCCGCGGGTGAGCCCGGAGGCCGGGCCGGGGGGGAGCCTGGCCGTGCGCCCCGTCCCATTAGCCCCTGAGCCGCCGCCAAATGGGCCCCATCGATTTTTCATCGGGGATAAAACCCCGGCCGGGCGCGGATAAAACCCGCCGGCGAGCGGGGCGGGGGGTGCCAGCCCGTCCCCGCCGGCTCCGCGGAAGGTGCGCGGGGCGCTGCGGGACGGCGGGAGGGTTTCCGCGGGGGATGGCGGGCGGGCGGGGGCCGGCGCCCTGCGGCCCGGACGGCTGCGGCGGGGCCGGGGTCGGGCCGGGCTCCGCTGCGGGGGTCGGGGGAGCGGCGGGACCCCCTTGGCTTCCGCGGGCGCGGTGGCTGGCGCGGAGGCTGGCGGCCCTGCTCGTCCTGCTGGCCCTGGTAGCCGCGGGCTGCGTCCTGCACCGCCGCGCCTGCCCCGCGCCCCGCCGCCGCCCCCCGCCCCGCCGCCGCCCCCCGCACGGCCCCCCCGGCCCCCCGGCCGCGCTGCGGGAGCCCGAGGGTCCCGCCGTGCTCCCCGGGCCGGCGCTGGAGCTGCCGCCGCTGCCTCGCTACGAGGAGGTGAAGCACCTGCCCAGCTACGAGGAGGCGCAACGCGGCCCCCGCCGCCCCCTCGGGGACGGGCCGGGGGACCGGGGGGTGTGAGGGGGAGACCCCGGCCCGCTGCGCACCCGCGGGAGGGGCTGCGGGGGGACGCGCCGCCGGACAGCGGGTCCTCGAAGGGACGCAGCGCTCACCGCCGGGAGGGATGCTGGGGACACCATGGAGATGGGATGCTGGGGACATCATGGAGATGGGATGCTGGGGACACCATGGAGATGGGATGCTGGGACCCAGGGAGGTGGGGATGCTGGGGACAGCAGAGGGACAATCAGCGGTTCCCAGGAGGAATGCGATGCCCAACACAGAGATCTCTGGGAAGGACACACCTGGAGGGACATTGTGGATCCCTGAGGGAGACGCTGTCCCCTGGGAAGGTTGTCCCCCAGGGGCCACGGAGGGATGGTGTGCTGGACACTGGGCTCCACAGAAGGGATGTGGAGGGCTCACAAGGGAGATGCTGGATGTCACAGCCCATGGAGGGACGTGCCACTGTGCCTGGGAAGCAGATGCTGGTGTTCCCAGTGGGACAGCCTGCAGGACAGCAGGGCTACCCAGAAGGACACACTGCAGAGCTGGAGGGACCTGCAGCCTGGGGAGCTACAACTCATCTCTCCAGGAGCATCAGCTGGGCACCGTGGTGGCCAGAGGCTGCAGCTCAGCCTCTGATTCCCAGCAGGGGCTGGTTAAGAAGAGGCATAAGTCATCCAGGAGGGAACTGACTCGGGGGTATCACCTCCAGTATGATGACATCACCTTCAGTACAATGACATCACCTCCAGTACATGCTCCTCATGGGGTGGTGGGAAGAGCTGGTTGCAGTTTGGTGCAGCACCTCCAGCTCCCCTTCCCTGGACACATGCTGGGAACAGCAGGATTGCTCGTCTGTGGGAGCAGCAGGAGACCCTGTGCAGGGTCTGTGTGGACATGACTGCATCAATTCAGCTTCATGGGACCATTCTCACACCTCCTGCATCCATGGGTGGCAGGAGAAGGTGCAAGCATGGGGCAAAGCAAGGTCAGGCCTCTCCCTTGGGCATATTGCCACAGCTGGACATAGCCTTGCTCCTGTCAGCCAGGCAGATGGAGGAGAGCAACCTCCAAAGCTTGCTAATAAAATTTTAACACCTTCTGGTACTGTGCTTTTTATTTCATGGAGGTGACCTGGGATCAGTTCTGCTCTGGGAAATGTATGGCCCAATCCAGCACAGGTCACAGCAGACCTTGGTGCCAACTGCTGCCAGGTGTCCTGCTCACAAACCCTCTGAAAAACTGGTTACCTGACTCTGTGGGTGCCACAAAAAGGGCTCCAAATAGAGTGAGCAGAACACTCACAACCAATGATTTTATGTGGCAGAGAGCTGTTCCTCACACTGCAGAACCAGAGCTTTGGGTCAAACACTGATAGGGATGTAGGTATTGATATGGGCACCTGAATTTTAAAATATTTCTTGCTGTGGCTTGTAAACATTTCTGTATGGCAGCAAAAAATGCCAAGACAGAAAGATGTTCCCAGGTGCTTGGAGGAGGAGGAGAAGGGCCTGGGACAGTTGTAACCCAGCAAAACCAGACCTGATCCTGCTGTGCTTTGTCACCTGGAGCTTCCTGGGTTACATAAAGACAGGTCCCGGTGCAAAGATGGATTATGGCACTGGGAATAATGCTGAGGATTCCTAACAAAGAGGGAAAAACCCCAAGGAACCCAGCCTGCCTTTTCATTTCTCCATCCCAGCCAGGAGAACTTCTAAAACCTTCCCTCCTGCAAAGTGCCCACAGTGCTGACACTGCAGGGACAGCAGAACTGGAGGGGAAAGGTTGATTCCTTTAGAAATTACCTGACTTTTTCAGCCAAAACACTGAAATACTGATTTCCACTAAGTCCCAAGGCATCACTTGGGGAAAAACCAGAAGGGCAGAGAAAATATTCAATGTGTATAGTTCTAAATTTCAGAAGCCAGTGGACTGACTACATTACCTTTAAAAGACAAACATTCTTCTCACCCATAGTTTAACGTATTAACTAATTTCTGAAGTCCAAGTGCTAACATTGGCTAATGTCACTCCTTTTAAATCCTTCCCAGTAGGAAATAATAGTGTATTTTTTAAATTATCATCATGACTCTTGGCGTATCAGTCCCTGTGGTCATGCCCAAGTGACCAGACACCAGACTCACCCCTGGATTAAATTACTGAAGGTCAAAGCTTGAAGGAATTTCATGGAGAGGTTCCAGTTGCCTGTACTAAGGTCTGTCTGCAGAAAGTAGTCCTGCCAAGGACTTTTTCTTTACATAAAGGGAAAAATTCTTCATGAAAGACACAGAGGTAATTAAGCATGATATTCTTTGTACATCTGTTTCATCTAATGGTTCCAGGCCGAGCTCTGTGCAGAGAAAGAACCTATCCCTCTATTTCCCTGAAGATATCAGACCATCATGTTTCATATGAACCACTTAGTTCTCATTAGAAACATTTTACAGGAGGGTGAAGGCACCTGAATTAAAACTAAGAGTTTATATTTCAGCATCTGAAATTCTACAGCATGAGGCAACCCTTGATCGAATTAGATCAATAAAAATATACCTTGGAAATAACAGATTCTTACTTGTAATCAATTCACAAGAAAACTTTTAGTCTCCCCAACTTTTCCCCATACCCTACACGATAAAAATATCAGTGCAGAGGATGCATTAGTGTGAGCAGTTGTAGGGGGAGGCAAAGGGATGATCCCAGGGGAAGATGAGAGCAGGGCAACAGTGGTACCTGCTGACCAGGTACAAGCTGCCCTCTCTGTGCTCACAGAAAGCACAGTGCACAACAATCTGCACAATCCCTTGCCTGCATAAAACCCACAAATGCTGCTACAGCTTTTGCAGTTCCAATCCTAGAGGTTCATATTCTGATCAGCAAGGACAACACAACTGTACATATGGAGTCATGAAACGACAACTGGTTTTGGAGCTGCTGAATAAAAGCAGTATCTCTGATCTCACAAAAGAAATGGAAGTTTCAAAATATCAATCCTGAAATATAAAAAACCCAAACTGCCCATTTTCTCCCCATTTTCACCCTGTATCTGGGTAGCATAATCAAGAATTAAGTTTGTTTAAGAAAGCTTCTAGCATTGCCATTATTAGTTATTTGTAACTTGGACTGTTCTGAAGTGAACAAGGCAACTGAAAACAACTTTAAGAAGCCAAACTGGCTTCTCAGGACACCACACTTTGCTGTCACTGAAATCTGTCCTGTTTCAGAGCAGCAGCAGCAGCAGCCACGTCCTGCCTGGGCTCTCCTGTGCTCTCCAAGCAGTCCTTCTTGTCTGCTTCGACAGAGATCTGCATCATTTACACACCCTCAGCTCAAACCAGTGGAAACCTGGTCCTGCCCAGCTCTTGGTCTGCAGCTGCAGGGGTGGGACCAGAGAGGAAAGCTCAAATTCCAACCCAAAGGGAAAAGAGCAGGCAAACAGGAGGGAAAGGTTTAGTCTCCCACGCAGTCAGTAACCTCAGTGAGTCCAGCTGGATTATCTGTGGTCCATAAAAAGCAGCACATGTGGAATGCTCTGCCAGGTCTTGGGCATTGTGATCAGGGATTTACCAGGCAGTACTGTCTATTTTCTCTATTTTTACCTTTTCTGGTTGTTATAACTCTTTCCAAAGGATTTTCTACTTTGCTTTTGTTTCTACCTACATCACAATCCACCCTAAATTCTTCTTTTTAATTGGTCATATTCTTATTAATTTACGAAATAAAAGAGAGTTTATGCTCTCCTGTCATTAACTGACAGTTGGCCTTGAGTTTTTTTATTGTAAACTCTTATTTCTATGAAGAAGCAAGATAAAAACAAATCCAGCTGACCTGAGCCCCACAGTCATCAGTAGAAACCAGCCAATACCTGAAACTGGAGAATCATGCCACATATCTACTTTTTGCTTACAGAGAATTTTGTCTGCTCTATTTTCAACAGAAATGACTATGCAGATTGGTTGATTTATATGGAAAACCATTGATTAACATCTGGAATGAAAGCAGGATGAGTCAGAGAGGATTTGGAAAAACTGATGACCAGTTGAGTACTTCACTGCAGATGTGTCAACCCAAAAAAACCCCAATTCCTGAAGGAGCAATCGTGTGCAATGACTGATTTGTCTGAGGCTTGCACACCCAGGGAAGGCTCCAAGAGAAGATGTCTCCTGCTTTATTTACATTTTCAAGAAGCAGTGTCAGTGATCTCCACCAGCACGGACATACTTTTCTTCTCACCAGGCTGGGAGCAGCTCCAGCACCAGGCAGATCAGTCTGATTTCCAAGCACTTCCTCCATTTTTCACACCTGTACATTTTATGAAAGGTTTCAAGTAGGGAAACAGCAGCAGATCCCAGTCCCTTGCAGGGAGGAGAACCCAGTGCAACATTGGTCATGTTTGGAAGTTTAAAAGACAGACAAGCTACCTAATGCACACAACATTTTCTCAGTATATTGCATTCCTGATTCCATTAAGGCTTTTAAACACTCACCTCAGCTTTTCCTTTTACCTCACTTAAAGATATATTCTTCCCATAACCACTTGAAGCTCCCTTCTTAAAACCAGAGAGAATCCACTGTGGTCAAGCCCATGGACATACCTGAAACCTCTGCATCCTTCTGGTATTTCTTTTTACTTAACAGATGACATTAAATGACCAAAATGATGAAAAATGACTGCAAACAGGTACAGGCAAATGCAATGCAGAACTTTAAAACCCCCAGGCAAACTAGTTCAAAAATATCTTGGGTTTTTCTTGGAACTGCAGATGTGCTGTGGAAAAACCCTGCCACGATCCCAGGGAAGCCATAGAACATTTTCTTCCAAGAATATCCTGACCCTTTGATTTCATACCCAAGGTTGGAATTGTACCAGGTTACCTGCATATTAGAACCTGGTAAAAAAAAAGAAAAAAATAAACAGTGCTTTTCCACAACATTTGGGGTTTTTATTCTTTGGTTTTCTGTTTAATACAACATGTAGTGTTGTATTAAAACAGATAAAATAAATAGATAATAGATAAAATAGATAAAATAGATCTGATCAGTAATAAACACCTTAAGGTCTTCATTGTGCTTTGGCCTGGGAACTAATCAGCCTTTCCCACCACCTACATCACCTTATCATTAATAGTGACATGAGACCCAGCTTGAAGAACTTGTGGTGTCACCTTCTGTGAATGCCACCCACCTGAGGGACAGTCGGTCTCAGACCGTACCTTGGCCAATGGGGCCTCCATCCCACCCTTGCAGCTCCTCCTTGCAAGGGTTAATTGCAGCACCAGGCATCTCTAACGAGCTGCAGTCAATCTGCTGCCTCTGCTGTACTTCCAGCTGGCCCAAGAATAGAAGAGCAAGATGGAGCTGAGGCCCTGAACTTGGTATCACCACCAGCCTGGTCTTCAGAAATCACTTACCTTGCATTACAAACCTGAGCCAGGCTTCATCAATTTAACATTAAACACTTGCCATTAGTGATATTTTTGGGTTCATTCTGGAGCTAGCAAGTGCTTTCTGCCAGTCAATGGGAGGTGAAGGTGTTCACTTGACCACTTGTCAGGACACCAGGACATCGCAGAGCTTCAAATGAGCTACATCCAAAGTGTTCTTTTATTTAACAGGTAAAACCACTGGAGATCACCTCGTGCATCATCTGTTAGATGCACCTTTACTTGTTTTTATTAAGAAATGTATAACTTTGCCAAAAAAGTGTCATGTAAAGATTTACAAAATTGAGGAATATTTCAAATACACAGATATTTAACATTTTGATGGCAACATTTGAAAGATACATATGATACAATGTCAGTTATGAATAACCTGCTCACATATTTATAAGGCAAAAAGCTCCTGCAAAGAACTTCCAACATCTGCAGCCACTTTCCTGTGTAAAACAAAGACAAAGTCTTTCACCAAATCTTGGTGAAAGAATACAAATCTAAAACCCAGTATTTTCAAATCAGGTGCCTGGGGCAGAAAAAAAATTATGTGGAAAGCTCTTCCTTACTTTAATTTAACAAGAAACTTTAACCTTAAGGAAGCTCTCCTTACTGGTGTCAATTGCACATGTCAGATGCTACAAACCCAATCAACAGTGCTGCTTGTTACCTCAAACCCCTCTGAAAGCACATTCCATAGCATTTTAAACTACTTAAATTGTTTAATACCCTTTCTTGCTAAATAGTCTGCTACAGTGACAAACCTGAATGGCTGAAGTAACCTGAAAGAAGGTATTAAAGAACCTGCTACAGCAGAAATATATATTACCTTAACTGTGGGGGAAACATTCTTTTGCTCTTTATAGGTGCAAGCTCCTTTTTCAATTTTCAGCACTTACAGTCTGAGAAATGTAGGGCCATTTAAACAGGTCTTTTCAGAGGTCCCTGAAGTTGCAGAATTAAGCAAACTACTTAACTAGGTGGTTAAACAGGGAAATTGGTACTTAATTAGAGGCAACCAAGGTTAAATCATTTGAATGGTGGTGAAAATTTAGAAGCCAGTAATGGAAAGACAGTTAATTTTCCTCTTTTCTCATACAAGTATTATGGACTACAACGTAGCCACTCACTGGAGCTAGGGCACCACAGCATAAACCCACCTCAAAATGAGGCTGTAGTAAATACAGAATTCTGCTTGTCATCCAACAATTACCAGGAACTATACCAATCCCCACTTCTGTTCCCCACAAAAGGTTTGCTGTGGCAAAAAAAAAAATCATGTTTGTCAAAATCTGCCAGTATAAAATCTGCAAGAAGCACTTCCTAAGGTGACCAAAAGGACAGTTACTGCTGCACAGTTACACTTCCTCTCACTGCAGGACTGGCTGCTGCTCGTTCTCTTTCTTTAGCCATTTCCATCTCAATTTTGGCTTTGATTTTATTCCAATCAACTTCCAGCTGTAAGAATAGAAAAACAAGGACACAGAGGTCAACCAACATGAGTCAGAGAGGTCAAACTGAAAGCTCTTCACTAACAGGACAATTTGAAGTTACAAAGTGACTGTATCAGTTATTATATAGTTCTTAATGTAAAAGTGACAACTTAGAATAATTGCATGTATGAAGGCACAGTGCAGTTCTAACAAACTGAGCTTTTCAAAATAAAACCAGCTCCATGTATTTTAACAAATACTAATACTCCCTGTGTCTGGCAAATAAAAACCCTGCATCAAAACACAAAAATAACTTGGATCAATTTGCATCTAATTTAAATGCAATGACCTTTGGGTGCCATTAAGGAGAACAAAGCTCTTTATCAATAATACATGCAGTGATGGCTTCTGACTGCACCTAAAGCCCACCCAGTAAACTGACAGCATATGACACTGGTTATCTGATAGAACAGAAATCAGATTCCAGCCTGAAATTTGTCTTCATCATCAACAGAAGTTTTAGCTTTATCCTGGCATTTCTCCAGCTGCAGAGAATCATCATCTTCTGGCTGTCTCCTACTTCAGGGAGACTTCAGACAATAGATATAGCACAATATCCGTGGTGCAGTGGAGTACAATAGTTGCCTTTCTTGCAAAAAAAAAAAAGCTTGACAAGAAAGAATGGATCATGCTGCATTTCATGACTACAAAAAAAACTCATGTCCAAAAACTGGGCAAAAATGTAACTGTGAAATTCAGTTTCATTGCTGGAAACTCCTGTGCCCCACTGATGGCCTACTGATGCTGGAGAGGGTTTCCAAAGGCTTGATGAATTTGTGTACTTAGCTATTTATCAAATTTGGCACAGCAGTTTGTAGTTCACTCTTTATATATAGATGGTTATATATTAATATTTACCCACTCTTAATATATATCTGGACCTTCACCATTTCTTATTGTTGCTATCCACAAAATTACCTAAAAATACTGAAGAGGTACATATTCAACCATACTAAGGCCTAGCTCCCTGTTCATAGAAAACAAGGGTGCCTCCATTTGTATAATCCTTGCCAGACAGGAAAGAGACACATTCTGTATAAAATAAAACACATAAAACACATGCACAACTATCACTGGCCCAGTAGCCACAGAGCAAGCTATGAATTTGTACTCAGATGTAAAATCTAGATTTGTGTCCACATCTGAACCAAAGAAGGAAAATAAGAGCAATTCCCTCCACCCTCCCGAGCTGGTCCCAAAGAGCAGGCTGACCTAAAGCTGGAGAAACAAGTCTGAGGAACACTTACACCTTCTGCATATTGCAAAAATCTTTTGTTGGTTTCTTTTTTACCAAAGTCCTCTAGGAACTTCTGTCGATAAGCCAGGACGGTGTCGACATGTGTCTTGTGCTTCACTGCCAGATCCAGGGCCCTGCAATCAGACAGAAACGGGCTTGTCAGCCTACAGAAAAGCTCTGGCACCACTACAATCCCCCTGGGTTTGCAGAATGATATGCTGAAAAGCGTTTGGGCTGCAGGCAAAGATTCCTAACCTATAGTGCCAAGCAGCTTTGCACTAGTGTCAGCCACGGGAGGTTCAAGGGAGCCAGAGAAGGAGAATATCCACCCATTCTTTCTGTTGACAACCTCACTGCATCACTGGAGTTTGGCAACAGGGGTCTTTTGATTTCAAGGAAATAAACCAGAATGGTTAGAGTTCAGCACTCTTAGTATAAAAGGGGAAAAAGCAATAATTTTTCATGACTTGATTATAGTCAGGAAGCACTTGTGAACAGTGTCGCACCACACGCTGATGGCGTGTGCTGCACAGCATTCCTGAACATTCTGTAGGTGGGAAAGATAAGTCAGTGGGTTAGGATAACTGATGACTCTCACATCTGTTTTCTTCTTAATGGCACAAGGAATACTCATGTTTGGTGGACACAGTTTTTAGATGATGCGGATCAGGCAGCATAATAAAAAACCACAGATACGTGGTGGGGAAAACAACTTCTGCCCACGATGCTACAAATATAATAGCAGAGGAATTAGAAGTAAATGGCCTCAGAAGATTCTGTTAGAAAATGTGGGTTTTGTTTAAAGGAGAAATTCCTACTTTGTTTTCTCAAGCCTAATTCATATGTCATCCACCTACACAGTGCTGGGAGACTGAAGAGCCATGAGTCTATTTTTAGCAACAAGACATTTCAAAACAGCCTTAATTCTCCAAGGGTCACATGCAGTTTGAGGTATCACTACAGATTTCTCTGTGCTAACAATAATCAAAAGCAAAATGTTATTTAAAAAAGCTTCCAAGCATGCTTTGGACTTTTATCACAGAATACTTTTATCTTGTAAATATGACAGAAAACAAGTTACTTCTTTGGTTATTTTCAGGATGTGATTTATTTAATCTTTTTATAGCCCAGGGCAATTACTTATAAAAAAATAGCAAAGTATCTGCAATAAAACAATAGATCCAAGTTTACAGGTTACTTCAGTAAGACTGCTTGTAAATATGTGTTTAAATAAATGTGTTTAAAGAAATCCTACCTATCCCAGTTGTACAGATTAATGTTGACTTGAATGGCTTGGTAAACAAGGCCTGTCTGGAGGAGCAGGGTCTCAGCTTCCTGGGTGTTTCCACTGAACAACAGTGTATGAGCCAGCCTGGACTCTTTTGATGGAAGATCTTTGATGGAATTGATATACTGCACCTTGTCATGCTGTTGGGGAGACGTACAACGGTTTAATGAGGGAAATGAGTCAATAAAATTAGCTGTGCTACAGTTTCACTGGAAATAAACAACAGCGTTTTCTCACCTCTCCGATGGCTGCATAGGCGATCTCTGCTGTAGCCATGTCTTTGTTGGCAATGGCCATAGCAGCTAAGCAGGCCCACATAGTTTGGTCCTGAAATTGAAACCAAAATGCAACTCCTAAAACCTCAAGTATTCCTTATCATGCTAAAAAAGACTTTTCCCAGGTAGCACACAAGTCCTGAAAACAAGGTATAACTACATAACGTTCCTCGCTGCCATTCCTGGCACCGCGGTCTGAGTTTCTCAGTAGAAAGTCACTACTTCATTATTCCTCTGAACTCCTTCTTTAAAAAAACCAACGTTGTGATCAGCTGAGACTGACAGTGTGTTAGTTTTCAGCATCTCAGCCAGTAATGAACTCTGGCCACAGCACCACTTTGCAGGCTCATCACTGGTGTCCCTTCAGTGGAACTGTGCTGGAAAGCAAAGCACTGGCTGTGGTTCAAAACAGTATTTCACCCTGGCTCATCCCAACCTGACCCCACAAATAACAGTAACTCTAACTCTACAATTATCATTAACCTACTGCAAATGAAAGAGAAGGGGGAAAAAATGAATCACTTGACTGTAGAACAGACTATGAGCCTGCTGAAAAGTAAAGAAGAGCTATCAAAGTTCTGTCTGCTTTGTGATACTTTACAGTACATTTTATGTTCAGAAAAAAGAATGAGAAAAACTTAAGTGATAATGATAATAATAATAACATTACACCCTTGTTTTCTGTTTTCATGACTTTTGCATTTTTTTACACCCTACTAACTCAGAAAATCATTTAGGAAAATCCTGATATTTTTATATCTTCCCTATTCAAGTCTGACAACAATATGATAAAGATATACTACTAAAACATTTTAGCTAATATAGTTTATGCTACAACATCTGAAAACTCTAGTTCAGACAAGGAAAATATAGTTTTAAATGTACCTTTTAATGCACGTGCACTCTAGGCATTAAGTGGGTTTTAGTATTTTGTTCACTGTGTTTCAAATTTGAAAATAAGCTCTATGCCATGAGAATAGGTTTTTAGAAGCAGCACAGGATTACTGTTGATTGAAACTGGAATCAGCAGCTGCACTGAGTATGCTCTGAACACATAACCATGCTCTGCATTACAACTGCTTTTGGATGAAAGAAAATATTGGTAAGACCTACTAAAGGCAATGAAATAATTTAGCCTAAGGCTAAAGTGGTTTCACTCTCTCCATCTCTCCACCTGCCCACGTGTTCCTGCTCCTCACCATGATTCAGGACCAGATAAACCCTCCTGCTGGCAGCCCCTGATTTGGGAGAATTAAAATTGTTCAGTGAATCAAATGCTTGTAAGATCATTGTCTTCTCTTCCCACTTCCCTATTATTTAGAATATGAGGTGATGAAAGACTGAAACTCAGCATGAAATGATGCAAGGGACCAAGTTTCTGGGAGTTTTTCACCAAGAGGTCCTGCTGATCTCTCTTCCCTCAGAAAGATGGTCTATTTTGTTACTACTGATGGGGAAGCCCATGGGAACCTGGGTTGCCAAAAATCAAGAAAATGGCCTCATGTGTCCATGAAGAGGTTGGGAGTCAGGCCAGACTGAAGGCAAGGCTGCGATGGCTCCCTGCTTACCTTGGGGTAAGGGTATCCCAGGCCATCCCCCAGCCCAGACACCAACTGGGAAACCAAAAGGATATTCACACCATCTGGTTTAGGCCAGTTTACATCACCCCACATCAAAGACAAAAACCCCTTTACTTTGTCATCAATGGGAAGGAGAAGGTTTCAAAGGCTGAGTCCTACGTAGCCAGCTTGGGTGCTTAAAACCAGATGATGTGAATGTAAAGATTCTGTGACAGTTTTTCTTGAGAGAAAGGCTCTTCCCTTGGTGACAGGGAATAAAGAAAGAAAGGCCATAAAAAAGGACAGTGAAAAACCACAACACCTACACTGGGATTTCATTTAAAAAAGCACTGAAAATTCCTTTAAAGCATGGTTCAACTCACTGGATGACTCTACCCAAAAGAATGAAGAGGATGCATGATAAGTTTGACCAAAAAAAAATAAATCCTTGAATGAGAAAACCTTCATATTAATCAGAAAGAAACAATATTGTGAATAAAACTGCTTGATACATATGTTTTACTTCTAAAGATGATGCATTTAAGTTACTCAAAAAGTTAGTATAATACTATGTTTGTAATCCCATGCCAAATACTGGAATAAAAGCCTATTATTAAAGGGGTAACACTAAAAATAAAAATCATTACACAATCCAATACAATCTGAGTGTGTATTGGTGTAATAATGCAAACACAGAAATAGTTTAACTACACATTTAAGGTCAGGATAATCACACGAAAGCACTGAAGTCTTTTCTAGGAGCAAATGAGGGAAAGGAAGGAGAGGTTGGAGGAATTTTTGCTTGTCTGCTTTAAAGACTGCCAGACTCACCTCATCTGTTGCTGTTGTCTAAATACATAGAAAAGAAAGCAAAGGAAAAAGCAAAGAAGTGAAACAAAATATGAAAAAATGATAGGCAACTGTATGTGGAGATGCAGCTCATTTTTAATCACTTATATTAAAGACTAGTCCTGAAAACTTCAGCTCATTAGTAATGTCTGTGAGTACCTGTGTTCAATCCATCTGGAATTCAGTGTCCATAAAAGCAAGAATGCTTATTATGCATAATAAGAATATAACATTTTGTATATTTATATTATTTTATTACAAAAATTGCATCATTTTTCATGACCAGCCTCAAAATCATCAGCAACAAAGCAACATGGAAACGAGATGCAACATCTGCAATGCTCATTCTTAAAGGAATACTTGAAAGTATAAATATTACAGTGAAATTGTATTTGAATGTTCCTGATAATTAGCATTTACCTTGACAAAACGACACAATCTGACAGCATCTTCCCACTTAGAACCACTAACATACTCGTGAAGAACCGCAGGATAAGGTGAAATATTGAGGTGAATAAGTGAACCATCTGCTCTTCTAATTGTTATTTGATTTCCTACAAAATGCACAATCTGGGGATTTTCACTAAATTCACTGGGTAGAGGAAAGAGAGAAAGAAAGGTAAGATAATATTCACTTCCTTCTTACTGAAAAAGAACATAAGGAGTGTCAAGAAGTCTTTGTTTCAAAATTACAACCTGCTTATACTTCATTTTCAGAGCACATAAAAACCTAAGCACCTGGTTATTCAACAGGTACATCCAGCAGGTAGTTGTGCTGGGCTCTGAAAAGAAAATTCTAGTTATGCTCATTCCCTGGCTCCAAGGCAAATGCAAACTGGGGATTCGTGCAGAAACTTTCAAATACATTTTTCAGTAAAAAATATTTGGGCTCTGATAGTTCTGAGCATTAAATGATGAGCTCAGGGATCCTTTCCTTTAAAAATTTAATATCTTAAAGTGCACAAGCTGAAGCAGATATGCAAAGTAAACATGCTGAGCTAGAAAAATATTATCTGTGACCTAAAATTGCAATACTTTTAATTTCCAACAGATACTTTAAACATATTTTCTATTTTGTTTGGGTTTTTTTTTTTACAAGCTAAGGCAATATTTCAGGACATAGGAATAAAAGTTTGCTTTGGCATCAAGCTGCTACTCTACTTTTCAAATGCACATTTTCATTTCAGCTCCAAACTTTATGATATACCTTATAAAACACCTTTTCCCCATTTCCTAATCAAGAAGCAGTCACCTGAAGACAGTAAAATAACCGTGGCTTCTACCTCAGCTGCCCAAATGAAGATAATTCTTTAAGGTATGAGCAAACCAGTTAAAATACATAATAATACCATTTTGATCAGTACATATTACCTTGCATCTTTTTCATACAGTGTTTTTGGCAAAAGATCTTTATCAACATAGACTGTGTTGGGGTAGTACCAGACTGTAAACCGGGTCCCTTGAATCCCACAAAGAATGTTGGAGGAGTCATTCCAAGCCAAAGTTTGAACCATGGTCCCTTCATTTAAAGAGAACAGAAAGATAAGCATTTCCACAAGAAACTTCAAAGAAATGCAGGCTTCTCCAAACTTCAGTAAAAAGGTTTGGTCATTGTAGTTCCTTTTTTAAGGGCTGGGTTTAACCCCCTGGTTCGTAAGGCAACATCTTGCAAACCTCCAGCCAAACTCAGTCGTCTCTGAAAGCTCTTTTCAGAATCGTGCCCATCAGAATGCAGATAAAATGTACTAACATTGTTTCTACCACTATCTCATGAAAACCACAGGACTGTTGCTACTGTTTTTTCAAGTCCAATTTCACTACTGATGAAAAAGCACAAGTCTGTCTCTTCTACCAGCTAAAAGCCTATTTGCATGCTGGCATCTAGCTGAAAGTTGTTTTTCATTTTTCTTACCTATTTTGACAATCTTCTGTTCTTTTCCAAACCGTTTCACTGAAGTAATGTAAAGATCTCTGTTCTTGTCAATGAAAGCTATTTTCCTTTCACTTGTAAGTCCTTTCTGGTCCAAAGCAATCTCCACAATTTCCGTCTGAAAGGGAAAAAGTCAAGATCTGAGTTTTATTTTGGAGATCCATATCACAGAAAGCATGTGACAGTCAAACAGATGAATGCTTTGCTAAAAACAAGGCAACAACTCTTGAAAAACTGGACCGTGAAGACACTGTGTGTGTGTCTCTGTTGAATGAAGCATTATATACACTGAATTTCATGCAGAGTAAAACAGAGCAGGCTTGGCAGTTTAGGAATTTATTAGAAAATGACACAAACACACGTGGCAGATCCAAAGCAAAAGCTGCCTAGAGTGTTTATTCTCAAAAGAAGCTGCTTAACTTTGATTTCGTTGTACACCAGAAGAGTGAAGAAAAATAAAATGCAATGCAGGCAATCCTTGTCCAAGGGGCAACAGGAAAGCTGGGGAGGGGCTTTTCACCAGAGAGGGCAGTGACAGGACAAGGGTTGATGGTTCTAAACTGGAAGAGGGGAGATTTAGGTTGGACATCGGGAAGAAATTCTTCCCCATGAGGGCAGGAAGGTGCTGGAACAGGCTGCCCAGGGAAGCTGTGGCTGCCCCATCCCTGGCAGTGTTGAAGGGCAGGTTGGATGGGGCTTGTGCAGCCTGGCCTGGTGGGAGGTGTCCCTGCCCATGGCAGGGGGGTTGGAACCTGATGATCTTGAAGGTCCCTTCCAACCTTCACTGTTCTGTGATTCTAAGTAAAACCAGTAAAATAATACAAGTTGTTCTTCATGTGCATGAGAAACACATGCCAGTCACTGATTAAAACCCACCCCTTTGTACATCCACACTGCATAAAGAATGTGATTTTTGCTCCTTTCTATTCAGATTGTAAAGCTTTAACAGGTTATCAGACCCATCATTGAGGAAATCCATTATTGAGCCTTAATTTCAAAGTATAATAAAAAAGAGACCCTCTTACCTTATGGGTTAGAGGTTTTCCATCACCCAATGGCTTTCCAGATAAAGCTTCAAATATATAGATAACTGAAGGAAAAAAAAATATGGTTTATTAGTTAAAAGCAACAGTTCTATTAATTTTCAGAGTATAATTTACTGCAAGTGGCTGCCTGCTCCTGTGTGCTAGAACTACCAGTGACTCACACACTGGTGAAAAAGGAATCTTACAGCTGGGAAAATGTCACCATCCTACTCTGCTCAGGAACAGGCTCATTCTACAGTGAGAGAGATCTGTGAAAATGCTCAAATATTATTTTCAGAGCACTGATAGCCATTGAAACATGACATTATAGACTGACACAGAATTGAGAACACTAACGTCTCACTTCCTATCACAGCTCAACTGGTTATTTACAGAAATGCCACTGAGTTTTCTACCTGATGCAAGTTTGTACCCTGCATTCTGAATAAATTCACGTTCCCAAGGCTACCTGATTTACTCCATCTTAACCCATTGCTTTAATGAATATGGAAGTTTAGGTAGTGATACCCACTGACTGCTGTATTTTCCTGAAAGAATTAGTATCAGATGTATAGAACAGTGTCCTTTGGACTGTTGGGTAAAACATTCTTCAGAAGCATTCTCTATTTTGTTAATAATCTGCCCTATTTTGAACTCTTACTACAGTGGTCCCAAGGCATATTTTCTTCCAGGACAGTTTGGGGTTTCTGCTGGTCATGATGACACAGTTAATGACAAAATATTAATAACTGGCTTCCTCAAAGAGTACCTGCTTTAGCCAAATATACTTGGATGTTACGTATAATTCTTGCAACCATTCTCATCAGGCCACCTGTTCCATTCTTTGCCTGTTTCAGCCTTGAAAGAAAGAAAAAAAAGCCACCTACATAATTTGTATTTCTGCGATTTCCAGTGAAGACTCAAATTTGCAACTTGTCTAAAAATAAAGTTTCTTTCTTTCTCTCTCTCTCTCTCCACATCTGTGTGATGCACAGATCCCTGTGTATTCCAAACCCCAAATGTATACACAGTCTGTGAATACACACGTGAATTCAGAGGGATGTAGGCAGAGTATTCGAACCTTGGGAAAACAGTAACATTTTCAGGAACACTGGCTCTAACTCAGAGCACATGATTCCGGGTTTGTTCCTGGAACACACAGATGTGACAGAAAGGTTTCAGGTGCTCAGCACCACATCCCAGCAGCTGTACCAACACCTTCCCTGGGAGTATGGACAACAGAAGCTGAACACCCGTGTTGGTTCCAAGGGATGGCGACGTTAACATGTTCATCCTGCCTGAGCGTCTCCTGGGACACAGGATGTTGGTTTGAGGTCAAGGCTCAGACAGGCAGAGTTACAGCAAACCCAAACTGTCAGAGCAGGTGTTCAGAAAGCACTGCCTGAGTTTGCAAGGCAGGGAAAGAGAGGGTTTTGCACAAGTGCTGCTCTTGGCAGTTGGCTAAATACACAAAAGAAAACGAGTTGTTCCTGAGAAGTGGTATTTTTCTCACTTTTATGCACAGCTCCCTGCATGAAGTTTATTTTGATCTAGCTCTACATGACAATTTCACTGCTACTACACTAGCTATAGGAAGTGAGATTAAGAGAGTTTTGAAGAAAACCACTGTACCTAATTGACAAGTAAAATCAGTTAATTTGTCATTAATCTACAATGCTTATTCAGGTATTTCAGGATAGAGGTTTGGGGCTGTTTGGGTTCCCCCCCCCCTCCCATCTGGAAAAACTCCATATTACTTTACAATCATTTAGAATCTAAAATACACCTTTTTGATACATATAAATCAAAAATACAAAGAGCATTCTCTCACTTTGGACACCCAGAGAAAGAGAGCAGCTGCTTTGTGTTTTTTAACACACGTCCTGTTATCACAGCATAACTGCTCCTGGGGCCAGCAGGTCCCTTCTGAGAAGCTCACCTCCCTCTTCCACTCTCTTACAGACTGAGGAAGGACTTTAAGTGCAGAGGTACCAATCTTTTTTCTAAAGTACTGAAAGAGGAAGAATATCCAAGTAACAACACCAAAGCACAGCAAGTTGTATTTCTCTGTTGCAGAGTAAATGAGCTTGTCGGGAGCTCTGTGCCACACAGTGTAAAGTGCTTCCTGTATCCAACTGAGCTGTCCTGGATGTTTCACTAATGCAGAACACCAGGAAAAACAGACCTGTCCTCAAAATGGGGCACAGAAAAACCCCACTTCTGCTGGGATGAGTTAGGAAGAATAAACAGGCCTAGATAAGTCATGGTTTCCTGTGCCAAGAATCTGTTTTCCCACTTGCTGACATATTAGTATTATTATTATTTTCAGTTTAACAGCATCAAGGTGTCAAGAAGGCAAGAACATAAAGTCTCTGTGTTACATATATTAAGTCATCCATAAATAAACATACACTTACTTAACATACACACATGCAATAAATACACTTGTGCAATACAAAGACACACAGAGTAAAAGACCACAAATAAGATGAAATTTTTAATTTATCCTTTTTGCTTTTTTGCAAACAACTTCTTTTTTTCTGAATAATTTGCACTGAAATACATTTTTGAAATTAAAATCCATTTTAGTTATTGCATAGCTCTTTTACATATCCTTTATGTCTTGCTTCAGGATAATATTTTCTGAAGTATTTTGTCCTTAAAATGAAAGGTGTGTTACAGTTATATTGCTACTATTTGAAGTAGTTATTCAAAATTAAAAATAGGTATAATAGATGTCTAGAATACTTGTGTAATAATTAAAAGTCTTTGGTTTTACATAAAAGAGAAGGATTTCCAAGGAAAAAAACCATACATGTGGGGCAAACTGAAACATTTGCATCAAAAGACAGAACAAGGGAAAAAAGCTGAGTGATAAAAAAAAGAATTCCTGTTCCCCCCATTGATGCCAAAATTGACCTGAAGCTCATTTGGCCACGCTGTGGTTTAGAACTGGAATGCTTTGGATGCCAAAACACACCATTTAAGAGCATAAAAATCTCCAGGAAGACAACATTTGAGACAGACCATCACAGCCTTGTGACTAGGGTCTTACCAGCTGCAGGTAAAACTTACACCCAAAGAAACCAAAGCAAGGAACATCTGAGAGCTGAAATGAATCCCATGAAGTACTGGTAGCTTCTAAGAGCAGCAGCCAAGCAGAAAAATTTGCTGAGATGCTTTAGAAAATGCCATGTCAGAGAGTGAAAACCCACTGAAGTATTTACTGTAAATATTCCATGGTTCTCTGATGCATTACACACAACTGCAAGTTCAGAGACATACACCATTCTCTACATTTTTTAAATCAAAGTTAGACAAGACCCATGAATTTAAGTCATTTATATAATAAATATTCTTTTTAATTTATATCATAGATAATTTGCTTATGCTTTTATGTTTCATTTTTAGCATAAGTATGCTAAGCAAAGATGTTGAAAACTTCATAATCTATTAGTAGCAACTATGGAACTATTAGAACAGAGAACTTACCCTTTTCATCAGCTTTGTCTTTGACTGCTAGAGTATCATTGCTCAGAGATACTGTCTGGGCATTTAAAATGTCTGTTCTCATCCCTGGAAATTTCGGAGAGGAAATTAATCTTCCTTCATATGAATATAAATAAAGTCCTCCACCATCTACAAGAAGAAAATGCCTAAAAAAAGCACAAAAACAAACCCCTAAACAAAACCAATAATGCAGAAAAGCATGAAGACAGTTTGAACAATCTGAAGGTGTTTGTCTAATAACCTGTCTTTTTTTTTTTTTTTTTCAGTTAAACAACATCATTTCCAAGCCTTACATTTCAAATTCAGTATTTTGAAAGCTCTGTGTGGAAGATTTCAGTTTTAATGTGAATGTTACCTTTTTCCATGAGAAATATTTATTACCTGGAATCAATATAGTTTTACCTGTTTCAGATATGAAAAGATTAAAGGCTCACAACTCCTGCTGACAAAGCATTCAGCTGCAGATGATATTCCCCTCACATCACCCCATGAGACACACAGTGTCTATATATGTAAGAAACAGCTTCAGTGTTTGGAGCTGGCTTTGAAATAGCATTATCTGTATCATTTCCTTCAGTTCAACTAAGTTAATGATGTAAAGCAAAGACAAGACACTGATCACCACCCATGACAATGAAGGGCTTCAGTGAAAAAGAACTTATTTGCAAGAGCACTTTGCAAAAATGTATACAGAAGAGAAATAGTTCTACACAACAATAACTGTGCTAAGTACAGCATCTAGAGCTCATAGACACACATCGGCCAGAAACAAAGAGCCTCATCTGCTGTAACTGTTCTCAATCACCAGCACCAAACGACCAGTGTGTCTGCATATTATCTGGCAAGGCAGACTGGTTAAGTTCAGTCTGGTGGAGACACCATCACCTGCACTGCCAAAGAACCCGCACCGTGTTTTCAACCTTCACTTTTCAGCAGCAGCACAAAACTTCCAGCTCTAGAACCTCATCTTCAAATCCTGCCCACTTGTTTACCCACTCCCTACTGCAGCACCTTGGTGGACCAGGGCATAAACGTTTAACCTGAGGCCCTCAAAAACGCAGGAGCATCGTGCTGCACTGTGCTGAAGGAGTTGCCCAACAATATTTGGGCAAGAGAATTAAGATTACAATCAAAACTCCAGATTTTTTGCTTCTGTTCCTATTCCTTTGAAAGACTTTATTTCTACACAAGTACACGAAAAGATCTCTTTAACAAATGGCCTTCAGGAAATGCAAACTAAAATAGTTTTTAAACGGAGAACAAAATAGTAATTTCTTGCAAATATAAACACAAATATGCAAGAAAAATGTAACTATTTCCCTTGTTTTGGTGTACTTGGCAATGTTTTTAAGAAAAATGGCAGAGCAAGGATCATTTATATAAAATATATTCTACTTCAAAACCACAAGATAAAATATTAAAAACCCGCAGACATTAGTGTAATGTCAGAAGATCTACCTTCTTCCATAAATAAAGAGTATTAACTTGTATAATGTATGAAAAGATTTATTACCACCATCACAGACCTATGGCAAATACACCAGCAAAGCCTTTACATGCTACTTAATAACACTCTGCACTTTTTGTCTACTTTTAATATTTCAGTAAGTGCTTATTTTATGTGACAAGGTTTTAGGAAATGCATGTTCCCAACAGTAAGCATCACAAGAAGTGAGCTACCTTTCTGCCTGTAGAATCAAACTGACTGTTCCTTCCTTCAGGTCAAAGATCAGTGGTGTGTTCCAGTTCTTTGTACTGAAAAACAAAATTCATTCATTAGAACTACTAATTTTCACATTTCTTTGCACGTACAAAGCTCAATTCACCAAGAAATTTCAATTGTAGTGATTTTAATCCTCTTACATCCCTACAAAGTGAAGCTTTCTAAAAGAAAACAGCATCTAGGAAGCCAAGTAACATGGATAACCAAGCAGGATGATCCACCACCACTTCTGCCTTCAGTCTTCTATCCCTTCACACCACCAGCAGCTGACAGCAAAATCATATTTGCATGAAACAAACTTTTCTAAAATAGTTCTGAATTGTGGTTCAACTCTTTTACAGTGATACCCCAGGTAGGACAGGGTCCCACTCTTGTGTTCCCTGCTACAGCCTGCACTATTGTCCAGCATAAGTCACCTCACAGAACAGATAGGTGCCTCTAGGAGTAAACTCTAAAGTTCAGCATATGAACCAGAATATCATGTTCTTAAACCATGATGCAGGATTGAATCATTCCTATTCTATTCCAAAAGAATGGCATGCCAGAGGCAGTATCCAAAACCAGGAGTCCCTAGATGCTGGCATGAATATACTTGCATCCAGCCACCATTCCTGCTCCCTCTATGGGAAAAGAAAGCCTGACAGATTTTTTTTTTGTAGGAAATTGAACAGGCAATGATGGCACTAGAAAAAGGTTGAAAGAAAGGATGACTAGGGCAGGGCAACTCTACTCCAGTACATTTTGTTGTAGCTGATCACATAATCATAAAATCATAGAATGGTTTGGTTGGAAGGGACCTTAAAGATCATCTAGTCCCAACCCCCTGCATGGGCAGGGACACCTCCCACTAGACCAGGTTGCTCCATGCCCCATCCAACCTGCCCTTCAACACTTCCAGGGCTGATGCAACATGCCACAGAATATTTCCATTAGTCAAAAAAACCACAAACAAGAAGACAAACCAACCCCTAAACAAACAATCCCCCACCCCGTACTTCAAATAAAGCTTCTGCTACTCTTACAACTGTGAGATACACCTGAGAAAGCTCCACGAGTTTCTGTTAACTTACGAAAACACGTAACACTGCAGAGAAGTTGAAACCACCAAATGCCCATAGTTCAAAGAGGCCTTGATAACCCTGTCTCGGAACTCCAACGAGTCTACCGTGTCGTTCATAACGTTGTGCACCTGAACACAGAGAAAATGTGGGTTGAACAGAACAACAGCAGTCATTGGAATGAAAATTAACTAGTGAGAGATCATATTCTTCCTTGCAGTAAGTCCACGGTGATGCTAATTCTGCAGAAGGTATCTATGTGGGACCAGGCACTTTTGCAGCCCTGGTGAAAATTTAAACTCCAAGGTTCTATAAACACTGATTAATTACTGGAGAGCTGGAGGGAGTTCCTTAAAGGAAAGGAGTTATTAATGGGTTATTGGAATTCATAAGGTATAATATTATACATGAGGTTGAAAAAAAATCATCTGAGATCAAGGATGCCTGAAAGTTCCCATTTGAAGACTCAGTGTTGAGTTGCTGATTATTTAAACATTTGACATGCATTCAGCAATCTCATCATAATACCATCAAGACAATCCAGCAATCTCCAAGATTTGGATAAAGAGGTGTTTTTGAGATGTTGTAGAACTCCAGCATATATTTTACTGCTACTGCCTTGGTGGGCTGTGCCTCTGCCTTTACCTTGAAAATTTACTCAAAAGACCTTGCTTCAAGAAAATCCCAGTTTGCCTATGATCACCACAGATTTCTGAGCTCAGAGATTTTGGGCAGCTAAAGCCTGGAAACCATTCCCAAAGACATATTAATTGCTATGTCTACCCCAGTGATATGTCCATAATTAACTTTGCTATTGTAATACTCTGCAAAAAAAAAAACGGAATGCATCTAGAACTTTTCTCCTAGGCAACATTTTCCTACAGAAATATGTAAGAATAAAATAAAATAACTGTAAAATAATAAAATTAATCTTCAGTGAAACAGGGTTAGCTCTACTTCCTCAGTTGTTTGCATATTCAAACACCCTGGAGGTTATTCACAGAGCCCATCTGCTACGAGTCGATGTCTGGGAATGAAAGAAGAAATATGAAGTTTTACCTGCTAATTTGTCTTCTGTGTTCCCAGACACTGACTCATGTTATCCCACCCACTGGACCAAATTGTAATACAGCAGTTCTGTTGTTACAACTTTTCCCAATTACACATTTAACGTTAAAAGGATCAAGACCAAAAAAACATTTAAGAGTCTAATTAGGAATTTAGGAACTCGACTTAGATATTGAAAACACTGGCCTGGTGTCCAATACCAAATGTGTAATTTGGAAAATTTGTAAGAATGGAAATCTTATATTATCCCAGAGTTCAGAGAGTGAATGCTGTGAGTCAGTGTCTGGGAACACACAGGACAAATGAGAAGGTAAAAATTCATATTTTTGTCTTAATTCACAGATATTTGGTAACCTAAATGTGGATTGAAGCCAAGATTTTTTTCAGAAGGATCCTAAACTTGAGCTCCAGAAACCACATGTAGGGGCCTGTTCCATTTCCAGCAGTGCAGAGACTTGGCAGCTCCTACTGAGATCAATGCCTATGGCTCAGTCCTCTGCTGAAGAACCAGCAGGTACCTGATTTATGACAAGTTTCTGTAGCTTTGGGAGACCTGGTTCTAGGCTGTAATACAAGGTGCTGCAGAAAAGCATATTAAAACTTTTCACAGTTACAGCCAGCAACCAAACTTACCTGGAAATGCCCTAAGACAGCAAGATGCATCTTAGCTTCACTGCCAACAGGCACACAGCAAACCTCTTAAAATCATCAGTTATTACAAAACACATCAGTGCCTCCGACAACTCATGAATGTAGATAAGGCAGAGAAAGTCCCTCTACGTTATCTCTCAAAATAAGCTTTGCATTTTTCTGGGGGATAAAGGATTTCCGAGGTATGTAATTTAGGAAGAACTTTTTCTCTGGAAAGGTTGTCAGACATTGGAACAGGCTGCCCAAGGAGGTGGTTGAGTCACCATCCCTGGATGTGTTTAAAAGTTGTCTGGATGTGGTGCTTGGGGACATGGCTCAGTGCTGGACTTGGTAGAGTGGGGTTAATGGTTGGACTCCATGATCTTGAAGGTCTTTTACAACCAAAGTGATTCTGTGATTTTGATTCTGTGAATTCTCATCCACCTGGTGGCATGGTTTGGTTTACACAGATCTGATCATCTGAACTGCTGATAATTATTTACAGCATTTGCTAACTCAGGCCATTTTCTGATCTTAAACATTTTCACTCATAGATACACTGAAAAAGAAAGGGAGAATGTTTTGCTGAGAATTTAAAATCCCCATTTTGTATTAAAAAAAGCCTCAGAAAGCTAGCAATCAGAATGGCCAGCTCTGAGCTGTGAAGATTACCTCCATGGTTCTCCTCTTAATTAACGTTATTTCAAAGTTCTTCCACTCCCACCGTTGCTCCACAACATGGGCAAAAATGACATGTCCATTTCCACATGCTCCAGCTAGCTGAGTGCCATCAACAGACCAAGCAATATTAAATATGCTGCCAGTGTTGGGCTTTTCCAAAGCATAAGACCACTTGGAGAAAAAGAGAAAAAAAGTCCTTAATTTTATTATTATTTGTTTACTTTTTGGAAATATTTTTTTTTTTATAATAAAGAGAATTGCACAGTTACAATTTTCAAAGAAACATCCACAAACAAACTTTTCATTCCAGCTTGAACAAGTAAACCAAAGAGAGATGATGTCTTGAGTCAGATCATTGAATAACAGGGACACAAAAGAAAAACAATCAGGTATGGCACAAATAAACCACGTCCCCATGCCTGAAGCTCATAAGCTGCAGTTCATGAGCTGTTGGCTGGCTGCTGAAAGATGTTTTTAAGAAAAAAATAAAGGAGCTTTATACACTCTAGCAACAGGGTGGAAGCTGCATTTAACATTTTAGCCCCCCATCCTGCCCACAGGGCACCATGGAATTGCCTGCACATCACGTGCTTTAATGAAACAGCACATGATTTCTTACCCTTTGACACCCCCCATGTGCTCATTCTCTCTCTTAACCTTGCAAAAAATCAAATCCTACATCCCTCTAGCACAAACAACAAGGAAGAGGCATTAAAAGTAGCATTTGTCTGATCCACAGCATCACTGTACTTAGGAGAGAAGCCTACATTGTGCACTAAACCTAATTCCTTTGCAGTATTTAAATTTCCTCCAGTGAAGGACCTTATTCTTAAATTCTGAATGTACAAGACTCCTCTGAAGTTTAGCTGGGTCCTTATTAATACAGTACTGTAGAAAACTAGAAGAATTTTCAGACCAAGACACTTGTTTTCTATCTCTTGCATCTCAGAAACACAGTTCGTACAAGTCATCCCAAACCTCCAAACAAGCATCTCCCTGAAAGTGCATCACCTTTTTATGGACTTTTAGGAAGACCTTAAACCATGTCTTAAAATGAGAAGCCCCTTCAGAACTGAGTAAAAGAAGATTTAAAAAAACCCAAACATTTAGCTATTGAAGAACTGTCTGAATATCCAAAAACATTTGAAATCTTAATTGAATCAGTAAAAAAAACATGTGATTGAAGTTAAATGTAGACATGGGATTCTCATGACTTTTGGATACATGATATTATACCAAAGGGGAGACAGTTGGAAGAAAAGAGTCACTTAATGTTTCTAACACATTTCATATTCTGATTTCTTTTGCAGTACATGTAAAACGCAAGAAATACTAAGTCCTTCACACAGAGTCTTCATACAAGTCAGAAGAAATGCAATCACTAAAACAACAGGACAACAAAGGTGCCAGACTGCAACACGGGGATGAACCCCAAGCCCCTGGTTGTGCTAATGATCTGCAGAATCCCTGTCAGATGATGACCTCCTGCCTGTGCACATAAGGGGGAGTGAAAGACAATGTCAGCACGGCCTGAATTTCCAACTCCAAGCACTCAATTTTAAGCCTCCATGCCTCCTGGCTCTCAGACAGGCCACTCACTGCCTGGATCAGCTGCAGTTGGGGAAGGGAACTGCAATTCTTGGAGCAAAGTCCACAACCTACTCTTCTGTCTCAGCAGGATGAATTCTGTACGAAACACTCTACAGAAATTAAGAGCATAATATTTAATGATGTCTGACATCCTTACATGGCAAATAAGTACTTGGGGTTGCAGGACAAATGACTGTAGGAAGGACATTTGGAGAACGCTCTCAATGTCCTACATCTGAGACAGATTTTTCACAGCTGGCCAGATGTGATCTATCTGAGAACAGTTTGAAGAAGTACTATTTCAAAACTGAGTATTAGGATCCTCCCAAACAGACAAGGCTGTTTCTAAGGTCATTTCCCTCAGACCCAGGATCTACCCATCAGCCAGAATGAATAATAGAGAGGAATCAAGCCATCAACTAAGAACAAGTTTAAGGAGCTTGAAGAATGTGGCCTTGGTGCTACTTTTTTATGCACAGCAGATTCACAGCACCTCTGAGAGGATACACTTCCAAAACTTCTTTTCTTTTCCTGAAGCAGAAATCTTTCTTTTTTTTCATGTAGTTGAAATATTCAGTAAAATACTTCCAGCTTACATGACATATATATATATTAAAGTATATAAAGCAATTGTAAAGTTTTATTTCCAGTTCTGTTTGAAAGCTCTCAGTATAACTCAGACCACTCCAATGATTCATACTCCCTGCAGATGTCTGCTACATTTATCATGTACACAAAATGTTATAAAAATCATTTCACTCTCCATTTGTAAGATAAGAACAGTTTCTGAAAACCAAAATAGCTGTTATGTATTTCCTAGATACATTAGAGTTTAAAAAAAAACAAGGGTATGACTATGACTATATGAATGACTGTATGAATGTTGTTCTACCATTAACTGCAATATTATACCTGGGCTGTTCAGCTTAGACTTTTCCTGTGTCATAATTAATTTTTCATTTAATTCAACCAACTCTCTCAAGAACAAACCCAGTAGTTATAAAAGTTTCATTATGTTAAATAGATACATAAAAGCAGTAACTTAAACTTCCCTTTTCTGATTGCACAATGTAGTAAAAAAGATGAAGTAGTATAGTCACTGAATACTGCCTGACTTCCCCACATGGAAACTGAGCAGGCCATTGAGATGTCAGGGAAATTATTTCCATGAGCAGATTCAGAGAACTCTGTGTCCAAGCAACAAGAAGAGTCTTTCACAGGTATAATATTGATGCTCCAAGACTCAGTATGAAGGATCCTAGTTATTATTTTGAGCTTGAATGCAATACATTCAGAATGGTTATCAGCCATGTAACACCACAGCATAAATATCAAGCATAGTGAAGAAAGTATTTTCTTGTATTTTTGAAGAGTATTTTCTTGTATTTTAAATTGTAAGATGAATACTGATGTGAGCCTTGCAAAGGACACTTGGGTTGTTCCTGGCTGGTCTCTGCCTCTGCTGTTGAGCAGGGAATGCTGACACAAGCTGAATTACAGCTGATCCTGCTGAACCTCCCTCCCCATGATGTCAGGATCTACACAGGATACCTCATCCACTGACTTTAGTACTAGTTCTTGCTCATTTTCTTTTCATAAACAAAGGCAAAATACTGGACAACCTCCTCCACAACCCATTCCAGCAATCAGAGCACAGAATGCACTAAAACAGCAAATTTAAACCATGAGGAGTGTGGTAGAACCAGCCTCTGCTCCAAGCCTGAAAAAGAAAGTTTCAGGTCCTTGAAAACTGAGGACCTCTAGTTTTTCATTTTTTTTTTTTAAGTGAAGGCTCAGTTTTCCTTGTGCCCCATGGGGCATTTCACATTAGTGCAGAGGGAGCTGCAAACACATCCATTAAAAGCTGGGAATCAGCTCTCACTGCTCCTGAGTGATGAACTGACACTTGAGCACAAACTGCCCAGAAGCTTCTCACCAGAAAATGACTGTTAATTCTCTGAGGTAATGGAAGGAAAATCAAACCTTACAAGATTATAAAAATCTATTATCCAAAGCAAATCCTTACATCAGTGCATTAGAAATACCTGAATATGCACACATAGATGGAATTAGCTCTTGGAAAACTCATAGGTATGTATGTTTGTATATGCCCCTCCTAGATATTTCACCCAGGATAAAATAAAATTACATTTTAAAATATAAGAAGAATTTTTAGTCTTTTAATTCTTACCACACAGGAACCCACGACAGATTCTACAAGCCAGAGGCAGCAGGAGTGTCTGGGGTAAGGAAATCCAGTGCTACAAAGGAATACAGGGCAATTCACCTGGAGAAACTATCCTTGCCATGATCATGGAAGTACAGAACCATGGAGATTCCTGTTGCCACCTTAAACATCTGACCCCAGTAATTAATGTGAATTATCAAAAACTAAGCCATGAGGTATTAAGCTGTGTAGTAGAAGAACAAATCCAAACAGAGGATACCTAAAATTCTCCTGACATCAAGCACATTCTTGTAATTATTAGACCCAAGAACCAAAAATAGGATGACAAACTCTCCTATACAACTTCTTAACCTTAGAAAATGAAACATCAATGTAGCTCTTTAAATAGATTATTACTTTCATAGATGATGCACATGTTTTCATTTTCTTCCAGAAGTTACATTAGCCAATTCTAATAAATTAAACTATGTCAACTTGGAAAGAATTGGTCAACAGAGCTCCATGGGAAACCCATCTGTAATATTTTTCCTTTTATTGAGCTACAAAGAATCCAGGATTGTGACTGTTAATGAAGGTGGATGAAACGGAGACAGTGCAGAAAACACCCTTATTTTTGCTAGACTGCCAAATGCATATTTCTGTGAAACAGGACTAAAAATGTAATGGGAACAAAGCTCATTGTAACTCTATAGAGAACAGATTTGCTTGGGTTTTCATAGAGCTCTACTTAGGGACAATTCAGCACTATCCACTCTCAAAATCTTGCTGTTCCTTTTATATTTGTTTAATATATGTTAATTTAAAGGCTACTTATATAATATATATATTTTATATGTTTACATAACTATATTACTTTTACAATAGTCACACAGTTTTCTGTCCTGAATTAAAATCATGGCTTTAATGCTAAACACTTCAATTATTTTCAAATCCTCTCTGCAGATACCTGCTACAATTATAGTTTTAACACCCTTAGATATTTTTTCTCTCTCATTTGTTGATAGCTTAAAAAAAATGGGAAAAAAAGGACAAACACTGCTAACTATTTAACCTATGACCAACCATGGATATTAAATTAATGTAACCAACTTTTATTGAGTTCAAGTCTGTATCTTTTTCAGAAAAAGCTGAATAGAAATGTTATCAAATAGCTCAATATATTTTTTAGCTCTAGCACCATATTCACACTTGTTTTATATGAGGTGGTGGGTGAGAAGTAGTTGTTACACTTGCAGTTTTCCTTTATTTTCTATAGATATTAGGCAACATCTCCTCAAGTTCATGAAGTTTTCCAAATGCTAGAGAATTTCTAGCAAAACAAGACATTCCACGGAGCAAGTCATGGAATATAAAAAGCCACATAGAATCAGTCAAATATACAAACTACCAGCCTAGCAAAATGGCCCCAATTCACACTGTGATAAAAGAGCAAGTTTGTAGAATGTACAGAATCATTGAATACCAATTTATTTCCAGATTTATGCAGAGAATTGCTTTCAGCACAAAGCACTTGCTAAGCATAGTGATTAAATCCAGATACAAGTCAACCAAAGGGCAAGACTTTGCAGTCAAACAAGTATCAGTTTATTTATGAAAACAGATGGCAAATAAACAAATGTTTACCAAGAAGAGCACAATTAACTTGGAAAATAAAAACAACCAAAAAATCAGATCAATTTCATCAATCCCCATCAAATGTTAATAAAGAATGAACGGAAGAAAATCCAGCAGGCCTCCCCAAAACAAATGCATAAATAAAGTCAGCATTATTAAAGTATCAATTCGATGTCCATCTCTGCCAACTTTTGTTGGCAATTTTAAAAGGATTAATTTGCCCTCACTGCATTCCACCCTCTCCAAGGCACTGGGAAAGCAACCTGTCTTTGGAGCAGATGGGTATGGTCCATTTTTGAAGATACTTCTGTGGGAGTGGAGTGGGGAAGGAGGAAATCAGTGAATTTCAGTCATTCTTACCATCTCTTACTGTGTAAATATTTTGACCTGATCAGTAATGTCAAGGGAAGCATGCAGAGCCACAGGAAATAGCTTACATAAATGAACTTTTTAAGCCCTGTCCTCCATCCAAGTGATTAGATTCTGAAAAGCTGTGAACACCAGGAAGGCTAAAGTCTATCCATCAATACCTTTGCATTTCAAGATATATACTTTAAAATTAACATTCATGCTCTCTGAAGGATGAATTACCACGGATGCTAAATCAGACAACAAATTTCAACATTAAACATCTTTTGTTTGCTATTCTGTAGGAGAATTGCAGTAATGCATTGTAGACCACAATGTTATCAGAGCAAAAGTGATTTAAAAATGAAGTTAAATTTCTCAAAGCTACTGTTGGCTTTGAAGTTTTCTTTTTTAACATGAAGCTGCTCAAACCAAGTATCTAGGCAGAAAGAAAAGGAGAAAAGACCATACACTAACAGAATTTAATTTAATTATGTCCCCAAACTGAACACACATGCTAGAGAAGAGTTAATGATCTCTATATTGCCTGATGGCTCCCTGAGGAGCACTTTGCCAATACAGCTCCATTACATCAGACATCATAAAAATGTCTGTGTTGACCAGTAAAAGCCAGGTCTGGTTCTCTTCAAACTCTATCACTCTGGTGGTATGTGAATCATTCTTCCCTTCCCCTCCATACCAGCAAAGCTAGTTCTTTAGTAACTATTTACATTTAATGTCAGGAAAGAAACTTCCTGAGAAATGAAGGCTTCTGAAGATGATCAATTATCATTGCCAGCTGCTAAACAGACAAAAGCACCTGGCACGAGCTACTGTGCATGCCTTTGTGTCTTTAAGGGTTGAGCTTAATAAACCAGGTAAAAGAACCCTTCATTTTATGAAAAATAAACCTCTCTGCATTAAAATTTCAAGCAAAGCCCACAAGCCTGTTCAATATTAAATGCTGATTAAAAAAACCACTGGTTTTCAGCTAGCAGGGGTTGGAGCCATACTTACAGTAAATAATATTACATAATATTATGCAAGAAAGCCAGTAAGGCTCTGGGGATCAGAAACAAAAGCTAAATGCTACAAAGCAGCATCCAGGACAGCAGAAAAAGAAATGTAGTGTTTTTCTTCCATTTCCACTGCACCAGCATCTGCCACATTCAAGCTTAAATGAGTGCAAATGCAATTTAAATCGTTGGCTTCACTCACCCATAAGTTAATTTAAATGTAATGCCTAGCTTAGACTTAGTTCTGAAATCAGAATCAGTACAGAAAGTTAAATATGAACTCAGAGATCTCATCCTGCAGCCACTTCTCATAGCATTTTTAAAGGCTCTTCTTCACAAATGGAAAAATGCTTGCAAGTCCAAGTTCATGGTAAGGAGAACCATGAAGATGTCCCCAAACACCACAGCAAAAGCTCTTTTCTCCATCTGATCACAAAAGCAATAAACACAACATGAAAAGAGGTGCAGAATGGGACAATAAAAGCCCCAAACCATGCAAGTCTGAACAAAAAGTTGCAGAACCACAGGAAATCCACAATCAGGTCAATCTGTGCTCTGGGCTAATTTATTTAGAATACCAATGAAGGCAGAAGAAACTGCATTAAATTAATTTTTAATGGAGACCAAGCTGAAAAATAAAAAAATCCCTAGGTCAACAACAACAAACTGGGAGTAAAGCCCCAAGTTTGTGCTTTTTTTAAAAAAGGAGAAATAATGGTATTTAGGAGATCTTCTCTCACAACAGTTAAGAAGTAAAGAGAGGATCAAAGCATGTCTTGAACTCCTGGTCCTTAGTACTTTTTTAAAAAAAGAGGTAAATAATAAAAGCACAGGACACTGTTTTTCTGCCTCCTTGTTCAAGGCAGGTTATTGTTATAGACTCGTAATAACTGTAACTAACAACTGTACTTCATGATTGCCTTACAAGAGATGCTTGTAAATTCTTTGTGTTTTTAAGTAATAAAGATAAAAAAAGTGCACTGAAAAAATGAATACCCTGAAAGGCAAAATATTATTAAAAAAATGTATCCAACCCCAAACATACTTAGAGGGGCAGGAAAGTAGATCAAGAGGGCAATATCTTAGATGGACCCAGCAGCAAAGTGCTGGAAGTCATGACTAGTTTTTGCTAATAAAAATACTCACCTGTGCATGTGTATCCTCAGGATTATTTGCTGTATTAGGAACAAATTTGTACAACTCCCCAGCAGCTGTTTCTCAGAGGTGTTACTTACCCCAGTTTTATCACACAGACGCAGAGTATGGAAAGACCCCACAGCAAATAATTCTCCATCCCCAGCCCAGGCAAGAGAGGTTATAGGATATTCATGGGGCTGGGAGCTGTACAGCAGGCGTCCGTGACTGTCCCAGACCTGTGAAAAATGAAGTACAGACCTAGATGATCATCCTTTGGCTCTACCTTTACTTAATCTTGAGCTTTCATTTTCCCTCAAGATCACAGAAACTGCAGGAACTCTCCAAGTTATTTCAGTGCCTTTTTTGTAACTAGAAAAATCACATCTATTATAGTTCTAGTTTGTTCCTCATCAGTATCAGCTTGTTTAATGCAACAGACCTTGCTTTGCTGCTGTGGCACATGTTACATTCTTCCCTATAAAATATTTTGAACTCATGAGCTTTGTTTCTTGCAAATTACTGTATGTCTGGAAAATAACCCCCAGGTTTATTCTATTTTCACCTATTTCCCAAACATGTGACATCCCCTCTGCAAATTTCCAGAGATTTTCTCACTGGAATACCAGGAAGACAAGTTAGAAAGTGGAGTAATTTGATTTTAACATTTTTTATTTTAATTTTTTGTTACTTTCTTAGTTGTGCATGTTTTTATCACAGCCATTATACACTCAGAGAAGGACAGAACCAACACATGATACAATTAAAAATAAGTTCCTACTTAAGGGAAGAAACACAATTATGTGGGGTTTTTCTGGATGCAGAATTTTCTAACTAAAAAATGTCCTAAGGGATCCATTAATGCTTCTGCAATAGAAAACAGTTGCTTAATGTCCTCTAATGTATGTAATTACCTTCATCAGTTTATGTTATAGCTTACACAATTTCAAGTAATTTTTTCTATATTTCTACACATTTTCTTTTCAGAGTTTGTTTCACTTGCTTTTTACCTATGTTTATTCTGCCTTATTTAAACAAGTAAAATTCTAATTTTATGCTGCTGGACAAAGTGAGATGTATTTACAAATAAAACACTTTAGGGCAACAGTTTTTTTCTTGAAAACTTAAAGAATCTTATTTAAATTTGAGCTTCCAAGTATTATTAATACTAGAAAACATCAGAATGCCTAATATATTTTTTGGTCATTTTGTTTCCCTAAAGAGTGGACCATTACTCACCTTGTATTTACAGTCTTCACCTGCAGAAATAATAAGATCATTAACTGAGTTCCAGTCAGTTTTTAAAATAAGTCCATCATGGGCTTTCCACTGAAATAGAAGAAAATAAAGTAAACATAGATGCAATAAGTCTGACAACTTCTATTTTTAATATTTATAATTCATTTTTTACTGGCATTCATACACCCCTGTGTGGACCAGGGTTTCCCACAGTACAAATGCACAGATGTTATCTCTTCTGCAGGTAAATAAATGAAATATGGCCTGTATGAAACCATAACAATCTGCACCAAAAGCACATTCTAAACAATTGCTTCTGTATCATTCTGCCTTTTCAGAACAATGAAAAGACTTTTGGATCCTTTCACTTTTCCCTTATTTACTAAAAGGGAAATGTCTAATCACATACCCAGAAAACATCCACAGCAGAAGTTGTCAATTTTTTTTTTTAGTTTAGAGAAATGAACAAATCTCTCCTTATTCTCAAAACACCAACAAAGGGGGGGAAATGAGCACTACGTGGTACCTGGAAAATTTTAGCACAATCCTTTTATGTTTGGCAAAACTCTAGATAAGTGGAAAAGGATTTCTCATGGCAGCATGAGACAACCTTAACATATTAATGATACCTGCAAAACTTGAGCATTGGGCTGAAGAGGTTTAATAATCAGATGCTTCCCTGAAGTATAGAGAACTTTTTCAGAATCAGGTCCCCAGGCTACTGAGTACACTGGTGCTCCTGCAAGCAGAATAAAAGGGAAAAAAACCACACTTCTTATGTCTTAACTGATTGAATTATGCAGGAACTGCTACAGCCATTTCAGGCTGGTTACTTAAAACCATGCATGATAAATTCAGGAGTGGCAGAAAGCCAAACCAGGGGCAAACATTTGTCCTCCACACTTGCCTGCCTGCACTCAGGGCCACATTTATGGCTTCACCTCATGTTTTAGAGAACCACAGGAGCAGAAGGAAGAGACAGACACAACACAGAAAGACAACTCCACAGACTTCAGCTCATGCTCCATGCCCTCCCATCACTCCTCAAAGAAATAAAGAGACCTAGGGTAAAGTCCTGGAGAATTCACTTGAGTAAACCATCAAGCACCTACCACGTTCAACGGGACCACTCTGAGCTCTGAACAAATCAACTCTCTGCAAAGCAAACAATGAATTGGTGGCTTGTTCAACACTACATCTGGGTAACTGAAAATGTGTATGACTTTATTGCTGCTACAGGGATCTCCTCTTCTCATACTGTACCTATCCCTTTTTTCATTGCATCACCCAACCTTTAAGTCCTGGTCTGTCCCAGCAGACTCTGACTACATTTAACACTTGCTTCTTCATTTCATACCCTCTCTAAAACCACCTCTGAAAGAACTAAAATCACCAAATTTCTTCTATTATAAGATTTCTTCTTGAGGCAAATCATCTTCATAACTAGACAATTTTCTTTCTTCAGCTTCACTGAACCTTGAGTATATACTCCCAATTGTTTTTGTTTCCCCACTTTTAAAAGAAAAATATGCCCAACTTATTCCAAGGTATAATTGAGCAGAAAAATATGAGAGTTTAGGCTCCACAGTTAAGCTTCTAACAAAACCCCAAACATCCCATGAACAAGCAGCTTTACAAAACCAATGACAACAAGCAGAACTAGAAAGAGTGGCCCACAGACTTCACAGATTTCTCCCAATGAGTTGAAAACATCTTTTTGCGGACTGAAAACTCCAGAATGATTTATCTAGACTAAAGCTGACTGTTCTGTTTTAAAATCATGTTATGTTGCAGTTTTCAAGTGACCTTTTTTTGAAAACAGAAGTAAGAAATTACATGGAAAAAGCATCCAGGAAAAAAAAATATTTAAAAAAATAAATCAGACCTGCCAACTATGCAAATATTTTCCATAGTACTTGACAGGATTAATCTCCCCTGAAGAAGAAGAATCAAAGTGTCACACTACTTGATTCCTTGCAAATAAAACTAAGAAAATTAAGTAAAGAGTAAATTTCTATCATAGCAAAAGCCCTGGAACAAAGCACAGCAACTTCAGGATGGTCTCCTCAGGGCAAGATGTGGAAACAGGGGATAAAACTGCCAGGAGGGAGACTGCACAGCAAGTCCCTGTAAGACCATTGCTTTTATTTTTTTAACAACTTAGAATCACAGAATCACAGAATGGTGAAGGTTGGAAGGGACCTTCAAGATCATCAGGTCCCAACCTCCCTGCCAGGAGCAGGGACACCTCCCACCCGACCAGGCTGCACAAGCCTCATCCAACCTGCCCTTCAACACCTCCAGGGAGAGGTCAGCCACAACCTCCTTGGTTGTGCTTCCTTGGACTTGCTTCCATATCTCCTGAAATGGGAAAGAAAAGGCTTATTCCAAGCATCTGCTTTTCTCCAATACACTTAATATTCTCACTGATGGAAATGAGGCCTTTGAAGCCACGACTGGATTGTCTAAACACAAGCACTGATGTGATCTGATGCACCCAGGGTACCTCGAGCTACCCACGTGGAGCTCACAGAGACACCTCGGGAGCTGAAGGACATCACCTCCTGCTGGAATGGGTCTGGAGGCAGGACAGCCCCACCAACCTCCAGTGGCACTAAGGGCACACTTACATGAACACAACCCCAAAAGTTCCATTTGAGAAGTAAGAAACCTCAGGAAGAGCAACTGTTACCACCTAAGTATTGGTATTTGACTATTTCATCATTTTATAAGAGGAAAATGGAAAGAAATCCTCCTAAATTCTCAGAGATGTGCACTTCTTAGGGAGCCATGCAAACTTCAGCTGATAACTAAGTATCAAATTGATCAAATTAATTAAAACAGAGAAAATAGGTATATTATTTTTTTTTACCTCTATCCTTCAGGGTAAGAAAAACCCCAAAGGCTCAAAAAATGCTCTTACAGGGTAAAATTTTCAGATCCACTTTTGGCATGTGAAGTTCCATTTCAAAAAATGACTGAGGAATACCTTTTCATGGGAATATTTTTGTGATATTTAGACACTTAAGTGATTAAACTGCTATATCAACTACCATCATCATCTAGTATCTTACCACGTAAGCCTTTGAATTTTCTCTCTGAACAAAGCTCTGATTTTTGGATGGCCACTAAACTTGATTTGAGCTCCCAGATATTCAAACTCTGAACTGAGATCTGCTGTCACTGCTTCTGAATATTTTTTTAACTTTGCATATCTTCTTTTAGGAAGGCATTTATTTTATGTTATTTAAAAATACAGAATGATGGAACTTTTAAAAAACAAGTCCTCAACCATTACAGAAGACAACTCATAGAAACATACAACACACAGTAAGTAAATCTGGCACCAGCTCTTTTCCTACTGGCAGCAATTTAGGTTGAAAATGACATAAATTCTGTCACCAGCTGTACAGAAATTCTAAATAAACTAATTTTTGTCCTGCTCTAATGCTGATTGAACAATCAGAAGACTTTTATATTTAAACCAAATGTTTAACTTTTTTATGATGGCTGACTACTTAACCACAATTTCCAGGGCTTAACAGCAGGAGCTAAGTTAACTCATTTCCTTCTGCACTTAACAAGAACTTGGTTGGGAAAAGGCTGCCAACACACTGCATGGCTGTGGAAAGGAACATTCAGCAGAAGAGACAAACTGCAGCCAGTTCTGCATTGGTGAAAATGCTTCAGGAACAAATACTCTCTGAGAAAAGAAGGGAGAAATGCAAAAAAGGTGAACTGAGGGAAGATGTCAAGCAGGAGGAGCAGCATGAAGCAGGCAGGGTGGGCTTTTCCCGTCTCAGTGCTCTGCTGGCAGATGTTCATCCCCAAGGAATCGTTCCCAAGGCCAAGGAGCACAGGGGGTTGAGGGGGAGGGTGACAGAGCTGCCACCCCCACGCTGCCAGCCACAGCAGACACTTCAGCAATTGCTTCAGTCAGTCTGGGTGAGACTTGCACAGGAGCAGAAACATTAATCCAGACCGTTTATGTGTCTCTGGAGCAGCACAAAAAATAGGAGCTCCATGTGGAATGCAGCTGTCCCTTCAGAAGTTCCACTTCACAAGCAGTACGTTGTCATGACACCATTTGCATTGCAATGGTTGTGATTTTCCTTCTATTAACCCAAAAAGGCAACGTAGACACCAGTTCTTCATGTTACTCCTTGGTGATCATTCAACATAGTGGCTACTGGAAGCCCATCAGAAAGTCAGCAGGGCCAAAAGGTAAGTAGTTCCTGGAGGTAAGGTCTTATGAGCACTAGAGGACAAATAAAATCTGCAAGGCAGGAGGCAGAAATGACCCGAAGGACTAGAAATCCATCTGAGGTGAACTGGTAGAATGTGTGGCACAGAAACACTAGGTCTGTGGATAATGATATTTAAATGATAAGTAAGTGTCATCTTCTTTGATAACAGGAAGTCTGGGCTTCACTGAGAATCAAAAAGCACTTTGAGAGCAATGACTTGGTCTGCACAGTTGGTGTGTATTTCCATACAGGTTATGGTGAGGTCCTTCACCAAGTGCTCTTCAAGAAAATTTTCATGGCACAAGAAATAAAGTCATCTTAAGGATTTAAAATATTACTTTCCTGCGAGGAATTACTCTTGTCCTGACTGGAATTAGGGACACCAAACAGTTACAAGGATTGAAGGAGCTGCCCTAGCACTTCAACACTTGGGGTGGATCCATGAAGCTTGCTTGCCCTGAAGATCTCCAGACCCTGGAGTACAAGTTACCAGCAAAGCTGCCAGCTTCACTGGTGGGATAAGCTGCAGAAATGGTGCTACACAATAATCTTGGTTGTAGTGAGAAAGGCACACCTGCACTCCACTTGATTTTCAGCTTGACCAACACACTCAATTCCATAGAGGACTTAAAAGGGTTAAAGAGCCAGTGGTTTACAAACCTCAACAGTAGCAATGTTGGAGAGACATCTCAGGAGAGGCTATTCAACTGTGGGCTCAGCAGAGGTCCTGCTAACCAGATGTTGGGCCTGAGAAGGACTCAGTGCAGGTGGCACCACTGCCACTACAGACCTCACCTCAAACAGCTTCAGTGTCAGGGTCTACAAAACACTTCAAAAATTCATGCTGGTACAGCCATGTTTTCTTTCAATTGTGGACCTTCAGTACTTTAGACATCCTGCTCTCTATAACCCTGTGGCTCTCTCCAAAGGAGCACGGAACTTGCTGCAATGTGTACTTCACAGAACTCAGAGAAATCCTGCTTTAAGCATAATCATGTGGGCTACCAGCATATACCAAAGAGATGCATCAAAAGAAATCACCTCAGCAAAACAGATCAGGGCACTGTCAGCTGGAAGCCCAAAGGATTGCAAATAAAGCATTTTTAAAAAAAAAACCTTTCGGAAAGGAGGAATAAGAGGAAGAATATTAAGATAATCTAAGGATGAAGAAGGCTCAAAGAATCATAGAATGGTTTGAGTTGGAAGGGACCTGAAAGCTCACCCAACCCCCCTGAGTGGGCAGGGACACCTCCCACCAGCCCAGGCTGCTCCAAGCCCCATCCAACCTGCCCTTCAACACTGCCAGGGATGGGGCAGCCACAGCTTCCCTGGGCAACCTGGGCCAGGGTAGAACAATGTAGCCACAGCTGCAATATTAAAGCTTGAGGCTGAATAAAATAGAGACTATGGGGTCACACTGACTTCCTTCCATACAACAGCATGATGGAAGGACATGTGGCCACAAAGCTCCATATAAGTACTGAAAAAGCTAAGAAAGGGAAAAATGTATGTTTGTGTTTTTGTAGTGAATAAAAATCCAAAGATAGAACAGGCATGTGGATCATCATCTGAAGATAAGAGCCTGAAAATTTATTTCTAATACAAAGAGTGGAATGAGGAGAAAGAATGTTAGCAATGGGAATCCTGTCATTTCTCAGGGAGATGATAAAGGAAGTGAAAAACCAGCTTCAACATGATATACCTCTCTTAAATAACATAATCATTGCAGAATCCTACTCTGATCCCAGGTATGTCAGTAGCTTACAGAGGGGTCTGTGGGAATCTGATCCTATAAATGTCAAGTTTAAAGGGTTTCTGAGCCTCACAGGATCTTATCTTAAAACACAAATACAAGAAGACAATTATTCCATGGGGGCTCAGCTGTATTTTTATACTGTACCAGAACCTCTAAAAAACATAATCAATGAAAATTCAGCTTGCATATTTCAAACTAGAATATGTGTCTTACTTTACAAGCTTCATCAAACCTCAGAGAAGCACAGTTAAAACATGAAAAAGCTTGAAACACCATCAACAGTGAAGAGTGTGTCCTTCAAATTATTATTATTTGGGTTTTTTTTGCAAAAACTACTTTTCAGTTGGCTTATCTTTTGACGCTGTAAGCATGAAAAAACATTACATCTAAATAGGAACTTCCTTAACAGAATTGAAATACATTTTACATTCACTCCTGTGGTTAAAATGCCTTCAACAGGTTGAAAGAATGTAGATAATTTGTTTTAGAAAGAGATAAGGGTCTGACATTTAACCCAACCCCAGGTGCATGTGGTTTCTTAAAAAATGTCAAAAGGTCACATGATTTCAATGTATGAAGTCTGAAAAACAAAATCTAGCACAGTATCTTCACTGAAATGGTACAAAAATGCTAGAAATTATGATTATAAAAAACCAGCATTTTAAAAATGCCAAGCATGGTTTGTATAAATAGCTATTTGCAGCTTACACTGAGGCACTTGACAATCATGTGATTTTAAATCGACTTAAACACAAATAACTGGAATGCTCTAGTGTGCATAAAACTAGTAACAAAGCCAAGATCAAGGGTAGGTCTCCATGGCCCCAGCTCAACAAAGAACTTCAGCACAAGGATGGTTTCACTTCAGTAGGACTGTTTGCATATACTAAATTAGTTACTGGCTTAAATAGATGAGCCAAGGGCTGTGGAGAGTTTTAAAGTTCAGAGGAACCAACCTACATGCAACTTCACATCTTCCAAGCATTCTTGCAATGTTTTCAGAGATATTTTTTCAGTTTCATCATAAGAATCTGTCACTTGGCATTAAAAACTGTATTTATTTTTTTTTTTATTCTTCAGCCTCTCCAGAATCCTTAGGGTGGAAATGAAACTACTGTCTAAAAATGTTTCTATAGTAATTTTAATTTAAAGATTTAAATTTTTTAAGATAATAATCTTATTAAAAATTCAGCTCCCCTGTATTCAATTATGATTTGCATTTAATTTTAGTTCAATTTATCCAGGCCTTAAGATCCTTAAACAACCCATTACTGCCAGACTGAGGGTCTGCTATTTCAATATATTTCATAATACCTCAAATTAAAATGTTCTAATGAAACTAAGAAAATCAACTTACCTTGCTGAGCCAAAGTGGATCTCAGCATTCCAGTTTTAGACCAGATTTTCACTTGGCCATCTTCCCCAACTGTAAAGTTATCACAGCAAGAATCAACTTAAATGCAATAATAAATCTAACAGAGCAGCTGTATCTATCTAGGAAACACCAGCGTTAAAATTAGTCCAAGTCTTCTTGCAGGTAACTATGGGTTATGTAGCCTTCCTGCCATGCAAATAGTGTATTAAGGAAAAAATACTTAAGACTGCTATTCTGCTCTTATCAACAAGTCTCTTCCTCTCCTGAAAATCCCCATAGTCTTCTTATCTGAAGCTGCTCCTGGGAAGAGAAAGCCCATCACTATTTAAGCATCTCAAGTTCTGTATTTTTGAGTCAGCACTGTTAGGACTTTTCATCTTGCTACAGCTCAACGACCCAGAGACTGATTAAATGAGTCTCTGAGGAGTTTGAAGAGAGCAGGAGCAGATTTTATGTATTAAACTGGAGGCTTCAGAGTTGATAAATGGTGGAACTGAAGATAAACTGAAGGCTCCGTTTGGAAGGCTTAGATTTTAGAACATAACTGTGTGTTACCAATAAAGTTTACTTACTAAAGATTAAGTTCTTATATATTATACAGCATGGCTGTATATACATTATTTCCTAGTGTCCTATCATATTTAAAATGTACAGCTCTGGGCCTTCATTAAAGCCTCTCAGACTCAATAAATGAGGAAAAAGGTGCACCTGGACACTTCATGCTGTTCTTCCATTAAAAATAATTTACTTATCAGATTTCAGGTTTTATATCTGGCCAATGGAGCCTTTAAATGCTTACAAAGTTTAACAAAAAAAAAAAATTAAAAAAAAATTGTTTTGAACATTTGATACCATGAATAATGTTTTTATTGAGACAGTATCATAAATTATTCACCTTCATTAAAGTATAGTTGGGGTGCCAGAGTAGTTGATGTTCTCAGAGTACACTGTTTGGATGTGGTGATGAATTCCCACACTCCCCATAAATGTCATGCAGTCTTTCAAAAAAAGGGGGACAAAACGTTTGAAAAGGCAATTTTGACTATTTCCTGAGGCAAATCTGTCTTTAAAAAGAACAGTATTTCTATCCCCCTGGGATTTCAGAGGAACATGAAGCAGCATTTTAGAGGCAGACCGAGTCTGGAAACAAGCAGATCCAAAATTATCTTCGGTACTTCTGGACTGAGTTGGAATTTTTCCAACAAAATCAGCTGTCCTAGATCAACAAGAGGCTGCAGAAAATCCTGACACCACCAGAAATCCCACCAAGGAGAAATATATCACAGGAAATTTAATTAGCTTCCCCCTTACCATCGAGATAGAAGTTTTTGACAAAAATGCCCAAAGCAACTAATTACTAAAAAATTTAGAACAAAAAGACATGTAGAGATGCAGATACTAGGAGACCACTCATTCTCCCAGCCTCAACAGAGGACAGTCAGACTGCAGCTGGATCTACAGCCCTCCTAGTAATTAAGAAAGAGAAACACAGGAACATTCGAGATGCTCATGAGGCCTCAGTCAACTTTGCTGGCTAAAATAACCCAAATGTTCTGTGCAGGGATGGAAATGTATTGACTTAGAAACCTTTTTTTTGGTAAAAGAAAAAAAAAAATCAAATATTCTCCTTTATGAAGTACAGAACATCTACAAAAACATCTAAGCATTTTGATATTAAAAACATTTACTTTCAAGTAAACAGGATAACATCTAAATAGGATTACTAAAGAGATAAATGTTTTAACTAGGTTTTCTATTGATTAAAATAGACATCAGCCTTTTAAAACAGCATTAATCACATAGTGCAAAATTAACTTCTATTATATGAGGTGATAATAACCCCAGTGACAATGAAGACACAAAAAAGTAACTTATTAGAGCTAACTTAATTTATATTGTTGACTTTGTGTTTCCGTTTCCCCCCTTCTCATGAGAACTTCAAGCCAGACCAGTGTGTGAGCACTTTCTAGACTCAGTTTTACTCATTCAGGTTCAAGGTAACTACGCTATAAACTATGAAACTTGGGATTACATCTTCTAAACACGTGGCAAGGACTAAATTATTGTTCCAAAACACTCTGTTCTATTTATCCCATCCCATACTTGCACTCTACACATTTAATGGAAAGCACTTCTCGTAAGTTTGGTTTAATGTTATATTTTTGTACCCTTACCTTTCTTCATGGCATGTCAACTTGGGAGATTAAAAAAATCCAAAGGCTTTTTTTGAAAGAGCTCCCCTGTTATTTTAGTTTCCCAAACACTTGGCACTGTAGGAGGGCTTACCTGTGACCAGTGCTGTTCCCTCGGAATTCCACCGTCCCGCCAGCACAGCCCCAGTGTGTGCTTCTATGCTTTTCTCCACTCTCCCTGATCTTGAAATCAAGTGGAACTTCCCTAAACAAAAGTTCAAGATAGAAACAGTGCCTCAGCTGTTGTGACTGGGTGGTTAGACTGTAACAGTACAGTCTGTTAAAAATGCACACAGAAAACACGATGAAGAAACCAACAACAAAAAAACCCAAAATACGCAATTATGTTGTTCACAACTAGGATTAGCCCAAACAAATGAGCTCTTGCAGAAGAACTACTTGTAAACTAGCTACAATGTTGCTTTTTAATTTTCCTTTTGGAATGTATAATCCTTTTTTTCCCTATTCACTTTCCTTCTGTCCCTCGAACAGTTTGTTTGCAGGTCTCTCTGGGGACCCAACTGCCTGATGTTATTTCATGGTCTGGAAGCCACCAAACAGAGGTTTACACACTGCAGCCCAGGAGAGTTCTTTTGTTTTCTTTTGCAGGATCTGAAAAATCACTCAGCACCAGAAGGATAATGGAAAAGCTCAAACAATCTGAGCATGGGTGAGAGCCTTGCTCTGAGGAAGTATCACTGCCTGCATTATGGAGCTGTTATGGAAATTCACAGGAGCCAAAAACAAAGCTATTAATGATTTCAACAGAAGCATGAGGAAGTCTTGCTTTCCAAATGAGGGATGTTGCTTAAATCCAGGAAGATCAAATTTAAACTGGACCAAAGAGCAGACAAAGGAGGACTTGGAAACATGTGGCAGAACAAATGCACAGCCTAGAATAGTTCAGTGATTCCAATTAACTGCTTTCAAACCAAAACTCTTTTAAAATTCTTGTATCTAATCTGCCAGAGAGTGAACCACCACAAGCAATTTCCAGAGTGACCAGAACTCTTTGAGACACCAGGATACAGATTCCTCACATTTGTGTGTGCAAATGCTCCATCGCTGAAGATGGGATAATTTTTCCATTAATACACCCTGCTTGGGAATACAAATAACAGACCAGACCATACCTAATAAACAAGAACCAGAAGTACCCCCCAAAAAAACGCCAACAACAAAAAGCAAAGCCAGAGTAAAACCAAAGAGAAAGCATTCTGGTAGATCTGTCAGTAAATAACCATGAAAAATACATCAGGGCTCTCCAGACTATTGTTCAAATTAATACAGTCACACTTTGTCTTAATTTTACTTTTAAGTACATCAACAAAGGCACCATCATCCAGCCCAAATCTCTGCCAGTCAAAGACTTCCAAGCAAAAGATAATATTAACACTGAACAAAAAGAATGGTTTGTGTAAATCAGATTATTAGAAGAGACCATTTAAAATATAATACATAACTACATATTTTTGCTTATCTTTATCACTTATTTTCATATTTACTAGAATACTCTGAACAGTTGGCTGATCTCATTTTTCAATCACAGAACTAATATTATTACTAAGACCACTTCTTTCTTATGCAGTTAATTTTTAGTTCCCTAAAATTTTCAGAACTGGTATTCTACCCTTAATGCATTATGTTCCTTTATAAATCTAAATTATATTTAATATAATTGATGCATTATTCATTTTATAGAATATCTCTCAGGTCTGAATTATTTTTTTGTGGATAAGCAATCACTGGCTTCACAGGAATTCAATGGCTAAATGCTGTTTTCTCCAATGAAATGCTCAGAATGGCCTTTTCTGGTTTTAAAGAAATACATTAAAACCCAGGTTTTATTTTCTGATCACCTGTCTTTTTTGATGCATAGTGGACTTGTTCAATCTGCAGCCAAGACCTTTTTCATTGCAGAATTCTTAAACCTGTTGTGACCACAGGACTGGGAATGTTCTCATGCCATCACCTAAGTGATCCTTAAGTGGCCGAACTCTTCATTGCCATTATGAAGAGATTTCACTAGTTTCACTAATTGCAAAAAAAACCCCAAACAGAACAAAACACCCCAAAGCTTTCCAAATTGGGAACTAAATTATACAGAGATCCTGGTCCAAGGCAGCCATCAGCTCTCAGTATCCAAACCGAAATGTTCAGAATTACTTTTTTAGGGGCACGAAGAATTCTGTGGTGCTGTATATATTGAAACGATGACTTCCACCAACCTAGGTAGAATCCATGAGGCCTCAGTGCTTCTGTAAGCAAACCCCTCAATACGTTAATAGAAAAAATAAATTAAAATTAAATAACTGACAGTTGGCAAGCAACTGAATACTTCCGTTTAGCTACATTATCAGGAAAACTATGGGCCACGTCACAGAGCAGAGGATAAAATCCCATTTCACGGGGAAACATTCAATTTGTTTACCAGGCTTTTGCATCCCTTCCCACTCCACAGGCTCTTAGTTTCTTTCACAAGGCACCTTTCAAACAGGGAAACAGAGCAAACTGTAGCCTCGCAGGAAAACATCCAGCTGCGTATAAATGTGGGTTTACCTTGGGCACTAAGATGGAATTCATCTGGAAAAACTGTCATCAGGCAGTTTCAAACCTGTATGATAATACTTCTGCAGAACAGGGCCAAATCAAGTTTTCATGGGTATCATCTTTACTTCTGCAACCTCTTTCCTTTTCCATCCCGTGGGTTTATAACTGTTGACAGTCAAATGCTGTGGCCCACTAGCCACTGCTCTTCTCATTGCATTCACACATGGAGGTTGCTCCAAAAGCAATGTTTTGTTGGGTTCCTCTGCCTTCTGCTCTTCAACTTAACACTGAGGTAGCAGAGGCTTTCAAATTAGAACTTACTGCCTCATGCACAACTAAGGGGAAATGTTATATGGATGCTTGGAGTAGATAGAAGTGATTCAACTTCATCTGACTTTACATCTCAGATTTGTAAAATACTGCTTCTTTGTTTTTATAAAGTCCTGAAGCCAGAAGCTGCCCTCAATCTTCAAGTGACTCTGCAGTTTTGGAGGAATGTCAAGTGGGAGATTAGCAGGCTATTCAAATACAGAATATAAAACATGTATGTTTTGTCCATCACTTTTCATAGACTCTTAAATGCTGACCTAAGGTAAAATTATCAATAGCATTAAAAGTTAGAAAAGCAGGTCTATTCCCTTGTGATTTGTGCTTAATAAGCAGTTTAAAGCTGAATATATATATTTTTTATCTTTGTAAAAAATCAGCAACAAGATCAATGTAAATAGGAAGTAAAAGAACAATATCCCACAAGAGATGCAACTCGGAAGAAAACCCCAGAGGATTAAATTTACATTTACTCTAATTTCACAAACATCTGGAGTTCAACCAGGAATGAATGCAACCCTGTAAAGACATTATACTCCATTTCCATTGGATTCAGCAAGTTTCCAGGAATCCTTATCACAGAGATGAATTGGCTGTTGCAGGAAAATTGCAGGCTTGACACGTAAGGGGAGCTATATGAGTTAAACAGATTTTTTTTAATATAAGGTTTTTAGAAAACAGCAGTTAAGCATCTCAGCTTGTTCATGCACTTTTACACTGCAATAATTCACTTGCATATGCAAAAAAAGATCATCTTTGCAAGACATGTTGTCTTTATTGAAAATGCTAAGTTACACCAGGAGGTGAGAACTCAGAAGGTTTTTACATGTGAGCTTTTCTCTCAATTTGTTCTTTCACAGATAAGGTTAGCACTTTTTTTGTATTTCAGTTTCACTGAAAAGAAATAGATAGATGATAGATAGATAGATAGATAGATAGATAGATAGATAGATAGATAGATAGATCAACAAACAAATTTTAAAAAGCTAACAAAACAAACTCAACACCAAAACCCTATGATTTTTTGGCAAATAAATCTCCTGAACAGTTTTCCAGAAACGGAATGTTCAGGATGAGTTCACCAATCAATGTTAAGAGCTTATCCCTTGGTCCTCACAACTGGTTAACTACATAAAATCCCTACAAGAGAAAAGATTAAGTACTAACTTGTATTGTCATCTGTGAACTAACTATGGCAGAAATAACTCATTCTATAAGTAAGAGCAAACCAAACCAACTTGTGTGGCTGGACACAAGTCCAGTTTCTTAGGGAACAGAACTTCAAGGGAAAAAAGTTTCTAAGTCAGTTTCTTCATCTAGTTCTGTTTATGTTTTCGACTCTTTGAACATACACACAAACTGGGATTTACTCTGTTCACTTCAAGAGAAATTACATCCTATCTTCCTCCCACAATGTCACGTTATCTTCCTCCTGCAGAGTATCTACTGCTTTGTATCATTCCTAGAGCATCTAGTTTCAATAGCAAGGCCCCAGATGTCCAGAAGGAATGTAAGGGCTAAGTACAAACTCCACTCACTGAACAATACAAAATTATCTAACGACTGGACTGGCTTGAAGAACTAAAGGATGTGTCATCTTGGGAAAGGGGGAAGTTAGTGACTTGCAGACCTTGATCAGATAATACCTATCCCAGCTCCTTCACCCTTAAGATCATGAGCTTCAGGGATGTGCTGAGAACTGGACAATTTGTTAAAAGAAAAAACACATTTTTAAAAAGAAAAAAAAAAACAAAAACCAAACCCAAATGAAAAAAAAAACAACCCACTGCAATAAAGTTGGCAAAGGAAGCCAAAACAGTTTATACTGCATGCGAGCAAGAAACAGCTGCATTAAAAGTGAAAGTTAATCAAGCTGATCTCCAAAAGCTGGACAATGCTGGAACTGATAGACTCTCAAGCACGTATGAATTCTAGCAGAGATGTAACTACGTGATCATTTCCATGTTTCACACAATTTTTTTCTCAAGCACTAATCTTTTCTAAGTGCTTTTTACTGATACAGAGGAGACACCATTTTCCTGACCTTCCTCTCACTGTGTCTTGTAGCTGAAATCTTGATATAGTCATTCCACATTAGCTAGAATCCTAGGATGGTAAGTTCAGGTTAGATTTAAAAAAAAAAAAAGAAAAAGTTTAGTAAAAGTTATAAGCAGTTGAACAGAAAAGTGCCAGTCAACTGTCAATGCAACGTTCAAGCAGAACATGAAATATTAACCTACTATTTTAATGACACTGGAAAAGTGACTGAATAAATTCATAGATCTTACGACAGTTGCTCCTCTGCTTGCTATTTAAACATACAATTCAGAACTTTATAGAAACTGGCCATTAGAAACACAAATGTGGAAAGTGAGACAGAAAAAGAAAGTGGGGAAAAAGCATGGAATTAAGAGCAGCAGCTGACCTACCAGAATCCCTCCATCCCTTTATCATTTTGAACGGAAAAGAATAGAAGTCCCACAGAAATCAGCTCAGTTAATATTAATCACTGACTGGCATTCTGAAGAACATCTTTATTCAGGCAAAGCCCCCCCCCAAAGCACAATACTATAATGCATGCACATATTAATTATACAAAGAAATCTTCCTTCCAGCTCTCACAAAAGCTTCCATTTCCACCTCCAGAGCTGTATCAGCAACACTTCCTTAGACCCAGCTGCCTAAAATTCACAGTAAAATTCAGCACCAAGTACTGCAAAAATTTTGAAGCTACTTGGTCAAATTTCTCTCCTCATCTTCCCTCCCCACATATAGCCTAGGAAGCCACAGGAGCCAACCTTCAGACACTGCCCAAAAGATGTCCTGTAAGTTCAGTGCATTTATTCCTTAGGAAGTCCTGAATACTTTGAAGAAACCTTAACCTCCACTCTGTGAACTGAACTCTCCTAATTTTTAAGTGCAACTATTGCCAAAAGTCAGAGAAATCAACAAAATTTCATGCAAGGGCTGAATTTCCTCTGCCTCCTTCACATCCACATGAATTCTCTCCATCAGTACAGAAAGCCATGCTGGATGTATCAGCTCCAGACTGCTAAAGCCCAGCAACGAGCCTTCTGTTCCCAATCAAGCTCACTGTTAAGTCAGCCAAAAGCCTACAATAAGTTCCCCTCACCAAAGAAAAACATACTAGACCCACAGATTCAAGGTTCTGGCCAAAACATGGGCAGAAGTTAGCTGGAAATTATCCATCAGTCCCATTAAAAATATCAGTAGGCCCCATTAAAAATATCAGTAGGCCTCTGTGAAAGCCATCAACAGGGTCATGGGCAGAGGGCCATTATTATCCTGATGGAAACACTCTACACCAACTGACCATGATGATCTGTTCTGCCTGAAAAAGCTGGCAGAGATTTAGAGCAGTTTACTGCAGTGCTGAGAAACTCCCATCGCTAACATTAACGCAGAAACACAACTTGATCACCAAGATCTTTGACCACCACAAAAGAATAGAAAATAAGTTTAGTATGTTGATGTAATTTGCTGTTTTGTGCCACATTACCACGACTACCAGCAGGATAATTTGTCTTACTCTGAAATCTCCAACAGCATTATCAACCAAGTAAAACACAATGGTATAAAAGGTTAGAATTGGTGTAAGAACTGTCCAGCTTCTGCAAGCACCTCATACAGCTCTTCTGACTCACCCATATACCAGGTTCTTGGATGTAAAGTCTCAGAGATCATTTGGAAAACAACACACCAACCCCACCAGTAGGTTCTTGCCAGTGGCTTATCAGTTGGGCAGTCTCAGTCTACATTAGGGACTTGTTTCTTACTAGAATTTTTATTCCAACACAACTTTTATAACAGGGTAAATGTAAACCAGTAGATTTTGTCAAGAATCAACCCCTTTTTAAAACTGGTAGGTTCAAGAATAAACACCCTCATCTGAACTGCAGTGTTTCCACACAATAGGTTCTGTGGAACAGAAATGAAATGGGGGTGTTAAGAAAATTTTACCATTAGTTTTCATGTTTTGTTCAAACAAAGAATTAGATCAAGAAGCAGACACCATATGTTTTTCCTTCAGGAAAAAAGGATGAGGGGAAAAAAAACCACAGCAAACAAACAAAGGAGAAAATTTGCACAGAGAATTCCTGATGGCATGGAACATCACCCTCATTCCAGTACGAAGGAGACAAACTCTGGCCCGAACAGTATGGACTGCTCGATAATAAATGTAAAATAATAATGAAACCATTTACTTCATATTTTTTCACTGAACTGGGGGTTTGAGCATATCTGCCTTCACACAGGAAGAAAACTGTGACTGTGTGCAAGTCAGGCAAAATCAATTCCCAGTCTCTCTGGGGAGGAGGAAAAAACCCCAAGCAATCGTCAAACCTCATTGCTTCAAGCTCCCTTCCACAAAACAGAATCCATAAACTGGATTACAGCAGCTACTATATTGGATCATACAGTCTAGGATTAGTACACTAGTATCCAGGACAAACAGCAGCATTCTGGACATACATCTGTAGATATAAATCTGCCAGTATAGTGGATGTGTAGATGAGTCTTACATCTCTGACAACAGCCAGAGCTAGATGCTTCAGTGGGATATTTAAGACTCCATAGAAGCCAGATACAAGACATGCTCTTGTAATATGTCCAAGAAATGGACTGCACTGATATTAAACATCGTGGTTAAGCAATTTTGGTAACTTGACCATCAGTTTTCATAACTACAAATGCTCTGGTCTCTCAGCAGGCACACAGTGCAGACATATTTAAAGCTACTGGTTGATGAAACTGAAAAAAAGGATGGTAGAAACTGACCTGCCATAAAAAACATCACATATATGCTGTAAGAAGTATGTTTGATAATGCTGTATTGGAGGAAAATGCAGTGATACAGTGTAGCAAATACAAAGCAATTAGTCTGACACCAGCTGGAGTGGTGCATGGTATTTGAAGGTGCTTTACTGCAGACCATTTAACTGCAAATAATTTCTTATATATGCAACATGAGCACAAAAGGGTATGAAATTATAAATATTTTAAATGGACTTACCATCAGAACTTGTTAGAACAAAGGTCTCAGCATGGGACTGCTTCTTCCCACCTATACTTCGGGGAAACCAGTGAAGATCTATGGGATAAATATCATCTGGAAGTTTCACTACTCGGGTTGTCTCACTAGTTAAAAGGTTCCATTTCATAATTTGGTGATCATCACTGCAGGAATATAGCTCGTCAGCTGTAGTCCATCCCACACAGCTAACTAATTCTTTATGTTTAATTAAATTAAGGAAGTCTAAAATTTTTAATTATGAAAAAGAAGCTTAGAAAATATCTCATCTAGGTTATACAAAACTAGAAGGAACAGTACAGGAAGATTATTTTTACAAGATTCCATGGAATGTTTAAGAAATAATTTCTGGAAAAGAGTCTATTCAGAATTAATATGGTGTTCTACAGTTTATTCTGAGACAAAGGATATGCTTTGGTTCCTTTAAGAGTGAAGTCTTCAGTCTCATTTCAGTTGTTCAGATGGAACACTAAAACAAATAGTAAGTATAGCTGTAAGAAACCAAAACAAACACAGATGTACAAGTAGCCAAAATGAAAAGGGAAGACACTAACACCAAAATAAAAAGTTTTTAAGTAAGTAATGTGGCACTAGTGCTGTGGAAAAATAAACACCAAACCAGACCTGAGTTTAAAGGGAGTTCTGTTTGTGTAGCAGTCAACTGTATATTTATCTGGTTGCTTAGTATAAACACACCAGGCAATTCAAAAGTGATGCTAGGAACATATTGATGAAAGAATCTCTATTTTAAAATAATTGTATCTCTCATATTTGAATGTCGAATTTCCTTCTCCTACCCTTACCCAAAAAATGCACAGGGAGCCTCATCATCAAGGCATTTAAAAGGGGCCTAAGCTTGTCCTAAACTTTGAAAGCAGCCTTGACATGTGCAGGGTGGGAATGCTGTTCTTCAGCACCTGCACGTCCCGCTGAGCAGCTGCAGGGCTGGTTTCTGTGTCCCAAGCTCTAAACCTAAATCCCCAAACACAAACCCTAAGATCTGTAGACAGCAACGGAACAGCATGGGGTAAAGCAGCATTTATTCCGCACGGCAATGCAAGCCTCTCTCCTGCTTCACGGAATACCTCCCGCGTGTTTGGATCTTACCTGCCCCTGCTTTCTGTGCACACCACACCTGGCTAAGCCCACCTTTCCAGCGGCCGCTCGGCAGGTTTGAACCGTTTCTTTCTCACGCAGTTTCAGCAGGCACCTCGCTCCCACCGCCAGCTGCCAGCCTGCGTTCCCTCCCCGCTCCCACCACACGGAGTTTTGCTATTTCCCCTTCAAAGGCAAGACCAGAACTTTATTCTAACTGCTGAAAAGGGCTTCTACGCCCTTCGTGTGCACCTACGTGGCAGAACGCCCACCTGAATGTCACCTGCTGCCACCAACAGGTACGTCCCTCATCGCCCATCCTAGCACACACCAGGTGAGCGGGAACACTCGCTCCGAGTTGTTACAAAGCTGGGGCAGTAACAGGGAGTTGTTCTGGGACGATGGGTCTGGCTCAGCTCCCCGCCGACCCCCCAGGCTCACACCGCACCCCAACACCTCCTCGATTGCAGAGCTCACACCGCTCCCTGCTCGCACTCTCTCCCCTCCGGAGCTGCTGAACGAGGGGATGAAGATCCGAGACGGACTGAGCCAGAGGCTGGGGAAGCCGAGGGACGCGCAGACACAGCAGGGAGGGAGCGGGAGCAGGCGGCGGTTGCGGGGCCGGGGCCCGCTCCTCCCGGCACGGCTGGGAGGGAACCGCAGCTCCTCCCGCCCCGTCCCCTCCCCGCACCCGCGGGTCAGCCTCAGGCACCGCAAAGCCCGCTCTCCGGCCGTGCCAGCGCAGCCTTTTCCCTCAGCATTTCCAGTTTTCCAGACCACCCCTCCCCTCCTGGGCCGGGGAAGCCTCCTCCCTCCGCCGCCCGCCCTCCGGGAGGGCAGCGCTGCCCGTTCCCCTCAGGCCCTCCCGGCGCCGGGGGTCGGGACCCCCCCCGCCCTTACCTCTTCGCTCAGCTGTCTCCCGGCGCTCTCCCTTCCCTCCTCCTACGCCGAGCCCGGGGGTCACTGCTTCCGACCCTCTCGCCCACCGCGGCGGTGAGTCAGACCCGCCGCCCGGGCAGCCTTCCCCGACGGCCAGGGGAGGAGGGACCAGCCCCCAGCCCGCCTTTACCTGCCCCAGCAGCGGCAGGGAGGGCGCAGAGCGGCTCCCGACGCCGCGCGGCTGCCGCGCTCCTCCCGCCGTCCCCGCGGCAGGGCCGGGGCAGCTCCCGCCCCAAGCGGCTCGGTCTCTATGGCGACTTCCCGCGAGACTTGCCCGTCCCACCGCCACCTCACGGCCCTCCCCGCCCAGGTGACACGGCTGCTGCTGCCGCCGCCGCCCGGGGCCGCTTCCGAACCGCCCTGGCGCCGCCGCTTTCATTTCATTCTTCGATTTTTAAAAATATTTTTTCCTTTTTTTTTATTTTTTTTTTAAATTCTGATGACAGCGCCCGGCCAGGCGGCCGCTCGGGCCCCGCGCCACCTCGCCGCCAGTTGCCGAGCAGCCCAAGCGCCCGCCCACTGACCTACTTCTAACATTAAAATAAACCCCGTCCGCCCTCACCCTCCGCCGCCAATCTCTTCCCTTCGCCCTCCCCCCCCCCCCCCTACAAAACAAACGAACAACAACACGGCAGAGCCGCTACCCGAAGCGGAGGGGGCTTTATTTTGGCCGCCCCCGGCCTCGGCGGGCGCAGCACCCCGCGACAAGATGGCGCGGGCGCTTCGCCTTCCCTCCTTTCAAACCCGCGGGAGGCCGGCCCCCTCCCTTCCCAGCATGCCCCGCGCTTTTCTAACGAATTTCGGTTCGAGTTCGCCGTTTGGGCGCCATTTTCGAGTGTGGAAGCCGGCGGGCTGCGGCGGGAGCCGGAGCCGCCCGCTCCGCCTCACCCGGCAGGCTTCGCTGAGGGCGGGCACCGGCAGTGCTGGAAGGTACCGGCTCGGCGGGCAACGCGGGGCAGGTCGGCGGGCAGGGTTGGAGGTAGAGGCGCCGGCAGTTCGCCTGAGGGCAGGTGGAGTCGGGGGGCTTCCCCGGCTGCGAGCGGGGAGGTGGGTCGTCCTCAGGGCGTTCCCCTGGGCAGGGGGTGCTGAGGGGGAAGGCAGGAGGGCGGCAGGCTTTGCCCCGCGCCTTTTCTCTTCTTTTTTTCTCCTTGCCCTGAGGGAGTGAAGGGTGGCGGCAGCCCCTCTCTCCGGGCCCGGGCGGTGGGGCGGGGGCTGCCCGGCCCAGGGCCCTTGCCGGGGGTCCGGGCTGCCTGCCGGCTGCTCGGTCCCGGCGCAGACGAGGCACGACGCCCGGCCTGTCCCTCCTGGCTGGTGTCTGCAGATGGATTTGAGGAGGGGTGATCAGAGAGGGTCTAAAGCAGCCCAAGGGAGAAAGCTGAAGGTTTCCCGCGGTGCCCTTAGGGACCTCTGGGGACCGTGAATCCGAGACCCACCTCGGCCGGGGAAGTACAGGAATACGTTTCGGTAGCGCAGAGGTCCGATTCTAATCTGCTTACAAAGCAGGGACCCTTCCGTAACTAGCTCTGCCTGCTCCTTTTATGCTTAAAGGATGAGACACAAATCCTAAGAAAGCTCATAACGCATTGGAAGCACCGTGACAAGGGTGCAGTTGGACTCCTTAGTTTAACGGCTGATTAAAAAAAAAAACAAGCAACCCCAATTTTTTTTTTTTCACTGACATGAGCTATCGCTATCAAATGTAATCGGCTGTTAATAAGGAAGTCTTTCTGTCCGGCTCTGACTGTCTTTTTTCCCCACCCCTGTAACAAAAACGGCACTTGGCAGGAGATCATCGAGAGATGCTTTTAACAAACACCTTTGAGCTGGCTCGGGGGAGGGGCTGGGCACGAATTTATTAAATTTGTTAGAGAGTATGTGGCAGCTGATTTATCGCGATTTAAAAGCTTGAGGTCAAGTAGTTATGCTTGTTCATTCTGTTGAAGTATCTGGGGGGGGAAGGGTTGGGAAGGTAAATAGGTCTATATTGCACAACTCTGTTGGAGTGGAGCAGTTTTGGAAAAAAAATAATCTTGTACTCGAGAGGCTGTAATTGTCTGAGACAGCCATTGCGGAACACTTCTTAACAGGGGCATAGACTCAAATTGCCTTAAAATGAGTTCTTTCTCTCATTTCCCCCCCTCCCCCATTGTCCCAAATGAAGGACTCTCATGAGAGTGTGGGTTGGGGGTAGGTCTGAAAACGTCAAATGATTGGCACCAATTGTAAGATGACTTTCTAACCACGTCAGTTTTTTTATCTTGTGAGAAGTAAACTTTCTCATGTCTGTTTTTCTGCGAACTAACTTCGCCACTTGCTGCAATTTCAACTCTTTGGAGACTTTTGCTCCTGTAGTCGTCTTGTCTTCTCATCGGTTGCTTTCTATTTATATTTTTTGGGAGCTGTGCTTAAGTGCCAGCTGGTGGACTTTTGTAATGCTTCGTTCTTGATCAAGTTAACTTTAACATCACAACCAGATGAAGGTATTTTGTTTTGCTTTCTCTGTTAGATGTTGAATGCTGGCAGTAGTGGTTCTGTTACATTTTGCAAAATGAGTGTGTTGATTTAAAATGTTTTAAGAGCCAAGTCTTTGCTATAATTATGCAGGTATTTTTGTTTATCTGCTTATCTATATGAAATACATAGTCAGCATGGACTGTTGAGAGTAAAATGCGTGCCAGGTCTGAAACGTGTATGTGAACAGTGCTTCCAGGAGAGTATAGACATATGGCTACTCAGTTTGTTATTTCAAATGTGTCTTTAACTCTTTTGCCCCCAGCATCACGGTTGCTTTCTCTGAGCATAGGAACTGCATTTAACATGGCTGTGGGGGTTTTCAGGAGGTAGATTCATGCGGTTTCTAAAGATTAGGGTCAGTCTGTTGCTTTGGGAGCTGATCTATCTTAAAATACATCATTATGAGGCTGATCTTGAGGTTTTGTTTCAAATTTGTATTTTTGTCTTCAAAATACCTCTAGTCTTTAGTTTCTAAATTAGTCAAACATCTGGGCAAACATGTAGGTATATTCCTTAGGGGATTGTAGTGCACTGCTTAGATCACGGGGCTGTCTTGTTTATGTTAGCAAAGGAGATAGATCCTTCAGTACTTTTCTTGCTTGGAGTGGAAGGGGAATAGCCAACTGAGATCATGCCGAAGAAGGGCACCAAAACCTCTACAGCAGCCCAAGGGAAGGGCACAGGACCCTCGGAGGAGTCTACCAGTGACATGGAAGTGGAAAATGAAGGTGACAGACAGCTTGGTGAGGCACCTCCACAAGGTAGGTCTGAATATCGTGGTTCTGATGGTGTGTAAACTTGATGATAGGGCCTATTTAGCAGCAACGTTCTGTTGAATTTGCCAGCTGTTCCAGATAGAATTTGCTCTTTTCTCTTATGGAAAGGAATATTGAAATCCTTGACTCCTGACAAGTTTAAACTAAACCTCTTTTAAAATGGTGAAGGGGACTTGCAAAGAGTTAAAAGTGTTTGGACTAGTGATTTAGTACAAGTGCAAAAACAATCTGTAGAATTTCTCCTAATAAAGCTTATTTCATGTTTCTCATCTGTAACATTGTACTGCAGATTGTGGTACAACAGCAGGGTTTTTCAAATTTATATGCAGCCAATGGTATGGGATTTCTTGGAATGGAATAAATGTCAAGTTTATTTACTTAACTCTTAAAATGATTTGACTTTCTTTTTCATTAAGCGGTGTATTTTCTTGAGTTTCTTGAGATTTTGCTGAAAACGTCTGGAAAAACAGCAGTGTGTGTCTTTTTAGGTAACCAGATATGCAATTATTCAAGCCAGGTATTTGACAAATAAATGAATATGTGGAAATTGGTGGCAAAAACTCCTGCCTGTTTGAAGAAAAAGTTGCTAGTAACTGTTGAAAAGCTGCTTTGCTTACAACTAGCTGATATCCAGGGGGCCAGTTTGTTTTCGTAACAAACTTCCTGTCTTTGCAGAGTAGTTGTGCTGTCATTACAGCTTTCAGAGCATTGTGCAGCGAGCCCCAAATCTTGCAGAGTGACTTGTGAGCACGCTTGAAATGTGGCTTTGCACTTATTAATTAGGAAGACTTTGCCTGTTTCAGATTTGGAGGCTTATTGTGACGGTTGTAGCTATTGTAATTGCAGAGTGCCTATTAAAAGTGTGTTGGGATAAGAATTACATAATGAAAGAGCAAACCCACTAGTGAATCGATGGGACGTCTTCAGTATCTCTTTTTAAAGATTCAGTTCATGAAAAGAAGGATTTTAATTCTACTTAGCTCATTTTAATAATTACAGACAAAATTACAGGCTTGGTTCATAGAGAAATTATGTTTGCTTTTTCAGTTGAACATTTTAAAAGGTGTCTAGTTATTGAGAGCTTATAGTATTTTTTTTTTCCTTTCTGTTTGTTTTGGATGGCTTTTAGCAGTCTCGGATGAGGTGCTTGATAATCGAAGTTTAGAAGAGATTTTGGGTAGCATCCCTCCTCCCCCACCTCCAGCCATGACCAATGAACCTGGTGCTCCTCGTCTCATGATAACTCACATTGTAAACCAGAACTTCAAATCCTATGCAGGGGAGCAAACTTTGGGACCTTTTCATAAGGTATCTTTCTTTTACCTTAAGCATTTTAAAAATGAAGGTAAGATTTTGCTGTGTGTTAGTTATTCCTTCCTGTATTTTCAAGTCACTTACCTCAAAATAACTGAAAAATATTTGTTTTAGAATTACTTATATAGTGATATTCTAAATTTTCATTATTGGACAGTAGAGAAAACAGTTAAGTGCAACTTTCTGATACTGTGTAATTTTAACTTCTCAGCAAACCTTAAAAAAAGCACTCTTTTCTCTTTATTTCGTTGACTGGGGAACTTTTAGGGGTGTGTTTGAAGAATGAGAATATTTTTTAGTGCCCACAAGAGACTTACGTGGCTAATCATGAAACCTTCCCTGCGAACATGCCTGCGAAGTGCAGTGTCGCTTTGAGTTAACAAGCTACAACTTAGAAAGCTGATTTGAGGTGTGGGTTTTTTTTTTCTTAAAGAAGTTGTACTGCTTTACCTTTGGCACTAAAAACTGAGCTATCAGTCTGCAGTTTCATGCACTAGAAATAATTGTGTGTGAAACTGTTTGCAGATGAAATGGGTGATGTGCAGTGGCTAGCATCTGTTTCCCTTTGAATATCACTTTTTTTTTCCTTCTATTATGCAGCGTTTTTCATGTATTATTGGGCCAAATGGCAGTGGGAAATCCAATGTCATTGATTCGATGCTTTTTGTGTTTGGGTATCGAGCACAAAAAATCAGATCCAAAAAACTCTCTGTGCTGATCCATAATTCTGACGAGCATAAGGACATCCAGAGTTGTTCTGTGGAAGTCCACTTCCAAAAGATCATTGACAAGGTATGTATGCTTCTCTTCAGAACAGTGGAGACTTTCTTTTTCTTCAAGGATTTGAAAGCTTTTAATATTTAGTTATTTTAGTTTGAGTTGGGGAATGATTAGTTTGATTAGTTTACCTTTGGGATGTAAAACATAAATTCAAAGTTAACTAGCTTAAAAATTCCTCTGTTTTGTAGTGCAGTTGTTAAAATATTAATAGGGATTTTTTATTTTCTCAAAGACTAATATGGGTTTTAAAACTATTCAGAAATACGTAGTGAACATTTTAAGAAGTCGTTTTGGACTTGCCACCTCTACTGCCTCTCCAGTAAATAAAACTTATTTCTGAAATTAATAAGACCTCTAAAAATTTATAAGCCTACATTAAGACATGTTAGATATTCTTAAATTTATAATACAGGCATATCTGTTAAGAAATAAAATCTATTTAAGCAAAACTTTTCAAACCAATTAGAAACTATTTTAGGTTATCTAAATTTAGAAAAACATATAATGAATCTGAGATTTTTTATTTACACACTGTATACTGTAAATATGCCTGCAGTTTTAAAATAGGTTTTTCACCAAAAATTCTGGACCTCTCATCCTATCAGTAAATATTTTTGAACCTGATATTTTGTTTGAATGAAATAGGTGTTGGCAGATTAAATAAATATTTATTTTGCTTGCCACTTCATGTATTGATCAAAACCTATGGACATTTTTGTTGCTTTATTGTAGGTACAGTGCAAGAAATTTATTTTTCTTCCTTTATTTAAATTTAACTTTTGTGCACACATGCTAGCTGAAGCAGCAACTGTTGAGTCTGGGCTCAGTCAAAATAGTAGGAAATATACACTGAAATTCCAAAAATTGTGTTGATAATGTAGCAATTTATACAGTCATTGAAGGAACTGTTTAAAAGATGTATTTTTTTAATTTGACTTGATATACACACACCTCTACCTTTTGCTTGTATTTATAATAACCAGATTCAAAAATTACTGATTTTTTTTTCACTTGATTTTTGTATTCACATCTAGGAGCTAGGTTTATGATCTAAAAAACTTCTGCATATACTAGATAGCAGTTTGATTGTGCTCTTGGGGGTTAATCTGGGAAAGTAGTAGGCCAGTTTTAAGTCTTTACAAGAGGCATGCACCAATTTTAACTTTTTCAAGTCCAGTACCAGTCTGATTTTAGTTGCTGCTTTGTAGGTAAGTGTAAGATATCTTTTGAAACTGATGATGTCATATTTGTCACATCTTTAATGTTTTGCTTTTTTATCTTCTACAGTTTCTCTTTAGAACTACTGAGCTAAAAGTAACCCCTTTTGCTAGCAGTATAAAAGAGGAGTTTAAAATGCAGATAGTAGTGAAGTCATTCAAGACTTCCTCATCTAACATTTAAAAGGGGGGGAATAGCACAGGCACTTGAAATTTGAAGTAGGCTTTTTCCTTTGTGATTTAAAGCAGAGGTGAAGAGAAAAAAATAAATATTTTCAAAGCAATAACTTGTATTAGAGGTGGGAAAGGCACAATATGAAGGAAATTAAGTTTAAGCTATTTGGGGTATTTTTAATTTTTTTTTTCCTAGATTTTTTCTTTCTTTTTTTTTTTTTTTGAGAGATGCAGCTTTAAGGCAGTTCCCACTTCTTTCTTCTAGACCCCTGAGTGCAGCTGACTGAAAACATGACCCTGATTAAAACTTCTGTGCTTAATTATGAAATATGAGGTAAATCTGTGATATAGTAATTGTTTTTCTGGCTTTGTTTTTCCTCAAAACAGGAAGGAGATGATTACGAAGTCATTCCTAACAGCAAATTTTGTGTGTCCAGAACTGCTTATAGAGATAATTCTTCTGTCTACCACATCAATGGAAAGAAAACAACATTCAAAGATGTTGGTATTCTTCTTCGAAGCCATGGAATTGATCTGGACCATAACAGGTTCTTAATTTTACAGGTTGGTGTATGAATAAAAACAATTTTAAGTAAACTTGTTTTTCCAGTTACAGCTATAAAAATATACTGTCTAGGTTTTAAGTCTGGTATTGGAGGCCTTAAAGTCCTTTAGCAGCACATCATGATTTGCATGCTCTGATAAAGATGCGAATCATTATTTGCTGCTTTAGAAATTTAAGGAAGATAAACAGTTGAAGATATCTTAATCTAAATTTTTCTCTTAACAAACCTGTGCTCCTGACATGTGGATGAATAGAAGAGTTGTCCTACTTGTTCCGCCCTAGCAGCACGTAAATATTGGAGTAGTAAAATAAACCTTAAACCCCAATATTATTGTGCTGCTTAAGCGTGGCAGAGATTCAGCAACTTGTTTATGCTTTAGATAAAAGTGCATCAATATTAACTTAAATCTTAATGATTCTACTGTTAAGTTATCTCTGACTCTCATCTATAGATTTGGTTTCACTGGAGAAGTATGTATAGAAAAATTAATTGTGCATAGGTATTGAGTGCAAGAAAAAACGTATGAAGTGTGCTTTTTGTTTACACTTGTGTAACAACTGTAGAGGACACAAAGAATGGCAGCTTTACAGCCAAATCAAGCTATGTTCTTAAAAGCTAGTTTACAACCCATACTGTAAAAATAAACAATCATAGAATTTGTCTATATAATAACATTTATATTCATGTTTGACCTTAAAATTATAAGACTTGCTGGCATACGTTTGCAGTTTAAAAGACAGGCTGAAGAGAACCAACTTTCTTTTTTTTTTTCCTAATTTTTAAATAATGAAGAATTTTGCTAGGTGTCAAACAACAACTTAAAATATAAATTGAGTTAAAGTACTTGATGGAAGTATTTAAATATTAATTCAATTGAGTAACTATATCTGCCATTACCTGGACCTATTTCACTACTATTACTAACAGGTCCCAAATATGAAGGACCATGGCCTAGAAAATTGGTGAACACTGGGAGCCTCCCAAGGTCTGAAATTTTTCAATACTGTTTATTTTAGGCCTGTTTTTGTCAAAGGAGCTTCCAGTTCCCCTCTAAAAAAAATCATTCTAGATAGGTCGCTGTGCTTGCTTCACTTCCTCAAGCATTTTCGTGCAGTCCTTTTTTACAGTTACACCCACAAAAAGAGGATATATCTGTTTTGAAGTCTCCATGCCAATTAATTATTCCCTCCAACACTATATTCCTCTGTTTTGTTTCAAGATGGAGTGAGAAGTACCTCCAACAAAACAACTGTAGTAAATATACTCTTTTTTTTTTTCTGTACAGCTGTTCTGAGCTATCATTTTAGCAAAATTTCTAAAAGGGAGAGAATGTAGAGTCAAAGATAAGGTAGAAATTATGGTGCAGAGAGGCCTAGGGCTTGGTGCTAGACAGCATGCCTTTTACCTCTGGGAGGAGGGGAAGGGAATGTTTGGGAGGGAGTATTACTAAGCTTTTAAAATATTTTTTTTTTTTTCCCCAAATATGATTTGTTTTCTTGTCCCATTGATTTTTATTTTTTTTTTTCCCTGGGAAGTTACCAATGAACAGAACATAATTTTCCTAAAAGCTTAAGTTTGATGCTTTCCCCTGTATGGTGGGCAGAAAGGGGGGTATAACCAATATGAAGGCATAAAGCAATGGTTCCCACCATAATTTTTTTTCTTTCATTCCACTGGACTCCTTGTGGGTTGTGTATTATCACAAACATAAGAGGAAAGTACTGAGATTTTCTGTCTCTGTAGCCTGTTTTCCTGAGGCAAGGTCCTTTCTGTTTGCACAGGAGGTTTTGTGCCTTTTTAAAGTGAAATCTATGATTTGGTGATTCAAAGCTGAGTACTTTCCATGTGGGAAATGTGGCAGTATTTTCCACATAATGACAGCAGAAATTTAAGCCCCTAATACTAAAAATTAGAAGGAAATGAGACCATGTCTGAAGGCTAAGGTTGTGAACTACTATCACAGGGGTTGCCCCTTTTCCCCTAAGGTATTTCAAATTAAGTTATTTAAAACTGGAGACATAAGTAACAGGTTTATTTAGCTTTTACTCTTCTCTTGTTACAGCTAAACTAATATACACTGCCTGAATTTTAACTTGGTCAGACTCATTTCTCATTTAACAGAAGTTATAAATCTCTGATTTTTTTACTATGTCAATAGGGTGTAATGAAAATATTTTACTTGGAATATAGATTTTGGGCAAAAATGTTAATTAGGGATTATCAAATACTGGTTTTGGTGTGTGACAGAATATTCAGGTGTTAAGAGGACCTGTCTTACATGTAGTAACAATCTTTAGATACTTCATTGTATCTTGCTAGCATATTTAGGATTACAGAGTGGAAAACAGTTGCTTTGAAGAAGAAAGCTTAATTTTTTTAGTTTCTTAGCCCCATGCCACCCCCTATTTTGCAGTCTTTTTCCAGCATAGCACATTTTGGTGCCTTTTGGGGTAAAATTGGAAAGCTTAGGCCTGACTTAATTTTGTAAAAGATGGGTAGGGATGGGACAGGTACGTCTGCTGATGCCAAACTGAAAATACAAAAATCAAACTATTGATGACTTCTGAGAGTAACATTACAAAGTAACACCTATGGAAAAACAGAATGTGCAAGACTGAGCAGTTCTAGCATTTTTTACACATTCTGTGCCTGAACTAGCTAGTTGGAAAAAAAAAAAATCTTGTTTAAAAATGGGTTTGGTTACAATGGGATATTGCCAACACTTAACAGGAGGAGCTTGTAATTTTTGTGATCCCTAAGTTCTAAGACTACATAGTTCACATTTTTAATAAATTGCTATATGGTTTTAGTGCTTTAGGAATAGGCAGCTGTTCAGGACATGTTTAATTTTTAATGTTTCAGGCCACAGCCTGAAACTGCAACAGGAAAAAAATGCATCTTGTAACTTAAAAAAAAAAAAAGTATGCTAAGCAGTGTGGTAAAATCTAGCATCTTGCTGCTGTTTTGTCTGTCTTCCACACTTAAAGCCCCAGCTTCAGTAACTGGTATCTCTTTAAAGAACAACAAATAAATTACTTGGCTTTTCTCAAAAGACTTACTTGGAACAGTGCAGATGGACAGAAAATGTGTGTGGGTCTGTGCTCTGACCTGCTGGGCAGAGCTCCCAAGGTAAGTGTGTTTGCTGGGGCTCAGTAGTGACTCTTCTGAGCCACTTAACCTTGAAGCCAGAAAAAAAAATATCTCAGTCTCTTTATGCTGGCTGGTTTGCTTCTTAGGAATTATTAAATAAATGGGGAGAAAATGTCACTTTTGGACATGGCAGGGTAAGTATGTTTGGGAAGCAGAGCACTGGCTGTGGACAGCAACCACTCATGTCTGCTGAAATTGGCTTTTGCAGGCTTGCAAGGTAAGAGTAGTCAATATGAATTTCTTAAAAGGAAAGTGGAGTTTCACAGGTAACTCCCATTCCTTGGGAATGGATATTGTGGAAATAAATGGCACAAGACTTTGAATGAATTCTGTACTAAAAGACTTGTATCATGGGAGCAGAATTCTGTGAGTTGATTTCAATGTACTTTAGAAGATAACTTTCTTTCAAACAAATTGGAACTGTTTTAAATAAATTTTGTACTAATTATAGTAGTATTTCACTTAAATGTGTTTGATACACTTAATTAAAATAGCCTCGTGTAATCCCAAGCAATTATAAACAACTGCAGTGATTTTATATGTGTGTATTTTTGTAACTAATTGGAACAGCATTTTGTAAAGTACTAAGTCTTAACCTATGGCAAGATTATGTTGCCAGAAAGGAAGTTCAGTCAAGTTTTTCACCTGCTGCTTTGTGGAAATAATGTAGGAGTCACACTTCCAGTGTACTGGAGAGGAAATGAGGGAGAGCAGGTTTTCTTCTCACTTTGAGATAAGCCAAAAGTTCCCAGTTGTTGAGGTCTGCTCTCCTGACGAGGCACACCAACACTGGAGCTCAAGCTGCAAAGCTCTGCTGGGATTAGAAATGGAGATCCCTGCTGCCAGCATTGGTTGGGAAGAGGGTTTGTTCTGGAAAGGTCAAGGACAGCTGAGCTGAAGTGGTAGGCAGAATTAAAGCAAGTGTGAGAATATAATTAAGTAAAAACAGATTATTTGAATAAAATGTTATGTAAAAAATAGGAGCTTCACTGATTCATGGAGGACAGAATCAATGTCCCTGTTGAACCATTCCACTCTGTGCTGAGGTGAATGCAGAGCAGCATAAGATCTGCTGTGAGGTCCACATGTAGTTTCAAAATTAATTCTCCTACATGATCAGACAACTTATGTTGGTGATTCATATGATTTTTATTTTGCAAATTGCAACATAACATTGCAACCACTGTTTGTTAAGCTTTCTTCAGAAAACTGGGGAAATATGGAAAGTGGAGAAAAGCACTTTTCTAGGGGCAATATTTAATTGAGAGTGATCAATTAAATAGTTTAATTAGAACATACCAATAATCTTAAGTCAAACATTGTAGGTTTGACAATAACTGACTTAGATTCCAAAGCAACTCTGAATTTGCACTCAATTTGTATTCTTGTATTAAATACAAGAATGTCCTTAAGAAAGCTTCTAAAATTAGACAGATGTGCAAACAGCTTGACAAAGGCTACTTTTAAATTATTTCCAGAATGCAGAATAGTAGTTTTGTGCAAACAAATGAGTGTTGTATAACAGGCTAATTCTAATTTTTTTTTGTCATCTTTGCACAGTAGTGGCTGTGTAGATTTGTGTATGTGCATTTATTAATTGATTTTCTGGATTTCCCACCTAGCTTATAACACTTTCCTTGGAAGGCAGAGCCTGAAGTTGAATATTTAATATTTTCTCCCCTCCTGTATTATTTGCCATCTGGTGAAACTGAAGGGTAGAAATGAGATAGGACTGCAAGCATTAAGTAATAGCAGCAATAACATGGAATTGGAAAAAAAAACAAAAAAACACAAACCCCACAACAAACTGTTGTGGCTTGTAACAAGAACTCTAATACAATCACATTTCCAGGAGAAGAATCCAGTTACAGGAATGTTGGTTATCTATGTACACAGCTTCCAAGTCCCATGTATGTAGAGTTCATAGTCAGAACTTTTAATGGAGAGGGGAACATGGCACATGGTCAAAGTTAAATTGAGATTCCCACTATGGACAATGGAGGATACATAAATTTAGCACTTTTGCCATTCCGTACTGTACTGGTGCTTAAAAAGTGAGAGCTATCATTTTAATAAAGTAAAAAAAGATAGGCAAAGTGTGAGAACTGTGATCATAGTCTAATGCAAGAGAAATTAGAAACATGAGAGGGGTTGAAAACTGTGCAAGTAGCATACAGGGAAATGGAAAGACTCCACATGGCTGCCTAGTTGCTTCTGTAAGATAAAATGCAGTTTGGGTGCCTTTGTATTATCAAGACAGTAATTACACAAAACATCCAAGAAAAATAATGTTGTGCATATTCAACTCTTGAAGGTGGCTGGTGAAATGCTTGTAAAATCTCTTGTCCACAGTCCCCTTGCTTTGGGAGAGATGTTGCAGCATTTTAAAGAAATGGAAATATACCTGTATTCTATAAAATAAGATAAAAAATGCTAAACTTGCCGTTATTTTGAGAAGTTTGTCTTAAGCCAGGTAATTTGTGACTGGCCCCCTGTATTAAAAAGTTAAGAAAAAATAATTGAAATTGGGGTATAATTTGGGTTGGTTTTTCTACAGTAGTACAAACAACAGGATTTTGCCTCTGGCTACTCTCATCCTGCACCAAACTGAGCTGGTGGTGCCTGCGCTAACTCCCAAGTACTGTTCTCGGCTCTGGTTATGCTTTCTGCAGCTCCACTCTTTGCTTCAGTTCAGTGCTTAAAGGACAAGTTCATTGATCACCTGTTGCATGTAAAGAAAGCTCTATTGTTTCCAGGTTCAGTGTGGTATGAATTTTCCTAATAAATCAAATGGCTCTTTTTTGGGAACAAACAATGCTTAAACCCTTTTAATCTAAAATTCAACATGTTTAGATCTTTTATACATACATATATAATTATACTGTCATAAACTTCACGATACTGTTAATCTTGTGATGCTTGGGAAGTTAAATGGTGTTCTGACAACTGTCTGTATTTGCATATCACTGAAGTGAAATGGAATTCTGTAATAATGTAAAGTTACAAACTGTAATTAATTTAATCAGTTAATTTAGTAAGCAAATTGAATGTGCACATTGACAGTATTAAGAAGTTCCAAGATTCTTGTGCTTTAACAGGTGGTATGCTCTGGATAGCATAGCTAAAGATTTTGGATTTATTGACAAAACTTCCTTTTATGTGTGCTTTAAAAAGCCGTAAAAGTTAGTATGGTATCAAAAGTATGCTAGCATTACAATAAAATATTGTTTTGAATTAAAAAAAAAACACTGTGATTGCCTTGAAAATATCAAATATTATAATCACCATCTTCATAGCTAAAATTTTGTGATAGTTTAATGTAATCCTGAAACAAATTATCTGTTTTGACTGTAACCCCAGTTGAGAGCTTTCTCTAAGTGCTGTAGCATTTATATTAGAAGGCAGGAAGTAGAAATTGGATAGGTGGTAGTAGCTTGGCTTATTTTCCTTTTCATTGCTCCAAATGCTGGTAGCAAAAGGATTCTGGAATGAAGCTGTTGTCATGGTTTGATGCAGAACCACAGCTGGGTGGGTCTGACAGCTATATATGAGGGGTTAAATCCAAATGTTAGAACTTGGGAAACTGTTTTCTGAGAGGAAAATATCCAGGTTCTTACAGGAGATGCTCCCTATTTGCAATAGGCTGCTTCTGAACAACTGGAAGAAGCAGTAAAGCTTTCCTGCTGCCCAGCACCTCAAAGCTGGAGAACATAAAACTAGAAGGAAGGCTGGTCAAAAGGATTTGCCTGATTCACCAGTATCGACAAAGTGTGATATTTTTTTTAAGCCTTGATTCAAATGATAAAACACAGGGCAGTTCTACAAAGAGTTCAGAAGATTTCCCACCTGAAACAGTTGAAGTGGGAAACTGAGACAAATAGGCTGTCCTGCCCTAAGGTAACACCTGACTGAGAGTCTCAGCCATGTGTAAAAACAGGGAAAGTTTCTCCAATATATAGTATTGGAGCTTCTAGGCAGTATTTTCTCTACAACTCTTCCTCCTGAGCAAAACTGACTGTGAATTTCAGTTGGGTTAGATGCATTACTCTACTTTTTAATTTGACTAGTGTTGAGGAGCTCCACTACCAAAAAAAAAAAACCCTCCAAAAATTGAAACACACCAACTGCCACAGAGAATTCCCCTCAAAAAAGCACCCAAGCTACCCAGTACTCCCCACTCCAGAGTGCAGTATGAATGCACCTGCTGGTTTCCAAGCTATAAAAAGTCTCAGCATTCCAGCACCAGAAGAGACTGAACTCCTGCGCGCAGCACAAATTGCCATTGGCTACAGTTTATATCACCATTTGAGGCTGGAGAATGTCTGTGTTGGGATCAGTGCACAATGCCATTTGGAATTCTTAGCTTTGGAGTCAGGGCTTCAGCCCACAGCCTCCATGTAGAAGAAGGCAGCTGGAACACCAGGCTGCTGTCTGCTGGCAACAGCAGACAGGAGTTACCTACACCAGGGAGAAGCAGGGTCCTGTTTCAAGACTAGTGGCAAGGGTTCCAGAAATGCAGCTTAATGAGTAGGTCAAAACTTTCCTCTATCAAGCAGTTTGATAACCTTGTTTAAAACTGAAATTTTATATGCCAGAAAACACTTGATAGACTAAAAGCTTTCTGTTCTGACAGGATTAGCTGTTTTAAGAAATGAATGTGTAATTTTAGAGAAAGTAGCAGTTCTAAGAAATGAGATAATGGAGAGTGCAGACATGCTGTTGTCCCACCTTTTGAGGTCTTCATGGGGGGTGAAATGTGCTCTGGGAAGTTCCACCCAACAGCCAGTGCTGCTGTTGCAGAGAGCTGCCTGCATTGGTGGGGATGTGCTTGTCCTGCTGACAACATTAGTCTGACGTGAGGCCAGAAGAGTGTGCGTACAACGCAGGAACGGGAGTTTGGTTGGTTCTGTCTAGAAGAGGTGTCTTCAGTTAAATGTAGTCCTAACATACTCCTAGGGTGCAGCTCTAACTTCTACTGACATGCACACAACTCCAATTAGACTTGGCAGCCTCGTAGCATTCAAGTAGCACTAGAAGATGCTGCTGATGTTGCCCCTTGTTCCAGTTGATCAGCTCTTTGTGGGCACCTCCCCTGGCATCCCAGTGGCTGGAACATGGGTCCAGGCACTGCTGCTGCTGCACCCCGTGCTGCTGCTTCACCCCCGGCTTCTGCCTACCCTCACTATCTTCTCAACTGACTCATTGGTTTCAAATGGTTCATGTTATTACAATAAATTCTTACACTGGTTTTTGAAGGCTTTTACAATTTACTTGCTTTAAAGTTTTTGTTCTCATGTGCAATAGAAGTTTAAATTCGTGGCACTGAAATAATTCACCCCCTCAAGAGTTCAGCTATGCAAAGGAAGGTAGAATCACCAGGTTCCAAGGTTCTTGAAGTTATTCCTTGTGTTTTTCACTAGAGGAAATGGCTTTCAATGGCTCTTGCCCTTTTTTAATAACCTTGTAACCTACTCTTAAGCAAGGTTCCTCATGATTTGCTACCACTGTCAGTTAACTTGATTGCTTAGAAGTTTCTCCTCAGGTAAACTTGTGCTGTCTGTTAGGATGTGCCAAGTGTTTTCTGGTAGCTAAGCTGAGCTGTTCTGTGGAACCTGTCACTCAGATGTCAGCTCATTACCCAGTGTCTCAGCTGACTGCCTGCTACAGGGATGTGCCACCATCTCATTGAGCCCTTCAGGCTGAGGTAGGAGACTTGGCAGACAATACAGAAACTGAAATTGGATAATTCTATTGAGAGTTCTTGTGCTGAGTCTAGAGCCTTCCCAAAATCCTCAATGGATATTTGATGCTTTTTCCTGTAGCACTTACTTCACTTCTGTGGATGTTTCATTTTTTGTTAGCTCCCTGCCAGTGCCACCAGTGTCTTCCTGTTGACATCCATTTTGATTGTCTTCTCAACCAAATAGAGGGTTTATTTATTTTTAACTTGCACATTGCTCCCTCTCTTCACATTACTTTATGCCTGTGAACTAGAGGAAGATAATGGAGGTAAATGATTAAAGACATTTCCTGTTGGTCTGTTCTAAGACTTTAAAGCCAGGTGGGACAGCTTTGTTAAGCATGCCCAAGCATGTTTTGAACAAATGTCTGCCTGCTGCCTTCTTAGTTTCACTTTCAAACATGCTGTCTGTACTTCAGAAGTTCTTTTCACTAGATAAATAAGCAAGGCTGTTTTGTGTGTTGATTTGTTTTTAAATTCAAACAATGGGTCAAGTAATAAGCACAGTTAAAAAGTTAGGAAGCAGTTAAATTGACTTATCAAGTTTTACCAGAATGCAGAGCTGTGATATGTGTTTTTCCCCTGTTAATAATTGTCATGATTATTTGCAAGAAGAGTAGGTAGAACTTTTTCAGTCTCCTTTACCCATTAAAATAGCTGGAAACCTTTTTGTTTCTTACTATGTTACAATAGGGGTGGGCTAAACAAATTCCTTAATATATTAACTTGGTAAATGATGGGAATATTAAATAGTTAATCCTCTTATTACTCAGTTATTATTTATCTATTACAAATGTTTTCATTTTTACCCTTGATAAGAACCTGAGATTGTAAGTAGGCAGTTCTGAGATTTTAAGTAGGCAGTCCCTCTACATCTCCTCACATCAAATGAAGATTATGTGATTCTGAACTTGCTTGCCTGTTGCATAGAAAAGAGAAAAATATAGAAAATTGCATCTAGAAATATAGAAAGTTGCATAGGAATTGGATAGAAGATTGGCAAACAGAATTGAAAATAAGAGTTGGGTTCTTTGGTTTGGTTGGTTTTGTCTTGTCAAACCTGCTGACACTCTTTAGGAACAGGAATTACCAGAAAATAAAGGCTTAGATGCATTTAACTTCAAGAATTTTAACTTAAAAAACAACAAAAAGCCACTTTGACCTCTGTTTTACTCTGACAAAGGAATTGTCAGAGTGCAAGAAAGACTTAAGCATAAAACATTGATAGTAGGGTTTTTTGTTGGCTTGTGTAAAATAAACAGTCTTTGTCATTGTCTTAGTTTAATCTCTCCTAATTCTTATTTATAAAAAAAAAAAAATACTGTTACTCTTCAGCTTGATAATTCAAAGTTAATGCTGTACATAAATGAAGGGAGCCTAATACTTATAGAATGTTTTTCTTTATCCAACAAGGAAGTCTCAGTTGTATGAATGACAAGTCCAGTTCATCCATCAGAAATGCTTTTATGGACCTTTTGTTTTCTAACGAGAACCTTCCAGGGACTTCAGTCCTGATTCAGCTACCTGAAGACTACTGGGTGCTACATGACCTAGAGGGCAGCCTTTATTCTTCTTTTCTTCTTTTAGGTTGGGGAAGTAAATTTTGAATCTTTAGAGAGACACAATATTTAAACCTGAGTAGTGGCACCAGAAGAGATGCTGGTGTCCACGCACATCATGCCATGCACTCCTTGCAGGAAGTTTCTATTCGTATTCATCTTCGCTTTCCCAAATACATTGCTGCTCCAAACAGTCACTTCTGGTTACTGCATCATTTTGTTCTTTCTAATGCTAGAAGATGGTCCCACAGTTCTGCGTTCCAACGGTGTCTGTATTTTGTCAGAATTAAGGAAAAGGAAAAAAAAAAAAAAGAAAACATCAACCTTTTCTTTTCCAAGGGGGAAGTTGAGCAGATCGCCATGATGAAACCCAAAGGCCAGACAGAACACGATGAAGGAATGCTGGAATACTTGGAAGACTTGATAGGATCTGCACGCCTAAAAGAGCCTATCAAAGCTCTGTGTCGCAGAGTAGAGGTTTTAAATGATCAAAGAGGAGAAAAGGTGAGTCTTGGAGAGTTTGGTTTGAATTCTAAATAAAAAATAGAAACTTGCAGTGTTTCGTTATTGGATTTTCTAGGAAAACAGGTAACATAAAGACTTGGTTGAAATGCTGCACTCCTCTACGAGAGTAGAAGTGCAGAAAAAAAATTGAGTTACCTTTATTGCACCTCAGTTATAAAAGAAATGGGCAGTCAACAGCAGTTGCCCTTCTTTAAACATTTACAATGCTGTTGGGTTCCCAAAAGTTTCAGTGCTGGAGTTGGAGCTCAGGGTTTTACCTGCTGACCACTCTGATGGAGCCTGCATCTGTTCAATGAATAGAGAAACAGCTGGTCAGGACCTGAATACATCCAGGGAGGGCTTTTCATCTGCCTGCCTCCTGCTGCCAAACAGCAAAGAGGAGAAGGGAAGCATTTCATGTGCTAAGGAAAGGAGAGGGGGAGGTAGAGCATTGGTGAGGTGATGCACACACAGCTGTGTGAGGAGGTAATGACACAGAACAGTAGCTGGGACTTGAGCTATGCAGATCCATTGCACTCTTAACATTTATGCATCAAGTTATAGAGGTACTAAATAAGATCAAAGCTCTTTTTGCTTGGTGTGTCCTTGGTAAATCCTAATATGTTGCAGACTTCTTTTAAAGACTGGGAAGGAAAACAGAAGATATTGTCTTAAAAGGGACTAGTCTAAAGGTTGAAATATAGAAAACTGGTCACACTCTTTACTTCTCACCTACCTTTTCCTCTATTTCCTTTTTTAGTTTAAAAGTACTGTTTGAATTGCCCTCAAAGTCTAGTCTCTGTGGTGGAAATGGTGATCTGTGATTTCAGAAGGCTTGTAGCCCTAAATTGCCTTGCAGAGTGCATTGCTGAAGACCATCTCTCCAGAGGACACGTGTGCTACAAAGGGTTGGGGGTGGTTTCTCCTCATGGGTTGTTCCTTTCTAGTACTGGCAGTAAAGTCAGCTCTGACTCTCTTGTCTAGTTAAATAGAGTTAAAATGGTGGAAAAAGAAAAGGATGCCTTGGAAGCAGACAAGAATAAAGCCATGGAATTTCTGTGTTTGGAAAACAAAATGTTTAAAGAGAAGAATCGGATCTGTCAATACTACATGTAAGTGTCATCATCATCAAATGGTTTGAGTTGGAAGGGAACTTAAAAGATAATCTAGTAAAGTGCTTCCCTTCCCTGGCTTTAATGTGGTAGTGGGGGTGTTCAACTGCTGCCATATCTCTGATTAGAAATATTTTGCATTTCTTAACAGCTGTATCAGTCCTTCAGAATCAGTGGAAAAGCATGTGGAAAATAGAGACCATTTTCATGAAAACCTTTTAAAAAACCCTCAAAACACCACCAACAAAAAAAATGAAACAAAAACCTGCTTGCCAGGCTTTTGCAAAGTCAAGTAGTCTGGCAAATTGATCTCTTACAGCTTTATATTCAAATTGCTTAAAGACTTTTTCATCTGAAGTGTTTAAGTTGTTAGGTTTCCTTACTGCTTTGCAGGACAGCGGCAGGGTTACTCAATAATGGGTATTTGGATTGAATACTTAATCACTTTGTTATACTTAAGATTGGAAATATATATTAATTATTAATGTTAGTTTTATGGCAAAAAGTGGAGTTTTTTGTTTGACTGTTGTTGTTTTTTCCTAGCTATGACCTAAAGAAACGAGTAAGTGATTTAGAAACGCAGAAAGAAAAAGTCAATGAAGAAACAAAAGATGTTAATGAGAAGAGTAGCAAACTTGCAGATGAGATGAAAACCAAGAACAAAGCTTTGAAAGAACTTGAAAAGTAAGTGCTGCAGGTATAGATTCGTAAGCTGAGTGTACTGTGGTTTATCTGTTCTGCAGCTCTGGTGGTAGAGTTAGCAGGACTTTCAGAACAAGCTGTTTTGTTGCATTGTGGGGGGAATCACCTGAGGAAGCAGAAGATGCATGGGTTGCATGGGAAGATGATCCAATACAGGGAGCCCAGCTGGGTTTCCTTGTAGTTCTTCCACCAAGAACTTACATTATCTGATGAGCAGAGTCACCTGTGGTGTATCTAAACATTCCCTGGCATGGATTAAATAATCTTTTGCATAAAAATAAATTGAAAAAACAATCCTCATTGGTTTGATTTGGTTCTACACGTTGTTTCTCTTGAACAAATTTGCATAATATTGGTAGTTACAAGAAAAGGTCTGATTTTTGATAGATTTTAAAGTACATATTTTTTATATTGACTAAAAAATAAATAAATTGAGAGATTGTTTCAGGTTTTTAGGTATATAACCATAATGTCCATGAATGTTAGGTATTTTTCTCTGGTCTCCTTATGAATCTTTTTATACATAAATTGTTTTCCTACAGTTGATTTATCTGGATGCTAATCTCCAATCCAGCTGCAATATTAACCTTAGCTAATGCTCTGAGATCTTAGGAAGTTATTAGTGAGAGGTGTGAATTATAAATTCTATCAAAGAAAAAAAATTCTGAAAATGTGTTTAATATTGCTTTGTTAGTTCATCTTTTTCTGATGAAACATCACTTCCCTGGGGAAATAACTGTGACTCTAGTAAGCATTGTATGTTGTTTTTCATAAAAACTGATAAATATTGGTTTAAATTCTACATCCTTATTAAGCTAAGCTCTACTGACATTGTTTTTATAGAGTATGGAAGAGATTGTTCTTTCTTTTTTCCCCTCTAGGAAACTCAACAAAATTACAGCGTTCATAGAGGAAAATAAAGAAAAATTTAGTCAGTTGGATTTGCAGGATGTGAAAGTAAGGGAAAGGCTAAAACATGCCAAAAGCAAGGCTAAAAAACTGGAGAAGCAACTTCAAAAGGACAAAGAAAAGGTAGCATGAACTGCACTTGATTTACTTGGTCGGTTGCTCAAGATAAAAACATCCTTGTGGGGCTGGGATCAAACAGCAAAGGACACCAATTGTACTTGGTGCAACAAAGCAGATGGAAACATGTTTAATTTTTGTTCTTAATCAGGTATTTGATGTCATTTAAATCAGGTGGGGATTTTGATTGCAAATCACTCACTGAAGTACTGCATTATTCTCCCTTAAACCATTGCTCACTACACTTGTGAGAGTGGGAGATGGTGGCCAGCACTGCAGGTTGTTTTCTGCCTAAAGCTTTCCTGCTCCTTCTCAGCCCTTTTGGGAAGTCTCAAGGCTTTCAAAGCATCTTTTTATCATGTTCGTTGAGATTCTGGGAATATGTTGAATGTTCTCACTGTTCCTACCTTTTCAAACCTTTGTATTTTCCCCTGTTTCCATAGTTAATTTTCTTAATTGAATGGATATATTTTACCAGGTTGGTTTTGGCCAGCTGTTACAGGTCTTAAATCTCTCTTTGGATCCAGAATGGTTTCTGAGAGTAGGTCTTTTAAGAATTAATTCTTATTGTGGTTCAAAGACATGAATTCTTACGTGTAAAGCTGTGTTACTGCTGTGGCTGCTTCTCTCTGCGTGGGCTCTGGAACTGAACAAGCCTTGCAAATAGAGTCCTGGCCTCATGCTAGAGCCCCAGGTTATCTTATCCTGCAAAAGCACGTGAGCTTCATCAGGGCTTGTGCTTCCTTGAAAGGCAGGGGTTAGAGATAAGGCAAAACTGGTTTGTTTCTGTGGGAGAGGAAGTTAAAAGGCTTTTCCTTGCGTAGGTAGAAGAACTGAAAAATGTACCTTCCAATAGTGAAAAAGCTATCAGCGAAGCAACGTCTAAGAAAGAGCATCTTGAGAAGGCAAAAGAGAAAGAAGAAGACAAACTCAAGCAGGTCATGGATAGCCTGAAGGAAGAAACACAAGGACTTCAAGAAGAGAAAGAGGTTTGAACTGTTTTGAATTGGTACACTGTGTGTAGTAACTGATGGTTTTATACTGAAGAGTGAGCTGATCATGGGGTAGTTGTAAAATGCTATTTCCTATGACAAATACACTTTTCATGTGTTAGGTCAATGAAGCCCAGCTAGGAAATCAGTTTTGAATTTATGATCAGAGCTAAATCCTTCTCATTAAGTTGTCTGCTTTTTATAGTGAGCATGTGCCATCAAGTATATCATACATATCTGTATAGGAAATAATTCTACACTTCCATTATTTCAACATACTTGACTTTTTTCCCATCAAATTGTTTAAAACAGCGTGTGGCTTAAACAAATTAACAGATTTTGAAATGGGTATATTCTGAGCCCTTCACACAGCTGTAATCTGTCTTTGAATTAACAGACAGCTACTGTAACACTTGGTTATTGTTGATATTAGCAGTTCAGTCACTAAACACCTGGAAGCTGCAAATTTGCCCTGTAAATCTGGGGGATTATTTTCTGTACTTGAAAACATGGTTTCTGTGTTTGACCTGCCATTTAGCACAATGTGTAGGGCTCCTCCCAGCTTTCAGAAAACAATACAAAGCTTGTAGGGCAATTTTCTGTGGTAATTCCATGTTCTTCTGTTTAATGATGAAAAACACCTTATTTAAATTCCATACAGAACACGTTAATAAATTAAGAAATACTTGTTCTTCCAGATAACGTAACTGTTTTCTGCTGGTAGGAGAGCTAGTAAAGAACATGCCCTTTTCCTTTCATAGAGTGTGACTGATGTAAGAAATCCCAGAGCTGTCTGTCTGTAGTTGTAACATTGTCCACTTCTGCAGAGCAAAGAGAAGGAGCTCATGGAGTTGAGTAAAGCAGTGAACGAGGCACGTTCCAAGATGGATGTGGCGCAGTCCGAGCTCGATCTCTACCTCAGCTGCCACAATACTGCCCTGGCCCAGTTACAGCAGGCAAAGGAGGCTCTCACCACGACTTCAGAAACTCTGAAGGAAAGGAAAGCTGCCATCAAAGATATAGAAAGAAAACTGCCCCAAGCCGAACGGGACTTGAAGGAGGTGAGACTTGACTTTCATCTATGATTTCTTCAAGCTACAGCACAATGTTGCAATACCCAAACCAAAGTTCTGTTCTTCTTCTTAGCAATAATCGTGAAAATAAACTACAGCCTGTCTCAAATATACTAACATTTAAAACCTACATTCTAATACTCAGTATTTGATTTCAAACTGATTTTGGATTAAGGAATTTTTAATGTTAAGCACTGAAATTCAATCCCACATAATGAGACATGTTGAAATAAAAAATGGCTGTGTTTGTGAGCTGCCTTTGAATGTCAGTTCTTGCTCCTCCCTCATTCCCCAAAGAAAGAAAATCCCACTACCTTGTCCAAAGCCTGATTCATGAATTCATAAGCTTATTAGACTTGTATCAAAGTCTACTAAATATATCTGAAGTGTATCCAAGTGCTAGCCATGCTTCCCATGAATGTTTGCTACTTCTGCTTTTCAGTGGCTGGTTTCATTGCCTACACAATGATGAATCTAAGACTCTGTGAACAGTCATTTTCCTGAGGCTAAGATAGTGTTTTTTGTTTAACCATTAGAAAGAGAATAAGCTTGAGAAGCTGGGAAGAGAAGAACTGGGTGCTAAGGATCTTGTTCGAAATCTACGTCAGAAAGTAGAAGAAGCCAAAAGTTCTTTAGCACAAAGTCGCAGTCGAGGAAAAGTGCTTGAGGCTCTGCTTCAGCAGAAGAAATCTGGCAATATTCATGGACTCTATGGAAGACTGGTAAATGTTCAAAGGCTACTTAGACTTTTAGTCTTTACCTTTGTAAGAGTGGTGATTTTGTGATCGAATGAAAGGTGGAATTCCTCACTTCCCTGGTGCTATGGATTTGGACAGCAGAGTTGCAAAGCCTGTAGACTTGCTATAAGTTTAAAAGGTTGTTGAGGTTCCTCTACTCAGCACTGAGGAAAGGCTGTGAGAAAGCTTTCTATTTTTGCTGGGCTGGTCTTGAAGCCAAATCTGCTGCAGCCTCTGGAGTAGTGTTTTTTACCTTCTGATGCCACAGAAGGTAGAATCTATTGGTAACCACACACTTGGTAGAGTGGCCTGAAGTTTCTACCATGGGAACAAGTGCACTAGAAATAGATTAAGAGCAGAGTGCAGGAGACAGGTGTGGTCCTGGAATTTGTAAAATAATATGGGTTTAAGTTCTGTCACAGAAGATAATCTTGGCATTTGTTTCCTCTCGTTCCATTTGTGTAAAGTGTTTTGATTTCTTAACACCAAGCCAGGAGGGGTGCCAGGCTAACCCGGGTACTTCTGAATGCCTAGGGAGACTTGGGAGCCATCGATGAGAAGTACGATGTTGCCATTTCCTCCTGCTGCGGAGCCTTGGACAACATTGTTGTTGATACAATTGACACCGCCCAGCGCTGCGTCAGCTTCCTGAAGGCCTCAGGAGTTGGAGTTGCCACCTTCATAGCTCTGGACAAAGTGAGTTCTGGTGCTTCAGCAAAACAATTGTTGACTTACCCCAATGTGCACAGTAGCAATACTCTGTATGTAGAGTGTATTAATATGCATCTGTATAAATAGATCTTCTAAATATTAGTATATTATGCTGTGTATGTGTTAATACAGGTAAAGATAAAACCTGTTTTCATAGGCTGTTGGAATAGTCTACTAGCAAATGCTAAAGTTTACTTACAGCCAAGGCTTGGTAGATACTTGGATGTGTACAACAAGTGTTTGTTATGTCTTGTATATGTTTCTGTGTAGATTTTTTAAAACAAATTAGCAAACTTAATAATCCAAGTAATCTACTAACTGCAAACTGTGAAAAAGAACAACGAGTTGTCAGTGAGTTTTTAATTATAGTGGAAGTATAATCCATCCTCCTCCAAGGAAGGCTTTACTGTTAATACCTGTACAATTGCATTGGCTTTAAAGCCTTCACATACCTTAGATTAATGAAATTGCCTCAGAAATGATCCTGAGGAAGCTCTCATTTGTATTTCCTTTTGTGATGTAGATGACTGTATGGGAAAAAAAAATGCAAAAGATCCCAACTCCTGAAAATACCCCTCGGTTGTTTGACCTGGTGAAAGTGGAGGACGAGAAGGTTCGCCTGGCCTTTTACTTCGCCTTGCGGGACACCCTGGTCGCCAGCAACTTGGAAGAAGCTACCAGAGTAGCTTTCCAAAAAGAGAAAAGGTGGAGGGTGGTGACACTGCGAGGACAAATCATTGAACAGTCAGGTATTTAAGTGCAAACTTAAAATTCTAATTTAAGCACTTTATGGATGGTATCTAAGCACAGGTTGCTCCGTAACTTTTCATCTTTCTTACTTTAGGAACAATGACTGGTGGTGGAGGTAAAGTCATGAAGGGCAGGATGGGTTCCTCAGTCATTGTGGATATTTCAGAAGAAGAGGTTAGTACATGATGTTAATTAAAAGTGGGATTTCGTCGAAATTCCTTCTGTTTTGGCAGTTCACACAGGTGCTGTGTCCTTTTAAATCAGCACGAGTAGTTAACAGTCTGTGATGCCAGATACATAAGCAGTGATTGATGAAGCTACAGTTCACAAAGTCAGCACAGGTTACTTTGCTGATCAGTGCGTTTGTTCACAGCCCAGCTATCAGATGCCTGTTATTTAATTTTTAGTCTCATAGTGTTACTTTCATAGCTTGGGAATTGATTGAAGGTAGGGATGAGAACGTGGAAGATGATGATGGTGAGGAACCGTTGAGCTGCAGAGCAGGGGACACAAACCTCAGCAGCAAGAAAAGATGGATTTGCTCCTTCATTTTATGTCCTTGTAAGATGTGTCAGGGAGTGGTGGAGCTTTGCTTCAAATTTGTATTTCAAGAATGTTCACACTTCAGGTTTATTCATTGTTCTTTCCATGAGATAGGCTGATCTACTGGTTTCTGTTTGGCCCATGAGAGATGCTGTGACACACCATAAAGATTTGTAGCTGTAACTTAATTTCTCCATTTTCAGGAGTTTTGGCTCTGTACCTGTTTAGCATAGTGCACGACTCCAGGGCCAACAAGTATATTTACATCCACACCTGCTAGACAGGTCTCTGTATGTAAAAACAGAAGTTGGGCTGAGAGCTGAATTGCATCCTGATTCCTTCTGCTCTGGAGAGTGAATTGCTAAACTTTGGTCAGTTGAACAGTAACTGTGTGCAAAAGCTTCTCTTCCTCACACCACATACCACAGAAACCAACAACCATCAGATCTTAACAATAGTAAAAATTGCTTCTAGCTTCTGCTTGTTTTTTGTTTCTGCCTTCACTACTCTCATTTAAACCTTTCAAGCTTAATCCAGTTTTATTTCCTTAAAAAGATTCTCCATTATGAGCTATTTGACAGGGATTCTTCAGCTTACTTTTTCTTGTTCTTGTTCCTCTGGTTTTTTACTATTAGAACTGATCTTCTCAGCAGTCAGCTTCCAGATTCTCTCCTGCTACAGGAACTTTCAAGTTTTTACTCCACTTTCATCTTGTGTTTTAAGAAATCATAGACTGTTGAGCACATGAATGAGATCTTGCTTGGTTTTGTAGAGGTGATGCTAGGCAAGTGATCCTGTCTCATTTTTGTGTAGGTCAATAAAATGGAATCTCAGCTGCAGAAGGATTCCAAAAGGGCAACACAATATGGAGAAGAGAAACTACAACTTGAAGAAGCCGTAAGAAAATTGCGCCAAGATCTCAGGGAAATGAGAAATACTCTAGAAAAGTACACAGCAAGTATGCAGGTGAACATGGGTATTAGAGAGGCCATGTCTGGCCTCTCCATCAACGGGCAGGGGGATAACTTCTGAGCCTCAGCTTCACAGAGTCCTTGTTGGCATCAAGGATCTTTTCAACCCACAGGATTCTAACACAGTTGTGTTTTCTGTAGAGTTTATCTGAACAAGAAATTAATCTAAGAAACCAAGTTAAGGAACTTGAAGCAAATGTAATTGCTGCTGCTCCAGACAAGAACAAACAGAAGGAACTGGAAAAAATACTTAATAGTTATAAAAAAGGTAATTTCTCGGGTTCATGTTTCAGTCAAGCTAAAGGAAACATTCATTTTAGTATTTGTTTAGATTTTTATGGCTGTATTCCATACAGACTCATAGGGAAACTCAATATAACTAGGGCTAAGAATTGTTAACGTTGAGGGTAATGATCTTAAATAAAGGGTTTTTTTGCCATGCTCTTAAAATGAAACATTTTTCACAGTATAAAGCAATATGTGCATTTCTCAATAGATTAATTCCCACTGGAATCTTGATGTGGGGCAGCACTCGGGTCAGCAGGGACCTGAGCTGGGTTTGTGTATCCACAGAGTACGATGGCGTCGCGGAGAAAGCTGGCAAGATGGAGAAGGAAGTTAAACGGTTACACAACCTCATCCTCGAGATCAATAATCATAAACTCAGAGCACAGCAAGACAAACTGGACAAGATCAACAAAGAAATAGATGAGTGTGCTTCAGCTATTACTAAAGCCCAAGTGGCAGTCAAGACTGCAGACAGGTATAGTAGACATCAGTGTGCTCAGCAGTGAAGATTCAGGCTGTCGTTGCATTTTCTGCAACTCGTGTTTAATTGCAGTTGGACCTTCCTGGAGTGGTGGGATTTGTCAGGCCAGAAGAGATGGTTTTCACCTCTTTATGGTTAGAGGAAAACTGCAGGGAGGAGATCATAGCCTTTTCCTCTAAACTGATTGACTTCAAACTGAGGTTGGTTCTTAATGAAACACCATCATCATTGTTAATTAGTGTGCATTACAGGCAAAGGATCAGAGCCTTAGTGAAAGCTGAGCAAGGAGAGTCACCTCAGCTTCAAACAGCTGTATCTGTGGGCATCAGTGCCTGTAGGACATCTGCCATAGCTGAAAATCCTCTCCTCTTGAAATCTGAACTTTCCGTTGCATCTTTAGTAGTAAATGTTACTTGTATCAAGGAGGTAAAGGGAAAGAAAACTTTGGAGTTTCTAATAAGCAGTTGAAAAGTCACATTTAATCAGTATGTTCCTGCTAATGTTTGCCTTGCAGCAGCATGCAGGATTCAGGATACAGATGGAAACTAGCCCTGAATTGCCATGCAGGGGAGCAGCTCAGATCTGAAGGGACAAACTGTATTGTGAGGCATGTCAGGAAATAAAGTGTGATGTGTTTTTATGTTATCTTAGCATTACATAATGAATACTTGGAACAAATGTCAAAACTGTCTGAAGGAAGAAATTAAGTAATTTGGTGAGACCTGCCTGCTTTATGTTGAAGGAAGACAACTTTCTTCACCTGGGTGTCTGAGGAGTGGGAGAGTTCATGCATAAATTGGCACTTCTATTGGTTGTCAGTAGCTATTGAACAATGCTTAAGATTGTGTGTCTAGGTAATTTCGTGTCAGATTTGCACTGAGGAGGTATTGAAACATCTCCCTACCTGTTCAGAAACCTGAAAAAGTCTGAAGAGTCTGTTCTTCGCACAGAGAAGGAGATTAAAGATAATGAGAAAGAAATGAAAGACTTAACAGAAGAACTGACTACACTAGAAGACAAAGCTACCAAGGTTATAAATGACTGCAAACAAGCTGAAGTAAGTGTCATGCTCATTTAGGGTACTTCTTCACAGAGGAGGCAGTCTGTGAAGGAAATTGTAGGTAACAGCTTGTCCTTTAGAGGAGTTGACCTTTAAATATAGATGCTGAGGGAAAAAATTAGCCTAAACCAGTCCTAGTAAGGGGTCTGGTCATCAGGTAAAATCAGGATGATGAGCTATATCCTTTTTTAGATCCTACCTATATTCTTCTATTCTTATTCAGATTTTGTTGTGCATGATGGGCAGGGAATGTTGGAAATATATCTGGACTCAATTTTCTGAAGCTAAGAAAAAACTTAAACCCAAGGTTTTGCAAATAAATATTGGGTTTAAGCCCTTGTTTAAAAATAGATTTTATCCAGTTATGTGGGACTTCAGTTTTTCCCCTCTAGATTTATGTATGGGAGAGTGAAAACAACCAGGACAGCTGAAATTCTTCCAAATAAAGCTGTTTCTTTGCAACTGTCTTTCTCTAAAACTGCCTTTTAGCTAAAAACATCCGAGTGTGGGACTCATTTCATCCAGACCTGGAATGAAAATATAAACTGCAGCATATTTTCAGTCATTCCAGAATTCAAGGACCAGGTTAATCTCAGTACAAGAATATGTATTTGTTCACATCAATACTGAGGATTGTGGAGAGTAAGCTCTGGGAATAATATAGTGAAAACCATCCTATAACCTAAGAAAGTGGGAAGTTTTTGTGAGGCAACTGATTAATGCACTTTTTTTTGGTCATTTCTGTTCAGGAAGCATTGCCAGCAGTTCAGGAGGAGCATCGTGGGTTACTCAAGGAGATTCAAATTATTCAGGATGATGAACATGCACTTCAAAAGGAAGCTCTTAATATTAAGCTGAAAATAGAACAAATTGATAGCCATATTTCTGCACACCAGTCAAAGATCAAATACTGGCAAAAAGAGGTAGGGAAATTTTTCGTTCCTAAAATTTGAATGGTAAGATCTCAAAAGATCCAGCTCACAGTTTTTTGATGTTTATGCTGTAAACAGCTGGCCTTTCAGACTTTTACTTTCTTGTTTACATACAAGGTTATGGGTGAGTTATGAATTAAATTGTTTAGCTTCTAGTTTTTCAAGGTTCTTTTATTTCTGAAAGGCTGGTAGGATAACTGCAACAGCCATAGCACTCTCTGTGAATCATTAAGAGCAATGAGAGGAAAATAAGTAGGCCATAAATGGCAACCAGGAGACTTGCTGTGCCTGCCCCTTCTCTCTGTATACACTGAAGAATGTTTTAAAAGGGTAGGCACCCTCATGGGTGAGGAAAGCAAAGAGGGGTAAAACACAAGTTCTGTGTAACTGTGTTCAGTGCTGTTCTTTATAAAATGGCAAGACCTTGAATGCATTTCTCCTAGAACTTGTGGTCCACCTGGGACATCAAATTGCCTTTCCCCAGTTATAGATAGCTGGGCCAACAGGAATTCTGTGGGGCCAGTAATAAGGTGCCATCTTGATGGCATCAATAGAGGTGATTTCAGTCATTATCTGCTCCTACTACAGAGAAATGTCTCCTTTGTAAGAATGATGTATAAAGTTTTCAGGAGCAGAACAATAGGGTACAGGGGTATTTGTTGTCTTTTGTACATCTTATGTTTAAAGGGAGTTATGTGAAGAATCTTTGCTATGAGATTGGGAGCTTCAGTCTGTTCTAATACAGAGAATGTTTTAGAAACGTGTTCATGTGACAATTCACGTTACCACTAAAGAATGCAAGTAACTGGTTTTGAATTTCAGATATCCAAATTGTCACTGCACGCCATAGATGACAAACCTCCTGAAGAAATGCCAGTGCTGAGTGAGGAGGAGCTTGAGGCTGTCCAGGATCCCAACGTGATCACTAATCAGATCGCTCTCCTGGAAGCCCAGTGTCACGACATGAAACCCAACCTGGGAGCTATTGCGGAATACAAGAAGAAGGTGAGCATGGAGCAAGAGGTTCCCCCGAGGGCTGTTGTGTTGCTTGTCAGTGCAGTCTCCTCCCCAAAGGACAGTCTCTGTGCACAGCTCTTGTGTATCCCAGGGTTGGACCTGTACAGAATTCCTGTCGCCGCTTCCGAGGTGCAGAGGTAACCTTCCAGTTGGGTGTTGTTCTTCAGGTGACAGCTCAAATGCATCCTGCACCTGAAATGGTCCTGTTCTTCAGTTCCCTTCTCTTGGGAACTGAAATGGAGCCCTGGAGTTCTCCCTTTCTCTGCAGGCTGGGCTGTTCCCTCCTGACTATTGGTTGGCTTGTACTTAGCTAAGTGGGAATGTTGTACCTTGGAGCTTCCCTACACCATTTATATGTGGTACCAACCATGGCAGGGGAAGACAGCTTGCTCCTGGGAAAGTGTATGTAGGTACAGTCAACCAGTCTTGACAGGCTAGGCAGATACACAACAAGACAAGGATTTTTTTTCTCCTCACTAGGCTCACTTCAGTAATATTGGACTAGTCAACAGATGATTTTTAAATTTTTAAAAATGTATTTCTTTTCATTTGCATACAGGTTTTCCAGTATAGAGAGATCAGCAGCACAGAGGATAGAGATGATTAAAAAGAGATGGTTTGGGGTTGTTCTTTTGTTTCAGGGCTGTTAGCCACCCTGGGAAAAATGATCTTTCAAATGGTTGGGAAAATGGTTTCAAATCTACATGAAGGAGGCAGCTCCTTGAACTGCACTTTTGTTTTTTTTTTCCTACAGGAAGAGCTGTACTTGAAACGTGTGGGTGAACTGGATGAAATTACCAACATGAGAGACAACTTCAGACAAGCTTTTGAAGATCTTAGGAAACAAAGGCTAAATGAATTTATGGCAGGATTTAATGTCATAACAAATAAACTGAAGGAAAACTACCAGATGCTGACTTTGGGAGGGGATGCTGAATTAGAACTTGTGGACAGCCTGGATCCCTTCTCTGAGGGAATCGTATTTAGGTTTGTCAAAAATACTTTGTATTATTGCTTAATTGTTGTGTTCCTTTTTCCAGCCTGCGTTTTAGGTACATTTTAATGGATCAGCAGCTAACCAAGACACTCCTCCCTCTTGGCAAGTATTGGCAAGATACTGACAGAAGCCACAAGTTTTTAGCATTGGGTAACAAAGAGATTTGTTTCTCCTGGAGAAATAAGTCTCTAACAGCAGTTAGAAAGCTTTGACTTAAGTCAATTTCTCAGGGTTTCTTCATTCCCAAATGATTTCATTCTGCCAAGGGAATTGTGTCAGTCACACTGGTAACTGGAGATTGTTCTGGCATAAATGGTCCTAAGAGTATATTAATTACTTAAGAGTAGACTGACATGAATAGCTGAGTGTTGGAGGGGTTTGAGCTCAGGCAGACATCAGCTGGCCTGGTGCACACACCAGGGAGTTACTCCTCAGTGAACAGAAATAATCCCCTTCACTGCCTCTTAGCTGTGGAGGACTCAGTATCAAGCAGCTCATCCATGGTTTTAGTTGAGCCTCTCTGTGTCTGTGTCTTCCAAGACTTCCCTCTTGCGACTCGCTTTTCACCACAAAATACTTATTTTAATGGTGAACAGAAATAAGTTACAAACTCTTGATTTGTTTCAGTGTTCGGCCTCCAAAGAAAAGTTGGAAGAAGATATTCAACTTATCAGGAGGAGAGAAGACACTTAGTTCACTGGCACTAGTTTTTGCTCTTCATCATTACAAGCCCACGCCACTTTATTTCATGGATGAGATTGATGCAGCACTTGACTTCAAAAACGTGTCTATTGTAGCCTTTTACATTTATGTAAGTATTGAGTGGAAAAGACTATAGTATAATTTTTCTAAGATAGCTTCTTTTCTGCCACAAAAGACAGTGGCAACAAAATAAACCAGATTTAAAAGTCTGGAATTATATTTTCAAATAATTAAGTGGAAACTGTACTAAGCACATTTCCAGAAAGGTGCTTAGCATGTTGCTTTCTGCTTATTTTTCCTAAGCTGCCTATTTCAATACTTTCCTGAAATGAGGCAAGTAGTAGAAGATTCACAAATTGGGGTTTTCTCTCCAAATCCTGAGCTTACAGCTTCAAAAGCTGCAGGGGACTAGAGGCTGCCAATGGTGCCCCCTTTCCACAGATCCTCACTGCTACTGCTGCTTCCTCTTCAAAATACAGATTCTTTCCCCAGAATAATCAGATAAACTCGGCTGAGATGCAGCAACTCACTTAGCTCTTATTGATGTGTTCATGTGTCCAAGCTCACGATTTCATTCCCGGTGTGGCCAAGGCTCCTTGGTTTTATACTTCCATGTCATTAACAGGAGCTGTTTCCCATAGGCTGCTTTGATCTGTCTCTTTATTAGTGTGTTTTTTCTTTCGTGCTTTTAAATATTCTGTCATCACCATTATTTAATGGAGCAAACATTTACATTGCTACACTTCTGGTTGTTAATTTAAACTTAGAACTTCAAGAATGACACAAAGTATAACCACCCATTTTGGGAACACCCTGGAAGTGCCAAAGATCATGAGTAGCTACTTGAAATTAGGGAAACACTTTGAAGATACCTGCCTCCAACTGGTGCTTTAGATTTTGTTTCCACAAGGCCTCTATTTGCACAAAGCAGGGTCCATCTCCCAGAGGGGATTTGGTAGAGCAAAGAGTTTGATTTCAACTGCAGTGTAAACTAAACTAACATGCTTGAAACTTAGTGTATTTTAGCTTTTAAAAGCAAATTATAGCACTAGCTTTTATTTTATATATAGCTTCAAAATTAGTACCATCCTAGGAGAAAAGATTGTATTTGATATTTGAGCCATTTTTATTACATCCAGCCTGAAGCTTTATATATATGTATCTATTTCTTTATACATATAAAACCAGGTGTACACATTGTATGTGCTGTATGCTCCCTCAAAGACATTTTAGCTGCTTTGTTAAAACAGAAATGTACCAGCACATGGAAATAGATTTGTTTTCCTTTCCATTCTTAAAGCAGCCCTTGCTGTATCAACTCAGGTAACACAGTCATACCTTTCAGTAAGTTCTTGTGGAATTCACATTAAAACTGGTAAATTGCACCTGTGGAAATGCTGAAACCTCTGCTATGAAGTCAGGTTGAAGGAGGTGGGGATGTTCAGCCTGAAGAAGAGAAGGCTTCAGGGAGACCTTAGAGCACCTTTCAGTGCCTGAAGGGGCTCCAGGAAAGCTGGGGAGGGGCTTTTTACCCGAGAGGGCAGTAATAGGACAAGGGTTGATGGTTCTTAACTGGAAGAGGGGAGATTTAGGTTGTACATCAGGAAGAAATTCTTCCCCATGAGGGCAGGAAGGCACTGGAACAGGCTGCCCAGGAGGTTGTGGCTGCCCCATCCCTGGAGGTGTTGAAGGCCAGGTTGGATGGGGCTTGTGCAGCCTGGTCTGGTGGAACCTGATGATCTTGAAGGTCCCTTCCAACCTTAAACATTCTATTATTATTCTATTCTAGTACAAGAACAGAGCATTTTTTAAATCCTGTGAGCTAATGCACAGAAATTCTGTTTCAGGAGCAAACAAAAAATGCACAATTCATCATCATCTCGTTGCGAAACAACATGTTTGAGATTGCAGACAGATTAATTGGGATTTACAAGACACACAACGTCACAAAGAGTGTGGCAACAAACCCCAAAGTTATTGCCTCCAAAGCACTGCTTGAACTCAGCGCTGTTGGGGGTGAAGCTCAAAAATAAGACGGAATAAACTTCCATTCTCATTGCTGCTGCTGATTTTTATCTAAGATACTTTTGTATTTGAGATGTTTTTCTTTTAGTTTTGTGTTTATCTGAGCTTGTTAATAAAACTTACCTTGATAAATCCTGTTTCTTTAAATTATATATACAGATCTTAATTATATGAACTACATTAAAAAAATATTCTGTTTGTTAAATTCCATATCCAGCTGCATTTTGACATTCCCTGGGTAGGCTCAATATCGATGCTTGGGTTCTGCATTTGGTTTAAAATGCCTGGGTTTTTACTGTATATATTAAAGTCAGCAAATTGTTTTTAGATGCCATCAGTGCCCTGTAACATGTTATTACAAGAATTCCAGCAAGTAAAGCCCCTACACAAAATAATTGCCATGTATGTTGTTAGAACATGTAAAGCTGCAGCTCTGGGAACGAGGTGTTTGTGGCCATTTTGTAATTAATCGGTTCCGTTTTGGAAGCTGCTCCTCGGGCCTTTCCCTCTCCCCTCCTGCAGGCTCCTCCCTCTCTCAGGCCCTGGCCACGTTGTACACTCAGGCTTTATTAACACACTAATTACCATCTGCTTGCTTCTCCCATCATTCCCAAAGGGCTGACTTGTTCCCAGGGCAGAGGGAGGGTGAGGAACAGCTGCACCCTGCGCCTGCTGCAGGCCTGGCTGTTGCAGACGGCTCCATTTCCAGCAGCATCTTGTCAACACTTCAGCGTTGACAGGGAATCTAAGGTGTAACCTGGAAACTTTACTCTTTTTTTCCCATTTGATCTCAACCACTTTCAACCCGACTTCCCCTCTAAAAAAATACAGGTAGTGACAATTACACTTCTAGAATGAGCTTTCAAAAAAGGGTAGTTCAAAAGATGAGAAAAACCCTCCCTAAGTTTCGCAGGGTACAAAACCCTCTCATACCTCAATTAAAACGCAGTAAAAAGATTTAATTTTCTTGAAATCCCATCTCTCATACATGAAACTCAGCAGAGGATGGCAAGGAGCAGGGCTGGAGCAGTGTCAGCTGCCTGCCCCCAGGGAGTGCTGGGGTAAGAGGAAAAGGACGAGCTGCTTACACCCCTGCCCAGCAAACACCTGCACTGCCCCCCAGCACCCACCTCACCTCAGAAAAAAATCAGCAAAACAGGCCTGTGGACTGAAATCCACATCCACCCACCTGGGGACCTCAGAGAATCTTCCTGAAGTTGATGCTGCAAAAAAGCGGGGTGCTTGGAAGCAAATGAAGCAGCTAGAGTGAGCACTGCTGAGCAGCCCCGGTCCTGCTCCCTCCTCTCAGCGCTGTTCTGGACCACAGGGAAGGTTCTGTGCAGTCAGGAAATGAAGGTGTTAGCCAGGCCTACTGCAAGAATACATTTTATTTTTCTGCAAATTTATTAAAAGATACAGTGCAGTAGAAGTACAAGTACTAAACGTTGCCATCTGTGATAAAGGCATTTTATAAATTCCTGTAGGCTTAAAAAATAAAATTGCATTATAAACTGTTAGTTTGTAGAAGTCAGGAAAATAAAAAGGAGGGAAGTCAAGAAAGCAGCCTCGTGTGGGGAGGGACAGACACTTGGCACCACATTTTGAGGTACCTTATGTACCAAGTGACAGCCTTCTTCATTAGCAGGGCTTACGAGAAAGACAACTCCCCAGTTTAATTGGAAATGAATACACCAGCATTTATCCATTCCCAGGATAAACCTAAACACCGTTTCAGAACCTGACTAATAGTATTGATGGGATCTGCCTTTGTAGCTCTAATAAATATTACAGAAAACTTAGTAGAAACCAGCCCTAACAGGCAGGCAAAGCCCACTCTGGGGAGCTGCTGGCTCCTGCCTCAGTCCAACCTGGACACTCAGCCCCGCCGAGCAGCAGGGAAGGGAGCTGCACAGGGCTGTGCCTCAGGGTTTCTCACTACAACAGTACTAGGGTACCACTGTTTTTAGGATCTTAATTTAGGCTTCAGGAATGCATCAGCATCACAACTGAGGGCTGGCCTTGCCCTCAGCTCTCACTGAAGCAGCACGAGTTCCTGCTGGCAGCAACGGGCACGTTTTGATTTGCACAAGGGTTTAAAACACCCGGTATTTAAACATGAGCCTCAGAATTCAATCCCTACTTAAACAACTTCTAGTATTTAAAAATACACGACAGCCAAGGAATGCTGCCATGCTACAATATCCTATTATTTTTATCAAGTCAAATACAATAAGACATGGCAAATGAATAATCATTTTTTGTTTTTTAGTGATTTGTAAGCTCATCCGTGTTCTGTTCTAACTCCACTCCCTGCCATCAGGCTGTTAACCCAGAGCTGAAGCAGCTTTCACTGGAGATTTCCCTCCTGAGCACAGCTCAGGCTGCAACATCCCATCCCAAGGAGTGAACACTGCTAGTGATCCCATGACTGAAATGCTAACGTGCCTCCTCCCTGTCCAGGTAAAGAGCTCTGCTATTTGTGCTGGAAAGCTGAATACAAATTTGCATTCATTGTCAAGTTGTTTTAAGGGCACTTGACAAGATTTGAAATCCTCGTAGCACTGACTTCAGTGGGAATTTTGCTGCTCATTCCAGTCTGCACCTCTTCTCACTACAGATTAAATGATTCAGCAAAAAGTCAGGGCTCATTTCAGTGAGCAGTGGGAGCTCCCTGCCAGACTGAACCAACACCTGATTTGTGCACAGCTGGCACTAAAAAACTGCATGTGGCACTAAAAACCTGTATGCAGTACTGCACCCCTTGTCCTGCAGATACTGCTCTAACCCAGAGATTCATTCAAAAGACACAAAGTCATTAAACACAGTTTAGAGAAAAAAAAAAAAGATAAAATGTCATCTGCCAGTAACCAGGAACAAATAAAATGAAACCCAAGGCTGTGAATATATGCTTTAAAACCCTAAAAACTACACTTAAGTGTAGTTTTTATGCTTAGAGAGAGGTCAGTAAACACAAAATGGGAGCTTTTGTACACCAGAGCTGGTGACTGACCCCATCCAGGACTAGCCAGTTTATATCCCACGGTGGTTTTTTTACATTTTAAAAACTTGTTATTAAAAAAAAAATCTAGTACATGTTGGAGGAGTTTCTACAAACAGGATTCCTGATTACAGTTTCTAAATTGATTATAGCTTCTGTATGCAGACATTGTTTCTGACCAACACCTACCTACCTACCTGCTGTCTTGTGTGAGCAGAATCTTCTCTTGCAAATCTTCTCAGTTAACTGAGAGTTAAGAGGAAATCTATACAATAAAGAAGGAAGGATACGGAAGTAGAAAGAAGTGTAGAACTTTAACAGCCCAGCTTCTAAGTGGAAATAAAAAAAAATACATATCCTGAGGATTCCTACACTATCTTTTAATTGAATTGTTGAAACAGACAAAGAGAAGTAATCCTCGCTAAAAACTCCATCAGCACATCCTCTACATTCTGAAAATTGAAGCAGAAATCTCGATAAATAAAGAGCAAGAATTCTGAAATATAAGCAGGAATAGCTTTGATTGCAACTGATGAGGCTGTTTTGTGCAGTGAAATCAGTGTTACCACAAGGAGGACAAACAGAAGCAGGCCTGCCAAAGGATTTACAGCCTGGAGAAGTTCTTTAGGTCGTCTTCCTTCCTTCCCGCTGCCTTTGCTGTGTAACTTCCTCTTTGGGATCAGTTCTATTTTTGGGGTGAGGAGCTTGTTGATCTGCCTGATTTCAGTTTTAGACCAGACATCTTTCAACAGGTGCCCAATCCTTGGGTGAATCTCCACAGGTTTAACATCTGGCAGTTGCTTCTGCTTCAAAGCTCTCACACGTTGATGCAGATCATTCACCTTCTCAAGGAAAACCAGCGGGGACTCTTCCTTCTGAATCGACGTGTTCAGTGACATCAGTTCCAGCTGCTCTCCCCTGATTTTTTTCAATTTCTCAATGAGAGGCTCATACTCCTCCAAAATGTGGGTGTTAATTTCATCCAGGGCAGCCAGCAGTGCTTGTTTTTTGTGCTCCAAGGTATCGCTGAGCTTCCTAAAATACTGTACTACTGCTTTCTTATCCTCCTGAATGATGCTTTCACACTGGAACTTCTGCTCTTTCAGCTTTTCAATAAGCAAACACACATCTGTCCAGTGTTTATCAGTCAGCTGCTCGAGAAGTTTTCCAGAAGCCTCCTTTTCTTTCCTGTAGGCACTGTGAAGGTCATCTATGGGGTGGCCGTTGTGCTTGCCTATGGTGAGGCAGTGGCCACACACCAGCTTTCGGTCCAGCAGGCAGTACACGTTCAGGGGCTGCCTGTAGTGCTCACTGCAGGTGGTGACATCCAAGTGATCTTCCTGCTGGTACTTTTCAATAATAGCTTTCAATGCAAAGTTGATTGGCAAGGCTTCGGTGCCAGCAGCAGGGATTTCAACAATACTCCTGCAGTTGGGGCACTTCAGAGGAACTCTCAGGGGTCTCCAGATGGAAAAGTTGCTTGACAGCTGAATAACACCTTCCAGACAATTCCTACAGAACGTGTGGGAACAGGGCAGAACACGTGGATCTTCAAATATGCTGTAGCAAATGGAACATGTCAGCTCTTCCTCAAAGTGATGCATGTCCTACAAAAGAAAAACAAACAGAAAAAACGGCTTAATATCTTTTTACAATCAACTCATTTAAAATACTTTTATTAACTTAAGTGCTTCCATTTGACATTCCATGACCAGCAACCTAACCTACATTGGCAGTTTATTGCTAAGGGGAGGAAAAAAGACACCAAAAAAAAAAAAAAAAAGGGGAGAGATGTTTCAAAGATTTTGGGAAGTTATGACCTGCATTTAAGTGACTAGACAGAGCTTACCCACCTCCAAGTTCTGGCTTTAGAAGTGAGGAAAAGCAACAATATGCTACCACGTGTTTTTACAGAGGGGAACAGTAGAAGAGAGTGATAAAAGTTAGAACCAAAGTTTCTAAATGACCTAAGAACTATGAAAATTTTCTCCCACTATGAGTAACGTTTTCAACATAAGAATAGAATATGAGTACAGAAACTTTTTTTCCCTCCACCAATTTTTTTTAAATGTTACCTTGGTGATATAAATAGCAATCCTTGTATCAACCAGTCAAATTTACTAAAAGCTCTCTCTAGGTGCTGGCACAACTGAGAGTCTAACTCAAAGGCCCTTAAAGACAACAGCACTAGCAGTAATTAGACTCTTGGTGCTATTCCTGGGTTACTTTCAGCAAAAAACTAAAACACTAACTTTCGTTTTCCAACCTTTGTAAAATTGTCTTTTCTTTGCCAGCTTAGTGAAATCACACTGCAAGGTCACAAATAACAATCACTCTAATGCTGGTTTTCATAATAAATCTTCATTCCATTTTTTTCTTTTGTTAAAATATGGGGAAATCAGTATGAACTTTCCCTATCTTTGTGTCACATTCTCCTATACCCTAATTCTAGTCAACTCTGTCAATTTTGCTACACTGCAAAAAAAAAAAAAGAAATTAACCAAGCATTTGGTGTCAAAGACTCAATTTAGGGTCTAACTCTAAATCTGAGCACAATAACATGCAGCTGGGCTCCTGCAGCTGCACGAAATGCTACTGAGCCTTTGGCTGGTTCAGCCAGGAAGAGAACTGACTGTGAGACGTGTTTAGAGACAATTTTGCTCAGCTGTGCCCTCCTAATCTTTTCAACACAGTAACATTTTTGCTGGGGTCCATCAGCATTGCTCATTGACACCAAGTCTAACAAAGTTTGGCTTGCAGTGAATCTACTGAAAAATAATGGAATTTGTTAATTATACTCTCCTTTGCAAATAAAACCTTAAATTGCATCCAGGATAAAGGAAACCCCTAAGGATTAAATCCGTCATTAATTAATAAACAATTTACAAAAATAAATTAAGCAGCATTGTTTCTGCAAAAGACACCAAGCTAAATCGATGGAAGTCAGAAGCTAAATATTCAGATTCCAGTTCTTGGAGAGTTAAATCAGCTCTGCACAGAGAAACCTTTCAGGCTGTACAGAAATAAGTGTGGCTTATCTCACTTTATTGAGATAGGCTGCTACAGCCCAAAGCGAAAGTGTTTGACTCTGCCAGTCAGTTCAGACTATATTCCCTTGTAAAACTAGACTGAATAATAATTATATTAAATAAAAAATTCTAATGGCCATGGTCACCCAAAAGATCCAGTCCAATTCCAGGAGGCATTTGTATATTGCTAGTTAACTTTATACTGAAAACACATTTTTATTAATTCAGATTATAAAAAACAAAACAAAACTAAAAAAATCTATCCAACACACTTCAGGGCTTTTTCTTCAGCTAATTAATACAAAATGTTGGTTCACTTATTTGAACTCTACTTTTTAAAGAGACCTCAAAAACAGTTGAAAGAAAATTTACTAGGAGAGATGCAATTCTTAAGACCTACCCTTTAAAAGAAGAATGACAAAATGTGTTAACATTTATAGCTAACTAGCGTATGCTCCTAGTTAAAGAGAATAATATCACATAGCACAGACCCTTTGCAAAGGACATTTACAACACTGTGACACCAAATCTACTTCTGTACTGCACTGCTCTCCCTGAAGTGCACGAGCTGTTTCTCCTCTCAGGCACAGACCTTTATTTCCCAGCTTTTCCAATCAGCTGTGCTGGCAACACAAGGTTCTTTAGGTCCAGACACTAACAATTTCACATTTATGAGTGATGTTCCAGACACTGAAACTAAAGAAATTTGTCAACAATGAAGGAAAGCTGAAAAACAAATCTACTTCACTGTCTAGATAATTTATTTTTTGAGAATTAAAATAATTCTCATAGGAAACAGAATTTTAAAGTTTATATCTATATAAAGCTATTATGAATCTGGGATTGTCACTTCCACTTAGAAAATAAAGGTTTTGTTCATGGTTATAAAAGAGAGACTCCTTAGTGTGCACCTTTATTGTTTTCTCCTGTATGCATATGGAATGCATGTAATTAAAAAAATCCCTATGTTTAAAATCACTGTATTTTTTTAATCTAGGGCTGTAGTTCTCTTCAAAAGAACTGTTACAGGGGATAGTTTCTTTATAAAGGATACACGTCTAGGTTATCTGAACTACATAGAGGGCGAGACTAATTTTATCTTCAGAAAAGTTTTAACTGCAGAGTAGTTGCTTGCTACCCTGAAACCACAGCAACAACTTTACCGGATTTTTCTATCATGAATCAGCTCAGACCCGGCAGGAGCAGCCCCCCCAGCAGGCAGAGCCTCCCCAGCAAACAGGCTGCTGGGCACCAGCCTGCACAGGGCAGAGCAGCGACAAGCCGGCCTGGAGACCTGAGCTCCCTCCAGGGCTGTTTCATAACCCTCGCAGCCGCGGGCCAGAGGGAATGAAATTCCCATTTCCACAGAAACATATTGCTCAGTTTCCCAGGAAATTGAGAAATGTAAAGAGTGACAGCAGCTCTGGAAGGGCAGGCAGGGGCACCCCACTGCTCCAGCCCTCCTAGGCACCTCTGGAAGAAATGGCACTTGATTTTTGTCTTAATTGTTTGTCAATTTCAAAACAGCATTTGGAACACTAATGTTGGATTTTGCTATAGGCACCTTGTGTTTGTTTTTTAATTTGTTCTATTCAACTATTCCAGAGTTGCAGCAGGGAAAAGGTAGAAATCCCCAAACTCAGTTTCATCCTGCACAGAGAAAATCATCTACAGGGGAACAGTGGAAATAAATCAGTAGATGAATATCAGAGACAGACTGACAACAAAGGCGAAAGGAGACGGAGAAGAGCCAAGATCAAAGAGTTAAGCAAAGAGAAACAAAAAAGTTTACCAGGAAAAAAAAAAAAAAAAGGCAGCAGGAAGCTGGTAAATCCTTTCCTGCACAGACCAGATACTTTTCCTTAATTGATCCAGACAACTGTGGTAGCAAATATGCATGTGTATGTGTGTGCATTCACATATTTCTTGTCAGAGTCACTCGGCACAAGCAAATTACAAACTGGAAGGAATTTTAAAAATTCAACAGTGTAATTGTGCCAGTAACACGGTGAGTTTCAGTAGCAGCAGGCCTGAGTGGCTGTGATTTTATACTCTTCTAATTAGCACGGAGGTGAAAACATGTAATACAGCATACCTGTGTTACATCTCATCTGCCAAAGCCTTCAGTTAAGCAGAACAAAATAGTGTAGTGTATTCCTTGCTAACACTGCATTCCTCACCGAGGGATCAGGACACTGCTCATCCAGCTAATTATGCAAGACATTGTTTAGAAGCAACTATATCTGGAATCCAGTGCACATCGGTGTTTAGGTAGATAAGTCACTAACTGCTTTATAGCTAAAGCCAGCTGGAACAACAAGCCAGTACACCCCATTCTACCCTGGAGGATTCTAAACGGTGAAGCTGGCACTGGTAACAGTTGTGACAGCCTAAACCAAGAGCTCCAAAGGGCACTTGAGGCAGGCCCTCCCTTGGAGCCCGTGCTGCCAGGCTCCCTGCTCCACTTTCATGCCTCTGACTGGAAAGAAAACGGCATCTGCTCTCTCCTGAAGGACACTGCAACACTCAGATTTCAATACCATACTGCACTTAGCTAAATCCACCTTAAAAACGCTGTCTCCCCATCCCAAAGCAGTCCATGAAGTCCTTCTGTAGTGCTAGCACAGGAACTCAAGTTTACGTTGTGCAAAAATAAGAGGTTAAATGGCACTATAGGCAGTGTTTTCCATTTATAAGTCACCTTCATGGCAAAGGGCGACAGAACTTTGAAAAGCAAAACAAGCCCAAACAGAAGGCCGAGGTGCTGCTCTGCCGTTTGTCAGTGCATCAGAAGGAACGGAGCCTGCCACACAGCTGCCAGGTTTGCTGGCTGTAACAAGAGGCCAGGCACCAGAAACAAACAAACCAGCTAGACCTTAAGCCTTTCTATTCTAGCCCATTGCAGCTGTACTGCTGTACCCCACACCACGGACATCCCACGCCCCAGTCGCTGCAGTTCTCGGCCAGGGAGGCTCTGCCCCTGCTCCCTGTTCCCACCGCAGCTGCTGCACCACCACCCCACACGCTGCTGTTGCTGAAGGGAGATGAACACGGCCGAGAAGCCTGCCTAGCTCTCCTGCTGTACCCCCCTCCCCTGGCTCTTGGGCACCACAACAAGCTCACACAAGTTACCACAGCCAGAAACCTGAATCAAACCACTCTGTCCCTTCCGTACTCGCGTTCCGTTGCCAAGACTCATCCTCCATCCCGGATCTCTTGAACCCTGTCAGAGCTCCCGCTCTTGAACACTCACCCTTTGTCTCTCGGCGTGAGGCAGCGGAGCTGGAAGGGGAGGCCTGTCCCTGCCACCTGCTGCAGACCCTCCGCCCGCTCCCACAGACCGCCTGGCAACTACAGACGACAGGGACCGCGGCGGAACCAGCAAACTAGAAGCAGGGCTCGGCGTTAACGCCAAAAACCCGCCAGGGTAACCTTAAAGGCGACGAGAGACGCGGCCAGGTGCGACACAAGCGGAGCCCGCCCCAGGGCAGGGCCCCGCGGGGCAGGCAGCCCCAGCTCTGCCCCGCGCCGGGGGTGCCGGCTGGGAGGAGGGCAGAGCCGCCCCGCCGGGCCCCGCCCGCTCACCTGGCCGCCCGCCCGGGGCCGCGGGGACCCCCAGGGACCCGCCGGGACCCCCAGCCCGGCCCTCCCGCCGAGGCCGCCGCCTTCAAACGGCCGGGCCCGCGCGCCGCGCTCCCCCCGGCGCCGCCCGCTGCGCATGCGCGGGGGGGGGCGGGGCCAACGGCCGCGCCGTTCGAAAGTCAAGGGGGGGGGGGGGTGGGGGGGTGGCGGCGGGTAACGGGTCCCGCAGCTCCGGCCCCGCACGGCCCGGGGACCCCCCGGGAACGCCCCGCACGGCCCGGGGACCCCCCGGGAACGCCCCGGTGTGCAGCCGGGGGGTCTGTGCTCTCTGAAGGACCGGAGCCCACGTCCGAGCGCAGCGGTTCTGGGGAGAAACCCAGGCTGAAGCTGGAAACCGGGAATCCTGTGAGTTCTGCTCCCGGGACAGACCGCCTGCCCTCCGGATCGCAGGAACACAGGTTGATTTGTCGTCACGTTCAGCTTGTTCACCTGCTGTGGCTGCCGGAGACAGTGAAGGTGATGTAAGAGAAAGTGCTGCTGCCGTACGTTAAAATCAGGCAGTTATGGTTCATCTCACTCGCTGGGAACTTGCCTTGCTGAGGAAAAAACCAAGGTTGCAGGAGGAAGTGAATGGATTAGGAGCACAATCCCTGACTAGATTTAATCAGGAAAGTAGCACATGTGGTGCAGACATCATACTCCAGATTGTTCTGCATTTATAGTTCATCAAAGAACACTAAACGAACTGTCAGATGCCAATTTTATGGGGATTTTGAAAAATAAGTTCATTTAATATAAATACATCATTATTCAAAAGTCACCTAAACATCTGTCCTCAAAGTGGTATTTAGATGACCTGATACAAATATCTGGGGAACATCTGGAATTATGTTTGGAATAATAAAACAAGCCTCTCACTCCAGATTAATCATCACAGTTCAGCTGATAAGCACAGAGACTACAGTAATACGTCAGGCCCTAACTGGTCTTTTTGGTGTGAAACTGTTGTAACACTAGCCTTTCATTCCCATCTTTTGATGACTTCATCTGCAAGGAAGCTGAGCTCCCACCAGAGGGATGTGCTTCTCCTGAGGAAGCAGGTACAGGCCCAAACGTCACAGAATCTCCTTATGGTACAGAAGACAGCTGACTCCAAACTGGGAGAGGCACATTCCTTCACAAGGAGGTCCCCGTGAATACAGGAAAAGGGAAACTGCCAGGGAAGAGCTCTTCTCTTCCCAGGGAAGCTGACAACATTCACTACCTCACAAGGCCTGCCCAGGCAACTATCCAGACAGCACAAGGCAAGAGATTTATCCAGAAAGCCTCAGGAACTAGAAAATGTCTGTAAATCCTCATTTTGACATAAAAGGGACTTTAGATGTTGCAAAACAAACCCTTCCTTGAAAAAACCCAACAGAACATGGTTTGGAGAAACATCAGATGTCTTAAGGACCTAAGTCTTGTTCTCAAAAGTGATCTTCTAGAAGAGGGTACCTTTCTGAAGAGATGCAGCCGCAAAGAGGGGGGGAAAAAAGCTTAAGTACAAATGCTTCAATTATCTCTAATTCTAGAGATTATTTTAAAACTCATTCAAAAATAATAAAGAAGTTTCTATCAATGACCATTTTCAGTTTAGATTTGTTGTAAGTTTGTGGAACCTAAAACAGTTAATGAAGATAAAAACAGGATGGACTTCTTACTCTGGCTGTGCTTCCATGCTGGGCCTATTCTGCCTCTTGCTAATGTTACATTAGGACTGAGAGAGTATTTTACATCTTTGTTTGCAAATACATACATAGTGTGTTTCTTTCTCAAGCTGTGTTGCTTCTTTAGATATTCCATTTGACTATTCCTGATGTCCCACGTTACTTTTGCTAACAGAATTCATTTGGTTTATTCACAAGCCCAAAGGATTCCCAGAAACAGATCAAAGAGGACAGTAAAGGACTGAGTGCCATGTGTATTTTTCTCTTATGTTTGGAATGAGATAAAATGAGCAATCCAGAGTTACTATTTCCCTACTTTGCTACATAAATAACCAATCTTATCTTGTTAGTTTTATAGACTTGGGGTAAACTGGGGGATTAACCCCTTTACTTTCTACCACCTTACATTTCCATCCTTCCAAGGCAGAAGACTGTTTCAGGTGACAGTCTTTTAAACTGTCTTTTTTCATCTTTTAAAAGATGCTTGCCCTGTCAAAACCATTCTTTAAATCATTACCTTATGCTTAACTACAGGTGGACAAGATCCCTGCCCAATTGTGCTCCTACTGCCCGCCAACAGCACCAGCCAGTAATGAAAATCATATTAAGTAATTTACTTAGCACGAATATTAATGACTATTAATAATTAATATTACTTAATGAAAGTCGTATTAAGCCAGATATACAAATCTTCACATCTGTAAATTTATTCTGCCCTGGTGCCCAATTTGTAGAAGAAGCTGCAACCATGGGGGTGTTTCATTGCTAGCACCACGTTAAGTGCATCACAGTGGCAAATCTCTGCAAGTTACATTTTAGGAATTATTATCTTCCAACAGAATTCTGCATCTGGCAGAAATTGCAGTGGACAAGACAACAGGCCAGTGTTCAACCTGCAAAGCTGACAGTGTGATACACAAATGCCAGAGCCAATCTGGAAACATCAGCTTAAGAGACAGCCCCTCTAACTGCATTCGTAGGGTTTGGTGCAGTAATAACCTGCTAAAAGATGTTTCTACAATTTAAGTGAGGTGTAATATGAAAATCCTTACATTAACTGTTTTGAAGATGCTTAGCTAGTGCAAAATAGGTATCCCACAAGTCTACTCACATAAAGCAGACATAGCAACATCAATATTTGTGTCTCCATACAAAGTGAGTCCCCTGGAACACAACTGAGGTTCACCCCATTGACAAAAATTTGCATTTCTGTGTTTATACAATTCTACAAAGCTGTGGTGTGGCAAAACAATCGCACAGCAGCTAAAAGTGAAGATTCCATATAGCCAAGATAAACGTGTAAGCAGGTTGAGGTTTATAACTGATTATTAAACCAATACAGTTAAGAGAAAACAAAGTTTTAGGGGAAAAAAAGCCTTATTCAGGCTCACAATGCAACCCATCTGCAAACCTTTTGGTTCCATCACACAAGTCTAATTGCTGGCTGCACATTTCTGGTCCATCACAAATACCTTGTTCAAGGTAAGAGAAAAATGAACTGTGTAGTGTGAGGGAAGGGTCTGAACCTGTGAGATTCCAAACAGCTTAAATGAGGAAGAGGTAAACTGGGCACTAGTTAAGGGAAAAAATGGAAAGCTTGTCAGAAGGGAAGTAAAACAGAAGGATAGAGTAAGACTTTCCTATCACAACGTTGCTCAGAGAAGGGTTTACCCATGGTAGCCATGCACAGAACTTCACTGGCTACACAGCCAGCCACAGAAGAAAAATCTGTGATGCAGACAAAGCTCCCAGATTTTTTGCCTTAATTCCAGTGCCAAAGCAATTGCTCGAGTTCTCAGTTCCTCTTCTCACTTTAATATATTTGAGATAATGGTATTTTTTCACACTGTTTGCCTGTACCTGTCTGTGGTATTGACTGTTCCCCTGCCACCCAACCCCCCAAGCTCCTAAAGGTCTAAACCTGTTCCATGTTTCTTGAAAGATGTTTCTCCAGCTCATCAATACATTGGGATGTATTGGTGGTGGATGGGAACATTGACACTTCACTCCAGGATCCACACTAAGTACACTGCAACAAGAGATAAGACTTCCTAGTAAAACACAGTGCACAAAAGATTCCAAATGTCACAAGCACTCAGCCTGGGAGTAGTTTTGTTTCTGGTGTAAGTGCACTACACTAAAAAATACAGGTATAATCCTTTTCCCTCTACCATCCTCCTCAACATTCCTGGAAAGTCCTTAAGGAAAAAGCTACAGAAGAGGCAGACCAAACAAGGGAGTTTTGACAATAATTTACCATATAAAGAACTGATGTTCACAGAAAGAACATAAGCTACTTCATACCCAGTTTATTTTTTGCTAAGTAAAAAAAAAAAATTAAAAAAAATTTCAAGATGAAGCAACATTGAATCTGAAGAGCTGTCACTCTAGGAATGACACACTTGCTTCATCCCATGATCTGATGATGTTGCTGACTTGACTACTGACCACCTGCCTTCCCATTAAATTACAAACCACATTTAGCACTACCTGGCATTTAAAATTTCCCACATTTGTCACTTGCTAGGAACAGTAGCTTTTAGTGTCATTTTATAGACATTTAAGTATATAAAAGGTATTTACAAGTGACAATTTTACTGACAGCTTGAAAACTTTCTCAGCTTTGGAGCACACCAAACCACCAGAATAAACACAGGCCCCCCACCTCCAAGACATCTACAAGCAAAAGATGATAATTCCTTCATGGAAATTAAGCTTCCAATTACTTTCCTATAAATATGGAAACAATATTAACTCTTTCAATTAATTTTGTGTGCCTTCTCAGTTTTACTCTGGCAGGAGCTAAAATGTCCTGTTAGGAAGAGTTTGTAAACTTTACACATTTTCTGCTACTAACTTTCCTTTCATAAAGTCTATTTGATCCAGATGCAGGACCTCTGTAATTGTTTCCAGCCCTGTGACCACTATTCCTGCCAGTAATTTGGTGACATGCAGAGTTGAGGAAACATTTATAGTTAAAAGTGGCAAAGAGTCTGCAAGTATTAATATAAAGACATTCTTAACTATAAAGCAGCAAAAGTTATTCGGTAACTTATGCAACAGTCTGTACGATAGGAGTTAAATCCACACCCATTTCTGCACTTCCAAGCAGAAAGCAAGTCACCCCTTTTCTTCCTGGCACAGCCACTCTTTCCTTCAGCTTTTAAACTGCTGAAGAGCAGAGTCCTAGTTAAGCAGAAGTCATCAGGCTCTCTTGCTCAGGGCTGGCTAAGGCAAATTGCACAGCATTTCATTTTACCTGACACTCTTAAAACATTGCTTGGGATCTTAACACACTACCCATTCATATTTTTTGTCAGACTAGCCTGTTCCCATAGCAAAAGAGCAGAAGCAGCCAACTTACTGGGAATACTTGTGATCCACCAGAAGATACCATCCTGTGTAGAGATGAAAGGTGTGTCTCTGTCCAAGGCTCCATGCATCCAGCAAATGGCTCCTAGGATGAAAGGCCTCGCATGACTTGGGTTATTCCACTTCCAGTAGTGGGAGAAAGAACATGGGTCAGCTTCTCACACTACCCCTTTCAATTCAGCCTGCTGTTCTTCCCTCTTTAGAGCTGCTCCTCCTAGCTAAGTGAGCTAGTGCAGCCCTCAGATCCTAAAATTCCAATTTCATCCAATAATGCTGCTCCTCAGAATAAAAAAATCTTAGCTGGGGATAGCTTGTCCTATGAATTGGCTTTTGTCCTTTCATATTTTAACTCTTTTTCTAGATATCTGCTACCCTAAGTTCAGCTGTAAAGCTGATTTTCTACTTCAAAATGCTGGAAGAGCAGATGAACGTAACTCACCTCTGCATCTTTGGCTGTTCTGATTAGCATCCAAGAGCAGTAACCAAAGAGTTACCATCTGCACAGTTACCGACCATTTAAGTATCACAGTGTTCTGCTCCCCAACAGCTTGAGGAGTACACTCAATACTACAGCTTTAATGTTAAAAGGGAAACATCCAAGCTGTGTCTGGTGATGACCCAATTCCACTGCTCAATGAAGTCAGAGACTAAAATTTATTCATCTTCACACCAATTAAAAAACTGGTCTGTGACTTCCACTGCAGCAATGAGTAGCTATGAAAGTTGAAGCCTAACTCTTACTTTCTGAAATGTTAATATGACCAGTATTCCTAAAATAAATCCAAGTTATTTCTTGTTTGTATCCCCAGCCTCCCAAACAACTCTTCTTGCCCCAACAATGTGATTAATTACATTACCTCAAACTGCAGCTTTTGGGGAAAAAAGGCATTAGACAAACTGGCTTCAGTTTTGCTCTTGAAGATCTCCAAACACTGCCTCCCTGTGGCTGCTGAAACGTTTTATAAAGCTTTGCATATTTTGGTAAACTAACAGACACGGGACAGGATCTGCTGTGAAGCAGGTAAAGAGAAATTTCAACTGAAATACCAAAAAAAACCAAAAACCAGAAACAACAAACCATCACCACTGAGCATGTAGGAAGGTACAGGCTGCAGTGAGCACAGCACTGGCTTCAGGTGATTCTCCAAGAATGTTGCATCAGGGGAAGTGCCAAAAAAAGGGCATTTACTGACACTGAATGCACATTGCCACAATGTGGGTTTTTTTGTTGTTTTGGAAACATACCAGTTGCTACAAACATCTGTTCTCTTACCCCCAGTAACAAGGCATTCTAATAAAACTGCATTTTTCTACACTACATCCTTCACAAAAATACTTTAGTGTCAAGTTAATAATAAGTGTAATTTAACTTCTGGCATCTCAAGTTCTTTAAGAAACTCCAGTTTAAACCTTTTATCACCTCCAAGCACTGCTTACATTTTACAATGAAACCTCCCTAATTGATTTAGTGAATAGGATGTAATTAAGTGCTTATTTCTTAACATTTATGCCAGAAGTTATTTCCCATAAGCCTACATACCACATGAAAACCTGACATTTGGCAGGTATAAAAAAAAAGTGAAATTCAGAAATGAAACTTCCTTCAAATGACCATCTTCACCTTTAGATGAAACCTGGATTGTACACACAAAGACACACCAAATACAACAGTGTTGCAAGTTTAATGTTTATTTCCCCAAGACAGCCTAGCCTGCACTCTACTTGGATAAATTTCACAAGCTAGTTTCTGCTGCTTCTAGTTTTAAACTTTTAACCATGTTTCTGATGACAAGGAATGCTGCAAAAATACTCTAGTCCAACAAAGAGTTATGATCACAAAATAATCTTTATCCATTCTACAGTGTTTCAGAATTACCAGTTGATTTTAAAACACAAGGTAGATATAGATGCTAATGGTGGCTAATCTGGTATGTTTTATTATAGCAAACTGTTGTTCATGCAACACTTGTGCTCAAAGGGGAAGGCACAGCATTTCCTACAATGAGCCACCTTATAAAGAGTTCATTTTGTACAAATTTGTAACGTCACCTTTAATTTAGTGTGCAGAACCTCAAAACTGAGGCATTATTCCAATTATAAAAACACTTGCATCCTTTTTGTGCAAGTCTTAAAAATACAAAGTTTTTCTCTCTAAAGTGGCTCAAAATAGATTGTTCATGGCTGCCTACATCTAAGATAAAAAGAGTCTAAAACAATTGGATTAGGCATATTAAAGGTGTTCAAACCATGACTAGATTTGTACATCTATTCACACCTCTTTTTCGGTCTTTATTCGGCAGTACATATGCACCAAATTTCATTTTTAGAAGTTTCCATATCATTTTCATAGAAAACAAAGTTTGAAAACAAGTAACATTGAAACACAGCACGGTATCCTACCACAACGGAAACATTTGGTTACAGGACTCAACAAAATCTAAAAAATGAACTATGCTGTAGATTACCACATGCAAAGGTCTTCATGTTATCTTTGAAAATGAAAAGGATGAGATTTTATTACCACATTTTACTGCTTTCTACTATTATGGCAACTTGTGTACTGCAACACAGTCTATTTGAAGGGAAATGTATGGTTGTTTTGGTGGGGTTTTTTTCATGCAAAAATCTACAAATTAGTTTTGATGATATGGAAAGCTTTTCATAACATCAAACATTCATCTGGTGCAAATGCACAGGGAAGCCTTCCTGAAATTCTGACTTTACAAACAACTAATAAGCCATACAGGAAAGAAATTAAAAATAACTAAAAGAAAAATAAAAGGGGAAAAAAATAAACCAACCAAAAAAAAAACCAAACCAAAAAAAACCAAAATAAGAAACACAGGCTGCAGGAGTAAACCAGAGTCTGCTGCTAAACCGGTCTTTTTGTGTCCAGTGTAAGTTAACACTTAAGAACTCATTTTGATGATTGACTAGGTTTATTACCAGCCCCCTGAAGGCGACTCAAGCTTGCATGCGTTCACATACAGCATCACACCCATACTCTCGTACACACGCCAGGACTAGGAGCCTGCTGCAGGGCTGAGGAGCCCGGGGTGAAACACCAGCCTGGCTCCACAGCATCGAGTCCAGACATTCACTCAAGGTTGTCCATTCACACGGTGCTTCATAGCAAGGCCTGGGCTCATTCTCCTTGGACTTATATGGGCATCCTATTCTCTTATGCTTACAAGGCTTGATGATGATAGTACTGCATTTCCCCCCAATTGCTCTAGTAAGTCATTGTTCCTTCTCAGGCACTGAAGATCTTTGACCTGTAGCCCTTTTTCTTTGAACAATCTAAATAAGCATTCAGTGTGAAGTTTTTCATTACATTTTGCCACTCATTCTCACTCGCACCCACTCGCCATCTTGACTTCATTTGGGCTTTTCTGTGATTCCAAATGAAATCTTCGCATTTTCTTTCCCGATTTAATGCAGCAGCGGATCCCATGAGCCAAGATTGATGGATCAAACCTTTTTTTTTTATTCAGTGCTGCATTGTACCTAACTTCCAAAATACCACTCTAAAACTGGAACCCTTCTGCTGGTACATTGGCAGATGAATTGAAACCAAACGTTCCGCCCTGTATTGCTTCTGGAACAAGGCTAGGATCTTCATCAATCTGTAACAGAACGAGAGCCTCGTGAGCAGGGACAGAAACACAACAGCCTCACTAAAAAGGAGCTGGACAATCCTAAAAAACAATCTTTGTTTTCAACTGATCTACTTCCTTGCATCAAGTCTTGCCACTCTCCTCCCCCAGGTTAGTAATGGCACTATAACAGCAAAGTCATTCAGGCCAACATGTTTTATCCGGTATTTAGCAGGCAGGTTACATGGCATCTCATAGTCTCTCATGTTACAGTTTTCACTCCCGGCAAACACTGCCAGTCGTGCACCATCCTTACTGCCAGCTCCTCTGAAGACCAGTACCATTAGCTCAAGTAAGGATTAAGCTGAAACTGCAGTTTCATTTTAAATAGGCAGTTTACCAGTTACCAAACTGACACGACATTAAATTCCAAATCCTGCTGCATATGCAAAATCTGAGCTGCTAAACAAGACTTGTCTTACTGATCATATAGAAGTGATACTCCAGCACAAAATAAACTTCAGAGTGGACAGCAGTGCATGAATGCAACTGAGCTCTACTATTTTTGCAGCCATCTGCTCCCAAAAGTTCTTCACCCAAGCAGAAAACCCTCCCACTTCATGACACAAACTGAGATGATTGCGTTTCCTTGATATGCAATTAACTTTTATGACTTAAAGTGCATACAAATCTAAACCCTTACTTTGATTTACATTCGGTGTTTCAAATGAAAACGACATTCTTGACCAGCACATCCTACCTCTGGAAGTACTAACACATTCAAAATGGTTTCTTAAAAAGCAGAATTTCAGATTCAGAACTCAAGTCAGCAGGGAGCTTATCAAATGTGAAATGTTTAGCTTAGCCAGAAGCTGACAAGAGAACTATTCAAAGCCTAGTATTTTAATCCCTGGTGATGAGGCTTAAACAAAACATCAGATCACCATGAACAATGGCAACATACGCAATACGTTCAAATAAGGGCTCATTCTTCCAGAAACAACAAGTACAGGGCACTGAGCAGCTTTAGAGCAGTTGCCTTTATCTTCATCCAGGTTTATAAATATAAACAAACTACCAAAGCAGACTGCAGAGCTTTTACACACTTACATCATCTGAAGAGAAGAACTGATCAATGATCTCATAAGCCAGTTTGTAGATGTCTTCATTTTCATGGTTTTGTAGTTGTTCAATTTTCTCCAGGCCTAAAATAAGTAGAAGACATGTAATAGAGTTAAAATACTAAGTTCAGGCAAAACAACCTCCCCTCTCCTTAAGGTCTCACTGCAGAAAGTAAATATAAACAAATCTAGAAATGTAGTGACTAAGATGCTACTAAACTCCTTTGTCATGCTCAAATCACAAGAGCTTCTTAGTGATTTGAGGAAACATATTAGAGATTGAGGAATAAACACCATAACAAAGAAACTTGCATAAATGGTCAATTCTAACCACAACAAGACTTCCCTTCTCTTCTTGCTATGAGTAGTTAAGCTAATCTGTGGAAATATGATGAGGGCCAAGCACTAGGGCATACTCCCTGCTCACAAAAACATTTTTTTCAGCACCTGGTGTGATAACCCCCAGCTGTGACATTCCAAACCCCACACGCTGTTGGTGGCAGACGTGCTAACAGGTAGCTTGATCATGTAGCAAGTGGCTCCACTTCAGTTTAAGTTCATGGCAGCCATAAGCACACACACACATATTTTTGAAGTTCTGACAAGCAGAGCTTTAGGCATGTACACCTCTGTACACCAGACTGTTACAGAACTGGTACCTAATTAACTTTATTGCCATTATCCAGCTTTTCTACATTTTCCTTGAAGATGAGCTTGACCAGTTAGGAAAAGCTAAGCATATTCACCCAATAGGCATGAAAAGCTCACATTTCAAAAAGGTTTGCCTGAAACATCTTTGCCAACAGCACATACACGTGCTAGGAAGTCAAACCACCAGTTCCTGGAAAAAGTGTCAAAATATTAAGCATCATACCTCCACACTCTTCTATAAGATTGGCTATGGTTTCTGCTTCATCTTCAGCCATTTTTAATATATTACTTAGTCCATCCAGAACCACTTGCACAACTTGTGCATCTTTTACTGTCAGCAAATTGCAAAAGGGAGGAATTACATTTTGTTGAATTAAGTATGCCACCTAAGGGGGGAAAGCAGACAGTTGTATTAGGAGTCTGACAGAAGCAAACAAAGCACCTCGAGTTTAATGAAGTCAAAGTACTCCAAGTAACCCTGTAAGGTAAGAGCAGTCACTTTCAGAAATTCTTGGTTTAGAGCATAGAAAGGTGACATTTATGAATTCTGCTACAAACATTTCAAGTCTAGAACACACAGGTAGCAGATACTGTGAATTTTTCAGTATTAAACAAGGACTTTCAACATCTCTGAAGACTGACACCACCACCCCCACCCTGCCACACATGTAATCTTCTGGGCTTACCAGAAATCAGTCTATTTCTGCTCAATGACTATTTATCCTTATCACACTCTTAACCATAGGGGAACAAAATCAGGAAGACAGAGATGTTGAATGACCAAGACACTCCTCAGAGCCTGAATGCAGCCATTCATAGCTACTGGGTCACATTAACAGAAGAGCTTCCATCCAAATCCCCACTGATACTCTTAATCTTAGGTCATTCCAAGAACAGCCACTGAAGTTCAGTTAAATCCCCTGGGGAATGGGGAAGAGTTAATGAACAGGGGAAGAATCCAGGCACTTACTATCCTGGCACAGCGAATAAACTGATCTACTCTCTCAAATGCACCCAAGAAAGAGAATGGACCTTTTCTTAAGGTTTGACTCACTTGGTCTTTTCTCCCGCTGATCGTTAAGTTGCTTATTGCCCAAGCAGCTTCTTTCTGAGTACCAAAGTCACCCTAAAAATATAACCATAAACAGAAATAATCATTCCAGTTTTAATGTTAAGTAGGTATTCTAGTAAAAGCTTGTGTTTTGACAGTCCATTCTGTGTGGTATCACCATACTAATCTTCAGTAAGCAGGGAAAGTAACTAGCAAATCCTGTAGATGTCTACTCAGTGTTCACCCCTTCCCTGCAACCACGTTTTTAAACTGGTCTTCCAGAGGAAGGAAAATTTGTTTGCATCCAAGTAAATAAACACTGTAATACTCCACTCTCTCACATTTCTTATCAAGAGCTGTCATATATTACAGTGAGAGATAAGCACTAAGTGTCAGTTTTGATAAACCGCTGTACGTACTACAGCTGTGTTTGCCTCTGAAGTTGGTCAACTCCAGTCTGCTTAATAAATTTAAAGAGCAACTCCTTTCTCAGTGATCAATAAACTGGCAGTTAACAGAACTATCTGTGACCAGCTGTATGTTACTTAGGAGAAGAGAGAAGTACTACTTCAGTCTCGAACCCAGCCTCTACACTGAAGCAAGATAATGCATCTTGCTCACAGCTGAGCACATGGAAGGTTGGTATTTCTGGCTTCCTTCCACACTTCAGCAAAGAAACAAACAAGTAATGAATACAGCAAAAGTAGGAAATATTTGAAAGATAGAAATGTGCTTATCCTGTTTAAAACCATGCTTATAGCTTCCCTTCCTTCTCACAAGGCAGATCCTTGGGAGCACAAGGTCCTTTAGAAAGTACTGTTTTAAAAGACACTTATCGCCCAGCAACTGAAACAAAGGTATTGAGGTCCCAAATGATGATTCACTATCATTCAACTCCTAGTTGTCAACAAGTTAGGAATGTCTTGGTGAAAAAGCATGAGAAAAGCATTCAGAAATGTTTGTGAGCAACCACCTGACTTTACTATTTAATAAAAAAGGCAATAAAAGCAGCACACATCCATACATGTGTGTTGGTTTTGTGTGGGAAAAACTCTGAACACACTGAAACTACAACTATTTTCCGTGGCCACCTATTTTTTGTTGATCCAGTTTTACTTGTTTAAAAAAAACAGATGGGACAAGCCCAGTCCATACTCTAACATGACAGATCACTACCTGGATTGCTGTCAGACTAGACAAATCCAATAACACCAACAGGTGAATCATTGCCCCTGCTGAGAATTCCTTCCTTATGTTTCCAGATAAGGCAGAGGCAAAAAGGATAAAGTCCTTAAGCTCTGGCAAAATGCTGGGAACTAACTCAATGCTGTTCCCATCCAGACCTCTTCACATCACATCTGAGAGTGAAGAATTTTATCCCCATTGTTTACAAAGTGAGAAAAAGAATTTAAACAAGATTTAGAAGGATCTGAGATCCCCTGATCTGCTTCCTTTCCCCAATACATTTGGCACTCATCATGTCTCAGCATTTTGCAAAAGAACATCGACAGTAATGGATTTTACCTTGCAACAGATGAAAAATGCTCAAGGGTACAGTTCACCCCTGCCCCCCACCTTCACAGCATGATGTAAAACACGAAGCAAGGAATTCAGTGTCACTTCCCCCAATTAAGGAAACAAACTGTTAAATCCTCCTTGTTATCTAACCTTATCTAGAAGATGTATTATCATTGGAACAAGGTTTGCATCTATTACTGCCTGAACTTGCTGCTGATTTCCTGCAGTGATGTTAGATAGGAACCACACTGCTTCCTGCAAAATAAAAGGATATGAGAAATTAATTCAGTCTTCTACATCATACTCTGTTTCCACTCCAGCAACATTTTACACATTCACATTTGAGATGTGCAACTCACACACTGTGATGTGACCTGTTATGTTCACCCTGTCCATAGCCCAAGACTCTCTCCTTTCAGCAATAACCACCAGCAGGTGCCCAGGAAATTGTGTAAGAAGAGTTATTTTCCCCAGTAGGCCCTCTCAGTTCTCAACAGTTCAAATTCAGAACTAAGCCAAAGAGTGTATATAGATTCGTATCTTAAAGGACTGAAAGCCACCCACCTCCCCTTTTAGGTGGGAATCTACACTTCAGTCAAGAAATAACAGTTTCACATCAAATCTTCAGTATATTCAGAGTATCACCCTCTTGTAATCTTACAGTTGAAAAAGTTCTCCCCTCCTAGAGAACCCTCCACGACTCCTTAATTCCCTTCCCCTCTCAACTTCTCGCATGACAACTTTGCAGACAAATACTTCTCCGTGATTCAGAATTTCTCCAATTTCATTCAACTGAGTCTCTCAGATCAGATCACAGGATCATGTTCATGACTGACCCTGTCAGAGATTTAGGATGCCTAGGCTTGTCTTGGTGGGCTTGTTTTGGGCTCTAATCATCGGTGATGTTGGCAGGTGACAGCCCAGAGCTCCCAACACACCTCAGATGCACTCCGGAGGTCAGCACTGCACATCAGTGCCCCCATTCCAAGCCTTTCTAACATGCACACACACACACACTCCCCACCACCCCCATTCCATTTACCACACACACCTCATTCCAACTTACATCCAATTATCTCTATTTCATCATTTCCAAGAGAGTCAGTTTAATTGAAGTGACATTTTACATGTCAAGAACTCTAACTTTTAAGTCAACAGCCAGAATAATAAGATAAAGCTTTAATTTTATAAAAATTCAATTAGAAGATTCAGGAAACAACATTTTTGCCAAGTATAAGTCTGCAGCTCCTTAAGAGTTTTTTTCTATGGATTTCAGCACCTTGTCTGCTCTTGCCATAAGCTGGTATAAGTGGTCAGTTACTCAAATCTCTACCATACCACACTGTATGGAATCCAAAACAGCTAAGCCAAATATAAAACCAAGGTATCAACTGGGTGCAATCTTAGCAGTTACTTACCTTATTAATTTTTTCTTTGGGATGTGTCAGAAGTGCTGGAAAATGTGAAAGAGCCTCACAATTCAGAACTACCTGTGTCTGCTCATCAGTGCCAGTGACAATGTTCCCTACAGCTCTCAGTGCAGCAGTCTGGAACAAAACACTTTCTTTTAAAAAGAATTCTTTTAAATCACACGTATTTTTCTAGCTGAGCATCTACTTTCAAACAGTAACAGTCAAAAAAGCAAAAGGCTCTATCTAAATACTACACCACACAGGAAAAGTATTCCTTAAACTTCAACACAAACTACGGAAAGAAACCAGCTACTTGCTGTAGTATTACATTTTAAGCAACAATTTCCTCAAGTTATCCCAACTTACTTGCACTTTAACTTCTTGATGACTGAGAAGAGGAACCAAATGAGGGACTATTCCAGAATCTATCACCATCTGAATCTGTTCATTGCCAGCATCCGTTAGATACGAGAGTGCCCAGACTGTATCTACCAATATCTGATAGTAAAAACATTTATTTGTTGTTAGTACAAGAGTGTCAGACATCTTCAAAAATTAATATAAATTAAAATATAAAACAATTCTCACTACGAAACCAGAATTAATGTGATACAGCAAAACCTCACTCTGCTTTACTAAATTCCTACATTCCACTCTACCTGAAATAAAACTGCTATCTAACATGTTCTAGCTCCAAAGAATACATGGAGATTATAAACCAGCTCAACTGCTAATTGCAGCTTAAATTCTGAAGGATGTAATAAAAGCACTTTGATTATTTCTGCTCTTTTCAAAAGTGCTGATTTACAATATAAGATACAAAACAATCCCCCTGAAAGGAAGATGAAGCTCTAGCAAATACTAGGATACAGGCACCTGGCATTGTCAAACCAGTGACCTCTACATCATAAGGCACCAAGTTGTTTTTTTTCTTGATATTCCCCCACAAAATTCAAGAAAAGTTTTGAATTTTAACATCTGGTCCAGGGACACAAACTGAATTTCCTCTGTGTCCACACATGTTGTATTCACACACAGAAAAGCCATTTAAATTGCAGTAAATCTGAACATTCCAGGTGACAGCTTAAAAAAGTTGTCTCAACTGACAACTCGACTGATTCACAAATAAAGACATCTCAAGAAATTCAGTGTTTCACCTACTTACATACAAGAAATTAGATCACTATGCAAACTTTAATTCACATCTTGAAAAACATTTTGGCAAAGCACTGGCAAAAAAACCTGTTATTTAACACCTCAGAAGTTCTATTTAACACTTCACATATGCAGCATGGATTAATTTTTCTTTGATTTACACTCATTTTCATTACAAACTCAAACTTAAAAGTAAAAAAAAACCAAACACCTGTATTTATCTGTAAATGAATCTTCACAGAAATACAACTGAAACTGCATTTTAGGTGCAGGGAAAGTACATGCAAATAAGCACTTGCAAAGATACAGAGAAATGCCAGGCAAAAATTGTAACTGATACTTCAAAATAAGCAGTTAAAGATATCAAAATAAGTTTTCCACACTGAAAGAGAAGGTCAGTTTGTGGTTTTATTGAAAGTAAAAATTATTAAAAGCTTTATAATTCAGCTAAAAAAGTGTATCACAACACAAAACTGACTCTGTGGTGTTACTTACATTTACATCTGTGTGGTGAATTAAAACACAGAGCGCTGGAAGGATCTGCGGAGGAAAAGAAGCAGGTGAGTTATTCTGAAGGCAGAGAGATACTCAACTTCAGTTTAATTACACTGAACAGTAATTAGTCACCTCCTGAATGGTTTCCATCGGCGGAGGAGGATCTTTGTGACGGCACAAGTTGACCATGACCCAAGTAACATTTCTTAAGAAAGTTATGGGAATAGATGGGCTGATGAAGGACAGCAGAGGTTTCACTACTCCAAGACTAATAACGTAATCTCTACACTGGGGTCCATCACCTGTTTAGGACATCAAAACATTATGAACACACAGATCAGCCCATGCCAGTCACAAGAAGTCTTAAAATGCATACCAAGCTAAAGAATACAGGCCTTGGGAAGATGCAAATAAATATTATGTATCTGTAGATGCATCTATCCTAAAGACACTGATGTGAAGCTTTAGCAGGACCTGTGGCTGTCTGCCCAGTTGCTTCAGTTGGAACTACTCATTAAGAACAGTTAAGTGTTCTATTATTTACAGATGGGGTGGTGGGCAAGGGAAAATGGGAGGAGACAACACCAAACCACTGGGAATAGCTGACAGCCTAACATATTCCTAAAGATCCCTTCAGAAGGTTTACAGTGGCAGGAGTAACACCCACCTATGATATTTCCTAAAGCCCACACTGCTTGCTCACAAACATTTTGATGAGGTGAATGCAGCAGTCTCAGAAAAAGTGGCACAGCATCTGAAAGACACAAACAGACCCCCGTGCAATTGTTAAGAAATACATCTCTCAAAAGACAAAACAGTTTACATAATTAGCTCTTAAATAAAATTTCACCATTGCATTTCTCCAGGTTAAGTATTGGTCGAAACTTTGCCAGCTTCCCAGGTAGTGAAATAAAACACACTAATAATTCATCCTAGCTAAATCAGAGATCATCACTGAAAGAAATAATTACTGTATCTGGCACCTGTCTTCAATCCATCAGCAAGCTGGTTTTAAAAAAGTGTTCTAGATCAGAGGTGTGGGACAAATTACATATTAATTAGATTCCCAAACGAAATCTCAGGATGCAATTGGGAAAGTAAGAGGATGGAAAAAAGGAATTGTCAAATCCAAGCTAGATCAAAGTTAACAGGCTCTTAAGACTGAGTTTGTAAAAGCAAGCAGCAACTGATCTTGCAATCAGAGCAATCTAAAAGCACACATACATCTTATAAAAAAAAAAAATCTTTAAGCTGAAGTCACCTGCCTTAAATTTTTCTATCTTTTCATTGCTGGAATCCCAGTATACTTAGCAGCACCAGTAGCATGCACTGCAATACAACACTGATTCCAACTATTAAAGCTACTGGTATCTCACATAATTAAGTCTTGTGTATTTCTTCCTTAAATTATAGGCAAGAACTTGTTTCACTCTGTGTTTGAATCTTCCATGGGTCTCAAGAACCTCTCCTGTTTCATCCACCCAAATCAAAAAACCTGCAGACACCTCTACCAAGTTCTGCTTCACCAACACAAGTACTACTTCAACCTAGGGCATTCTTAAGAGTAGAGAAGAAAGTTTGCTTTGCTTGGCACTCAAGATTCCATGTCAACAGCATTTTCCCTCCAGATTCCTCAAATTCCTCCAAACATAACTGACAGCTTTTTCTTCACCTTGACTTCGGAAGAGATTTTGATGTCAGACACCCTCTGGACTTGGTCCACATCTTCTCCTCCCTCTTCACAATCAGGCAGGAAATAGTTCCACTGGAGTATTTTTTTTAGGTTTTTTTTTGTTTGTTTGATTTGTTTCAATTTTTTTGTTGGGTTTGTTTTTTTTAAGTTTGAAAACTTAGAACCCAGCAGATATCAACTCTGCTAATATAGCTTGAGTTTCCAGAAGAGACTGCTCACCACTAGGAAACCCAACAATTGAATTTTAAATCTGAGAAACTGCAGAACAAAAGCAGGTGTGTGCTTCAACTGGTGTTGCCTGCCAGAGAAGAGGTAGAACATCTGGCAGGAGCCTTCACAGACAGGTCCTTCAGCAATGTGCCTGTCACTGACAGCTGAATTTCAGCCATCCTGGCTACTGCAGGAAAGGACTGACCCCAACATGTGCAGTGGTGAACACGCTTGACAGAGGGAGGAAAAGGAGTGTGGATGCTCTTTACAGTATCATTCAGATGATGGTATTTTGTGGAAGACACGTGTGCTTTATCAATGATCAAATACTGCTGCACTTACTAGATTGAACTACGGCCTGTGTTTGTTCAGAGGTTCCAGAGGCAATGTTTGTCAAAGCCCATGCAGCTTCAAACTGTAAAGAAGGACTGCAAAGGAAGGAAAAAACCATGGTGAGTTTTCCAATCAGACCCCATAAGCACATTAGCTAAATGCCAAGTATTCTTGCAGCAATGAAACATTTTGGGTTTTAGAAATACTCACTTGTCATCTCTTTCAAGACAGTGCACTAAAATAGGTAATATTCCTGATTTTATTAGATCGTCGATGGGTGGATTGCGATCACTGGAGAGCAGCTTTCTGGTTAGGAAAGAGAATACAAGACTTCACGTGAGCCACAGAATGACAAGCCATGACTGCAAAGGACCTCTGGAGGTTTGTCAGCCCAGCATTCTGCTCAAAGCAGGATTACTGCTGACACTGCATCAGGTCAGTACAGGCTTCCCGTAGTGTCAGAAACCTCTGAGCACAGGCATCCAACAGCTTCCCTGGACACACTGTTCCAGTGCTGCACCACCTTCTGGGCTAGCAAGTGTTTCCCCAGTGTCCCTCTCATACTCTCAGAGATGGAGCAGGATTTGGTTTTTTTCCCCACCTGTCCTGAAACTGAAAGTATTGCACTAATGAAAAAAGTATTGAAAACCTGAAGCCATTACTTTCATTGCCTATTTCAGTTGCCATGTTTTTTCTGACTACTTTAGAAGTTTTTTACCAGTCAGCAAAATAAAGATTACCAGTTATCCAGTTACACCCTCCTGTAGCTTCTTCCTCCTCCACCCAACAAGGGAGATAAAAAGATGCCAGCTGCTTTGGCAGGAAAGGTAGAAAATTGTTTCTTTTTCACTAAGGATATAAAGTCAGGGAGCAATGACTCAAGTACTACCGCAAAGAACAGAAAGGATCTGAAGACAGATCAAATGAAGACTCCTGTAATGTGCATTTCAATTTCCAACTAAGTAAAGGAGATTTCTATTATAGGTGAAGACAGTTTATATCTACAAGCTTGTAGAACTCGATGAACAGAAGTGTACTTACAAAAACCTAATACTGATTTTTGGTCAGTGCCAACACAATCATAGTGCAGGCTATTCACAAACCACCTGCTCAAACAGGTGGAGAACTCTACCACAAAAATCAAATAAAACTTCAGGTTTTGGGGGGGGGCTAGAAGGTTTTTTGTTTTGTTTAGGTTTTGCTTTTTCTTAGGCACTTCTCATTATCTGTTCCTCATATTCCAGCTGAATGTTTCGAGGGTTATACTTGGGCAAGATTCTTCTTTTCTGTTCCAGCTTTAGACCAAAGGACGATACAAATTAAACCAAGACTGAAGAGAATTTGTTTTCATCTCTAAAATACACTTCAATGCCTTTCCAATGATGTAAACTGCACTGCTTTAATTTTGAATTAGTTCTCAATTTAAAAAAATAGTGACAATGGTAGGAAATCCAGACAGGCATTCCCACTTCACTTCCAGTCAGGCTTCAGTGTATTTTAACCTGGTTTACATGAGCAAGTTGTCCAATGGAAACAGGCCCAGATACTGTTCTTTGCAGTTTCAAATATATTCACTCCCAAAAGTCAAAGTGACTTCCAATACACCTGACTTCTCTTTCATTTGGAAGTCTTCCCTGCACTTGAATCAACCTCCTCAACCACAGAGGATAAACAAATACAAAACTGTTGCTTTCTGCTACAACAACAACAAACTACCCAGTAGCCGACAAAAGAGCAGTTAAATACTGAATTTATGGAAGCAAAGTTCCTAAGAGTCCTTCAGGATCACTTCTTGAATACACACAACTACACAGAATTCTTCCTAAAGTCAGAAAAAGGTTTAGTGGCCTAACCCATGACAAAAAAGGAAAAAGCACTATGCCAGTTCTGTCTGTATTTAAAGCTAAAGACTTTATAGTCCTGCTAATTATAGATTTTACTCTACTTGTAAGAAGCATCAAATACTGCACTAAGATGAATTATAGATAAATAAATACAAGGATTTAAAGACCTAGGTATTTTGATCTCTTTTGGTAAAGTTTATTTTTAAAGTCTTCTTTTCTAAAATCAGAAAACAATCACTTTCTATTTAAGCCAGGACACATTATGACAAAGTATGAATAAAAACAGTGTATTTGAGAAAAGTGGGTCCTTACCTTGCAGCCTGCACAGCACTTAACTGTATACCCTGGTTGTCACTTGAAGCATTCTAAAATAAAAGAGAATGTAGACTTTTCACATATTTGTCACCATGATGTGAAGGATGTTCCAAGAAATTAATTTTCTTTACCTGTACTATTGCCTCCAAGGAAGTGTTCTGCTAGAAAAAAAGAGACAAAACCAGTCAGAAATTAGACATGCCTTAAGTTCAGAGAAAGAAGACATGCTTGAGAGTTAATTCTTACCACTCTAAAGTCACCATCTACATCAGAATCTTCACAGATATCTTCATGAGGAACATTTCTCCTCTTTAGAAGATGCTCATCTCTTTTGTTCTTAAAGAGAAAAATATTTAATAACTTTAAACTATGGCTTAGGGGGTGTATGGGCTTCTGTTTTCAACAAGCATCATAAACATGCTTTCATTGATACTGTTAAAGTTTACAACATTCAAAAAGCACATTTTAGAAATCACTTCTCCTAGGGAAATCCCCCATCCAACCTGATCTACAGCAGTAACCACTTTTCCTGGAAGTTTTCACATGCTCATATCCCTGAGAACACTGACCTATTTGTCAGTATTCATAGAAATCACAAGGCAACTCCCAGAGGCTAGTTTTCCATTCATCCCAGAAGTAAAATAATTCAAGTTACTATTACTTTTCTCAAGAGCTATTTTCCCAACAATTCTAAACAGTGCTATCTTCACACATACACTCTTTCACTCTTGTGTATTGAATTACTGTTTTGGGAAAGAAATAGCTTTCTGTCTACAGATGAGCAGGAACATCTGATTTTTAAAGGAAAAAACACAAGCTTCTTATGAGTTTTTAAATTTAAAAATCTAGCTGGAGAAGCAAGAATTATTCCCTTCAATAGACTGTAAATAAATGTTTATCCTGAAAAACAGAATTTTAGGAACTTCCAGTGGTATGGTAGCTTCAGAACTTCCTTCTAAACAGAAGTACCTTCACAGAATTAGTGAAGACAAATATACAGTTTAACCAAAGTGTTCTTAGTGGACTTGGGAAGGGACACACAACAGTACCTATTATTATTTTTTAAGCCTTTAACAAAAGCTTTTAAACTTCACTGAAATACCAACATAGTCAAATTTCATTTAGTAAGAATAATTCTAGGTCATCTCACCTTTCTCAACTCCACAACAACTTCATTTCTTTGTCTTCTCATAGTCTGAAAAGAATCAAGATGAAAGTACATTATGTTCTGAATACAGAGTAAGTAATTTAAATGGTTCTTGCACTACTTTTTTTTTAAGTTCGTGCACTTTAAACACTACTTATACACACAAGACTTAATTATAAAAGTAGAAATCCAACAGGAGATTGAGATAAATGTATAATTTCTGCCTGTATTATTTCATGGTAAAACAGGCTCCTAGTTCTTCACGTTGAAAAAGAAAGAAAGGGTGTACAGAATCAGGGAATAAACAAGTGCCTTTTAACAAAGGGCAGAATTGAAAGGAGTTGTGCATAAAACATCAGCACCAAAAGCATCACAAACACCATGGCAAGCTAACAAAAAGCATGCTAAGTTTGCCCAACGTTTATAACCTTTTCTTGATTCAAGGCTTTTTTAACACATGTAGAGCATGAGCCAAAAACCCAGAGACAGCCTAAACTGCCACTTTCATAAGAAGGCCTATTGGTAAACCTGAACTTTCTTTCTCAGAGCAGAGGGGGAATGGGGTGATCCCCCCCAGGCAGAGACCCTTGGCTGGGCGACACACCAGACCTGATGACGGGCTGACACCAGCCCGGAGCGCACAGCCGGTGCCATCGGTAACTGCCACCCAGAGCTGAGCTCAGACTGTGCAGCTGATCCTTCACCTGAAGTACAACCACTACAGCAGGATAAGCCTACCCTTCCAGACACAAAAGGTGGGCAGGTTCTACAACAGCTCCACCTCGCCCAAACCTCCCCAGTGCTACTTGTTTCTCCAACATACCCAATTCACCCATTTCTGATACGTGCACGATTCTATCACCGTATGAAACAGCTTTGTGCCTACTGGGACATCTTTGTAAACACGTTCAAATCAAGAGAACTAGCAAGCAAAGCTGAGTGACAAAAGGATTATTTATGAATTAAAACCACATAAATCCCTTGGCATTACAAGAGCAATTTTTTTTGGTCATTTTCTCTATGGCTCCCATTGAGAAGAATCAGGAAAAAAAAGCAACTGTAAATAGACATAAGTCAGTTTACTATTGCTGGCGTTACTGCAGCACAAAGTGAAAACAGAGTCCGTCTATAGTGATTATATTCTATACTTTGAACTGTGAGATGAACGAGAATAAAAACAATTGCGTTTTTGTTGCAACTTAACCACTGGCAAGCCCAGAGAAAGCTTGAAATCCTGAAGCGTAAGAGGCTGCAGTAACAAGCAGGAAGGAAAAGGAATGGCTAAGAGAGCTTCTGAAAAGCAATAAGCAGCAGTTGTGACAGTAAGAATTAAAAGCCTGATTTTCAGGTTCATAATTATTTTTATTGAAAAGAATGTCTATTTCATAAGAAACAGATTTCCAGCTCCAAGCAAAACACTGACCTTCTCAGAGGAAAGAGTTACAAGAAAAAGAAAAGGGCAGAAAGGAGGCGAGAAGAAAAGAAGGGATAGTGCCCCACTGTTTGAAGGTGGAACTTCTCATTGCTTGAGGACCAAAATGGAGTTCATCATGAGAAAGAGAGGAAGCAAAAAGCCCCCAGCACACCCACACAACGATAGCTTCCCACTACACAACAAGCAAAGCACACCAGCGTGCCTAATGCAGCTGCAGCACCTGGAACAACTAGATAAGAGCCATAATAAGCAAGTACAAACAGTCCCACGCTAAAAAGCACCAAAGCAAATTTCCAGGATATATACGCATCTATAAAGAGTGTTAATGCAATTGGTCAAAGTCAGAATTAATAGCTGAGTCTGATGCAGCTTAGGTTTGTAAGTTTTCAGTTTTGAACTTCTGGCAGGATGCTAACAGCTGCAGGTCAGTAGTACATGAGCTCAGGAAAGCACAGCCTGGGATTCGCCATCAAAGACAGGCATCCCACCTGGATGATGAATAGTAACTCCAAAGGCAAGAAGCACTCAACTGCCATTTATCAACTGTGCCCAAAGTGGTGTTGCCTTCCTGAAGAAGCTGATAGACTAGTGGATACCACCCACCATTTAGGTGCTTATGAAAAGATGCTGCAGCTTTACAACTGACTTACCTACTACAGGCTCTTGCTCTCAGCCCGTAAGGTAGTGCTCAGTATAGCTTCCCCAAAGTCTACTAACCTGACATCTTCAAGAAGCTAATAAAATGAGGAAAATATCTGATAATAAGACTGCAGAATTATACTGAGCCGCTTATTAGCTAGACTGTTAATTAACCCCTTTCCAATCTGCAACTGTTACTGCAACCTCACAAAACAAGCACACCTACAGAAAAGCTGTGCTGCAAGAAGGATTCTTCTTGCCAGACTTCAATAATGACATTACTGGTCACAGAAAAGCTGTCACTAACCAAGAGCAAGACCCAATGTACATTTTCCAGGAGTAGAAGACCAAATTGCTGGAACACCAACTATGAAGGGACATTAAGCTGCAAAGGATAATAAAAATTAAAAATCATTAATGAGTGCAGAAGGAAAAGCACACATGCATGCATGACAAAGACATGGCTAGAGATGAACGGAACCAAAACAAATACTCCAAGAAAAAAGCCTTGGATATGTAATTTAGAAGTTTGACTTGAAAATCGTATCTGCAGTTAGCCTCAAAAATCCTGAAACGTCATCAACACTCTGCAGGAACAAGAAGAATGTTCTCCCTCCAGACAACAGCTGACAGGCCCTTGGTTTTAATTCCTGCCTGCGTACCTTGGACTCAGAAGCCTCCACATGAAAGACAAGCAACCAATGAAGTCACTCTTACAAACGACTTACTAAAATAGGGCTCCACTAAAACAATGTTCTGTGTAAACAGTAATTGGTTGACAAATCAGTTATTATTGGTCAACTTGTTGCTGCTCTTCCTCCTAGGAAGAGAAAACACAACAAGTAAGAACCCAGGTGAGCTCTGTCAAGGAGTTTCACAGCATCATCACCCCAGCCTAGAAATGGAATAGACTTTTTGCCTTTTTACTTTCTCCAAAATCACTCAAGATCAACTTGTGTCATCTTCTGGAAAACAACTCAAAGGCCAGAAACCTACATATAACGTTTTCTTGATAGATGGCACTGATTGTCATGCTCGATTCCCCCTTGTGCTCTGTTGAAGATTTGACTTGTTAGACTTCTCCAAATCAGTTCCCAGCTTGCACTAAAGCAACTGTAAGACACCAATCTCAAAAGTCTCTAGAAACACTCAGAATACAGAATTGTCCTTGAAAAGTGTTCCAATTTAAAAACATGCATCACTTCAGTATGAATTCATGTGGCTCTTTCAGTCATTGGATCCTATTCTTCAATTGCTACATTGAAAATCAAATTATCCAATCTATTTCTGTCAGCCTATGATCACTATCCCTCCATGCTCCTTTTTTCTCAATTATATTTAGCTTAAGTTTTACCGTAAGGGCTATTTTCTGACCGTTAGTCATTACTGAGCCCTTCAGCTTATCATTAAAATCTTGTGCTAGCTGATGCTTGCAGGATCCTGATACATTCCAGTGTTTTTCACAATGCCAGATACAAAAAAAATGATCTAAACTCCACACTTGGGAACAGCTCAGATCTCTTAGTCCTGTCAAAGTACAGGAGCCTATGCACGGATCTTGTGGTCAGTTAATGTATCCTGGTCCCTCTTCCACCTCTTTCTCTGGATAACTGCTTCCAAGAAACTCAGACCCTATCACACACACACAGCCTGTCTTTACTGTTTTGCAGGGTAGGGTTTTTTTTGCTGTTATATATAAAAAAAAAAAAATCATTTGGGTAGCTCTGTGTACACACCTTCAACAGGAAGGTCTGACAGCATGAAATAATGCTAGAGCTTTACTTATTCCTCTCATTCTAGTGAATGGCTTCCCAAGGCATGTTGTTTCTGTTGAGGAACTCCAAAAGTAACATTTAGCTTAAGGCAGAGCTGCTTGAGCCATCCCTCCTTCCTAAAAGTTGCTACCCTCACTAGGACCAGTCTGCTCAAGGATTCAAAATACAAACAAGCAAAAGGGGAAAGTCTGGATGGAAGCCTGTGTGTGGGTGTGTGTGTGTGCATAAATAGACTATTATTTACCTCCAAAACCTTTTGTGAACCCTATGGCATATTTTTTTAATGCTTCTTACTATGGCCCTGTGCACACACTGCTTACTCACTACAGCAGCTACTGAGGAAGAACCCAGTCTGCAGAGGACAGTGGGAGCAGACTGGTCTACAACCCAGAACACCTAGTGCATGACCACAGCAATGACTAAGAAACTCTGTCTTGCCCTTTATAGGTATAAAAAGCATTGAACTACAAAACATGGGAAGAACTCCTCAGAGATGCACACAACTTCGCATTTGGATTTGTTAAAAATCTATAGTCTTCACATTCAGTTTAACCAAGTGATTTAGGCCCCCCTCTACCCATTATTTCCCTCCCATACTAATTCTGGTTGATTTGCAGGCTGTAACAATAAAGTCTACGCTCAAGATCAATGAGTAAAGTGCTATGGGATTTTAAAGTCAACACAGTATCTACAAGATACCACCAAAAAACTATTCGCCCTTCAGTATTATAATCAAACTCTCAGCTACAAATAAATAACACTCAGTATGACATTGCACACACTGTCATTCTAGTTTTTTCCTGGAGAAATCATGCATGCCAAATAAAATGCCTTATACAAATACCTCACCATGATTTTTAAATGACAAAATGGATGAGTTTCACCATAGAATTACAAGTCAGCTTAAAGAAACCTATTTTTAACTAACTCTGAATGAAATTCCTGCTCCCCTTCAGTTCCTCCATAGTTTAATAGCAAGCAAACTGTTTTGTGTGGAATACAGGAAAGGCTGAAAAGTTTCTAACTTCCTGTGATGTCCAGTGTACCTCACAGCATTACCTCTCCTTCAACCCCCTGAAGCTTCCTTGGTGTTCTCAAATATATTGCTACCATATCAAGTCCACTGAATGCTACTGGCAACTCTTAAAATGTTGACATTGCTGATCTTAAAACATCTAAATTCAATGACTGCTCCAAAATTAGTTTTCAAGTACCCTGCATTACAATATTACCAGCATTTCACATCATGCATCTCAATTACAGAGCAGAAATAGCTATTTGACACTTCTCCTGGTCTAGCACTATTGCAGCAATTCTTAATTTCTCACCCAGCAACACAGGCAAGTCAGGGAAGAAAAGGCCAGCAGAAACTCATCAGTGTCTTCCAGGGTTTCCACAGAAATTGCCTGCATTACGTACTTTTTTAATCTCATTTCAGACAACCTAAATGCCAGTCAAACTTGAATGCCACAGCAGGCAACAATCAACACAAAATGAAATGTTGAATCACTGAGTAAAACAAAATGAAGCAAAAAAAAAAAGCAAACCTCCTTTTCAAACCTTCTGAGAAGCAAGATTATGCTCAGGACCACTAACATGCAGGGCTAAAAAGAAATGGCTCAAAAAAAATTTAAAAATAAACTCTGTTCATAAAACCATGCCTATTGCAGAAACAATTATCAACTTGCAGTTTTGGTCTTTGCACAGTGACTCTTCTCCAACAACTGTAAAGATCCAGTATTTGATTCCAAGATTTATGGTACTACAATTAAAAATAAAAGTTGGAAAGAAAACTAGGTATCAGAGCCATATCTACAATAAACAGAAAGACACAGCTCATCCTTTCTTATTAAAGGAAAAAAAAGCCCAAGTAAAACCTGTTCCTCATTGAGGACACAAGATTAACACAGTTACCTTAACCAGCTTTCCTAGTAGATAAACATTTGCATAACTTGGTATGCGTCCAGATAAACACTTGTTTCAGGAAGATTTTGGTTGTGGATGTTAAAAAAGTGTGAACACTTCTGCACTTGTGTAAGGCCAGCTCCTTTTCGTGCTGTAACAATACGAATTATTATTTCCCTCCTGCTCCTCTCTTAAATCTTGGAAGACCTTAGCAGAATGCTGCACATATTAGGCTAGAAATCAAGCACTATACAGAGATACTGCCTTAGTCGTGGCTACAAATCCTTGCTCTCATGCCACAAACTCCTCTGAACTAAAAAGTTTATTATACACAGTATCTCTTTTGAGCAGTACTATAAATAAGAAAGCCAAGGAAGTATTTTATATTTCTGGTCACAATGAATGCCCCTATTCCCAGAGTCACCACTAATCTGTCATCTCAAGCCACATGGCAGCAATTGTTTACAACGAAACATGTCCATGCATGCGTATTTACCCAATACTTAGGCATATGAAGAAATTTTGCTAAACATCTGATGTAAAACAGGCACATGATTTGGTTTTTTGGGGTTGGGTTTGTTTTTTTTTCCTTTTTCAAGGGCAGAATTTGTATTTTTAGAAGCACATTGATACTGTCTGGAAAATGACAGTGCAACTTTTAACTCATTAAGCATCCAAAAAGCTAAACATACACTTGGCCCTTTAGAAGACAAAATGCAGGGAACCCCCTGTTTTTTTTAAGATACATAAAAACCTTCAGCAAAGATGCAAGACCTGGAAGGTAAGTACAGTGTGACACCTGAACTGTTAATGGACCAATTTGAGCAACATGGATTTAGTATGTACCATTTTTAAAAAGTTTGTAAACGTGGCAAACCTTCATAGTCTCTAGAAATACCTATTGACTTGGGATTCACCAAAACTAGACTGATTTCTTACTGGGCTGCTGATGGCAAATGGAGGTAAACTGTCATAGTTAAAAAAAAAACCACCACCACCAAAAAAAACCCCACCAAAAACCACCAACAAAAAAACCCAAAGATCACTGTTTTGTTACAGAAACCAATGGCTAAAGGAACCATTTCAGCAGAGATAAAAAGGGGGAGGAGTGAGGGAAGAGGGAAAGAGATAGAGATCAAATGTTGTCTTCCTGTGTGAAGTAAATAGGCATCTTCCTGCGCAAAGCAGCACAGGAACACACACAGGTGCTATGAACTAACTGAATTCTCATTAGCAACTGTTGCTACCAGAGGATACTTGGCTCCAAGAGGACATGGCCAACGTCGCCCACACTAATGAGAAATGTGATGTGTAAGCAGTTAATGAGCAAGGACCATAGCCATAAACCTGGCCTGTTGTATGAAAAATAGCCATCCAGGGTAGTTATTTTAGGTACCAAGCATATGGTGCAGGATTTGCTGGATAGATGTCAACATCTGAACTTTAAGATGGCCTAACAGTGGTTCATGACTGTGTAGAAGGCCATTTAAGTGCATCAGCAAATTCAAAACAATCCTGAATAGATCATCTGCTTCCAAATACACACGTGTTCTTGCTACTCACTTGTGTTCATCTTGAACCTTCTTTATTTGAGCTGACTTACCTTAAAACTCAGCACATAGGCACCAAAGGAGAGACAACACAGATTAATTCCAGCCTGTATTTTCCCATTAATTTCATTTTTTAGTAGGACAGCAAATGCTTTACTTCCTACCTAATGCACCTTCCTACCTAAAGATGTCTTCCTTGTACAGTCATCTATTCAATAACAATTTATGCAAAACCAAGTTAACATCTAAAACAAGTAGTTACTAAGAAAGCTAACGACCCTATTAGTAAATAGAGTAACGACTGCAGTAATTATTCCAACATTTTCAGCATCACCAAACTTTGTACGCAGATGAATAGTAAACTGGCTTATCAATATACTTGGACAAGTTAAAAATCAAAGTGTTCCTGGCTTCTGAATTACTCAAAAGGAAAAAAATGGCAGATGTTTGAACGAGTGGCAGCAACATAAATGCACCTTTTACTTTTGAAAAAGAAATACTGTACAACTGTCTTCACAGGAAAGCCTGGAACGTTATGTTAATCATAGGGACACATAGGGAGGCTAGTGAAAAACAGAAATGAGAATGCCAGAGCCCATTTCTCCATCAGAACCCCACGCTGACACGACTACGTTGCACAGGGTTTACCCCATCAACACTCCCCAGCAAGTGCTCATGGGTGTGGACTGACAGCTAAATTTAAAACCTGAATATTTATTAAGGAATCCCGAGGTTAACCATCTCTCCTGCTGGGCTGAGGAAGCACCTTCCTCGCTCAGATAACGCAGGCAGCAACCCAGCCACCAAAAAGTTGAGAGGCTCTGTGCTGCAAGCCACAACTGTTTCCACGCTCCACTAACTGAACGGCGAAATAGTAACATCTGCCCTGAAAAAAAGAAGTAAAATAATAAAAAAAGGAGAGCTTATTTTTTTAAGAATAATCTCTACTATGAAGCGTAGGCGATAATTGAGGCATTTATTATTCACTCGAGCATCTTTCAGAGACGTTCAGCAGAACGCCCAGCTGGGCCCTAATCCCTGACTCAGGCTTTCAGGGGCTGCTCAGCGCGAAGAGTGATTAATAAGCGCCGGGAAGAAATTAAAGCAGGGCCAGATGAAAACAACGCCTGCCGCCGGGGCCGGCCCCATCGCGGGGCAGCACCCGGAGGGGCCGGACGCCAACCCACCGGGCCCCGCAGCTCCGGGCCCCGCAGCTCCGGGCCCCGCAGCTCCGGGCCCCGCAGCTCCGGGCCCCGCAGCTCCGGGCGGGCGGGGGGAGCGGCCGTTGCCCCCCTCGGCGCCCGCGTGGCGCCCAACGGCCGCGCCCGGCCCCGCAGCGCGGCCTCCCGCTCTCCTTCCTGCCTTCCCTGCCTCCCTCCCTCCCTCCCCGGGCGCGGGGAGCGGCGCTCCCGCCTCTCGCGGGGCGGGCAGCGCAGGCCCCGGCCCCGCCGCGGGCCCCCGGATTAGGGAAGACGCCACACGGCGGCGGCCCCTTCCCGCCGCCATCGCCGGCCCCTCCCTCCCCTCCCTGCCGGCCCGCCCGGCGCCGCGGCGCTCACCTCCAGGTCGCGGCCTTTGTTCTTGAAGTTCTTCAGCCGCTGGTTGTCCAGTTTCTCGTTGTCGGCCATGGCGGGGGGGAGGAGGGGGAGGTGAGGTGGGAGGGAGCGCGGCTCCTCCGCCTCCTCCCTAGGCCCGTACCCCTCTGCCGGAGCCCGCGGGGGTCCCGCCGCTGCCGGGCTGTCTCCCGCCGCCGGGCCGGCTCGCAGCCGCAGCCCCAGCCCCGCCGCGCCGCTCGGGCCTGCTCGGGCCGCGCCGCCCCGGGCCCAACGTGCCGGAGCGCGGAGCGGGAGGGAGCGCGGCCGCCTCGCGCTGCGCTGCGCCGGCCCGGCCCGGCCATTGGCGGGGAGCGCGGGGCCGGCGGCCAATGGCGGGCGGGCGCCGGAGGGAGGGGCCGCGCGCGCCGGGACGTGACGCGCCGGGCGGCGAGAGGAGCGGGGCCGCGGCCGCCATCTTGGGTGCCCTGCCCGCCCTGCCCCCGGGATCGTCCCCTCAGGGCGCCGCGGGGCTCGCCTCGCCCCGCCTCGCCGTCACGGCAGCTTCAAAAAGTCAAAAGAAGGCTGTTTCTTGTCACGAAACGTAGGACGGCAGGGGGGGGAAGTGTCCCGGCTGGTGCGGAAAGGATGTGCCCGGCTTCCCGGGACACCGGAGGGGAGGAGAGGGCGCGGTGTCCCGGCGGGGGCACAGCTGTGCGAGCTTCGGAAAAGGACTCGGTAAAGGCTCGGCAAAAGGAGCCCCTGCAGCTGCCGCGTCTGTGGCCCTCAGCAGAACCGGTGTTGGAAAGCGAAGGACCCAGCAGCAGGTAGTTTCTGTCGGCCTCTCTGGAGACAGGGAAGAGCTCTGCCAGGTCGGCTTACTTAAGTCCAAAATAGGTTGCTGTCATCTTTTGGACTCGGCTACCTCAGGGTTTGTGACAGGCCGGTGGCTTTACTGGTTTGGTGGTGACAGGGTTGTCCAGCAGCAGCTGCTGTAACTCACCCGGTGATGGAGGTTGGACACTGTTCCCAAACTATGAGTTTGCACCAGGCAGGCTTCTCCCTCAGTGTCACACAGACTTGTAAACTCCCTTCTGGGACGCAAAATCTTCCTTCCAGGGTGCCCCGTAATGAAAAGCCACCTTGCCTATGGTGTGTTGCACGAAGGGTGGTGAGCGGCAAGAAGTCCTTCCTGAATTTGCATTGAACGTACCCGCAAAGGGAACCGTGCCCTGAAAATTCCATAGATGTGCTTTGTTTGAACATGGTCCGAGACGTTTTGTTTACACCAAATACTGTGGCCATGGCAATATGTCCCTGTCTTTATTAAAGTCAATCGTAACTACAGAATTTTTTTTAACAGGAACTGATATCTGAGAAATTATTGCCCCTTAACTGTGACTCTTCAGAAATACAAGGGAAACCTCCCACTACTATAGCTTTTCTTTGATGCAGGAGAAGCTACAGAAGCTACAACTGCGGGAAAAAAAGCTTTTTCTTTCCAAAATATCCAGTGTTTTTTCTTCTCAAAACTCACTTGCTCATGCCTGTGACGTTTGGGACTCCACGTGTGAGGAAAATATGCTCCGAGTAGTACCTGTTCCTTCCAATCTTCCAGAATATTAGGAAGAAAAAAAGCTGCTGTCCCAACTGTTTCAGCTAACCTGGTTCATTTTAATGGAAGGAGTACTGGAAGAAACAGAAACGCTTGCAGAGCAGAGAGAGTGGTCCCTTTTTTCTCACTTCTATAGTCTGATCCAGAAAATAGGACCTCTGAGTGTAACTGGCAGCACTTGCTGGAATGTACACAGCCCTGATCCTGCGTGTGGTTTGTGCTCTTAATGACTGGAATATTAAGTCAGGGGCTGTGGAGATTCCTCTCTGTCAAGTCCCGTGTGTTGACAGAGCTCTCATTTCATCAGCAGCCTTAGGATTTTCCACAACACTTTCTGAGAAAAGCCAAGAGCCATGATGGGAAGTGCAGTCTCCCAGATGTGTAAGCTAAAGTCACTCGGAGCTTGATGAATATCAGAAAAGAGAAGTGGACTTAGTTCTTTGTGAAAACAGGAAGATCACGATCTTTCAGACTCTGGGCTACCCTGAGTTTTATCTCTGGGAGATTTCTCAGAAGATGAAGCTGCTAGATAGAAGGAGTTCTCATCAAGGCAGAAAGTGGCAGAAGTCTGAGTCACCACAGCCACATCTGTTGCATAAATGTAGTAGCAATGTCACAGCAATATGGGTAGGGTAAATTAGGCAGGGTTAATTAGTCCTGATGGTATTCCGTACAGGCACAGCTACTTGCCTGCCAGTATGCAAACTGTTCTGTTAAAAGCTGGTGTGGGTGCAGAAACCTCCTCACACTGTGGGCTGGGGATAAGAAAAAAGACATTTTCTTGACATGGCTGTTTACATTTTAAACACAGTTTGCTGGCAATATATTGGAAGGCTACAGAGGGAAAAAGAAAAAAAAGACCATCTCATTAGCTACTGCTCATGCTAATTTTGATTGGTATCCTGAAGAAAACAGGGTATTATAAAAGCAGAATGCCAATGTCATACCTCACTGATTGCAAACCAGTGTGTTTCAGAAGGAAGCCTTTAGTAGAGAAACAGGAAAAAATACTAAAATATGTAAAAAAGTAGAAATGTGTGGAAAAGCAGAAATTCCATCAGCACCTTCGATTTAAAACCTGCTGAATAGAACTGGCAAGTGGTTTCTCATTGCTTTTAGCTTCTGCACTTACTGTTTAAGGAAATGATCAGCAAGTAAAGTGTTTTGTGCCACCAAATTGGAAATCTATTTGCTATGGCTTTTGTCACGTTGAGCTTATTTTATAACCCTGTACTTACAGCTGAATGGTTTGATTAATTGAAGTGAAACTCCCTACTTTTGAGTTAATTTTTCTGGCATATTTTAATGCTACTTCCTTTTGTGATTAAAGATTGTATCAGGGACATGCAAAATCCTTTGTATTTTTTATTCTCTGTCACCTTTGAAATCACCCTGGCTGAACATACCTGTTGTAATCACACAGTTGATGGGATGGAAACAGTATAACACTGGCAACCACGCTCAAATACTTTTTGCTGATCCACAGCTTTTTACATAATAAGGGCATGAAATCCAGGAAGAGATACCTAAAATTAACAAAGGTTTCACTAATAGCTGTTACAAGTTCAGCATGCAGCACTATGGGTGCTGTTATTCTGACTGGCTCATCCAGTTGTACATTTAAAGTTCAGCTCCTGAGGAAATAATGCACCAACTGGAGGAAATACGAGAATTTTAACAAGTAAAATTGCTGTTACATAGTGACATGAAGTCGTTGGTCTCAAAATTAAAAGGTATTTTTTACAAATCTGTCAATAACTTGCTGGTTGGTTGTAGTGTCACCTCCTCGGAGGAACAATTTTACTGTCCCTGAGAAACATTTTTGCAGAATGAGTTTTAAAAAAGGTTTCTTTGTGAATCAGTCTCTTAAAGCACAACTGAGGCTCTGGCTCAGTTGTTATTAATAGTGAAATTGGCCTCTGGCACTAGCATGTTGCATTCCTGAGCATGTCTTGAGATTGTAACTGGTCAGGCTGTGAAGGTAAAAAAATATATGGTATCTAAGACCCAACCCAGAAGTTTATGAAATGAAAGAAAAGACATTTTTGCCCCATCACTGCTCTTTTCATAGCTACCTTTTCCATGTCTTTGGTAACCCAGACATGTATATCTGCTCATCCCCCCTCTGCCAACTCCCACCCTTAGCACTCTCACCACACTGAGCACTGGCAAGTGGTTTGGGAAGGATGGAATCAGAAGCCCAGCACATTCTGCAGCGACCAGAACTGACTCAATGCCCTAAGTAGGACCCATGACCTTTTAGCAAAGTCATCTCTCTGTTGACCTTCCCTCTGTGTTCTTGGAAAAAGATTGACAGAGACAAGGGACCGAGCAAATAATCATGTCATTTTATGAGTAACCATTTGAAAATAACCGAGAATCACCGAGGTGGTGTGGCTTGGAGAATCTGCCTTCACATCCAGGCCTGGCTGAAAATCAGAGAGTCAGATCTAACATCCCTCCTGGCGTGCAGGGCTCCCTCTAAATTATGTATGTTGGGAGGAAGACTCTCCTTCAATGGTCTTTGATCTGTATTTTTGATCTGGTCTCATCTGAAGAATAATTTATAGTGTGACTTCAGTGAAGACATAATCAGGGATTAATCAAGCGCGTTTTGTTTGACTGTAGTCTAATTAATCTGTTTAGCTCTCCGAGGAACAATTACCGTGTTATTTTTGTATTGGTTTGATTTCACCTCAGATCTGCAGTGCAAATCTCCCAACACTCAGAAGACCAATTCTGAAAAACAGATGAGTTCCCTTCTGAATTCTTGATCTTGTGGCTTTGGGCTGTCTTTAAAAAAAAAAATACAACAACCCCAAAACAATAGGATATTTTGATTCTGAATTAGTTTCTCCTAGAAGAGTGTGTTTTGGCTAAATGTAGGTGCCTACAATGTAATAAGTTATGCATGTGATGCAAATTCTCTTGGTATGATCATGTTCAAACCTCACAGGATATTACCGTACCAAGCTCTCTATCTTTTTATATTTTTGCATATTTCTCAGATTGGAAAATAACAATAATGCAAATATCAAGCTGTGAATTAGGTTCTGCTCACCTGCTGATCCTTCAAGAAATAACAGGAAAGATACTGGGAGCTGCCCTAACCTCTCATTAAGGAGTTGTTCTAAATGATTTGGTCCTGGTACCTGAACATAAAGTTGGAGTAGCTGCAGGTGCTTATAGTTTGCATTGGGTTTCAGCTGCCTGGTGATGCAGAGGTGCGAGGAAGGACATACCATTTGGCAAGGAGGAATTTTTCTCCACAATATAGGTCTCCAGTTGATGTAAGGAGCCAATTTTGTGACTTTTCCACGTTTTCTGACACAGGGGATGTGCTGCCTGGGCCTCGTGCTCAGGCCTGGGAACATTCTGGCCCACAAGCAGCTACATCACTGGGAGGCCATTTGTATTTCAGAGATCATTTAATTCTCTGAAAAAGAAAAAATAAAATAAATAAATACATTTAAAAAAGAAGGCAGAATATGTATGTTTGTGGCTTTTAGTCCCTGTTGTCCCTTCCTTGGATGTATACACAGCTAAATAGATTTGTGTTACCAATAATTTACATTTACAAACAGGTAACATGTTTAGAATTTGTGAACTTTGCACTTGATTATGCAATTAGAAAATGTGTGATTCCCAAGTTCCTTTGAAAATCTCTTTCAAGGAGAACTGTGGATTGACCTGAAGTATTTTACTCCTACATTTTGCCCTAAACAAACATTTATGTAGGATGAGTTCCTTCAAGTGGCTTTTCATAGCCAGTAAACCTTGTATAAGAAACAAAATATTATGTAAAGCTGAGAAGATTTGTGTTGCACATAGAAAAATTCTCATTAATCCTGGGGATTTATCTGCCTTTTCAGACTCAAAATGGAATAGCTAGTATTAACAACAACAACAACAACAAAGTAGACCACTGACTGCTGGTAGGATATTTTATGATAATCTTTCATCTGGTGTGTAAACCCAGCTATTTGTTTCCGTTTTACATTCTCCAAGTTTGGAATCCAACTGCACTTGCTGGATATTGAAGCAGCCATATCAAATAATACCTAAACTTAAACTGAGCTCAGCTGTGACTACTGCAAAACAGACATAATAAACTGTCACACACAAATAGTAAGTGCACAAAACTGTGTTTCACAGAACAGACTTTATTTTAAAAGAGGCATTATTAGAAAGAATAACCTGCATGAGATGGAGCAGGACCAGTCCAAGTAAAGCGCCATGTGAAAGCACCAAGCAACTCAAGTTCTTTGCAGTTGTTTTCCCTTCTCCCCCGGTGCCCTGATGTGCAGGAAAAGCCTCTTCTAGAAAGCTAGAGGTGCTGACAGAGTTTTTGGGCTGAAGGAACGGGCAGGTGGAGGCAGAACCAGCACAGAAGCCCTGGCAGGAGCTCAGCAAAGCCCCACACACGAGGCTGCAGGTCCTGAGCAGCAGTTGCTGCGCTTGCATTTCAGGCTCTCCCCCCAGAGTAACAACAACAACGCCAGGCTGCTTTCAGGGGACATAACTCCAAGACACACTTTTGCAAAAGAGGACACACTTTTAAGGTTCAATGCAGGGGCAAATTTTATTTGTACCCTCTGAACGCTATGTTTGCATTTCATCTTCTGTCAGTGTGTTACAATTTTTTCAGCTGTGCCATTAAGCAGCTCCTACCTCCAGGATGTCCCCATGAGCACAGTGCTTTGCCTGAGCGTCCATATTCCCTTCTGCTGTTTTCTCATTTTACCCTTTTGAACTGCTTGTGCCAGACAGTAATTTCTTCTTTCTCAGAAAAGGTTCACGCAAAGTTGAAATTCCTTCCTGAGCAATTGCTTTGTGAGCCAATTCTTAATTAGTGGCTCAGAAATGCTTTGCCCCAGTTATCTGCCATGTTGCACTCACAGGCTGTACTCTGGGTATTGGCAGCACCTGCAACAAACCCTGCCTACCCTGCTGATGGTCTGTCATGGACCATTCATTGAGGATACACCTGGCATGGGTGGATGTCAATCTTTTTGAGCTAGAAAGACATATCCATACTGGTACCTGCTTGGATGAATTATTAACTCTTCAATTAAATCCAGCCTTGTGCCCTGCCTCCCTCCTCCCTTGAAAAGAAAAATAAAAATGATAAGCAATCATTGCATCTGATGTTTCAACTCGTTCTTAAAATTGTTACCTTAACTTGCTGGTTTCAAGTTGCTGTTTGATGGGAGTTGGCTGAAGTCCTTTGGATGACACTAGGAAAAAAGGATTTGGATCACAGCTCTCCTGTCTTTTGGCTACATTCACTTCCATGCAGGGGCCATTCTTTTGTGCAGTGGGACACTGCTGTGGTATCCAAAAGCTGCAGAGCTCCTGTGCTGTGTCCCCTGCCTTTTATTGTGTCCACTTAGAACCAGTTACACTGTATTCCAGCCTCTTTGTATTCAGGAAAAAACTTCGTGAGTTTGTACTTAGGAAGAAAACACTCTTTAGCTGGAGTGGTACTTACAAACTCACTTTATAGCAACGCAGTTTCTCAGAGTAATGAACTGCACAGAATTAGAAATCAGCCTAAAATATCCTAAAGTGTCCAAAACATAGTAGGATCCAGTGCCTTTCCATTTATAACACTTCAACCACGTTGTACCAGACACTAAAATTACAGAGGGATGTTCTTGATCTTGGTTTCAGTGCTGGCCCGTATCAGATGTTCAGAGGCCTGTTGATGTCACCAGGCCAATTTAGCTATAGTGCTCTCACTCATCTACCACTCTCCCTCTCCAGCCTTGCTTTCTGTGCTGAGTTACAGCCTGAGCTTTAGAGATGCCTTCAGGATTTCCCCCCACAAGGCCTGTCTGAATTTGAAACACCCCACAATGAGCACTTTTTTCCTAGTGAAAGAGCTCTAGGTATTTTTCTTTTTCCTCTTTTGGAAGCTTCCGTGTGATTAGTTAGAAGATAATGCACAATATTCTGTTTCTTCAAAAGGAGGGGCTGCCAAACAGGTCCCCTGATGGTGCACGTGGAAGATAGTTCCTCTGGCTTTAGTGGCCATTCCCTGATTCCCAGCAGCACAACATCTGCTCCTGCCCTTGGAAAACGAACTGGGGGCTCCCACATGACTGCAGACACTAAACAGGAGGCAGTCCTGGGACAGTTTATGGTCACAGGTTCCAAGCTGTCTCTGAAATGGTTCATGAGCCTACTTCTCATCTCCATTGTTCTGATTTAACAGAACTTCTGTAGTTAACATAACCTTTGGTTTTGGGATTGCTTTTGGTTTACACGAGTGATGTTTTCCACAGTTCAGCCTATATGCATTCAGATTTTAATGCACTAGGTCAGACCACTTAAAGCCAAATGTAGAGATCATGAAATGACCGTGGCCAAATCCCTTTCTTGGGACCAGAGCTGGAGTTGGTCACAAAATCCATCAGCTGCAAACAGCCCAAGAAGATCAGGAATTGTGGAGCTGCACCTTCCTGCCTTTGTCCTAGCTGCTCTACCTTTCAAACAAAACGGTTTCCTGATAAAGGCAGGGGAAGAAACTTCCATTTGAGCTAAAAGAAGTGAGGCAATGGTTAGTGAAATGAGCCGTTTCAGCACTCACAAGATTCAGGGATATATTGTTTCCATGATAAAAAAAAATATTCCTTCTTGAGAAGTCCCTAGGACAAAGTGATCCTCTGGTAGCACTGCTGATGGTAAGACAGTGACAGAAAACTGCTCTGTCACAGCTGCTTGGTTGGGGTGACTCCCAAAATACTTCTAGAAGGAAAGGCCTGGGAACTCCAATATTCTGGATATGACTGTCTGCAGAAGGGGATTCTCTCGCCCTTATATCCTTAGTTTTTCAGCTATTGAAATGGAAGGATCATCCTCAGAGCTGTATTTGAAAAACTAATATATGCATTATGCCTGGATAATGAAATGCCAGTATGAAGTGTTAGGTAATATGGGTTTCAGATTGTACTGAGAAACGCTGGTAGGATCACAAAGCTGGAGACATTTACAGAAACATTTTAAATTTAAGCTCTCTTATTTCTGGCTGTTAAAACTGCCAGTGAGCAGAATTTAGCATATAAAATGGCATCAAATCCAAATCTTTTATGCCACAAAAATGTAAATGTCCAGATGCAGATTGCTATTGTCAGTGCTGTGTTTCAGGCTAATTTTGCAAGGAAAGCAGCAGACAGAGAACTGAATAAGGAATTTCAAAAGGCTGAAGGACTGATAGTGAGGAGAGATATGAAAATACCCCAAGTATGCATATCTCTCTGTTACACTCTAACGAAGCAAATGAGTACTTCTGAGCAGCAGCACTAACGAGCCCCCTTCTCGTGAGGATTTCTGCCTGACCTCTCCTTGGTTTTCTGATGTCTGTCAAAGGGCAATATTTCTGTTTCAGCTTTGGGGGTGAATAATGGCCACATCATTTTCTTGACATATCTAGCGTTTCAGCAGCTTCAAGAACTCCATGTCTCTGTCAGATCACCTAGATTAACTCTTTATTTTAATGATCATGACTTCTTTTTACATTAAAATCTCCTTTTAGTTATGAACTGGTATTCAGGGCTCTTATACATCACTACCAACTTAATGTGGAAAAAAAACACAACGAAAACCCCCCATGTTTTCAGGTTAATGGCAATTCCAGTTGAGGAATACCTAATTATAATCTAATAAATTATAGAGTAACTTTTGTCCTTTCTCCATTGTGATAGTCTGAGCCTGTGAGATGGATCCGATGGAATGTTGTAGTGTTCCTGTAGGAGAATATCCCTGCTGGCACGACGGGAGTGAGGAAGGGGGTGAAACTGTTGAGGAGTGAAGTCAGACAGGGAGAAGGGCAGACTGGCTCTCCAGGATGCTGTAATGACTGACAATATGTTTTGCAGAGTAATATTCTGGAGTAGCCTGTGAGTAGCCCTCACCTGCAGCCTAGGAGAGAGAGCTGCTGTGCAGCTCGTTTGCACCCCCAGCTGCTGCACAGGAGGTGTGGAGACAAACTGACCCACTCTTGAGCCACAGCTGACAGTGCACGTTTCACTCTAATGGCAAAAATGGCTTTTTGATTAAAATAAAGAGCAAAAAGTCAGAGAGAAAGACGGGAAAAGTCTCCCTGTGGCCATCCAGAAGGAGAAGTTCTAAGCCCCCTGGGCTCCTCTCCAGTGCAGCGTGTGTTCCCCCAGAGTACCTGTCCCACAGTAATGAGCTGGTTTTCATTTGGATCCACTCGCCCCATTACTGCTTGTTGCTGCTGCTGTGCTGGCAGTGCCCACTGGAGCCCAGCTGTGCCAGGAGCATGTGTTGCACACTGCAGGTCCTTCAGCCTTGGACATGAGTCTTGAAGTTATGAACATGGCACCACAGGACACCAACTTCACCACCAAGCATCACACCGAGTTTTTTCCAGAGTTATGCTCAATTCTCATTAGCTTCAAGGGAACATCAGGCTTGTTGTTTTGTTAACTGTGGCTCAATATTCATCTCAAAAATCACAGTTCCTCAGATGGAGCAGCTTTTCATCGTCTCAGCATTTACACGCTGTAAAGAAATCAGAGCCACGTGAAGGAAGTATGAAAATCTTCATACAATGTGTTGTATATTTGAATTACATGGCTAACATATTTAGTGGGGTTTTAATTACAGTTAGTGAGGCTGGTAATCCCAGGACCTCCAAAGGAGAAGAAAAAGCATATAGATCCCTCTAGTCCTGTGGTACTGATGGAAATAATTGCATACGGAGGGTCTCCCTGGTCCAGAGGCAATTCCAGCAGCTGGGTGCTGCTCTTCCTTCCCTTTTCCTCTCTGGTGGTACAGTCAGCCCTGGGGGTTGGAAATGCTGGGAAAGGATGAGACGATCCAAAAGAGAGAAAGTTAGAGGCTGTACTGCTGTAGTACCTGCTTCACAGTGAGGTGCTCCAGGGTGTGGCTCTGCTTGTATTTAGCAGCCAAACATTTTTAGCTGAGGAGCTACAAGTGCTCATTTAATTATTGGTCATCTAGGAATTTTTGGTCTTTTTTTTTTTTTTTTTTCTGAATCCAAGGCTGAAGTACAAGTGAGCAGAATGACAGGAAGTGAGTTTTCATCAGAAAAATCTGTCACGTTATTTTTTAGAAATAATGTAGAGAAATCTTCTCTATTTAAAAAAATATTTAATTCCATAGAGGTTTAAGCTAAATGGGAATATTTGCTTTTGAAGTCACTGAAAACAGCATTTTTTGGATCAGATAAATACAATAGTAAGGAAAATGCATTTCTTCGTTTTGACACACTTTGGACATCACTCAGAGTGATGAAGTTTCTGTTCCACAAATGCTGTACTTTTGAAACACTCATCTAAATGTGGAAGGATTTTTAGCTGTGTGATTTAAACTTCTCAGAACTGGGAGTTCTCAAGCTCACGTTGTCACGGTTTGAATTTCCAACCCTAGTTTCATTTTTATTCACTGCAGTTCGGCTTCAACGCCACAAGATGTCTCAGCCAGAAACGCTAAACTCGGTACAAGTGGTTTTGTAATTTTAAAGATTTTCTTGAATTTGCCTTGAGTTTTCCTGAAGACTTAAGCACACGAGAAAGAAACGTGTACACAAATGCACCCGTCAGTGTGGGCAACAAACTACTATTTTAAATGATCAGTGAACCAAATGACTCATTGGAAAAACTTCATCATCAAAAAGAAAAGGCCCCATGTCTCTAGCCCCTAGTGAGCAGGTGGCAGCTAAGAACTATCAGGAGCTAAGAATGTGTCTTCCTGTGTGGGCTGAATGGAAGAGCTCTTTGAAACTGCTCTATTGAATCTCCACAACTTTTGATTTTAATAAGATGTTACATTTGTTTTAATTATTCCTACCCGGGATTAATATCGTTTAGAGTTACTATAAGGAGCCACTTATTTGCATAATGATTTCTCTAGGGTTTCATAATCTTTGGGGCCCAATGTCACTAACATCTCTGAGATAACTGCCCTTAGCTCAGAGAGAAGACACGGGGAGTTACCTACGTGAGCACAGGTAGGAATGCTTGCCTACATCAGGTGTGTGTTTTAAAATATGAGAAGGCTTCTTAACACACTTTTATCACAAGAGGAGAATGCAAAAAGCACTCTCAAGAGTTGAAGGCTGGAACATGATTTTTTCTGCTTTCTATTGCTTCATGATCTGCACACACTAAGTGCTACGTTTGCCCTGAGAATTTTTCTCTGCTGCTTTTCTTGTCTCTATCCTTTTTCATTGCATTTCTGTAGCTTACATCCTCCCAGTTCCCCTCCTGCTGAATTCCTTCTAGACTTTTCCTGCAGCATGCTATTTCTCATTTTGTTTTACCTTTTTAGATGAAACAGAGTAAATTTAAGCTGGATTTGTTTGCAATGTGTAAATAACTGATGAGTACATAAGCCTTCAGGCTGTGAACAAACATTTTAGGTACATTGAACCTTAGACTGTAGATCCTCAACAAGGGGAAAAAAAGGTGGATTTAGTCAAAAGCCACTGGATTGTGTTGTGAATAGATGAAATGGTGGGACCCAGCAGCAGAGGCCTGGGCAGGAGACACAGCCAACAAGGAGACTGACTTTCGTTTCTCATAGTTCAGCTGTTTACAGCATATATTTACATTTTCTTTTGCATTCACATGATATGAGGGGTTTTCACAGGAATCTGTGATGGTCCTGAACTAAACCACAACTATTCAGAATTATAAACCAGTTAAGAAAAGGTTGAGGCCAGCATTCTTTAGTGATGAATGTGTATGCTTTAGATAACATCACTGAAAATTATTGATGAAGGCACAGTTATCCTTTAACAGCCAAGCACACTTGTCAGGGAGGATCAGCCCCTCTTTGGATCAATGAAACTGTTGCTGCAGTTCCAGCTGTATTTGCTAAAAAGAAAGAACAGGTTTAATCACAGAATCCCAGAATGCCAGGTTGGGAGGAACATCTGGTCCAACCTTTCTAGTTCCTATGAGATGGCTCAGCACCCTGTCAACCTGAGACTTAAAACTGTCCCATGTGGGGGAATCCACCACTTCCCTCGGGAGACTATTCCAATGCTTGATTGTCCTCATGGTGAAAAATGTACCTCTTGGGTCCAATGGGAATCTCCCCAGGAGCAGCTTGTGCCCATCTCCCCTTGTCTTTTCCATGGGACTCCTTGTAAACAGGGAGTCTCCATCTTCTTGGCAGCCACCCTTTGAGTACTGGCACGTGGTGATAAGGTCTCCCCGAAGCCTTCTCTTCTCAAGGCTGAACAAAGAGGTTTAAGAGGTAGATGACTTATTTAAATTCATAAAATTACTTATTTTAACAGATACTCCATGAGATTTGGGCTACTTACAGCAGTAACATGAGGTCTAGGAACTCTTCTCATCAATTAGTGTATAAAACACAGAACAGAAAGATCATCTTTGCACCAAATAAAACACATTCTAAGGCTAAAAGAGAACAGACAAATAAATAAAGGGAGAACAAGGAAATAATAAAAGAAGACTCATCAAAAGATATAAGCCAAGGCCTCATCATAAAACCCTAACAGTTACTGTCAGGATTTTGCATACAGCATGGGGAAGGAGTGCTTTAAGGAAGGATCTAAAAGAAAACAGTGGAACAGTTTTGCAAATGTGTTTGGGTAATTCCAAGTATAAGGAGCAGCATGAGAGCAAGGACAAAACCACTCAATGAAAATCAAATAAAAAGACTGTGAAAACTGGCATCACCATTTTGATAATTGGTGAAGGACAAGGCAAGTGAGGAAGCTCTGCTGTGCAGGGACCTGCAAGAGTCAATATGTAGCTGGGGGGGGAACAGGGGTGGCAGAGGGTGAGGGGAAGTGTCTCTTGATGGCAGCCTAAGGTAGCACTGGATGTGCTGCAGTCATGCTGCAGACACCTGATGGATGAGTGGGGGTGGCACCAGAACATGTATCACAGCTGAAGAACAGTGTTGTAGAAACTGAAGCACAAGCTAATGCTAATTTTTGAAAAATGAGTTCCAAGTAAGATGTGCTTGGGCTCACTACTGTGTTATGAATTTCTATTTGCAACTTGTACCTTCAGTATGGGGGGTGCTTTGTAAGGAGGTGTCCTGGTTTGAGCCAGGATGAAGCCAGTTTTTCTTTTGCTGATCCTTTTTTTTTATTTCAGTGAGCTTTCTTCAACTAGCAACTGCATGTTCTGTTAGGTTGATAAGACACTGGAATGTTTTTGTAATTGCTGGGCTCTCAAGGTCGTGCCTTTGCTCTGCCAGCTCAGACACTACGGGGGGATTTGTGGCCCCCCCGTGGGAGGCTGGGTTAGATGAACAGCAAAACTGGCCAGAGATATTCCATCCCATATATCTACGTAGGCTCGGGGGAAGGAAGGAAGTTTTCTTCTGTCATCTCCGACGCAGTTGCTAGTTGAAGAAAGCTCACTGAAATAAAAGGATCAGCAAAAGAAAAACTGGCTTCATCCTGGCTCAAACCAGGACAGGAGGGTTTCCAGTCTCCAGCCTCACATCCTAGAGACTTGTATAATGTAGCCTGTGTGCCCTGATGAGATCTATGTCCAGAATCCTTATGCCTGTGCTGGACAGGAACACTAGAGCTAACTATAAGTGAAAGAAGTCTAAATGTAGCAGCACAGAACTCAGCATGGGTCATTTGCTTTGGGAAGAAAGTCTGCTTTGAGCAGTTTAATATTCATAGAGTGCTTCAAAGTATTGTCTTCCTCTGCAGTAGGCGTAGCTTGTTTGACACGTCCAACTCTTTCTTTCAGTTTTTTCAGTGAACTTGTCAGAAATGAGGAGGAGAAGTTTTGAGTAACTCAATGAGCTCTTCATAACCTGATACTGAAGAAGCCTTCTCCAGCATTCCTGACACACTGCACTTCCCTTTGATTCTGCAGAGTATTCAGTTATTGGAAGAGTTGTCTCCCAGGCAAAGAAGGAGGGAGTGTTACCATCCAAATTTCCAATGGCAGCTTGTGCTGCTCCACAGCTTCCCGTAAAGCAACGTTTCATCCCACTGGAAATCTGTTCTGTGAGCTTCATGAGAGGTATTTTAAAAAAGAAAAAGCTCACCATGATTTTAAGGACAGGTGCCCATACTGTGGGTGCGTCTGCTTTTCAACTGTCACATCCAAACATGTCCCAGTGGATAATCTCCTTGAGAAGGCAGGGGAAGCTGCAGGTTTCCCAGATCCCACCCTCCGTGTGTCACAATCTGAGGTTGGTGCTGTTTGTTTCCCAGGGATGTTGGCAGAAACAAACAGGCCCAGCAAACACTGGGGGAAGAAACTCCAGCAGACTCTGGAGGACTTACACACTTCAGCTTCCAGCCCTTTGCTGCAGTTGCACCAGACTGCCAGTAGCATCCGTAACAAATGCCAGGAACACCAGGGTGATCAGGCTGTGATTTCTTGGGACACCTCGTGGAAAAAGATTCCTAAACCTGAAGAAATATAAACAGTCAAGGGGGGCGAAGCTCTTTAAGGCCTTTCATCCTATGCAGACTTTTCATCTCGTAGACTTTGATTCCACTGGCCAGGGGGGCAGCACTCTTCATATTCTGATTTTTTTACCTTCTCAAAGCACCATGAATCCTTCGAAAATGCCACCATAGTTTTCAGTGAGTACCCCATCTAAATTCTAAACAATACAATAAACCAAAACTTGCCCAGGAATAAGTTGTGCTTACAAGACCACAAATGGTATTTTTAGCACAAGTGGAGTTCCTCTTTGCTGTGCTCTGAAACATAAAGACAATTCTGCTCATTAGGTTGCTCAGACCAGCAATCAAAAGATCCAAACCTACAGCAGGATGAAGCTGTAAATGCCTTGGTAACTTCCCTGCTGGAGATTTCCCCACAGCACACGTGATGGGAGTGGATAGCAAACCAGTTGCAGGCTCCAGCAGGGAGCAGGCAGTGTCAGTGGTGAAGGGCCCAGCCCACCTGAGCACTGGGGCAGCTACACAGCCCTGCTCTGCTCTCCTGCAGAGCTGAGCCACAGCTTCCCCTTCCTCTGCACCTTCCTGCCCACAGAACAGGCTCTTCTCAGTGATCCTTCCCAAAACACGACGAGGAGTCAGGGAGAGTCTTTACTCCAGGTGTAGAAAGGACATTTGAAGCAGTGGATTCTGCATCGTCCATCCCCTCATCCTACAGGAGCCCCCAAGATCACTTTTTACTCTTGCAGTATAAACACCAACTAGCTCCAGCAGCAGAGGAGCTAATTAAGTGTGGGCTCTGGATTGATGTCCTCTCACAGGCTTTCTTGCAGCTCAAACGGACCATTTATCTCCTCAGGGATTAGTCTATTGTACCTTATCAGCTTTGCCTTCACTGGGGGCACCTCTATGGTCACTTTTCTCTGTCTCACTGATTTTTTTAATTAAACTTTCAGGTGTATAATTCCTTTGAGAGCCTGCACCTCCCTCCAACTTGATTGATATTTGTTTTAAAGCTTAAAAAATCATTCCAAAAGGTAGGGTTCTTCATGGGCAGATAAAATATGCACTGCCTCACTTCTTCAGGAAACCAAGCCCTTAGAAAAATCAGTGTTTAAATACTTGATAATCTGTTCAACATAGGGATTAGAGTTTATTTATTTCCTTTGAAGCATAATGTAAAATATTTTCTTCAAATCAATGTGCCATTTCATCTAATTTGATAAGCTGGAGAAGGGACTGTGTGCCTGAAAGCTGATCCTCTTTTTTAGCTATATGAGCTGGTCTACTAGGCTACTTTGTTTCTCCCTTCAGAACTTGCTTCTTGTCTAATTAGAGACCCTGGTGCACTCTCATTAAATCTCTCAAGGAGTATTCCTCCCTGAGGAAGTCCTGAGGCTGGTGAACTAGATCCAGATTTATAATAGGTACATGATGAGCTTAAATTAGTGGGAGAATTCAATATGTAACAAATGCATGCAAATGTTTATAAATGTATTGATCTGAAATACTACATTTTTAAACTTTGAATTGTTGGGTTTGGAAAAATAATGTTCCCATTGTCTTAGACTTTTAAAAATCTTTTTTTTGGGGGGGACACAAGATGGTATTTTATATTAAGCCTAAACCATCAGAGCAGGCAATGGCAGGTCTAAATACTTGCTCTCCTTTTAGAAATGTAGCCTCAACATGACTCAGGCTTTAGCCCGTGGTGGTTACTGTCGTGGGCTGTATTAATAACAGTTCCTGTTGAGAAACCTTCCTTTGTTTACTATTTCAGCAAATTCACCTGATGATTTTTTGCCTTTGAATAATATATGCATGAGACAACAGGGTATGTCTGGGTGCATTTCTTGCTGCTTCATCCTTCCATAACTTGAAATTCCAGCCTGTTTATTAGTAAGAACTAAATGGAAATTTCTAAGGTGGATTACTTGGCATCACCAGCCTGGAGCAGGAGCAAGGCTCACAGGCCGACCCTTGCCAAGCTCTTCCAGAGGGTGGAACTGGGAAGTTTATTTTGTCAAGAGACTGTTGAGGCACAGAGTGATTAAATTATTTGCCGGGGGTAAAAGATTGTAAGGAAAAAAACCCAACAATCCAGCTACCTAAGCAAGCATCCTAACCACTGGAGCATCCTACCTCTGCAGACATTCTTCAAGAAGGCAGAAATAACTGGGCTGGATTTTCTGGGACTGTTTTACTAATAATTAGATGGCCTCTTTCCTCTTGCTTTTAAAAGAGCAGGACCTCTTCACTTTCCAGCCTTAGTATTTAAACTGTTCTCATGGTTGAGTCAGCTCAGTTAGTCTTCTAGTTAGGAATCCTGTGTTGCTTTAATGGCATTCAGAATACTAATTCACTCCTTCAGGAATCAGGAAATCTGAAGAGGAATTTAATTTGGATTTTCCCCCCCCCAAAGTGTAGTAACAGGATTAGCAATTTTGTGCCACTTATGTCAAATTTAATCAAACTTAAATTTATCAGTAACAAAATGTCAGGTGGCTTCAATACAGGCAGGACAGGATCCATCAAGATCTATAAAAAAACAACCAAGGAGCCAATCTCTCCCACCTGCCCCCTCCTTTGTCCCCCACCCCAAAGACAACAGGCACCAGTGCTTCACCAGACTGATCCCACACTGGTTCCCATTGCTCCACTCTTGGCTAAGGACAGCAATCCAGTGGTGCAAGCACAAAGGAATGGGCTCATGGAAACCTGTGACAACAGGAGACCAGACCAGGACCTCTCAAACAGCATGAGATCTCAGTTTGTGGTTTGAAGAGGAGCAGATCCTGTTTGTTAAAATCTGTTAGGAGTAATCAATTCTGGAATGCAATAATTTCCAACAAGTCTTTCAGGTTCATAGGTTCTCTTGTACATAACTTAAGAGTTTCAGCTCTAAAACACTGTATTTTTACATTAAAAATACATCCACAGAGCATTTATTATGAAACAACATGCTATCTCTTGCTCTTCTTGCTGAAAAAATGACTTGGCTATTTTATGTCTTGACAAAACAACTTGAGTTAAGGATCTGAAGCACTGCTTACCTATTTTGTTTCCACTTGCTAAAATTCAGGAGCTCAACTCCACCTTTTTCCTCATTCAGTAGCCACACTTCTCAGCTGAATAACCCTGAGCATACAATCACTAATAACGTGCTGCAGAGAAGTATCTCAAAAGCATGTGCAGGTATAACAGTGTAATTTAATATTTTCAAAGTTCTTTATAAACATTCACTTAAAAAGAGTTCTCCAGAATCCAGTGTCTTCAGCTTCAGCCTGTCCAACAAAACACATTGAATAAAGTTCACCAGAAATCGATGATAGAAATTCTTAAGGTGTTTTGATTTCCTTAAAGACTGTCAAAGTCTCCTTTGATCTCCTGTACTGCTTGGCAAATGCAGTTAGTGTCTGGAGAGCTTCTGGCAAACCTTCTCCTGTGACAGCACAGCAGGGCTGCACGTACCAGTTTCTGTTGCTGCAGTACTTCTTCATGCGGAACCTCCTGGTTATTTCTTCAGCATTCAAAGCTCCGGGCACATCCTGCTTGTTGGCCAGCACCACGACTGGTATGCTTTTCATAAATTCATTCTTTAAAATGAGTTCAAATTCTTTCTTTGATTCTTCCAGACGTTGCTTGTCAGAGCTGTCCACCACATAGAGCAGTCCGTCTGCGTCTTCCAGGAAACGGCACCAGACCTGTCTCATCTTCTCCTGTCCTCCAACATCCCAAATGGTCAGTGTGAAATCCTTCTCCGTTTCAATCATATCAACATTGAAGCCAATGGTTGGCATTGTCAGAAAAACGTCGTTGTACCTGAACTTGTACAGCAGTGTAGATTTTCCTGCAGAATCAAGTCCTAACATCAGTATGTTAGCTTGCTTGACTTTGGAGTGCTTGGTGCTCTGGAGGCCCATCTGTGCCACAGTGGTTTCCCTCAGCCTTCTAAGCTGGAATCCACTGTCCTCCGTGAAGCCAGTTGTCTTTCCTCCTCCGTGAGATGAAGCGCAAAGAGTCAGGAAGAGGAGGGGGAAGCAGCAGCTTTGTGCTGTGAAAAGTCAGGAAAAGCTCTGTACAAATAGATGCGGGCTTTTATCAGCTGGATAATATGCAAACAGCATTTATGAAGGTGTAAGTTCAGTGCCAAGCCTGTGGGTGGAACGATTATGCATAACGTACCAATTGGTCACAAGCACAAAGGTTACAGTCTTGGAACATGTTTGAACAGTGAACCAAGCTTCCATGACCAGTGAAGAACTCTTCACTTTGTACAACTGTGTGTACTGAACCAGCAGCAGCCGGGGTGTACGCCTTGCTCCCCAGGCCCAGGGAACCTCCAGATGTCTGCCCTGCTTTGGTGCGTGCCCAGAGATAAATCCCTTCCCTACTGCTTCCACATCCATTGTGGAAAAGAAATTCGATATAAACACAGCGAGGAGGGGAAATCCTAAGGTTTGTCCACATTGATCAGTCCCCAAAACTACAAGGTACTTGATTTATTGGTGTGTCTTGCCTCCCAGCAACAAATTAATCGCAAGAGGTTTCTAATGGGAGTCTAGATGGTCACACGGATGCAATCAAACCATGAGCAAACTCCAATTACAAATGTGCTCTGCTCCAACAGGACCCTGGCAGTTCCTCCTCCTGCCCACTCCTGCACGAAGCTGGTGATGCTGTCAGAGCTGTAAACTCACTGAGTTGTTTATATGGACACACTCAACTGCACTCTGCAGGGTGGAGAATAAATATAGATCTTTTGATCTGGTCATTACTGAGATCAGCTACCTGAAATTAAAATTCATCTTAGCTTCATTATGCTCCAATCTCTTGTTGCTCACTGGTCTGTAATCAAGGTTTCCTTCAGGGAAAGAACAAGAAGGGAGGAAATAACAGTCTTGAGCAAAACATCATTTTTGGCCAGCATTCTAAATAGTAGAATAACAAATTATGGGATAGAAAATGCAGTCTAATATCTGAATCTCCATTGTTTTCTCAGCAGACCCATGCTGGGCTGGTCTGGTGCATACCAGCTACTGCAGTACTTGCCCTTACACCCAGACACACCAGTATGGGTTACTACCATTTGTCTTTGCTTCAGAAAACACATAATTAGCAAACAGATGTAAAGGTCTTCTGGCCGAATGAGCAGCTGACGGATCAGGTAATCACTTTGCTAATTACGACACTGGTTGTTCAGCTGTTACTCATGTTGTGTAAAATAAACCTCAGTCTTGACAGACGAGTTATAATCTGGTTTCTCTTGAAGCTCAAAGGGTTATACCAGAATTAATTGGGGGCAACAAAAGATGACAGTGACAAACTGCTGTACGTTTTTCATATTAAATAGCATGTATAGATTATGTGTAGGGATCCTCCAGGAGCAGGTCACGATGCATTAAACCAGGCAACAAAGTGTTTGCATTTCTTTATAAATAATGTACATGAAGGAATCAGAAGATGGGGAGACAGGAGACTATGCAAAACACATTGTTAACACAGTCAAATGAATCACAATTCCTTGCAAAATAGCTGTGCCATTTCCTTGAAATATGGTTATCTTGAGCAAGGGCAAAACCTCCCTTCTGCCTGGGCTGTGACAGAGGGGATGGATGGTCGGTGTCCCTGGGTCGTGCTGTGATTTAAAGGTGACTCCATTCTGTTTGCTCCGACTGCATTCGGTATTTATGGCCTCAACTGTTCTTTTATGACATGGGACTGTCACGTTAAAGACATAATACAGCAACGTCTGACGCTTTAGAAACTGATTAAATTTATTTCCAGGCCAGGGCAGCTAGCTTCTGAAGACTCCATGGTGGTGCAGCCTTTAACTGCACCCGAGGTCACACCTGAGTTTGGTTCAGAGCAAGCTTTGGTGATGCAGAGCCACTTCAGGAACCATCTCCCAGGTTCATTTGGCGTTGACAGACCAGGATGAGCTCAGAACAGAGCCAGGCCCAGCTGCACAGGCCCAGCAGGCTCTGACTCTGCATTTGCACCGAAAGAAAGAGGGAGAAATCTACCCTTGGCTTGTCCAAAGGTGTATTTGCTCTGCCGGGGTGAGGCTGTCTATCTTGCTTGTGTAGGGTTTGCCTGTATGCTCAGTTTTAAAAACCCAGAGTAATAAAACAAAGCCAGGACAGCTGATTTACCCATCAATTAATCGGAACTCAAACTTTGCACAATAAACCTTCTGTAAACGATGTAGCTTCCCGAGATGTTCCCAGCAGGATACTCCACCAGGGCTACGAGCTTTTGCAACGTTACAAAAGGTGACGCAGCAATTTCGGTCAGGCTGGGGGGGGGGGTGTGAATCATCCCCACGATGCATTCCAGTAGCTGGAGCGAGGGGGGCAAGTTGAGTTTGAAACCACCGGTCTCTGCTGTTGAATAACCTGCCAGCTAACCGCGCTCTGCTTCTTAACAGAAGGAACCAGCCGGAGCGCGAAGAGGGCGGCCCGGAACGGACCGAGCCCAGGCAGCACAGCACGGCACGGCACGGCACGGCACGGCACGGCCGGCAGCCATTTCCCAGGGCCGCGGTCCGTGCCGGGAGGCGGGGCAAGGGGCGGGCGCTGCGGGGTGCCCGGGAGCCGCGGGGTGCCCGGGAGCCCCGCCGCGGGGAGGCGGCGGGAGCGGTAGGTGCGGCCGCGGGGGGACGGCGGGGCCCGCAGCCATGGGAGGCCGTGCGGGACGGGGGCGAGGGGCCCGGGGCGGGAAGGGAAGGGAAGGGAGGGGAAGGGAAAGGGCTCCCGAGCTGCTGAGGGGAAGCGGGAAGCGGCGTGCGGGGGCAGCCGCCCGTGGGCAGGCAGGCGAGCTGCTTTCCTCTCCCCCTGCCGGGCCTTTTAAAAATTTTTTTTCTAATAAAAAACAATTAAATGGCTTTAAAACTTAATATTATTTTAGCAGGGGGAGGCAGCAGATTTCTTCTGCCTATTTTTTTTGTTTGTTTTTACCTCTTTCATTAACCAACACGTGGCGGAAAAGCCGCCGGGAGCGGAGGGTTAAGGATCGCAGGGAGAGCACGTCGCTGCCGTGTTAGATCGTCGCGTCTCTGTCGCGTCCGAGCTCGGCGGCAAATGAAGTATTTCCCTGGCAGGAGCCATCCTGGAGCTGCCTTGCTCCTGCTGCGCGGCCTGGGTTGCTGGGGGAGGCAAAACCTGCCGGCAGATAAAGCCTGGAACCGGTGGAGAACCTGTCCTGGGTAGAGCTGGAAGGACTCCAGCTGCACCCCCAAGTTCAGGCTTTTCTGTCCATAAAGAATCAAAATCCTTACAATCAGAACTTTTTCCCATTAGGTAGTCAAGGGCTGGTCCAACTTTGATCTGCTTTTGCTGCAAGCTGCTCATCAAACCTTGCAAAATGTTATTTTTTGTAGCATCAGCAGATAAGCAGTGATAGGTAACTTGGGTTGTTTTCCTCCAGTCTGTATTTTTCATATTTCTTCACTGAAAGTCAGGTTGGCCTACATAAAGAGAGAAGAACTGAGCTGATTGTTTTTATTCCCTCACAAAGCTGGCAAGTCAACACCAGATTGGCAAATCTGAGGCTTTTTGTGGTTGTAATCAATTTCCTTAAATGCATGTCAGACCATCTCTGTGCTCGTGCACTGGCAGAAACTCGGTTCCATTTCATCCTGCACATGTTTAATCCACGTGAAGACAAAACAAGTGAATCAACGTAAACTTCCTTTCTTTCCTTTCTTGAAATAAATTACACATTTTGGGGCCTCTGAACATGTTTGCTGAGTACTTTGTAGCCATCAGATCTTGGGCACTCTGTTCCCTTCCTGGAGATGTTGGTGAGTCAAAGCCCTTGTGCTGAGATCCCTGGGATCACTCTGCTTGCCCTGTGGTCTTCTGCACAGTGATCAGGTTTATGCTGAGGAGATTTCCAAGGTGAAAGCTGTGAGCTTTCAGTCCATCCCTGGATTCTGCTCATGCTTGTTCCTGGGGTATAGCATTGACCCGTGGTGTGCAGGATGCTGCCTGTGACACCTGCACCAGGGAGTCTAGGATTTGTCTTCATTATATTGCAGCACAATTTCAACTGACAGTTCAGACAAGATAAAAAAAGAGAGGTTTGAAATAATCTCATTCTGAAAACTACTTTTTCATTTCTTTTTCAGCAAGAAAGATGCCTCAGAACTCGTGGTGTGGATTTTGAAGGTCACTGATGCACTTCTGCAAAGTATTTATTGCCCGGTTCCAGTTTTGTGTCATGTATATGAGACCACTAAAATTGATTTTTTTGTTTCTGCTGGTGTTCTCTGTCATAACCGTGTGGTATGTAACTTTCTACTCCAACCCTGTGCTTGAGCACACAAACCTGATGTATTTCTACGAGTATGAGCCCGTTTACAAGCAGCACTACCTCTTCACTCTGCGGGAACGCCTCAAGTGCAAAGACATCAACCCCTTCCTGGTCATCTTGGTGTCTTCCAGACCTACGGACGTGAAGTCCAGGCAGGCCATCAGGATCACGTGGGGATCTCAGAACTCCTGGTGGGGACATCGGGTTCTAACCCTGTTCTTGCTTGGTCAGGACACTGAGAGAGAAGACAGTGCTGCAGCACTGTCGGTGGAAGATGAAAGCATCCTCTATGGTGACATCATTCGCCAAGATTTTAGGGACACTTACAACAACCTCACCTTGAAAACTATCATGGCCTTCAGGTGGGCCACGGAGTTCTGTCCCAATGCCAGGTTCCTCATGAAGGCTGATTCCGATGTCTTCATCAACACCCCGAACCTGATCCAGTTCCTTCTGCAGCTGAATTCCTCAGAAGATGTTTTTACTGGTTATCCTCTGGTTGGTAACTATGCCTACAGGGGCTTTCAGCTAAAGAACTACATCTCTTACGAGGAATATCCCTTCAGGCTGTATCCCCCATATTGCAGTGGGATGGCTTATATCCTGAATGGAAAACTGGTTCTAAGGATCTATGAACTGATGAGTCATATCAAACCTATTAAATTTGAGGATGTTTATGTTGGAATTTGCTTAAATATCCTTAAAGTGAATATCAGTATTCCAGAAGATAATAAATTCTTTTTGTATAAAATCAATTTTGATATCTGCAGGTACAGACATTTGATTGCAGTGCACGGCCTCACATCAAGTGAAATAATCAGGTTTTGGCAGGAATTGTCATCAAAGACTTCGGTTCCTTGCCCTTGAGTCGGTGCTAACATATAAACTTCAACCTGTTCCTTGTAAAAACATTGGAAGTCCAGGGCAGCACCAAACAAAACCAGAGGTGCAGAGGTGACTTGGACTGGGGCAGGGTCGTGCTGCTGGGCAGAGCTGCAGGGGCAGCTTTTCTTGGAGACATTCTCCTGTCCTCCAGTAAAAATGGTAGGCACTCACAACACACTTTTCCATGAGTGCAGGATACTTGGGGGTACGCTGTCCTGCCTGCCTATCTCTGACACTTCTCCATGGGCTCAGCTGTAAGCACAGGATTCTACCCAAGTCTCAGGGAATGTTATGAAATGTCACTGAGGAATAATGTCTATGCCAAGGAACTAGCTTTGAAGGTGCTTCCAAATTCCTACCTGCATTTTAAAAATTGCTTTTGGAACTGTTGTCCTTTGCTGCCTTCAAGTGTTTGTCCTTTGCCCAACAACCTCCTTTTAGCAACACATCCCCCCTGCAGTCCTTCTGGGAGTCTCACACCTTCTTATGGAACACATCACCTCCCTAATCCTTCTGAGTGTTGCAATCCTGTGGATCCTGCTGAAGCTGATGAGAAATGATGAAAATGTGAGTCCTGTTTCTCAGAGAAGACAAACTACTGCATCTCTGTAAAGATGGGTGTTCTAATCACTTTATTCATATCAGCAAGGCCAAGTTTTCAGTACTTTACACTTCTAACAGACAACAATACAGAATTTGCAGTTGCATTAACATAATTGTTCTTGACACATCCACTACACAGTGAAGATACTATAGTTACATCCTGTACATGGAGAATGACAGAGCACTGCCACCTTCTTGTCCTACAGCTACGGTGCTATCATGTATTTACATTTGGCTGTCTTTCTCATTGTCTCTTAGAGACAAATTAGAAGAGGTGCAGAAACCTCTAGTACCACATCTGAGGTTTCACCAGGTTTTTTTGTTACGTTGTGGTTATGGTCAGTATTGGATTTTGCTTTTCAACGCACATGGGTTTGTGATGAAATTAGAGGACGTGTTAATTTTTTTAGGTATAAAAATGAGGTCTTGGGGAGAATACTCTCTAGCCAAGTATTTCAGATGTCAGTGTTACAAGAATGTATGTTAAGGGCAAAGTTTTTAAAAAATAGATCCTTTCGGTAAACTAAATAGCTAAAGTATTGCATAACAGAGGGGAGAAGGCTGTTGTGTTCCTAGGAACAGGCACAACTACAGCTGTTCCTGTGGTGGTAGGATCTGGTGTTTGATTGTTGTCCTGTGGTCAGATCCCAAGAGCTCTGTGAGAAGTATTTAACTTGTTCTTTGACTGTTCATAGATCCTAAAAAAACCCACAATGCTCCCTTTTACTTATAGGCCTGCTATGTTCAATATTGAGAAATATATTGTCACAAGAACACTGATACTACAGCACGATTTGTATTGCTTTTTCAAAATAAATAATGTCATTAAGAAAGACTATGTGATCTTCAGAAAGTGGATAGATGAAGGAGGCAGCTCCTGATGAGTAAGGAACGAGGGTCTCAGAGCAGTGGCTGAGTGGGGCTGCCACAAACCCACCCATCACCCAGCAAGGCTGTTGTGTCTGTGCCCCAGAAGGGTGACACTGGCCATCCATCACTTCACACAGTCACCTGCCACTGTCATCTTAAGTGGCATCAATTCTGCAAGAAATTTACGTGGTCAAATACTCCTGCTCCTGTGTTGTTGGTTTGTTTGGTTTTTTTTTTTAAACCTAACTTCCAAATCTGGTTTGTATTTGAGTCTGACCTTATTATTGCTTAAAAGACCATAAAAACTCAGAGCTGAGCTAATGTCTGTGCTTAGAGCAAACAACAGGAGAGCTCCTAGCATGAGCAGCCATGCAAGAGGTAAGAACAGCTTAAGGCTGTGAGCTAATGTAAGCCCTAAAGTCAGTCCTGGGCCCAGATTTTATTGCCTCTGCCTACAATATTGGACTACAAATGAAGCCTAAACCACAGGCAAAGAATTTCCCAAATCCTAAGATCCTTCATCCGCAGGCAGGTGGTTCAGAAAGCTGTATTAAATCAGAATGCCAAGCACATGAGATTTTGCTGTGAGAAGTTTGGGGCTTTCTGACTCAAAAGGTCCGATGATAATCTGGTGGTCAAAGATGTTTGGAAGCTGCTGCTGGGTGGAGAGCAAAAGGGGTTTTACAGACTGAAATTTCAAGCCTGTTGCCCATATGTTATTTCAGAAGGGTTAAAAGGTCAAAACACACAAAGTGTTTTGCGTGCTTTCAAGAAGGGAAATAAACCATGAAATTGAAGGTGCTGCAAGTTTAGGGGCATTATTCCTTAGGATCAGCTCAGTATTTACAGGACAGAGAAGGTCTGGAAGATTTTCCTAAGTTTTGTCTTACGTTTGTTAGTTACTTCTAAAGCCAGTTGATTGTAGCTAGGCCACCACTGCCTGGATGCACACAAAATGATGTAGTTTTATTGTATTTCTTTCAAATGTAAACTACAGGCTGATGGGAGGTTAACCAAACCTGACTCGTGTCCATGGGTTATGTTGGGTGTGCTGAAGGGGGGTGGGAGGCAGAGCTTTGCTCCCTATTTGTCACATTTTCATTCACCTCCACTTCAGCCTGAGCTCCGTGCACCCCTGGGTCATGTTTTACAGTTTCCCTCAGGCAGAGGTGGTGGGAAGGAACTGGAAAAGCTTCCTGCAGCTCCTGGTGAGCTGAGCTGGGCAGGTTTTGATGCAGGTACCAGGTATGGTGTGTGAGGCTGTGGGCCACGGCTGAACACAAGGACTCTGGGTAGGAATGACAGAAAAGTTAAGTTTTCCTATAAAATAAAGACTAAAAGACAAGGCTGACCCCCAGTGACTTCTCTGGAGAAGGTTGATAGATCTGAGCTCTGTTTACCTCTTGCCTTCTGATGGTTGCTGTGCAGCACGTGCATTTTCCAGGCTGCACTAATTCCTTGGAGTTGTTTTTTGGATGTGAGACAGGATGGTGTGGAGGTGTCCTGTTCCCTCCCCCCGCCGGGCTGGACATCCCAGCCTCTCCTCTCTGGAATGTTTTCCCTGCCCTGGCCCTCTGCTGAGGAGTAAACTGCTGTCAGCCCTCAGCTTACAATACAGATAAAATCTTAAAACCACTTCTGGCTTCTAGTGAAAAGATGTTACAAAGGAGCCTGAAGAGGCTCTTATCTAGGATAACTGCAGCCCTGCTGCACTGAATGGAAGCTGTCCTGGACCCCAGATGGATTGCTTCAACCTCCCTTCTGTTATCTTGTGTGCTGGGAAGGGTGTCTGTTCATAAAGCTCCGACCTGCCCTTGCAGAGTTCTGGCTGTTCATTTCCATAACGAGTCTGTCTCATTTTGAGAGAGCACTTCCAGATACACCAGGCAGAAGTGGTTTTAGAGTGGCTCAGTGCAATATTCCCACACAACAGCTTTTAAAGTGGATTTTTTTTCAGGGCTTCTGAGCGTCCATGTCCTTAGAAGTGCTGATGCATCTCCACAGCTCAAAGGAATCCTGGGCTGTATCCAAAGAAGTGTGGCCAGCAGATCTAGAGAGGTGATTCTGCCCCTCTGCTCTGCCCTGGTGAGACCTCACCTGGAATACTGCATCCAGCTCTGGAGCCCCCAGCATGAGAAAGATGTGGACCTGTTGGAACGTGTCCAGAGAAGGGCCATGAAAATGATCCAAGGGTGGGAGCAGCTCTGTGATGAGGACAGGCTGAGGGAGCTGGGGTTGTTCAGTCTAAGAAAGAGAAGGCTCCAGGGGGACCTCATAGTGGCCTTCCAGTACCTGAAGGGGGCCTGCAGGAAGCTGGGGAGGGGCTTTTTACAGGGGCTTGCAGTGAGAGGATGAGGGGTAATGGTTTTAAGCTGAAAGAAGAGAGATTTAGGTTAGAGATTAGGCGTAAATTCTTCAGTGTAAGGGTGGTGAGACACTGGAACAGGCTGCCCAGAGATGTTGTGGGAGCTCCATCCCTGGAGGTGTTGAAGGGCAGGTTGGATGGGGCTTGTGCAGCCTGGTCTGGTGGGAGGTGTCCCTGCCCATGCAGGGGGTTGGAACTCGATGATCTTCAAGGTCCCTTCCAACTCAAAAAATTCTGTGATTGTGAATACAGGACTGGCCATTTAAACTCAGGGAAAAAAGTGCTTTATTGCCCTATAGCTCAGCCAGCTCAGCTCTTCCTTAGGAATGAGCAGACCAGACAGGAGCTGACCTGCCCATAAAAGCAGATTTCAGAACTTAGGCAATAATTGCTCCTGCTGTGAGCCTCTGTAATGGTTTCTGACAACAGTTTCAGAGAGCCTCCAGCTGCTTTGGCTGCACGTTTTGCTAATGGCATCTAGACTGTGGTGTGTAAGAACAAACACCTAGAACTTCCAGTTACCAGAAGGAAAACTATGTGAAACAGCTGCTCACCTAAGCCTTGCCTAGTCAGCACTATCTAAATAAAAGTGATTTAAACTTCAACTCAGTATCGACGTAATTGTATGTACCCTTATAGATATGAGGCCTCAGGTTTAGAAAGATAATTTATAAATATATTGCCAACATGGAGGGCAGCAGCTCTGGCCTGTACAGTTGCCAAACTTCAGCAGAATGTTCTCAGTTTTACCCTTGTGGTTTTGTACAGCCGGATGTTGGGGTGGAGACCTAAAAACCTACTTTAGAAAATCAAAGGCTGGTGAGGGTTTTTTTTTTCTTTTAGTACAATCATTACACGTTTCTCTGTGTAAATTGAGTATTAGATACAGCAGCAATGTATTAAGATTATTTAAAGCAAGGATGTCATGTATTCTGAGGCAGCTGAACAACAAAACTCCCTTCTTTCAAGGTGCATTAGTGTGTTTGTAGCAAACACTGTTAGTTCAAGCTGCTGCAGTGCTTTAGTGCCAGCTTCTGTGTTCTCAACACTTCACAGCTTGTTCGGATTTGAATTTTACCTCACGAGAATTGTAGAATACTGCCACAACAGCAGCAGCAGCTTTTGGTACTGCCCTTGCCTTCACAGGTCAGTAGACAATCCGTGATGCTCAGGGCAGGGCAGCCACTAGACGGAGCTGCGATCCCACCGAACCGGGCTGCACCGGGAGCCGGAGCCCCTGGGCTGCCCCTGGGCTGCCCCGGTGACGGCTACAGCCCTTCCACGCCCCCAGCATGGACCAGAACGACAAACTAAATGGTAGCATGTTTAAAATGTTCTGTGTCAGTTAAAGCGTTTATAATATCACTGGGAAGAGCCCAAATTCTTGTAAGTACTGGATCAGATGAGTAAGTAGAAGGTCTATTTTTTCACGCTGGAGCTATGAAAGATGCCACCTGGCAGCAGCATCAGGGTATCAGTTCTCAGCCCTGTGATGCTCTCGATGAGCAGATGTCACCGGTGGAGCTACTCGAGCTTCAGCAGCAAGACCCTCCCGTGATCACGTACACAGGAGGGAGCTCTCAGATGTGCAAGCCACCCGGAGTGCCTGTGGGATGGATTACTAAGGCAGTGGAGGATCAGCCCCTGGATGGTTTAGGTTGCATAAGCAACACGTACATCATTTAATCTTGTCAGCCGACAGCTGTATGTATCACGACAGAATTTGGCACAAACTGCATGAAAGTTCCAGATGTCCAGAGTGGGATTACAGGCTGCCCAGAAGGCTTCTAGCAGGGAGTAGGCACTGCTCTGTGTGTGGAAGACTGCAGGAAGCCTCTCCTCTCCAGTAGTCCTCCACCTTTAAAGCTAAAGTAGCTGTAGCTAGTTTTTAAAGTAATTAAACCAAAAGTCAACAACCCTACCAGAGATCACTGCCATTAATGCCTTTGGCCAGGGAAGAGCTACTGGAAAGGTGGGAGTGTTGCAGAGAAACCTGAAGGTGCTAAAATAACTGTTGTTGCATCTGCAGACACCTGAAGGTTGAAACAGGGGTTGGGTAAGGGGCTCGATGGGCCTGCGAGTGACAGAGCAAAGGAAGCCTGCAATGAATATCCAGACACATCTGCAGAACAGTTCTGGATTGCACTGCACTGTTTTCCTAAATCCTGGGAGCATTCCAGAGAGAGCCACCCCCCCACTGCCTCCTCCCAGTTTCTGGTGAAGCTGTGAATACCTGTGGTTCTGCCATCTCCTTGCCCTGTCTATCCAAGTGCTGGAGCAAGCAGTGAGTGGTGCTGAGGGCACCCCTCAGCCATGCTCCCAGCCCCCAGAACGTCAGCTGCAGGAGGCTCAGTGCCAGCCCTGAGCTCTTCCCTGTGATAGCTTTTTGGAGCTGACCATTGCTGCAGTTCCAAATTTTCAAATGCCTGTGCAGGGTTGTAGTGATGTCCCTGCTGTACAAGTGTTTCTCTGCTTTAAGAGTTCTGTAGGCTGCTGGCTGTGAGTCTTCTGTTCCCTGGGCAGCTGTTGTGACAAACCTGCAGGCTGGTGTCCTACAGTGACAAGCTAGTACCAAGGAAACACCCCCTGTGAGGGAGAGAGGAGAGGCAAAGGCCCTGTCTGCTGCTGGAGCCCTGCTGAGGGCGAGATGCAGCACTCCCAAGGAAACACCACACCAGGGGTTCACTTCACAGCACTCCAACCTCAAATACCTTTTCAAAATAAAATAACTGAGGCAGTTTGCAGATACTAACATTTCCTGTGAGCTGCTCAGTTTAACTGCAAAGTTGCATTTAAAATTCACAGAACGCTCTGTCCAAGAGACTTAAAATGTCCAAAACCTTCCCTACTTCTGCTTTCCACTTGCCTGCTCCTCAGAGTCAAGGGGCTCTCCCCAGCGTCTGGGATGAGAAGAGGCTGCTAAAGGCTCTGCACGTTTGGAGAGCACTGCTGCCAGCAAGGTATCCCATTAGGAGTTGTGGTTATCTCCAAACAAACCACAGGAGCGAAGTTTGTTGGGGAAGAGAGAACCTAGGAACAAAAATTACCAGGCTAAGATGGGAATTCCTTCTCAGTCAGAGAGCAGAATTTGTGCTCTTTCGTTTTGCCTGGAGGGCCATCACACCTGCTCAGCTCAGCACAGCCAGGACAGGTCATGGTGCTGGGGGAGCAGCAAGGCCTGAGCCCAGAAAGGCCCTGGGGGGGTGATGAGAAACAGGCAGCTTTTTAACCACAGAACAGTGTCTCCTTACCCACGAAACAGACAGTGTTCATTAATGCATTAATCCCTGATTCACCTCAGGACCCAAGTGCTGACAACCTCCATCACCTTGAGGACAAGGGACTTCAGTGGATCATCCAGGATGATGTTTTGCAGGGGGGGGGCGGAACCCCGAGCATTATTGTGAGACACGATACAGATAACAAGCCATCCAAAACACTAACCTCCAACCCCAGTCCTGGCTCTGCTCCTCTAGCACCCCCTGCCTTGTCACTCTGCTGCTGCTGTCTCTTCATCATGAAGCACCCAGCCAAGTTACCAGATGCAGAGCAAACTCAGGCTGTCATTGCTCAAATTCACAGATTCCAAAATACAATTAAATACTGAAAGGTAGATCTAAACATAGTTTTACCTAGGTTTAACACAAGCTTTTGTCTCTACAGCGCAATGACACTACCTGGCATTTATATATCATACCAAGAAACAATTTCTCAAGTGGTCTTCCCCTGGATTAATACCACAAATTAATCTGCAGTGGTGCGAAAGGTCTCTCAATAGGCTTGACCTCCACCTAGATAGCTCTAAAGAATGCCTTGTTTTGATTTATTAGTTTTCCAAACAGTCACCAACAGAATCAGTTTTATCTTGTATTACTTCCTTTCCATGCCTATGAAAAATCCATGCCAAAAAACTAACGTAGGGGTGAGTCCCAGTGAATGCCAGACATTCTTTATCACAACAGAGCTAGTTTTTGATGTAGAAGGTGTCAGACCTCATAGGATTTTTCCAGGGTTTAACATGAGTGCATTTGAATAGAATATGGCATAGAAGAAACGTTATTAGAGTAATGCAGAGCCTGAATAAACATGTGGCTTCAGGTAATGTGGTAACTATACCTAATCACATGCTTGGCTTTATTTAAGGAGGAGGTTAAACAAGGTGAGGGAGCCAGCTCTGTGGCGGCAGGCTAGTGGTTGGCTTCTCTTCCTCCTTCAGGTCAGTAACAGGCCAATAACTGCAAACCTTTTCCTACACAAACCTCATCACTGCAGATTAAAACAGAAGAGATGAGAACCATGAGTGCATCACTCTGAAGTTCCACAGCATCGTTCCTGTCCCTGGCTCTGGAGCAGCAGCACTGCCCTGCCCTGCAGCCCAATGACCCCCTGACTGCCAGAAACAAGAGGGGAGGAATCAAATGAAAAGTCTACAGAGGATTTGTAAAGAATATTCTGAAATGGAAGATTATGGTTGGCTTCTAAGGAGGAGCAAGGTCACAGGAGACAGGTACATGTGAACAAACTTAATTCTTATAATCACCCAGGACGAAACTGTTGTATTGCTCCTTTTGTTAAGCAAAGACCAAAGGGATCTGTTCCTTTTGTGTGAATCTTAGCAGTATTTCCTAGAGCTTTCTACTATGTTTAAATTGTAAGAGTTTGGTTTAAGTTCAGAGTGAGGCAGAGAACCACTGGTAATTACTGTTCTTCTGTTTTGCTGCTATTCCTGAACTTCACCACCATCACTGTGATGTTATCAGGACATCCTCTGTAAAAGGACTGTAGAACTATACTCTTGGCACCGAAGTGTGGTTCATCCAAGCGTTCCTTGATGAATCGGACAGCTTCCTCGTTGCTGAAAGCATCCCACAGCCCATCTGAGGCCAGGATCATGAACTCTGGCTGCAGTTTGTCCAGGTCAAAGGTAAGGATATCAGGGTCGGGAATGACAACATTGAGGTTCTTCAGAGGGTAATCTCCTAAGGAGCGGGACATGGCCAGGATCCCCTGCACGCGCCAGGAGCCATTGAAGCTGATAAAACCACCTGGAGAGAAACACCAACACTTAAAGCAGTTCTTTTTAAAGTCAAAGCACTTCTCTGGCTTCCTGCCAAACCCACCCAAAAATTCATCCCGTGGTATGCTGAGGTGTACAGATGTCAGATCTCTCAAAAAAAGAAAGAAGTGGGAGATGATCCTGGAGCGCAGCAGGGAAGAGCTGGACTGTGGCTGCCTGTGCTGTCAGAAGAGCTGATGCAGGACATGGGGGGATGGCTCAGCTTTCCAACCAAGCAGCTCCATGCTCTCTGCTCCCCCAGAGACACTGACAGCTGACTTCAGACAGGTATTACTGCACTACACAACTGCCTTCAGAAGCTTCATGCAATGTTAAGACAAAAAAGCTGAAAGCAAAATCTTTATACTCTTGGGGTAGTAAATGCTTCCTTGTCCTGTGTAGCTCAATGTTTTCCCCACGTCAGAAGATCTGTGATGGAAACAAGACTGAAAATGCCCTGCAGTAGGACTCACAGCTCACTTTTAAGGCATAAAGCAAAGAAGCAAGTGCAAAAACATTTATAGGCTCCTCTATCCAACTGCCTTGAATGAGCCATGTCAAAAGCAGCACAAACCTGTTGTGAACAAACCAGTAACAAAATTTCACTCTAAGTCAGAAAAATGCAACTTGGGATCTGACTGATTGATTTTACCATCAGTGGGATTAAAGCTGTGCCTCTAGTTGAAAAGACATTATTTTATTGAGGGGTTGCTTCGAGTGAGATACTGAAATGGATGGTGCTGACACAGCCAGCACCTGCCTGCCACAGGCTGGTGGTGCCCGGGGGGAGGGAACAGCCCCAGGCTCAAGGTCAAAGACTAAAATTCCTGTGCATGCATCTGCTGCCACTGCCTGCACTGCTTCACAGCACTGTTCCTTAACACCCATGGCAAGTCAGCTGAGGACAAGTAATTCGCAAACATGGAATGTTAAAATGTACTGCAAAATGAGATGAACTGTTGTCTCTTTTTTATCTGCAAGCTGTCAGCTTTGGTGTTCTTATAAATCTCTTTGTTCTCTGTAGTTACCAGAACGTTTTCAGCTCTGTGCTTCAGCCCGTGTGTTATTTGTCAGACTCTGATATCTTGTGATGGCATTTTCACTCCTGGTTGGCTGATCTAATCTCTGAATTTCTCCTGCTTTCAGATGAAACTACATTTCATTCAATGATTCATTGGTGTTTATAGCTTCAAACTTGATTTGTGTTAAAATCAGCAGAAACAAAAACTTTTTAGCTGGGTGTTTTCATGAACTTCAGGGAGTCTCCATTATGGAGAAGTTTCCTTCCATAGTCACAAGAAGACAGGGCTGGTGACCCTCCTGCAGCTCCTCCTCTTCACATGCAGACCAACCTCACCCAGCTGTTGCTGCAGGTGTTGAGAACACCCTGGCTGAATGTTACACAGCCACCTACTCACCAGTCTGGGATGGTAGTAACTAGGGTGTAATCATGTGTACATACTGGAGTGACCAGGGAAGCCAAATGCCACTAAGAAGAGGCACTTTTGAGGAGACATTTTACACACAGTGAGAGGGCAGCCATGCCTGCCACGTCCCTGTGTGTGCAGGAGATGGCTGGTACTGCTGCCTCTGCAGGTCCTGCTTTCAGGTACAAAGTGACTCTCGGGAGCCACTCCCACGTGGAACCTGAGCTGAATTCCTGTGGTTTGCTGAAGTGTCTGTGGGCCCTTCTAGTATTTTCTTTTATAAAGCCATCCATACAGAATACATAACAATGCTCATGGAAAAGCAAACTCTCTGCAGCGCTGGCTGCCCCCTCAGAAGAAAAGGCATTAAAGAGCCAGAATCCTTCTGACAATGGCACAAACATTTTCTATGTTAGTGAGAGCTGAGCTCAGAGGATTATGTTCAAGGTGACTCAGATTTCTAGTGGTGACAGTCACCTTGTGGTCTACAACCAAGTGTTTCTTCACAAGCCAAACCCATGGTTGTCTCAAGGCTGCTGTCTTACACAGATACCAGACACATCGCTCAGGCTCTTGATCAGGAAAAGATTCCTTGTGTTTTCCAGGGAACCCAGCAGCCTTGTGTCACAGGACATGCATTCCCCTATCCCACAGGCAGGGTCAGAGAGGTGGGACCCTGCAGCACTGGTGGGTGTGCATCAGCCTCTGTGCCAACACCAGCCAACACCAACAAAACCCCACGGCTGGGTACCCGTCACCTCTCACTGCGCCACTCCCAGGAGAGACCTGAGTGGTGGCTTCTGGGCTTCCTGCACCAGAGCTGCTCTCGGGTCACATCAGGCTGAGAAATACAAAGTTTGATCCAGGCTGTGGGTTGAGCAAGAGTTTGTGCACCTTTGCTGTGAGGGGGGAAATGAAAGGGACTGAATTCATGCCCTGTCCACCATCAAGCCACCAGCCTCCTTAACATCCATTGTGGCAGTGGAAAATGAGTTTGGAGTTGTCATCCCAACGTTAAGGCCCTGCTGAGATGCACACAGCACTTTGCTCTGAGCTGCTGCTTCAGGGTGCCCACAACTGATTTATACCAGAGTGAGGTTTGAAGGGTATTTTCACACCCGGGGCTGTGTGGATTTAACTTTTAAATGAAATCTAATCCCACTAACACAAACTAACGCAAAAAAATGTAAAAAGATGCAGCAGGAGGATAAACTGGATTGCATGTATGTGTGTGTCCAACAGCCCTGTGAGGCCGTATCAGTCATGATAATATAATGAGGCAGTAAGTCACATTAATTAATTAAGTCTCTAGGCTAGCTAGAACATTCCTTCTTTAGCTGCAGACAGTTATAATGCTTGTCTATTGAATTCATTTCTCCCCAACAATCCAGGTTCACCTTTCTGTGCCATAAAGCCTCACTTCTACACTAAAGAAATACCTGCATAATGTTTTTTTTCTCCTAAGTGAAGGGCTTCTCTAGGTGAACAAGTGCACAGGGACCCTAGGCTTGGATAAGAGGGGAGCAGTTCTACAGAAAAATCTCCAGATTTTATGGAACCATCCCCCAAGTACAGAGGTTGAGAGAAACTGAGACCAAGATTTTCCTGTTCTTAGGATCTGTATTATTTTTCTTCCTCTTTGGGGAACGTACATGGCCTGAGCTCTCTGTCTGGCAGCAGGAAGGGTCCCCACTGCTCTGACACCTCCAAAGCAAACAGAAAGCACATCTTGCCCCTCTACAGGCATTTGTGCTGGTGGGAACATACTGATAACCTGTAGGTTTTAAAAATGTTTTACACTCAGAGAAAAACTTATTATTTCCACTTTCCAGAGGAAGCCTTGGAGGCAGAGGGGCACTGCAACCCTGGAGGCAGGGCTCGTCGCTAGGTTGAACACAAACGAGGGACTTTTTTTTCCTTCATCAAATCACTAGCTGCTGCAGGCTGCTGTGGGAGCCAAACCAGAAACAGGTTCAAAAGAGACTTTGACAAATTCATGGAGAACTGGCTATTAAACTTGATGATCCAAATGTAACTTCTAGCCCAGGAGGTCGCTAAACTGACAAGTGATGAAAGCTACAAAGATTTATTGCAGAAAGGTTTCTGTTTCTTATATTCTATCCATATACTCCTGCTACAATTTACATGTTTGTGCTCCTTAGCAGACTCTATATGGGCACAAAAATTAACTTTGTTGAATTAGGTTCATGCTCTGCTTATTTTAGGAACTAAACCTCACTGAGCTTCAGACCCAGCCTCTCACATCAAGGCTGCTGATCCTGTTTGGTGTGAAGGCTGCTGCTCCTGTTTGTGAACTTGCTCCCTGCAGAGATCAGAGGGGACCTGGCCAGGACAGCCAACTGGCTGTGGAAGATGAAGGCTGCTCCTCTTCCAAAAGCTGGCTCATTAAGGGATAGGTCAATCTTCTTCCATTTCCCTCTCTGCCCCATGACATCCCTCTGAAAAGTGCTGTATTAATAATGGAAGATTTTATCTGCTGATGCCTCGCCCTGGTGATTTTCAGTCTCCCTCAGGTGAAAAGTCTGTATTATTGACAGAGCAGAGAAGAAAAACCTTCAATCCAAAGCAAAAAATGTTACGACTCACCAGCTCTCTTAATCCTCTTCCTCTCTTTCAGCTGGTAGGGCTTGTGATCGTGTGACAAGGGGATGGCATTCCCGTCCTTGTCACACAAGACTCCTCGCGAGTCACCGACGTTGGCCACCGTGAGCTCTTTGTCTGACAACAGCGCGATCAAACAAGTGGTGCCTGGAAAACACAGCAGGGAATGGGAAGCAAAACAAATACGTGGGGTGTGCACGTGTACATATATACACAAATTATGAGTAAGAAAATGTTCTTCCTATTAATAACGGCAGAGAGGGGCTGAAGTGGGTGGGGTGTTCCCCAGTCTCTGTCTCCGAGTTGGCTTTTTCTGAGGAGAGCAGTAAGAGAAAAGTACAGATGAGCCCCAGAGCCCACTCAAGACTCATGTGGACTGAAACTACTGCACGAGTCAAACAGAGCTCCCTTCCCTCATCCCCTCCAGAACTGAGGTCAGGGGTTGTATTTGTTTTAATGGAAAAGCAGAAAAGATTTGACATTTTTAATTACTTTAACCTCTAAATGCACCAAAAATGTAATTATTCCTTGACCACCATATCCAACAGGCTTAGTGTGTGTTGGCCAAGGTGGTGGAGTTTTTATTTTCCTCATTTAAGTGATGCAGAGTGGAATGAATGTTGAGCAAAGCAGAGCCCACTAAGACCATGAGTATTTTATATTTTCCCCTTCCAGCTCATGCAATCTGTATCCATAAAACCTCCAGCTATTACAGATATTCTTTGCATGGCCTTTGGACCAGATGCCATGATTTGTATTTTAGAACAGAAAGATGGTAAGTAAGTTTTTAGATACACACTAACAAACTTTAAAAAGCAAGATGCCTGGCCCTCAGTTCAGATTGTACAGTGTTAAAAAAACCCAAACAGTTACACAAAGCATTCTAGGATCCTTCAACAGTAAATAAAATTAACTTCATGGCTTATGGCTTTCTTTTCCTTCCAGGCAGACCAGAGAAGCGCGTGGTTGGTTTTTCACCAAAAAGCTAAAATGGTCTTAAATTCTCATGGCTGCTGCTTGTTGCGGGGCTGTCCCAGCCCAGAGTTAAAAGCCATGTCTTGCTGCTGCCAGGTCAGTATTTGAATATCCCATGACTGGTATAAATAAAATAGCCAGTAATAAACAAGTTTTGTTTAGATGCACTGTGTTCAGAAGATTTATTTTTAACTTCATGGTCTGTCTTGCACAGCTCAAAACTAGAGCTATTTTTTCACAAGACAGGCATATATGTATATATAATTTTTTCAATTTGACATATTGCAGACCTAAATGGATCTCGTTTCCCATTTGTTGCTAAAACCCCTTGCAACTGCATAATGTAATGGCTTAGCCAACAGCAGGACATGCAGAGGAACCCATCCACCAGGGTCACCTGAGGAACCCAGCAAAATGAGCTGCTGCTCAAGAAACATCTCTGAAAGCTAAAGGAGATGGCACCAAAGGGTGTGTAGAAGGCTGTGAACAGACTCTCACCCCAGAGGACTTGGTGGTGAAAATACCAGTATCCAAACTACAAAGACAACAAAATGATAGTGAGGGTACAACATGCCATACTGGGGTGCAGCTGGTCATTGGAAGAGAACAAAATAGGATTTAGCATTTGAGGTCACCTGAACAAATGCTGCAAATGCATGAAGCTCTGCTGCAGCAAGAAACTACACCAATAAACAACACCCCCTCTTGCTTTTATTGATGCAAACTTCCTTAATGAGTGTCCAAGCAGTGCTGTGCTGATAACCTGTGAAAGCCTGGAGGGCTGGTACCTGCTGCAGCTGGTCTAACAGGCTGTCTAAACTTCAGAGAGAAAAAGAGTGGTCACCTTTGCCATTTGGGCTGAAAACAAGACCTGTGAGATGTTTTAAAATGGGGGCAAAAGTTAAAACCCTGCTGGATGGGAATATAGAGCCCAAACCAACTCCAGAATGATCCTGGTGTGCTGCAGGAGACCCACACACTGCACACAAGGCTGCAAACCTCTGTGATCCACCACCCAAGTGATGCTTCCTTCCGAAGAGCAGAGCTCCAGCTTTACCTCTGGCTGCTGTCTTGGCCTGGTATTTGCATTTGTAAATTCAACAACTCTCCTGTGTGCAAAACCACCCCACTGCTCCACAGACTGCCTTCCCCTTTCCTGAGACACCAGCACAGGGTGTATTTTTTGCAGTAGAAAAACCCCATACATTTCCTAGTAAGGAAAATATTGCAAATAACACCCTACGGCCCAGGCGTTCAGCAAGTAAAGTGCTTCACATACATAGTCATTATTACCATGATTTATATAAAAATGGTAACTTTGAACACAGTCTTAGTTATATGATCTATGTGAATGAAAGAGAACGAGCATCTGAAGTGGAAGATGATTTCCAAAGTGATTTAGGAAGGATCAGTTTTTTCACAGTCCCTGACTAATGGCTGGGCTATCCTTAAGTCCCTGACCTTCTGCTACTCTCAGCCATTACATGAGAAACCAAACTTATTTTACTTCGCTTTCTTTTCCATCTATTTTTATTTCAGTCATTTAACCTTGTGTAGAGCTAGAAAACACCATGCTCCTGTCAGCTGCCTCAGATTTAATGCAATTGCACAATGGAAAATTCCCAACATAAAGGGTCCAAAATTGAGAACACATGTTATATTAGTCCCTCGACGCGGCTGCCCGAATAATGCCCTGCTGAGCAGCTTACCAAGAAAATCACCAGAAAATTTAAAACCTGTACTATATTGGCTGCCGAGATAGGGGTTTTTTTCTGTTGTTTGTTTGCCTATTTTTTTTTTTTCAGTCAGGTAAGATTATTGGTGTTGTGTTTTAGCATCAGACAAGGCACCTTGTAAAAGTCAGGGCTGCGGCAGCTCTCCTGGTGCTTAGATAACTGCTTTGTGGGAAGGAGAAGGCACCAGAGGGCAAGCGAGGCTTGAGGAACACATTAGAAGGCATTAGAGACCCCAGGCACAATCCAGCTCACCCTGAGGCCCATGGAGATCTCCTTCATACGTGGTGTCAAAAATCCTGCTGATGCCTGGTTCCACATCCCTGCCCGCAGCTCGGGGTGAGGACCAGAGCTCCGGGGCTCTGGGTGGCCCAACCTGGTTGACATTCCCCCCCTGCTCTCCCTTCACTCTACTCCATTAGCAACAGCGCAGCTCATCTCACCACAGCCTCTCTTGCCTTCTGTTTTCCATGTCCCTCATGCCCCACAGGTTTCAGGCCATCAGCACATGTAACTTGTTCCCTTCCTCTTCCCCCTCGTCGCTCTCTTTGACCCTGAGCTTCCTGAGGAATCCCACCTCCACCCTGTCCTTACCGCAGGCTTTTAAATGCTGAAACTCCCCAGCCAAGGCTCTTCCTCCTGAACAAATGTGGTTCCCACACATGCCTTCTCGCATTCTCCAGTCCTCCCCCACCTTTTTGGTGGCTCTTGGCACAGAGTCTCTTTCTCAGACAAAACTGAGAACTGACATTCCGCCTCCTACGTTTTAACGATTGCTTTTAGCCATTGCATGTGCCGAGGGTGCTCGTGCGCTGCCTGCTGTCCACCCGTCTTCCTCCTCTAGTGACTCTACTTTCATGTTTCCATTTGTTACCACCTCGTCCCTATGCTTCTCTGGCTCTTGTCTTCTGCAGTGCGTCTTCATAACACCCCTGTAAAATACCACCATCACCCTCAATGATTTCCATGGCTCCCACTGCTTTCCTGCCCCACCTCGGAGCTCTCTGAAGACGCTGGTAGCTGCCCCTGCCACTCATTGCCTGGCAAACAGCTCAGCCTGCTTTCTTTGCAGATGTTTACCCCAACGCTTTCACTGACCATCTCCCACAGCCTGCTTTGGATGGGATGACCTCAGAAGCCAAGAACATCATCATGCTCTTCAGAGAAACCAACACTGTCCTCTTAACATTTGGCCTAAAAGCATGAAACCCCAGGGAGATAAAAGTTACATCAAGTCTCGCACAGGGAGGGCTCGTGCCAGCTCATCTGCATTTTACAGAAGCTCTAAGTGTTAGGAAAACAGTCCAATCTCAACTCTGAGAAAGACTGCAGAGGGGGGAGGTGGGCTCCACCAGCTGGGGCTGTGGTGAAGCTGTGGGGAAAAGGATCCCCATAACCTTATTTAGAAAGGGAGTATCCCAGGTGCCTGGACCTGCCCCACACTCAGCCACGGCTCTCGCAGGCCGTGTCCATAGGCTCAACTGTAGAGCTGGGGAAAAATTCCATGTAAAATTTCTATGTAGCTTGAGCCCTCCACTGACAGCATCTTTGACAATAGCAGCAGGATCCAAGCAGCTGTATCCCTATCCAGGCATTAAACTGACACTGGAATAACAGCTCCAACCAGTCTTCCCTCAGAACTGTGCAAAAAGCAGGATAAGAAAAACTATTCATTTCTATTTACTCCCCAGCAGCGACTCACACTATATGCAGCTTCTTTCCCATTTATAGACATGCATTTCCACTTGCCTTACAGGGACTTTAAATCCTAAACAATAAGAATCCAGCAGTTTTTAGGGTAGATATGTGACATTTTTATCATTAATATTGCTGTCCTCTGTGCCCATCTGCTTCAACTCCTCCTGTCGAGACCAGCCATGTGTCTCCTGAATTTCTATTTTACATGCTCTGCACACACCCCGCAGGCAATGCAAATAAAACTTTGATTATAGCCTGTGGAGTAGGAAAGACTGAGAAAAACACCCTAAGTAAGTAAATGAGGGAGGGTAAGGGAGTCTCTTGTGTTCCAGTTGCCAGGAATATGGATAAAAAGTGATGTGAGACCATCACGATCATGGAACACCACCTCCGCATGCCCTCCCAGTGACCCATCAATTCTAATCCAAAGACATAAAAATAAATCTAATTATCCACTGCTTATCTATAAGATAAGCAGTGATAAAACCAAGCAGCAGACATTCACATTTTGTTCATGCTATGGCACAAGGGGAACTGTAGGAACCGCAGGGGCTGAAGGCCTTTTCTTGCTCTGATGCTCCCCAAAGCACCGTGTCTGCACAGGACAGAAGGGACAAATCAGGTACTGGAAAGAACAGCTCTCCAAAATGAAAACAACATGATCCCAACAGCCTGTAATTAGGGTGGGATCACTGCAAAACCTATTGGTGGGATGGATCTTTGGCTAGATCCCAACAACCTGTGTGCCTCCTCCTTGGCTGGTGTCAGATCTGACATGTCATTTCTCATGTGCATTTTTGGCTTTTCTCATGACACTGAGCCTTCATCAAAGATTTTGTGTAAGGTCAAGCTAATTGTGCTCATCAGCCCTTCTTCGTTCTTTACTCATTTACAGGTTATTGAAACGGTTAAATACCTACAAAATGGCTTTCAGCAGAAGCTTTGCAGATTAGAAAAAATGCTACTATAATCTCCAAAAGATACAATTTTGGTAAATTACAGGGCTAAATGCCTGTGAATAAAATAAACTGCTGATCACTCACAATACCTTTTAAAAATACATCTGCATTTTTCAAGTCCCACCTTCTTTTCCTCAAATGTCTTGCAGGGTATACAGGACTGAACTGCCTACACATCACCCAGGCATCCAGCCCTGAATCCCTCCAGTGCTGGTGTTTCCCACCAATAGGCTGGACCTGCCCTTTCTTTCAGGGAACAAAACTCTACTGCGGAGGTCAACTCTGTAAAGCACAAACCTAAAAAAAAATCATGCTGAAAATTCAAGGTCTCATAATTCCTTCATCATCTCAACATAACTTTCCTCCCAAAATTAAAGTAACTCCTTCTCTTAAAATAGATTAAAAGAAACAGCTGATTCTTGGAAAGACACAGAAATTACTTCAAATGCTTATAAGGCTGTAGCTTAATTTCCACCACAAAACAATCCCTACCTGGCTGTATGCAGTACTATTGTAAGATTTTATATTTGAAACAGAGGAGCATATTGTATTTCTGTTAGAAATTGTACTGCTGCCATTTTATCTTGCACTGTGTTTCTGACAGATCCTATTATTCTGCCTAATCCACAAGTATGTATATATATATCTCAATCCTGTTTTCCATTCATCATATTATAATCACCATAGTGGGGATATTCTTATAGATCGACAGATCAACGTTCCAACTCAACTGCGTAGAAGAGTTTTCCAAGTAGAAAAACAAGAGCTGGAAGGGAGTGTTTGTGCATCAGATAACAGAAGTTAATTTCTGAAGCATGGAAACCCTTTTGGGCAGGCTCTCCATCTTCCAGGCTGCTCTGACATTGCCCCATCAATACGGTGGTAGAACCGGGACACGCTCCCACCTCGCCCCATCCTGCAGCCTGGAGATTCATTCCTTGTCCTTCTGAAAAATCATCTTAATACAATGGGAAGCTCCATTTCTGTTCAAAAGTTGATCTCTTGGCATTGCTCCCATATTTATCACAGAATCACAGAATTATTAAGGTTGGAAGGGACCTTAAAGATCATCAGGTTCCAACCCCCCTGCTTTGAGGGGGGAGACTTCCCACTAGACCAGCCTGTACAAGGCCTGCACCTGAACATCCCACTCAGCCATTTAATCCACTAGAATTAGAAACATGTTAAAACCAGTTTATTTTTTTTGGTTAGCAATTTCTGAGTGTCACTGGGCTAATTAAAGTGCAGAAAACCAGCCATGCTCTCTTCTTTGTGGACAGGCTTGGGCATCCTGTAGCACTTAAACCTCCTGTGCAGCCTTGCAGCGACATGACAAGACAAAACGCCTACGCTGAGGTCTGTCCAGGAGAGGAAAAGAAATCTCTTGCTGACACTTCTCTTTGAGCCTTCAGGGCTGAAAGTGCAACACCAGTGTTTGCACACAAGCTGCAACACCTGAGTTCTTCTGACCCAAGGCTATAACTGCTTTGGTTTCCATTTGCAGAGCAGTGGCAGAACAAAGCTGTGGGATTTCTGTTGGGTCAAGTGACTGGCAAAGAGAAGCCAGAGGATACCACAACCCTTAGAGGCTCAGCAAATTACTCACCTCTGTTAACATGAACCCAGGGTGTTCAGGAAGAAGTTACATTTTTCATTGGGAAAGATAAGGGTATGCCCTCAAAATCTTAATACCTCAACTTTTCTAAGATAAAGCCAGATAAAAGTCTAAAAACACATAAAAGCTACTAAAGGTTTTACAGTGAGGTATGCAAAGTCTTGCTTTGTTAAGATTTGTCTCAGATTCTGTGATCTGTAAGACAGATCTTCTATGGATCCATTAGAAACCTTTTAAGGCTTTGCATTTCCCAGTAGGGAAATTATGAAATTCCAATGTGAAACACAGTCTGCAGAACCCATCTCACAAAAAAAACCACCCACAAAAAAAAGAGACAGAAAAAAAAAAAGGGATTCCATCATCTTCGCAATCCCAGACAAATAAAACCTCCACAATCACACTGCCAAAGATACTAAAGATGTTACCTTTATGACACTAACTGACTTTGAGAGAGTCAGTTTGGTCCCGACCTGCTGCAGGACCCAGCCCACATGTGAAGCCAAGCAGAGCTTTGCTGGTGGCAGCACAGGGACAGCCCTTGGTCCTGTTCTGAAGTGTCAGCACTAAGGTCAGTAATGCTGCTGCTCCACACGCTGCCCCACCAGGCCCTCTAACAGCACGACTGACCTTACCTGGTTACAGAACGTCACCCTGGATGCTCAACAGGCTTTTAGTAGTGTCCTTCAAATGTAATGGGGCCTGTAATCACGTGGAAAAAGTAGGAGCAGACTGAAAGTCCCACAGGGAAAAAACAAACATCAAAACAATTAAAAACATCCAATTTGTACCCAGCCCTGTGGCATCTCTGGCTTTATCCCAGTCCTGCCTTAAGGATCCAGGCTGCAAAGTTTCCTTTGAACACCAGGAATTGACCTGCACTTTCCTCAGGTGCCCGAGCCATAAATACCAGACTTAAAGCAGCAGCTATAAATGAAGTGTCACTGGGTAGGCACTAAACTGGACTCAAGACCTATAATTAACAAATCCTTCACAACCATGTAACTAAGGGCTGGCTTAGGGATGTCGCGCGCATCTCTGCTGCACTCTGCCTTAATGGGGCTGCCCCGGATTCCCCATCGTGGCTGGCAATGGTATCCAACAGATGGTTTTCACTAGGACTGCATTGTCCCTCAGCTCCTGGGGTTGGGTTTTATGAAGGACTAACCCCCGTGGGCAGCAGGACCGTCTCTCAGGGTGCAGCTCATTTCATGGAGGATCACTGCAAATACCTGTCACGCTCTCCAGCTGGCCCTGAGGCACTGGCCTGACGAATCACTCATGTTAACTCCCAGACAAATAAGGAACTTCTGAGGATACAGGCAGAGCTGTACAGCAAGGAGGTGTTTAGGAGTTATTTATTCAGTGCCTGAGGTGTATTGTCAAATTAGAAATACAAACATGTGACCTGTCCAAAAGGATTGTGATCTTACTTTGTATCTCCTGCGCTGGCAGGAGAGTGGGAGCAAGAGGAGTGAAATAAAGCAGGGATGAAGAATGGTAATGCACCAGAATTACACACAGTTAAGGAGGTTTGTGATTTATCTCCAGAGCTTCACTCTGTCCCCATCCAACATACAAAATTCACCGATGTAGATTTCACTGAGCTGTAAATTAAGGCTGGTTGGCCTAACCAAGGGTGGCAGCTTAAATCAAGCTGGTTACTTTTCCCCTTTTCAGGTTAATCAAACTCAGAGGCTCATCCTCTTCTAACACCTGGCCAACAGCCAGCTCAGACCAGAGATTTTTCCTTCCATATTTTCTGGTTATATCTTCCAGTTCTCTATCAAACCCTACTTGGCCCATTTGCAAATGCAAAACTCCCCACGTGCCGTGTGCCTGTTCTTGGGGGGGCAGGGCTGTCACCTCAGAAATCACCCTCCCAACATGCAGTTGAGAGAAAACAGCCCAGTTTGGGGGGAACTTTTGGATAAGATCAGCAAATCCAACTGGCAGCAGAAGCCATGGAGAACAGCTTTCAAAGATACACCCAAGCACCTAACAGACAGTGGCTGCAGCCCATAGTCCCAGAGCTGCCTGGAGAAAATGCAAATGGAAAGGGGAAAAAACACGTATATTGCTGAAACTCTGCAATTGACACTGTTAGAAAGGTTTTACACTTTTTGCTTGTTGATGACCAACTTTTTTACCTTAATGGGTTGTTACAGATTATGGACAGGGGTTTTTAAGAGAGTTCACTTGAGAACAGAAAGCCTCCTTTTGTTCTGGCTTCTTTTTCCTCCTTCATCTGCCCATGTATAATTCAAACACTGGGCAATAATGGAACAGGCTAATAGGGATTGATTGTGCTGGGCTGTGCAGTTGTGCATGCAAAGCAGGGCTCAGCACGAGCTGAAATCTGCTGCAAACGGGGAGAGCACAAGGACAGATGACACAAAGATGTGTGCAAGGGCCCCAGTGATCTCCGGAAACACCGCAGAGCCCTCAGATGATAAACCCATTTGCCCCATTCTTGATGTTATTAAAATATATTTTCTTCTCAATTATTTTCCTATTAAAATGTTTTCAGAAGAAATCAAATATTAGCTTTTTGTACTTGGCACGGCAAAACTAGGAGCAGCGAGACTGACGAGTCAATACTACAATCTAGCAGTTGTGGGTGTAAATGAAAGGGTTTGCAAAGGTGTCTCGTGTGATGATTTTGTGCTGCTCCACCCTGCTCCAGCAAGGCTGTTCACGCTTGTCTGGGTAATGATGCAGGAAAATTTAATAAGGATCTCCAAATGGTCTGTCAGGTTTGTAGGCAGGACAGGTTTGTAGGCTGCTGCTCACAAGGCGCTTTGGGCATTTATCTCTGCATCCATCGCAGTGTCAAACCTCTGCCAAGATGGATGGGTTTCTTTCAGGGGCTTGGAACAGATATTCTCTCTGCCTATACTGAATCTCCAGCAAGTTGTGTCCTCAAACGTTATCTCTGTCTGATACCTTTTTAACAAATAATAATAAAAAATGAGATAAACCCATGCTCACATCTGTCTGCTCCTGCAACATGTGCATCTGTAGTTGAGGAAGAACACGGCGGTGATGACGGTGACCATCCCAAGCCCTAGTGCACATCAGTTCCATCCAAAGGTTTTCAAATGAAATCTAATACAAACTTACACAAAATAAACCTCAAATAGTTTTTTGATTCTCTAGGACTTGTATACTTCTCAAGACTTTTGTTAGGCCAAAGATACAAGGAGAGAAGGCAGCAATCAGGCAGTGATACTGCAGCACCCTTGAAAAAACCCTCTAGAAGGTTGGAGGAACAACCTTCCCCCGGTGCAGGAGACATCAAACCAGCCCTTCCCTGGGCACACACCTGAGCTGCCTCAATTTCTGACTGAACAAAGCACCTAAAAATAAGCTTGTGCATTTAAGACGCTTTCCAGATTTCCTCAATAACTACACAGAAAGGAAATGGTCAGTCAGTAATAATTAGTTTGATCCCAACTTGCTGCAGGATCCAGCCCATATGTGAAGCCAAGCAGAGCTTTGCTGGTGGCAGCACAGGGACAGCCCTTGGTCCTGATCTGAGGTGTCAGCACTCAGGTCATTAACACTATTAAATGGTTTTAAAAACTTCTTCTATTACACTTCTGAACCTTAGCACCCTGCAGGGCTGTGTTGGTTGCTTCTCTTTCTGTGGGACTTGGGTAACAGTAGAATTTTAAATTATTTTTAAAAAGTGCTGCAAATGTGTGAATGTCAAACTGAAGACTACATGGCACTTATACAGCAGGACTGAAAGTAGTATGCTTAAGAACAGAAAGCTTCATGGGATTAATGACAAAAATCCCTGCCTTAATGGCACAGCCCTGTAGGGTCACCAGTGCCTCTCCACTGCACTGAGGTTTCACCAAATACGGAAAAGATGTATTTTTCCATTTTACTCAAGGTATTAATATATTTACCAATTCTGAACATTTATTTACCAGTTCTGAAAAACTAACTGCTGACAAATTTAAATAGCTAAATACCTCCTGCAAAAATTGATGAGGAAATGAAGAATATTTCACAGGCAAGTGGGCACCTGTTAAAGTGCTTTTTCTGCTCTGAGCTTCTGCTGAAAGGTTGCAATTATATGAATAAAAAATTATTTTAATTGAGCAAAAGAATACAATTCACTTGGGCTGGCTTAAATATAAGCCTGTTGTTTACAAACATTGCTAATATTTTAGAAAGCTGGAAGATCACAGAGCAGGAAATTAGAGAGGTGAATGGTTTGCAGTGAAGTTCCACCCTGAGCTGTAATTTAAATGGTTTTATGTGTAGACCTACAGAGACCCTTAGGCTGGTGCTCAACTCCCAGCTAGAGCTGCCTCCCCGTGTCTTACTTGTGAGCAAAACCTAATTCCCAGCCAACGGAAAAGACCAGGCACGTTTAGGATATGACTCTTCAAGTACTAAAATAGATGTTTAAAATAAATCCATGACTCACCGTAGTAATTGCTCTGTTACTTCTGGCCTCCTGCAGAAAATGAGAGCCCTGGTTCACAGTGACCAAGCTTAACGTGTAGCTTTCACGTGTAAAACAAACTAAACATGCCAGAGAAAGCACTGGGCAGAAGGCAGAAACTAAACACACTCAGCAATAATCACCTGGCTATACAGTGCAAAACTTCTTAGTGTATTATCTAGATAAAGCACAACACCAAGTTCTCACTGCAGCAACCCAAGACCCAGAGAAGGGAATTGTTTAGATCATGTTCTTGAGATCAAATACCTAAAAATCATTTAAAACCAGAACCTGAGCTGGCAAGAAAGCCACCACCCATGGTGGCCTGCAGGCTGCTCTGCTTTTCTCATTTTTTCAGAAGAAAGCCCCTGGCACAGCAATAAATGTTGCCTGACACATTCAGGTGCTGTTTGTGACACATCTGCTGTGTCGATGGGTGTGTGACAACCCAGAAAATAAATTTACTGGATTGCTACACCCCTGTCAAGGGGTGCTCAGCACGGCACACAAAGAGCCTACCCAGCATCTTCCCCTCAGATACCAGAAACACACTGATTACTGTGACCACCCTTTGCCTGTACGTGCTTTTTCCTCAGAAAAAGCCATCGTTTCTGGCTCTTCTCTCCCTTCCAGGTTTTTTACATCTCTCTTTGTTTCTGGGCAACCCACTGCTTTGCAACTGTAGTTTTTATTGTGCTTAGTGCACAACTTTCCTTCCTGCTCCTTTAATCCCTCCCTAAAAACTTACATTCCAACCATTTTTTAGGCCCAAGTAATTTCATACTTGGCAGTATTACATCTGCTTGCAGGACCATTATCACTGTATAATTGTGAGATTACCCATGTCTGCTCTTCCCAGTGCTGTCAGCAGAGCATAGAAGATAAATATTCCCTAGATTCTCTCTTAGGACAAGGATTTAAACGTCTGACAAGTCACAGCTATTGAAAGTGTGTTCCCATGTTTCCCCAAGGACTGAGCTCTCTGTGAAAAGGACATATCAAAAAACACCTATCGAAAGCCTGGCCCAAGGGACCTCGAAGACAAGCTTTGTTCTATTTTATTTTAAAGAAGGTGGACATAACTCCACCAGATTTCTTCCTGCATTTTTAATGGGTTACTGCTGAGCATGAGCCACCCTAAGAGAAACATCACAGCAAAGATACCTTCATCTTCGCTGCGACGCAGTGGAGTGACGACTTCACCTGGTAAAGCTCTTTGCAGTAGGAAAAAAGGATCTCCCCAGCAAAGCGTGTGTTATCCCAAATTACAGGATGTATTTCTGGTGCAATTTTACTGCTTTAATTTTCTCATTTTCTCCTTCTAGTCACTTTTATTTTTTTCTGAGGGAAAACACCTGCCTGTGCTGTCCAATAGGGCAACTGAAGAAGGGGCAGCACCGGCCCCTGGATGGTTCAAGTTCACCTCTTTCCAGCATGACCCTGTTGGCATGGATGTCTGTGTGAAGCAGATGGATTTGCCAGCCTCTTGGGATGAAGTCTAATCTTGGATATTTTTGCTTTTCTGTGCTTTTGCCAGAAAAAGCAAATGCTTGTGGGTCTGGATCTACACTGGGTTGTGGTCCTGCCATTAGAATGAAGGTCTGAGCCTTGGATTTACACAAGGAGCTGGTTTTCACAGCTGCAGCTACTAGAGAAACCAGGCTGAGTTCTCTGCCAAGCAGAAAAATGCAGGCTGAGTAGGAGGAGTTGATTTCATTCATTACCCAGTCATTATACTCTAAATTGTGCTGGGAGTGAGGAGCAGAGAAGGATGCACCACCTGCTCTGAAGGACAGTGGGATTTCCAGGGAGAGCACAGCATCTGGGCATGGCTGGGGAAGGGAGGGAACAACCCCCATCCCCTGAGACAAGTGCAGGATGCTGTACTGCTGATGGCTACATTTCAGCTCCGCAGAAATGTTGCTAAAATCTGAGTATTTGGGCAATATGGGACATGGGCTGCTAGATAAAAACTCCTTTTAAGCAACACTATGGTTCAGAGAGGGAGTGTCTCAAGCCCTGGTGAACATCAACTGCATCTAAAGTTTTCCAATGAAGTCTACATCAAACTGCACCCACGGGGAGAGGCACATGGGGTCCGGCCAGGCAGGAGCTGCTGCTCCCCCCCAGGAGGACCCGTGGAGGGGCAGCCACTCACTTTCCTTGCAGGTGGCTCCATGAAAAGCAGGAGACCCTGGCAAATATTAGCTAAGAAAATACGTTTTGGGCTGACATCTGGCTCTGGATACGGTGCCTAAATATCAATATCTTTCAGGAGTGCTTCACGGCAGGGAAAAATGAAATCCATCTTTTTTGTCACACAACAATGAAAGCCAATTTCAACAGGACTCTGAGGGTGAGGGGCCATCCATTAAAGAAAAAAACTATTGATTATGGTACAAAAACATCACCCGGATTTCCTAGCAGGCTTTAGCTACACTGGAATTAAATGCCAAAGTGCCTTTAAATACCCTAAACTGGTATTTATACAGGACAGTCACTGACCACCCCAGATGTTTAGAGATGCTATAAATCGAAGCAATAGGATTAACATCCAAATAATGCTTCAGCAGGAAAAAATATTCATGTACAAAATTAGCCCAGCCTTAGCTAGTCAAGAATGCCACTTTTTAAACTAAGGGATTTAAAGATTATGACAGGATTTTTAACCACCTGTCACTTTTGGTCTGCTTTCATTTTGTAAAGCTTCCTTAGTTAAACGTCACTAAAAATCTTGTACACAGTTGACTATTTTTAGATGAACTAATTTGATTTGGTAGCTCTGATATAGTAATTTCCTAAAGGGAATGACTGACAAAAAGAGGCCTTAGGATGTTCAGTCCATCAAAGCTGCATGTTATTAGTATTGCATGCTGCTAGAAAGGCCAAACTACCCCCCAAAACTGTACCAGAAGCCCAAGCTGTTTTAGTGCAGTTCTGTTACATTCTGGAAAATGGATGCAGCTGAATTCTACTTGTTTTGGGAGACATCCCTGGAGTGAAGGGAGTTAGCTGGTGGTGAGCACTGTCTGAACCCTTGGAAAATAGCCTTTCCACGAGGGAAAGGAAAGGTTTCCTGGATGGAAAAGGTCTGCTGTCTTGCTGTGGAAGTGTTCCCCTACATGCAGCACCCTGCTACAGTCAGCCACTGACCCCCTGTATCATGTACCCTAAACATCTAACCTTCTAGTTTCCCTGGCTGACATGTTTCCAAACTCCATCTGCTCGGGATCACAGAAATCAAACCCTTGACAGTGCTCTCCAGGATGGGTTTTGTTCATGTCTCCTGTCAGAGAAAGTTGTATTTTCCCCTTGTATCACAATCACTTTTATTTTCAACATTTTGATTTGTAAAGATAGCTTTCTTCACCTCCTGTGTACCACCAGCAGCTTGATCTTCTCATTAAACTGACTTCAGAATGGAAAAACACTCACAGAAGAAAACTGTCACCACCACAATTGCTCAAGTGCTGAATAGCTGGAGCACTTGGGATCACAAACAGCTGCTGCAATTACATTTAACTACCCATTTTCTGTGCCTTGCTCACAATCAGGTCTTACTTCAAGAGCAGGTAGCACCATTTCTGCTTTTGTAATAAACAAGTGACATGATTAAAAGGACTAGCGGGCTCCATCTCAGTGTTCTAATCTGCAGAGGTGTCTACCTAATTGGGAAGCTGAAATTCTGGCTTTTATTTACAGCACATTGCACTCTCCCTCTATTGTGCATGTCTGTATATGCTAGGGCTTTTCTAAACTACTACCTTATGTAGCTTCTCATTTCCACGATTGTTCTATTGCATGATATAAACCCCCAAATGTGTGTTTCAAGCAGTTTTAATCGTTATTTTCTCTGTACAAACATGAAGTTTTCAATAAAGGAAAACGCTTTCCTTTTCTTCTGACAGGAGCTAGTAATTTTTTCCATTGCATTTTTTCCTTCCTAACAAACTTCTATCAATCAAAATGACTGGAGAGATGAAGTGACCAAGCCAGGGAAAAGGATTTACATGATTCACTGGGCTGGTAAATTCTGCATGAAAAAAAAACAAACAAAAACAGAAGCAACAAAATGCAACATTTTTTTTTCCGCTTATTTTTTATGCCTCTTTAAAAACAGGCCATTGGTGGTTAAACAAATATCTTGTGCCCTCATTTTAACTCTCTTGTCCTTTGAGAAGTCAGTGACTCAGAGCTCCTTAAGTATGTGACATGTGTAGTCTGCAAACGGCACCATACAGGGCTTGAGAGCATGGGAGATCAAAGCATTTTAAGAGAATCAGGCTTATTTATTGAATATAATTGATAAAGTAATAGAGCACTGTAATTACTTGAAGCTACTAAAGCTCAGAGCCCTGTTAAGTACCCAGAACACTCAGGCTGCACAGGGCATTTTAAGTTGCTTGAGCTCCTTTGAGATCAAAGTAGCTTAAGAGAATCACGTCGCTAGTGAGTGGGAGTCTGAGTAGGAGTCTGAACAAAGTTGATAAGTAGTTTGAGCATTTTAAGTACTTCAGGGCACTGCAGCCTGAGTACAAAGAAATGGGACAAAATAACACCAGCTTGTCAGTGCTTGGTTTTCCAGAGGAGAAACTAATTTTAGCAGGTTGCCCCTAACCAAAGACAAGAGTGATACACTGGCCTGGGGGCTGGCAAACACGAGCTGAACAGGATGAAAAACCCATTCATGAGTTTGAAGCTTCTGCCTAAAACAGCTGGAAGGAAAACTTGGGAGCTGAGCTCAGCATGTTCCTCAGGGGCACCACTGTGCCAGGTGCAGTAGGGGAACAACAGAACAGTAAAGTGCCACCAGGGATTAAGTGTCCCCAAAAATGGGGACACACTAAGTATAAACTCTCTTTTGTGCTACAAGGCTGCCTGAGGCTGATTTGGTTTTGTTTGATTGTTTCTTTACAAGGTTGCATAGTTAATTTCAATTTATCCAAACACTGGGAAACCTGGGAAGATTCAGGGGAGTGGGCATCTGGCAGACACTGGTGGCTATTTGGGAAGATCAGGGAAAAACAGCAACAGCATCTCTTTTGTTCTCTGTAAGTGTGAAGACCATGCACCAGGACAACTCTGTGCAGGAACCAAAAACTGGAAGACATTTCTAACCCCTTGGAAACAAAATGGTAGTAAAAAGCATTAGCTGTAAGTAGGACAAACTCCAAAGTATTAAGATGAAAATATCAAAGTTGGAACCCCTGTAACTGTACTGTTAAAATGCCTCCAACCCTCCACACACAAACTGGTTTTGCCTATCCCCATGCATCATGTCAGATTTGAAAATCAGATTCAGTGACTATCCAGTACACTTTTAGCTGAGTGAGCCCCAAAAATAGATTAGCAGTGAAGAAGGAACCAGCAGAAAGCAGGTCACACCACCGGCAGAGACAATAAAGAGGCACGGCCACATCAATCAACATCAGAGCATTACAAAGGACATGGAGAAACAACTGTCCTTTCAGCTACTTAGTATTCCCTTGCTGGAGTGGAAACATTTCTATCTCACCTTGATTTTAGGACAAAGAAATGTTTCATTAAGTCACCTCATACCTTTGAGGAGAAAGTTCAATTTGCCAGCAGAAGCATTTGGGAGAAAGACTGAAAGTGAGCAACTTTTTTTCCCAGTAAAATGTAACTTTAAAATGTACCTGCTTCATCATAGGACACAGTCAGTTTTTCCAGCATTTCTCGATCAATTGATAGAATCTGCTGTTCCAGGATGGTTTGGTAAGACAGCACACTGTTCTCCTTGTCCTTCTCATAGTCTTGAAGATGTTGCTTTAGGACTTCAGGCAGGCGGGACTTCACATATTCTGCTGCTGACTGTGCAGAAAAGAGGCAAAGGTTTAATGATTACATTCTCTTTTGAAAGGTTTTATGCATATCATAGCAATTTTAATCAGTAGTTTTTAAATTTAAAGCATTCCCAAATGTAACTCCTCACAAGAAAACATTCTTAATGCTACTGACTCCATGGTAGAAAACCCACAGGTTATTTCTCTGCCAAAATGACCCCCAAAACTTCAGGGAGTCAGGGTGTCTGGATTTCAGCCTTTCAGCTGTGACACGGGGATATAATGGAGCAAAGTCCCCTGAGCTGAGGGACCTACTATTCAGCAGGGAGTTTATGACAGTCCAGAAAGAGTTACCCGTGCTGGGTTAGACACGAACCACAATAGCTCAACTTCTTCAACATCAACGTATTTTGAAAATGTAACTATGAAAATTAATGTCTTTATTCTAAATTTCCAAGTGCAAAATGATAGAGTGGAATCACTTTACCTGCTATTGATACACAACCAGGCTCAGAGAGAGAGAAGTGAATTTTTAACGGCATTAAAAAAAAATGTACAGATATACACACATCCACACACAGAAAATTCTTTTAAATGTTTTTCTGACTGCTCCAGGCCATAAGGAAACCAAAATTAACACAAGGTGGCATGGTTGCACTGATGGAGCCTTGTGCAGAAAAGCAAATGACAGTAACTACTAAGAGGATTTGCCTCTGGAGAGGTGTGGGGACCCCTGGCACCACTAGGGCTGCTCCCTCCCTTGGGGATTGTGCTCAGACACCTTGGTGGGCTCCAAACACAAACCAGCTTTCTGGTTTTTAAACATCAGCACCCCTCTCCTGTGAGTATTACACTCCCACTAGAAGAGGGAATAGGAAGTCCCTCTTTCTGGCATGGGTTTGGCTCAGTTTTTTGCTTTCCATCTCTGATATAAACATAACTGGTAAAGGAAGATCTAGCTAAGGCTGCTGCCCAGTGCTCCAGCTTTCCTGCCAATCTCAAGACAAAAGAGAAAAATAAATCTTAACAAGGTTGTATTATTTCAGGTCTGGAACTGACCAGAAGTTACCTCTACTCAGCAACAGGCTCTTCCTGGGTTTATATTTAGTTTTCCAAAGTCAATTGGTGATTAAATTGCAACCTTAAAATACCACTGAAGTGATGTTCAATCTTTCTGCAAGCTAAGCCATGTGAGACGAATGAAACTGAGGAAAACGAAATGAACTCTCCACATGAGCACAGCATATTTAATGTTACATTTTAATAGTGGTTTTCTTCCAAGGGAAGGACAAAAGATACATTGTATACTGATTATTTTAGTTCCAGTCCAGGCATTTGTGTTTAATGTTTCCTTTGAGAAGAAGTTTTACTTTGTGTGTGTGTTGGGGTGTGTGTGTGTGTGTGTGTGTTTGTGCTCTCCCTAAGGCAACAATTTTAAAAAGCAGAAAACAGAAGAAGAATTTATACATATTAGTTTTCTGAAGTATGTCTGGTGCCAGCAGAGAGAACATTTGTACACTACTGGCTGTAAACACGACTGGAAATACCCATCCTGCCCCAAGGATCTTTCAGTCCAAGTAAAAGTCAAGACAGGTACAGGGCTTTTTCCCTCTTGGTGAGAAGCAAAACCCAACACTCTTGCTTCATCCACTGCCTTTCACATTATTGACAGATATCATTAAAGATTTAAACCATAAAGCTATCATGAAACTAATACAAACTCCTCTCCTTTTCTAGCAAGAAAGGTGATCTGCCACATCTGAGTAATTATGTCCCCAGCTGCACTGCAGCAACGACACATAGTACTACAACCTGTGCATTTCAGAAGTCATTTTAGTTCTGTTTTAAAAAGTCACTTCCAGTACCTGGATTATTAAAAAAGAAGAAGTGTGAGGGTAGGAATGTGGGTGTTTATGCATTTGTTGGTATTAAAAAAACCAAGAAGCTAACTGTATGGGTGAATAAAAGTTAAACAACATTTAAAACTACACCACTTGAAGGCTTCACAAAAGCTTTATTCTCTTTTCCCTGGAACAGTCCCTCTTACTCCGGCACGGAGGAATTACAAACACAGCCAGCCCCCAAATTACACATTCCTCCACACAAAAGCTTGCACAGAGAGAAGATACCTCTCCATGGGCATGTGTGTAAACACACAAGAAGTGACCCGAGTCCTGTATGGCAAAGGGCATTAATTAGGATGGCAACTGCCAAGCATCTCTTTGACCCCCTGAGAAACAAAGTCTGCAAACACAGGCTTGGGCAGGATCTGGCACATAAAGCCACTGAAGGATTTAATTAGCTGCAATGGCCATTATTTATAAACACAGATTCCCAATTTTTAAAATGGAAGATGGAGAATTTATTGCTTCAGACCCGTGCTCAGCACTGACTCCTGTGATTTACAGGAGGAGGAGGGAAACCGCAAATTTACGATCTTAATATTCTTGAGACAATTCAGTCTGCCTGCCGGGCTACTGCAAACATCCAGAGATCATGGGAAAACCCAGAACCCCTTTCAGAGCATGGCATTGCTGGCGGAGCACGTGCACCACTGAAGGATTTAAAAACCCATCAAGGCTCCTCTGCAGCATCTTGCAGCCTCTCCTTCTCACACTTTTCCGTCTCCCTCAAAGACACGTGGGTCACTGACACAGCTTCCCTTCTACACCCTAAGTTGCTGAGCAAGAGCAGAGTTCACATTCTGAGAAAGAGGAATTTCAAGTTTGCTCACCTCCTGGTTTACCTCAGGGAAATAATTTTTAAAGTAGGATCAAGCAAGTTCGACAAAGAAAAGCCTGAGGTGGGTAGAATACACGTAAACTCTGGAAGACAGTGCTGGCCATGATAATCTGATAGGAAGGAAACACAAAGAAGAGCAAAGTGGAGTGTTTTGGTGACAGTAGCAAAGACCAGAGTCTGTGTGCATGGAGTTCCAACACTGAGAAGCCCCCTAAGATAAGGAAGGCAAAAGACAACTTGCATGAAGGTGACAATTTATTCTTCAGGGGAAAGACAATATAATAAAGACAAAGGACACTAAAGGAAGGACACTGAGAGGTCTCTGAGGCTTCACAGCACAAACAGGCCAATAGCTGCAAGTCAAAGGAGAAAAGAAGTCATGGGGCTCAAACATTTCCTTAGAGAAATTATGTGAGTGAAAAATATCCCAATGCAGAAGAGACCTAGGAATTAATCTGGCTAAGTCATAAGCTGCTCAGTGATCTCCCACTTATGAAGGACACATATACAGAGTGTGAGTAGAAAAGAACAAACACTGAGAAACAAATGGAGTCTAAAGAAAAAAAAATTACCTTAAGCTAGCTAAAGTAGCAGGAAGAGGTTCTGCAAGTCCATTTGTAGTAAGAAATTACCCAGGCAAAATGTTGCTTTACTGCTCAGCAGAACAGAAAAGCTATTGACAGAAGATGCCATAAAAGCAGATGTATTTAATGTCTGTTTTTTTGCTGCAGTACTCCCTATCTTTACCTTGCTGCATTCAACTGGCAGCTAATATCAGAGGCAAATAACCAAAATCTTCAGAGAAAATAGGGAAAGAACAAATTGAAATGTGCTTATAAAGATTAGATATTTTCCAGCTGGCTGGGCCAGTTGAAATTCATTCAGGTATACACAGGTAACGGGCTGAAACAATTTCTTTAACGACCTCTGAAAATTCAGAGGATGATGAGGTGCTATTTGGAAAGGGCAAATGTCAGGGCTACTTTTAAAATAGTATAAAGGGAAAGAAACAGAATTACAGACCAATCAGTTTAACTTTGATGCCTAAAAAATGGGATAAAAGATCAAATTATTTTCACGCACACAAAAGCGCCGAGATTTGTAAGGCACAAAGGGCAAAGTGGTTCTCTCAGGGTGGAAGAAGAGCTGCTAATTCCACTCCTCCAGCTGTAGCCCAGGCAGCCAACACTCCTCACTCGTTCCAGCAAACAGGCCCGTGCTGAAACGCCTCCGTGCCACTGATCACAGCAGCAGCACCAACAAATCTTTCAGGCTATTGTCTTAAGCCTTAGGGGATCCCAGAGAAACAGCCTCCCACGTAAATGAGGATGCTGAATCCCATGCAGATTAAGCATTGCAGAGAATCTTCCAGGGTTAAGATGCATCTCCAGAGCCTCTTTGGAGCCAGCACAGGTGTCTGGTGCTCCCAGAAATGGATGTGGGGTGTGGAAGCTCGTCAGACCTCCATTCCCTGCTCAACAATTTCTATGCTCACAGAAAAGATTTCAACCAGAGGTCCTACCTGAAATATATAATGATCCCATTTGTAATTTCACATTCTACATTTCGTGCTAGCACTCTTTAGCAAAAGCACTTTTGTATACAGGTTTCTGGACTCACATCTGTTAAAAAACCCCTCCAAGCCACCCACACAATTGATTATTCTACTTACTAGGTATCTCCCAGCAGGATGCTAAAAAACATGGCATAATAAGGTTGTGGACAAGAAATGTATTCCAGAGAGTCCTTTAGTGATTTTTTTTTATAGCAATGCTACAAAGATTTCCTGCTTATTTCAGAAAAGTGCAGTACAAAAAAATATGTATTTTTTAAAACACATTAAAAAAATTCAAATTACTAGGTGAGAGAAATCACACCTCAGATTAAATAAAAGATCTGAAAGTCATTCTCCCCCCCTGACTCAGTTCATTCTGGTGGAGATGCCCCTGCTTCTAGACAACTTCCTGAGCCATGCCCTACATGCCATTTTCCAGTGCATGCACAGAGTGGTTGTTTCCATTTTGCTGTATTCACAAATCACACGTAGAACTGTAAAAGTTTCCTGGCGTCCTGATGCTTTGTAGAGTGGTCACTATAGGAAGGAAATGGTTAAAGGATATTTTTTGGGCTCCTGTCTCCCCAAGAGCTAAATTTACTGCAGACAAACTGTTTTCTCAACCTACTCAGACCGCAGGGCAGGAAAGGCTGGTGCTGATGGAAGCAGATACAAAAATTCTGCCTCCGGGCCCACATGTGCCACTTCAACTGATTTCAGAGAACTGTACGTACATCAGCCCCGGCTCTCGCATCTCCCACTTGCTCTTTAGGATCAGATGCCTCTCCTTCATCAGCAGGAACCATGAATAACTCTGCTGAAGTCAGTGGGATTTTGCTGAGAAAAAGCTCTTGGAATAAGGACGTGAAGCTATGAATAGTTGCTCAAAAGGAAAAGACACGATAGCAAAACATAATCTACTCTCAAGAGGATAATACAAGATCTACAAATGGCACCAAGAGAAACATTTTGCCCTCTAAAGCAATGAACTATTTAAAGAACAAACATCCCAAAAGAAACCTGTTAGTGGAGTTTTCCTTTGATACAAACTTTTGGCACACTTAGCTTATTAGTTCTATGAAAAAGTGTCTTTTTTCTCCAAAATAAATATTGATGTAAATAATTTACTACTGATTAATATGTATCCTAGGAAAGCCAAACCTCCAATTTAAAACAAAGTGATTAGCAAAAGCATTGGATCTGGAAACATTTGGGGAACTCAGAAATTCTCTCCCAGGACTTTCAACAAGGCTGAACACTGAAAACACCACTAATATTTTGCAATCCATGCATAAATTATTTCTGTAGCAGGAAAATTATTAGCCTCACAAACATCTTTAGTTGATCAGAAGCTGTATAATCACGAGAAAATTAACCTGATTCCAAGGAGAGGTATAAAGTTCAAATTAGTATTCACACTGGATTGTCAGAGCTGTATTAAATCCATAATTACAGTAATCCACAGCTGCTTCAAGTGTAGAAAATAATGAATTGCCCAATGAGAACTGGTGTCCATGAAATGGAAAGAAAAGGCCATCTGTCGTGGAGCTTTGCTCTCACTTTCTGCTTTGAGCAGGGAGAGCTTGATCTTCTTTGATACAGTCTATAATGTGGATTTATGGTTACAAGCAATCCAAGTAACCACATCACCAAACAGAAAGGATAAAAATAAAACATGATGATGATCTATGGCTTCAAGTTCTGCATCTTTATTTCTTCCCTGAGACAGCACTTGTCACTCACTTCTTAAATAGATGTATTTAAATGTCCTCGAATGAGAAGCAAGTCAGCCAACAAAATTTGTAATGTAAAAATTACATCTTCTGTTCTCCCTCCCACTCCCCCCAACATGAGTCACCCAGGAAGGGGTGACACTGCAGGGAGGGTACACGCAGCTGCTGCCACCACTCTCATTCATCTGGGGCAGGGAGCAGAAGAGGTAAGAAGAAATGCAAAACAGTTCTTTTCCACCTTCCAGTGAGGGACTGCACGGTGAAGTACTTGGACAAGTTGTTTCCCAAAGTAAATAATTAAACTAATGAATTGCAATTAATAAAAATGTGCTCCATGTGCTCTAGCCAAGCTAGTTCTACAGATGAAGAGGGGAAGAGGGAAAGGTTTGTCAGAGATTTCACTGCAATTGGCAGAGCTACCATGAGTGCTCTGGAATCTGGGTGTCTAATTAAAAGATTAATTTTACCAAGGCAAGGGGGAGCATTACAATTATCTTGTCTGGCATCTTGAATCAGGACCACAGGACTTCCCTGTCTCATTGTTTGAATGAATCAGTCATTTTGAAAAATATGTGACTGTTTCAGAGATAGAGACTCTCCCATAGCCCTTGGAAGTTAATTATCCTTTCTGTTGGAGAATAAATTCACATACCACTGAAAATGTTCCCATTATTTCCAATTGGAATCTGCTATTATCTATGACTTTCAAGCACTGAATCAAGTAAAATGTCTGCTCACCTACATTCCTCTTTCTCATGTAAATACATGCAAATTGATCAAATCACTCCATTATCTTCTCATTGATAAACTCAATAGATGGAGCTCACTGAATGGCACATTATTACATGTCACATTATCGTGCACCCTTCCTCATCTTTTCAAGCATTCATATTCTCCTTTCAACACTCCTGTATTCCAGTTTTGTCACATTTCTCTGGATCATTAATTGAACATCATTATTTATCACTTCTCCAATCTTTGATGAAATTATTAAGTCTCATCCCTGCAAGAGCCAGGACAGCTCTCCTTATGAATATACCCACTCAACAATTGATATTTATCCTGAAATCTATCACACAACCCAAGTTTAATACCTTTAATACTGATTTGAAAGTATTCAAAATGGCATGTACATCAAGTCAGAACACATCTTCTTGTAAGTTTTGGCTAACTGCTATGAAACCTGTTCTTATTGATGAAATCAGACAAATGTTTCTATTCATACAGCCATGAACTGGAATCCCACTCCTCCTAGTTGATGTCTCACTGCTTGTCTGCCTCTCTGAGGGGCTTCTGTAGCAATAGGATAATGGGAAATGGCTTTAAACTGAAAGAGGGTAGTCTTGGATTAGATATTAGGAAAAAATTCTTCACTGTGAGGGTGGTGAGACACTGGCCCAGGATGCCCAGGGAAGCTGTGGCTGCCCCATCCCTGGAAGTGTTGAAGGGCAGGTTGGATGGGGCTTGGAGCAGCCTGGGCTGCTGGGAGGTGTCCCTGCCCACGGCAGGGGGGCTGGGACTAGAGGATCTTTACAGTCCCTCCCAACCCAAACCATTCTATGATTCTATGATTCTTAGTATATTCTCATCAATGAACTTAGATGATGGGAGAGAGTGCATCCTCAGCAACTTCCCAGATGATACAAAACTAGAGGAGCACTTGATGAACCAGATGGATGTGCTGCCACTTTGAGGGATCTGGGTATGCTGGAGGAATGGGCCAACAGGAACCTCATTAAGTTCAGCAAGTGGACTGCAAAGTATTGCCTCTGGGGAGGAATAACCCCATGCACCAGGTACCACTGGGGTACCCAGTGGGCTGGGGCTAACCTGCTGGAAAGCCCCTCTGTGACTGTAAAAATATTTCCAGAGAATTCAATGGGGTGGCTCCTTTGATTTGTCTGTTAAACCTTCACACTGCTGCACCCAGAATATTGATTCTGGTTGTCTAGATAACTGAATATATGCACCCCAAAAATGAAGAATAATGAGGATAAGAGGAGTTATTACCCTAGTTGAGGGAAATGCATTAGATCTTAAACTGCACAGGCATAGACAAAACCTCTGAATCCTAATTGTGCTAGGAAGCCAATTATTATTCATGTCCCTTTAAAGACAAGAATTAAGATTAGTGGGTAAATTAAACTGAAAACTAGTCCCAGACAAGGCACTTATTTTATAGCCCTCCTGTTTGTTAGTTTTAACAAAGAGGAAGCTGGAGCCTATTGTAAAGGTGATGTATTTCATAAATCCTGGAAGATGCACAAGCACAGACACAAAAGACAGGCAATATTTATGACTACCATATCCACATGGCTCTGTGTAAAGGACATTAATGTTTGGCATATGAGGCTAATGTCTGTATCTGCCAAAAGGCATGATTTAGCTAATGGAACAAAACAAGTTTCAATTAATTACTAAAAAAACCCCAACAGTGTGTCAGATTTAACCCAATTTTTATGCTAATTGATTGCAGCTATTAACACAGATGAGCTGAATATTAAATTAGGAAATGTTAAAAAAGGTTTAAAAATGCATTAAAATACTTGTCCATTGCCAGTTAACAGTGCAGAAAAATCTAGGTCCCAAATCACAACTTATGGTTGCAAGTGATTACTAAATATAAACGCCAATACAGCTCCACCAGCAGGGATTGCATTTGCTGAAGACCTGCCAGAAAGATTTCACCCAATCAGGATGAACTGAAACATTTCCTTATATTACTGCAATCAAATCTAAACAACGGGGGATCTTTTTTTTTTTTTTTTCATATTGGCATAAAAAGAGTGAGAGAAAGAGAAACAACACTGATAATAATGCTTGAAATGTCATAAAAGCAACTACCTTTACAAGAGTGTTGGACTGCTCATCTTGCAAGCTAGGCATCAAGCTTTTTTTGATATGGAAAAATAGTGTATTTCATATTTTACTGAGCTTCAGTTCAACACAGAAGGTGCAAAAAAGTCAGTTTAGCAAGATGTCTGCAACTTTGTGCAACCTCTGAGAAAACAATGTTTAAAACTTTGCAACTGTAGCCTTGCATCAGTGCAGATCCTGCAATGAAAGCCTTCATTAGCAGTTAAAGAGCTTCAAAATTACTCCAGGGGATTTCTACAGGTGTTTCTGTGCAGATGCTTTTCCAAATAGCAGTGGGATACAAGACGATTTATGAAGAATCAGTTTTACCAGGAGCCTTTCATTCTGCTACTTTAGTTGAGGGGAAAATGTATGTATAGCCTGTTAGACTCAATTAAATAGCAAGAAGCATTTCTCTTTCTTTGTCATTGTTCTCTCCCTCCAAGCAAAGGAAGAGTGAGCACAGTGGAATATTTTAGTCTAAATGGTCTCTCCTGATTTAGAGACACCACTTTCTGCCAAACAGAAATCACAAGAACTAGAAATATGTGGTCTGGGCTGAAAGACTCGATGAATTAGTTTGTTACACAGGAGACCAAAAAGAATCTATTTTCACCTGCTTAGAAGGTTACCAAAATTCAACCACCTGGTCAAAAATCTGCATTCTGTTTTAGATTCTTATCCTGAAGACAAAAAATGAGAGGTGGTGAGGCCTGGCAGGCCAAGGTATGGTTCATTCTAAAAAGCAAATGTATAAGGAATTTTTAATGGACTTAAAAGAATGGACTTGTTTAGCCTAGAGAAAAGAAGGCTGAGGGGAGACATCATCACTCTCTACAACTACCATAAAGGGGATTGTGGTGAGGTGGGGTTTGGTCTGTTCAGTGAAGTTACAAGTGATAGGAGAAGAGATAAGGCCTCAAGTTGCACCAGAGGGGGTTTAGATTGGATGTTAGGAAGAATTTCTTCACTGAAAGGGTTATCAGGCATTGGAACAGGCTGCCCAGGGCAGTGGTGGAGTCACCATCTCTAGAGGGTTTTAATAGTCTATAGATATAGTGCTTAGGGATACAGTTTAGTTAAGGACTTGTCAGTGCTGGACCAAATGATCTTGAAGGTCTTTTCCAACCAAGGTAATTCTGTGATTCTGTGAATAGGAGAAGCACAGTAGCAGACACACACTGGTTCCCACCCTGCCACTCTAGGCACATTTTCCCCCAAGAGCTAAGGTACCTGCAAGGCTCTCATTGCTGCTTTTCCCACTTCTGAGCCCAGCGCTCCGGAATGAAGTATTTCTGTGAATCACACCAGCACGATTTCAAAACTCCAGAGCTTGGCAGGTAGAAAATGGATAGGAGTTTTTGAACAACTGTGGAGTGTCAACATATGAAGTACTATTATTTTCCCTTCCACAGTCACAAATCACCAGCGCATCACCATCTTCAGACCCAGCACACCCAAAGAGCCACAGCAGGAGGCAGCACATCACCTGCTTCTGGGCTGGAGCAGGAGATTTGACCAGGTGTTGTTCCCTGGCAACCAAATGCCAAGTCCTGTCCTCATGTGGCTTTTACTGAATGGGATAAATCTCATCCTGGTAACAATCCCTAAGCTTTCATTTAGGTCCCTGTTTCTCTTGTGAGTGACCTTATAAAAATTCTGTATTTGGAAATCACATTAATAATCAGCCCCACATTACATCCAAGGCTGTGATGAGAAGGAGATAAGAATCAAGATAAACCACTTCAGTGTGAGAATGCGAAGCTGCAGAGCCTCGGGGTTAATCCAAGCAGTTCTGCTGTGCTGTTTGCTCTGAGGAGCTGGAGGGACTAATGAATAGAAGACACAACTGTGATTTGTTCCAGCCATATTCACCAGAGTTCTCCCCCTCTCTCTTCAAAAGCTGGAACAAACCCTGCACACAAAGAGTTAAGGAGGAAAGTGTGGCCTTGTAGTCCAATTTACAAGGGGGCCTGATGACATTTTCATTTAGCAATGCATATGGAAATTAAAATTTGTGAAGATAATGACTTTGAGATTCAATAAACTCTCTTCAAATGCAATTAAGGTTCTTTCACTTAGGTTCTCTCCTCCCTTTGGATTTGAAAAGGCCACTGTATTGATCGAGGTTGCAAATAATGAGCCGGGAGCTAGCAAGGAAGTGCCACATTCCCAGTTTATGTAGAACTAATCCAAGGCCATTCCAGAATAAAGTGAACTTTTGTCTCCTCCTCATGCATTCTACTGTAACACTGGACTGCCAGGAAAAAAGATTTTTCTTTTCTGTTGGATTTTGTGATCATGTGGGTGATAAGCAGCTGAAGCATCAGATTATGGTACAACACAGCATTTAAAAAGGCTGCTGGAATCCTAAGATGTATAAATAGAGGAATAATAATGATAAGTTGTAGTAAAGGTATTATGGAATTGTTAATGGAAAATTGTGTCTAGTTCTTATACCTGAAATTTGAGAATCAAGAGAATATCTGAGGGTTTAAGAAAACAGCATCAAAAAAGGAAAACAATTGAAAAAAAAAACCCTCAAAGGTTGCAGTAGGAGAAGAAAGGATCTGTCTTAGTTTAGCAAAGCTAAGGTCAAGTGGAAAAACTGGAGATGTGTTCCACACAGGGCTCTCTGTTTAGTCAGGAGGATGCCACCCATAAACTCTCATGTAGAACCTGGTTACTCTGAAGTCACACAAAGCAGCCGTTGAGGGCACGAAGAGGCACGACCTGCATGTAAAGAATGCCAGGCCTTCCATAAGCCTGAAATATCTCCTGGATTACAGCAAGAACAGAGGCAGGCTAGGTATTCTGCCAAGAGCACAGAGATGTTGTCTCCCTGTCTCTATATGGACACAGAGATTGGATTGCAGCTCCTCTTCCTAAAAAGAGCAGGAGGAAGAGAAATTTTGGCAAATGAGTAACTGAGGAGAAAAAGAATGGCCTTAGCAGCATCTCAACACACTGAACTTGGTCCACCCTGCTACAGAAAGTGTCTTTAAATTGGGGTCCTTAATTTTTGCGTGTTGTTTAGTCTCCCAAGTTGAGGAACTTACAAACCAGCAGTAAATAAAACACTTTATTCAGTAAAAAAATACAAACATTCCAGAGTGGACAGAACTGATGGCAGAGAGTAATCATATAAACCACTTAATTAAATGGCACAGACTCAAAGACAGGGACTTCATTAAATAGAAAAGCAGCCAATTCAAACCATAAATAGTTTCCAAAGCATGTTCATTTTCTAGTGCCATTTCACTGCATAAACCCTGAGAACAGTACCCTTGAGAGAAGGAGAGGCATAAATCAGGCCTCCAGTTAGGATAAATATCAATGACTGGACCTTATTATTTCTTCCCTCTAAAAATGTACATAGTTAAAGAATAAAAAAATAATTTCTCTTGCCTGTGTGATCAACACATCTTTGCTTACTGAGCCCAAATGCCTGAAGGCACATGAGAACCAGCTAATGATGCATTTGCAAAGGCAGTGGACCACCAGCAAAGAGAGGCAGAGTTCAGGAGAAGCCTGTGGGGCTTCCCACCTCCTTTTGCAATCTTACCCTTCACCAGAGAGCCAACCTGATCACTTGTTTTCTTTGAGGTGGGCCTGCCCTTCCTGCACATCCCTCAGTTCCCACTATCCACTCTGGATCCCTGTGCTCTGCCTGCACATCTCCATGAAGGCAGCAATGAAAGCAGAACTGCATCTGCCTTTGGATGTACTTCTGTACCATTCACATCACCAAATTACAGCAAATTGAATAAGAAAGGAAAATAAGAAGGGAAGAGACAAATGCAGGAAAGAAGAACAAAGGGATAGTAATTAAAGGGAGGCAAACAAATAAAGGGGAATGAAGTTAGAAAAAGGAGAGATTAAACCACCGCCAGGGAAATGTCAGTTACTGTTTAAACAACAGTTTCCTGAAACCCAGTTTAATTAGCTATGATAGTACACAGCAATTCTGTTCCTCTAGCTCATTAGAACGAGGGGTTGTTAATCGCACTTATTAACAAGGCAGAAGGTCAAGTAGATTTCAGACAATTTTCACCACTGAATAGACAGAAACACGAGGGCTAATCAAAGAAATTGTTCAACCCAATGACTGCTGCTGAGACGCTGTTCAGCCTGGGGAAGAGAAGGCTCCAAGGGGACCTTATAGTGGCCTTCCATTGCCTGAAGGGGCTACAGGAAAGCTGGGGAGGGGCTTTTCAAGGGCTTGTAGTGATAGGACAAGAGGCAATGGAGTAAAACTGCAAGAGTGGAGATTTAGGTTAAACATTAGAAATAAATTCTTTAGGGAGGTGTCCCTGCCCATGGCAGGGGTGTTGGAACTAGATGATCTCTAAGGTCTCCCTCCAACCCAAACCATTCTATGATTCTATGCTGTGGCTGGGATTGGGATCCAGCGTTTCCGCAAAAACTCTTCCCCTGTGTTAGCTGCCAGATTTAAGAGTTGTTGAGGAAAAAAAACAACCACCAAACACAAAACCGGAAAATCACTCACAGGCAAAGAAACCCCCTCAAATACAAGCAAAAGAATGCAACTTTGAATGTATTTACCTAAGGGGAAAAGTGACTTCACCAGATGCTGATGGGAATGAGCAGCCCTCTGCTGTGAGCTGAGAACTCTTGCTGGGGACACACTGCCACTCCATCAGCTCTAACCAAAAATGCACACTCTGAGCCTTGGGATAACATCAAAGAATATGTTGCAGTCATCACTTCAGTAGTTTTTATATCTTTATACATCATTGCACTGTACCACACCTAAACTGGGACATTTCAGCAGCATCAGGCTTCATGTTCCAGCTGTGACCAGGTTTACTCCACCCTGGAACAGAACCAGCAGACTCTATCAAGCCAGACTGATTAAATGTTCAAACAGCTTCTTTGCCTTACTGCTTCACTTTGCAATTTCTTACTATTTTTGAGAGCAGCCACAGCATGGATTAAATGCCCATGATATCACACTAAGAAAACTTCAAAGACGCACTGGAAATTATTTTGCTTCTGCATTAAAACCTCCTTGAAAAAGCTCCTGGTCTGAAGAGATAACAGCAGAGCTTTGATTTTAAGCCTTTTGTATTGCTTAGCATGTTTGTATATTAAACATAGCCTGAAGTTTTCACATTTCACAGCAAGTCCTGAGACAACAAAACACACACACCTATTTATCAGGAGTGTGCAACGAAGCAACTTACGCAACAGAGCTTACTATTTTAGAGACTTCCCAAAAAATACTCAACCTTTACCTTCCAGGAATTAAACAGAAATTTAAGCAAACCGGAGCCAGCATTTCTAAAGAAAAACAGAATAAAAATTCATAGAACTCCAATATATCCTAAAGGCTGGCTGTGCTTTCATTTTGCAGGGAGATTGCTGTTTTGCAGAACGGCAGGTGCTGGCAGTGCCCCAGGACCTGACTGCTGCTTTAACCCACCGACTTTGGCACATGAAACCAAGCCCTGTCACTTGGGTGCATCAGGGGGGCTGCTTTCTGCAGGCCTGGCTTGAGGAGCGTGTTGAAATCTGACATGCCTGTGCCTCAACTGAAGACAAACGAGCCATCACCACCCCAATCCACAGAAAGGAAATCTCAGACGTAAGAGTTTTGACTGAGGTTGCACAGCACGCTGCTAGAGGAGCTAAGAAATCAGATCCTCAACTCACAACCATCACCCCATGTTCCCCTGGTGAGTGTGAGGCCACAGCTGATGGAAAAGTTCCTTGCAGGCATGTTTGGAACAGAGCTGCTCTTACAAACTGTGTTATGTTTACCCTGCATTCATCAGCTCAGGAATAGTTCTGCATCCTTTACTCCAGGGAACACGCATCATCTTTTGGACCTTCATTTCTCTGCACTCCGGCACACAGTGTGTCTTGTGAGAAGAATAATTTCACTCAGATTTTCATCAAAAGCAACAGCAACATATAATATGGCTGTTCCCTCTGAACCAGATTAACATGGCTAACAAGCAGCTTATCTCGCAGACTTTGCTTTCAAAAACTCCTTGAAATACCTGCCACTGGAGAATAAATTACACCTGTTTTTCTGATTCAATGAGCTGACAGCCTCTGAGGTGTATGGTTGGAAGTTGGTGAGATCAAAATTATTTTCTCAGTGAAAAGGGCTGGTAGCAAATCTTTCTTTTGCTGTCACTCAAGTTTTTGATTTATTATTTTTGGTATTCATTAATTTTCTTTTCCCACACTCTGAGGCACTTGGTCTCTCTGGTGAGATGCTACACTCTGTCTTTCAGCCCGGTGCTGTGCCCTCACTTCAGTATTCCCCCCTGGGGATGGACCAACTCTGGGTTTCCCTCTCCCCTCTAGGGATGGACCAATTATGGGTTTCCCTCTCCCCCTTCTTCATTACCTGGTCTCCACCTGCAGAAGCACTATTCTCTCCCCCGTTGTTTTTCCCATGCCACACAGCTGATGGAAGATGTAACAGCTTAAAACACACTGAGCTGGGCCCACGTACCACAGACAGGCTCCACTAATAGAATCTGGACTGCACCCAGAGGCACATGCAGCACTGTGCACTGAACGTGCAATGAGCATCATCTGCTGTCCCAAGCCTTCACAAACCCCACTTCTCCTGCAGCACATTTCCTTGCTGCTATATAATTCTAAATTGTAAAACAAACAGCTTTTTCCCTCCTGCAGAATGCTTGTATTAAACCAACACGTTCCTTGTACACAGACCCTACATCAAGCTTGTACCGTGTCTGGTACAGTCAGAGGCAGAAGAAGCTCTGCACAGATTGCACTGCAGAAACAGATTTGCTGAGAGGCACGAACAAGCTGATGAATTTCAAGGTAAAATCTGAAAGCATGCAGGTGCCATCAAAGAAAACAGAGCCCAGAAGAGAAGAGGCAGATCAGCAGCATCGCAGGGGGTGACTCTCAGATAAGGTTGCATGGGCTGAGGTGTCTAGACGTGCTTCTAGAGCTCTGTCCACACGTCTGTCAGTAACTCTACTACCCCTGACAGCTTTGCTTCCTTGAAATTCTGCCTGCTTAAATGCCACTGTTTTTTTTTTTTAAATTATTCCATCTGGATCTGGAATTATTCCCATGCCAGCTGTTACACTTCAGAAGAGTATCAAACTGGATGTTCAGGACAAGGATCATGGTGAGTCCCACTCAGGGAAACCCTATCAGCTGTAATCTTTATGCTGATAACCTGCCAATCAATCTTGACTCTCCAGAGCTTTCTGAACTAAAATCCAGTTTTAACATTTACTTGGGGATATTCACACAGTGGTGCAAGATAAATCAGTGGAAGCATAGCTCTTAATCTTCTCCCTGAAGTCCTTGTCTTATCCCAGAGACCAGGAGAAGCCCAGTATTATTCTTAGAGGGATGTATCCAAGGTGTTATCTCTGACTTGGCTCTGTTCACTGCACTTAAGAGCTAAACCACACCCAAACCTTCCCAGTTCTTCAGCAGAAAGGGATGAACGTGGTGAAATCAAAAGAGAAGAGCGGAGTGGAAAAATACACTACTCGAAGTGTCCTGACAGATCAGGACAAAAATGTGAGAAAACAATTTAGAGCAGGAAACTGCTGGAGTCAAGGTTTTCTGCACCAAAAAGTGGGCTGTTTCCTGGTGACTGAAGTTGGGACACAAACAGAGAAGGAGAAAAAAACCTCTGAAAGAACCCCAGTGTCGTGAGTACAGTTGAAAGAAATGGTGCCAAAACCGAGCAAAAAAAAAAAAAAAGGATAAAACAGGATTTGGGAATGTTGTGGGTGTGACAGAAGCTAATCTAAATAGAGAAAAATAAAATACTAACAGGAAACATTGGGGGAAAAAAACCTGGCAGAGTGTGTGGAAGACTGAGAAACCAATTTTGGAGCCAACCTAGCGGTACAGCGCTGCAGCCCAGGAATGATGAGATGGCTTCAGCAGAAAGTATATGCAGGGAGGAAAAAGACAGACAAAAGGGAAGCCCAACCACCAAAAAGCTTGTTACAGAAGAGATAAATTTTAAGAGATACCTTTAAAGATAGCTTTGATTACGAGGTTAAAAGAAGTTAGAGGTGCTTAGGGCACTTGGCAAATCAGAGAATGTTGTCATTGCCTAAACTTGGACCCATCTGACTCCTCAGCCCTCACTCACTACAGCACCTTTCAGGGTATCCAAAGATGGATGCACCAGGCTACAGATACCTACAAAACAACACCCCATTTCCCTAAAGAGAAAGAAATTCATAGACCAGAAGTTAATGCTGCTGCTGAGAGCATCACCAGCTTCTGGGAGGCTTTCTGCAGGCAAATCCCCAGGTTCTGGCATTATTCAGTGCCCTGACAGGTATTAAGTCACTACATAAACTTAGAGTCTGTTGATTCCCTATTTCCTAAGAAAAGCTCATTTGGTTGTGATGAGTACTGATAAGAACACTAAGCTGGACTTCACTCCAGAAAACTTGCAGTTGAAGGTAGCTCTGCCAGCTATAAAGCAACATAAAAAGCCCCGTGCCAATCCCTCTCTGGTGTATATGCCAGCTGAGGAGTTCAAAACCAGATTAGTTTGCCTTGCTTGGCCTTTTGATTGAATCTTGGCTATTTTTAATCTATCCTGTTATAGAAAGGAGAAAATCTCCTGCAAAGTAAATGCTGAGAATGAGCCTCACCTTAAAGAGCTATGGATACTTATATACAAAACAAAAAAATATCCTAGAATAACAATGTATAAATCTGAGAGCAACTCAATCTGATGAGCTAAACTGAAGGCATGTGTTGCTTTTGTAGGGGAAAGTGCTGCTTTGAGGAAACATTTCAGTTAATTTTCCACCAAAGAAGCTCCACAAAATGTCAGAACAAAATACATAAGCAAAAAAGCCCAAGAAAATCTAATCAGGGTTACCTCTGAACTTCTTATCTCAATTTCTGAGTCAATAAGCTCCTTTTGCCTTACAGGTATATGCAATATTTTCACAAAAAGCATTTTAGTGAACTGGTAAATTGAATTTGCAAGAGCAATGACTGTAGGAAATCATCATAAAATTTCACATTTCCTGACACTTGAAAAAATATTGTGTTTTAACAAAATCTGTTTTTCCAAAGTTTTGCAATAAACTCTACTGGCTGGAAATAAGGTAGAAATCAAAGAGGATTAATTAATTAAAATACAAAGTTATGTAATTAATGTTTCAATTAGATACAATTATGAGATATTACATTTTTAAAGAACTGCAGATTAAACTACCTGAAAGTGAAATCTTTAACCCCAGCAGCTAAACTAATAAAGAAACAAAATTGAATTTGGCTTGACTTTATTCCACTGGGTAAAAAGCTATTTCACAAGGAAATACTTCATCACCTATGTCCATCCACAGGTATTCTGGAGAGCTTGTAAGTATCTTGGATTTCTCTTCCATGAAGGTTATTTTGGTCACTATTCAAGTTTCACACACACCTAAGGAACAACAGGCAGGTTTTTGGTAGCAATATCACCTTTATCCTGTTATTTTTACTTGTCACTTGTCATGCTTTTGCACTTGGCCACTTTGCACAGCTTTTTTCCCCCAAACTCTCAGTTCCTTGGCATCCTATCTTAAAGCATCTAGCCTTATTCTCCTTAAACTCCATTTGGGATAGTTCCATGGCAAGGGCTACATGACAGGCTAGATATCCCATTAAACAAAATGCAGCTGTACCTGCAAACCAAACTGTGCACTCTTTTAGTACCACATTTAGGTAATCTGACTTAGATGGCATTAACATTTCTTAAAATCACTTCAGATGGTACTTAACACCCACCAGCAAGAAGCTCTTGACAGAAAAGATTGTTAATGGTAGATGCAAAGCAAGGGATAGACTGGAATTAGAGAGCTCAGTCAGGTCACAGAAAGACAAAACCAAGGACCTGTAGTTGAATCATAGTCACCATATGCACAGGTAAAAAATGTAGTGGCTGTAATTAAAAAAGCTCTTGTAATTGAAGGAATATTGATTATATCAGCTACAGAGTAATGGTCTGAACAGAACAAAATATCTGACATATTTCTAAACCTCAATAAATAGAGGAAATAATCTCATTGTCCTGCAAAGATCATGATAAAAAAATAAAAAGACAATTTTGAGGATTATTCTAAATGAAGCATTTGGAGCATCCTGTTCCTGGAGGTATCACATTCCAAGGGAGAGCATAGTAATTCTGGGCACCAAAACTTAATGAATTCTGTCATGTATGCAGGCTGCAGCAGACAGATGTAGAACTGAAGGAAGAGAAAGGAGTTAGTCAGTCTACCTTAACTATTATTCATAAATCAAAAGAAAACCCATTGTATTGAAACTGATGGAACAGAAAATGCTTTATAAATAGATAAAAACCTGCTAAGTTTACAGATTCTCTGTCAACAAGGAAGAGATGCAAAACATTATTAATGCCTACATCCTATCCAGGGCTTTGTTTGCAGGTTTATTTTAGATGGGGGGAAATTTTTTTTTACAAGGTTCCTCTTTGATGTATCCCTTTTAATATTATCTGAAGGGATGTTTTTTTGAAGTACTGTTCATGACAGAAGTGGACAGGATGTTTGTACATTTTGTATTTGAAAATGGAATCATTGTACCTTGGAACAAACAGCAGTGCCTGATGTCCAAAACACATGCTTTTCATGGTAGCTGCCAGAATAAAAGTTGGAATAACATTCAACCCATGACCAGGGGAAAAAAAACTTTCCTGGTCCAAAATCCACCCTCTGGTAGGTTTTCCCAGTCCCACAGACACCAGTGGTCCAAAAGCTCAGAGAGACACAGCTGGGACCCTGGGGAGCAGGTGCTGCTACGCTAAAAAAGCAGCATTGGTATAAGACCGACAAAGAACAAACTACAAATGATTGCAAACCCAAGAACTTCTTAAATGGCAGGTGGTTTGGGAGAAGAAGGGACATGGTAAAACAACAGTATGACCACCATTGCATTTGCAACTGCTCAAACACCAGCTCCAAGACAAGCCCCATGGCCACGCTTTGCTGCGGTAGCAAAAATGCTGCTTTGCTAGGCCTTTTTTTTTTTCTTCTCCACAGGCATGCTTGATTTAACAGTGAGTTATCATCAAAAGGGCCAGTCCTGCTCTCCCCCACCACAGGCACATGCTGCCATGTCACTTACATTACATCCAGCAAAAGTACAGACAAGGGTGGCATCTGGATCAGCCAGCTGATCTGACTGAAAGCTAACTGTGCAAAACTAAGAGCTGGCACGAGATCCTCAGTCACACGAGTGACCTGGTAAGGGGCTAACCTTGAGGCTACCCAACACCAGAGGGCCAGAGTGCCCACCAACCCCTCTCAGGCTATTTCTCCACCCAGGTCCATCAGCAGTGTCAATCCCACTGCCATCCAGGAGTGACAGCACGGGCTCAGGACTCTCATCTTAAATATCTCAACAGAAATATAAAATTGACTGCCAAAAATGCAGAAAAATATATATGTGCAAACAGTGAATTCTAAATCAACATCACTAGAGGAAAACAATTTCACATGCTACACATCCATTTGTTTCATAAACTTCATCTCCTCTCCTCCTTCCCTCTTGCTCTTCCCCTACTCAGCTTGACCTTTCCTGACAATTTAAGATACTTTCCGATGAAGAGCATCTCAGGTTGCCAATTGTGGCAATAAGCTTGTTTGTTTGGTTTAAATCTACCATCTCATTTATTCTCTCTGGATGAATTTTGAAAGTGTTTCCCACATTCTTTCTGTAAGACAGCAGTGGCAAAATTCATTTCCGTGCTAATTTCATTCTGCATTAAAAAGTTCTTATAATGGAAAGTCTGTGTTAATAAATTCCATACTATCTCCATTGCTCATCATATCACAACATATCTGTGAGCACTAAGAAATATTCTTTCCAGCTGTGTTTGCCTTGCTACTGAACCCAAATTTCCCATAATGAAGGATTTTCTCTAATAAAATTATTTACAAGGAAGGGACCTGCCAGCTTTTAGTCCTCATCTTTCGTATCTAACCATCAGAAAATTTGCAACACTTAAACCTTTTCATCATCGTTGCTACTGTTAGTTTTGTCCAAGAAAGCTTCCAAATGAGTACTAGCTGGACTGAAACACTGGATTGCTCTTTGGTACTTCTTCAAGATGCTAATTTATTGAGTTCACCCAGAACACTGAGCTTTGTTGTGTGTTTTAATAAACAACATTATTTCTTACTTGCACTGTATGTTACACACAACATCTAAAGTACAGCATGAGATGACAGCAATATGAAGAGATCAGCAGGTGTAAAGAAACAGTTATTTCACTAACTGGAAGGATTTTAGGGGAAGTGACATTGGTATATTTCAAATAACTGCTGATAGCTGTAAAATAAAGCACTGTGCCAGGGAAAAAGCAGAAGAGAAAAAAAGTCTGATAAAAGAATAGGAAATGATTTACGAGTAAGTGAATAAAGTATCATCTGGTGCAGTCAGGAAGGTCAGGACATGGAAGAAGAGATAAAGGCACAGCTGGTTAACTCACTGCACTTGAAAAAACAACAAAGGAAAAGGAAAGGAGATGTAGGAACAACCTGGCTCAGCAGGAGGGCTGTGAGATGTTAAGGAACAGCTAGACTATGTACAGCAACAGGAGCAGCTCTGAGCTGGGCTGCAGTCCTCCAGACAGACCCCTGCATGGCAGGGCCTTCAAAACCAGGAGGAGAGAAAAGAAGGTTGAAACTGGAGAGGAGGGATCTTGCTGGTGTGCACAAAACCTTGGGTTTCTGCAGCTGCTGCTGGGGATGTGCAGGTCTGGAAATGTGGTGGAAGATGGGAGGGCATCAGATGTGACCCTGAAGGCAGATACTGTTTAGCTTCCTTCAAAGGAGGGGAGTGGTGACCCTCCATAGAATTTTAGAAGGCTCAAGCCAGAGCCAGATACCTGATGAAAACACCTCATTTACTATCTTTATTGCGGTGTAAAAGCCACCAAGTCTGCAGCCAAAAGGACAGAACAAAGACAAAAGCAATTATGAGAAGGTTTCATATATAGACTGCTTCTCAAGTTTTACAGCAAAAAGCTTCAAGGAATTCAAGAGTATAAAAAGCCTGTGTAGCAATGGCAAGAGGAGTAGGAAATTATCAAATAACACATGAGTAAACTATCAGGATGGGTCAATACTTCAGACTAGAGCCCTACTGGCATTTTATTACTAGAAAGGGCTCTCAATTTACTTACGGTTCCCTGCACTAGCAAAAAGGTTTGTTCTTCCTTTCAGTTCCAAGACATGTGATGAGGCAGAATCCAGCTTTCAGCTCAGGCTGGCAGCTTAAATTACTTCCTTGTTATTTCAACCCATTTTAGCTAATTCAGGCTAACTGAAAGGAACAGCCCACCAAGTAACCACCACTGGCAGAACTCACACACCCTGTGGCAGGGTTTTGGGAAAAGCCACAATATTATTAATAATAAATGACAGAAATAAAAAGGATGAAGAAACTTCTACTTGATAAATAAATGAATGCAAGTAACGATCTCCATGTGTCTAAATTGTTATTCCTATCATGAACAGCTTTTCACAGCTTATTGAAATTCATATATTGTCTCTGTGGTAGATGTAGCGTTGGAAAAATAATTATAGAAGATGACAAATGAAGTAAATTATACCCAAAATGTGGCTATAAAACAAAAAAAGCTGTCTGCTTCATGTCTGATGTGTTGAGGTATTTTTAAGACTAGAAAGTTCAGAGGTTAATCCAAGAGATATACTGGTATTCACCCATTTTAGAACCCATGTAACATTGTTTGTAAATATACCACAACCCACAGCATCTACAGAGAAATGTAATTCATCCTGGCAAAGGCAAAATCCTGCTCAAAGCCCTTCTAGAAAAAGTCTGCACAAGTTAAAATTTAATGAACTGACTGCAGAAAAAGGATTTTGAATTTATTGGAAGTTCAGGCTCACTTAAATGAAATAGCTGTTTAATTCCGAGTTCTTGGATACCAGGTTCTGAGCCAGCAGATTAAAATCTTGAGAAAGAGGTGAAGTCAAGTTTGGACTTAAGGAGGTTTCTGAGAGCAGCAGAGATGCACGTTTGGGGATGATGAGGCAGGTATCAATTCTGGTCACATTATGAACATCTCAGACGAGCTCCTGGCTAATCACAGGAATGATGGCACTAATGGACTAAAAAGCAATTAAGCTGCCTTCTGCTTCCAGCAGGCAGATCTACAAAAGTACTTCTTACTTATTCTCCACTTCATTAGATACGGGTTATTATAGAAACAACAGCAGTGTAACTATTGTTTACATCTAACCCAGAACTAGATTTATGTACCAGAGGGAGCAGAAGTTAATCACTAGAATTATGGAAATTAAAATACAAACTGCTTGGCACAAGGTATTACTTACTACAGATAAAGGTTAGTGTTATTATTTACTGCACTGGCACATCTAGTGGCTGAACCTCAGGTAAGACAGGGAAATAAATTGTGCCTTGAGAAGGGAGAGCATCTCTACTTAGAGATGTCCTCTGGGGGGGCTAGGGACAAAGGCACAACACTGTCCCACCGCTGTCCTGCACATCCTCCCTCCTGCCTTCAGCAGATCAGCAGCCTCAAAAGTTTCCTCCAGGGGTACAGAGTTGAAGCTGAAACCACAGCCATACAACTTAATTTATTCAGATGAAATTATATTTTTTTCTGCTGTTAATGCAAAATTAGCATCACACTGTACCTTAAACTGCCATCAGGAAAGAAAAGAAAAAAAATTAATTATAAATGAAATGTAAAGCTACAGCTAATAGCATGAATAGCACCAAAACTGAGTGTAGGGAGAAGCGTAGGACATATACACTACAGGGATTAACTCCTGCATTTTTGAACTTCAGGATTATAGCCCTAAGAATGTTCTTTTAATGCTGCTTGAGTGTGTGCTTTTATAAGCAACCTTAAAACATTTAAAGCAAAATAGTAGACTAAATGGCATTTTTCTACACTCGCTATATTTGTGAGTGCAAACAAGTCTTTGCAATTGAACAGTTTATTAAGCATACACTGAGGAATGCATAAAAATCATTAATCATGGGTTTTTTTTTACTCTTGACAAAAGCTGAGGGGGCCAAATTGCTGCTGACGTGTGGCTCACGTGGCAGGTTTTTCTCCCTAAGTTTACAACAGCATAAACATTTAATAAATACATTTCAGAAACATAATGAAAACCTCAGTGCAGAAATGAAGGATGCTGTAATAGAGTTAAGATTTGAATTTCAGATGTAATTCCTTGCCTCAGATGTGAATGCAAAAACATGTGTGAATACAGATGTATTTTGAATGCATAAATAATATTCCTAAATGTGAATAAATGGAGACCAAAGGCTATGCTGCGGATACTCCTGTAAAGTGCAGAGCAAAGAATCAACCATGTAACTACTAGATCAGCTAAAAATACAGAATTATTTGAAAAATCTGTTTCCACTTCAGACATCCTTCATGTTAAAAAAATTCCAATTGCACCCTGGTCACACTCCCAACCTCTGTTAGCTACAGCGAAATTGATTTACACATGCGGGTAATGAGTAAAACTGTGTACTGGCCTTTTGAAGCTCATTTTGGATTTTTCATTCAAACACTGTGATAAAAGTTCTGCTTTGAAAGCTAAAAAGAAATGTCTGGGAGGCAGAGCCTGGACTGCTCCCCAAAGATGACAGCAAGGCAGGATGGGAGTAGACACCTTCTTCCACATTCTCTGCTGTCCAGTCTCCTGCTTTTGGAAGAGGCAGTTGGTTGGGTGAACAGGTAGGGAAAGCCTCTCCTGAGTGAGGAGAGTTAAGCAAGTTCTGCCCAAGAACAATACAATCAGTACGTCAAGCAAAACATATTGAAATCAAACAATAATTCCACACTGCCATTACCAAAGGAAATTCCAAAATGATACCTGAAAGCAGGATTGGTGCTGACTGTGAAACCAGTCTAGTGGAACAGTCCTACTGCACTAGGGGTTTGCTGTGTCTGGGTCATTACCCAAGTCTAACCTCTGATAGTTTCTCCTTTTAACCTCCTGGTTTATCTCCTCTGATATCTCCATTTAACATAAAATAATTACAGGACAGTGAAAAGAAGATATTTTATTGGCTTTTTCGGTTTTAGTGTTTCCCTGCAGTAAAGGCTGCTGCTTAACTTCAGTCATGGATTTCCTAGATAAAGGAAGACCTAACATTAAGGCATTTCAGTAAGGCAAGAACAACTTGCATTTCTTGCCACACTGACAACTCCTACAGCAGTCTGCTACTGCTACTCATGCCACTTCTGCACTGCAGTGTTTAAATGCTCTGCTTTCCTTTTTATTATGAGAAAGCTAAACTGTTTTCTTTGTTGTTTTTGACACAGCAGCAGTAGTAAAAAGAAGGTGATTTGTGTGGGTAAGTTTGGGGCTGGGGCTGTGGGTTTTTTTGGAGACTTTCAGGCTGAGGTAAATCCAAAGGCTGGAAATGGCTCAGAGAAGACACAGTTTGTTATCCCAAGAGCAACATTCATTCCCAAATGTTGCCAGTATTGCTAAGAGAAGGACAATTTTCTTTGCTGCATCTGTACATTTTTTTTTGCCGTGTCCTGTGCACTATCTATGTTTAGGTCTGCACTCTCCAGGTCTTTGATGGGACCAAAGGGAACATTACACACTGAGAGGCTTTAATCTCCACCAGTACATTTGCAGAGACTACACAACAGTATCAGTCCAACAACAATACACTGGGCTTCAGTACAGCTGCTGATGGTGGTACTTGGAACACACACATTATGATCTTGCTTATACAGTCACATCCACAATAAATCCACATTAACAGGATATGTTTTAATAAATTCTCTATCAGTGCAAGTCTGGCATTGGGCTTTATTATCTTGCCATTCAAGATATGCCTACAAATTAAATCAGCTTCATAATTGGGGTCTGTAGATTTACACTAATCATTTATATGGGTCCAACACCTCAAGCCTCAGGAAGAACGTTACCAACTACTGAGGCAAAATGCAACACTATCCAAGTGGATAAAGATAAACTGTGCTAAGACATGCTTTCTATTATCCTTCCCAGAATTGAAGGGTATTGCAAAACTCACCCCCCAAGGTGTGCTGCTTTCATCTACATTCCCTTACACAAAGCAACACTTTTGAAGTGTCCACCGACCAAGTAGAGCCCAAAAAAGCACATGTTGTGCTGCACAAACCAGCATCCACCTGCAAAAGCCATACAAAGGAAAACGAGCCATGTTCTGCAATGTTCTGTACCTCAACACAATCCAGCTATGCTGCAGCGAGGACAAGTAGTACAGGAACTTGTAAGGCATGAACTATGGGTGCACACAGGCTGAACAACTTAAAAAACACTCTTTGAATAATCTGAATACCAACAATCAGTGCCAAGAAGGCTTCAAGTTTCAGAGGAATACTGCTGAAATGACACTTGCTCCAAAGCAGGAGACAGGATCCCCCACTTCTTCCTTCATCTTATACCTTGTGGGCTTAAAGCTGCTGATTTGCCAAGAGCACACACACACACAAAAAATAAAAGTGTCACTTCTTTAACTCATGTTTTACAAACTTTAAAATGTTAGTAATTTACTCCTACTTTCCTGTCTGAAGTGTGTTGATCAGCAGCTCCCATTCCAGTGGGAAGCTGCCCTTCCAGGAGGAAGCTGTCAGACTGATTAATATGAATATAAAATTACACTATTAATACTACCCAAGGGCAGATTTTTGCTGAATAGAAACTGTCATAGCTGCTCCACTGCATTTTAGATTGCAAACTGTCATGAACTGTACCAATAAAGGGATGCTCCTCTTTCATTTCCAGGAGCCAGGAGAAATGCTGAGGCAGGCAGGGGATGCAGGAAAGTGTTTGCACAAAAGAGGAAAGGAGAGCACCAGGAGGGATAACAGCTGGGAGCAGAACAACCTCTTCCCTTCCTGGGAAAACAGGAGGATTAAGCACTGCCCTCCCTTGCTGTGACACCACAGCTGAGAAGAGCTATAAGAAGGAAAGAACCTGGGAAAGGATGGTTCAAGGGAAAGGTGATCTTATGCTAACACAGAACTCATGCATTGCATCCAAGTTCCCCCTATCCAGGCAGCCCATTATACAAACCTTGGTATTTCTACCACAGAAGGTCAAAAAATCAACTTATATATACAGACACACATGTACACCATAGCAGTGTCTCAGCAGCCACCCATAAAGAATACACGGGGAAACTAAAATAATAATTAAAGGCCAAATGAAGAGAATATAATTTAGTGAAGTCTGGAGATTTTAAGACACTCCTGTGAATTTTAAGTTTTGGTAATAGTTTGCTGCCTGTGGTTTTCCAGCTGCTACCCCTTAGGAACACAACCATATATATTCTTATATATTAGTATATTCAGGATAGGACAAAAAGTCTCATCCATCAATCTATCACAGTCAACTTGGCAAGACATTTTCCTGCAAAACGTGCATGAAAAGGGACAGTTACTCATAACTCTGTTTTACAGGTACACCTCCTGAAAGCACCTTTGATAATTTACTATATGTTGGTCTTCACCAAAGAGTTACAACTCAGTTGTCAATGCAACACATTTTAATATTTATGACCCGCAAGAAACTTTGTGACAGACCTCCACTGAAAACAGGAACTGAAGATAGCTTCCTCTCCCCCCCCCAAAAAGCCATAAAACTAGGCACTTACTTCATTTCAAGGTAATTACTACACCCTACTCAACTTGTTGCCAGGATGTTGGAGCTAATCAAGAGAAGAGGGATTTCTGCTTTAATCTAGCAGTCAGTTCTGGTCAGTGCATATGACACAAGTTTACTCTGTATATATCCACACAACTGGTCTTCAAAGAAACAGCATTAGCTGCCAATTATCCATGACGTTTGTCTAGAACAGAGTTTAGCAATCAACTATAAACTATTTCAAGAGCCAAATTCTTGGACAAACTCAATGCAGGGCTGAACGTGCAACCCTGCAGCGGGGCTAGATCTCAGACACAAGCCTGGCTGTGCAGGTGGTGCTGGAAAGAAGGTTGCCAGACACTTTCTTCCCCAGCCCCTGACCTCCCAGGACCTGGGTATAAACAGTCACTAGGCTGAGCAGAAGCCATGTCACAGCTTTTACTGCAGTGAAAGCCATTAACACAAACGTTTCCCTCAAGAGCACAAAAATAGAAATATATTTCTATTACTGAAAGAGATGCATCTTGCATGGTCAGCAAATGCTTTCACATATTCTTCTGTCTCACCTCCAGGCTAATGGACCGACACCAAAGCACTTTCCCCTGCTGCCTTCTCAGCTCCTCCAAGATAAATATTAATGGCAAAATATGGAGTAAACACTCGAGTGATTCCACTGCAGCTACGTCTAACTCAATAAGCACTTTAAAGCATTTTTTTCCACCAAATCCTTTCCCCTGAATATTTTCTGGGCTTTGCTTGGGTTTCTCCTCAGTGCCTTTTGAAAGCTCATCTAAAAACGGGCTTGATGTTGATGCAAAGCTACCAGGCAAGGGGACAGCAGCTCTGGGGCCTTCATGGCAAGTGTATTATGGGGAAGTAAACTGCAATTTGTCTGAAATGTATCCCTTGGAAAAAAAATGCCCTATGAGTGGTAGTTTTGCAAGGTGTACTGAGTCTCTGAGCATCCAGACTCCAGGCACTGACATCTGCCAACACAACCTGTTTATCACCAGTCTTACACTGTGAGTAAAGGATACTCCTCATGCTCCTAAAAAGCATTTATAGTGCTCAGGTGTCCTGTGTGCTTGTATATAGAAATGCAGATAAAATATTCAAGGCACACTTCTGTTAATTATCTATTTGCAAGCATTATGGGATGAAGGGGGTATGGATGGCTACGTATTTGACTTGAACATCAACTGGCAATCACTCAAGCTGCACTCACCCCTCACACCACTGTGGAGCTTCTATTCCTTCATTGAGGCTTTTAAGGTTGTCTGGTTTTCCTACAATAAGTGGAAAACTAATTAAGTAGATTAAGGCAGTATCTCTGACCTTCCATAAAATACAAAATACCTGTATGGTTTGAAAACAGAAGCAAGGCTCAGTATTTTCTACTTTCCTCCTCCTTTGAGTGGACAAGACATTTTAACACAGTATAAAATAGAGTCTAAATCCCCAAGTAAATGTAAAATGAATAGTCGCTAGACTGCAGATTCTAAAAATAGTTCACAAGTACATTATGCTATGAATAATTCCTCAGTTTAGGAATACTGAAGTGCCTTTTAAAATTTAGACTGCGTAGTCTGCAATTTGGACAAAGGATATTGCTGGGGGCACTGCTATTCAGAAAGGGTAAGCCTGTATAATTTCCTCTTAATAGCATTGTTGCCAGTGTTCCATTTTTCAGGATAATTTGCTTGCGTTGATACAATACTTTACACATCCATACACATGGAGAACACCAAGGGGGTGTTTTCCATTCCTAACTCAGATATATCTTTATACCTGCCAACTGCTCTACCATAAATGATCAGAGAATAGGATAATCCTGTGTCTTCAGCCTGGTCAGTAGGGATGGTGGGGATTGAGCTGCCAAGGCCAGCTGAGACCAGCGTGATGGAGGAGGAGGAGCTGTGAGAGAAGGAGAAAGCAGCAGCAGCTGCTTCCATCAGCCAGGGTCATCCTATGTTGTCCCTGCATCCCCTCCAGCCTCCTCAGCAGATCCAGCTCCTATTCCCTGCTCCGGGGTCACAGAGACCCTTGTGGTGCTCAGAGCCAGGTCCCTTGGAGCTGCCCTCAGCCCTGTGCAGCCCCAGGGTCCAATGTTGGCCACCAAAGCCCCCACCAGCCCATGACCATTGCAACTGTCCTGCAGCCCCCCAGGTACCTCTGAACAGCCAGGATTCTCTCTGCTCCCCCCTGCATCCCCCAAGCCCCAGAAGCCCTCAGGTAGACTCACTCAAACCACTTCTAAATGGCTGCAGCCAGGAGGCAAAACCCACCCATCCCCTCCCAACTTCATCAATCCCCTGTGACAGCTTTGGTGTGTGACCCAAGCCTGAAATTTTGGAAGTGGAGTTTGATGACTTCTTGATATCTGTGTTTTGCAGATCATCAACTCGAGACAGTACAGCTTCATCTGGGAAGAGACAAACCACTCACAGCTTCATTTGAAATAAAAATAAAATAAAAATAGCTTTGAGATCTATGGCCACTTTGCTCTTCGGCTTCAGATGTCTCAAACAGGACATCCAAAATATTGTTGTATTTCAGTCTGCCCATAAAGCAGCAAGGGCAAACAAATTTTTTAAGAGTCTTCAGGTAACATGAGCAAGGTAAATAACGTATTTCAGATGTAGACAATTTTGTAGACATATAAACACAAAATAATTGTTTTAGTTCAAGATAGACAAAAAGTCCTTGAAAACTTTATTTACATGGTATAAAAACAAACCTGGATATCCATGTGATTCACCAAGTTAATTCAGAACTTGTTTTACATGCAATAATTGCATATTGATCACGGCAATTAGTGCTGATGAAGCTAGAGAGAGAGCTTAAACATGTGCCAGGCAGTGCTAACAACACTGATTCTGTCTTACAGAGACTGACCACTATGGAAACAAAAGCCTTTTTAAGATGAAACTGCTGTTACTTGCTGAATTTCTCATCTTGATGAACTTAACTCTCAGTTGCTCAGAAGCAATTTAAGAGGAGCCATGCTTTAACTGACAGCTAATTGCCCAAAGCTCACATGTGAAGCTGGACAGGGGAAAAAAAAAAAAAAAATCATTAAATTGTGTAATTTAAAACAGAACTTTGTTGCTCAAAGAGTATCAGTCTATAAATAGTATGAACAAATGTCATGCACGGCTGTGTCACGTAACAAAGCTCCAGGCAAACGTACCCAACTTTATGTCACACTTAGATGAAAAACATACTATAGGAACTCCCAAGGAATGTGTGTCTAACAAAAACTCGGAGCCATGAGCACTTTTAAAGAAAGCAATATCCTAGTCACAAGAAGTGGCATCTCTTTGGGCTGATGTGCTACTGAGCATTCAGGTTGTCACTGAGAATTAACAAGTCAGATTATTCAACTCCTAACAAATTAAAAAATAGTGAGCATTTATATAATCAATGTACCAAAAAGGAGTGTAACAATCACATTACTTCCCACAGTCTTTGCATAATAACAGTCTTAAAAAGCCATTCTCTTTTCAGTTATTCTTTCCTTCTGAAAGCCACAATTATTCCAACAACTCAACATGCCAGGCCCTAGCAATTTTTTAAACGAAAAACTGAAATGCCATTCATCAAGACAGGCAAATTAAAAGAGACTATATTTATCATGTTGTTTGTACAAAGTGAAGGAAAAGTCCATGTTTACCTCCCTGAACATAACTAAAGCAGGCCAAAACTGTAACTTCAGCTGCTTCTGGAAGTTATTCCTAGCAGCTCTTGTCAAACAGCTTTTTAAAGTTTTTATGTCTTTCGAAAGTCCTCAGTAGAAAAAAAGCCCATAAATTAAAATTAATTAAAATTGCCATTCTTCCTACAAGATGTTACACTTCAACTGCTAGACTTTCTCTAAGACATTTTAAGTGTGACCCAAAATAAGCAAATAAATCACTCTCCATTTCAGGCCACAGAATAATAAAATCACTGCTGTACAATTAATTGGGATATAGCACAGGCAAATCAAAGAAGCGAGAGAAAGCACATGATTCCAAGGAGAAGAACACCTGGGATTTTGGGCTCTTCAGGGAAACAGCTCTAAAAGGGGACCTGTATCTCCTTGAATACACAGCTCTGATAATTAATTCCTGGTGCTGATGGTAAAGGGGAAATAACTATTCCCTTTTGCTGTTGATTATCTTTTCTCTTGCCCTATAATCATATACTTCAATATCATCTTTGAGTACGTAATAAAAACACACATAAATCCAAAGAGATGGATCACAGACAGATCAAACAATATTAATCCATAATCTCTTTTCTCACTGCATATCCAGGATCAGAAGAGTTTGTCTCGCACAGGTCTGTGGTTTTGTTATAAGATAAAAGCATGTAATGAGAAAGGTTTAAGCTTGTTCTGAAATAGCAGGACTTAACAGGGAGTTCAGTTATTCATAGCAGAGAATTTACATGTACTGGCTAAAGTAAACAGATTAAAACCTAATACAATGTGAGTAATTCCTGTAGCTGAACAACAGCACCAAGGAAGCTGGGAGTGCCAGGAGCAGCAGGGCACTGCCTGGGGTGCCTGGGGAGCAGAAAGCCCTGGCAGGTGGCACATGAGGCTCATGCTATGATCCTGGCCATTAAAATTGCTCAGCAGGAGCTGAGCAGAAAAGGGCTGCTGAAAGGGTTCTAAGAGTATGCTTCATATATGCAAAAAACCCACTTAATTGGAAAGGACGAGGTGCACAATCAGAGACGACATCCAAGTGCTAAGGCACGGGATAATGTATAAAAAGCTTACTAAATTAGTACAAAGAAGAGATGTAAATTCCAAGACCTGAAGAAGGAAGAACTGCAGCAGGTTTTCATGCTGAGGCTCGGACATGTGTTGTGGGATGTCTTAGACCATTTCCAGCAGGTAGAGTCAGCCTTGCTCCAGCATTGATTTTCCACTTTGGCAGGTAACTGGCAGGTTCTGCCCAGGAGGGCTGTCCTCCAGAGGAAGGAACAGGGTCGTAGCTCTGAAACAGACACCTGCCCGCGGGACACGTGGGACTCTCGAAAACTGCCTAGTTAATGGCTTTCATATTTGCATATATATGTGTCCACAGATTATAGCATGCCACAGTTAGAGATGTCACCCAGCCACCATGACTAATTCATTCTCCTCAGTTGGCTGCCCCTGCTCCACAGAGGAGACAGAACTTTTTCTAATAAAACTAAAATCTTTCCCTCACCCATCCTGGGTACTTTGTCCTAGCATTCAAAAAATGGCTTTGTAATACCCCAAAAATCTGTTGGTTTAGTTGCTGACGTTTCTGCTGACCTAGATCTATTCAGGACTCAAGCAAATCGTAATTAAAATTTAAAGCAATAGCAGAGCTTGTCCCCTTGCATAGAAATCTACATAAGAAGTTAAAGTGAGAATATTTTAAATCTTTTAGGTGATACAGTATGTTTAAAATTAAAGTACCTCTTTTAAAACTGAAACTGTATTATTTTTTATTATTTTTCAAATTATCTGGAAGAAAAGCAGCGATTATCAACCACCACTCCCTATAAATCTTGGAAAGGCCTGTTCTATTCTTCTGAATTTGAAAGATAAGAAGGCTAAAAAACAACTCTTGCATGCAAACCTGCCCAATAAATTTCAAACCACTAGAAAAGAGACAATATTTCTTAGGCAGGAGAATGTTTCCTCCATTTTTTCTTTTTTCTGGTGTACACAAAAAACACTTAGGAGCATGTGTTAAAGGATCAATAACCACAATGTGTTGTCAAACGTGCTGTCTGATCACACCCTGGCCAGCCTCCTGGCCCTGCTGCCTGTAACCTAAAACGGTACAAGACAAGCTTCTGATCCTCCAGGATCCTGGAACCTTCCGACACCTTCCCAGTACCCACAGCCCAGGGATTTGCGGCACAGCCTACTTTCCTCTTTTTAAATGACAACAAACTCAGCTGGGCCACCCCTCAAGTGCACAGTGACATAGTTGGCTCTTCCCAGAATAGCTGTGAGAGGGGCTGGGGAGCAGGGGGCCAGCAGCTGAGAGAGATGAACGACTGGCACAGGCTTTGCTGCAACACCAGCCCAGGGCATGCAGGGAACAAGCTAGAAAATGCCCCAAACTAGGCTTGAAAAGCCTGTTCAGCTTAAAGACAATTAGGCATACGAGTCACTTTGTGAAAAATCTCAGAAAATAACTAGCAGCAAGCTGTACTAAGACCCAAAACATTTTGTCATTAATTTATCTGTTCCACAGTCTAGCTTTGTGATCCCCATACCTGCTGTGGAACGTATCTGCTTTGCATTCACTAATAAACACAGCTTCCAATTAAAAAAAAAAAAGCAATAGAAAAATCTATCATGTACTCATTTATCACTTGACTTGGCTGTAGTTAACAACATGAATTCACCTTTTCAAACTCCTCCCCAGTGACTTATGGAATCACATGCAACACGCAGTACAAACCACCTGGCAACACAGGTATTAACATCTGAGCAGGTACCAACCCGAGAAGCCAGATTACAAACTATGGCTCCTTCTAGCCCCCAAACACTTGATGTGCTTTAAGAAGAGTATCTCCAACTGTTCTCATGGAAAAATCAATACAGTTTTAGTTCAGCAGCCTAAAACCAAGCATCTCCACAGGAAAACAAATTTCCAAGTTGATACCAAAATGAACTTCATTAGGTTTAATGAGACCAATTGTACAGTTAACTAGATAAAACCAATCCTTATTTTGTTTGATTCATTGAAAACACTGTTTGTTTAAAAGGTAAATTTTTTTTGGTCATTAATAGTGCCCTTTTTTTAACCTCGACTGTCATATCTGCAGGGCTCATGGTGTTTGGTGTGTTTGTATTCAGACATTTCTAATGCTAGAAAGAGTTTTTCTCCCTGCTTCACAGATGGGGAAATGAAGCACACAGAAGTGTCAAGGTCACACAGGAACTCTGCCATGGAGAAAGGGCTGCTGATGTAGTTACTAAGCCAGTCTGTTTCCCTGGTGGATCCAAGAAAGGCCCTAGTAATACACTTGTGAAGTTAAAGTAAGAATGAATTTATTTTGGGGAAAATACCCCAAGTAACACAATCTTAAATTACAGTATTTTTTTATATAGTCCCATTCTTAATTCTGAGAAATGATTTTGTGTGCTTCTCTTCAATGTAACATGGTCCTGAACAAATCCAAACTCTGCTGTTTAATTATCACAGTAAATGTTTTAAGATCAAGGCAAACAAAAGCAGGACTAGTGACGTAACTGTAAAAGCCAGCAAGAGCCAAGAGCTGCTGCAGCCGTGCTCCCCAGGCTCTTGGACTGTTTGCTCACCTGCCTGCAGCCAGCCTTGCTCAGCTGCAGCCATCAGCTCAGAGGGAATGCACCAAAAGCTTTCCTGCCTTCACACACAGGTTAGAAAACACTTGAGAAGGTTTCAGATTCCTCCTAAGAGGAGCTGGCATATACAGTTAACATTTTGGAACTTGGGCATATTGAAGAAATTAAAATACTTTAACCTTTTAATATAATTGGGAAGGGGAAGAAAAGTAATCACAAGAGGCGCCTATTTAGGAAGGGCTGTGTGCAGCCTTAGATTTGCTACACATATGCAAACTTTTATCCTAGTACAGTTTTCTGTGTTTATATGATGTGATTTATTTTTGAACCTTTTAACAACTGAAATTCATGCTCCTAAGCCTGTGGAGGGACTGCCTTTAAGAGAAGGACTTTTCCAGATCTTCCTGTTTTTGTGCAGTGAAGAAGAAATATTCTCAAAGCCAGAGAGACAGCCTAACAGAAAAGCAAAGAAATTAAGGAGGTGGTGATGTTTATGTTCACAGAGTCATAGAATGCCAGGTTGGAAGGGACCTCAAAGATCACCTGGTCCAACCTTTCCAGGTAGGAACATGGTTTAGATGAGACAGCCCAGCACCTTGCCAAGCTGAGTGTTAAAAATGTCCAGTGCTGGGGAATCCACCTCTTCCCTGGGGAGATTATTCAATGTCCAACTATTCTCATAGTGAAAAATTTTCTTCTGATGTCCAAAAATGTTATTGATTTATAAGATTACTAAAAGAAAACACTTTTGATAATACATAATATTTAATTAAGTAAATAATTTCATTTATTTAATATTAGTGTTACCTGGGAGTATTTATTCCAAGACAGTTAATTCCTTCAGTTTGATAGAACGAAAGGAAACCAAAGGAAACCAGTTGATGTGGAAATATAAAAACAACATAACATTTCAGCAGGAACAGGAGCAGTCAGGAGGAGATTTTCATTAATCAATGGGAAAGACCAAAGACAGAGACCACGTGGCTAACCCCTGCCACTGCCCTTCAGGAGCTTCCCAACTGTGGTTTTTAGCTCTGGGACAAGAGTCAAACATGAAGTGTTTTATGCTGACAAGACAGACCTTGTTCAGAAATGAAAGCTGAAAATGATACAGCTGTGGAGACACGGTCCTGCAATGATTGATTTCAAGTTTCTAGTGGTTCCTAGGGAACTGCCTACATCACAGGAACAGGATTTTATATTCTCTAAATAAGAAGGACCCACATCCAGGTGGAAAGCCATGAAAGGTTTCATTCTCAGGTTGGGAATAAAGTCTTGTACTCACTGTGGAGCTTCATTTCACCACTTAACCCCAAAAGTGTTTGCTCTTCACATCCTGAAGCCACTCACATTACAATTTAATATCACTCAGTTTTCAACTCCTCATATTTTACAGCCCATGGGAGAACTAGTTTTTAGTATTTTGTATCATTAAACATTTAGCTAGGTACTTACATGGTCCTCAACCCTGTGATATCTAATTTGTGCCCATCTGTCTTGAACTGATTAGGGCCTAATCTAGTGAATTCATTGGGCCTCTGTTAGACTCTTTTTGAATGATAATGCTCAAACACCAGCAAAAGTACTGGAAGATGCTAGATGTTCTTGTGAGAGATGATGCTGATGCCCATAACAGAGATCTGTGAGAGGGAGATACACAGATCTGATGAAAGGAGCTGCAGGGCTGGCTCAGGAGTGGGAAATTCACTACAGTTATCTGGCACTGGCTGAATATTTAAATATTTATTTTTTCTCCCCATTCTGAAACACTACAAACATGTCACTCTATGCTTACCTCTCCTGCAAGCTCACTGGCTTATATTAGGGTATAGGGAATGTAACCAACATATACCAGTGGACCAAGTTACTCTGTAAACAAAAGTGACACCAAGATGAATTTACTCCTGTCTTCTCTAAATACCAAGCTAAAAACCAGTTTTCAACAAGGTATCTAACAACCAAAGCCCATTTCTGAATACTAATAACTAAATAAAAAGCTCTTCTGTTGAAACAGCCAAGTCTGCCTCTGAGTGGGCTGACATTCCAGCAACACAATAAGGAGGCAGAGAGAGCAAAAGCTTTGACAGAACAATTGCCTTCTATGCAGACACCAAGCCAGGCAGGCAGAGTTTGGTTTTTTGCTGTGTTTTGTTTCACATAGAAAACACATCGTTCTTTGCTCTCTTTCACTCACTGCACCCAAGCACAAGTGCTGTCTGCTGGGGAAGTGCCTGTGGTTTCTGCAAGGAGATCCATAATTGTCCAACTAACTGTGTGCCCAGAGGAGCAGAGCACTGCTTGCAGCTGATGGCTCTGGCAGAGTGATCGAATTAGAAATCCACAGTGTCAAAGCACTATAAGACAATTCCTCACTCCCTTCCCATGTGAGAACTGTTGAACCTGACACAGCTGGATGCACAATAAGAGTAGATCGTCTCTATGTAGAAAACTTTACAAAACTACCTACAAAACACGGAATTTATTCATTTGTCATTACACATAACAAATTTTACTACACTTCTTACTGACCTCCCCTGATTGTGTTTCACATTTGAATTACTAAGTGATAAACTAGTATAGTAAATCTAACCAGGCAATGAATAATGACTTTTCCAGCAAAGGAATAAATCAGGGCTCAATAAACACAGTCAGATGTTGCTACAACAGTGAGCAGTGAATGTGCAAGACTAGCAACAGTGAGCAGTTAATGTACAAAGCTGTCAAAAACCCCAAAATATTTGAATTTGTTTTGCAGTAGCTTTTAAAAATATTGTATTATATTACTGTTAGTACCTATTTCTGTATCAGACCCTGTTCTCTAAACTGTGTTGAGCTCCTCTGTAAGGCTGAGTGTCCATCCTACAAAATCATAGACTACAATTCACTTGAATAAAACCAGAAAACCTCCTCCCAAACCCACACCATTTGTGCAGAATTACAACTCAGAGATAAGAAGGCAGCAGTGAGAACCCAGGACTCTTTCCAAGCAGGAAAAGCAAAGCAGGGCAGTACTGCATACAAGACATGAGGTGGATCTGAGAATAGATCCAAGGCTGGCTGTCTTAGGAGCTCACCATAGCGTAGGAAGACTCAGTATTAACAACATGCCTGGAAAACCAGAGGAACCAAGACTGTATTAGTGACTGGGAACGGACTGGAGAAAGCGCCTCACTATTTGGTTTGAAGCAGTTGTGCTTATTAACCAGCTGGGAAACACCACCACAAAAAAAGACAAGACACATCTATTCTGGGGAAATTGATGAGCGTGTGTCAAGGTGTTGCAAAATTTAGTCCTCAGATATATAGACTGTCAGTCAAGGAAATTATAATAGTCACAGTGATGGATGATCAGGACTTGGCCACAAACACTGACGTCTTAGCTCAGAGAGAACAGAGGGTGGAAGCTGCACATTTTACCTTTGGCTGTAAAGAAAAAGAAGGGCCGAGAAGACAGCTTCCAGGGACCCTCCCTGAACATGGGGAGAGAAAAATAAAGCAAAAAAATAAAGTGCTGAAAAAGAAGTATGAAAGAGAGGAGGGAGATAACCTGGGGCTCAGGAGAAGATGAAACATAAAAGCACCTGGAGGTCTAAATTCTCAGTCAATTGGGGTCATGAGATCTGCAATAGCTACAAAGATCAGAGAGCCTAAAATTTTAGAAAGAAAGATTCTGGTAAGGATGTGGTAATTTGCAAAACTTGCATAAAAACACAAATGAGACTACTGACATAAAATATCAGTTTAGGTATAAAAATAACTGTAAAAAAACTAGGCTATAGAATGGACCACAGCAGTGAAGAAAAGCTAAATTATTATTAATCTGCTTTTCCTCTCATGTTGAAGACAGTAGCTATTTTCAGCATCCTTCTGTTTAAGATACAGAGAGTTTGTGGGGACAATCCTATGAAGGAGAAGACAGGCAGATCCATCATAAATATTGACTTTGGAGGAACTACTAGGCAGGAAATTAAATCCCTGGAAATGTGCTTTGAAACCTTAGGAATAGCATCTGGAGGTTACTCCACATTCTTCATATCCTTGATGTCTCAACAGACAGGCTCTATTGAGACACAGAGGTTAAAGAATGTGGAGTATCATTGACTCAGGTGTGATAGTGGAAAAAGGAAGGTAGTGAAAGGAGCTCAGCAAGTATTTCTGAGGACTCATCAGGCCTTCAGCCAGGTCTTTAGTTGCTCCATAAGTAATGGCATTTATCTACCTAGTACTCATGGTCCTTCTCTAGCGTGGTGGACATGGCTCAAAATTACTCTAGATGGTGCCGGGATGGGACAAGATAAACTTGCAAGGAGCAACATTCACATTGGACCGTCTTAGTTCCACCAGAATGAACACATATCTCTCAGGTGAGGGCTTTGTTTGGAGCTGTTTTCCAGCACGGCAGTTTGATGGCTCCAAGGAGACCTTGGAGAAGCCAACAGGCTGTCCCAGCAAATGAGTGTTTCAGTTCTAACTACTGAGGCTTTGACCTGTTCCAGAGGACAGCACACTCCACCCAGCCTAACCAACAGCAGCAAATTTGTATCTCTAAACACAGCACCAGAAAGGGTTTCTTCCCTACTGAAATGTTCAGCTACATTTAGAGCATTCAGGGTTTTTTCTAAACTATCAAAACAGTTTTCATAAATGTAATTCAGTTCCTATGCCTACAGTCTCTGTTTCATTACTGGTGCTCTAGCAACTATTTAATCCCTCGCTCTCAAAATTCTTTATAGAACAATATTCTTACAACATATTATAATCCTTATTGACAAGCAAGCCATTAAAAGCAAGATTATATTGCCACAAGGCATACGTGAAAATAGAATAATTAGGTCCTTTAGGCACTGGAAACAAAACTTATAAAACAACAATATTAAACCCATGCTATTTTTTTCTAGAATAGTGTACTTTGAGGTGTAACTGATTTTGCAGGGAATCAGTTATAAAATCAGAGGTTCATTATTTGTTATCCTAACCCCTCCAAAACGCTGGCTTTGTATCAGCTTGAATTAATTCTAAGAAAATAGCAACTTTAATTTAAAATGTTTGAATCTTTATAATTGTAAAGTATTTATAATTTTCACCTCTCAAACTTGTCATCTGAAGCAGTTTTCAGCACGCACAGGGATTCTTATCAAGGTATCTATTTCTTACTAACAGCTTGACTGCCTTATGTCATACAAGGCAGATTTACCACAAGGACACCTCTTTTGGGGCTGGTACTCAACAGACAGAAGCACCAAGTCATTTTTATTGTGTTCATTGCTATTTCCACAAGCTCTTCTACAAACTAAATGGTGATGAAGCAACACTCCTATCACTTGATGCAGTCACAGGCAGGTCAGTCTTCAAGTCTTTTTAAAACAAAGAAAGAAGAGACATTCATCTTTATTTTCATAAACACAGTAAGAAAGTGTGTTGGTTTTTTTTCCCCTTGCAAAGTTACTTATTTGTGGACTGGCAGTGATCTGGCCCTCATAGGCTCTCTGAGCTAAACATTTACAATATAGATAGACAGTGCAATCTGTTTTGGAGAAAAAACTTCAGCCTCCAAAACCTGATGCATCAAAGTCATTGCTGGTTTAAAATTAAGTGTCAGCACTGGCCTACTGGAGTGCAGATGAGGCAGACAAACAAACGCAGCAAATACTGTGCCCTGAAGCGGGACTGATGTAGCATTTTAAGAAATCCATCTGCTGAACTGTTTAGAAGCTTTTCACCATACACTTCTGCCATGTCTGGCAGGAGCAGCAACCACACTTCTCTTCAAGATATGTGGAGGAAAAATTTCAAACAATATTATTTATGCAACTCATGATGAGTTTCAAGTGAACTTGTTAGATGAGAAGCACTTATTTTCCTGGATGAATTTCTGAACTGCCAGTGCCAAAGAGGCAAGCACTTCTACAGAGACACAAATCTGAGTGTTGAACCAAACCCCGTTGCTCTGGGACGTCGCAACTGTCGCTAACAACAGTCCGAGGCCGCCAACAAGAGAGGGAAATGTCTCCTATCCTGATGACCTCTGTGATTTGAGCCCTCTGCATCACTGCCAGACAGAAAGATGAACATCCACATTACACTACAGCAAACAGTGTTTCAAAAGTCACCAGCAAACATTGTTCCTCTTCAGCTTGTTTCTGAACTTATTTTTTTTAATCTTCAATTCAAAAACGTTACCCAAGTACAAAGAACATTTTTTGTCCACGTACCATAGAATTTACAAACAGAATAATCTTAAATGCATTGTCCTTTTTTTTTTTTAAAATAATTCATTATTTTCCCTTCATTTTGTTCTGCCTGATCTTAGTCATATTTCCAAAGCCATCAGAAATATTTAGTATCAGTTACTAACCTACAGTTGCTCATCCGTGTAACACAGATTGATTGTACTGAGGAAACAGCCCCTATTAACCACACGTAAACAAAAATACACCTTACAAAGACCCAACCCAACCACAGCTTCAGTCCCTTGCATCTGAAACCCATCAGATCAGAGCTGATTGCCACCCACCACTCAGTTCTCTTTCCCCTAGAGGAGCATAACTAATTAACCCACCTTTATTACTACAAGAAAATATATAAAACTTCAAGCTATTATTAGATAATCTTTGACATTTCTCTATAATTTTTGCTATACTGAAGCAAAAACACAAAGCAAACATCAAATGGAACCCCTACTTTTACATTAAAGGAATGAAAAAATATTAAATACGGCTGATATGATGCCAAAGAGGTCAAGATGCATGAAAGTTCACACACACCTTCAGTTACAAAATAAAAATAAACCATAATACTGAGAATCTGTGAAAGGCAGTCAATGAGGCCAAGAAAACCAAAGCAACCTTACCTAACAAATGTCATAATGTGTCGTTTCATTAAGATGAAAATTTACTGCTGTGTTAAGTACTGACTCAAATGAAGGCAGGACCTGAGCTCTAGCTTCACCTCCTAACTAAGTTTACAGCAATATCACCTTCAAGTAAGCAAAAAAAGGAGTAATACCTGTATACAGTGTGGGATGCTATGTCTTTTGCAACCAAATAATGCAAAAATGATGGAATGATATGGCACAGGTTTTATTTATTATTTGGGAGCTTATCACCATCCCCTTGCTTTAGAGCTGAACCAGGTATGCAGTGCCCTGGCACAGAGGAAATGCCATCCTCTGATGCACAGAGCATATTTATCCCCAGTAGCTGCTATTCCAGCCACTGGTGTGGAGAAAGCTCCTTTTCCATTCTAGTGACACAGTTTTTCTAGGAACATATTGCTACATTTTAGCTGCCTTCTGTCTGTAAAAGGCTACTGCTTACTTCATAAGACCATTGCTAAGAATAAAACATTTGTTAAGACTAAGAATGCTGCACAAATTCCAAGATGCATAAACAGAGAAAAGCTTTCTTTTAACCAGTGCAGTGGTGTTTCAGCACAAAAGATTTAGCTTCGTGTGGGAGACACACAAACCCTGAGGAAGGTATCTCATTGAGAAGACACTCTGCAAGCTTGTTTTAAGAGACGCCAAAACTGCCAGGTTATGGCACATCACTTGAGCCTATGGGCTTCATAACAGTTTGCCTAGAGTCAAGTGTCAGGAGACCTGTGTATCTTTTCCAACTGAATTTATGGAGCTCAAAATATAAAAGCTTTGCAACACTATATTTTACTTGCCTCTTAATGGCTGGAAGGAGAGAAATGCTGTTACTCCTGCTGCCAAGATCCTTCAGCTCCAAAAGTGCAGCAGCTACTTTTAGATCAGAGAGTCCTCAGATTCAACCCCCACAAAGTTTCTTCTCTATATATTATGTCTGTTTTGTAGTGTCATAATGCTGTTAACTCTGTAATGAATATTAATATAGCCTTTGGGGAGATTTGTTCTGTCTCTACTATGCCTCACGTATTAGGAAGCACTTTGAAATCTGCAATAACAGTTTATCATATCAGAGACAAGTAATTCATTGTACCCCAGTACAATGGATGCACACACAAGCCTAGGCACTCAAACACCACCTTAATTACCTCTCTTGCCTTCTTCCCACAAAATATATTCTTTTGTGAGACATGAACTATGACTGGCTCCTGCTGCTGTAGTTAAAAAAAACAACAAACACACAGAAAAGCAGCACTACTAGTCTGTCTCCCTCTGTAACATTTCTACAGAATCAGTTAACTCTCCCATAGCTTCCCAGACTGACTCAAAACCACAAGTGGTTTAATGTCTAAAATCAAACATACAAAATAAAAAAAAAGAATACAGCAACAGGTCAGTAGTGAGTACTTGTGACACCAAGGGCACAGGAACTAAGTTAATCTTAGTGAATGATCTGAAGAAAACCAGGAAAAATATTTCTGAGACACAAGTGTAAAAACCACGTGGTAAGATTGGGGGTAGGAAACAGCAGAGCAACAGGGTTGCCCCAAGACACCTAACCTGGGTCACTGCCCTTCCAAGGAAAAACAGGTTCTTTAGGTGATATTTACCCAGAAAAACAAGTGCCTGAAATGACAACATTTGTGCAGTGAAATCCAGGTAAATGGTGATCCCTGCCCCACACTCCCTCTTCTCCCTTCCCACTGGCTCTGGGGATAGTTCAGGCCTGTAGATACCCCCTGAGAAAAAAAAACAAAACCCAAACATTTTCTGCCAATTTAGCTTCCTGAGGGAGTTCTTGAGAGTCAGTGAAATGTCAGGGCAGGAGCAAGGCAAGGTCAGGGCAGCAGTGAGGGGAAACAGCCTCTTTCAGATCAGCTTAATACCCCAAACCCATATCCTGATTATTTCTGCTAAGCAACTTACTGTTCAGTAGATGAGCTGCCGAGTAAGAACCACCTCTGTAGTCACAGTCATCCTGCTAGAATAAATTAGTATCTATTTTACTTGAAAGTGAAGCAGCTGTGAGCACTCACACAGCTGGGTGCTGTGGCTGAGGAGAGAAGAAGCAACTGGTGGAGCCCCAGAAACATGCTCCCTTGCAGGGCCTGAGCTCACCTGGGCTCCCACCTCAGCGAGCACCAGCTGGTGGCTTTGACCCAGTTGGTTGGTTTTAGCTAATTTCATGGGATAGAACACACAGCTTGTTAGGAAATGTACTCTTATCTTGGTGAAGCTCAGCAGGGATGTGTTTTGCTTGCTTGTTTGTTTGCTATGACATAGCAGGCTATAAACAGAAGGAAACCCCACCAAACCACACATCTTCTGGCTGAGCCAGGTATCACCACCACAGCTGCATCAAACAGACTCATTTCCATCTGGTCGGCTGACAAGGTGCTGGGGTGTTATTAGGACAGTATCCAAGGGGGACTGTGGAATCAGGAATGCCCACCCCTCTTTTCTTCTCTTTTTTTTTTTTTTAATTTGTATTTTTAGCACAGTGAAGCTGTGGAGGAAGCAAAGTCCACAGAGAGTTAACCTACCAGTCAGACAGAAAACTCTGAACTTAGGTGCTTTGAGTGTACAGGAAAAGAAGAAAACAAGCAGGGTGAGCAGATGGCAGCTCTACCAGTGAAAAGGGTGGACCCAGGGTGAAACAGGACACCCTACACATGTATGCTTATCCAAAGTAACTCAGTGCAAACAAATTAAATGTCAATATACTGGAGCCTCTGCATATAGATGAGCCTTAAGAAAACATAGGCTACAGCCTGTGGAAGACTGGTAGGAGCTATTTTTGATGAGCTTGGAAAGAAACGTACTCTGTGACTCTAAATCCAAAGCAGGAAGCTCTGGCAGATTTCCTGCTCAAACCTGCTCTCACTTGAGACAGTTACTCACTGCAGATCAGTGCTTTTTACACTGCATTCAGTAACTGAACTGTTATACTGTAATTTCTTCTTCTTCTTTGTAAAGAAGGTACAATGTTCTCCACTAAAAATCCACGAAAACACACGTATTTACTATATCAAAAGTTTTCAAAAGATTTCAGAGAAATGTTTGAACACAAATTATTAGGACATGTTCTTTCTAGAAGTGTAAAAGCATTCCTGCTGCAGGTGTTTCTCAAAGGCAGAGAATGCCAAGGCCACCTGAAAGGCAAAGGACTCTCAGATAGCTCTTCACAAAGCTGGCACTGCTCTCTCATGCTGATTGCTACCACATCTGCATCCCCAAAAGCTAACAGTCTAGTGCTGATTTTTTGATCAGCTAGAAATACGTAACTTTCAAACCATTTCCTCGGGTTTTCTTCAAAAAATTCCCCAATCCATAGGACTAATCAGGACCTGTTACACATTTTAAGTGCACCTGTTAAAATAACATTTTCACAAAGCTTTCCTTCACAGTTTGATTCTCTTCACTAGTAACTTGTCGACAGGGCCAAGAACTTCTAAATCAAACCAAACTTCCCACTGTGCCTCTTGAAATTTTTTGCTGCCCTCCAGGCTTCAGTGGAATAGCAGTTTGTGTTTGGGATTTCCCTGCATTTCATTCTTGCCACAATAGCATCTAGATTTAGCACAAAATGTAAATGAACTATTGCAAAATTTTGCTAAGTCTTACACAACCATTTCATGTCCCATATCCCACTGAGGATTTTATTTCAGCATTTAAAGACTGGGACGTGTGAGCAAGCGTGTGTGCACGTGTTTGCGTATAAATACACGTACCTGACAACTATCTCATCTTACTGACTAGCAGAATAAATCAAAAGACATACAACCTAAGGAAGCTGACTGGTAAGTAAATTTCTTCTAACAGTCAGACATTCAATCAACACCTGAGTTTGGATGTTCCCTCTCTCCAGACACTGCGTATCTCTAACTGAACAGCAGATGGATTATTGTAGGCACACAGGATTTGTCACAGAGAAAGAATTAGGTTGCATTTACATGTGCCATTTGGTGTAAAATTACTGCCTTTCTGATAAGTCAAAGCAAGAGCCATTTCTTGGAACATATTCATTTATATATATTAAGTCCTGCCTTGGAAGAAATGTGTATTAAATGCTATGTATTTTTAAGAGTACCAACTGGACCTTAATGCATCACACAGAAAGAAAATGTTCTTCCTTGCAAGGCTGTCCCAGGGAGCAGTTACTTGTGTTGTCACACATTCAAGACAAATTTTCTCCCAGTCACAAACAGAAGAGGAGGTCTGTACACTTGAGTGCCAAGTTTTTACATAGGAGAAAGCAAAAAGCAGAAGGGGAAGAACACCACATGAACTCAGGGAAGAGCAGCTAGCAAGAGTCTGCATCTGAGAGACACCCTGCTACCGACACCTTACAGAGCCAGAGGAAAAACATTCAGATTAAAAGTATGCATGAAAGGTTAGCACAAAAAAAGTTAGGGTGCTTGGAAGTCAGCGTTGTGCTGGGAGGCCAGAGTAACTTCCCAGCTGAGGAATTCAAAGCAGTGACCACTCCTGCAATCAACTCCCTGCCAGCTCTGCCCACTGACTGGAGAGTTTCCAGGTGCAAAAGTCTTTTTGTAACATTTTGAACTTCAGGGTTTGACCTCTATCTTGAAACATCTTTTTTCCACTCAGTCACTCAATAGATTTCTAGTTTTGCAAACAAATAGCTGTTTGTGTCACAGGAAAAATTAGATAATTTCAATTATATTACACTTATCAGTTTCTTTTTCTCTGTTGTAGCTATGGGCAATATTTTGAAGTCTACTTGTTTAAAAATACTATTATTTTTTCTCCTTTTTCAAACTGCTTGTGTCCAGACAAAATACTGTCAAATTACAGATGAGTTCTGTTTCAACTTCTGGTCTTACTTCTATGAAAAAAGTAAGATTAATTCAAACAACTTCAATTTCTGTTCCCAGACAGATGTGCTCTGCTAGCAAGTGTCCTTCAGTTTGCATCACAGCTGTAACAGTCATTCCCCAAAAAAGTTTATTTCTACGTCTCTCAATTTTGGAATAAGATGTTTTCTTGCAAGGCAGCTGCTCAGTTGATGAATTAAAGAAACAGTCTCACCTGCAGCACAGAGGAGTCTCCCAACAGAAGTACACTGCTGCATGATTTTGGCAAAGTAGTTCAGAAATTATTATTAATATTAATATCAATATTAATGGTAGTAATAATACTTTTGGCATAGTCAATAAGAATCAAATGCAGTTACTTAGAGAATAATGGCCTTTGTAATATGGAAAAAGATTAACTCCTTTTCTCTTTGACAGTAAGTTTTTCAAACTTAACTTATCAAAAAGATGATGTGCACTGAACTCTGGAGGACACCATTGCAATCAACATTTACCATAGGATGGTCATTGTCTCAAAGCAGACTAAAGCATGACAGGACTGAGGAAGATCAAATTATCACAGAGCATGACTATGTCCAGATTTTAAAACATCATTCTTTCTCTAAACAGAAGCCATATATTTAGATGGGATTAATTTAAGATTGGACTAATAAATCCAATAATAATTTTAAAGGATCATGTTTACAATAAATAGTGAAAATATTTTGAAAGCATAGCGTGGTTTCCACAATGAAAGAACTAGTGAAGCATGTTTCTGTAGATCACCACTCCGTTTGAATGGCAGGTATCAAATATGCAGCACATGCTCAGGCTCTGACTTGCTAACACAGCTTTACACAGGGACTAACAAAAGTTTGCTGTTTGTTCACTTGGAACAATTAAAAATAACAAATCTTTAAGACCCTATTGACTAATAGCGGCCTAATGACCAATAACCCTCTCAGATTCTCCTTCATCTCCTAGACATTCTAGCTTGACTTCTTCATTCCCAACACTTGGCTCTCGCTGAGCAGCTGCAGCCCTCAAACAGCAAATTTTCAGTCAGACCTCTTGGTCTTTTTCAACTGGTGAAATATCACAATGTTTCCTTCAAGTAGTCTTATCTTTTTTTAAAGAAATCTGCACCTTCTTTTTAAGGTGGAATAAAGCTTTATTAACTGGGCTCTCTCTCATACTTCAGCCACATTTCCTGGCCTGTTTTCCCACATTAGCACACATTAGCTCAACAGTCTTTGAGCCAGTTCCCGCAGAGCAGGGCCGCTGTCCACCCAAGGCGTTCCACTGATGTAATAAATAGTTGTCATTCCAGTCATCTTCTGTCAGCCACACGTGGGCTGAAAACACCAGCTGGGAGAATCATAAGAGGACAGACTACTAGCCCCGGGCAACTGAAGAAAAAGCAGAAATTAATTTTAAAAAGCTGCACAGCACTGCAGTTCTTATCTTCTTTAGGCTCTTCCTCATCTCTCTCCTTACATACTTGCACATACTATATCTTTTCTTTTTTTGGTCTCAAAGTTCTGTTTCCATTTCATCTAGATGAATGCCTTGCAACTAAAGGCATCTTGAGAACTTTAATCTGCAGTGGGAAAGGCAGCAGTCGCATCAGGATTACAACCAGGGAGCAAAGAATGACTCAGCTGGCATAAATCTGCACTTTTTACTGTATGGACAATTTAAAACATTTATGAACTTCATTTTTTGGAAAGTTTTAAGCAACCTTTATGAAGTGGGAGCAAAAAGTTACTCCAAACAACTCTCTCATCTTCTCCTTTGTTAAATCCAATCTGCATTGACCCAGCAAGGTTTATGAGCACAGGCTAACCATCTCCTGCTGCCCACTGACAAGCAGGTTTAATACCCATTAGCAATGAAAGCAAAGTGTCACTGATGTAAACATACACACATGTAAGAACAGATTTTGTTTTAAGGAAGACCTCTCTTAGCTGTTAATAAACCTCCATTAAATACACTTTCAGGGTATGAAATGTTTATGGTTATTATCTGCTTTCAACTTAAAAAGAACAGCAACATTTCAGAGCCTGACCTACTACTATTTACATACACACTGTGACCAAACAGGCAGGATGTTCCTCCCCACACCTGATTCATTAAATGAGTATGTATGCAAATTTCTTGGCCAGGAAAAAAGAGGATTAACTGACTCTGCTAAAGTCCAAATAGACTGCTGGCTAGTGCAAGCTTCCCTATTCATGTTCCAAACCCATCCAAATCAAAATTGTCAAATTCAGATTGCAATTCAGTTTTGAAGACAGGGCATGAGGGCTTGAAGCCTGTACTTTAAAAGCTGTATATAAGTAATATCCATAGAATGAGTATTTAGTACCTAATTTTCTCATACAGTAGAATCTGAAACAGTGCTTTTATCTTCTCTCTCTAGCTAGAAATCCCAATTCCATCCTTATTATCAATGGTCTGGTTTCAAGCACAAACATCAAGAGCTAACAACATTTCATTTAAACATTTCAACATTGTTGCTGGGAAAAATGAAGAGGAATTCAGCAGGTCTGGTGGAGACAGCAGAGGATATATTTATACTGAGGATCATCTCTACTACTGTGCTGGAGTGCTAATTTTACATAGCTTCTTTGCATACTGCTAGCATGTGGCTCTTGTAAGATGGAGACCCACACATACTGATTTACACATGTTTATTCCAAGCCACAACAGCTGCACAAGTCCCAGCACTCACCCTAGTTCAAACACATGGGCACAAGCCCCGGTCACTGTGGTGGAAAGGGGTACAGGGTCTCCAAACTCCCATAACCTGATACAATTACACATACTATTGCAATATTTCTCCTCTTCTTAAGCATTTAAAATGAGTATTAAAACCATTGTAGCCCCAGGCTCCTGTACAAGATGCTCCTTTTCCTGCTTAAGAACTCAGATAGCAAAGCAGGAGCTGGCTCCCTGCAAATCCTGAAATAGATTATTAAGGTGCACTGCAATCCAAAGAGACTTTGCAATTGCACCCTTGGATCACCTCTCAGTCCAACATGGGAACACCTAAAAGAGTACCCATCTTTCCTTTTCCACTTTTGTCCTCAACAACAAAGAGCTCTTCTATTGGGTGCTTTGGAAACAAGACAACGAGAAAAAAAGAGTTTGATGAGTATGTAACAAAACTCAAACTTCTCTTTGCAGCTGCCCACACACACAGATGTTTTTGTGTTGTCACTGCTTCTGTCAGGGCTGGTGGTGGCTTTCATTAGGAGGTCCTTGAGAAAGAGCTGTGCAGATGCAGAAGCAGTGGTGTCCATAGCTATTACACACACACACAAGTGCACAACAAAGCAAACTTCCACAAGTCAGTTCAATACATGGTCCCTCCTGATCCTTGTTTTGATGGTTGTTTTCAGGCTGAAACAGATACTCTTATCTTTACCTGAATAAATCAAGAAATAAATGAATTGATTTTTTTTTTCTCTTTAACAGAAGGGAAAATACTTGGCTTGTTTTCCTTTTGTTTTTTAACTTTGCCTCAATTTTCACTTTAGAATGATGAGATCTTCAGTTCCGATTGTTTGATAATTTAAGAAATCAAGCTCTTTTTATGCTGTAAATAGTATCCCACAATGCTAAATTTTCTGCTAATGGAAGAGGGAGACAGGGCTAAGAAAGCCTGTGCTTACACCTCCCCTTTCGGGTACATGCTCCTGATCACCAGGTACCTGACAGGTATGTGAGGTATGTGCCAGGCAGCCAAGCCCATCCTTACTTTGGTCCCTTTGGAATTTAACTGTCATTTAAAATAGCTCTGCTTTTTTCAACTTTACGCAAATAAGAGGTCGTGAACATGTTTCCTCATTCCAAGTGGTTCAAATGGTCTCAAAAATTGAAAATTATCACAACAGGTCAAGGACCATGAACTTCATTTAGTGGCACCATTGGCCTTGTATCTCTTACTGAAGTGCAGGGAACACTGGTAACTCCTAAAACAGCCCAGATCCTTCTCCAACTTATCAACCTAGAGCACCATAGCAGGAGTTAGAGGAAAAACTCCAGAGCATTTATGGAGTGTTTCCAGTGCTACACCACTGCTGGAGTTCCCTCCAGGCATCTGTGCACCTGTGGATATCCGCTGGGGCCAGAGCTTTCAGAATCCAGATGCAAAGAGGCTGTGCTTGCACAGCCTCCTTAAGTACATCGATGGGAACTGTGCTCCCCAGGACACAGGCACCTGCAGTGATAGATTAGTAAAAAAAAGCTTCCCTACAGTGTTTTGACTCATTGCTCTTCCCATAAAGACACTTTCACAACAGACTCTTGAGCTCTGACATTTCAATAAGTTCTTCAGTATTACAGCTTAATGACTGAAGTAGAGAGGGCACTGGTGATGTGTTTTGAAACTGTTTATTGGGGAATCTAGATTCTCTGGCAGCTCAGGCCCTCAGCACTAGCTCATTCCTACCACTAGTTACTTCTCCCTACAAAATATTTACATATTGTTCCTTCTGAGCACTCATCATCTCTCTCTTTTAATTTTTTTAGTATCTCACTAATTCTTGCTGCACAAAAAATTACAGGCATTAGCCTACATGTTCTTTTGAGTGGTGTGGAGCTATTTCAGCGATGAGCTTTAGGCAACAGTAAGATCCCTGTTCAGCTGGGCTACACACACACATTGTCTTCTTTTGGTTCCTTCAATTTCATCTCCTCACGTGGCTATACAGAGGCATGGAAAAACAGACACCCCACTCCCATTTTAATTAATTTAATTTTCTTCCATTGTTCCCAACTCATCCCTCTTCACCTTGAAATGCCCCTCACTGCTAAGGGCAATTTTTTTGCTGTACAGATCTTGAATTCAAGAATTATCAGGCAGCCTTAAATGTTTTATTAACATAACTTTGAGGATCAAAACCAAAAACATTTAATTAGATCTTTTGGGGTATTTTTAGGAACAGCATGAAAACCCTCTATCTTCCCTAATTTAACTTCTCTTTCCTTATTTAAATAAGAAAGCTTTACCCATGCTCACTTTCAGACTCCACATTGCTGCTGTGTTCACATCCCCAGCCACTTAGAAGTTGGTCTCCTGGATCAAAAGCAGCAGCTTCCAGAAAATTTTTGTCTTCCAGGGCATTTAACTCTCAACATCAGCAAGTGAGAGAGTATTGCCTCAAGAACCCATGCTGCAACACCTGCAGCAGTTAAAATGCAAGAAATAGATTGCTTGCAGTGACTCTCCTTTATGTTGCTCAAGAGAGGAAAAATTATGCCAAATTCTCAGGTCTTGGCATTAGTTTCCTACACGGAGACTCCTGATGGCAAAGAAAGGAAACACCAAGCCCCCCTTCCAGAGAAGCAGGTGAGCACACAGATTATGTTCAGCTACTCCCCTTACACAGTTCTGTAGAGAGGGGCTGCAAGCTCCAGGAGTTAGTTCAGTCAACTGGTTATATGACTGGGTCTCCTGAAACTTCTAGGCAGGCCCCCTCCAGCTCCAGAAATGACTGATGAAGTGCCACACTCACAGGACACGTGCGTGATGAGTTTGTGACCTCTGCAGAGTTTCAGCTATCAAATCAGCCACTGGGACTGGAGCTGAATTAATGAGAAACTAGCAGTGCTCCTCACCCTTGTCATCTCCTGTCTAATAGCTGATCATCTTCTCACACTCATGCCTTCTAATTTAGATCATTTTCTAAACCAAACATCCTATTTCATTCAAACTGTGACAAACAGTAGTAGCACAGCACCCATCTCAGGTTCAAATCAGGGTTTCACAAAGTGACAGGGACACAGCAGTGACATTATGTTGGCATGACAGACAACCACTAAGATGCACGCTATTGATGTGAATTGATGCTGCTGGGTCTCAGGTGCCATGACCTTCTTTGAGAACCACATTAAGAAACAGAAGTGAAGACTGCAAAACTCAGCAGGGAGGTGATGGTGTCACATTAAATAAGGGAAGGCACACAGCTAATGACATCAGAGATGATGCAGAGAAAGAAGGAACAGTTGCACCTGGAGAAGGAGAGGGGGACTATAAAGTTTTATTTTCAGTTGTGTTACTGACTTATATTGGATTAGCCAAGGGACACAACCAGAAATTTAAGCCTGTAAGATGATCTGAAAGCACCTGTTCACAGACTTAGAATACGTTTTCATGGCACACTTCTGAAATCCTTTGGATCAGAAGCACAGCAAGGTCAACTTAAAGGCACCGTGACAGACAAAATGCCAAGTTTTTAATATATACATATATATATATAAAAAAAATCTCAGCATTTGTCACTGAAATTGTATTTAGGTTTCCTATCAATTGTGCATGCTGGGAAACTCAGTAACAAAACATTCCAGTAAAAATACCCCTCTTCGCTATAGTAGGTTTGAGGTTATGGTCTTTCACAGTATTCATCAACGTGATTTTCATCTTCCTGCACAGTCAGGTTTTTCCTTAAGAAGAGACATACAACCCACATGCCAAAAAAGCTTTTAAAAACTACATTGGAAACAACTCATTCCAATGTGCAGCTGGATACACTTTCTCTTGGCTCTTCTGCTGTGGCATCATATGTTGTTTATAGTTTATTAGGAGCAGCTATCTCAACTGCCAGCCTTGAAAGCTTACGTGAGCAGTTTAAAACACACAAAGCCCACCTAATGGAAACTGAAGTGTGGAGTTCAAAACCCAACACATCCCAAGAGATACTGTGTTGCACTCCAAGTATTTTTCTAGTCACCACATGCAGACCTGCAGCGTGAACCACTGTGCAGCTACCCTCCTGAGCTGCTGCACACACCACTACCAGCCAGAGCAGCCCTCTGCTTTTCAAGGAGGCAGACAAGTTAGATGAAAGTTGCTTTTTTAAAAAAAAAACAAAACACATTATTTAAAAACAAATTTGTATCTCAAAGCCTGCAAATATAATCTATCACCTTAATAAGACAATTAATGAAAATAATAGATTAGGAATGGCACATAATTGCCTCTGAAAGTTAAACAGTTATTGAATTGGTAATATCAAGGTACCACTTCCTACCAGAGCCTGTCGGACCCAGGCTTTGAGCAGATGGACATGAGGACATCAGCACTTTAGCAAAGGACACTTTACAGGATCGTGGATTCTCGTATGGAGGAAAAATGTGAAGTTTTTTAAATTTTTTGCTATCTTATAATTAGCTTTGAAGAGGGTAGCCTGATTAGGTAGAATTAGTACAAATTATTGTTTGTCCTGCTCTAATTCAAGTTCTAACTGGAGTGTGAGGAGATGGTACCTGACCTCGTCATGGACAGCCAGGTCTCTGCAGGAGTTGTTTGTTGAAAGACTCACCAACACAAAACAGACCTCAAAAGTCCTAGAAGTGTTTCTCAAGCCAACTCACCCTCCAGGGGCTTAAAACGTTACATATGATTAGTTTGAGATGCAAATAATTCAATACATTCTCACTAATGTAGATACATTGTTTGGTGTCTTCTTAGGTTTTTGTTTGTGGTTTTTTGTTTTTTTGTTTTGTTTTGTCTGCTTTTAGTTACAGTTACAACATCTACACAAAAACAAGGCCAAAAAATCTCACCAAATACATAACTGATAGATAAGACCGTTCTCTTTCTCAGAAACAATACAAAATAAAAGCTGTGTGAATTGGTGTATCAGGATATATAATTGCTAAAATAAATACTGAAGCAAAAAAAGAATTCAGGTTGATGATTTAAATGTTTGTCTATTTAAACCATCACAGAAAGTGCTTATTTAAAGCACTGATTAAAATAATTCCATCCCGGAGGCAGGAGATTGCTCCTGCCCTCAAAGTTAAAAATAATACCACCATTAACCTCTGCAACAATTTTCTAATTGCCAGAGATTACAAATCTTTTATGCAACATTCATCCACAGAGAATTCAATCACTCTGCTTTGCCTTCCAAAACTGCTACTAAAATAGTAGTTGTAAGGAAAGTCCCTTTTAAAAGAAAGTCAAATTTATGTGATGTATTTTATATGAAAGCATAAAACTTTTTGCAAAATTAAAAACTCTGCCATACCAATCTCTTTGTAAATTAATGTAGCATTTCCCATTACTATTTATGCATGAAACACCAGCAAGAAAGGGGGCTGATGGATGGACATGTGGATGCCAACTGGTGCTATGACACAGGCAGCTGGTCCTACATTTTGTTCTGAGCAATAAGGACTGTCAATACGTGCCAGCAGAGCAGTGACCATCAGTAGAAACAAAGAGGGCAAAGTTTCATTTTCAGAGCACCCAGAGCTACAAAACTGTTAGTGCTCTTTCAAGAGCCACAGAGAAATGCTGCCAAAATGCACACCCATGCTCCCTGCTTCTCTCTAGCACGCAGAGGAAAAGAAATCAGTATTCCTCCTAACCATAGAAATGACCCATACACATATACCTCCAAGTTCTCATCTCAGGCAGTCTATAAACTAGGGTACATTGAAATGGAAAACAGTTTTCCTATGGCTGCCTGGTGATCATGCTAGGACAGTCTGTTATTAAATACATCCACATTCTCAAAGCAATCTAAAACGAAGGCAAGCTACAATGCAAAAAGACCCACTACTCCCCTTTTTCTCTTCTCCTCACATTCCTGTCTTCCAGTCCTAAGCTCCACTTCTCATCTCCCTCACTCCCCTCCTGCACTGGAGTCCCTGTGCCTTGTTACTCCATTAAGAACACTGGATGCTTGCAATTGCACAGCCAGAAAAGGTAGCAAAAGCTTTTTTTTCAAGCAATTACTAAAAATTACTTTCCTGGTCATGGTTCAGAGTTGATTGCATCTCCAAGCATGCACCACACCACCACTTGCCTTCAGCTCTCTCTGGTGGGGATCTCAGCAGCATCCTACCCACAGGCAAATGAGCTTAGTCCTCACAGTACTGGCTGTGATGAGGTGTGCTGAGCATCATGATCCCAGTATCAGTAGATCATTATCATAGACCTTTCACAATCAAATCTTGTTTAATCTCAATTACAGGAGAATATGAGTTATAACACAACCATCTACAAGTACTGTAATCCTAATAAACCTTTGGTCAGTTTGGCATCTCCCACTTAACACCACTTGGGGGAAACGAGGTTGTCTCCTGCCCGGCATTGCTGCCTGGTTTTGTCTACTCTGTAGTTATTTTCCTACCTTCTCCCTGCATGAATTCCCTTTCCTTCTGTAACAATAAAGGGGCCAAATTTAGGACAGTCAGTAGTAAATATCTAATATGTATATAGATATTTAATATTCAGATATTTATATACTAGCTTTGTTGAGGAAGATCATTCCAAATACTGTCCAACTTAACTGCTTCTCAGCAGAAATAAACCCACTGTAACCACTTTGCCTATATTTCAAATTAACAAAACATTAAAAGCAACTTCACCATCCTACATAGTGCCCTATACATCTTTCAAAAGATCTAGGTAATAAAAAAAAAAGTAACTAGAAAAATGAGAAAAAAATTAAATCTCATTCAAATGCAACAAAGTAGATGAAAGCTCAGGGCTATAAACATTAAGAAAACTAAGGGGACCAGCATGTTTCCTCCTACTCCCACACTCAGTTGCCATTCCTGAAGCACACAGCCTTAGATAGACACTTTATTTAATGCTGATCACAATCAGATATTTCAATCCGTCAGCTTAAGTGTGTGCTTGGAGTAAACATACATTTCAGGGAAAGCACTGAAACTGTGGTGCAGTCCATGTGTAGACGACCTGCAAATAAATCATGTTCCACTTAAAATGCAAGTTTGAAGAAGTGCAAGTGAGCCGTGGCACACCAGAGAACTATATCATGTGCCACGCACTTTCACTTATCAGAAGAAATGTTTCATGCCCTCCAGCAGTTTTCTATCTGGTAGAGGATGAAAAAGTAAAGAGATTTATTACATTAAAGAGCGTATGGATTGAAAGCAGTACTGTATGACAGTTTCAGCTATTATAACAGACCTTAATAAAATCAAATGTTTACCCCTGAAGGGGATTTTGAAAAATATAAGCTTTTTCAACATTGATGACAATGAGAACATTTGCAAAGGATAACATTTTCACACTGAAAGTAAAAGCAAAGAGATGTTTATTTCTCCAGGGGAGCTTTGAGGTTTGCTGGTATGAGGGGCTACGGCTAATTGTGTTGTGCTTTAGCAGTTAAAACACGTCCTTTGATTGTCTGGCTGAAGATGTCAGCTGCTCACACAGCTGGGAATCAGGCAAGGTTGGAGATGATGAGAGCCAGAAATGTTTCAGCGTCATCATCATTGATTTGTACCAGCAGAGGCAGGATTGGTGCCCCATGCTGCCAGGCAGCTCTCGGAGCTGCGCTGCAGCACCCAACAGGAAGAAAGATGCTTCTTCCTCCCCCCTGGGCCACTCTGCTCCACCACTGGACAACTGAAACCCTGCTCTCCCCAGGGGCCCAAGCCCCTGACCCAGCTCACTGTCATATGTAACCACCTGACAGCTACTTCCCTGGAATAACTTTGCTACAAGAGTAGAAAGAAAGGTGGATTTTCCCATTCAGATTATTTTATGGCCAGCAAATTACTCTAGAGCTAAAAGTCTAGTTTTAACAAGTACTTTCTCATCTTTTTTTTTTTTTTTTCCCTTGAATGTGAACAGAATAGTTCACTAATACCGGGTCAGGAACAGCTTTGCCATTTAAATATCAGCTTTTATGGCATCAATGGGCAGTTCTTTAAACTACAATTTACACAACCTGACTTGATTTATTAGCATTCTGGCACCTCAAAACCTTTCTTGTAAACTGTAGTGAAATTTACTTTTTTTCAAGCTATGCTGCTTTGAAATGAAATCTCTACATTTGGCAGTAAGTTTTAAACTGCTTTAATAAAAAACAATAGCTGAAGTGTTTAACACTAGCCTAACAAGGGAAGTAAAGCAAACAGAGAGCCCAAAAGAAAAATTCTCCAACTTGTTGCAACTACTGATTCTGCACTCAACTTATAATGGCCTGAAGATCACGAGCTGCATGTATATACATCTTTGTCAGGATGGAAACTTCCCTTGGAATTTGCCTTATCTGTCATCTTCTTGTCTTATTACCTCCAGGGTGAACTGAAACTCTACAGGGCTAATAAAGACAAAGAGTAATTTAATCTTCATGATCTTCTTTAACATAGAAGATCTCTTGGGCTGTCCATGAGCAAGAGAAGTCTATCCAGCTGGACTGGTATTTAGTGACAGAGCCAGTGATGGCAGACATCGATGCTAACATGAACCTGACTAGAAAGTCAGCAGCTGAAGGGAACTGACAGTTATAAAAGCTATTTTAAAGAAAAGAGCATCAGTTGTACCTGCTCCCTGTTCTGGAAGGCAGTGGCACAGGGCATACATTCCCAAAGGTGTCACAGAGGTTTTCAAACTGGGACACAAAAGCACACTGCTAGGAACACACAGAACGTTTTAATCAGCACGGATGCGCCACACGCGACGAGCAGCAGCAGCTCCTGCTCCTGCTTGGCTTTGGCAGCCTGCTGAGCTGCAGGCTGAGCCCCCCAGCTAAGGCAGCTACTGCTGGCCCACGCTGCTGCACAGCTCTTCAGGGGGCTGCTCAGGTCCTGGCACATGTGACGACCTCCCTGGTGAAAAGATCCAAGGGCTGGCATGGGCAAACTGAGCACAGCTCATCATGGTTGAAGCTTCATGGGATGCTCAGGTACAAAAGCATAGTGACAAAACTGCCTGGACAGCAGGGGACACAGGTGGGGGCTGAGGAGGCTTGCTTTGCAGGGACACAGAGTAGGGAGAAGGGCAGTAGAGACCAAAAGGGTGAGTGAGTTTGCTTAAGTTTTGAGGTTTTAACAAGTACTACAGTGAAGAAGCAGAGTTAGAGGCATATGACTTCCTGTGCGTATTTATAGCAGCTGCCACTCTTACATTAGTTTTGGAAACTCTTATTTCAAGGGCATATATTCATACCAAAGGGCACTACCAAAGAAATATATATAAGCATTTTGTTCCTTTTTCCAGACCTGTCAGTTTCTGTGCTGTAATTGAAGTGAAAGAGCAAGCCCTGAACCTCGGGACCCCAGAAACATAATCACCAGACACCTTGGGATTGCCTTTCTGGGTCACAGGATCTTGCATATTGCCATTTCCAAAGAGATCAGTATGCTCAGTAGGGATCCTGGGGATGGGGACATGGTGCAGTACTGCCCATAGTTTCACTTCTGTGGAGGCGATATGTGTGCTGAGGAAGCAAGTCAAATGGGCCAGATGAAGAAGGAAAGGGTTGAAGAGTCCTGAGAGCAAGGGAAAATGTAGAGGTATCAGATCTAGTGCATGGGAACCCAGCAACTAGTACAGGGACTTCCTACAGGGCCAAGACTGCAGAAAAGAGTTGCAGCCACTGGCAAAAACTAGACAGCAGCAAAAGAAAGCATCCATATGCCAGGAGAATGTTTAAGAAGTGCCAGAAGCCAAAACTCAGTTTTAAGGAACAATTTCCACCATAAATATTTGGATGTCTTACAACAGGCAGGAAGGAGAAATATTACTCTGGTCCAAAAGAGCTACTGAAAGCATGACACTCTAGACAGAGCTACAGCAATCACCTGTGTTAACCAACCCCGCAGGACAGAAGAATCCAAATTTTCTCTCACACTATTAAACACAAATATGTTCAAGTTCCTGACCTGTAGAATGGAATTGAGCAAACTTCTGTCACTGCAAAACTGTACTAAAATTTATTACCCATCAGGCCAGACACCAGGTTAAGCAGGACTAGGCTAACAAGCCTTCACTATTGCCTATGCTGTGTGGTAACCAGTATCAATAGCACAAATCATCACATTTTTAAGAAATTTAGGATGTTGCTCACTGCTGAGCCTTGATCCATCTTCAGAGATGGCTTATGTATCTAAAGATGGGGCCCCAGGAGCGCTCTCACAGGGTACCAAGTCAAAAAGCATCTCACAACCGCGGGCTGAACACTCCTGTTCAGTGGCTGTGAAATCTCCTCCCCATCTGCAGCGATGGAGAAGCCACTCTGCATTGACCATGCACACAGACACCTCCCGTGGAACCCTCTGAGTTACTCAAGTTCATGGAGAAACTTAAATGAATTTTATAATCTGAAAGCATCGAAGAATCAAAATTCATTTAATTAAGCCAGGGGCAATCAGTTGGCTGCCTCTGTGCCAGAACGTGGAGGCACCGATTCCAGCTAAACTGGCAGATTACATATAAAATTAATTGGCTTTTTGATTTTTATAAAAATTGAAAAAGACTCAATTCTACACTCAATGATACAGCTGTGAATGGCAGCGATAAGAGTTCCTACTTCCAATTACATATTTTTATACCATTTTAATCAATTTTAAGTCACAGTTTTGTGACTTAAATGAGTATAGAGTGTAGATCTAAAATCAAATAAACGTGGTTTTGTAGGGTGAAAATCATCCCCCTGCAACATGATATCCAAGAATCAAAACTTGGATAAACTAAACAAAATGAAAGAAATGTTCCTATATATCATTTTAGATTATATTTTAGGCCATTCATGTGGAATTTATAAGCAGATTTGAGACTTGAATATCAACATGACCTCACCTATGTAAATATTTATTCAACCATCAGGCACTTTGCAGAGGATTCTAGATTAGAAACTGAAGGAAATTACTATAAAAGGAAAACTATCCCAGTGGTTTCTTTTTAAATACTGTAAAGCCTCAAATACTTCACGTTACAACTAGGCTGTAATGTCCATAAAAACTCAAAGCTTTTATTTGATTTATTCTTAGAATATCTCAAGCCATTAATCCTTAGTGGCTTTTACTCAAAAGATAAATTGTCATCACTAATTTTGCCTAAGTAGTTCAGTATCAGAGGAACAGGTTTTGAATTAGAAATAGTAGATCTGGATATATTTAGGAAAAAAAATAATTGCAAATTGTTAGCTTTTTCTTGGTGCCACACAGCATAACCACCTTCTGCTATGAGGATCAGAAACTAGGACAAAAGGAAAAAGTCTAAAGATGATAAAAATAAGAATATTCATTTTCATTTATTCATGTTCTCATCTGGTAGAAGGCAAACACTATCTTGCAACAGCCAACTAACAGCTTCAATTAAATGGAATCAATTTCCAACTATCAGTGCCTGAAAAGATGCTCAGCATCACAGCACAGACTACATAAACCCAGGTGAGTTCAGGTCACCAGTTTGTGAAGGGATCAAAAATAATGCTAACTAGTGTGAACACAAGTGTCCAGATACAATGTCCTGTTCTGACAGTATGACTTATAGCTGCTCTGCCTCACTTATTTGGTAAATTTATCGTAGTTCACCCATTAGCCTCCACTGAGGAGTAAGTCATCTCATAATCATTAAAGGAGGAGAATATGCACAAGAGCTGTCATCATGGTAGGCAGCATTTCAGAGTTCCCTTTCCAGCCCAACCTCGAGGCAACTTGTTCAGTGCAGCGAGCCTGAAAACAACAGCAAGTTCATCCCAAAGAATCAGGGAGGAATTAATCATCCTTTCAAGTACCTGTAGTCTAAAAGCACAGCAGGCTCATTCAAACACAGCTGGTGCAGTGCCCTCTTCTCCAGGCCTCAGCTCTGCATTCACCGTGCCATAGTCTCCAACACTGCTAGTAAGGACTCTCACCATTATCTCCTGACCTTTCCCTTTTTTTTTTTGTCTTCCTAAGTTAATCAGTAACCAGAGACTTCTGCCAACAGTCGCTGCTACTATTTCAAGATCCCGTGGCACACAAAGCATTAAGAGATTCTGCCTCTGATTACAAACATTAGCCATTTATACAGCAACTTCCCTCCTTTCACATTTAAGCTCCTCAATCTCTCCCTACACTACGAATAAAAAGGAAAAGGTGTATTGCACATATTGCAAGACAATATCAGCAACTCTAAAATCCAATTATATCATGCAAAACACTCCTATTCACACCTGCAGACTGTAAGGAACAAGCCTTGCCATGTTCCTATTTAAGGAGACTAAGAGAAATAAAAAGAGCAAGACATTTTTATGTGACAGTTACTGAGCTTTAATCTCTCACCGTCGTTATCCGTACCAGTTTACGACTGCAAACAAGCACAGGCAGCATCTAAGGTACTATCTATGACTATAATTATTTTTAAAGTCTTCACCTCACAGGGTTAGGAAAAAACAATGATATGCCACATAGCCATAACCATAAAACTGCAGATGGTAGCTGAGCGACTTTGTTCTTGTCTAATATTGAGATCTCATTAAACCGAGTGCTTAAACGTGAAATAGTTGAGAAAAGAACCCTTTAGTAAACGCTAGTTAAAAGAGCTAAATCGTTCTGATTAAGCATCCATCCTTCCCTTCGCTCAGCTTTCAAGCTCCTTGTTATTTTATCTTTCATATAGTTTGCCACTTCTCAATCTTGCAGTCTAGACAGCCCCAAAACTTATGAATAAAGAAAAAGGGGAGGGGGAGGAAAAAAGACAAAGCACTCAAGCCATCTTTAAGCCTTGTAAAGAAGCTGATGACAGAAAAGACAAACACTTTTTTCTCTTCTTTTTTGATTCTAAGTTAGATCACCTTGAAGACTCCTTTGACCAAAGTCATTCAGTAAGACAGGCAGGAACTTTTCCTTGTTCTAAGTCCAGTTCTTTACCCAGTACCTGTTCCGCATTATTATTATTCTTATTCAATCTTCAAGAAACAAACCAACTTTTTATAAAAGGAAGACTGCACTACACACCACGTATTGAGTTCTAGCTCTGAAATACTACTGCCCTTAACAAGCAATAGCAGCAGCACTCAAGATTCTGAGCTGTAACAGAGTACTTCAATAATTATATTTGCTCATTGCTTTCTCATCGAGCCAGCTACTAAATGTAAGTAAATGCCTGCCAACCTATTCAGGCTATAATTGTAAGATGGAAGAGGAAATGACATAACAGAAAAGTAGAATTTATGCAAAATATTGGCAAGATTTAAGCAAAACCCAGAAATCTTCATAAATTAGCCCTACACTCTAATTCATATTACTTGACTCAAGCTTCTCTATCCTTCCACTTCAACATGATATAGCAGGAAGTAATTAACAGAGACACACTCCCTTGTATATAGCTGGAAAGAATTAACTAGCAGCTCATTTGTGGTATTGTCTCTTTGGAAAAACAAATTTTCCCCCTGTAGAACAGTTTGTTTCACACATAACTCCAGAGATTTGCAGTTCTTAGTTCTTTAAATACACATAAAGACATTTATTGGGAGCCCATAAAGGAAATTTAATCTTCACAAAGGCTTTGCTACCTATGTAGGTGAAGTGTTGCAGAGAGGTATCTATCTTTAAAAAAAAACAAAAAAATACATACACACAAAAAAAAAAACAAACCAAAACAACAACAAAAAACCAAACACATAAAAAGATATCCAGAAAACCAACTCATATAGAGACCTGAAGTTTAGTATTATGTACTATGGACTAAACACAAGCATTAATTTTTGCTATTCCTTTTCCCTCTCCGCTTTTCTTCTCAAAACTATAAAACCTGCTTAGATTAAAACCTATCTTTCATAACCTATTTTTTGCTCTAGGCACAGCACACAGATTGTGCTCTTCTGGTCAGTTTTACATAAAATCTAGAGCTAGAAACTAGTTAAGTTGCCAATGATTAGACACCTATTTTTTGAGCACTAACGGTCACTAAGAACATCTGAGGATTTCATTAGAAAGATAAATAAGAGATACATATATTTTTAAAGTATTAACTTTAGTAAGGTTTGGAAACAGATCTGCTAAACCTTTCGAAACGACAGGCCTCTTATAAAAGCCTCATAACTTTGTCACTGAATCAATGAGAGCAAGTTCTGAGGAATCAGGATACGAAAGACAAACAAGCATTCCACAGATCCATTGTTATCATTAATACATCTTATGGTTGTAATTCCAAGTTCCACAACCAAACAAACAAATGAAAAATATATACAGGGTACATTCCTGTCATTTAGTTATACTCTGTGTTATTTTGAGTTATTTAATAAACTGAGTTTGCAACCAAGTGTAGGGCAAGATACATCCATGATCCAAAATTAAAGGAAAAAGTAAGATCTCCCTTTCATAATGCCAAAGTCTAAGTGTGTACATCATACTTCTAGCTGTAACAGTCTTGGAATACTGTTTAAAAACATGACACAGATATTCCTGCAAACTTGTTTAGGCTGATCAGTTCAGACAAGGAAAACTGTCAGTTTAAATAAAGGGGAAGAAAGCAGAAGACAGAGCACAAGCACCTTTCATCCAAAGCCTCAGAAAACAAAGGAGCCAGATGGACCAAATACACTGAGCAGAGCTCACGTTCCCTCAGAAGATGTGTACCAGTTTGTGACACAAATACATTCCTACCTGCATTCCTCAAAGGCCAAAGAATAGTGAACTGGCACAAGTATGCCAGTAACAGTTGGCACAACTGCACCCCAGCTGAAATCAGACATAAAAAGGGAAACAGGTTCACGACCAGAATTTTTTATGAAGCCAACAATTTTCAATATCCTAAGTGTTTGTATTGCTTTAAAGGGGGCAAAATTCCCGACACCGTGAGGCAGCAGCAGGACACACAGCTGAGTCCACTTACAACCACGCGGGCAGCAAAAGAGCAGCTTTTTGACGGGGTGCCTAAGGCCTGGATTTTTCAGGCAGCACTTCCAGGTTTAGAGGGATAGCAGTTGCTATCCTTGTGCTCCATTAGTGTCTGGTCCCTGCCAGTGTTTTTCTAGGAAGGACTTTGACTCCCTGATCTGTGAAAGCAGAGGAACACCCAAGCTGTCCTGCTGCCTTACCCCTTCCCTCAGCAGGAGCTCTTACATGAAAAACTTGTACGTTTCTCTTCCATCATCCCAGCAAAACCCATAAGGTAATCTCACACCCTGCACAATGGTTGCTGGAGCTAATTTGTCACACAAGGACAAAGTCTTTGTCCTTTTCCACAGTTATGAAACGTGTGCTTTGTACTATGCAAAAAGCTACGTGGCAGCACCGCAACCCTAAATGAAGAGGAAGTTATAGCTTGAACATTTGTCATCCAAAATAAATTAAGTATCCCCTCAAGCTGTAATATTATTTACATAGTGCAACCTAAAGGAACTCACCCTGCCTAAAAAAAGTTCAGGGGTTAAACAGCAGAAAGTTTTAAAATGACACTTTTCCTGGCTTTCCACTAGGGAGGGGACAAGTATGACAGCACAGTGGTAATGACTTGAAAACTACACACAATTCACAAACACAATGCTCATCCTCAGTGACTCACTGGTCTTCACGGGAGAGAGAGATAGAATGCCTGTGAAGACACGTTTTACACACCCCAGCTTCAAGGCTGCACACACGCCTGCCTTCAAGAGGGCTCCTCTGAAACCACTGCTGATGAGCCCAGCTCCTGACAGGAGGGGGAGAGCAGCCCTGTGCCAAAATGAGATCACACCACACTTCGCTGTAACAAAAGATGACTCCAGGGAGTTTGTGCTCATCATCATTATTCCACACACGTAAGGGCCACCTCCAACGGCTTTTACTTCAATTAAACCTTTGCTACTATAAAGGGCAGAGGGGATACAAACACATTTATACCGCGCTGATTGTGGAAGAGAAAGGAATGGAGTATCATTGCCTCTCCCTGTTTAGAGACTTTCCCCCCTCCCCCCGAAACAGGCAAGGATCCCCCCGACGTCTCAAGACAACTGCACAAACCTGGTGGGCAAGAACACATCCATTCCTTGCCCTCTAACCATTCTCCCTCCCCCCCCCCCCTCCCCTTTCTTTTTGTTATTTTCGAGCTGAGCACTTGCCTCTCCTCCGTGCCCATCAAATATCCCGAAGATGGAGGGGTGAGTCTTGTTCACCAGGTCAGTGATTACTTCGAACCTGTCCTCCATGTGATCCCTCCGGCCTTGGATGGAGTAGACAGCCACGTTGTGGCTCTTGAACTCCCAGGTCTTGGAGAACTCTGCGTCCAGTACGTCTAGCCCCCCGAGCCTGTCATTCTGCATGATCTCGGCCACCTTGCCCTTCACCATCTTCACCGCATCCCTGCTGGACTTAACAATGGTTTTCACCTCATCTGTGTGGAAGAAGTAACTCCACAGGGCCAGGCTGATGCACAGCAAGAACAGGGTCTCCGGTCTAAGCAAGAAGTAACGCATGATCCGACCCAGCAGAGACAGCAAAGTCATTGTATCCTCTATCATTTATTATCGAGACCGTGCGTCCCCACACCATGCACCGCGCACCCCGGCGGCCGGGATGGCAGCGAGCCGCGGCCGCCCTCAGGGCATGCTCCGCCGAGCCCCGCGCCCGCTGCTCCCTCCTCCCGCCGCCGGCCTCGGGGGCCGCTCCGCGCTCCGCCGCCCCGTCCCTCCCGCCGGCAGCGGCGAGGAGGAGCGGGCCCGGCTGGGCGAGGCAGGCTCCGCCGCTGCGGTACCCCCCGCTTCGGCCGCGGGGCCCCCCTCAAGAGTCCGAGCCCGCCGCGGGCTCCCCTAGGCCGCCGCTTACGCCGCCGGGCCCCGCGGGAGGCCGCCGCTCTCGCAGCTCGCCCCGCCGCGTCGCGGAGGCAGCGACCGGCCGCGGCGAGGAGGTGGCTGGCAGGGCCGCCCGCCGCGGGTACCTGTCTCCCGTGTCCCCCACGCCCGCCTTGCGCCGTCCCTCCCCCGGGGCGGAGCGCTGCCGCTGCCGCCGCCTCGCCGGCCCCGCCGCCCGACTACAAGCCCCGGCGGCCTCTGCGCGGGGGCTCCGGCGCGGGGCGGCGGGGGCGGCGCGAAGGCTGCTGGGACTTGGAGTCCGGCGGGGGGGGCGGCGCTGGGCCCGGCGGCGGTGCGGGGCCGCGGTGCGGGGCCGCGGTGCGGGGCCGCGGGGCCAAGTCAGCCCAGACTGGTGCAGCAGGAGCAGGGCAGCCCTGCCCGTCATAGCCTGGCCGGGCTCTCCTCAGGGAGGACCGGCACAGCAAACGCTCGGCTGCACCTGCCCTTGTTTCAGAAGCCAGGGTGACCCCATCGCCCCGCTTCGGCGAAAAAACCCTGGAAACCAAGAAAGAGAACAACGCTGAGATTTTTCTACAGCGTCATCTTACAGGACTATCAGTTGGTCTCCAGCTACATTCACGGGCTGGCAGGTGGAGGGGAACCAAAGTAGCAATTTCTGAATGAGCTAGCTTAGACAGCAGGGGGGAAACAAACAACCAACCCTACTCGAAGCGTTGTATTCTCTTTCTCTGACCCATTTCTGTAAGTTTCTGCTTTTCCGCCTACTGCGAAGCAGTGAAGACGACAAGCCGCGGCTGTGTGAGCAGAAGTTTGCTGGAGGACCCACAACCCAGCCTAGCGCCGGAGCTGCGAAGGGGCCGGGGCGATTTCCCAGCCGGCTGGCAGAGCGGGGGGTCTGAGGACTGGCAAGGTTTGTCAGCGTGACAGCTGAGAGCACAGCCAAACGTCTAAGAGTGGTGTTGAGGCGCGTCAGCAAGGCAGAAAACCAGCCTGAAATTCTGAGTGAGAAGTACACTAAGCTGCCTGTCAGACAAGGCTGTGTCTCCAAATCCTTCAGCGACTCCCCCTTCCTTAGGATTTTGGTAACATAAAAGTCACAAGACAAACCTACTACTGTTTTGCTAGTTTTTTCGTAGATCAGCTAAAGTAAATTCCATAAACCCAAACCTGGATAACCCAGAGTTAATAACTTAAGCCTTTTCGTGTCGAATTCTTACATCCAGCTCTGAGAAGCAGGAAAGTTAATGACAGGTGTTGTATGTAACAGGGACGGGGCTTTAGATCCGACAGGTACATAACACGTCATTAGCAACACAAAGGACTACCCAAACATTTCAGGCCTCAAGAAACTCTTACCTTTATCTTCCCGTCTGTCACCATCCACTCGAGTTGAGCCGCGGGCTCCTTACCTGAAAAGCCAAAATAAACTTCCATTAGTTCAGTAGCAAAGTAACAACACAAACCTCGACAGCATCTGTAGCTTTTAATCCAGCCTGATGGGTAATTTAACCAGTACTGCCAGGAAACGGCTAAAGCTGACAGGCTGAAACCAGACGTACCAATGAGATAAAACTTACGCTACTACAAACTTTGCAGCTCCGTCTGGCCTGAAGCTTCTCGGTCAGACTGAGTCGCCATTTTGTGAATAGAGCTTTTTCTATCAAAACTTTTAAACAAAGCCTCAGTTTTGTTCCATCTCTCCTGTGTCTTAGCCTGCCTGGGACTCTTGCTTTACAGCACAGATCCCGCAGCACAGTCAACTTGTCTTTGTATGTGTGTCCTTAGGCAGCTAATTCCTTCTCCCTGGCTTTTTGCTGGATCTGCTGCAGCAGCTCCCCTTTGAGTCGTTCATTGTGCTGAGGGGAAGCCGAGTGTAAGCAAAACTGGCTCTGTTAATGACTGTTTTTTCCTAAGAGCAGCAGGCTTAATGGCTTTAAAAAATTCTCTTTAATTTTATGTTTAATGAAAGATAAACTAAAAGTAACCGTGTTGAGAATACTGCTCACTTCTGAGAAGTTATTAGTTATTTATTGTGATTTTAAAGAAATGAAAGCAAGTATGTACTGTCAGGGAACAGCGACTTGTGTGGAAGTTGTGTTTCACTGATGGCAGTTCGAGTGCAGACCATGGGATTGCAAAGTGAAATCAAGTGGTTTGAAGCCAGAGAGTGCACAAACCACCCTTCCAGCCACCAGCGTGCATCTGTCTCCTCAGTGTTATTTTCAGTTGCCAAGGACTGGTATCTGTGCACAGTCCAGTAACTTTTTCCAAAGAAGTGCAGGTTCCTCTCTGTGCTAAATGCCCCCAAGAGCAGAAGATGCTCATTACAACCTTGGAGCAGTCCATTAGCAACATGATTATTGTTGCCTATCTCCATTGCATTATGGATATTTTGTACTGCAAGAGACTTCGAGTTGGTTCTAAAAGCATCTCAGCTGTGAAAACATGATCTGAAACAGTCTGCAGCTGCGGTGTCTGAGGCTTTCTCCTCTGAAAGGGGAGCAGATGAAACAATAAGGTACAGGCTGAGTCTTGTTCTGCTCAACAGATGCAGTGGGGCAGCAATTGTCACCATGACAGGGCCATCTCAAAGTACTTTGTGTAAATATTCAGCCCATAAACCGAATCGTCCACTAATTAAATGATAATAAACCAGGATTAAGTACAAGTTCTACACAAAAGTACCATTAACTGCAAAATTCCAAGCAACATTGAAACAGGCCAGTGGTTTGATCAAGAGGGAGCCAAAAAAACCCAAGAACAGATCTCACTACTCACTACAAGGCTGAAGCCTGCACTGCTTGCTCCAGCTAACCTCCCCAGGGGAGAAACAGAACTCCAAGATCCAAACACATCCTTTTAAAAACTGGAATTCAATAATAAATAATTTATAAATATTTGGGGTATCGGTTGTTACTGAAGGATTTCATTTTGGTTTCGTTGGGGGGGAACTCTGACTTTTGTTGATTTGTGAAAGAAATGAAAAGCCATCACCGAATTAGCATCACTAATAAATTGATCCACTATGCGATGACCGGAATATGTGGAAAAAACATTTCTTGCTCAACAGCTCCTCCTTTTGCTTACATGTAGCATGAAGCCACCAAGGCACAGGTTTTTTTTTCATGCATTGGCTACAGAAGCAAATAATCTGCTCATAAAAACATGTTTTCATTGTCTGTTCAGTATTATAATACACAGGAACTGGTATATGTTGCCTGATAAGGGGTAAAATGAGAAATTTTGGGGGGTCCAAGAGAAAAAAAGCAACATACAACTTTCATTCCTGGGCAATTTTCATACTACCCAGAATTAAAATACAGAAAGAGGTACTGGTAGAAGCACTCACCTTTTGTTAGCCTACACAGTTACCAAAACTGTCAGCATTATCATTTCTTGCTTGCAAAACCAATTCAGTTTGATTGTAAGAAGACTCATTTTTGTAAAAATGCTTATTACCAGGGTAACTTATATAATAGTAACAATAAAAAATTATTTCAGTTACTCTAGTTGCAAACTGAATTTACTATTATTTTACCCTGAGGATGAAGAGAGAATATATAATATTGAATGGGTCATCAGCTTTACTGGACAATTTTACTAACATGAAGCACTTAGTTTGATGGAAATTTCCTTGTAAAAGCACTACTAAAATCTGTAAAATTTCTATTATATAATATTGTCTGAGATGCTAAAGTGTGGAGTTTGTGTCTGTTATTATATACTGCATTCTGCTACCTATTTGAAAAGTCTTCTTGGGATTTTCAGATTCAAACAATGCTGTTAGGATGAATCAGAAGTGCACATCAAAGTAGCTTACTGCAGGTTAGTCCTTTCAATGCAGGTCAGAACACTAAAACCTGCATCCAAATATTCCCAGAAGCCTATAGAACCATCTCCCTTTTCTTCTGTTGGTATATAAAATCATAATAGAAAAAACAGCACCAATGGTAATTATAAAACTGTCTTTCTGCATGTCAGGAGTAAATGTGCAATGCAGTAGAATCTCTCATGCTTTGCTTTTCAGATGTTTTGAATAAATAAATTCTACAGTATTCAGGATGTTCTTTGCCCATGACAGACACAGCTCTCCAGAGGAATAACAGTGCAGCAATATTATAAACTGCTTCCCACAACAGTTTTGAAAACAGGTAAATAAAGTTTTAGTGTTTCTGCCAATTATTTTTATCCTTTTTTTCAATCTCACTTGATATGAACAACACTCTCTAATATTGTTTCCAGAATCTGATGTTGCAGCAAATGCCAAGCATTGCAGGTAAATTCTGCCTTCTCACTGCTAATCCCATGAGAAATCTTATTATAGGAATTTTGCTCATCTTGCATCTCCGCTGAAGAGGAACATTTGCAGATGTGGAATGAAAATAGCAATTTTCCACACAAGTTGTTCTTTTCTATTTTCCATGATTCTCAATTCCCATTCCTCATTACAGTACATCTTGGAGTGTAAAGTCTGATTTTCACTTATTTCATGGCAACATAAAGTGCCCTTAGTGTCAGGGAGAATTGAAGTCCCAGGATGCAGGGAGATTTCTGGGAGATGGAGTCATGTTTTAGCTGCCTTCTTAATTTAAAGGCAAGATTCTTCTATGAAGAAATGTGCACCATACCACAAACTGTCCTGTGATACACACAATCAAGAAAAGATGCCAATACTAGTTTCGCAGAATAATTTAACCAAGGGTTTATTTCAGAAGGAAATTCTGGATTCTGTCAACTTGCAGAACTTTGAATTACTGCAGTCTGGAATTGCAATAAAAATTTCACTATTATAGGTAAAATATAAACCAATCATTTAACAGTGAGCTCAAAAGCTGTCAAAAAGACAATCTGCAGCTGGAATAAGGAAGAGGGATGGGAAGAAGCTGATAGGAATGTGATGTGATTCTGGTTTCTGTAGTTATACATTTATGAGGTGTGCCAAATAGGTAAAAGCTTCACAAAGAAACTATAATACTGACAGTGACAATGAAATGGGAATGAAAAGCTGAAGCCCCACTCCCTTTGTGAGTCTTTGCCTTGGACCTTGGTGGGAGCATGATCCCAGAATTTTGATTCTGAGTCCACCTCTCAAGAGCATGAAATTCTTGGGAATTTTCACTGATTTTTTCTGAGGTTTCCCTGTTTAGGCCCTCTATATCATAAACATATAAACACATTCAAAACACATTTTTCTCTATCAGTTTCTAAAGAAGAACTCATGGAGAACTGGAGCATGACTGAAATATCACCAAAGCAGCCCAGCAGAAGACAATCCTGACTGCCAAAGCTGCTATTCATAGTATTCTTTAATGGAAATAGCAGCATAACTTTGCATGAGTACTGAGCAAAGATATATTTGGAAATGTTTCTAAAGTATTTTCGGGTGAATTAACGCATCACAGACTTAGCATGTTGATGAAGAACTCCAAGGTACACAAGGAAAATAAAAATATAAGCTAAGCAATTTAGAATTGCTTTGAATTAGCTACAAACTGACAGCATTCTTATTAAATCTTTCTCAGTTTTGAATATAAATTGACAAAAATAATCTACAAAGCAATCTCAATTTTCTTCTTCATTAATTTTTACTTGGTTTAGCATATGTTTCTTGTCTTTCTAGTAGACTATTTAAGATGCATTAAGCAAGACACTACAAATCTGATTTCTGCATTTCAATTTCTTGAATTTGTGCTTCTTTCAGATACATTTGTATACAAAACATTGTGGGCTGCATTCTGGGCTAGATCCTTAGGTCAGCCAAGTGAGGCTTTTACCAAAGCTGAGATGAGAGGGGAACTGAGGTTACAGGTGCCTTTTTTGATGACTCACTCTAAAACTAACATTAACTGTGGACTCAGCTGACAGCACAATTTAAAACATCTCAAGTTGTACTCAGTTCCATGACCCTTCAAAGAGGTTAGTTACAACCACAGTGAATTTCAAAGGTGCAGCAGGGATCCAACCTGACACTTTCCCTTCACCATACTCTCAATACAGCCTAAAAAATAAAGCCTTCTAAAAAGCATGAGAGAGATAACTCAGCTACTTCAGATTTCCTTGAGCAAGGCAGGTAAATGGGTTTTCTGACTGTTTTATAGCCCCTGAATGGCATGCAGCAGGCAGCATGTGTTCCTTTTGTCTCTGGGAATATGTGATTGATTCTCACATCCTGCTTCATTTTCATATGCAGCCGCAGGGACAGGCTCCTTTTACTCAGTTCAAAAGGGTCACTTGTTTTCTCAGATTGTGGTGATGGAGGTAGAGGAATACTCAAACAAGGATGGTGGAAGAATTTTATTTTTGGGGTATGGAGAATTTGTTAAGACTTTCCCTGTTGTTTAAATTCTATTGTTTGCATTCATGTCCAGTGCTTGAAGTTTGCTTGAAATGGGTCTGTTGATAAATGAAGATAAAAGATTCATCCCTCTAGAGCTGAAATGGGATATGTATTTTGGAAGCAGAAGGAGTAGGAAGAAACTCATACTTTCTCTAAAGAGCCATCACAGAAAACTGAAGGACCACTGCTGATGTCCACTGAATACAGCCATAGTCTTCTTCCAAGAGAAATGCAAAAGCCAGGAAAGATATACAAAAGTAATTTAATAAATAAAATAAAATCAGAAGTTAACTGTTAGGGAGGTTAGCAGAAGGCTTTTAAAAGATTCTGTGTTAGGCAATAGGGATATGCTGCTTAGAGGTGTTTAGATAATTACGTTCGACTGAATCACACAAGAAGTTTGGGTTCATAAGGATTGGGTCCAGTAAGGAAAGTGCTAATTCCCATTCACAGCTCCTACTCAAGGAAGTTTTAAGTGATATCTATTCTTCTTGTGTGTCTGCAGTGACAAACACACTTGTTTTTCTTTGTTCTCTGTCTTCTCACGGGCAGTATGTCTAGTGAGATCCAAACAGCATGGTTTGTACTAAAATAGCTGCATGGGTTTGTAACTTCAGCTGTCAGAACTGTCTCTCCTTCCTTCCCACTTTGTGAAATACAGATACCACAGCACCATCTGCTTCACCACAACACAGATTTGCCACAGAGGAGCTGTTTTTTAATGGGAAAAATCGCCTGACTATGAGAGAATTTTATTACTTTGTTTTAATTTTCTTTTGTATCTTCTTCCCATCCCCTGCCTCCAATTCCCACATGAGTCCTAGGTGTCCTGAGGCATCAGACTATGAAGCTGACACCAGATGGGGGAATGAGTTTCAAACAGCTGCGGGCTTCCCTACTGCTGCTTCCAGATACTGAGGATTCATTTCTGCACGTGCATGCGGAAAAAGCCGGTGCTGGCAAGACAATCCTAAATCCAGTTTTCTTCCCCTAGTCTCCACTGCTTTCAGCATTCTCACAGCTCACATTTGTCAGCCACAGTATCTGTTCAGGGAGGGCAGGAAGACTGGCAGCTGCCTTCAGCTGATGGAAAAGAAGTGAACAAAGGCTGAGAGAGCGTGCAGAAGGAACGGAATGCATTTACACGGGTCCCACTGCAGGAGGCTGCTTATCAGATGTTACAAACTGATGTATTTCTGGCTAATGGCTTCTCCAAAAACATTGTTCTCTGCTGACCTTTATGCTGAAATTGTAAGTCAAGACACCTACCCTGCCAAGTAAATTAATTTTAAACTAAAATACAGGGGAAAAAAGCTTCTTGCTCTATCATGAATCCATTATTAGCTACTGTATCTCCTGCTTTTTACCTTATTATCATTGCTGGTCACTATGGATTCCTCCAGAAGAACCAGTAAACCTGGTACATGACAAGACAAAACCCACAACTTGATTCAATATGGGAGTTGAGGACACTTAGCCAGTAACCTGATCAGTTATCTCCTTATATACAGGTTGTGTCTCTCAGTGGCCTGTGCAATATCCAATCCATTAGTAATGCTCCACAAATAAGGAACAGGGATTTGCACTTTTGATGGCTGACAGGATTAGTCACTGCTTCCTGCAAAAATACAGGAAGCAATAACCCAGCTATTCCAGCCCAATGGATCCTGCCTCTTCTGACTGTCAAACCCACTCACACTGACATGTTAGATCATGTTAGAGATCCCCTTGCAGAACTGAGACCCTGGCACCCAGAGAGAACAGAGTCCTTCCTTTCATCACCATCTCTGCTCTCGTTGCTGTTTTTCCAGCAGTGAAGGTTCAGCACCACAGACGAGGCTGGCACGCTGGAGTCCTGTGTGTCCCCAGGGGACAGCTCCTTCACTTCACAAGGCTACCAAACCCTGTGCTGTGGGGTCAAAGAGACACGTTTTACAATGGGCTCATCAAAGTCAGCAATGCCTGGCATCACTCTCCAACTGGGATGCTTTGGGAGCTGAAAAGTGTCCTGTCACCTTTTCCCCTTGCTAATGGGACTCTGCGCTCTGCAAGATCACAACACAGACACAGAAGATGTTGATGGAACTTGTTTGTTGCTGCCCACAGGACTTACGAAGCAGAGTTTTGCAGAAAATGGAAAGTGATGCTGTTTGCTGGAGGGAGGCCACATTATTTCACATGCATGTTATGTCCTGAGCTCTTGGTAGAGGAGGGAGGGGAAAGGTTTGCTCCCTTCCTCGATGCCCAGTCAATGTTTCTGCTGCAGTTCTGAAACTGTTCATCTCGAGCTTCCCCTTGTGCCCCTGCACTCTTGGTTCCACCTACCTCCTGGGTAGGTGCTGGGGTGGCTCAGGGAGGCCAGGGTGATTTCTGCTTCACTTGACCTGCTGCATAAAAGGGGCAGCAACCACACTCTGCACAGTCATCAGGAGTGACAGCACAAAGAAAAAGCACTCCTTCCTCCAGAGACTCAGAGCATTTCTCCTTGTGTAAGAAATGTACCTCAGGATAGGCAGATCAACTGAGCAGAGACAACTTAATGTTAGAATTAATCCTGTGCTTTACAAGTAAAAACCTGGTGACTGCATGCAGATAAAACAGTTTCTCCTTTCTGCTTCTTGCTTTAATGGGAAAAGTAAAGTATTGAAGAAATAATTTCACAGCTTGGCTCATCATTAACTAACGGCACTTCCTGTGTAAGAAATACATTGTGCTTTGGATTTGGTAATGGAACAGGAGATGGCTGATACACCTACATGAGAGAAACCAGGCTACAAGCCAAAATATGAGGTCTACTAGCAATGTTGCTCCCAGCCAGGAGCAACAAGAATTAATTTCTGAAGTCATATCTGGAAAGAAAAGCAAAATATCACATAAAATGCAGTATCTGTGGCTATGTGCATATTCATACCTTTCTTCTATTGCTTTTGTTCATCTGGTCTTTCTAGATCTGAAAATCCATAAAAGTCTTAACTCATAACTCTTTGGAAGTAAAATTAACTGTATTTGCAATCTAGCTCCTGTGTCAAAAATATAAGACCCCCACTTGAGCACTGAAAGTGCCTTTGAGTTTGGTGCCTTTTAAGGAGTTTCATTCAGCAAGAGATGGTTCAGTCGGTGCTCATGAAATAGTAGAACCACAGTGAAAAACTAAATGCCCATGTATTTTATTCCTGCAATGACTGTAACATGAGACCTATTTCACCCTTGTAAGTTTTCTATTTGAAGCTGCCAGGACCAAACAAGCACTCAAGAAATCTGCACTGCTGAGGTGTAATGAACAGTCTGAGAAATGCAAGATGGGAAGCTGATGCAGTGGCAGTAAATGTTGTCATGTAAAATGCAGGTTTGAGACACCATGCAAAGTTCCCATACAGTGAGTTTTAATTCAGAAGGTAAGAAGATGTATGAAAGCTCAAATACTTGCCTGGCAGAATCAATGGCATGTAATAAGGTCATTAACCCCATTAAAATGGGTTCTTAAAGGTCTGAGAAGTCTCACACTGACAAATATCAAGACAGGAGTGGCAGTACAAGAACCTCTCTGAAGAACTGAGAAACCCTCATTTTAAAAGAAGACATATACTTTAAACTTTGGCTAAATTGTGATGAAGTGAAGTAATATGTATTTGAGACTGCAGCTGCCAGCTTCTAAACCTGTTCTCTTACTTCCTTAAGGTTAATAAGTTCACTTTCTCTTTATTCCTCTATGATAGCAAGAGACATTTAATGAAGTCTTTGGTCTTCACATAGCTGAGTTCTGCTGAAAATATCTAAAATTAAAGGCTTTTTAACTGTGACCCTCCTGTGGAACAGCAGTTCAGCACAGAAATACTCTCCCTGACTTCAGCCTCTGCTATGTATGGCTCTCTTGAATTTATCTTAGGAATGTGTATGCCACTGGAATCAACAGGACTAGTTATAAGGGTAATGATACAACAGTTTGTGGTATTTGTTTCAATGCTGAGGACCTCACAGTTATCTGCCATTATAGCACAATGCAGAAAAAAGAAAATGTAAAGATCACTCAGGGAAAATAAACATCAGGGGCTGTACTCAAATGGCAAACGTTGATAAACTATGGAAAGACCTGAAGAAGGGTTTATAATAGTTCTTTCTTTACAAAACTCTTTTTTTTTGGTGTAAAACCACTTTCCTGGCCATGCCTTAAATAAACATAATTTGAAAGAACACAAAAGAGTCCTGCATTTAATGTATATAAGTGGAGAGCCTTATATGAATATGACAAGTGAATCCAATCTCTTCCATGAGATGCACATTTCGTAATGACTCATCCAGAGCCACTGGTATCATTTAACCACACCTAAATCTCTGCCTAATCCATTGCTTTCTGACAGAATCAGTGGCAGGATTATAGCTAAAATTCCTGTTTTGTGTACTCAGAACTCTCCCTTCCTGTAGCCCTTGGAAGCTGAGAGTATAGTGATAAATATCCTTCATTGGAAGCACACTCAGTGACTGAATTCAGCGTGTGAAGAGAAGCAGGAGATCAACAACTATTACATTTATATTACCAACATGGAGGAGGATTTCAACATATAAGTAACAATGAGACAAAAGATGGATAATACTGCTCTCTGCTTTCAAGATGGACTTTGTTTCCTCTCATGGTATTTTACAGAGGTTCTCTAGGGTTATATCCGGAATGAGGGAAAGGTGTCTGAAAGGATTTAATTTATATTTAAAATAAGATCCAGTATGTCATCCAGACAGGAAAGCAAGCCAGGGATGAATGCTTGGTATAAAAATTTATTAAACATTAAGTAGGCTTTAATAATAAGTCTGTGAAATCTAGAAACAATAGGTCTCTTTGGAGTGACAGAGTCCTATTTTTATGGTGCTTTGATAGGTGGGAAGGTCATAAAGAGTTGTGTATGAGGCAGGAATTAAAAATGTAATTGAACACGGTTCGTAAATCCATGAGGTTTCCAAAATTACAGTCTAGATACTAATTCCTGCTGGGAAATGTTTCTTTTGAGCCAGGCTGTAAAGGTTAATAGTAAATATGATACTACATCTACCAGTCTGTGGTTTATTTTTCTTCTAAGATGTGACTTACCACTGACCTGGTGTTATCCATCATTTGGTGATTATGTCTGCATTGCTCACTAAAAACTGTTCTTCTCTTTTTTGATTAAATTAGACTGTGAGCTCAGATTTTGATTTATATGGAGTAATGTTGCCTCATTCTTCCAGGACTGAAAATGTCCTCATTTAAGATCAGATCAGAAGATGGGATGAAAGCCTTTTGTAATTTTGAAAGGAATCAGTCTTTTTAGGCCAGTAACTACGTTTCTGTTATTAATCATAAATATGGATATGCATAAAAGAAGATACTTTTACATCTCTACTGAAATTCTGAAAATTCTACATTGACAAATGACTATCAATAAGGGAGGGATATAAAGAGAAAAGCAAAGAGAAATGTTAAAAAACAGACCTTCTGGCTCGAAGACCCACTGCTTTCTCCACTTGCAACTATGAAGGAGCACTGGGGGAGCTGAGGCAGATCAAAGGTTAAAACTCAAGAATTCCAGTTCTTATTATTGTTTAGCAAATAACTGTCTCATATGGAATGAAGCATCCACCTTTTAGGTATATATATGCACAAGATAGCATCCCTCTTGTAGTGCTTGATTACACTGAGAATAAAGCTCCAGAACAGAAGCCTCTTTGCTGATCCATACAGGAGGTCTTGTGATGGTACAAAATAGTTTTCAAAAGAACTTGAGAAATTTCACACAAAACAGAATTTGACAGGAGTACTGTTGAAGCTGTTACAGTGAAAATTTCACAGCAGAAGAAATACCCAATTAACATTATTGTACCACTAGTACAATACATACTGCTCTGACACTTGTGTGTGAACACAAGTGTGGAATAAATTGCATACACTGGTTTTGCATTGTTTTAAATTATAAGGATATATTTATTTTCCCGTTTTTTTCCTCCTGTTTCTAGAATAGTTCTAATTATCCCTCAGATTTTACTTTTGTCAGTGATGATTTGGGAATTACACTGGTAATAAATTCCTGTTTCTTATGCCATAGTCCTAGAGAAACCAGGACACATGTAAAAAAAAGAAGTATCTAAATAAATATAATTCATATAGAGGAAAAGGTCTGAATCTCTGTCAAAATAATACGAATAAAGAAGCATCACTACCGATTATCTTGACAGTGCAGAAACACAGAAGCCTTGTTTTCTAATAAAAACCACAAAGAGTAAGAGGAATCTGCCTGACATTCTCACTCACAATTGATCAATTTCATTTCTCAGAAGGTACAGGAATAAAATATAAGGTGGATCCACTTTTCTGGTAGGTGCTTCTGTGAAGTGTAGATGGCCAGAGCTAACTTAAAGAAGCTATCTGAAGGTTTCAAATGAATGACTCCTGGAGAACAATAAACAGTAACAGAGTTAATCAAAATACCTACTTCTGTGTATCTTAGCCTTCTGATTTTATAAATCTTCTTATGTAAAAGACCAGATGAAAAGCAGATGCAGTCAGATAAATTAATGCACGTGGAGAAGATACAAATCTTATGTATTTGGGTTCTTTGTAGACAATTTAAACATTGTTTATAGATGTTAAGGCTTCCTTTTTAAATGAAAAACCTTCTAGGCTTCTGGCTGGGGAAATTAATTCTGAACATAAACTGCTGCACTCTGCAATTTCCACTGTCTTACTCTCAAACCTGCAAATCTCTTTCACATAGGACATTATTCTTCAATCCACAAATAAACAATTTCACTCCATCCTAATCAGCCTTTACAACAAGCTTCTTTCCCTTCATGTGTCGCAGTGGAAACTAAGTTTGAGAAAGACTTCTGCACAAAGGTGAAGGGTCTCTGCTCGGAGTTCATTTACAGTTCTAATGAGCTAATGTGAATGTCTTAAAGCAGAAACTGTTTTTTTCCTGCTGATTTCTCTTCCAAAACACAGGACTAATTCTAACATTTCTGCTCAGTCCATCTTCCTGGTCTGAGGTGCATTTATTGCAGCTAAAGGGCAGCAAAAACCCAGTTTCATCAACATCTTCTGAGCCTCCATTTTGCTCTGGCAGAGCACAATCTCATTAGCATTGTGAGAGGAAAAGGTGACAGGACACACTCTGTGTCCCAAAGCATCCCGGTGGGAGAGCAATGACAGGCATTGCTGATCTTTAAGGTCCCTTCCAACCTAAACCTTTCTATGATTCTACGAGTGTGATGAGCCCATTGTAAAACGTGTCTCTCTGATCCCACAGCACAGGGTTTGGTAGCCCTGTGAGGTGAAGGAGCTGTCCCCTGGGGACACACAGGACTCCAGCGTGCCAGCCTCGTCTGTGGTGCTGAACCTTCACTGCTGGAAAAACAGCAACGAGAGCAGAGATGGTGATGAAAGGAAGGACTCGGTTCGCTCTGGGTGCCAGGGTCTCAGTTCTGTAAGGGGATCTCTAACATGTCAGTGTGAGTGGGTTTGACAGTCAGAAGAGGCAGGATCCATTGGGCTGGAATAGCTGGGTTATTGCTTCCTGTATTTTTGTAGGAAGCAGTGACTAATCCTGTCAGCCATCAAAAGTGCAAATCCCTGCTCCTTATTTGTGGAGCATTGCTTATCAACCTCTTTTCTCTCTGTCAAGTAGATTACATCCCAGGATAGTGAAGTTGCAGGGTTTGCTGTTTCCTTCCAGTCTTTCCTTGACCTGTCCCTACTCCCACTTTCAGAGCTGTGTGAGGATGTTCACTTCTCTACTTCCTAGGAGTCAGCAATCAAGAAACAAACTGTTTCCTGAGTCCTCTGTTGTCTTTCCAGCTCCTCTTATAGTAGATTAAATTTCAACTAAAAATAGTTTTCTGCCCTCTGAAGGGCACCCATGAGGCAGTCTGGGCTAATACCTTAGTAGAAGAGAATCTTCTAGCCATCTTCCCATTATTATAAGTAATTTCACCACCTTTTTCCTTTCAGAGGTACACGGAATATTCTTCCTTATAGTAATAAACACCAGAGATTGAAACAGAATTTTTAAAGTGTAAAGATAAGAGAAAATGTATTTTAGATAAAATTAGAAATAGGTTTAATTTGATTACATTGACAAAATCTTTTTTGGATTAAATTCTAGATAAAGCACATACAGGCAGATTGATGGTGGCCTTTTGGAGGAAAGTATGTCCAAATAAGGATGGATTTTTCACTTTTCCAGTGTTTTCTCCTTGCATTTTCTTCACTTTTTACATCATGTATTCAAATACAAGCAGATTTTTACCAACTAAAATTTAACTGAAAGAAATTAAGTACCCAAATGACCATGACATTTGTACTCCAGTGTCTATAGCTCAAAGCTGTTTAGATATGTAAGATGTCTACAAGGCAAATGGGAGTGATGTATTAAATATCTTGGTGACTCTAATTTCCCTTTCTCATCCTGCCAAATTGTTCATGTCCACAATTGTGGATGTGTGCTAAATTCCTCAGATGGCCCGTTCACTTGAGCACAGTTATGCACATCAAGGAACAAATACCTCTGCCTCGGGTTTGATGAAGCAAGGAAGAATCTATGCTAAGATGACAATAGTCTACAAAATTAAATGAAAAAATGCTGAAAAAATGAGAAAGACAGTCACAAATTTTATTCCACTAAAAAGACCTGTGCCTAGACAGAAAGAAAAGAGAGTGTTTCTTAAGCAACTACTGAAAAGCTGTAATGCTTCCTAGTATTGTAATTCCTCTGGAGACCTCTCTGCCACAGTCAGAGGATGCACTGAGTCTTCCCAAATCTGCCGTTTCAAAGGATCACTTACACAGGGCACAAATTCTTTTTCCCCCGTAACGCTTTTAAATAATTACCTGATGCCTGGAGAGAACGTATTATTAGATTTTACTGGGGATTTTCTCTTCTCACAGCTAATTTGTGCTTCACTCACCGAGCCTGTGGCGAAATGGCGGGCGCCGGTTGCCTGGAGCAGAGAGGGGCTGCGTTACCTCAGAGGGCAGGTGCTGCTGGCTGCCCGGGACAGGGGAAGAGAAGGGAAGCAGCAGCACAGGGAGAGCTGTGGGATGGTAGCCATGGGTGGCCTGGCAGAGAGGCTGAGGGGGCTGTGGGGGGCTGGGGAGTAGCTGAGATGTGAGTTGAGTTGAGGGGCTGGCGGGAAGGCTGAGATGTGAGGCTGGCAGGAAGGCTGAGTTGATTCGAGGGGCTGGCGGGAAGGCTGAGGAGACGCGAGGGGCTGTCATCCCCTCACATCTCCGTGACAAGCTGTGGCAAGATGTGGGACAGGTGCTGAGGAGACTTTGCACAGCTGCCCTTCTCCCCTCGTTTGTAACGAAAAGATGAGATCCCAGCTAAGTTGTTGGGGTTGGTTTGTTTGTTTTGGTTTTTTCTTTTTTCTTTCCTTTGGGTTTGTTTTATGGCAACCAGCACTTAGCGGCTCCTGTTTGCCCTTTCAAGGTACGGATCAAGGGCTCCTGCCTTGCAGGGACACAGCGTCCCTCAGCAGCCAACTGGCAGGGCTTTTTGCTCAGAGCAGGGCTGGGTACCCAGGTGATGGCTGGATGATGAGCTGTACTCAGCTGAGATACTGAATTGGGCTTTTAGAACTTTTTTTTGGGTGGTAAAAGCTTCAGATAAGCTTTAGATGCCACAAGTGAAATTAAAGTCGATGTGAGTGAGAAGTCATTATTCTTGGCCAGGAAGGGGCACCCATTTTGTTAACTACTTGCAGTAGTGATCAGAAGATTAAATCACTGAGCTCATCCTTTCATCTTGAGTATTTCCTTTAAAAAACAATTTTTAATTCCTTGTCTTTCCTCTGGAAAAACAGCTCCTTGGACCTCACCCTATGCTAATTTATCTTGCAGAGAAATCGTGTACAGTGCACCAGTTCAGGTGGATTCTTAGCCCTTGCTTAAGTATGTGTTGACACCTGGGAGAGAGAACCAAACACTCAGCTATTATCCTTTTGATGCTCTGGAAGTGGAATGTTCTTTTGCATAATCAAAGCCCAGTGCACTGTTTCCTGTGGTTTCAGGCATAGATGGGGAAGTGTTTCATGCTGCAATGATTTAAAATTAAATGTTGCCTCCCTGAAGAGCCCTTTTTGTCTTTTTTTTTTGCAACTGTGCTATGTCCTGAAGGCTTGGGGATTCCCTCAGTGCCTGTGACAGAATCAGGCAGCTGAGTGTCTTCCTGGAAAAAGGATGGAGCATATTGGGACTGCAGCTGTTGCCATCCTAAGCCTACATATAGGAGCCCTCTACTCCACATACATGTGGGACACAACTGTATTTGCTGGCAGCACAACTGATGTTTGCAGTAGCTTTTTGTCATCTATCAAGACTCAGTTTCTGCAGGAGTACTTGGGAGTCAGCTTCAGATTTCTGAATTACAAGTGGAATTTAATTGAAGTGTGTCACTGAAATGTTTACTCAGTGTTCACCAGAGGTTCATATGCCTCTAATCTGAATGAGGAGGAGAGAAGACACAAGAGAAGATGGCACTGCAGGGAGATGTCATGTCCCTGACCAGTCCTAATGGAAAGTCCCCAATTCTCATCCTATGCCACTGTGCTGTGGTGTCACTTTTAGCAGGGTGTTCTGATGTAACTTTCTGTATACATAACCAAGAAGTATGATTTTGGAACAATATACAGAATAAACAAGCTGGTTGAGAAAGTGCACTTTTTCTTTTTCTTTTTTTTCTCAAGTCTTACATTAATAAATTCTTCCATAGTGTTTGACAGGCCCCTGCTTGTTATGACTGCCATTGTGCATATAATCCCAGTTTAATCAGCTCCTAGCTCCATGCTGGGCATTCAGCTCTGCAACCTGGAGCTGTGGCTTTGGATCTGTACGATTCCAGATTTTAAAATCCTTTAGGCAGCTTCTCCTTTCGTGTCATAGTTCCATTACACCTGAAGCAAGATCAGTTACATGTTGAGTGACACCACAGCATGGGCAACACTAGGGAGAAGAACTGAAACTAATAAGCATCGTTACCAGCTTAGAGAACCCAGAGGGTGGAAGCAGAGCTCAGAAGCTTAGTGCAAGAACATGTTGCTTCCCTTATCTTGTCTACTCCTGAATGAGCCATCCTCAGTTCAGAAAGGGACATGGAAGCCTGCCAGGGGAAGGAGCAAGGCACAGCCTGGAGCTGGAAAATGTGCTGAATCTGAACCACACGTAGAGGAGAACCCCTGTGCTGGGTGAGGCACCAGACATGCAAGGACTGTCACAGCAGACTGTCCCACTGCGTGCTTTTCATACTACTGGGACAAGGGTGGGCAGAAGAAAGTTGCTTTGCTGGAGTTTGCTGTGGGTCACTCACTGCTCTTCACAACTGACATGCTTAACTGTGCAACTTTTATGAAATGCGTAGTTTGTGACATATGAAATGTTATGATATCATCTGACTTCAGGTTGAAATAGCCTGTGCCTAATCTTCCTGGGCCAACTATGCATATTTCTTGTGCTTTTGGTGATCACTGCCTTCAATAATTTTCACTTAAAGATCTGTGTTGATGTAGAATTTTTTAAGTTCCTGAACTGGTCTAACCAGTTTGGGGAAGCATGCTGGGAGATCCTATGACTCTTGCAGACAACAATGTAATAATTAAAATATGTTATTTGCATTACAAACAGCAGTTAAGTCAAGCCCCTGAAATCTGGAGCCAAGACACATTCCTCATCAAGATACTTTCCTCCTCTAATTGTTACGTGGTGTCATATAGCCTGATTACAGGTGTGATACTGCTCCAGATAAACCTGTCTGGTGCCTGGATTTATGGAGACTCATGCCAAATACTTTACACCGTGCAGAACCAAGACTTTCTAAGGATTAAGCTGTTTTATAGGGAATTTTTCTCCTTTCCAAGAACAGTAACTGATGTTCTGTAGGTTTTTTTGCTCAGTTTCTTTCTCTGTGCTGTGAAGCTGGTGCTCAGGTGTCCTGAGGACACAGACTGACTATAAGAGGCTGTAGGTGTGCAAAGGAGGAGGTTGTCACCACCAACCGTGACCATGTTACTTGCCCCGTGGTGTGGCTCTGGAGCAGGTTGATCTCCTCTTTGCCTGGGCTGCCTTGGCTTGCCCAGCCTCCCATCACCTTGCTGCCTTTGAAATATAGTTCCATCCCATCCTTTCCTCCCCTGCAGTTGTGTGGTTGGGCTGTGTGCAGACTTGGATGCTGGCACACCTTTGTCCTAGGAGGCCTGACTAGTTCCCTGGGGTACCCACCTTGCCAGCACGAGGGAGGGGGCAGGAACAACCCTCTCAAGTCCAGATTATGGACTTGAAGCTGCAGCCAGAATGCACATACAGATGCTGGCTGTCATGGTGAGCTTTAGAAGGCTGCCTCCCCAGTCTCTTAATAATTCATTGTCAGCGTTCCTTCTTTCCACTCTTTCCAAACAGTGCTGGAGCCAAAAGGGATCAAACAAACTCAAGCACACTATTACGACAAAAGAAACTTGCCTATGCCTTGCTTTGTGTGGATCCAGACAGATGGAATAGGTTAGAGAGAGCTCTTCTGAACACCTTGACTTTCTGCTTAGGTTATTTACCAGCATCTTAATTTTAATTGGGCAGTTTAATGACTTACCACAGTATGTAGTTGTGAGGCAGGGACAATTCAGGCATTTTTAGCTCAGTCTTCTACGGAAATGAAGCTTATTTTCTTTCATTACCTCTATCTCTTTATACATCCACATACCATACATTTTAATCCATGACCAATTTCATTTAAATCTGGAAAAAAATAAAATAAAAAACCCCACTGAAATTAAAGATACACATTTTGACAAAATAAATGTTCTAGAAGAGAAAAGCAGCATTATTACATAGTCCTCACTAGACAGCAGATGAGCCACTCAGAAGACAGCCTTTCTCAAGCCAAATGCAGAGCAAATGCCTGAGTATGGGTTTACACCTAAATAGACATCAGAGGATCCTATTATAAGGCATGAAATAATAGGAGAAAAACCCCTTATTTCTGCTTGTGGAGCAGATCTGCTCAATCTATATAAACCAAAAGTTGCCACTTTTCCATATTGGGAACCTCACTGAACTTAAAAAAAGGCAGGCTGGTGATTCCCTCTGGAGTTGTGGTAATTGGAATGTTTCAGGTTAGCTTTAATTCACGTTCCCCATGCTAGGAAGAATTATTGCTGTGTCACTGTAGGACTTTTATAGGGTTGTGTTTTAATTTGTTTGGTTGGAAATCACAATGAGAAGCAGTAAAAAGAGGTTTTCAAACTTAATTGTGTAGGCAACATGATCAAGAGACCTGAAAACAAGGGACCAGCCTGTCTGGGGCAGAGTTCTACCCAGGAGAGTCTCTTTCCTGCTCTTTAGAATAAGTTCTTGGGGAAAAAATAAAAAAAAGAAAGAAAAGAAAAAAAACCCCAACCAAATATTCTCCATGCATCTGAAGTCATTGACCACAGCATCTCACCAAGTGTAGGTTTGGTTTTTTTATCTTGAAGATTAATTATGTTTCTTCTCTGTGTGGTGAAAAGTACCTTAAAAAACATAGGATAGAAGTGCCTTAAAAATTAGGCATTTCAGGCAAATTGTTTGTTCTGAGTGAAGCTATATACATCTGATTACCAACTGTGAAAGGTACTCACGAGTTCTTATTTCCCCTTGAGGCAGAAGCTGGGAAAACAGCTGGAGTGGCTGCTCAGAAAGCGAGGAGGATGCCTGGGGGCTTTGCATACCCATGGCCAAGACCTGCTTGCAGCATCACGTTGGGAACGGATTCTACTTACCCCAACGTTTTATTGTTGTGAAATCACCTGATCTTCTGCTCTATCACCTCACTCTTTCACAGTGGCTCTCAGCTGCCAGGTACAAACCTTTTGAAGCTCTTAGAACTCAAGCAAACCCACACAAGTCTCACTTCCTGCATGGATTCATCTTGGGGAATTTGTTCTGGAGAAAACTGGTGGAGAATTATCAAAGCGGACAAAAACATCTGTACAGTTTTGAACTTGAGAGCATCAGAAGGATCCACCTGAGTCTTCCTGGCTTATATGTAAATGTTTTCCAGAGATGATTCAGAGAGCACCAAGGCAGCCCTGCCTCTGGCTGCCCTGGTAATCAGTGCTCTGCCAGTGCATCTTGCCAAAGGACTCAGGAAGGTACCAATCCACCTTGCAGGGAAGGTGAGTAACGTGAAGCAGGGATGCTGGCTTACTGAGAACATGGGCCCTGTGGTCTTCTCCTGTGTATACATTGTTTTTCACCAACATTTTCATGGAGGAAACCTAAAAAACTCCCTGTTCCAGCCCAGATCTCCATACTCCATTGAAATATGTAGCTGAAAATACAGGTAGAAGCTCTTGAGATAATACACAGCAGTACTCCGGGGCAATTATATTTCATATCTGATGAGCCCATTCTCTAGATTGTAACACAGGTTATATCTTCTAGGTATAGTAGTTTGTTCAGCTCAGGAGATGCACTCTTGTGGCAGATCCTTGCTCTTCAAGAGATAAGTAGGGCGTGGGGCACACTGACTGCCAGGGGCAGTGGTTTGCCATTTCTGAATAATCTATGGAAAAGTGGACAGTTTTAAAACAGAAAACTTCATTTTGTTGAAAACTATGGTGAAAATAAAAATTGAGGTCGTAGGTCATCATTTCCTAATAGGTCAGCTCAGGGTGTGTTTGGTAAGGAAGGGAAGGAAGAAGGTGAGGCTCAGATGCCTTAGACCTTGCTCGTGGCATGTTCTCCCAAAATTAAGCTGACTCATATTTGGAAATGATTTGGCTGCAGGCAGATAGTTTAGAACATAATGTATTATGCAGATTTTTACCTAATTTACTTGTCCAATTAGATAATTAAAAGGCCTCAAGCATTTGTGGCCTGGTTTTATTTTGCAGCATTTTAAAGAAAAACTCACCATCTTTTCCTGGCAGAAATCTTGTCCCCAAATTCTGTCCTCCCTGGGGTTTCTGGATGAAGATGACTGAGGTGTGTACATGGGGCTAGAAGATACCAATGCAGAGAAAACAAGGAAGTGTCTGGAAGTGGCATTAATCAGAAGTTGCAGGAGGTGGTGCCTTCACTGGAGACTTTTCTGTGACATAAATTGGGATGCATTTTTGTGGCTACTTAACTCTGACACCAGATTTTTGCATTGACATGAAGTGGCAGCTTGTAGAACTTGGGCAGCCTGCTTTGTCCCGCAGCAGCAGAGATATTTTTTGAGAGTCGAAATCAGGGAAGGCACTAGTTGTAAACCTTTTGTGCTGATTGTCCTCCATAATATTTCAGCCTTCTCTGTGCCTCCCTACCTGCAGTTTTTCACCTTTGACTTTCTACAAATTATCAAATGAATGCTGTCAGGAGAGTGCAGTACCGAGCCAGACTGGGGCTGTCCTTGTTGCATTATGCAGAGAGCTCTGACCAGAGGAGTTTGTAGCAATAGGGAAAAAGGGCGGGGTAAGCAGGCCACACTCTGTAATTGAGGATCAAAGCTCATTGTTTCTGCTTCTCAATCTGTATAGGAGCTGTTCAGCTGCAGAAGTCAGAAGTGCCAGGAAGCATCTCTCACCTAGACATTTTGGCATCAGGGAGAAGTGAAAAGGTAAGTTCTTTTTTCAAAATATTTTTTTTTTTTTGGTAAGAAGTCTTTACTCCAAGTAGCTTGGCAATACATTGGATGGTGAGAGGTGTAGGTTTAAACTAGAGTTAGTAAAACAATGCAAGAAGTGTACAGAAATGCAACAGATTTAGTAAGGATACTATTAAAAATAGCTAACAACAATTCTTAACTACAGAAGCATTATCTAGCTTATCTCACCTGTTGGGCAGAACAGAGGTGGGAAAGCTATGGAAGTAAAATGGAAAAGGTGAGGCAATATTTTCTTTCTAAAAACTTTGGGATAAAATCCTCCTCTATACAGATCTGGGAAGTTGTATTTAATTTCTTTGAAATGAGGGTTTTTTTCCACAGATCTTGATCCCACCAGAAGTTTTTAACTTTCCAATTAAATATGGGGAATCCCAGTTTTTGTTTTGTCTCCTCTTATTTATCAAATGACAGGAAGCCTCAGTAAACAATATAGTCCTGTTTTCCCTTCTTCAGTTCTGTATTCCTGTAACTATATAATGTAACACACAATAATCACTAGCATTAATTTGAACACAAAGCTTTAAGATAAATGTGTATGTTTTCATTCTGGCAACAGGTCAATTCAACCTGTGTCACAGAAGAAGCTGGATAATCACTACATAGTTTCCTTTTACTGGATTTCTGGTTGTGTGGTACCCTGCATCCTCCCAATTTGCATTCCAGCAGCAACTGAAGCTTCTGACATAAAAATGAGTCTGTAGTAGCACCAATCAGACTTCTAGCCAAATTCTGTGTCAAAATCCATGAGCGGTTTTGGAGAGAGGGCCTGAAGTGCTTTTTACATTAAGCCATTTCAACAGAGCCTTAAATAATCCAGGGTAGAGCAAAGTTAGGAAAGTAGAATTTGGCTTGGAGAACAGAATTGCAACAACTATTGGGTAATTGATTTGTGGGGAAAGAAGAGATACTGTGGAGCCTTGTTGGTAAAGGATGATGCCCAGTAGAGAGTGGTCAACATTGAACTATTGGGTTTAGAACTGAAGTTAGTGAAGGCAGAAGGAATAAGAATGAAGCCTTTTATGGGATGTGGTGAAAGAATGACTGATGTTAATCTGTTACCATCTGATCCTATTTTATGCTTTAAAAGGTATTTGGCATTTTAGATCTCTTGTGTTTTTAAAATACCATTTACTAAAAATGATCAGTATCAGCAAACTGAGTAGCATGGAGCTGCTGCCCATACAATGTCTTTATAAGGTTTTATGCCTTAATTATTTATTTTATTTTTAAGGTTTCTGTTTCTACTAACGATCCTTTACTGTAACAGGGAAGGCTTTCAGAAGCAGCGGGAAGCTGGAGATGGATATTAAAGGCATGAAGAACTATCTCTATTGGCTGTACTGCCAGTTTGAACTAATCACCTGCAGCTATCTCATGGAGCCCTGGGAAAAACTGCTCTTCTACACTTTCAACATGACTCTGCTAGTTACAGTGTTATACACTGCCTACACCTTTGTCCCTGGCCACATTAGCACAGCTTTTCAGTTCTTCTTGCACTTATTTGGAAACCAACATGAAAATACTGTTTCTATTGTGCAGTAACATTTGCAACCTGACGCTGACTTTTGGATCCAACAAAACACTCCATTTTTGTTTAGGAGTAGGTTCAGAGCATGTGCAAACACTGTTTTATTCTGTAGTATCTCTTAAAATTCTTCTGTGTTCTGGGACTCTCTAACAACAAGTTATTTTCCAAAACAATGCCAATCAGTCCTTGTTTTTATCTTTTGACTGACTGCTTCTTAAAGAACTTTCATTTTTAAGGACTGGCTGCAGTGACAAAGCTGGGTTTGTTACAGAAGCAACTGTGCTGCCTATTTTGTGGAGAGCTGCTTGGCTGTGGAGAGTTTTCATCTTGAGAAATTCTATGGCACACATTTGTTCTTGTCTGCCATAGCTTTGCTGGCAGGAGAGATGTGTGTATGAAAGGTTTTGCACAGTACTATACAACTATAAGCTGCTTCTCTGAGCTTGGTATGTATGTATTTATAGAATGCTTTTATTATTTATTTCGTTTCCTCAGTTATTTAATCCAATTAATTACTGGAATGGTTCATTGTCATTATGCAAATAATGCAGTTGATTTAGTAGAAATAAGGGGATATACATCAATGAAAATGTGTAATAAAATTCTATTTTTCTTGGACTTTAAAAACCACAATTTTTACTTTACTTTTAGAAGACTGGTAAAGCGTGCATATCATATACAGAACATGAAACTACATATTCAGTTGTGGTAGGGACATTTCATCTGAAAAGCAACTAAAACTACCTAAAATGTCTCTTTTTGTCCTAAACTCCTTATTCCCCCTCTCTTTTTCTCTTTTTATCCTCTACCTGTTGAGTAGCGTCTTAAACATGAACTTTCGAGACTACAGACTTGGTAACTAATGAGCTGGACACTTTGTAGTTGGGTTTGTTTCCAAGCCCACTTTTTTTTTTTTTTTTTAAGCTTCAGCTGCAGAAACACAGGATGCCTGAGCTGCCCACTTGCTAGAGAGGACATTGACCCCAGCTGGACAGAGATAAAGTAGCAAGGCAGTTAACTTGGAAACTTGAATCCATGTTTGCATCATCCCAGGAAAAGAAGGAGGAGTAGCAGGGCACATACAGAGTAACATAAATCCAACTTTGCTCCTACCCACCCTGAGGTGAGTTTTCTTACACTTTTCCACTGTCGAGATTCCCCTGGCATGTCCTGTCCTTCAAGAGAGTAGGATGTCATCAGTAAGTGGCAATCAAATGACTTACGAAATGAGATTTGGTCATAGACCAAATAAAGCAAAGTGAAGACACTAATTATGGTATTTGTCATTGTAACATGGGAGTCAGTCACTTTCCCAATTTACAATTAGGGGAAAGTAAGATAGGATATGGAAATAGTTTCTTTGGAAAAACGGGGACAGGTGAGCTTAAACTTAGAACTCTTCTGATGGTACCCAAGGAATCTCAAGTTTTTTAAACAAAATCTTCATTTTGATGTTTCAGGTTAGAATCCAATTGTATGTTTTATTAGAGTAATTTAATTACTAAAATAGTAAATATCTTGCATTTGCTCCTTGCAGCTTTCATGCTCAGTACGTAGGCTGCACTTACCGACATTTAGAAACAGAAGAGTGAAACACAGTGTTTTAGTGATGTCCATTATTAAACTATGTATGAAGACAGTATTTTTGGTGTTAACCTGTCAGTCTCTCCTGTGGATATGTAAATGCAGTGTTTCACATTACTCATGCTGGAGAGACATGCACGTACTGTGCTACATCCTGGGAAGAAAGCTCAGTAGATAAGGAGGCCACCACAGCGATGTTTACACTAAACTCCAGCAGAAGACTTTACTCCTACATCAGAAGTGTTTGTTGACATTGGGGAGTCTGACCTCAGACTGCAGCCGTGGCAACTCTTCCCCTGGGCTTGGTTTTGTTTACTGCTTCCCTTGCCCCGCCTCTCCGGCGCAAAGAAATGCACTCCATGTTTTTTTGTGGTTGCCTGAGGTGCCTGCTGCCTCTTTTGCAACAGCCGGCGCAGGATGGTGGCTGCCGAGCTGTCCCCTCTGCTTGTGGCAGACCCTGCAGGGACCATCTCCTCTGCTGGTGGCAGCGCTGCTGGTGGCATCACTGCTGGTGGCATCACTGCTGGTGGCAGCGCTTCCCGGGCCATTCTGCGACAGCGCAGGTCCCAGCTCAGCTGTGTGAACCAGGGAGGGCCAGAGAAGCACCAAAAAGCAGAGAAGGAAACAAAGCACCAAGTGGCAGCTGAAAAAAAACCAACCCTGGCTTCTTCATTAACTCGACTCATTACGGTCTTTCCCCTGCGTGTCACCAAGGCTCTCATTGAGAGAACAGGATTTCAAACATTCTATGCAAACTCCACCTTGCAATTTCAGTTTCAAAACACAACCTGCCTGGGCAAGTTTCCCGCTGGGAGCTGCACTCTGACCAGCAGCAGGAGGTGTTGGGTTGATGGAACAAGGCCATGGCTCCAGACATGTGCTAGCGTCAGGTCTGTGCACGCTCACCTGGCAGGGCTAATGTGATCCAGCTCAGGCACTGGTCTAATTTGGTGTCTGTTGAGGTAGCCATGCACTCGATACAGTGTTTATCCCAGCTGTGTGAGAGCAAATGCTATCCCACATGGAATCAAGGTGACTGCACCAGCCTGCTGCAATGCTTGTCAAGATGTTTTCAGCCAGTCAGCAGAGTTTGCACTGGTTTGTCCAGCCTGAAGTGACTGGCCACAACATTTCTGTTTTAAACCTGCTGATAACTGTTGCAAATCTAGATTTACTATAGCAGAGCTGAAGCAGAAAGTATTTCTAGAGGGACAGCAAATGGAATATTCCCTGCAATTCCCACCTTCTCTGAGGACACCTGCACCAAGTGCAGTTCCCAGGGACTTCTTGTTAGCAGCAGTAACATTTCCATCCCTCTGCCTAAGCTTCTTGTACAATCAAGTACATGCAAATTTGCTTGGACAAACCTTTTGGCATAGACAAGCCATCCATTTGCAGACTGTTTTTGCACAGGGACACTCATAAACCCAGAGTCTACCTGAGTTGGAGGTTGGTTGTGAGACACTGGGATGGCTGGTTTGTCTCCCAAACCTTATCAGAGGACCTGCTTGCTTGCTTAGCAAGACACTGTCAAATCTCCAACACCAATGCCTGCTGCACTAGACACCTTCCAGTTCCACACACGTGTTGTCCACTGTATGTGCAGGCCCTTTGGGTGTGCATGGCAGCAGAGATGGATGGTTGCAGTTGCTGTTTGCAGGGTTTTATTATCAACCAGGTGCATGAATACGAGGTGCTTGTTGCTCTCTCCCAGGCCTATTGACCACAGTGTACACTGGTGGTGGCAGTGTGTGCTGCTCGGTGACCTTCTGTCAGTAAAGGAATTAGTTTTAGTATCTGCAAATGTGGACTTAAAAACATGTGGTCTGAATCTCACAAAGTTAGTGTCTGGACCTGGTAGAGTTAGGTTATCATTGGACTTGATGATCTTGAAGGTCTTTTCCAACCAGAATGATTCTGTGGCACAGAACCAACCTGCTACTCTAAGGTCATTTCCACTCCCTGCCTTGGTGAAGAGATCCGACCTCCCTGCCCGTGAATTTATGCAGGGGAAGTTTCCATCCCTGGGGTACGACACACAAAAAGGAACCTGAGGCTAATGTGGAGCACCATGCAGATCACTGTTTCACTGACTATTTCAAAGGAATTTAATCCTTAAATTGCACAACTTAGCACTGCTGGTTTAGCAAGAGTTGAAACTAAAGAACAAAAGAATAACCATCTGCTAAAATAAAACAGCTCATGCTGTTCACTATGAACTGTTTGATCTTTACAGCTATAATACATAATGATAGATTCACAGTATCCTCATTATGAAGCTTTATTATTCTAGGAGTTTTTATAGCTTATTAAACTATTATCTGTATCTTATCTATCCAAAGAGTTTAAACTTCCTAAAGGCAACAAAGATAATGATACTTTTTGCTCAGAACTTTACCTCCTCTGCTACTGATTGCTTCTAACAGTTTTTGGAGGCCTCAGATTAGTCTCATGCTCCTTGTTGTTACTTTTTATTGTTTTTCCTACTACAACCCATGCATTTTGGCTATGCTACTGTTTACATCTGAACTCTTATCATAGCTATTCATTATCTGACTTGAAAATCCTGTTTCTAAGATGAACTTGTCAGCATTTAATAGCCTCTGCATCCCTCAGAATCTATTCCTATTCATCTTGCATGTGTATGTTCAGAGCAATGTTGTCCTTACAGCAGATCTGTTTCCTTTTAGTAAGCTGACCTTAAATTACTCAGTCCTGCTCTGCTGAAACTTTCTGCCTAACTTTCCTGCTCAGCTGAAACTACTTAATGCAACAGCTTGGTTATGGTCTCCTTTGTTTAAGAAAATTACTTCTTCCTATATTGGTGATGCTTCCAGTATCCAGTGTTAATGCTATCTAGAATAGTATTTACATAGATGTTTTTCTAGATACGAGGGGCAAAGGTGAGAATTTGAAAGTGTGAATATTGGCCTGCTAGTGCTTCCCTGAGGAGGCTGGGGATTTCCTCCTCTTCCTCTCTGCACCCATCAGTAGCCCCTCACTCACCCCATTGACTTGTCAGGTTTCCCCTTCTGAACTGCCTGCCCTGTCCAAGGAACTGGAATGAGAAGCACAGCTCAGGGTACTGGGAGGTGTCCTCATAGATCTTACAACTGCAGGACCCTAACATGTCCCTTCTTATACAGCTAACTTGGGCAGAATCCCTGTTTGTACAGGATGTCTAGGAAACAAACAAAGAGAAAAACCATTATTGAATCACCTAGTATTTCAAAAAGATGTTTATGCAAAGGCAAGAATTAACACTTTATGTGTAATGAGATTATTCATATTTTGGTTGGAAGGCTACAGGAAATGGTCTCCACATCCCTCCTACTGAAAGTGTTTCTCTTGAAGGACACATCAGGCAGGAAAATAGATGAGGAGCCTGTAGGTGGTTGAGTGTTCAATGAGCATGTGATTTCTGACCTTGCTCAAATCAATTGTAATCACCAGGTAAAAGAACTCCACAAAAAAAAAAGAAAAACACAAACCCAAAAAACAAACCAACAATCAAACCCCAGAGTATTCCTATCCTGTAACAACGTTTTTTATTGAAAGTCTTATCTGAAGATATCCAGGGCTGCTTTCACTTACACAGCTCTGCATGGCTAATTTATATGCACAATGCAGTGATGCGTTAGAGGCCATTAACACTTCAACTCGACTTCTGAGTATTTTTTTACATTATATTAGGAACCTCTACTAAAATAACTTGGTTCTGAGATGAAAATAATCTTGTGTGGATCTTGCATCCTGTGGGAGTGCAAAGAATTGTGGATGAACATCAGATGTTTCTGACTGATGGTTTGTGTACGTAGTGTAGCACTGTAGGTGTCTTACCGGGCACCACCTGCCAGGGACACCTGCAGAAGCTTTATGTCTGGAAGTGATATTAAAAAGTCAAATCCAACTTGGAGAAAACTTGGAGTAGCTACAAATACCCAAACCTTTATAAAGCATTTTCCCTCAGGCTGACCTCGTTACACAGCAGGAAAACCCTGGCAGTAGGAATCCTTCCAAGTGGCTGTGTCAGGCTGAAGATCACAGGCTTTGGGAAAGAGCAAATCCAGGCAACAAGGAAACTGTGGCAAACAGCAGAGCTATGTATGGAGCTGAGAGGCTGCCGAGGTTAAACAGCAGCTGTCTCAACACTGTCACAGTTTGGATTGAAGAGAATTCCTGTTAAATCCTACTTGCAGCACACACATCCCTGTGTTGGATGCAAGTCTTGGGCAGTACCAGCCACCTGCTAGAGGAGGAGCTCAGCACACGGGTACGGGAACAGACACCAGCACCCCAGAGATCCTGGAAGGCTGAGGAGCCTCCAAGAGCTGGCTGAAGTGTCCTGGTGCCACTGCTCTCTCAGCAGTGCTTGTAGGAGTACTTCCACCTGGCTGGCTCCACATCTCCCTTCTCAGTGTCACCAGCTTCTGCTCATCCTGGGCTTTGGGACAAACTGCTGTGCTGGGAACTTGCTCACCCACCTCTGACAGAGCCTTCCATCTAGGAACCTCAGGTCTAGACAGGCCAACACAAAGTACCTCGGGACTCAGGGCTCCTAAAGGACCTAATTCTGGAATATTTTCAATATGATCATTTGCCTTTTAAGGAAAAGACTAAAACAAATCTAGGGCTCCAAAAATACTTTCAGGGTTTTCTCTCCTGCTGCATTCATACTCAAACATGTCAGGCTCCCATACAGGAGCACAAATTCATTTCAGCAGGGCTATGGTTAAAAATGGCAGCCCTTTTTATCTCAGATCCACCCTAAAAAATTATATGAATTAAAAAAGACCTACAATAATAACAAAAGTGTTATGCTAATCATAATTGCTACAGCCCATGCAGCATGAACTCTCAACATGCTAATTGATATGCAAACAACCTGCCAAATAATGTACAGCTTAAATAGTTTCCTTCTATCTTACAAGACTTGTCAGTGATTATTTTCCAATAGTCTTTCAAGCATTTTCAGTGCTGGGCACATCTGAAACATTTCACTGTTGATGTGAAAAGGTATGTTAGTTGTGGGTTTGTGTCATACATGGTGGTTTCCTTTTATAAAGCTGAATATTCAAAATACACAAAGGCACTTCTCTTTCTTGACAATTATGCTTTGGTTTCCATCCTGAAACTGAAATCCTGACAAGCTTTACACTTCCTCTTCTATTTCTTTCATGCCTTAACTATGATCCTACCCTGGACTTACAACCAAGTACAGAAAACGTTGCTAAATTCTGAAGGCAATAATAGTCTTTGCTACGTGATTATGTTGTGACATGAACTACAGCAAACATTGCCAAAACCCCTCTGAAACCTAACAGGAGTCTTACCCTTATGTTTAACTGTGCTGGGAGAATGTAGTTAAAATAAGTGTCCCCTGATAAAGCCTACGTGGAGATGGATCTGCTGGCAAAAGGAGCAGTTTGCTGGGAGTAAGTCCTTCAATATCAGGATTAAAGCAGCTTCTGTCTCATTTTTTCCTTAGATTGCTGTTATTCTAAACTTAAATGAATATAAAAACTGCATTTGCATTAACAAGTTTTTCAGAGTTTATGCCCACCCCATCTTTAGAAGAGCTGAACAGATTGTTTAGGGCCAGTAACATAAAGGAATAGTGACATCAGGTGGACTATCACATTCATCACAGGCACATCTCAGCTCTTCCGTGGAATCTTCTACAGAAGGGCAAGCACCTGTCCCTGCAGGTGCCTCCTGACCCAAGTGAGACCTGTGCTTCTCGCCAAGACATGGCAGCCTGTCAAGCAAAGTGGTCACTCCTAGAAAGATTCACAGCCAGCACTTTGTCTTCCATCCTGAGAACGTTTCAATTACAAGAACAACTAGTTTGTCCAAGACTAGTTACCCACATCAGATTCTCAGCAGCTTGGTTGCAGATGGAGCATTCACTACTTTGCATGGTCCTTGCCTGCAAGGACCTAATCCTGCTCTCGCTCCTTAAAAAGTTCTGCACAGCTTCTCCCATCACAAATTAAAGTTGTGTTTGTTTTGTTGTTTTTTGGTTTTTTTTTGGTGGTTTTTTTTTTTTTTTTTTTAATAGAACTTTGAATTTCAACAACACATCTAGAATTGCAGCAGTACCTCAAGTGCTCACAGGACCTACTGCACATGCTGCTCACTAAGGCAACTGAACCCCAAAAATGAAATGATTCACCATTAACCAAAATGGAAATTCAGCACTAAAACCCCACCAAGTTTAGACCCACTCTTGTGTTTTCTCTCCTTCCTTCTCCTCAGTAATTCACTGTGGGGGGTAAAATAAGTGAAACCCTATTAGGTTAAGTAACTACTTCTTCCTCCCACTGCTAGCCAGGGAGGTTCATGTGACAGGGCTGAAAGGCTGGTCAAAGCCTTATTTGGTTTCTCCCTGTAAGAGCCTTGCTTCTGAAAGAACAAGATGTTGGCTGTTCTGAAGGACAAAACTTCTCTTCTTTCCTGAAACAGGATCTCCTGAAGGGGCTGTGCTGCCTTTTTGAAAAAAACAACCAACAACATAGCTTAAAAAGTATTCCTTCTTTGTAGTTTTCCTTCTAGTTTACATGTGAGAAGTACTCTTCAAATTTAAGCACTTCAGAGAGCCCTCTTACATCTGTGTTACTATTCCCAAGGGACTGCTCTCCCTGCTGCTGTGTGGCACTCCCTGCCAAGCTTGGTGCCCACACATGGACATGAGTTCACATCTCTAAAGCAACCCCCACTCTTCCCCAAGAAATCTACTGGGACATTAGGCTTGAACTCTTCCAATTAAAAACTTACCAAAATCTGGGTGTAAATGAATCATTAAGCAGTTATGACTGGAGGGACTCCTCTAGGTACCAGAGCACAGAAGCTTTAAGCTGTGGATCAACCCACAGATTTTCAGGAGGAGACACAGGATGGGTGGCAGCCTTTTATCTATTGTGAGTGAAGTACCCTTTGTCAAATTACCTGCTGTCAGTGAGACCTCCTCAAACATTTCATTTGCTGGTACACCATCTAAGCCTCTCCTGGCTCCCAACTGTTTAAATGTTAAAGGCACTTTGTAAACTCCAGAACCTAAAATTAGAACTAACTTTGGCTTCAAGTCCATGCAGCTTACCCACTCACTGGAGAGCTGTTACTGTGTGTTACCAGCTAGCAAACAAATACACAAAAACCCAAGCAATATACTTAGACTGATGACTTCTTTGCTGAGCATCTGTAGCATGAGATCTTTCCAGCCCAGGCTGTTGCTGAAAGATGCCTGAAACCTAACACAGACTCACAAGAGACTGTGGAGGGAGAGGAAAAGGAAGAGGGAGCTCTCCAGTAACAAACAGGGTGGCAGCCAAGACAGCAATACATCTGAAATTACTGAGACACTGAAGAGGAAGGAAAAGGGTTGATCAAAACCAGCACAGCTTAAAACAAGCTTTTATTACAGCTCTCCCTTCACCTGCCAACAGTGGGAAGCTCATTACCAAACTAGACAAGATGAAGGCTTGATCATTTTTACCTTTGTCAGAAAAATCATGCCCCAGAACACACCCAGACACAGAATGCACACACATTCAAGTCCTTCCATTTCTGTAGATTTGGCCCAATGGTCACTAGAATTTAGTTTATCTGCATCTCCCCAGTACTAATGGCAGGTGTAGCTACTGTAAAATATGTATAGTAAAATGCTTTTCTTGTAGTGATAATTCAGATTAGCTTTGCAGCTGCTTTCTCATGAGTATTTTAAGCACGATTTTGTGCCTTCCCTGCACTGAACTAAGTAACTGTCATGAGATAAATTGCACCTTCAGTTCTCAGCACCTTTATGGATTTTTCTTAACTGCTCTTCTACATGGTAAAAATTATGTCAAAGCTCCTGAAAGTGGAAGCAGAAGAGCTTAGTGTGACACAAATGCACAGTAAAAGATGGCACTATGGGATGGCTGAGCTGCTACCAATCCCAGCAGACAGCTCAGGGCTTCACTGCAACCAAACTGCAGTTCCAAACTGCCATTTTTCCCCTTGACAAGTGGCTGATTACAAGACTGTGAGACAGAAGGAAACATGAGTAACTGGTAACTAAACCTGGCTCCACCTTTGACTATCAAAAAACCCTTTGCCTTCTACGGCATCTGGCCTGGGCTCAGGCAGCAAGCCTGAAATCCAGCAGCTTCACACCTGTTTGGAAACACTTTGTCACAAGATGACGTGCAAACTAAAGAATAAGGCAAAAGTGGCTCAGCTGGCAGTGGGCTGCACATGCTACCTCCCTCATCATTTATGCCCTTTCTCTGAAGCCCTGGGAAGCTGTAAAGTACAATGAAATGGAGAGAGGTGCTGCCAACAACCCCTCAGCTGATGCTACGGAGAAAGAGGGAATTTTCAGCCCTGTGTATTTCTTACAAGCACACAGTGGCAAACCACATCATTTGAGCTATACAGATCCTTGATACAGGAGTCATTAACACACTGCTAGATTAACCCTACCCATCTCTCTTTTTCCCAGCTTTCCATGATCAGCATTTCCCTCCTTTACACATGCCATTTATTTTGAACATTTTTTTCCCCAAGTTAGAAAACAGGCAGTGGCAGAACCCACTCCTGCTGTGCTCTGCCTCCACATTTAGTTAAAACAAATGTATATGCACATAAACTCTTACTAAAATTTCTGTTGAACCACCTTTGTGCATTAGTGTATTAAACCCAGATGAATGTAAGTACATAATGTCCTCCTACACCACTTCTGTCCTCCCTGGACTTGCAGTAGAGAGAATATTTGATGGTAAAGTTAACTAAATAATGATGGACCAACAATCACTGTATAGTTTTTTAATAGCTCATACTTGGTGTACCAATTAGACATTATGCAGATTGCTTGTGATCTACCAATACAGGCATGGAAGAGAGTACAATATTTGTTACACTGAACAGAAATGTCCAGTCTTTCTGATGAATTTACAGGGAAGTTTTTTTTGTGTACACAACATGTGTATTTGGGGTTCCCCTACCAAAGGAACACAAGATACATACATTCTTGAACTTCTCCCAGATATTCTTATATGGAATAATCCAGCAACATCATAAAACACTTCAAATCATTGTATGCAAAAGATTAGCCCAGGAAAAATCCTTCCCATGTGAGGAAATGAAAGCAAGAAGCAGTAGGTAGGTGTTCTACCTACAAATCTAGCAAACTAGATCAAATCTCTCCCTCTGGACATCCTTTCTTATCAGCTGTCTTCAGTACAACACAATTACTACTTCCAAAACACAACCCTGAAGTTAGCCAGTTGGTCTTTACACTGCAGAAGTTGCAAGGAGAGAGCACTCAGGGATGGGAGGAACTTCTGGAACTTACATTGCAAAGCTTGCACCAGAAAGTTAACTTTAATTGCTGTAGATTATATATAAATTATGAATTCAGGCCCATTATTAAGAGGTACAGTGGTAGTTATCACATTACTTTTCACATTCATGTGAGCACTGATGTTTTAGATATTTTTTTCCTCACCAAAGGAATATTTATTGCATTAATGAATTATTCTGTCATCATATTGGCTCCCTCCCCACCAGTGGCATCCTGGGAAATATGGAGATCCTCAAGCATTTCAGCCAGACTGATTCGTGGGGTTCCATCATCATCCGTGTCACTCTCCACTGGAATATCTGCATCTAAAAAAGCAGCAAGAGAAAAACCCAAACAGCTAAGCAAAAAGAACAAACCCAAACCACCCTGAAAAACCCCAGTGAAGGAAGGGAAAAAACAACCCCCAAACCAACCAATAAACCACAAAATCAAAAAACAAAGAAATCCCTCCCCTAAAGCCCAACAGACCTATGGCCATTGCCCTCATGGAAGGTGCTAAATTATATATCAAATCCTCCTCCCAGCAGAGTTTTTGGGTGCAGGAGAAAATGTTTCTCTCTCTCATGTTACAGGCAAGCACAAAAAACCCACCAACATCCACTCAGTGCATGTGAAATACACTGAATACCTGAATTTATTACATGACAGCATTTCTCCAGGCATGGGTAATTCAATGAATCCAAAACATTTTTTCAAATAGCAATGATTTAGTTACATGACATTAAGTGGTTAAAGGGTCCTTACTTCTGTAAATGTTGACATTCTTCCTTATGGCTTCATCTTCTTCGAGATCTTCAAGGAAGTCCTGGTATTGTCTGTAAAAGATGGTTCCTGCATTTACTCACTTCTTTGGATTTATGCAAATTTATAAACCAAAATAAAATCAAAGAAAGCAAGCCCCAAGGAAGGACTGCAATCTGCAATCCTTCAGTCTTGCCTTCTGATACCATTTCTACATTTCCAACTCATTCTGCTTTTTTTTACCAGCACCTAGTAGTTTCCAAAAAATTTTAGTTGCCCCTCCTCATTTAACTAATTGCCTTGTTTCTTCTACTCAGTTATTTCATTATTTAGAATCTGCTGTTGCTATCAGCTCTGTCACTCTACAAACCAGTAACAGACACATTTTCACAGAAATGTCCCTGTAGCTAGACAGGCACCAACTGCAAGCTACAGACACAATGCTTCCAGTGCTACTCACTTGTCTCATAATTTGAGCTTTTCTTGAAGAAAACATAAAGTTTGCCTTAATATTTTGCAGCAGTAAAGCAGGACACTCTGCAGTGTTGTCTTAAGATTTCAGGATTTAGCCTGTTTCCACACACCCCTGCCTCATTGTCCTCAGTATCTGTGTTCACTGAAAACTTAGTAGTCAAGATAAAATTAGCACAAGGAAGGTGCACATGCTGAAAGCACCTCCTGCAATAGGGAAGAGGAAACAGGCAGAGAGTGAACACTGGTATGAACCTCTCCCTGAGCCAGTGTCAAGGCTCAAAGAGAACCAGCAACATTTGCCTGTGCCCCTCAGCACCTCAGCTTTGGCACCACACTGGGTTCATCCTCAGCAGAAGCTGAGAAATGTTATTTCCAGACTTGGCCCAGCAGCTGAGGCAGGAGGGCCTGAAAAGCTTCATGGCAGACACTGAACCTTTCATCGTCTGTGTCCGTGCCTTCCCTGTCCCTTTCCAGCTCCTTCAGCTTCCAGTTTCTGCGCCGCTGACGCTTGGTACGGTCGTAGCTCTTCTTTATTAACACCTGCAGGGAAACCCAGCACAGATTGACACACACACCCCTTCCATGTCACTCCTCACTCCTGCAAAATCCAAAACAACACCCATGGCTACACTTGGGCAACTGTAAAATCAGCTGAACAAACAGCAGATTCGCAGTCTGGCACTTGGGGGTTTTCCACAGAATCTACACAGCATTTGTCAATCCCAAGGTTTCCAAACACTTTGGATTATGCCCTGAAAAGGACACACACACTGGAGTTGTATGTAATGCAGGTTTCACCACACAGTGCATGGTAATTTGAACAAAACCAACAGAGAGTAAGGTAAGTTACAGTAAATGTATTGTTTAACCACCACTCCAAATTTTAAGTACTGAGAAAATAATTCTCAAAATTAGATGCTATTAAAATTTCAGCTTTAATATCCCCTCTCCCTTTGGGCACTATGGAACTAGTGAGGATTCATTATAAAATCATAGTCCCTAATACCCTTGGGTAACACAGAGAAAAAAAATGGTCTTACCACATCAGGAATAGTGTGTGGGTTCATCTTATTGGCAAACTCATCATTTAAGTTGCAGTTTGCCAAGTCGAATCTGAAATGAGAACAGGGATTTTTATCCTACCTTCTCTGCAAGTCTAAAAACTGAACTCAATGTATTGCATGTTTGCATTAAAGAGCAGCACAGTGCAAGTTACAGCTCCTAAGTGTCCTGGTTTGAGCCAGGATGAAGCCAATCAGTAAAAAGGAAAATTGGCTTAATCCTGGCTCAAACCAGGACACAAAGAAAGATAAGCACAGAGCAAATAAAATACCCAGATCAATATGCAGCTGTCATAATTATGAACAGCTCTTAGAAGCTGCTGCTCCCAAATTCTGTTCAGTGGCACCTCCCAGCCTCCCCAGCCCAAAGAGCAATATCCACTGAGGTTCTGTTGGGCTCAAAACAGCTCCTACAATATTCCTGTTTATGCCTATTTCAGAATCACTTAATTTGCCTGATCTGACAAACATCTCACGTTTGTCATCGCTGCGTAGGATCCTCACTATCAAATGAAAAGACCTTGCCTGGTATTTTAAGAATCCCTCCCATCTCTCTGTGTTTAAACTGCTATTCCAGTCTCTGCTCTAAAATCAGTACTTCAGCTGTCTTATTACTAACAGCCCTTTTCACAAGATGACTCTGCTAGAAGATTTCCTCTATTAGGACCATCTCTTCATTGCCAAGATGAAAGATTCTATCCCTTTCGCTTATTGCAAAAATATGTATTATTTTTTTGATAATACATAAGCCTGTAGAGAATCCAGAGAATTCAGTCTTTAAGTAATTAATAAAAACCCCAGAAACAGAACAGACCCCAAGACCAGGTCGCCAGGATTCAGGATGTGCCCCAAGTGAGTAGAGCAGAAATACTGATGGTCTGTGTTCAGCTCCGACGTTTTCCGTACCCAGGCTTCAGCCAGTGTGTGCTTGAGGAATGAAAAATAAAACACATGGAATCAAACACAGCTTAATTCACTGTGCTGTAGAACATCTGCACTGCTATATTACTGTTTTAAATTACATGTGATTAAACTTGTATTGCTATACCAAGTATCCAACATATTGTTTGCTACTCCTCGTCACAAAAAAAGAGATGGACATACCAACCACTTTAACAAGAATTCCACTGGGGCTGTTTCTATAACTAGACAGGTTTTTTGGTGGTACTTCTTAATTTATTTCATAACTCTCAACCACATACAGCTTTTGACTGAGAAGAAAATGTTTGGCACTGAATCACTCATTCTGATTAAAAAGAAATGCCTCCATACTTCAATAAAAACAATCTAAAAATGAAGAGTTGCAAAGCTAATGTAAAATAATTTCAGTAACGAGTAGAGTTTAAACTTTTCAGCAGAAGAGGTGCTTCTGAACATGGAATTCACACAATGCCTGTGCAATCTCCAAACCACTCCTTCCTGAGAAGAGCTTTTGTCAGTGGCAAGACACAGGAGAGCCTACATCTGACTTTGCAAGGTGGAGTGAATCCAAACAGAAGTTCAGCTGAGTAGGGGAGGGAGGGGAGAGGAAGGACCCAAATACTGAATCAAACAGACAGGAACTCCTACCTTGTTTGATCTTGCCCCTGCACCTGCACCTTTCTTCTTTTCGTGCACCCTGTTGATATCCATAACAATAAACTCCTCCAGCTGTTTGGGGTGGAACAGGCTATTGAAGGGGTGGCGCCAGTAGGTATTTCCATCAATTTCAGCAACTGGAAATAAAACAGCAGCATGGGCAATCACAAGGGAGAGAACTCCTTGCAACGAAATTAAAAGGAAACATCAGCCAAAATTAAGGCAACCACCAAACACGTTCTGTTCAAGTTTCCTTTTGTGACACAAGTATCTAGGACATGACCCACACTACAAAAACATGCTACAGGAGCAGCTGATCTGGAACAGCCAAACCACATGTCCAAAGCACAGACCTTTTTACTCTCAAGAATCATTCTCCTGGATGTGTTCTGATCAGAGGTATCTTACTGGTAGAGCTTATCAGAAAATATGTTCAGAGCACAGAGCTGCTGGTACCAGGGTGGCTAGAATCATACTGCAGAGGAAAACTACATGCCATGTAATTTTAGAGGATGATCTTAAAGTTTTCCAACCAGAAGGATCCTATGAATATACCTGACAAATATAAGTGCTCTACAGAGACCTAGAACACCCAGAAACTTAACAACGAGCCTGCACATTTTGCTGAGGACACTAAGAAAATCAAACTTGAGGAACTCTCTTAGTTCGCTATTAAATTTCTATGTCAGTTATTGTACAGACAAATGTATAACATTTAGGTCTAAAACCAGAAGATTTCATGAAAACAAACAAACAACAAATTGTGCTGACAGAAAAATCAGATGCTGTCCTAGTGCAGAAAACAACCCCAGACTTACTCTGCAGAGTGCTGGGATCGATGAGGTGGATGGTGCTTGTTACTCTGATGCACACACAGATCTGGCTCATGTTGCCAAGACTCTGTGCCAGTTTTGGTGACAGACAGACTACATTGTCCTGCACACAAACAGAAAGTAATGGATGTATGTATTTCCTGAGTTTTTCATGAAGCCTTTGGAGAGATGTGATTTTTTTTAAGTTTGTGTTTTGAATTCTATCTGCACTTGTTGTGCTTCGTTGGGAGCAGAGCCCTCCATCCCCCCAAATGCACAATAAATCATCAAAATCAAACCCTGCCACGCCACACAACACCCTGGAGATGAAATAGAGAGAAGCTACCTTGCATATTGGGACTATTTCCACAGAGAAAGTGCTTTTGTAATTGTAGACATTGCTATGAATATCATGTGAGATCAAACGCTGGGATGATTTTGATCTATAAAACATAAAAACAGAGCCCTCAGGCAGCAAGAAGGATGTTGCTTGAAACAGGAGATAATCAGCAATGAAAGTATCTATCTGTGTATCACAAATCCAAAACTTAAGGAAATAAAAAATGCATGAGGGTTGGTTCTACACTAGCTGTTAGCTTGACAAGTGGAAAACACTTCTGTAGCAGGGATTCTGTCTGTTTTAACTAGAACACAGGTTCCTTACACTTTCACTTATGAAATGATTTAAAATTATTTAAAATGAAGGATAAAAGACATTTTCCAAAAGCTTCTGGATATTCAAGGCAATACACATAAATGGTATACCTAGATGGAACTGTACACTGAAGAAAGTCTACCATCTTCTGGGCCTGCTGCTTTGAAGAATAGTAAAAATCCAGGCCATCTGAAAGAAAAGAAAGCTAGATGAACAAATCTCTCTTAAATACTATGTTTCTTTTCAAATACAGGCTAAGCAATCTGCTGTTCACCTGAACAAAGCTGCATCTTCCACTATGGAACAGGTTAGCCTGTTCTACCTCAAGATTAAGAAGAACCCTCACTTACCATGGATTTCCTTGATGCGAAGTGTATTTTGATGAAGCCTGTGTTTTAAAATCAGCTGCTCCAAATAGTAGAAAGTCTTCTTGTGCAGAGTCTAAAACCAAAGGTAACATTATCAAGGTTATTTAAGAACCATCTAGTGCAAATGCAGAATAAATATTTATATGAAGAGACCATCTAGAGAAGGAACAGTCCAAAGTCTATTCCAAGTAACCAAAAAGATTTCAGAGATGAGCTCCCTTTATAGCAAATTATTAAAGCTTGTTTCTCATTTTTGTGTAACTGCTAAAGATGCCATTTTCTTTAAATAAGATTTAAATATATATAAAAGAATTGGTGCCACGGTTTCTAACACTGCCTTAAAATACAGAAGGATATTTAGTAATTCACACAAGATCCTCTTGCCACCCATCATTTAAAAAGAATAATACCAGAGAGTAGGAAGTTTTTCTAAACTAAAAGATCGGTAAGAAAAGAACCCAATGTGAACACAAAACATATTTCTGTGGCACTGTGCAAGTGTGATTTTATCTTTTATGGAGAAAATCAACAATCCATCCAAAGATTTGTCCATTTGAATGTTCTGCCAAGAACAAATGAACATTCAGTTTGCCTCTACCTTTTGTCTGACTTGCACTACAGCTTTCCAGAAATCTTTGGCTTCAATCCTATGACAGTCTTCACACATTTGAGACTGGACAATATATTCCACCACAAACACTTGCTGAAGAACTGCTCCATTGATGACCTGAAAAACAAAAGGTTGGAAGGTTTCCTTGTTAGTCCTGCCCACACAGCAAACTGGTTTACCCCAACATTCTGAAGTATCTTCCATATCACACTTTGTAACAGACAGTATATTTGGGTCACAAATATTGCAAGTATTTTCCCAACTTCACTGGAGCAGCCAATAACCTTCTTCAATCTGTGATGAGTGGCACTTTAATGACAGAATTTAGGCAGGCTGAAATCAATGTTCTTTCAAGATAAGCCAAGAAACACATGCTGGACTTTACCAAAGAGAATCACTTCTCTAAAATGTAGTAATAACAATAAATGAAATACAATAATACTATTTGCCATAAAAACTTTTTAAAACCTGCATGCAGAATCCTTCTACTCCAGTTACCTCTTTCTGAACAGTCAGTTTCAACTTCAGTCTCTTAGAATGGGGTTCAGTCCAAATAAAGCCTGCATCGACCAGCCGGACCTACCAGTGGGAAAGAAGGTCTCAGCAACTGTGCTCACACATGTTAAAAACATGCAGCTCTGACTTCCAGAAAACACAAGCTTATGGTAGAGTTCATTGCTCCTCAACCACGTCAGGAATAACCTTAATTAAAAAGGTATCAGTATAGCAAGCCCAATTAATAACAGTTAGTTAGAAGACAGAGTCTGATCTCCCTAAGATACTGGAGATGGAACCTCATGGGCTGTCATGTACACAAGACTACTCAACAGTAGCTCTGGTTGCCTTGTCATGATCAAGTTGGAGAGTATAATGGACTTCAGGACTTAAAAGCCAATTTAATCTCTAAAACGAATAAACGTGCAAATTTACTGCAGAAAAAGACCTTTTGTGCATTTACTAGACTTAACAGCAAGAGGCTCAACAAGGCAATCTAACTCAAACCCTTATCTGTGCAGTAACAAAACATTATTATTTTTGCCTAAAACATGATCTCAGGTTTTTTCCTCTCCTAAGATTCTGAAACTAAGAGATACTTTATTAATGTAAACATGTGACTTATAATTTAGTCCCTGCAACTCTTTTTTATATCATAGTAATCAGTAAGAACAGGCATTCTATACACAATTTTAAAAAGATGTAAAAAGAAAACTGTAAAATTAAGATGTCTTAAAATGTGTTATATTCCTTCAGTTAATTATTATGAAAAATTAATTAGACTTAACTCCCATCTATACAGTGACAGTTATGCTTTATAGCCACAGAATTGCACCAACAACCTCCTCGCAATGCTTGGAAATTTTCTTTTACAACCTGCCCTTACTGAATCCTCAAAATTCTAGTAGAGTTACATGAAATCAGACTGTCATTCTCTGTGCTCAATATAATCAGTTAATGAGCCCTACACAAGCACAAGGGGTCGCTCTGGAAGGATCAAACTCTGTGGAAGTTAGCAGGGCTTCATTTTATGCAATACCAATACCAAGTCCCTGTGGAATATCAACAGAATTAGCTACTCACCTTGCTCAGCGAGGCTTTGATTTTTTTAAGACACAGGGCGAGAAGCTCTCTTGATTCTAAGGTACACTGAATCCAGGTTCCTGGAGGCTGGAGATACCTAGGACACAGGGAGCATTTTACAGTACAGTACACGAAGCTGCTTCTGCCAATTAAATCACTCAGAAGTTGAGCAGTTATTTACCAAGCTTTCAGCTTTCATATTAAATAAGCAGCCACAACTTTTGCCTCCTGAAGCATTAATATTCATGCATCCCAAGTGCCATCCTTACTAATTTGCCTCCTTACTTGTCCTTCAAGGACCACAAATCCACTCATTTAAATAATCTAGACCCTACATAGAATCATAGAATCCCAGGGGTTGGAAGGGACCTCGAAAGATCATCTAGTCCAACCCCCCCACCAGAGCAGGGTCACCTACAGCACATCACACAGGAAGGCATCCAGGTGGGTTTTGAATGTCTCCAGAGAAGGAGACTCCACAACCTCTCTGGGCAGCCTGTCCCAGGGCTCTGTCACTCTCCCAGTAAAAAAATTTTTTCTGATATTCACCTTAAACCTCCTATGCTCCAATTTGTATCCATTACTCCTTGTCCTATCACTGATCATCACTGAAAAAAGCTTAACTCCATCTTCTTGACACTCACCCTTTACGTATTTGTAAACATTGATGAGGTCACCCCTCAGTCTCCTTTTCTCCAAGCTAAAGAGACCCAGCTCCCTCAGCCTTTCCTCACCAGGGAGATGTTCCACTCCCTCCAGCATCTCTGTGGCTCTGCGCTGGACTCTTTCAAGCACTTCCCTGTCCTTCCTGAACTGAGGGGCCCAGAACTGGACACAATACTCCAGATGCAGCCTCACCAATGCAGAATAGAGGGGGAGGAGAACCTCTCTTGACCTACTAACCACACCCTTTCTAATGCACCCCAGGATCCACTGGCCTTCTTGGCCACAAGGGCACATTGCTGGCTCATGGCCCGTGACCGGGGGGCTGCCCGTGACCGGGGGGCTGCCCCGCTTCCCCACCGCAGCGACCGAGGCCAGGGGCCCTGCTCCCCTCGGAGGGGGGCTGTGCCCGGGGGAGAGGGAGCAGGCCCCGCCGCTCACCTCTCGCACTGCTTGCAGAAGTGCAGGGTGCCCTGCTTGGGGATGCCCTCGGTGATGTCCACCCGGGCCCGCAGGCAGCCCACGCACATGTTGGCCGGGTTGGGCGGGATGGGCACGCCGCACTGGCAGCACAGGCTGGAACAGAGAAGGGGGGGAAGAAGAGAAAGTCACCAAGCGGTACGTGCAGCTTTTTAAAAACGCACCTGTTTATTTTAGGGAAAGCCGTGACTCTATGTTTATAGAGTCGTGCTCCCGGGTCGATGGCCTGGCGGGTACCTCCCTCCCTGCCGCGGCACCGGGCCGAGGCCTGCCCGGCAGCCCCCCCCAGCCCGGCAGCCCCCCCAGCCCGGCAGCCCCCCCAGCCCGGCCCCCTCACACGCCGCGCCGCGCCGGGCCCGCCGGGCCGCCCAGGTACTCCATGGCCGACCCGCGGCCCCGGTTCCGGGCCTGAGAGGAAGGGGAGGAGGCAGCGGGTCCCGCGAGAGCGCGGCGGGGAGGGCGGCGGCTGCGGGGCCGGCCCGGGGGGTAACGCTGTGCCGAGCGGAGCTTTGGGGCTTGAATTCGCTTTCCTGGGACGGTCGCGGGTTTGAGCCGGCCGCCTTCCCCCCCGCGCAGGGCGGGCCCGTGCTGCTTCTGCAGCGGCTGCCGGTGCCTTCCCGGGCGGGTATGAGCCGCCTCCTAATGTTGATTTATTTATTTTTTTTAAAAAAACACGGGAATTAATTCCGGCGCAAAGAAATCGCCAGCGGTGTGAGCTGGGGCTGCCAGCCGGGCGGGAGAGGCGGCCCTGGCAGCCGCGGCTGGCTCGGGAAGGTCGCTGCTGCCTTCGGGAAGCACCGCCTGGAAGCCGCTTTGGTTTTGTTTCCACCTCTTCGTCAGCTGCGGCCGAACATCTCCAATACCCGAGCATTTAGCTGTTTGGAAATTGTAGGCGTCTGGTTGGATCCTGCTCCTAGTGAAAAGCGTTATCACTTTGCACTGGTTTCTTATCTTTCCCTCTGCTGTTTTTCAGTTAGTATTAACTGTTCTATTTGTGCTACACAGTTGCTTTACGCTTACTATTATATTCTTTGGGGTCTATATTATCTGTTACCATAAGCACACTGCTTCATTTATGGTCTGTTGTGTTCCATTTCTGCTCATTAGACTATCCAAACCCTTACCTTATGTGCCCACTGCCACTGGAATTCCATGAATGACACTGAACTCTTATGGAAGTTGAGTTTTTTCCTAAGATAGACAACAGGTTTTGAATCCCATCTTTAGGAGTCCTGCTTAGTCTGCAAGCTACCGAACAATACTGAAGCTGCAACATGAAAAGGATCTGTGTGATCCGTCATGAAAGCAAGCACACCACTTAAAAACAGCTTTAATAAAAGTTTACTGTCATTCCTGTGTGCGGATGTCTGGGCTCTTGAGTAAATAGCTGTGCATGGTTTGCACGAAAGCTCAAGTGCCAAGGCAGGAAAAGCCAGGACAGCTTTTGTGGAGGTGTGTGAGCCAGAACAGTTGGCTTAGTAGAGACGTCAGTGAGTGGAAGAAGCATAGAATGCTAAATTCATGGGAAAGATATTCCTGTGGTTAATTTAACAGACACGTGAGGTCACTATTCCCTCACATATACTGGATCCAGGGAAGGAGGCAAGAGAAAGTACAGCCCCTCTTGTCCGGTGAAAGAGGTCTTGTTCTGGGCTGGGCTACTCTTTCCAGTAGCTGTATTGATTTAAAAGTAAACTCTACAGAATTTAAGAACAAAAGCAAACATAGTGTTCTATGCATTTTTAAAGTAAATAGTCACTGTAAAATAAATTTAGGGTTCAGAGCAGTATGCACAGTTTCTAGGACATTCAGCACCACCAAGTGACAAATTAATAAAACCACTTGGACTGTAGAAGTATTCTAGCCACATTAAGATGGATACATGGGAAGGGCTGCACAATAACAATGAAACATCTCTATTGTTTTTACCAAAGTCAAATTTAGTTTTCAAGAAGGTTGTGATGACACCTAGCCTGTGTTTTGGCCATGCATCCATTCGAAGCAATTTAATTCTTCCTATAGCATCACATAATAATTTGGAAGACTGAGGTAGTTTCCATTCAGGAAGCAGGCACAAAAGAAGAGTATTCAGAACTCACAGGAGGGAAATAAAGTTATGGCTATGGCTAAGTCAGCTCTGTAGGGATGCAAGGTGGAGGCAGCAGCTTGCCCTGCCAGTGGTTCTTGAAGCCAAAGGAGGTTTTCTTGCCCAGGAGGGATGTACTCACATCCCCTCTGTAGCTGCTTGCTCTTCTCTGCTGTTTTTCCTGCAGCTTCGCAGTTGCAGCCACAGATTCATCTAAACCCCCCTATTAGGGTTAATCAGACCTTGCTACTTGGCCTCTCCCTTTTGGAAAGGAGGGCTCTCCTTGCCTTTATTGATCGTAGCTGCAATTGTAGATTGAGTGTAGCAAACCAACTGTTTCAACAGTGCTGTGCACCCAGGGCTGTGCTTCAGCAGAGCTTCAGCTGTTTCAACTTGTTTTCTAATTCCACTGGGACACAACACTTCCCAGGGCTGTTTTCTGTGAGCTAATATGCACTAAATTTATTGGGATGGTGCTTCAATTATTTTCTAGCTCTTGCTTATTTATTCAGTTCTTTGTGAGGAATCCAATTAGCAATCCAAATTATAATACGAGCCACAAAACACTAATGCTGCTTCACTTCAGAGGCAGGAACAAAGAGAGCTGAAAAGAAACCTCTTTAAAATAGCTTTGCAACAGAGATCAGCATATTGTGACACTCCGCTTTGAGCTGATCAGTAGATAAAACCTGGGCGTTGCATCATCAGGCTTTAATGAGCTTGGTCGGTTTTTTCCTCCTTTTAACCAGGTAATGTGCTGCACGAAGCTTGTACGTCAAGACGGCTTTGATGCAGTGCGGGGCACACTTCTTGAACAAGGTTTTCAAAGAGCCGCAGCTCCCGGGCGGGCTGTGCCAGGGGTCCCGCGGGATGAGGGGCAATTCCCAGCCGTGGGAATTGCTGGCAGGAGCTGTGCGCTCAGTGTGCCGGAGGCATGGGTGCTGGTTTTGTGCAAACCCTGCCCCGCTGCTGCTGCCTCCAGAGGCACAGGGGATGCTCGCAGCAGCTTTGCACTGGGGAGCAGCCTCTGCTTTCTCGATTCCTCAGCCTTTGAAGAGTCATTGCTATGCCTGTCCTGCGCTTAGCAAGAGGTGAGGTTTTTCCGTGTAGCCTTTAGAAACTGAAATAACCCACACCATGAAGTTGAAGTGAGCTACTTGAACAAGGAGTCATCCTATATTCATTAAGTAGGATATTCTGGATAGTAAAAGGGAAAATCCTCCTCGGGCGAGCTTACATTCTTCTACAGCTCCTATCACCTCCTATTTATCATTTCCTATTCATCACACATCACAGCTTGTTGTTTCTTGATAACCACAGAAACCAGAGCTTTTAGTGTATCATCAAGTCAGCGGCTCCATCTTTAGACTGTCTTATCAACATGTCATATTGTCAGAGAAAATATATGTTGTGGTTAATTCTCTATTGCTTTTTAATACTTAGCTATTCTGCTGGGATTGTAAAGTGTTCCTCTTTTAAAGAAGGGTGGCAGTTTTAGTGTTGCACCAGTACCTGCCTGTCTACCCATGAGGACCTGTGCAGAAAATACCACCAATTCCCAGGGATGTTTTCGACTCAAAAATCCATTTTATTAGTTTTTCTTATATAGTGCCAAAGATCGTGAAGGGTCTATGAAGGGTCTTGTTACTCACTTCAGTCTTTATCTGAGTAGGGGAACAGCCATAGCAAAGATTTAATTATAAGGAAAAGCATGAACAGGAGCCAGGAAGGGTTGCAGTAGTACTGGTGTGTTTGTTACCTGTACCAGGATGCACTAGACCTGAACCTCAGACTAGGAAATAATTGTTTTAAATAGGTAAATATTTGCCATCAGAACATGATAGGAATCTTAGAGACTATTGTACAGTAGCTGTTTGCTTTCCACTGGCCCTTTGTAATCTTCCATGTCCCTTTAGGCAGCTAAAGGGAACCCGGTGAGAGGTAGGATTGTGCTGGAAAGAGCTGCCAGGAGAGGGTCCGGGCCAGTGTGAAGTCTGGACATCAGCATCAGTAAAATGAATATATTTTAGCAGAATGTACAGTTTCAGGTATTGGCACTTGGAGTTCTCTTAATTGAGAATATGAGAATAGCGACAGGCGGACCAAAATACTTTGCATGTTGTGTCTGTTAAAAACCTGTCCATAATGTTCCAGCAGCCACTGCACCAACCTTGGATCACTGGAATAGTCCTCTGAGGCAGGGCTGGACTGCCCAACAGTCCCATTCAAAGGGGTCTGGGACAGAAAGAACCTGAGAACTAACCTTCATGATCGTAGGTAGTTTGTGCCAGGGAGTGTGGACTGATTAAGAAAAATTGCATAAACAGTCAGGAAGGGAAAACATGGAAGGAGGAGGGCAGGGACACTCTGCCCACCCAGGGCTTTGTTGGACCACTCACTTGAGCATTTGAGCATTTTAACATCTTACACATCTTACCAATGGTGACCCTGGCATTGCTGAAGTAGCAGGTTTGAGAAACACGATTAACCCTTTTTTTTTAATTTTTATTTTCTTCCTCCCCCCCCTTGCAACAGTCCTCTATGCTGGTATATGCATTTTGTCATGATGCATCAAGATAAGCTCTCAGGAAGGGCTGTTGCAATTTTAGTGGGTTGGATTTTTATTTCCACCGCTCCCATCCTGCTGGCACACGCACGGCACGGAGAGCTGACAACGTCGCTGTTAGAAGATGTCTTTGCAGGTGTTGCTCAGCTATAACATTGCAAAACAGAAACTTTCTGCATGTATGATAGACCTTTCATGGAAAGGCACTGGCTGTAGGCTGCTTTTGGCGAGTGGACACTCACAGAGCTTGTAGGAATCCTTGCTGCTCATGATTTGTTTAGGAGTAGATGCGTTTATACAAGTATATGCATTTATACAAGCAGTGCTGGTTTTGTTATTGAAGATCTATTGGGAAAAACAAGCCAGGTAGCCAGGGCTGGTGCAATGAGGTGCTAATTTTAGTGCCCAAACCCTGTGTTCTTGTGCCAAGGTTTGGATGAGGTGGATTTGAGAGGGCGCAGTAATTCTGAATAGAAAGCTGATACCAAACTGGATATGGATCTCTGAGGTATTTTGGTGCCACTAAAATGTATCTGTGGTAAGGAAGAACTTTTGGGTACCCAAATACTCAGATTATTGGATAGAAAATGAGTCACACGTGGCCAGATGTGAAAGCCTTCAATGCAGGAAGCACTTAGCATTTCTTGATGTGTCTCCACAGGACACATGAGACTGCAAGGACAGCTGAACACAGCACTAGATGTTAGGTACCCACACCTTTACAGGGGTCTAGTTCTCCTTGATTTCATCAGGTTGTGCCTTTTATTCCCATATGAGGAGAAATATTGGGAAGGCAGGGAAAAATTACTCATTTGTGATGTGGAGAGGGCTTCTTGGGATCTGAGGATTATTTACCTTGAGTCAGACACCTTGTATGTCCTGTACTTCCTCTGGGCAAGGCACCAGGATGTGCGGAGTTGGATGCACCTCCTCGGTTTGCACCATCTTTTTTTCCTGCACTTACTTCATAAATCACTCAGTCTCTGTGCATCTGGCAGATAATTAGTGCATACCAGGCTTCTCTCTTGTGCAATTTGTGGCTGTGGAGAAGGCAAAGACCTGATACAAGCTCTTTCCTCTGCCAGTCTGATGGGTGAGGCTGTTGGATGTGCCTTGTCACCCTGACTTTTAGTTACATTGCTGCAATCCTGTCACAGTCCTCTCTGATGGCAGGGTGCTTTATTCTCAGCCTGCACTCTCTTGTTTTGTGTCAAATACTCCTTGATGTACGTTTTACCTGCATTATCCCTTCCTGTTATTATTATTAATATTATATTTTTTAACTATCTAAAGCTTATGAAGATTCCTGGCATGTAGCTCATCCTTGAATATGACCTTGAAATAGTGAGATATTTCTGATCTGCTCCATGGTTATGAAGCAAAGATAGGAGCTGTTAGAAAAAATAACTGAAAATAGCACCCTAGCTGACAATATGTCTATTCCTGATGCTGCCACAATTTACCTTCCTTTCCTCCTCTCCTCCCTTTTTGCTCAGGCACTGTAAGCAAAGCAGGATCTGATTTTTTTCATACAGATCCTTCTGAAAAGACATAAGAATAAGACAAAAGAATGAGCTTTACCTTATCTCCATCTGGTAACACATGAAGCAATTCCTACAGCCTATTTCTAGCTCAGAGCTTCTTTCCCAATGCAGAGGAGGCCTCAGTGATTCTGGTAACAACTCCTGACACACCAAAATCAGCCAGGTTTATCAGCTTTAGCTGTCCTGATGTAGCAACTACTGAAAGCAGCCTCTGAAATAAGGGTGGAGCAGACACCAATGATGACAAATGTTAACTCTCAGAGTTAATTCTTACCTCCACCTGTGATTCACAGCCCTACAGCTGGGGAGTTTCCATGTAAGTTGCCTGGAGATATTTTCATAACTTGAATTCCTCAAATTCAGGAAAAAATTACTGTAAGGAATAAACATACTAAGGACAAAACTGATCGTGCTTTGAACCAGGGTTTCTTCATTTCGTTCAGGCTGAGTTTCCCTTCCTGTGTGTAAGGACAGATAGTAAAGAGGAGCCTGTTTCATTTTGGCTGTTGGTGCTGGAGTCACGGGATGAATTCTGTGCTGTTGCTGTGTCCTTGGATCCAGCCTTTGGAGGACCTCCTGGATGTTACAGGCATCTGCCCTTCTTTGTCAGCTGACAAACACGGAATTTCAGTTTCCTGAGATTTAAGGTAGTTTATTTTACCAAAAGAATTTTAATAATTCTAACTCCCTGGATTCTCTTGACTGCAACAAGTTTGCAGGAGGGCTGCACGTTGGGTGAAGTTTGCTGTGGTGGCTGGAGCTGATGATCTGCACTTCAGAAGCAATCTAGTTTTTCTACTTGATTCCCCAGTTTTTCACTTTCACTACCCCCTTCATCTGACAGACTACCTCAGTATCTTTCTGGAAATAATGAGGAGTCCACCTGGTTTGGGAAGTTTAGTAGGAGAGGATGTGGGAATCTCACTAGGACAAAGTGGTGCATCCTTTTTCATGCAGTGTGCCAGGTCCCCATCTCGGGGCCGTTCTCCTCCTCCTTTGGGGATCAGTGTCTGCAACAGAAACTCCTTCAGAGCAGGTGGGTTTGATATAACTCTTGCTCACTTCTTGGCCAACCCTCAATCCCATCTGGGGCAACAACAGAAAAATCACTTTCCAAAGAGGATTAATCAAGGGCAGTCACAGCTCCAAGGGGGTCTGGCAGTTGCTGCCAGCAGGGCTGTGGGCAGGGAGAAAAAAGAAGCTGGTGTCTCCTGCTGTCCTACAACCCTGTTGCCACAGGCTCTCTTGTCCTGAAGAAGGCCACCAATGCTCCAGAAAGGAGTGACTCTGTCATGGTTTATCACCAAATTCAGCTGCTGTCAATACCAAGATGCACACAGGGAGTCCAGTTAAATTAATTATCTTGTTTTGGCTAGGGAGATAGCTGGAGTTACCAGAGAGAAATGGGCTCCATGCAACAGCAATTTATGGTGGGTATCAGTGAGTTGCTGTTACAGCTGCTGTTTGATATTAGGAACAATTAATTAAAATGACTTGAGTAGGGGCTGACTCATGCACTGTGAGAGGGCAGCACTGCTTTTGATGCTGATGTTGATAATTTTGTGTGATTATGAGGAAGTGATGACGAGTTCAGTAGTATTTCCTTTAAAAATTAGCCTTTTCTTCTTTAATTCTGACCTGCAGCTTGACACCTCTTGTCCAGGTCTCTGCCCCAGGGTGCAGAAATCCATCTGTGAGAATCCATCGGGCTTTGGCAAAGCCCCTGGTGCTGTGCCAGGGTGATGAGCAGCTCAGGTGGTTCTGCTGGCTGTTCCTACACCCTGCTGTGCTCCTTTTAGGAAGGCAGCAGAAACTGCCAGCCACTTAGATCAGCGTGACTTCAATTTACATACCATTTCTGTTTGTAGCAGAGTTCCAAAGAGGTATCTCCATGAAGGCACATTCCTCATGCATGATGGTTTTGGCGTGCTATTGATTGATGATATCTACTTGCTGTTTTGGAGGGTTTCTTTAAAAAGGGCCTTTATATTAATGACATCTTTCACTTGATAAGAACTTTAGGGCCTTTTTACCTTTAACCATAACTGTATGAATCACTGTAAGTGAAAAAAATAGCTTGACTTTTAACAGAATTTGCATCCGAAGTAAGAATCTTAAATGATGGCCAAATAACACCAGCAATAAAACTTTGGGGAAAAACAAGGTACTCGAACATGCTTAAGATTTCAAAACGTCATGACCACAGAGTGTCACTTTTCAAGGAATTCCACGTAGCTGAAGTTGGACACCCAGATGGTGGCCTGTCTCTACATGTGACTGGTTTGGACCCAGATGCTCTGAAGATGTGTAGGGCTGGCAATGGCAGCACTTCCCTACCAACCACCTTGGCCTATTTTGTAAGGCTTTTCTAAGAAGATCAAGAGAAAGGACGGAAACAGAGCTTTCTCTTTGAGTAAGTGGTCAGGAGGGAGCCACTTTGAGGCCCTCTGGGGGGCATGAAGAGGCCAGGGACTATCACACTTCAAAGAAGTTAGCACTACATTTAGTCACTGCTCACATAAGCTGAGTTCAGCTGGCAGCCGATCATCAGAGATGTCTGCACCTCACTGATGACCCTCCAAGCTAAAAATTGCTGCTACTCTATTTCAAGCTTTGCATTTTAATTCATGTGGTAAAAGGAATGTACCAAAATAACTTAGAAATAAGCCTGCTAGATGTGCAGTCACTGGTGGTGCTGCTGATCCCTATGTTTCCTGTGCAAGACCACTGGTAAGGAAAAGGTCCCTGGGAAGATTTTTTTATTGGTCTTGTGTGGAGGCTGCCTGGAGGGGCTTCAGGAAGAAGCTTCTGGAGGTTCATGGTCTGGACATGTGCATGTGTAGTGGCCCTTGCTGATAGATTTGGGGGGCAAGCCATGAAATGGGCCAGAAAACCTTTCCGACAGGATAAATGGTAGCTTGGATTAAACCAAATTAAAGCAAAAGAATTTTAAACAAGGGAGATATGGTGCTGGCCAGCTGAGCTCAAAAATTTCTCAGCACTTAATTTAATGATGCCTTTGTACTTTCAGGGTGAGTGAAGCTGGAACTGGTTCATGTCCCTTTCTGCTTTTGTTTCATTTATCACTCTTCGATTATTGGTTCTGCTTACTCTTAACATAGTCCTGTCATTTGCTTTTCTTTGGGTGTAAAAACGCCCAGCTGCTGTGCTCAGCCTGAACTACAATTAGCAGAGGGGAATAATGGAGCAATTAGCTACAGTGAACATGGAATAATAATGAAGCAGGAGAAGAGAGTGCCCTGCCAAGGTGTTTTATGGAGAGCCCCACACTTAACCCTTCTCAAGGGAGTTGTTGCCCATGTGCTGCACATGTGGAGCTGTCTGCTGGTGTTACGGCAGCACTCTGAAATGCCACCCTCCTCCTGCAGCCTGTTGCTGTTACAGCCAACAGTTCTTCCATGTACGTGCAGATATACCCTGAGGAGAACTTCTTTCCATTGGGTATGAACAGCTTCATCTACCAGGAAAAGTGTTTCAAAACTTTGTCCAAGTTGCAGTGTGGTCTCAAGCTGTCAGAAGTGGTAACCCACCTCCTCTCTTTCAGCTGGGGAAAAAACGATTCTGTTCACTGCTGTGTGCCAAAATGTTTTGAAATCTCCTGCTGGGCTGCACTTATTCTGAATATGGAGTAGCTGGAGTTATTTCAGCTTTTCTAGTAGAAAGGAGGAGTGAGGAAAAATAGCAAAAGGCTTTTTAGCAGAGAGAGGTTGTTTTCAGCTGTCTCCTTCCTAGTGAATACCTCTTGCCCTCAAACATTAAAATTTAGCAAAGCAGCTGAAGAATGCACACACAAAAAACTATTTTCACTTAAATGAGGCTGCAGGGACCCTCCCAAAGAGAAAATGTTGCTGTTTTCCTCCATCTTCGGAGAACCTCCCACAAAGCTAAACAAAGATAAGAGGAATAATAAGGAAGCAAAGTGCTTTACAGGAATCCCACCATGAGAGGTCAATGATAATTCCCTCTTCCTGAATAAAGTTGTTTGCTTATTCTGTTTGCTTTAAGTTAAATAACAACATTATATTGGGGTGTGTGCTCCTTAAGATATGACACTCAGCCTTTATGTGCCTATAAGAAATTGTTTTTCCTTGTATTCCTAAAAGCAGGTCAGTTGTGTTTGATGCCATTGGGAACAAATAACCTTTTTGAGAAATTAAAACATAAGATGTTATTGGAAGCAGTACTGGTGAGAAGATGCCATCATTACACATCTAGTTAAAAATTAACATCTTTTGAGTATAGGATATTGGGAAGTATTTTGGTTCAAGCAACAATTGCTAGGTCCTTCAGGACCTTGTGAACAGCTCCATGGAGCAGAATATTCAATGAAGTTTCTGGTCTTTTTTTTTGGTTTTTACTTCCCCCACCACCACCATCAGAGAGAGGAGAGGTCTCAGGCTGGAGCACTAATGAAGATGAACATTGCAGTCCACTCAAGGCTCCATTTAGGGGGCTCTGAAACCTGGCCCCAAAACCTCCACAACACAATAGTCTGTCTGCCACAGTGTCGGCCTGGCCCCCACACACCCAGGGTATTTCTAAACAAACAGAAAACACAGGAGAGCTGAGTCAGGCACTGAAATGTTGTTTCTGAGAATGAAATTTTATTTTTTTCATGAAAAAAACCTGCAGACACATCAACATTCAAAACATGTCTTAGTTTCCAAATAAACTATCTTCTTTTAAGCGTGCAGGACCCCACTGCAGCTTGATAAAGAGGTTAAGAGGGTTTTTGTTAATCCTCTAAGTGTGCCTACATAATTTGAAAGCTATTTAAGTTTTGCACCTCTCACTTGTAATCACAGTAGCATCAGCTGTTAGATACATGCACTGTATAGCAGCAACTTAGGGTTTGGCATTAACATTTGATTTAGGTGTAGAGTGAAAACAAACAAACCCTCCATTGTTCAAGAAACTCCCCACAGGCAATTATAACAAATCTAATTTATTCTTTATAAAGAAGACCTCTTGAAGCATTCAGACTTCCCTGCAGTGATTAAAATATTACTTTCAGTCTATTTTCTGGATCATCTTCCTACTTTTGTGCAGACATGCACTTTGCTTGCCTTGGTGAATGGGAGCAGAAAGAAAATGTCTTATTTTTTTTTTCCCAGAGAAGTCAGGAGTGCACTGAAGCAGAGCTATTTCTGTTTGTTTCTGTCATTTTCAGTAAACTGCAAGATTGTCTACAGCATTTTTATATTTTTTTTTACTATCTTTGACCATCTACACTCAGATGCAGCAACTGAGATGCAAAAAAGTCGGATTCAAGTTCATGTTCCTATTACTTTCTCTTCTAATTACCTCTCCTTCCATTAAAAAAACAGAAGTCAATAACCAGCCAGTTAAGAGTACTCAAATCACGCTGTGTGACACTCATCTCCTTATCCTCTCAAACTTGGGTCAAAGAAGGCATGTTTTGTCACTGCACTCTGCTGGCAGAACTTCTTTGTAGGTGTAATGACTGTAGTACCCCTCCACCCAGCCCTCATAAACAGCCTTTGCTGTTTCGTAGGTGCCAGTGGGATTAAATTAGGGTGCTGAAAGTGGGAGATGGTGGGATACTGGGCAAACATGGCATTCCAGGTGATGTGTTTCTTTATCACCCAGCAAAAGCTGGCTTGTGTTTCCCTTCCCAGGGCCTGTGCAGCCCGTGCTCAGTGCATTATTCTAGTTCTTGGCTGTGGTGAGTAAGCAAGCCAACGGGACGACTTCCAGACTGCTACAGAATAAATACACAAAACTGAAGAAGACACTGCATTTCACAAGTTGCAGGAGCTGCTCATCACTACTCGGGCAAGTTCAGTTCACGATGGAAACGGGGCTTTCGGGCTGGCCTCCAAATATCTGGGAGAAGAACTCCAAAGCCAGGCGGACGTGGATGGGGACAAAGACGTAGGCTGTGTACACCACCATGGCAAAAACAGTCACCGTGATGGTGTGGAACATGGACTGCTCCCAGGGCTCCAGCACGTAGCTGCAGGTGATCAGTAGGTACTGGTAGTACAGCCAATAGAGAGTGTCCTTCACACGCTTAATATCCATCTTCAGCTTCCTGTGATTGGGAGATGATGACCTGTAATGATAGAGAAGTCTGGGTTATGGCTGCAGTGGAAAGAAAGATCTGGAACTAGAAAATGATGCAGTGACTGTCATTTCAAGTTGTATTTACATAAAACAAAGTTCAAACAGAAATAACAGATCGATGCCACCACCAGCCTCTGCTGCCCTGGAGAAGAGGAAGAGAACCTTTAGCTCCAGCTTGCAGTTATTGAAGCTGGATCACTTGGGCACTTGCAATTCCCACGTTCTGATTATGACTGTGTTTTGCTATTCATTCTGCAGTAGGAATTAAAACTGCATTAGCTTACAAAGGCACAGGAATTTAGGGAGATATGCATTTAAAAGGAAGGCTTTGGGTCAGCTTCCATAAATATGGATGGCAGACTCATCTGCTCTGGCATAAAGATGAGATTAAAAGAACTGCCCTGTAAAAACTCCTCTGCTTGCTTCTGATAACAACTTTTATTATTTTGTAATTGTTGGGAATAAAGAAAAGACAGGCTATGGAAGGGAGGGGAAAAAAGTAATCTCAAATAACCTAGGAAGTTTTTTCAGCTCATTTCAAAGAAATAAGATACGTTACAGATTAAAAGGGTATTTAATGGAAGTTACAAGTCTAGGGAAGATTTTCCTCTCAGGTAACACCTTTATGCATTCATTGTTCCCATCTCCACACAGAATGACTGAGCAAGTATTAACTAGGACATGGGTTTTGCCTTTCACTGATTTTTGCTAAAATTGCTTTTCAGCATTTTAGGTAATTGTTACATGCAGGCTAAAAAAACATATGTCTAGAGAAAATACAGTGACAGAAGGATAGGGAACTGTAGGAGGCTTCACAGAGGGATTCCTTTATTTTAGGGGTTGAGTTTAAGGACACACATGCTGACCAGGTCAGCTCAGAGTAAAAGGGAACACAGGAGATTTTAGTCCTGCTGGAAAACCTTCCAATCTACCATTTTGTTCTATGCTTTTGTTGCCTAAAATACCAGGCCCAGAGATGCTTGGATGTTTCATGTTCCTTTAAGTCTTTCGTGTCTGCAGTGAGTTTTGGGCAACAGAAATTTTCTGACCCTCAAGGCAACAAATGCTAAGGTATCACTGGAAAATTGCAGTCTGTAATAAAAGTAATGATGGAACACTAGTATAGGCCAAAAATATTACAATATCCCATGGTTTACTGCCTCTGGAGGCTGTGCAGTGTGTTCTGGTGATATGTGGGTATTTACTGAAGGGACAGTAAAAGGATCCCTGATTTGTTTTGTAACAGCTTTACTTTGGTCACTGATGTGTAAAATTTTTGTTCAGCAGATGCACTGTTTAGTGCACACACCTTGATGGATTGTATTTCTCCATCTTTCTTCCTTTAGGTCATGCGTGCTGCCAGTTGTTAAGGTTCCACATTCCCATGGTATGTTGCAAATGGAGCATCCTGCCAGGCCAGCTTACATCTCACCATCTGGAGACACTGTAAGGTAGAGTTTTGCTCCTTCTTCCTTGGGAAGGCTCACCTGCAGGGACACCTCCCACCAGATCAGATTGCTCTAAGCCCCATCCAACCTGCCCTTGAACAGTTTTCTTCACTTCCATCTTCTCCATATCTCCTAAACTACATCTTCTAGACCAAGAGGCCACCTAAAATGCTTTTGGGGGGCAGATCCTTTCCATTTTAACTCTGTCAGTGACTGTCTCTGCTGTGAACACCTTTACTTGCAAGGGTACAGGCTAAGGAGAAAGGCCACCACTAGTTTCTGTCCTGGCATGAATGGAAGATAAGTCCTTTCAGATAATTTATTTCAAGGCAGAACTCAAGAGAGGCCTTTAAAGCCTTGTAAATATTGCAAAGCCTATAATAAAAATGGCACAGCTGGCTATCTGTGACTCACTGGGAGCCAAAAATGTCTCTATTTATACCTCTGCAAAAAGAACAGCATTTTTCAATGAAGAGGTGAAGCCCTTTCCTATATAATTGAAAGGAAAAGAGAAGGGCCCTCTCATGCTATCTAGGATTATGGTATTTACACTGGGGTTATACCAATGCTAGCTAAACTCATACCTTTCTTGGGTAAATATCTATTAAGCATGACTGCTGCACAGAGCAACTGCAAGGCTGGAGTCTTTCCTGTGAGCATTTAAGACAAAACCAGGAAAAAGTTTCCCCAAGATGATTATACTGATACACATACCAGTTTCACCAGGCTGCAGACTGACCACTAGCAGTTACTAGGCATTGCTTTCTTGGAGGGATCCATGAATAAAGTATGAAGTAATTAAAATAAGGAGCAGACCTTTCGATTTTTATCAAAGCCCTTGTTAAACCTTCTCAGCCTGGGGATGATGTTTCCATTCAGCTCCATCCCCAAGTTCTAGCAGCCAGCTTTCCATTCCTCCTGTTCGTGGCACGAGAGGATAATCCCATCCCCAGGTGCTCACAGCCCTGTCATGGGACTCCTTGCACTACCAGCAAGAATTCAAGCTGCCTTCATGCAGAGGCTGTGTGGTCTCCAAAGGAATGACAGAGGCTAAGATAAGTGAAAGACAAGCAGTCAAATTACAGCCCCTGTCCTCACCAGAAACACACTTGCACTGCATTTGATCTACCCAGAGACTTTCTCCATTGTCTTGGAAATGCAGCAGACACGAGGGGCATCTTGGCAACCTAATGCAATTCTAGATGCATAATTTATAAAAGGAAAACATAGGAGGGAAGGAAAAAAAAGCCAGCTTAAACTAGCTGCTCAGTCAAGGGGATACAAGAATCCTGTGTTGCTCTGACATAGACACCATTTCTGAAGGCACCCCACTGGTATTGAGGGCCAGTTTTAAACAGAAGGACCAAAGCTCCACACCTCCTGAGGTGTCAGGCAGCCTTACCACCTAGGCCAGCCACCCTGTAGGCATAACCAAAGGGCACTGCAGATCAAACAGAAACTCCTCAGGCTAAACATTCTGTATTTTAAACAGCACTTGTACTAGGTTACATGAGTGTCACCACCAGCTGGCACTGTGAGTTGAAGGGATCCTGCATTATCATCTCATCAGTTCCCAGTATTCCAGAACAGGAGATAATTTGCTGTTCTGTGATTTTAACATAGTACTCATTTCTCTACATATTTGAATTGAAGCATCCAGTTGCATTGTGGAAATGCCTTCCTGTTTAGAGGCCATGGGACAGCTCAAGCCTGCTTTGAATAAAATGACTAGAATTCAGTTTCTAAAGCCATGAAGCAATATTCAAATTATTTTCAGCAATTTCACCTCCAAGCAAAAAAAAAAAAAAAAAGCAGGAAGGGAAACCTGTAAAGCAGCTTTTATTGTTTTAAGAGGTAGCCTAATTTTCTTTCTTGTTGACACATGTCTTAGATTAGGGCATCTGAAAAGATAAATCATCATAAAAAACAAAGTCCCAAGTTCGATTTAAAAGCATGCCTAATCTTTTTTTTTATTATTATTAATAACCTTAGTTCCCAGACACAAGCTCTAACACTGGAGTTGTAACCCAAAGATGCCAGTACTTGGTACTTCAGTGTTTAATTTCTGCTTTGGGCAGCTGGAGTTTGGGGGGCTTTGTTCACACTAGCAGTCTGCAATGCTGGTGGCTGGACAGCACTGGGCAAAAGTGCACCTGCTGGGAAATTCCTGTGGAAAGAAACATTCTTGCAGGGGAACTGGGATAGACTGGTTTGCAAAAAGTTCTTGAAAAACATCTCACACCCCCAGCAGGAGAGTTTGGTTTACTTACATACACAAATAAAAAGGGTTTCATCTAGAGTGGGGAAAATCAACCCCTGGTGCTGGAGATGGCCCCATGATCATGAAGAAAGAGGTCTCTGATGGTTTGACTGTAAAGCAGAGCCAAGTGTCACAAACAAGCAAACAATCCATCCTCAGAATGCAAATATTTAATTGGCTAGAACTTGGCCCTTTGCTACACAGCTTGCATGTGATAGCACAGAAGCAAGAGCTGGTTGGGCTCGCAGAATCCTAAGGGATTGCACTCATGCTGCAGCTTAAGTAAAATCCTGCCACAGGCCCCTGAGGCTTGGATTTGATCTTGCATGCAGGATACCCACAAAAGACAGGCTGCAAAAGGCTGATATGACAAGACAAAGTGCAAAAATTATTTTAAAGTTGTCTAATATGTGAATAATTTAGCTACTAGAAAATAAATGGGTAGTCATGGCCTTTGAGTATTGAAATGTATATCCCTTCTGCAAGTTATTTATCTCTAACTGTTCTTACTTATTTGTAATTATATTGTCTTAGAAAGGTTTGTTCTGCTGTTACTCAGACAGAATATCCTGAGTTATCCAAGGCACTGACCTTGTCCTGCTTAATGTTAACATAACTCTGGGATGAGCCCATTGATTTTATGTAGACTGATGTTCCTGAAAACACAAGGAGAACAACAAATAGATTCACATTCCCAGTCCATCATGCATTTGCATTACTATATTTTATTCAGTGAGCACCAAGTGCAGAAAGAATGAAATACAGGTCCTATGGACCAGTAATTGGGAAGAAATCAGGAAGAAGTTTAGATGAGGCAGCAGTTAAAATTGTGCAGAGAATCCAAGCTCCAGCATTTCACAGGGGGATGGTCTCAGTCTGTTCCTGTGTTCCACCAGTGCTGCTCACATCCCCCACACCCAGCATGGCCTGTGGCCACTCAGCATCAGCCCAGAGAGCTGCCCAGCACCTACTGACAAGAACCATCATCTTACTGTAGTACTTACACACGGATATTTAAATGTACCCAAAAGCTTATTTTCACAAGGGATTAATGCAGCTCCCACTATGGACAATTATTTTTTAAAAAGTGTGTTTACATACAGATTTTAATAAGTATCTCCTCCCCTCTAATTCTGGAGTAAAACTGCACAGCAGCAGTGAGACCATCTCTGGTTTCTCTTCCTCAGCATTCACCTTCCTGAATCAGCACCTCTCTGCATGCTCAGCCACACAGAGCTGCCAAATACTGTGCTACAGGAGCTGTAACCTCTTCTTACATATGTGCTCTTGCCACCATCCATACAACACCAGACTGAACTCCAGAGCTGGTAACATTTATTGTGGTACATGACTCAGGTATTCTGCATGTGGGTGAACATGCTTTGACTCTACCTATGGGTTTTTTTTGGGAAAACAAAACAACCAACCTTCCAGGTGTAGAAAAATTCTTCAGGAGTGGAAGCAGCAAGGAAGAAAAAGCAATGGAGTTTTCTCTGCTTTACCTTGCTCAGAAGCAGGAGCTCCACCATATTCCAAATCTGTCAACACTAACCCTTCTTTCTGCTGACTTTAGCAAGAGCACTGAAGTGCTGTTTTGTTTCCTTTAAATGGAGAAAGTTACATAACATATAAAATACCTGAAAGTCTCAAACACCTTTCACTGTTCCCAAAAAGAGTTCCTGTTACCTTTGGTACCTGCAAACAAGACAGCAAAGCTCTCCTCGAGTGGCACAGAAGGAGTGGCAGGGCCACACCTGCACAAAACCCAACCCAGACTTCCTTGTCTCCAGCTCTGAACACAAACCCAGTCCTCACGTGCATCCTCCTTCAACAGCTCAATAACAGTGTAGTCCCAGGCATCACACTGGTGCTAGGGTTTAGCTGCATGGACACTGGAGCAAATGGATACTTGCCAAACTTCCTGTCCACCTGGACTGCAACAGACCCAGATGATTTCCGAAATGTGATTTGCTCCTTCAAGTTAACTACGAAGATCAAGCATCTGATGGCCTGCAGCAATGCAGGCAGTAACTTTAAATGTGATATATAAGCTGTTGAACCTCAGGAAAGGATGATCTTCAGCACCCATAGGGACATCATTTGGCAAAAGGGTCCCAACCATTCAAGGAACAGCACAGCAGCTGAAAACAGTCAATGTTTAGACTGATTTGATACACTGGCTACTCCCTGAAACTGTTGCCAGTTCCTAGCAAAAAAATACACTAAAACCCCCCACAACTCTTCCTAACTTCGAGGCCTGGCTGATTTATTGGTGCACTCTCTCTACTCAAGCACAGAGGAAAGATGCAGCTTTCCTGTAACGAAAATATTCTTGGAGCTGCTCTGTCCCATTTTCTTCCAAGGCCTAATTAATTTTTCAAAGGATTTTCTGTTCTTCCCTCCTCTAAAGTTTCCTCAGCCATTTTCTTACACAACTAGCTACAATTCATGTACAGGCCCCCTCCTCTCCAGCTTTCTGTGGACTGAGTGTTTCTGGGCTCTCAGTCCTCCCCTGACAGGACTTGCATGTTGGAGCACAACTGGCCCGTGGTGATAAGCTCTGCCAGAGAAGACAGGTAAATTGGCAAGTTGAAGTATCAGAGAAAGCTTTCCCTGTGTTTTCACTGTAGGCACAGCCTATTAACATGGCTTTGAACAGAGCTGATTCCAAACAAGACCTCAAATTTATGACTAGAGACCAGCACCAGGTTTAAAATGCAAACACTTAAAAATAGCGAGTTCTTGAAGAACTGTTTCAAGATACCCCTAGAGGTATCTTCTAGGGGTTTTGGCTTTGTTCTTGGTGACAAGCCTTAGTTCCTGCGAGACTTTCAGATTTGGGGCATTGGCTTAGGTTCCTTCAAGGGGATTTAAAAAGTCTTCAAAGTTCAGAAGGTTGTGTCAACACATCAATCTATAAACAAAATAGCTAAGATGTTTGGGCTCTGCAAAAAGATTCACTTTCATCTGTAGCTATGTACACAGACTTCTTTGGTTTGGTCTGAGTAACTTCTAAAGCAGCTGAAAACAACAGCTGCTCTTGGGTGATATGTAACATGAGAAGGTGAATACTGTCAGAGCTATGACAGGTATTAGTGGCAAACAGGTACTGAACTCTTGTGCAAGCGCATCTCCTTTGAGATCTCATGAAAGGAAGCAGGTGTTGCTCCATGCCACTTACTGGTCTAAAATGGGAACAGAAAAATGAAGTGAGATACTAGCAACAGATAAGAAGTCAGAAGGGAGATTCACATTCTTCTCAGAAACCAATTTAACCCCATAGATGTGGCGAGGAACCACCTCCTTTGCAGGCCACTTCATCCCTATGACCAAACAGTTTTGATCACAGAAAACTGTTGATGTAGCAGAATACCCCTCAAATGGGGGGCAGAGCAAAGCCACTCTTAACTTTTGGAAGGGAGGACATGAGAAATACTCCTGTCAGGTAGCAGGAAAAACAAGGTTCTTCGAAGTTGCATCACAGCACCATGCTGATTTCTCCTGAAAAGCTGTGAAGTCTGAGTTACATCATGTTTAACCAGAGCAGATTGCAGGGGTTGAAGAGGAAGGAGGAGGTCTCCTGAGTGACCTGCTGACATCTTACTTCAAGTGCTTTGCACACAAGGTGGTGGGAGCAGAGAAGCAAGCACCTGCTGAGCAGGGCATGGTGGGTCCCCTCCACAGGGACACAGCTGAGCACTGTCACAGCCCAGCTGTGCAGGCTCCTCCTGGGGCACTGGTTTGGGGAGAAAAAAATCTGCTCCACACCCTGTCGTGCAGCCAGGCTTGAGATGCTCAACTACTGCACAAATGAAAAGCTCAGTAAGAACGGGATCAGCAGAACACAGTGCAGAGCAACGGATGGTTTTTCCTCTCCAGCCAGCTGGGGCACCTGAGTCTTGATGCTGTTCACCACGTTACTTGCCCTGGATGCTTTTTGGGCACAGGGGTGATGGAGCAAGTATTCCCATGGCCCTGAGCTGCTCTCCAGGCACTCTTTCACCACATCTCCCATTACTGCTGGATGAACAATGTACATGCTCTGTGCAGAGCTTCCTTGCATTTCTCTGCCAAAACCACACCATCTAGAAAGGGAGATTCCTTTCCTCCAAGGACTCTTAGAATTGCTCAAGACATAGTTACTTGTGCTGTACTCCTATTAATGAACAAAGGATAAACAAGCATCCCAATTCCTAAAGCATTTTAAGATGCGCAGTCTAAAAAGTACCCCATGTGCAAATGAAGTGGAGTAGTAGCTTTTATTACAGGGATTCTCCTCTATACTATCCCAGCTCTACTTATACAACAGGGAGGTGCTCTTGCACCTGCTTCACACTGGAGGTAACCCACGACTCCAAAATAACCAGAGAGCAGAAGCCTGCAGAGAAGGAGCATTGCCACCACAACAGTACAAGAAGCTCCTTCACCTCCCCTTCTCCAACCTCTTTACTTCTGGGTGTTTGACTCATTTTCAGTGAATCCCATAAGACAAAGCATCTTCCCGAGGCAGCATCAGCAACAAAACCTGGAGGATCCCTGGCTGCAGGTCTGCAGCAACAAGTCCAGGGAGACCTTGCCCAAGGCTGCAGGTCCTTCTGCAAGGCCACCAGCCACCTTGAGGAAGGCAGGCAGGGCAGACCCTGGAGCCTGTGCAGCGGCCGCTCCCAGGCCTGCCGCTCCTTGCCGAGCTGCTCGCCAACCGCCGGTGGCAGCGCAGGATCCGCGGCCCCGCTCGGCCAAGCTCACGGGTCCCTGGGTTCTGGGGGAGCCGTGGGACGCCGCGATGCCCTTGGGCGAGCGGAGCAGGGCTGAGCGCCGGCAGCGGCACCGCATCCCCGGCAGCGGCACCGCATCCCCGGCAGCGGCACCGCATCCCCGGCAGCGGCACCGCATCCCCGGCAGCGGCACCGCAACCCCGGCAGCGGCACCGCATCCCCGGCAGCGGCACCGCATCCCCGGCAGCGGCACCGCAACCCCGGCAGCGGCACCGCAACCCCGGCAGCGGCACCGCAACCCCCCCTCCGCCCTCACCTCCGCTCCGCGGGACTCCGCGCACCGCCGCACTGCCGCTCCGCACCCCGCCATTGCCCGCCCTGCCCCACCGCCCTTAAATACCTACCGCCCGCACTCCGCTCCGCTCCGCGCCCCGCCGGGGGCCGCTCCCCGCCCCTCCGCGCCCTCCCCGCCCGGCTGCCGCAGCCGCTGCGCGCCTCCCACTGCCGCCGCGGGCCGGGGCAGCGCTGGGGAGCGGGGCCGGGCGCGGGGGCGGCCGTGGGGCCAGGCGGGCCGTCCCGTGCGGGGTGGGACATTTCCCTGCGGTTCTGTGTCCGTGGGCGGCAGCCGCTCCCCGCTCCTGCGTCACGCGCGCCGCCAGGAAGCCGGGGCGCTCCCGGGAATCGCGGGCACCGCGGGCACCGACCCCTTCTGCCCGGGCGGCCGCCCCCAAGCCGGCTTTTCCCCAGCCGTGCTGCTTTCTGTGGCACGCGTACCTTGCCAGGGATAACCTGGAGATGCCGCTGGGTGAGCGCAAGGGGTGCCCGGGAGGGAAAGGGGGGTGCCGGTAGGTGTCTGGGAGCTTCCCAGCTGGAAAGGGGCTGAGCGGGAAAGAGCTGAGCTTTGCAAAGTGGCACAGCTTGGCCGGGAGAAGCGGGTGTGTGAAGAGGGAAATGGTGATAATGGGTCAGATGAGGTGTTTCCAGAAAGGAGAGATAGGGATGGACAAGTACTTACAAGACTTTATCTGAAATCCTGGGAAATACTACGTGACTCTGCCAGCAGTGAGGCTTAGGTTTCCTTAGTTTGTTATGCCCCTGATACAAAAAACGCCCCTGATTTAGTTTCCCTCTCACCACCAAGGAAGCTACTTAAGAACTTAGCTTTGCAGTACAAGAAAGAAAGAAAAATAGCAGAAACACTTTGTTCCCCTTTCCCCCCTCAGGCAGCAGGACACCAGGTACAATGTCATTCACTAAGAAAAGCCATCTCATCTTCATAGGCTGATTCTACTTCTCAGCCTTTAAAACTGTTACTGTGTGACACTCAGTTAAGTGATAAATGAGTGGTGTTAAGAAAGGTTGAGGTTTTCTTGTGTTCTTCCGTGTAAGCTTATGGCTTTCTCTGCTGGGCTGGGGCTTCAGCTTCGGGGCCAGCAGGGTGGCACCACTTGAGATGAGGGATCCCAGGATGGCTCCTGGTGATCTCTCCAAAATGAGTTTGGCCAGTGTAGTAGTGTCTGCACCCAAAACCTTGCACTGGTAGAGTAGCAAAATGGAGAACGAGCAAACTCCTTGCAGGGTGATGTGGGGAAGAGCCAGAGTCCCATTTAAGTGGACTCATCAAATGGATCCTGTGGCTTGTGCTGGCTCTGAGCGCAGCGTCACAGCCTCAGTGAAACATCTGCTCTTTTCGCTGGCAAAAATCCTTAACTTCAGGCTCCCAGGTTTGAAAACAAAGGCGTTGTGAGTGTGTTCCAGGTGTGGTGGGACCAGGGATGTCTCTGGTGCCAGGTCCTTGCCCTGTTTGGCAAGCAATGGCTCCCGCAGCTGAAGGTTGGCTGAAGTTTCCTGAGTGCCATTAGGAGGGACCATCCCCAAAGAGCGTGGGAGTCCATGGGTGTAGTGTGGTGGCACTGAGCCACCCGGGGCCCTGCCCCATTCCCTGTCTGCCCCTTTTTGGGCACGTCCCTTTCCGTGGCAGAGGGATGAGCTGAGCTGAGGGAGTGACCTCCTGAAAAACAAGTTTATTTTGCCAGTGACTCTCTGTGCCACCAAGATGGGAGCAAATGGCCAGGACAGCACGGGGATGTGACTGATGGTGTTTTCATGACAGCCTGTTTGGCTGTAGGCACTGAGCTCTGTTGGGCTGGTGGCTGTGCTCACACTGCAGAAGCCACACACCCCCCACCAAAGGAGCAGGGACCACAGGGAGCCCAGAGGCTGGAGCTGGCCACTGGGCTGCTCTCCTCACATTTACAAGTAGAGCTGCTTTTCACAGCTAGCTGGGAACTGTGAGACAAAGAGCTGGTGTTGGTAAATTCCGTACTGCTCCGTGCGACACCCTGCTTCTTAAAGACGTGCCTTTGCAGGTGAGCTGCAGTTTACATGTTCCCTGCAGCCCTGCAGTGGTTTGTTCAGCTCCTTGCTCACCCTGCCAGAGGTGACTGTCACCACAGCTCTGCCCACAGCACCCACGGTGGCTTCGCTCCCCAGGCTGTCCCTGCCTGAAGCCTCTGGGTCAGTGGGGACCCCTGCAGAGAGGGGTTGCTTGTCCTGGGCAGTGGGAGCTGGGGTCACCTCCAGCACAGTGGGGCCCCTGTACCACTGCTCTGGTGTCTCCTGATGAAGGTCAGAAAGGAACACAAACAGTTTAAAGGCCCAGATGTAAGTGCTGTCAATAAAAATATTCTTTAAATATTTGAACACATTTTAATGGTTCTTTAAAAAAGGCGCTTTCCTGAATTAATATCTTTAAAAGGCACTTACACAAACAAAGCTGCAGAGGCAGCAAAGGGGCAAGCAGGGTGTGATGCTTTCTTTCCCAGCTCATCCAGGAAGAACAGTGCCTCTTTCTTCTGCTGCTATTTTTATGGCTGTTGACTGCAGAACTGATGCTTGCTTAGTCTTTGATCTTAAAAAATACTTATGCACAGCCTTTGTTTTAGACTTACAAAATAGTTGTCCCCCTTTCTAGCTTGAAGTAGAGCTCCCATCAGTCCAGGAGTGCTCCAGGATCCCACATGATGTCTGTGCATGCAGCTTAGCTTGGTAAGATACCTGGTGCCCGAGTGGACAGTGTTTGAACTGGTGTTTTTGCTCACAAAAGCGTCCTCAGTTATCAGAGCACTTGCTCCACAGCTTTAGCTGTGTTATTAGAGTATTGTTCAAAGAGGAGTTCACAAAGCACTTTCCCACAGTCTCATTGTCACCCCAATGATCTGTTACTGTCTTGTTTCACTCCATCCAACTGTTTATGTAAGGTGAAGCCTCAGTGTGTCTATGAATGCTTCACACTTGTTTCTGGACACACTCCATCTTATCAAGTGGAGAAGGATTTGCCTTACAATGAATTCCAGATTTGTTGATAATCAAGTGCTGTTTGCCTTAAGACAAGACAAAGCTGCAGGGGCCCGGCCAAGCCCTGCTGGTGTCTCAAGGGCTGGTGTTTCCAGAGGGAGAGACCTCTCCAAGGAGGATGGTCAGAACTGCCTCCTGAATTAATGCAGGATTAATAACTCTTGTGAGAGAAGTAGGACATGGTTTAATCTAAAAGGAGGCTGTAGTTTGATTTATTGTGTGTTGCTGCTGAGAGAGAAAAGCATCTTTCCTTTCAGCCACTGTTTCTCTCTGAGATGTGGATCCCTCCGTTCCTCATCCCTTTCATTCACCAGCACAGCTCTTGCTGCAGGGTGGCCATAGGGCTGTGGAGACCCTGAGCAAAGGAGACAAAAACCCTCCCCAAGGCCTTAAAACCAGGCCTATACAATAAAATTTAAGTAACACTGATAAACTAGGCCTAGCCATCACCTTCCTTGGGGTTGCCATCCTCTCACTCCAAACCTGCTGGAATCTCAGGCTTCTCTAGGAGCCTTGTGCCTGTCATGGTAAAAGCCCTATCAAAGCTGTTACTTGTATAAAGTGTATAAAAGCAAGACAGTTTGTTTCCTTGTCTCCCCAGAGGTTGGTGCTCTGGAAGATCTGCTCCCTCCCTGGTTTTACCACTGGGGCTTGGTTTTGACACTGGGGATTTGAGCACTGGCTTTTGCTCCTGCAGGCAATGTCCTGCAGATTACCCCCTTGAGACAGGAATAAAATCACCTACCTGCCATAAAGGCTAACATAACACTTACAAAGTCAAAACTATAGTCTTTGAATATTTCATGAGTCTTTAGGCTCTGTCACACCCTGCTGTGGGAATACTTGCCAACAGACAAGTGTTCTTTCCAGCTTAGGTCAGTGGGTGGCTGGATTCCTCACCAGGGCAGGCTTGACTGTCCAGCTGTGCTTCCATCCCAGTTCCTTCTGCTAGCTCCTGCAGCTTCCCACATAACCTGGACTCAACACATGGATGTTGAATTTGAGCAGGAGCTCAGGTGACTTCTGCAGCAGTTGCTTTCTTTCCAGGGAGCAGGGTTCTGCAACCAGACCCCACCGCTGCCCGGCACTGCTGCTGCCTGCGGCTGTCTCCTGCCTGTGGGCACAGAGGTCTCTGCACTGCCTGCCCTTGTCTTCTGCTGGCCATTTCACTCACATGTGCAGGCTGCCTCCATGCTGGAAGGTGAAAGACTGGGCTGTGAGGCTGCTCGTTAGAATCATAGAATCATTAAGGTTGGAAGAGAGCTTCAAGATCATCCAGTCCAACCGCAATCCAACTACCACAGCCACTAAACTAAATGCTGAAGCACCCCATCTAAATGCTTCTTGAGCACCTCCAGGAATGGTGACTCCACCACCTCCCTGGGCAGCCTGTTCCAAGGCCTCACCACTCTTTCAGTAAAGAAAATTTTCCCTAATATCCAACTTAAACCTCCCCAGGCACAACTTAAACCCATTTCCTCTTGTCCTATCACTTGTCACTGGGGAGAAGAGGCCAACACTGGCCTCTTTACAAGCTCCCTTCAGTTGGTGACTCTTTGAGGGCAGAAAGGAAGGAAGATTCTAAAAACAACAAACATAGTTTGTTAGCTGTCTGCGTTCGTGTCATTGTCAATGTGTGTCTCGGGCATTTGCAAACTTTGAATGTCAAATATTTACTAAGTGATGTCAAAGTGCCACAATGATGCTTTTATTAACTCCAGTATGTGGTCTGCACCTGTCCTCTGCAGGTGGTAGATCTTCTTCTGTCTCACAGGCAAAGTCTGAAACGTCACTTTCTCTCGTGTAGTCTTATTTTCTATAAGTATGTTTTAACTTTAAGTGCAGAAGCAAAGTAATTTCAAGGTCCTCTGCAGGCCTGTTTACCTGAGGAGACCTAAAGATGTTCCTGCCAAACTAACAAAACAACAGGCCAGATCTCTTTTCTTTTTGCAGGACTGAGATATCTGAATAGATATTTTTTTTTTCACATCTTGTCTAGCTACTCAGGCTGTCTTGATTGAAAGGAAACTTCCAGGGTAAGCATGAGGCTTGGTTTGTCTGAGTTTGCAGAATAGTCCTGAAAAACACCCCTAGGCTGGGATGCTGGGCAGAGGTGATGCTCTGGCTGAACCTTTGATTATTGTTCTAATTTGGTGTTCCTCTTCTCCTGCCATCCTGGTGAAGGCCACAGACTGATTTCTTGACAAAACTGCATTTAAAGTCAACCTGACAAATTAGAGAACAACCTTTTATCTTATTATAGGACAGACTGGATAAAGAAATCACTTCAGTGGAGTGTGTGTGGCAACCATTTACATGTGATTATCTCTCCACTTGCTTTAGCTGCACACCCCATTGGTCTACAGCTTCTGTTTTGGAAATAAGTGTGGCTTGTGGGGCAATAGTGCCTGGGTCTGATCCTGCCTCATGATGCAATTTCTTTTGGAATTTTGTGAAAGGTAAGATCCATGGTCTGGTGTGAGAAAATATGTTGCATAGGAAACTGCTTATACATAGCATAGAGTGGAGGAAGACCTGCCATATGAGGAGAGGTTGAGAAAACTGGGTTTGTTCAGTCTTGAGAAGAGAAGACTCTGGGGAGATCTTATTACAATTTTCCAGTACTCAAAGGGTGGCTGCCAAGAAGCTGGAGACTCTCTGTTTACAAGGAGTCCCATGGAAAAGACAAGGGTTGATGGGCACAAGTTGCTCCTGGGGACATTCTGATTGGACACAAGAGGCAAATTTTTCACCATGAGAACAATGAAACATTGGAATAGTCTCCCAAGGGAAGTGGTAGATTCCCCCACACTGGCCAGTTTTAACTCTCAGGTTGACAGGGTGCTGAGCCATCTCATACCAACTAGAGTAGTACCTAGAAAGGTTGGACCAGGTGATCCTGGAGGTCCCTTCCAACCTGGCATTCTGGGATTCTACTATTCGTGATTATTTATAACCAGCCTCTCACTTGTCCTCATAAATATCAGTACTAACTGGTGTTCTGGATAAATTCCAGTTGGAAAACTCTGCCTGAATCCCAACTAGAGGAGGGGCTGGGTGGCATTTTGAGATCAGATAAAACAAGTAATTAGAAGGTAAAGGATTAATCAACTTTGAGTACAAAGGCTGGGAGGGATCTGTCATCCTGCATGAGTCAGATCCTCACATCAGTCTCTACTCTTCAGGGACACATCAAGATTTACCAATATTAAATTGCTACAGCCAGTTCAATGGTCTCTATTATCCTCGTGTATATCAGGTGTGAATGTTTGTGCTCATGTATTAAAAATAGCTCTTCCTCCAAGTGTTACTGGAAAATTAATTGTTTCATTGGCATGCCTACTCGCTATGAAGCTTGGTCATTTGAATAATCATAAGGACAAAACAGGAAGAGAAGTGATTGCCTGTCAAATCTGTGTTGTTTTTTGGATGAATATTCACAAGTTGGTCCAGTTATCACAGAATTCTTCGTTCCTTCTTAGCAGAGTGGCTCCTCTATGAGATCTTGATTTCTGCCAGGCAAAGCTGCCTGTCAGACCTCCAAGACAGAAGCCATTCCTCTGCCCACATCTGCTGGATGGCTTCCACTGTTACCTAACTTCATCCAGTGGGCAGGCAGCAACCTACTGCTGTGGCACTCAGTGCCTGGTGTGCTCCTAGACCTGCTCCTGGAGTGTTTTGGAGAAAAATGAAGTTGATTTGGGGGTGTCAAGTTTCCCTGTAAAGAAGGCAGCTGTGTTTTGTGGTGGTTTAGAAGGAATCACCCAGTGAACAGCAGTGCCAGCCAGTTTTGCAGCTCCTCTGGGTTGCACCCAGTTGCTGGAGAAGGCTTTCACCTTCATTTTGAAAACAGGCCATTCCACCCACTACCTGTTTCATCTCCTCATGCTCTTTTGCAATGCTGTATGATTACAGTCAGCCTTGAGATTAATGCTACTCATTTTGATACCAGTTTGCCATGGGAAATTTTCTTAAAATGAGGAATTCTCTGCTCTTAGCAAAAGTTTGAGTTTTTTTGTTTGTTTTCCCCTGGCTACTTTGTCCATACAGATTCAGCCTTTATTACTGCTCCCAGTAGAGGCAAGTTTGAAAAATGTAGGTCTCACAGCTACCCAATTTTTCACGTTTTATCTATTAATCACATTTAGTCAGTGTTTAAAAATTCCATTTTTTTTGTCTAGAGGCTGTTGGGAAGTTATTCCAGGGAAATGTTGGCTGTCTCCTGTGGCACTTGTCCTGGATGAAGCAGGATGTCTGGGATCTGTGGGGGTGATTAAGGCTTAGGGCCAAATTGAACTTCATCTTTGCGTGGTGTGAGCTCTAAAACCATCCTGAGCAGGGCTGTTGGGAGCCCTTGGGTGCCCTCTTGTGATCATCCTCCGGCTGAAACAGTTCTCCACGTTTTCTGGAACCTCTCATGTTATCCTTCCCCATCCCACCTTCTGCCCCTTCATTCCTGTTTCTTCACAGCTGCATCTGCCAACGTGGAAATCCCCTTGTTTGTCTTTCAGCTCTGCTTGGGAAAATATGCTACGTTTCACCATGAAGTCTGGCATATGGCAAAGCCTGTCACTACATCTGCAGTCCAACCAAACTCTGTCACCTCCTTGCAATAAGCAGATACCTCCCACTGAGGCACATTTTGCTCTTTCTCCCTTTTCAAGGCCTTACATCAGAGATGGAAAGGAGGTTTCTCTGCTCCTGCCCTGATCAGGAGATCTAAAAAATACAGTGCAATTTATTTATAATTATAGTTTAGTTTTATTATGCATTCCCCTGTATTATTGCTGCTGCTGGATGAGGTGCAGAGGAGGTGGAGAGGTTTCTGCAGTGGCTCCTCTCAGGGGATCTTCAATAGAAATGAGGATAAATGTGTGTGGGAGAAAGGTGGATGGTGCTTTGTTAGGTGGGAGTGCAGAGCATGAGATACTCTCACTTGTGGAAGTCCCAGAGCCAGAAAATGCTCTTCCAGCCCCACACAGGAGGCCACGGGAGGTGACACTTTTTGGGAGGTGCAAACCCAGTGTGTGTCTCACTGCCTCTGCAGCTCAGCTCTGAGCCTGCTGAGGTGGGAAATGAGCCCCCAGCCACAATGTTCTCCTCATGCTGCCTCTCCTCTGTTGTTAAATGGAGAGTTGTGACTCTAGGGTAGTTAATTTCCACTTTGCATGGGTGTTAGGCATCTAATTTCCAAAGAAAACAGTGGGAGTCTTTCCTCTGACTTTAGTGTTGATCCGAAGTCCCTTGCACCTACTTTTTATGTCAGAAAAAACCATTATCTCCCTCCCAGTTGCTTTATAATTTTGTATGTACTTTAAACTCCCAACAAATTTTGAGTCCAGGACACACAGAGACACTTTTATTCCCAGATTTTTCACTTCCTGTCAGGATTTTAAGGCTGCAGTACTCAGCTCTTTAAAACATGCTGACTCCAGGTTCTGTAACCTTGCTTTATTACAAAACACATATTTGCCAGAGGAAAGAAGAATTTGGGTCAAAGGAAAGTAGTTGTTTCCATTTCCTTATTTCCAAGGGGTGTTGCAACACCTCTCAAAGCAAAACAACCTGCGGAGGAGTCCGTGTCACTGCGTGTCCACATTGTGCCACAGAGGAGCAGCATGAGCTTCCCTGCTGAACACAATTTGCTGTGGTGGAGATCTGTAAGCCCTTTTCATCTAAGATACTTATTAACTTGGGTAGTTTCAGGCTGACTGTGTTTCACAGTATTCAAACAGATAGTGATTGCAGTATTTAGTATGGAATAATAACTGTAGGACAAAAGCTGGTGCAGCTTGAAAGCTGACTTTGTTTAAAACCTGTAAGAAATAAAAGCCCACTAGTGTAGCTGAGGCTTAGGAAAGGGCTGAGTCTATCACTGGGCCCAGTATTTTAGTTGAAGCTTTTCATACCTACACATCTTAACACTAGTGAGAGCACAATCTGGCTCAGAAATCAGAAACACAGCTCATTATCTTTGTTTAAAAATGGGTGTAGTTACCAGGTTGATGTCCCTTAAATATTACAAGCTGTGAGCCGTTTTGTCTCAAATTATGAGACAGGTGAAGTTAAATATAATTACATTTGGGATTATTGTCATTTACTTCCTAGAGCCTGAGCCTTTTTAACACAAGGCTCAGAGCTGACTTTTTGAAATAAAATCCACAATTTTCTGCAATCAGGGGGTTTTAAGAGATTAAGCTTTAAGAGCCCTAAGTCTCATGACAAAACTCATGGCAGTTTTGGTGCCTGACTTGCTTCTTGCTTAAAAAAGGTGTGTAGGCATAACCTCCTGATTTTAATTAAATTCTGTCTTTCAGAAGAGAAAGTGGCAGGTGTATGGAGCTAGAGAGACTCTCTGTGTAATAATTAGATGGGAACTGATAATATTTGGCTTAATCCACTGTGCTGGCATAAAGGTTCTTAGAAAACACCACCTGCTTTTTGCTGATTAATAGGTGACTGCTGTGTTAGTGATCTCAGCATACACCTTTGGTAAATGTTGCCTGTTCTAATAGTAAAAAAACCTTCCTGAAACTTGGCAGCCAGGCAAGTCAATTTTATTTCTCTGTGGTACTTTCTGGGGACTTCACATGTGTGGGAATAATTGAACCTGGTCTAAGCACAACAGCAGCTGTTAGGCCAAGTATTTCCTGCTTTTTAAAGAAAAAAAATATTAAAAAATTTAAAATATTATTATGTGAATTTTTAAACAATGATGGTTCACAATTTTGGACCAAGTTTTGAACTTTAGGTCTTTGGGCTCTCTGGGCCTGTAGAGTCTGTGCAAAGAACAAGTGAGAAGCTGCCTGTTTTCTGAAAGAGCCCCAAATACTAATGCCTGCCCTGCATTTGTGGGGCTGCCAGGTCTGGCCTTGGAGCAAGGATGAAAAGAGGCGTGTGCTGGAAGGAGAAGGCTTTGGCAGGATGGGATATACCCCCCAAAACTTTGGGAAGGGCAGATACGTGGGATGAGAGAGACCATAGGTGAAGGAGGCAGTACAACCAAGGGCACAAGAAATGAGAGGCCGTGTAAAACTTTATGATGCACTTTTTGTTCTTTGAGCTCAATAATGTGCAGTAAGAAAATGGCCTAGAAATACTCCCATTTATACATGGATGTATAAACCCACACACACTGCTTAGATGGAGAAAATCCTGTGCTCAGGATGGTCCAAGCTGCCTATTGACTTCTGCAGCACACCCTTCTCCAGGTACTCAGTTGCCTGCTCACTGATTCTCTCTCCTCCTTACTTGGGCTCCATGAATGCACTTTGGATTCTGAGTTGCACTCACCAGCAGGCAGAAAGGGCCCCTGCTTCTTTAAATTGTTCCGAAAATCCAGTTGAAGTTGGATGCTCATATAAAGTCACTCTGACAGCTCATCTCCATGCCATGATATTATCCAAAATACAGTTTTATAGTCCACAGTGTGAATAGTTTTGAAAGGTCACTGTAATTTCTACCAGATTATTCACAGGCAAGTATTTAGCCTCAGACAAAGAAATATCTTGACTTGGTTAAGTGTCTATTTAGATGCAATCAGTTATAAATTTGCATACATAAACCTGCTGATTTGTAATATGCTATAGGCATGATGTACTTTCTTTGGGATTATTTTGATTTCAGAATTATTATATACTAGGATATACATCACAAAGTGTTGAGTGGCCACTTTAAGCTGCAGAACTCACTCATGATGGCCCACAAAGGCAGCACATTACCTTGTAATTAGTTGGTACTGGGTCTGTCTCATGGGTTTCATATATTATACATGAAAAAGGAGATTTCAACCAGAAAATTTAATTTCCAAGAGGCTGCAACAAAGCAGCTGTTGCTCTATGTGTCCTGCAAATAGTGGGGATCTTCCTGTGCTTCTTGAAGGACTGTACAACAGATGCAGTTCTTCTTCTTTCTTTTGGCCCCTAATCCTGTGAATGCAACAGCCTCCGTGTTTGTGGATGGGAAAGAAGCTTCTGCCTTGGTAGGTGTTCTTCAGGTGAGGTGCTCGCACTGCATTAGGATTGTTTATTGCTTCTCTACTACTTTTATAAGTAACAATTTTGCTGGGAGAAGTTGTGGTGTGTTCAGCTGGTTCCCCTCGATACCAGGACGGGGAGCAGTGACAGGGATTCTGCCACAGGCACCCGCTGACCCAAGCTGGGGACACATGCCACCAAAGTGGTTCCAGAAGGTGGTCCCTGGGGGGCTCCCAGGCTGCTTTGACACCCTCAGCCACAGCAGAGGGGCTGGCAGCCCTCGCCCCAAAGGGACAAGCTGCTGTCACCAATCAGCCTGGCATTTCAGACCCCCTTTCCGCCAGCAAATATCATCTTCCCTGAAAGATGGTGCTGGAAACAAGGAGGGAAATAATCCCACCACTTGCTATTAGCAAAGACACAGCTGTTGAGGACTATTTTGTTTCTTAAGCACACTGAAGGAGAACAGCAGTGCAGCAGGGAGGCAGGGTTTCTGTGACACCCCCCAGCCCGCCACACAAAGGGAGAGCAGGGTGAAAGAGGGGAGCCAGGTAATTTTATCACTTTTTACCTTTGGCTGTCTAGACGTGCCAGAGGAGCACAATGGGGGTGTTTCTTAGGCAAGACCAGAGGCAGCTGTAGGTCCTGACAAAGGAGATCCATGCCTGGGAGCAGGGCTTGGAGCAGGGCTGCTCTGCTCCCCACTGCAGCAGGGCAGAGCCTTTGCGTGCAGGGCCTTTTGACACCCCTCAGAGGGCTTCAAAGGTGAGCACTGGTGTAGGAGCTGGGCACAACAAGCTACAGCAACTCCTGAGCTGTAATTCTGGTCTGTCACATAAATATCTTCATGTTACTGGTATTTTAAATATGCATTTAGGGACTCCTAGAGTGATTTGCTCTATAGAATGTAATAGGTATCATGAAGTTCTTACAGTTCTTAAATAACTCCCTAAATGCTTATTTATGTGAAATGGTAGCTTTTGAATCCTTCCAGCCATTATACTTTAAAGTGCAATAAATCTTGATTTAGGTGTAACTGAACTGCCATCCTGCAGACTTAGGAGATTTAAAACAACGTATGGCATAAGGTTGGTGGGATTTACTGCCATACACTAAAGCAGGGGTTTTCCTGGGTTTATTTTCCCCTTAATAACACTAATTGCAATTATCCTGATTTTACAGGGAGAAGATTTTATTCCTTTACATCCAGGGAAAATCCCTTTGGCAGTGGTGTTTTGATTATTTTTTTTTCTTTTAAGTCAAGCATTTTAAAATCCTACATGAGTAGTAGCTCCTTTTTCTACACAGATGACTTGTTTAGTATTTACAACACGTGGTATTTAAAGTTCTCATCATGAATGAAAACCCTCAAAAATTTTAACCTGGAAATAGAACAGCTGTAAAGACAAAAATATTTATTTTTTAAAAAAACATTTTTAGGTTTTATTTCTCTCACGCATTTAGTTTATTGTTCTTTTGCAAAAAACAACAACAACAAACCAAACCAAACAAGAAACTAGCATCCCAAGTGCTGCAAACATGGACACACCCCAACTGAATATCCAGCTTTCAGGGTGGCTGCAGAGTCCCCAGTGGGCTGTTCTCCATGGCTTCTGAAGAGGAGCATCCCCAGAGAGAAAAAGATGTTGATCTTTTAATATATTTCTTAATTTTCTTGTGTTTTTACACCACTTACAGTTATTTCTCAGTAGCCATAGGCTGCATAGAAGTAATAGACATTATTTAGGAGCAAATGTAATTTGCTGGCCAGTGAGGGCTCTTCTTCAGAGCTGTGCTCTGTCTGTTCTGACATGTTGCTCTTTATAAGGGGAATTTAACAATTTTTTCCCTTTTGTGGATAAACCAGGATACATTGGGAAGGGAGGAATACAAGGACCTGGGCAGTGAAGACCAAAAGAAGAAAAGAGTGATCAGGGGCTCAGTGGTGAATGAGACTTCCTTCTTGGAGGGGAAAACCTGGTTCTGGAAGACCTCCAGGAACTGCAGGCCAAGAGAAGACAACTGGCTCCAACAGGTGACACGGGACTGAGAGGTAACCAGGGAGAAAAGGGTGACAGAGGAGAAGAGGGTGGGAAGGGCTGGAAGGGACATACGAGGTGAGCTGGTGTCTGAGGGTTGTCAGAGCCCAGAGAAGACCCTGAAGTTCCTGGAAAAGGGATCAGCCTGAAAACATGGGCTGGCTGGATTTCCAGGTTGATAGAGAAAAAAACATGGAGGAAAATGGGGGAGAAACTGAATTTGTATTTTCTCCAGTGGGTCTGAAAAAGACCAGACCTCAACGGGCTTCTGCTTTTTTGTCACCCAGCAAGGGTGAATTCCTGCTGTCCATTTAGTGCTGCCTCTAGGTGACATTTAGGAGGCTACAGCCTGCTGAGAACATAAGAGAGGAGAAAGAAGTTGTATCTTGACTTGACTAATTTATCTATTGTAGTGTCTTATGTGGAAATATTCCCTCCCCTAATTAATAACATAGCATGAGAGTTTAATTTCAGTCTGCTTTCCCTTTAGCTCAATTGTTTTGTGACAATGAGTCAAGGAAACCAGAGCACATCTCAATTTTTCAGAAAACAAAATTACTGAGGGAAAGAGAGGAGGTCCCCTTTCCAGAAGGTTTGCTAAATTGTTGTGGGAAATCTTGTGAGAAGTGTTAATTGATTTTTCACACAGAAATGTTCATTCCCTTTTACCACTTTTTACCCAGCTTTAATGTAATTTAGTTCTATTTTTACCCACTCTGTGAATATTCCCTTTTCCAGTTTGCCTTCTTGATACTTTAGCATTAAGATTTTAAATTAGCTATTATTACAAACCTGGCTTACTTTCCATGTTGCTTTTCTCTTCACTGTTCCCTCCTTTGTTGTATTTCCAGACCAGAGTTTTTAGTCTACCTTGTTTCTGCAGGTCTAAATTTTCTATTTTCATTTGCAAACAGTCGGAAGTGGAATCCTCTGGGAGGTGCCTTTTGAATCTCCTTTAGGAAATACCCCATGGATTTAATATAAAACACATTTACACAGTTTGCTGCATCCCTGTGTTTCAGAACAGCAGCCAAGGAGAGGATCCTGCAAGCACAAGGTTGCTGTGGCCACATCCATGTTCACGACCCTGCTGTGTCCCAGGAGGAACATCAGGCTGCAGAGGAGGGGAGAGGTGAGGTGAAGCCCCAGGAGGGTCTTTTAGTGACACGAAAGTTATGAGGAGATCACCAGCCCATGGCTGGTGGATGTGCTGGTAGAAACCAGTAGCATGGACACAGCTTTGTTTGTATTTAACTTTGCAAAACCAGTTATCTTCAAATTCACAATATCAGTGAAACGGAGATCCAGATCCCCTGAGTAAACCGAGGGAATAATCTAGTGCTAAATCTTAATTTACATCCTCAACCCATGAGTTTTCCAAACTGTTTCAGTAATTCAATAAGCACTATGTAATTAAAAAAGCTGCAGTTGTCACATATTCTAATAATACCATTCCAGAGTGCTACTGTTGAAGCTATTCAGGAAAATACACTAACCTGGGATTAAAGTTGTGTTTCTTGTGCAGCAAATGTGGCATCAAAATGAAGTCTGTGAAAGAGTAGCCTTAGTAGGTATGGAGGGAGCACTGCAAAATGCAGCAATCTTGGTTAAAAATAGTTAATCTCCCGCTGTTGAATAAATTCCATTGCTGATGAAAAATCCTGAGTTAAGAGCAAAACATCATTTTATTATCATTGGTTTGATTGTCTTCAATTTATGTGTCTGTGGTCTCGTCAGTTCTGCTGAAGACACAAGTGTTTTAAATTTCAGTTTAAAACACTGAGTCCAATGACAGTATTGAAAAGGGTTGTTACTTTTTTAAAAAGAACTGTCTGAACTGAAGACCCAGCTCTGTTTCCAGCAAGAGCTGCAGGGAGTGCTGGTGCAGGTTCCATGCGACAAGCCCGTGTCCTACCCGGGCTCAGAGCATCTCACTGCAAAACTCTAATGGATTTCTTTGGAAAGAAAAGTTGGTGGATCAATCTAGCCTGGTATGCTTAGTAATAGACTTTCTTTAATCAACTTGTTGTTGCTGAAAGCTGTAAACTGTTGTGCAGGAAAAGGTGGTTGCAAATAAATCATGGAGGATTACAGTTCTCCCCACTTACTTTGAAGGAGAATTGATTGTTTTCTCCAGCCTGCCTGAAACAAGCAGCCTTTCTTGTCTGGCAGCTGAGCTTTGAGTGTGAGGGTATGTAGTAAAGTCAGCCTGATTGAATGAGGCTGTTTCCTTGCTCATATTTCACCAAGACAGGGCAATGAAAGGCAGCCTCACATTCCTGGTTTCTTACTGCCCTCTGAACCGGGTTGGGAATCTAAGAATAAACACTGGCCCATTTTAAGGTCCCTGGGGAAGGAAACGAGTGCTGTGATTGCTGGGAAAGAGGGAAGGAAATCAATTAGCCTATGGAATCCAGAGGGGTTATCTGTTCCAATATAGACATCATTGTAGCAATCCTCCTGGGGTGGGCTTGTCCCTTTTCCCAGCAGGATTTTGTTCTGCCACCCCTCCGGGCAGCACAGCCACCCTCCCCTGCTGCATTTCCATGCAGCCACGTGCACTCATCATCCCAGAGAACTGTTGCTGGAATTTCTCTTCCACTCCTTTTCAACTCCCACCTCAAGAAGGGGAGCGTGATGTCAAACTCTCTGCACCAAATGCTGAGAGAGAAACCTGGACCTGGCTGCAGCCTGTGGACAAATTCCTGCTGAGTCTGATAGTACCAAACCATGACGCTGGGATTTGAAAGAGGAGTGTCCCTAAAGCCCCAAAAACTGGCACGGGGGCAAGAGCCAACAAAGTCCCATGTGAAGAGCAGTGCCCTGGTCAGGGAAAGCGTTTGAATTTCCTCAGGTTTCAATGTCACCTTGCTCCTTTCAGGGGACTTCGCCAATCCCCCCTTCTCCCTGCACCATGCAGGCTCTCATTGGCCATGGGAGAAGCTGTTACAAGAATAAAACTGATTCTCTTAGAAAATAAGGTTGTCTTTTTCAAAGTGCCACTGATGTGGGGGGTCATCCTGGGAGCAGGACGGTTTGGAAGGTAGGAGATAACACTCACTAGTTCGTTAGTCTTTGGGCAGGACATTTGCAATGATGTTGTAGAATTTGGAGGCATAGTAGCAACAGAATTTCTCTCAAGAAATGCTACTGTCTGTTCCTCCTCTGTGGAAGAACTTGATATAATTAAATGTAACACAAAGTGCAATCATCTCCCTGATATTTAAAGCTGGGAGATTGAGGTTAAATACCTTGTGAACTGGAATATTGTAATTTTAGGGACCAAGCCAATGAACAACTGTATTATTACAATGTTATTATGGGAAACAAGGAGTAGATATTTAGAAACAATTAAATATAGGATGTACTGAATGAGGTGTCACTGCAGCAAAATGTAATTATTTGCATTTTGTGTCCACTACTAATCATAATCTTTCCTAGTGGAGTGAAGGAATGATTTTAGAATTAGTGGTGGTAAGGTCATGTAATGGGAAACTCCCCAAACTCAGTTTTATTAAAATGCATATTTAGCGATAATTTAATGAGGAATTCTTATTTTTATTATTAGAATTATTATTATTATTTTATTTTTGTTTAATTATGAATATGTATTTTAGGAACAGTATTGCCCATGATAATGAAAATCTGTTTAATGACTCCTTGCTCTGGCAATTTATTTTCTACAGAGACTAGGAAGGTGTAATTTTTCAATTAACTATGTTTTTCCAGGATTTGATGGCAATCCATCAATCTGGCTGTGCAACTGGAGAGTGTCTGGTTTTAGAGCTTGTTGGTTTGTGACAGTAAAATATATAAAAGGGAAGTTCTAGGTTTATTTATTGTCTGCCAACAGTGGCAAAACACTCCCTCATGATGATATTCTTCAAAAGGGGAATTTGGTGCTTTTTTTCCCTTTTCCTTGCAGGCAGATGACTTCCCTTCCCTGTGGCTGCTCCCCTGCTGCTGGCTGGAAGGTCTGGCTCCTCTCTGCCTGCCGGCGCTGAGCGCTGCCCCCCACACCAGCTGCCCCCAGGGAAGCTCTTCATGGTGAGCTTGGCAGGGGCTGCTGGGGACCCCATCCAGACCTGTGGCAAAAAGCAGTGCCCAGTATCCCATCCTAATGCGGCACGTGCCTGGAGAAGGGAGAATTTATCCCTCACTGGAGCTGATGGGGTGGAGAAGGGGCTCAGCGGCAGCTGGGGGCAACAGTGATCACCGGGGATTTTGTGGGGATAATCAGTTTTGCATTAAAAGATTTGGTTTTGTGTGAAAGCATAAAAAAAAATCATGACCCTTTCCTCTAAAATGGAATTCTAAAATAGGGAAAGATTATAATCCAGCCCTCAAATGCCTGGCTTTGGGATAGACCTCTTTGTGCCCTTGGGATGGCAAGTATACTCAGCATTTCTCCCGGGGACTTTTTCATGTAATGAAGTACCCGAGCTGCTAAGGAGGGTTAGATTACAGGTTCAGCAAGAAAGAGAGTCTGTCCCTTTTGTATCTACAGGTCAGCACACTGGTTTAAAAAAGAAACAAAGATTCTTTATATACCAAGACATCTGAGAGGCATCATCTGTTCTATAGGAAAAAAATGTGTGTTTCTTACTTTGTTCTCTCTTCCTGGTTCAGCTAAATCAACACTTTGAAAATAAAAACAGACCTGAAAGTTAACACTAAAAAAAATTTACAAGATCAGAAAATCAGTTAGTAACAAAAAAACCCACCAAAACCTGAGTTAATTTTTTTTTAATGCTTGGTGTTTCATTTTGTTTCCGTTTCTTCCTTTAGAGCAAACCTTTTTTCTAATGTGTATTTGTGTTGCACCCTGAAGTGTTAATTGAATTATTCCTAATCATACACTTGGAAGAGAGACACGTTGTCCCAGTGATTCAGTCAGTCCCTTGCCCTTCCATTGATGCCCAAAGAAGCACTTCCAACCACAGCAAACAGGAGCAGCCAGATGCCACGTGCTCTGTAGGGTGATGATGGTCAATAGGGGTGAGCAAGCAGGAGGTTTTGCTGATTATACTTCACTTTCCCCTAAAAAGTGAGGCTCTGTAACATAGTCCTCCAGGCAGGTGCCCATGGGTGCCTGAAACTTCTCCTGCAGGTCAGGCTTTGTGGGAAACCTGTGAAAGCAAAGGGTGTTGTGCAGGGGTTTGTGTGTTGTGCAGGGGTTTGTGTGTTGTGCAGGGATGGATTTGTGGGTTGTGTTGTGCAGGGATTTGTGACTGGGTTCATCTTGTCCTGCAGCTGCCAACATGTGGAGCTCCCCGGGGCCCCTCTGGGCGGTTGTGATGCTGGTTGTGACCGCTGTGCACGCGGGGGTGAAGGTGACCCCAGATGTGAAGTACACCAAGACAAAGCCCTCACAGCTGGTGGGCCACGACCCCTCTCACACCACCCTGGGACCCCTCACGGCAGCACCAGGCAGAGCCAAGTTACCCACCCTGAGCCCTGCAGCCCCAGGGTCCACCACGCTCTTCCCCTTTGAGAACTACACACTGGACACAGCTGATTTCTTCTTCAACTGCTGCGACTGCTGCCCAGCTGCTGTGGGGCCCCAGGGACTGCCAGGGGAGCCAGGACCCCCAGGTACACTGATGCCTCTCTTGCTGCCCTTGGCTGAAGCACATAAACCCTACTGAGGAGCCTCCTGCTTTTCCTTCACAGAATGAGTAGGCAGGACTTGTGCAGCGAAGTTCGAATGCGATTGTGCACACCAGCCACATCCCAAACCACCAGTATGAGTGGGAAAGCCCCAAAAAGGAGCTTGGTCCCCATGGCACTCACTCTGAGGACCACAGTGGGATGGGAGCTCATGCAGAGCTGGCCCCATATCATGGCGCAGCTGGCAGGTGCCCCACATCCCTGTGCTCTTCAATTCCTTGTCCCTGTGTCTGATCCCCTGGGATTCACAGATTTACTTTCCCATTCACTTCAACCACGGTTTTATGACCCTCAGAACTTCCTGCCAGCAGCTTTATGTCTTTGCTGGAAGGCTTATGGTAAAAGCCTTAAATTTTTATTTTTTTTTTATTATGATTTTCCCTCCTTGGAATAGAAGGAGTTAAATACAAAAATAATTTTGTGTTCAAATTGTAAAGTCATTATTTGCTTTCACAAGAAGAAGATCTGCTTAGAGCACCTAAATATTTCATGACACCTTTTGTCTCTATTTTTTTCTGCTGCTAAAATATGTATCTACAGAGCACCTAATCCTGATACCACTATAATGAATAGAGCATTAGTCTGCAAATGTTCACTTTAATAGCAGTAATACTGGAGATAGAAGCTATTCTTCTGAGAAAAGGTGGTAAAATAATGAAATATTTTTCTTTTAATACAATGTACTCAAGGGATTTTCACTTCCCACAGCTCAGGAGGGATTTGCTAATGGAAATTAAAGTGGTTGCAGAGGGAGTTTGCACTCATGACTCACTTGGGTGTTGATGGAAAAGTCCTTCTGTTAAATGGGTTGTGTTGTGATGACTGAAGCTGCCATAGTCTGCTTCCAGACATGCACTGGGGGTCTCCAGATTCCCAAGGGGATGAAAAAAATGGAAAAAAAAAAGAGATGGAAGCCAGCTTGCATGCCTTTCAACCTGTCCCTTCTGCAGCTTGGAGCTGCCTGCCAGGTTCCACTTTTGTATTTGCAGACTTAATTCTTTTTAAGGAGAGGGGCAATTACGAAGTGATGGGAGCTCCTTAGATGCACTCAAATATTTAAGGCAGATTACTGCTGATGTTTTATGAATGTCTGAGCTCCTGTGGATCAAGGGCAGCTGAAAGTTGGCTTTAAAAAATCTTTAACTACAGCCAGGAATGAAATGCAGAACTGTAAGATTTGGGGAATGCAGCAGCTGAAAGACAAAGGCTGGGGAGCTGTGTGCCTGACCAGGGGACCTGTGAGCATCCATCCCACCAACTTCTGCTGCCCCCACCACTCCTGGCCAGCTCTTCCCAGGGTGATGGAAACAGAGTTTGCCTTATGTGCATCCCTGGATGCTATGTTGCCATCTGTACCTGTGAATTGTCTTTATAAACTGAAACCTTTGAGTTACTAAGAATATTTGCTGGATGTGATTACGTTACAGGTCCCAAGGGTGAGAAAGGAGATGTTGGTCTGCAAGGTCTGCCAGGAACTCCAGGTCCTCAGGGTCCAAAAGGTTCTAAAGGAGAAAGAGGTAAAAAAGACTAACTGCTCATTTCAAAACCAGATGCTGTTGTCCTCATCAAATGCCACAAAATTAGAGGAAAAAGTATTTTTCAAGGGAAACAGTATGCTGATAGGGATTGACACCCTGGGAGATTTAGCTGGCACTACTGCAGGGACACTCAGACGTGCAGGCAGGATAGGAAGAGCTGCTCATAAAGATTTCACTCAGAACTCCTTGTTGGGGTGTTGGACTAAATGATCTTTCTAGGTCCCTTCCAACCCTCAAGATTCTGTAAGATTCCATGTTCTGAATGAGAGTTTAAAAACTGAGTTCAATTTCCTTTGGATTAGGAGCATAAATAGGAAAAAACTACCACGGAAGCTACATGCAGGTGTAGCATTTCACATCAAGTACCTCAGGCAAAATAATTTCAGCTAAGGTGGAAAGCAACAATTATCCATCAGTAGCCACCAAGAGGAAAACCTGCCCTTCATTTCCTGCTTGGAGCAGCTCTGTCCTGCTGCCACACACCACTGGTAGGACCTGTGGCTGTGTGGGGTCATGGAGAGACACACAGCCAAGGTGACAGTGGGGGCACCAGCAGCAGCGTTCACTCAGGGAAGTCTCTTAGGCTTTGATTCTCTTCTTGAACAAGACTTCTGGCAATCCTGGAGTGAGAGATGCAGAGCTGCCATCTGCTCCATCTCGCCATTTAACAGCACCAACCACCTCCCAGTGAGGTGCTGGTTAGAGGCAGAAATCCAGCACTGGGGTGAGATGCAGTTGACTGCGTGGAGGTGCTTGGTGCTCTGAGAGTCAGCAGAGGTTTCTGAGGGCAATTCTTGAAGACGCACGTTGCTCGTGTCTGTTTTATTCATGAGAGGAGGGGCACATGCAGAATAGTACCAGTCACCTTCTGTGCAATGCTTGCTGTGCTGCAGACAGCATCACTAATGTCTGTACTGATAAAGCATATTCATGGTGAAATGTCCTAGGAGGCAAAGGGGAGCAAGGGGAGCGAGGATTAAGCGGAAGCCCCGGTTATCCAGGCAAACCTGGGCTGCAAGGTATGTAATGTTGGCTGGGAAAGCCAGGAATATTGCCCTGACCTTTCCCCTCACTGTTGATGATGCCTCTCAATCTCCAAAGCAATCCATCATTAATGTTTTTAATCTTCTTTTGCCTGCACTTTGCCCTTTTCCTAGGTGAAGCTGGAGCAAAAGGCAGTAAGGGCAGCTACGGCTTCCCCGGACTGAAGGGACAAAAGGGGTCCAAAGGGGACACTTGTGAGAATGGGACCAAAGGAGACAAGGGAGACAGGGGGGATGCTGGAGACCCAGGAGTGGATGGAGAACAGGGTGACAAAGGGGAGAAGGGAGACACAGGGGAGAAGGGGTACTGTGGGGAGCCAGGGGGGAGAGGTGCAAAGGGGGAGAGAGGGGAAGGGGGGATGAAGGGAGAGAAAGGCAGCAAAGGGGAGATGGGAGCTGAGGGTGCTCAGGGGCTGGATGGAAAACAAGGAGAAAAAGGAGAGAGAGGAAGTAAGGGTGAAAAAGGGGACCTGGGACCTGCTGGCATGATGGGACCTTCTGGACCTAAGGGGGTTGCTGGCAGCAAGGGGGTTCGAGGGGCCCCGGGAAAGAAAGGCTCCCGCGGGCTGAAGGGCGCCCGAGGGGACACGGCCAAGGTTCTGCGGTCGGCGTTCAGCGCCGGCTTGTCCAAGCCCTTCCCTCCTCCCAACGTCCCCATCAGATTTGACAAGATCTTGTACAACGACCAAGAAGATTACAACCCTTCCACGGGGAAATTCAACTGCAGTGTGCCCGGAGCCTACGTCTTCTCCTACCACCTGACGGTCCGGGGGCGTCCGGCCCGTGTCAGCCTCGTCGCCCGCAGCAGGAAGGTGGCCAGAGCCCGGGAGACACTCTACGGCCAGGAGATTGACCAGGCATCCTTCCTGACTGTTCTGAAGCTGAGTGCAGGTGACCAGGTGTGGCTGGAGGTGGCACGAGACTGGAACGGGGTCTACGTCAGCGCGGAGGATGACAGCGTCTTTACGGGGTTTCTTCTGTATCCAGATGTTTTTGAGATCCTGCTGTAGATTTAAAGGGCAAAGGTGGTGCTGAGAAACTTGCCTTTCCCTCTGCCTGTGAGAGGAGAAACCAGCATCAGTTTAGCATATCGATTTAGTTGTTAGTTTTTTTAATCTTTTAACAAAAAAATATTTATATTTCCGATACATGGGTTAGTTTTAACTGGCAGCCCCGAGAAGTGACATGTGGTCACTGAGAGAAACCATTGTCCAGACACCAGCCTGAGGCAGGGATTTCCCATCACAGACTTTGGGTTTATAATCAGCCTATTCAAATTCTGTACTGAAACTCAGTGTCTGACTGCAGTTTTAATCAGGCCAACTCTCTCCATCCTTGCATGGTCAAAACTCCTCTGGAAATCAGTACTGAATAACCATTGGTTTTGGTAAAGATTGCAGAGTTTGATTTGTAGAGCTCAATCAGCTGCGAACATGAGCAGTAGCTTTCTTGAGATCACATGAAAAGATCTATTTTATCACTCAGTATTATCTAGTAGTTTAGTCTTGGCCATGGCTTTGGCTCACACACGAGCCCTGAGGCCTTGTGATGGCCTGTGGACCTGTGGGCACCTTTTAAAAAAGCTGGTTCACCACAATGGAACTGAATCCTGTGAAATAAAAGTATGACATTAAATAATCTCTGGATGTCAGGTTGGATATATTTCCTTATTAATGCACTTCCTCTCCTAGCAGGAACTTTATGCCACCTCTGGCGTATTAACTGGCACACAAAATTGTTCCAATCGCTCATTTTTTTTCTATTTTAGAAACAAAACTCGAGTCTCCTAATTATCCTTCAGTGGCACTGGGATTTTCTTGTCTTCTCAGGCAGTCACAAGCCTGGGACATTTTCCCAGTGATGTGATGAATGTTGGGTCTGATCCCAGCGCCGACGGAGCGAATTAGGCTTCTATTCCCATTGCTCTGTTTCCTTGCCTAAATTGCCATTGTACTTTCCATGCCATCTTTAAACACCATCATAAATCATGTCCCTGTCCCTAATGTCTTCTTTTTACATGGTACCAAGATGAAGAGCTCTTGAGACTTTTTTTTTTAAGTACAGTGAGAAAATTAACACCAGAGAACTGCTAATAAATTCTGAGATAAAAACAAGGCAATTTTAAAAGGCTGATCCGATCTGTCCAGTGAGAGCAAAGGGCCCTTCAACTCATCAGCTCTGCAGCCCTCTTTCAACATCAGCAATTCAAATGTGAGATGGTCTGGCTTTGTCAAAAAGTTGGAATTTAATTGTGGTGCTTAATCTGAGTTAGTTCCTATGGAGCTCAAATCCCGAGCACTAAGTATATAAAAGATGCAGATTTCAGTTTATGAATTCTCTGGCATCTGTTCAAACACTGAGGAAAACCAAGAAGTTATAATAAACATTTTGGATTCCCGCTGTCACAACACCCTCAGTTCTTTTGTTGTGACTTTGTGCTGCTTCCCATACGGCCCCTGTAGCAGATGGTGGTATATGGACACCTGACTAGCAAATTTCCTTTCTCCTGCTGAAGTTTCTTACACTTTTTGTCTAAATAAACCTCCAGAAATGCTCTTGAGAAAGCAATGCAAAAATTCAGGGTCTCTCAAGTATCTGCTCAGATCTAATCCTCTCCATAAATTAATTGACTGGTCCTCTGGGGGAAAGAGGAGCTGCCAACATAGTACAAACTAGAAGAGCACTTGCTTCCTTCCAAAACTCTGCATAAAATGTACCCCTGGAGGGGCAGCCAGAGGAGGAGACTTTGAGCTGCTGAAGTGCTGGAAGGGGCAGTGAGAGCAGGTTGGTGTGAGCAGCTGGAGCCTCTGCAGGCTGTGTGAAGGTCCAGACACACAGGCTCTGGGGAAGGCCATGAGATACACATGGCACGATCCCACTGGTTTCTGACCCCCCATAGTGGATATGGGGGGGCTGGATGGCCCCAGTGCTAAGGACTTGTTTTAGCAGTAACTTAACACCAGTGGAAAGGATTTCTGTCTGGAACTCTGACTGGGAGGGCAAGAAGCATGCATATGAGTGACTGAAACAACACACAGCTTCTTCGTATTCATACGTTTCTCAGGGTCTCTAGCTTTGTCAGTGGTACCTTTAGTTTAATTTCAAGTATTGACATTTTACTTCGAAAGCGGATTTTTTGTTTTTAATTGAATTAAAAACCACTGGCACAGCCTGCCCAGGGAGGTGGTTGTATCACCATCCCTGGAGATGGAGCCATGCAGATGTGGTGCTGAGGGACACGGTTTAGCACTGGACTAGGTAGAGGTAGCTTCATGGTTGAATTTGACCTCAAAGGTCTTTTCCAGCCAAAACAATTCTGTGATTCTGCAAAAAACATCAAACAAATCTCTTGCCAAGTTGAATGTGTCAAGCAGAGTGAGGAGTAGTTTGGACAAATATGGATCTTTGCAGAGAGGGATTTATCTTTATCAAATATCAAATGGAATTAATAAGAATGCCTGGAAAACATTGTTTCTCTGCATTTTTAATATTTTTCTACTTCTGTATCTTGGCTAAACCACGAGTTGTTTGTTAACCCAGTACCTTCAATCAGGTCAGTCCAGAGCTGGCCTCAAAAACTGCCCCAACCCAAGCCATTTCCCAATGCAAAGGGTAATTTTAATGTGTTTTTTTTAAATGGCTTTTGCAGTCTCAGTGCAGGGGGGTGCTTTGGAGAATCATTCCACTGCAACAACTTGTAACTGAAGCAAACTGTTCCACAGGAAGTTTTTTGATTATTAAACCTCCCTCATTTTTATATGGCTTTCCTCATTTTTCAAGCAGTATCAGAGCAAGAGTGAATCACTTGATGGAGGATCTGCTTTGTCTCCTTGTGTGCCACTGCTAGAAATGCCAAAATATTTGTTCCACGTTGCTTCTGCTTCTACTTAGCACAGATTTATTTTGTAAAACTAAGCTTCTCCTGTCTGTGCTGCCATGATGTGGTTTGACACTGGTATAGGAGGAATGAAATGCGCAGTGTGCTCATCAGAAGAGGAGCTGTTTTCACTAACTGGGAAAAATTATTCCAAGCTGATATAAAACCATAAAAAGCAGCTGCTTCTTTAATTAGGATGCTGAGGGCTAAGTCTACAGCAGGGTTTGGGTGCCTTGCTAGTAAAAATGTACTGGAGCCCTGAGTTAGGCAACTAAATCCTCTGTATAAAACCAGGGAAACTTGGGACAGGGATATTAGATGCATAGATCCTGAGCAGTCATGACTCCTTGCTACAAGTATTCTTCCTAACATCAGAAAACAGAGTATGCTGGAGGGAAGGAAAGTCATTCCTGATACTTTGATAAAGCCCTTATCTGATGCAGCTTTACTTTATGCTTTCATCTTAAGGTAAATCAAGCACCTGGAGTGGTGGCAGGGCAGCAATGAGCTCCTGCCTGGCACAAATCAGGCAGCAATCAGCTCTAACAAGACTACAAAGCTGCTCTGGTTTTCACAGAAAAACACCTCTGGTCTGGTGTTTTTCATGCCTTTTAATCCCTGTCTCAGGTGTTACACACATGCCATAACATTAGCATTTATTTGCCTAGGTTTGTAGGCAGGGCAGTGGGATTTGCCCACAGGAACATCAGAGGCTCTGTCCTGCACCGAGTAGCTTGGCTCTCCCCATGCTTCTTGCTCTCATTTTCTGGCTTTCCAGCTGCCCTGTGCTCCTGAGAGCCACCACCTGCTTTCAGGCATCTCATCTTGCTCACCAGGTGACCTGACTTTGCCCCAGAATGAAGCCCACCTGCAAAGCCTGAGTGCAGCTGTTAAAGGGGGTAATGGCAGAGCTGGTGCTGGGGCTTTTTGGGGGGTAAAGGCTGTGTTTGGTGGTCTTTGCTGGTGGGAGGCAGCAGTCCTTGGTGGGGCTTTCCTTCTGTGTCCCAGACAGCAGCCAGGTAAGTGAGTGTTTGCTGTTGTGGACTGGTCTGGGTGGAAATGCCTGTGTTTTGATTGAGGCATGCTGCCTTTGAGGTAGAAATTCATAACAGGCTTCAAAATGTGATGTAATAATTTGAATTCAGGTATTTCAGCTGAAGCATGTCTTGCTTTTTCAGAAACCTGTAACTTTGCTCACAACTACTCAGTTGTGGAAAGACTCTGTCCTGTTGAAAGGAGAAAACCCCTTTTCATTGTGAATTAAACCAGATTAAACCTTGACAGTGTGATCACTGCTAGTTATCCTAAATGCTTGTAAAAAGCTGTAGCTCCTTGATAGGGGATGTTTATCAAGCAGTGTATAGGCTGGTATTGTTTTTTAAATATAACCACCAATATTTATTCAGAGTAAAAACTCTGTCACAGGTTTATGTGCCCTGTCTGCAGAGCTGTTCCTCTGAAGCTGGAGTTCCAGAAATATTACTTGAAATTGGTTCAGAATGGCAGAGCACTGCAGGGTGCAATGGTTTAATTTCCAAAAGATGAGCCTTTACTCTCACATGGTGTTACAAAGTCTTATTTAATGATAGGTGTGGTCTTCTGTAGAGGTGCCTGAGGTTAGGTGCACATGTTAAATGTTACAAAGTCAATTTTGGGGTGAATTTCAATCGTGTTGTGCATTTTAGTTACCTCTTTGAATTGCTCTTGTTTTTTGTAAATTAACTCTTTTTCACGCAGGGTCTTTTGTGTCTTGATAAAAGAGATTTTTGGGTGGTGTTCCACTTGCTGCAGACAGAGCTTTCATGCTTTGCTCCTTTTATATGCCGTGGTGTTTGGGCTAAACCCTTAAATCTCTTATTTCCATAAGATAAAACTGAAGATGAGCAGAAAATGAACTGGCTTTGTGTTGGCTCATCTTTCTCAGTTTAAGCTTTGTTTAGAAATCCCCAAGCCAGCCTGTTTGGAGACTAGCTAGACTTTGATTTGAATTTAAGAAAAAACAAAAGTTATAAGATATTCTAGAACTGAAATAAATGCTTTTTTTTTCTTTTCATGAAATGGGCATTTGTACTTGAGACACAGTGGGGGGGCAAGTTTGTGAGGTGTGAAGGTAAAGGCCTCGTATCAGATCAGGATGTTATGGCCATCAAATCAAAGCATCTGCATGCTCTTTCAGAGGTTAAACTAATAAATTCTTTTGATTGAAAGATGCCCTGGTATTTGATCAAAAAGCCCCATGTAGCTGGTTCCACAGCAATCTTGTTTTGCTGTAATTCCTTTTTATGGCTGGCAAGTTTGAAATTAATCACAGAACTGTAGTTTTCTTTAAAAAACCCCAAAGTTTTGGTTCAGTTAAGCCTTAATCTGAATATGCACCTGTAAGAACCTTTGTGCTGGCATGTGCCAATGCACTGGATGTTTTGGTGTGTCTGTGTATTGATAGCATTGCTTTTACTACTTATTTTCAGGGTATCTAAATGGTGAGTGAAACTCCTGTAGAGTTGGGAGTGTCATTGTCACTGGTTGTGGTGCCCCCGTTTTCCCCCCTACCTCCCTCCATCTCTGTAATGCTGTGAATACCAGCACCCAAATTTGTGTTCTGTGCTGGGATAAGCAGGTTGGTGGGTGCCTCTGGGTGCTGGGGCAGCTTTATGTGGCACTGCCTGTTCAGTTCCTCATTAAATAAACTTCTTGTGTAAAGAGGAAAAAATAGCAAGGCTGATCTAACAGTGCAAATGCAGGGGAAGAGGAAGGAACCAGTAAAAGAGGTTGGAATATCTAATAAAAAAAAAATCATGTAATATATTTAAATATGCCAGCTGTGTCTTAATTGCTTTGTGTTTTCTGGATGTAAACAAGGGGGTGGTCTGGGTTCCCCACTGATGTGTTTGATTGGATTCAGTGAAGTTACTGGGGTTTATACCCTCGGGAAGGTTTGAACCTACCTGTTTTGGAAGAGAGCAGATGATAGGAGCAGCAAGATTTCAGGGGAACCCATGGTTTGGTTCTGCTTAAGTCAAGGGGCTGATGCTAATGAACCTGGTTACCAGTCACAGGACATTGAGTTTTAGGGAATGTGGCTAACTGGGCTGTCTCTTTTTTCCTAAACACCTTTAGATGACAGTTGTGCCCCAGTAAAGCAAAGCTGGGAAGTTTGTTAGGAAAAGAGTTGGGAGGGATGAACAGCTTTAAAGAGTGCTCTGCTCTGCAACTGGAAGTTTGGAGCTGAGCACCAAATCCTTGGGGAGCCTCCAGGGGAGTCATGGCAAGGGACGACTTGGTTGTTTCAGTGTCCTTGGAGTTGCTAGAAATAATCTGTAGGGACAAAGTTCATTGGGAGTACCTACAGGGAAGGGAGCAGTGCTATCTGAAGAGATTACAGGTTAGATTTTTGGTAACTGCAGTGTGCACACATTCATTTATAGCAGGAAACAGAAAGTGTGCTGCCTGCTGGGTCTTTGCTAGTCCTTGGACATCTTCTGTGTCCTACAGCTAGAAAATTTATTTTCAGTTTCCCTTCCCATGTTTCTGGAGGATGCTGTGTGAAACAGATGATGAGTTCTTTTGGCAGCCCCTCCAAGATAACAGAAATTCCATTCCTGATCCAAGGAGCTTTCAGTTAAAGTGTTTGATGGGAGATGATCCATCTGAAATAAGATTATTTTTTTTTTGTGAAGGGGCTGGTGTGTGTGGTCTGTTTCAGCCCAGCTCTCTGTCTCTTAGGAAGCCAGGTAGATGTCTGGGAGAGGAGATAACCAGACAGAGCTGCTTTTTCTTTCCCTTATGCTTTCTTGGTAAGAGATCAATGTAAATGTGTCTCTTCTAGGCAGCAGAGCACTTAATTGCTTCCCTCTTAGAAGGAGCCACAAGGCAGTGGGGAAATCACAGGTGCACTGTTTCTCCCAAGCAGAGGAAACATCTATTCTGCCTTTATTGTCAAACTGTCTCTCTAGTTTCCTCTTGTCCACCTTTATCTTTGCACTTTTTCTTTTTACACCTTAAACTTAAGCCTACTGCTCTCTAATGAGAAATCAATTATCTGTAAGTAACAACCACATCTGTGGAGTATCCTGCTGTGCTCAGTCACCAGAGTGAGAAAGGGCTGGAAAACTGAAGTTTGCTATGAGGGCAAAGCCATAAAACAAGCATTGGGTTTTACTTTAGTTGGGTTGTGATTCAAATAAGTAGTAGTTTATTTTATGGTGTCTTTGTAATATTATTGTGACATTTCTAGTCATCTACATAAATTGTTATGGAGCCATGAAAGTTCATTGAGCTGTAGGGTATCAGTAAATATGTGGCTAGCTTCATACGGTTGTTCACCAGTTTGGTCCATCAAAAGGGCAAAAACATAGTCAATAAAGATATCTCTCTTGGTGCTTCTTTCATTTTAAAGAGTTGATAAAGTATCATGATGCTCCAACCAGCTTATGTCAGTTAAATTGTTATTTTTTAAAAAAAAATTATGACTCTTTTTTCTTTGGGTATTCAGCTGTATAACATGGGCCAGAAAATGGGCTTTAAAGGTGTAAGACTGGGGTTAGAGAGGATATCTTTCTAAACACCACTGTAATAACTCGGATTCAAAGCAGCAATGACCCTAGAGAAAATCTCTGAAAGCCTGTTCAGACTGTTTTTCTCTTCAGCAAGTGAAGCAGCTCAGCCACAAAGTGCAGGTGATACTGCAAGAGACCTCAAGAATGGGAAGAAATGAAACAACATTGTACAAGTTCCCAAATCCTTGGTAAGCTTTTTGGTATCAATCCCAAATAATTCTTGCTAAACCTAACAAGTCATCTTAAAGCTCTCAGTTTCTTGGTGGCAAGTAGATCACAGCTCTTGCAAATCAACATGACTAAATCTTGGCTAACAGGGCTGCTCTGAGTGTTTCTGCTGGGGTCAGTTACAACAGCCAAGGTGCTGCTTGTTTTTCTCCTCAAGATCCCAAAATTAATAAACCAACCAGATACTAATCTTCTAGTGTGACAGTGTCCAGTATTTGAGTTTAACCTGCTTGAGTAGGGACCTGGAATGGACTCAAGTGGTGCAAGGACACTGTTGAGAAACCTGGTGTCCCCATTCCTGCCTTGCTCAGGAGCTACCTTCATTAATGACAACAGACATGAGAGTAAGCACAGAGCATCTCTTAGGGATTTGTTCCTGGATTCTTGGAAGGTCTCTGCAGAGCTGGGTTAGCTGGTAAGCTCTGGTGGATCAACACAGGCTGCATGGAAGAGAGGACAAACCCAAGGCTCTTTTGACCAACTCTTTTCCCCTTTGATGAAGCGTTATCTTTAAATGAAGCAATTCTGCTCTCTGTTCCATAGCTCATTTTCCTGTCTGTTTCATGTGTCCTCTTCAGCCTCTCTCCTCTGCCACAAGAGGTGGATTGAAGGGCTCTGATGTAGGTGATGAAAGCCCATGTCTCTGGAGTTGCAGAGCTGCTCTGCTTTTGAAAGCTGAGGAGCAGGATGGCAGCGTGGGGCTCCTCTGGGCTCTGCCTCTTTCCCTGCTGTGATAAGAGGAGGAGAAACACCTATCCAATAGCTGCAGTCACTCTTGGAGCTAGATCAGAGGGAGCAAATGCCACAGATGAGAACTTATGAATGCCTCTGTAGGTTTAGAGTTACCTGGGAGGACTTAATTACACAAAAAAGCTTAATTCATTAAACCATTTTTTTTTCCCCTACCTATTGAAGCTCTATTGCCTTCATAGCTTTTGTGACAGGCCCAGAAAGGTGGAGGTCTGACCAGAACCACCACAGAGCTCAGTGGTCCAGCTGTCACAAGAACCTTGGAGCCTTCCAGCATGCAATTACCTGCTCTCACCAGTAGACTTAAATGTCACACAAACGCAGCTGCAAGTGGCTCTCTGGCAAGTTCTTCTGCTTTCCCAAAGAAAGTGTAATTAACGTGGCTGCAAACGAGCTCTTCCAGCACTTTTCCCCACTGTCCCATCAAATGTGGAAAAAATATGGGTCACTGGTTTTATTAGACCCTCGGAGTGTTCACAGCTCTATCAGCTCCTGGCACTTAGCAATCCCTCCTCTGCTCTCCCATTAAAATGTAAATTGGAGGAGAAAATGTCTTCAGGCTGGTGGGTTTCTGGCTTAGCTCTTCTGGTGCTGGAAGTTAATGGGAGAATGTGATTTTTTTCACAATCTCCCTCATGCTGAAAGAATTGGCTGTTTTGAGGCTGATATTTAATTAGTTCTGCTTCTCCTGGATAATAAACAGGGAGAGGGGACTTGATGCACATGTTACTTAACTTCTGCCCGTAACAAGGACTAGAAGGAAAGAATGAGCAACTATTAATTCCCCAACAGGCTTGCCCAGCTTTAGCTGGAGGTTCCTACCTCTCTGCAGAGCTCAATGTAACTGGGAGGTGGGCAGGCATGTCTTGCACCAGTGATAAGTGAACTGCACATTTATACCACTCTGCTCTTTACCTGACCACTTTTGGTGAGCTGTTACCAAGTGCTAGAGGCTCTCATGAACTACAAAATATTTTTGTAGGCTCGTGGTGATGAGAAGGTTTCAAGTGTTTCTGCTCAAATAATTCATGTAATTAAAATCTATTTTTTTTGAGTTAAATTGAAATAGCTGTAATGCTACATGTTCTTGAGCCCAAAAATATTTGGTATTGAGACATGATGCTTGGGCTGGAAGCAGTTTCAGAACTGAACTCTTTCTAATGTTTTGGTACTCTTCCTCATGTTCTGTGGTACCCTTGCTCCAGCAGAGCTCTGTGGCATCAGGAGGAATAAGGTACTGAGGGAGGCAGGTTGAAACACCAGGAATTTTCTGCCTGTGTTCAGGACAAAAGCGTGGGGTTCCCTCACCCTTCTTCTCTTCTGGTTTTTGTTGTCCAAGCACCCAAAGTCCCTGGTTAGCCAACTCTTCAGGGTTTGAGAGAAAAATGCAAGAATTATTGATAGAGGCTGAGGTCCCATCTGGTCAAATCAGACTGCAAGTTGTATTTTTAAAAAGAGACATTTTGACTAACATTTTCTTTGAGGCACCAAGTGTGGCTGCCATATTTATCCAATCAATAAACTGGCTTAAATAATAATCTCAACTTCCATCTGGATGTATCTGAAGATAAAGCCTTTAGACCACTCCTGCTTTAATGAAATGATGCCAGTGTTTGGGTTAGGCCTCTCCCTGGGTTTGTTTCCCAGGCAAAGCCTGTTTGCTGTTCTGCTGCTGTGCAGGGAAGTGGGGAACAGCCAGAGGAGTAAGTAGCTCATCCTGGTTAATTTACCAAGGAGATGGGAAGAAGGCAGGGACTAGTGTAACTGTCTTTCACTGCCACATATAATCCAGGTGTCTGATGTGCTTCTGGAGAGAATACTCAACAGTCCTGTGGTTCTGGTTTTTTTTTTTGCCCCTCTATATCTTTTTCTGCTGCCTTCTGCAAAGGGTGAATACCAACAATATCTCAGCTCTTTAGCCCTGTGTCCTATTGCTGAACAAGACAACAGCCTCTGACTTACCAGCATTTGCATCTGTGGATCTGGCAAACAATTTCTGGACAGGTGGAAAGCAACAGGGTCCAAGAGAATAACCTGCTGTGCATCTGCTATTTCTAGGCACTGTGTGTTGCACATAATCTGTAGTGCAAACTGGAGGTAATGGCACAGCCTGGACATGAGAGATGATTAGATCATCCAGACCATCTTCTGCCTTGGCAAGGTTGCTTCCTCCAGAATATTTCTATGAGAAACGACTTCAGAAAAGCTATTTATTGCCCAGGAAGTCCTGTTCTGTAACCTTCCCTCCCTAATAATTTTAATTTTAAATCCCAAACCTTAATGTATCTTGAACATCCTATCACACCCAGCTGCTGATGCAGAGCCTGCAGTGCAGGGTGTCTGATGCTGCTGAGGAGCACACACCTGATGAGCCCTGTGCTGCTGGGTGACCCCATGCCTGGGCTACCTGGGACTTGCAGGCGGTGCCAGAATCCCTCTCCAGTGTAATACTGGTGGTGCTGGCTGGGCATGCTGGGATGGTGGCTTCCACAGGGCTTTGTTTCATCAAAGCAGTCACACAAGAAAGGAGCATTTAGGAGTCTTACATGCCTGCTTTGTGTTGCTGTGGCTCTTTTCTCTTTATATTCATTTTTTATCTGTTTGGTTTTTTTGCATTCTTGCAGCCTTTATTTTTCTTAAGGTTTTATTTCTATTGCTGTCCAGATTTTTCTTCTCCCCAGGGCATAGCTATTTGTTTGGATGACTAACTTGCTTTTCCTGTAGAAATCTGAATTTTGAAGTGGCTGATCCAAGTCCCTCAGATGATAAGTCGTTGTCCATCTGTTTGCTTCCTCCCAAGCTTGCACTGAGAGCTGCAAAAGGAATGGATATCTATATGGTGGGCATGCAATTAAGGCTGGTCAGAATTCATAAGGAACAGTCTCATGCTTTGTTCTTACCTGGTAGGTGTTGGTGCTCCTGGCTGCTGAGGGGGGAGTCTCCCCTTTGCTAGTTTTATTTCCTCACTTTCTGAAAAAAGATTATTCTCCCAATTTCTCACCATAATTAAGACCCAGGTTCCATCCCCTGAGTCTGGTCAGCCTTGTCCCAAAGCCCCCAGGTAAATGTGTATTTTACAGAGCCCTGTCTTTAAATTCTTTAGAGGAGAAAAAAACAAACAGGGCAGGACCAGGGGCAAGCCAGGGATATTGTTGTTTGCAGAAGGAGGTAGCTGAGCTGTGCTTGCCTGGTTGCATCAGGATTTAAGCAGAGGGTTAAATCTGCTGCAAATAGACTGGTGCATCGTTTCAGCAACCGGTGAAAAAAATACTGTGTGGAGGATAAAAGCAGGACGTGATTAGCTGAAGAGGCACGATTTATTTGTGAATGACTGCAAAAGAGCTGTTTTCCAAGGGATACACCCGTGTGTGCTGTCATCCCAACCTGCCAGGCTTGAACACTGGCCTTGCTGCTGTGACTGCTTTTGGTTTGTGCCACCCCACCCCACGGCGTCCTTGCAAGCCCCTGTCTTGTATTTCTTAAATAGTTAATGAAACCCTTCAAATCCGTGTCAATAAGTGCTGGATGGCGGGCCTGTTTGCATTTCGAGCAGCTTTGTTTGGGCTGCGCTGCTGCATTTCACCTGCTGGCTGGGGAGGCTGCCAGGGAAGGCTAGGGACAGCAGATGGCAATGTGGTGCTGCAAACCCACTGCAAACTCGAGGAAATTCTGGTCTGGCCTTACAGAAAAATCCCCTGAAAAATCAAGGCGACTGCTGAGGTTTAGGACCTGCCTTGGGCTCTGACCTTGGAGCGCTGGGTGCAGAGAGGGGCTTCATGCTGGTGGGTTCTGCTCTCTGATGGGATGAGGTGTGGTTGTGGAGACTGCTCTGATTTTTCAGCCTGTCTCAGGGTTCCTGTAACAGCTTGGCTCAGCACAGCACACTGTCCATCACCCTTGGGCTCACCGTGTCCTCTTTGCCACCAGCTGATGTCTCAGCTGGGCTGGCGTGGGCATAACCAGAGCATCCCTGCCCCTTGTGGAAGCCCAGTTTAGGACTTGATGCCCTAGAAACTGCATGAAAGGCCAGGGTTGGGTCCATAGGGGCAGGGTGGTGGTGGTGTTCATGCTTATCAGCGGCTCCCAGTGGATGTCTTGGGGCTGTTATGGATGTAAATAATGGGATTTCCCTCTCCCTTTGCTGCTAGCTACCCAGTGCCTGCCTCTTCCTTCTTCCCAGGCTCTTCCTCCCCTTCAGCCTTGCCAGTTGGGAGCCAGAGAACCAACTGAGGCACGTGTCCTCATGGCATGCCCTACTGAAGTCCTATATGTGGACTGCAAAAGGATGCAGGCATCTTCAGGAGGGACTTCGCTGGGAGCTTGTAACTATTGATCAAGTCCCTGAAGTTAGCTTTGGTTTTTACTTTGAATTAAGCCTTGTTTTGCCACAGAGGAAACACATCCATGGTGAGAGCTCTGGATGCAGGCAGCTGGAGTGCAAACCTCAGCATGTAATGTGTACATTAGTTATTCCCTGATCATTACAATCCAGAGTCTTAAGAAATGTGTGACCACTTGGGGGACTATAATGTTGTTTTTAGCTGTGCAGCCTGTGCTAAAAATGAAACAAAACCTAAAACTCTACTCTTTTGGTGTCTCCAAATGCACAGAATTAGGAGGCAGAAGAGCTGTAAGTGAAACACAGCACTTGGACATCTACTTGATTTGTGAGGCTCATCAGTTAGTTAGACATCCAAATGCTGTTATCTGCAACTACAATTGATTTTTGGACAGCAAATTACTGGTACATAATTAGAGGTGGCCTTTACAAAAAAAAGTTCATTAGCCTTTCTGGAGCCTGCAGCATAAATAAATCTAGTGGGTTTTCAGTGTGAGAGATGAATCTGTTTTTGCTGCCTGGAAAAGGAGGAAAAGATGTTCTCAGTTGCTTTTCAGGTACTGATACGTCCCAGGTGCCTCATTTGCACTGGAGCTCATTTAGGATGGAAAGGCTGGGACAAGAGGGGCAATGTGGGAGTTATTTTGCAGAACAGGATTATAGTTATCAAGAAAATGAAACTGTGCCATGGCCAATGTTCTACAGGCCCTCAAATGCACTTGTGTGGCACTGAGAAGCTGTTATTGGGGTGTCTGTTTCATAGCTAATGCATACTCCAAGCACTGGAAAGTATGGAAAGTGATATATTTTATCCTTGCTTAACTTCTTGGTCTAACTAATGAACTAAGTGAATATCAGAATGTGGCTTCTCTGTGCTTTGTGGGCTGAAGAGCCCTGTTGGTATTTCCTAGGGTTGGGGCAAGGATGTTTGAAGTTTTGGCTTTCTCACTGAGCTGAAGAAATGGATGCAGGGAGGGGCCAGAGCACAGAAATACAGTGGCCAAGCACTTGGGCAATGGGTCCACTCTGGGCAACTTGTTTGGCCCCAGAGATATTAGCAGCAGTTATTGAATAGAAGTGAAGAGTGGAAACCAGTAACTATGCGCCAGTTGTGACCAATCTGGTGACTGATGGCTGAGAAAATACAGATTAACCAGTAAGATCTTGTCTGCAACACAGTGTGAAGGCTTTTCAGGAAGATGTGCTGTGAAATAGCTGTGCTTTCCAGTCCTCAGGAGGAGCTCACAAGCACTCTAAGTGGTTAGCTGGATGGATACCTTACCCCTTCAATTTCTTGCTCTTATCTTTTGGAAGATCTGTTTTAATTTTTGAATGAGCCAGGGTTTGAAATTGCTGTAATCTTGTGTCCTGGACTCCTACCTCCCCTGCAAAGGATGGCATAAACTTCCCTTAAGAGCTCTGCCTTGGAGCCTTCCCATTTACTGTGAATCCCATTTTCAGGAGGTGTTTCCCTGGTGTAGCTGGGCAGAGGTGGATTGGTTTTGGATGGTGGGAGGTTAACCAGTAAGCTGGTTTTCTGCTGTGGCACTGGGGTGGGTGAGAGCAGCAGCTGCCCCTTGCCCTGCCTGGGTCCCCTCCTCCTAAGCTGTGGCTCCTCTGTCCTCTTGGGTAACTGTGCAACCTTTTTTTAAAAAAAAAGCCAAGAAGAGGCTCAAAACTGGGTATCCATGTTATTTGCTCTTTTCAGCTCTAAGCTGGACTTGGGAAATTCTTGTGGACAAAATGCTTATTAATAGACAAATGAATCACACTTCCTAAATCTATTCTGCCCACGTCTTGTCCCCAGTTTCACCACTGACAAACACACCCAGACCACAGGAAGAACAGCCTGTTAAATCACCACAGAAATGCAGATCTGGAGCTGGCCTGGCTGCTGAAGAGCTCTGTACTGGGCTTTTAATTCCTCAAATCTTCACAGAAGCATAAAATTATATTTCTTTCTAAAGTGCCTCTTAGACTACAGACTTCTTTTCTCATTAGGTTGCAATGCAATGATTTCTTAAACATTGTCAGTAACACTCACACCAGTCTAAGCTATTTTAGAATAGCAATAATTATTTTTTTTTTCACCAAGATTCTCTAATATGGTTATGTTCTCTGAAATGTACTGAAGCAGATGGGACTAAGAGCAGCTCTGCATCTTGTTTTTAATTCAGTACTGCTTAATGGAAGTAGCCTTTAAAGTCAAATGGTTTAAAGCTGATTTTTCTCACAGTTTATATGTAAGAAAGAACAAATCCTGTCTTGTCAGGACACCCGAATGAGTAACACCAGCAAAATGTCTCGTTCTGAGACAGAACATAAATAGTGTGGGCATATGAGGGAAGACAAAAGTGTTATTAACATCCCTGAGGAAAGAAATGAAGTCGTGCAGAATAGACTGAAGGCAGATGTGAGGGTAGTTCACACCCAGCAAGGCTTCAAAGCTTGTGGAGCATGATAGGGTGAGACCTTTAGCAGAAGACCACCTCTGCAAGGAGCTGAGCTTTCCTCCTGCCTCAGGTGTTGTGGTGTTTTGTGCTTTTTTTTTTTTACAGTATTTAATCACTGGCTTTCAAAGGTCAGACAATTTTAGGGGGATAAAGTAGCATGTGTCACAAATTCTTGGAAACTGAGACTGTGTGATGGGTTGTAACTCTGCTCTCCAATATTCCTAGAAATATTGTGGCTTTGAGTGAGGACTTCCTGTACCTCACTCCAAGTGGAAGGTGCCTGGCATCTGCCCCCAAACCTCCACTCCCAGCTCATGGGGTGCTTTGAGGACTTGTGGCTGATGGCAGCTGGGAGCAGGCAGGTGGGGCTGAGGCATGGCCTGGCTGTTGGATGATTTAGGGTGGAAGACACTTCTGGAGGTTTTTGGCCCACCACCCAACCAAGGCAGGGTCAACTTTGGAGTAGCTTACTCAGGGTCCTGTAGTGCAGTCTGCAGAAAGTTGATTAATATAATAGCAGGGGGGGAAGCCCCCCTTCCTTTTCCCCCCCCTCACTTGCCATGCAAGTGGAATTTAGCTGAGGTATGAGGCCATATCTTCATTGACTCTCAGACAACTGCTTCTTGCCAGGCTTTGACACTTCTTCAATATCTCAGTGGAACACTTCACCAACCTTCTCCTTATTTCCCTACTCTAACTAGTAGCTGGCTGTTTGTGCAGTGTTACTATTCAACTCATACCTGCATTTTGCATCACTGCTCCAGGTTCTGGGGATAATAAATCTATCAAGCCACTTGTCTGTTAGCTTAATAAGATTTATTCATGTGGATTTAACCTGTGAGAAGTAGCCATAGGCTCTGTTGGCTGTAGCTTTACTTGCACTGCTAATGTATAAAGACACCAAGGTGCAACAAATGGTGTTTGCAAGCTCAGAGCTCTGGAATACCTGAATTTCATGAAGATAAAATGATATTTTCCATATTTAGTGCATTTTATGTTTAGCATTCAAGGCTTCTCTGTAAGGTATCCTGCCCTAACCCCAGCCAGGGCTGCTGAGAGCTCTTGACTTTCAAATATCTCCCTCAAGATTTGCTCCAAGCCCTTTAAAAGGAGTAGGAATTTGGCTCTGGGTGCAGCCCATGGCTGTGGGCAGGAGGACATCTCTACCATGCACCCAGGCTTAGACTTGGCTCTGCCAAATCATGCCTCTTCTTCCCAAAGTAGACTTTATCAGTTAAAACTGAGCACAACTTAACTTCCAGTTGAATAACAATGATGGGGAAAGAAGCCCAAGCTATGGCAGCAGGACTGGCAGCCACAAACAGCTACACTGGAGTCTCCCTTCCCATTTCCCCCTGGGGCCTTCCCATTTCCCCATCACTGGTGTTATCAGTGTTTTAACTCTATTATAAATGTTTCCACTCAATTGGGTGTAATTGACTCAGTCACTTTAAGGGAAAGAACTCAAGAAAATGCATCTAAATATATTCTTTCAGAGGATCATAAAACTTTTCTGAAAACTAAACAAAGAGAGAAAGATCCCATATGCAAGCTGCTGTTCCCAAAGAAACTAAATTAATCTGCAACATGATTAGTGTTTATAGCATCTCTCGGCAGCCAAGAGGAGTAATCAGGAAGTAAAACTAAAAAGATCTCAGACACTGGGAAATTATTTTAAAACTGAAGTAAAGCTCTTGAGCAAAAAAAATAAAAGGTAACTTGGATTAAAAGTTGTTAGTAATGAATGTCAGCCTGGTCAAACTAGGCATCAAGTTTGAGTTATTTCCACAGCTCTGATTTATTCTCAGTTGAGGAGTTATAACTGAGATTACAGGAGCCTCAACAAGTCAGTGTCTGAAGTGAACCCACAGACACCAGTCCCTGAGATCAAAGGAATTCAGTGCAGGAAACAAACACCACTTGGATTTCAACTCCACATGTCCCCCCCTTTGTTTTCAAATGAGGGTGTTCAAGAGGCTTCCTTCTGCAGATGATGATGTGCTGATTGATTTCCTGGGTACTTGAGAGTTTCTGGAGTGAGAGCTGTGCAGGTGAGCTCAAGCTTGCAGCACGTGTGCCAGCTGCAAGCCTCTGGCACTCCAGATGTGCTCAGCCCTGTGGGCAGGCTCCTGGGGGAGCCTGGATTTGCCAGAGGAGCTGCTTAAAACCCCTGGAAGGGCTTTGAAGGGAAAGAAAATAATAAATATTGTCTGGTTTCATTTCTGCCTTAATTAAATGTCATGGATGCAAAAATACTTTAATTGTGTGGGGTAAGAAAATATCCTGGCTGTTCCTGTGTGTAGTTTTAATGGAAAAATAGAGATTTTTTTTTTCCCTTTTAGTGTAAAAGATGAATACACATGGGGCAAAACTGTTCAACTTGTGAAAAGCAGAGATATTTCTTCATCACTGAGTATATGGGATAATCTGCTCTACAAGCCCCATGTGTGGTGGGGAAGGGGGATTCTCCCAGTCAGTGCCATGTGCTCACCACCCTTTCCTGGCATGGATGTGCTTCCTGATAAAGCAATTGCAAAATTACCTTAGGGTGGCAGGGAACAGGGGTGGGGGATTGGGGTGAAGTCCCTGGGCTGTGTTTCTGTGCTCTGGTGGAAGTTACAGATCCCAATTCAAGGGAAAAAGCAAACAATCCTGGAGAGCTTTGCACAGTGAGTTGCTAGTGGGATGACTTCACTGCTGCTTTCTTAATTCAAATAGAGAAATATCTGCCACTGAAACAGAGTAACTTGTCCATCCAGGAGTGCTCCATCATTCACGAGCTCTTACCCAAGCCCAGGCATCCTCTCAGAGAGGTTATCATTCCATATTAGGCAGGAAATCCCTAAACACCTTCACCCTAATGAAAACTCTTTCACAGGGGACAGTTTGAAAGATGTAAAAGTTATTCTCAGACTTTGGGGTTTTCCAGGAAAAGCTGCTTCGGAGTGTTGGCTCCCAAAGCAATCCTAATAAATCAGCACTGCTGAAAATGTTAAAGTTTAGTGGGGCAGAAAAAAAAAATCATATTTTCAGAAAATGGTATTTTTCCTTTCATGTTCTGGGAGTGCTTCACTCTTCTGCTGGAGCCAGCCCCTTCTGTGAAGTTCCTGGCAGATGTGAGTGGAATTGTTGTGCTTGGACCCCTTACAAGAGCTGGATGTTCATGAGATGTTTTTATCAGCCAAAATGTGTCCCAGGCACCCTGGCTGTGCTGGGATTTATGGTGAATCCCTTTCCAGGAGATTTAAAGTGACTTCAAATCTGCCTGAGCTTTAAAAGACTGAGAGCAGGGAAGCTTTGGGGATTTACAGTGTTCTCACACTTGCAAATGTTAGAAATGCCATTATCTGAGCAAGTCTTTTATTAATCAGAATAAATAAAGCCATTTTTCTCTCCAGCAGAAATCTGTAGAGGAACTCCCTGACTTCTGGGGAGCGTGTGGTAAAAGATGTAGTTGAGCAGAAATGTGCAATTCCATGTCTGGAATGATAAGGAGCTATTTAGAGCCAACTTGAGCTGTCTTGTTCAAGTATAGCTCAGATTGTTCTTTAGAGCCTCACCATGTGGGTAGAGTATTGTAAGAGGTCTCCACAGCCTGTGGGAGTTCTCACTATCAATGTGAATGAACTTGGGATGCAAAAGGAGGATAAGATTTATCTTTGGGTGGCAAACCTGCCCTTTGAGGAGGACTCTGCTAGAGGGTCTTGGTGCTTCAGGAAGTGAGGAGGTCAGACCACATTTACTAGGAGTGGCTCTGGGTCATGGCTGGTGGGGGATTTGAAGATGTAGGATGTGAGCTGATGGGACCCTGAAGGAGCCCCTTCAGATCTCCAGGTGGTGGTTTCCATGGCTGTCTGAGCTGTGGCTGCTGGGATCTGCAGAGCTGGGGATGTGCAGCTCTGGATGAAGTGCTGAGGAGCAGGTGGCTTGTCCACAGGGAGCCTTGCAAATTATTTGCTGTGTGTTGTGTGAAAATGTTAGGTTTTGATACACAGCCTCTTTGGATTGGGCTGGGAGTGGGCTGCTAACTGCAATATATAAATGAGCTGAGTAAAATCCATAATCTTGGTGCATTCCAAGCTCAGAGGATACATTTACAATGCAATGAGCAAGCCCATGCCTGCTCTTGTGGGTGAGTCCACCCTGAGCTGAAGCTTTGTACAAACCTTGGATGTTTTGGTGCAAGACAGTTTGTTTGTTCCAAAGTTCCAAACTGTTGGCAAATGCTGGTGAGCCCAGAAAGGTGAAAAGGTGTGTAAAGCAAGACATACTATTCATGGGTGTTTTTACCTGGATCTAACAAGGTTGTGGGATCTAACCCTAAGTCACAGATTTAGAGCTGCTTTCAGGCCTGTGGTGTCTGCTGTCTGCCCCATGGGCATTGCAACCAAATTCAGTTATAAAAAAAAAATGCATGTACTGCTCTTGGGGTAGACAGTACAAAAGTGAGAGCCACCTAAATCCGTTCTTTTGGTGTCTTTTCTCTCTCTCAAGGCAGTTTACAGACATGACATGGAGGTAAAGAGGATTCAGAGCTGGTATTTGAAGCAGGCTAATTTTAGCCCAACCTTGCTAGGTTGTGTTTTATCCAGCAATTGTTCTGAAACTTTATCTAGTCCACCTCGTACTTTAAGCACTTAGTGAATCCTCTGCTGTGTATAAATTGTTTCTATTTTTCCTTTGCTGCCTCTCCCTAAATGTTCTACCTTTTATTTGTGCAGTATCTTTGTCAAAGCATTTCTCAACCTGACACTTTTGTTTCAGAGGTTCCAGTCATCTATTACAGGGGCTTTTTATTGCTTTGCAGCAGGAACTTGCCACATGGTGGTTTTTCTGCTCTTCCTGATTGTTTCACTTCCCACCCCTGACAACCCTTCAAACTCCTGTGAATGGAAGAGTCTTCATGCTGTTTGCTTTCTCTCAAGCAGAGTCAGCTTTTTAATACCAGCAAAGTCTGGTATTAAAGGATGCAAAGGATGACATTCTTTTTTTTTTTTAAGAGAAGATTTGCATTTTGTCAGTTCTTCCATTCAGTGTAATGTCAGTGTTGGGATGTGGTGATGATTGATTCTCTCTGCTGTTAGTCTTCCTTGCACTCCTGAGCAGGGCCACCAGAAATGCAGCTGAAGCCATCTGCAAATAGGTTGTTTTTTTGATTGCTTATCCCATTCAAAAAGGTGATTAAAAAGTAAGAAGTAGTTAACTAACAGCTCTTGCTGTGTATCATGTTCCTGTGTCCCTTCAGTGAGATCTACATTTGATGAGCTCTGAATTCAGCCTATGCTCTACTAATGAACTCATTATTTCTGAGCCAGTGACAGAATATTCCAGCATCTAATATGACTGTTTTCAGTATTGCAAAGCTCTTGCAAATGATGTTTAAATCTTGCATATCTTCAGCATCTTACACAGAAGGACCATAGGATCCCTAAACTGTGGGATGCATGGCACGGCAGGGAAGAGCAGAGAGGTCTGTGGAACCAGTGAAGTTCCAGCAGCTAAATGGGAGTAGGGTAATCCTCAAGGTCTTCAACATTAGACAATAGACTAATTGATTAGATCAGTTTAACTAGTCTAAATTGAACTCAGTTCTTCATAAACAAAACCTAAAGCCAGAATCTCTTCCACAGTTCTATTTTGTTTTGCCAAGTGATATAAACACTTTAGACTTCAGTATTCAATTCCCCCCCCCCCTTATTTCCATCTTCTTGCTTCTCTGTTGCTGACTCTTTTCCCAACATGCTACTTCCTTCATCTTGGCCAAATTTCCACCTGCTTTAAGATGTCCCATCTTGAAGTGTCAGCATAACAGCTGTAGAGATTTCTCCCAGATATTCAGTCTCCTTACAATATTCATGTGATCTGTCCTCCCAAGCTTTGCCTATTGTTTCCTGGTTTTGTTCTTGCTGGAATGCTAATTAGTGCCTGTAGCTCAAAGCTGCTTGTTTAAGGAAACAGAGCTGCCAGGGATTGCTGTTGCTGAGGGGAACTTTTTTTTAGTGTTTTCATTAAGTGTGTCTAGAGTCATAATTACACACTAACCAAAGAACACTGAGCAGACAAGATTGCAGGGCTATAAAAAACTTGTCACTTCCCCCCTATTCTGGTCTTATAACAGCCTCTGTGTATATTTTCTTCCTTTTTCCTTGGTATCTTGCACTGCCCCATGAAAACCCATGTGCTGGATGTTCAGTCTCAGTGAAGCTCAGGCTGATCCAAGGTGCTGCAGATGCACTAACAGTATAAGCTCATGTCTGCTCTACTTTGCAGCCTAAGTGTGTCTATATCTGAAAGGCCACTTGAGATGAATGCATAATCACTGGGGAGAAGATACCCAGGAAATCTTTCTTGTTTCAATTTGTCTGAGAGCACGTAAGGTTTTTCTTGAGCTCATTTGAAAGTCAGGGTTAGCTGATAGTACATCCTGCAAGTCCTAGCCTGTAGATTTCTCATGGACAATTTGTTGCAACTATTTGAAATCCAGGTAATGCCTCTTCCATTAATCACCAGTATAGGTTTATCCTTGAGCTTGGCTTGGGATATGACCCAAAGCTAGCTGAAACTAGTGAGAGGTTTTCCCAAACCATCAATCATTAGAAAAACAAAGTATGTTAAAGGTCTGACTTTGATTTTACTTAGCAATCCCATTGGCTTGAATGGGGTTACAGAGACTTCAGAAAGGGAGAAGGTTGCATCTCCTCCAGCAGCTTTAAAGAGGATGCCCCTTACTTTGGACACATCATTTGTAATCTATTAAATCCAAACTGTAGGCTTTTATTATAGAATCAATACATCTAATCAAGCTTTATAGGAAGGGTGGATTTATTTTATGTTTACATAAATTCTCCTCATTTTGTCTATCAGTATTTACAAGACATTTGAAAAGTAGTTTGGAAAAGAAAGCCTGTATCTGTCTCTTGCATGTAGCTTATCAATAAGACTCTTAAATCTCTGTCCATACTACATTAAAAGCCAAATTGAAAAAGTGTTTGATAACTACTTATTAAATCTGTTCTCTTAAATCAAGACAAGACAGACGTCCCAGATAGAAACTAATCCCATTCTCATAAACACACTCTGTGCACACAGGGACAAGGCTTGGATATTGATGAATCACTGAAATAAAATTGCTGATAGATCTATAAAGCCCCAAACATTGTGGTGCTCACCCTCAGTTCTTCATGCCTTGAACATTATTGCTGTTGTTTGTCCCTGTTCTGTCATCAAACCAACTAAAGCTGGACATGGTTCTTCCAGCTGCAAATACAGAGGAAGGACATTGGGGGCTCAGCCTCAGACTCCACCATTAAAATGCATTAAAAAGTGGACATAGCTTCATTTTTAATTGTTTGCTGTTCAGCAACATGGATGATGTCTAGAGGATTCAAAAGCTCTTTGCAGACTCTCAGAAGCAAACCCTGGGAAGCAAGAAGTGGGGCAATTGCAGCTATTCCTGTTGTCAACACAACAATATTTTTTCCCCCACATTATTTTTACTGAAAAATGGTTGTGAACAAGAAACAAGAGGTGCAGTAGTGAGTACTTGGTCTGGAGCTAGTGCAGGGCCTTGGAAGTCTTCAGTGGTTCCTTGTAAATATAAAATTCAGCTCCTGCCCAAGAAGGCAGAGGTGGATCTGTGCTGCCTGAGGGATGGCACCAGCAGAACCAACTCCCCTCCAGTCTGAAACTCATTTTTTTTCTTGTCTGACTTCTGGATTAGGTGTTCACACCATGTTTTCTGTGTTGAGGGGTCCCTGCTTTCATTCTCTGAACCTTGGGAAGGGTCACAGGATCTGGGGGCTCAGGATTTGTCTTGTAGCAACTCTCTTCCACACATGGTAAACTTAATTTATTGCGTAAGAGCAAGTGGAGGGTCTAAATGTTGGAGAAGGATGATCAGCTGTTCTCTGCTCTACACATCCCCTGCCTCTGAGAACATCCCTGTGCTGCAGGCTCAGTCTGAGCCTGGGAGCTGGACCCCAAGGGTGAGATACATAACCTAGATAAGGTTTTATCCCCCTTAAGGTGCCACTAGCAAGGATCAGATCAGGATAAAATGCCAAAAACATGAATTCAGACTCCATTGGAAGTGTGTAACAGGCCTCCTGTGCACGCACTTTGAACCACATGAACCAGCTGCTCATGGACACAGGGTATTTTAAATCCCAGCTGCAACCCAGTGTGATTTATTTTTTTTCGTAGCACAAGCCTATCTCTGTTGCTGCCTTTTGCTCTCTCTGAAGGGCAAATCTTTCTCATTGCAATGTTAAAGGAACCATTAACACAATTGGTGTTCTTGTGTCTTCTGTCATGCCTGTACCTTCACCTTGACATTTGATAAGGAAACATCTTTGTTATCTCCTATTCAGAGGAGCTGTGCTGCTCTTATTTCCTCCTCCTTGGCCACTTATCTGATCAAAGCCTTAGTGATGGGGGGAGCTTCTGCTTTTCCTTTACTCAATATAACTAAACCCTCCTGCTGAAATGAGATCCTGCTTGTTAAAAAAACCCACAAAAAAGGCTCTGTTGAAATTCAGAAAGTGCTTGATGGCCCCTCTGATCCCTCAGCTAATTAGGAGGTTGGGGAACAGAGATGCTTCTGTTGAACTGGCCCATGATGAACTGGGGAGTGGAAATTATTGTATTTCTTGTTTCTTCCACCTGGAGCTGCTGGGTATGTGCTGGGGGATGGAGAGCCTGGCAGCTGACCAGTTTCCTGATGTGCCATCAAACCTCCTGCTTTCTGTTAGATCTCCTGTATCAGCTGGATTTTGGGGGTCTGGGTTTCACATTACAGACTTGCTTCCATGCAGCCACTGGGGGTGTTGAGCCTGGAGAACAGGAGGCTGAGGGGAGACCTTCTCACTCTCTGCCACTGCCTGAGAGGAGGTTGGAGTGTGTGTGTGGGGGTGTTGGTCTCTTCTCCTAAGTGACAAGTGATGGAACAAGGAAATGGTCCCAAGTTGTGCTGGGGAAGGTTTAAATTGGATATTGGGGGACAAATTCTTCCTGAAAGGGTTGTCAGGCCCTGGCCCAGGCTGTCCAGGGCAGGGGTGGAGTCCCCATCCCTGGATGGGTTTCAAAGCTGTGTAGATGTTGTGCTGAGTGACATGGGGCAGTGGTGGCCTTGGCAGGGCTGGGTTAATGGTTGGACCTGGTGATTTTAAAGGTCTTTTCAAGCCAAAATGATTCTGTGGGTACCTGTGGGCCCCTTCATGCACCCCCGTGCTCTGCTGACCCTCTGGGGGAGAAAGAAAAGGCATACATGTCCCTGGGTGCCCGTGCTCCACAGTATCTAAACCAGCTCTCACAGAAATGTCACAACATTTGGCATCAGTGAGTATTAATCTTCTCTCATTTTATAACATGTGACAAGCTGGGGCTTGGGTGCCTGTCTCTGAACAGCTACAATAACCATGGGCCTGATTTGCCTTTCAAAGAGATAATTGATCCTTGCCTGGGGGTGCCTGGGACTCTCTTCTCTGCTTTATTTATGTAGACTTAAATCCAATCAGTTTCATTGGAAAAAGTGCTGATGAAGTCCTTACAAAACCAATACTTCAGCTTCAAGAGGGGAAAAGTTAGAGGATACCAACCTCCAGAGCCATGGCTTTTTAATCCTTTATCTCTCATTTAGGTCAACTATTGTGAAATAATCTTGTTATCCATGCCTACCTGGCTGGGTAGGATGACACATTTCTTCATTGTTCCTGTCTCCTCAGCTCACACCACCCTTGTCTGTAATAGCAACATGTTCCAGGATGCCTGATGATAGCATGCAAAGTGTCTAATATTTTCAGATATCCTTTAATAAAAGCTGTGAATTTGTATTTAATGAAGCCCAAGTGTCAGGGAGAGTAATTTCAATTATACCTCTGACAAATAATATTTCAGAACACGCAGAGAGCTGTGAGAAATAATTGTACATTCCTTATTTATATGGCAACTACTAATGGAAAATATTTTTTTCTCTCATAACATGATTTAGTCTCATGAAACAGTGATTTTTTTTTCATATTTTTTTTGGTGGAATGTGGTTTCAGCTGCTGCTCTCTTCTGAGAGGGGAATTTCTTAAGGCATTTTTCTTCTGGAGGTCAGTTCCTTTCCTGGTTGTCCCAGTTAAGTGATGTGACTTCAATTTTAGCCAAATTTCTTAGTACTCTTTTTTGTTGGGGATCATATACAAGAAGGATGACTGAAAAATGTACCTTAAGTTCTACTTTTCAGATGTGTTCTCAGGTGTTTGGGGGCTGTCTGGTGCATCTGGCCATAGCAGTAGCAGGGAGTGAATGGGTTAAGCTGGAGAGCCTGGTACTGGTCCCAGTTGCTGCTTTTTACTTCCCAGTGGATTAAAGGGAAAGAGTTTTCCTTTTCAATCCTAGTTTTCTGGTGCACAGAAAAGAATGAAAATACATTCTGATCATCAGAGGACTTTTCTGACCCCATTGAGAATATTTCTACTCATATTTATTGAGGATGGGATGATATTCAGTAACTGTCCATGAAAATGCTGTTGTGCCTTTTGATGTTTAAACACAGTCACTTCAAAATATTCTTGATGGGGGAAAAATGTTGGATTTGCCTTTTTTAAATGGTGGTTCTAGGAAATCTTAGGATTTAGAGCTTTCTGTCGATCTCCAAACTTGGGATTTTTTTTTTTCCCCATGTTACTTCAGATATAATAAAACTTGGCACTTAAACTTAGCATCTCAACCAAGGTTTTTCAGTGGTTCCTATGGAGAACTGGTCTGATGTGGAATAGTTGCAAACAAAAGGTTCAAACCTATTGCAGATTGGTTTAATTAAGATCAGAACACCTGGCTATGACTCCTGGAGGTCTAATTAACACTTGATAGAAATTGCCAGGTTACACCTGTGTGGGTTACCCTGGGGAATTGCAGCTCTGAGTCTCCTAAAATAGTGTAAGGTTGCCAGAAACCTCCAGTGGGAAGGAGGAGAAGGTAGTGCTGGGAACCTTTGTGTTCCTCCATAAAGAACTAAAAATGTATTTGCTCCTTGATCACTTTTTTTTTCCCCTAAATCAGTTCAACAGCCCATTTTAACACAGAGCCAGGAAGAAAAGTACCTTTTTTGCTCCTGATGTTGAGGAGATTGAGTTGTGTTTTCTTCATGCAGATTTCTTTAAATAAATGATGCACCTTTAACTGGTACAGAAGAAAGCTTTATAACATAAAAACTGCCAGTGTGGTGTGAACCTTGGTGAACTGCATGTAGATATTGAGACAAATTCAATGTTTGGCTGAAGTGCATAGAGCTCCACAGGCTTCAGGGATTCACACCAGAGGCCAGTTGGTTTCTGGCATGTTGAGCTTGATGATTGTACTTGAGAGCTGATCTTGAATCTGGTATAAGAAGGTTTTTATTCTGGAATTCAGTTGAGGAGGAAGTAGATTTTGGGTATTCATTTAATGGAGAACATTAAAGAGAATGTATTAATTTTGGAGGGTGTGTTCAGGAGAATTGGATATACTTTAATGTCTGTTCAGGATGTTTGGAGCAGAAATCTTGGAACAAAGACCATAAGCCTTGTAAATGTAACAGTTTTCCCTTGAATTTATTGGCTATAAACCCATTGAAAGATCACAGATTAGTCATGGCTGGAAAGGACTTCTAAGATGACAGAGTCCAACTGATCTGCATGTGATTACATGTCTTAGAATCATAGAACCATTCAGGTTGGGAAAGACCTTTTGGGATCATTGAGTTCAACCATCATCACTATTCTACAAGTTCTCCCCTAAACCATACAGACCAAATTCTAATTCAGGATGTATTATTCAGGATTTATTTGCAGAAATTCAGACTTGTTTTCTATTTAGGAATAGGTAACATTACATTTTTTTTTTTCCCCCTCCTCTTGGCCATCAAGGCTGAAGTGCTGTGGCATTTTGGTAACTTAGCACTAACAGTCTGAACTGCTAACACCAGAATGTTAATTGGCATGGTCTGTGCAATGATTACTCATCTAGCTAAAAGGCAAGCAGAGGAATCCCTTGAATGGTCACAATGTCCCAGCGACTTCAATCAAAGGCTCAAAGGTTTTGAGATTATTCTAAATTTAAACAGAGTTCAGACCTCACTGGGGAACTGTACCCTGCCTGGGAGGCTTAATTAGTCTGTCTGCAAGAAAGCTACAACAGATGGGTGCATTTCTCTTGGAAGTTGTTTAATGCACCTTTTGATAGCTCCACTAGCACAAGCATGAGCTTTTAAGCATCTTTAACTAAGCCTTTTGTTTTGGTCTCTTATTTCCTTAGGAGAATTTTAATGAAGGGAATAGCTATGGTGAAGAGCTTCATATTTCTGAGAGCTCTGAGTTGGTAACATCTGCCTGGTGTGGGAATTCATCTGCAAACCAAACCTGGTGGTAGGCTGAGTAACTGGAACAGCAAAGCCCAACACCTCAGCTAAATATAACTTGAAGTTTGGGACACGTGGGGATATATTTTAAATGAACTAAAGTATTGAAGGTATTGCTGAAAGTGTACGTTAACCATGAAACTTGTACATGGGTGGGGTTTTTAATAATTATTTTCCCCAACCAGTGTTTTTATTTTTGTAAATCAAAACAGCCCCTTCCTTGCTTAGTTATGCTGGTGCTTTTACAGCAACTGTTGCAATTCACCATTTTCCTGCTGCCAAGATCTTGCTTGGGACTGATCTAACTTCACCTGCCCTGGCCCCAGGTTGCCCAACCAGTGTTTTGTGTCCCATCCTCCTGTCAGGCAAAGGCAAAGGTTCCCTTCCTCACAGCTCCCCCAGGTCAGGGCTGATGCAGATCTCTTTCCTTAGCTCTGATACAGCTGAGGTAAGAGCCTCTTGTGAGGTTTTCTATCACACAGGCAGACTGAAAGAGTATTTTTCTTTGAAGAGTAGAAGGTAAGGAAGTTTTCAGTGAGTTTTAGGCCAATGTACAAATAGCTAAATTAACTATTTTCTGGTCTAGGATCTGCTACCAAGCTGGTCAGTGATGTTCTGGCCCACCCAAATATATGGGACAACAGAGAGAAATGGGGAAACCTCAACTTTCCCCCCAATAGGAAACACAAGGGATTTCATTCCAATTAAGAAACTGATAACTTTGTACCCTTTGGTGTACAACAGTCTGGGGACAAGAAGTATATTGGTATTTGAAAGTTTTGGGAGATTTCTTTCTTTCAAGCCAGCCCAGCATCGGGGGGAGGTCTGGGGGTCACTTTGCAATCTCCAGTTTGCTTGTTTTTGTGGAAACACTGGGGTTTTTGTGGGTAAATAAGACCTAATTCTGCCTGGCAAAAACACCACTATAAATAAGAACTGATGCCTTCAAATATGGGGAATTTATTTTTGTCTCAGTGGCTCTTTTAATGCCCCAGACTTTATCTCAGAGCTGTTGAAATTTTCTAAGATTAAAAGGAGTTACATAAATTTATTCTTGAGGTTTCCTGTCACCAATTTTCTCTGACATTTAATTTTTTTTTTTAAATGCTGTAGTATGCTTGATTTATCCTTAGTTCTCCTAGGTCTCCTTTCTCTTTTTCTTTCTTCCTTCTGACACTATAACATGTTCCTCTCAATGTTTTTGTAGATCAAACAGCTCTCCTCTACCTTTCTTCCTGTCACTGTCTTTAAAATAGGTATTTCAATTAATGCAGACCCCAGCTGGAAAGGGAAGATGATTCAAGAGCTGTAGTGCTCTTGTAATTTAATTTGGGCATCTCTGAGTAGCTCACAGACTTTCCAGTTGTTAATGTGCTTAAATTTCTTCATTGCTTTTGATTTTCATGGAAATCTTCAGGGACCCCTCCAGACAGCCAAGGAAAGCAGAAGAAAGGAGAGAGTTTAGAGAGGTCTTGTTTGGTTATAGTTTTTGGAGATGAAATGAATCTTTAATTGGCAACCAACTCGCTGGGAACACTGCTCAGTGGTTAAAGGGTGTCCCCTGGGACTTGGTCACCTGGGCAACCTCTCAGATGTGGTAGCTGTCATCTGTGCTACTGGCACCCAACCTGCAGGGGGGTCCCTCGGGAAAGCCTGGTGCACCACCTGGGGGGAGCACAAAATCATTCATCGTTCAGAACCAGCTACTCAACTGGGATAACTTTACTTACTTCATCAGAACAGCTAACTGGAGTGTTGCATGCTCTCTCTCTTAATTGATGCATCTTATCAAGCAAAACTCTAGGAAGAGGATGCAAATGGAATGGGAAGGAACCTAGAAGATCAGGTTCCAACCTGCCTGGCAAGGGCAGGGACACCTCCCACCAGCCCAGGTTGCTCCAAGCCCCATCCAACCTGCCCTTCAACACTGCCAGGGATGGGGCAGCCACAGCTTCCCTGGGCAACCTGGGCCTCATCACCCTCATAGAGAAGAATTTTTTCCTAAGGTCTAACCTAAATCTCCCCTATTCCAGTTTAAAACCCCTACCCCTTGTCCTGTGTAGATATGTATTACAATGCTTCAAAATCAGTTTGCAGTTTAATTAGCTGCTACTCAGCTCTGTTACAATGTAAATAGGAAAGTGAGACAGTCCATTTTTCCTTAAAAGGCCCAGATAATGTTTAAACTGTTAAAGACACAATGTGTTTCTGCAGCTACTTTTGGTTTAGCTTGTCATCAAATGTATTTGTTAGGAAATTGCCAGCAGGATTGTGTAGTTCTTTTAACTGTGAGTTTCTTATTTTCATTCTCAGATACTGCAGGAGCACTGCACTTCTGTTACCTTAATCTCTTCTTACATTCAAACTGAAATTGCATCTGTCATAAGTATTCATAAACCCACAGCCCCGAAAAGCTAACATTTGCCAGCTTCAAAGGAGGGAAAACTGGTGGTAAGTGAAGTTGTAAAAAGTCAAATTAAGTGTTAATTGACGCAAGGGCACAAAGCAGTGAGGCACTTGTTTGTTGTGCAGGCCCTACAGATCTGACAATTTGGCCACTGTAGTTCCATGGATCCTCTCACTTCTGTTTTATTCATCTTCAATTATGTGAAGAATAAGCTGCTGGGGAGAAAAATGTGGTCAGACTAGTTAAAGCAACTGTTTGTTTAGAACTGTGCAAAACTGCAGGTAAGACTTGCCTGCCATTGTGTGTTCTGGAAATGCTTCCTCTTGGGAAAAGAGGTGATCTGAAGAGTACTGAGTAGTCTTGATAATCTGCATAAAGAGAAAGGACATCCACATACTGGGGGAAATAAATTGGAAGTCCTGTCTTCATATTGCATTTAAATTATGTGAATTTGCATAAATCCTGATAAATACTAAAACCTGAATGATTCTTTTCAGTATTGTCACAGTATCATAACAACTACTTGTTGTTATGTATGTAAAACAGAATTAAAGGTATCAAAATGAAATCAAATGTTAGGGATCATATTTTTCTCTTGTTTCTCTCTCCTTAATAACCTGAGATGAATCACAGACAATTTAGAAATACTTAATGCTTAAAATAGGTTGCAGAAGTAGGACAGATACATGAGCATACATTAAGGATATTTGCATTTGCCTTCAAAGTAAGCTGATTTTGCAAGAAAAAAAAAGGGGGGAGGGGATTACAACACACATGTCATCTTTCTCCTGAAAATTAAATTAGCTTGAACTCTAAATCAATGTGTCTCCTTCAATACTCTCTGCTCAGCTGAGGAAGGCTTTGGAGCAGAAAATAGGCAGTTTCAGACCCTGGTCTTCAGATATCTCAGCTCAAAACCTGGTCCTGCCACATCAGCCTGAATTTTGCCCTCACAAGAAAAACCAAAGCAAAACAGCAGGCACTTTCTCACCCACTCTTGGCCTACGTTAGGGAACATTCAGGACTACCTGGGTGAGTAACACGAGTGGGATTCTGCACTGAAGCTCCTACTATTAAGTCTTCAAAAATTAATGTGTATCTGGAGTCTGAAAGGGGCTCCTTCCTAATGATCTTTTTTGTGCAAGAGAAATCCCTACAGCAGCATGATAAAGATTTAAGTACCAAGCAGTGAGTGATGCCTCTGAGAAGGGGTAGCAATGTTAGACTGTGGTTTTAGGTACCCTGAGGTGACATTGTCAGTTGGGCCAGAATTTCAGCTGTCCTGGGGAGGAGCAGGGAAATCCTCTGTTCCCTTCCCACCAGATGCCACAGGGAACCTTTGCACCCAGGTTTTCCTGCACTGGTGTCTCTTGCAGGCAAAATCATGTGGAAAGGAATAAGCTTTTACAGTGAACTTTTACTTAGGCAAGAATTCTGTGCTTCATACCCAGATGATTATGCAAGGCCAGTTAATTTTCTTGTAAACAGTAGCTTGGTGGGATTTTTTTTGTAAAGTACAGTGACAGCTTTTAAAAGACATTAGATGTTTTCAAAAAGATATTTTGTGACCCTGTGCTATGAATTAAAATCCTCTAGATGCCCTTTTCCTCTTGGACTTTGTCATTGTGGATTAATTAACTCAAAATATCTCATTCCCTTTCTCTACATTTTAACATTTATGGGTTGTTTGTCTTTACTTCATATGGGTTAATTATGTAAATCTTAATTTCATGTCACAAGTCTATTCATTTTGCACCTCCCTGGAGGTGGTTAATACCTCATAAAGGTGTCTGGCTTATTTTTTGTCTGTATGTGCACCCCCTGCTACCAGTGATTGCTTTGTAAGACCTGGCACTTACATTATTTAAAGTACATTGGATCTTTCTGCTTTGTGTCAGTGCAAGTTGTATCCAAGATAGATTTTAAAATCTATTTTGCATGAGACCATAAAATAGCCCAATAATTCTGTATGTCAGACTTGAAGAGTGTTACTATATATTCACTGTTTGCTGTATTTATTCTCCATAGTTTCAGCTCCTGGGTGTCTCGATGTTTTTAGTTGTTTTTTTCCCCCCCCTCATGTATATTGGAACTTCTGAGGAGGAGGAATGAAATAACTTCTTTAATAATCAACAAACTGCAACAAATATAATTATTTCTATGTTGCTTGGTTTGCAAGTGGGCAGGGCAGGAGTTGGCTGCAGTGGAGGGGTGGTCACAGTCCTGACAGGTCTGAAATGCATCTAGATCAGCACCAGAATGATGCTTATCTCCAAAGAACTGTTGAGAGAGTAAGGTCAGGCTTGTGTGCATTCAAACAGGCAGTATTTTAAGGAAATTGATTTTAATTAATACATTTTTATATATAGACTTAGTGATGCTACTAAAGGTAAAAAGGCCATCACCCTGTATGTTGGAAAAGTGCCTTGAGCAGTGATGCAGCCTCTTGATCCCCAGACTGTTTGACCAAGTGACCTGCTCTGGTTATGACCAGCAACCCCTTATGCAAAGCCAAAAGAAAGCAAGGCTTGTATCAGGGAATTGTTGTGGTGTTTGGAAAAAATTGGTTGAAGTTACAGGGTCCATTATTGTGCTATCATTTCAAGGCTACAAATTCAGGAGGCAAAACAAGAGGGCTTGAGAAACAGAAAGGTTAGTAAACAAGATTAATGCACTTCCTTTGTAAGTGTGCACAGGAGTTCACTTAGAGAAAACAGATTGTACTGGACCCTGCTTTTAATAAAGAGAATTTCCTGCTGCTCCCTTTGTGAAAACTTTTAATCTTCTGGAACATTCCAAATATCTCACTGTCCTGAGGCTTCAGCAGTGATCTCTGCGTGTGGCTCTGGGCTCTTGACAGAAGAGCAGACTTGGTGCCACAGGCTGAACTTTGGATGAGAGCAACACTTAAGTGAGATGCCTGGTTTGTGTGCTTTGCTAGACATCTAAAGAAATTATTGAGGAGTTAAAGTCAGCATTTACAAAGTGTAACAGCTGATGGTTGAGGTCCAGTAGTTGCCTCTTTCTAAAATACAGAATAATTAAAAATGCTTGTGTATATAGCTATAAAGATGCATTCCAAGGTACTTAATTAGTTTTCTGTTCTTATTCTTATTTTTCCCTTAACACATCTGGTTTTGTTGGTCCCAGATGTTCATTTGTGTGTGTACAAGAGCATAGTACCCCTGCCTGGACCATGCATGGCTTCTTTATAGACCTTCTCACTCTTCTTGCCTCTTCTTTTTCATTGGACTGAAGTAAAAATCAGAATAAGTGAAGGTAAATTTGATTACCTTAATGTGGACTTAACCTTGACTAATTATTGTATCCTATTTAGTCTCTTCCCCTCAAAGTTAAAAACCCCTGCAGATCCCACTACAACAACATAGTTGCTTCTCCAGTACCCTAACAAATCATCTGCTCTTTAAAAAATGTTTTTGTTTGTCTTGGATTAATATCTGAAATAGAAGGTGTGTTTGTGTTTCTCAGTCCACCTGCAAGAGATTGAAGTAAAGGAGAAGTGAATGAAACAGTTTGCTCTGTAGTCAGCAGGGAAAGAGAAGCTGTATCAGAAGACTTAAAGGACTTACCAGTACTTGCTGTTTCAGCTGAGCTAACATGGTGCATGAAAGCTGTCATGGGTGGGATTCTTACCCAACTTGTGCCTGAAGCAATATTTGCAATGAAAAATCTGGCTTTTTAACATATGTAGTTATGGTTGTAATTACACTCCCTACTTTTTCAAATAAGATTTTGTTTAGGCTGTAAAGCAGTGAGATAAAATTGTGACCAAATGTACTATCTGTACATAAATCCTTGCAGCTGATCCTACTGTTTGTGCTCTCCTGTCATCAACAAGTAACATTCTCTTGTGTGTCTGCACAACCAATAGTCTGGCTGTCTGAAAGTTTGTCAGGCAGCAGGTTCCTTGACTGCTGACAGAAGTCATAGGCAGAAGAAATCGTCCCTCTAAGCTGCCTGTTGTCCTGGAACAGCAGGATCAGTCTGCAATAATAGTATAGGTCTTTCTCAATGTTTAAGTGTCTTGGCTTTCATCCTTTCCTAGGGGATGCCATCACTTAACCTGTTACGTGGGCTGCTTAACTTTCCCTGAGGTGGAATGCAGCAAAGCAAAAATCTGGGCTGAAGTTAATCCTAGTTGTATGGTTCTGGTTTGTTACAGGTGGTGTGGTGTGGGCAGGCTCCTGCACAGCACTCTCCTGAGGCAGGGCAAGACTCCTTTAACCTTCTATCTACAAATATTATAATCAAATTAATGGCCAGAGCACTTGTATTACTTGCAAAACTATATAAGAAGAGCTGAAAGTGGCAAAGCACTTACTGTGGGCTGTATTGGACACAGAAAACCTCTCAGCTTATTTATTTTGGTAGGAAATTGCAATATAGAAACAAAATGCCACAAAATGAATCTGATCTCCTTGTGCTCTTGAGACTTTCAGTGTAGTGGCCTTTCTTGCATCTTTTGTTTTCAGTGGGTCTCTTAACTTTGAAAAACTTCAGGTGGTTTTGTGGAGGGTTTTGTGCTCTAATATTCTTAGGGCTGTTGCAATCGTATCCCAAGTCCTGACTAATGTTTCATTCCCCTGGAAAAGTTGTTAATGGCTTTTCTACAACAAGAATCAGTTACTTCAGCAACATTCCAGTACATTATCCATGAAATGTCAGAAGATGGCAGCCAATTTCTGCTGTTTGATCAGGATATTCAAGATCCTCCTCATTTTGTAAGAAACAAAAGCTCTCAGAAGAGGAAATGAGATGGAATGGCAATTTTCTGATTGCCTGTCAGCCCTAAACGTGTTTCCATCCATCAAAACAGTGCCATACCTTTGACTTCTGTAGCATTTTGTGGTTAATTTGCATAACCCACAGCACCTGTACTTTGAGACTTCATAGCAACTTTTTTGCATGTAATTCATAGCAAAATTTTCTGCACAGGGCAGACCAAGTCTAAGTAAGTTTATGGTCATTGGACAACTTGTGGTCTGATCACATTGTGGTGCTGCTGAGCAGTTTGTGTGGAGCTTTCAAGAAAAATAACTGCTATGAAATCAAAGCTCTCCTCAAATAACCCACCCTGGTGTTATTTTATGGCTCTTCTCTCTGAGACTAGGGTAATAACCCTGCAAGGAGTTTTTTAGAGGGTTTGATGTCTTGGTATTAGACACTCATTTAACCAGTCGTCTTCCTGTTTGTCAGTTAGGGCAATGAATGATCCTTTTTTTTTTATTAGCAAGGACCTGTGTCCTGCTGCCTGGTCAGACTACAGACAGAAAACAGTGTTCAAATGTTCAGTCATATGAACTGAGTTTATTTTGTCGTAATGGACTGAACTTGCTGTTCATTTCAGAAGAAAATCCCAAATACGCTGTTGTTGAATCAAGTCCCACAGGAAAAAGAAAGTGTATTTACTTCTTTACTGCTTCCTCAGATGATATCAGTACAATGTCAAAGAGAGCAAAGTCTTTAGATAAGTTACTTTAGTGCTGGGTGTTGCTGAGGAAAAAGGGATTAACAGTTTTAACTCTTATTTAGGTTTTCTTACGAGGTAGCACAAAAATGCAGGTACCATTGCAGCTTGGCCAGGATCTCTGACCTGTGTGACAGCAGATGTTGGCCTGAAAGGAAAAGGCTTCAGGAAAAGTGGAGCAAAAATGATTTAAAAAAAAAAAAAGAAATAAAGGATAAGAATGAAACATAAATGAAGAGGTCAGTGTTCTTTTCCTCAGTTAGTACTGAAGCGTTTTTACTATCTTGCTGCTCCATTTTAGTGGGAAGATTTAGAAGGAAGGAGGAAGATGGATTTATCCTCCACAAAGGGATGCTAGAAGGGGAAAGGTGACCTCTGGGAATGATTTGTGCCAATAAGGCAAACAAAATCTGCTTTTGGGCACACCCTTTTCATGTTATCTGAATGTAGAAAGGGGCAATTAACAAGAAGACTTTAGTGTGACTTTAAATGAAGCCTGAGATGGATTTGGATTTTGTTTTTCTTGAGGAATTGTTCACTTTTAGTGCATTTATCTTATAGCATTTCCTATGGTGTTTTATCAATAACCTCCTCATATAGAGGGGCCCCCCACTCCCCTGCCTGAAAAACTGGTGACCTGGCAAGATGTGGGCAATATGGGCTGGTGCTGCAGTGCAGAAGATGGGAGAGGGTTGAATTTGTTTGGGACCCACTCTTCTGCCTGTGTCTGTGATGTTCCTTGTGGTATTTTCTGAGTGTACATAGATGTGTGGTTGAGGTCAAAACCAGGGAAGGGTGATAGAAGTGGGGAGCCATGGCTGTGGTGGGCAGGGAAGGAGGGGAATGGGTAGCAGAGCAGTCTGCTCTAGGCAGGAGTAAATGCTCCACAACAATGGGGAAATACTAGAGAATGGGAGGATGAGGCTTTGGGGTCAAGTCTGGGAGAGGTATTGCCAGACTTTGGGGCTAGTTTGTCTCTTGGATCTGGTGGAAGCCAGGCTGAGGAGTGAATCCAAGGTAAGTGTGGATGTGGACAGACTGCTCAGAGTGTTCAGAGGTGCAGGGGAGGAGTGAGAGAGGATGACAGTCACAGAAAATTACATCTCCTGGAAGAGCTTTCCTCTGAGAGTGTGTTTTGTTCCTGGGACTAGAGGAAAGACATCATTTTTGATGACTAACCTATGTTTAATTAGGCTCCTCAGGTGCTGCCAAAGAGCATGACTTTTTCAAAGGAACATGTGCCAAATGCACTGAATTAGTTAGAAACAAAGGGGCTTTGTTTACATTTTTGAGGGAACTTCCTAATTATGTTAAGTTCCAGTGCTGAAAATGTCATGTCAGCAAGCAAGGAAAATAAACAGGTGATTTAAGAAAACAGTGAGAGACCTTCCCCAGAGGGAAGGGCTCCATCGTGCATCCCCAAGCAGCAAGAATATTACAACCAAAGGGGTGAAGTGTATTTAGCACCCAAAGGCTAATAATTGCCACTGCTTTTATTTTTCCTGAAGCTGACTCCAAAAGTGAACTTAGTTTTCACCTCATGCAAAATTACTGAAAACCATAGAACAGTAAGGGGTTCCCATTTGAGAGCTGCCATGTTCCTGTGTCAGCCCACTGACTGTTATCTCCTGAGGTTTTAAAACACAGTCTACAAATATCCCAGTGTGACATGATCCTTCATATTGCATTCACTGCTTTGCCATATCTTGAAATTCTGATTAGGAATGCTACAAGTGAGTAGGCTGTGAAGAAGGGAGTTTATTCTTTTCCTTAGTCCTCCAAGCAGTCTTCAGCTTAGGTGCAGTATTACTTTCCACTAAGTACTGTATTATCCTTAAAGTCAACAGTGAACAATCACATCTGCTTTTATGAATTGAACAAAGGGGTTATGAAGCAGCACAGAAAGTGGTTTGGTGTTGATGTTTCACTGTGTGTTGATGTAGTCTTTGCCTGAGTTTTATTTTCTCTTGCATCTCAGATTTAAATTCTCGGGATCAGTGAAGAATAATTCCAAAACTCACTCAGTGACCAGAAGTTGTCAAAAGGACTGGTGTTTCTCCAAAAGCACATCCAAGTGTCTGCAGACCCTGTGTGCTTGGGTGCTGGGAGAGAAGAGCTCTGGGAAATACCGAGGCTGGTTTCCTACCTGAAGTAGTAGCTTGGCAATGGGGATGAATGAAGAGGGGTGCGAAAATATAGTTCTCATCCATCATCAAAGGAGTAAAACTTGCCCTTCTCAGATGAGCTGCTGAGTGTTCCTCTCCACCATCCATCTCACAAGTGGTAGATCCCTGTTGTTGCAGTGGGGGAGGCAGGAGCAGCAGATGATCAGCAAGAGCTGTGACCCTGGGGGCTTGGGGAATTTGTAACAGCTGAAGTGAGGAGACGTTTGGCCCTCAGAGAATGAAACACACACTGAGGGGACACGTTTGGTTCTTCCAGGTACCTCAGACAGTCTCTTTCTCTGCCTCAACTCATTAATCTTGACCTAGCATCATTTCTCCCATCATATATCTTTTCTCCTGCTCAAGAGAAAGGTGTTTTTTTTGGTAATTATGAGGGCACAGCTGCAGGCAGCAGCTTGTTACCTGCTGAACAAGAGAAGTGCTGTAACAGAAGTGTTCTCTCTTAGAGCTGATCGTCCTCAAAGAAGAGGGGACACACACACGACCTGTGAAGCACATCTAAATTAGTAACTTCTAGAAGAAAAAGGTATTTTTTTAAAGTATTTTAAAAGAAAACAAACAAACCTAAAAATATGCCATGGAAAACGTGCTGCATATGTTCATTTTACAGAAAAGAAGGAGGCTTTACTGCTTGCACATGGGGTCCCAAGACCCCACAAAAAGTAGCTCCATAGATTAATTAAAACCTGTTGGAGATCTCCACGTATTTGGAATTTGCCTTCAAGTGTTGCATCTGTTGCATCTGGATTTTTTTGTTACAATAGAGAATAGCTCAGAACAATGTGGAGAAAAGAAAAGGTTTTGCTGAGATAAGGTGGGTTGCTCTTTGTAGGGAATCGGTAGGAATGACAACTGAATATCTTTATTTTCTGCTGTATCATGACTTGCTTCAGTCTTGGATGAATGAGATTTAAAAACACCATGAGAAGTTTTCCCTTGGTGTTGCAGGTGAGCCATTGCTCTGCCAGTCAGCCCTGGGAAGGAAGGTAAAACTTCACCTAGATTTGAGTTTTGCACTTTGTCCTGTGTACAGTGATTTCATTTGTAGCTTGAACTCTGACATCTGGCAAAAGCTGCTGTGCTGCTTTTTTATTACAATTTTTTTTTGGGGAAGGCAGCAATTTGATAAAGGTTCTGTTACATTTTGCATTTTTCACTGTAATATTTCATAACTTGCCTGTGGTGTTCTGTAATATTTCAGGCACCTTTCCCATAGTGATTGCTACAAAAATGCAGTGCTAAAAAACCTAACGTCTTGGTTCAGCCCCTCTTGAGCTGTTATAAAGGCTTGTTTTGATCTTGGAGACAAGCATGTTTGTATTTATTACACTTCCTGCGAACATCTCTCTTCATTTTCAGGGCATTTTTCTTTCCTGCATGAAATTAGGAGCCTTTTGGAAGAGTCAGATTAAATTAGATGCAGAATGTTTGTCTTTCTCTTTTTGAGAGCCAGGTGGGAAATGAAAATGTCACCTCCTGAGATCTCACTCCCACCAAAAAAAAAAATCAAAGCCCATATCTCTTTGAGAGGTCATAATTTCACCATTGTTAGAGCTGAATGCAATAGGTCTGATACTGAAAAAATGGATTGTTGTTTCCCATCTTCAGAGCTTTGGAAACCAAGTGCCAGTGTGAGATATCAATTAGAGGCACTTGGGACAAAGATGTGGGAGGGTAAATCTCTTGTCTGTGATAAATACAGCAACATATAATTTACCATTGTTCTAGAATAGGATTCTTAATGTAAATGCAAGACAATTGTGAATATCAGATTGGAGACTTTCATTTTTAGGAAGTTTTTTTTAAAACAATTTTTTAAGAATTTGAAGGGAAATCTAAAGGTTGTCAAGTCTTGCATACTTACCCGAGTAGATGTATGGTTTTCCTTATGCAGAAGAAGGAGAAACAAAAGTCCTGGAAATAATCTCCTTCCAGGGTTATGCACTCTTTTGGGTACTGGTTTTTAAACTCTTAGCTTCATACCTGCTATGTGATGAATTGTAGAATGGTTAGAGTTGGAAGGGACCTTAAAGATCATCGAGTTCCAACTCCCCTGCAAGGGCAGGGACATCTCCCACTAGACCAGGTTGAAGTGAAGCCTTTCACAATAGGTTAAGTGGCTTAGTTCAAATAAATCAGTTTATCTTGGCAAACAATGTCATTGTGAGATGTCTCATTGTTGAAGGGTGGCAACTGATGATTGAGGAACAGATTATAATGAAGACCTGCAAACTGAATTGTATTTCCTTGGACACTTGAGCCCAAAGAATCAGCATCCAAGCCTGGAGACATCACCCCGATGGACTGAGGGTTGACTCTTGTTCCAGTTGCACTCTGTGAGAACTTCCCCTGCTCTTGAATTAATCTATCAGGTATCATCCACACTCTTTTTGCCTGGAAAATGTTTAGGGGAAGAGAAATAAAGAAGGATACTTTCTGTGTTGCATAATGTAACTATTTGCTGTGTGCAAAAGGGCTTCCTTTGGTTTGAACACAGGATGTCCCCACCAAAGCTTTGTAAAAGGCTTAAATTAGTACCATATAATCCTCTAGCTGCACCAGGGGATATGTAGAATCCAAGTATTCTGCAACATAAAACCAGCTTTTTCTCATGTAGCTTCAGTTACAAATAAATAAAATGTTTTTATTTACCCTCCACTCAGGGACCATCAGTACAATATTTTGCATTAGTTTTATGTGAGGTATGAGTTGAAGATGCATATGCAATTTCCTTCCAAGCCCTTGTATAAACAAATAGCATTTTTTTAAGGCCACTATGAGGGATGCATTGGGCAAGTAATTTGCTTTCTGTTTATTGTGTCTCTCACTTCAGGGGTGGGAGATAAAAATTGAATTCATCTTTGCTAAAAGATGACCTTTTGAATAGGTTCCCTGCTGAGTGTTTTAATTATTTGAGGAGGTAGTCACAGCCTGAGACCCATGAAAGATTGATTTGCTTTGAGTGTATCAAAGAGTGTGGGTCAAATTAATCCCTGGCGTAATTTTCCTGGAGTTGGTGCCATTTCTGAAAAAGGAAGGATGAAAATGTCCTTACAGGAATACTGATTGTGCCTAGGGGATCCCTTTAGAAAATGTCTTGTGCTCATGATATTTTAATAGTGCAAACTTTGCTGCCTGTTGAAGAGCTGTGGGATTTTTTAAAAATGTTTGGTTTTGTTTTCTTTTTTTGCCTTTTTTTTTGGTTTGTTTCTTGCCAAGCCATCTGGGAACTGTAGATGTAGGTAGCCCCCCTTCCAGCCATCTTTTTCCCCTCTGGGTGGTGTGAAGCAGGATGCTGAGCAAAGACCATATTCTTTGCTCACCCAAAAGATGTCAGGGCAGCTTTGGCTGCTGCCCTGTGCACCTGCCAGTGCCCCTGGGATGGTTTCCCACACATCTGGGCCATGTTCATCCCTCCTGCCTGCACAAACACACATCTAATGTAGTCTCCAAAGACTCCATCCATGGAGCAGGGTTTCCAGGAAGCCAATTATGAGTCAAACAGGGGATAATTGGATTTAATAGGAAAACTGCAAAGGGCCCAAGCTGACCAAAGATATGAAAACAATATGTGGTGTTGGAAGAGAGGGAGTTTGGGGCTGGAAGGTGATTGCCAATGGAGCTCCTCAGTGACTGGTTTTGGACCAGTGTTATTTAATACTTTCATTAATGACTTTGGCACAGAAGTCAAAATGTGCTAATGGAATTTGCTGATGACAAAAAAAAAGGGGAGACGGTGTCAACTCTGAGGAGGATTGGATTAATTAGGCAAGAATTAGATGACCTCAGAGACTAGAATAATAGAATTAGGATAAAATTGAGTAGTGCAAGTTCAGGGTTGTGTCCAGAGGAGTGATGAGAGGAGTCTATTCAGCCACGGCAGGAAAAGAAAGACTTTGGGGTTATTTAGTTGATCACAGGATGCTTTTGACCTCTTAAAGTGACATGGAGTGTTGTGAAAGGTGCTGTGGAGTCAGCTGAACTCTGTCTGGGGTTGTGGTTGTCTGTGCTGGGAAAAACCCAACTGGGGCTGGAACAGATGGTTGGAAAAGCTGCCTGGCTGATGAGGGATGGGAGAGGAGCTCCCATGGAGCCTGGAGCATCTCTGCTCGTTAAGCTGAGCAAAATTAAGAGTGAGAGGGGATATGACTGCTCTGTCTAAATGCATTGGGGAATAAAGAACAGAAGAGGGGAAACTGTTGAGAGGATGTTTTTTTGTCAGCTGGACAAGGGGATATAAACTTTGAAAACCTCAAAAACTTGGAATAAATTTGGGCTGGAAATTAATGGAAGGTTCCTACCTGCAGGAGGACTGGGAATACAGGGCAAGAAACATAACTAGTTTTATGAGGGAAGGGCTGATACAAGATAAAGGTTATAGCTGTCAGCAGGGAGGGGGGTGGTGCTGCTGGCCCAGCAGCCCTGCCAGCTTTCTCTTCCTAATGGTGTAGAGCTCAGAGCTTCCTTGTGTCTCATATCCCACCCAAAAAAAGCAATTTATGGACATGTCGAGACAACCACCATGACATTTGGACAGCTTGCTGCTGTCTGCAGAGGGCTCAGCACCAGCATGCAGAGGGAGCTCAGCTCAGTTTTAAGGCTGTCGCTTGGGCACCTCTTGCAGGGACCAAGCATGTCCACATGGACCAGCCTTTGGAGGGTCTGGATTTTGAATGAATTTTGCATCCTTGTTGCTACCTGCACTGCAGTTGTATTTTCCATAACTTTTTTCAGCAGCTGTGCTGCCAAATGTTTATCTTGTAGGGCAGGTAGAAAAGGCAGTTGGAGGAAGTGAGGTTCATCTTGAGTGCAATGGTCTACTTTAGTGAGACAGGTTACGTGTCTTGTGGCTATACCTCAAAAGGGAAGACAGCCAGCAGATGGTTTGCTGAAACACCATTGGGCTCATCAGCCACACTGTGGGTTTATGACACGTTACAAAAAATACCCAACATTTCCTGGGCACATCTGGAGAGAAGTGCAACCTGCACTTGGCAAGTGTGGCCATTCATGGGTGGGAGTAAATGTGCAAGACAACTTGCTGTACCTATACATGTCTTTAGTGACCCTCCTCCTGATCCTCTAGGGGGTGTCAGGCTTTCACAACCACACTTGGGTGGCCAAGCACTCCAAATTAAAGTAGCAAGAGACAAATCCAATTAGGAACCCGTTGCCAGCTTGCCAGTCCCCTGCATCCTGCAGCTGAAAACTTCTCTTTCAGTCTAGTCCCCAGGGCACAGGAGCAAAGGGCTTGAAAGCTTTCAGAAACTTTTTGGACTTCAAATTGTCCTTTGGGAAGCAACATAGAGGGTGTGGGCAGCAGAGATATTCATCCTGCTGCAACAACATGTGCACGCTAGACCTTTGGAAGGCTTCAGTTGATTTATCAGGTCTTTACAACAGTCCCTGCACTGATTTTAGGGATGGAGAATTAAGGATTTGCTGATAGTGAGATGATGTTGGTGAAAGAAATGTTGACAATGGACAAATGGGGTTTTTTTTGGGAGTGTGTTGTTACATCGCTTCGTCTTTCAGGACTGTTGAAGCCCAACAGTTAGGAATTACCCAGGCTCTGACTGAGGGGGACAAAAGAGGGGACACAGCAGGATATTTCTTATATAGGCATGTGTTTAAAGGCCTTTAGGCAGTAATTTATGTCATGAAGGGGAGGAAGCCACAATCCAGGCCTATTTTAACTTGTACAGATTTTGATGGAGAACATTTGGGTATTTGGTCACGTTCTTTACAAAGTACTAAAATACTCAAGTGAGTTAAAGTGCAAAATACACTCTAAGTAACTCTTATTAATTAACTCTCACTCCTCCTGTAGTGCCCATCTGCAAGTGGTGGATCACCAGCTCAACATCTAATGTTGCTTCAGAGGTGAAGGGTGACAGGGCAAAGAGATGCTATGGGTTTGTACTATCAGCTGGTGTCATGGGTGCTGGAGAAGGTGTTGGATGATGTATCAAGGTGTTACTGCCCAAGGTGGGCCTCATGCTCTTTACACAGAGCTTTTGGAATGAAATAGGCCACACAGTCAGCTTTGGTGGCCCCATATCCCTCACCAAGGCAGCTTCCCTGTCACATCGTCAATGTGGGACCTGGGACCTATGTCCAGATCCATCTCTTGATGCTGCAGAGCTGCCCACCTGGCTGGTTGGGGGCTGTTTGCTCGTGCAGGGGGTGCTGTTTCATGGATGTTCTGTCAGGAATTAATCTGGCTTTTTCTGGAGGAAAACCACAGCTTTTCATTAGAGCTAAACTGAAGAGAAGAAGTTTACAAAGAACACCTAAGAGCTTGTTAGTGCTGTGTTCCTCCACAGCACAGGGTGTTAATTAATCTGTAGCATCTGGGCTCCAACATCAGATTTGTTTGCATCAGAAAATGGTTTTTGGCTGCTGTGTCAGGAGGACACACAAACCTTTGGTAATGAGACCAACATGGATTTCACTGCTTGTCTCCTAGAAGCCGTTTCCCTAAATATAACCTGGGAGTGTTTGACTTTATTAGTTATTTTATTAGTTTATTATTTTAGTGTAATTATATTTGAAGACCAGCTCTTTCCAAAATTAGTTTTTGTTCTGTTCTTACCAGTAGATATTATTTGCTTTATGTAATTGTAGATCTTCAGTTGCCTTGGCAACATAACACAGTTTTTAAATTTAGAAGCTAATTTGTTTTCTGTCACTTTGCTCTTTGCTGTTAAGGAGACAAGCTGTTTGCTCTTAAATAAAACTTAAAAAGAAGGAGAGATAAAACGTAAGTAAAAATGTAATGTATAAAACATCATGTAGTGTTTCCTTGTAGATGAAGGAGAAAGCACTGGCAAGGCTGGGGGAACTCCTCTCTTCCTGAAGAATTAAGTGGAAGCTTTTTCATGCTGCTGAGGGGATTTTTGAATTGTTGTGGTTCTGTGCCCAGGTGTTGCCTCCTGCTCATGGGCCAGGTGACTATGGATGCTTTTGTGTAGAAATACATGTGTGTATAGGTACAGACAATGTGTCTGCTGCAAAGGACTAGGACTGGAGTTACAAATTCCTAAGCTTGTGAACACATTTCTGCCATTCACTTGGTTCTTTACAGCAGGGAAGATCACTTGGTCCCTCTAGTTTGTTGCCAAAACATTGACAATATGCAAGGTTCCACTGGTTAACTCTTCTTGGTAATAGAAAAAATTTAAATCACAATATTCTAGCTTAGTCTTCTGCACTTTTTGTTAAGCTCCTTACTCTTGTACTCTTCCTAATGGATATGAAGAAAAGTCTTTCCTTCCTTCACTGCAGGAACCTCTTCCACATTTAAAGATTTCCCTCGGGCCTCTACTGAGGGTGTGTGGGATGAAGGAAACACCAAAATTGTTGGTATGTGAAAAGCAGGGGCAAAAACCCACTTGGCCAGCAGCCATGTATCCAGAACACCAGTAATCTTGAGGTCAGCTGAGGCTGGGTGGGACAATCCAGAGTGTTTGGTGGGCAGCACTGGTACCACTGCATGGGAGGAGGAGCACTTTGTCCTTTTCCTGAGGGAAAAGGTAGTGAAAAATCAAATGGGTACTTTAGACTGCAGGTTGATGCATTTCATGGTTCTCAGCCCCAAATGGCAGAAGATAATGCAGGTGAGAGATGCAGGTCTCTGAGTTTGGTTTTGTTTCATATTTTTCCCCCCATGTGACTTGATTTAGGAAGCTGTGATGAACCTCTTTAGCATCTTCCTTGTGTTTTCCACTTAAAGCCAGGAAGTCTGACCCTATTTCAGAAATAACTTAAACGTGTGCTTCACCTTGAAGGGACCCAAATGCTTCTTGAGCATCAATATATAGGCAGGTGTTGTCACTGTCATCATTTTGTGTTGTGTGGATTAGATAAAATGGAAGCAGGCTAATAATTTTGCTGGATGCTGAACAGTTTAAACTACTGGCTTAAAGTTTAAAAAAAAAAGAGAAAAAGAAAATCAAGCACTCAAAGCTGGTCAGTGTTACTATGCAACGACTCAGGCTATCACCAGGGTAATTTACTCTGTGGGGTTTTTTGATGTTTCTGTGCTTTTCTGTGCTATGCTTTGTGTTAGCATGTTTCACAGAATATATTGAAGCAGACAAGATTGCAGAGTGGGGTGAGACTGAGGTGTACATCACCACAACAAGAAGTTTAAGCCAGTGCTGAGACCTTTCCAGCGATGTTACGGTGGGTTCCTCGGGAAAATCCCATGGGAGTCACCTCCTTGCAGTGCAGGTGAAGCACAAGTGCAGGACTCTTGGCCATAGAAAAACAGGTCTCTGGGCTTCTGTTTAACTGGTGGTGTGTGTGTGCCACTCCTTAACTTGCCTGTGAGACCATGAAAAGGCAGAGCAGGCACCCAAAGGCATGTTTTAGATGCACACCTGCTTTCCTGTCAACCTTCTCAGGCTTTCACTTCCTAAAAAAAAGTTTAAAAAATATAATAATAAAAAAGAACCTGCCATTATTACCTATAAGTGGGTCAGTCTACAAATGGATAATAAAGGCATGAAAAGAAGGTGGAATAAAAGCTCCTGCTGGCAGAGATGGATTGCTGGGCTGAGAGCTGCTGCTGATCAGCATCGCTGTGCAGCCGCTGTTTTAATGGCTCTTTATTCAGCCACTTAAAATAGATTGTTTGTGACAATTTAGGACACTGTTAAACATGCATTGTCACTCTGGTGTGCCAAATATGTCAGAGAAATGAAATAATAATTTTCTAAAGTCCTTCTGGGAATGCTCTCTGACATAGCAAGCTCACTTTTAAGGAATGTGAGAGTTTCCTTCATCTTAATGCTTTGTCCACTGTAGGTTTTGTTGGAGATCTAATTCTCAGACTATTTCTGTAGCTTTGGATTAAAATGTGATGTTCCCGTGGAGACAAAGGTGGTATTTTATATTACATAATATGATGGGTTCAGTACTTTTTTTTTTAAACAACATATAAATCAGCCTGGTATCTTACAGCAAAAGGGAAAATATGAAATATTGATGTTAGTGCTGTAAAAGTAGGTCTCTCTGATTAATTTTTTTTAATAAAGTAAAAAGCCAGGGATGTTAAACAACTAGAAAAGTAAGCTGGTGGATTCAGCCAAGCAGTCACAGTTTTGTGTTGTAGGAAAAGTTTTTTGTCCTGCTCACGCTGCTTGCCTTGACTAGGGATGGTGACAATGGAAAGTCAGGAGTCAAAATGTTCACAGGACAACAAAGTTGCTCTGGCTCTACAGAATATTCATAAATAACATGAGTTATAAATATCACGAGTCATAAATATCACATAATATTCAGCAAGGATCTGGTTTACCCTGTAGGTTCACGCCCTTGTGACAAGGGCTGAAACTGTTGATATCCTGCAGTACTTGAGCTCTGTTTGTGGCAGGAGACTCAGCTAAACTTGGTGCACCCTTTAGATCTGTGAGGTATTTAAAAAATAATACACATCTTGTAAGAGCCTACTTATCCACACAGTGAATTTGACTTGTGTATTTTTTGGGTGTGTTTCTACTTTTAGGAACTGCTAAACTGATAACGAAAGAGTGAATTTTTGGTTTCGTGTTCTTGGAGATGAACTCATGTGGATAAAAGTCATTCTGTACAACTAGATGCTTCAGTTACTAGTCCGTATAAAGCATTGTATGAGGTTAGATGCTCAACTTCAGCATTTTAACAAGAGCAGCAGAGGAAGGATTGGCAGTGTAATGCCAAAGATCGTTTGGTTATGACCTGTGGTTCTAATCAATACTTTAAGCCATGTCAGGTTTATCCTTTGGGCTTTAATTTCTAGAGAGCCAGGCATCAGCCAGCACAGGGGAGAGGCAGTTGGGAGGTTTCAGTTCTGTAAGTCTGAATGAAACTCAGATGAATGCTGCACTCTCCTCAGTGCTGCTTTTCTGTAATAAACATCAGATCTGAAGGGTCTGGATTGCCACGTGCTTGTGCAGAGGGCAGACCTGGCAGCCTCCAGGTTCTGGTTTGTCCATTTTAATGATTGGGCTGGTCTTTTACTACCATTGGCTTAAGGGCAAATAGATGAAGCCAGGAGTCCATTCACAAAAAAAAGTCTTAAGTAGTGATTTTTGGATAGTTCCATCCAAGGTTTTTTGACTGACTTTGCAGAGGACACATACCAGGCAACCTCAACCTGCAGGTGCCTGTTTTTGTGCCTCTCCTTCTGCACAGCCACTGGCAACAGTTGTATAAAGTAAATTAATTTTATAAAAATACTCTAGTTTTCATCAGCGTTCTGGGAAGAATAAATAGGATTACCCTCCTGTCAAACCAGGACACCTCCAAAATAATTTCTGTGCCTGGAACAGATAACATTGTGCTTAAATAGTTTTTAAAGTCAGATTAAAGGTTCTGTAGAACTGAAAGGCACACTTACTTAACTTTGACATTGTACTCAAATAAAAAAATAAAATAACTTGAGCTTGCACGTAATATTAAACAGGAAAGAGGTGGGTGTCAGTTTTGTAATTCCATCTTTGAAAAACAAATCTTGAAAGTGTGCAGCTCTCCTGCTTGTAATTAGAATGTGACTTGCTGCATTTTGTTCAGCCAGAGAAACAGAAGGCAATTGTAAGTCTTTTATTTTTAGTTCAAGAAGAATAAGATGTACCAGCCAATATAGCATTTGGGTGTCTTCAAATAATCTTTATTTTTTTTTTTACCCGAGCAGACACTATAAAGCATTTCTGAATAACTGATTGCTCTTATTTTAGCTGAAGTGAAAGTGTAACAAAGTTGATGGAGCTCTGCTGATGTAGGTGTCTCTGTAGCTTGTGAGCTTTACCCAAACCCTTTTGTAATGCTGGGGAGGAAGAAGTAAAAAACAATACCTTTCTGCTCTCCTGGCTTGCACTTCACTGACAATATTCCTGGGTTAAACTGCAACTGAAAAGCAGGAGGTATTGAGCTGCTGTACCTGGAGCTGTGTCAGGACAGTGACAGCTGGCTTGGGTAGTAATGGGAATATCAAAACAAGCAAACCAAAAACCCAATAAAACATGCAACATAAATATAAGATAATGCAAAACCTCTTCTAGAGACAAAAGCTATGGCTGGTCTGCACAAAGCTCAAGCTTTTTAAGCAATTATTTGTAATATAATGAGAATCTGTCAGTGGTGGTTACCATTTCATGAGGTGGAAGCAGAAGGTCTTGATGGGTGACTGATGTGTGCCCATGTGATGGGACCAAAAGCTCTGCCTTCCCAGGATGTGACCTGCTGTGTGTAGTGGCACAGGGACAACTCCTTCTCATAGCCTCTTGTCACTGGCACACTTCTGGGTTAATCATTGGATGTGCAGGCCCAGTATTTGGACAGCATTTCATTAAGAGGTCTTTGAGGATGCAGCTGTTTTCTGGAAGGAATCAACAAAAGACACGGATGACTTTATTGGATACTGGCATGAACTTGAATCCATCTTTGGAATGGGTTTGGAGGAAGGGATGAAATGGCAATAACTCTCACTGCTTAGAGTAAAAGAAAACTCAATCAGTCTTTGCTACATACTGGATGAACATTTCTAGCCAAACCTACCTAATGTTTCTCCTAATCTGGACACTTCAACTGATTCATTTTGCTGTGAAGGGATTCCAGAGATGACAAGCCTGGAGAGAAAATATTGCAAGTACGTTAAGAAATACAATCCGTGCCACTAATTTCTCTATATACTCCATAAAACCACAGGATTTCTGCAGTGTTAGGTTTTCACTTTATGCCCACTCAGTTTTCTTATCAGTTGTATGCCAGGGGCTAGACACAATTCTCTCTTTCACTGCTTACTGGACCCAAGCCTACTCAATTTAGTTTAGCTGGCAATGGCTCTTCTCACTTTCTTAAAACACGGGGCTTTCCAATTTCCAAGAATGTTTATAGGATCATTATAATTTGAAACAGGTGTTGCAGCCTCTCTCTTCTCCTGTGCAGCAGAAGGTTTATATATTTTTCATTATACATGGAGACAAAGCAGAGCACTTAGGATGACCATCTGTCAATGAATTTCTTCTTTGACTCTAAGCAAAATGGATGTTGTTTTGATTGTGTTCACCGGTGAAGCTGATGGGATGTCCTGCTTCCCACATGGAGTTTTATGGTTAGTTGTTTCCAGGGGATTTTCCTGTTTGATTAGTTGATGTGATTTTTCTTTTGGTTTTGGATAATTCCAGGAAAACCAAGGCTGTCTGTGCATGAGTCAGTTGTAACCTCGTGGTGCTTGGTGTCCCTGATTGAAGGTGATGAAACCCTCCTGTGATTTGTTGTCACTCCTATGGGATGTGCCCAGCAATTTCTGCTGACAGTGAATCACAGGGGACCTCAGAAAGGGCTGCCCATTCCATCAGGATTTTTGTGTTTCCTCAGGGACAGTTTCCAAATGCAGTTTGTATATGGTGGGTGTTCCTGGCTCATCATCCCACCATCTTCATCTCCTCTAGATGGGTCTCTTTCAATTCCGTATAACAAATAAGCTACTTTCTTCAGCAACTTTTTCCATTTGTGGTCCCTGGTTAGCCCCCTCCTGACAGCCCAGCACTCTCTTCCTCTTTCCTTCCCTCCTTTGTGTCCCCTGACCCTGCTCATTGGTCTTTGTATCCCACTGTTTTTCCTCCAGTTCATTGCATCCCCTCTGGTGGCCTCTCTTGTGCCTTTTGGCCACATTGTGCTTTGTCCAGCAGCTCTAGCCCTTTCTTCATGACCATTTTCAGGGCATGGACTCCACACTGAGCAAGATTAAAGATGCTCTAGATTTAGTTGTGAAACTGGAGTGATAGTGGCACCTACCTCAAATAATTCTATTTGATGGAAAATCCAAGCAGTGCTCCTGTTTTTCAAGACCAGTTGGAATGTTGTGTGGCCAGCAGTCTGCAGTGTGGAAATTAGTGTTTTCCTTTCACTTTAAGGTGAGAAAGGTGAACTGTGGGGAGAATAGTCACTGCAGCTTAACAGGAGGGTACCTAGATTCTAGAAATAACTTTTGCATAAAGAGAGCAGCAAAGGCATTTCAAGGGGCCTCCAGGAGACTTGTAGCTGCATACCTGATCTCTGAGTTGGGAAGAGAAAATCAAGTCAAAGATGCCCCCCTCTGAGGTGTGTGGCTGCCAACTCCACCTCAGCCTGGTATGGCATTCAGTGCCAGCCTTGACTGTCTCTGGCACCTTGTAGAGAGTTTCTCAAGTTTTGTCTCTTAAGAAGGGATTAGTGGAGAGAAAGCTACTGAGTCTGCTTCGTGGCTGGGGTGCTGTGGGAAAGGGCAGGGAGATTGAGAGGTCCCAAACGGTGCCTCAGCCAGCAGATAGCTGGGTTTCTGGTAGGACATCTGGTTGAACATCCAGTTGGGTCTGGGGTGGGTTTTGTAGTGGTTTGCTCTTTCCTTGCACTTGCTTAATAATATAGTGTCATTAATGTGCTTGTAAGTGCGTTAACACAGCTGTGGGCTATTGTGTTTTACAGATAGAACAGATCTTGTATCCCTGCCTGAAGGAATCTTATGGGAAATTTTCCAAGAACTCATTAATAGCAGGCACTAAATATACATTCCCATTACAAGAACAAGCACTCTTGGGTCTGGTTAACTGTTATTTTGATTAATTTTATACAAGAACATTTCTTGAACGAGCAGCTGGGCGAAGGCTGTAGATAGGTGAGAGGCTGCATCAATCTCTGTCCACTTTCTCTTCCATCCCATCCAAAATTAAAAAGTGAATCTCCATCCAGAGCTGGTTCCTGGAGGATGGCTCATGCTGACTCAATGTGAAAGTTTTTCCACAGTCATGCATTCAAGGGGGCATTTGGTCTGAGTTTGAGGTTAGTAATTTCACTTTGTACTTTTCTGTATTTTAGAAGCAGATACAGCTCTTCCCTAAATAACTGTCAAGGATGAAAGCTCTCCTGCCCTTTCAGAGTTTATCCAGTTTACATTGTTATAATTACAGCTGGGGAGGGTGGTTCATTTTCCCCAGGAAAAAATGGTGTTGTGAAAGGGTAGAGAAAGTAATGGCTTGGGTATTGAAAAAGATCTCCCTCCCTGCACCATGCTTTGGTTAGAGTGAGGTGGATGGCCAAATGGACTTAGAATCACAGAATGGTTTGGGTTGGAAGGGATCTTAAAGATTCTCTAGTTCCAACCTCTCTGCATGGGCAGGGACACCTCCCACTAGGCCAGGTTGCTCCAATCCACGTCCAACCTGCCCTTGAACACTTCCAGCTTCTGTTCTAGTCATCCCCATGTTTTTCAGGAACAGAAGAAATGACTCTTCAAATACATTTTAAGAGACTTTCAGAGCTTTCTTACAGCTGAGCCCAGAATTTCTAATCAGTTGTGTGCTGAAATGAAAGGGGTCTGGGCACCCAGGGCACTTTGGCAGATTTGAGCATCTCTGCTGCATAAGAGAAAGTGTTTGATTAACTGTAGCCAGGTCCTCAGTGTTACTAACCTGGGGACTCAGTTCCACTATTGTGGTTGGTGAAGAATGGACTGGAGTTTGGCTCTTTATTCTCAGGCATGTCTAATTCTGATACTAGAGAAATAAAATACTATTACTTCACATAATTTCAGTAATATGACAAGCAACAAGAAAAGTTTTTATTTTACTAGCTTTGGCTGATAGATGAATGCTGTGAAATAAAATATAAGAAGAAAAAAAAGTTAAAAAATCAATAATAGAATTGTTCCTTCATGTAGCTTTCCAGGGTAGTTCAGAATAAATAACTCAGAGTAGTAGTTTTGCATAGAAACCTTGATTAGCAGTTGAGTGCAGATTTCCCTAAATCTCAAGAGTGGGAATTAAAAGGAAGCTGTAGTAGCTGGGAGAAGAACTACAATTAACACTGTTTTGCTAGCCCCTTTCAATCATAAGTAGCAGGAACACCAGGTTGATTCAACCCTTGGAGATCTGCATCTGCTTCCCTCTGCATCTCTCTTCCCAGTGGGATCAAACCCACACCCGAAAGTACCTCTGCTTCTGTCTTCATGTAGAGACAACATCTGCAGCTGCCAACAGACCAAAAGTAAGTTTGCTCTCAGGTCTGCTGACATTTAAGAGCTGTAACCTGGATTCCAAAGTTTTATAGATTTAAATTAGAACATGGAGGTGAAGTAAATGTGTTTATAGCTGATTATCTTCTTCCTCAGCCTTTGAAAGAGGGAATATGCAATTCCATCTACATATTTAATCTATTTATAGGTGTAAAGATTTATGGTTTATACATATAAACTCTACATATTCTGACTTTATATGTGTAAATGTACACAGGGAGAAAGACTGGAAAATCAGTTTCTAAATTGAATAGGGTTCAGCTGTTTTGCCAGTGAATAAATTGCAGGATCCTGCTCCCTAGGAAGAAGTAATTCTTTCTTGGTTTTTCCAGGGTAGCTCTTGATCCCAAAAATGCTCTGGCAAGTTGAGGTCATGGCTGTGTCTATGACAAGTTACTCTTAAAAACAAAGTGTTCAGTAAATAAATCTGGAGTCACATCAGGAAAGGGTTCTTTAAGTCATGCTTTGTGTGCTTTTACTGCTACCTAATAACATTCTTTAGTAATTCAATTATTTAACTTGTGGTAAGGTGGCAGTTACTAGTTTAGAAATGTGTATGGGCAATATATGGATTTATCTTTTTTGTCCAGAATTCCATGTCCAGAATTGGGGTATTTTTTTGTAAGAAATGATAGACTTATCAGTCTGCAGGTGAGAGCATCTTGCTAATTTTAAGGTCTAACTTGAGGGGTGTTCCAAACCATACTTCTCAAAAAAGAGGGATGACAGATTGAATTGAGTTCTAAAGAGCAAGGCTGGTTTGGTAAGAAATCAGAGTGTCTTCCCACAGGAGTGAATCCTTATTTCACCTCTTCAACCACTGCTGTCTATAATTATGAATTATTGCTCCTGAGTGGATCTTAAACTTCGTCCTTTAGATTCTGGTTCTAGACACATCATGACATGGGAAGTTACCCATGACAGTTCAATTTAGAAATTTAAATAGAATGTGTTTTTTTCCTGCTGTTTTGAACTCATGCCTACACTATCTCACTTGCTTTTGTGTCTTGATTACAAAGTTCTTGAGAAGAACAGCTACTTTCTGATACTGTCTGCTCTCCTGGTTCACTGTGTTGCCAGTTTTTCACGTCTGCTGGCTGACTTGAGGGAAGCAGTTTGAGGTGGATGTGCCTACCACCTGGAAGGGAAGTGGCAAAGGCTGCAGAGCAGTTGATCTAGGTAGGATGAGGGTCATAAAACATGGATCTTGTAATCCTAGGCCTTGGCTGCATCTTGTATTAAACAGATTGCTTGTCTCTGAACAGGCACCTTTACCCCCAGGATGTTCTTTGCTCTCCCTTGCCTCAAGGTCCTGTCCCCTGTCCCCGTGCTGTGGTGGTACCTCATGCTGACAACAAGTGGAAGAATAACTTTCACAATGGGCCAATGTGAAACAGTAGCACAGAGAATCCCTCCTGTTCAGAAAAGAACCGTCCTCATTCGAGGAGGTGGATGAAGGTCAGGACAGTCTCTCTGAGGTAAACTCCTGTGCAGTGTTTTGCTGCTGCAGGAGCAGCAGAGCTCTGTAATAAGCAGAGCTCCAGTGATTTGGAACCTCCCACTTTACCTAAGCCCTCATATTTGTTTTCCTTGACCATTTTCTTCACCTTCAAAGAGGAATGGATTAACTTTTAAGCAGGCCTGGTGCAGGCAACTATGAGAACTCCCATTTACCACCCAGAAGGAAGCTGCCAGAAAAATCAATTTTGAAGAGTAGGGAACAATTCCTTGCTTAATTATACATTAAAAAATGGTAAATATATTCCTGCAGATTATTCAAAACAAATTATTCAGTCACCCTTAGGGAGCACTGTGAAGGCTGTAAAATGGGTAACACTTGGACACCTCTGCTGGAATAGAGTCCTCCTCACAGTCATGGGTGAGAGACTTTGAACTGATGATTAGTCCATGATGACTGGCTATGTCCTAAACATCACAGTCCTATTAAGAGGGCTCTCTTATGACTGCAGGGAGTTTCCTGGTCCTGTATTCACCTCACATTGGTTAACGCTGGTTTTCTCTTGGCTTGAGATGTTTGTGATAGTGGAAGCCCCAAAACTGACAACAGATGTTGTGGGGGAGAAAAGAGTGGGAATAAAACAGTTTCTGGGCAAAGACCAGAAATTATGATAGTGATTATTTGTGACCTAGTAGTAGATAGCAGTTGTATATTGTGTACTTTGTGATCTGCTGCACTGGCATCTTCTCTGCCTTGAAAATGTGAAAACTAGTGATGTGATGTAGCTGTTTGCAATTCCCAACCTGGGAATTCTTGTAGACTCTTTCAACTGCTTCAGAGCCAACCTGGGGCATCCCACTGCAGGATCTTGTTCAGCTCTGCCAGCTGTGTTCCTGGTGCCCCTTTCTGGGGAGAAAAGATTTCCATGTTCTGGAGTGAGTTTTATTAAGCCTGAATATGTTCTATCTGGTAACTCAATTTATGTCATTAAATTACTTACGTGGATTATCAACTTTTATTTTCCAAGTGCAGATAAACCATCAGCAGCCTTCTGACACCAGCCTTCCAACCTAGTGCTCTTTCTGGAGAAAACACCTTTATTAAGCTCCCTGGGAAAAAAAATAGTTTGGATCTGGATGGTCAGAAGGGATCTCCAGACCTTGTGTGTTGGTGGCAGAAGAGTTGGAAGGGTTTGGTGGTGGTGCTGAGAGCAGGGTGAAGAGATGCCCTCTTCTTTCTGCCTGTTAACCAGTGAGGTGTTTTTTATGGTGGTTGAGAAATCTCTTCATAATGTGCTGCTTTGATAACCACTTCAGAAGGGTGACTTGGTTTTGTTCTTTTTTCAAGCAACACAGTCTAATCTGGATTATTTTTTTGTCCTTGGCTGGATGTTCTCAGAGTAGATGGCTCTTGGAGATTACAGTCAAGGTGTGAGAGGACAAAAGAGCCAAATTGTATGTGTTAAACGTTCTTCCAGAAGACAGACTTTCCAGGATAATTAGAAAAAGAAGCATCTCTTGTTGATATTACTCCTAGCTGACTCTTATGAAGTTGAATCCAGGCTGAGTCACTTGTTGCAGGACGTGTTATACCTCATGCACCTTTTACAGAAAACATGGTATGTGTCAAAGTAATAGGGAACTGAGAGAGTTGGGGATGTTAAGTCTGGAGAAGAGAAGGCTCCAGGGAGACCTTAGAGCATTTTCCAGTGCCTGAAGGGGCTCCAGGAAAGCTGGGGAGGGGCTTGGGACAAGGGCAGGGAGGGAGAGGATAAGGATTGATGACTTCAAACTAAAAGAGGGGAGATTTATATTAAAGAATTTTTTTGCTGTGAGGGTGGTGAGACCCTGGCCCAGGTTGCCCAGACAAGCTGTGGCTGCCCCATCCCTGGCAGTGTTGAAGGGCAGGTTGGATGGAGCTTGGAGCAGCCTGGGCTGGTGGGAGGTGTCCCTGCCCATGCAGGGGGTTGGGACTAGATCATATTTAAGGTCCATCCCAACTCAAACCAGTCTGGGATTCCATGAACTTTTCCTCCTGTAATAAAATATTTCTGCCACCTTTAAGTCCAGTTCCCATGGATAAAAGTATGTAAATTGTTCTCCAGTGATAAGTTTGCCATTTAGTTTTGTTTGGGAGATGACAACACTGAGTAATCACAGAACATTATTGATGAAATTAAACAAACAGTGCCTGCAATTCAAAGAATTAATATATCCACACACTCAAAAACCCAAACAAATCAAAGGGAATTCATTTGTTTGACAGCTCTACAAACTGAATAATAACATGGAAAAAACATGAGTCTGCAGCTATTTTGCTTGGAATAATTTGAGAATAGGAAGAGAGAGAAGAAGGGGGAAGGGAGAAAAAACAGTATTTCAAATGGCAAATGGCAGCTTAAATTGGTGTATTCTCTGCAGAGCAAACTGCACGAGGTTCCAGGTGTATGAGTGTCAGTGAAGCAAATATGTAATAGTGAAGAATCAAGCAAACAAATTCATTAAAAGTTTTACAAGACACTTCTTTGAGCTTTGGAAAAGATGCTGGTTTTGACAACTATATTTAACCAGTGAAAGAAACTCAAACCCTTCAAATTCTGGAGTATTCATTGATTGATCTGCTTTCCTTCAGGCTACTGAGATCCCAGTTTCCATTCTTACTCTATCCTAGCACTTACGAGCTGTGTCTCAAGACATGACTTTACATGGATCCAACAAGCATAACACTGTATACCTGGCTCTTGGAATGGTCTAGCCTTGAATTTGCTTCAGCAGCTGGTGTTTTGGCAGGTTGTCAGTGTGATAGTCAACTTGATAGTCTACAACTGAGGGCAACCTAATCAACCCCAAGGAGGAAGGGGTCAGATGATCTTCACCCAGCTTCCCATGGGGGCTGATCTCTTCAAGGTACAACTCTTTCAGCACTTGCACCAGGTCCCAGTAAATGATGGAAAACATCTTTGAGCCTACACAGCTGGCAGAAGAACTGTTGATGAAAAGACTTATCATCTGATGAGGTCTGGGCTTTGTGTCCGATGTTTTTGGTCTTCCTTGGAAAAAGAAGGGAGAGGCAGCAATAAGGTAGGATCTGCACATCTGTGACTCTGATAACATTTTGACTTCCCCCTCATTGAGTGGTGAGCAAGTGGAGATGGAGCAAGTTGTGAAGCTTTAGGTCATGAAGAATGCCATACTTATTCCTTAGGTACCTCCATGAGGTCATGCAAAGCAGCCTCCTGTCTTAAAAGCCAGGGCAGTGCAGCACACTGAGCTTTTGGTGAAGCCTGTGCTCTGTGGCTGGTTTCTCACCTTGTCTTCCTCCTGATCCAGATATTAGCTCTGTCTGAGAACTGATCTGGAGTTTTATTTTCAGACTTAGTAAGGAAGGTATTGGCACTTCTCTGGGTGACTGAAACTACACATAGTAATTCCCACCTAGATTATTGCTTCCAGCTTTCCAGGAGTGTTTTTATATGTTTACATTTTGTTAAATAGAAACCCCAGGGCATTGACTGTGTGGGCCAACATCAGCAGTATCCACTAGAGGCTATTGGATGAGGAATTGTTTGAAAATGTGATTATGTCCTACCATTTCCAGACATTTTGGTATCTTACTTTGTTTATTATAATATTTTAATATTTTTCTGTTTGTGCTGAACTTAACATTTCTGGCATAACTCCACATTTTTCTCAATCTGTTCTTCCTGACTTGTAGACACATGAGGTTTTAAAATGTCATCCTATCTAGAGCTACATATATGGAAGTTCTGCATAAGAACATCATACAGGTAGAATTATTTCACCCTTAATTATTTTGGTATTGGTATCAAAACAATTCAGGAGGGCCCGATAAGTAGGACCAAGAAGCACGACAGCTCCTCTTTAGGAAAGAGGAGTGTTCCAGCCTGAGGTTAACAGTAATAGTGTTTTCCTCTTCTCTGATTTTAATAAAGGCCTCAGGGCATTGCATTTGGTTAAATCAAGCAGCAGACAAAATGTAATGCACTGCTAACCTCCAAAGTGTGTGCAAGAATTTCCTTCATAAAATATGTATGCAGAACATAGTGCCATAATGATAATGATCCTCTCTGGGTTATTCTATGAAAGATTTAGTATTTTAGGGTCTGCAGTCTTTTATTATTTTTTTTTAAGGAGTTCCAAGTATTTTACTTTTGTATTTGTTTATTTTTAATGAACTTTCCATTAGCATATGAAAGTCATCTTAACATCCACTATGCTGAGTGCTCACTTTCTGCTTGTTTCTACTCCTGGTCCATGTTTAGCAGAGGAGAATTGTCACTCGTGCCTGCAGGTGGCATTCTTGCTCCAAAGTTGGGAAGTCTGATGTAGTTACAGAACTAGCCTCCCTTTCTGTGCTGATACAGGAGAGATATCTTTTAATTTATGGTGCTCCCTTCCCCCCTGTCTGTGGTGCATATGCTGTGTATAATCCATTTGGGGCGGCTGGCATTTCTGCAGAGTATAAGAATGATAAAAAGTGCATTGAGCTCTCCTGATAACCATTTAAGTGATTTCTTCTGCTGCCTCTGTTTGACACGGACATGATTTGTGGTTAAATATGTGTTCCCTGTTGAAGCCTCATTGAGACACGAGGGTAGAGGCTCACACAGGGGCTGCTCCCATCCCTTTTTTTTTTTGGTGGAGAATGGGGTCTTTTCAGGTAGCAGGAGTGGTTATTTGTAGAAAGATGCTGCTGTTTGCTCTTTGTCCTCCTGCTGTTGGCTGTCGTACTGAGAAAAAAGAAATTGTCCAGAATGGTTATTAAATAGTCTGCAGATGGGGACAACCAGTCTGGGTCCAGGTGGAGGACTTTGCACTGGAGCTGGGCATGGAGCATATCCACAAATACCTCCACAAAGGCAACTTACACAATTTTTCACAAAGTGCTTCCTCTGATGATGCTCTTTCTCCTACTTCTGAGGATGCTCTGCAGGACTGTTGGATAGAGAGGGAAGAAGAAAGCAAACTGATCAGGGAACGATGTTGCCAAAGCGTTGAAATGTATTTCTGGCTCATCAGAAGGCAGAAAACAATCTCAAAGCCTGACACTTGCCATAATGCAACAGCTACCAGGTGACAGCCATGTTATGGTCATGTTGCAGTGATGATGACACATATTCAGCTTCCTTCCCTAACTTCTCAGATTAAAGGATTTAGCTTCATGGCTAAAATCAAGGTCCCAGTGGTCCAGAAATTATTTTCTGTGTGGTAGAACCAAGTTCTTCCCAGCTGATGGCCAGCCAGTATCTTATCTTTGGACTGACCATCCCTCCCAGCATAATTTGTCACAACCAGCCAACCCATCCTTTGCCTGAGAACAGTTGGTGTCTGCTGGAGCAGGGACTGAGGAGCTGCAATAGGAAGGGTCCTCTCCTTGCCTCTTTGTAGACATCACCTTTGCAAGAAGTCTTTGGAATCGTAATTGTCGTATACAACAATCCCAGAAATCTTGCTGGGTCACCTTGTGTTAGGTACCCAGCAAACCCCATGTGTGCTTACACACGGTGCTCTGGCTGTGATCCTTAGGAAGAACAGCTAAGAAAAGTTCCTTCATTAACTGGAGTCACAGGGTGTAAAATACTGTTAATGGAGAGATACAGCAGGATAATATGGGGTTAGAATGGGCTAGAGTTTTAGTAATTTTATGGGATATGATTGACTTTCTTTCATGTATTTTCTCCTCTTCAGAAGATTTTGTTTTAGCTGTCAGATAAACTGAAAAGCAGTGGCTAGGTGACCATGCAAGGTCGCTTTGCTGAAAGTCAAAGGAAGAAAAACAATAGTCAGTTTTCCTGCTCGTGCCATATCTGTCATTAAGCTGTGTGAGCAAAGCATCCATAATGAGAAGAAATGGTGAGAGCCTGTAACATCACGTTGCAGAGACCAGCACACATTGCATTGATGACATGGGATATTTAAAATTCCACACTAACACCTCATTCCATTTGCTTATAAAAACTTGTAAAAGAGGAACAGAAAACTTTCTGTCACAAGTGGCTGATAACGTAGACAACCAGATTATTCCACTGCCTTGCAGTACTAATCATTGCCTAGAGGACCTGTTGACTTGGTTATGCTCAAAACAGGACAAAGAAGGTAGTTTTTGCCCCCAAAATGTTTGCAACATAGGTGTAAGACATGAGGATGGTGAGGAAAAGGAAGGCAGAAAGGACAAGCAAGTCACAGGTAGCTGAGCAGCATCCCTTGGCACTGCTCCATCCCTGGGCTGAGCTGCTGGACCTCCCTTAAGTTCTAAGAGGTACAGAGGGGTATGAAAAATAAAATAATCTATTCAAATTTTATGAAAGATAGGGCCCATCTTTCTAAAGGATTACATCTGTAACCGATCCTTGAGTGTTAAACTGACACTATTTTCCCACATTTTTCCAGTCTTTTCTATTTTGTGATCTAAGTTGTATTCTGGGAGTATCAGAGAAATGGAGAAGGGAATATAGGAGGGAATGTTTGACTGGGATCTCAGTAAAGGAATGATAATATAATGCCTTCTTACTTTGTCTTTTCATCTCAGATCCAAATGTGTGTCACTTAAAGAGGGACTCTTGGCCTCTCTTAATAACTGTGATTGTGCTGGGTCATTGGTGTTCATCTCAAGGCTGCAGACAGGCTTAAATTCTCCGTGTTGGAAGACAAAAGGAAAATGGTTTAACTGAAGGAAGTTTCAGTTTCTTTGTACTTGTTATCCACGTAGTCCTGTCACTGGTTTATCAGGAGCAAAATATATTCCAAACACATGCTAGAAGAACCAGCCCACATGAGTTTCCTGTGGTGAATACTCAATAAAGAGCTGTCTGCTGGCTGAGCCACACGAGTTGGTGCAGTCTTATGATTTTTTTCTTTTAGCTATTCAAATGCAAAGACCAGGAGCCAGGATGTCCCGTGCGTTTGTGACATTCAGTAGGAGACACTGAATTTGAAAGCCAAAGAATAGGTTGCTTTCATTCATGCAGAGACTTCTGCAGCCAGTCTTTATCTCTGGCAGATAGAATATTCTGAGTAGTTAATAATCATTTAGCAGCAAAAGGCACATTCAGAGCAGGCTGAATCTCAAAATGATTCCTGTTGACTCAGTGGCAGCACTGAGACCTGGGTAACTACTCTTAGACTAATCCAGTCAGATAATTAATGCTTTTGAGAATTGCTATCTTTTTTCAGCCATAATTGAGTAAAAACTACTTATGCAGTGAGGAGAAAGGAGCTGGTAGTCTCTGGGAAACTTATATTTTTGAGGTGGATTATACAAAAGAGTAAGAGATACTTGTCCTGTCATAGAAAGGTAATAAAATAACAAAGGGTTACTTGTTTTATGAATATCTTTATGAAACTTTAGGGGTCTCATTGCAGCCATGGAAAGAAAACCATGCAGCTGCTGAGGATTGGGTGCAGTCATATGGTTAAACTTGCATCAGTTTCTCTAGAGCCACCCACCCAGCTGGGTGAACCTTGCTGCTGTGCTACAGCAAGTGAAGGTTTCAGCATCTTGGGGAAGATTGCTTTTCTGAATCTGAGTGAGCAGGTGGGCACCTCAGGCAGTTCAGTGCATTTGGCTTGTGTCACGGGAAATGGGGGTTTAGTACTGGCACAGTGAGAGTGCTCAGAAGCTGTGCTTGGCGTGGAGGTCGTGTGGCACCAGTGTCATGGCAAGGCAGGAGAACATCCAACAGAGCTGCCTTTTGCAAGGACCCTCCACCCAGTTTTCACTTTGATAAGGAAAAGCTCTGGTAACTTGCTGCTGTTGTGGCTGAGTCCTTGTGGGAGACATACAGCTTTTCAGGCAGCATGTTACACTCCTATGGGATTTATAGGATCCATGTATAGAAATGAGGGAGGGTACAAAACACTGCTGTTGAGGCACATAGTCAAAAAATCCATTAAGAAGATAACTCCATGTTGTGCTAAGCAAGTGCTGTGCATGTGAAATGCTGTGTCTGCACATCTGGATTTTGTCCACCTGAGGAGAATTCCTCTGGAGCCATTTCTGTATTTCAGAAAGGTGTGACCTGCTGAAGTCCACTTGTCCCAGTGCTGCCAGCGTGGGTGCAGCAACCTGTGGGAGTCCTCACTAACCTGGCTTCTCTGCTGTGCAAACTGTGTGCACTGCATGACTACAGGAGAGCTTTCCTCTCTGCATCTGGGACATTTCTTGCAGCTCAGCTTCTAGAATTGCTCTGAGATATATTGTAGCTTTTATGACTGACACTAAGAAGTATAAGGCAATTTCCTAACCTAGCATGGCATTTTAGATACCAATGGAACATTTTCATGGAAGCCCTTGGTAAAAAGCGAGGGGCTTAATTTAATAGAAGTTTAAATAAAACATGAGCTAGAAACAGTGTGTGAGAGTTCTGTAAAAAGACCTGCAAGCTGCTGATCAGCCAACTTGTGTCAGAGTTACCTGTATCAGTACCAGATCCTAGTCTTGTGCCCCTGGCATGGAGTGAAGACAGTGCTGTAGGTATGAAACACCATCAATGAAGAAAAGATTCTGAATTTTTAAAAGAGTCTGGGTATCAAGCCTTGTATTATTATCTTTATCATACTTGAAAAGGGAAGGAGGAAATTTTGGTCAAACTTATAGGAACCATTTACGATGAGAGGTATATAAAAACATCCAAGAGCACTAGGCTGAGAACAGCCAAGATGGCAAAAGAAATTTCATGATGTGTTCTGGTTGATTTCTTGGCTTTGGAACATTACTGAGGTCAGAAAGGCTGCTGTCCAACTTTTCAGCTGCAAAGGATGGGGCTGTCAGGCTCTGTGACAGAGCAACCCATGACTTTTCAAGGCATAGTTCTGATAAATGATCACTTTAGATGTCCTGTCTCTTCCTAGCTGTTGGATAGGGTTAGGCATAGACATCAGCTGGCACAAAGCACTGGTAGTGAAACCTGTGCAGCTCTGGGGTGCTGGAGATCTTTCCTACTCAAATAACTAAGTCACAAGTCAGTGTTGAGCAAGACCAGCTCAGCATCATGTAAAGACTGTCCCTGTAATCTTGTCAGGGTCAGTACAGCTTATTGGCACTGTCAGTACTGGTTGTGGAAGCTGAAGATGCCTGAAGGCCACCTCTGCCCTCTAGCACAGTCTGGTGTCATTCAAGTGTCATGGTCCTACTTACTACAGCAGAAGCTGGTGGTGTGTAACACTAAATGCTTGCTATTAGTAAAGGCTTAGGAAGTATTTCCCTGGCCTCAGTGGGTTTAGCTGGCAGAGGTAGCTCTGGTGTCTTTTAGCTGATGGAGAACCCAAGAAGAACTTTGCTACTAGATTGTGATCTGTTTAAAGTTTTGCTAAAAATATTTATATAAGTATACTTTCCCTCCCAATGTCTTATAATAAGCTGTTGCCTGTTGGCGTGTCAATGTGAAGACAATACAACAAAGAAAGAATTTGCAAGGTTTATAGAGATCTGGTGAGGATGGACTTTACTCTTCTGAGGTAAAAGGTGCCCCGTGCCGCTGGGTAAGCAAATGTGTCTGTGTTCTTGAAGATTTTAAAGAAACCTCTAGTGACAAATGATTTGGGGCTATCTTAAGTATACTTGATTCTTCTTGTGGCAAGGGGAAGGCAAGTGAGGGGTGAGATGTTTTCTGTCCCTTCTTAATGGCCTGAGTTTGAAACCACAATGCATCTCCTTGCACAGGCAGCTGCTGGCTCTTTTGGTGCAGAACACATGCATGTCAATTTGTGTCACTGCCCACAGCCCTGCAGGCAGTTTGGGCAGAGATGAGGTATTTTTCTGAAGGTAGAACTGTTGTTTTACAGAGGACAGGGGAATTGAAAGTATTTCCTTTCCCCTTGCAAAACTATGAGAAGTGAGGGTGGTGCAGAAAAGACCTTTAACCAAGATAGTACAATTATTCCAAAAGGCATTTGTATAGTTATTCCAGAAGTACATTTCAGAGCTGACAGGTAGTGTTTTACTACCAGTCTTGAATTAATTAAACAAATACACTTTTATAACATAACACTAAAGGTAGAGCAGAAGCCAAAAAGCCCCCCCTAAAAGGGCAACCCTTTTGAGAGTTACCTCTCCTCGTGGCCATGGTAGAGGATTGCTGGATGCAGGATCTGCTGAACAAGAAAAAATTGATTTTTTTGGGCGATTTTTCTGGATAGCATCCTGACATGTTTAAAATTGGTGAGTTCTGTGTGGGTAATTTGTCTCAGAAGGGGCTGTCTGGCCTTTTCTTCCCTTTCACTTTAATTTGGCACATTTTGCTGGTACTTAGCAGTATTGAGTACTACAGGAAATCACTCAGGTGTATATAGTCCCACATCAGTCCTGAATATATATGAAGTCTGAATTCTTCTTCCCACGTAAGAGTGGGATTAGTTTACAATGCTTGATGGAGCTAGTAAGAAGAATTTTGCCTTTGCAGCCCACGTGGTCCTGCACTTTCTGTTGGCTGTATCTGCTCTCCACCGATGCTCTCAGACCTCACGTCCTCTCTCTGTAACATTTCACACATCCTTGGGCCAGTTCTGTGTTGAGAATTTCAATTTGCTGGTGGTACAACACCTCTTCACCTCCCTGCAGCCCCAAATGAATATGAAACAAACTCATGGGTGCTCTTGTAATTGCACTGGTCCCTGCATGGTCCGTGGCCAGGAGTAACTTCTTGCATCTTGAGGATACCTGAGCCTGCCAGGCCAGTTGTAGAGCGTTGCTACAAGCAGAGCAGCCATGCAGTCACTTTATTATGGGCTGACCCAAGGCAGAGGGTCATTCAACCTGCTCCAGCACCTCCTGAGGTGGCAGCAGAGAGGCAGAAAAGGGACATCTTGGCCTTAACTCCTGTGGTCCCACCACTACAAAACACGCGTTCACCCTCATTCATGGAGGTAGTCCTGCTACTTTTTTCCCCCAAAATTGAAGTGGCATTTTTATAAATACAGATAAATAAAAATAAATTATGCATTTAAAAGACTGATGTGTAAAACAAGCTGTGATGATTTATCATTGTGTTTGTGCATGTTTAGCTTAGCTCAGTTTTTCTTATCTTTCATAGAGGAGTTATTTTGCATTCTCTGAATTGTTTCCACAACTTGACTTTTGGCAATTATGAGGCCACAGCAAACAAAACAAGCCAGTGTGCACAGGAGTATTTTAAATATATTATTCTCTTTCAGATGGCATTTGATGGCTGTGCTTTGCCACAGTCTGTAATGGCATCCTGTGACATATGTCAACCCTATGTGACAAGCAGTATGAGGAATAGATTTGCAATCTAGAGGAAATAGATGCAAGAATCGATGGCTTCTGCCAGCTGCAGTGAACTGTGCAGGCCTCTGTGCTGGAGAACTTCATGTTTTATGCAAAAGAAGAATCTCTTCTGGAATCTGTTAGGAAGTCTGTGCTCAAAATCATTAGAGTGAGAGAGTCAAAGACAATATGGGCGTGTTGAAATTAGGGCAGGGATCACACCTTGTGTGTCTACAGGTACTTTGAGCAGCAGCAACAGCTCCACAAGCTGTTTGGGTCTTAAACACTCAAACCCAATGATTTAGGGAAAGAAACAGAGTTTGGAGTTATGTAGGATTACATGATTTCCTCTTTAAGGGCATTTCAAGGTTGCAGTATTGTTGCATTAGCAGTAGGAGAAGGGGAACTTCTTTGAACCTTAAGAAAACATGGTGAAACCTGCCTTTAGTTGGCTCTGTCCTGCAGCATAATTCATGTGATTGCATGTGTCACAGATCACTTTGGGCCTGATGAGAAGCTTTGACTCTGCTTATCTTTCTTGCTTTAAGAAAGACATGTTTGTAACCCTACATCTCAGTTCTTTGTATGGATGTGGAAGATGTATAAGATGTGGAATGTGATGCTATTTTCAAGGGGACTAACTTTGAAGAAGAAACCTGAACTTTATAGCTGCAAATAACTGAGTATTATTTTGCTGACATGCTTTATAGCTTTGAAATGTCTGATGATATCTACAAATCAGTGAGTTAAATGCCTGTAATATAACATTGCATTTATTGAATAGCAGAGGACAAATAGAGGTTTGGGTTTTTTATTTTTCCTTTAAAATGTAAGGCTGGAACACAGTAGGATGGGTTAGTTGATTACCTTGCATCATCTGTCTTTGTCTACAAACATAAGGCTTTGAAAATTGGGAATAATACCTAAAGTCACAGCAGTGATATGACAAAAGGTCATCTGGAGCACACCCTTCTTGCCCTTTAGTTTTCTGACCCATTGAGTGTTCCTCTGTCACTGTCAAAGTGTAAAATGTTCCTAATTTTGACTTAAATTAATCTTGAAATTTTACATATTAAAAAAAGGGAAAAAATTAAAAACTCCAGAAGTTTGCAGGAGTTGCTGACACCATGTGAAGAAAAATACCTGTCTAATACAAAGGGATTATGAGAACTGTTGTTGAATCTTATGTAGAAAAGAGTCCTGTTCCTGTTGCTTAAATGTGCAGTTTCTAATAAAGGAAATAAAAAATTACCTCACCCGTGACTTGGTATTTAACGTGAAGATGCCCATTAAAGTCAATCCTTTTCCATCTTTTACCAATGCATTTTGTGATGTGAAACTGCAACACCAGACAGTAATCACTGCCTCTTTTAATGCCTAATACATTTTGCATGTATTATCTCATTTAGCAAACATTTCCTAAGTCACTTTTGGTGGTATTAACCAGTTATTTTTTGGCTTTAACCCAGATACTTTGTTCTTATTTTAAGAAGCTCAACCTCTCTGGAAACAAAAGAAATAATTGGCTGCTATTGTCCTGGGTGCAGTGAGTGTTGAAGCCACTTTTTAAATAACCTAGGATTTAAATAACTAGGATTCTGAGGATTTGCCTCAGAAATGATTCTCAAAATCAGAATGTGTTTTTTCAGAGGAAAGAGAAGTTGTAGCCCCAGAAGAGCCCAAAGCCCTAGTGTTAGAGCACTCAGTTGAGGTGTGGGAGATCTTTGCTCACATTCCTTTCCTGATTAAAAAATGCTCCACTTCTCTGTGCCCTGGCTCTTCATCACCCCCAAGTTTGTTTGGAAGTGGGGATGTATATACCTGACTCCTGAGGAACAGGATGGACACCACCAACTCACCTGGGTGGGTGTCACACACTAAAATATTGCAATGAGCATTTTTTCTCTTGAGATATATTCAGGTACCCATCTATTAAGATGGATTTAATGTCTAAAATTAAGGTAGGCATATGTGGGTGCAAAGGACTTGTTTTATGTACAAACACTTTTGCTCAAAGTTTTTAGTGGTTTGCTCAGGAATTCTCCCTGCCTTGCATGTAAATGAGTCCAGTTCTTGCTAGAAAAGAGAAAAATATCTGTCTTTGCTTGAAGGACTTTGTAATGGAAGTAGTCCCACTTTAGCAAAAGGTGTCTTACGTTAGGGTGGCTTTTTGTTTTGCTGCTAGTATTTCATATATTTCTAAGCAGGTAAGAGACATTGGTACCTGACTGATAAGTAACCTGTCGAGGTGAATACTAACTAAACTGTTGAAAGATTGGATTAAAAAACTGCCAGTGGCAGGAGTGGGATGTTCGGGTGGGGTTTTTTTGTGGTTGTTTGGTTTGTTTTTTTCCTTTTTTCTTTTTTTTCTCCCCCCCAATGGAATATTTTATTTAGATTTTGCATTTTTTTCTTCTAAATGAAGTAATAAAACCTTACATGTTTTCTTCTGCATCCCAGTTCCTCCCGTGCTGCTGTTCTGACTGATGGAGCCAAGACTAAGCTTCACACTCTGAATAATGCATTAATTTCTCTGCAAGATGTGGAAGTCTGGAGACTAATTTTTGTAAGTGTTGTGCTTCTAGTTACTCTCAACAGAAACGTTTTGTTCCAGCTGGATGTCAGATGGCAGCCTCTGTTGTCCATGTACAATTAGCCAGTGGGAAAGGTGCATATAGCTAAAAGCAAACTGGTGTGGAAATTGTCCTAACTGGAACAGTAGTGCCTGCTTGGATCTCTTGCTGGTTCAGAGTACATCAAACTGGTAAACCATAAGGAACTTCTGCACTGATAATAAAGCTAACTTTTTCCTGTTTATTAATTTTAAATTCAATGAAATGAATTGAAAATGTTAATTCAATTGACCTAAATAGCACAGGCTATTAGCACTGGAAAAATATTTTTAAAAAGATTCTTTCAGCTTGTATGATGGTTTTATCCAATTTTGATAGCTGAAGCTATGCCATGTCCTTAGAATGACACGTTGACCTTGTTCTATGGGAAGGTAAATGGAAGTCACTGAAGATCTTGAGGTGTGAGACAGTCCCCTGGAAAGGCTCTTCCAGAGGAGTCTTGGGCTCCTGAGCCAGAACAATTTCCAGCTTTAGTCCTAAAAAACTAGAGGGTTTGGGGCAAGCGTTAAGTATTTTGTCTTGTGGATGAAATACATACTTGATAAATCCTCAAAACCTGAAAATGAGAGGTACTGGGCAAATTAACAAATGACACTGCTGGCTATAATTTTAGCAATGTCACTGTTTTGACAGATTCATTTTCTTTCACCCACTATGATTGATAAGTGTATCTGTCTGGGATTAGAGAAAGTTGCTGGAAGGGGAATGCTTGAAGGTCAAATTGCTCTAAGGAGAAGTTATATTTTCCTGCCAGTTTCATTTGGTAAGGTCAAGGCTTTTTTCCTTGTTTCTATAAAATGCAGAAAGCAAGTAAGATTGATTCATGCCATGAACTGCTTCTCTTGGTTTTGCTTTGCTCTAACCATTCTAGCAGGAGACACCAGCAGAGTGGATGTGTGAGAAAGCTACTAAAATACTACTTGAAGAGGAATAAGTCCTTGTATAACAGGTTTATTTGAGTCTCCTACTCCAAATATAGGATTTTATAGGCACCGGTGCTTGCTCATAGGACTCATGGTCTAAAATGGATGCTGTGAAATCTGTCAGTGTGGTGAGACCCATGTGTACTTTGGAACTACTGACAAAACAAAGGTTTATTTCTTTAAAAAATGTTGTTCAAAACCCTTTTAAAAACCTGGTCATGAAGATTCACAACAGGAGACAGAGTGCTGGGCACTTCTGAAAATCAGCCCTAAGTTTCTGACAAATTTTTAATCAAGAGACATGAAAGAGAAAACACCAACTGCTTGATGGTTGGTCTGGTATAGATTTAAATACCTTAATTATAGGAGCTTGGATTTGTTTTAGCGTTCTGTGCACTTCTGGGTTTTGGGAGGTGCCTGATCTTTTCTCGGGGGGCTACAGTAGGGCCATGCTCTTCTACTCCCAGCCAGTTTGGAGCCCTTCTCCTGGAAACAGCAGTTCTAGCCTAGGTCGGAGTGTCAAAAGGCCTTTCCCAATCATCTTTCCTCTCAGCATAAGGAGACGGACGATGTGGTAAAAGCTTTTGCTTGCATGGCTGGAGCAGCAGGTGCAAGCACATCTTCTTTTGCCAGCAGCGAGAGCAAGAAGTCAACCTCAAAGAGTTTTCCTCTGTCTGTCTTTTCTTCCAAACAAGTGGTATTTTGAAGGCCCAGCTCTGCAGGAGGAGCTGGAGGCTGCTGGTGTGATGCTGCGGGGAGCGGTGCGGGACGGTTGCTTGATGTTGGTGCTTGGAGCTACCTCATGTTTCCCTCCCTGCAGTCCTGGCCTGATGCCATTAGAGCTCCTTGTGACGCCAGGGTGTAATTCAAAAAGGATGAGAAGTGTTAAGAGCACAATGGGATGCAGCTCTGGAAAGCTGGGTGGGAAAGCTGTGGCTTTGAAGTGCAAAGAGGGTGAAATCTTCCCTGTGTAGGAACTTGAGCGTGGTGTGTACCGTGTAAATTCCTGTTAAACCATCAAAGTGAGGCTTAAGTTGAGCTTAAGTGAATAGGTCTCATGCAAGTGTTCTGCCTGGGGGTAAGCTGCACCCTGGCTGCTTATTTTTGGAAAATAAGCTGTTTAGAGGAAGCTGAGAAACATGATGCTAAGTCAGGCTACAGAGAGACATCTATTATCCAGGTGTGCGAGTCGGGACTCAAATCCATCCTTTAGCTCCTCAGCTGGGATGTTCTGCTCTTGGAGAGGACTGCACAGGTGGCTGAGCTGCTCTGCCAACAGTTTTCTCTAAACAATGGTGAAAGATCTGAGAGGATGAAAGGGAGGGAGGAGAGACAGTGGGGGAGAGAGGATGAAAAACAGTGGAGCTGGGATCAGGTGGAAAGGAACAGCACCGGGCTCTAATGTGGATTCCACCTGAGTGAATAACCTGAGGAAACTGGGGGGCTCAAGATGTTGGTGAGGGTCTAGGATGGGTGTTTAGGGATGCTTGTGTCTACGAATTTTAGTGTGTTGTAAAGTGAGGACGAAGCTGCAGCAGGAGGGAGGAGTATCCTAAAATGGAGTGTAGGTGCTTCACAGATGTACCACCTGCTCTCCAAAGCCCAACAAGTTGCCTGGTAGAGAACAGAGGACCTCAAAGGATGAGGCAGGCACAAAGTTCTAAAAAGGATCAGTGTTGGCAAGCATAACTTCTAAGAAGTTTACTTTTGGTCATAGCATCCCTACAAAACCTTTGGAAGTGGCATTTTCTCCCCCCTAGAGCAAAATGGGAGCAGGCACCAGGTCCCTGTGGGACAGTGGCAGGGTGCTATGTGCTCCTTCTATTTAAGTATTTAATGCAGCAGCCTGTAATTTTTTTACCTTGGAAGTAATGAATCCTGACAGCTTTAGCTGGTGCATGATGACAACCCCACGCTGGTATCTTTTTGAATCCTTTCTGGCCAAATTCATCTAATCTACAGACACGTGTTTCAGGACATAACACAGAGCTGGACTGGGTTGCAGAAGGGCTACACCAGCCCTGGCATGAGCAGTCCCTTCATTCTTGCCCTCAGGGAGCAAAGCCCTAAACATGCCAATGGCTTCTGAACTGCTGCTGGTGTTTCACTGTGCAGTACGTGGAGGGGTTTTTTTAGGGAGTGAATTAGCTAATAACAAACAGTGAGTCATCTAAAAACAGACTGGAAGATGTCTCTAGTGATTTATTAAGAACATCATAATCAAAATGGGCTTGGTGAGATGCCTCATAGACACACAGCTGCTTTGGGGGCTTCCCAGAGAGCTGGGGAAGGTGCAGCCAACTGTGCTTTCTCAGTCCCTCTTTTACTGAGTATGTTGCAAAACCCCAAATAATAAAAAGAAATAGTGAGCCAGGTGGGACAGCAGGAAAGGGATGAGAAGGGAGGAGCATACTGAGCTTTTATGCCAGAAGGTGAGCTACCCTTTGGGTTATGTTGCATGTGCCACTTTGACTGGAAGTTCCTCTCTAGAGGTGAGGTCTTCAGTGCTTTATGGATCTGAACATGTCCCCAAGATCTCCTGTTCAGGGGGCTGGTCCCTTTCCGTGCAGTGTTTGGAGAGCTACAGGAGGTATCTCTGGTGTTCCTGTGTGTGCACTGATGGAGCACAAACCTGCCAACCTCTGCTCAGACTGTAGAAATGAGCAGGGGGATGGAGAAGCACATTTTGTAGATCAGTGTCACGGGGCAGGCTGCAAGCCTAGTTATGCTGGGGCTTGCTGCTTGCAGGATGGGTTCTTGCTATGCAAGCAAGGGTAGATTTTCATGGCAGATTGATATGATCCCAAGAATGATTGTCTCACCCACAGCACCTGCAGACAAAGGGCACATGTGCCTGGTTTTGGGGCAGCTGTGGGGCCCTCATCTCCATCTCAGCCAGCTCAGGCAGACTCGTACAGCTGGCACATCCCAGCCTGACCCCACATCATACTCTGGTCTATTTAGCAAACCCATCAGAGCTGTGTCACTTGCAATGACTGTCAGAAGCTAAAGCACCTTTCCCAGAGCTGGGCTGTGTTGGCAGGGCTGGTGCTGCCAGACCCTCAGCTCTGCAACCTGACAAATTCACTGCAAACTGTTTTTTTTCTGGCACTTCTCATGAATCCATTTTGCTTCGAAGGGCATGAGAAAGCAACAGAAGGTCAGGGGAGACAATGACATTTTTAAACTGAAAATGTAATTGCAATTTTCCTCTGAGGCTTGTAAATATGCTCTCAACTATAAATAGGCCATTTCCATCACTTTTAAAAGAATCTTAATTCATTTATCAGTGATCACAGTAAACACAGCTTCAGAGCTTTCTGACTTAGTCAACACTGTCTCCTTGAGATGCTATGGATATAACTTGTTAGGAGCACATCTCACCTGCCAAATGGGAGAGGGGGAAGGGAAAGTTGGTTGAAAACAAGTTTATTTTATCCTGAAGTCTAGTATCAGCTAATAAGCTGTTTAATGTGCATAGGTGTTTTCCACCTCCCCAGAAAGTCTATTCGCTCTGCAAATGCAGCATGGGTTTTATGTTTGGTGTTTGGTTTTTTTATTTGGGTTTTTTTTGGTGTTGTTGTTGATACAGTATTTTTGAAGGTTGTTGGCATTCAAAGGATGTGCTGGGGCCATCTGAGAAGGGAGGGATACCAGACAGAGCAGTTAGTGTTGGTTCTGGAAAAGTAACTTCATGGATGAGGAAAAGCAGGAGGCACTTTGAAGAATATCCTGGGGAGTGCATGTGAGCTGAGGACTTTGGGTGGGAGATAGGCTGAGGTTCAGGAGAAATCTTTGGTTCATATCTTCTGATGCTGCCCTATTTGTGCTGCAATGCCATGCAAGACAAACAGAGGTGCCATGGAAACGCGCAGCAAGGGGGGGGAAAAAGATGCTCCGTTTTGAATTCCTGCCCTTTTGTTGTTAAATCTCCATCTAATACCTTTAAATATCTTTCCCTTTTCAAACCTGCATTTGTTGTTAAATTGTGAATTACTGTACTTGTGAATCTTTTTGGTTTTGCCTTAAACATAAGAGGGACTGGGAATGCAACAAGCTGGGTGTGAAGTATTTGTAAAAACAGAAAATGGTTTGTTAAAAGGAGTGCAGCAAAACAATACTTGATTAATAACAGCTATAGCCATAAAACCATCAATTGACTGAGGGCATCTTAGTCTTGTGATTGATAGTTCCCTCAAAATCTTAATGGAAAGACTGCAGAATCAATCTTGAGAAAAGATTTAATGGTAGAGATGAGCTGTTGATAAACAAGAGGCTAACCAGACTTCTTAAGATCTTTGTTGCATGGTCTCTGCCTTCACTTATGCCTTGTTGTCCTCATGCATGCTAAAAAAAACATCCTGATATTTAACTGCTGCTTGTACAGGACACTAAGGTCCCCCAGATGAGATGTGCATTCAAGGCACTAAGTTTTTTTTTGCTGTGTCTGTGCCATGTAGGGACTCTGTCCTGAAGCTTGAAATGTTTTTGTTCTCAAAGCTGGATATGGACCTTTTTTCTTACAGGACTTAAAGGGAGAAAGCCTCACAGGGTTTGATGAGGGTTCCTTTAATTTTTTAGCAAGATTCTTTAAACTCATTGGTTCCTCTTCATATTTTAGAAGGCAGGTAATGCAAAGCTCAAGACCGTAACAAGAAGTGCTGTTCCAAAGTAGTTTAAAAATCCTCTTGAGAAAAGCATCTCCCAGCTCCAGATGGCTCCTGCATTTATTGTCATTACAGTGTCATTCACTACAGAAGAATGAGTTTCCTCTTGAGGTCTAAAACCCCACAACCTGACACCAGGACAGATGCCTGGAGCTCAGTGTCCAGGGTGGCTGTTGTATGACATTTATATGCTGGACAAAAGGCTCTGTGGTCTTCTCTGGAGCCTGTGGACAAGAAATGATGGACATGCCCTCTGAGACCTTGTGCTGCCTGAGTAACCTGTGGTGACAGCATGTGAATGCTTACATGTGATTATGTCATTCAGAAATATCTTGACAGGCAATAGGTGTTAAAAACAAAGAGCCTGATCACAGCCATCCTCTTCTTTTCAGAATCCACATCTGAAAATAAAAAAGATAAGGATAGTAATAGTCAGAGTTCCTTGAAGAAAGGAATAGTTCAGTATATAAAACAGTCTGTGCCTTAATTACTGTTGCTTTTTGTAAGGGAAGAGAAAGCAAATGGTGCCCTGAGTCCCCATCTTGCTGTGCCACGTGCTGATGGAGCTGCTGCTCCTCCCGCCCGGCTCTGGAGGTTCAGCCTGGGTTCAGAGACAGGGCTTGCACATAAATGAGCTTTTATTGAGCTGCTATTCCAAAATAAAGCTGCTTTTACCCTTTCAAAGTCAAACTCTGACCTGGGGGAGAAAACTTGAGTGTGTGCTCATTGCAGTTGAGGGGTTGGAGAGTGGAGTTGTCTTGCAGAACTCTTTGCATGAGTATCTACCCCAGGGGAGTGGTGGCACTGAGAGAGGAGCCCTTGGCTGGCCAAGCCTTGCTCTCAGCTGTGCTTTCCCCAGGAGGACAGGATACTGCCTTTTTCTTGCTCCTGCTTTCAGTCTGTTTCACATCCACTGCAGGTGTGGGTGAGGAGGTTATTTTGATCACTGGATGGTTTTTTAAACTAAGGTTATATATATATATATATAAAAGGTTAAATTTCCAAATATAATTTATTTTATAATTACATCATCTTCTTACATTTGCTGCTGCTTCTACAAGGTTGTTAACCTATTTAACTTCTCAAAGCTTTGTCCCATCTTCTTTATGTGCTCTAGTTCAGTTTAGCACTGTAGTGTTACTTATGATTATCCATCTAATAACTCTGCAAGAAACATCTCAAAGGCTGGACAGTCATTCCAGTGATTACAATACATAAATCCTAATCTGGAGGTATTTTAGGTTATGAAATGACACTAGAACACCCAATGTTATCATATTTGATGCATCTGGCATAAATCTGCTCCTCCTTATTTTACTGAATGTCCTCAACATGAAACCAAGGAGAGTCTGTGTCCTTGCTTTATTGCTTTTAAGCTAAGAAATGTTTCCTCCACCTCAGTTTTGTTATTTTCTGTCTTTGGTCATGGAAGATGCTGAAGAGTGTGAGGGAGTGTTTTAAATGTCTTAATTTTCCAAATTCTGCATCTGGTACATAGATGGACAATGAGTGCCCCTCTCTCCATGTATTTTTCATTTTCTTGAGCACTTCAGATTTGGTTTCTCTCCTGTGCAGAGACAGCCCCTGCAGCAAAGAGCAGAGGACACTGCTATGGAAATTAGGCATGACATTAATAGCTGTCTGGTGGCTTTGTGAAAAGCCACCAAATGTTCTGAGCACTATGGAGGTTGAAGAAGACTTTCTGGTCTCATTGATGTCCTTGGCTTAGAGTCAAACGGATCCAGAATTTCTGACTAAATTGAAAGTGCTGCCACACTGGGTGTTTCAGCAAGTGCCTCTGGTGTCCTGGAGTGCTCTTGCATGCAGAACTGGAGAGCTGGCTGTCTACAGAGAAGGTGAAGGAGAGCAGCCCAGGAAGGATAGCAAATGTGCAGAGCAAATCAGCAAGAACTGGTGAAGAATGGGAGGTGAACTCACCTGCACAAAAGGGTTATGTATGTGCTTTTGGCTTTTTGAAAAAGTGAACTTTTAAAGTATGCAATTTTTACTATGTTCTTTGAGAATTATATTTTAAGTTGATTCATACACCTGTGCCTTGCTTGTCATTTCAGCTTGCAGAGTCTGAGGGGCTAAGGTGCCTATACACTGAGTTTCAAAGCTTCAATGTGTTACAGGGTGAGCTGGACAAGATTTCTTAGTTTCTTGTGTTTAAGGCAGTTGGTGTGGGGCATTTTAGCATAATGCACCCAGAACACAAGGATATCTCTACTGGTGCTCTGCTGAGGGCCAGCATTATGTAGTGCCCACAATTTTTTAATAGTTTGCACTACATCCATTTTTACACCTGCATTGTTGATAAACTTTAGCTCAGTCCATCAGAGTTTATGAACCCTTTTTTAACACTTGACTTCTTGTGGAAGTTGTTTTTTTTATAAAGTCTCTTTGTGTATGGGATCCTAGGAGTGGCACAATGCATGCTGTGGGATTTGGGGTTCTTTTGAGTCCCCTGCATCTTCAGGACAAAAAGTTCAAGCTGTGAATAACATCAAAATTTACCAGATTATTCTGGAAATTTGCTGAAATTTTGAGTAATCTTTCTGTCACACTTTGGTCTTGCTACAGTCCCAGCCCCACCAGCACAGGTATTATAAAACATTAGGAGGAGAATGTTGTGCTACCAAGATGTTCTCCAGGTTATCCTTCCAGATGTGAACGAGAAGCTGGGCAAACATCTATGAGGTGGTGGGACAAAGCAGTTCAGAAGGACTTGTATCTGAATCCACTGAATGACCCTCCTGAAACTGAGAGTTCAAAGACCTCAGCATCTGAAACAAGGAAATGGCTGCAAGGGAAAATGAGTACAGGGTGGCTGAATGGGTATGGAGATTGTCTTAACAAAACAGGAAAATAGCTGCTGTTGATAATTCATTTGTGGCCAAAAAAAAAAAAGGATTTCAGCAGAGGGAGCAGAAATTGAGTAGCAAAGCAAATTCCCCCAGAGTAGAGAAATAAGAAAAATGCTCTGTTGTTTCAAACTGTTTTGTAGTTCCTCTGTCTATTATCTGTGAACTCAGCCTCCTAGGACACAATTTTATTTTCTCTCCACCCTTTCTTAAAATAACCACAGCATCCAGATGCTTCTGTAGAAGTGACAATCTGTTTATTTTTAATGAGAAAATTATTAGCAACTGAATTCATGTCAACGGAAATACACTGTAGCTATTTCCCAGGTTATCTTTGACTTCAAACACATCTTATTTAACTGAATCCCATTGGATTAGTGGGTAGTCTTCACTGAGTGGGGGGTTGCATTTTGTCCACTAGTTAATTAATACTTAGTGTGAGTTCTGTGGAATTCTATACTTCATAGTTGGACTTAATTAAGCAGCAAAGGAAGGATTTCATTGTGGAGGCATTTTAATGAATCTTGTGTCAAGTTGTTATTTCAAGGTAGGAGGATCCATTTCTTCAAGAGTCTTTCCTTGGGGGGGGGGGGGAAACCCCAAACAAACACTGGAAATTTGCAGTCTTCTGAATCCTGGCCAGGCAACATCTAGCTTGCTTTACATGCCTCCCAGTGCTAATTAGGACACCTGATTTTTGTCTGTGTAAACACAATAATAGCTTGGTGTAAGCAGGTTCTCAACACGTGAAAGACCTTTCTAGCTGAAACAGCTGTTAACTTCTGGATTCCTTTTTCTTTTTCTGTAAAGAGAATTTGCAAAACCAAGTTATAACCATATGGCCAAAGTGGTTTTGAAGCCCATTTGTAGCTAATGTCTTCTGACCCAGTGAAGATGAGGACTGTTATTGTGATGGATGCACTCTAAGAGAGGGGCATTTAACAACGTGCATCTCTGTTCCCTATGGGAATGTTGGGCCTGTTTGCAAGGACAGGAAAAAGGGGACTTGGTGTAAAAGGAAATGGAAGAAATGTCAATTAATCACCTTCTCAGAGGCTGAGACAGCTTGATTTCCCACACAAGTGCCTGCACTTAAATCATGGCTGATATAGTGTAGCTGTGTGCCTAAAGGTGAAACTTCCTCTCCTGTCAATAGATGTTGAACTTTTGAACCCACATTCTGTGATAATTCATATATAATTTGAAAAACTTCTATTTATGTTAAACCACGAGCCAGATTTTGTAGACTTCAGCAACATGTGACTTAAGACTGATTGTTGATTGGCTCTTAATTGACTCACCATTTTGGAGCATTGAGAGTAGATGAAATTAGAAAAGTTTTGGTGGGCAGTTCTTTTGGAAAATCCTCACCTGTCCAAACCAAAAGGAACAGAGGAGTTAATGATTAGTATTTCCAGGACTTGCATCAAAATCTCCTTGTGTTTCCCCTAGACTCAGATGGATCTGTGACTGTGGCCAAACCTGAGAGCTCTGGCTGTCTCCTTCACTGCAGAGCTCCTGGTAAAGTAGGGGGGGTTTCCAAGCAAATCTGAGTTTCTGAAATCCAAAACCTGGTGGAACACCTGGCTCTCCATGATGGCAACTCAGCAGACCAGAGGGCAACATACTTGGAAGCCCAGGGGACTGTGTTGATATATTTCATTTTTTTTTAATCTATACATATATTTTTCAGGGCTGCCCTTTCCCAAATAAGAGTAGAAAAGTGAACAAATCTCTGCCCTGTTCTGTTCAGCTGCTGTTTTATAACAAATGCTGTGAGAAAAAGGCAGAAACATGCAGTGAGGCTGTTTATGGAGAATTACTCCCCACCCCCACAAAAACCCAGACAAAAATGCAATCTCAAGCAATTTACAGTTCAGCTTAATTAAATTCAGCTTTGAAATTTCTAAACCATAAGGCTCCATGAGGTGTTAATTAGCTACAAACATAAATAAAAGTAAGTGAAAAAGGGAACAAACCTGTAATAAATAGGACTTGTTTGCCACTTAGTTGTTCCTGGAGGTCTGAGGGGTGTCCAGAGATGTAACCTGGTCCCTGGGTTCCCCTGCATGAGAACAACCTCTCTCTGCAGCTTGTGTCTGCAGCCTCAGCATGAAGGTCACAGTTCTTCTGATGCAGGGTGGTAAAACCAAAAACTGGTCCAAAACTCTGAATATTTTCAGTCTGGTTTTGGAGTGACAGAATTATGAATTATTTTGTAGTTGTCTTTATTATTTTTATTTTTTGTGTTGTGCAGGGCTGGGCTGTGAGTTGCAGACTTTTCTTGTCAGAGGTCAAGTCTTTCCCAGTCCTGGCTGGTTTGGTGATGCTGGTTTGTACCCCCTAAGCATGGAAAAGCCCCAGTCCCAGAAGTGCAAATACTGTTTCACTGTATCCTGCTTGGTGGGTTTTAAATTCTCAGAGTGATTCTACTGCAAACACAGGGTTACAAGCAGGAATAGCTACATCTGGCAGTATTCCTCCCATAGCTTCTGCCAGGTTCTGCAAAATGGGAAGGACACTTCAGGATAGAAAAAGTGTGGAAAGACTCATCTTTACCCCATGTGTAATTGGAAGACTTCCAGATGTGGTCTTGGAATCCAGGAGTTCATAGTAGGATGGCTGATATCCACACCTCCAGCAACAAATAATCCAGTCAAAAATATGAGAAACATGCTGAGAGGCTGATAAAGTGGAATCTGATAAAGGTGTTAGAGCAGGGAAAGACTTTTAAAATAGGAAGGGCTGGTTTTATTTCACTTGAACCAAAATGTTTCGACTGGAGAACTAAACTCCTCCTTGAAGAAAGAGTTTGGTTGGGTGCTCTGTGGTGATTTGCTGTTAAATTGCACTTTTAGTAGGTGTTAAAAATATTGAGCTGAGTGGTCCCAGCTTTCTCAAGCACGGGATGCTCTGTGGGAGGAAGCCTTACCAGACCAGTAACACTCCTCAAACTGGTGATGTCTCATGCCTAGTGTATCCCTTTATCCTCCTGTATCTGTGCAGTTACCTTGTGGTTATGAAGTCTGAAAACACTACTGGTTTACTTTGGAAATGTTGTGCCAACATCATTGAAATAAATATTATCTTGAATATATGTGAGCAAACAGGGTTTTTCAAAAGAATTTTTGAGAGGCTTGACAAAGAAAGCAACTATTACTAATATTTTACATAATTTGGGGGGGCTTTATTATTTAAATATTTACAAATAAATGGTTTTCTAGATGCTTTTTCTGGACAATAACTAATTATGTTGAAAGGATTGCTGTCGTTAGTTTCGAACAACAGCAGAATGATGACAAAGTATCAAGCTTATGAGCATATTTCTGGTTTGCAGTCTCAGAAGAGTAAATGAAATTAACTTGAAATAACTCTTTACATTGCTTCTGCAGTCACAAATGGGCATTATGTTCTATTTCCACCAGAAGCTGCAGACTTTTCTATTTGGCTTGTTGCTTGATTTGCTCTCAACCCTGATTAAATTTGCAGTGACTGTGCCTCTTACATGAGTAAATATTGTTCAGTAGAAGACTCATAGACTCTGGTCCCTTGTTAAAAGAATGAAATATATTGTTGTGCAGGTCTCAGAAAGGTTTTGAAGCTGATGAAGTAAGGATTCTATTTTATTTTTTTTTTACTGTTCAATCTGAATTGCAGATGATGTCTTTTGTTTGACAAGGCTTTGTACAGGGAGCCTGGTGTATCCTTTGGGTAAGAGCTCTGCAGTGGTCTTCTGTGCAAAAGGGTTTTTCAGCCTTAACTACTAGCATCCAGGTTCTATTTACTGTCATATTTGTCATTCTTTACTAATGTACCTTAAGGAAAATCAGTGCAGATGTTTTTTTACCTGGAGTCTGCCCTTCTGTGGTTCCTGTGGTAGTTTTTGGTGGAGGAGAATAAGGTTCTTTCTTGAAAGAGGTCAGGTTCAGAAGTGCTGCTTGAAGGCTGTGTTATGAGCTCTAAGCATTTTTCTAGATCTTCCTTAATGTCAGTATTTACATGAAATAATGAATCAATTGTTCCCAAAGGAGTCTCACAGGAGGGATGACCTTGCTTCCCAGCAAGTAGATGTGTAGCTTGACTTCACTGAACAACCCTTTCCTGAAGGATCCCAGGGCTGTTCTGTGAGTCCTTTCCAAGACAAAATTAGTCCTTTATAATTCTTTCACTCCTTAACTCTCCATTCCTTTGTCCCAGGCTTAATGTTCAGCAGCTTTGCTTCTATCTACTAAATCTCTTAGATATTCCCCTCTCTAGAACTGCCTGCAGCAAATACTGCTGGAGAAAACGGGTCAGTGTACAGTGGTTAACATTTTCCCCTAGGAGCATGAATATGTCCAGTCTCTTGGCAGCTACTGATGTGGCTGCATCCATCCCAGAGGAATTTCATGCAGGAAATACATGCAAAGTTTGTCTGGAAGCTGCCTCGTCTCTCTCTGTGCCTCACTGAGGCTCATTCAGCTGAGTCATATTAGCAAAACTCATTAAAAAAATTCATTAAGAACCTCTCGGGCTTGATTCTGTTTCCACTAGCATCTGTGATTAACAGGAATAATAACTCAGATTGGGCTGATGTAGTTACACAGGTTTAAATCAATAAAGGAAGAAAATGACACCTAAATTAATGTAATGTTCTGCCAGATTTTGTTCTTTTTATGAACTACAGTTTAACTTCAGTGTAGGGAGTGAAAGGAGGGGATATGGGGTTTTAAGGGACCCTTAAAGTACGATACTATGAGATGGCTGTTGAGAAATGAGCAGTTGTTTATAGCAAGAAGGCTTTGCCAGTTTTTGTGACTTTATTTTTAATCTTAGAGCAGATGCTTTCTCTCCTAAATTGTCTAAGAATCGGGGAGAATCCTTTAGAGTCTGTTTTATAAAAAAAAACAACTAGTTTTAAGCCCTGGAATTAGGGCAAAATTTGAAAAATGAAGGCACTTCTTCACCTGGGCTGAAGATCTACTTTGAACTTGAAATCTTTCTGGATGGTCATCCCCAGCATCACTCACCATCTTTTAGCCCCAAGGTGAGAGCCAGTCCTCAATGTCAAGCTCAGAAATCACACTGACACAGAAGAGGCAACAAGCTGACTACCAGGAGCAACACACTGCCAGGAGCCTTGAAAAATGTTGCTTTTTTCCACTGCCCCATTGATTAATTTGTCAAAATACCAGTGGAATAAACTGTCACGAGAAGGGACTCTTGCCACAGGGTAAGGGATGAGGTGAAACCATCCTATTTATTTTCTAAGCTGGGAGCTGAACTGCTAGGGGAGAGTGCTCCTTAAAGTAACCATGTCTTCTATGGCAAGGGGCAGGTGGCTTGGGTGGTGTGGCTGCAGGTGAGTAGGTGTTCCTCATCTGACACACTTGGTGAGCTGTGACCCTTCAAGAAGAGTTGGTTGTTTGCTGTTGCTAAACAAGGCGATTTTTGTCTTTCAGAAATACTTTGCTACTGAGGGTACAGGAACTCCACAACTGAGTTGGACTCAAAACTTGTTGTAGCTAACAGAGACTTCCAGTGGCTTTGGATGTGGACTAGAGAAATGAATGTGAATAGCACAGCTGGGTTATTTAAGCAGCATCAGTAGGTATGGGGATGTGCACCCTGGTTAGCTGTCAGCTTTTGATTTCCAGTCACACCTTCATGAACAAAAGTCAGCTCAAAGAAGTGAAAAGATTTCCTTTGGCTGTTGAAGAACGACCTTGCAAGGAGAGTGATGAGGAAATGAAAGAGGCAGTGTCATGGGTGTTGAGATGGAGATGAACTGCAGGGCAGACTCCCTATAATAAGTTTAAAGATTTCTTATTTGTGAAACTTCTACCCAAATCGGTGGGAAATTCTGAGGGTCTAGAGGACCCTATGGAGTCTGTACCTTCTTCTCCACCCCCCTTGGATTATTATTGATTTATATTTTATTAGGTTAAAAGAGCACTTTTACTGCAACTGGGGCTATGGCTCCATGTTAGGAACAAAAGTGAATATTCATAGAATGAAATACCTTGCTTACAACTTTCTCAGAGAGTTGCTTCCTAGCATTTCTTTAGGACACTAAAAGTCTTGAGGTGCCAGCTCTCCACTGAAGGATTGTTCCCTAGTTAAATTTACCCTGAAGGACAACGAGTTTCTCATTGGTTTCTAAATGTTTTTATTTTTCTCCAGCTGAAAGCCACTCCCAGTCACCAAAATGTGCATCTTGTTAGAATGAATCATGCCTAAAATTGTATGTTTAGCTGCAGCTGGAATTTGCTTCACTAAATGCACCCTCCTTCCTCTGCTTGCCAAAAACCAATGCAGAGCTATGATAAATACTCTTTCAGCTAATAGAAACTGTCTGATTATTCATGTTGGTGATTAAAAAACCACTATGCTAATATAATGGGTGTAGAACTACAGGTTTTATTTGAGGAAGCTGAGGGTCAAAATCCTATCAAAAGAATTATGGCAAGACTTGTTTGTGTGCAATAATCCTGTAGAGGAAATACTGTAGCTAATCATACTCCATTTTCTAAAATGTGTACATTGAAGTTTTTATCTTGTACACCCACCCCTGGACTTGGTGGGGTGGTGGTGATTTCATTTGTTTGTCACATTCATTGAGGCAAATTGTGTCTCTTGATGTTTTTAAATGGATCATATTGGTTTGGCTAAGATAATGTCTATAGAATAGAACCTTGTCACAGGATAATGGTCCTGCTGCCAGAGACATGCAGGGGCAAAGCTGGGACATTTATCAGAAATAAGCATCAAGGTGAAGCAGACACATTTATTTCCAAAGCAGGAGGCTTTTATGCTGTAAAAACTTTCTATCTTCCTTCCTCCCCCCCTCCCTTTATCTTCTCCCTCTTTTACCTGCACGTAGACACAGTGAAAAATGGCCCAGAGTCTGATGTTTTCTTTGTCTGATGGACATTAATGGAGTTGTTGCAGGTTTTTGGTGTGTATTAATAAGAAGTTGTGCTCAGGTTGGATGAAGAGGACAGATTTATGTTGTAGAAATGGAAGATGGATCATAGAATCCTAGGGGTTGGAAGGGACCTCGAAAGATCATCTAGTCCAAAAGATGGATTCATGATTAGATTTTAGTGAGAACAGCTATTGTTGTCTGAATTGCCATTGGTGTCAAGACATGATAAATCTCATTAACTTGGCCAAAATATGAAAGGAAACAGTTGTGGTCCCACATACCCATGCCTGCATTTAACGACCTTCAATATAGCAGGGTCACATATATGTCTGTAGCCTCCCTAAAAAGCTCAGAAGAGGTCATCAGCCCTTCATTGACTCACACCATTCTTGTGTTAGTTATGTAGACAAAAGTCTCCTGCAAGAGCCATGAGGAAAATCCATGCATTTAGTCATTCTGAAAAGTTGTCTACAGTCAGGGAAGTGTAGCAGAAATAGTGCTCTGTGCTCTTGTCATGCCAAGTTGCTAGAGGGATAACAAGGGTCTGATACAAGAAATCCAGCATTCCCAACTGGAAGACATGCCAAAAAGACAGGACACAACAAGATGATCCTCAGTTGGAGTAGTGATGCAATTTTGGAACTTTATCAGTCAGTTCAATAGGGCACAAATGTTGGTCACTTGAACTTCTGAAGTTTCACCTTGTCCACTCAGCAACCAAGGAGCTCTGAACACATTGCTTGAATTTCTCACTTATCAAGTCATGACTAAAAGCTTTTTATCCATGTGCCTTTTAGTTTGTGAATTTAGGTTTAGGAGCCAGGATTTCCCAAAGCCAAGCACCCATGCATTATTCATTATGTGATGTCAAATCCTTACAATCTTACTATTTATTCAAAGCATTTTCTTCATTTTTAATAAAAACTACACTGAGAATGACTAATACTTCTCATCTTCATGGAGTGATGGCAATCACTCATCTGCTTGGAGAAGTTCCAGCCTTCTTGAAGTGTATCTGTCTTGAACACTGAGTCTTGTGCAGAAATCTGTCCTAAAATTTCCTGAATTAGCTTTTTCTGATCTCACTGCTACTTCAACCTAAACAAGTGGGGTTTTTTTGTTTGGGGGTTGTTGTTGTTGGTTTTTTTATACTCTCTTCAACAATAAAAAGAGTGAGGCTTCCAAAATGAGTTGGGCAAATTGCCAGCTTCATGGGCAACATGAGGAAGAACTTCTTTCCTGTGAGGGTGACAGAGCACTGGAACAGGCTGCCCAGAGAGGTTGTGGAGTCTCCTTCTCTGGAGACTTTCAAGACCTGTCTGGAGGCCTTTCTGAGTGATCTGTCCTAGGTGTTCCTGCTGCAGCAGGAGGGTTGGACTCGATGATTTCCAGAGGTTCCTTCCAACCCTTAACATTTTGTGATTCTGTGATTCATTCAGAATGTGAACTGGTATTTCAGGTTCCATCTGTTCCCAGGTAGGTATGTCCTCACCACTCAGGCCACTTCAGAGACGTTTTGGGTGGTAAATATATATATATTTATATACACATGCACATATTTTTGTTAGGATTTCAGCTGTACTCCTGCTGAACATTCCCTGCTCTGCATTCAGCAAAACCAGCCTAAGATTGTCAATCCTGACCTGTATGTTTTGAGGGGAGAGGGTGGGTAATCCTGTGTGTATGTGAACTTTCTGTGGATTTGTTCCTAGAACACTGTACCACCCTGTTAGTCAGTCTCACCCAAGGGTATCACACTGTCTAGAATAGCTGGTAATTTTGTTGACCCTTAATAATGTTTGAAGCCATTAATTTTAGCAGTAAGGGTTAATGATAAAGCACCTAACTGCTCTGAAAAGTATTCTCCATTAGAGTTTATTCTGTTTCTGGTTGACTCTGTACATCTGAGCAATGATTTCTTACAAATTCTGCCAGAAAGAGAAGTCATTCTCAGTTATCTTCTACGTTGGTATTATCACAGCACCTGGGCAGAGGGAAGGACAGGGGCTGAGGAGCTTTCTGGGGTCAGGCAGACATGGTCACTGAGGGAGCTGGTGGCACAGAGCTTGGTGCCCTGGAGCAGATCCAGGGCTTGAATGTGCTTTCAAGAGCTACCATCTGCAGCACAGGAACGAGCCCATTGATATTTTACATGTAGGTTGCTTGAAGTGGTTAAATATTAACTTTGATGACCCGGCACCTCCCCAGCTCCTTCCCGTGCCCTGATGCCATCGAGGAGCATCTCGAGGTTGTGTTTAATCTGTTATGGGCTCTTATCTGTTGCTCACTTTTTGGGAAAAAGCAGCAGGTTGCAACTCCTGTGGAAACAGTGAGGCTGCACTACTTCTCTGAGCAAATCTGGGAAGGAAGAAAAGCTTTTTAATGATCAGGTATGAACTGTTCCCCTCTCAGAGCAGGTTGTGCCACAGTGGCACAGCTCACCACCTCTGCTTTGTATTTTCCAGATGAATTAAGCCTGCACAAACCAGAAAATAGATTTTAATTTCTCATCAATGAAATATCAATTGTATACTTATAGTCTGGTGGGGCCTAAAGTGAATATTAAAGTGGGCATAAATAAAACATTGACTACTTTAATACAAGATGGGGTTTTCTCACACTTGTCTTAAATGAGCTCATTACAGTGGAGAAGGTAATAAATATTTGATATCATGCATGCTAATGAGGTGCTTTCCTGTGAATTCAAAGTGTTTAGCATAGTTTTCTCTCCCCTTCAAACATGTTATATAGTGCAAACATTTTGAATTATTTAATCAGGAGGATCTTGAAGCACTCTGATGCAGTGTTTAGAAACCTAAACCCACAAACCCGCAGAAGTAATTAATGGTTGCAGCTTCCAAAGCTGGCTATAATTTCTTGAATAATGTTGTTTGTTTTTTTCATAGGGAGTTCCTGTGGAGGGCTTTCCTGCCCTTGGAAAAGGAGGCAGCTCTCAGTGCAGGCAGCACGTGGCAGCAGCAGGAAGCAGCCCCTGCTCACACATGGCGTTGCTTGCATAGTAGATAATATAATTATATATATATAATATGGTAGATAATATAAATATATAAGTAACTATCTTATTCAAGGTGTTTTTCACAAAGTACCCCAGTGCCTCACTGTTTCAATAACCTTACTCTCACTTTTAATCCCCAGCTTTCCATCTATTGTACTTCATGCCACCCAGATTTTGCCTTTTAAATGGCATGGATGTTAAAATGCAAAATTAAATAAGATTTGAAACGTGAAAAACCATTTAAATTAAAAACACTTGACTGCCAGTCAGAGCACAACCGAGTTTGGAAATGGAGGTGCTGGCTCTGATGATGGGCATTCCAATTTCAAAAGTACCCCAGTATTGCTGAAATTTGGCCATGAATCCACCTGTGAAAAGTGCAGGGCAGGTGATGACAAATGACATGTACACTCCTGAGTTGCAGTGTTTAGCATCTCGAGGGACAAGTGCTGGATGGTTAAAGCAGGTCTGCTTGGGTCAGTGCCCTGAGGAGCTTTGAGAGGTTTTGCTTCCAAAACATGAAGGTGCTGAGTGCCCCTGGTCTGGGAGACATTCACTCTTCATCCCAGGAAATAAGGCATTTACTTGCTAAAAATTAATTATATTAGACTTAGTCTGAATGATTATCAGAACAAAACCACAAAAAACCCCAATATAGCCCCAAATGATATTCCAGTGATGAATGGTTTTAATTAGAAGTAGGTAGCAAACACTCTTTAAAAGATACAATTTCAAGCATTTTCTATACTTTAGTGCTTTTGGAAGGCAAATTCTTGAAGCAAGAATTGGAGAACTCATTTGGCTTAGCTTTAATTTAGCAATGATACCACTTAGCTATAATTAAATTGGAGCAAAAAAAAAAATAAAATTCTAGGGAACAAAATTTAGTTAATTTAGGTACAAACTTGGTTTTGTTCCTCCATAATCAATTTGCTTTTCAAATTGGAAACCATCACCATCCCTAGGTAAGCAAAAGTGCAGTTAACAGTCCATAGCTTCCAGAATATTGCTCAAGTAGCTTGTGAGTGAAAAACTGATAAGATATCCTTAAACTAAGACTACTTGACAGAAATGCCAGCTAATTGTGTCTTGATTCTTGAATTGTTGACTTCCTTCTAGTTGAGTGGGCCCAATTGTGACCGAAATTGGCCCATTACAATTTGTAATGGTTTTTGGATGTCTCACAGGATAAAGGGACTTAGGGTTTGCATCAGTGATGTTAGATTTTTGCAAATCTAATTTCTGTGTCCTAGTCCATGAAGACTGTTGATACACTTGGAAACAAGAAAGCAAGTTTCGAAATAATTTGATAAATCTTTCATAATAGCATTTAAAATATAATTTTAAAGCTCAGGGTAGTAGCATTCCCATTGCTTTCTTTATCAAGGTTAAAGGGATGCGTATCCATACCTGGTATCTTCATTCAGGAATGAGGAATTCTAGTTTTAATATTTATCTACAGCAGCAGCAAATGATTCTCTGCATGCATCTGGATAATTTAACTATATCAATATTGATCCCTGCTTATGCAGTTCTTGTTAATCCCTCTGGGAAACGGATTCTTACAGTCACAGTAGCTGAGCAGATGTTGGTTGTTGATTTTGCAGTTTTATTCTTGGTACTTTTGTTTTTTCCCAGAAGAAGAAAAAGCTTCCTTAATCCCACACTGAGACAGAAATACAGCTAAAAAATACACAGAGATGGCTAAAAATAGGTTGAATTTTCTGCCCTTCTCTAGCTCTCAGAATACACTGTGGGGAAGGGAGGAGAAGCATGACTGCATGTATCTCTTTGAAGTATTTTATCAGTGTTCTTACAAAATATCAGAGGATACTCATGCCATGTAAAAATAGTTATGGTTACATCCTCTTTGGCTGGATCTGATACAGTTCTCCCAGGGTACATCTGTGAGATGACTACCCGAATATTCAAGGGGAAAATGATGGTTTTCAGGGACAAGAGAACCTCGTGCCTTTCTGAGGCCATTTTTATTTCTGTGACCATTTTTCATTTTTGATATATTTGTTACAAATTTCTTTCAAGAGCCATAGGTTTATCCCTAGTTGGTAGACTGCATCACAATTTTAAAACCTAGTTTTAGTAATTTAAATTCTACAGGTTTTCACAGAACAAAGCTTTTGCAGTTGATGTTGCATCAGGTGTAAATGCCTGGAGATTCAGGGTTTTGAAGCAATAAAGCACAGAGCACTACCTTTCTATTTACTGAAATACTCAGTGTTGCTCTCCCTCCTTTTGCTTGCTCCTTGTTCTCTCCCTGGGTGAATTTACTTCTTCTGGATGGGATTGGGTGGACATTATTCCATCCTGTGCCCCTGCTGAGTTCAGAAGTTTTTCCTCAGTTGTTCTGACAGCAAGAAGAGAACCTGCCCAGATTATACTTGGACCAAATCCAGGTGGGATGTGGGGGCTGGTCTGTCCTGGGGACTGCGGGATGATGCTGAGTCACCAGAGCAGGAGCACATCCTGCTTGCACTTGGGTTGCCACAAACCATGGACACATTCCTGTGTTTCTTCACCTGGCTAATGTCAGCAGAATCATGCAAGCCACCCACCTGGGCGAGAGCTTCACTATGAATATTTACAACTAGAAAAAGGCAGTGCTAGGTGGGACATGTATTTTCTGTCTAAAACTGCTATTAAGAGTAGCAGCTGCTTTTTCTGTGGGTGAAGAAACAAAAAATGTGAATGAAAATGTGTTTTGAGCTGGTTGAGACTTATTGCCTATGCCCACCACAGCCCTACAGTTGGACAAGGAGGGGAATTTCTCCACAGATCCTTGGGAGGATCTTCCAAGACTCCTTGCTGGGAATTGCCTGCTCTGGTACCAGGCTTGTCCATCTATAGGGGTCTTGCACTCTCATGTGACTCTGGTTTGTAGGAAACCAGCAAGCAGTTGGCATTTGTATAATTTTATGAAATTGCTGTCAGCACTGCTATGATTTCTTCTCAGTCCCTTGAAAGAAATTGGAAAACACTGGACTGTGCTGATATTTGCTGTTGTCATTCAGCTGAGGGACATGGTGTTGTGGTGGACTTGGCCCTGTGCTAAATTAATGGTTGGGCCTGATGATCTCAAGATCTTTTCCTGCCAAAATAGCTCTACAGTTGTCTTCAGTTCTTTTGGACACTGAGCACTGCTGCTGGTGTGCAGGTTTCCATCCACTTTCCTCTCTTTTTCTCAAAGTATATTTTAATATTTGTTTTCCCTTGGAACAAGAGAGATGCTCAAACAGAATTAGTAGAAGTAGAAGCCAGAGAAAGGGAAGGACCCTCCAAACCCTGGATAGTTAAAAGACGTTTACAAAGAGTAGCCCTGGGAGCTGTGCAGCAAGTCCTACAGCAGCATGGGCCAGGGCTGTCTCTCTGCCCTTCATACTAGGGTGACTGCAGTAAGTGCTGCCTCCTTTTGCATTATTCAGGATTTACGTTGGTTTAAATTAGGAAAGAACAGGATCACAAGTCATCTGGGCAGGCTAATGGTTACTCCAGTATTGACAAAAAGGAATTTGTGCAATTGACTCTTCAGATCCCCTCCTTCTGGCCATCTTTAAATAACTTCACAGTTAGTGTAGACATATGTTTAAGAACTTATATAAGTAAATCCTCTTCATTGTCTGTTTTCATTGCTGGGTTATCTCATCTTTTTAATTTAATGTTCTTTATATTTCATTTCCAAGTCTCCATCCTTCAAAAATCTTTATAAGTGGCTACAGAACAAGAGCAAATTTCTCTCCTGTTCAACAAAAAGTACCAATCAGGCTGTGATGACTGTGACATCTCTTACTAAGAGAGAACAAAGAAACCACTCAACTCTAAATAATCAAAGTCTGCCTTGTCAGAGTTGGGGTACGTGGCTTATTAAGCTTTATTAAGGGCATGTTGCAAAACCAGTGGTGCTTAAATAAGTGTGCAGGCCCTTACGTGTTTAGTTATGCGTAGAGCACAGTGATCTTGCTAAAAATCAAGTTTTATTCAAGGAAAGCAGAAGTATCTGCAATGACACTAATAGGGCATAGAATCAAGGAGTGCTTCTTTGCAAGCTGAAAATGCCTTCTTTCAACTTCTGTGATTGGTTTCTCTTTGCCTCACACGAGGCAACAGGCACAACTAGAAATACCAGAAATGCCATTTGAACATAGGAAAATGGTGGTTTATGGTGAGGGTGGTCAGGCACTGGGACAGGTTGTTCAGTGAGGTTGTGCAGCTTCCATCCTTGGAGATAGTCAAAGCCCAGCTGGACAAGTACCAGCCTCTGACTTATGACTCCTTCTGCTGATATTTGTAGTAGAGTTCAGGTCTCTTTTCCAACTTGTCATTTGCTACTCTGCTGTCATCACTAAACCTTTATCCCACAGATTTTAAACTAGATATTTTTCATACAAAATGAGTTATAGTGGTGATTTCCCCAAATGGATTGTGCACTGAAGGTTTCCTTGTTGATAAAGACTTGTGCATATGTATTCAAGTTCTTTGTTCCTGAAGCTTGCTCAGATTTGACTTAAATTAAACATAAATTCTGTTGTCTTAGCCCTGAAAAGCATAAATATATGAAGGAATTGTCTCTGCCCATAGGATAGATTTCCTAATGTTATTCTAAGACTGTGGGGGATGAATTTATGGAGCTGTGAGGAGCAGGGTTTTCCAGCAATGCTGGTCCTTAGTGTGAGCCAGGACAGGAGGAGCAGAAAGAGTGCTCCTAGGTTGGATTATTTGCCAAGAGAAAAGGAGAATAAACAGTGACGTGTGAAATGGGGCCTGAGCTCAGTCCCAGCAACATCAGTGGAAATCTATCAGGGACATCATTGAAAAGAAGATCTAGGCTTCCAATCTCTGATGTTATAAACCCAAGGTAAAGATATACTGATGGCATTTAGCTGCTGAGGAAGCCTGAGCAGGTTGGAGGGTGAACTGGCCAGTTTGCAGCTTTGACAGATCATGTGAATCAATGCTTTTTCTTTCCATTGATGGAGGCTCAGGGAAATGTGTCCAAGAGAAGACTTGTCTTGCTTTTTGGGAGCCTGAGCCAGCCAGACACAAATCTTGGGCTGGATTTAAAGTCCCAGTGTGAACCTAGAGAAAGATCCAAAGAGACTTGCAGATACATATTTTATTTTGCACATCAAAATATCAGCTTGGAAATGGAAATACAAATGTTGGCATCTAAGCCTGAAAGGACAAGCAATGAGTTGTGAGGTTTTCACAAAGGTTACATTTCTGGTATTTTCTTTCACCTTACAGTTGATGCTTTTTATTTTGCTTCTTTAAGTGACAATGTGTCTGCATCCAAAATTGAAAGGTGTACTGTGAACTTCAAAGGGGGAGAGGGAAAATGCTTCCTCCTGGGAAGCCCAATTAGGCGGATAAATGACACAGATTACTTCCCTAATTTATGTTCTCTGTGATTTCTGTGATGGAACACAACTCACAGGCTGTTCACTCTGTTCCTTGGAGCTCTGGGTAGTTTATGTTTGTGGTTGTAAAAACACAATAGGGAATACCTTAACATATGCTGGAGCTAAACTGGCTGAGAAATGGCAGCAGCTAGTCTGTGAAACATCTCATACATCTTCTTGCAGTGTTTGCTTGGAAAAAGGAAAGCATCCTGACTTCAGGATTTTCAAAACCTGTTGGAATACACTTCATCAGAGGCACTGCCTCTTAGATACATAAATTACCATAGAAATATCTTCTTGCTTCATTAAAGTAGCTTCCCATTTGATGAGTTTGGCTGTTAGGGTGGGAACAGAGAGCAGTCAGGCTGCTCCTCCACTGACCATAGGGTTCCTCCTTTATTGAACATTTCTTTCAGTATTCAAGGAGGAAAAAAAAAACCCTGAACTAATCGTGCAGCTCTTAGAGCTCTCCTCTAATAAAATGTCATCCTGCAAATAATTGAAATGTCCACTTACTTACCTTCTGTTACCACTCAGGAAGCCCTGGATGGGCTGAACACTGGAGGTGGGTTCCTGTTGTGATAAGCAGCCCAAGAGATGGTGGTAGGGACGAGGTCCATGTGCCTGTGAGAAGCTGCAGGGTCCTGGGGAGTTGCTCCTTGGGAAGTCTTGGGCTGAACTACTCTGGTCAAAATGCTATTTAAAATATATTCCCAACAGAGTATCCACAATGGAAAGGCTTGCACACAAAACTTGTTGAGCTGTCTTAACACCTTAAAGTATTTTGGTAAGAAGAGGCAGATTCTAAAAATGGTGATAAATACTTGATTTGTTTGGGATATTGGTCAGGCAAGTATGGGAAGCTTAGCTGAAATGACTGAAACAGCCTTTCCTTCCACCAGAAGGAACCTAATGATTGGAAATCTTAGATTTAGTCTGATTCACAGAGAATTGCCAGACTGTGTGTTTTGTTTACTGGTTCAGAACATTGGGGTAATTTTGAATTCATTTTGAAATCATGATCTGAATTGATATTTTTGAGTTTATCTGTTTCATGGCTAGGCTGTTTCATTTGCATTTAGGTACAGTGGATTTAATGATCAGAAATCTTTAAAAAAATGGTCCCAAGTGTGTTTGTGTTTTGGTTTTTTTGTTTGGTTTTTTTTAGGATTAATTCATTAATTTCTTTTGCTCTAGGGCTATGATAGCCTTGTGTTTGTGTTTTATTTACTGCTATGATGTGCTAAGAAAGCCAGAGCTAAGCTGTATGTCACTGTGCCTGTTTAACATTAACTCATTCACTTGTATCAGTCAGTAGATGACACATACAGGTCGTTTGTCCTCATTGGGATTCTGAAGTTACTGTGAAATTTCTTATTCTTTCAGAGGCTATTCAGTAAAATGATGTTTTTGTCTGTATTACAACTCTACGACTGTAGTTTTCTGTAAAGGTCTATGAAGGTATTAAAAATAATAGAGCATTTCTAGCATTTGACTAGTGTGATATTAATGGAACCATCTGTTCCACCTAAGTCTGTAATTTGGAGTATGCAAAATTTCTTGCATCAGTAGAATCCTTCAACTTTCTAAATGCAACTGAAATTTAAAGGGCAATGTTATTAATATATTTTGACAGTAGCAATACCCTGAAACAGTTGTCTTGTTGAGCAAGCACCTTCCACATTCAGATGACATGACTGTAAAAAAATGACACTAAAACAGTGATGAGAAGAAGCCATTTACAAACTTATCTATGGCTCAGGGTACCACAGCAGCTCCTGGAGCACAGCTGGAGAAGGATTTCCCAAAGACTGCAGGGGTTCATTAGAAACAAGTAGTAAAGCAGCACTATCACCAGTGTTGTGCAGGGTTGGTTTTTTGTGGATTTTGTTTTTTCTGTACCTGTGCACAAGCCACCTTCTCTGGCGTTGCTCCTCTGTGGTCCTCAACATTGCAGTGCTGCAGCTGCTGCCTGGGAGCAGATGGGTTACAAAGTTCCCTTTAACACAGCAGGTTTCCTTAGTCCTTGAACACTTAATGCCAGCCTGATACCCTACTCACCAGAAAAGTGCATTTCTCTGCCAGTGGGGGGTGCTGGGAGCAAGGAGGACTGTGAACCAGGCTGCTGAGAATGCCAGGAGAGATGTGGAGGCTGGTGGCAAGGTGCATCCCCAACAAACACATGGAGAGTAAACCTCAGCAGAAAGCCCTTCTACAGGGAAAACTGTGGTTGTAGCAAAGTTCCTGAAAGGGCTGGGTGAGGACTGATTGGTTTTTTTATCCAGATGTTTACCTGAGAAACCCTTTCTAGCCTGGAAACGAAAGCAGTCTCACTTATCAAACTGCTAGGTATGGGGCAGTCATTTGCATTTTAGCAAAGGACAAAAGGGGTGAATTTTGACTTTGAAGCTATAAGGGGACATGTAAGAGAACAGTTGTCAGACACCTGTAGTTCAAAGCCACTTACATGTACTCTGCACTGTTGCTGCAGAAGTTGCCCTCATTTGCAATTCATCAGCCTCCCCTAAACTGATGGATTTGTGGTTACCTTCCATTTAGACACCACAGGGGTGTTATCACCAAACGGGTGAAGACAGCTAAGAGAATCACTTGAGCTAATGCAGAAATGAGGGCAATATATTAATGTAACAACAGGACATCTTGCTTTTTATAGTTAAAGCCAGGAGCCTAAAATTATAGGTATAAAAGATACCTATTGAGAGGAACTGCAGCTTTATTAAAGACTTGCCTTTGAATAGGGCACAGCACCCAGATTAGAGTGATCAGTGCTTTTTAAATGAGCATTGAAGCCATGAAGATTAGAGGTGGTTTTTGTTGTTGTTTTGTCTTTTTTGCTGTTAATGACTGCTGAGGATAGATTCCTTTCCCTTGTGATAGAGCTGATGACCATGAAAGCAGGAGATTGCATGGAGATGTCAGGGTTCATGTCTCCACCCATGCATTGCACACTCCTGCTGCCTGGCAAGAAGCTTGGTGGTTCCTCCAGACACAAGGTATGTTCCCCTGAGGGCAGGGGAATGGTGCAGAGTCTCTGCTAGGACTGCTGTCCATCAGCTGGGACTCTACGTTGGGCTGAAACCCAAAGGACATGGCCTAAAGCATTGTGTAGTTTTTGAATGTGTAGCAGTTTGCATCCTGTGTCTCTACTCTAGATCTTGGCACCTTGTGCTCATAGGAGCCTTTAACTATTAGGGCATTAAGAAAGGTTTGGGTTGAAACTTGTGAAGGGGAAACAATATCTACAAATACTTGGCTTCCTGATTAAAAAATACACAACAGTATCTAAGTAAGAGCAATGTTTTCTCAAGCATCATGAGTAATAGTTTAATTCAACACAGCAACAACAAAAAAAAATTGATTTTATTGCTCTTTGTTTTATGCATCATGAATTTAACTGAACTAAATAGTCAAAGTACAGGTGAATAATATTGTTTTAGTGAGCTGTTGACCACATTTCCTTCTGCATCTCATTAACTTTTTGTTTTGTTCTGCTTTCTCAGCTTTTCACACATCTAACCCCAGAGACCCGTGTAGCACCAAAGAACATCAAAAAAATGAACTGCTTGGTTTACCTTGTTACACTGAACGTTTTATGCACCTCCTCTGGTAAGCTTTCCTCTTCTGAAGGTATTTCAGTAAAACTGAGAGGAATATACATTTGTAGGACCCAACAAATTGTGACTTCTTGGTAGCTGTGTCAAGCAGTCATGAAGACATATCATTAATATTTAGTATTTTGAACTATGTATCTGAAATATCCACTGGGCTGGGTATTGGACAGACCTTATGAAGAGAGTGTTCCTACTCCAGAAAACTTTTAATATTGATAATATGAGAGAAATGAGAAATGTGCACAGATGGTCCAAGAACATGTTTAACTTACATTAATGATCACGGCTGAGCCAGAAATACAAATTATTTGTCCAAATTTCTCTTTTGCAATAGTAAGTGGTTGTCTGTCATTCTTTGTAAGGGAACTGAGCAGACCTGAGTTATCTTCATGGAGCAGATTTCAGTATCAGGTCATTATTTTGTACGTTTAGTATTTGTGTTAACCACCTGAGTAGTGCAAATATAGAGCTACAGCTCTAGGTCAAGTGGGTGCAAATAAGTTGTATTTTCTATTCTGACAGATATTAATCCAAATCCCCACATTGTACACAAGAGGAAAACATCTGTGCTGAGCTTAGAAATGCTTGAAGATGGGGCTGACACAGATACCATTGGAGCTACAGGTAAGAATACAGTTGCCTTGATTTACACGTAGAAAACAGATGTGGAAAGTCATTCAATTCATCCCCCTGCATCAACACCATTGCATCAAGCCTGTTCTGAAAAGATGTTTGTGTTGCCTATTACAAGGTTTTCTGCTGCTGGAGAGTCCATAGTCTCCATGAGCAATCTTTTCCTCTGCCTAAGTGTCCCTACCATTAGGGAATTTACCTTGGTGCCTAACCTGTTTCCTCTGGCTGTGACTTGAGCTCATCACTTGTCATTTTCTCCCCAGGGATCATGGATGAAGAGTTTATTCACCATTGTTTCAGTTACCTTTAATGTGCTGGCAGAATGCTATCATTCCTCCCCTTAGGCACCTATGAACCAGACACCCTCAGTTTCCTCTTTCTTTGTTGGTCATGTTTTTTAGAGTTCAGGGATCTTTTTTCTCTTGTGGCTTCTTTTTGCCTGAGCCTCATCCTGGTCCCTATCCCATAAGTAAGAGTTTCAATCCAGCCCTCCAGTTAAGGCAGACCCTCAGCATTTTCTTGAGGTTGATGGGGAAAAAAAAAAAATCTTCCTTAGAAATGATAAACCTAAGATTTTTACATAACTTATTATCTGTTTCAGTTCTCCAATGTTTTTCTCCAGTAATTACCTTTCTCTAGCTGTTACTTCAATAAAAGATCCCATACGGAATAGGAAGGCTCACAAATTACTCATGCTTTGAAAGTAAAGTAACTAATTCCAAATCTAATGATACCTGCTGAGTTTCACCAATTCGTACAGCTAATTTGAACATGAGTAAAAGATACTCTGCATGGATTTTTAAACACCCATGATGGTACCCAGGGGTGGAAATAGCTTTCTCTGAAAAAGGTTGCTGCCTGTCCCTCGGTAAAGGTGGGCTCATTTAACCCACAGTAGCTGCCTTAGCAGAAGAGTTCAAAGCAGCTTAAAGTTAATTTTATAATGGAAGAAACAGAGGTTTTAATTTTAAAATTTAACCCACCAGTAATATTTCTAAAGCTGCAATGAATGCTGCACAACATTCCAGAAAAGATTGAGTGGCAGAGATTGTGCCTCCACTGTCAGCTAAGTGAGTTACTCTTGCTTTTCATAACAGATCCAGCCATGTTTTAAATTTGTGTTCATAAAATATAAATCTGTTGCTGTAAAAATTAGCAGCCTAGAGTGAAAAACTTCCTAAAGCAAAGAAAATGTAATTCTGCTGCGTTTATTGCCTGCCTTTGTTGTGGAAGGGAAAGGTGAGATGTTAACACTCCTGTTGCAAGTTAGTTTAGATTATCTGAAGACTTTTACAGGGCTTCCCTTCTGGCAAATTAAAGAAAAGCAAATTTTGTGGGAGAAACAACTCTTCTTGCCCTTTAAACACGGAGCCTCCTGTTCAGGACCACAGGCACAAAAGGCACATAACCAAGTCCTGTAGCCATGAAAACCACAGCACAAAAAGGAGCTCTCTCTCCCAGCTTAATTTTCCGTAGTTACAGAAATGAGGTTACCAGCTGCTTGAATTACCTTGTGCAGTGACACAATAATAAGAAAGTTAATCTCTTTAAGTACCTCTTATATTCTAGTTTTCCACTGGCAAATTCTTGCCTGCTATTCCCGTTTACCTGTGAATCTGCATCTAAATGCAAGCAGTGGTGTCCTGGGTACAGGTGGGGTGGAAAGCAGGACACCTGCTGGGAACCACAATGAAGATATCCAGGCACAAAAAGCATGCGTGTGTGTGCATACATCTGCACATTTTATAAACCTTTCAAGAGGATCAGCTAAGTATGGTTTGAAGGAGATCCGTAGATGTTGTTTTTGTCATGGCCTGGGTATTTTTCAGTGTGCATTGAAAAAAACAAAATAATAAAAAAAATATGTGTATTAATCTACAGGATAGCACAATCTGAGCTGGGTGGTGAGTCCTTGTTTGCACATGGTTGGAAGCTGATGAGATTTTCTGAACCAGAAGGACACTTCAGAGGTTCTCAGGAGATTCCTGGTGTTCAGCTGCTCTGGTTTGTTGCACAGGTCAGCTCTGGCTGGAAACTTCTTGAGTTGTACTTTCTCTGAATATTTTTTTGGACGTGAGATGGGTTTGCAGACCTCTGAAGGGCACCTCATGAATTGGAAGATTTGTGTTATGGAAATAGGGTCACACTGGGAACAGAAGGAATTTTGTTTATTATTTTTCTTCCCTGTAGCATTTAAATATGCAAAGGACCAGAGCTCCTGTGGGAAGGAAGAGACCTTCCATATTATGCATTCCTTAATGTTTATATGTGAGTCTGACCTTCCTTTGTCACCTGGGCCTAAATAACTGGTACTACTTTAGTTGGGCCTTCTATAAACAAAGCAACGTTCACCTAAATGAGATGCCATCTCTGATTCCATTTCCCTCCTTTATCTCTCCCTCCTTCCATCCCTCCCTTGTTCCCCATTTTTTGGCATCTCTGGTACCTGGATGATGGGATTTCTGGTGGGCGCAGCACAGACCATGCAAGGAAAACTCTGACACATGCAGGAGAAAACATCAAAGTGGTTTATTTGATGAACGTTACATCTGTTTCCCACAACTAACCTTAATAAATGTGAAGCCAGTGCATAAGGTTTCAGAATCTGACTGCTTTTACATCCCCTCTGTACCTGGTCTGTAGCTGAGATGTTTTAGTTGGTGATTCATTGCCAGCTTTACTGGCTTTATTCATTTTAGAGCACCTAGAGGGACAATACTAGCAAGAGCTGAGGGTTTTTTGCATAGTTCCAAATCTTCCAATTAATTCCATTTTAATTTCATGTTTCTTGTTCACATTATGCACTGTTTTTCAGCTTAAATGAAGTTACTTTGTAAAAATCAACTTTTGTTTGTTATCCTCTACATTTTATCAAGGGATCCTGAAATTGGGTCAAACTATGGTTTTATTTTCTTCTGCAGCAATGTTGTTTTCTTGAGATGAGATTACTTAGTTTATACGAGTTGCCAGTGGCAAATTAGACTTGATGTTTCAAGTCATAAAAGGTGGTACATTCCTGGTGTGCAAAATGTTGTCCTGCTCCTACGTTTCCAGGCTGTGGTGCAAATATTTGAGGGCTCTGGCTTTGGAGTTTCAAATATTTAGGTTTGGAGAGATCAGGTCCTCTAACAGCATTTGGGGTAACTATCCCAAAGAGCCTGAGTTTCTGCTCTTTCTGTGTCTTTTGTATCCTTTGTGGTTTCCCATAAAGGGAAATGTGATCCCTCTGGATGCTGGGAGGAGGATGACCCTTGTGTAGGCAGGTGACTGCTTATTTAGACTCAGTTTTCTAAAACGTTGCTTCATTAACAGTGAATCTTTGGGCGAAAGGCAATTGGATGAGCTGCTTTCAGATATGCCCAGCTCCACACAAAGAAAAACATTCAATCCTACCCCAAAATGCTGGAAATTGATGAATTCTTGCTAACAGTTTGGAAGGATTTACTGTGCCATGTGAGGTCATTTACCGTAACAGCCCTTATAAAAAGGGAAAAGGTTCCTGCAAATGTCAAAAAAAGGAGTAAATTTCTAAACCTGATTTAAAGGAGTGATGTAAGGAGTCTAAGCTTCTCTTACAGCTGATGGAGAGAGGCAAATGTTGGAGGCTGATAGTGATAGTTCTGAGTGCTCAGTAGCTTAAATTCAGCTGCCTGTGTGTTGTTCTTCATATCTCTTCATATTTCTTCTTCTCCTACTCTGGAACAGAAACAAAATTAAGGAAAAAAACCCCAAACAAACCCGATGTGTTTTAGATCCCCACAGATTACATTTCAGGTGTTATCAAGTGCAACAGAAGCATGGATGCTTTTTTTTCTGACTTTCATTCCTGGTATAAAATAGGGCCATTTTCAGTATTTTAAGACTAACTCGCTTTAGTAAAACATTTTCACTGTCCTTAGCAGACAGTTTCACACCATATATGCCCAGAAGTAAGGATCATGAAAACACTACAATGAAAAACCTGCAGCTGTATCTATAGTTTGGGGCTATTGATGTCAACTCTAGAGGTGTTGGGTCTGGGAAGATAAAGCTACTGCTTTGTCATTTCTCTATTAGCATTATAATACCCTTCAGAACGAAGAGTTTGGCAGTTGCATTGTGGATTTATGTAAATTACTTACCTCTGAAAGAGAGGAAAATGGTTTCTAAGTAGGGGTGTTGGTGCAATGTACTGCCAGGGAAAGCCATGGGAAGCACAACTGCTGCTGCTGAATTAATTCGGAATAACGCTTGGCAAATTTTGAAACCCTTTATTTAGGAAATTGTTCTAAAGTGCTCTTTGAAATTCCAGGCAAGCAGTTTTAAAGATGGTTTCTGACTTATGCTGCAACATGAAGATATGAAAATGGGACTCATCAAGCTGAGTTTCTCTGAGGCAGTGAGTTAGGAGTCTGCCTGCCCTGACAGGCAGGTCCTGCTCGGAGGAGTTGAGTCGACAGTGTGGGCTAGGAATTAGTTTTTTATTCATTTAGCTGCTTTTCGCTTAAGAACACTTGCTTATTTGTTGTTTAAAAATATTTGAGACATAACACAGCATTATACTCTAGTGTATTGTATGTACTTTCCAGTTCACTAGAAACTCCTCGTTCCTGTGCTGAGCTTGTGGTTTTTCCTTGTCATTCTTTATTATTTGAGTTTACTCTTCAGGCAGACATTTACTAACCACTAGAGATTACTGACCATTTCCCAAACGCTAAAAATCAAGAACCAAATGCCTGTGCTCACCTTTTCTCCTCTCTATCCTTCCCTGTCTCCAAAATGAAGAAAAAACCCTGATGTTTGTAGTCAGTGCAGATTTCAACTGCACTTTCATGTGCTCAAACTACTCTGGTACAAGTTCTAATCTACAGAAGCCAAAAATGCCAGTTAGGGAGAATGAAGATCCTGCCTTTTTGCAGGGAGCATTTGCTGGATGTCTTTAGGGAGATTATTTCAGCTGCCTCCCCTTCTCCCTCTCTGCTCTGTGTCTGCAAAGAACTGGTTAGGTCTTCCTTTTCCATTGTTCTTTGCTCTTTGCTTTAGCAGCAGAATGCAAACCTCAGATGCACAATGGCTGCTGCTTGAGCTTTTAGCATAATACACACTAAAAAGTGGGAAAGTTCACCTGAATTGTTTTGGAATAGACTTGTCAGCATTTCACATAGTATTTCTATATTTTCCTGGTAGGTTTAGCTCTTTTTCTGTGAGGAAAGGGAGATTCCTGGTGCTTTAGGTGAGCACTGGTTGGGAGTGGCTTATAAGACCCCACTTCAAGTACTGTGTCCAGTCCTGGAACCTTAACACAAGAAGGACATGGAGCTGTTGGAGCTAGTCCTGAGGAGGTCACGGAGATATCAACCAAGGGCTGGAGCAGCTCTGCTCCAGAGACAGGCTGAGAGTTGGAGTTGTCCCACCTGGAGAAGAGAAGGCTCCAGGGAGAACTTAGAGCACCTTCCAGTGCCTGAAGGGGCTACAGGAAAGCTGGGGGAAGGACTTTGGACAATGGCAGGGAGGGATGGGATGAGGGGGAATGGTTTTTTAAATGAAAGAGGAGAGATTTAGATTAGACATTAGGAATAAATTGCTGTGAGGGTGGTGAGAGCCTGGCCCAGGCTGCCCAGGGAAGCTGTGGCTGCCCCATCCCTGGAAGTGTTGAAGGGCAGGTTGGATGGGGCTTGGAGCAACCTAGTCTAGTGGGAGGTGTCCCTGCCCATGCAGAGGGTTGGAACTAGAAGATTGTTAAGGTCCCTTCCAACCCAGACTAGTCTGGGATTCTGTGATTGTGTGCAGTTGAGCATCTTCCACAGCCATGGTGGAAGGAAGCACTGAGCTCCTGCTCACCTTCAGGGAGGTTTGTAGAGCAAGCAAAACCTGGGGGAGTGCCTGTCTGTGGGACTAGTTTGCTGTATTCTGTGAGGTTGTCTTTTATTCTGTTTACGATGCTTGCTCTGTACCAGTAACATCCAGGATTGCTCTGGGCCAGTGGATGAGAGACTTCAGCAACAGTGCAAACACACATCGAATGTGTGAAAAATCACAACAACTGGGTTGGTTCCTTGCTAGCTTGTGATAAAGAGGAACAGAGACACTGACCAGACAGCCCCTCTGGACATTTTAGGGCCTTTTTTTCACATGTCTTGAAATCTATTGTTTTCCCATTAGTTGGTTTACTTATTTTTTTTTTTCTTCTTTATTATGGACTGATAATGTTTTTAAATACCTTAAGAAAAAATAATCATTGTAGGAGGAACTGGGAAGAGGGAAAATGAACTGATAGAACTCAAAAAAACCAGTTTTCATGTTCCTGGAGCCACGTTAGTCTTCTGGGTGGGGCAGTTAACCCTATAGTCAGGACTCTTCTAAGCAAGAGACAGTTACTCCAAGCAGGATTTCTTTATTCCTGACAAATTCTGCATAATTATCTGCTGAGAAAACTGAGTCTGAGCATCCACTTGGATGTTGTCATTCTTGTGTTTCCATTTATCCTTCTGGATGTTCCCCTAGATGTAATGGAGAACCTGGGAATTTTTATTACAGCCATGAGGAACTGTGGGTCTCATTCTCCTGAGCTCAACACATCTCCAACAACAGCTGTTTTATGGATCCAGAGAAAGGAGCTTGGGTTGTTCTTAATGACTATTTTTTAATTTGCAGTGCTTAAAGCAGTGTTTGCTCCACAAGGTAAAATCAAGTGGATTTAATACAGAAGTTGGTTACTTTACAACAACTGCAGTACAAAGTAAATGAATGTATTCTAGTGTATTCTTTCACTCATTTTCCAACATAACTATTTACCATGGGCACTCTCGTGGGATCTTTTCTAGGCTGAACTGATTTGGGAGTAAATGATAATAAATGTTTGTTGTAGTCACAACGATTACAAACATTTCACTGCTGGTTTCAGCCTGATTACTAGTGAGAGAAGATATTTTAAGAGGAGAATCATATCCATACATGGCTTTCTTTTTCTTGGAAATGTGAATATATACTTCCACTGCTGCAGTCCTAAAACAGGTCAGGGTTGTGCAGGCTGTCATCTGCATTCTAAAAAGGCTCAATTATGTAACAAAGCTGGAAAAACCTCTTTAAAGTTGAGTTAATAGTTTTTGATGAAACTATTTATGGTTCACATAGTAGCTACGGAAAATTTTACCCATGATGTCTGCAAGTGGCGCTAAGATAGATATGTGAAAAGCTTTATTTTATGCAGTCAAATTCTATGATTCTTTGAAATTTCTTGTCCTCTGTGGCTGGGCCTGTTCACCTTGAGTCCTGTGCATCCTTTCTTGGGACTGACTCCTGGTGAAGGTCTTTTACTATGGTTATCACTCCGTGGTGCAGCAGGCAGTGACTTGTCTCCTGCTCTATTCTGCCTTTTATAAAAGTACAACGTAAAGTTTGGACCACCTTCATCCTATTTTCCTCAGGATAAACTCTTACACCTCATATATATGAATATAAAATTGTAATAGTGGATATCACACTGCAAAAGAAGATAAAGCACAGTTTTATAGCAGCATGTGCTCTAGGAGGGATATCTGAATAGTATCTAATGAGAGGGGCAAGGTAGATCTCATCTCCAGAAAATCTACACCCACACTGTCCTACCCACAGATAATATTAACTGTAATTAATTGTAAATTTTAGTATAATTGATACTTTCAGTCACTAGTAAAAAAGTTCTGCACTGGAGTTGAAATAACAGCAAGAGTTTATTCTTCTTTCTACCTTCTCCTAGGAGTCTGATGAAATCTTTACAAATAGGTACTGCCATTCACCTGTGAGCTAGGTGTTATAATCCCAGGAAACAGAAGTGGATTAGGAGAATAAAACTCAATAGGCACCTAATCCCTGACCTAGGTGATGTGGTGTGTGGTTGCCTGAGGTATTCAGGAGCATCTGTGCTCCACTGAGGTTGGCAAAAGGTAGGTAGTGACCATAGTGGTACCTGCATGAGAAAACTGTACTTTTCTGAGTTTCTCATGGAAGTAAGAAATGGTTATATTTGAACAAGGATGCTTGCTTGCAAGGCTGAAGTATTGCCAGCACTTAATGGTGGTTTTATATCATATTTCGGTTAAAATTAAAGCAGCTTAAGTGGAACTGGAGCTGCAAGTACTGCAAGTTAAATAGGGATGTTTAAATTTAGTAAACGTTGATGAAGTTCACAATAAATTTCATATTTCTTTGTTTTCAGACTTATATAAATAGCAACTGTCACATTTGTAATTACAGCACCAAAGATTTACAAAATGCCCTTTTTATCCTTTAGTATTTTAATTCAGCATTCGCCCCTTTTGTTCTTTTGATGTTATAACAAGAAAATTGAAGGGTTGGTGTGTTTTGAGGCACTTTCTAGAGTGCCACTAGCTTTAAAAAAATCACTTTATAGAGATGACAGCCTGGTGTTCTATGTACATCACTTCCATCACCCCTGTGTCAGCCTGGATGAGGTTATTTACCAACACTGTTACAAGGATTTCTTATTTTGTAGCTTGCAAGGTCATATATGCAGGTTGAAGCCAAGCTGTGATGTAACACCTTCCTTTTTCCTTTGAATTAGTGAGAGGAAACATCTTCTGATGCAAAGTTGACTGCTTCTTCTTGCTTTTTCAGGTTGGGATGAAAAGGCAGCCCTTTCTGAGGCTGAGGTTATTCAATATAAAGCCAGTTCTCCTAGAGGTCCACGAGTGCAGAGACGGTGGCTCAACCCGTACTCAGCAATTTCTACAAATTCTGTGTGAAACCAAACAAAGGTCTGTGTTCGTTTTGTTTAACTGCGAATTTGAAAGTGTCTCTAAACAGCAAATAAGGAAGTGGATGAAGCAGTGGGTCTGGCTACATCCATCACTCAATGTGATGGGACTGACCTCATCTAGTAAAATGAGAATTTGTTGTTTGCAGCTTCTGAAGACAAAGGTGATTTGTAAAAGGCATGATTAAAGCTATTGAGAAGTATTCAGTGTGGCTGAAAGAAAATAACCTTCTTTATTACATGTTAATTGGCTGGGAAAAGAATGACATTGATAAACCACTAAGGGCAGAGAAGTGTGACTTGATCTCATCAATTGGTCAGACCTTTGCCTGACCAGAGACACCCTTGGTGTGATTTGCTAAGCCCTTAAGACTTCAAATGGGACTTGCAGAATTTAGCATTTCTCGAGATTAGATGGCTAATGTGTCTTGAAGTTGTATTGTTAGGCGTTTAACAAGAAGCAGCATAATTCTCACTCTATACCCTCCAAATGGTGAATCGTGATATAAACTGCTCGTAGCTCAGCAGAACAGCTCAGAACTGCTGCAGAGATTGTAATTGCAATCTGTGCTAAATGAGTGCCCATTAACAGCACTCTGGGATGGTTCTCATTTTTCTCTTTCATATTAATAAGAGGTTAAATTCACTGCAGTCTGCATATTACATTTTATTATACATGGATAGAATGCTTAAGAAAACTGTTGTGTTCTTCATTATTTTTCCCCACTCTTTTTTCCCCCCTCATTATTTAACCATCGTAAGTACTAGAATCTAACACAGTAGAAATGAAATTATGTATCAAACAAGATTTCTTTTAATGTAGGATGCATATACTCCTGGACTAATTGCTTTCTTGGTAGACTTCATGCTTTTAAACTATTGTAGGTTTGCAGGTAACTTTTTCTTTTCCTTAAAAGAGCAAGGATTTGATACAGATACTTTTTTCCAGCAAAACTCGATTACTAGGAAAACCTAATAGCCAATTTCTTCAAGAATTTCTCTCACATGCAGCATCCAAAATATCTGCATGATAATGCACCAAAGCTTGAATGTTTCTTCCTTTAGATCTTTCTGGTCAGGTTAAAGGATGAGTTTAGGTAATATGGGCATCAAGCCCAAAACTGTTTGCCAACAAACTTTGCTGGCAGCTAGTTCAGAAAAGCGGCTTTTGAGTACTCTGGGAGCACCCACAGTTACTTGAGGACATTGCAATGAGATGAATCTGCACCTCACAGCCTACAGGAATGAATTGTTTATCCTCTAGAAACTGGAAATTTGGAAAAAAATCCTGCAGGTATCCCTGTGGTTTTTTTGTCTTAAAGTGCTACATCTCAGTCTGTAGCAATTCTGTGAACCAATATCAGATCATTTAAGCACTAATGGCATTAAGCAGCAGTGGAAGTAGAACCATTAATGGTAAACAAGGAAGAGGAAAAAAAGGTGGATACATTCAGTGCACGGCATCCCGTTTCATTCTTTCCTCTACAGTTGCCTACATATAAAGCTAGCAGAAATGAAGGAATAATTTGACTTATTAATATAATGAAGATCAATGCAAACTCTGAACGCAAGGTTGAAAGAACAATATAATTATCCTTCATTTGTTGATGCAAGGAGTAGACTGATTTCAGCTAGTGTTTTAAATTGGGAAGTAGCTGAAGAGAAGTCACTAGCTTTCCTTGCAGCTGAAATTCATTCAATACAATTCTTTTCCTTGCTCATAATTTTGAACAACATCAGTTACTTTAATGAGGCACACTAGTGTGTTGATGATTAATATGTTAAAATCAATCAGGAAAATACAGATAAATTGTAGAACAGCAGGTGGTAACATTTGACTCCCTCCAAGCACATACACATTAACTTCTTCCTAGAGCTCCTCAGGAGAAGATTCAGGACTTTGGAGGGGGAAAAAAGAGAAGTGGAGACAGAGACTCAAGCTGAAGGTACTAAGAGCAGTATCTAGCTGGCAGACACCTCCCTAATATCTTCTTTTGTCTTGCCAAAGAATCCTACTGGTTGTTGACTGTCCACAAATGCAAACAAGTACTGCTGTGCCAAGCAGGAGGGGGCTCTGAGTCTGGCACCCTCCCAGCCACCTGCCATTTGGGTTTTTTTTTGACATAGGCCGAGTGGTTGGTTCCCAAAGGAAAGAACTTGCAGCAGAAAGCCAGAAAAGAAAAGCCCTTTTCTCTTTTATTTGACTTTTGATGTTTTTGTTGACAAAAAGTAGCTCCCAGGGTGTTCCCCCACGATAAATGGTGGATTTCCCATTAGATTTGACAACCATACTAATGTGCCCAATTCCATCCCCACTTGCCCTTTTTGCTGTGACATGTTCTTGCAATTGAAAGTACTGTTGCACAGGATGGAAGATCCTTCCCTGAGCACTTTAGGATATCCAAAACACCAGTTGTCAGTTTTTCTGTTTCTGGGAAGCAGAGTGCAGGATCTCAGGATCTGTGCTTTGCTTATCAAGGAGACTGCCTGGAGGTGGTTTTATTTTCCTTCTTGTTTTCCCTGCAGGAACCAGAAAGCTGCAAGTGAAAGCAGCTGAAGGGAAAGAGCAGCTCTCACTGATTCACTGAACTGATTGAGATGTGGTAGGAGACAATGTCTTCCCAAGTGTGGTTATTTACCATCTCTTGTTACAGGTTTTTTGAGAAATATGAAGATTTAACAAGGCCTTGGCAATGAAAAAGAGAATTTAAGCTTATCCAGGCTTTTGTATCCCAATATTTACCAAGTTGTGAGTATTGCTTAGACATTTCTAAATGTTTGTGTCTTTCTATTTCATTTTTCCACTGAGAAAAAGTGAGTGCTCCAGCATTTTTCAGAACAATTCACTAATGAGTTTCCTGCTACTAAATGTTCTATTTCTTTCTCATTGCTTTGACAACTGTGGGGATGTAACACTGATCACTGACCTTACTGTTACCATCCATTTAAATTCTGTCCAAGGGTACATTAACTGAAAGTAACAAAATTAATGCTGTTAATTTTTATAATCCTATTTCAGGCCAAATGTTGTTAATTACCCTTATTATCTTGTCTTTTCCTGCTTAATTGATTGTAACTGAAAGGCATGCTCAATCCTGGCTGCAGTCTTTTCTAACTCATCTTCAGTGCCTGAGTGGTCATATTTTAAGTTGATTTGGGACAATCGTTGGCATATTTTTTTAGTCACAGGCTCCCATGATAGAATAGTGCACCTTGCTGCTCCCATGTTTATATCCTTAAATATGTTCATAATTTGTGTTTTAATGATCACTTCTGTGTTTTTTCCACTATTTTTTATTAATGATGTCGAAAACCAAGAATGACTTGGGAGAAAGTTTCTTCTGCTGGCAAAGCATCTCTACATGACATATAGGAGTAGTGTTCCATAATGCCATATTGAAAATGCTACCTGTGTGTGGGACTTCTTCTGTGGGACAACACTCTTCATCTTGCAGAAGCTCATTTTTGTTTGCTTTTTTCCCATAGTGTGATCAAAGCAACTTTTTAATGTTTTCTGGGTACAATAGCACTATGAAATTGCTGCTAACAGTATCAGCCAATTAGAAACTCCTTAATCCCCTATATTGTTTGTCAAGGAGGTGTGAAACAGTGACAGGTTACCACACTAATTAGCTGGCTTCTGTAGAAGCAGAAAATTGCTTTTGTCTGACAAATATTTTAAGTTATAGAAGGAAGGACCAGGAAGTCTGGAAACAAACTCACTCATGCAGGGGTACATCAAAGAGGACTGGATGGCCCAGGAAATTGGCAATGGGAGGGAGGATCTTTCACCTTTATTGTAAGAAATTAGAAAACTTAAGTAGTGGAAGGGATGAAGTAACTTTTAAAAGCTTGAAATGAGTCCAGAGTTCAAAATATGGGTTCATGAACCTCTCTTCATGCTAGCTGAACTTGAGTTCATATAGGTTGCTTGTATTTACTCAGCTTGAAAAGCATCTAACCTGCACGCATGTGCCTGGGCTCCCTTGCCACCCATTTAGGGGTGACTTTTTCTCTCAGAACTCAGTCTCTCCTTGAAAACCCATATCCCTGAGAAGAATAAAGATTCAGGAGCATCAAGAAGAGAGGTGGGATCTCTAGGGTTTCCCTCGAAACATGTTCTTCAAAGCTTTAGACAAGCCTAAGTCAACTTGTGTCCAGTGTGCCACGAGAAGACTGGGTCTAGTCATACCCTGAAGTCTGCAACATGTCCGTGGATGATCCTTGCACCATTTATTCTGGTGAATTGAAGGTGCAAAGAAGGATTTAAAGAAGGGCTCTGGCTGTTGATCAGGAGACATTGCTAAGGGCTTTGGAGGTTAGCACCAGGAAAATAAAATTCTAGGTATAAAGTGGTTTATGTACTGAAGCGATGCTTCTTCCTGAGCTCTGGGAAAGTTGCTTAACTAGTCTCCCACAGCTGACTTTGGAGAAGGTGACAGTTCCCCAGTGCTGAGCAGACCTCCTGCAATACAAAGGGGTAACAGACAGAACTCCAGCTTGGCTGGTTTTTTTTTTTGCTCAGTAGTCTGTTGCCTAACTGATGTCAGTAATTTACTTCATATCTGAATCAGATCCATGAAGGATTTAATAATGTTTGCCAAGGCAGTAGAAGAGGAAATTTTCCCCTGAATTTCAGACTTCTTTGTGTACTGTCACTACAGACTGAATATTTGGAATTAAAAAGTTATCTTAACTGGTAAATAAAATAATAATGGTTTTGGGTGCCTGGGGTAAAAGGAAGAGATTTTATCTGTTGAACACTTGTGAGAGTGCAGCTGAAATGCTGCATTCTCAGCTCAGCACTCCAGTGCTGGAAGGAGTTGGGAAAGCCAGAAAGTATTCACAGAAGAGCAACAGAAATGATGAAGGGAATAGAGAGATTGATGAGCTGATGTGTGAAGAATATTGAGGGAGCTAAATATGTATTGCTTGTCCATGTAAATGATAGATACAAAAAATTCAAGGAGCTTTCTTCACTTGATGATTGATTAGGTGAAATGCATTAAGCAGATGAAAAGAATTATTACCTGCTGGACAATTTTGGATTAGATCAGCGATATGTGACCAGTATCTCATCCTTGGTAATGGGGGGGTAGCAGATGATAACAAAAAAGATGGCAAAAAAATCTTAGTCGTGTAATTATAGATTCATCCGTATAAGGAGAAAAGTTTCTCTGATTGTCTTAAGCTCAAGAGGAAAATGGACTGGAGGGTAGAAAGCACTTCGGCCCGAGGTAGCTCTGGTTAGTGGTCACTGAGGGACTGAAGAGTTAATGAGTGAAGGTGGTCTGAAGGTGCTAGTCTTAAAGCCTGTGGATTTTTTGTATTACACTGTCAAATAAAAGCACAAAAGACCTGATGGTGTGTATGGGCACTGAATCCTGCATTAATCCCCCAGCTCTCTCTAACAGGGATTGTTCAGTTTTCTCCTTTATGACTCTGTGTATACCCAGCAGACTCATGATATGATTTCAAGGCAAAAACTGTAGCCTTAGCCCTGCATTGCTTAGGACTTGCACCAGAATGGATTTCAGATGCCAAACTCTTGGTTTCTTTGCAGGCTGTGGTTGAATAGTGACACCTGGATCCTTTGAAGCCAATGATGAAACTCCAGGTGATCTCACCCAGCATTGCACTTCAAAGAAATGAGAATTTGCCCAAAACAAAAGCAAGCAGAAATCCAAGAGGGAGCTCAAGGATTTTTTGCTCTCAGCTGTGAGCATCTCATTGCAGGTGTTGTGGACAAGTGTCCTTGAGCTCAGAGGAGCAGAGATGAGCCTCTAAAATATTAATGCAGCCGTCAGGCTGTGCAGTGTCCTGACAAATGTTGTCCTGGTTCAGCTCATCAGTGTTGATGCACAAGCAAGGTCAACACTGGTTATTTGGCAGGTGATATACAAGTGCTTAAGGTCTTGAAAGGCTTTTTGTTGTAGTTGGGTTTTTTAGCCACAGAAACAAAGATATTGGAATCAAAAAATGTTTTGCTTCAAGACTGTAGTCCTTTTGTCTCTGTGCTTTGCTTTAGTTCTGCACCTGACTGCTAAAACTAGTTTAATTTATAAATTTGTTTCTTTCCAGTCTCACATCTGTGTCTCTGTGTGGGTTTGTTGTAGGCTGACTAACCAACCCATCCAGCTGAGTGTCCTTCTTGCACGGTTTAGGAGAGGACACCAAAACTTCCGTACAAATAAGTAGAGGGCTCAGCTTAACCTTGTAAACCTGTGACAAGCAAGATTTCATATATTGGGACATGCTTGGTGTCATAATCTGTGAGACGAGTCAATGGAAAACAAATGGAATACACCACTTTGTGATTAATCTTTCCTTGACCTTTTTGCTCCCTGTGTCTGTTCCTTCTGTCCCTTTGGACGGTACATCCTGGGGTCACATAGGGCTCAGGACCTTGGGATGTGATTGTTTTCTCTTCTTCCCCTGCCTTTAGATACCTCATTCCACTGTGGACTCTGGTCCTTGTCTTCATGCAGTCCTCATCCTTTCTTCTGGTGAGCCCTGTAGTGTCAAGGCCTCTTGGAAATGCTGGAGAAGTACCTAGAGATGCTGATGGTATCCACCTCCATTCCACTGCTCATTGGCTGACTTACCTAAGGAATCCATAACTAGATTCAGTTCTTAGCTGGAGACACATTCAAGCTATGTTGTTTTTTTCCCCCTTGCTTTCTTTATCCTGTGGGTAATCTGAATGTGCACTAAATTAGAGGAATAATGTAAAATGTGACCAGTAAATGGCCATCAAGTTATTCAGTATTCTTTTTCAGTTTCTGCTCTCTATTTTCAATCACACACCATAATAGGCTATTTGTCACCACAGATATCTTTATACATAAAAGATAAGTAGGTACTGAATATGTGCTTTTAACAATGTTCCAAGCATTGCCAGTGATATATTATTTTCTTTTATCTCCTCAGTATATCTCTGTATCAGGGCAGTGTCATTGGGTGTATCCCAGTGGAACAGAATGGATTTTAATCAGCTGCTGAGAAAATCAGATATTACAGTAGGACAAGAATAGCTGCTTGATAGAAACTCCTCTTTAAAAGTATAATCCTTCAGTGTTCTGTTTTTGTTGCCATTGTCAAGTACTGAATAAAAATGACATTAAAAAAAAAGAACCTAACTTGGGGGATTTTTCTCAGGACATAAAAGGCAGGATTCATACCAGCAAACAAGAGGTTTCTTGGTGCTTCCATTGAGGTGCAAACAGGAATGAACACACTGAAAGTGTCCTAAGTTAATAATGTGTAAACCAAGTGTGACCAAGACCTGCTGCCAGTGTACGTGTGAGAATAATGGTGCTTGGGAGAATGGTGTTTTACAAAATAAAAAAAACAAACCTCGTAAAAGCTCTGTTTGAATGAAATATTCTTGGCTTCCATTGCCCTTATTGAACCTGCTCTTGAGCTGGAGGGTTTCCACTGCTTTCTGGATCATGCTTCCCACTAGCCAAAATAAAGATGATTGACTACTGTTGTTACTAGCACTTGGGGCTAAAAAGAAACAAGAGAATTAAGGAACGGACTGTTTTTCAAACATCAGAATTGCTAGTTAGTCACACATCCAGCTCCATTCCACTTCAGCCTTCTTTGATAGATATTTCACCCCAGGGAGTGTCTGGGAGATTAAACAGTGAGGAATTCACCCTCCAAAGGGTGAAAGCTTATTCAGTTTGGTCAAGTCCTCACCCACTGCAATTCTCTTACATGTTAACAAGTCTGAATTATCTCTTCCAGGCATCTCCATGGAGACTGATCCTTGGCAAGCCTTGACTTGCAGCAGAAGCACATTCTGGTGAACGTCTTAGGAAGGGATCACATTGATCAGGGATGTGCCCAAGTCTACACTGGCCTGTGAAGGTAAGTGTGGTTGGAATAAGTGCCCTGCAGCTGCACAGAATAAGGGGCAAACAGTTGTCATTGATGAGAAAAAAACCACACTCCACCCAGGACTGGGCTATCTCCAGTGCTTCTGGAGATGGTGCCATTCTCCACTTTGTCCTGACTTTACAGCAGTGGTAGACAATGGTTCTGTTCTCAGCATTTAGCTCCCATTGACCACATCTGAATCATGGGATTTTCTGTAATTTTGTGCCACTGGATGGCTCTGAATGCTGAAAATATCAGGAAATATTATTTAAAATTCCCAGTTTATCATGGGATTTACCACAGCATCTCAGAGGAGACTGAAAGGAAGAGACAGAAATAAAAAAGTATGTGAGTAAACTGGAGGAGAAAGAGGATGAACACACAAGTGTTGTGGGAGGAAGTGAAGAGAAAGAGGTCTAGAAAAAGTGGCTGGGAATAAAGACCTGGAGAGCTGGTAGATTTTCACTTCAAATAGGAAAGGAGAGCAAGTCATGGGGTTCTGATGTAGCCACCTAATGTATTTTCTGTTTTTAGTTAGGAATGAAGAGAGGTTGTCAAGCTGGTTGAGACTGAGATGATTTAGGGAGAGGTGAAAGGCTGTGAGGGATGGGAGCATATAAATCAGTGTGGAGGGGATGACCCTCAGGGGCCGTGGCAGGTGACTGAGGGTGTTGCAGAACTGCTAACCATCCTTCCTGATAATCAGATGAGATTTTTATGTTTTAAGTCAAGATAAAACAGATCATGTCTTCAAAAAAACCCCAACAAACAGAACCATACCCACCAAAAAGCAAACCCTAAGTAAGCAACTTGAGAAAAGGCAACCTGTGCCAGCTTTTTAATTCTCCTAAATGACAAAGGATCACTAAATGTCCCTGGTTAGTTGTCTCTACATATATGTTAAGCAAAGGCAATCTTCCCTCACTTCAGTCTTAGAAACATGAGAAGGCAAAGCACATAGCCTGTGCCCACAGAAAAATAAGATATCATTATTCATTAAATTTTGCTATCTTATGTATCAGTTTTTAAAGAAATTGAATAACTAACTGCTGCTCTTAGACTGTCCTGACCTGTCTGCACATACAAGGCTTTTAAAGATGTAGTTTCTAAAAAATAAAAATCATAATGGGCTTCTAACAAAACCATCTGACCAGTGGTTGGTCTCTCTTCTAAATCTGTAAACATTTCAGCCTTTTAGGTTTTTGGAAGTGGGTTTGGTGAAATCACTGGGCTGTTGGTATCTGCTGTGTATGAAAGAGTTAAAAACCAGATTTCCTTCTATGCTTTCCAGCACTCAGGAAGAGTAATGAGTGTACTCCAGTCATAATTGGTGTTATGAGTTCAGACTAACACAAAGACAACCCGCTTCACTTGGCTCCAGAGAAAACAGGGTGTTTGTTCCTTGAGCTGAATTGAAGCTGAAGATAAACCCTTTATTTTCTGCACTATTTATATGAGGAGAAAAGGCTCCTGCTTGACAAAGGAACCTCTAAGTGGTTCAGAGAAGTGTTTCAGTAGTTGGATTTGGCTCAGGACACCTCTCTTTCACTGTCACTGCTGCACTTCATGAGAGCTCTGAATTCAATTCTTCCCCTCATGTAGCAGGTAGGACAAAAGCAGAAGGCAGGCTCTGGGATATAATTCTTGAATTTTGTTTGCCTCCTTGAAGAGCTTCAGGTGGTTCTGTTTGCTCCCGATAACTATATGAAAATGTAGATGCGTAAGCCCAAAACCCAGGATTAGGATCCCAGAAGGATGTGCTTTTTTTTCTAAGGCTGATGTGCCTTTTGCACACATGGATGTTAAAAATGCTGTTGGTGTTTTGGGGGTGGCTCTTCCAGCTGTAGCTTGAACAGTGTGGAAAAAATTGCCTCCATGACACAGGTTAAACTCAAGGAAAGTAGCTTCTGCTTTGGACCTAGTTTAAAATTCAATATTTGCTCTGGTCTCCTTCTTTTGTTATAATATTTGCATTTTTTCTCACCCAGATGTTTTTAGCAATGTCCTTGAGCTCTTTTCCTCTCCTTGTTAACTGTCCTATACTTTTGGCTGCCTTCTGGCTGCAGAAGCAAACTTTTCCCTTTTAATTAAATCATTGAGATGGTAACTGAGGGCTGTGAGCTTGGAAATAATTTGTTTTCCTGGGAGTTGGGGTGGTGGCAAGTATGACAAAAGCTTAAGCAGGTTATTAGAGATTCAAGCCTTATTTTTTTTCATTCCCAGAAAACTGAGAGGAGTTCCTCTTTGGGAGGTGGACACCTATGGTAGCTGGTAATGCAATGCAAGAGCAGTTTCCAGTTTTGTTTGGGGTGGTGGAACTGGACTGAGCCTTTAGCTGAGGTTTGTTGCCATCCTGCCCCTGATGCAGCATCCCAAGTGCTTAATGTAGGTAGCACAACAAATCCTGAGGCTGACAGGATAACAGCAAAGAAATCAGACATTTTCAGGCATAACAGCATCATATCTTTCCTTTCAGTGGTTCTGGAGGACTGCATCTCTGTTTCCTAAATTATTTTTATCCTTATTAATTGTCATGACTTCTATCTTAGTGAAAGGTATACAGGCAAGAAAACCAACTGAAGAGCTGTTTAGATGGCAAGTTGTCCTAGCAGCCTTCCAGGTAGACTTGATGTGTTTCATAGCAGTGCATGTTTCAGTCAATGATTCTGCCTCTCGTAAAGCAACCCCTTTCATTGCCTTCTGTGATGAATGGCATGAAAGAGCATGATGTAATCTGAACATTTAATTCAAACCAGATTGCTCTTCTATCTAGTCAGCAGCCAGGACCACGTGAATTGGTGTATATCTGATCAGAATTAATTGCCTGTTAATGGAAATCTCTGTGCTCTGGAGGAGCTTCTCTGTTGTGAGGGAAGCATGATAAGCAATAACAGAAAACCAAAGAACAGATTTCCAGGTAAGCTTTGCTGGTATTTTTAGCATTATTTTATGAAGCTAGTGAATGTATATTTATTTATTATTCAGTAAAAATTATGACAAGCTGATAACACACCAGTGCAGAGCACAAAGCTAAAAATCCTACAAACATGATGGTATCATAAGTCAGTTGTTGGTGTTGATACAGCAAATAATATGTACAGTAGTGGCTATATCCATTTGAGGATAACAGCGTGTCCAGTTTATAAGATAAGGTGACAAAGTACAGGTCATCTGAAGAAGCTCCTGGCACTGTCAATCTTGGCTTGGTCAGGAGCATGTCCATGCTAAGGCCGAGTTGCCTGATTTGAGAAACCTGATTTTACTGTAGTGGAGCTGCTCTGAGCAAGGGGCTGGACTAGATCATCTCCAGAGGTCCCGTGCAGAGGAGATTGTTGTGTGATTTGGAGTCAAGAAGCTGTGTGCTTACATGGGTACATCACGAGCCTTGTGCTTAGGATCTTGTATTAGCCAAACATACTGAAAGAAGGTTTTTGATGGGATGCATACATTAAGAAAGAAACATTAAGGTTATCCATGCAGATTACCAAATAATATGATCATCTCTAAGCTGAGTAGAGAAATGTCAATATTTATTTTACACTCATTTTGAAAGCTTCTTTAAAAGTATGTGGTAAATTATATATACTGCTCTCCCTTTTCCTTTTCATATTCCCCAAGAAGTAGATGCCCAGCTTCATCAAAAACAGATAAAGAGGGATGAACTACATGGAGAATTTTAATGGGATTCACTGTGCCTGGGTAAGGAAAGGATGTGAACAGCATCAATGCACAAGGGTGTTGATTGCAAACCAAGAGAGCCAGGGAAAAGGTGAGTGCTGGAAGACTCTCAGTGTTTGCACAGCTAAAGAAGACATTCAGTAGAACCACTTGCAAAAAGAGTTTGTGGGTTATCATGAGTCATTTGTGTATAAATTTAAGGAGTGGTTTGATTGAGAGGTCATTTGGTACTGATATAAATGAAGTCTGACAAGGGCTTCTGGCCAAGTGGCAGCTTTGGGAAATTCTAGAAAATATATAACTGAGTCTTGCATTGCTTTATTAACTCTGTATCTAATGAAGATAGTCAGCTGATGTTCGTGATATGTGTCTTTAATATTGTTCACTATGATAATTTGCTTAGAAAAAGCACTTAATTTAGCCATCCTCTCTTTGAGGAATGAAATGAAAGAAAAATTTGGGAAAATAACACACCTCCTACTGTAAATGTGGGAAAGAGTAAAGTTAGCTAGACCCCCCAGATGCCCTATTCTTCAGAAAGTCATGAAATGAGTAGTGCTTTGGGGAGAGAAGGGTCCAAAGTACACCCAGAGAGCCATTTTACAGGACCAACATGGTGATTTTTGCCATGAATGTCTTGGCACACTGAAGGTACGTTTATTCCCTGAGACCATCTGTACCTCTAGGTTAGCACTGTCCCACTCCTGGTGGATGATTGGGACAGATGGGACTCCTGGAAAAAGAGGTGGTGGTAGAACAGATGAGGTGATTGGGTACTAGGGCAACTTCTTCATGAGCTGTTTTCCAGTGTGTCTTCATCACATCTGGAAAAGTCATAGGGACTTTGATCTACAGCTAATTGACACATTTATCTCTAAGACACTTGTGTTCCCATATGAAGCCAGGCTGTTGTATGGCACAATTTAGGGTAATACCATCTGTGCCCTAGCTTCTTCACTGGTGCTCCTCAGGTCAAACAGTCCCTTTTCAACTGTCTTTGGCAGAATTGCTCTGTTCCTGGTGCCTGGATAGCTGAGCAGAATAGTTGGTTTGCTGAGTAGACATGGGATCTCTCTGGTGCAGTCCCACTTTTGGATCCTCCTTTCTCTGGGGCTGACAGGGCTGGCTGACTGGTGGGTGTCTCTCACCTGCCACCATCATTTGTGTTTTGTGTGGGGAAGGGAACTGGGGCCTCACTTGCTTTCAGAGCAGAGATCTCATTTACAGTCTCTGTGTGAGGCTGCTGGTGGTGGAGGGCAACTGCTGCAGGGGAGATGCTCTCTTGCATTTCCAGTCAGTTTTCTTCAGGTGCTGTTTTAACCTACATCAAGCCACAAATAAAACAATAATGACAAAACTTGAAAAATTCTCTTTCTCTCAGATCAGCAACTTTCTTTATTAGTGTGAGTCACCCTTGCAAAAACAGTCTGCAAGCTGTAGGCTTCTGGCCTTCCAAATACCTTCATAATCAGGAAAAAGGAGAAGCTTGGCAGAAAGCAGTTTTGCAGAGAAAGGAATAGAGCTTATGGTAGAATCAGCAGTGTCAGAGGCTTGAGGAAGTGACTGGCATCCTGGTGGGCAGTAATGAGAAGCTCAGCTGTTGGAACTGCTAAGCAGCCCTTTTGCTAGGCCTGGTGCTGGGGAGGTGAGAGCTGGAGACACCCTACAGCAGATTTGAGCATAGAGAAATGAGTGAACAGGAGAGTCCAGGAGGGAGGCACAACAAGGGTGATCAAGCCCCAGAAAACATGACCTATGATTAAAAGTTTAAGTGACTCGGGGCTGGCTGAGGAGTCTGAAACAGCATGTTCTAACAGTCTTGAAGCCTGAGGTGGAGTATTATAAGAATCTTCAATTATATAAAGAAGTCTGTGCTCTACATAACAAGGGAACAGACAGGCTGCTCAGTGTCAAAGAGATGAGATGGGCTGCCTTTGCTGAGAAATAGGTCTGACATCAGGAAAAACATGGAAATAGTAATAGTGACACAAAGGTTCAGTTCCAAGAGGAAGTCCTGACAGGACTGACAGATCGGTGGCGGCACTCAGGCCTTGATCTTGCTTGACTCAACTGAAGGTTTGATGAGTCTGATTTGAATGTGAGTTGTCCTTTCTCTGGACTCAGAACAGAGATTATTGCCAGTACAGCAGCTGTCAGTTCCTCACTCCTTTGTGCCTGGTGGGCTTCCATCAGCAACTTTATCTGACATAGTCTGGCTTCATTTGGTTAAAGTCTGGTGCTGTAGCCTGTGATTTCACACAAATCCAAGAAGCACCTCTGTGCAGCTCTCTCCTTGATCGATACACTAATCTGGGGGCAGCCTACCTCCCACCAGGGCTGTTAGGTAGAATGCTGCTCATTTTAGTGGGGCTGGGTCAAACCATTCAGAGGATGCTTTTGGGAACAGATGCAAGATTGCTACGTGCTAAGCTTGGAAACCTTATGGGCAAATACAGAGCAGTACTAAACTCAGCTTGTAGGGCCTGATGGTTCATAACAGAGCTTTACAACGGTCAGAACAATTCACTAATAAAGGTTAGAAAATAAATTGTTGATGTCACCTGAGGTGGTGTAGAATAGTGTGTTCGGTGTGCCCTGTGGTGAAAGGTTTGACTGCTGAGCAGCTCTTTGGGGCAGCTCCTTCCAGCCAGGTGACAGCATGAAGCATGGCTTTTGAGCATCCTCAAGCTAGTGGGAAATTCCAGCTAGCAGAGTCCTGCCAGGTCCCTGGGAGCCAAAACTCCTCAGCACCAAATATCCTGAAACAGCAGCAACGTTCATTTCACTCTTCACAGGGTTCATCATTACTGCACTTGTATCCCCTCAGCAGGAGACAACAGCAGCCAAAAGTAAAATAATTGTTTCTCCTTGTAGAGGAATGCTCCAAGAAAGGGCCCCAGGGACTATTTTAAGCAAGTCCAAATTTTTCAGCCATATCTGGAAAGAGTGCTACCATCTGCTTTTAGCACATAATTTACAAAACACTTAACTGGAGACAGAGCATAATAAAACCTGCTGCCCCCCTTCTGGGAAATGGTGCCTCTTCAAGAGGATTGGTGACCCCACTAGTCCAATTTGGTCTGAAGTTACTGCACTGATATTGGAAATGCTCTGTAGGGGGGGAGCAATACACAATGCCTTAAGTAGCAGAAGTTGTTTTGTTCTTGTTTTGTTTTGTTGTGTTTTGGTTTTTTCACAATATGTATGTGTAAATGAAGATAATGGAAGTAAAGCTGGGTTGTGGTGTTTAGTGGCTTGAGTTGGCAATAAAATAGCTTGTGTTAAACATGTTAAAAGATACCTTTGAAATAATAATTGCCTTTATTGTGAAGTGTACAACACCTTTAACAGATAGCAAGATCCAGACTGCTGGGCAAGACATGTTAAGTATCACATTTGCATTGATTACACCTACTTACAGGACACAGATGGAAAGAAAAATTAGCAGGAAGGCAATGAAAGATAACAGAAGAGCTCTAGACTGCACTCAGATCAATGGTAAATGTTTTATGAGAACTCAGATATTAAATGTACATACATCCCAGCCTGTTACCTCACATAATGCACAGAAGATTTGCCTACAAATGTGCAACTGCAGCTAGTTGTTTCTGTGACAATTTGCATTAGAGCTGGCTCACAGAATCTGTTTCATCTGGCTTTTGTGGTGTATGATGAGAAAAGTGAGGCCATAGGAAAAGGCAGCAGGAAAGTCCTTAGGCTGCCAAAGCCACTTAAGCTCATGCAAAATGGAAGCTTGAAATTTTGACAATGATGCATATAAAATTATGGCAGCTCACAGCTGAAATACCTGGGTGTCCTCAGAGAAATTACATCAGAAATCAGGGATCTGTGTTGGTTTCCTGGACTGCAAAGATGTGTTGACCTTCAGGCCTGGCCATGCAAGGTCACCTTGTGTGATCATTTGGACATGATACATCTCTGTGCCTTGAGGGAAGGCCTCTTCAGTCTCTACAACTACCTGAAAGGTCATGTAGAGAGGGTGGTGCTGGTCTCTTCTCACAGATAATTAGCATCAGAACAAGAGGGAATGGCTTCAAGCTGCAACAGGGAAGGTTTAGACTGGATATTGGGAAAAGAATTTTCACAGAAGGAGTGGTTAGAGACTGGAACAGGCTGCCCAGGGAGGTGGTGGAGTCACCATCCCTGGATGTGTTTAAGGGATGTTTGGATGTGGTGTTGGTGGATACGGTTTAATGGGGAAAACTTTGTACAGTAGGGATGATGGTTGGACTTGGTGATCCCAAGGGGCTTTTCCAACCTGAATAGGTCTATGATTTTCCAACAAAAACATTTCTATGATTCTGAGGTGTAGTGGTAGACTTGGCAGTACTGTGTTAATGGTTGGATTTGATGATCTTATAAGTATTTTCCAACCAAAAGGATTCTATGATTCTACCTGGCTTCTGTCCCAATTTGCACCCAGGATGGCTGGGTTTTTGTGGTCACTGCACTGGTGAATGCAGCAATATTTGGTCAATGCTGCACAAAGTCAGCAGCCTCAGTCAGTCCAACGATCAACTGGTGCAGGCTCCTTTCAACATGCTCTTTCACAACATCACCTCTCTACTACCAACAAGGGTACAAGTGCAGTTGTGTGCCATGCTTGTCTTTCTGCATCCATGTCAGGAGGCATCATCTGTCACACCGACTGCAACAACCTAGCTCAAACTTGCTTTCCTGAGCTTTTCATCTTCCTCATACTTCTACTGTGGTGGCTGGAGGCCCAGGCTGGAAAAGCCAGCAGAGTGCTTCAGACAAACCTATTTGCCAGGATGCTGAGGCTTTTTGAGAAATTCTCCACCAGAACTCCAGTCCAACACCACATGATCCTGGCTGGCATGTCCTAAGGTATTTCTCTGAGGAGCTCTATTCAAGGTGTCTATTTCCAGTATCTTAACTTTTCACAGCACATGTTTTTGTTTTATAACCAAGCTGGAAAGAGAGGGCATCTTTTTAGTGTAAAGGTCACAAGTCTAAGTTTTATTTTATGCTATTCCTTTGTTGAGATTTTATTTAGTGAAAGCCCTTGCCTAGCTGTATATAGGAAAGAAAGAACCAAGGCAGTAAAATTACAGCACACGTTGCCAAATGACTCTTAATTAGGAAGTAAGTGTTTTTTCCATTCCTGTAACCTCTGGCATTCAGGGCTGGTGAGCAGCCAAGGAAAAGTGGCATATGGAGAAGAAGAATGTAGCATTCACGAGAGGTAAGATCAAGTGTCCAGTCAAAACAAGTCAAAATGATAAGGTTAGCAGATGCCATTCCTGTCCCCCCGCCTGCCTACCCCTCCCCACGCCTGCCCACATGGGGAAGCAGCACACTCTGGAGAGGAAGAGCCATAAGCTATTCATAAACAACACAGGCCTGAGTTCAGCATATTAACAAGTGTTCAGTCAGATAATTGCCCTTAATTATTAATTCTTTTTCATGATCATCTTAGGTGGCAACGGAGCAGAAAAAGCAAATGGTTTGGCTTTCACAGTCTGCCTCTGCTGCTCAGCACCGGGCTTGGGCACCTCGTGACTCAGCTCTTCTGTGCTTGCTGAAGACTGACAGAAATGACAAAACAGCTGGTTTTGTAAAAATTGTTTACCTTCTTCTAACTTTTCTAGTCCCTTCTTTTAATGCATAATCAGGTCTGCTACGGCCAAGAGATGCAAGTCTTTGAACAGCCCCTAGGATCTGTTAGGCTGGGTTTTACTGCAGCTTCCCCGATAAATTGCAATCTGCTTTTTTGTTTTAATTTTAACTTATACCAGCCCAACGACTTCATAAATTTCTGCAGCTCTAAGAAATAAGCTGCAGATTAGCTTTAAACAAATGTTTCTTCAGTGCCTTGTGTACAATAGCTTAGCAGCAGGTGAATATGCATGAGGGTTATCATTAAAGTAATTTAAATGCCTGGAAAGAGCCACCTTCTTAGAGGTAGGTGGGACTCGCTGTCTTCTGTTTGCCAAGAGTCATATACACCTGGATTTTTTGTTCTCTGAGGACTTTCACCCTTGCTTTATCTTTGCTACTTGAGTGCTGAACCCACCTCAACCCTCTCAGGCATAGCTACTTTCTTGGCTTCCCTCTGACACCAAAACTGGCTCCCCCTCCGAGTCCCACCTGTTTGCTGCAGCGTTGGCTGTTTCTGGGTTTTATACCATGGTAATCACCGTAGTACCTGAAATAGGCTATAAGGGCTGTAATTAACGCCTGTCCTGGGCTAGATGTTTTCCTGGGTGAGGGTTTTGGGGGAAATTTGGCCACCTGAGTGCATGGGTGTCTCCTGCCAGCATGGGCATGCTGGGAGGGCAGCCACCCAGATGGCCTTAGCAGGGTCTGCTGAAGGTGTTTCAAACAAAACTGCAGCACAGAAGCATTTTTGTTGGGATGTTTTATTCTGTACAGGATGCTCAGAGATATCTAGTTATATTTTGCTAGTTTTTTCCAAGCACATGAGTGGAAAATTTCTTTTTTTTTTTTCCTCTAGTTTTTAGCCTTTCCTCCAGTGCCTTTGCCTTTTACTTAGTTTTGACTGCAGCATCCTAAACATACCAACACTACTTCATACTAATGTTTCCCTAGTAAAAAGTGATGTTTTCTAAACTTTAGCAGTGTTGGTCTTCATAATTTTGCTGAAGCCTGAGGTTGCCTTAAGTTTTGAATACATGATGCAAATCCTGACTCATGGAGTTCTATGGGTTTAATCAGAAGATCTCCAGTTTGTGTGAGGAATTTGTTGTTCAGTTTAGACCCTGATTCTACAAAGCCAACTATTTGTATTTAAATCTAAGTGTGTGACTCCTGATGCTGTGTTGATACCTTACAGAGGGAAATGTGCATGTTTATAGGGTTGAGGTGTTGAGATGCTTTTCCTCACTAATAAACACAGCTTTATTTTTTACAAGGAGGGAAGATGAAGGCAGGGAGCCCTGGCTGTGCTGCTGGTTGCTGGATGCTGCTGTCTCCCTTGTGCAGCCCCTGAAGCCAGGGAGGGACCCAGACCACCAGCAAGAGCTGCTGCTAGAATGAAAATCACCTCCCAAAGCCAATAGGATGGGTGACTAGGCTCTGAGGAAGAGGAGAATTAATTAACAAGCCAGCATAAATTAGGTAAGTGGATGAGAGAGGGCTTGCTGTATTTAGGATAATTTATAACCAACTGTATAAATGATCTCTTTGTGACAGGAGTCACTCCTTATTCTGTTTGAGAAGTTGAACCCACTCTCGTTCCCTCTCCAGATGTTTCTGTAACTCACAGTATAACATACAAATAGGTGTATTAGAAATAATTTTGGGAGTTATGGTATTGTGTCTGTATATTACAGTAAAATAAATGCAGAGAACTGTTTCAGAGGAAGCATAAAATAAGCAAGTGGATTTCCTCCATTCCTTGCTCTTCTTAGATGTGTATAATTTTAAATTTCATTGCAGAGAAAATGGCTTTATGTTGATGGTGGTGGTTTAGCCTTAATGGCAGCAGGACATGATCCTTGCAGGAGGCTTCTTCTAACTTTTCCTGGTGGTTCAAATTTTATTTGCCATGCTTTGCATTTCTTTTTTTTTAATTATTATTATTATTTTAATTTTTGGTTTTCCCCCTCTTTTATCCAAAAGAGATTTTGCATTTTACAGCAGCAGCCATCTGACAAAACGAAGTACCCGGCGCATCGAAGACGCAGGTTGTCCCTTCAGCTTTAAAAATCAAGCAAAGTTCTTTAATTTCTTCCCTCTCTTCCTCATCTGCTGAGCTGAGATCAAACACTCCTGTTTTATGAGTGACAGAACAAGCTGCATGCCTGTCTCGCAGCATCCCAGCTGTACAGTCTGAATCAAGGGTTTCAGAGGCTATTTAATTATGTCAGTGCTCAGCGCATTTAAAAATGCTCCAGATGTGCTCTTGCAATGAGATTGCTTGCAGAATCAGCTTTAAATTATGGTTCTTTCTGGAAGCCAAATGCTTCTAGCGGTATAACTCCCCTCAGTGAAAATAATTTTCATAAGCCAGGAAGAAAATAGTGGATTTTATGGCCCAGTTGAATGACAATATTTTGAATTTTTTCATCCAAGCGGATATTCACACTGAGCTCTCGTGTAGACCTGCCACTGTTGGTAGTACAGTGCCCCAAAAGTATGAAAGATAAAGGACACCACAATGTCCTGGAGTTTGTATTTGAGTAAATTTAGTTAGCAACAAAATTGTATTTTCCTGGGCTTGAGCATTTCATAAAGTTGAGGTACATAAAATATTGGATTAATCTAAACTGTGATCAGAGGAGAATCACAGAATGACAGAATTACCTTGGTTGGAAAAGACTTTCAAGATCGAGTCCAGCTGTTTGATCTGCCCCAGCTAGTAGAAGTGGCTGGTGAGGATGTATTTTGACAGGCACGTCTTGAAGCCAGCCAGCCAGCCATGGAGAAGACCCAGGAAAATGGAGGAGGGGGGAGCCTTCTGGGGGAGGCTGAACTTTAACCTTTACATTTTCTGGCCTCTTTAGTGCCTTTCACTGACTTGGTCGTATTTTGACCCAGGCCATGTGGGGCTTGTCCTCTGGTTTTGTTGAAAGAAAATTGCTGCCACATGTCTTAGTGCAGCTGGGGATGTTCCCTGCTCTGATTTTGTGTCTGCTGATGGAGGAGCTGATCTCTGCACTTGCTGCAGCAGCTTCAGGCAAAAGAGGCTAAAAGGTAAAGGGGATCATGGTCATGTCTATCATCACCTCTCACATGGGGATGGTGAAGAGTGAAAGTGGTATCTTGAACTTTAAGAACTGCCAGAGAAGGGCTCGACCTTTGCTTGACAGAGTGAGATACAAGGGCCTAAAGTTTGGGGAATGCAGAATAAGTGGTTGCTAAATAAAATTGTTGTTGTTGTTTTTAAAGGCAAACACTAAATGCAATCATGTGGCTGGTTTGGGGCACAGCACAACTCCCAGATTTAATTAGCTATTTTGCAAGCTATAGATGGGACAAAAAAAGAGAAAAACAATGTTTGTATGATGTTGCAATTATGATAACTGTATAGATTGAGCTACCTTGAGATTTTCTTCTGATATTTCCTTTCTTCTATCTGGGAAAAGACAGGCTGACAGCTTTTTCCCACTTGCACATTCACTATCTACAGGCTAAAATTGCCCCTGAGCTTCCCTTTTGTACTGGCAAGTATATCTGTGGTCTCAAGTTTTCAAGGGAAGTGTTGGAATATGAGTTTAGGTAAAGGTCCCTGTGCCCACAGGCTCAGGTAGGAGTAAGACCACATGAAACAGAAACAGTTGAGAATTTCCTTGGTGTGGCTGAAAATCTGAGTCTGTCATTTCTGTGAGGGCTTGTAATTCCGATGTGTGACTTAAGTTGCTCAACCAGTCTTTTTGAAATTGCTTAAACTCAGAAACTCAGTTGCTTACTTAAAGCACAAAACTGACAATGTCAGCTCTGAGGAACAGAGGGAGATGCAAGCTGGAGTTTTGCTGGGAAAAAATTCTCTGGTGAAAAAGTTTTGTATGTCAAGCTTTAGCTTAAAGCAAGTGCTAAGGCCATTTATGGCCCTGTGGAAAACGTCCCTTAAAATGCCAGTGTTTGCAAACTGACTTTCAAAAGTGTTTAGGATTGGCCCTGAGAGTTTTATTGTTACCACCAGTGGGAATACATTTAGGCCAGTGCAGAGAGCCCATATGGACCCAAATTGACTCCAGTGGTTTCTGCACAGGAAGAATGGTAGTTTAGACAGATGATAAACTGGCTGCAGTTGGGGCTGTTACAGTAATATGTTGCTTTTAGACACTTCTCAGATCTTTTTGGCACAAACACTGTTTAAAGTATTGCAGAGCATAAAATAGGCTCTAATTGAGAGTGCTCTCTAAAAATGCAGTCCCTATAATAAATGACTACTGGAAGAATAAAGATGTTTAAAATTATTCAAAGCATCTTTGCTTATGAGAGATGACTCTGTGAATTGATGTTATAAAATAAGTGATATAAAATCTACTGCAGATAAATTGTAGCAACTTATGGCACAATATTTTTTGATTCTTTAAGTGCCATGAAAGCATCGTAAGTATAAATAGGCTTAGGATTTTCCTCGATGATTCTTGATGTTTGAATAATCTGCTTTAGTGGGTCCCAGCTATTTCTGAAGTGTGCTGGGCACAAACACATGTAGCTCCAATGACTTTTGTTCTGCATCTGACAGTGTCCATGGATTTTTCAGCCTGTTTTCCTGTTTGAATAATTCAATCTGATGGTGTAAACACCAGTTATTCCTGTGTGTCACTGCAGCAGAAATTTTCACATTTCAGAGACTCCCACTGTGATAACTGTGTGATAACAAAAAATGAAATATTCCCAATGGGAAGAAGCAAAACTTCTGTTAACTCAATTTTACAAATACCCATCTCCTGAAGCCATCTAAATCATGCACTGAAGGGACAGACCTCCAAGTCCACGGCAAATATAAGGGAAATTAAACTTACTCACTCACGTTGTAGTCTTTTATAACAAGGCCTTTATTTTTCCCAAGACAACTTTAAAATCAGAAGTGATAACACAATGTGAAATGCAACATGCCATTTGGAATGCTAATTACTGAAAGACTTACTTCCATGTTTAACTTACAAGACTTAGTCTCTGACTCTGCAAAACTGGCTGGCTCTTCCCATGGGTTGCTGCTTGGATGCGTCTAGGTCCATCAGTTGGAGAGTTAGCAGCTTCCCTGCCTGTGTAGCACATACTAAATAAGTTGGAATTTCCCCAGGTGAAGAAGCTTTACATGGGAACTTGTTTAAATCAGGCCCCTTAAGCTGCTCCTTCATTCTCTGCATCCCACCAGCAGCTGAAGTGAAGTGATCTCAATAAAAGGAAAATAAGGATCAGTCAATGAGATGAAGCAAAACTGTTGTTGATTATTGAATATCTTCAGCCCTAAAGGCTATGATGAGTGTTAGAGCTTGGCTCCTGCAACCCCAGTCAATGGGGACAGGTGCATGTCTGTCCCCAGCACCCAAACCCAGGGCAGCAGTGGGCCTTGTGCCACCAGAGCATCTTGACAACAATGCTCTTTTCTAAGAGTTCATGAATTTAAAGCCATTGCCTTATATATAAGTGTATATATATATAAGTATGTTGACACAAATCCATGCGTAGAGAGGTTTATGACCTGCCTAAGGGTCTGAAGAAGGCAAACATAACCATATAACACCTAAAACCCACACGGGTGGCACAGGGCAGGAGGATTTCGCTGCTCTTTTTGAGTGGTACCTGACCTCTTTGGAGCTGCATCCCTTTCCCTTCAGTGGGGTGAACTTGTGAGTGTTTCATGCCCTGAAAAGCAGAGCAGAGAGTTGGACCATCCCCTGCAGAGGGACGGTGCTGCTGGAGGGAAGAGATTTGAAATCCATTTCTTTCTCTTACAGAGCTGTGGTGTGAACAGTGAGCCACCAGGCTTGACATATACAGGTCCTGTTCCTTCGGGTCTTTCCACCATCTCCCCAAATGCCTTTTTACACCCAGTTTCACTAGGGAGCATGGTCTGGTACAGAAGAGCTGTGTCCCATCTGAGCTGGGGCTGGGCTGTGCCCATGAGAGGGGCAGAAGGAAATGCTCCTCTGGGCTTCCACTGGTCCCTTCCTCCACAGGAGACAACCCTACACAGCCATGCTCCAAATATTTTCCATTTAGCACTGGTAAATTTTGTTAGTAGGTGCTAACAGAGATTTGGTACAAAGGGTATTCCAAGTGTTGCCTTGCATCTCTAACAGGCACCAGATTATTTTCTTCTCTGCCTACCAGTGTCCTAAAGCCCAGGAGAGGCTGTGCCTGCTTGCAGAGCATCAAACACATCCAGGAATAAGGAATGTCATTGGTCACACTGGTGCCCAGTAAACAAACCAAAATATAATAGAAATGAAACCTCTGTGTAATATCTCCATAGAAGACGAGAGAGAAGCTCAATGTCAGTGAAGATAAGAAAGTAAACACACTTTTCCAGCTTCAAAGACAGTGTAACTAATGTTACAGGGACATTAATTACATGGAAAAAATTAAAATGCTAAAATTGCACTTGACAGAATCCTTTTAAACTAATATAGTGTTAGAGTCTGGTAATGGTTTCTGGCTTAAATAAGTTTCCATAGTTTTCTCTTTATTTAAGTCTTAAACTCTCCAAATTAAATGCAATTGGAAAATCAGTTATCTTGTTTTGCTTTATGCTCTTGCTAACTCAGCATCATTATATGATCTTGTTTTCCACTCTCAAAGTTTTCCCTCTTTGTTTTTGCCTCGAAGTTTTGTTAAAGCAGAGCAGAAAATATTATTTCTGCATTAAAGTGTTTTTTAATTTCCCTTCTGTTCAAAGGGCCAACCTCCTTTGTGCTCCCAGTATTTATAAGCTACAACAGAATTATTTTAGGGGTGAGCCATCAGATGTGAGGGGTGTGATGTTCTTGGGCAACATTCCCTGTTGCTGCTGAACCTCAGATGTTCGTAGAGGTGCTGCTGAAAGATTGCTTCAAGGTTGGTGTTCTGGGCTGCCTCTGCACTCCTGGAGCTAAGCAGGAGTCAGGGCTGGATGTCAGCAGAGCAGGAGACCAGGCTGGGCAACACCACTGCATATGGTGTCCTGCTTTGGACCAAGATCACCAGGCCATGAAAGGAGGAAACCTCTGCATCTAGCCTGGGATCACAGTTGTCCTCCCCCCCCAGCTCCATCCAGGGCACAGGGAAGGTGAAATCACATCCTGTTGTATCATTTTCCCCAGCACTAGCTGAATATTTTTTAATTGATAAAATCACTTTTAATGCTGAGACTTCAAGCCTCAAGAGTAAGGAGTCTAAAACCACTTTGGGATAGGGACCATGGGGAAAATCATGTTCTGCTGAAGCCTGTAACAGGTTGAGGATGTTTGTCTGGTGTATCTGGACAGTCCTTTGTCTCATACTGACATTTGTTTTTGGGGGATATATACTAATCGTATGTATATACCTATTAGTGCTTAACAAGCAAAGGAAGGCAGTATCTCAGTAGAGTATTGATTGGTCTTCTGACCCTCAGTTAATCTCTTGTTAGCTCAGAATAATATTGGTCACTTAAACTGCTGGGGACCTTTTATTTTTCCATGTTTTATTTTTCTATGTTTTGAAGCCTTGTCAGAGTACAAATCAAGAGAGATGCTAATCCAAGAGAAACTCTTTATATAGGTGTATGGAAGGGAAAAATATGTTTATTTATACTACCTGGTATAATCAGCAGGTATAGGAAAAGCCCAAGACTGTTTGGTACCCGAACTTGGATTTCTGGATGCAAATATTAGTCCAAAAGCTGCAAAGGTTTTCAGACCATCTGGCAGTGTTTGCTCAGCAAGAGTCAGCATTGGTCATTGCAAAATCTTGCTCTCATTTTAGCAGCCTGAGAATAACCACTTTAGCTCAGCCCTGGTGCAGTCCTTAGCCTGAAAAGGTTATGTTCAAACTGCTCCACTAAAGAAAAGCCACATTTAAGTGGGATTCTTTGCTCCTGGGAACTCTCCCTCAGCACGAGAGGGGAAATCTCTCTGCAGAGAAGTACTTTCTCCAGCACGAGGCAGGGCAGGTTGCAGGGGGGCTCATGGCTGACCCCAGGAGGGCAGCAGGGCTGAGCTGGGGCCACCCCAGGGGGTCTCAGAAGGGTTTCCTGGGGTAGCCTTGGCTGTTCCAGGGATGCTGAAAAGGGAATGTGCTCGGTATAATTAAGGTAGTTTCCTCCTTTCAGCTCAAAGGATAAGATATAATGTTAATGTAGCTGGGGTGGGGAAAAGCAGAGCTGCCTTGGTGGTGATTTTCTTAGCTGACCTTTAGTTTTACTGGTGATTTTGCTGATGCTTTTCCTTTTTCAAGAAAAAAAATAAATCTGTGAAGCTTACTTTAACAGGCTGAAAATTTTCCCACTTTTTTTCTAAGGGTTTGCTCGATGAAGGGCTCTCTGTGCCCCTCCTAAGTCACCTTCCTAATTGAAAAGGTCCCACATCATCTCATCACGTTCATTTGACAAACGAGGGGCTATCCAAGAGCTGCTCCCTGGTCGTGGGCAGTGTCCACCACTTCTACTCAGCACGGTTGACTCCAGGACAAAATTAAAATGCTCTTGTTGTTTTGGGCAGTATATTCTGGAAATCAAACCTCACGAAGGAAGGAGCAGCTGTAATGAAGTGATATACTGTTGGTCTCGGGGCTAGTGTGGTTAAGGAGAAGCTATAGCTCTTCCTAACAAGGAAAAAAGCAATTTCTTAGACTTGAACTTTGCAATAATGAAATGTGGAACTCTGTCAGTATCGCTGCTGTAGCTAAGGGCCATCTGCTGCTGCTGGATCAAAATGTCCTCGGTCTCCAAAGAAATTCACAGAAAGGCCAAGAACAGTTTTGTAGTTTTAGAAGCTGTGGAGCATCTCTGAGTTACTCAGAATCAGCTGCAATACCTCGAGCCTTAAATCCACTTCTTTTTTTCTTCTTTTTTCTTTCTTTTCAGAAAAAGCAGAAAGCACCAAGCACGGGAAGTGGAATAGTAGAAACAGAAAAGGAGTTTAATTACATTCTGTATTTGTGGAAGCAGCATCATGAAATGTGTAGTCCTGTGTATAATGCAGCAAACAGCATGTATGTACCATTTAAAAAAGGATTTTGCAGAGCTTCTTGTGCAAAACCTGGATTCAAATAAGAGTATCACCATTTCCAAATATCCTTTTTACATCAGACTCAACAGTATTTAAGTATGGTTTTTGTGTATTCACTCTGATATGGCTGCTAAGGGGAGTATAGAAGAATAATTAGAGATAAGCCACTTTTCAATTAACTGCTACCTGCTGCTACCCACTGGTGGACATAAATTACTGGCAGATAAATTTATCCTGATATTACTTGAGAACCTTTGGACATCATGTGCTTGACCTAAATTTTTAATGACATTATGAAACCCTAGTTAAATGTAAAAATAATGTTTTTGGAGCACGGTCCTTCATTAAAGTTCCTTGGGCTGTATTTTTCTTATATTCAGCTCAGCATGTGAATGTTTTTCTGTTCTTTTGCTTTAGCTACAGAAACTTGCTTTCTAAACCTTAGTATGGACACACTGACATAACCCATTAGAAGCTACATTGGAGAATGGGATGAAATGGAGAAAAGACTCTAGAGAATCTGGTCAAAGGAAATTATGACCGAGTTTTTCACAAAAATAACAACGATTGTTCAGGGGCCTGTGACTTAATACAGTCCAAGTCTTTGCTTCTGATGCATCATTTCTTGAGCCTCTCATGATCCTGAAATACAGGATGTACAATGTTTCCAGTGAAAACATGGAGAGATTTCAAATTATCCATTGGAAATTATTATTATTATTGTTAAACTCAAATCTGAACTCAGTCTGATCCAAACAATCCAAATGAATACAGAAAGAGGTTTTATTCTTAAACATAACCAAGTTTTCTACTCTGTAAAGTGTCCAATAAAGAAATAGAATATAATATTCAGCAGTTAGAAACTAATTACCAAGATTGTGTGCTTCAGTGAAAATTTCCTTCTTTTTATAGTAGGAGTGAAGCTTGCACCTTAATCCTACTGAAAGAAAAAAGTATCTTTTCACACCTACAACAACTGCAGCAATGAGACTTTTTTCTATACAGAAGTGAATGTATTTGGGCTACTAGACACACTCCCAGATACTTACAGCAACGCCATTAGCAAATGAGTATGTCCATAGGGCCAGAGTTATGGATCCAGCTGTGGAGTAGGCTACCTGCTCCACCTGCCATGGTTAGACCTGTATGTAATGTAGAGCCAGGAGAAGTTTTCCTTAATTTAGTATCCAGTTTCCAACTAGCATCACATACCACTCTTTTCTCTCTAGCAGAAAATGATGATTCATATATCCAATAAGTTCTCATGCCAATCTCCTTTTCTCTTTTTGGGTTTTAGACAGAATTTAATTTGATATGAGGTGCACTTTCAGCAAGTCCTTACAGTCTTACATTGCTTTAAGATGACGCCGTCTTCAAAGACCTCATCAAAACCTTACCTCTCCACTTGAGTAATCATTTTGTTTTGCTTTGGAGAGTCCCCACCACTGGAGATCTTCAAGATGTGAATGGACACTGTGCTACAAAATCCTACCTGGGCTCTGTTTCCCATGACAGGTTGGACCAGATGATCATCCAAGATCCCTTCCAATGTGGGCACTTCAAACGTTCTCAATGTTCAAATATGCGGAAAGTGCTTTTTGTATCATCAGAGTAATTTTAACATAATGAGAATTAGTTTTTAAATTATTAGACATGAAAATAACTTCAGGTTTTTAGGCTTTAGATTTTCATTCTTTTCCCCATCACCACTTTAGAATTTGTTTCAATACAAACTGAGACTCTGAATTCTGACACGACTCCTCCAGAAGTTTGATCAAGAGACCATTTTGCATGAAAGTGGCAGTAAAGCTGGCAACATTGTTAATTAGGAGAGCAACAGAGAGCCAGCCTATTATGGGTACATCTGACCCAATAAATCTAACGGGGGGAAACAAAGGCTGTTTTGAGCTGGGAATAATGATTGCAGGCAGCAGCTCTGTGGGATCAGCCCATGAGCATGCCAGTGTCTACACATTGCCCCTAAGCATACTGCATATCAAAGGGGCTTTGCTAAAAACAAAACCCACCTCCCCCAGTTTTCAGATGAAGACAATTAAGTCCTGGAAGAGAAAAAAACAACCATTTCTCTCATTGCACTTGAAATAGCACATCACTGGGGAGCTACGTGATGGAGGTGGCAGTGTCTGGGAGCAGGTGGGATGGAGTTCAAGCACGTCAGTGAATATTTCCACAGGGTAAGAGATCAGGATTTGTCCAACTGTGTCTAAATACCATGTCCTTCTGAGCCATATGGAAACGCTCAAGGGGAAACATATTATCTGGTCTTTGTCATAAGTGTTGCTAAGGTTTGTTTTTTTCCAAATGCTCCTTGACATTGGTTATCTCAGTGTGATGGCAATGCAATAAGGAAGTATGAAGAAATGAAAACCTAGAAATGGATTTCTAGAGGTTACCTTTAATCTAATATTTTGAACTTGAATTTATTATTTAAAACAAGTCAGCTGATCTGAACAATTTCATTAAAAAAATCAATACCAAATTGAGTTACAGAAGTAAAAAAATACTTTTGAAACTAGTAAGCATCAACTAAAAACAACCACAAATTTCTTTATTATTTCTTCAAATCTGCTTTCAGGATGAGAATCTCTTCTACAGCTGAACTGGAGAAAGATTTTATGGCTGAGTTATAACCCCCTCTTCTTAGAAATAAGACCATAAAAGATGGGATCTCAACAGGCAAAGAAGGAAATTATCATAAGAAACAGACAAGAGGAATTCAGCAGAGCTAATGTAAAGAGAGGGAAATATCTTAGAAATGTTCTGGAAGTGATGATAATCCCACTGATGAAAACATCATTATCCATAGGGTTGATATCAGCTGCATGCATTTTCTCTTCTTCCATGTATGGATTTCTGAATTCCAGTTCCAATTAAGATGCATGTCCATGGAATTTGATGGTGAATCAAAAATAAAAATGCAGTACAATTTTCTAATAAGAAATCCCAGGTGTGCCTTTGCAAATTTTGAGTTCAGATTCACTTTAGATAGTTGCAGGCAGCCAAAACCTTTCTTGTTGTGAGCTTCTCCAAATGCCTTGTAATTCTGCATTAGGTTTTGTGAGAAGCAGCTCTCAGAAAAAAAGTGACTGCACTTCTAGTTCAGTGCATAGTAGGGTCCTGCCATGGTGTTTCAGCTTGTTGTCTTTGGATATCAGCCAGAACCTGCAAGTGTAAAGGTGTGTGAAAAATAAAAAAAATAACCACTTTATCAGACTTTCCTACAGCTTTAAAAAAAAAAATAAATGGGTTTGGGTCAGGGTAAGCTTGAGGGATGGGCAATAACACCTGGAGATTCGTATTTTTCCCATGCAATTGTCCCAACCCAATTTTATGTTGGTGAAAGTTGTCTGATGAAACTGCCCATTTTCCTGTTTGCACTTTGATAAATCGCTTTTATGCAGATAATAAAAACACAGGAAACTTGGCAGATTCTTAACCCCTCCATTATTCATGGACTACTTCGCTCTGTGCTGAAAACAGACTTAAATACAGGAATTGTTCCTTTTTTTCCACTGGGATAAACACTGGACCGAAGCACAGGCAGGTGACTGAGGACAGGGCTGGCTTGGAGCAGAGTCCCTGGAAGGATTGTGTCCTTGGGAAACATCTTCCAAAACCTCTCCAAACTTGCTTTTCCAGCCCTAACAAGAAAGGATTCCCAGGTGACAGATCTCAGAGTAGCGAAAAACGCAAGTGATGCAGAGCTGGCCCAAACGTTTTGCCTTGCACCTCATCTTTTTTTCTAAAGTTTTAATATTTCTTAAATGAGGTTTTTGCTGTGTAAGGTAAAACAGGCCCCAGGCAACTTTAACTTGCGTGACTGGCATTCACCAACCTTGGCAGAAACACAAAGGTCACATTTAACTGTTCACACAGACAAACTATTGAACCAGCTCTGCTTTGAATTAGGAATAACAAGAGGTTTTCTTTACCATCAATTGTGCAGGTTTCTTCCTTTCATCCACTCTTTCCTTCAGAGAATACACTGATTTCCCTTGAAAGGGGTTTCCTTCATAAGACTGAATATAGCTGCTGATTCCTGTCCACCCTTCTTAATGCATCAGGGGAAAGAGCAGCTGCCACTTTGGAGTTTAAATGTGGATTTTACTTAAAAGAATAAAATAAAAGATTTAAAAAGCAATAGATAATGGGAAAATGTATTTATAATCCTGTTGGACATCTTGATATGAAAGAATAATGCTTATTGAATTGCTCCTGAACTTCAATCTGTGAGTATATTAGAATATTAATTTATGTGAAAGTCTAACATTAGTGAACAGAAAGAACAAATACAATGGTTAATTTGAATGTTCAGGTGAATGAAATGGGATTTGTTTCTTTCATAGGTCCAGATGTTATGTACAACCCTAACTGGAATTAAAGGCTGGCCTGGAGCAAGGACAATGGCACTGGGATTTGCCCCAGTCTGCAGGATCCACATTGCTGGCTGAGGACACAGTGTAGCAGGCCTGAATTTCTGACCCTTCTGGCAGGTGGGATTAAAAAGGTGCAGGAACCCAACATGGCTCATGACTACAACAACATTGTGAGCAATGTCCTGTGACCAAAACTCTGAGCAGAGCCATGTGATTTTGCAGATGCAAGGCGGGGAATAGGTGGACAGAAGGGAACTCGTGCCCTATGAATGGAGAAGTTCTGGGGGAAGGACCATGCCATTTTGCTTTGTGGGGGGGAAAAGAAATCTTAATTTCCTGCAACAACCTGCTGCAGTTTTTGTGTGCTGCTAAATGACTGTGCCATTACACCCTTGGCCTCTGTCAGCATGGCAGATCTCCAGGCATGGGAACCATCACGGACATGGTCCCTTTTGGGGTGTTCTTGGATGCCGAGAAGTGGCTGGAGGTTCATCAGTGCTGAGAGTATGACAGCTCTGCAGGAGCACTTGTAATTTAGTTTTATCTTCAAGTAGGCAGATAATGTTATCTGCTGCTTTTTTCCTTTATTCTCAAGGAGAGCCGAGTGGTTATGAACAGAGTTTATTACTGTCAATAAGCTCATGGAAGGCTGGAAGGAGAAGTTATTACCTTTTTAATCAGCATTTTCTTTATGCAAAACAAATGCTTGAATGAAGAAGCAGCTAGATTCTGAGCCACAGCTCTGTGCTAAAGTGGCTGAAGTCTGATATATTTTTTTTTTTACCTTATTTTAACCTCCAAGAGGCTTTATGCTGATGATTGCTGAGTATAAACTGCAGCGAGAGTTTTGGGTGGCACAAACTTCCCGAGCAGTGATAAGCCATCAGGTCTGTGACAGCATCTTAAAAGGCAACAGGATAGACAATGTTCTTTATTACCTAATCAAAATATTCAGGAAAGGTTTTACATTTTGCAAGGCTGCTTTGCCAAAAGCTTCCTCGAGCTGCACGTGCTGCTGCTTTGTCTTGCTTTTATGCCTTATTGAATTCCATTAAAAGACAAACAAATCTCGCCGTCGTTAGGCACCTCGCTGACAACACCTGTCAGTCTGTCACTCTGACTCAGAGTCTGGTACATGGAGCTTCAGGCTGGCAGAATCAGGAGGAAAATAGAAAGAAACATATCTGGGGCACCTGTTCTCAGCCCAGGAGTGATGGGATTATTATTACCAAAAATGAACTCAAAGTGCTGCTTTAAGGACGTGGGTAACAAGTGCTGCTGCACACTAATCAGTGCTGTTCAGCATGTTGGTGGATTTTCAAACATTTTCCTGATTTTTCATTGGAAGGAACTATCCTCGTTGGAAATATTCCATTTCCTTGGAAATACACACACACAGCCACCTGAACAAACCCACTGAAAACGTCCCTTCTTCAGCAATTAATTGCCATTAACATAACTCGTGTTTGTGACCTTGCAAAGTGAGTAACAAGTACTCCTTTAATCCCTAGAGAATTCATTTGCTTTAGGAAGACTGTTAAAAGGATTAAGGATTAAATGTAATACTTTTTTTTTTTTCCTCAAGATGTAAAATTTTATTATTCTACTGGGTATGTACACAGAGAGTAAACATATTTTCTACAGAGGTAAAAGATTAAATAGTCTCAAAGCAAACACTACAGATACTTCTTGAAAAAGCTACCGTAGCTGAAAGTCTGTGGTTTTGTTTGGTCTTTTCACAGACATTATTCCAACATTTATTACTTGGTGACTTGCATATTCAATGAACCCAGTGCAAAAACAATTGGCAGTTTTGTCTTCATTGCTGTTTGAAATCTTTCCTTGGTTTCAGTCTAATTTCATTCAGGTTCCAGGGAAAGAAAATAGACGAGATCTCCAGTAAGTTTGTATTTCCTTAATGAAATGCTCTTGCCCAGACCTGCAGCTCCTGGAAGGCACTGGGGAAGGGCATGTCAGTGGGGATATGTATGGAAATGGGGGGAGTTCCAGGTCCTTCTGACCTTACTGTTGGGAAAACAGAGAATTCCTCTATAGTTTATGAAGTCTATAAATACAGATAAGTAAAATTACAGGCATATTCTTTACATACATACAGAGGGAAAGAAGTATGTAGAATAGGGAGATAGAGCAAAGAAATCACATCTGAGCAGAGCACATCGTAGATGCCCAATTTTCTTATATGAGAATTTCAACTTCTGTTTAATTTTACTTTCTGCTGATTTTTTGTTCTGGATTAATGACTACTGGTCCTTACATGCATTTTTTAGAACCATAACATAGCTGTTATCCAATAAGTTTTCAATTAAGTCTGAAGGAATCAGTGCAGATTGAAGCCACATAGTATTTTGTGGTCTAAAACACTCCTAACTTGAGCCACGTTCACCAAAGTTGCAGTAGAAGATTTTACATTATGCCCATCAATATGTTTGCATCCTGACTCCTAGATACAGCATGTTGTCCAGGACTTGCTTGGCTCAACTGAGCCATCAAGAAATAAGCTAGCAAAGATTAAAAAAAAAATAGCTACCACAGTAGCTCTGGAACAGAAAATAACAAACCCTTCTGTAGACAGTATAAATTCTGCAACAAACTCTGAAGACTTTAATATTTAATCTCATCCATTCCCATGTCAATGCACAAGCTATTGTACACTGTTCCCCTTGTTGCATCCAGACAATGGGACCTCTTTTGTTTTTTCCAGACTATTTCATATTATTGTCATTTCTCTCCTGTTCAGTCTGAATTTCCTTCATTCAATTGATTTTTCATCTTGCCATTCTGTGGCACTGCTGGGCTCAGTGCTATGGTGAGTCCTTTACCCTCCACTGGGTGTTTGTGTCTGTCTAGGTGGCTCTCAAGCTCCTTCTGTGCCCTGTGTGAGTCCATGGAGAGTCACAGCATCTGTGTTTAAGAGCTTGGCTAATAAATACGAGCTGAATTCCTCAGATGTGGAAAAAGAGCAGTAAAAACTCTTGTGTTTTGATAATCAGCTTCCAGTCTGATTGTTTATTCCCCAGCTCCCTTGTATTCCCCAGGCATTGCTCCCTGAGTGAGTTGCTAGTTTTAAAGGGATATTGTTGCTGACCTGAGGTGGAGTTGGATGCAGCTCTTCAGTGCTGCTGCTTTACAAGAAAGGTGCCTTTGTGTCTAAAGGCAAATATCGACACTACATGGCTCTTTCAGTGGAGTTTCTCCTGTTGATTTTGTACTGCTGGGAGTAGAATGCCTGATCTGAGGAGGGAATAAATGCTTGTTGAGGTCACAAAAGAGAAGCTGTGTCTGGAAGCTTGGGAAACCTATGGAGAAATACCCCTGATGGAAACCCAAGCAAGGCAGAGGGAGCCTTTCTGTTTATTCCAGTAGGTTTTGTCCCAAGCCCTGTGTGAGATGCTGAGATGTGGCACTGGGCTTGGTGCAAGCACTCTGCTGCCCGTAGCTGCAGGTTGAGGGCTACAAAAAGGCAAAGTAGAAGCAAAACTGGGACTGGCTGCACAAGGGGAGGGACTCTAGGTGACTCAGCTTGATGGACAGATTTTGCACCCCTCAAAAAATGGTCCTACCCCAGAATATCTAAGGTTTTCAGGAGACCTTATGACTTTATGAGACCATATGTAGTATACACTTTTTCCATATTTTTTTCATATGTGTTAATTTTATTTTTCCATAAATCTTAAACTTAAAAAAATATTAATAGGTTTTAATGTGAAAGGGGACCGTTAATATCTTCTAATCTCCTATCATGAATAACACATGCTGAAGAAGATAATGCAGTGATTTACAGAAGTCACACAAGGTAAGCACCAAGAATTTATTTTGTGAGCAGTTCACGCTTATAAAATGTGCAGCTGTATTTATTATTAAATGGCTTTGCTGGCATTTCGATATGCAATTCATTCAGCGTTAGAAGACCCGAAGCATTTCCATGGCTGGTGTTTTGATGAGTATGGGAGGTGAAAAGCTCCCCTGAAGTGCAGGAAGTGAACACAAGATGGCACTTGGATCCCATGGAGGGAGCAGCAGCCCAGCCTGGTGACAGTCCCTGCACCACAGCAACACTTGCTGTTTTTGCTGAAAAAGAGAAGCCATATGAAGATAAGAGGCCCAAAGACATGTTTTTGGCACCATGTGTCTCTCTGCTGGAGGCCGGGAAGCTGTTTGGTGGAGTGTTCACTTGTTGCTGCTGCCCATAACGAGGATCTGCGTGTCGGTTGTTGGGAACATGGGATTTATTGTGATCAGTGTTACCTCTTTAGTGCCTGGTAAGACATTCCGGGTGTAATTAACTTCTCTCTCCTTTGGGAGCTGCCATGTGTACCTTTGGTGCAGGGTTTCCTCTTTGATCCTAAGGGAATCTGTTCTTTCTTCATTTACACGCAGCACAATATTTTGGAATATTTCAGGCTTACTATGGGCTTTCTGGCTGGGGCCCTGCTGGGGCTGGTGAGGTCTTGGTTTCTAGGGCAGAAGCCCAGCATCCATCTGCCAGGATATCTCCCTTACAGACTTTTCTGGGGGAAACATTTCCACATACACAGTTTGTGGTATTTTTCACCAGCTTTTGATGTGCTTGAAGTTTGGTCACCAAAGGATCAAGTGTTGTGTAGGCAGCAGAATGGCTGCTTTATCCCTCCCCGTGCAGCCCTGCTCTCCAGAAATGAGAAGTTTCTGACATTCAACTGTGTTTTCCTGGTGTGTGTGTGGAGGTTTTTACCTCCAGTCACCCTTCCTGCCACACACAACCTGGCCTCCCTCTCCCCACCATCTCCCTTCTCTCCTGGAGGTTCCCATCACCTTGCCATGACCATTTTACCCCTACAGAAATTACTCTATTCCACAAAACCTCTAGCCTTTCAGTAGAAATATCTAATGAATGCCATAAATCTAAATAATTCTAGCATTCCTGCAAAATTATGTGGAAGTGTTCAAGGCCAAGTTGGATGGGGCTTGGAGAAACCTGGTTTGGTGGAAATTGGAACTAGGTGATCCTTAAGGTCCCTTCCAACACAAACCATCCTCTGATTCTATGATTTTGCCACTAATGTGTATTATTAACATATTAGCTTGTTCCAATTAATATTGTTTATATCACAACCCTGATCCCATTCCGGGGTTGGGGAAGTTCAGCAAAATTAGCTCCATGTGTTTATTCACAGAGATATTGGTGGGAAGGAGCAGGTCTCCCTCTCGTCCTGCTTGAAGGACTTCATACAAAGCTACAAAACTTGTGTGAGCTGGAAACAAAACCTGCTTGGAAAAAGAAATACATCTTTAGGATATTTTTTTAAAAGTAAATTCAAAATCTCCCAACTTGAGAAAAACATGGTAGGACCCACCTCTTGTGCTGTGGGAAGGATTCTTGGTAAGTTCACATGAAAAAAAACCACAATTTCCTGCAAAATCTAGGATAAAAATGCCAAACATTTACCCCCACCCACTTTAAATAGATCAGGCTTTGAATAATAAAGTAATAATTTCAATCTCAAAAAATTTAGCCCCAAAAAGGAGAGAAAGGAATGGTAGTGATTTCACATTAGCACTGAGGTTTGAGATGCTCATCCATTACAACAAAAAGCACATAAAGTTATGATAAATGCAACCTTAAAAATAGAAACACCAGCATCAACAATTGCTGTGCAACTGTTACTCCCTCAAAGATCTGCTTGTGCTGTAAATTTGATTGTGCTGTAACTTTCCAACAATTATGAAAACATTTATGCATTTTTATTAGGGCTTGTAAATTATGCAGAGCTTTTAGTGTCGAGTTATATATGAGAGAGAGGGAAGCAGAAACATATGGTAGAGATCTTCAAAGTTCTCAACAAAGGAGAAAGTAATGATTATCCTTCACTTAATTACTGCCATGTTTAATAGCTTATTATTTTTCTGCAAAGATGTAGCTTGCTCTCAGGGAAGGAGACAGGGATCATCCATGGCTGGAGAACCTTTTCTGGTCTCTTAGGAAAACAACCCTGCAGCTCAGGGTATAAAGATTACTAATAAAGAGGTGTCTTCTCAGCACATTACTGCCAAAAAGCAAGAGGAGAAGACCCACAGGTGGAGCAAACTCCCCTGGCTTCAGCAGTCACTGCTGGGAGAAATGAAATCCCTGATGATGGGACAGCATTTATTCACCCCTTTGTAGTTGGATAGATCCAGAACATGCCATAAATTAGAAAGGATTTTCTGTCGATTTTACACCAAAATTAGACAGGAATTGATCCTCTGTCTACTATAAACCTGTTGTTCTGTGGCATAGCCTTAAAACTGGGGGCTGCAGTCTTTTTCTTCTCTGATTTGGTGACCTTGGACGCTGGTCTGGCTGTTAGTCTAGATCAGTCTCTCAATCAAGCAGAATGATGAGGAAATCAAATGAAGAAGGGGGAAAGTCACTAAATATTCATTGTGCATGAAACCACCTTCAGCCTGTCAAGAGGAATAATTGCAAAATGATGCAGTAACACCTGACTTGCTGAGCTCTGTGTCAGCTCTAACTGGGCAGTAAATAATATACTGAATTTAATGGCTGAAGTTACTTGTATCCAAATGTTATCTTAATGAAGTAACTCAGCTGTCAGAACTGCCAAAACATGCCATTATTGTGCAATCATACCCAAGTGAGGGCTGAACATACTTTACCCACACAACTGATTTGTTTCCACATCTAAAACTACCTAGGGCAGTCCTCTCTCAGAGGCAGGTCTGATCTTCCTGATGTCAAAACAGGATTACCCCTGAATGGCTTGCAAATAGATGCTTTGAAGGGAAAGAAGAAAGTTTTTACCAGTGTCTTATTCTTTGCCTGAACTGAAGGACTGCATTTTAACCTCACTTTTGCCATGTTGTTGTTGTTGCCATTCAGTCCCCAAACCTGAAAAATCCTGATGGATGGACACTTTTGAAAACTTCAACCCACTTACAGGTAAGCAAAGGGAGAATTTATTTTCAAGGAAAGAGATCAAAGGATGCCACTTGAAGTTATCCACCTGAGGTTTTACTATCAGCAATAAGTTCATATTGGTTTTCTCACTATTTGAAAAAGAAGTTACAAAAAAAAAAATGTTCCAGAAATGAAGACATGAAAATGTTAACAGCTTTGACTCTTCAACATGTTAGACTTATACTTCCTTACAAGAACCTGTTTATATTAACTTCAGTCTCTCAAGAGATGATCCTCAGCCAGCATCAGTGAGCACAGCTCTATCAGTGCTGGTGAGATAACCTAGTTTTAGCTCAGTGGATTTTCTTACAGAATATAAGTTTTGGAGTTCACAGATACATCAATACAGTCTGTTCCCTTTCAACTTTTGCAGAGAATTATGGAGAAAACCACCCGATGTCTGTGCTGACCACTGCAGGTAAGTGCAGTCCTCTGTCTCCTTTGGGGAAAACTTATTTGCCAATGAAAATTGCATTCTAACCCTGTTTTATTCTAAATTATTGCATCAGCCTATCTATCTATTCGCCATTCCAGGCATCAATTCATCTAGTTCTCATTCCAAAATCAGTTTAGAGCCAAATAACCGGAGTTACCCATTAATTTACTCCTCTTGTCATGTGCACAGCACCAGGAGGAGTCCATATCCTCTGCATCAAACTGTAGCTAGAGCATACAAAATCCAGTCTTGCTCTTGAAAGGCAGCAAGTAGCCTTTGGGAAGTTGGAAAAAAACGTGTCTAGTGCAAAATTCTCAGTAAACTTGCAAGTCCTGTGCAAATGGTAGAAGTCTGGAGGGGAGTAAATAGGTGTGAATAAGTGTAAATAGGTTGGTGTGCAAAATAGGTGTGCCTGCAAATAAATCAGAAAAGCTTCTGTGATCATAAAAGAACTCACTTTGTCTAACTGATTTCTTTTATGAAATATAAGCAAAATGCTTATGCGCAATGAGCGTGGCCTCTTGAGCTGGCAGAAGGTACCTGGGGAAGCAGCTGCCTGGCTGTGAACTGACACCAGAAAGGTCCTGTGGACCAAACCTGAAGAGGTCATGCAATCCTACTGTGGTTTCTCCATCCATGGACATAGTCATGGTCCTGGGCAGCGTGGTCGGGTGGCTCTACCTGAGGAGAGGATGAGCAAGGGGACCTCCAGGGCTCCCCTCCAGCCTTGGCCCTTTCGTGAGTCTGGGACAAGGTGTTGCCTTCAACAATACGTTTTGGGTTTGTCTGCCTCTACATGGCAAAATGTCACACTTTAAATGCAGCCTTTGGTATCCTTCTTTATTTTTTTGGTTTCAAATTCTTCGGGTCACTTGCTGTGAATTATTAAAATGTGCACTAAAATGTGCAAAGCTCTGGTTAATTATGATGTACAGATTAATGTCTGTAGACAAGTGTAGCAGTTTTGATGAATATTAACATTTTTAAGCTGGGAGCTGCTGGCAAGAGGAAAAAGTTTTCTGCATGGGTAGCAAGAGTGGCAGAACACCACAGGGTTGAACAACATCTCCTTGACTTTGCCCAATGATGACTTCAAGCCTTGTTTGTGGCATCAGCTTTCCTCTTACAGAGGAAATGCTCACAGAAATGTGAGCAACTACAAATGAGCTATGAATGTTTCTCATTAATTGGAATCACACTAAAATCACTGCCAGAAGAAAGGGAGAATGTTGTGTTTCTAGCTGACATCACCCACTGTAAAGCATTAGGGATAACATGCTACTTATTGAAAGTTAAGTAATGAGATTTACAATTAAATGACTTTCTGGGAGAACAACGGATTTGTATGGTAATATGGGACTTAACACAGATGCAGCCTCCTCATGAATTAGGGCATGTGGGCTGCTCTGCTTGCTGAAAGCTCAGTCTTCAGCTTCAGTGAAAATTAAGTAGCAGCAGCAGAAGAAACTTTCATCCTCCCCTTTGGTCACATTTTTCTCCTTGGCCAGCCAGTGGTGCCAGAGCACATAAACGCTGTGAACACCTCATGTCTGGGGGACTGTCAGTCAGAGCTGCTGCCCCAGCCGTGGCCAAGTGCTGTGCAATGTTGTGGCTTGGAGCAAATGCAGCCATGGAAAGTCTTTTTGCAAGCTGACAACTCAGCTACGGGTGAAAAGGAATTATTCTATTGAAATAACGGAGGGGTTTATACTAAATGTTTTTAACTTCAAGGTTTTTGAGCCTCGTGAAGTGGAGGCAAAACCTCGAGACCTGTAATCACAGGAGTGTGTCCAGGGACACTTCCCAAAAAAGTCCTATCTAACAGGAGAACAGTGTCAGGGCTTGTGTTGGTTTTATATTTTGAAGAGATGTAGGTGAACATTTTTTTTAAAAAAGCTTTATTTAAGCGCTATCAGACATGGAGAGTACAGAATATGTCACCTTCTACCATGTCTTCCAAGTGCTGAGGTTTCTGGGTGAGGGTGTCAGGGCGTGTGATGCCCTGCAGGTCTTTGGAGGTGCTCCAGAACAGGAGAGCAATGCTGTGATGTTCTCAGGTGCCTCCTGCTCTGCTCTGGTGGTCTGGAAAATAAAGGAGGATGGTTGATAAACTACACCTCATCTGCAGGTTAATCATAAGAGCTTTCCAGACATTCCTTCCAAGTTGATATTTTTGTGAGGTATCTCTATTTTTTAATCTTTGAAAAGAAAGAAGTGTGCACGGTTGGGTCATGGTTTCTCTGTATTGCCTCTTTTTCCCAAAGAAAGAGCTCTGGGATGCCCTTTGGTGCCACTGCAGGCCCTGTAGAGGAGATGAGCTCAGCAGCATGGTCTGTCCTGAAGGCTATGGTTGGCTGCTTGGGTCTGCCTGGGTATTCCTGCTCCTGCTAACTTTTGCAGGAAAAACTCCAGTGAGAAGTAGCTCTCCTGGGACTGCAGGCAGTGATTAAGACATTGGAAGCTAGTGGGCAGTGTGATTTTTGTAAGGAGTCTGACTGGAAGGAAGAAGCAAAAAGAGGGGTGCAGTGCAGAGGGAGATGGTGGTTTGGTTTGCGAGATGTTTTCTTGGAAGCCTCTTTCCCTGCTCAGCACAGGAGGAATAAAACTTAGATTTCACTGCTGAGAACAGATGCAGGGGAAAAAAACAAACCAACAAACGACGAGCAAGCTAAAACGTTGCACTCCTTTGGAGTGAGGTTTATGGCAGAGGAGCAGAGTGAAGGAACTGCTTGAGCTAAGCAAGGGAGAGAGGCATGGGGCAGTGCAAGTGCTGCCCTGGTGCCTGGGGAGCTGGCTCAGCACCCAACTGTGCTGAAGGGAAATAACCATCAGGGTAGCCAGCAGCTGCCATACATCCTGACCTGTGACTAGGATGGCATGTCTGCCAAGGGGATTACCTTCTGTCAGGTGCCTTCTGCAGCATTTATGGCACAAATTGTCCTCTCTGCTACTCAAAGCTGGGGCGTTCGGTTCCCTGGGGACTTTGCTTTTTGCTTCACAGAGTTTCCAGCTCCACGAGATTTGCTTTTTGCTTTTCTGTCTCGTGGCTTGTATGTGGAGACACAATCCAGGCTTAAACCCGATCTCTGTGTGCCAGGGAAACCTGGAGCACTCACGTTGCTTTTAGAGCCTGTGGGAAAAGACAGGAAAAGATTTAATAATCTTCCCAATAACCTCCAGCCCTGAACTCCAGCTGCTGTCTTTCTATTCTTGGAGGTCTGGCAACCCAAACTTAGAGGAGATGATGAACAATAGTGTTCAACCTGTATTTTCTTGACAAACGACCCTCAAGAAACAACCAGAACTCCATCTGAAGGCAGATTTCTTTTTGTCTGAGGATCAATGAAAAACCTATTGCAATTTGCTGAAGGTCTTTTGAAACTCAAGAGGATGTTGAAGGTGATGGAGTTTGTGTCTGAGACTAATCCTGACTTCTTGAACTCCAGAGGATTTTATCTGTTCTGAAATTATCCTGGACATTTCAATAGAGTTATATGGATGTCAGGTAAATGTTCCTGGTGTCATTTTGAGGCATGAAGTCCTATTTAAGAAAATATTTCTGTCATCTGTGTAGTGCAGCAGAAAGGTGAGCAATAGAAAAAGACAGTGGTGGCCTTGCCTGAACCTGCAGCTTCCTACTCAAATACCCTTTTGTTACATACAGGCTTGGCCAGGTGGGCTCATTGTTCTTTTCTCCAAATGTTGGGATCTGCTGGTGTAGCCCTACAGAAGTCAGCAGAGTCATGCAGAAGCAGCTGGCAGCCAGCCCAGCAAAGTGTCTGAAGCATCTGTTTTAATAGCTGCCTGTCTTAAAAAGAGAAAAAAAAATACAACCCAGAACTCAGAATACTATGGACCACAACAGCTGAGGAAAAAAAAAAACACAACACCTGACATTATGATGATATAATTTTATTATATAATATCTATTTTAGAGAGAGAAAATGTAATTAAATCAACCAGAAAACCTACAAAAATTCTAATCCTAGTTATATTATTTTCTAAAATGGTCCATAAATCTCCTTGGTAGCCAATTTTATAATTCAGGGAAGGCAAAAAAAAGAATAAGAATTAAAACTGGCAAATAATTTGGATTTTTTTTTTTCTTAAGGCAAAAGAGCTGGCCATGAATTTAATTAATTCTGCCTGCCTCAATATTCATTCTAAGACCTTAACATTCATCTAGAGTGGTAAAATACACAGAACTGGGGAAAAGAAAAGGTGATTAAACCTGTTTTTGTGATGTATATGAGCCATGCTATAACACACATTGGCTTCTACAACAGCTGGAGTGATGGAATATGGGGATGCAGCCTCACGGACACAGCTCTGTTCCAGAACACCATTTCTTGTGTGTGGAGAAAAAACAACCCCTGGTGTTACTGTAATTACCACAACTAAAATTTTGTGTGTTCTGCTGCTTTTAAGCTGAGGAGGAATCAGGGAATTGAAATAAATGATACAGCTTCACATATTTGTCAGAAAGCAGCTTTCCCCATTAAAGAATATGCTTTGGATAAGGCTGTTTTACAGGCTTACAAACAGCATCTTAAATCTACAAAATGGGCTGCTGTACATTATTGCAGCAAGACTTACCATAAAAGAACACTTTTTGGCTGAAGTTCTTTGTCCTGAGCTTTGCCCTTTGGATTTCCTGTTTTTTGGTCAGAGCACCTACAACTGGGAGAGCTTTTTGGTGCAACAAACCAGCCTAGTAGGACCAGCCTAGTAGGAAAAAAAGCTGTTGCCATGTTATTTGCTAATATATATATATTATATATGTATATTATTATTTTCTGCTTGAAAATCACAGTATCATTTTATACATAGTTTCTGCTAATTTAAATTTACATGCATAGGAAGGATGAGATGAGACCTCACTGCTCAATATATATGGATAAAATAAGACTGTTCTCAACACCCTGGATTTATTAAATTCATACTTGAAACAGGGGAAATCAGCTTGAAAAACATATGCAGGTTTTTCCTAGTAACTCTGAACAGCCAGTGCAAAAACCCAGCTATCAGCTGGGTGGGCTGGGCCATGGAGGGGAAAGCCCCAAGGTTTTTGCCTTAAAGCTGAAGGACTTGTAACATCACCTCTTGTAGAGACAAAACACCAGTTCATCCATGTCAGGTAGGCAGGATATCCCTGCTTCTCTCTTTTCCCATCAGGATGGGATTGCCAGTCACCTGTAGGCTTGTCACGAAGGTGAAGAATCCTTATTGCTCTTGGTGTTTCCATATTGGAAACACTTTTCTGGGTGAGGCACCAGGGAGGCTGGTGAATGCCCCAGCTGCCTTTCAGTACTTGGAGCCCCATGTTGCAACTAAGCTTTTCTGTGGAGACAGATGGATGAAAAAAGCAGCTCCCATCCAAAAATTCTGCCACATGTCAAAGTGTAAAGTGGTATTTGAGAGGTGCTGGCACTGGGGGGAGGTTTTCTGCATTTTACTTGCTGGAAGGATTTGGATGGGGCTGGGAGTTTGTGGGAGCTCGTGCTGGGGGCTCAGCAGAGCATGAGGCTCAGGGGTATCCCTGGCTCCGGATTTGGGGCCTTTGGGAGATGCGGGGTGGATGTGGTTTCTGCTGGGGTATTTGTACAGGCTTGTAGTGAGGAGAGATTCCCCATCAGTTCCCTGACTGCTCGGCTCCAGATTTTTTACTGAAAGCTCCAGGTCAGGAAGGGACAGCAAGAAACCAATTTTTGTAACATGCTCCATTTCCTGTTTTAATCCAAAGACTGCAGTTTTCACTGAATATAACAGGTAGTGTATGATGGAGCCTCTTACCTGATTCCTGCACATTGCATTAAAATCCAAACAACCTGAGGAGCTGCTGGCTCTCCAGCAACCCTTGTGATTTTTTCCTTCCTTCCTCTTTAAAAAGAAGAAAAAAAAACCCCCACAGTATTTTCTGAGAATTTGAATTTCAAACTGAAATTCAGGATATAATGAAAATGCCATGACTTGAACTAGAGTGACTGAAAAAAAAGAAGAAAAAACCCCCAAACAATCCTGGGCAAATGAGTAAGTTATGTTCTTAATGTTTTTTCTTGTTTCTTATCAGGAGGCAGGGGCAGAGGTTGGAGCAGGAGACATTCCCATTCGTCTCTGCCTGACAGGCCAGTTCCATCACCCTCCCGCTGTGTCCCTCTGTGATGGCTCAGGATGAGGGACCTTGACACGTTCATCACGTTAGCTGTGACTCCTGTTGGAGCAGCATCTGCCCCAGACACCAAAACTATCCACTAAAATTATGCTGGGAGTACCGAGTCTTTGAACTCACTGGGAAGATAATTGAATCATGTTCTCTTCTGCACCTTCAGGAGGAAATCCCATCACCATTCAGGAAGCGAGGGTGAACAATAAGCATGCACCTTTGTTTGTTTGACACCTGGATAAGGATGATAAATCACTGCTTTGTTTTTACTTAGAAGAATTGAAATAACACAGGTGACGACATCCCTGCTTTTGGAGATGATTACCATAAAGAGAGGGAACTCTGCTCGATTAAATGCCACATTTGTATAGATTACTCTCAGCTATGGGATGTTTTCAGATGATGATCTTCTTATTTCTATTGATTTTCTTTTTTTTTTTTTGGGGGGGTGGGCAGGGATTTGTACATGCTGCACAGCCGACCCAGGGAAAGTCAGAGCCAGGCTGTGCAGTGGTTTCCCTCTCCAGTTTTTCATCCTCTCCTCCTTGCCAGCCCAGCGCTCATCGCCACGTGTCCCTTCCACCCAATAACAAAAAAAGTGGTTACCAGGCAGCCAGCTGGGTGTGATGCTGCCAAAACCAAGGTGCTGGGTCAGCAGGTGTCCCCAGGGAGCTGCAGGTGATGCTGGTCTGGATGCCCTGGGGGTGTCTGGAGGAGTCCCCAGGGTGTGAAGCAGCATGTTCCTGCTGCCAGCCCCACGGCTTGGCAAGTGTGATGAAGGGCCTGGGTATTGTGCTGGGTTATTTCTGTCCCTATTTAGAATTTCTTTTGTCTTAGTCAGGCAAAGCTCCTGCTGCAGACAATGGGAATTTTATGGCAGCAGGGAATGCTAAATAGGGCCCTTGCTGAGTAAACTGCAGCTATCTTTTTATTCCAATACAGAGCTGGATGCAACCGATATTATCAGAAGGATAAAGGACTGTTCTTTCAGTCACATGTGCCACTTAAAACAAAAAAAACCACTCCAGCCTAAATATTGGCATTTATGTATATCTCTTGCCAGAGGTAGTGATGCCATATTGTGTGCAAGAGGGGTGCTTGCAGGCCCTGTCACCTCTCCTGAGGTCTCCTGAAGTCACTGCCACCTGGACTGCTTGGAGCAGCCTTGCAGATACTTGCTGACAAACCTTTTCAGTAGGATCCTTTATTATCTAACCAGAGTCCAAGAGCCTACTTCACATGAAATATTTTCTGCTACAGATGGCAAAGCCTGAGACTGAGCCAACACCAGTGTAAAAATACATTGATATCAATGCAGAAGCCCTTGGCCCTCCAGCTTTCTCTGCTTGTCATGTACAAGAAGTATCCTTAATAACATTTAAAGTTCATTTAAGGGTCACATGAACAAAAGCTTTTCTGTTTTAATAAAATTTCCCAATTATACAGCACACATTAAACATGTTTGAGTGCCTAGAGTAGTGGCTTGGGGGCTGTTGGTTTAGGGTAGCTATTGTTCTCCATCATCAGATGATCTTGTTAATTCATTACTTTTAATAACTTTCTTGGCAGCAAAATTTAAGGGCTTTTCTTCCTCCCTCTGGAAAAAAAAAGTCTCAGGAGTACAGATTGGAAAATATTTATCCTGATTTAGGAAGCTAAAAATAATCACTGCCTTTCTGCTCCTAGTTCTTGGGAGTGGGGGGATTGAGAGCTACAGCTGCTTTCCACTGTCACCTTCTCTATACCTGCAAAAACAGTCCAGGGTTTGCTCTGCAGGCTCTGGAGACACGGGGATCAGAGCGGGGATGGTGTGGAGGGAGATGGGAGCCACCAGCTCCACAGCATCCACCTCTCTGGGTAGCCCAAAGGAACAATTATAGCTGAAAACTTAGGTTGAGCAGAGGTAAACAGAGTGATGAGAAAGCAATTTTGCATAATTAGGAGAATAGCAGCAAACTTTTCTTACTGACATGACATTTTACATTACTATAATTGTTTTGATGAAAAGGGAGAAGGAGAGCTTATGCATGCAAAGCTAAAATATCCTCTGGGTTATAGAGACAAACAGGCAACCATGGGAAAAATGTTATGATGCTACGTGCAAGAAATGTGTCATTTGCACAACAAAAATGAAGTGTTTGACTGGAAACAACATTGTATTTGTCACCACGATCCTTGCATTCTGGCTTGATTCCATTTCTAACGCTGCTGCTCCAGGATTTAGGCACATCCCTGCCTCCCTGGCAAAAGTAAGCTGTGTGTGAACACAGATCTGTGCAGGATGCTCCACCAGTGCTTTTAATCAAGGTGAAGCAGCTGATTGAACAAAATCCAGCAATGCAGGAAATAAACCCAGCTTTGTTGAACAACTCCCAGAAAACGCCGGGTGTTCATTGACAGAGAAGGAAGCCCTAGAGGGAGGAAACCACAGCAGCTCAGGGGAAGCCCACGCAGCGTGAGTGCTCACTTAAAATGGGTGCCTTGTAAATAAAGAGTATATGCTCGGGAGTGGGGGGCAAGAGGAGGCTCCCCACATTAACACCTTCCTCTCCAGGGCATGGCAAAAGCTACCTGTGGTCCCCATGCTGTGGCCAAAGGGTGGAGCTTTGTCACACGTAAGTTCTGAGTTTATTCCTGTGTTGCTTTTCAGAATGCTCTGGAGCTTATTGAATGATCCATGTCTTTTAAAACTATCTTTAGGAGCTGGCTGGTTGATTTTTCAGCAGAAAATTATTTTTTTGTAATGAAATATATTTTTCTGAAGATTTTTCTCCAGCAACAAAAATCAAATAAAGTGCAACAGAAGCACTTTACCAGCATTTCTCCATGGATGTTCAGCTATACCTGCCAACGTGGCACAGCTCCTCGAGGGGGCTGAGGACTCTCCCTCCGGGCTGGCCCCTGTCTCTCTGGGTGGGGACAGTCACATCAGAGATGTGACAGCAGTACCAGAGCCATGTAGCCTGTCCCCTGGGGAGAACTGAGGCTGTGGCACCCCAGGAGCCACGTGGTTAGGCAGTTAAAAGTCCAGCATTAAGCTGCCTGGCCATGGCAGATACCAGTGTTTTAATTTTTCATGTTGATGTGAGATGGAAACATTTGGTACCCGACCATGTTCCAGAGCAGAAACCTGAGGGACATTTCTGTGTCGTTTTATTCTGAAAGAGTTCAAAATCATCATTTTAGGCACTGGAAGAGTGCTCAGATTCCCTACCTTATGTCCTTAGGTCTCACAGATTATAATTAAAATAAATGGTCAAAATCCCTTCTGCTCTTACTCCTTGAAAAGAAGCTTCCAGGTGAAATTACCTCTGGACATAGGCAGCTGATACATCATTTCTTACCCTATTACAGTATATGATGGGCTGATGGTTTTCCTATTGAAAGGCTGACAATTCTGCAATTATGTTTCCTTATCAGCCTGACTGTCTGGAAAGCAATGACTGAAGTAAACCAAATTTTCCTTAGCCTTGCTTGTGTTTTGATGAGGTCAGAGCCAGGTTGTGTCCCTTATAATTGGATAATTTTGTCCCCTTACAACTGACTGAGAGACCTCTGGCTCAATATTCAACCACTATATTGATTTTTTCTTTCTTTTTTTCCCCTCCGGTCCAGATTTCCCGTTATCTTTAGTGCTGAAATCAGGATGCGTTTCTCAAACTCAGACAATCCTTATGTACTCCCATCTGGGAAAAGGGAGGGATCAGATGCCTGAGCTGATGCTGGGAGCCTCAGAAGTGTTTCCAGCAGACCTGGACTTGGGCACCCTCAGTGTGCTGTTGTTCTGTACCAGCAGAGTAACGGGTAGCAAGAATATCAAAATCCCAGGTAATTTCTGGGAAGAATCCACCACAGCTGTTCCTGCATTACAATCCAAAACACCATTTGTAGAAACTCTGCATGTAAGACCAATATTATCATCCATCTTCCAGTGTCTTGTTCCTCTAGAGATCTGCCCATTGGCAGTGGTGACCACAACATATTTTTATGCCCACAAATTCTTTTATACAAAAGCTACTTCACTGATGAGACTTCAAAATATGGCTACTGCCTTTGCCTGACTTTTTCACCAGCTTCTTAGCAGCTGTGTTTCATCAGAGTAAATCTGCCTCCCTAGGAACATCACAGAATAACCTTCTGGAAAAGTGACAACACTGAAGTATTGTCTGCTTAACATAATGTTCACAATATTTCCCCCTGAAATCTCCTACGTGGCTAATAAATATTTAATGAACAATGGTCTGGCTGGTGACAAGATATTAATAACTCCAGAGAGGCTCTGCTGGACTTCAGCTGATGAGAACAGGAATTTGTCTTAGTTTATGACCAGGAAGATAATTTTATTTTCTTTTTGATGCATTTTGAGACATTGCATATACTGTTAGGATTTAGAAAAACAGCATTAAAATTAATTTAAATCAGCTATAATACTTGAGAAGATGGATTGATTTTTATTTCTCTGTATTTCTTTGTTGCTTGATCCTGAACTTCACCAGCTAGGTTGCTCTCTTTTGGGGCAGATCTATTACACTTTAGTGCAATCATTTTGTTTCATTTCCCCCTCTGTCCTGTGACTCCCTCCCAAAGCAAAATAAAAATATTTTTATATATAATTTAGAAATCAAAAGAGTTGGGGATGAGCTCCTGGCTGAACTGGACTCCAACAGCAATAAACAATAATAAAATATTATTGGTAACTATTTGTGCTGCATCTTTGCTTTTTCACTTTACAAGACCTTCCCTGATTTTATATCTTTATTGATTTGTTAAGGCCACTTGTGTGTAAATAAGCCCTGTGAGGGGCCTCCACACAAGAGGAAAGCTCTGGCATGTGTATTCCACCAGCTGGGATATGGGCAGAAATGCTCACTGCTTGTCTAGTGATAACTCTTGAATTATACATCAGATATAACTTAAACTTTAGTTCAGATTGCCCATGAAAGTCCTAGTGAAGGCAAGTCAATGTGACATGCATCAATTAGGGGATTTTTACAGATAAATATGAAATTGATGACAACGGGAAGAAATAAGTTATTTAATTTTCTGTATAATTCAGCACTTAATTGTCATGCTGGAAATGGGGAGACACAGTTTCATCTGTAATTATGGTGAGAGGAATTAGACAAATAATACTGTGCAGAAGGAACCAGCCATATTTCCACCTCCGTTTTACAGCAGCGAAAAATACATCACTTTTTTTTGGGATTTAAAGGACTTACCCATTTTAGGCTCCTCTTTAGATGTTAAGCACATTCTTGCACAGCCCCACAAACCAGATGTCACGCAGCCCTTCAGTGTCTGTCCTACCAAATATGCTCTTGCTCCTGAGATGGACCAAGAACCTCATCTCTTTAAAATGCTCAGCAGGTAATATTTGAAGAATTGTGGAGTCTTTAAAGAATTGGGGATCTCAAGGAGGTTTCAACCCATTTTCTCAGTCCCTGACAGCTCAGGAGTGAGTCCTGCCCTGCAGTTCAGGCAGGGATGCAGACGTGTTCAGCCACTAAGAAACTCAACATACTCTGGATTTAAATGAAGTGAAGGTAACTCCAGGGAGTTGAAAGTTAAGAAGTAGCAGCAATAAATAAAACTTGTTTTGAATATACAAGGATGACACAGAGATACCCTCTAGATATAGATGTGTCACTTTTTAATACTTCTCAGAGATCACATGTCTCTTTGGGGAAAAAAAAAAAAGGCACTGAGAAGAAGCTCCTGTTTCTCTGTTCACAAGGGTGATGAAGCAGTGAGACTCAGATTGTTCCAACTGAGAAATAACGTGGAATGAGCGAATTCCCAATCAGTTTGCAACGCACATCCTCCCAGGGAAAATCACCAGCTGACTTTGCTAACTCAGCTTGAACTGGCCATTTTAGGGACTGCAGTGCTGGTTGTCCATTAAAAGTCAGACATTAGCTGATTAAACTCTTTTTGCTGGGCAAGATGTCGGGAAAGAAGCAGTTTCATAGGGTTGCTCTGTTTCTTTGTGCTTTCTTTCCAAGGAAGTGTATTCTTTTCTTTTGCCTGTTTATCCATTTGCATAATAGAAGCAGTGTAGTGCTTTGTATAGCTGTAATTAAAATAAAACACAGTCAAAACAAAATTCCAAGCAAAACAGCACAACATCTCCATCTTATTTTCCCGTGCACCTTGGTTTAATTTTCCGATCCACTCCCAGATACTGAGTTTTATTTCTGTCTCTCTGATTAATGGTATTTTCTGATGAGCCTGTCTCTGGGGTCCTGCAGAGCTTTGCCTCTCACAGGGGACATGGCTCCTGTTGAGGAGCAGGAGTGGGGCCCAGGTCCCTTCCATGTGGCAAAGGCTTCACCTGAAACTTCTGCATGGGACTTTGAAGAAAAGAAGGGGGGGAAAAAAAAAGAAAAGAAAAAGAAAAAAGAAAGGATTATAGTCCAAGCTTTTAAATATCTCATGTCTTAAACAATGCTCATTACTGGGTCTGTAGAAGAAAAGCCCCACAGCCAGGGGCAAACCTGAGCCTCTCATCCTCTTGTAGGAGGCAGTGGGGGAGGGATGCAGCTGAGTGAGCAGCCAGGTTGTACTTGGTGGGTTATAACAGCCCTTGAAGAATTGGGTTTGTAACAGGAACCGCCGAGAGTCCACGCACTCTCGAGGTGCCTCCAGCTACTCCAATAATAACTGAACTCAACTGGATGTAAAAAGGGCTTTTTTCCTTTCCAGCCTGCTGAAAGGAGAACAAACATAATGATGATTAATCATGTTCGTTGCAGTTATATGCAGGGTTTTCTCCTGTAAGAGATCAAAGGAGAGCTCATGCTTTCACACAAAGTGCCAACTGGCACCTTCTTACTTTTATAAGGGTTGGCTGGAAGACATTTGTATTTAGATATGCAGAGGGTGTAAAGGCATAAATGTGCAATGCCAAGAAATTAAATTCTCCAGCCACAAGTCCTTCAGAGAGAATGCCAACTAAGGCCATAACATTATCCATATTTCAAGATACTTAGGGTTCTTTTTAATGCTAAAATGCAAACATATCTTTGAATAGAAACCATTTAACACACATTTTAGTAACTATATGATTATGACAGTTTTATTTCTTAAGTGATGCTTTTTTTTTTCTTCTCTTTAGTTCTTTTTAATCCTGCCTTTTAATAAAAATGCTGATACTGAAACAGGAACAGGTACATTTTTTTTCACCTGTGAAAAAATTCTGAACACTCAGATTTTATTCATGAAATTCTGAATGCTCATCTATTATCACAGCAAAGACAAAATTATAGGCAACTTGCAGTTTTGTTACTGCAGACTTATGTTAAACTATAAGCAATCACATACACTGAGCTTTTAAATAAACATCTAGGTATAAACATTTCCCAGGTTCAAGCACACTGTGTCAGAACACAAAAGAAAGGTGATGGATATTAATCAGCTGCTCCTTTTTTCATCATTTATACTGTATAATTATGATTTTAAAAGTAAGAAAGTATATAGCTTTAGTATGTGATTATCATAAAAAATGGTGGTACATAAAGAAGTATATTACTTTCATGTTTAATTACAAGTTTTGTCCTTCCCATCCCAGGGTTTGCGGGGGAGCTGAGGGAGCAGCCCCGGGGCTGGTTCTTTGTTCTCCTCTTGGGCCCAAACCACCAGACTGAGTCCACCCTCCTAGCCTGAAAGTCACAATGTAAATAAAAAGAACACATAACTGCACGTGCTTGAACATCATCCCTATTCCTTCAAAATACACAGTCCTAGTGGGAGAGGGGTTTTATGTCAGAATATCCGATGTTTCATTTTAAATGTGATCACACCCAGGAAAGCATGGGGAGGGCTCAACCCTCTCAAACATTTGACTCTTACTTTTAGTCCAAATACCAAGCTATCCACGTTCCTAAGTGGTCTGAATAACAAAAATCTGAGTTCAGATGCTCAAGTTTAGCTCTCCCAGCCTTATTGTTCCCCCCCACAGAGCCCTGTGCGAGTCAGTCTGTGCTGTGGCCACTTGCTTGGTGGGAATCAGTGGCCAAATCTCAAGAAGTGTTTATTTCCAGCTCCTGTAACCTGAGGGTTTGCTGGAGGGCAGTGATAAATTTCCAACTTTCACTCCTTGGCAGGGGCTGGCAACATCTTTCCCAAAAGTTTAGGAAACTGGGTGGGGAGCAGGCAACATTCACACATTTTTGGATTTGCTGCTTTGAGTCTTGGCGAAAAAAAATTGTGCTCCTGAGGACTGTTGATTTGTTTTGTTATTTCAATAAAGCATCAAAGAATGATTTCCTGTTTCCTTATGATTCTGAATATTTTCCCAAAACTGAATAATCACTGGCATTTGGCATCCAGTGTAAAAGCACAGCCTGCCTTCTTCTGCTGGAAGAGTCTCTGGGCAATGAAAAGCAGGAGTTTGTTTTAGTATCAGGGCTCTGCAATATGAAATTTTTAGACATAAAGTGGCACTTGCTGCTGATACCTCCCATTAGAAATATCAGATTCAATAGAGCTCTTTGGACCTCACTGCCCACCTTGCACACTGAGTCACTATGGGGTAAGAACCTTTGAAAAGACCAATGTAGAAGCACAGGAGCCAAATAATTTAAGGTGGTTATATCAAAACTTCTCTTCAATAAAAGCTCAGTGTGGAGGCAGAAGCTGATGGCAGGGAATTGGTTGGCTCCTGGTGGTTTGGCATCTGGAAAGGCAGCTCTGTTTCTTAAATGCTGGGCTGCCAGAAAGGTTTCTGACCCATTCCAGTGAGGAGATTAGGTCAGTTAATTCTTGCAGAATTGCAAAGAAAGAAAAATGCTCATAACAGAGGAAAAAATAAAGGTATTAGGTCACCAACAGGACATTAGAGGTCCTCCCTGTCCAGTCCCTCACCCTCTGCCAAAAAAACCCTTACCCCCAAACAAGAAAAAACCCTTATTCCAAGTAAGCTCAGGACTGGTGCGAGCTGCCTTGGTGATGAATCCTTCTGAATTCCTGGACTAGGAACATTTTCCCCACTGTGGCTGGGAGGGTCACTTGCACACCTGGGTTGTCCCACCTTGTGTGGCTGTAACCTTCCATTTCCAGAGCTGCCCTTGCATTTCTGTTAGAGCTTTAATTTCCAATTGTTCTAAGACAAAGTCCTCTTCATCCTCATCTTTTAATCTAGTCTTAATCATCATCTTCTCTCCCTCTCAACAGTTCTTTCAAGTTCAATATTTCAAGAGTGCTCGTTGGTTTCTACTGGAAATGAATTGCATAAAACCAGGGTATGTCTGGAGAGCTACATATTCAGGTGCTTCAGCACATCTTTTCACTGCTTGAACAAAAGGAGAGCCCCAGTATTCAGTTCCATGCCTACTTCTATGAAGAGCCCACAAAGCCTGAATAAAAGAAAGGTTAAAATGCAAATTACTGAAAGACTCTGATGTATGATAGCAGAACTGAAAAATATGACTGAAAATTTTGTAAAGGCTGCATCACTGTCTGGAAATGAGAGGGAACCACACTTTCTACATTCTTTTATTGCTGTACATCAGATATTTTAGCAACCATAACTTGTATTAAAAAAAAACAAACCAACAACAACAAACAGCAAACAAACACAAATCAACTTTAACCCTTTTGCAGGAGAAATACTGGGTCTACATAAAGCCAGAGGGTGTTTTTACTGACTGTCTGGAAAAGTTTATGTACTTGACAGGAGAAATGGGAAGGGTTTGAATCTGCCCTAATATCCCCCTTGCTGGATTTGACAGTCTCATAATGGAAAGATTTCCTTCAAGTAAGAAGAATTTTCTTTGGAAGCATAATTGCAGCAAAAAAGTAAACAGAAAAAGCAGCATTTCCAAAGCATCAGAACAAATGTTCTGATCAACATAATCATGCTTTCCCCCCTGCCCCTTATATTTAATTAATGATTTTTTTTCTGAGATGGTGATTATTTTGTCCCAATTCATAATCAGAAAAGTGAATGAACATTCTCCTGAAACAGACAAACAAGTCACACAGCTCTGAGAAATCCCCCAGGCAGGAATGGGGAATGGAAGTGCTGATAGATTTGTTTTCATTAGGTACCTGAATGCATTATGATAATTATGTCACTTCTGAGCTTTTCCAATCTGCAGCCCAGCCCTAGAGTGATTTGATTAGAAAATAAAATAAAAAAACCCAACAACCCTGAAGGGAATGGGCTGGAAATATGAAGACAAGGGACAGTGAGCTTCACAAGAGCAAGGAAATGATGAAGCAGGTTCCTCATTATAAAGCAATGGGTTTAATTCCGAGCCCTTTCACAGGAACAAAAGCACACACTTGACAATGATGTGTATGATTTCTGCTCGCCCATATTCTGGGCAGGAAACCAACTTCTGCTAAAAATGTTTCTTCAAGTGGCACTGGCTGGAAACATTCACATAATGCAAACACTAACATCTGCACGGCTCTCCCCTCCCCCCCTTAAGGATAGAGGTAACTTTATAATAAAATAAAACTATTCTGTTTTGAGACAGCCCCGTTGCAAATGTAATTGTATCAAGTGGCTGTCAGCAAACTGCAACTGCTGCAGGATGCTGCTTTTAAGAAAGTCTAAAATGATCATTTTCCTACAGAATTGCCTCTCTGGGGAAGTCTGAGACCCTATAATTTGCTCTCTGTTTCCCAGCTGCTACCACCCGGGTGGCAGCACTTCACAGTCTAGAAATAAGAGCAAGATCCTCATTCCAGTCATGCCAAGAGACATTCAGGGCAACTGCTGCTGCTCTCTGTGGTGTTACTTCAGTTCAGCACCATGGCTTGGGAAGCGGAATTTGCCCCCAAATTAGCTCAGATTAATTTGGTACTAACATTGCTGATTACAACTCACTGTGATGATTTAGACAATAAAAGGCAACTCCTTGGTAATCAGTTAACATTAATGTAGCCAGGGCTGCAAGATCATGTAGGAGAAGAAAGGCTCTGCATTTTCAGCTGCTTTTGCTTTTAGCCTAATTACATTTCTTGAAAGCAGCTAGAAATTAAAGGGAAGCCTAATAATCACCCCTTTAGGTAAGGGGAAGTTTGATGTGAAGGCAGGAAAGGTTTGTGCTGAGCTCTGTGCTTCCAGCTTCAACCTGGAGCTGCTCTTTGATGGTTGAAGAATGGCAGTGGTGTGAAGAGTGTAGGGTCCATTTCACTCAGTGCAAATAACAGCTTTTGGCCTGGTGCAGAGCAAAGGTAAGTTGTAATAATTTTTCAGTACTTGTGGAACATGATATGATAAACTTGGTTAAGGTGCTTATTTTACAAGCATTTCTCCAAGCGACACTCTGTTGCCTGGCTGGAGCAGGCAAAGCAGCAGTGATTTAAATAAAATGTGTGTGGATTCCACTGTTAATTTAAATGTACACTCTTCTGCAATGCAGGCTATCAAATGCCATCTTTGTAACTGAGTAGGAAATGCAGCACTTTACTACTTGTATCTCAAACCTGTTACATTATTACTATGTGCCTTCTGCTCCCATGTATAATGACCTTCATGGTAAGGGCACAAATTGGGCTCTTGCTTAAAGTATCTGGAATCTTTTTGTGAGAAAAATAGCTTATTTATTTTTTAGGGAGTCAGGCTTTCCTTGGAATCACAAAGTGTGATGGAGTGCAGTTATTCATCTGCAACAAACTGACTTTAATTAAAATACAATTGTAAACAAATCTTAAATGTAAATTTTCAGTTTGGAGTTGGGTTATTGACTTTTGCAGACTAACCCATGTGGGAAACCAACCAGGAAATGTCTCTGATTTGCTAGTTGTACTCTGCATAATTACCATGGAAAGATGTATTGATTCCTAATGGATGCTCATTATTTTTATCATAACAAAAATAGACCCCAATTGTAGGTAATATTCACAAGGCTTAATTAAGCTAAAGAATGTGCTTATTGCCTTTCCAATATATAATTTCAATGCATTTGGAAGCCTGACTACCCTGCTTATCCATCTGCTGTTTAATACTTTGTGGGTTTTTAAAGTACAATGCTTCCTTTCTGTATTACATTTTTGTTATATTTCAATACCAGTTTTTTTAATCAACATCTTCTGAAGCATTGCAGTAGTAACTCTAATGAGTGGATGGTAGAATTTCTTTCCTTCTCCTTCAGTTTTGTCTGTTGCCTTCTATAGCTGGTTGGTCTTACAAAGATGCTATAGTTAGTTACTGAACTAATCATGAGCTTTCTATAAAAGATATTTTAAAAATAAATTGGAAAAAAAGGTAAACACAACCCACGACTGGGCTCTTATCAATACTTGAAAACTTCAAATTTCTATGAATTATTTTTTTGGTGACAAGGACAGGTAGGGATATCTACAAGCATCTGCTTCTTTGCTGTGCAGAGAAGATGGAGTGAGAGGAGAGCAGCTGGGTCTGTGCCCTGGAGAGGAGGGCTAAGAGCTAGTAGGTTCATTTTTCCACTCTTCCCAACAAAACTTTGCCTGGTAACCAAAACCAGCCATGGAGTCTAAGTTGAGTGGAACACATGGATGATATAAATTAATATCTGAATTTGTGTACTATTGCACAGGACAAAAATGCTGACAAAGAAATAATTTTCTTTATCCATAAAGGACTCACAAGGGCATGCCCCTCTATAGTGCTCTCTCTTAAGGCGTTTTACTCTGCTCAGTACAATGATACTACAGTTAATCATTATTATTTATACTTATTTACCTTATACGTGTGGGTTTCTGAGGGTTGTGTGTATTTTTGCTGTGTATGTGTGAGAGAGAACAAGTGGAATTGGAGACATTTGGAGTGAAAATTTAAGTACGTGTCCCCAGTCAATAAGAGACTCTCCAGGTAACACGTAATGAGATATTTGAATCTTTTGAATTAATAAATGCTCTGGAAGCAGCCCTTACATAATGTCAGAGATAGCTCTCAAGATATCAGAGAGCCAAGATTGATGGGCTATGCAGATGCTGCTGCCATTAAAGACACCTTCAGAAAGAAACAAGTAGGATTGCTTAAAGTGTTGTTTTAAATTAATGCCTGACTTTGAAAACAAATTGATGCCCCCCATGATAATTGAAAAAAGTTAGAAAACAATTAAGGAAGAACAAATGGAGACTCTCTGAGGGACAAAACCCTCTGATAAAGGCAGTCTTTAAATTCTGCTTCCAGAGCACTATGACCTTTCTCCTATCTGAAGCTGATTTGTTTTTTTCTTTTAATTTTTTTTCTCCTCTAGCTAATGTAAATCTTAACTTTTACATGTGTAGGACTCAAATTAAGCTTCTAGAATTAGCTTTACACAGGAAGGTTGCAGCACCCACCTTCCCTCAGTACTGACACCAGGCACAGGTATTATAATACAAGTGGTACAACGGCATGGAAGGGCTGCCAATGAATAACGCTGTGGCTGTTGTTAGGGCTGGATTTGGGGTGTCAGGGCTTGATCTGCCCCTCCCTGGATCAGCCGCCTTGATGTAGTGTCCACTTCCCACCCCATCTCGGCTCCTCCTCACCCCTCTGGCTGTCAGGGTTGTCCTCTGCCAAGCCCCAGCCACCACGTTCTCCCGCTTCGTTCCAACCCAGCTCGTCGATTCCAATTCAGATGGATCTGTCTGAACTGATAAACCATCCCATCAACCACATTTAAATAATTGGGTCCACTTATTGCTTACACTGTGGTTTTCTGACTCTTTTAATGATATAATATGTCAACGCGATGGTATTGGCTCTTTAGTTAGTTTTATAATTAATGATTTATGACTTCTATTCTCTTGTTTGTGAAGCTGAGTTTTTCCAGTGAAAAAAGCTGTTAAACACTTCAGCTGGGAATCTAATGCTGAGGCAGATTGGACAGAAGTCTAATATCAAACTAATATTGAAAAAAACCAGGCCATGCTAGCCCTGCTCCATGGCCTTGAAATTTGGCTGTGGTTTAAGCAAGCTCCCTGTGTATCACTGATAGCTGTGATCAGTGTCACACTGATATTTTATGACAATACCATTTCCCTTTAATTTTTCTGTGTCAATACAAGCTCTCATCATGATCAAGTACTTCCCTGCAATAAGTAAATTCATGGGCTGAACTCATGAACTGTTATATTGTAACTCCTGATAACCTGTATGGAATCAAATCTGATTTGCCTGCCAGTATGGCATTTAAATAAATACAGCATTATTAAAATGGCAGTTTACTTCAGTAGGAGGTTAAGGTAAATAAATGGCAGGGCTGGTACCATGTTCTGCTACTAAGACTGCCCATCTCTCCTGTGCTAGCCCTTCCACCAGAACTGGTCCTGAATTCTTGTCACTTCTTGATTTTTCCATCTTTTGTCACTCTGGTGGGCCAAAACATTTGCCAACCCGAAGCTGAGACTTTTTTGTGTCCCTGGAGCTGAGGTGTGTGTTGAAAACCCTGCCCAGCTCTGCAGGTACCTGTTTTGCTGCTAACAGTTTTGAGGCTGATTGCACTGTTTTCTGGCTTTGCAGGGGCAAATAGTTTTCCTGGTTCAGGCTGGGACCTGAGAGCACCAGCATATATCCTGAAAGTTTGAAGCTTATCTGAGGCAAGGCTCAGTGAAAAGGGAATATCTTCGTTTGTGCTCTCCAATTATAGCAGATTCTGTTTCTGCAGTTAATAAATAATTTAAGTAATTTTAAAAGATGCCCCCCAAAAAAAAGAGATGGAGGGAAAGATTTAACCAAGCCTGTAAAGGCCTGCTGTGCATTTTACAGATTTATGTCAGGAGGAACAATTTGCCCCATCAAGAATGCCCCTGTAAGGGGTAGCTGGAAGCATGCTGGGGGCAATAAGGGATGAAGCTCAGGAGGTTTAAGGTAATATCTTGAGAAATGTGTCAAGGGACTGGTAATGAGATCTGCTGAGTAATATGCACAATAAGGGTATGAACTATTTGTGTACTTATTTTTAAATGCATTTCTTACATCAACCCCAACACCTTCAGGGAATAATTTCATTTCCTATTTAATTTCAGATGTTGCAAATGCCTTAAGGTTGCTATAAATTATGTATGGGACTAAAAGTTACAGTTTCTATTCTTTGCTGGGTATGGATTTCATTTTAAATTAAACATGCTGTGGATCCACAGTTCACCAGGACATTACCTTGTTTCATTTGCACGATTCCTTTCTTGGTATCTGTAATCAGCAGCTCTGAAAGGTGTGAAATGTTTTATGTTTCACTGCAGAGTAATCTACATGTTAAACAGCTCGTTGTCAAGTTCTGTTCATTTGGGAGAAATTCAAAAAGCCTCAAGCACAGAAGCACAAAGTCATAGATCTGGGCTGTTCCATATGATGTTTCCATGACTCATTTGATTCTTTTTTCTACCTAGGACTAATATTATTAATGCCTACATTCTAATTAAAGCTCTAGATTCTGAATTTACTGGGGATTTATAGAGGATAATTTCAGTGTATTTTGATGAATGTGGAGTAATTGTGATTTGTGCTGGTGTGGCAAGGCTCACCCAAACAAGTTTGACTTTCTGGCAAGATATTTAAACTGAAAAAAATTGTTGTTTCCAGATTGTCTTCAGGGGCTCTATTTTTTCTTTAACGATTTTTTTCATGCAGTGTAGGGGAAGTTACATGAGTGTGGGTTTCTCATGTGTGAAAGGAAACATGTGCCATCCCTGGGATACACGGGGCTTATACGCTTGGTTCCTATTACCAAAAGATTAGAGGCTTTTCAGACACCACAAAAGGAGCAGTTACATTGCTACAGTGTGTAGCTCCTCTCTATACCATTGCTAAAACAGCTCTCAAGAGAAGCTGCTGAAGTCCAAGCCAAGCAGTTTTGAGACTGGATGTTTCCGTGCTGCTCATTTGCAATTGAGCGTGAATAGGTCCACGCCAGGGGAGGACTTTGGTTGGAGTAGATCCCATTGAAAGCCTGGAAGCACAAAATGCTTCTTGCTCCCAGCTTAACTGATGCTACAGGTCATTAGCAAACTTCACATTCTGGGAGAACAGAAGCATTTCTTGGGTGAAGAAAAATAACTTATATGTATATATCCCCAAAAGAATGGGTATTTTAAATGTGAATGGTATCAAAGGCTGAAAAAATAATTAGCAGCTGCAATACATAATCTCAATGATAAAGCAATACATAAAATTATGCTGAGTGAGGTCATGGTAATTTATTAAATCCTGCTTATTATTTTGATGAGACTAACTTAAGCAGGTTGAGCTAGCAGAGACTTTGCTCTAGTGAGCATTCATTAAAACTGATTGGAAGGATAATACAAGTAATCATCATTAGCAATGACTGTGCTGTTATCTCATTAAAAATGCTTTGTTTTTAATGTCTCCTACTTCAGTCACAGTTGTAGTGGGGGTAGTTGGTATGATTGAATAATGAAGACTAGGGCTGGTTACACGGCAGGGGCGGAAGGGTTGAGCAGCTGCAGCGTGTGATCCAAAGAGCCTTTGCTGTAGGTAGGTTGCTCTGGTAGTTTGAGTAATTAGAAGCATGTGGAGTATTTGAAGACTGAAGGTGATAAGAGAGGAGCTGTCCTGGGATTTGACAGTTAACGATTGTAAGATCATCATTTGCAGCAGCTGGTAATTAAAGAAGGGATCTCTATCAGCAGAAAATTGTGTGTTTGGTGGATGAAAACAGGGTTTTCATTTTTAACCAATGCAGAGCAGTGAGGCAGCCAGATTTACATTTTAATTTAAAACAAAGAAAAGCTTAGAGGGAGAAAGGTCTGTCATTTAGAAACTCTGTCTTCAAGCTGACCTTAGCAGCCTATTGCCAGCTGGGTGGCTTGGTGTTGCCCTTGCACACCCAGCCTTTCTGCTCTAGGTTTCTAGCTTGGATCTTGGCATTGGATGGAAATTAATGCGATATCTGGTGGCACTCAGTCACCTGTGTGACAGCATCATATTTTGTCACTTTTTCTAGCAATGTCCTGACAGAAGTCTTCAAAACAAACAGTGCAGTGTTGTGAGAGATCCCTCTGGTCTCCATGCTGCTTCCCAGGGTCTGTCCCTGGGCCATGACTACCATGGTCCATCACACATTCCTTTCCTTCCATGACCTTGTGCAAAATTGGGCAAGTACAGAGAAGGACCTGATACAGGGGCATGTGTAATTTCCTGACTACCAGTGGCATTTAAGCTCATGTTTACAAGATATCCTAATTTAAGCAATTATAAGAGTACAGCTTATTTTTTTTCAATTGTAAACCAGGTGAATACATCTTAGGAAGAAGCACAAGTTTGTGAGGCAACATGAGCAACTTGTTTCTGGGTGAATTTGTCTGAAATCTTTCCCTTTAAGTGAGTGAACCAGGAGTAGAGAAAGAACTTAGCATTTATAACAGCCGATATTAATTAATCCTAATGACAAAAACTTTTCCATCTTGGTGTTGTGTTTTATTAGAAAGCTGTTATGAGTTGTGAAGGATGGCTGAGCTGCCTGGCTGATTATTTTAGGGGTATATGCACTCAATGTTGGACAAGTCAAGCGTGGAGATCTCAACAGTATGTTGTCTTTTGTCTGCCTCAGTTTTTATTTTCAGTCTAAGTTACAAAAGCTAAAACTAAGAATATTGTTTGTCCACCCTGAGAGCAGGGAGGTGGGTTTTCCAAAAGGACCTGGGCTTGCTCTATTTCTTCCTTGTTTAATGTGGACAGGGTGGTCTTGAGGGTCACCACGTGAAGGTCTCTGCTGAGCTGCTCCGTACAGTGACACTACAGAAACCTGGAGGCCTGAGTACACAAAAAGGGGAGGGGGAGGAATGATTATCATGCAGTGGGATTTCTCTGAAATGTTTCTCTACTTGGGAAATCTGCCAGTTTAGCTTAGGAATTAATACTGCGGGCTGAGCTGTGCTGAAAACGCGTGAGCCAGGGTAGTGCATTGTAGTCCTCTCAAAACAAAGCATGGTGCTCACACCAAAGAGCACCTGAAGCTTCTTCCATCTGGCAAATCACCTTCTTCCTCTTTTAACGTGAGGAACACCCAGTATGAGTGGAGCCCTGCACAAAAAGCATCCCTACAATAGCTACACATCTTCTCTGCTCACCTTCCATAGGTATTTCATGTACTTTAAGGATTGGGATGACTTATTTTCTTAATATAGAAAGAAAAGGAGCACACTGAAGGAGAACTTATGTTTTAGAGAAGTTATTTTTTTTGTAATGAGTACAGATATAGCCAATTTGATAGTCCCCAATTTGGGGGTTGATATGGAGGAATGTTGATCTGTTTCAGCTGATAGTGCAAGCACCAAGCCTCATCTCTGATAGGGTTTGGAATAGTGAAATGATGAACTATTGGAAATTGGGTCTGCAATGTACCAACAGACCCACAGTTGTTTTGGCACTGCCAAGAGCTCCTCCCATCAGTTAGAGAAGTGTTTACACAGTTCTTGAAGGCTGAGAAGGAGCAGTGTCCTCACTTTATGTGAGTACCCATTTGAATTTATTAAAAAGTCCAGGCTTCATATTTTCCTGAAAGAAAATATAATTTTCATAATATCTGAAACAGAGCTTATTAGCTCTTTAAAAATGGAGGAGAATATTACACTCTTTTTTATTATTTTTTTCCCTTAGATTCCTCCATTATGAAATGCTAGAATGAGCTCAATTACAACGTGGCAGCAAAAATTTTCTCTGTGAAAATCGGCTTGGAACCTTTTCAGTGTTTTCCTCAGCCTAAGCAAATCAGCTGCCAAAATGAGCTGCAGCATCACATTTGGCTTCATTAAAGCAAAATCTTGTTTTGTTACTGCCAAGAAATGTCTGTGAGGCTTTTAAATGCAAGCTAACCTTTTGTCAATGGAGAGACTCTCTGGGGTCAAGAAAAACTTCCCCCCCACGCACTTTTATTCTGGCAATCTAGTGTCCCCAGGGGTTCCAGTGCAGAGGTAAAATCAAGCCATTGGGAGCAACTGCTGGAGCAACAGTTCTCTGGTGAGAAAAGTGGCTGCTCTGAGCCTTTTTCTGAAGCCATGAGACAGTCATATGCATTTTCCAAGTTTTAAAAATACATGTCTAGAAACCAGTGAAAGGCTGGAAGATCCAAGATCTCTGCATGTCTATAAATACTTAATAGCACAAGATGTGATCTTCCTGGTTGGTCCTTGTTAAGGCTGTAAACAGCTTTTTCTGACCCATGATGTGCCACTAGCTGGGGATATTATTGTGTATTCTAGATTAATGAGCCCTCTTATATCATTTAAATAAACGGATGCTGTCTGCTAACATAGCTAAGAGCATTTATTAGTTGTAAATGATTTAGGAGACATTCTTTATGGAATAGTTATTTTGAATGTGTTGGTGGGTTGGAAATATGTCAATAAAGATCAGCAAGGGGAGCAGCTCTAATGGAAGAAAAATAAAGGAAATATAATTAGCGGTTAATGATTTATTAATGGTTCATAAATATATCAACAACATCGTTATACAAATATCAACAGTTCTAGGCAGTTAAAGGCAGAAAAGTGCCAGCACTATGTATTTGGATTAATGAGGAAATCTCCCTCAGCCGCCCTGGAGCTCTTGGAGCTGCAGTGTTCCTGGCATCCTAGGGAATCACAGGGCTGGGACTGGGCAGCAGGAACTCCCCAGGGTGCTTTTCATGGCTCCATGGCACAGTGTCTCCTGCAGCTCAGCCATCGTGGCCAGCCTCAGGGCAGGAGATAAGAGCTCCAGGTCCCTTGGGCTCTCCTGGTGACTGCACACCTCATCTCACCCAGCTTAGTTTTCTGCTCACCCGGTCTCTCTCCCTGGTGGTGATATGAGTGAAGCTGGCAGCACTCGTGGGCAAACAGTGTGATCCCTTCTTCTTCCCAGACCTTGCCCTCTGGGCCTTTAAATGTGAAGATGAGGACCCTGGAAGGTCAGAACCATTGTCAGCTAAGGAGGATGGATGATCCAGGTAGTTTCCTTCATGCTAAAGTTGTTTATTCCTGAATTACATAGTGTATGAGATGAGGCTGTCCACCAGAGTGGAGAGGGAAGCAAAGATTTGGTTGAAAATGTGATATTTACTTTTTTTCCCTGTCTGACCTGGCTTGGGATTTTGCAGTGCCACAGGGACAGAAAGCTCTTTTGTCAAAGCTATGGCAGGTGATCAATGAGTCCTCATTACATTAAGACAGAGGCCAGAACATTTAGGCAGCTGCCTATCTGCCTGGGGATTTGCCTCCTAACATGGAAAGAATATTTTTTTAGTTTTACTTCGGATAATCTCACAGCACTGAAAATTCCCCCAAGACCAACTAAACGGCCTGAAAAGTAACTTTGAGTTAATTAAGAATCTAAAAGATGTCCCATCATACAGAAACATACATGTTTGGGCACTAAAAATTATCTGTAATATTTGTTTTGTGGGACACAATTTGGTTTTTAGAAGCTTTGTCCAGCATCAGGTGACCAAGACAGTTCTAAGTTGACTAAAATGTGACCAAGTATAATGTGTAGGTTGCTTAATAAAGGAAAAATTTCATTGTATCCTAAGGTGCTTCTTACAGGCCAGCATCTGAGGGTGTGAGGCCCTTTGGGATGACTTGGAACATCTGAGTCACCACGTGGTATCTGACACATCAAAAGATGCAATAATGCATCCAGGAGTAGATATTTCCATCAGATCCTCCCTTTCTGTCCTTCACAAGCAGCACATCTCTCTGGCCCTGCTCACCTTCCCCTGGTCTCACCATTGAGCCCCACTGGGATGAGTGGGAGTGGAACTGGTTCCACTCGCATCAGTTCACTTGCAGCACTTGGGTCTAAACCAGAACTGTCTAGAGGATTCAGGTAACTAAGAAGTTTTGTGGCATTTGCTTGGCTTATTGACATAATCACTATGCTTGGCATTGTCTGCTGTTTCTTTCCTGGAGAACACATGAATTTCACCAAGTTGTGGCTGTTTAATGTTAATTTCCTGGCAGAGTTAAGGGCTGTACATGATGTTCTACCTTGAGAGTGCAGAGCTTTAATTATATTTATTATTATAATCACTTGGCTCACTGTCTGGGCCACCTTCTCCCTTAATGATAGAATCACAGAATGGTTTGGGCTGGAAGGAACCTTAAAGATCACCTGGTTCCAACCCTCCTGAATGGGCAGGAACACCTCCACTAGATCAGGTTGCTAAGAGCCCCATCTAACCTGCCCTTGAACACTTGCAGGGATGGGCTTTCCACAGCCTTCCTGGGCATTAATAAACCATGCAATCAGTGTAAATGCATTTAATCAGATGTGAAGGGGATGATGAAGAAGAAGAAGGGATATGAGGAGTGAACAGGTAAACCACTCAACAATTATGGTGAGCGGCTCTGGGTGCTGTTGGTCAAAGATGCTCAAAAAAACCTCAGATGTCATAACAATTTCCAGGCTGTGCAGAAAACAGTTTTCCTCAGTTCATTGTCTGCAGAGGAGAGCAGCCAAGTTGCCAACCACTGCTCCCACCTCAGCAACCCTCCCTGAGCACTTTGTGTGGTTAATCTCCCACGTTTGCTCTTCCCAGACTAAATGGGATTTGTCTCACTGGTGCTCAGACTGTTGCCTGTTACTTTGTCTATGGGAAGAGAAATAAATATAGACAGCAGGGACACTATCTGGTTCATGATTAATAGGTGTAACCATTACAGAATAACCATTGATGTGTCTCTACACTGAATTTAAATTGCAAGCTGGCCAGCCTATGCTGCAATCTACAGGCAAGGCTGACTTAAACATTTTATTACTGTCATAAATTTTTACAACTAATAGCTAGTGGTTTGGAACCCAGCAGCTACTGTTGGGGAACAAAAAAACCCTCTCAGATAATTTTCTTTGAATATTGAGTGTATATGGTTGATTTTTTGGAAATATAATACAATTAATTCTGGTGATGCAATAAAACCTAGACCCTGAGATATGTCTTTGGTCAAAGTTTGTGAGAGAATCATTGAGGTTCTTTTGCAAATAATCTTGATTTGATCTGATCCACATTTCTAGTCAAACAAGACTGTGTTGAAAACATTGTTCTGTTTAGTGAAAAATCCAGCTTGTTACCTGTGAGAAATTCTCCCTTGGTGCAAGTTTACGTGGGAGGGGGTGGGGGGAGTGAGGTTCATTTGAAGGTCCTTCTGCAGAATGAAGGGAATGATGTGTTGAGCACCATGCCATGGCAGGCACCCTTAGAAACTGCTTGATAAAACAGATGTCACAGCAAGGCAAATTCATCCAATTTGTTGGATCTATTGTGGTTCAAGCCTCACTGACAAAATCATCAGCTAAGGGAAAATAATAGCATTGATTACTGGGGATGAAGAACAACAGAAAATTGATTTTTTTTTTTTTTTAAGTCTCATATGTGATTTGGAGATATTAAAGTTAGATAATTCATTTTAAACATAAAAATTGAGAGAATAAATAGGAAACCCTGTTGGACCAACTATACAGAATTCATTTGCAGCCTATAATAAATTTCTGATGACTCTTTATCAAAAATATAGTTTATGAAACTTATGAGTAAGTGTACAGGCTGGATGAAAGGCCTTCCTACATATTACCTAGACTGGGAGGCTGAATAATATAATTCAGCTCATTCTGTGTGTATTTCCACTTAAAAAAAAACAACACATGTGCCCTAAGGACAATTTGACTTGATGTATTGCTGTATTTATCATGGAGAGTGGCTGACTGGAATACTCCTACATTTCTGCCTCATTACTGGGGCTAACTTTTGGTGGACACTTGAACTATCTTGAATATATCCACAGAAAATGCCTTCTTGGAGAGAAAAAAAACAACCTTAGCACAGCTTTGGAGGATCAACACTTTCTAATAGAAATGTCAAGTTTTTCATTTTTACAACTTTTTTTTTAAATTATGAAAGACTGGAGATGAAAGTAGTGTTTATCCAGCTTTAATAACCATTCAGTCTAAAATACAACCTTTTTCTGAAGCAAACTCTCCATTTTTGTAGAGTACAGATTGGTTTTCAGCACAGCAATGGCTTGATCCTGTCATCAGCAAAATGATTGTCAGAACATACAAGGCAATTATGGCAGGTGAGTCTGGCACTGCTCATTTCAAGCCATCATTAAAAGGTCAAGGGCTAAGCCTAGAGCTCCAAAAAAAAAATTTGAATAACATATTTCTTACGTGTATCTTTCTCAGAAAGCCTGACACTGGCTCATGGTTAAAGAAAAGTGAGTCTCTTGGAGGGATGGTGTCACACCAGGTTTGCCCATCAAATGGTGTTATGTTACATCACATCATCTGACATGACAGAGTTAGCTCAGCTTCACAGGGCACAGCACCATGTCACTCCTGGGATAGGCCCTTTCTTTATTTGTTTATAAAAGAAAGCTGGAAAACACTGGTTTGAGAGAAGCAGTTGGAAAGTGTGTGGGATGAAGGAGGCAGCAAATCAAAGAAACACTGTTTGAAAAAAAGTTTGAATATGTAAGCTTAGATTATTTTGTTTTGCTTCATATTTTTGTTTGTTTCAAGCTGGGTTTCAGCTTCCTAACTCAGGCTTGAGAGCTGTAACACCAGAACTGCTGTCCACTCGAGTGCTGCAGGCAGGTAATGAAAGGAGACCTTGACACCAACAGCTGGCAAATGGAAGGAAAGTTTGGAAAAGCTGGAGTTGTTTCATGGTGGGAGGAAAGAACAGAAACTTCAGAAGCATCAACTTGAAGTCTCTGGGGATTATCTGTCTCCCTCTTCACACTGCTCTCAGCACTTCCATTCCTTTCCTACTGACCCCCAGAATTTTACAAAGCATCCCTTGAATGCTAATGTTGAGGAAAGCTGCCTGAAAGACAGTAATCATGTACAATTGCAATAAATGCATGGACGTAGCTGAGAGTTTGATTTTTCTGTTTTTTAGAATTTTACTACTCATTAAACTCTAAGCCTGACTTCTTTAAGTCAATTTTACTACAGCCTTTACTGATCTTACCTTTATAGATTTTTAGTGGAGTTCAATAGGCAGAAAAATGTAACTAAAAGGAGAATAAATTCCACATTAATTAGCCAGCATGCAGAATTTTATGCTGCTTAATGACTCTTGTAATCATCTACAACTGTACAAAGCAACTGGCAATCCCACCCAGGCACAACTATACAATAACAAGCACCTCTAGCAGAGAATTCACCTATTTTGCACATTTTAGAGAGTGTGGTCTTATATGGATTATAAATAGTGACAGTAATGATTATAAACAGTCCTATATGAGCTCAGACTATTACTTTATTTTTACCCAGTAGCAAGCATGATGAGAGAGCCAGCCAGCTGGTGTCTGGTACTTCAATGGGCTTCCACAGCCTGGGAATGATGTGAGGGATAAAAACCTTAGAACCTGATCTAAAGGTCACTGAAGCAAGTGGAAAGCTTGTTTACAGCCCACTGTAATTCAGTGTTGTAAGATAATTTCCTGGCTTGTTTATGACTTTTTTTTTAAAAAAGAAGACAACAGTGTGGAAGGTTTTGCATTGCAGGAAGGACTTGAGGGTTCTTTATACTGAAGTACAGAGGCATAGTTGAAACTTTGGTATCTAAATATCCTCGGACCTGGGTAACAAACCAGTCAGCATCTACTACACTGGTGATGTGTCAGTTTGGGAGCTTCAGCTTTTATCTCTTGGCATGTCACTTTCTCCAGACTGTTTATTTGTGCCCTGTCTCACTATACTAGTTTTGTTTGAGGACTGGTCTTCAGTTTATCCATATTATTCTAAACCTAGTCTTTATAACAGTAGCTGCTAATACCCTCAGTGCTGGAGGATTTGGTTAATCCTAGGGTTGGATTCTGGCTTAAAAGGTACATGAAGATTTGCCAAGCCTTTTTCATATTCTCTTGTTCAGAAGACTTCTGGAATCCCCAGCTGATGATGCTGTTCCACTGCTGTATTCAACATTGACCAAACTCCCATCTCAGGGTTCCTGGTTTAGGAACTTTCTGTGGCAGCTGTGTGTGAAATTATCTACAATTCTTCTTTACAGGAAAGCTTAATCTCTGTCTGCACAGCAGGTGTGTATCAGTATTAAGCAGCCAGTTAGCCTTGGTAACCTAGTTATGTGGCCTATATAAAATGGATTGATACATGTGCAGTCACAGAAATATAGCTACTGAGAGTATTTTGTAAAAAAACCCCACATTCCTGAGCAACTATAACACTGTAATCCCCTTTTATGTTGAATACTTACTTTTTCTTTTATTGCAGGGACAAAATGGAACTGATTGCTTAGGTACAGATGACATGATAGTTTATCTTTACTTTGTTGTGCTTTTTTCTTCAACTCCGTGCATTTCCACATGAATGGGCCATTGGTTCTAAATGGCAAGAAGATCACAGTGAATTATACTCACTTTAGTGATACAGCGTCAAATTCAATCTAGTATAAAATTCCTCAGCCTTTCAAAAGGAGGAAACCATTTTAATTTGTATCATCAGCAACTGAACTTTCTTCCTTTCACTGATGGCACAACTAGATGCTGGGAAGTTCATAGGCAAACTCTACCAGCCATCCCTTAAACCTGGGGTTATTCAAGGAATCACTTAAAATAAAATTTCTTTTATCATAATTAAAACTGATGTGCTTGATTGCAGATGAAATCAGAAAGTTGTTGCTCAGAGTTGCAGTAATTTTCAGTAACATGGAGCATTTCTACAGCAGGTCTCTGCTGGCTAAAATCAGTTGCTGCATCTTAGCTGTGCTCTTGCTCTATTTCTGTGTGACTGAGCACCTCCAGACACCAGGGATATGTTGATATCTTGTTAATGCTGGGTGCAGTGCTCACTGAGGGATCATGTCTGTCCTGGAGGCTTTGATGGTTGCTTCTGAAGCCATTGGAAGAACCAAAATATAAATTTGATTCAACACCTGTGTGACCTAAAGGAAACTAATGGGGCTGCACTTGTACTTCAAGTGAAATATATTTATGAACTTTCTTGTAACAGGACCTTGACCTATGGATAAAGATATCTTAGTAGCAGCAGAAATAAATGTAGGTGAAGTTTATGCTTATTTCATGGGTTGCAGCAGAAGTGGATGATTCTCTCAGGCATGATGCTTGCTGGCTGCTCCAGTGGCTCTACCATTGATGGCTCTCCTGTCTCTGGATGCAGCCCTCAGAGCACCTTCCAGTACCTGAAGGGGCTACAGAAAAGCTGGGGGTGGACTTTGTACAAATGCGTGGAGTGAGAGGACAAGGGGGGAACGGTTTCAAGCTGAAAGAAGGGAGGAGATGTACATTGGGTATTAGGAAGAAATTCTTTGCTGTGAGGGTGGTGAGACCCTGGCTCAGGTTGCCCAGAGAAGCTGTGGCTGCCCCATCCTTGGGAGTGTTGAAGGGCAGGTTGGAGGGGGCTTGGAGCAACCTGATCTCATTGGAGGTGTCCCTGCCCATGGCAGGGGGTTGGGACTGGATGATCTTTGAAGTCCCTTCCAACCTGAATGAGTCTGTGATTCTAATTGTCCCTGTAATATCCAGAAATATACTCTATTATTTCCCTGGCATGCTGACTCCACAGCTCTGCCAAATATCAAACCAGGAGATGCAAGTTTCACCTTCTTGTGTTGAAGTCTCTGTGTAAGCAATCCTGGGGTTTTTCAATGCCTGCTTCCTTCCGGTGAACTTCCTCTAGCAGTTTTGGAGATGTCACTCCTGTGACTCAATATAGAAGAAACCAGAGCTTTTTTTATGAACCTGTATTGTTTGAAAGTGATTTGTGGTCCAGTGAGCAGGCTGTGGCATGGGTTCAGGCTCATCTTATTGGTCTGAGATGCTGGCCACGATGCTCTGCAGCTCTGGTTCTTACAGGCTGGCTGGATGTGCTTTTGTTCAGGAGTCTGTTTCATTTTCAGACACCTGATGGTGTTGAAAGGTTTTTCAACACCTGCATTCTCTGTTCTCTGGATTGCTGGCTTCTCAGAGGTGTGCTGCAATGCTCATTAAAAAGGGCCCATAAACCCAATTAAGTGCTTTAATTCTAGTGGCTTATCAACTTATTACTAGAATGGTGTATTTTCAGAAGTAATCTCTACAGCAGGCTAGATGTCAAGTGAAGGAGGAAAATGTACTCTTTACATTTTTATATGGAATTATTGATTTAATTGTGTTATGGCCATTAATCTACAACAACAAAATATTCATAAGGACTTCTTAATTTTAAGCCTCTTCTTTTTGTCTTCATTTAAATGTCAGAAGAAGGTGATTTATCAGGAAGGAGGAACTTTAACCATAAAATTACATTGTGATACCACCTCAAGAAGCCATATATCAAACACAAACAGCATGCAAATTTTTCTTGTGCCTGCAACTTCATTATCTGTAAAAATCCATAAAAAGTTTATTTTCTCCTCATAGCTAAGAACTAACTAATAATGGCTAAGAGACTTTACATTTTTATGCACTTGGGAACACCTATTCATCATCATCTTCACAACATCGTGGACAGGACATTTAATAATAATAGTCTCCTAACATTTTTCTTAACCCATTGTTGAGAAATGTTAATGGCACCTCAGTAATATTAAAAATGTTAGTAATTAGCTCTGCTATTATAAGACCATTACATTTCCTACACATTCATAAACATATTTTAAAAATATGCATATTTTTGTGTTCAGATCTTCAGCATAATGTACATCAGGTGCACTAAATATGCAATGTGTGTTTGCAACTTGTGAGATGACTCAGTGAACAGTGTGTGATGTGGTGACCCTCCTGCTTTGGGAAACAGGAAAACAGACGTGGGAAATATGGACAAATAAGAACGAGCAGAAGCATTTTGAGTACATCTGAAATATGGTGTAGATAAATATACACATTTATATGAGTCATCAAGATATTTTTCTCCCCAAACTTGCTGCTTTTCTATGGGTTTGTGAACTTCCAGTAGACTCACTGCTCCTTATTACCATAATTACCTTAATTTCTGCCAGAAACTGACAGTATGAGAGAATCATGGTACAGCAGAGCAAAGCTCTCTCTGAGGTATTGACTGATCCTGACAAATTCTGCTTTAGCTTCTGGCTGCTGTTGATTTTGTCAGGGCTTATTTTGTATCTGTTGGTCTTGGTATAATCACTGTGGTAGTGTCACTGCAGTTTTAGGAAAGGCTTCTATTTCTGAATTAAAAAAAAAAAAAAGAGAAAAAAAAAAAGTAAGAGAAAGGGAAGAGAAAAGGGGAGGGGAGAGTTTAGGACCCAGAAGATTAAGGCATAGTAGGCAGCCATATATTTAGGAGACACATTGCTGTTTCATGTAGGTGCTGGTGTTAGGCATCTTTAGAGGAATGCTAATTTAGCACAGTGTGTGTTTATGATGACTTAAGAATACTGCAACCCTAAATGGTGATGTCTTGTGGTGTCATTGAATTTTCTCCTAGAATCAGTCTCTGCAGTCATGAAGGCATCAGGAAGAAAGATGGGTTAGGGACAGAGCTGTCAGTTTGTGCTCATTTTGGCTGGTAGGTCAGGAGAAGATGAAGGTGGATGGGACAAACTTCCAGCTGTGGACATCAGCAACAGATGCTGCCAGTGCTGAAGACATGATTGACTCCTTGATGTTGACACAAGCAGCTTGAGTTGAACTGCCACAAGGAGGTAAGGAAAGATTATAATTACCTTCAAAATGTTAGAAACACATTAAAAGCCAGATTTGTACCACGATTCAAATGAGCACATTAATGCCAAAAGAACTTAATCAGGATTTAACTAACAAGTGGTATGGAGAACAGGAGGACCCAGATTCGAAAGGAAAGCCCTAGGTGAAAAGAGAAGATGCGTTTTATAGACATTGCAAGCCAGCTTTTTAATTGCTTCAAAACATGGATACATTTACATTATTAGGTTGGAGCCATGTGTTTCTTCATGAGATCTGGCAGTGAATTGATTCATTTACGTGCCTTACTCCAGAAAGCAAAGTAAACAGTTCTGCTTATCATTCATTCATTAGCATTTATTGCAGAAGATCTGATCAGCTGTCTTTCTGTTTTCCGGTGAATCTTGATTTAGACTTCTTTTGAAGCATACTGCTTGGTATTTCCACTGAGCACTTTGAGGCACAGTATGTGTGGTGCCATGTCTTGAGGTTCCCCAAGTGTGTTCTCTTCAAGTCTCAATGAATTTTTCATTTCCCTGCAAGTTTCTTGAAACCTTGCAGGCAAGACAGAAGTTTCTGTCTACTTTAAGACAGCTCAAGCAGAGACTGAAATATCTTGTTATGAGAAACAAAGTTTAACAGTCACTTGATCAAGGATAAGGGAAATGCTCCCTAAGGAGAACACCTCTGTAGTCTTGACTATTTGTATTTTGACAAGGAGAGAGAAAGGTTTCATGGAATTCTTTTTTATTTTTAATTTTGAACATAAATCTAGTTTCTAGATACGAGAATTTTCTCATCAAGCGATCGATAATTAACATCATTATGGAATCTCTTCTTCCACTGTAAAGGAACACATTTTTTGGGTGGGAGGAAACCAGAAATGGCCTCATGAAGATGAGCACTACAGAGCTGCAATGTTTATAGTACACATTATTCAATGTCTTCCAGGTTTATTAAATTTGTGGCCTCATTCTAGTGGGGCAGGGACTAAAGTTTTAGTGCTCCAATTCACTGGCTGTGGTTGCTGGTTATACTCCTGGGGGATGGACACCTTTATAAACAGGTGCACATCATAATGCAGGAGGCTTCAGATAGGTCACAAACTCTTGTGATCTTGTTTGTTCCAATTAGGTTGTTGGTTAATGGGTTATTTTATTAATACGGTTGTTTAAATGCGTCCTTAATCAAACTATAGCAAGCGTAACCTATTGAGCTCAAATGAAGAAGTCATCCTGGTTTGGGCACAGTTGTAGAATGATTTATTTTGTAGTTCCTGTGGTGTTGTAGCTCCTCAGTGTGCTGACAGCCATGGCCTTTTGCTCACGGAAAACGAGGCTGGCATCTGAACCCTGGTGGTGACTTCTCTCCGTGTGCCAGTCATGGCTTTTTATACCTAAATTCTCTTATTCTGCACAGATGAACTAAAAGCCTGACAATCTTAAAAATACCCCCTAGCAATTATGCAAGAAATATCAATAAATTATGCATGAGAATAAATATATTAAATTAAAGCTCTTTAGATGAGAGGCCAGCCAGTTAACGGTGCGTGTGCTGAGCAGCAGCGCAGGTGTAAGAGCACAGAGTGTTGAAGAGCCACATCCAGAACAAACAATGCAATCTGTTGCATCTTCCATTGCTGGATTTGCATGCATTTGTTTATCATTTTCTGTTGAAGAGTCAATCTCATTTTCTGATGTTTGAGGAGGTTCATGGGACGATGTGTAAACATTGCAAAATCTTAATCAGGTGGTATTAGATTTGTTGAAGTAAACAAACCCCGGAGATAATAATGGGGTATTACAGATTTCTGATCATTTCTGTCACTTAAATTTAGTTCAGTGTTGTGGAGCTCATTACTGAAAGAAATATGGTGATTTATTCTATGGGAGGTTATCCGAGCTTAGGACAAATCCCCAACTGTCCATTGTAGATTGTATCTGGTGAGGAAATCCAAAGAAACTGGATATATTACTGGTTGGCACAACGTGAGAGGCTTAAAATACACCTGGAGCTGATGCCAATGTCCAGAGCACGTTGTGTATTGATTCAAACTGACACGCAGACATGTTGCAGTGCTCTTCAGAGACTTGCTGGAAATAAGGCTGGAAGAGATCTTTAATCTCTCCCACATATATAATTGAGATGTGAGTCTTAATGTTCTTAAACCAGAGAATTTTTCCCAACTCTGTCCAATTTACACCTGTCAGACTTGGGGTCAGGAAACACCCTCAGAAGGACTTTATCCCAGTTAGTGAGGAAAACCAGCTAGAAAGTGGAACAGACTCTCTTAAATGAATTATACAATTATTATCAGGTATTTAAAAATATGTTTTATTGCACTGAACATGGCTTGGCTTCTTTGGAAGCACAAAGCCCTGTGAAATACTGTGCCTGGCTGCAGCATTTCATGAGTGTGTGAGATGATGGCTGAGAAGGATGCAAAGAAATGAAGTTTGTTGAAAGGAGGAAGTCAGGGAGGACAACGGTTGGTTCTGCAAAGATGAAGGGAAGTTGAACTGTTGTTGGGTTTGTCCTGCCTGGGCTTTTCCATCAAGCTCTCCAGAAGACAACTCGTTAGAAGCACAAGCTTTCTTTTGTCTAAGATGACAGCTTGTTTTCCTTCTGTTTTGTCTAACTAAAAAATGCAGTTTTGAATATAGATTTTTTTTTTTAACGTTGCACATTCAAACAAAACATTAAGAATTATGAAGCACCCACAAGGGAGTTTAAAGTTTATCCTAAATGTAGTGGAAGGACAAAATCCCTTCAATGCCCCTATTACATATGCTGAAGTGCTGTTACTGTGACATTCAGCTGAGCAAGAGGGTGGCTTTAAAAGGAATATTTCATTTGCCTTCATCTGCAATGAAGAATGGGGAATGAGGGGAAAACAGAGATGGAACAGAGATGGAAAAATCCAATTTACATTGTAGCATAGAAAAACAAATTATTTCTGAGATATTGGGAAAGCTTTGCAGATCAAGATACTGAAAGGGAGCTGTTCTTGCTCCAGTTTGACTGGTTGGTATGAATTTCAGTCTGAAGTTGCACATGGTACATTTGAGAAGGGAGCAGGGCTTGTGCCTCTGTAATGCAAAACAGATGTGAGCTGTTCATCACTATCCTCAGAAGAAGTATATTTTAATGGTAGGCTGATTTTTCTGTATATTATATAAAGTCCCATTTATTTTTTTTTCCCCAAGAATTAGAAATGGGATAATGTTCCATTAAACAAGAGACTGAAATATTTAACCCATTTTCAGGGAAGAACAAACACTTAAAGAGAAAAAAACAAAACAAAAATAAACAAAACAAAAAACCCCACAACCAACCAAAACAAAACAAGCAAGAAATTAAGACAATTCAGTGGTTATCATGGCTCAGATTCAAAGTTATCACTTTAAGGTGACTAATACCTTTGGAAACTGAAGCCTGGAGGAGCTATGATTATTAAAATGTTTACTATTAAGGAAAATATGATGGTATTGAACTGCTCTGTACTGATGGGTGAGCTACAATGCAAGGTTGTTTTCTGCCTGGTAAGGCAACAGCCTGGAGCAGGACATTTGAGCAGTATTTTAAAGAATTGATCTAAACAATCCCAGTGGGCTGCTGGGGAGCCAAAGGAGCAGGATTTTCCATGTCATGGGCACAAGGGACACGATGCTGCCCAGCCCCCAGCAGCTGTATTTCTTCCCATAGAATGTCTTTTTATCAGAAGATGGCAGCAAAATCTTATGAACTGTAACATTTGCTATCCTACCTTTCTGTCTGTAGGGTGTAGGGGATGCTGTGGGGGGTCTGCTACAGCCTGTTTTGACCTGACTTCCTTCTTCCATCACCCCAGACAAAGCCTTCTTAGATTCTTATTCCTTACATATCAAATGCAGTGGATTGCATCATCTCTCTTTCATTTTTACAGGCCAGCTGCTGTACAGATGCCTTAACAGGGTCTCTCTTCACACCACCTAGAAAAAGCAGACTCCATAAATGTCATTAGCCCACTATGCTGACGGGTTCCTCTCGCTCAGCTGGAGGAATCTGTGCAGCTGGGAGCGCCCCACTTGGGAGACTCTGGGTCAGGGCATGGTCAGGGCAGCTCCATCCTTGTGGAGTCATAAAGTTGATGTCTTTGGGCAAGTGGATGAAGGTCTGATTCAGGCTTCTCTCTTTTGGCTGGATCAACTGTGCTTTGGGTTCTCTGTCTTTGGTGGCCTCTTCATTGGCTGGTTCACCAAGCCCTCTTGGTGTAGGTTTGTGGATGGCCACCTGTGGGTGTCTGTTCATGCCCTGGTGCAATGAGCCCAACTGAGTGCTGGGCTCTCTGCTAAGGTTCCAGGAGCCAAAACTCAGGTTTCTATGTACAACTTATCTCTGGTCTCCAGTTTCCAACCCTTGCACTCTATTTTGGACAAATACGTGCCAGTGGTGTTTGGATCTTTGTGTTTATTTCCTCAGTGTAGAATATTTGAATGCTGCAAGGACACTCATTGTCATGATGTGGGTTCAGCTGAAGCAAGCACCAAGCATTTGCTGGTTGTTTTAATCTTTTTAATATTCCTGGCTCATGGTTGCTTTTTGGGAACCAAATGCTTATGTTAGAGCTAAGGCTTTCCTGGAGGGCTTTGGCTGCATGCACGTCATCTTCTATAGAATGAACCTATCCAGAAGCACCTCTCCTTTCTCCTCCTACAGGAAACACCAGCTGCTCAGCCCTTACGTCTGCTGGTGCTCCACAGAAGTGACTTGTTACATATTTTGATAGGAAAAAATAATTGTGTACACTAATGCCTAACAGCATCTTAAAAATAAATGCATGTAATTCATGTAGGAGTCGTGATCTGATCCCCCAAATTGCATAATTACTTCTTAAACCCATAAGGCTTTTAGATTAACTTCAAAAATAAGCATTACATTTCTATATAGCGTTCTGGGTATTTTCTTTCTCAAGAAGTGTCTGTAATTTATGATCTGTAATTAGAACCCAATTTAATAATTACATGTCCTGCAAAGAAATGTTTCTTGAGCAGGGCTTTGTTCTTATGCAGCTGCTGGAAACACAAAGATGTAGATTAAAAGAAATACTTGAGATGAAAATGAACTGGTGAGGGAAAAGTGTTGAGAACTGCTGAAAGAGGAGTACATCTTGTCATATGGTCTTTGCTGCAATGTGTATGCTGTCTAAAGAGGTGTACATCTAGTAAATGTGTGTAGCATAAATTACTCTGGATGCAAAAAATATTATATTTTGAATGCTTAATGACATATTTCTAGATGAAACTTAGCAAGTCAAAGACAGTGTTTGCATAGTTTCCTTCCTCTAGGAAATGCCAACACAAAAAAAGCCTAGAACTAAAAATTCTGAAACAGTTTTTCCAGAGTTTCATTTCTATGCTCAAAAAGAGGCAGGAAAACCTTTATCAAGTGTATTATTAAGGCTACTTCAGAATAGTTTTAGCCTTAAACATGAATAATTTGAGACTCACCTGATGATGGGTTCAAATTCTTTCCTAAGCTATGAAGTTTATCTAAAGAACCACATATTCATTTAATTAACTTCTTTCAGGCAATATAATACTTCAGAGATTACTTAATTTGTTGAAATTAATGGCAAAGGTTTTTTTAGGAGAGCTCCCTGTGCTTGGAGATGCATATAATACAGATACATATTTCTAGCTTGAGGGATATTGTGGCAGTTGAATTGATAATACAAAAAGGTCTATATATTGGTGAGATCTTCAGAGAAGGCTGTGAAGTTTTTCATTTATGAAAACGGACAAAAAATGTCCTGTAGACTAGATTCAGTATCTCCATACCCACTTTCTTCCCCTGCTATGTTATATGGATGGTAAAAGTGTTGAAAGAAGGATGACATTGGACCTAGGTGATTAATAAAAGCCAAAATAATTTACTTTAGAAAATTCAGCTGTTCTACTCCTCTCCTCTCCTCTCCTCTCCTCTCCTCTCCTCTCCTCTCCTCTCCTCTCCTCTCCTCTCCTCTCCTCTCCTCTCCTCTCCTCTCCTCTCCTCTCCTCTCCTCTCCTCTCCTCTCCTCTCCTCTCCTCTCCTCTCCTCTCCTCTCCTCTCCTCTCCTCTCCTCTCCTCTCCTCTCCTCTCCTCTCCTCTCCTCTCCTCTCCTCTCCTCTCCTCTCCTCTCCTCTCCTCTCCTCTCCTCTCCTCTCCTCTCCTCTCCTCTCCTCTCCTCTCCTCTCCTCTCCTCTCCTCTCCTCTCCTCTCCTCTCCTCTCCTCTCCTCTCCTCTCCTCTCCTCTCCTCTCCTCTCCTCTCCTCTCCTCTCCTCTCCTCTCCTCTCCTCTCCTCTCCTCTCCTCTCCTCTCCTCTCCTCTCCTCTCCTCTCCTCTCCTCTCCTCTCCTCTCCTGGTAATTTCCTCTAGGGAATATTTCTCAGCACTGTTCATCATTTCAACTGAGAGGCCTCAGCACAGCAAGTCACCGTGTGGGTCCTCTGAGCTGCAGAAGGTGTGATTTGGAGACGGGTCGTGTGGTCACAGATGGACTGTGGCACAGATCAAGTACAGATGTTTGCAGCTGCAGAGCACAGCAGGACACGTCTCCGTGTGCACCAGGGTAAGAGAGCAGGTTAGTGCTGGCTTTCTGAGGTGGCTGCATGCAGAGACAAATGTGTAGGAAACTCACTTTAAGGACTAATGCTTAAATGTGCTTTGAAATATTAATGCAACCTCATTTTCCAGCAGCGCGGCTTTCTTGAGCAGAGCCATATGTTGTGGTCACTGGGGAGAAGAGGAGGCTCAGTCTGGGACTGGAAGAATATGACAGTGTCAGGAACGCTGACCTCACTGAGCCAGGTTCAGGGTCTCAGCAGTTCTCTCCTCTCCTCTGTCCTTTGTGCTTCAGCTCTGACAAAACGAGGTGTACACCGGGGCCCAGCAGGTTGCTTTCTTTGCACCATAACGTGTGCCAAGGAGTCAAACCCCACAGATTTTGAGGCTGCTGCTCTACCTTTTCCTGCACTTCCAAATATTAGAATTGAACTTGCTTTCAATGAAAAGCAAGAGCACAAGCTGATAAAACAAAGTAGATGTTCCCAGGTCTTTAATCATAAAAGTTTGTGCCACGGACGGGACGGCAGATGAGACTTCACTTCAGGCCTGGGCCTGCAAAACTGAGAGACAGAAACAGTTGAATCATAGAGGGGAAACTGAGGCAGGCGTATTGAGAGATGGAATGTCCTGCTACAGCTTGATAGGTTCATACTGAATCTCCCTGGGCACAGGAATAGACAATTTGACCTCTCCTTGGACCTCTGTCCACAGGTGTGACTGAGGGCTCATGGTCCAAAGCCGGTTCATGTATTCCTGTGGTGATTCCTTCAAGTGCAGAGGTGGACCCACCATCCATTTTTTTGGCTGTTCTTGGTGTTTTTGATGATAAGAGGCTGAGTAGTGAGCATGTGTTACGTCCATCAGTGCAGGAGCATTACCTGCTCGCAAAAAGTCAGGGGCTGGTGTCTGGTGAGGCTTTACTGAGGCATCTGTGGTGTCTTCTGCAGGTCTGGCCACAAAGAGCCAGCTGTGGCATCTGCTGTTACTGATGGTATGGCTATAACTTCAGCCAGCCCTTGTTCATATCAAGTGACTGTTTAAAGTGATTTGCATTTCTAAGTGTAGTTGGTCATCTCCAGTCAGGTTTTTGAAGTAGGTTTGGTTGAGTGGAGCCACCTTCTGAAAACTGTAAGCTCTTAGAAATCCCCAAATGGAGTTGCAGGTAACTTGCACGGACAAGAATATTTGTGTACAACTGGTGCAGGACATTTCTACAGCACCACAGGAAAATCCTGAGGGGCCCAGTGCTCGGAGGAGGTGTCTCCTCCTCCCTGCTGACAGCCAAATTGCAGAGTCCTGTGGCTAATTTTACATTCAAAGCCTCCCTAACATTGAATTTCCATGTAAAGGAATGGCTGTCTTTGCCCTGGGAACATTCTAAAGTGGCCTGAAACTATGCTCAAGAGTCTAGGTATTATTTTATACCTCTCACTGAACAAGAAGAGTGATGAGTTGCTTCTCCCCAAGTAGATGATGAATATGAAACGGTACAAGAGTGTTTTGGTCCTGTGTGAGGATTGATGGATTTGGACAATGCTTTATTTATTTATTTTAATTTTGCTGCAGCCAAGTTCTATTCTAAATGCTCCCTTCAGCAACTCACCTACAGAAATTAATTGAGCTGCTTTATATACCTTGGACCTATTTTACCCTACCCTGTTGAAAAGAAGTTAAAAAATCTTCAGTCACTTTGGAAATCACAACACATGGAGGCCAGGAAACTACCAGGCAACCATTCCAGTGTTATTCTCTTGAAATATTTCATATTATTGTAATTGATCAAGATTTAGGATAATTTTTAATAGCAACATATGGCAACTACTACAAAAAATGTTTCTGAGATACTTTTGACTTGTTTATATCATTGCTCTAAGTGTTACAAAAACAATGTAAAATGCCTCTGGAACTGAACTACTTGTTTATTTCCACTGGATAATTTCCTGCAGCCTAAATGAACTATTAAATTAATCAGTCCGTATTTAAAGGGCAGCATTTGCATTGGTATGACCAGTGAATCATAACCAAACATTTACTTTTTATAGCTGAAAGGATAAGAGAACTTACAGTATTAGTAAATGACCCATAAATGTGTGTCTCATAGAAATGACAGCTGTATGTTTAAAATTTTCATTTAGGATAATGAGAAGAACCAATTCCATGTTGATGAATTTTCCTGGAAGAGTCATGGCACTTGTTCACCTTGGTGAGTAATTGTAGCACTTCAGGGGGGTGAAGAGGCTGGTGTGGCACCTCCCAACCCATAGAGCCCCCCCAGCCTCAGCTGTTAAGGGATTTTTCATGGCATTTAGTTTGTTTTCAACTAACTCAACTAACATTTCGTTGATCTCGAGTTATCTGAGCATTAAAAAGAATGTATTTTGGGGAAGTCTTTGGATATTTTCCCTAAAGAAATATGTCATTGTGTGAGGATGGGTAGTTAACAATAACCACATAAATTACAGCAGGATGAATCTAACATAATATAATGGGCTCAGACCATGAACTCCTCAAATTCTAATATAAATTCAGTGGCTGGCATTAATTATTCCTTTTATTTTTGTGGGCTGATGATAGCAGCAGCATGAGAGATGTCCTGTGCATGATGGCTCTTCCAGTGACCCACTCTGGCCTTAAGCAAAACACTTAATGTGTCCATGGCTCACCTGCAAAAGGGGTCAGCACTGGTTTTCTCCAGGACAGAGCTGGTGCCAGCCTTCCTGAATCCATGTCTGGAAGATGCTTTGAGTTCCTAAAATAAAAGATGCTGATGATGATTCGGTGTTTGCTGGAGAAAAGGATAATTTGCCAGCACTTAATTCAAGAGGAGTTTGAGATACTGCAGTCACCTTCTGTTAAATGTAGAGAAATCCCCAGTTTCTTAAAAAATTGAAGGGGTAATTGATTATTTTTTTTTTTTGAGTTCATGTGAGAATCAAAGGAGGGTGGCAGTCTGGATTTGTTATATTAGAGACAGATTATCTGTCTGAAACTTACTGTAGAATCACCTCTGGGAGGCTGTGATAAATGATGGTTTTCTAGTGGCAAACCTTTGCATATCATACATTACTGGTTGCAGAAGTGCTGGTTTTTTACCCCCTTATTTCCCCATATTTTTACACAGCTGGATAGCAAACAGCCTCTGAGTGCACTGAGCCTGAGACCTGCTCATTCCCTTTGGAGGTGACAGTGACTCTGGTCAAGATCCACAAGGATCTTGAGGGAATTTGGATGCAGCAAGAGGCAGGGAGCTTGTGCTGGGATGGAAGGAGAGATGTTGGGAGGTGGAGAGATGCTGCCAAGCGTGCCAACCAGAGGCTTAGCTGCACAGAGCCATTAATCCTCCCTGTTCCTGCTTGGTTGCCTCTGGCAGAAAATAAGACTGGGTAGACTTCAGATAAATCAAGCAGTTGGCTGTCTCCTGGCTGACTGCTTCTGTAGGTACGTGGTACCACTGAAGCTCTTGCCTCTGCTTTCTCCTAAGGTGTCCAAGCAGTGGCCTCCTGTGGCTTCCCAAACCAGTGATATGCAGCTTGCACCACTGCATAAACAACCTCTAGAATGCTGATTTGAAGTTTCTGAGTTTTCTTGGTTGGTTTTTAGGTTTTTTGGGTGGGTTTTTTTGTTGTGTTTTGGGTTTGTGTTCCATGCACTTCTGGGGAAGGTGAAGAGCAGTCATGATTCAAGCAGCTTTCCTTGGGGATCCAAGGAAATCCGTCCCACCACGGCACACCCAGACAGGTCATCCAGTGCCACCAGAGCCACAGCAGGGTTTAGGGTGAAGATGCTGGAAGATGCTCTTGGTCTCTGGCCTTGGTTTGTGTTATATCTCAGCCTGCAAAGCAAACATTTTTCATAGAAAAACCCAAATGCCACTTGAGGGAAAATGCTGATAAATCTGTTTCGTCCCAGCCTCGTTTCTGTTCGAAGAACTATTTTGGATTCAAAAAGCATAGCTCTCTAGCTCTCTTACTGTTCTGTTTGATTTATGGTGTAGGAAAAGCCATGCATATGGCAGGTGATTGCCTGCTATTTGGCTTCTTTTATTTTAAAAGCATATTTTAATATTTCAGGTGTTGATTAAGCATAACAGGCTCCTAAGCAGAAAAGCAGAATTTGACAATGCATTTTCAAGCTCTTTTTTCTGTTTACAGAATGTATGTAGCTGATTTAACTCTGAGCCAACTCTATTAGCTGAATAATTAATAACATTAGTTTTTCATCACAATCTTTAATCATATCTTAAGAAATTGCCTGGAAGACTTTGCCTTTGAGGGCTAACTTTGTCTTTCAGAGGGAACTTTATTATTGAGCCCTTTTCAAGTTTCCATCACTGCCTTTGACATAGACTAACAGGGCTGTATTGATTTACCCCAGACTGGATGCCCAGTGCTAATCTACATTCAGTTTAAAAACCACTACATTAACAGAATATTTACATTGTGACACAGACTTCCCAAGGCACAGCCAGCAATGCCACTGGCTTTTTTTGGCCTGATAAAAAGGTACCACATCAAGCAGAAAGTGGCTGGGTAGGAGTTGAGGGGACTGGGTCACTGCTGTTTGCTTCTGAAACTGCTGTGACAGATTTGGTGTAATGCCTGGCCCCTGGCAGACACTTGAAAGTACTCTTTTTGCAATATGTTCCTTCACTTTTTAAACATTTTTTAAAAAACCTTGCCCCTTTGGACTTAAGGTCCAAACCTATTGGAGCAAATTCTCCCTGTGAATAAAGCCAGCACCCCTAAAAGCACTGCATGTCTCACATATCAAGAATGGCAGGACACTATACTCTGAAGTGGCTTGGTGGGATTGAAAAGCATCATCTTAAATAACATCTTTTGGAAGCAGACACATTTCCAAAGGGAGAAAACCAGCACGTCTTTTTATACAATCTCAGGCTTCTTGTCTCTTCAGCTCAGTTGGATATTTAAACAAATTTTTCAATAATTGAAAATCAAGTTGAGGGGATTCACTGTCATGTGCACAGGAGGCAGGCAGTTGCACGCAACCCAGCTGGCTTCAGCTAATATCTGGGCTCCAGATACTGCCTCAGCTGTAGAGGAAATCCTTCACAATCCTCCCTGATTGACAAAAGAGATGAGTCAAACTCCTAACAGATTATCTAAGGGAAAATAAGAGCATTGCATCTCGAACTCGAAGGCAAGACTGAAAAAGAAGGCACAGGGACAGTGTGGAGTTTCTTACAAGAGCATAAAAACCCCTCCCTATTTAGGGTAACACTCTGCTGCACTCTTGTGATGAACATCTTGAGGGCAATGAAGACTTCAAACTGTCTAGCAGTGAAATGAGAAGCAGATTTGGTCAAAACAGAAGTAAGGTTGAAAGTTAAAAATAGCAAAAAACAAATAAGTAAATCAAGGGGGGGAAAAAACAAATCCAACCCAAAAAAAACTCCAAAGAAAACAAAATAATTTACAAAGCAACAGAAAACCTTCTATTTGTCCTGTCATTTCTGCAGGGAATCTTTCCTCACCTGTGACCTCCCTGTGGCATCTCTACCCTTCCCATTCCCTCGCCCCCCAGAGCTGCTGTAGGTGAGCACTCTGGCTCCTGATTTCATTTTCTTTTATGTTACACAGCAAAGGGGGAAGTGTGGAGGGAAAGCTGGAAATTCCTTTGCACTGGTACCATGTGCCACAGGCACAAACACGTTTCTTTAGGGGTGCTCACTGACCAAACTCAACATGTTAATTCATCCCAGTTTTCCCTCTGTAACTCTCAAACTGCATCTCCTATCAATTATGATACTGTCAAAGCCTTGAAACAGTCAGAGAAGAGATTATTTTCCCCGTTTGTTCAAATCTCAAGGCAGTTTGGAGGAAACTGAAGGGGATTCAGTTTAGCAAACTCAGCTCATGCTGCAGGTGTCAAAGTTTGGAGCTTGTTTGTCACCAGCATTCGTTGGGGGGAAGTTTGCTCTCAAAACCACAGAAGAAAACAACCTTGCTTGTATAACAAGCCTAGCAGGCTGCTGCATTTTCAGGGAGATGGATTCTTTCCCTGGATCAAATACTTGAAATACAGTCCCTCATCAGGTAAAGTAAAAACTTCATTGTCTGCACCTTCTTCAAACACAGCTGAAAACCACTTCAGGTTCTATGTGGGCTTTTTTCCCCTTCATTTTAAGATCACTAACTGTGCTGTTCTGGCATTCACAGTGTCAACGATAATAAGTGTCTAGATAAGACATCAACATTTCCAAAGGAAATATAGGTGCCTTCAATCTCCTGAAGCTCCTTTAACCAGTAGTTCCAGCTTGGTAGAGCTGCAGTGCTCCCAGGATGCTCACCTGTATTTATTATGTAGCAAATGGCTTTGCCTTCTTGAAAAGCATAGCACATTTGGTCAAAGATAAGACTTTTCAGAGAGAATTTCTTTAAAAATGAATAATACAAGCCCAGGGCAGTGCCTTTGGCAATGATTTCGGGCTGTGTAGAGCTGTAGTTACTCATTTAGTTGAGGAGTGACCTTTCATGAGCTATCAGTGGGGCTCTTTTTCTGGGGAAAGGAGTGCTCAGGTGGCACACTGAGAGAGGGACTCTAGCTCTTAAAATCCATCCTTCATTTCTTGGGCTTTAATTGCATGTGATCTAGAGCGATTCAGTGTCAGTAAAGGGATAAAAGATGCTTTATAAATAAGTCATTTTTCTGCTGAGAGTCCCAAAACATTGGTTTCACCTCCTGTTATTAACACAGGGCCGTGTTGTTCAAATGAATTTTAAGCAGCACTGAATTTTATATGTTGTTGTTACAAAGATAATGAACTGTCGTTATTTCAGGTAATATTGTTTGCAGAGGGTCACTTCAGGAAATTATTGGAGAATCATCTTGTTTTAAATGGAGGTAAAACAGCCCAAAGAGATTTCATTTGTCTCATTAAAATCCATTTTAAGATGTTATCTCAACAGGCTTTACTGGAAAAGAAGTTAATGTCATACAGTGGAGGACCACAGTGCTCTCCAAGCCATGACTCAGGCACCTAATGAACCCCTATCTTGTTAGACATCATGCTTGGAAGTGAGTCAGGCAGGTAAATTAAGGAAAGCTGAAGGTTGTGAGCACCTTCAGTCCCAAGAGTACATGTGTGGGTCTGCAGTAGGTCACAAGGGTCCAAAGAAGGGCCATCTCCGAAGGAATGAGTTATTAGCATGTCTGGGGGTGTTGTTGCTAAAAGCAAAAGGAGTTCCATACACTTTCAACCTCAAATCATTAATTTTTTCTAATACTGAAATTCAGTAAACAAAATCCTCTGATGTGGCTCATAAAACTTAAGAAACCTGAGTGCCTGGAGACAGACGATGATTTATTTGGCTCCTGTTTTTTCTAGTAGAGCAGCAGATGTGAGGCCCAGATCCCACCTGAGCTGCAAGACTTCCAGAGGAAACCATCCAACCCCTGGTAAGAAAAGCATCCCTCGTGCAAAAATCTTTGTGTCAAAGAAAATAGGAGTCTGTGGTGTTACTTACTGATTTTCCCCCTGGGAGCTTCAGCAGTTTTGCAGCTCAGAGCTCCAAGATCCGGGTAAGTGACAAGCACTGTGAGAATTTGCTCTGCCAGGGAAATGTCCACATGAACTCAACAAACACCAGGAGCCTTCGGCAATCCGTCTCCCTTTCACTCAGAAGCAGTCAGAAGGTAAGAGCAAATTTCAAAATGTCCAAATAATCCTAAAAGCTTCTTACAATAGCTTGCTGCGAAGTCCCCAAAGTCTTGATATAACAAAATTTATATTGGATGTCAAAACCCAGGAGCTGATTGCAGTTGCTTTAAATCTAGTACAGTCCTGGAACAAAATCCAAGGAACTGACACTCTGCTAGCAAGTGTGCAGGCTGCAATTGCAAAGATTTCCTTCCCCTGTTCCTTTGGAAGTAAAAGGGCTTTTTGACATAAATTTCCAAACGTTTCAATTAATCTTTCCCTGGTGCAAGCTGATTAAAATCTTACCCTTGTTAATTAATAGATGGGTAAGTTAGGTTGGGTAGCTGCCATTAAACGTTTTCCCATTTCCAGTACTGCCACAGAAGAGAAACGAGCATTCCAATTAATAATTGACCTAAATAGAATCAACTGCACCACTTCCAACAAAAGACTAGAGTGTGTACACAAAAGGCACCATTTGAATGTTGGTTAGCATTTATATTTTCCTAATTTGTACATAGGTGAGAACTTTAAAGTTTTTGATGTGCTCACAGGGGAAAATTCACTTAATAAATGCAGGGGCATCCCTGTAGCAGGATACACTGTGGCATTTCCAACATCCTGGAGCTTTTTACCTGCCTGTTTAATGTTATAAACTTTGGTAACGTGGAATTCCACATGAGAGAGTGAAGCAGCAGCCCAGAAGGACATCTGAGTTTCTTTGCCATGCTGCAAGTATGTCCAGCCAAGCTATTGGTACAAACCTGGCTGTAATTCAGAATTTGTCATGCATTTTGCTCCATGTTCCCAGTGGTGTCTCACCACCCCCTTCTTCTTCCCTCCTGCCCACCATCTATGAGGCCAGAGGAGCATTTTCCTTGGGAATCACACCCCTTTGCATGGTCATTCCTCATTGTCTGCTGGAGACTGGTGATGCCAGCAAAGACAGATGTGCTTTGCTCTCTGAATACGTAATTCCCATTGTCTGCAGATTCTCTGGATTTTTCTTCCCAATTGTGACACTATTTTCGCTCCTACAAGGGTCAGTTTCTCCAGCTGTCCCATTTCTCCCTGCAGTGCAGTGTGTTCCCACGATTACACCCTCCTGCTGCAGGTGAGGGAGGACCAAGGTGACCATCTCCTGCAGAAAGGGACAGGTGACCCCAGCTGCTGCCTGCCCTTGCAGTGGCTGTGTCCTTTGCAGCCACACACCAGCAATTTGGCAAATTCTAGCCATAAAAATCTTCTAAACCTGTTTAACTCCACAGAGCAAATGAATTTATCTTTCAAATAATTGAAAATGTGTTCCTATCAGGTCTCAGTCCCTGCGGTGAGCACTCTCTTCTCCCTAGTTGCAGCAGGGAAATCTGATTCTCTCTGCTTCTGCCCGGCTGTGGCTGAGGCCACAGTGTTGCAAATAACATTATCAGCCATCATTATCATCATCTAGGCACTAAGAGTTGTGCTAAACATTTCCCATTTCAAACTAAGCAAGAGAAATACTTCCCTTTCAAATTGTAACCCCCCAAAAATATACTTGCTTGAGCACATCCCATGCTATTTCTTTCCCCCCTCAGTTCACAACCCAGGTCATCCTGCTCTGCCGTAAATTAATGAAAAGGCTCCACTTCGCCCAAACACCAAAGCCTGGGTTTGTAACTCTTCAGTTACAAACTGATGCAGTAAACGTTGGTTGCCAAATCCCAGCACTGCTGATGCATCTGTAAGTTGCTGAAATTGTGTAGCCAAAGCAATGCTGAACCTGCTCTGTATTTTGCAAATCAAACTCTCCTAAAATAGTTCCCAGCTGTCCAAACATGAGTGGCCTCTCTATAACTGAAGGGATGCCAGGATTGTCCCTATCTGCTCTGTGGCTTTTGAGTTCATCATCCAAATGCTCCAAAGCAAAACCCCTGAAAAGCAAACCTCTAAAAGCTGCTCACCCTCAGGAAATCACAGCACACATAATGTAACCAATTAAAAAATGACAAGTGCTCTATCTAGCTACTAGTAAGGCACTGATATTCTGTTTTCCACATGCAGCACTGAATCTCCACCCTTACTACTGCTTCCATCATGCAAGAGCATCAATTTAGAGCAGAAGTTCAGGTGCAGCTTGGCTGAGCAGGATTTGAAGATTATCCCTTAAATATCCCATCCAGCAGTTACTGGTTAGGCTAGGGGGATCCTTCTGCAAATTCACTTGGCATTTTCGGGTGCAGTTCATAACGATAAAACACTTTTTGGAGACCCATGGCTCAGAGCTGGATGCTCTTGTGACTCACTGGCCATATTGCAGCCCTGTAACAAGCCAAGTCTGTTTGGTCTACAAGAGTGGCGTGAGTCTACCCAGGAATTCAGCTGCTGTGGCTGTATTTGGGCTGCACAGTTTCTGAGATAACCGAGAAGCAAACAAATCTCTCGGTATTTTTCCTTCATAGATTAAAAAAATATTGAGATCTCTTGTAAAATATGAACCAATATATGAAGTATTGATTTACTTGGACTGGAGGCAAATTTTTAACCAGAGCATGGATGCACTTTTCTGTGATGCTCCTCAAAATACCCACATTTAGGTTTATTCCAAGGCAGCAGCCTCCTAATATCTGTAACCCAGCATGAGCGATGAAGCTGTTTGTGGTTGCAACCCATTGGTGGGATCTTCTAGCTTTGCCCACTGCTCTGGATCTCCTTGGCCAGGAAGCAGGGCCACTTTCCACATTGTATCCCATAATACCAGCCTTGTCAAGGGATCCTTTGGAGGAGTTGCGGGAAAAGAGGAGAAATCAGGAAGAGAAACAAAGGCCAAGGAGGTATCTGCCCTCCTCTACCCCCAAATAAAAAAACATATGGATATTTCTGAAGATTTAATTTTAACAGAAATTGTGCTTTTTTCATGTGTAGATAGAAATAGCACATAATTTTATCTCTTGAGCTACACTTACTTACAGTTTCCTATCTACAGTGCTATTTTCATTAAAGGTCAGAGATTAAGAGGTCTGATTTGATTTCATTTAGATTTTATTGATTAGTGGCCCCCACAAAAAGAAGGCAAGGATCAATATATTTTATTCAACATGATTGAAGCTGCAGAGCAGAGAACTGTTTATGTACAGAAAAGTGAGATGAGTGGTCTTCTGTAATAGAAATCAATTCAGAACAAGAACCCAGAAACACTTTGATGGGAAAAATAATTTCTTTAGATTCTCATTTGCTAAAATGAAGTGATTTTGGAAAAAAATATTTTGCAATAGTGATGGGTGAAGCTGCTTGTTGTCAGTGTTCAATGTAGTCCACAAAAGCCTTTCCTGGAGACGTTTAGCAAGAGAGTGGCAGCCTGTCCTTCCTGGAGAGAGTGAGGCTCAGCTCATGGTCAGTGTCCCAGGCTCATAAAATTGATAGCATTTGATTTTTATTTTTTTTTTGCCTTTTTATTTCAATGCACCAAGATCACATTTTTTTTCCTGCTTGAACTCCCAAAGAGCCTATGGAAATTGTAAGGAGGTTTACAATACAGTAGCATTTCCTTATACCCTTTGCTAAGCAAGTGATTTTGAAGTGCATTGAGAAACCAAACAATTGAAAAGGCAAAGGAATGATCAGCCAGAAGCCTCATATATCACTGGGGGTGAATGAAACTCCAGGAAAACCAGAACCATGCCCAGATTAGCTAGATTGAAACAGGCAGGCTGGGGTAAAAGCCATCAGTAGCAGTGTATCTTCCTGCTTTCAAGGCGATTCTCAAACTTGCTTGTGTGTCAGATGGCATTTTAAACCAAACACTTGAAAAACCAAACCAAAAGCAGCATATCTTGGTGAATACTGATCCTGTTACAAACTCGTTGCCTTCTGTCAAATTAGGAAGTTGGACGATCAGATTTTTAAGCAGCATTAGCATGTAACATTGTAGTGAACAGTTACTGAGTGCGTTCAGTTGTGGCCAAGTGCAGCACAAACTGGTAGCACAAGTGAGCATTTTCTAAGTTCATCTGCAAATACATTATACTAAAAAAGTAGGCTAAAACCCCAAGGCCCTTTGTGCATTAGAAGGTTCACTACCAGAATTGCTAGATTCCTATTCATTTATTTGACAACTTTTTGGTTCAGTTCAGATATTAGAGCTGTCATTGTAAAATGCTTCCATTTTTCCTTCCACACTGCTTTGGGATGGATCTGCTTTGAAGCTGTGTCAAAGTAGCTCTGAATCAGGAGAAACTTTAACATTTTTTTAAGTTGAAAGTCTAAACAGCCTCAATACGCTGCACAAAATTGTTCTGAGGATCGAACCTCCCACTATGGTACCCTGGAGCATTCAGTCACTTTCAATAAATCTCTCTTAATAATTTCTCACTTGTCCTTATTATTACTAACAGCCAGAGCATCTCAAGGCAATGTCAGAGTAAAGGCTTTGGCTAGATGCAGGAATAAGGCTTATTTGAAAGTTAACACGAAGGAAAAGTATCAGAATGTGAACTTACTGGGGAAAGGGACTTTTTTTTTCCCCCATGAGTTTACAGTGGCTGGTGTCAGTTCTGTCAGGAGAAAAAAAAAAAAAGGTCAATGTTTCTTTGATTTTAAGAAGTTATTGGGTAAGGATATTGAGAATGGAGTTTTGGAGGTTTGTTTTTCTCAGCTTTAAAGCTTTGCTTTTATTAGTTTTCTTTCATTATCTCTGGAAATCCATGCTCAGCATCTGCTGGGAATATCTGCCATCAGATCATTTCTGAGGGATATGGATCTGAGCTACTTGACTTTTCCCCAGTCCTTTAGCAAAAAATGCCTAACCACAACTTTCCATTAAAAAAATATCCTGTGAGTTTGGATACAGGTCTTAATCTATTCTAAGTACCTCATGTTAATTGCAAACCCCTTAATTGATCTCCACCATGTGATGAAGAATTCAAGCTGGAGAGTGCTTCCTTGCCTTCAGCTGGGTGCCAGACTGTCCCGATTTCCAATGCATTTATTCAGATAGAGTTAGAAAGTTAATTCCTAATTCTTGCACAGGTAATTATCTGGATAAATAAAGGTAATTCCTAGGGTGAAGTGAGCTGGAGCAAAGCAAAAGGTTGGCCAACAGGGCTTTCAGCACCTTTTGTAGGGTAGACTCTTTACCACACAGACCACAAAGCTATTCCCAGTTTCCCCCTCACCCCAGCAACCTAAATCTTACATGGTCTGTGGTCCAAGTGGTATTCTCTGCCCTAAAATGTATTTTCCTCTGACCTATTAGTTTAAAAATGGAGTGGCTTAAGAAAACCCCCAAAGTACTGTCTCACCTTTTAGCCAAACCATTACTGAATGTGCATTTCTTTCCCTGAAAACCATTCCCAGTGGCAGTTGAAGGCATTTTATTCTGCAGCAGATGATGCTCCCTGGAGAACAGTGTTTGATGAAGGACAAAATCAGGTTGAAACCATTCATTTTTGGTGTTGTTTTTGTTGTTGTTGTGTTCATTTGGTTTTTTTTTTTGTTTGTTTGGGTTTTATTTTGTTGTTGTTGCAAGACTCTCAGGAATAGTTCTCAAACAAGGTTCAGGGAGAGCAAGGGAAGCCAATTCTCTCTTTATGGTTGCTCTTTTCTCATAAAAAAACACTCAGCTTTCCTACCAGTCTATCATAGATGAGATTTAATCTATATAAAACTCTTGACAACTGCAGTGATAATTTCAGCCTCCCAGTTTATGAGATTATAAAAGGCAGTTTACCCTCTCCAGTCTGTACAGGGCAGAATTCAGGTACCCTGCAGTCAAGAATTCAGACTAATTCTGGGGCTAAGATAGATGCTGAAGCTTGGTTGTGCCTTGAGACCAGGCTAGCACCTACATCCTACTGCTCTCCTTCCCCTCAGCAGCCCTTCTTCCCTGTTTGCAGTAGATGTTGCTGAGAGCAAGCCAAGTGCTGCAGTGATTGGGGAGTTAATGGAGCAGAACCTATTTTTCACTGTTTCTGTCAGTACTTCACAGCTCTGAGGGGAAAAGAGAGCTGTAAAATAGTTGAGCATGGCTTTTGAACCACCGGGTTTTCTTTTCCTCCTGTGGTTCTGGGTGAGGCTGTCAGGAATCTTGGAGATTTGGGGTTTTGGAGATCTGCTGGCATCAGCTGCCAGGGCTCCCAGCTCAGTCCTGCAGCTCAGGGAGAACATCTTGACTATGGAGACTTCTGAAATGCCTCTCTCCTTGGTCACACTGGCTCTTTTTATTAAAATACTTGTGAATATTTCCAGTCTGTCTTAGAAATACTTGTATTTGGCAAAGCTAAACTGGTAAGCCTTTTCCCCAAGGCAGCGTGGGCAAGAGCCTTCCACACGTGCTCCCTGCCCCTGGGTGTGGGTTGTGCCAAGGAAGCACACACAGGCTCAGCTGAAGTGGAAGAGCCCTCAGCAGGGAGGACACTGCTGGATATCCCTTTCCTCTACCCAAACATGAAGATTCTTGAATCCTGGAGGAAAGCAAGGAGCCTTCTAGTCTGTCCAATTTGGTTGAACCAAGTTGAGGGCTTCAAAAGGGAGAGGAGGAGAGTGCAGGAGGGAGGGAGGGATGTCTGAGCAATGGTCTGTATCTTGATTCCCCAGCAACCAGGGTAAGAACACACCAGTTCATCTCTCAGAGTATTGATTTCTAGAAGGGAATGGAAAGACTAAGATTTAGATTTCTTCCTGATTTATAAGACTGGCTCATAATGAGAAAAGACAAAATGTGTTGCTGAATCTTCCTTGAGGTCCAGAGACAGCAGTGTGATCCTGAGACATGACATTAGAAACAGATATATCTTTTAATTGAATATTTCACAAATCAGTTGTAGTTATTTCCAATTAGCACTAATGGAGTAAGGGTGGTGCAAACAAGCAATATAATTTGGTGATGAGCACCTTTAGTTAATACGAATGGTACAAATAGTACTGACTTAATTTGGTGATGCTTTAGTAAAACTGTTTGGTGTTGAAAGTTTCTTATTTTCTTGAGATCTCTTCTTTTCTATCAGAATGTTTACTAGCTGTAATTAAAATATTTTTAGCATCCCAATCTTTTCTCCAAGAAAAGCTATTGTCCAAGATATATGCCTTATTTATATACATTACATCAATTTTTTTCATAAAACCAGATCTAGGCTCATTTTTCATGATTCACATAATCTTAGGCAGACTTACTGATGAAACTAGATTCTTGCCTCATCTCTGTTGCTTTCGTTCCTTCCCATTATTAACAATACAACTAAAAATCAGATGTTTGTGAGGCACAACTGTCAAAGCAAGTGCACAATGCAGTAAAAATATAACTTCAAATCCCGGAAACATCAAATTGAACTGGAAATTTTTCTGGTATTCTCAGATATTGACATTCTTTAGCAACATTTGGTGTTCCTTTTAGGAAACCCAGGCACAAGGTGTTGTCTAACTTATTCAGATGAGGAATCCAGTATAATGATTTGCTAAGAAGGGTGGCTTTGCCAGCCTGAACAAAGCCTTCAAAATGATCATAAATGCTATCCAGAAGATTTATGTGACTGGCTTTTCTCTACAGCCATTTCATGCAGTGCATGATGTAGCCATCACACTTCTATTCTGGGCTGGCCAGGGTTCTCTAAGACCCAGTTCAGCCCCCTCATACGCTATTTTGGCTTTCTGTTCCAACTGCCAATTTTGTGCCAATCCAACTATTCTGATTTGCAGAAAAAAATAAAATCAAATGCATGATTTTGACAGGTCCAGTTTTTCCTGGAATTTGGTGGGGCAACTCCTCTATCTTTTGCAGAACAATGCACCTGCTGGGAGTTTTTAGAGAAATGATAACTAGGTCTTGGATCAGACTATAAAGTTTTGGGGGTGGTAGCAAAAATTAGAAACCCACTCCTGGTAATCATGGTCCTCTCAGGGCTTCTGGCAGCAGGATGAATTTGTTTTATGCTTTGAGGGTCAATCTTTTCCTTTGACTTAATTTAACCCACTGTAGTAGCTGTGGGACCTCAGTGACTCCTATAGGACCAGTGAGTGCTAGCACTGATAAATAGTGTCTTCACTCTCCTCCTTATCAGTACAGAAAGGAGGACATGCACAACTGCATTGAAACTTGAGAAACATTGATTTAAAAGAATATTTTTTAGCACAGTGTCACATAGTCTTTTAAAAGACATGAGAGGATGATTATACCAGACCCAGGCCCCAGATCTAGAACTGACAGATATAATTAATTCCCTTTGGTCTCTGTGGAACTTGTGGGCATGAAGCACTTTTTGATATCACTCCTTGGACAGGATGGCATAAGTATTTCCATTACTGAAATTACCTATTTTTAAAACACATTAGATGACAGCACTTCAAGCGAGGGGGGAAAAAATATTAAATCATAAAAATGAATAACAATTATCTTCTCAGCACGTTTTAAGTGGGCAGCATCTAGTCATTGTCACTGTAAATCATGAAGTGTCCAATTTTGTGAGCTAAAGGGACCTTTGTGCAATTGCAGGAAGTGTAGTGAGTAAAATGAGCTATAAGAGAACAATGCTCTTACGAAGCTGCCTACATTCCTGAGACAGATTGTGTTGCTAACTGGCAAACTGGGGAGTCTATAAATTAGAAGTAGCAGCCTAGGAACTCCTTGTCTCATATAGTTTGTCCCTATCAGTAAATATGGTTTAAAAGCTGCTGTGCAGCTTGATGAGAACTGCTTTTTCCAGTCATTCAGGCACCTCTTTGAAACTATATTATGTCATCACTGCACCAAGTCTCATTGTGCTGGTGATATTATCGGATGACAAGTTATAATAAATGTATTTGCTGTTTGCTTTACTTCAAACCTCTCTTGGGTCCCATTTTCCTCTTGGTGAAGGTAATTAGACCTAAAATTCTCCCTCTCCATATCAGATTCTACCTACTCACAAAATACTGAATGTACTAATAGAAAAGTATGAATTTCATTTTGTACATTGTTAAAAGTCCTCTACTTCACAGCAAGCTCACAGGTGCCATCTACCTAAATGAAACAGGACTAGAAAGGAAAGGAGAAATGACTTTGAATTATATTTATTGACTTTAATTAAAAAAAACCCAAACTTATAGACTTGCTCTTTTTTTCCTCATGGGTTTTATGAAGATTTGCTGAGAAACTTAAGCAGGATATTCAGCCTTGTATGGCTCACACAAAGCTCATGTGGAAAGTCCTTCAGAAAGGACTATTTGGATTTTTCCATCAGGAAACTTTTTTGAGCAGGGAGCTGCCAGCTCTGGGGTCATACCCACTATGGGCTAGAAATTACATTTTCTGCTTCTCTCAGATTCCAAAGAGCTTCGGGGCTTTTGAGGGTCTATTTTATACATCCAACTCACTTAAGAGAATCTAATGCTCTAATATCAGGCCGATATTATTGAATAAAATTTCCTCTGAGATCAGGGCTGGAGTCTGTCTTGCCCTTAGTTATGGGGTTGAAAGTACCTAAGGTTTTCTTCCAGAGTCCTCTGAAGCCAAGCCAGATCATTCCTTCTGTCTTTGGGATGTGGAAAACAGAGGACTTCCTGGCTGTTAACAATAGTCATTGACACTTTCCAAGGGAGTAAGAACCTGTTATATATAAATCTTTTGTTAATATTGTACCTTGTTGGATCCTGAAAATTTCTAGCAACCCATTAAAGTCGATGGACTCTGGATAAAACCTAGAAACAGGTCAGGAAAGTAATGATGATAAACTGATTTGGTGATCAACAAATGAATAACACATTATTGCAGCAGAAATTAACCTGTTTTGAGGCTTTTAAACCAAATCTTGGTTTCTTGCAAGCTAAAGGCAAAGAACTGAATCAGATGTCCTCCTTTTTTTTTTTTTTTTTCTGGAAGGGTTAAATCCTGTCCTTGCTTTTCATCACAGCCTTTGTGCTGGTCTTTAATACAGACAATGGGTAAAACCAATCCCCAAACCAGAAAACAACAACAAAACACCAAATTAGCAATAGAAATCAGATTTCAGCAAAACCAGGAGGTCTTAGAAAACCTGCCCATTAAGAAGGACGTTTACCAGATGTCACCAGCTGTTGAGAAAATACCATTTAAAGACCAGACAAAGTTTCTCAGGTCACTGATAAGTATATAGAGCTGTGAAAGTAAGAGGTAATCAAGCCAAGAATTGAGTTTTGGTTTGTGGTTGAGGCTCAAGGTACCCATGGCCATGCTGTTGGTCCTGAGCCATTGCTGAGCTGCAGCCCCATGTACAGTGAAGTCTGGAGATGAGGAACTTCCCAGAGCCATTCACAATTTAGGTATTAAAAGGTCCTCAGCAGTTTTACTGTTTCTTCATAAGTGCTGGTTATAAATGTGTGCATCCTCATTACCCAGAGTCATGTCCAATCATAAGTTTTCAGAGGTGTGACCTGAGAATAAAAGGAGGTTCCCCCATATCTTTTAGCTACAGACCGCACTGAGATTAAAGTTCTAGGTGGAGAAGTTAAAAGCATAAGAAAAAGAGATATTTCATAAATCATCTCCGTTGGACCTTACTTCCAACTGCTGCACCTCCAGAACCTCCATTGGCCCCTATGCTCAGTAGATGTGGGATGCCCATAAATCAGCGTGGCACAGGTGCAAATCCCTTTCAGCTGTGTTTTGTAAGCTCTTGTTTTCAGGTTGCTCTCTGCTCCTGAAGCCAGGGAAGGGCCCCAGCCAGCTCACCAGGTGCTGCAGCTGGGTCACCTGTCACCACATTTTGCTGCATCTGGTGCCCAGGGGTTGGATTTTCCTTTCACCAGCTGGTCAGGAGCAGCAGTTGTGGGTTAAAGACTGATCCAAACCTCATGGCTGAACACACATGGGCAGAGCAGGAGTCTCCCTGGCCCTGGTCCACTGCAGCAGGATCAGTGCTGGAGCCAGCACATCTGTTACCCTCTCTGACTTTGAGGTGCTTCTGAATGTATTCCTCTCTTCACCAGCTATTCCCTGCATCTCTGCAGTACATGTTCACGGGCTGCATATGCCAGTGCCATGAATATAGGAACATTAGAACAGATTTGAAAAATCTGCTTTCAGTGTTGGGTACAAACTCTCTCAGCTACCTGTGTGCCTTAAACCCTCATGGAATCAGTTCTTTGAAAGAAACAGATCAAACTGGCAAATAGGAATATATTTCAATTTGATTACGTTGCTCAAATACTAGCAAAGTATTTATTTCTACACTATCAGAGGAAGGGCACCTAGAACTCCAGACTGCTTTTACCTTTGTAAAAATCTCAGCACCTCTAGGTAGTTGTGTGAATAATTGAAAATTTCTGTAGATGTTTTTCCTATAGAACTTCCCAACTTCCTCCAGGCTTTGTCAACCGCTCCCTAGACTGTATTATTATTAATTACTTATTATTATTATTATTATTATTATTATTATTATTATTATTATTATTATTATTATTATTATTATTATTATTAAATGTATGAAAACAGGCTTGCAGAATGTTTACTGTATTTTTCATAGCTTTCCTCTACTGCTCCTAGTCTGCAAACTTAGGACTAGACCTATCAAAAAATCTTTCAGACTTGCAGAAAGCAGGAGAATTTAGCAGCTGGATCCAGAAGCCCCAAGGTCTTGATTCTGGTATTTTCTTCTGATAGGGAATGGGATTTGCCTTGTACTGGACTAAATGGAGTGTCTCCATTGAACCTTCCCTGGTGAAGCACCACAACTTGGTTTTGCAGATCCAGAGAGGACAATGGACCTGTGGGAGGTCCTACCGTGATGCTGTTTGTCATCGAGGAAATCAGAGGCCCAAATGACTTTGTGTTCTGCCATTTCAGTCCCAAGTTTTGCATCTTCACCAAAGCACTTGAAATCTCTGAGATTAACTGGGGTAAAACTAGGTAACTAGACATGATGAATCAGGGTGACAAAACTGCATCACAACATGTTGAATTTCAAATTACTTTTATTTAATCTAATTAAAATTAATTGCATCTGCTAGTTTGCAGAGACTAGACTGGAATCAGTATTTTCATTTTCCAACTCTAGCCCTTCATTTCTCCTCGTTTGCTTTGAAGTGAGTCCTTACACCTCTGACATTAGCTAAGAGAGGTATATTAAGAAAGTGGAAATACTCTGCTTGTCTCTCACATCCCAGGATGGTTAGCTGAATTTTATAAACACAGCTTTGGTAGAAAAATTTCCTTAATGGGAAATGCAATAAAGAATATATAGTTTGTGTGAAATTTCTCAGAGACACTTGCCTTTTTAATGACTATGTACTAATTTGACCATTGGCTTTCACACTTCCTTGTTAACAAATTTTGATTGATTTGTGATCAGCTAAAGTGAGAATTCAATACATTTAATTGTGTGTGTATATATATATATTTGAGTCTGGGTCTTAGGTAAATCTGTGACTTAATTTAAAAATAGAACCGTTAAAAATGATTGACAGCTGCTCCAGTTTCCATTAAACCCTTTGGGAAGGCTCAATATTGGCTAAGGGTATGATTGTCTGCACTGGTGTCCATCAAAAGTCAGTGTTTGCCATGAGCTGCCATGTGTTACCCTCTGAGATACTACAGTTTCATCATATAGAAGGTGATTCTTGTCATATCTGTGCTGGTTTTTAAGACACAATCTTGACCTTGAATGGTGGTTATTGAGTGTTATCTGTCTGAAAGTGCCTATCACATGATGAAACTATAGAAATAATAATCTTACATCAGTTACGTGCCTTAATTAGCATTGAACAAAATTGTTTCACCTGTTAGATACTGGAAGGTTTGGTGATGAGTTGCCCTTTAACATTCCCTGAGTCTTAGAACATCTGTTGGGGTAGTACCTGAACACCATGCAGGAGACACAATAAAGTAAAATACACATTCATTTGTCTTTCACTTGCTTTTCCTTGGTTTCTTCTTTTATATGGATTTTTATCGGAAGAAAAAGAAAACATTTTCTTATTTTCACAACTGGTGCTTCATTCTCCCTGGTCCTGCAGTGAATGAATTATTGTGGATTTATGAACATATTAATCATCTCCATGGAAACAGTTTGCAATTTCACAGCACAGGAGTTTGACTTCTCTGCATGACAATGAAAAAGGAAGGATCTGAAAGAGGGTAGCTGAGGGGAAATAAAACACCCCTTCCCACCCAGGCTCAGTCAAAGGTTATCAACAGCCTCTTCCACTCTTGGATCTGGAAGACAAATCAGCCCTTCCAGCTTGTGGGTGACTAACAGTGACCTTTGCAATCTGCAGGCAAGAGCTTAGGTCAAATATTGTACAACAGACTCAACATGCCCTCTGTGAATGACTGTGTTTGTAAGGGTAAAATTGTAATTTATTTATATTTTCCCTGCAATGGTGTTATTTAAGGAAGCAACGATCTGGTTATGTATTTGGTAATGGCTGGAAACTGGGGACCTCAGTAAATGAGACGTATCAACTGCAGAGACAAAAAAATGGCTGGCATGAGGCTGAAGTGTTGATCAATAAGACAAATGTCAGGTTATCAGTACAAAGAAAGGAAAGTAAATAATGAAATTTTAAAACCATGCTGCAATAGAGCAAAACTCAAAGAGAGAGAAAGAACTTGTGAAAGAAAAAAAAACCCTTACAATTTTGTTAGCCAAGACCTCCTTGAACATTGTAGGACTCTATTTTCTCCTTGTTTGTGCAAATGGGCTGCCAGGTTTGAACAGCTAAATGCAGGACCTAACCCCAAGGAAGGAACTTGATTTCACAGAGGAGGGCATTCCTCACACTCTTTGAGCCTAGACCCCTGAGTGGTGGCAGCCCTTTGTCTTGTCTTTGATGAGAGTTGCTTGACAAACAACCTGTGGGACACCACTGAAGCTGAGAAAAAAGAAATATGTGCAAAGTGAAGAGAATGAAAGGTGTCTCCCATGGTATTTCATGGTCTCATCCTGAGGCTTCTGAACCCTGCATCAATTTCTGTCAAGATGATTTATGAACGTCCTTCTTTACCTAAAAACAGATTCATGTTTCTTTTAGGCTGCAGTTATCAGGACCTAAAATAGCTGTTAGTACCATATCAACAAACAGGCAAATGAAGAGTCCAAAAGAAATGATGTTACATTGGTAGAATGAGCTCAACTCATAATAGAAACCAGCTCTGAGATATTCTAAAGATAAGCTAAAAAGAGTATAAATTGAATGGCAATCACCTTTCCAAAAAACAGAATAAAAATACATGGATCATAAAGCAAACAGGAAAGAAACAGATTAGGACAATTATGGTCCATTTTCATCTGTTTTATCTACTATTTTTCTCTAAGAGTAGTTTAACATTTTTGTGACCAAATAAATGTACAGATGTGTAAAAAAAATACTCTAGGGAAATGTAATAAACTGTTATTTAAACAGCTATTAAAGACAGAATCAAAACATTGATTTTAAAATGCACCCTGCAGGGTGTCAGAAGGGACAGGTGGTGCTGCTTGGAAGGTGCATGCCTGAAGCCCCTCCAGCTGGAGGACACCCACCTCTATTATCCCCTTCAGCTGTGACCAGAAACAGCTGCTGCCAGCAGAGCACCTTGGGAAGGGAGGCTGCTTGGGAGAGAGTGTATCAGAAGAGGAGGAGAGGAAGTAGTGAAAGATCAAGCACAACTCTTAGGATGTTGGTGTCTATGGGCTGAAGGTTTGGGTGTTCCCTGCAATCTGTTTCTGTGATGGGGCAGTAACGTCTTTCAAGGTAAGGAGTCTGAATTCTAATAAACCTCGCCCTGATTAGGAGGCTAAAGCTGGGGTTTTGCCCTGGGGTATTATTGTCTTTCAGCTGCAGCAGGGGAAGGGGCCTGCCCAGGGTTGCTGAGTTCAGGCTGGTTGCAGTTGCTGTGTGTGTGCCCAGGGTCTATGTCTGGGCTATGAGATCCACCAGTCCCTGGGGGAATGCAGGGCTGTGTCAGGGTGGGAGCTGGATGTTTGCCTTCTCCTGGTCCTGGGGAAGCAGTGCTCTAGGAAGGTTTCCAAGTTCTGTCTTGAGCCTAGGGGTGGCTTCTCACCAACCTTTGCCCTTCCTTGGTTGAAGGAGGGTGTGGGAAGCAGACTTGAGAAGGACATGGCTGGTTGGATGATGTGGCAGGGGTCTGTAAGGTCTCTCTCAGACTTCTAGTTTTGTGGGTTTTACTACCTTTGTTTTCTTCCTGCTTTTGTGCTCAAAATCCTGCTGTAGTGAAGTCTCCTAAAATTTAATGTCTAGATGACTGATTCTGGCCATTAATCACTTGAAGGGGAGTGGGTCACCTGCCAGGCAATAGGTTGTATCCACCTGTGAGTGAGTGAGTGCCTGGGCAGAGCTGTGCAGTGTACCCTCATGTCTGTGCTGGGGTGGGGCAAGGAAGGGGAAAGAAGAAAAAAATCACAAGCAGGACATGTGCTGGGGAAGAAAACCTGTGTGGATACAGAAAGACAGAGACCCCTCTCTTGCTGGATCCTTTTCCACAAGCAACATCCTATGGTGGTAAGGCCACTGCTTTTATTTTCCTTCTGTGCTGATTCTTACATCTGTTTCCAACCAGGAGCTTTCAGGCATCTTACCTCTAGTGCAAACTGGAAGACTTGACTCCTCAGTACAATTTGCTTCTTTGGGTCCCAAAAGTGGTCAATTAAGACTACTAAAGGCTACCTGAAAGTTGTGGTGGACCTGCCTTATAGCTCTGTAGGCTTCAAAGCAGAAGTTGAGCTTGATCCATGGCTGCTGAACCCAGAGTTTTTCTGGCTCAACATCACAGTGCTGAGCTTTTTCCCTCTGATGTTTAGAGGAGTATTTGCTGTTGCTGGTTGAAGTTGGAATGGACCATCTGGTGGTACCTGGAAAATTGTGTAAGGCCTACCAACATTTCTGATAAATAGAGATTTTGAGGAGGGAGAGACTGGACATGCATGGAGTATCCTTCATAGCTATTTCCCAGAGCAGACTGACTGGATCTGTCAGCTGGTGTTTACAGCCTGAAGGATCAGGCCCTTGTTCAGATGCATGAAAAATTTGCTAATTATAACCTATGTAGCAACTGGAAAAAACCCACAAGAAGCAGAAGTAAGTCTCTCTGAGTCAGGTTTGGTTCCTGAACCAGAAGATGCTCCAGAATTAAGCCTCTAGGACTGGGAGTTGTGTAAGTGCCTGTGGCCAAATAGTTGTTTTTTGGTTTATTTGTTGTTTTTTTTCTTCCTTCCCATCCTCTGTTACTGTCTGTATTTGACAGTCTGGGGTTTTGTAACAGCCCATTAGATTTTTGCCTCTGGGCTGCTGTGATGAAGCTCACCAGGATGTAGAAAAAAACCCCACAAAACCCCTGCTAGGAGGAACCTCAAAAAAAAAAACACCCCGGAAATGACAGAATTCTTGGATTAGTGCTTATTCCTGTTGAAATTGCAGTGAACTTGTCTGGAAGGGAACAAAATCAGTCATAGGTGGTGCTTCATATACCAAAGAGACTGACAGCTAATCAAATCATAGAGTCCCAGATTGGTCTGGGTTGGAAGGGACCTTAAAGGTCATCTAGTTCCAACACTTCAGGAGCAGGGACACCTCCTGCTAGACAAGGTTGCTCCAAGCCCCATCCAACCTGGCCTAGAACACTGGGGTATCCAGAAATGTCTTGAGCATTTTGGATATTCTGGAGAATCCTGATAGTAACAGGAGAAATATGTGATATAAAGAGCAATGAATTTGTGTGAGGGTATGTGTGTAGATTTTATGTTATATAAAATGGGGTTTTTGCTTTCCACTTCCAGACTGATGATACACACTGGTTCAGCAACAGGTGCCCACATGGATGCAACAACAGACACTGAACTTTAGTGACAAGGAAACTAATCATAGCTGTTCTCCTAGATGCTGTAATTTAGCACGGCAAAACAGTACTGTTCCCTCCATCTGACCAGGGATCTGGAGGGGAATGAGTGACACTGCCATTGTTTGTGTTGTTGGGAGATTGTTCAGCTACCTCAGTAGCTCAGCTGCATAATCAATCATTTCCAACAATTAAAACAATGCAGCTCGTTGGCAGCTGCCAAACCAATGTGCCAGCTGCCAATTTCTTACCCTTGTGGATTTTTTGGTTTTAAAATTGCACGGGGATGGGAGTCACCCAACATGTCTTTTTTTCATTCTAACTTTCCTTGCTGCATCTCATAAGGGTTTGTCACTGGGCCTGACAGACAAGTCAGCACAACTGTTGAGGTGAGATCTGTGTTGAAGTGGTATTATGACTTCTATTAGTGGCACAGCAGCAATCCTCTCCAAATTTCTAAATAAGATGGATAAAGAGGTTAAAGATCTGCAGTACTAACTCTTCTTGTAGCTGGCTGCTTCTTTCTAGAGAAAGAGCATTAGTTGTATTTGTATTTTCAGTTTCTAAGGAGTATATGAGTGTTCATTTAAGGCTCTTGCTTTAATGTTTCAAAAATCACAAGCAATAAAGACTCAATGCATCTTGCTGCCATTGATTTTTTGGAATCTGTGTTTTCTGGAGTACACCTGCTAAAATGTCATGTTCTGTGAAATTGTTTCAGTAGAGTGGATATTTCTAGACTATCTAACTTATTTCTCCAAGCAGTCCCATAACTATCTGCATTACAATGTTTTTCTTGGGGAGCCATGATGGAGAAACATTATTTGGCTGGAAATCTTTCTGCTTTGTGCTGTGTCCTGATGTTTTACCTCCATAATATAAACAGTTTATGTTGAGGGAAACCACCTGTAATACAGCCTTACAGTTTTCTTCCCAGCTTTGCACAGCACTTTGTAGATCCAGAGAGATCCACAGGTCATGCTTGCAGCAGCTCAGCAAGTGTAAATTCAACATGAGGCTAGTGAAAGAAGGAATTAGGTTGCCAATGTCAGACAAAGCAGCTGTCTGATGGAAAGTATGAGATTGAAAGATGAGGTGGAAAGATGAGATTGAGTTGAGTGAGAGATGAATGGTGAATACCCTTGGCAGTAATAACGGGCTTGTTTATGCTGCCTTTCATACTTTCTAAGGTTGATGTCTGCTCTCCTGTTCAGTATCTCACTGCTTGAAGCACACTGAGAAATCATAGAATCATCCTGGTTGGAAGGGACCTTGAAGATCATCAAGTTCAACCATAATCTAAATCCCCTACCATAACCTAATCTAACCCATTCAGTGCTTAAATCGTGTCACTAAGCACTGTATCTACAACTCTTTGAATACCCAGCACAGTGTGTTTTGCCACGATGGGGCTGGAGAACAGAGATGATCCCATGCCTGTTGAACTTGATAACTTTGGGGCTGAGCTTCAGCACCATGTGTGCAGTCCAGCTGTGGCTTTTGGGCTTTGCTAGAATGTCAAACCAACTCCTCACAACCAATACCAGCACTTCTAATTATGCAAGCTGGCATAAGCACATCTCACACTGTGGATCATAAATGAATCCCCAAGTCTGCGATTACATTTTCTTCCCTGCTTGCTCATATGCAAGGGTGCACTTTGATTACTGAACCCTGTAAGAGAAGGAATGGTCCTTGGTTAATCGTGGCTGCTGCTCACAGAGCTGGAATTTGGTGGGATGGGCAGGTGCCCATGCAGGTGACTGCAGGGCTTCTGCTAAAATCCTGCACTCTTGTGTCTCTGGGGTTATTAGAACTATTTCTGCTCATCTCTGGCCAACATCTGTTTTGGTGCTAGCGGTAGCAAACGCTGTTGGTAGAAGGGTTGTGACTGTGCAGGCTTCTCTCAGAGCTGGCTGCCAGTTCTGCCCTGTCTATGCATTTGCTCTCTTCAGGTTCTCTCACACCATCTTAACCTAGATTTCTGCCTTTGTTGGGTCTAATTCAAGGAGGATTTATTTGTGAGAAGAAAATCAAAATGGAAGATTTTGTTTTCTTTATGCCTTCCCCATGATTTTTTGTGACATCTCCTTTTTACATTTGTTATTCTATGATGGTAATATTTTCAAATGTAATTTCTCTTTAGATTTTCATCAAATATTCCCCATGTTGATGGTTTTAACTTCAAAATTCCATAGCCAGCTGGATTTTGTGAAGCACTTGTAACTCTTTGAATTTGTTCTGTAAGGATTTGTGGTAACCAATCTTCCAGAAACACTCAGTGGTAGAAATCCATCTGTTTGTTACTGCCTGATGCTGTTTTAAGGTCTGTTTTTCCTCATAGTTACCCTCTGCTGTAGGGCTGTACAGAAATTAGTGTGTTGAACTACCTCTAGTAAGTCCACAACCACACACAGGTATGTAGGTGTCTTTTCAAGTGGCTGTCCTTTTTCTTTGCTTTGACTATATGAAACTTGGCACATTTATCCCAGTATATATTGAACCTCAGTGTCTGCTTACCTTGCCAAACAGACTTTGCATTCCTTGGCACGTCTCAAATATTTGTCCTTTAGAAACAGCGTGGACTTTAACTTGCCATTTAGTTTGTAATACGAACCAATATATTCTTCCACAAAGAGAACTGTGCTTTAAAGTATGATAAGGAAGATGTGTGTTTAGTTCTGGCTTCCTGATACAGTGGTTATGCACTGGTGGTGTCTGCTGAGGCATGGATGAGATCTTTTCTCTACAGAAGCTAGAAACAAAGCCTCAGTTCCTGTATCTAGGGACTCATTGCTTTAGAATCTCTGGAAGAACTTCATGGCTTTGGTCTCTTAGCATGGATTTCCTCAGGAGCAGGGAATAAGTAAAAGCCATCACAGACAGAATGGTAAATTTGCAAGTGTTTTGTTCTTGCTTATATTTTCAATTCTCTGAGCTGGGTTCTTGGTGGGATCTGGAGATGAGTTGCTCTTTATGTGAGATATGATCAAGAGTAGGAGTTTTGTATTTAAAAAAACACAGAAGGAGTTTCTGATTAAAGAGAAACAAGGAAGCCAGAAACCCAGGAAGAACAACATGATTGAAGCTGCCTTTGCAGTCAATGAGTTGGTAGAACTCTGAACTAGAGCAAAAACAAGTGCGGTGAAGACATCTTCATCACACATGTCTCTACAGTGTCCTGGAAACCTGTGAGCTATTAAAGACCTGTCTCACTGCTTTGGTAAAGAGGTGGCCAAGTCCCAGACAATAACGTTAATTATAGAATAAGCCATTCAGTTTACTTGGAGAAGGGATAATGAGAAGCTTTAGCTTCCTTGTGATTTAAGCTGCTTGTTGGAGCTCCTTTGTCATGAGTGAACTGCTTTTGAATGTCTGCTCCAGGCAGGAGGGTGGAAGTATTTTTATATCTTTAGCTATTTTCTATGGTTGTGGTTTTTATATGCTAATATGTTTATTTCTTTCCAGCCTTTAGAGTATTCATTTCACGAAGTCTAAAATTTGACACCTGCTGTAGATTGTATTATCACTTTCACCCTTAGAAACCCAGAAATTATTAAGGTGGAGTAATTGCTATCCTATTATATAATAACTACTTTAATCCAGCAATCATAATATGATTTAAAATGAACCCTTTTGTGCCATCGATTTCGGAATAATTACTGTTATATTGTACTTCTGCAAGAGTTATTCTCAGTTAACCACTCGAAAATAATATGCTCTACTTATTGAAAAAAATAAATCTGATTATCCCACAAAGCTCAATATTCTTCTTACATCTGTGCCTCAATTGTAGGGAGGCACATAATGGTGATGTTTGCTGGTGACCTGAGAGATGGGCTCCTTTCTGTAATCCACTCTAGGAAATATCAATAGGCCTAATGCTTAATTCAGAACAGTCTGTTTTTAATGGTGGTTTTTTTCCCCCCTGAACCACTGACATGGCCACTGTTTAGGCCTGATGGGTTTGCCAGTTGTTTGGTCATGAAAGTGTGATAAAGACACAAATATTAGGCAAATGTATGTATAGAGACAAATGAAAGTCAGAGGTTGGGGGGAGGAAGAGAAAAAAAGGAAAATAAAACTGAGATTAAGATTTGCCAACCTATTTGAAGGGAGACTGGCTAGGAAGTAGGAGATGTCCATACCTAAAGATCTGAAGATAAATACCCTGTGGATATCCAGAGGTCTGTGGGAGCATTGCCAGTTAAATGCAGAGCTCTTGTGTAAGTAAGAAAGGGAAGAAGAGTTTTTACCTTGTTTTCTCTGTAGAGCCATAGCAATCAGCAAGGAAAGAAAATGGTGGCAACTCACAGAGCATTTCAGGCCAGCAAGGAAAACTATCAAAATTGTCATGAAAAGAAAAGGTTCTTGAATTCTTGGCCCTGCTCTTAGGGCCCTGAATTGGGTGGTTGCACAACATAGCCAGAATGAAGGGAAAGGTTAGTGGTGGTGCCAGTGAGCTCAAGGGAAAAGTCAGGCAGATGTGCTTCTGAACTCTTAAATTCCTGTCTTGGTGGGAAAGGGGATTTTAAATAGGGAAATCATAGGAAAAGTATGCATTCTCAGCTTTTCCTGGTTTTGCGGAAGCTCTCCTGTGGTCCTTTCCCTCCTGTCTTGCAGAGATGGGGAGGAAATAAAAAAGCTTGACTGTGCCCTTGGTATATTCCCCAACAAAGAGCAGAGAAGACTTTTGCTGCTTTAGCTATTGACAAAGCCTTTCTCAAAGAGATGACTTAATACACTCCCTGTCTGAAAATTACTTGGATAAAACAGATTGCTAAATGGGAAATACAGGGGGATGAATGGCAAGACACCAAGATTTTACTGAAACGTGCATTTAGCTGTAGAATTTATTTGCTGCTAAAAATAATAGAGTTATCAGCTCTTTGTCACAGAAGATCCAAAATGAAAACTTGGCTCTTCTTTATGGGTCACCTTTGGAGCGGCTGCAGAAAGATAATGTTAAAAACAGATCCAAGTTTTACAAGCTTGGTTGCATGTGGACAAGATTGTCAAGTCTTTTCAAGGAGCTCAAGAACATGGGTCAAAGTGAGAGCTTGTGAGCAGGCTGATAAAGCAGTTGAAGACTTACTAATGTGTCAAGTCTTGGTGTTGCTGCAGCCTTTCCCTTGTCACCTGCAGCATGAGGACCGAGTAAATAAGTTGCAAAACTCATGGTAGTTCTTGTGGTGATACTAAATGATTCTTTCATTAATTTATAAATTTCTTCTGGCAAGAGTTTTCAATGGTTTTGGAGCTGTGGTGTGGGGGTATCTGTTCCCTTGGTCTCTCTACTTTTATAGAAATTATTTACCCTGCTCCCTCAAGGTGTGTAGCTCTGCTGTTTGCTATTTCTGAAAGGCCATGCTGAAAATTTTAGTTATTGGAGGAAAATAGGCTATGTTTTTAAAGTACAGTTCAAATTGTTATTGAAATGTAAGTTGAGTTGTTATTATTATTGGAAATGTAAAGCAAATGCTAGCTGAGGCCGAAGTTATATTGCTTGTACTTTGTTCCTCCTGTGTGTAGCAGAAGAGTAGTATTAACATCATTAAAGCAATTAATCCTCTTTGATAGACCCACATGGCCATTCAAACCTTCTGAACTTACTGCTGTGGCACCAGGATGATGTTTTTCAGGCAGTTCCTCCTGTTCCATCACCCCATTAGTCTCAGACCTTGTTCATCCACGGAAGTGTTGACATGGCCACTAGGTCTATCTCAGCATGAGATGAGTGGTTATTGCTCCTATCTGTGCTGGTGCCTGCTGTCTCTTGGGAACATGATCAGTGTTTTGGGGAGGTTAAAAAGCCGTTAGACACTTGTCCTACTGAACTGTGGGGCTTGGCTCATTGCCAGAGAGGCATATTTAGAGCTCGAGTGTTTTATTTTAGCTTTGCCTTCCTGAAAGCATCTCTGATTCCTTCAGGTTCACTGGGCTCCATGAGATTGCTCCTGATTTCTGAGCTTCAGGCTGAGATATCCAATCCAAAGTCAGTCTTCCCTTACAATGTTTACAGTGTTGTTTCTCTTCTAAATATGGATTTTCTTCTAAATTTGGCATTTGTGTACAATTGGCACTTTCTGTTGTTGACACTTTCTTGAAACCCTAAGAGTTTTGTGGTTTGGCTTTTCCTGAATCACTTTTCCCTTGTTTCTTTCCTGAAGCTTTCCTATTAAATTAAACAAATAGGTTACTTCTAGCAGATATTGTGAGCCAGGTCAGCCTCCAGTGCTCAGAAATTATTGCAAAGCTGCTGTGAGTCCATGTCACTGTGATTCTTCTCAATGAAGTGAGGCAGGTGAGCAGCAGAGTTTGCTGCATCTCTGTGGACCCCAACCTCCATTTACTGCTGCCCTGGAGTCACCCCCTAGGGTGCTTATATCACATTTTTTGCAGGTCTTCACTGAGACATTCCTGATGATTTCCTGCGTTTTAGAAGAAAAGAGCTGACAGTTACCTCTGGAAATTTCTTGGCATTTAGGTTGGCTTTTTTTTCTTGAAAAAAAAAAAACCCTCTATATGATGCTAACATATGTCTAGGCAAAAGATGATCAAAATCCAGTTTGAAAATTATGTTCTTTCAGTTTTCATATGAAGACAATGAATTCAAGGCTCTAATACACTCTCTGGAAGCAAAGCTTTACACCCTCTTTCTGTTTTCTCCCCATTCTGCCCCTCTTCCCTCTTATTTACTAGACTTTTTAGTTACCATTTCAGTCCTCCTGCCTTTAAGCCCCCCTCACCTGGGTTTTCTTCCCCTAGTTAGAAAAAGGAGTAAACAAAGTTGTCCATTATTCTATTTATCCTAGAAGAAAGCAGAGAACAAGTAGTAAACAGGACCTGAAGATAAGTAGTTTCTTCCTTTCCCATGGATAAATAAAGAGGAGGTTGATATTCTTGGTTATTTTTGCTTGGGTTGGTTGGTTGGTTTTCTTTTTGGCTTGTATCACTTCTCCATGATGCTCCCTTTCTTCTATGCCTGGGTTTGTATCAGAACTTTGAAACTGCTCTTGTTAGTGCAAAATTCATTAAGCTCAAATTTGTGACAAGTATTTACTGCTAACTTGGTAATGGAGACTAAAACCCACCCAGGCCCATGTCTAATGGGAGAGGCTGATGATGAGCAGGGACCTCAGAGCAGTGGGGAGCAATGACTTTTGTCCCAGGGTGATTTTGCTAAGCCACGTGGCTTGAATGGCCAGTGGTTGCCTCATTCAAAGACCCAGCACTCACCAACCCCTTGTACTTGAGGTGCCTGCTGAAGAGTTTTCTCCAGTGCTGCTCTCCAGATGCACCTCCTGAATAATCACATTTGGATTTTACTGCTTTGTATTTTTAACTTAAGCCTTAAAATGCTGAGACACTGAATGTGTTCTGAGCCACTTTACAAATCCCCATCAGTCAAACATAAGACCTGTTAAGTTGGTTAGGATATGCATGTGTCAATGTTTCTGCAAGAAAGGGATGACTTCAACACCCTTCTAGGTTGGGATTCACAGGATTTTGTCATTAAATATGCATTTTTATGCTGTTTCTACAATACGACTTTCATTTTATTGCCAAAGTGGTATAAATTCCACTGTGAACACTCCCAGTCTGCTATGAAATGTTATTTATAGCAGACACAAATGTAGCTGCCGTCCTATATTGATACTTTACTGGCCCAAGACAAGCTGTATTTCATACTTGACAATTATGAGCAGAAAAGCAAGGGAAGGAAATGTTGTTTCAAGTGATTGTGGGTTTCATGTGGCATCATAGGAGATAATGTCAAGTGGTGACTAACAAAACTACCTATCGGGGTTCTTTCAAACACCAAATCAGGGTGACAGCAACCAATGCTCCTTTCTGCTGTCTCTGTAGTTAGATGAGCTGTTCTCAGTGCTGAAATGGTATTTTCAGAGGATTGAGCAACTACAGCCTTAGCTGAGAACTTGGACTTCGAGGCACTCCTGGAATGGCTCCAGTGGGTGATCCCTGCACAAAAACCAGAGGGAGCCCCAGTGCCTATGCTGAAGGGCTGCAGCACTCCAGTAGTTGCCCCTGGTATTGGTGTCACTGCCTCAGGAGAGGTTTGTTTCCATCTCGGCTCATCTAATCAAATGGTCTTGTCTTCTGAGCATGCAGAAGTACTTGTCCTCACTATGCTGCTGGAAACCATGAAGGGTGTAGAGGAAAACATCAGAAGGCTCTTGCACTAAGTACCGACTGCACTGACTGTATCCCAAACCCCCAAACTCCATAACTATTTGATTTTTAAACTTTTTCTTAGTCCCTCTTGATCAAAAAAGCTGGTAAGACTAGGCTAAGTGGGTCAGGGCTCTGTTTTTCCTTCCCTGACTCGGGGGCTGGTGACAGCAGTAAGAAGAGTGCCAGCAAGGAGCACAACTAGCAGTGCCTCAGCTTCTACAGATCTCACCACTGCTGAGGATATCAATATTGGGTTGTGATGGCTTTGGGCTTTGCAATCAATTTTTTGTTATTTGTCTTCTCAAACAAAGACGTGTCAAATATTCCCCAATGCCTCTTGCTCATTCCTTTCTTCCTCTTCAATGCTGCATAATGGAAGCAGAAAACTGCTGGTGTCAGTTAACCCTTTGAAAACCTGGAGTCCTTGTAAGATCTGTTGGATCACTTTTTATTTTTACTTGTTTGTTTTTTTTTTAGCTGATTTCAGGGTTGTTTGTTCTGGGGGAATGAAATATAAAATAGATCCATTAATATTTTCTACAGACAGAAACTTAAAGCAGGAAACAGCTCTCGCTCTGTGGTCACTGGCTGATCCATGTAGTGCCCAAGCAGTTAACCTGGTAAATGAGAATTTTGCTCCAAGGAGCTCTAACTTAACTGAAATGGGCTCATGTCTGGGCTGCATCTCTCTACAGATGTACAGACCAGGGAATAAAATATTTCTGCCAGAAGTAAATGTCTGTCTTCCTTCCATCTTGTGCCCAGAATTTTCAGATTTTGTAGCTGTCTTTACAGGTATTAAGCATTTGGCACTTAAGGCTTGTTTTTCCCTTCTTTATATTTCAAAGTAATTTCTTTATACATGCAAAATATGGTATTTTTCATGTCTTAATGGGGAAATAATGTAAAATACAGAGCATTGGATAGGATTTTAATATTAGTAGGTTTGTGGTGTTTTAACAGGGATCAGGCAAGAAAAAACTGAGACTGGTTTCCTAAAAATTTTGAATTGTAATCCCAGTGAGATCAGAAAAATTGTCCATCATACTCATCTTAATAAACCCAAGTATTTTAAAAAACTAAGGATTAGAAATAAAATGGATATAACTAATGAAAATAAGCTCATGCAAAGCACCAATCTGAGATTCCTTACGATTAAATCCGCAATGATAAGACACATTTATGCCACTCAAGCTCTATAAATTTGTTTATGTCAGCAAAGCTGCTATGGGCGAATGACAAATTGTGTTAGTTCTGGCATCGTGGTAATTACACAGTTCTGAGTTCTTGATTGAGTGGCTGTAGATAACAACTTTGCCTGGACTTGCTTGACACATTGAGTTTGAAGAGCTCCTGTCTCCCAGCAGCCCCTTGCCATGCTGAGATCTGCTTTGTCGATGACTACAGGATGCTTTGCTCAGTGTGCATGTCTGTTGGGAAAGTGCTAATTTTCTTGGCAAGTGATGGACTGAACATCTGCCAGTCTTCACTTTCCAGGCAGCAAACAATGTGAGGAAACCACTTGCCAGGCTGTTGAGGTGTCAGTGCTGTCATGGTGTGTGTTAATACTGAGCAGGGGATATACTCATTCCTAAGCACTGGATGGTCAGATTGCTAAACTAGGTAGCCTGACCTTGTCAGTCAGTTAAAGCTTAATTTAACAGTATGATTTGGCATTTTTTTTGGGGAATTAAGCAGTTACAGGCTTGATGTCAAAGGAATTGAATGCAGCACTTTCCACCCTGCCCTCAATTTAAAATAAAAAAAACAACACAAGGAGAACCAAACACCCCATGCCAAACCCAAGAGCAGGAACCCAACCCCAAGCATACTTTATTGATTTTTAAAAATGCTTTTCCTACAGCTCTCACTCAGTTAACGTGGCTTTCATAATGACTGTTGAACATCTGCTGTATTTGGGAAATCAAGGAAGATGAGGCTGTTTGGGAGAGTGTGTGAGAGGAGGGAGCCTTGTTCAGGGAACACCACCCAGCTGTCTTACACATTTCAGTGCAATCAGGTTCCATTATAATGTGCATAATGTGGTATTATGTGTGGAGGAAGGTTATAAAAGCAAATGAAATGAAAGCAGGGATTTTTTTTATAGCTCAGTTAATGTGCAATGTAACTATTTTTACGTATCTTGTTGAAAGGAAAGAATCCTTTAAAATACAGACTTCAGTTTAATTTTTTTTATTTTTTTTCTTAAATTATTTTGAATAGCACGTTTGCAAACAGACCCTGGGCAATGGCTTGCTCTGAAGAGAGCCACTGCCTCTGTTCCTTGTGCACTGGAGGTCAGGTGTGATGAGTCCTTCTGGGGAGGATGGGGGAGAAATCTCCGTGGTGTGTGGTCATGAGTCAACTGCTTAAGACTAATAAATTCTCTGTGAAATGTTCAAAACTCACTTGTCAAACCTTGTAACTCTTCTGAATACCTATTTCATGCAAAAATAAATGTCTTCAGGCTGTAATAAAGCAAAAATGAGGAAGGTACATACAGCTGGTCCAAACTAGTTGCATATTTAATAAGTGGGCAGGGCACTTTTTTCTTGCTGGACTGATCTATTTAGTTTAATTTTCCCCCTTCCTGCTAAAAAAACCCACACAAACCAAAACCCACACCTGGTGTCCATGGAAGGGGAAGGATTATCTCAGTACTGAGTACTCTGTAAATCCTTACCTGGACCTGGGTGACTCAAGCATGCTATTTGATTTCTATATTTATTGAGCAATCTTTGGCGAGGACCAGAACAACTTGTACTGCCTGTCAGTGACTGCAGCTGGACAGAGGGAGTTTTCTGACAGCAGCTGCTTGGACACTTTCACTGCACGGTGCGAATACTAAGGGCATATCTTCTTGTTATAGTTATTAAGTACCTGTAGCTACTTTTTCCCCCCTTTTTTCCCCCTGTCTTGGTCTGGAAGTGCAACCTTGCTGGCTGACAGCTGGGACTTCAGAGAGCGCCTGTGCCTTGAAGGGGAAGAGTTTGCAAAGAAACTTGCAGTTGCATCTGTGAGGCTCAGGAAAGGGAATATATTCTCCATTTCTTTAACGAGGTTGTTAGTGCAAAGGTTTTCTATCAAGAAGTGGTAATGCAAATTTCTCATCTTGAAGAAATGTTGTTGCTGAAACTGACTTAAGTACTACAGGGGAACTTGCCTCTTGAGCCGCGTGGCTGCAGGTACACCAAGCAAGAAATAAGGAGATTAAAAAGCAAGCAAACAAACATTTGCAATAAATAATGTGTGTCAATTATACACTAAGACCTTTTCAGAGGAATGATTCTTCTCAGAGTCTGGTGAAGAGCACAGAGCAGATGCTTCTGTGGATCTCTACAACCAGTGCTAAATGAAGGCTTCACCCTTAGCCACGCTGTGCAGTTTGAAATGCAGTGGGTGTAGAATGAACATCTCTGCTGCTGATAAGATAAAAGGATTTAAAGAAATCTGTCTAAAACTATCCTTTCTCTTAAGCCTTTTTCTATGTGAAAAAGACTAGGAAAGGATTGTCAGCACAAATGAGGCTGCTGGATGTAAAAAGTGATGGAACAGCAAAATTACTCCAGTGCTTCTCCAACATTTACTTAAATAAAACCTACTTATTAATTTTGTTTTCTGCCATGATCTTCCTTTCATGCACCTTGGATGGGCTGCTTTTCGTTTCAAATTTTGTGATGGATTTCACTGCCAGGCTTGTAGGTCTGAGGCTGCAAATATTTAAAACACGTGGATGAGGCACATGAGGAGCAACTAGTAGCTAAGCAAAGCTGACCAGTACAGATCACTTTAAAAAAACAAAAAGATTTAATCAGATAGGAAATAACAATCCCTCTGTATAAAACACTTGTTCTTTTAATTAAAACCTAGCTTTTTATACCTAAAAATAACTTTGAGAGAGTAGCTGTTAGAACAGCAAAGGTTAGGCAAGGCATTTAAAGTGAAGACTTGAATAAATCTTCTTATATGGCTCATCATTATCTTGCAGGATCCTTGTGTTAAAGAAATACATGTGACCTTGAGCTAAATCCTCTAGTTCAGGATATTTCTGTTGAGATGCATTAGATATGCACACTGAAAGTAGAAAGTCCTCAGAGAGAGACCAGTGTACTTCCAGAGAAATTCACTTTGGCAAATAGATGGTGGTGTCAACATTTCTATTTTCTGCTTCTGTGTGGGTTTTTTTCCTTTTTTTTTTTAAGTTTCAGGGTGTAAGCCATGGCTACTGCATTGCTGAAGCTGAAAAGGCTGTTGATGTGGAGAAGCATTAAGCCATGCTGCCTGTGGTGGCCTTGATAGCTGTGCCCGGTCATATTCTGTTGATGTTCTCCTTATGCTCTTTCTATGAGAAATAGGTAACTCTTCACAGGGAACAGCAGTGTCATTTCTAACCATTAAAAACTTGGAAACATACTTTTTAAGAATGAATGTTGAATCTTGAATGTCAGTACTTATTAGGAAAACTTTTCCCTCCCGCTTTCCCCCCTCTCAGTACTGATTTTAATGAACTAATTCAGTAGTAAAATGATAAAATGCTGTAGAGTTTGGTTTGTTTGGAGTTTTAAAAATTGATTTTATTGTAGCTTATACACAAGCTGTATTTAGGGAAGTTGGATAGAAGCATTGAATGTTTTGCTTGCTCAGTCATTCTTTGGAAGACCTTGGGAAGACCTTGGTTGTCAAACACGGTGGGAAAGGGAATCATGGTGGAAGGAAAGGGAGCTTTCCCCCTCACTTCTACATTATGATTTCTAGTAGGTGCAGAGACTACTGCCGTTGTGATAAAATGGCAGTGAAATAGGAAGAAAAACAGTTGCTTTTTCAGTGCTATGTCATGTACAGTAAAGCAGTAGCTCTGGACACTTCTTTAAACTATAGTGACAGGTCTTCAGCTTTGTACTAAAGAAACACAACTACAAGTCCCACCCCAACATGTCATCTTGTTCTCAAATTATTAAAATCCGTGTAGTGCTTCTGGTGACTCTGAAATATGAAATTTGGCCTGTGTGCCTTAATGCTCAGATTTGTGCTCTGAACTGGTTATATTTAGACCTGGAACTAACCACTAGAAGGTGGCGAACACTCCAGGTTGTTTTATACATGGGTGTTTTTACCAATCTGTTACTTGGAGGATAATATTTTATGTTAATTATGAAGTTTGTCTTTAAATATGCTTATTTTAGAATAATATCCCAGAATAAGCAAGACTCCAAAAAATCCAGTAGTATAAGAACCTGACTAGGTGCTGTAATGGATTATAACTTCAAGATGCTTGAAGAAATTGGGAAGGTTTTAAATGCCTAACAGTTCATATATGAAGATATTTATCTCTACCTGCCAGTTTCCACACACTTCACAAATGACAGGGAGATATGAGGTAAATCTGATGCCTTTTGCTTGAGATCTTGTATTGTTATATTTATTAGAAAAGGAAGCCTTGTAGCACTTAAAAATGAAGGGTTTTGTCTCAAAGAAAGAGGGAAACCTGGGGTGAGTCCTGCCTGCCCCCTCCTCCCAGAGTCTGAGGGGTGTCTTTCCAGTGACAAGTGTCACATCCTCAAGCTGATGTACCTACAGGATCTCTTTGCACTGGAAATGATAATTTCATGTGGCTCTGATCTGAGCTCTGTTACCTTACCCCAGAGCCTTTGGTGATGCTCAAGTTTTAGACCAGGAGTTATGAACTCATCAGACTTACCTGCAAACAGTGACCCTTTTGAGAACAAGTTGTGTCACCTAAGGCCTTGGAGGAGTTGTGCCATTGTAGCCTCTGATCCCATACAAGATGCAGCCTTGCCTGGCCTGATCTACAGCAACACCAACACAGCAGAGATGCCCTGACCCATCTGTGATGGTACCTGAACCTTCACAAGATACTTAGCTTGGCTACAAGTTAACAAGCAAATCATCCATGCTACCTAGGGATGGTTTGAAACCAGAGGCAACCCAGTGCCTCTGCATCTTCTGCTCCAAACCAAGACAGTACTTGCTGCAGGTCAGTGTGGGCTCCTGGCAGCACCCAGCTGGCAGTGGGGAGGCACCATCAACACCTGGCAAAGCCTTAAATGTCAACACAGAGAAATGCCAACATAAAACAGAAGTAGGCTCCAGCTCTGAGCCAGACTCACTTCTTTAAATTCTGAAGTGTTTCAAAGGCCCCAAGTGATACTTTTATGAAACTTGTTTAATGAATTTAAAATATTTATTAGAAAGGCCCAGAGAGACGCTACAATTAAAAAGGAAAGTCTGATTTATATGAATGATCTTTTGATTAGACATATGCTGAACTCTGAAAATTGACTGGTGAGCAGGGCATTGCTAATGAGCTCTTCATGTATGGAGCTTTTGATCCAGTAGAGTAGGAAACAAAGGGAAGTTTGGGTAGTAGAAGCACATGAATTTCAGTTCCTGCTTTCCTTGTGCTGGCAGCTGGGAGGGAAGGGGCAAGCCACCAGAGATACTGCTCTCAGTTTAGCTGGACTGTGTATTGGAGAGGAGTTTAGATACTGGGAAAAGCTTTTAAAAGAAGGGCAATTTTACCCTGTGATTGTGGGGCAAGGCAGACAAGCAGGAGAGCTGAGTGAGGTGCAGCTGTGTCCTTGTGTCCAGTGTTAATTTTTCTGGTGTGATATAAAGAATCCCAGACTGGTTTGGGCTGGAAGAGACTTTAAAGTTCATCTAGATCCAGCCCCCCTGCATGGGCAGGGACACCTCCCACCAGACCAGGTTGCTCCAAGCCCCAGTGACAGAGCACTGGAACAGGCTGCCCAGAGAGGTTGTGGAGTCTCCTTCTCTGGAGACATTCAAAGCCCACCTGGACGCCTTCCTGTGTGATGTGCTCTAGGTGACCCTGCTCTGGTGGGGGGGTTGGACTAGATGATCTTTCGAGGTCCCTTCCAACCCCTAGGATTCTATGATTCTATAAGCCCCATCCAACCTGCCCTTCAACACTTCCAGGGATGGGGCAACTACAGCTTCTCTGGGCAGCCTCTTCCAGTGTCTCACCACCCTCACAGCAAAGAATGTCCTCCTAATACCCAGTCTAAATCTACCCACAGTTTAAGGGATTTTGGATACAGGCAGATATAAAGGGAAACTGGGGGAAAAGAATCCTTTTACTCTAATTGGCTTCAGCAAGTGTCTGCTGGGGCAGAGTGTACTGGAGCATGTTTTGTAGGTGTTATTTAGTGATGCTGAAGTAAAATACAGCAATTATTTTCCATAACTGCTGGAAAAAAAATATGGGATTGCAGAGTAATGTTGTAAATGTGAATTCTGTGGCTGTATGGAGGCTTTGCCTGAATCTTATGTGTCTTAGGAGGTGTGGCTTCTCACAACCAGTTCCCATGTCTTTCAATAATACTAATCTTTAATTCTTTGTGTTATTGCAGGTACTCTTATTGTGTCCTGAGGGTCTGTTCCAGGCCATATGGATGGGTAGGAAGAAATTAAAATTAAACATTAACAGTTAACATTTCATAATTGCAGTGGAAAAGTTTGACTTTTGATGTCCAGACCTTTTTCTAAATGTCCCAAAGAAGCTATAAAAAAATCTAGCAAAGACTTAAATTAAGGAAGCCAACTTTCTCGGGAGCAATTTTATTCCAAAAAGCTTTCTGTGTGAAGAGCTGTTCTGATAAGGAAAGTGTCTTTCCTTGTGTCTGTATCCCTGTGCTCATCCTCTGCATGTATGCAGTGTGTGCTTTCAGGATGTGATATACCTGAGTACACTTTGCTAGGGCTTCTGTTATTTGATTCCCTTCAAACTCAAGTGACAGGCTGTAGTACAGTCTGCATTTAAAAAGACCAAACCCAAGCAAACTACCTCTTTCTCCTGTTTGCTCGTTCCATCTGTGTCATTTTAGGCACCTTAAAAAAATCCTATTTCACATTGAGTGGAGCGAGTTTAAACAAACCTACTTTGCAGGAAGCCTGGAGAAATGCCCAGTATATATATAATAAAAATTACCTATATTAATATTTATGACATCAACATAAAATTGAACATTAAGATAGAAGAATATCCATTTTTATTCACTGTTGTCCATTCAGTCTTTCCTATCAGGCTGTGACTGCTGGCTGTGACAGAGGGGGGAAGTTTATCTGTGTTTTGGTGTAGATAAATCTGGCTCCACTGACCCTTTCTTATCTTTTTCCTCCCCCCATCCAGGCTTCCAGCAGCTCCTCTCTGCTTGGTGCTGGGCTCCAAAGGCACTTCCTTGTCCATCACCCAACTCCCTTCAGTTTGCTCCTGATTTATTTTTATTTTTAGCTCCCATTTTCCAACAGGCAGACAGGGCACTACCCTTCAAGTTGAGGAAGCAAGTCCTTACAGTAAAATTTCCACTATAGTTTTCCAATTTGGATAGAAAATGAAAGGAAGTACTGGGCAAATTGACAAGAGACCCTGCCCAGAGTTCCCCTGTGCTGAGCTGTGGCCTTGCATGCATTCCCCAGACTTTAGCAAACAGCTTTTAGCTGTTGGAGGGGTAAATGAAATGCAATCTCTAACTCACTGTGACAACAGGAGGTGTCCCACTGTGGAAGACAGATGGAAAAATCCAGGGTTTGCAGAGAGGTGGGTACCAGCCTGATGGACACCTAGCTCTTGTGGTCAGATGGCTTGAGGTATAAGGGGTGCAGGGAGGACCTATATTCCTCCTTGGAGAAGAACAAATTAATTAGGAGAGATCTGAGGGTTACACAGGCTTGAGGGCTACATCTGGAAAATGTCCTTATGGACAAGGAAGCTGCAAGATGCACTAGGATGTTGTCTGCTTGGGGTTAATTTAGTCCATCATTCTTTCCCAGCCACAAGTCCAGTGCTCTTTCAGAGCTCATGAGTCCATCTTTCAGGGGCTGTATGAAGAGACCAGGTATGAGATGTCCAGACTGGACACTGAAGCTGCCCATACTCCAGACCTTGCTGGTGTTTTGTCTTGTGGGTGTTTTATTCAGCAGCACGCGGTGCCCTGTGTGCCTTTCTCTGCAACAGCTGGTTGCACTTCAGGGGGCCTTTCAAGAGGAAACATTCTGGGGAAAAAAAAAAATTATTATTATTATTGTGCAGCTGTCATGGTTATGAATGTTAATTTATAGACTCCAGACTCCATGGCCAAACTCCATGCAAGGAACTAGAAAAAAATAAAAGGAGTCATTACATGCTAAAATGGCTGGAATCCTTCTCTGGAGCTTTCTGCACTAGGGCTTTTGAAAGAGTGTTTTTCTTCTTAAGTTGTGTTTGTTAGTAGCTTACAAAGCAATTGAGCTGTATGCTGAATGGATCAGCTGTGATTATGACTGGAGAGATGTAAAATGCACTTGCTTCAGGTGTCCCAACCCATACCCTACTGAGGTTTCCATATTGCAGCTGGTTTTTCTCCAGCACTCGGGCACGGGATGGCTCTGCTGCAGAGCCCTGTGAGGAGCTCAGGTGTTGATGTGCTGCTGGGGAGTCCTGGCAAATGTTTTAACAAGTGCTTTTGTCAAATCAAATGTATGCAATTACTGCTGCTATTTTAAGATCAAATCTCTTTGGGCTTGAGGGGATCTTTTGGTGTTGGTTTGGATTTTTTTTTCTTTCTCCTTGACATGAAGGAAGAAATCTTGTGTGTGTTAGTTGTTGAATTGGAGTCATGTACCTTAGATACTACTGAACACTGGGCCAAGTTCAACATGATGGCATTGAGGGATTTGCAGATCCATGGGAGGGGTTACAGGCTTGATTTTGGAAGCAGGTAACAAGCAGGAAGATGCTATAGCATCTCCTCCTTACCTGGATTTCCTTGTCCATCCTTCTCAAAATGTCTGCTCCTGGACGTGACTTCACAGCAGAGCAGCCTCCAGCTAGTCCTGCAGTCCTCTCTTAATAAAAATTTTAAAGATAACCCTGAAATACACCTGGGGAATGTAGCCACAGTTTTCAGAGGGAAATGTTGTATCTGGTGTCTGTCCTAAATGATTCACTCCCACCACAAACTCTTTTTAACTTCAAGAAAAGTGACAGGTGGAGTAGTAGTATTTTTTTTTTTTTGTGGGTGATATCTTACCATTTTATCTTAGGGTTTAAATAGTCAAGAAGGTTTTAATACTGTTTCTAGGGGGGAAGGGAAGCCTTTTAGGCATTGTCTTGTCTTCTTGTTTATTCTTGTGTTTAAAAGCTCCTCTTAATAATAAGCCTGATTCTGGAGTGAGTTATTTGAGTAGAAATCTGAATTAGTGAGGAAGCTTGGAGTGGGAAATGAACCTATTCTTCAGAAATACATTTGGTCAAGAGACCAATTTATCTACCTCCTGAATGTTTCTAGGGTTGGGTCTTTTACTACTTGATTTAATCATCATTCAAGGATTAGCTAATATGTTGTTGTTTGTTTGTTTTTGTGTTGTTTTTTGTTTTTTTTTTAGATTACTGTAGAAGAGCTGATAGAATGAAACAATGCTGTAAATTTTTCTGGCTGATAGATACTAGAGTAAATTTTTGAAGAAGTAAAAGTACAAAATAACTTGACAATCTTCTGTCAAAATATTTCAAGACTCTGGTCAGCTTGGTGTGAATCTTGCTTGAATTTTGGCACTCTTTATGGTGTAGTTAATGGATTTGGGGGTTGAGAGGTTAATATGTGGTAATATATAGAGAAAGGAAGACTATTTGGAAATTCAAAATATCTTGTAAATCTTATCAAGGTGGAATAAAATTATCCAACTTGACACTGCTGAAAATGTGAAGATATCACTTCAGGATGCATGATTAAGCTGGACTTTCTTATCACGGTACCTTGTTTTGTGGCAGAAGAGTACAAGTTATAAGCAATTGCTCTGTATTTTGTAAACAGCTGCATTTCCTGTTCCATACTTTGGTCTGCAATGGTTATTTTTAAGTTCACAGACTCTCCACAATATAGAATACTAAGAATGTGAGCTTTGGTTGCATTCTGGGGGCCTCTCCACCCCCAAAATTGTGTACCTCCATTTTCTATCACAACAGTCTAAGCTGAAAATGAAGACTGATCCTCTTTCTGAACTCCACTTCTGGTGAGCCCTGCCGTGGGGTTGGCAGCAATCTGTTTCTCAGACAGGGAAGATGCTGTAGAACGAAGCTTTATTTGGTGCAAAATCCAGAAGGATCACTTTAATAATTCTAATTTTGAAATGCTGATGAACTTTTGGTCTCTTGGTCGTTTTTATTTGCTGGGAGAGTTGTAAATTGAGGAAAACAGATATTAGAATTACAAGGACAATCATGCTTCATAATCGCCACCCAGCAGAGGCTTTTATTTCAGCAATGAGCAGGAAACACTCAGGGCAGTGGCATTAATTTTTGTGCAGGTCCAAATTAACCAATTATAGGAGTCTGATGAAGTGAGAATCACAGCTGGAGTACATCAGCTTTGCAGAGCTCTTGCTGCACCCCAGATGATGATTTCTACCTCAAGGTAGGATCCTTAAAGGTGTTTAGGCTCCTTCCATCTGAAAACACTTGGAATTGGGAACCTATTTTGGACTTTTTCATGTATAGGGTTTGCAAGAATGATTTTATATACTTGACTAAGAGAAAACTTGATGCAAGTCCACGTGCTCTCAGTACAACAAAGGCTCCTGGGGAAAGAAGGACGACAGTTTAAATCAGAATTCTGTTGTTGTAACTGTTGCTGTAACTGCTTTGTCAGAAGTGCAGGGTTTGGGGGGGAGGAATTCATTTATCCTGCTTAGCCTGGGATGAGTGCAGATGGGGGGAAAGTGTGGTTATTTCTGACAAGGATTGTAGGAATGCTTTGCATGTGACACAAGTGAATAAGAAGGAGAGCCTGAATGGTGAGAGGTATAAAGATGGAAGGGCAGCCTTATGGCAGGTCGTGTTCTCCCTGACTTTGGGAGTCGTTTGCAATATGTGATTATATTTTATCTCATTACTTTGAAAGCAGTTTGGGCAGTATCTGTTCTTTTTCTTTTACTTGAGTTGTGTTCTTGGAGTGCTTGAATACTTTTTTTCCCCTTCATTTATTTTTCTGGAAGTGGTTCAAAAGACATTTGGAGAAGTTAATGAGACAATTTGTAATTTATTTTGATATTTTTTTCTTTTGGGGGTGATCCAAAGCCATTTGAAGGCAATAGATTGGTCTCATTGACTCTGAAGAGCTACGGGTTAGCCCCTCGATGAGAACCGTTGTTAGTCTATTGACAATTAGGTGGTATCTCCATATGTGAAATTACAAAATACAAGTATAAATGTTATAGCTTCAAATGTTTTAGTATTGCCTTGCAGTTCTGCTTTCCACCATGCTGCAATTCTGTTGTCTTGCTGGCCCTAAACATGGTCGGGCAGATTAGTATTCTGGAACAGTAACCACTTAAAAATAACCAGAAGCTCTTAGACTAGTATTTATTGGTACCAACAAAGAAAAATAAGTAAGTTGAAAAACAGTCTTTATAGGTCATAAGGAAGCTGTATCAGTGGGCACAGGTCATGCCTTGGGACTGGAGGTGGGCTGGCTGACCTGCAAGTCCCTTACAGTTCTGGTTTTTTGTGGGTGGTGAGGTTATTTTGTGGTTTGTTGGTTTTCTTGGGGCTGGTATTGGTGGTTGGTTTTGATTTGTTTTGTTTTGACTTTGTTTGGGGTTTTTTGACATGACAGCGATGGTTGTGAAAACTCTTCAGGGTTACATTAAGTATACATTGTTGTGATGACTGAGCAGAAGGTAAATATAAACGTGAGGAAAGAGACTGAGCTAAAAGGAGAACACAGAGTTGAAATTGCTGTCACTGGTAAGTAAGGCTCAATGTCACCCCTTCTATTTGCCTCCTGCTGAAGCTGAGAAGGGAAATGTGTATTTGCAGCTATGTTAATATTAGCACATTCAAAATTGAAGATGAACCAAATCTGACCTGTAGGTGTTTCCCTCTGATTTGCTCCTTGTTGTAAGAACTGGCTTTGGGCAGGGCTCGTCCACGGATGTTTTACCAGCAGACAGCAATGTCCCCACTGCCTGTGCTCATTCTCAGTCCCTCCTGTACTTGCCATAGGAGGCATGTATTACAGGGGCAGATGTACAATCTGGGAATGGTTCCAGATCCATTTTTTAAACAGAGGTGCCCTGTGCTGATTGCAACAAGTATGTTCCTCTGTCCTTATGCCAGCAGCCATGGCAAGGTCTGCTGGAACTGTGCTGCTTGGTAGACAAGTCAGGTGGGGAAATCGTTGCAGTGGCTGCCCATGGTCAACATGTTAGCTCAATCCATTTTCTTTAAGGAATATCTTGCTGATGTCTGGAAAATTCCTTAGGTGTGAATACTAGTAAAGTGGCATTGGCTTATTTTCTGGCATAGATTTGCTCAGTTCTGAATTGGAATCTGTTGCAATTTTTACTCTTGTTCCATTAATAATTTCTCATTATTTCTTTAACTGACAAGGCAGTTGGTGTTTGGGGATCCTATATCAACACTTGGGCTGCTTGAATATTGCTAGCTTTTTATTTTGGGATGAATCCATAGCACCTTAGTTACATTTCACTTAATGAGGCTTCAATATGAGGTGGAGGCAAATGTGGTTTGAGACCCTCCCACTCTTTCTTGCATATTAAGTGCTCGTTCTTCTCTGCTAATGTGTGCTAAGAAAGACACTGAGTTTCTCAGCTGAGCTCTGCACAACTGACTCAACCTCCCATTGCAAACCTTAGTTTTCTCAGAAGTACAAGGAAATTACTCTCCTGATATATATAGATATATTTTTTTTTTTTTTCCAGAGTAACATACAATAGCTGACTAATATCTGGCCACGGTTCAGATCACTTTGGTGGGAAGTATTAATGCTTTATGGCCTCTTAGGGATATGGTTAATAGCTTTATCAGATAATTACAGTGCTGGAGACAATGCGAGATGTGTGCTTTGTCGTGGGGATTTGAGGTGCACCCTATCTCACAGGGCTCTCAGTATTAATATCTTCTCTCATCCATTTCAAATAGCAAAGGATGAGCTGGAACAGATGGTTATGTCCCTGTTGTCCTAGCCCAAATCCCAGACCTGCTTGTTCTCCCCCATCATCCTCAGGAAAGCTCTATGCTACAAGCTCTGGTTGGTTCTTCTCCAGTGCTTGCACCCAGGGGAGGTCAGGTCATACGTGGTTTTTCCAAGGACACTTTACAGGACAAGGGACCCGCTCTGCTCCTCTGAGGGAGGAATTCAGAGTAGTGGATGTCACATTGTTCACAGCAAAGACTTTGCAGGCTGCACGTTTGGTGCTGTGCGTTACAGTGGGGGCATAGAAGGACAAGCTGCTTGTTGTCTGCACGTCTGTGTATCTGCTGTGAGGATTTTGTAACTTGGGCTGGAGCACGTGAAACACAGGCTTGTGAGCAGCCTTGGGGACTGTGCTTCGTTGCTGGCTGGTGGAGGGAGGGCTGTGTCAGCTTCCAAACGTGATAGCAGTTAATGTTAATAATAAGCAGGGTCATAAGCAGGAGGGAAGAAAACAAACTGAGGAGGGGACTTGGGCTGGTAACTTAATGTATTATAAGAGTAACTAGTCTTCATTAGATTCTTCTCTGTTGAAACCCAACCTTAATTTAACTGCTCAGCTGAAGTGTAACCTTCTGTTGTAGAAGTCCCTGAAGGCTGGTCAACTTCCCTTGCAGAAAGGAGGAAGAAGTGGACAGGAACCTTTCACTATGCTCTACGTCACTAAATGCTCTGTGACTGATCTGTGGGATTGAGCCTGTTGGGGAGGTTTTGTGCCTTGCTTGTAGGACAGGTTCTTGTGTGCTGCACTTTGTGTTGTGTTCCTTCTTTTGGGCAGATCAAATGCCTCTCAGAAGAGAAAAATCCTAGTAGTGTATTTGTGTGCTTACAAAAATGAAGTAATAGACTTGCAGAGCTAGAAGATTGATTAAACCTTGGACAAGTTGGATATAAAATTCTCCTCTGTCATCAAAGGAGTAGTATCAAGTGATGACCTCTCTGTCCAGACAGGCTGCAAGACAGAAGCAGAATTTAAATTTGACTAGCTTTCTTCTGGCTTTTTTATTAATCTGTATTTACTTCTACTGATTTTCCCAACTCATTGCACAGAGTCTTGTGAGCTGCACCATTGAAATGTAGGCAGGAACTGCCTTTTCCTGCTTCTGCCTTTCATATCCCATGCATGTTGGGCTAGGTCCCCGATGCCTGTTGGCTGCTGTAGGCAACAGAACAGACACACCTGAAGGGATGTCCTGTGTCCTTGTTCACAGCCTCCTCAGTGCCACCTTCAGCCTCCTGAGCCCGCACAAGAAAAATTTCCAGATATTTCAGCTTTTATCTGGAGATAATCAGAACTTCTCCAAGGATTTGGTGGGAGCGATGGGGAGATCTGACTTCAAGGTGATGAACTCATTTCAGAAACGGTCAACTGGTAGCATCTGGGTTTGAACTTCTTGGCAGACTCTTCAAGGACATTGTGTGACTTCTCTGCTGGGAGCTGCCAGTGTCAAGGGTTTGTGTACCTGCACTTGGCCATGTCTCTTGACACAGAAATTCTGAGCCACACAGTATCCCATTAGTCTCACTGAACATTTAACACCACAGTTTCATAGAGTACAAAATACAAGGCCTTCATCATGTAGACAGTAATTTCATGCTAGTCGTATAATTTACTTTAGTTAAATTGGGCTGGATTAGCTGTAGAACAACCAAACTTGGAAAAAAATTCTAATACTTTTGCACCTTCCACAAAGTTACTTGGCTGAATCAAGCAAAGAGTTTTACTACGGCATGAAGACATTAGGTTGTGCTCTACTGCTGTGGAAAAGTTATCATGTAAAGTAAATATTCTTAAGCCATTTGGACACAAGGAAGTTAGGAAAGCAATTGTTCTTAGTTAATGCCATTTTCACAGGCTTAGATCCTTTGTGTGATTGGTCCCGTACTTACATATATAAGCGTGTATATTTATAAAAAAACAACAAACAAAACACAATGGGACTCCTTTCTCTTTTAGTCACTTCCAGCAGCTGTATAGTGATTTGTTTTTTAGAAATCCATCTCTCTACCTTTTAAGAGTTAACTTTTCAGAATCCTCCTGCTCTCCAATAAGCTCATCAGAAGATAATACTGTGCACACCATCCTTCTGGTGTGAAGCACTTCAAGGTGAAATTTTTTCTTTCTCTGTTTATGTTTGGGTCCTACCACAACATACTTTGTGAAGCTAAGTGTGTTGATAAAATTGAGGAGATAAACCAAAATTGAGAATGGCAGTGACTAGTATAATATTTCATTAAAAACTTGGAAAAATGAACTGGGGGAGATGCTTGAGCTTTTAGTCTTCATTTCTAAAAGCCTTGAATCGTTTTCCTTGGTGAAGGACAAATTTTAAGTTGCACATCATCAAAGATGAATATATTTGCTGCTTATGTAAAAGAATAACTTTATCCTAGTGCGACGGAGGAGATGAAAACAAGCAGGCTGCATTCCTAAATTCAATTGTTTTCCTGGGAGCTGCCATGCAGCTTGGCAATAGACTGACAGAGTGTCAAATCTGTTTCCTTAAAATTGCGCTCAAACGAGTTGCCCTCTAAACGTGTCCCTGAAAACCACCCCGGCTGACGCGGCGTCTCAGGAAATTAGTGAATTACATTTCTCAGAAAGTCTTACCCAAATGCACGAAGCCTTTCAGGCTCTGTCATCTGTTTGAACATTAAATTAAGCAATCTCCCTTCCAAAGAGCTCTTCAGAGGGCCAGCAGTAGGTCTTCTGCTCGCGCTGGAGGAAAACATATTTGCTTTGCCTGTTTGTTCTCCACTCAATAATTGGACTCTTGGCAAAGGGTGTATCAACAGTCAATTGATGAATGGGAGAGGACACTGTTTACTGAGGGAAAACGAGACCCGTGTCATAGATCTTGAAAGACATTGTGGCACTTGATGAAGAGGCAGTGGCTGATGCCCTGAGCCAGTCGTGGCTCCACGGCGCTAACGGGGAAGGGTATTTGACGAGGACTTGGAGCACATGCAGTCAATAGCCAATATATCCTCCTGCACTCAGGCACAGCCCTTGTTTTACTATCAATCCTTACTGGTCTGGACACAGCAAAACAGAGGTGCTGTACCTGTGGGTATCACATAAAGATTAAAGGCCATATTTTTTTTTATCAACCCCAACTTTGAGCTGGATGAATACAAGACAGCAAAAAGCTCCATCCGCAAACCACCTGTCAAGGCAAGCCCAGTATTCTAACTTAATATGTTAACTGTGATTAGAAAAAATAATAGGACTAGTACTCCTTGCAAATGGTCTTTCTTCTTGTCTCCTGGCATGAAGGAGATCGTATGAAAACCCCTTGTTTGTTGCCCATGCTGCATGCCTTGGTCTGGATGTGTTTCAAATGGGTTAATGATCTCAACACCTTTTTCTGGGCATGGGCCCTGATTCCTGCCTGAGCCTTCTCAGGTATTTCCATGGCTTCTAAACCATCAATAACCATTGCCTTTTTGCTTCCCATTATGTCTCTATCCCCTGTCTCAACTGAGGTGGCACAATGAGAGTGTTCTCTAGCACACCATCCTACAAACCCTGGCATGCATCCCCTGGGCTTACTTACAGCAGGCTCAGTTTTATCCCCTTCCCCCTTTCAATCTAGTTTAAAGCTCTGTCAACGAGCCCCACTAACTCCTGCCCCAAGATCCTTTCCCCCCTCTGGGAGAGGTGCATTCCATTTGTTGCCAAGCCTGGAGTCTTGTATAGTAGTAATCCATGATCAAAGAACTCAAAGCTCTGCTGATGACACCAGTCCCAGAGCCATGAACCAAAGCGCTGGCTTTGGTTCCCTTATCTGTTGTTGCCATTAGAGGGATGGAGGAGAACTCAACTTCTGCTCCTGATCCCTTAACCAGTTTCCCTAGAGCCCTGAAGTCTCTCTTTGAATTGCTTTTGATGTTCTCATCGCTAGCAAGGAACAAATAAGTCAACTGCAATAGGACTGAGGGACCCTAATTCAGGGCATTGCTGTTTGTGTGTGAGGTGATTTCTGAGGGTAATAACACAATTCAAAGCATCTGGGAGCAGACACTTGGGCTTACTTCTCCAGCTTGGGGCATCTTTCTCCTTGTTATCCTTTTCCTCTCTCATTACTATCTTTGCTGAAAAGTTTGAATAGGTTTGGGATTTTCAAGGCTGAAAAACATAGGAAGAGCATAACGTAGTTTCATTGTTACACATGAGAGATCTGTCCTGTCTAAGTAGTCTGTTAGGGATGCAATTTATTTTATTTATACCAAAACATCTGGTAGCTGACAACTATGGAACTAGTTATGTTCTCCTAAGAACATGTATCTAAAGGGCTTTTGTAAGAGGCTTTTTTTTTTTTCCCCAGAATGCTGCCAACTAAATGAGCACCAGCAAAGCAATGACACCCTGGAGAATGCTGTGTCTGAGATGGGTCTGGCTGTGCTTTAAAGACATGCAAAAAGGCAGTAATTAACATTAGCAGCAAAAAAGCAGAATTCACTTGATGTGATGCTGTCAATTAAATAAAAGTCTTATTATTTAATTATGGCTTTTGAGAATATTTTTGTAAATTGCAAGATGGGGAACAAACGTGATTTCAGGGATTGACCATCACCAGTTCATGGAAACAAGACATTGGTGGTCTACAATACACTGATACATGAAAAATATTTTTAGTGATGAAAATTCTCTTTCCATTTTTACACTTAATCAGAGAGGAGCTGCATTCTTAGCCAATGTAAATCACTGAAATTGATGATGCTGGAGAGATAAATTTCCCCTCTATAGGGCAGAGCACAGGCAGTTGGAGCTTTTGAGCAAGAATCCTAAAAACAAATTCAAGTTTTCAAATCTACAGGTTGTTCAAAGGATACTTTAGGGTTCTGACAGCTCTAGTTAAATATTGTGTGGCTGCTCTTGGAGGCAGGATCTTAGCCTTGCTGCCAAAAATCACTCACATGCTTCAGAGCTTGTGAAAGCTCCTGCTCACACGGAGGCACCTTGATCGGGTGGGATGTTCTCATCTGCTCCCAAAAAATAGTCCTTTTTCTCTACTGTTTGCAAGGTACACAATCAAAATCATTAAATAAGTGGATTTCAAACAGCAGCTGCTCGAAGTTTGAATGTCCTTCCCAAACCACAGCAGCTAAGTGCTGAGCAGGTATGGTATTCCCTCAGCCACTCATCTAACTCCCTTAGACATAATGAGTTGTGCATATGTCTTGAGAAAAGATTCCTACTCTTAATTGCTTTAAAATGGATTTTATTTCATCCATTTAAATGAAAAATCTCCTGTAACAACAGTGTATACAAGCAAGTTTGCATGGATTTTTTTTTAATTTTTCCTTTAACTGAGTGTTAGCAAAACCCACACTGCCTGATGGAAAATATTTAGTATTTGCAACAGAGCAAAAACTGAAAAATCCATGTAGCTTAAAATAGATGATTATTATTTGAATGCAAATTATTCACACTTGACAAGTTCTGTGATGAATAGAGGGAGTCTGTATTTTAATGACTTGAATAATTTGGAAGAAATGTGGTCCAAAAAGTGGCTAACAAAAACCCTAAAGACACATTGGTGTTTTATTCCAGATTAGCTGGTGTTCCTTACCATTAAAAGTTAGCTCTCTCTTAGTTAGGTGCCTTTTCTGTTCTGCTAGGTAACTTAAAATTAAGGGTTGATAGCACATGTTAATGAAATAAAGCAATAAACATTTTCTGACAGGTGCGAAATACAGTAGTTGTTTGATAAGATGATATTTTTGGAAAATTTAGCTTGGTAAATCTAATTTGTGTCAGTTCAATATTGGCTTGAACATCTAGTTCTAATTTATTGAAAGCATCAGAAAGGCTATAACCATTTGTTTAGCACAAAGTGTTCAATCTATAAGAATGAGCCTCATTAAATTGTCTTTTTTGCTCAGAAAATTAAATCAAAGCAAACAAAGCAGCAGAAAACCCATGTCAGTCCTTCCTCTGAACTAAGGAAGAAGCAAAGTGTGTTTGAAAGCACTGGGCCGGGTGAGCAGTGACCTTGTCAATATTGGTCATGTGAAGAGGACCATGCAGGAGCTCAGGAGAGATTTTAAGACTTGCTGTTGATTTCTTATTATGCAGAACATCAGAGATTGTTTCACATAGAAAAACTTGGATCAGCTGCACTGGCATTAGTCCTTCCCTCCTCCCCCAGTATTGGAAGGCTTAGAGATCAGGCATTAAAGGAAATGGCCTGAAGCTGTGGCAGGGGAGGTTTAGATTGGACATTAGGAAGGATTTCTGTACTGAAAGAGTGGTCAAGCACTGGAACAGCTGCCCAGGGAGGTGGTGCAGTCACCATCCTTGCAGAAATTTAAGAAAGGTGTAAATGTGGTGCTTCAGCAGGTGCTCTAGTGGCTGCAGTTGTGAGATTTTTTTGTGGGTGTTTTTTGGTGGAGTGTGTGGTTGGTTTTGTTTAGGCTTTTTTTTTTGTGCCAATAGTTGGACTTGGTGCTCTCAGAGGCCCTTTTCAACCATGAAAATTCTGTGATTCCATGTTCTAACAACTCTACAGGTGGTTAAAACTACACCCATAGACCATGAAAACACCTAATTTACCATGAGAGAAATGGTAAAACCTATATGGAATAAAATAATTTGTCCGATTTTTAGACATTAGGAAGAACTTATTCCCTGAAAGGGTTGTCAGACTTTGGAACAGGCTGCCCAGGGAGGTGGTTGAGTCACCATCCCTGGATGTGTTTAAAAGTTGTCTGAATGTGGTGCTTGGGGACCTGGCTCAGTGCTGGACTTGGTAGAGTGGGGTTAATGGTTGGACTCTTGAAGGTCTTTTCCAATGTAAGTGATTTTATAATAATGTTAGTCCATCTCTAAACTGCAGTCTGCAGGAGAGACTGCAACTTGTAAGCTAGCTTTAATCCTGGCAAATCAGTTAAAGGAACAAAACCAGTGCAGAGACAGTGGCCTGATCCTAATAATAAGTAGGAGTTACATCTTACAAAGAGCTTATAAACCTCTACGCTCTCCAGGTCAGAAGGCTTCATCTGTCTGGCTGCACTGGCTTGACATTTTTTTTCTTTTTAAACTTCTGTCTAGATCCAGCTTTTTTCGTATCATCTCTCAGTTGTGTTATAGCCACAGTTTGTCTACTTTTCAGCATTAAAAATGCTGGCTTAGAGAGCTAACTCACAAAATTCGGTTGAGATGCAAACAAAATTTGAATGTGTCCCTTGCCTGATTGCCATTACTGAACAAATTACTGCTTAGAAAGTAGAGTTACTATTTTACAGCTAATAACACTTAGAGAATTTGTACAGATTATGCTGTAGCTATATAAAAACATAAGTATTCCTATCTCCTGAACTTGTGAAGCCTGGAACTCTGTGGTATCCCTGCATCAAAATGCAAACAGAGGGTTAGAATTTTGTTAAGAAAAAAAAAATACCTACCCACCTTGCTATATAATTGATCCTTTCTGGCATTGTTATTTAGTTTCCTTGCCGTTATGCCAAATCTTCAAGCAAAGATCAAGTCTAACTATTATTGTGAGGGAGCATTTAAAGCCTGGGCTATTCTACTGCTCATGTTGGTTCCAGCCTTTGGGTACCACAGGGTGTGTGTTGCTGGAGGTCTCATTCTCCATTTTTTGGGGAGTCATTCCTTTTAGGGTAGTTAATATTTACAAGTAAAATGAGATAACAGCAAGAAGATGATGGTAACATCAGCCCCCTGGTTTCTGCTCACTGTGTCATTTGTATTTGTTATGCTGCACACTGACCTGCTGAAGATGGAGCTGCTACATTAAAATGATTGAATCCCAAATATTAGAGCTTTATTGTGTTTCCCATTGTGGTTTGTTATTCAGGGGAATATGTAATGGACCTGACTGAAAACCAGAAGCTATCATCTCTCCCAGGGCCTTGGCTTTTACGTTGGATTTGGGACAAAGTGGCAACTGGCGGTCAGATCATTAGCATCTTTATCATTTTTGGGGGGTTGGAAAGCCTGCAGATATCTTTTCCTTTGCTCTCTGACTTGCAGAAATTTCAGGGTGTCTTTTTTTCCCCTCTATGCAAGTGCTCAACTAATGATCTAATCGGAGTAAATAATTGTAGAGCAACCTGACTGCTAATTAAGCATGGCTAACAAGATACTGGTTTTATTATGTGCTGTCCCTTGTGTTTTCTGTTGCTCTCTTATTGGATATTGCACAAAGCTGCTGCTCCTTCAGCCTGCCAAGGTTTTTCAAAGTTGCTTATGATGGCAATCTTAAAAGTGATTAGCACACACCTAGCTGGGATCACCAGCTGTGGTGCTGACTCATGGGATGTCAGGGCAAAACCTCATGTGTGAATCTTTTAGCTTTGCAGAAGACTGACTGATGGCTGTGAGGCTAGAGGATTTTCTAGGTTAAGAAAAATAAATAAATGCTAGAATCAGCAGGGTTGCATCAAATTAAAAAGAGTTTCTTGGAGTTATGACTTTTAAACCCGGGGTTAGTGGAGTGTGTTTAAATGGAGTCATCTGACTTTGCACTGCAGCAGGAGGAGCTGATGGCAGTGCTGGGTCATTAACAAGGACTGAGGAGCAGTGATTGCTTAAATGGTGACTTTCTCATCTGACAAGGAAACCTGTACATCAGAACAACTTTTGTCTCCCCCTGCCCTCATGATTTAATAAGAAAGACTGTCTCAGTTGAAGAGATGCAGCCTGAAATACCAGCAGTGTTGGAAGGCTGGGAATTGGGCTCTCTGGCAAAGTTATGTGGAAAGATCTAAACCCCGTGTAAGTTACTAAGCAATACTTGTGATGTTTTGGCTTTTGGGTATTAGTTCTATTTGCTTCTTGAACAATTTTCAGGCTTGTTTTTTTCCCTAAAGTAAGTGTAAGGGGAATATTTCTCAATTGTATACAGTGAAAGCTCAACAAACCCCATAAAAATTCCGAAAAAAGAGAGAAATCCATATGGGATATTTATAGTCAATTATTTTTCTGATTCTTCCTTTCTTCAAGTTATATGTGAGCTTCAGCTTTATCCATTTTACACTCCAGCAAGCTTCACAAAAAATATACTGTTGGTTAAGGAGAATTACTGATCTATTCTTAAGCCCAGCTTGGTAGTAGCTGTAATGCTGGGGCTGTCTGTATCACATTGATCTATGGTAGATTAGAAGCTTATTCCTCCTAGGCTGCTCATTTGTACACCTTTTCAACATGCAGTTATGAAGCAGCCTAAACTTTAACAGGTATAAAAATAAATATTGGCCATATTTATCAAGTTTACTGTTAATTTTCTGTAAAAAAAAAAAAAAGAGTTTATGCTCAACTGAATCACACGGTGCTGCAACTGCAGAGTCACCAGGTACAGACAGACAAAACCCAACAAGTAGCTATTTCAGTTTTTTAATATCAAATTTCTTCATAATGGGGAAAATGTCTTCTCATCTTTTGCCAAAAAGTTCTGCACTACAGCAGCAACAAGAACTGTGGAGTTTTCCTATGCACATGCTCTATTCTTATCATAGAATCATAGAATGGTGAAGGCTGGAAGGCACCTTTTAAAAAAATAAATTCCAATGATCTTTATGTGGTTATGGTAACTAATAGTTCTTTAAGTAATCCAATAGAGAAGTGAGAATAATGAAGATGAAAATGCAGTCCTTGTTCAGAAGTTTGATGAAACACAAGAGTCTTAATGTCCAGAAATGTCTGATGAATTTCTTCCTTTGATTTGGTAGCCTGTGCTACCTGCTCCTGAAGGTTCATGGAAAAGAATCCCTGATTTGCCTTCAAATATTTTCTCCAAAGGCTGAAAATGCTTTAGGAGGGGGAGACAACAATAACCTAAATGCTTTGTCCCCCAAATACTACCTGAATTGCAGTCTTCAATCACAAGGTGGCAGTTATGTTTCACAGATGACGTTTTTTCCTCTCACTTGCTTTTGGTCCAGTTCCAAAAAAATGCCAGTGTGTGTTTCCTGGCTCAATTCACCATTTTTTTTTTTCCCTATGAATAAACATTTTTAGGTGCCTGAAGAGGACCTTTCAGTATATCTACTTCAATCCCATAGGGAATATACACAGTCTATGAATAGAAGTGAGGTTGCAAACCTTCCTTTTCATGTAGCTGCAGACCACACCATGAACTTTCATTAAAATGATTTATGTCAAAGAGTTACTAAAATTGTCCCTATTGGTATTTTAAAATTTTGCTTGCAGGGGGATTACCTGTTTATCTGAACTGAATTTTGTTGTTCCTTATATCATCTTTATTCAAAACTGATACCCACTTCCTTATGCTGGCTGTATAAGTACTAAGCTGTGAGCTGCTGGAGTCAAGTTGGTATATCCAAATAATTGTATCATTTTTACCTGCTGTAAATTTTTAAGACAATTTAGCTACAGCTATAGAATAACCTGTTCAATGATATTTCACTCTTGCTAGGATTTTCTCCAGGAATCAGGGACAGGCATTAACTGCTACTGCAGAAGCTGTTCTAGGGTTTGTTTGCTCCTCTTAATCTTTTAGGAGTTGAAAATCTTGAGATAATTGTGTGGTGCTGCTTTTTTTTGTTTTGTTTTTGTCTTTGGGTTGATTTGCTTCACTTCTCACTCAGAAATTGGGTTGCTGTTGTTTTTTTGAAACAAGACTTCCCCTCTTCTGTGATTGATTTTGGCTCCTGTGCTCCAAAGGCAACAAACATTTCTTAGAGATGCCCAGTGAAATGTTGTGTGGCTGGGTCCTGTGCATGTCACTCAGAGATAGAATGTATTGTTGTTCTTGATGATGATGTAGTTGTTTGTCTCCTCCCAAAGTTGCCTTTGACTGGAAAAAAACAAATAAATGAAGAAAGTCACCAAAAGAAAGAGTGCAACAGCTTTTGGCTTTGTCCCTCCAGCCCGTCCCCGTGGCGAGAGCTCTGGTTTTCTCCTTCCAGGGAATTCAGGAGTCATTCATTTACTGCTTAAACACTGTTTAAAAGGAAACTAAAGGTGACCTTTTTCACTCAGCAGAGCTGACTAAAAGCAATACTTAGTGTGATGCCCAAGACAGCCCCTGTGTTCAGCCTGCTTGCTGCCAGGGCTCCAGCAGGACTGCACTTAGTGGAAGCCCTCTGACAGGAGGTGGCAGGGGACCTTCAGCTCCCAAGTACCCAACTTGTCCTTGTGTAAATGCTCTTATTTCTCTTTGCCAAACTGCATCATATTTTTTACTTAATTTTCTCATGAGCAAACTGGCCAAAACTTCCTTTTTGGGCTTTTGGTCATGAGCATCTTCAGTGTTTGTGACCCAGGACTCCAGTTTAAAAAAAAAATATAAATCTTGCCCATGGGATATTACACATTCCTCATGCACTGCAGAATGTGATGGTGAGTATTTGAAAGTACATTGTTTTTTTAGTCTTAAACTGTGCACTTTCTCCTGTAGCAGCCATTAAAATGAGGAGGCTCAGGTTGCATAGGACTTGATGGTCTGTCCCAACAACTGCATAACGGAGAATGGAAAACTCTTGAGTTTTTTTTGTTGCTCCTGTTGGGCACTGTCTGAGTATGCTGAATGTACTCTGAGCCCTTTTGAAGATTAATGCTTGCAGATCCTTGGTTTTGGTCAGGGATAGGCCTTGATGCTTGCATGGAGTGTTGAGCTTGGCGAGGCTGGGGCAGGTGGCAGCTGATCTCCACAGCAGAGTTGTGGCCCTGCAGCTTTCAACCACCCAGAGCTCAGCTGCCACCTGCCATCATCTTGGCCTGATGCACTTAAAACCCTTCTCTAGGTCCTCAAAATCTGGTTTTTGGATCCTACCCAAAGAGATGATGATTTGGTCACTATACCCTTCTGTCGATCATCCCTCTGAAGAGTCTGTTCTCACCTGAGTCACTGAGAGAAGATACAGGGCCCAGATCATTCACAACAAAAATAGTTAGCCCTGCTTCACTGCAGCATATGTTTTTTTCTGAGAGGCATCCAACTCATTTTCTGAGTGGCTTAGCTCCATGGACACTTTGATGGGATAACAATCAGAAATCAACACTGTAGGTGACTTATAGCTCAAAAGGTATTTGATTGGGTTTTTTTTTCCTGAGCTTTTCAGACACTTTTTCTTCAGAATGAATCCAACAATTTTCAAAACAGTGTTTAGCTAAATAAAGCCCACGATGTATCATTCAACTTTACTGCAGCATTATAAGCTGACTACCCTTTTTGCCATAGTAATTTTCTAAAATAATTTCTTTGTGCTTTCTTGTTTTGTGTGCAAATTCCTTTTTTTACTATTTTTGAATGCCAGTCAGAATCAGTGTTACCACTTGACTGAGCTAAGGAACCCAGAAACCCCTTGCTGCACAGCTGATAGTATTGGAGGATTCTGCACACAGGACACCAGAATAATCTGAACATTGCCCAGATGGGATGCCCAGCAAGGATTGGACCTCCTTTGTGTAGCATAAAAGCACTGAATGAATGCAGAAAGGCTTCTATAACCTTATTGGTTCATGTGCTAATGAGCAATCTCAGGTTGTATGGTTTCTTCTACCCTTTTCCAGTTTGGCCCAACCAGGAGGCACCAGTGGTGCTGCTGGTTTCCACCGAGGCTGTGGGCACACATGCCTTGGCAGGGTTCACGTGGGCAATGGCAAAGCCTCGTGTGACATTACAGACCTGATATTTGTATTAGCTCTTTAGCAGAAATCTAAAATTGCATTTGTGGCATTTGTGTGGCTTTATATCTGGCTCTGAGGTAGAGTGTGTGTGGTATTTCTAATTCATCATGTATCTGTTCCCTTCACTAGATCAAAGGAACTGACATTTAAATTGTTTCAGGTCTTGGTTAAGTTCAGTTTTACTGGGTGATGTCAAGATAAACTTTTGATTAGGTCATGAAGAACGAAGGATTCAGAAAGAAAAGTGAGCAGTCAGTGACTGGTTAGTTTGATTTCCTGGAGAGTTTCTATGTCTTAGCTTCCTTTCTGCCTAAAAACCTTTAAGGATTTTCTTGTGTGATCCCGGTGTCCGTGGCTCATGGCCTTGCAGCAAGGATAAACAACCAGGGCCCAGAGAGAGGTAATCACCTTTGTGTGATCTTAATAGTATGTTTCGGGGTAGAGCTCTTTGTGAGGATGTGGAGGAGATCAGGAGTCTCAGGCATAGCTGCTCCTGCTCTGCGTGTGTAGCTGGAGAAGGTATTGCTGGCCAGGTCTTGTGAAGCTGCTAATGAATAATTCTGCGGGCTAATCCAAACCCTCCTGTCTCTAAAAATCGTTTCTGGTGGGAATAAATCTTTTTTTTAATGATCTCATGTGAGTTTTATTGTCAAAGTGTTTATTTGCTCACTCATAAATTAGCCAGAGGGGGTGTTTGCTGCTGGTCATGCAGACAGCGGAGTAAATTATATATATGTGCTGTGGAAATTGGGCTGTAATTCTTTGTCTAGTTGAAAAGATTCCAGGCTCGTGTACCTATGCAGGTTGCTGCGGCTGTTCAGGACAGAGCTCTTCCAGATTTGGACCAAGCTTTTAAGAAATATTTCTCTTACTTGACAATAAAGCAAGATGAGTCCCTGAGTGTGGCTGGCGCCGCCACTATTTGAGATCCAAATGGATTGTCCAAGTGTTGATCTGGACTTAGATGGTTCCAAACCACTTCAGCAGAATAAAATATTTTACCCCAATTTCAAAGACTATTTATTTAATCTGCTCTTTGAAGTTATTATACTTAGGTGTAATTTAATCAAGTTTTCAGAAAAACATTTCTGAAAAGTGACTTGCACAGTTTCACTCTTTCAATGTATTTTTTGTTTGTTTACTTTCATGTTTTATACTTGTTTTCCCTGTCTTAGTATTTTAATAACTGGTGTGCATGTTTTGCTATCCTTATCCCAGCATTCAACTGACTCCTGTGTGCACAGTTAACTTATGAAATTGGGTGATGCCATAAAAAGATGCAAATAGTGAAAACAGAGCAGAATTGCTCTGTTATTGCTCTTGGATGCCTCTGAAAACAACCAACCTGAAATATGATTCTCCTTTTTCTGCTTTCACACCTTCACATGTGTGAAACTACTGGAAAATATTGTGTCCTCATTTATATGGTGAAAAAACCACAAACCAAAACATTTTTCAACCAGGTTGCCCACCTCAACCCCCATTCACTTTTAGATTAGGTTTTATTGTTTCTTTGCTCCTCACATGGAATTGGATAAAGATTTCTTTATTTCCTAAAGAAAACCTTACTGGTTTGGAAGGTTTCATCCAAATCTTTATCCACCTTCACTGTTACCTCTCTTTTATCTCCACCAATGAGAATAACTAGCAAGACTTTCTTGGTTATTCTGACATCCCATTAAATTATCAAAAGGATTTTTATTTTCCTAATCTGTGTTGTCTGGAGAACTTCTTGGCTTGATTTCTTTTTCATGATTCTCTTGAAACATGTATAATAATTAGACTGCATAATAATAATCTTCTGTCACACCTCTTTGCAAAGCAGCTGCCATGGGTTGTCCAGCTCCTCTGTGGTACAACAGTTTGCTCTGTTTTCCAAGGTTGATTGTCAGTCTAGAGACACGTGGAGTAAATAGCTGGTAAGAAATCCAATTATGCCATATGGCTAAAATGTTCCTGAGATGTGTGTGTTTGGTTTGTTTTTTTCTTTAAATCCTGCCTACTTTTGGTTTTAATTTAAGCATATGGTGTTAGTGAACATGTTAGATAGTTTCAACCATAGGGTAAATGCAGGTTAGTGTCAAAGATATTTGCCACATGTATATTCATGGTATGACCACACAAGTATAGATAGAAGGATAATACATCTGTACAGAAATAGCTCCAGCTATATTTTTCCTTGTGAAAGGACTGCTCATTAAAACACTGAGGAGTGATAACTGCTTGTGATCCTTTCCTCTCTGTGTTCTGCATAATGTAGTGCTACCCAGTTGCAATAGCAGGATCATGTATCCCCATCAATGTTTATTGCAGCAATGACAAATTCTGTTTTCCAGTTCTCCCTCAGTGGAAGTTGAGTATATTGCCTTGGAAAATAAGTATCTGCATCACCCCAGGTTTGCTAATACTATCAGTGTGTATGAACAATGGGCTATGCTGTTTGATGGAATGATCTTGGTTTGTAACCTTCTTAGCTCATAAAGTAATTTTAGTAGTGATAATATTCATATTACTGCTAAGCACCCTGACAGAACACTGTAACTAAATTGATTTTATGAATAATGTAATAGATCATTAGTGACAATTGCACTTGAAAGGAGCATAGACATACTGTAAATGAGCTTTTCTTCTATCTCACTCTACTGCCATTTTAAAAATTACTTGTTTTATTAAGGAGAATAACAAGTAAATAGGTAAGGAGAATGCACAGAGGCACCTAATGAGAAGTGCTGCAGAGTGATGTGGTGCTTCAACTCAGCTGTGTGCAGCAGCCTCTGGGTTTGTCCTCCAGCCACTGCTGACTGCTCTTCTCTGTGTGGAGAAGGGAGCTTCTTCAGCTGGAACAATTTTTAGGCTAATCTGTTTATACTGGGGATCTTACCTGGATTGTTCCATTAGTTTGAGTTGTGGCTTTTCAGCCACAATCCACAGCATCAGAGTTAGGGCAGCGCTTGAGGTGAGTAGTGAAGAAATAAGAAATCTGCTTCTCAGCCTCCCACAAGCCTATGATCTTCCAGCCTCTGTGTCTGGTGGCCTGCCTGATACTTGAAAAAAAAAAACAGTAATAAATACATAAGCTTCTGAGAAAAAGGCAGCATTTAGTGTTAATGCCCCTACTGTTTTGTCATGTTAAGACTTGAGGGTTTTTTTTGAAACCAAGAAAAATCATTTGGATGTGACAATATGAATTGGTGTAAGTCAGGAAGCAGGGAAGTTTGCACTGGGCTTTGTGTTCAAGGGACTTGCTAATAACACCAGTAGCTCCTTTTCACAGACAAATGTATTAAGAGCTGAAAAATTTTGGCACCCTTAGGAATTTTTACTGGAAACACTTCTTGTGATAAGCCAGCCCCTGAAGTGAATAAAAATTATGCAGGAGCATGAAAATGTACAAATTGGTGAATTCTGAAAACTAGGGTTTGACTGTTGGGGAGGACCAGCCACAACTTGATCCACACCTCCTGAAGGCTGTGGGTCTTCTCTAATGAATATGGAGATGGCAGAAAACAAAACCAATCCAAAGACAAAGGGAAAGAATAAGGAGAGGGGGGTGGGAAAAAGTCAAGACTATAGTAGACAGATGATGGTAGTGAGTCAATAGGAAATGGAGGGTTTTGAGATTCAGAAGATTTAAGAATGAGATCTAGTTCAAGTGCACCAATAAAAGGACACATTAAGCAAATGAGAACATATAAAACCTTTAGCATTTTGCTTCCTAGGCACAAGCCACCAAGATTTGGGAAGGATGCACAGTGCCTGTGGCTTTGTTACAATAGATCTTTCCTGTCATTTTTGGGAGAAAAACTAAAAGGTGTGTGGGGGGAAACTAGACAAGATCCCCTGCCCTGAGCATTGAGATTTTCAGGATGTGTGGTTCCTCCAGGTCCTATCTTCATCCTTCTCCTCCAGGGCTGAGAACAGCAAATTAAATTGCTTCTGTGTATTATTATATTAGTTGCAAAACCTTAATCTATGAGATTCAGCTCTTTAGCATGGAAAAGGGCAGTAACTTTCTGCACAGGTAAAGGAATATTTGAACACTTTGAACTGGCTTATGTATGTTTCAAAACAAAAAATATAAAATAATTGCAAAAGTGCAGAAACTAAGTAGTTAAAATGCTTATTATGAATGCATTGCTTTATGGAAAGTGCAGAGTTATTTAAAGCCAGTGTGATGCTATTAATAATTTTTGGTTAGAGAGGTTCCTGGTCTTTCACACAAGTGCAGGAGGAACTGGAGAAGAAAAGGCATGTACTGGTGTGACCTGATTTTCTAACAAGTCATTAAAAATTGTGTCCATGGATCCACCACTCACATTTTTGTTTGCAGTTCACTATCTAATGTGTTGCCAACATGTTACTGGACAAACACAATCATCCCTCAGGACTGAGCCAAATGGTTTTGAATTGTAGCTGAAGCCTGGAGCTGCACTCTTGTTTTGCAAAGGCGTCTTCTTCCCCCCAGAAAAAAAAGCCACACAAGGGTTGTTTGTATGGTGTTGGAGTACTCATAAATGAGACAAGATTGTGTCTGCTCCTGCTAGCAGCAGGGCTTTTGCCAGAGGTGAGAGCCTGACCTCAGCTGGCAGGTCCCTGCTGAAGGTCAGAGCAGACACACCCTGGCCTGCACTCAGACACTTGTTGCTAGTTTTAGGTTTGGCTCCTCAAACTGAAGTCTCATCTCCTGTAGACTGACATTTTGTGAGGAAACCCAGGATCTCTTGATCTTCAGGAAAAATCTTCCCAATAAATGTTTATCTCTCCACCCAACTTGCATTTCATGGGTTGTAATGAACATTTGCTCCTGATGCCTGCAGCTCCCCAGGGGGAGATAGCATGGGTGGAGAAACGTAGCACATTCCAGCATCCTCCCAGTTTTCTGCTCTCTGTGTCTTTCATCCCCAACTGGCTCTCAAGCAATTATTTTCCCATAGCAGAACTTTTCTACAAGCTATATGTTTGAAAATCAGAGGGAAAAGACCTTCAAGAGGTATATCTTTATTCTCCTGGAGAAGATCACATTTCAAAAGCAAGGCGAAACAGGGAGACAGGAAGATAAGATTAGTGAAAGACACAGTATTATGGACCAGCACAGTGACAGAGACTGATTATAGTTTAAAAGATTGTGTCCTTAAAGGGAAGGAAAAAAAAAATAAAGCTCTTCAATTTGAGTATTTCAGAAATATTATTATACAATAATTTACCCACTATCTAAAGCTCTTGTACTCCCCGTGCTGTCTCCAATCTGTAGTATTTGATTTTGATTAAAAGTCTTCCTGATATGAACATAACTTTATTTTTTGTTGGGTTTGTTGGTTGCTTGGGTGGGGTTTTTTGTGTTCTCAGTTTTTATTTGCTGTGTCTGTGCACAGCAAAGGACTGTTTCTCAAGTGTCCAAAGGGACACTTCAAGGGAACAGGGGGAGGAATCTCCTCACCAAGGTGTCAAAGAAGGACATGGTATAACATGGCAACTGCAGAGAACAGCAAGACTATTATAATCCTTGGTAGAGTCCGGTTAGATCCCCTCCCAGCAACTGAGAAGAAACAAAATTATTATTATTATTTCATTAACTGATTTTAAATAAAAATATCTTATTTCCGCATCTGGCCAGGAAAAGAAATGTTTCTTTTTCCCTAGTGTACTTTATTTGTATGAAACTGGAAAGATTTATTTTTCTTCCTTAGAATTAAGGTTTTTTTTGGTCCTAACATGTCCACAGTGTCCAAATGAAATGTTTCAATTTTGAAAGTGTTACAAGTGGAAGGGAGTTAACATGGACCCTTTTCTATCTATATTCACAAAGATGTATGTTTGTATAATGCATATCCATATGTGCATACACAGGTATATATGCAGACAAATCTTGTTTGTGTCTGTGGAAGAAATACTATAGAATAATGGGAATAAGCTGAAAAAATCTACTAATAGTTCACTGAAAGTTGTGGTCCTTGGCTGGCATTGCTCTTCTGGTCTCATGGTGGGTGGCTGAAACAATGAGAGCAACTGGATTAAAACCCCAGTACTTGATTTCAAATCAGACTACTGATCTAATTCCTTTCTCTTCTGTTGTTACAGTAATGAAAGAGTAAAATGACCCCTCCCTAAATAGCTTCGTGTGTGGTGTTTGAGTATTGTGCATATGGCCAAGTTTATCTGGCTCCTGGGAAGCACCCATGCAGATGTTTGACTATTTGCTGTAGTAGATCAACTGGCTTTGCTCACTGTTGCTGATATTTCCTACAATGTCTGCCCTGCATTCTAGATTGAAATAATATTTTGAAGCTCATCAAGATGGCCTGGTGCACTGAGGGGGAGGTGAGCAGCATTGGTGCTGGTTCCCTTTTTCAGAGTGCCTTTTTGGAGAGCACTCATCATGATGGCACTCCACTTTTTTGTTTGCATGGTGAGAAAAAGGCAGCTTTGGCATTCTGAAGCTAAATACTGCAATTTCCCTTTCTTTGCAGTCAGCAAGCCTTAGTTGGGGGTTAGCTTTTGCTTCTCCTGCACTTTGCCTAACAATATAAAAGGCTGCAGATCCAACTTGGTTTTGTTTTCTGTTTTATTTGAATAAGTGAGTTTATAGCTGCTTGAGCAAGAATTTCAGGGGATAAGGGGGTTGCTTGGCAACTAAACTGCAATATTTGTGCTGGTACCTGTGGTGTGGTTTCCCTGCTTCCCAGGGAGCCCACAGAGTGGGCAGCTGGGATGTTTCTATTTTTATTTGTTGCCAGGGTCTGTTGCTGCTTCTCGTGCCCTGGACCCTCAGCGCTCACCAGGAGGGCTGGTGGTGGGCAGTGTGCAACTGCCCACCCAAATTATGGTCCCTTCCACAGAGATCTCACAAACTAAGTTAATCAAATGATCAGCCTTTGAACCTGTCAAAGCACACCTGTGTCTGGGGCCTGTCCCTTCCCTTTCCATTCTAGCGTGTCCAACTTTCAAATCAGAAAATAAAGAAATAGGACTGCATCCTTTAAAAGTGAGTCTTATGTTGAAGATCCATGTTAGGTAGATATTATTATCTAAGGAGTACAAGAAGCTTTGAATATCCTTTTTTCTTAGTCTACCACCAAAGACAGTGTTAAATGATAGTGAGAAAGAGTCTACTAGAATGAAGCCATGAAATTTACAGATGATACTATCACATAGGGACTGGGCAAGCAACAAGAGGAGTTTTCAGAAGCCTCTATGTTCTTTTATTTCCATTTAACTAAGTCTGAAAGTGACAGTCTTTCTTCTGTTAATGGCAATTTGAGCTAATCTGCTAAGTTTCCAGAATTTAGAAAAGCCCAAATGTATTGCAAGATGAGTCATGCTACGTGATATAATGTGCACACAAGGGGTTGTGATATTCATTGGTGATATGCAAACAATATTTACAAATAGAAATGATGTTCTTCTCCTACAGCATCATATTGAGCAACAGTTTATACAAATGAGCTTTTGAGAACCCCTTGTTTTTCCTAAAAAGTAATAAATTAAAATATGTCCCCAAAATAAACAAAACAGCAAAAAAAAGCTGTTCCTCTTGAACTTCTGCTGGACATTCTTGGGATGCTTACAGATTTTTTTTATCCTCTCCTGAAGTTTAAAAAATATTACTTATGTTAAGAGCATCAATGGACACAAAATGCAGGAGCTCTGGATATGTGGCATGGAGAGGAGGCTGTTTAGGACTTTTCCTCATGCTAAGAAGCTATTTATCCTATTCCTTCAGACTGCTTTAAGAGAAAACTACTTCTGGGTGGTGCTAGCTTTTCAGACAGTAGCTTGTTAGCCCTGCTTGCACCTACCTGGAGAACTTGAAGACCAGAGGATACAGTAAGCGTGACCATCCTAGTCTGACAGGATGGTTGAGGAGCTGCTCTCCAGGATGAGCATGCATGTGGAAACCTTTTTGTTTTCATGCAGAAGTTGCAGCTCTGCAGGAAAACCATCTGTCTATTAAGCCAAGAGCACCTTGGTCCAGGGAAGTGCCCCGGGGGCACCACCACATGTCCCTGCCTGGCCCAGCTGGCAAATGAGTAGGGCAGAGATGGACACAAGGCAACCCAACCAGGCTCTTCCTTTCTGCTGCCCATGAGCATGTTTGTAGCTGCAGATTGTGAATCAAAAGAAGCAATTGGAATTAAATTTTCAAAGGTCAATTATTTGATCCTCCACCTTTCAAGATTTGTCAGCTTTGGTTGAGAGAAAACATAAGCAGGGAGGAAGCTTTTTCCCCCTGAGAAGATCTGTGAGGACAATTGAGACCCAAAGTTCTGATGTAAATATACTGCTGTGTACAGCCTGTAAGTACATCAATATCTTTAGGGAAAAGACAAAGGCCAGAGGACTAGTTTTATTGCATATGTAGCCACTGTTTCAACTCATAGAAGATGCAGTTTAAATGGAAGGTCTCACAGTGTCCTCTGTGAGATTCCTTCAGCTTTGCCCTTGAGTAAAAACCAACTACAAGTGTTATTTTCTTTTTCAACACAGGCATTTTAGTATGGAAGGGTTCAGTAATTAGGGTTAGTTCTGAGAGGTGAACCAATTGCTACCTCCTACTTTATCCTCCTGAGGGAAATCTTAATCATGAAATTCAAAGGTTGACCTTGGTTTAGGTTATATAAGGAATATTGCATTTGGTTTGACCTTCACAATCTAGATTGAGAAAAGATGAAAGGATTAGCTGAAATGAGCAGTATGCTGAGAGTCCAAGGGGAAAAAATAGCTTAAACCAGGGTACCTATAAATTATACATGAGCAGCCCTGTATGCTAATGTTATAATCTTATGTCACCAGGCTTCTTGCATTAGTTGGGTGTGTAGGTGTCTTATTAGGTGAATAGTAACAATCACTTTAAAAATAACACATGCAATGAACAGGGCTGGGGGGAAAGAGATGCTCCTTTTTACACTCTGAGAACCTAAACTGCATAAAATATTTTCAAAAGCACACAGGTTTATACAAGTAGGAGATTTGTCAGTAAGATGTGGGTTTTTCACCTGTTTTGTTTTGGTTTTTTTTCCTCCTAACAGTAAAAATACCACATTTAACTGAGGGCAATGCACGCTGCCCTCCAGTTAACACAGCCAGCTGAAGATGAAGCTTTGTCACTGCTGCTGCTTGGCTTGGTCAGGCTCCCACTGTGGCTGTGTCACCCTCACCTGGGGGTCCTTCCAGCAAGCCTTGGCTTAGTCTTACAGAAAGGTACTTGCAGTAATTAACTTGATGGATGGTTTCTATCAAACAACTCTTTCCCCTCTGAACTGCTACTGGGACACCCCAAGTGAGAAAAGGCAATAAGATTTGACCCAAAATAACTCCAAGATCTGTAAATAGCTCATTTGCTGCTCAAATCATTCCTGTTCCCCCTTTCTGCTTGGGTGCAGCTTGCTCTGCTCATGGAGATGCTGTTCAGTGGAGATGCTGGTCTCAGAATTGGTTCTTACAGTTTGGATTATGATTTAAAATGCACTTTTCTGTGGTTTGTCAAGATCACTGATCCTTGATATAAATGTTATTTATTGGGTGACAAGACGTATCGGAGTAGAAAGTTCTCAGGTAGAGAATGGGGATTCTTAGAGACTTTCCACTAATGTGATTTATGACCAAAAGAAAGGAGTTTCTGTAGAACTTTCTGTTGCTTACCACAGAAAAAGGATGCTAAAACTTTATTTATATTGAGCTTTTTTTCTTTACCTCTCAGGCTGTGAAGTCTCATGTTCCACATGGTGGCACCTCACAGCAACATTTTGTACAACTATTGCTTTTTAAAAAAACTCATCAATTAATAACAATCATCGTGCCACCGCAAAAATGACCAGTTATTTTTTTTATCTTTTTGTTTTGATGCTTTGTTTCCAGAGTGTATTTCCTTGAGCCTTAAACTTTCTAATCTTACACCAACATTTTTCAGAGTAACTTCTATACCTGTAAGCTAGCAGACCAAGAATTCTTCCCCCCACCACCCCTCTTTCCAATCCCTAACTATTTCAACTTAAAAAAAAGTCTTGCTAATTCCAATCAGGACTTGGATTGCTGATATGGTGCCTTTGGCAAACTGCAGCACCTTAGCTGTCACAGCTGGGTTTTTTATCTTGGCAGCAAAATACTGGGCAGACCTGTATAATCTTCAGCGTATTGATAGCACTGATCTGATATATTGTTAGTTCTGACACAGAGGTGCTGACTGCTGACATATAATGTTCCTGTTGATTAAATCAGGTGAGAAAAGACACTGATGATCATGAAAAAAATAGGAGTTCCCCCAGGATGAGCCAGAGCTGCTGAACTTTCCTGCCTCCCCCACGGTCCCTAGGACTCTGCAAAATCTTGAAGTACAAATTAACTGGTAAAGGTAAGAGCCAAAATTACTGAGTTTCACTTCAACACATGAAAAGCCTGCACCTGGCTCCTTGGTGTTTTCCAGGGCACGTGTCCAGGCTGCACACACAGCTTTGGTGCCATCGAGTTCAGAGGCCACTTCAATGTCATTTCTAGGTTTGGTTCTACATCTTATGGCATGTGCTGGGACTTTGCTGGGAGTAACTCTGGCTTCTGGACACAGTAATTGAATAATGTTTTTAAGCATCATAAAAAGTGAGTTGGTCTGCTTTTAACTGACCACCCAGCTGGCTGTTCAGCACAAGCTTGGATAACCCTGTTTGTCAGGAAGCCCCCAAAAGGTGGAGGGGTTTGCACTTCTTGGGGAGGTTAAACCTTCAGAAATATTTTAGATTGAAATATTTATATTTCTAAAATATTTTAGACTGAAATATGCTTTTTACTTGCCAGCACAGTTGTTTTCAGTATGAACTATCTCTCAGCTTGACACGCATGAAAAAGTGCATTTCTTCTGTGCTGACTCTAAGTGACACTCAGGATGCTCTGGGGTGATTCCTCTCAGGGGAATTAATTTCTCTTCTTTATTAAAAGATTAACAGTTATTTTAACAAAGACTTAAGTTAGCGCAAAGTAAGTTAGTCCTTAACACTAAAATAGACTAGATATAGTAAAAAACTATTAAGCCATAACAATAAAAGCATAAAAAAGAAATGTGTGTTTATTAAGGGGAATCACTTTATATATCAATAAGTACATTAAATACATGAAGTGCCATCATTTCCTTATGTCCCCTTCCCACTGCTCTGGCAGATGTCTGTGGTCAGTTGAATTCCTGATTCTGCCCTGTGCTGAGGAGTCCTTGGGAAGCTGCTGCTCTTCCCAGCAGAGGGGAAGAACTGGATCAGCCTTCACGTGAGCAGAGAATGAATGCTGAACATGAACTTATACATGGAAATGACTCAACTTCCATAGAATTTGCTTTCTGCAAACCTCACCTTTAGACGTTTTGAGGACAGAATGTTTAAAGTATTTCTTGTTATATATCTTCCTTTTTTTGAACATGAAAGTAAGAAGAGAGTGTGGATCCTTCTCCTCACTTTGCCAGGCTTCCTAAACTCTACATATAAATCTATGTTGAAAAATGTTTCTTTCTTTCTTTTTTTTTAAAAATGCAAAGTTAGAAATTATATCTGCTCTTAGAAGCTGACTCTCAGAATTCGGGATGAAAGTGCCTGTAGGAGCAATTAATTCACTAATCAGAGTGCAGATATTTGTTAATATTTTTTGAGATTTTTTTTTTTTGTGGGAAACTCAAACTTCAACTGATAATTCATACTATAGCCATAAAGGCAATTCTTTTTGCAGGAGAGAAACTTAATACCTACAGATAAAAATGATTATGGTTAGTGTGTTCATGAGTCAGGTCAGACATCTATATTCTTAGTTCTTTCCCTTTAAAGCTGGGCTGGACTCTTTAATGCTGGTCTGTATTACTACAAAAAGCTATGATAATTCATATTAAATTTAACTGTGCTGTTTCCATAGAGATTATGTTTAGCATAAAAATAGCTGAAACATTTTGACATGGATTCTGAGGCTATTGTTCATAACATCTTATTTTAATACTATTACTAACCTTCAGCAATGCTGAAGTACAGAAATAAATCCTTTGTTTCAGTGGGACAAGTTGTATATTGAAATCTGTGAAGGTAACAAAATTTGTCTCTAATTTAAAATAATAAACAACTTTTCTATGAATTGTAATATGTAGCTTGTTACATCACAGATGGGTTAAAAGGAATATTGTAATTTAAATTTCCACAGATGGGGGTTAGATGTTTATAAGTCTGTAGGGCAGAGCAAGGGGAGAGAAAAATGTTAGTTAATATAGATGTTTGAATTTTGTGGAAGAAGCCAGAAGCATTGATTTTGGTTAGTTTACTTTATTGGCAATGACTGCAGGAATATTTTCAGAATAGCTTCAAGTGTTTCCAGAGGTGAAACAAAATTATCTCCCTGAACAGTCTATCGAGCAGCCGATGGGAACAGATTTTTTGGGTTTCATCCTGGAAAAGGAGCCAAATCTGATGAACACGGTGAAACTGAAGATCCAGTGATTATAATATCATTACACAGGAAATTTAGTTTAGTTTATCTGTGCTGCATGGTAGATTCTAGCCAGGTAGAGCTGGAATCCAGAGTTCAAATTACAGGATGAAGAAAGGCTGTATTTTAGTGGGGGAAGAAATGAAACCTGCAGCTTGGGGCTGCTGCTCAAAGCCAAGAGCTGGGCTGTGGTTGATGAGCATCATCACATGCCTAGGGTTTGGGGGTGGAAACTCTTCCCCAGCTGCAATGCAGCAGCCAGCTTGCTTAAATACTCCAGAGGTTTGGGCAGGATTGGATCACCCTGATAACTTCAGGCTCAGTGTGATGTTGAACAGCCTTGGCTTTGTTGATGTGGAACAAGTTGGTGTGGTTGGGGAAGCTCTTCTAGACTTCTCTTTTTTGGCAGCATATGGTCTGGATAGTTAGTTCTGGTCTGTGCATAGTTGCTGGTGCATTTGAACTAGAGTAATTTAAACCCATTCAACTGAGACTAAATAAAACATAGGAGAACCCACCAGGGATGGAAGAGAAGCTGTAGATGGCCAACCTGAGATTACACATCAGCTACTTGAGTTCAGGAACAGAAATGGAGAAACTCTGCATTACTGAAATACTTTACTGCAAATTTTACCTAGAATCCATCATTTGTGTGTGTCTGGAGAGCCTGGGTGCAATTTGACACCACGTACTTGCTTCAGCCATGCATATGTTCAACCAGTTTCATCCAGGTGCAAATCTGGAGGGAAATTGTTTATACAGAACTCAGGATTGCTACAGTGGGATGTATCTCCAGTTGACTGTAACATAGTGCTGTTTAATTTGCTTGCATTAAACACCATATGTTCTCTCTTTGTGCCAAGCACTCTACCAAACATTTGCATGCTGCTGTCAGGAATGTTTCCTTCAGGAGTAATGCCACGTCATTTAAAAACCCACTCGCTAAAGCTCTGCTCTGTTGCTGCAAAATGTATTGCTCACAGGCAATCTTAGTCTAGGAGCAACATGACTGTTCTTTGTGGGTGCAGAAGCACTTCCATAATTCTGGCTGTCAAAAAAAAACCAAAAAAGGCTGTAGGTATGTCAGCAATGTACTGCTGCTGCTCAGCTGTGGGGTTTTTATGCCATTGTATTCAAAACAAAAAGCTTTTCTAGGGAAATTAATGATAGTCCTTTTTAACTACATATCCTAACTCAAGGTAATAACCTGCTGTGCACAAATACCTCCAAAACTTCAAATGAAATAGTTTTGGCTTCAAGAAATGAAGATAATCAAGTGATTAGTGGACTGTGTGACTAATTAGGACATTCGACTTCTATTCCCAGTGAATACCCATGACTGGGGAATCTCTGCCTCTGTGAAATGGTTGCAGCTCATAAAGGAGGTGCTGAAAATGTTTTGGGATCTCTCATTAAAAAAACCTGAAAGGAGCAAAGCAGCATGAGTGCAGTGGGGTTTGGGGCTGGAAATCTGGACCTGTGAGGAAGTGAGGCTGCTGCTGGGAATTGCTGCCGCGCTTGGGCAGAGAGGACATGGTGCGTGGCACAGGTGTGGGGGGGAAACAATCATGAGGACTCTGGCATGACTTATCAGTGATCTTCAGAAAATCTGGCAATCCATGATCTCTCCTAAGCTGCAGCAATACTGATTGCTACTCTGATATGCTCCTTACCCAAGGTCCCCATTTGCTGTGCTAACTCACCCTTCTTGTCCTGGCTCTGTGATGAAGGCAAGAGCAGAAACCTTTCTGGGTGTCTGGGGACCTCATGGGGGACACACCAGCATTAAAGCATAATGACTCCTAAGAAATAAAAACCAAACAAACATTTAGGTGAAATATTTGTTTAGCTGTATGTTGCCATCTTTTGAAATGCTGTTATCTCTTAGTAAAAACAAAATCAAGTAGATGTTTTAGGTGCTTGTGAATCCTAGTTGGCAAGTTTGGGTTTTTAGTTGTCTGTGCTAATTTTGTTCATATCTCTCAGACATATACGTGCTGCTTATACAGCCTGTGAGAGATCTTCTATAAAGAAATCAACACAGATATCTCATTATTTTTGCTTTTGAGTCTCCAGATAATCACAGGGAAGTTATTTGGGTACTAATGTGGAAGTCGCTAAGTGGCTGTGCATGACTTCCACTGAAAATCAGTGCTAATTAAAATGTAATTATTCTAAATTGTCATGATACTTCAGAAACAATATTAGAAACAAGGAAGGGGAAACTGAATGAATTGATTTCAAATGAGATCTTTGTGTTGTCCTGGCCACTGTGATTTCAAATGTAATTCCGAAATAGGGGATGGACTGGCAGAGGTCAGGTAGTGCCTGAAGCAAATGAATGACCTGATCTGCTCGCACTGTGGAGGATTGCTGGGATCCACATTAATTAATTGCTGTGATTTCTCATTATTGTAGCAGAGACTTTGGTCTACCAGGCAATGGTGCAGAGTCTGCTTTTCCCCAAATTCTACCATTAAGAGACCAGGGAGCAACAAATGCAAGAAAATTGTAAGGTTTGAAATCAGCACCAAGTGGCTAAAATCATGAAGGAAGTGATTTCTGAAGGCATATGAATGGCTTTAATTTAAAACCCTCTAACATTAAGCAAATAAATTCATTAATATAAAAGTATTAATTACATTGAAGGTTTTATTTCTTCCATTTGTATTTGATATATTTATATAAATATTGTTTAAGTAGGAAATAATTTACAAAGTGGTAATAATACAAACCAGTCTCTCTGTTAGTCATGGAAATTTTCAGCCTCTCTTTTGTAACAGAGGCTGCCTTTTAACTCCCTGCATGCAAAGCTGTGTGAGAGCACATGTTGGTGTTTCCTTCTTGGGAGGTAGTTTCTGAAGCTTTTCCCACTGGGGTGGGGGGGGTGGCAGAAAATAGAAAGTTTGCTTCTGATAACTGTGTAATTTGTGTTACTTTTCAGCCACTGCCTCAGTAATTATGTGATAAGTTCAGCCTTTACTGTGGTAGAGGATTCGTCTCACAAACTCAGGTGTGTCCATGTGCTTACAAGGGAATCTGACACTGATGTTCCTGTTATGAACTTCACTGCTGAGTGATGATGGAAGCTGGTACCCTTTCATTTCAGCATCTGTCTCTGACTCTCATCAAAAGTACAAGGTACCAGTAAATAATGAAGTAGCTTTATTTTCTCCCCAGCTCCAAAGAACAAACAAGGCTGGAGAGGGATAACAAGAATATTAAATGTGTAAGCTTTTTCTGTTCTTGCTCATCCTGAAGGAGGCAAAGGAGAAGTCCAAAGAACTGATGCTTATGTGTGCTCCTCCTGTGGTGTGGTCCTGCGTGGTGCTCTGAGGAAGCTCAGGACACTCCTGTGTGCTCACCCAGCCTGCAGCCATACAGCTGGGCTTCCAGAAGCACTCATTCACAGGTATTTGTTGCGGGGGGAAGTCTAAAAAAATCTCCATTTTCAGGACATACATCATGTTCTTTTTCAGGGAAGGAGGTGAAGCCAAGTTCAAGCTGCCTTGAGCTGCTGTTAACAAAAGGAGATGGTGAATTAGACCTCATCCCAAGAGAAAAAATAAACTCTTCAGGCTTTTCCTTTTTTTCCTCCCATGACACCCACAGGTAAGAAAAACGAATGACTTCTCTCTCTCTAGAGAGTTCTGCCTCAGTTGCTGCTTGAAGAGCACACCTCAGGCATTGGTTTTCATTGTTTTTGTTTCTCCTTAGACCGTTTTTGAATCTGAGACTGTAGAAATATTAAAAATGGCTAATAGGGATACTATACATTGCTTTTTTAAATATATATAAAATCCTAGTACAGCCTCAAGGAGAAAACTTTTATTTTGTTATTAATCTGTAATTTGAAATAATGCATTTGGTCGATATTGGCTGTTTTTTCCTAAGTTCTGGAGAAGGATGTGGATTAGATCCAAGCCAATGCTGTTGGGGTTTGTCTGGATCTCTGAATGCCTTCTGGCTGGTGGCAATGAGATGGGTCATAGCTGATGATGTCCAGAGACTGAGAGCAGGAATTTACCATGTGGTGCAAGGAACCCAAATTCTTCTGGTAATGTGCTGGGTGAAAGAAGGCTTCAGAAGTAGGGCCTGAGTGTGTCAATTGCTCCCATGTGGCTGCACAGGTCCCTTCAGTGCTTCCAGTTAGGAGATTAACCTAGGCAAGTACAGCATCTTCCTTTGTGTGGATACAGCAGTCTGCAAAATTTGGGCTTTTTTCCTGTTTTAGAAGTTGTTTCAGCTCTGCTAGAAAACAGGACTTTTAAAGAAGAAACGAACAGAATGAAGGATCAGCTGTGGGAACAATAATGAGTTTCATATTCTGCAAAGATGAAAGACAGAGTGACATTTAAAAAACATCAGGTATCTGAGCATTTCAGGTATTTCAAGATGATGCAGCTGTAGTTGAGTTTGGAGACAGTCTCATTTCTCTGCAATGAGAACATCAATTCCTGTTTGAAGCATATTGTCCAGACTATAAATATATTTGCCACTCAGGAACTTGTCCATAAGCTGTTGGTTGGATTGCTGGGTGTGCTGCAAGCTGCTGCTCTGTAGTCAGAGGCTCCTGTTTCAGTTTGCAGAGGCTGCCCACTGCCTCTACAAATTGCTTTCACCATAAATCAAAGAGAAATTTGAGCAATGATTTTGCTTATTCTCGTTACAGCCTTAAGGTTTGTGGCCCTCTCTGGGCGCTGCACTTGCAAAGTGGAGAATGCAGAGGTGCTTGTCTGTACCAGCAGGGAGCTGCTCATAATACATGACTACTTCTATATGCATATGTTCATATAAAATAGCTCTTCTCCCTGGTGTCCAGAGGTAGGACACATGGGGATGGTTCAAAACTGCACCCAGGGAGGTTTAGACTGGAAATGAGGAAGCATTTTTTTTATGCAGGGGATGGTCAAACACTGGAACAGCTTTCCTAGAGAGGTGCCCCAAGCCTGGCAGTGGCTAAGGGGCATTTGGATGATGCCCTTAACAACCTTGTTCTTGTCAGGCAGCAGGAGTAGATCATCTGACTCTAGGTCCCTTCCAACTGAAATACTGCATTTTATATAGAATAGAATATAATTTATGGTTGGACTCAATGCTCTTAAAGGTCTTTTCCAACCTAAGTGATTCTATGATTTTTGTACATTCCCTCTCCTATTCCTAAGAATAAAGGTGCTGTATATTATGTTGCCCTAACAGTGGCCATTCCTAATTTCTATAGTTACTTAATCTTTATCATTTTGTCTGCATGTGCTGATCTGAGGTTGGTAGAAATTAGTGAAGTCTTCAGAAAATTTCTGCAAGATCCCAACAGTTGCTATTTGAAGAGGTGAGGAGATGAGCAGCTGTGGTAGAGGAGCAGAGAGTGTCATGCAGGGATTTCAGGTGGGGAACCAAGGGTCATACCCAGAAATACAAAACTAGGTTTCAGTGCTGAGCCAAGACTCCACCTACAAACATGCTTCTCGAAATCTGCCAGGGGTTGAGTGCATCAATTAGGCAATATTTAATTAGCAGTTGGAAGTGCATGACTGAGGCTCTGAGAACAATCCCATCGCATGGAAGCCATTCCCTGTTTCTTTGCTGGAGTGGTTTAAGAGTTCTCAAATCCTGATTCTTTTAGTTTGCTCCCTGGCAGTGCTGGGTGTGAGCACTGCTCTGTGATGCTGCAAAACAGGAGTAGATTTATTGATTGAAGTGGGTCAATACAAGTTTATACTTGCTTAGTGGATGGACCAGAGCTTTTCACTTCATTTTTACAGATATTTAACCAAAGGGAAACAAGGATAGAGGACTATGCACTTGAGCTTCAGAGAGAGGAATAAATGCAGCACAGCAGTTCAACAGGTATCTGGATTTTGTTTGGAAAAAGTTGCCAGTACAACAGGTAATTTTCCTCCAAAAGTAAAAATACCTTCTTAATTGCACCTAATCTAGTATGATTACTTTTATTTTAGAGCATCATAATGATGAATCGTGCTGAGATAATTGGCTTGAATAAACTGTCCCTACCTATGCAAATAAAAGATGGAAAAATTGGATCTGTTCTGAGCATGTGGTGTTCAGGCAGGAGGGAAAAACTTCCAGTGATATTGAGGCTGAAGGCTAAGATTAGTGCTCATTATCTGCATTGAGAGGTGATTTTTGAATTTGACTTTGTATACAGAATCTGCTAGAGGATTTCACCTTTTCAAATGAATCCCCATTGCTGTAAATACAGACATCCCTGCTGAGCATGGAGGAAAGTCTGGAATAACTTCTGAATACTGTGCAGTTGTCCTGCTCTTGTTCTGCTGTTCAGAACATGTGTGGGAGAGTTGCTGGAGACAAATACTGCTTGGAGTTTTAGTCTATGATGATTTGTTCTTGATGGTTTTAATTTTGTGGGGGTGTATTTTTAAGGTTTAAGACCGTTAGAGGAAATGTAATCACAGTGTATTAATACAATTTTTTTAAAGTTTTATGTTTTGGCACAAAGAATTGTCAAGGATTTTGCAGACTTGTACATGTTTCTGTAATGCTCGTGGCCACAAAAGGTTTGCAAAGAAGTCAAAGCAGGTTTTTTTTCTGCCTGAGCTAAAGGTGACCATTCCCAGGGACTCCAGCTTGCATCCCAGCCCTCATCTCCATATAAACAAACAGCTCCTGACCATGCTCTCAGCTTTGCTGGGAGGGCTCCCACCACTCGAGTAAAGAGGGAATAGATGTAGACAAGCCTGATAAGTGAGGGTAGAGGGAGTGCCCTGGTTCCAGTTCTGCTCAAATCAGACCATGAGGAAAAAAATCTTTGACTATATTTCTCTTGATCTTGTATAGTTGTTTTAAAAGTATTGCATTATGAAGCCAATATCCTAAAAACATGAAGAGTGCCTATGTGTATTATCATAGAACTGCTTTGGTTGGAAAAGACCTTTAAGATCATCCACTCCAACCCTTATCCCAGCACTGCCCAGGCCACCACTAACCCCTGTCCCTCAGCACCACATCTACACGGCTTGCAAATCCCTCCAGGGATGGGGACTCCACTGCCCTGGGCAGCCTGGGCCAAGGCCTGACAACCCCTTCTATGAAGAAATTGTTCCCAAGATCCAGTCTAAGCCTCCCCCAGCACAACTTGAGCCCACTTCCTCTTGCTTTATCCCATATTACCTGAGAAAAGAGAACAACCCCCCTGGCTTCACCCATGCTCAGGCAGTTGCAGAGCCAGGTCTCCCCTCAGCCTCCTTTTCTCCAAGGTGAACATCCCCAGGTTCCTCAGCTACTCCTTGTAAGAACTGTGCTCCAGACCCTTCCCCAGCTTTGTTGCCTTTCTCTGGACACCTGAAGTGTTGTTGCTGTGCAAACAGTGCAGATCTTTTTTTTTCCTGGCACCCCCTGTGATCACTGGGAGGTTCTTAACCTGTTCCTGCATTGAAACTCGCTGCTCCAGGCTGCTGAGAGGTGGTTGTGCTCCCAGGCACGAGACTCCTTCCTCCTTCCTTCCAGTCAAAAGTGGTGTTATGTCAAAGTAGGTTTTAAAATTTAAGAAAGAAAACTGTTATAGAATGCCTATGAGAAGTATTAAAGTATAATTGGAAATGAAAGATTGGAGTTCAAAACTTCAAGATAATTATCATTGCATAAGCACACAGACATGGCTGTATGTAGACCTTTAAAAATAATTTTATCTAAACTGCATCAGTAATATTAGAAATATTTGGCCAGGAGACAGCAAAATTGCTGTATTTATTATGAAGCTAATGAATTAGTCAGATGACTATTATACCTAGAAAAAAAAAATCCTCAGTAAATGACAAATTATTGGTATTAAAAGAGTGGATACTCTTTCTAATCATTTTTCTTTGCACAATGCAGGAGAGTCTAGAGGTTCATAATAGATTTTTCTAACAATAAAGAGAAAATTTGAATCCTTACCAGTAACCAAGTAGTACTGCCATTTGGTAACGTGATAAATGAGGTCTGAAAGGAGAGCTAACCTTCTGAGCCAGCGGGCCCATGAAAGATTAGATTAAAATAGCTTAGATAGAAAACACTAGAAAAAAGTCATGACTGTGGATGGATGAAAAAGGATGAGTAAGAGTTATCTGGTAAATGAAAGGGGAGAAATAGGAAACAGGATGAATGGAAAGACCAAAAAGGAAGTGGGGAAGAACCAGCTGGATTTGGAGCTATTAGGCTCATGCAGCAGCAACATTACCTGTCCAGGAGCTTGGAGGGGCCAGATCAATAGCATCTATCTGGGACAACCTAACAAGTTGTCACGGATTTCTGGAGAAATATGCATGTGGTTGAGATATTTGGGTCTGAATAAATATGTGAATCCCAGTACCAAAGGATACAGTGTAACTGTGTGTGCCCTTTTCCAGAGAAGGTGGCTGTGGTTTGGCGTTTTGGAGGAGGCTGGCTTTGGAAAGTGTTGGCTGCAATGTGTTGAAGGCAGAGTTTGTATTTAGGAGATGACATAGTTTGTTGCTTAATATTCCTTTCCATCCTTCCAGCTTTTTTTGCTCTTTCATGTTATTTTGCCTCCCCTGGAGTGGAAACCACTGCTAATATGGTGAGAAGTTGTAAGAGCCTTTATTCCTCTTGACTTGCACGATGTTTCTCCCCATGCTCCAAAGCTCTAGAACAGGGTGTCCTTGGCCTATTCACAAACCATACGTGCTTAGGGATTGCCTGTCCCACCAGCAGGGATTCCTGTAGAAGGCTGGATTGGCACAGGGTTAAGTAGGTTGTGCTCTCTCTTCAGCAGCAGGAGCTGGGGCTGGTGGGACTGAGCGTTTGTGTTTGCAGGGCAGCACATCCAGGTCCAGGCAGCTTTAGGCTGAAAGACAAGGGTCAGTGCAATTCTGGGTCAGGATTTATCATGAAATATCTGCTTGGTGCTGTGCTTTCAGAGGGATAGAGCTGTTTGGATACACGTGGGACCCGCTCCTTTATTTTCTTCACCGAATGGGTAAAGATTTTGATGTGTCTAAGATTATGGGGGCAGCTGAATCCAAACTGCACATTGGGAAGGGGTCATGAAGAAAACACATAGACTCTGTTGGTTTGGTTCCACTTTAGAGTTTGTGTATTCCTCCCATGTCTCTGTCAGAGTCGCTCGCTTCCAATTTATGCCTCAAAGACACATAAAAGCTGTGCAAGGGCTGGAAAGCCTGGCTAGACAATTGTGTGTGTGGTTGCAGCAGCATGAGAGGCCTTGAAATAAATATTTTTTTAATTTGATGTGCTTATTGTTTGAAATCTGAGAATCATTTTCCTCTTTATTCAGTGGTGAGCTTTCTTCTTTCTTTTCAGAGACGATATGAATAAAGAGCTATAACAAATATTGAAAGTTGGAAAGAGTTTGCTCTAATGACTTGAAATAAATTGGGGTCTGAGGTGTTTTCCAAGGAGCATTTCTCTATGAACAACAAAATTGCTGTACAAAATACTGCTTCATTCTCCAGCAGTTAAATGTACCAAAAGGAACAGTTGATTGAGACCCCAAATGCGTGATGGCTTCCTTGAAATCAATGACAGAATTACTGAAGATGTCATAATTAACTACAAGTGGAGATATTGCCCTTCCAGAAAAGGTGTTTTATGCAGATTGAATTATTTCAGCAGTGTTTTTTTTTTTTTTTTCTTCCAAATGATTTAGCCAGCTCTTGTGTGCATTAGCATCAGTCATTTGCCTTGATGGCAGCATCCAGCAGCTCCAGCTGGAGCAGAGACAGCTGCGTCATGGGTGCAGCAACAGGACGTGCAGTCACTGCCCATCAAAATGCTGAGTAATACCCTAGTCTGACAGCTGAGAGAAAGCATGTGAGGATTTGTTGAACTCAGTACCTATCCCAGTGATAGTTTTTCTGCCAGGAAAGCTCCATGTGCTGTTGGGTGTGTGTGGGGAAGCTAAGGTTAGTAGCCTCCAGATTGTGTTGCCGGGGTTAAACTGTTCACAGCTCCATAGTGTCATGATTCCTGATCACACAGGATTTGTTTCAGAGAAGGGAGTGTAAATAAATTAATCAGTCCTGATTCTTGCAGCTGCCTATGTGTTATGAGCTGAGACCTGTTGCAAACAGGATATTTTTAGGGTTCTCTGATCCCTGTTCACCTGTGTTGATATGCAGCTTATCAAGGCTGCTGCCTAGTCAGACTGTGTGTCCTGTGCAAGTACGTGTCTGTGCATTTCTTTCTGGCATCTTCAAGGCAAATGCTCCCAGTGCCATCCTTGCAAATGCATCAGAATAACATTTCAGATACATTTGTCATCTGGGTTTAAAGTCTGTGCTATCCATTAAAGCAGACATACCCTTGACCCAACGCTTTTTTCTGCCATAAAAGTAAGTGCAGCAATCAACTGCATTTGCTTCTGATGTATAAAGTTTTTTGAGTTAAAAATACAGTTAAAATAATTTGCCCTTTTATATTTTTTAAGTGTGCACCAGGAGCAGGCACAGAAAAAACTTGATCAAAACCAGGTTGAAGGTGCACAGTAAATGACCACAAGGAGAGATGGGGTTGGTTTCTGAGAAAAGCAAGAAATGGGGTAATGCTGTTCATAGATGGTTTTTCTTTTGTTGTTGCTGGGGGTTTTTTGGGGTTTTTGTTTGTTTGTTTTCATTGTGTTTTTTGTACAGAGGGAGCATGTGCAGATTTCAGGGGCTTAGCTGGAAGGAGGAGCTGGACCTCTTGTGTTGTGGTGGGTTTTTTTTGCTGCTGCTGCTATCCACACCCAGACCACATGTCTGTCCTGTAGTGCTGGTGCTTTTTCCTGCTGAACAGAACAAAGCGGTTTTGTGCTTAAAATGCTTGGCTTCCAGTTGAGGGCCTGTTTATTGGGAAGATGGTCTCCAACATCGTTGTGTTACAGATCCTATGATCTCTCCCTCTGGCAGGGAAAACCCCTCCAATAACTAATTCCCAGCACCCGTTGCCTGGAGAGTGCCAGGAGCAGGCCAGCCTCTGGCCAGCTGGACCTGACACTTCCCCTCTTGGGAGGCTCAGCACAGTCTAATTACAGTGATTCAATTTCAGCCTCACTGATGTGTTTCTGAACGCTGCTCCTCTGTCTGCCTGCTTGCAGCAACACAACCTCCTGGCCCCTGGACTTGGAGCTCAGGGGTGTTGATGGTCCTTCATGTGGGCCGAGCGCAGCCTGCTGGGGGGAGCTTCAGCCTGGAGGGCACCTCCGTTGCAATTTGGGTTCACCTCTTTAAAGACATAGATTAAGCATGAGAGCAAAAATTTCAGGGTTAAGAAAAATTGCTTTCTGTGTGTTTTGCTAGTGGCATTCAGGACAGAGCAATTGTAGATGGTCTGAGCATCTGGGGATGTTTCAGAGAAGAGCTACTCAGGGAGCTGGCGTCTTTTTCCTTCTTCATGTGACTCCCTTAAAACACAGCATTTTTTTAATGTTTTCTTACCTCCAGCCTTCAAACCAGGCTGCTGCTCTCACCAGCTCTCTGTAGCATCTCCAGTGAAACAGTTTCTTCTGTGATACTTCCCTTCACCTGTTCCCACAGCAAAGAATGAGCACCTTCTTCTTACAGTCGTTCACCGATGAATTATTTCCTCTCAGGAACTAATACTTGAGACTACAGCTTGTAGCACATGGCAACCTATTCTTTGTCCTGAAGAGAGCTGGGAGTGAATAGAATATCATCAAGACTTAATTGCAGCCTACTCTCTGGCCAGCCTCAACAGCTCTTGGGCTTTTGATGGAAAGTGGAGGTACGAGGGTGTCGGGAAAGGCAGACTAATCAAGAGTACATGTGCAAAGCTGAGAGTGCTCAACAACCCTTAGAAAGCAGAAGCTTTACCAAGAGAGATTTTTTTAAGGTTGTCTCAGTGCCATTGATAACAAATTACGTTGGTCACAACTTAGCTCTTATGGACATCAAAATTAAGAAACAAGTTCAAAATAGACATTAAATATAGATTTCCTAAGAGTCTTCTAAAGTTTCTTCCAGGTTTTTTTTGTATTCCCAGTTTAGGGTTTTTTTGGCTGGCTGCTTCCTTGCTTGTCTAATTCCATGATGAATCAGTGCTTTGGGCCACCACAGTGGAAGTAACAAAAGTGTTGACCAAACAGTTCTGTGTGCTGGACTCCCCTGAGTTTTTTTGCAAGCCATATGGAGGGAAAATCACATATTGAGAAAACAATTCTCCATAAGCAAGAAGAGGCTATGAAGTCAGCTAAACTGATGATCACAATTTGGCCAGAAGTCTGTGTTTGGGTCTGTCAGTGTGTTTTGCTTGGTTGTAATGCAGTGGAAGGGAGCTCAGATAAAAATACTGTAATTGAGCCTATCAATTAACAGGAAATTATGCCCTGTAGCTTAATGGCTAGTGGGAGGTGGAGCTGAGTGACAACCTAACAGTAGCCAATTAGGTCAACCAGCAGGTTTTCCATTTATTTGTTTTAGGTAACCTTTAGAAGAGGTTGGGAATGAAGATACTTAGAGATTGCTGCAGACAGAAGCTGTAATTTGGGGCAATGCAGCAGCATCCTTGAGCTGAACGTTATCAACACAACTGTCACTAATAGGAGGTGTTTGTCACTTGACTGAAACTGGGTGTTGCACAAGTAATAATAGCCTGGAGGAAAAAAGTACTTAAGGTGGTTTATATGGGTCTTCCTGGAATATGAGGAAAAACAGACAAGCCTGGAAGGAAGGAGAAGACTGGGGTGGGAGGGGGTGGTGAGGAATAGGAAAGTAGGTGAGCAGAGAGTTGAAGTTGTCGCAGTGATAACCATTAGAACAGGATTGTTCTCTAAAACCCCCCACTGTGAGGTAGTAGAGAGACAGTCTTGTGGGCCAGGAGATGTTCATTCCTCCACAGGGCACTACTGACTGGGGTTACAGAGGTGCCCATCAGAGGCCTGCGAGTAGCCAACACAGAAGCCCCGTGTTACTGCATACTTACTGTCACCACCACAACCGAGGAAGATCCTCCACAACAAAATTTAATTTTAAAAAGGGCTTAATTTTAGCTCTCTTTCTGTGATCAGTGTGGGACAGACTAAACCCAGCACTTCGAGGAGAGCCGGAGGCTTTTTCAGTGCATGAAGAATGCCTGATGCACGTCTTGACATTCAGTAGATAATATTTTTCCGTTGCTGTTATCACTCTAAAGATAACTCAGCTCCTCCCTATCTCTTTCTTGGTGTTAGTTCTGATATGCGTGCATTTCTTTTTATCAACTGAAGCAACTTTCAGAAGCATTGGTCTTTTTATATCTCCTCAACCACATAACGCAGCACAGTCCCAGGGAATTGCAAGTTTTGTGCACTAGTCATTGAGAACACTTAATATGTAGCCTATCAAATCTGGTGGTTAAAATTAACCACCTTCAGAACGACGATGCAATTGTTGGTTTGGAGGAAGATGTCCTCGTGCAGGACACAACTGCTGCCCTGCAAAGAGGGAAAGCAGAACTGTGTATGAGGACTGAACAGTTCCTGAATTTTCAAGGGATCTACTGGTTGCATGTAAGCAGAGCCTGCATCCTATGAGTGGCATTAAATGTGATCCATTTAGTGGAAAAAAACCCCACAAAAATGCCCCCTCCACAAAACCCCAAACAAAACAAAAACTAGCTTGTATTATAGACCAAGGATTACCACTTAAGCAAAACTCTCCTCTTCTCCTTCCAGCTGCCAGCAGTAGATGTTTTCTGCATCAGCATGGGCCATTCAGGGTGGCACTCAGTCCTCTCCCACAGCAAGGTCTTCCGGGACCACCTCTCTGCTGTTTCCTTCCCCATCACAAGGTCATTAAAGTGGTAGAAGGTTCCTGGTCCATCTTCTCTAAACTGCATTCTTTTTCTCTATCAAATAAGAGAGTCAAAATCCAAGGCAGACTGTAATGGTCATTAAAGCTTAGAAACGAGACTGGGAAGATGCCAGCAGCCGCTTCTGGGGTTATTCATCCCTTGCATGGTAATGTCATGCTCTTGTTTGCTCCAATAAAACCAGGAGATTTTATTTCATTTTATTTCTCTTTTCAAGAGAAGGCAAAGCAGACGAGGCAGGGATGTTCACCAAAACACCTGCTAAAATCCACGATGAGCAGTGAACCAAAACAATCAATTATTCACACAGTCCTAGTCCCAGGGCTTTCTATTCTAATTGGGGAACACTTAATTCACTTGCCTGCTCTACAGTAGAATATTTCTGGTAAATTAGTTTTACATATGATATAAGGTGCTTAACTGTAAGGATTTATGTGTGACTCCATGTTTTATTTTTGTAAATGTAGAACATTTCAGCTATTGTTCCATGCAAAAATTGGTGGCTGAACAAAAGTAAACAGCTCTGTTTCTTACTATTTGGGAGGAGATGATTCATTGACCATTCAGAAAGATTAGAAAGGACCTGAAGGGCCCCAAGCTGTGGAGCAGGTGTCAGAGAGCCTCACAAGAGAGTCCTGCTCCTGGGTCTGAGGAAGAGAGGCTGTGCAGCTGAAACTAGAGCCTTTAAACTAAGACTGTTTAGCTGTTTAGAATAGACAGTCTCAAAGAAACGAAAGTGCTAGTCTTATAAGAGGGATATGGCATTAAAAATATATCCAAGGATAGTCCATTTCCATATTGTCCCAGGAGGGAATAGCCTGTCTGGAGGCAGCAGTTGAGTTTGGCAGCAGTTGCTCAGAGTGTTCCCACCACAGGCCCTTTCCTGATGTGTAAGAAGGGTGAAATATCTATTTTATTACAATATACGTTGCCTTCAGTAATCAAAAACATTTCTTGGCACAATAAAAAAATCCACCAAAAATAAATACCAGAAAGCTTTCTTTATTCTATGCTACTTTGGGAAAATTCTTACAAAGATGTACTTTGTGTTGTTATTCTGGTAGGAAAAATTCCGTTTTTGGACAGTGTTGGAGAAACTAGATACTTGCTGTAGAAATCTAGAGATTGATTCAAGAAACAGTATTATTTGCTCTTTTGATTCTACATTTTTTGTGTTGTTGTTTTGTTTATTAAATCTCAATTTAACTCATGCAGATGGTTGGAGTTTTATCTACTTCAGTTTCTCCTTCAGTAGTTATTTTTTTGGTCAGCTCCGATATTTTATGAGACATCTTTTTATGATGCACCTGGACAGGACAAGGGAGACAGAGTGGAAGGTTAACTTTATGTTGTTGCTAAGCCTGTTGTTGTGGCTTTTGCATAACTATCCATAAAAATGTTAATGCAACAAAGAAATCTCATTTCTTTTGGTGCTTTTATGATTAATGTGCTGGAAAGTGATTCCCAGGTCTCTGTAATCAACACAAAAGGTGTTACTTTCCTATTCTTTTTTTTTCTTCCTATTCATTTCAGTAGCTGTTAGACCCTTAGACTTCACATCAGGAACCTAACTTTCATGATTTTTGTCTGACTAAAAGAAATGACCTATTCTTAAATATTAAGTCTGTCTTCTAATATGGTTACAAAGGGTAGGACATAATGTCTGCCTGCCCCTGTGTGGTCTGCTTGGCTGTTTTGAGTCTGGACTGTGCTTTCAGAGTGATGCCTGTCAATTATCCCTGAGCCACTTTGGCTGACTCACAAAATGCCATTACAGGGAAAAATACAAAAAGAATTGTGACTAATGATATTGATGGGAACCAAGACCAAACAATAGTGTCTGGAAAGGAAAGCCATGCATTCAGATCCCCTTAGAAAAGTTTGGTAAAGGACACAGGAACTGCCAACCTTCTTTGCAAGAGAAGGACAAGTTTTGTTCTTGTACGTGTTCCTGCAAAGTATAAGTACCTCTTGGAATGATTTTGACAGAGTGGCTATTTAGAATTGTCTGCTATTTCCACATTTAAAGTCTTTCTTTTTTTTTCTGTTCCCCTTTCATCCATCATCTTTTGTTTGCGCTTGGTAAGGCACTTCCTTTTGTTCTGATTTTATATTCTTTTCCCCAATAGAGTCATTATATCTGTTTTTATTTTCTTGCCTGTTGTTTTCCTAAGCTAATCTTCTTGTTTTCTTTCACATTTTTTGTTGTTTTCTTTTGACTTGTTGTATGTGTCTTCCCTTACAAGCCTGCCTTTATCTCATTTTTCTTAAGAATTGCTCATTTTTGGCTATAGTTTTGAAGCTATGTCTGTTCTTGCTTATATTTTTTTTTATTACCATGGCAAATCTTTTTATTTAAGAGTATCTTGCTACCAGAAAGCACATCTTGTTATCTCTGTTGCTTTGTGTCCTGAGTGGGCGTCAGGTTCCTCTGCTGAGTTTGCTCATGCATATTGTATTGTCTGCTACAAGTGGGTAACCTGGATGTGCAGGCCCTTGCCACAACCAACTGCCACATTTCTAATTTTTCCTTTCAAGTATGTGACTTTTCTGCCTTTGATTTATCTGCTGCTGTAATTTTGATCATGCAAGGTCAAGGGTGTGTTCATTGAGTGCTCAAGGGAGTGTGACACAGTCCCACGTACCGGATGCTGAGTCAGTGCTTGGTAGGTGTTTGTACTGTCGTGTGTTAATGATAGTAATTTTCACAAATTATGAGAAAAAAACCCCTATTTTTAGACTTTCTTCAAAGTTCATTCAAAAAGTTACCCTCTTCTTAAAGCTGAAAACTTCCCTTTTTCCCCCCCCTCAAAAAGCTGTTCCTTTTATATTATTTTTTGTTTTCTATGTCCATTCTTAGTTCTATTTTTATTTTTTCTTTATTATTTTGAGTTCTCAGTTGTAGGTGTTTTCACAGGGCAATCAAAGGTAGTATTTAAGAGGGAAAGATCTCAGGCCTCATTCACTTACTGTATTAAACTGCTGAAGGGCTTAAACCAAGTAATCCATGTTGTTAAACTCTGCTCTACCTATAGAAGTGTTTCTGGAGACAACTTATAAAGACAAAATATGAACTTGGAAGTCTGGGATGCTACTAAATAATGTGATTGTCATAATCCCAGAAATATATTACAAAATGCATTTTGGGGGCCTGTGTTAGATATGGTATTTTTATAGATAGATACCACATAAATAAATGTACAAAAAAGTAAATGGAATGGTAAGGCTACAGAGGTAACTATTCTTGAACTTAAATAACTTTACTAGAACTCCAATTGATCGTGCCCAGGTACAAGATACTTCTTGCAATGAAAACAGGTGTGTACATAGTGAGTTCTCTTGCTGTAATGGAAAAAAGGTTTTGAACTGAATATGAAAATCCTGGATATAATCCACAGTAATTTATTTTAGCCAGTAGATGCACTGCATAAATATCTGTTGGACCAGTGAGAATCAAGTAGGGCTTAACATGAAACAAAGTCAGAAACTTGGGACTTTAATTATAACAGAAGTGGAACACAAGCACATTTAGAGCTTTACCAATCTAGGTGAAAAGAGCATTTATGGAATTCATAGGAATGTTGTCGTTGATTTTTGTGTCCAAAGTTTCCCCCCTTTTTATGCCATACTTGTGGTTCCAGCAGCCTTTTGCTGCCTGCCCCTTCTGCTGCCCTCTGGTGTGCTCTTGCTCAGGCAGGAGAGTCCTGTCCCAGCCAGCATGGGCTCTCTGCTCCTCCAGACTCCAGCTCAGCTCTGGTGGACTCCATCCAGAATTAGACCCATTTACTGAGCACCAGCCTCTGATGCTTTAGAACCAAGATAAAATGTGTGCAGAACATGAACACACCCAGCTCTAAGTTCATAATGTGGGAATCGTTCCAGAGTCATTCCTAGAACAAACCCTACAATGACTGGATGTGAGAGTGAGGGCTGTACAACCCAGGTAGGGGCATCAACCTACTAGAACACATCAGCATAGCTTAGGTGCCATTAAAAAGCTGTAATGGGTGAAGTGCTGCCAAAGCTGGGGGATGCGAACACTTCTGACAAAACTAGCAGCGTGGGGAAATGGGTCTCTCTACACTGATCACCAGGTTGATCTGGGAGCTTCCATGGCAATGGGGGCAATAGATTGTTTTCATCTATCAGTCACCTCTCTGGGTTTGACTGGGAGGCTGCAATGGAGTTTAGTCAGTGCTTAAATGCAGAATGTTCAGCACATCCTTAAATTACACTTTTAAAATTGCATTGTGATTTGTCTTTTGAACTCTTGCACATCCCTTGGTACATCTCATTTCAATTCTGTTTTGCTGCCAACCTCAGCCTTCTTAATTTCTCTTCAAAGTGATAGCCATTGAGGCTGGGAGTAGCACTCTGACGGACCAAGAAGGAGCTGAAGTCTGGGAGAAACCTGTCAGGAGTGAAAAAGGTTTTCTGACAGGTAAAGGGGCCATTCAGTGTGATAGTTCCCTCCAATAAACCAGTTAATTACCACTTGTCATCTGTGACAGTCACAGGTAATTCCCACACTGGCAGGTCTTCGCATGTGCCGAAAGGATTCCTGTTATTCCTTTGACAAGTGGACCATGAAATCTAATTTTGCCAGGACAGAAAATGATATCACTGTTTACGGTGGGTTTGGAAATGAGCAGCATGCTTCTGCTGGTGGGAGAGGGAAGTGTCTGCAAATCATCAGGAGCACGCGGGTGCTCCTCTCGGGACAAGGGGCATTGCCCTGACAAGCAGCAACCAGTCATTAATTGCAAACAGCAAACCGGTCTCACAGGACAAGTTTTGAGGTCATAATTAAAACGAACAATTTCTTGAGGTTAGCTGCAATGAGGTAATAAGTGAATGCTTGAAAGACAATAGAAAAAAATACCTGAGTGTGATGCTGTAAAATGTTTATGATTAATTACCTTGATAGCGAATATGAGTATGCACTGAGCAATCCTTCACATGCAAGGAGTAGAAGTCACTGTCTTAGTAGGAGAGACTGCTTGTTTGTTCTTTCTGGTGGATTTGGCAGCATTGGGTTAATGGTTAGACTTGATCTTAAAGGCCTTTTCCGACCAAAGCAATTCTGTGATTCTAGAAACAGGCATAGGCTGGGCAGATTTGTGCAGGTAGGCATTAATAGTGACAAGCAGGAATTAAAATATTTCCCATTGCAAGAAGATCAGAATTATCTGTCTAAACCCACATAAAGAGTATGTGCTTTCCCTTGATAACACAAATGCAAATATCCCAGCAACTACTGAGAACTTAGCACCCCAAGTTGATGACATTTCTATTCTAGGTTTCAGTGAGACCCAAGTGTTCTCACTGGAGTAGGTACATGTGTGTGAGAAATGGGTGGATCATAGAACCACAGAATCGTCTTGGTCATCAAGTCCAACCATTAATCCAGCACTGCCAAGGTCACCACTGAACCATGTCCCTGACATGGTGAGCTTCAGGAGGTTCTGAAGTAACTACTCGAGTTGACATTGTCTTCCCAAGACTTAATTATCATTGTTTCTTCATATGCACTGACTTTTCCCCAGAGATAACTTGGTCAGGCATATGTTTTGGAATGCCTCCAATTCTTGTTTGTGTTCAAAATGTGCAGCTGAGCATGTGCTTTTGGATCTCTTAAGGAACAGGGGTAGCACCAAGGCTGAAAGGATGTGAGCACATGTGTTAATTACAGCAACAGAGCAGGAAGCTTGAAAACGCCCAGGTGTGAGCTCCTTTGCAGCAACGATGTAGCTCACCTGTGCCATTCCATATTTCAGGATTCATGATGCAAGCAACTGACAATGATAACGGTGGGATATTCCATCACCTTCCTGCAAACTGGTAATGATGCCTCTGAAGGGAGAAATCTTCCCCCAATTTGCAGCAGAGCTCTCCTGAGGAAATTTCTGAAGGAAGAAAGTGTAGGGGTTCAGGCTAAGTCTTCAGAGGGGAGTGGAAATGGTGCAGTGGGAGGAGAATTTTTTTCTTCAGATACAATTGTAAAGAGGCTTTCTGCTCCGTGACTTCCCAGTAACTGTGATTCTCTGCCTCTTGTCTTCCCCGATCCATTTCTCAGTGTGTATCTCTGTACTGATGCAGATTCCACGTGGTGCCTCTGACAAAACTGATGATAGAATTGAGTTACTCCTACAAGACAGCGGATGCTGAGTTTGAGATACATTTTTTTTCTACTTTATCAGCAAATACCAATCCCATGTCTTCTTGCACCTGCCATCTTAGATACCAACATTTCCTCCAGGACGTGGTTTCGCTGTTCCTTTCCTTGCTGATTATTTCTGCAACTTTCAAGTTTTGCCAGTGTCACGTTCTGTAAGATAGCAACTTTCCACTTAGTATTTTAGTTTTCTGGTGCTGAGATTGTAGTAGCACAGCTCCCTTGTATTTGTCTGTCATCAGAGCCCTGCTGCCTGCCTTGATTGATGGAGTTTATCTCTTGTAATTTGTCCTATCTTTCTAGCCTTCTCTCCCCCTTTTTTTCATGAGCAGGAATGTCTGGTTACTGTTCTCCTATAAAAATAGTTTATATATCAATCAATGTTATATGTGAATTTGGTCTTTCCATCTGTGAAAAGGGCAATGTGTTATGCTGTCCAGAGAATGTATAAAACTAGAAAAGTTTCTTCGTACCTCCAGTCTGTAAGTATCCTTTCTATAAAAAAGAGTCACAGGGCTGTACCTGTGGTACAGAAGCAATCAAGTTACTCCATGATATTCTTGCAAGGCTTTTCCTTGTCTGTCCAACTCGGTTTCTGTGTGTGCGTGTCTGTGTTCACTTATTTTTGCAGCTACTTGTGCTATTTTAGCTTTTTTAAGTCTGATTTTATTGTGCTGTAAATGACACTTTAGCTGGAAAGCTGGATGATTTCACTTTCCCTCTGTATGGGGGAAAAAAAATGATTACCTAGTCAAAAATATATAGTGTTGTATTTGCCCCCAGCTTGTTTTTCACCTTCTGCAGACCTTTTAAGAATATCTGTAGTATGGGAAGAAGGCATTTAATTTGCAAAGGCAGCTTCTCAGTTAAGCTTTTTTCTTGAGCTAGTTTAGCTCTCAAAGCTTCAGTTTCTGCTGGCTCAGAGAAGAAAGAGACTTTTACTGAAAAACAGCACTGCTCTGAAATTTCAGGGGTACTTACCACAGTGTGCAAGTCTTCTTAAAATACTTATTTCACAGGAACACTAAACCTAGTTATTTTTATTAAAATATATTATTCATGTGAAAACCTCTTAATTTCAAACTATTCCTAAAAAGTATTAATGCAATTTGACTACCCTTAAATCTCCCTTTTAGTTGATTATGAAAATAACAATAACTTTGAATAGATTGTGTAACAAATGCATACTATGAATTCTTGAAAGTCTGGGGATTTTTTTATTCTGCTGCATTTGTTTGTTATATTCAGCCAAGTTTCCAGGTGTTCAGTGGAACATATCAAAGATGGTTAAAGAAAAATATGGATTAAGAAACTACTAAAAGCCAGAGCAAGTTAGGAATGAAGTGATCATTTTTCTACAGGGTGAAGACTTCTCAGAGAGCCTCCAGTTTTGTTCCAGGCAGCTGGGTTTAAATGTGTTTTTAATGAGCTAAGGAAAAGTGCTAAACCATATGAGTAAAAATAGGCAGAATTTATAAAATTGTTCAGATTTATTTAGCTGAATAGCAAAAGAATTTGGAGGGACTTTCTAACAGCTGTTGTGGCTGATTGTTCCATATTATCTTGCTTACCAGTTTTCTAGACTTAACAATCAGTAAGAGCAATGACTCAGGTCTTGGTATTTTCCTGAGTACTTTCTACTATTGCAGAGCTGTAATTTCTTGTACTGCTCTTAAAAAATGGACTTCCTCACAAGATATTTCTTGAAGTGGTTGGGGTGAACAATGCTATTTGAGATCAGCCCTTGAAAGAAATCAGGTGTAAACTGCAAGTGAAAAATGCTTTACTGAGATACTGTTCTTACAGTATATTCAGCTGCTGTTTTCTGACTGGTCTCAAAGACTTTAGGGTTCATCCTGGAATATCCCTAGAGATTCCATAAAGCAAATACAGAAAATGTTGGTATGTGTTTTATAAATGTAGACTAGAAGTATATTTCAAACCAAAAAGTTAATTTGTCAGTATCAGGAAAAGCTACATTTAATACACTGTGAATAAGTTTTCAATAAGAGCTCTTCATCAGATCATTTTGCTGTTCATTTTGACTGGTGTTAGTGGATATTTTTTAGTTTTGGTGAAAATTCATGTGACTTTACATCTCCCTGGCACCTTTTGCTAAGGGGGGGCAGCTGTTTTAAATACCTGATTGCTACTTGCACAGCCAGTGTTTGTTGCTTTGTTTCTTACTGTGGAATCATCTGATTTCAGAACAAGGTAAAGGGTAAAACTTGTACCACTGATGACATTCTCCTTGGCCTCTTGTCATCTTATTTCTTACCAGTCACATTAAAGGGCTGTAAATCACTGTATTAAAAACCATAAAATCATGTGTATTGTTGCTCTTTATGGTAGCAGATCCCTCTGAAATATGAATCAAATGTAGCGTTCGGAATCAGTGGGTTCCTATTGCATTGCTGTAGTAAATCTGAATCTTCAGTAATTTTTTGAGGATTTGAAAGTAAAAACTTAATAAAAACAATTACTTGTGGTCAACTTTCAGGCCACGTGATCATCCCAACACTTGTGAGTTGATGACATAAAGAACTTATACTCTTGGAACTGTCTTTCAAAAGGGAATAATGTGATTTATTTCATTGAGTCTTTGAGCTCCATTCCAAGACGTCTTGTCTTTCAGGAGGAATATCAAATGGTAGGATGAATTTCCTTTTGGTGTCTTCTCCCATGTAAGTCACCAGGTTCTATTTAGCAGAGTGTCATGTTTCTGAACTGCTGAAACAAATTTGTCTGGCCTTTCAATGGGACTTAGGATAAAAAGCTGATGCCTTGAAATTTTTTGTTCTGTGCTCAGTCTGTATAAACTCTGGAAAACTGCTTATAGATAGTTGTGCACAATACAGCATAAACAGAGGAAAAGCATAAAACTGCAATATGTACATTGTCATTATATATATATAATCTTTGAAATGCCTTTCTAAAAATGTGGATTGCCCATTGTATTTCTGTTATCTTTGAGACATATGAGACAGAAAAACAGAGACTATGAGGGATTGTCATTCAGATCTGGAATGTCACCAGTCTGAGAGTGAGGAACCTACCAAGTGAAGACAAATATGCAGCTGCATAGAAGTAAGTGTTCTGACCCCTTCATGTGCCAGTCATTCATCCTGTCTACAGAAAAGTAACAGACCTGACAAAATACAGAATTTTATTGTTCCTTGATGTTACTTTCAGATGCTCCTAAATAACCCTTGTTGTTACGGCTGCCAAGACTCGCCTGATGAAACATGTTTTGATTCAGTTAATCATCCCATCCTCTGAAGTCATAAAAGTAAGGCAATGGTTCATCTCTTCTGAAGGGCAGAATATAGAACTTGGAGGCTTTAAGTCTGTTGTGGTGTTAGTTATTGGGAAGTTGTTTCATGCTTCATTTGCATAAAAACTGAAAACAGAGAAGGGACAGATATTCTCAAACTTTCACTAAACTGTGCAGTCCTACATCTCTTCTTCAATAAAATAAATGTCTATTCAGTCTAGGACGTGGGATATGGAATCTTGACCTTCTTAAAGATAAAGGTTAAGGTGTGCTTCTTACTTTCTGTTGGCAGAGCTGTCCTGAAGCTCTAAAAGAATACAAGTATTTTGAATAAAGTTAGGTGTTGGGCATGAATTAGAAAGGTATCAAAATTATGGCTACAATACTAATATTTTTTCCCTATCTCCAGCAAGGTCCTTCTTTTGATTGCTGGCTCTCTGATAATTTTCAGAAATGTAAAAAAAAGCTCATGTCCTGGTCTGCATGATTTTTTTGTCCTTTGAGGCCACTTCTCCTTGGTGGTTTTGGTGTTCAAGGTGGGAATAGGACCTTTCTGAGTATGAGAACACATCATCTGAATTAGATAAGGGTTTTTTTTTTTTTTTAATCCTCTCAGGCAGGTTTCAGAAGTCCCTTCAATTGGCAGAAGACCTCAGGATAGATAGATTTTACCTAGGGGTGCTGATGCAATTTCTGTAATGGAGATGAAGGGGGAAATAAATGACAACCTTTGATTGTCCTCTGGCAACATCAACAACTAATGTTCGCATTTCCTGCCTCACACAAGACTCAGAAGAATTCTGATTAAGGAAGAACTGCTTATCACATCAGACCTTTCATTTTTCTTGAGAAACTTTTTTAATCTCAGGTTCTTTAGTAATTGGATTACTTCTAGTGCTAGGGTTGGAGCTGTTTTTCCCTAGACAGTAAAAATGATACTTATTATTGCGTTTAAGTTGTATGCATTATTATTTCTACAAATTCCTCTTATAATCAGCTCCCTTTTTGCTTACTCAGATCTTTGTGCACTTTTCACCAAAAAGAGTCCCCAAACTGTCAGTTTGTAGGTAGATGATGACAGAAAACAAAAGTTCTTCTTCAAGAGCAACTTCTGCTTTAGCTCTGGCAAATCTGTGAGCTCTTCTGAACGTGCTGGATGGTGGCCACCAGCAGTAATATCCCTGCTAGATGTATGTTTTGGGCCTGTGCATCTGCCACAGCTCCTCAAAGTCCACAGCCTCCAAACTCAATTCTCATGTGGTGGTTTCCAGTGATTTAAAATCCAGCGGGTGTAAGTTCTTTATGTGCACTTGATCTTACATAGTTAGGAGCTGAAATTATAAACACTTCAAGACTGCACTTTAATTTTGAATTACTGCTGGAAAGGGCTTCCAGTCTTTAAAATGTCCAACAGAATATAAAAATCCTCAACTGGAATGAGCAAGAGGCAGCAGTGTGCTGGAAAACAAAATGAGGGGGAAAAGATATCATTGGGCAAGCACAAAAAAAGTGCCTTGAGGGCTTGTGTTGGACTTGCTGTCGTTTGCAATGATGTTTCCCTACCTTTCTCTGTGTGAAAGGGAGCACCAGGAGTATTTTAATCCTTCCTTTTTTGATCCCTGGGCACAGAAAAAGAGATTACTACAATCCTTTAAAACCTGTGTTTTTTTTCTTGCACTTCGATGTGTTCTCTGTACACTCCCCTGTAACAAGCCATTACACTTGAGCACAGATCAGAGCAGTGCAGAAACAGGACGTGTAATTTGTTTCACCCACCTACCGAAGCTGTTTTAAACAGCTGATACTTTGGTCTGACTTGCAGATGAGATAAACATTTCCTAGTATTTTGACTACATTCTTACTTGCAAGAACAAGGCATTGTCTGTAAACAGTGGGTCTACTGGTTACAGTAATATATTTGCATAAATAACACAGAGAAAAGGACTGTTTATCTGTTTTCATCTTCCCCTACTTGAATCACAAACCCAGATTGAATTGCAGTGCATGCCTGCATTGAAAAAAAAGAAAAAATTATGGAACAGTTAAAGTAATTAGAGCTATTGTTTTGGAGAGATGAAGAAGCAGTTGTGAGGATTGCAGAGGTATTCATAAATAACAGTATTAAATTAACGGTAGCCTGTTCTCTTATATAAAGTTCTGTTAGTTCTGTATAAATCATGCAGGATGTTCCTCCAACACGTTCTTCCCACGCAAGAAGCAGCTTTGGTGGGTCGTGACTTTAGGAATTTGTTTTTGCTGAAAAAAAATCTGGTTTACTCACCTTCAGCCCCATTGGGAAGCGGTGTAAGGGAAAGATGGTGATCATTGGAGCTGTGCTTGGTTATTGGTAGAGAAGCCATGGCCTTGCTGAAAACCAGGAATATTGCCAACTGCAGAAATAGTGCAGTGAGTTGGGATGATGCGCTCAGCAAAGGAAACAAAGAGTTTGTGGAAATGAAAATTTAAAGATTGATTTCCAAATACTTTCTCCTGTGCAGCAGGCAGAAGGAACACAAGGGGATGAAGTGAGAGGCTCTTGCAATGGAATAATCTGAGGACTTTCTTGAAATAGAAGGCTATAAAATAAAAAATTGAATAGGCTCAGGGAAATCAGGATTTCTATTACAGAAACTTGTGGAGAATGTGGTGTTTCAGCATGGGTACTTCTGGCAATAATAAGTGCAGCACCCCAATTCCAGAGGGAGGGAGAGCTGCTGGGGTGTTTCTCACTGTCTGGGAAGGGTTGGCATTACTAGCAGGAGAAACAAAGCTGCTGCACCCATGGTGTGCACCCACAGTGCTCCTGTTTCCATGAGCAAAGCGATGGAAATAGTTTGTGGGAAAGTGGTAACAGTGTGAGGAATGGTCAGAGTTATGAGCCCCAAGAGACCTGCATTGGAATACAGAAAGCTGTCTTTCTGGGACAGTTACTGCAAATATTTTCTATCTTTGTTCTGCAGTGTGACCCATTCTTCAGAAAGAGGCAAGAAATTCTTGCATTGCAACAAAACAGAAGAGCTGCCACATGTCATAAAGGCTCCCCTGGTTTCCTTCATGTTCATAACAGCAGCAAAACTCTCCTTCTGGTTGACATAGCTGTGCAAGCCAGTACAGGGTGAGGAGGTCACTCAACTTTTCCGCATACTCATCCCAAATAAGGTTTCTTGGAACCTTGCTATTACCTCCATGTGTTTTATCAGCCACGAGCACAACCTTCCCCATGTTGATCTTCCTTTGTCCTGTCCAGCTGTGGCACCACGAGGCCTCTGTCATGTGAGAACGTTGACCTGGCTCTGGGGAATATCTGGACATCTATGAAAACTTTTCTTGTCTTTAGAAGAAGAGAATGGAGGAGAAGACTGGGGAAGGAAGAAGCTTTGATTGACAACAAAAGTAAGGGTGTGATTCCATGTGATTGAAATAATTAACTGCATTTGCCTTGTAGAGTCGTATCTTCAAATTTCATTTTGGATCAAACAAAGTAACACAGACTGTCAGTAGATTTTTCTTTTAGGTTGTGTTTCTTTATATCCTTGTATTTCCTTATGCATTTCATAGTATTTCAAGAAGCAACATAGGTGTGGAAAAAGTGCTCTTGACTGCAGCTTTTCATTGAACTTAATGTCTTTGTACTAAATTCAATTTTGGATTAACTACATACTCAGCATTTTGTAAACAGAGTCTCCCATTGTAGAAACATTGCACTTCTGATAATACAGGTATTTCCCTTGTTAGCTCTTGCTTATGGCTTTTATTTGTGATGTAATGAATTATTCTGAAGAGCAAAAATGCTGCTTTCTGGTTCACCTCCAGTTGCTGCCTAAGAAGTACATTTACTGTTGCACAAAATGTAACAAACAAACAAAAAAAAATAGAAAAATATTTCTCAGGAGGCAAATATGGCATTGCAGCCTCATTCTCCTATCTCAGATGAAGGGCACAGACTGTTTGCTAGCAAGCTCAAAGCAGAGAGAACTCAAGAAAAGAGCAAAAACACACAGGCTGTAAAATTCAAACTACTTTTTAATATGAGATTGGTTGTACCATTCTCTGACTTGGTACAGAGAAGGAATGGAAGGAAAAGTGCTGCTCTGCCTTGGGCACAATAACCCACCACTACAACAAACTCTATTTTCCAAAATAGGAATATTCTCCAAATCTGCAAAAGAGCCCATATTACGTTTTAACTTCATTTTGTGGTTCTCCAACCCTGAAACAGGGCTGGAAAATGGCTGCAAAACTTGAAAATTGTTCCTCTTCCACCAAAACACAGATTTTACACCAAGCTTCTCTAATACCACCACTTACCCAGCTGGAGGAACGAAGGCTGATATATCTGGTGTACAACGGAACTGGACAGATGTTAGTAACTGATAATCTCTTTGGCTGTTGGGTGTTCTGCTGGTGGGGATATAAAAGAGAAACTAAAATTTTAAACCTTGAAAATGCTTTTCAAAAAGACCTTTTGGAAGTTTCTGCCTCAGTCTGGGTACAGTGAGGGTTTCAGGCTGGGAGCAGAAGGAGGCTGGAAGCAACCAAGGAGCTACTCTGATCAGTTGGTTCCCATGTGGGTGCTGAGCAGTTCTGGAAATAACTTCTTCCTCAAACAAAGCAGTGCAGGATGTGAATTCAGAATACAGCAAAGGTGTTTGGTTTGGTTTTCTTACCAGAATGTTCTACTCATACATTTGAGGACAAAAATACACCTCTGAGAGCTTCAGGTACAGTGCACAAGAGCAATTAACTTTTTAATGGAAAATAATATGAGTAATGCATCATCACTGACTGCCACAGTGAAAGTTTATAGCAGTTTCATTTTTAGCCATTAATAAACCAGCTGATCATTAACAGTCATTGCTGAGGAATGTATTGGATATTATATTATTGAATTATTATTTCATTATATTATTGAGTTGTTATTCTGAATCCACAGCATGCTAAATGTGCTGTTTAACTGTAAATTACTGCTCCATTTTCTAGAAAAGGTACAATACTTTGCAGCTTTGGTGATTTACATCTGAAGCTTTGGTTTTCCATCACATATTTTTGAACTTTCTTTCCGTAGAACTCGTGTTGCCATTTGCTTTTTCACTCCAAATCACTATTTGATGAAGTCTGTAAGAACTAAAAATGGGAGGGCAATAGCTTGATGTTTCCTGAAATGATGTGCAATACTTGGAAGAATCACAGGACTTGCACTAGAGCCTTCGTGAACGTTTGCTGAAGATCTTTCTGTAGAGAAAAGCTGAGGAATTTAGTAAATTTCAGTTCTAGGGGCATAAGCACAATTATTGCACGCTGGCTTTTTGTGGAATGACAAACTGATTAACTCTTAACTGCTAAGAACATGATTTTAGCTTTTTTTTTTTTTCATTTAGGATTATGTGAATGGAAAAGTTCAGCTTCACAGTTGACAGGATACTAGAAGTCACTGGGTTTCAGACTTTGGTTTCATTTGGGTATATGTAAAAGTCAGTAAAGTAGGGCACAGAATGACAGCTGAGCAGCTGGAATGGAACCTGCAGATTGGATCCTTGCAGTCTTCACAATACAGGAAACTTACTCCTGTGATGAGAGATACTACATTTCTGAGCTGAAAAAATGGATTTTGTATCTGCCTGAGGGAGTATTAAATTCAGTGCAGCATCTGAAGGCCAGGGCTCTTTTCAGCTGTGAAAATCATTATGAAATGACTGCTGTTCAGTTGGTTATGTGAAGTGAGTTTGGGGTCTTGTGTCAGTTCTTGACAGGGACCTGGGTCACCAAACCACACATCAGCTCCATCAGCTTTTATTTTGTCTTTCATTTCAACAGGGAAGAATGTATATGGAAAGTGCATTAAGGCACTTAGATGTGAAGCTTGGATTTCACTTAAAGAATGTTCTTAAGAGTGGAGATCACAGTAGCAAGAATATTTGGAGCAGCAGGGAGAAGGAGCTCCTGGAGCTCAGACCTGTTTAATCTTGTGTCTTAAGTGATTATAGAGTTGAGGTTGCTGGAAGAGCAGAAAGGAATAAAAAGAAGGTTATAAGGAGATAGTTCTAGTCATATAAGTTGCAGGAGAGGCATGACTTGTTTTACTGATGTGAAATTCCTTGGGTGACCAAGTGACTTCATTTTTTTTTTCCTTAGTCAGGAGAAATCTCAGAAATGTTTCTGAAAGGGATACTCCTCTGAATGAAATAATCTGTCAAGTGCTAAAAAAAGATTTCCTTTCCAGTCACTTATTTAACTTTAAAATTTCTGGCTTTGGCTTGGGTAAGTAATAGTTGAAGTTCCTGTCTTCTGCATCACCTCTACAGGAGTTCTGGTTCTTAAAAATGTGTTCTTATGACAGGTATATTTTTTTTATGTTGGCTTTTCCCTTTTGCATGAGAGTTTGTTCCAGCTGTCCTGCAACTTCAGGACCTGCTCCCCCTGCATACCAGGGCCACCTGCATAGATAAGATATGCTGACATAGTTCTGCAAGGGGACCAGACTGTTTCTGCAAGGTCTTCAGAGTTGTGAGCCTGTTTTATTCCAGTCTCACACTGGAAATCTGGGGTAATTTCTATCATCCCTTACACAGGCCTGTTCCCAGGCAGTGCAAACTAGTCCTAAGGTAGAAGGAGGAAAAAAAAATACCCACAAGACACTAAAGGCCATCCCCTCGGTGATTTTCTGCCTTCTTCCAGACTTCATATTATTTTAATATACACTTTAATAGATAAACCAACACTGCTTTTCTTCTCCAGACAAACTGAGCTCCTTTTTTCCAAGGGAAGCTGTTAGAAGTTGCCTTGTTTTGATATTCCCTACATAATAAATATCCCTGTATGCTAATGACACAGTCCTTCAACAGAAACTAACTACTGATGCAGAAAAGCTTGGTGCTGGCAGTGCAGTGCCACTTGGAGAAGCTCTTTCTCTTTTAAGAAGGCTCAATTACCTATCTGAAACCACTGGGAGATCACAAGGATAATGCTCCCTTTCAAGAAATCTCTCTATTCAAGTTTCCTACTGATGGAAACCCTGTGTGGCTGAAAGGTGGCAATTAATCCTTGAACAAAGATATATTGCTTGTCATAAGTTCCTGCTGGTCTCCAGTTCCACAAGAGCCATTGCTATTTGCTAACATCTGATTTTCTTACTGTCTATCCCTGTCTTATAGATATCTAACATGCATTTTCTTCCAAATAAGAATTTCTTCTTCCTTTTAATGTTATGGCAGCTCCAGGAGGTGTTTTCCATTTCATAACAACATCCCTGGGGACAAAGAGCTAATAGTGAGACTAAACTCCCTAAAGCAATTTTCTTTGATATCCACACCATCTCTTTGTTCTGCTGGTACAATCAGAAGTCAGAGATGGATAAAAGCTACTTGGCCACAAGTTCATTTACTGGCAGTGCAAAACTTGTTCTCTATAGCTTATTTCCAATGTTTTGACCAGTCTGTTATTTCCAAGTTTATTGTAGTTGTCTGGTAAAAGACAGGTTTCTCCTCTTACCTAGCCTAAGTTTTCACTGTCCTTATTTCCCTCCTCCTAATTTTTACTTTCTTGCAGCTCCAAAGCAGAGAATCAAACACCATTAACACTTACAGGAGAGAAATCTTTCTAGGAAGAAGAAAACTAATTGTGGAAGACTCATGCAAAGTTCTGGAAGTTTTATAATTCAATTTTAAGACCCAACTGATTTTCTCCTGGGTATGAAACAAGACTAGTGGAAGAAAGTGCAGACTTAGGATCCTGTTGTCCCTGGAGTGGCCGGAAGGCACTATGTCTGAGGCAAATTAATCTGACAATTGCTGGCTTCTCAATGATTTTTGTAGGTTTCTTTTTTTATTTGTGTGTGATAAACATTTGTTGTCCACTCATTTCAGCAAATCTAGTGATACAGTATAACAGCAAGAAGTGGAGAAGAAATGGAGAGAATTCTGCTTGCTCCTTTCACCATCAGCCATCGGGCTCACAGCTGTCCAGCCCAACTACAGGACAGGTGTTTGTCATGTTGAAAGGGAATAGATACTGATGCTTCTGGAAAATGGAGTTGTAGGACATGCCCTCAACCATGAGCTTTCCAGTTGAATCCCTTTTGGAAGAAGCAGGACTGCCTTCCAAGCAGGTGGTCCTCCAGCCCAATGGCAGCTGGCAGGTCAGTTATGGCAGATTGAAAAGCCAAGTCTTGAGCATGAACAGCAGAATTGTGGAAACGTGGTGAAACAGGGGGAAGGAAGATGTTAATAAGCACTGAGAGAGAAAAGATTAAAAAAAATCAAAGTACAAATAATCTATTTTTTTCAGTCCTTTGGCTTGGAGTTTCTAGCTCTGCTTGGCCTCCCACTTTTTTTCTTCAAATCTATTCATAGTGATTTATTTAACACTTCTGTTTGCTTTAAAAACTGAAAGTACATCAAGGCTAAATATAAGCATATCCCCAGCTCTTTGTTCTCTCCTAAAAAGGCTCTAGCTAAGATTATTCACTAACTTGCACCGTGAGATACTAATTACACATGTCAAATTAGGTGTGGACTGCTACTACCAACATCAGAGGAGAGACTTGTTTGATGTCTTACACCTTCCCTCCACACCCTGAAATCACTTCCAGAGGTGCAAGACACACTAGTACCTACCCATCTACCTACCTGTTTATCCTGACAAAGTTTTCTGATCAAAATATGGGTGAAAGCAGTGCATTTGGGACACACTCCTTGCTTTTGACGTTCTGCTTTTGTCAAGTCAGGCAAGTCAACCAACCATCCCTGTGACAGTTCAGCTCTGTGAAGTGGACTCAGATGCACACACAGCTTTTACCTAAGGGCAATTTGCAAGCTTAGTTCCATAGCAGTTGTGATAGAACTTTTTATTCTTACTGTAGGTATGCTAGAAAGAGAAAACAATTCTATTTAAGGTAAGCGTGGTAATTTTTTTCACTCATTAAAAAATGTATTAAAATATAATCCCTGCATTTCTTTCCCCTGCTCACTCTTTAAGGGGCAATCAGGACCCCATTTCTGTGGAGACTCACTGATCAACCTGTTTGCAGTGGTTAAGACTAAGCCCATTTGGGAACCTTGGACTCCAGCTGGTACCTTCCTTTGAGAGGGGCCTTTCCTTTAACTCCTCTTCATACCTGTCTGCTCTTCTGCACAAATAATAACAAAGGTAATCCTAGGTAAGACGTTTCCCTGAGGAACATATAACCTGCAGTACTACAGAAGCAGGGATAGCAAAATATACCAGTGGTTTTTGGAGAAAAGGAACAAAACTTTGTCTTGTTAAACCATCAGGGCCAGCCGTGTGTGACACATTTAGTGGGGACTGGCCACAGGCCTTCAGGAAATGTGTCTCATAGTGAACAGGTTTCAAAGAGACAGTTGTTTCAGAGCTGCCACAATTTCCCCTTTGAGCAATAAATGCTGTAAATTGCCATTATACAATGCAGTAATTGTGATTTCCAGTTTTACTCTCCTATTCTACCCTGCTGTTTATACCAAACCAAGAGCTGTAGCAATATAAAAAGACATAGATTTTTTCAAATGCTCACTAATACATTGCTTAAGTCAAATTGGTTTTAAATAGCTTCCTAAATTCTATTTTGCTTTGTTATTTTGGGATTTATGACAGCCTTAGTTCATAAAACTGCTAGATTCCAAAATCTGATTTGCAGTCCCTCTATTTTTCTTTACTACAGTAAGTTGTACACAAGTATTCTTGATTACTTTCCTTTAGTTCCTCATGAAATAATAAAGTAACAGCTTTTTATGCTCTATTTAAGTTTTGAGTGCCAGCCAAGACCCTTCTCTCCCTGTTTTAGCATCCATTTAAAGTGAGTTTTCTCATCAGCTATGCCCTCCACATCATAAAGCCTCCCCTCACTGTCGTTGCTGATAACTCCAGAGATTTTCAGGCTTGGAAATTATTGGTCATGCTTCCCTAGTTCTGCTTCCCCCCAAGAATCTAGCCCTTAGGAAATTCATGCTCTGAACTCCTGTTCCCTGATCTCAAGAAACACAGAGATTTCATGAGCAGATGGTTACAGGTGATTTCAAAGGTCAACATTCACGGAGGTTAGAAGGATTTAACTGTGTATTTTACCTGAATGCTTTCCTGCTCCCCAGCTTCATTCACCTCTGTTTTCAGTAAATTTATTTAATTGATCTTAAACTCATTTTCTCTTTGAATGGTTTCTCTTACTTTTGAATAGACGGTGCTCAATTTGAAGTGGAAATGTTAGTTTGAATCAAGACTCTTGTTGATTTAAAGGGGTTTCAATAACTGCGCAAGCCGTGCGCAATCATAAAACCCGAAAGATTTGCATGCTGAAGACAAAACTGTAGAAAACAAGCAATCTATGTTTGCATGCATGTGCACACCTGTGTCTCTCCACACTTTTGCAGCCAGCAAGCTCTTCCAGACAAATTTTCATTTTTAGCCATGGGTGTTTCTGCCCACAGCTCTGTCTGTGCTGAGTGAAGAAAAGCCCTTTTCACCCTTCCCAGGGCTCCTCCTCGTGCCAGTGGTTGCTCCTCCAGCCATGCTCAACAGAGACCCTGCTCTGCACTGTCTCCAGCTCATCATTTGAAGTAAAAATAAAGCAGAGTGACTCTGGAAATCAAAACGTGACTGCCATGGCTCAAAGGATGGAGAACTCCAAGGAAACCCTGTTCAAGGCTGCTCCACATCTGGAAAAGGATGCTCTCCCCCCTCACCTTTCTCTTATGACAATTTCCTGAGAAATTAGAAGCAAACAAAAAAAATTTAAAACTAAATTGCACTCCAACTCACCCTATATATATATATATATTTTTTTTTTTTTCTGTTGTATTCCCTAGTCAGCAATGCCTGGATGTTACAAATGAAAAGCTTGGATTATAACTGTGGAAATAAACTCTGCAGAGAAACATGAAGCTGCATCAGATCCAGGCAACGGTGCTTAACTCGAGCTGTAAAATGAAAAGACATTCATAACCAGAGAGGACTCAGCATTGTGAGTTTGATTATTATTCTCATATTTGACCATTATTAAGTGTTCAGATATGAGATGGCATTTCTAAACATGCCTATAAGCCTGTGCTCTTAGAAATTGATTCAGTTCCAGGAGACACCAGAATGTGTGTTTCCCCAGAAACATTCTGTAGATCTCGATGCTTTCTTTCCTCCCCTCTTTTTCTAGTTGAACATTATTAACACCTTTATTCAGAAGATCTTTTTTTCTGTGTCTGAGGAGATATGCCAGAGATGCTTGTATGTGAAATATTGTATATCATTTTTAATATTAGTATTTGTATTTTGCCTTGTTTCCAAGAAGCTCTGGTTTTGTAAAGAATATTGTCACCTGGCCCATGCAATAGGCCTAAATAGATATTAAGATACTTCTACTGATAACTCTTTCTACCAGAACTTTTGGCAATCTTCTTTGTTTCTCCTACTTTCAAGGTCAGTTTGCTCCTTATTGAGAGAATCAAACTTTGTAAAGCCCCTCTTAGCAAACCAGCAATTTGCAATTTTGTTGTTTTTCCAGTACAGATTTGCCTGGGCTTTTATGATACACCCTCTTGAGGGTAAGAAATCTATTATAAGATACGAAAAAGACAAAAACTGCACTGGCTTGTACAGCAGGGATGGGGTTAAAATGCTTTTTGTGCCATGTGTTCTGCTGGAACTTGCAGTTCCCACCGACACTGTCGTTGTGGTCTTTCCCTCTCTCCTCTGCTGCCTCGTACAACTCTTTCTCTTTCTTCAGCTGGTTTCATCCCTTCCCTTTTGTCTTTTGTGTTTGAAGGCAAGGTCAGAGAGCTGCTCATCTGCACAAGCTCCCAGCAGAGCAGGAAAGAGCTGACGTGCAAGCCCGCTCGGAGCCAGGCAGCGGAGACGGAGGGCACCTGAAAAGGAAGCTCTAAGAGGCAAAAAGAAAGCTGGAAGGACCCAGAGGCTTAAGGCATAACCCTTTGGAAACAAGGGTGAGAAAAAGGTTTAAAATTGTATATAGTTTACTTCTGCCTTTGATGGGAAGTTCTTTTAGAGTCCAGCTGGAAGAAAGGACTCAAAGCGATGGGAGGGTTTGCAAGAGCACTGATTTCTCCTGCCTTACCATCAGTATTGCACACTTTGCAATATCCCAAGTCTTTTACTTTGCTGTTCAAAAGTCTGTAGAGAGAGGATTAAATTATACCCTTCAATGACAAATTGACTGTATGAGTAAAGTGCACATGCAGAAAATTAATTATAGCAACTTTAACTCCAAAGCTTTCCTTCTTCCTTCCTCCACCCAAAGAATGACTGAGGTAAAGTTGCCTGTAAGAGCTGGCAGGGCTAGTAGTGCTCACTTTGTGTAGCTTCATATTGTGCTCTGAACACAGGCCACAGGGTGTGGAGAGGTGACAATTTCTTTGAACAGGGTATCTGAGATGCTTTCACAACACACAGGGCTGAGAGGACCATCAGGCACTTCATTTGGTATTTATAAGCAATGCAATGTACTCAGGTGAAAGACAACAAATAGTCCCCCCCCTTTTTTATTTTAAAAACTCAAATCTATGGACTCTCTGCACAAAAGAGTCTGCTTTGACTATTTCTTCAGTTTTTCTCCTTTATTTTTTTGTTTAGGTTTTGGCAGCACAGTTGCAAAAGAGCAATACCCTGGCATTCTGCAAAGAGCTGTAATCTGATTTTTTTGCTTCAAAATTAATTTTGGTTTCCAATATGGCCCAACAGAGATACAAATCTTACTTAAGCTTGTCAAATCCTGGACAAAATATTTCAGTTGATGCAGGCTGACATTTTTAACCAAGATGTTTGATTTGTAAAAATGTCTTCAATTCTAGCTTTTTCTTACAAATTGAGAAGGGGATAATTTTAGACATATCTAAGGGAGCTTTACATGTGCAAGATATAACATAACTAAATCACGTGGCTTTATTTGCTTATATTTTGTAAATGCAGGGATAAGATTTTAATTATTTAAATTCAAATTATTAAAGCAGCCCAGAGTACCATCATAACAAACTTCAGAAGTCTGACAAGTCTTCTGGAATCAGCTGAACAAACTCCAGTCAGCTAGATAAGAAATCCAACAGTGAAATTTGTGGTTTTACTTCCATCCCTGTTCCTGTCCACTTCTTAAGTATGAAAGAAATCCTTCCTGTTTGTGAGGTGTTCTTAAATATCTGGGTGGCCCAATCAGCTTCAGAGGGGTTAAGTAAAGGGTTGCACCTTCAAGACCTAACTTGTAGTATTTTGAGCCTGAATTACTTGGGTTTTTTTATTGCCTATGAAACAGATCTTCATTAGTCAGTCTCACTTAAGTGCAGAGAACATGCCCTTGCATTTCTAGAAAAGCTACATTATGGGGATTTTGGTGACTTTGACTCAAAAATGACTCAACATTTTTGCCCATTGTGAGATGCTTTACACTCACCTTAACCAAAACCTGAACTATTTTGCTGATAAAGCTGACACAGCCAGCATTGTTTTTTTCCATTCCTTTTTGTGAGAAACTGCCAGATAATAATTTATGCACAAAAGGTGGTTTCTTTAGTTCCACTTCAGAAGAAAAAAAAAAGAAAAAGAAAAATAACAAAAGGGAAAACTGTTGAGAAAGATGCAGGGTCATTTTTTTGGCCTCTGTACAAAACTGCCTGATAAGATTTATATCAATTGCACTGAGGACAAATCTAACTGAGCCAAGCAGCCAGCTTGGTATTTTCTACAACAAATTATTCCAACCTGCTGCAAATGGTTATGAGGAAAATAAGAACTGAACCTCAGCCCCACTGGAGCAGCACTGGGTGTGGGGTGCTATGAATAGACTCTGCTACGTTATGTCTTATGTCCAGAAAACCTCATGCACACTGAACAAAGCTCTAAGGGGTGTGGAAAATGTGCCATTTCACTTGCAGTTGCTGGAACATTTTGCATGGACAGGTTTTGCATGGAAATTGGAGGGAGGTTGGGAAGCCCTTGCTTTCTGGTGAAGGGGAGCACAAGGCTGGCTCAGCTGCAGGGCTGGGTGAACATGCCCATGTTTTCCATACATTTCTGCACCAAGTCAGAAAGCTCAACTGGCTATTAATAGAGAACTAATTTGATGCTTTCAGATAGTGCTACTCAAATTGTTCATGATAAATTACTGAATTAATTGAGACCTAAATTTACATATCGTGTCAGATCCTAAATTAGGCATTCATTATTCACAAGTGTTTGATGAACAGTTTATAAAAAAAGCAAACATTAACTATGCATTTTGTAGGATGATTGACTCACCACCAGTGTCAAAATTGTTTTTCTATTATTGAATAGCTAACCTTAAAAAGCAGCTTAATCAGATAAGTGCTGAACCTTGTTATGCTTAAGTGTGTTTGTTCAGACAACTATAAAAATATTTACCCTGAGAAAAAAATCTCAGTCTCTATTGGAAATAAAGAGCTGTTACAGAGTTTGCCACCTATTTTAACATGCTGATACTGACACAGAGACCTGGAGCTGATCAAAACATGCAACTGAGCAGCACAGAGAAATGGCAAATAACCACAGCAGACTGTGCTGTGAACAACATGTAGACCAAGAACTGATTGTTTTGAAACAGTGTAAAGCAAACAACCTCATCAAACTGCCAGTCCTGAATTCAGTGCAGTTCTGCCAAGCTTTCCCTCACTTCATTCAAAGTACAAAGACTCAGTGGTCTATGGCTGTGGAGGAGCCAGTGATGGTTATGTGGCCTGCACTGGATTTGTAAGCTTGAATTGGTAAGGTAGAAAAGTTATTACAGGGGCACAGATCTAGGATAGTGCTGAGACTGACCACTGTCATGATGTGTCAGATACAATCATGGAATGGTGAAGGTTGGAAGGGACCTTGAAGATCATCTGGTTCCAACTCCCTGCCATGACCAGGGACACCTCCCACCACACCAGGCTGCACAAGCCTCACCCAACCTGGCCTTGAACACCTCCAGGGAGGGGGCTTCCACTACTTCCCTGGGCAACCTATTCCAGTGCCTTCCTGTTCTCACGGGGAAGAATTTCTTCTCCACGTCTAGTCTTAATTTCCCCCCTTTCAGGTTAAAACTGTCATCCATTGTCCTATCACTGCCCTCTCTGGTGAAAAGTCCGTCCCCCAGGATTCCTGGAGGCCCTTCAGGCACTGGAAGGTGCTCTAAGGTCTCCCTGGAGCCTTCTCTTCTCCAGGCTGAACACCCCAACTCCCTCAGCCTGTCTTCATAGCAGAGCTGCTCCAGCCCTCATCTTGGAATGAATGTGTCATGTTGAACATGGACATGTTCAGTCCTTCATCAGCTTGGGGAAAAGAAAATATGAATCCATAAAACAATACCAGAAATCTTTAGGAAAACTTTGTGTTATTAATGTCTAAAATGTCCCAAACCACGTGAATAAGGAGCAATGACCTGGTTATGTGGAAAAACCTACAGAAAAACCTACTCAAACTATTTTAATTGATTGTTCAGTCACCTGCAAATGATGCCCCTGGCTACAAAATGCAAATTTGCCACAAAATATTCTTGTTCAGGGGATGAGAAAAAGGTCTGCTGTGCTTTGAATCTCAATAAGCTCGGTTTGAGAACCCTCTCCTCTGCACACTTCAAGCTATATATTTACAGAGATAAGTATAAATACACAAATTATATTTTTAAATGTAGACATAATCTTTATTTATAGTTAACAATGGGGATTTGTAGTCCATTCTAAAAGGTAAAAAGATATATCACATCATTTTTTGCTACATTTTGAACACATGGATGTTAGCCCAGAGCAAGCACCAGTTCTGAATCTGCACTGTGAAGACATGGGCTCTCCACTTAGGGAGCTGAAAAATCATCTGAGCCTCTGAGGATGAGCCACACCTTGCAAAGGAAGAACAATGGCCTCAGACAACACTTGCTGTTCACTCCTCTATGATGGGTATGTAAAAACTTTGAGGTCAGTAGATGTTTTCTGGCTAAAGAAATGTATTCACAGACTGGGGCCACTACTGTTGAAGCTGTGTATTTTCTACGGTGGTGAGATTAGCTTAATTAGACCTGAACCTGAATGGCATCTTCTGCTGCTGGGAGTGAAAGAAAACAACAACACACAAAGATGAGAAGCAGCAGACAGCTCTGTGTGGCTTGGTTAAGCAGGTCACCCTCTATAAATGTCACTGATGTGGAAAGAGAGCTGTGGAGCATGTTTTCTGAATGTTGAGTGATTTAATTACAGAGCCATACCAGTGGTGGCTGGAGGAGACCTCTAGAGAGCTTTGGTCCAGCCTCAATGTGTGACCTCCCTGGTGGTCTCTGAGAGTTTACCCTTCTTGCAACTCCAAGGAAGTCTCTGTGAACCTCTTGTCCCAGGCAGCCTCTCTGCACCTCAAGCAAAGCTTGATGTCCTGTTGACTATGGGTTGCAGGGTCTTCTGCACCTCCTGGGTATCCCCTTTGGTCTTATTTATGGTAGAAAAGCTCTATCTTTTGTTCATTTAGCAATCAAAAATGTGAGCTAATAGAAGAGATTTGAGTTTGCCTCTATTTGCCTTCCAGATTTTGTTCCCTCACATCCTGTAGCATTGCTGTACGTTGTGGTTGTCTGGGGTTTTCTCCAATCATACCTTAAGTAATCTAAATTATAGGGTAGGTACTTCTTCCCAAGAGAGTATTCCACAATCTGATGTGTCTCACTGTCAAGGAGATTTCTCCACGTTGCTTTGAGCTAAACCCCCTTAGGTTACCCTACTTTTTTTTTTTCTCTTACTTTAGCTCATTCTTCAAATATTTATGTGTAGTTCATGTACCTGTTTACCCATTACTTAGCTGCTTTTTTGCATACTTAGCTCATCCTCCAGTCTTTAAGTATTTCCCCTACAGGTTTATTTTAGCTCAGAGTGTGATTTGATTGCTAGTGCAGAAGAAAGATGATTTTTTTTTTCAGGCTTATATTACCCTACATGTATTAGGGTGATATCTGTACTTATTTATATCTCATGCAGTGTCAGTGAATTCAGGAGTATTAAATAAGTACAGAAATTGGTCTGTTGGGCTTGTGTTGTACTTTGGACAGCATTTGGTAGTCTGAAGTGACATCCAGCTGAAACATAGCAGAGAGCAGTGGGGCAGAATCCCCTGCCTCTGCAAAGGCATCTTTCCTTCTTGGTCATCTGGTTATTGATGAGGCAGAGAAGCAGGATAGGTCTGTGGTGCAGAAATAAAGAAGTGACAGGGCGTTTGTGTGTTTGTCTCTGCTCACATGCATGTATGGCCATACAGATGGTAGAGAGCAGCAGAGCTGCTTGCTGAGGGAATGGATTAAGCACAAAAGAGAAATTATTACTAATGAGTGTTATTCTCACTGTCTCGTTCATATTTTTGCATTCTATTGTGTTGAGGTTTTGTGCTGCTGTTAGGGAAAGATGTGCACTCTGCTGTGTTTTTTTTTTATTTTATAGGTGTTAAAAATGCTCTGTTGATGAATATCTCATACTCTGAGCAAGCCAGCCCTATTCACATTGGAAAAGGGGAGATTTAGGTTAGACATGAGGAAGAAATTCTTCATCATGAGGGTGGTGAAACACTGGAACAGGTTGCCCAGAGAAGCTGTGGCTGCTGGAAGTATTCAAGACCAAGTTGGATGGGGCTTGGAGCAACCTGGTCTAGTGGGAGGTGTCCCTGCTCATGCAGCAGGGTTGGAACTAGATGATCTTTGAAGGTGTTTCCCAACCCAAACCATTTCATGATTCTACACAAACTTGTTAAAGGGAATCTTTCTGACTGACTTCAGTGGTACCAGAGCTGCTCACGGGGCTGTGCTGAGCAGTCCAGCTTACTGAAGGTGTTCACATCCTTGAACTGATGGGACTCTTGTGTAGCTGCCTAGTGAAGGGGGCATGTACAATGCTCAGTTCTCGTCGTCTTAGGTTCAGTTAGGGAAGCAAAAGTTTAACTTCTCTGGAACTCTGCAAATTTTTGGCTATGAGAGAGTGTTTGGGGGAAATGGTGTCTAGGCCAGCTGCCAAGCTAGCCTGCCGTTGGATGTGCTGCTGAAACCCCAGTCTGAGCCTCCTGGGAGGAAGGGTAGAAGTTCTATCAGTTATTTCAGATTGTAAATCAATGACTTTTCCAGCCATGTAGCAGTTTTAATATTTCTTCAAGAATATCTTGTAGAATGAGCTGGGAAGTTTATTATTGAGGCATAATTTACCAGGCAAGGGGCACTACCACAAACGTTGCCTCTTACTTGGGTTTCTACAACACCATGTTTTCCTTCCCACATGTGATAAAACACATTTAGCAGCTCTGGGCAGAGCCCAGCAAGTCCTGGTAGCCCTTCACAGCCTCCAGCCTGTGCTGGCAACTTCCAAATGCTGCAATAGCCTGAGAGTTTTTAGTTTGTTACAGTCCTTGATACACCAAAACCATCTACAATCCAGTGCCCACACCTCCAAGCAAAGTCAGTGACCTCATGCTCAAATATAATTGTTTCCTTAATTAAACAACCTAGTGAACAAAAGTTTGGAAATTTTATATATATATATATAAAGCCCACAGAGTATAAAATAAATTTTAAATTACAGTTTTCATAAGAACTGTAAGAGTCTGGCAACTTCTTCCTCACCCAGAAATAACTCAAAACTGTTGATAATCTGCAGATGGTTAATTTCTGGTGCCTACTATGTGGTGAATTTTCACAGAGCAATGGGAGAAGAAGCCATTTGCACACCCACGTGCAGGATGAGGCACTGAGGTGATGCGAACAGCTGCTTTGTGAACAGGGGATGGACCAGTACAAACTAGAGAATAAAGAAATGTAGGGTCCTCACTGATTATCGGGTTCATAAGAATATCAAGTGCCCCCACACTGTGCAGAATCTTCACCCCTTTGCTTTACAAGGGCATTTTGACACCCATTCCTGGTTTTATTTTTATTTGACATGAATCTACATTTGATGGACTTAGCTCAAGCTTTTCTTTCCCTGTCATAGCTAAATCTGAGTTAGCAGCTGCTCAAGGAGAATTTGTCTGGCACCAGATTTACTGAAATGCCATCACCTGAACCCTCATCCCTGCAGGCATCTGGGGAAGACCTGCAGGAACCTGTCTGGCAGTTCTGCTGCTGCTGAGGTGGTGGTGGAGGCCGTTCAGCTGTGCTCCCCAAGGAGCTGTGGTAATGTACTGAAGGAGGTGAGACCCACAGGCATTTCTGCAAGCTGCAATTTCTAAATGGGATTAAATTTTTAAAAATTCTTTAGATTCCTGTTTATTTCTCCTCCAATAGATCCTGGGGAAAAATGTCTACCCAAGGCTGTGGAACACTTAGCACTCTACCCTCCTGCTAACCACTGAGCTGCATCCCTCTCCAAGGTTTTGGTGCTCCTGCTTCTTTGCTCTAGTGCTGGGAGCAGGACTTCTGTCCCCACTTCTGGCTGGGGACCCTGCCCCAGGCTCTGTGCTGCACGAAGGCTTCCCTCTTGCCTTATTTTATACTGCAGTGTTACTGCTCCCAATGTCACTTTATATTTATTTCCACGGGGCTGGCAGAATTCAAACAGATATCTACGCGTTGCCTGTTTTTATTTATTCCTTCTTGCAGTTGTTGGAAGTCTTCATTGCCCCAGTAGTTTTCCTGGCAGTCTGTCTTGTTTTAGCTTTGTGCTGCACTGCTGTCCCCTGTGGTTTTAGTGTTTTTCTTTTCTGTGCAGTTCCTCATACTGAAGGAAGCATCACTTGGAGCTCTGGCACCACTGCACCAGTTCTCCCAGGCTGAGCTGGGAGAAATAAGGTGAGTCGAGGGTGCAAAGCTTCATGCTTTTGGCACAGACACACCACCCCTGAAAGCTTGATCTTAAATTTGGGCAGTCCTTTTATGTACTTATTTCTTTTCAAACCTACTGACTGTAGCTTTTACCTTCACACCACCAAGAATCACAAATGAGAAAATGTTATCACCATTGTCCATCTTGATCCGTGTAAATTTTCCTGCCACACCTGCAGAAAAAAACCAAAGGAGTTGCTGACCTTGAAGCCAGAAAACCATGTCACCTTAATTTCATGGATTTGTTCTTCCGCTCAGAAAAAATTAAGGAGAAAGAACATTGTGGAGTTGAACAGGAGAGCCTTCTCCAGACGTGGAAAAGTAGACTTCAGATTAAATAATTTCCTCAATTTAGGAGAAGACAAATGAAACCTATCGTAGGATGTTGGCTACAAACTGTTTTCTTGGGTATCTTCAGGAAAAAAAATTGGAGCACAGGTATTAAAGAAGTGAGAACAAATTATATCTATGGTTTAAAAAAAAAAAAAAAGGTTTTGTTTTGTTTTTTAGAGGAATCTGCACAAGAAATGAATATAAATACCTTTGAAAAAATTCCAAGGTAGTCATGGCAAATGTTCAAAGATATTCAGAAATGCCTGAGCTACTTTTATGTGTACATGCCTTTAATTCAGGTTTCTCATATGTCTGAGTTAAAATAGTCTTAAATTAGTTGCTCTAGTACAAAAACTTTTAACATCTTCAGCTCGGTTCTTCACTTTTTGAGGTTTTGATGACCTGTAAAACACTAGCTGTGAACAAAAAATGAGGTCCTTTCAATTTTGATCTGGGAAGGTAACACTGAAAATACTACATTAAGTTTTTGAGCATGGTATTTCTGAAAAGGAAGATAAATAATGGAGTTGGGAAGAGTGCAAATAAGAGTGGAGGGTTTATAATGTTGGGCTGCAGAAGAGCTGTACGTATTCCATTTGGAGGAAAGGAATGACAATAAAGCAACAGGCTGCAAATCCATAAAGTGATTCACAGGAAGGAGAGGGTCTAATTGCTCTTGCCAATATTCAAGGTAGCAAGGGAGTTATGGGACTAAATGAGAAAACATTCATAGGAGGCCTTGATGCTTCCTGCTGTAGGATTGTGTTTTCAACTACTAAAAGATTTGCTAAACACTGATTATATGGGTTAGGTTATTTTTGTATGGACTTGTATGGTTCAGACTATCTAAAAACCCAAATTTTATTTGAAGTAGCCAATTTTCAATACATTACAAGGAGTATAAACTATTTTTAGGGAAAGTGGTTGCACATGTTAAAAAGTTTTGGTTGTGTGCCTTAAGATTATTTTGTTAATATTCTTTCTCTTTAATTAAGAAGGGCAAGAAAGCAGCAGTTCTTCAGGGGAAAGCAAGAACCTTTCCACATTTTGAAGTGTTCAGAAAGTTAGGAAGCAGTAACAAAGCAGAAGAAATTTATTCTCTCTGCACCCCTTCTTTATCTCAATTTTGGGACCCTTCAGATTGTATTGACAGGAAATGTGCTTTTCTTAGTTACCTTCAGTGGCTCCAGTAATCCATGGCCCCCAGGGACCTGCAAATCAGGGACTGAAAACAGCTAGCTGGCTAATAAAAGCTGCAGGATAACTCATTTAAAAGTTACTTGGCAGAAATGATGATTGCTGGGTCTTGCAGCAATATTCATCTGAATTGTCTCTTGACTTCGATGGAGTCCATTAAAGCCACTTAATTGGTGCAGTTAGTAATCATCTGTTAAAATTACAGACCTTCCTTTCTGTTATGATTTATCTGGTTTAATGCTATTTAAAAAATGACCCTGTGTAGACAAATTCAGCTGAGCATTTTCCTTAGTGTGCAGCTTGATTTTGCACTCGGTGACTCTTTTTAAACATTTGGCAGGTCTCTTAATATTTTAGACGTTTTACAGCAACGTAATTTCTAGTGCAGGTCTCTATTTTTCTGCTTGCTTTGAGTCCTTGTTATCACTCACACTTAAACCTTCTTCTGAACTCTGAGACATGTACATCCGTTTTCCTTGGTGAATTTATTAATCGTGGAAGACCAGAAATCATCCCTTATGGGAGATTGTTGTTTAACATACTAGGCTAGACTCTTGGATTGCCTTTTGATTTTGAAATAAATCTGGTCTCTCTTTCACTTGGTTCCTGTACATGGAAACCTGATCATTCTACATTCAATATAAATGCTGGGGGAAAAGGCAGTGAAAGAAGCAGCTCCTGTAAATCCCCACTGCTGGTGCCATGCCAGAGGGGCATCATCACTGCCTGGGAGGTTGGCCTCACAAAGTGGGGTAGGAAGGACCTTGACTTCCACCTGAAAGGGAATCATGGTCGTAAAGCTTTTTTATATTGATTCCTCTTAACTTCTAAAAGCAACAACAACAAAAAATGTTTTCACGCTTAGCAGGTGTTCAGTTATTGTCCCCAGTCTGAACACTTATGTCTAATGTGTCACGTGGAGCATCCCCAAATGAGCAATTCTCCTCCGAGCAGGAAATGATTCTCCAGCACACAAAGCACTCCTGTCCCATCTGGCTCACGTGTAGTTTCTGGAGTTGATTCTGTGATGACAAGTCCTTTTAATTTCGACTCGCTTGTATTTGTCAAACAAGTGGGAATCCAAAATATTGCCAGACTTATTTTCAAGTAAAGTATTTGTTTTGCCAGTATTGAAAAAAAACAGGAAAAAAACAAAAAAAAGAAAAAAAAGAGATTATCCTGTAACAACACATCTCTCTGTGCCTGAGAGGCATTGATCCACAGCAGAAGCAGTCACAGCTCTCCACGTGCAACCTCAAAAATACTTTCCAGGAACAAGAAACATCTGCCAGGCTGACCTGCAAAGTTCTGAGGGTTTATTCTATAACATTTATTCCATATTCGTGCACCCATGAAAAGATGAAGTGGGTGGAAGATGACTTGGAACCACCTCTGCTTTCCTGTTTCCCAGGTCCCAGTTGATAATGGGCTGGTTTCAGCTCCTGGCTGTACCACCCAGGAAAGTGCTGCAGCTCATCCCCAGGGGACAAGGTGATGACAAAGGCTGCAGCCCACGAGTATGAAGTCCTCACAAGACAGGAAGCAGAGGAGCTTCAGTGCTCAATTTGTGCAAAGTGGAGACCCTTAAAACTTTCCCATAGAAACTGTGCAGGGAATTAACTGTCTTCAGTTGAGGAGATTCTCTTCTTGGTTGCCTGGGTGTACCCAGAAGTAAATAAGGTATTGACTGAAGTCAAGCAGATTTATTTTGGCTTCAAATCTATACATCTGGATTTTTAATCAGAAGCATAGTATAATCCAAAGTCAAATGAAATATGATTTAAAGAAGTATATTTTCTCAAGAAATATATTCTTTTGGTTTATAAATATTTCTCAGATTTGGGTAATATAAAGCCGTATAGAATGCTACTCTTGTATTTCATTTGCTTTATCTATGCATATGAGTGGCCTTGTCCTTGTGGGAATTGTGTCCAAGCCTGGACTCCATAAATTCTCACAGCACAGTCAGTAAACATATATTATCTCCACGTGACAGACTGAATAGTAAGAATTGTACAATACGGAGATCAATAACACGTGTTGGAATGCTGTTATTAAATATAGCTGTGCCTCAGCAGATGAAAAACCACATCAACTTTCTACGAAGCAATGTTTTTTGGAGGGGAGAGTGAGCCATAGATCAAGCTTTGTCAAATTCTGCTCCTGTTGAATAGATGGAGAAACATCAGAGAGAAAAGAAGGTAATTCAGGCTACAAAGTGATTTTAAATGTAGCAAAGGAACACAGCTCCCAACAGCAAAGTTTTGGTTCAGAAGCAACTTTGCTCAGATACAGCTGCATCATGCATTTTAAAAAGCATTAATTTCCACTTGGGGATAATTCCTGTTTTAGGAGAAAAAATATTCTTTATTTTCTATTTATGATAATCTGGAAAAATAACAACTCAGTCCTGCTGAACGAGCACAGAACGGTCACAGATTTGTAATTCTGTGGATTATACTTTTCTTCAGAAGAGGAAGATAAAACAGGAATTTTTTATATTTCTGTTTTCCAAAATGGATTATAATTTCCATCCTTTTTTGGCAAGCTGTCTTCATAACTGGTTTGCCAATTCAGAGTTATGACATTTCTCAGGAATTTGGCTGTTCCAATGGTTAATAATTTTTACCCTGAGCCTGAACTCCAGCTTCCATGTCCTTTATTTTCCATTGAGTTCATGTTTGAATGTCCTGTGTGCTCCTCAGAAGGCAACTGGGGTTGCTTTATAGATGCATTCAAGGAAGAGTTCTTGTAACAACAAATTTGTTGGTCAAGGGACCAATGTCAATTGGACTTACGTGATCAAGTGGAGCAACTGTGTCTGTTATATTTAAGGACCAAGAAGACTTGTTTTTGGCTTTACTTATGGCTGGTTATATTCTACCAATATATCTGTGCACTGATAGTCATTATAAAAAACATTTTGAAGTTATATTTATTACTCTGCTAGTAAGTCCATATTAATAAGGAAGCCACTAAATTACCGGATATAATAATTGCTGAAATAGTCTGTATTTGCGTTAAATACTATCTGAAAACCAAGTATTGGAAGTTTTTAAGACTAAAAAGTTTTGTTACAGCAGAGAAAATAGTTTATACTGGTCATTTTCATTCAGGGACTTGTTATTTCTTGGGCATTAGATGCTACTTTCGAAGGCCCTTGGATGGCACGATTGTGTTCCTCCTAGAGCACTTCCACGGGCAGATCTCTACATAGATGCCCAGAAGTTAAGGAATCTTGAAAATCATTAAAGGTGAGTGGTTTTGAAAATTCTACTTTTTCTCTAAAGATTTCATAACTAAAATTGAGAAAAGCAATAAGAAATGTTAGCTTTGTTTGAAACCGGTGTGTTGGAAATGTTGCAACCAGTTTTTGCCGTGCTCCAAAATTGCTTACCCGAAACAGGATGCTCTTCATTAAAACTCCTGTTTGCAGACTTCAGGAGAGGTCAGATTTTTCTATTAACACGTATTACAAAGCTTGTCAGTGTTGGTTTGCATCTTCTCACTTACAGTAACTTCAGGATAAGCTGAAAAAGGTTTTTCCAAAAAAGTTTGAAACAGGTAGAAAGAAAATGATGCGAGGATAGAAGAAGGACATGTGGCTTTTCAGTCAAACGCTGTATTAAGAAATATAATATTCTTTTTCCTCAAAAGAATAAAAAACAAAGAGGAGGAGATATTAGAAAAGATAAGCAGAATACTTAGGGCAATACCAGCAAGTAATACTTAGGGATATTATTAAAATATCTCAAAACATGTTCTGAAATATTGGCATATGTGTATCCACTCCCTCATGCCTTATGTCCTTATAAATCCCTGTTACCTCTATTTACTAGAGCTCTATATTTTTCCTGTACTTGAGTCTAACGAGCAGAAGCAATATAATCTGGGAAGCTACAAAACGTTACTTAATGGTTCAACAAGTTGCTCCCAATATGTCCCACAGAAGACAGCACAGCTAGATTGCCAGCCTTTTTCTCAGCTATCTTCCTTGACTCCTGATGAGGTGAAATAATTTTAATAAAGCCCAATATGAAATAGATTGGCTCTCAGCAAATGTGCAGTGTGGCCTAAGATGTCAGTGGAGAATTTTTTATCAAAGGATATTCAGTCCTCCATTAGTCTGATACTAAAATGGAAAGCAGTGCTTTATTTTTATAAATAAGATCAAGACATTTCATCCCTTTCTCTGTTGGCAGGTCTTTCTGGACACAGGATGGTAACTTAGTGATAGTTATTGATGTAACTGTGACTGACCTCATGTGCTTTCCCCAGGGAGAGGAATATAACAGAGTATTGGCAGTGTCACTTATGAAAAAGACCAAGGAGCAGAGGCTGGAATGGAGGCAGGAGCACGGAAATGAAAGCCCTACCACCCTCTTTCAATGGCCAGAGCTCCTCACAGCCCTCAGTCAGCAAACAATTACTCAGGTCATTGAGCCCAGTTTCAAACCCTGGCACCTCCACACCTTCCCTTGCTTTTAGGAATTTGGCCCTTAAGGGCAGTGTAGGTTGCAGACCTGGTCTTTTCCAGCTGACAACGCTGTGCTCTCTGCAAGATCTCTCAGCAGCAACAAGGTGGCTGTTTGCAGCTTCTTGTGGGTGAAGTTTTAATTCTCTCGGAATACATTTCTTATGCTGTCCCCGTAATATGAAGACATCCCCTGGGACTAAGGGCAGTCATCTACCAGCTGAACATCTGGGACACAGATGAGCAGGCACCAAACAAGCTCCAAATTTGCCCGAGCCTTCTCCTCCCTCTCACCTCACACATTAAACCCAGACTTCTTGCTCTGCTGTGGCAATGGGGAGAAAAGAAGAATTTCATAATTAAAGATATTGCTAAGCTCTTCAGGCTACATTTCAAGTTTGTAGGGCTCATTTAAACAACTGCAATTTGTTGTGGTGACTATTTTTCCACTAGATGTGCAAAATTGAAGCTCCCCGTAGGTTGACCTGCATGGTGCCTTCCTACTCACTTACCAAAAGAAAAAGAGAGCAAGAGTTTTTAAGATGTAAACCTATTAAATGCAGTTGCTGCAGAAGCCCATACTGGCTGAAAATGATCTTGCATCACAGGACAATGCATCCAAAATGGTATATAATCTTAAATTACTCATCCATGCTTGTGAAATTCAATGGCTATACACTGAGAGATCCCATTATAAGTGACATAAGTATGACTTTGGCTGGCCTGCTTATTTCTGCTGCTTCTCTGCCATGTCTCTGCTTCTTCCTAGATTGCAGAACAGCACCAAGTCTATTGTCTTTATATGAGGCAATTTCACTGAACAATTAAAATAATGAGCTTTATTTACTAGTAGTTTCTGCATTTTTGCAAACCAAGGTGCTCCCATCTTCTCAAGTATCAGTGAGTGTGGTTAAAGGTTCTTATATCCCACCATCCATCAGCAAGGATGATGGAAAATGTAATTGTTTGTGTATATCTCATTTGAAAGGTTAGTCATCAGTCATAGCTGTTTACACGTTGCATACAACATCTGAAGTACCCAGACTGTACCAAATAAGCACATGTAGTCAAAGTACCTTTCAAAATGTGAAATATGCTACTAAGATACCTCTAGATTATGTCAACAAATATAGTTCAGAGGATAACTCTTCCTATAGAGTAAATGTATTACACAAGAAGCCATGAAAAACTTTGAAACACAAGGTATTTGAAATCCTATTTGATAGAGACTCTTCTCGCTAAAGAGATTTCTCTCAAAGACACGTGGATCTAATTTGCCAACTTTGATTTGAAAAGAAATATATATATATTTATTTCCTTTTTCCACACAGGATAGATTTTAGTCCAGAGCAGGGGAGGGGGAGAGGCAACAGAAGTACTCTGTTCTTCTCCTGCATTAATGCTTAATCGAAGCATCCCTGTAAGCAGAGATGTTCCCCTCCACAGATGCAACAACCCCATACATCTCCAAATGGTTTCCATTAAAACCTTGTGCAATATTATAGGTCACAAACTATCTCCTGATAAAACCTGACTGTAGCCAAAGGCTTCTCTGATACCCAGTCATGTGGCTTCATTACCGATTAATTTTAGATTTTTTTAATTTAAAGGTAGAGTTTTTTAATTGAGGGGGTAAGAAAAGACCAACTTGCCAAATGATTCGCCATTTTCCTCCACAGAGTGAGTAGGTTGTAAGACCAGAAGCTGTGTCATTCATTTCCATGTTATATTAACATAAGAGGAATAGAGAACACTTGGTAGTGTCATGCCATGAGGAGTCCTCCCTTCAGGACCATTGAGACTTACTTTGACTTAAAGGTATTAATTTGAAGCATCATGGAAATATTTGAAAGAAACCATTGGTTAACTTTTTTTTTCTCTAATATTTTTTTTCTCTTTTCTGTTGCATTTAGAACTGGAGGGGGGAACATTTTTGCCGAGTGGCGAGTCCCAAGTTTTTTTGTGTGAAGTGCTGAAACTTAAAAGCACAAGTGTTTGTCACAGGTCCTGTGTTTCTCTCTGAAGTCAAAATAAGTTGCATAACTTAAAGTAAGATGTTTTTCTTTCGTAATATTTTGAAGTACAGTTCTCAAGCCTGAATTTTTAAGAGACTTCTGATGAGATATCCTTGGGGGCAAGGTGAGGCTGCGCTTTGTCCTTGTAATCTGTTATTTTAAGGATGGTGCTTTGGAGCCTCACAAGCTTTCCAGCATCACCAAGTCCAAGGAAGATATGAAAAAGCTGGATAGGAATGACAGAGAGATTAATGGCCCAAGAAACCCATGGGAAATCTCTGGCTGTTTTACTTCAAGGGCTTAACACTTGTTTTCTACAAGCCTCACAAAAGGAGCTGGTGTTGCCCACCTTAGATTATGGTGTTTTCTTTTTATTAATGAGAAGGAAAAAAGAAAATAGAAGGGTTTGATAACCTTAATAGCTCATGTGTACAGTATTTATTACTATTTTTTCTTGACTGTAGGTTTTATTTATGATACTGTTGTTTCTCCCCATGCAAAGTTGACCATTTTCTGTGTAGTACAGTTCTTCTTTTAGAAGAAACTAAATCTTCAGCTCTTTGGAGGAAATTCTCTTTCAGGTTTGACTATTCTCCCTCACACCATCTCAGTTATTCCAGCAACAGAAATACTTCATTTTGCTCTTGTTCCCCTTGGATATTTAAGTCTCCACTTTGATACCTACACGAACAGTGGCTTTGTTTGAAAGCAGCAATATGGGAGTAGGATACTTACATTTTTCATCTCAATCAAAATGTATTTTTTTGCCATTTAAACACTATTTTACATTCCACAGCTAAAGGAAGGTATTAATTAGTGTTCTGCAGACACCAGTGAGGAACCACTCTCTAACTTTGCAGGTGCAGCCACTGTGCATCCCTCTGTCTTACAGGCCAAACGAGCTGATGGGCCATTTCCGTGCCATTCTAGTCTTGGAATTTTTTTCCTATATTTTGATTCCATAATAAGATATATGAAGCAAAATCAATAATTCTTGCTTTTAAGGTTAAGAGCACAGCTGAATAAATAATTCATAAGTCATCTGATCAATGTCACCAGAGAACATCCACCACTGGAGAACAATTTTCTCAGATATACCCATTATTTGAAATTATCTGACTATTGTCTTGGGTAAATGTTTAAGTCCTTATATTGACCAGAACTAATTTTAAAGAAGCACTTGCTATTTGTGCTCTGCTTCTTAGTTGTGACCTGCCAGCTCTAAGTCACCTTGTGCTGCCTGGCTGATTGGATCAGCAGCACGGCTCTTCTTGATGAACACGCGTGAATAAGCCTTAAAAAAAGGAGAAAATTCTTAGTTCTTGTCACAGGAGGAAAGTGAAGCAGGCAAAAACTTGCCTGAAGTGAACTAATTTCAACAAGAGATTGGACAATAGCCCTGGGTGAACAGGCCAGTGGCTGCTACGTGGGCATGCTCCTGTGGTGCTTGGCATCACCCTGGGGCACAGCAGCAGCTCCTGGCCACTCTGACCATGGGACCAGGCTAGAGCTGGACGAAAATAAAGCTTCTGAAACAGCACAGGCTGGATCAGCTCATGGATCTGCTTCTTTCACATTGCAGTGCTTCTGACATTTGCATTTCCTAGCGTTACCATCTAGGGCTGCTCAGGGCAAGTTTGTGCCACCTGGTTAAGGTGCACAGTGATGGCAGAGTGGCCAAAAATTATGAACAGCACGTGTAATTGTATCCTTTTATTAATCTTGCACCTGCTGGATTGCCATTCCAAGCTCGACTTTCCTAAAATGTTTCAATTATTTTTATGCAAAGCAGAAAAACATGGATTCCCATTGAACGTGGTCAGGTAAAGCAGCAGAGTGAGAGCACCTGAGCTTTCAGAGCAGGCTCAAAGGTAAGTTTGGGAGTCTTCAACGAGACTTTGTTCCAATTCCTGTCTCTGTACCCATAACAGTATTATTTGGGGCTAATTCCTGCCACACTCGTGGCCAAACTGGACCTGTCTGGAAGACGTGGAGTCTTCCTACACCTCTTGGTAAGGCGATGAAGGTTATGTGGGGACCTGATGTTGAATTGAGATAGGGTGCTCAGAAGCATGCAGAAATGGTGTTTCTGCAGTACTCATGAGTTGAGCCAAGAACCAAGAAGCATTTTTGCATTGCAGACAGATTGTCAGATTCATTGAAGATTCATTACGTGTGTATTTGTTGAGTCTGAACAGAATTGTTTGAGGAATTTTCATTCAGTGACTTGTTTTTTCACTTGTAATCCGACACAAATGCTCTCTTTCAGAACTGCAACACATGGTTTCTTTGAAAGCTGAAATAAAATGCACAGCAAAACATGATGGCCAGCAGGGTGTGAAGTGTAATGTTTTTTGTCTCGTAATTCAGAGAAATACGTGGAATCCCACCAAAATATTTCTCAAAGAAAAGGAAAACAACTCTGACAGCATTGCTGTAGTTACCTTGCTTGCTCGATGAGGTAAGAGTCCATCCATCCTCTTCCCCAAACCCCTGCCTGACCACCAGGTGGTGGTCATGGCACTTTGGCTGAAGTGGGATCTGCATGTTCTGCCTCTGTGGAGCAGGCAATGGGTAGGTGAAGGGGTAGAGAATTATTCGATGTATCTACTAAAGGTAAACACATAAGGGCAAAGGAAAAGGGGGCCCTGCAATCAAAATGCTAATAATGGCGTTTGGTTTAGCGCTGGACTCAGTACAGTTGGGTTAATGGTTGGACTCGATGATCTAAAGGTCTTTTCCAAACAGAATGATTCAGTGGTTCTGTGCTCACCCTGGAATATGCTCTCTGTCAAGCACTATATTTCATCAGGTTACACACATCACGTTTATGGTAAGAACAGCTGTTTAGGGAATCAACAAGTGTCTCCTTCTGGGGCCTTTGGAGCAGGCATGCACCTTCTTGAAAAATGTCATATGAATGGGAAAAAAAAAAAATCCATGTCATTATGAACAATGCAGCCCTTTTCAAGTGATATATTTTAAGGTTATATTGTCTTGAATAGCAATCTGTTATCCTACTTATTCTTTATTAGCATTGTGGAAACAATAGTTACAAAGGCATTAATCTTACTGCACTCTTTTTAACCATCTCTTCTGGAGTGTGTAATACATTTATCTTTCAGTCCCATGGGTCTGATCTGAAGAACAGTGAAATCAATGGAACAATTGGGACACATTAAAGTTGAAGATCTTTCTTGCAAGGTAAAGTTCAGTAAAATGTCTGTTCTGGTGAATGGCAGAATCTACTATCAAAAAATTTTCACTCGGAAATTAAATACAAAGATGGAAGCACAGTAAAAGGAGTCATTAATCAAAAGTTATCTAATATTCAGGCTGTACTTGCACAATTTCCATAGTTTGTTTCTAATATACTTCTCCACATGTCTTTTCCACATCATTGTCCCAATCACTTGTTCTTCTCCAACCTTGACAAATGCTGTCTTACCCACTAAAAACCCTGCTGCTGATGGCTTTCCCAGTCCATTTCTTGGAGCATGTCATCTATTTATATGAATTTTTACCTGTGTTCTCTATTTTAAATTGTCACAGAAATAGGTTTCATTGTTTCTAATGCTATTCACAGCTTCTATATCCCTGAATTGATTATTTCTCATTCGAATTTCCAAGTCTGATTCCTGCCTCGATCAGACCAGGACAACAGCTATAATGTATAGCTAATATTCAGCCATTAAATCAGTCATGTAGTTCTTTGTTCATGTGCAAATCTATTTCTGAATCTTCTTCCAAAACTCTTTAAAACCTTTTTTTTTTTACTGTAATATTTATATATAAAAGAGGAGCCAGGCTGGTGACAGACTATCTGACCTTCTTATCCTTCTGACCTGTACTTTCTTGTTTTGGTGTACTCCTGCCTCATCTTTTGTCTTCTATTTTGTTGCAGATTTCTGGGCTGGGAACTTTCCTTGTAAGAGGTCTAATTCTGATATCCCTACTCCATGAGCAGAGCTCCAGGCACTGTATTTATACAGATTATAGATGATCTGTCATATGTCCTTACATATGCATTCTAATAGACTTTAACTAGACTTAAACACTTTGTAAATTATGTGTAGGAACTTCATCAGCAAATCCTATCTGTTTTTTTGGATTTCTCTTCTAATTCCCATGAATCCCTTTGTAAATGTCCTTTTCTTCACAGAATAACGTCAAACAGATTTTCTGATTACTGGGTGTTGTTTCTCCTGGAATATGATGCGTTCCTTTGAGGTAAGATCTGTCAAGTTTTTACATCTGCTTCTCTTATCATGACTGAGAGTATTAGAAACATTTGGATTTTTCATACTTTCTTTGTCTGAAGTTTCCTAAAATCTTTCCTTGTGAATAAACTCGAAATCACTAGTGATTACCAGGGTGTGTATTGGTATAACCACTTTGCAGCTACACCAGGAGGACTGTGCTGGTACCACTGCACAGAGATCTGCACTGGGTGTAAGACTCCAGCATTTCTGTAGCTCCATTCCTAGCCTAAGATGGAGATTCCTGTGGAGGAATGGCATCGTTATCAATAGATTAATTTCATATAATGAAGTACTCTGGTAAGGCAATAAAAGCTGACATAAAATACTAACCAGCCAACAGCCTGATAAGCACACAAGTGATAGTGAAGAACAGAATAAAATTTGGATCGTTTACATTCCAGTACAAAGTGCTATTATGCAAAGATGATCCAGATGTCCTGTGATTGAAAAATGTTCCTACTGCTCTCTGAGCCAGATTTTTCTCTCAGATTGATGTAAAGCCACTAAAACTGGTGAGGTTCCACATGGCTGACCAGTGGGAATTCAGCCCATGGTAGAACAGTATCCATAACTAGTTGGTTGAGCCAACATTTTGGACAGCCAGATTGTTTTGAATTCAAAGAATAAGCTATTATTTTGGTTGGTAGTTTATTACTAGTTCAGAGCTAGGTGCCTCAGCCAGGATAATCAAAATAGCATCAACACTCATTGAGTTTGGTGACTCAGGTTTCTGCCTGAGTAGATACCTCCATTGATTCATATAGACATGTCCTGTGATTGTGGGACTCATCCAGATGATTAAATCAATGTTCTTCTCCAGAGGATGTTGTGCCATAAGCCTTCAGCTTATCTGGTACTTTCAGTGTTTTTAACTTTTCCTTCAAATGCCCCAGTGTTTGCCAGAGCATTACACCTTCTCACTCTGTAACTGTGATGGCATTTCAGAGATCAGAAACAGCAACCTACATTTTAGATCTTATGCTTTTTCTCTCAGAAAACATGATTAAAACTATGTTCTTACTGTTCTGCAGACTTAATTTATTTGTCTGTCATGGATAAATGATTTTAAGTCTTTAATATTCAAGTGTAAATATTCAAATACAAGTCCTACTTGCTGTAGATCTAAAAACAAAATCTCTGCTTTTGAAGTCTTTGTTTACAACAAAGTATCTTATTAAAAAAGAAAGATAAAGAAGCATTTGCAGTTTGTCTTTAGAATAAGACTATTGCAAAGCTATTTGAAGCAAAAATCCAAAGTACAAAAAATGCATCTTGTATTGCCTCAGGTATGTAAGAATGAGTTACAGGATTTGGATCCTATTTATTTTTGCATAAGAGCTTAAGAATGCTAAAGTACAAGTTAAAAAGTAGTCACTTGTTTCTTTATTCCCGGATTTGTTGTTGAGGGGCTTGGGATTTTGTCTGGATTAATTTTTTTTCCCCTTAAACTTTATTAAACCAGAACATGAAAATGGGTCACTGCAGCAGAGCCAGGGCCTCGTGCAGCAGCAAACAGCCCCGTGGCTACCAGGGATGGAGCCACATCAGGACTGCAGGGTCACCCCCTGGTTTCAGAGCTGGCTCTGCATGAGCAACACAGTTCAACAGCTCTGGAGCCAGGAATATTGCCCACCCCATGGTGACCTGCTGCCCAAAGGTGGTTCCTGCACCCACTGTGGACATCAGCTTCACCCAGTGCCAGAGGAGCAGCACCAGCCCCACTGCTCCACTGAGCCAGGAAGCACAAGATGGTCTTCTGCAGGGTCAGAGGATTGGTTTTACTTAATGTTTTTAGCTTGTTGAAACCTGGTCCTTCCACCATAAGAGACATTTCTCTTCCACCTTAGAGAGTTTTGAATTGAGATTGTAGGGGCTGAGTTTGTGAACTTCCATATGGGTCCAGAAATGGCAGGTCTACATGTTGGCCACCATTGTGTTTTGGAGAAGGCAGTGAAGTGCAGTGATGAGTGTTTGTTTTCCTTCTTGTTATTTCTTCTTTTTAAAATATCTGCTGATTACCGAGTGGATAAAAACTCTTGGTGAGGATTAGCCCACGGGGGAGTTAGTTAACACCATTTAACCCCAGGACAACACCTCACTTCTGTGCAAAGCTGCCTTGCCTTTGATGTCTGCAGGAGTCTGGTGACAAGAGGAGCAGGTGGGACACCAGAGGAGAGCTTCTTCCTTTGGAAGTCTGAATTCATCAAACAAAACCTTAGGAGGTTGTTTTAAATGCTGAAAACAAAGCAAACCCCTGATATGGCACACTGCTTTGTAGAGTTAATGTGTGGAGTTTACAGATTGCCTAGAGGGTGAGAGGGGTGGGGAACAGAAATGTTCTCTTAAAATATTACTGTGGAGCCAGACACTTCACTCCACAGCAGTGGATTCTTGTCACAAAACTTCCCATCCAGCATCTCTGATAAAAGCAGGGAAGATGTAAGTGCCTCCAGAAAGCAAATTCAGGTCCTTAATGAGCTTGCTCCCAATCAGGTTTTTTTGTGCATGTAAATACAGAGTCCATCATTGCAAGAAGAAGTAAAAAAAGGAAGACTGAGACTTCTTCAAGAGTCCTAGCTTCAAATCACAGTGGTTAAGTTACAGTCTGTCCAGGGACCGATGAAGAGAATGTTGGTGACATAAAAGTGAATACACGTAACCCTACATTAAATAACATTAAATAAAATAAAGGTCCAGCTGAATTACATTTAATAAGCAGAGAAAATTTTTATGAGGATAAATAAATGATCAGTGAATTTCTTGTTCTCTTTTAAATGTGTCTACATGTCAGGAGAAATGAGAGAACAGACAGACATCTTTCTTATTTATATTAAGTTAATATTTATATTAAGTTTTAAAGATTAATTTTCACATGAAACCAGCTTGAAAAATATGTTTTGAATTCCCAGAATAGAATTGTCACTTTATGAACACTTGAAGTTAATAACATTGAGTAAATTATTGGCAAATTATTTCTTCTTTTAAATGGATTATCTGACTCACTTCAGGTGCCACACACAGGAGCCATTCTGCATCAAATGTTCCTCTTACCAATCTTTAAGACTGAACATATTATTTTACCTTCTTTTTATTGAAGCTCAATATTTAGCTGAACTTCAGCTTCCATATTTAGTTGAACATAAAAGCAGACCAGTTTTGTTCTACTTGATAGTTAGCAGGATGGGGAAACAACAAAGAAAACCCCAGCATTTTTGTTTTGATTATCTCTCAACTTGCTTTTTAATATTTCAGTGCATCTTTTGAAAGCAAGGAAGTATTTTCATCCTCCTGACTTCTAGCAGTCCTCACTGAGAATGCCAATTATTGTATAATCACTTGTCTACCACCAGCCACTGGACTGACACCACCAATTAATCTCGTTTGTGCCCCTAACGAGCTGTCAGCTGACAGACCTGATGGAGAAGAGCTGGAGATCTCCCTGTAAAAGTCTGTTTGTCCCTTCTGCCTCTGCCCTGGAGAGACCAAGGTCCAGGACTGCAACAATACAGCAGAGGTGACTCTGGAAGAGGTGAAACCCAGCACAGAAGCTTTCACTTTGCATAGTAATGCTCCTTTCTTGTATTATTTGAGTGAGCATGTTTCAAATTTCATTTCCCAAGTTCAGACAGACTTGCAAATAATTATTTTCAGTGTCTTGCTGTTGCATTCAAATTTGTGCCACCCATTCTCAGTTTCTGTAGAATCAGATAATTTCTGCTTCGAGGTGAAGCCTCATTAGCTTTCATAAAACAATCTGAAAAGGAAATGGCTGCAATGATGTGATTAGAGATGTGTAAAACTACTTGTGGAAACACAGATGCCTGACAGACCATTAATGAGATCATTACAAATATTCAAAAATTCAATTTCATCTGAAAATGAGGGACTGATCATAAAATACTTAAAATTATATTAAAACCCTCGACATAGTATGCAAATGGTCAGTGAATTATACTTCCTAACACGTGCTGTTGATTGACTCACTGGTGAAAGAAAAATACCAATACTTAAATCCAATTGAGTGGCAGGGTGTAACTTCTTCCATCTGTGGAAATATTTTGTGTGGAAATATTTTGTGTGGAAATTGTACAACTATTTGCAATGCTAGTGCACAAAAATCCCCTGAGGGATACTGTGGTGTGGAGACTGCTGGTCTGCTCATACCCAAAGGTGTAGCAGTTGTCAAAATGCAGTCCCCCCAAGTGTATTGCCTAACTGATTTTGTCATGGAATTTAATTCTTAGAAATGCATAGGAACTTCATCAGGTTTAACATGGCTGGAGGTTGGAGCCTGGTAAAAGGATCTCCATCTTCAAGGACAAATGCTAAAGCTTGTGGCTTTATGTTTAGGAATTTCTCCTGTGCCAGCAGTGAGCAGCACTGTTTCATCCACGAGGAGCTAAATCACTTTGGGCTGTTGAAGGAGGAGTCTTATCAACCTGGATAAACATCAAACAGTGATTAAGGTGCTGGCTCTGTCTCAGGTGCCCCAGGACGAGCTGCCTGGTGTATCCTCATCTGAGCTGCTCAACTGTGGAGAATGTCAATGCAGGCCCTTCGGACACAGTGGCTCCAGCAAAGATCTGTCTGATGAAGCTCACACAGGTCAAGCTGTTGACCTGATCAAATGCTGCCTGAATACCCCAGGGCATGAGCCATCCTGGGCACTGTAGTCTTTGCTTGTGGCCTTGTCAGAGGCTGCTCCTCATGCTGCAGAGAGATGGTGGTTGAGGGTCCTCGCTGTGGGGGTCCAGCAGAGGGAAAGAGGGGGAATCAACTCCTGTGCACCTGCTTCCCAACCCAAAGAGCAGAGTGGAGTCTCTGAACACATCAGCTATCTGTTCGACAGGCGTCGTGTCTGAAATCTCTTGGCAGACTGTTCCAGCTAATCTGTCGATTGATTTTTGCTTAGGAACACCTAGAGCTGTTCAATCACTAATAAAACCTAAAGAGTTCAGTTTTCAAGACATTAACTCATTTGGAGGCAAAGCTTATTTATCACCTGATGGGCAGTCAAATAGCTCTGCTCCTTTCAAAGGACAGGCATCATACAGACACTTGACAACCGAGTCAAAATCCATCCACCTACACAGAGCTCTAACCCAGCAACTGGACTCACTTTGGGCTATTATTCTCCAGGCATCCACCTGGTTTTTCTTCCTTCTTTTCCCTCCCTTCTGGTCTATTTTCTCAGATGAGCCAGGGTGGGGGCAAGTCCATGTATCTTTCTGACCCTGTTTCCTTAGCAGCAGGCACTGCTGTCATCAATACTGTGTGGCAAATCTCGATGGACCCAGGTTGGCAGGAAAGGCAAACTTTCTGATTGCCTTTCGATTGGTTTGCTTGTCTCCCCTTCAGTAATTTTCTCTTCCCTGCTCTGATTGGGGAGGTATTTTGTCCACGGCTCTTTACAGATTTGCCAAGAAGCCAAGGTGAGACAAAGCTTCAGCTGCAAATTTGGAGGGGATCAGATCTGCAGGTGGGGCTGCCCACTTGGGTGACCTTAGAATCACAGGCTGGCTTGGGTTGGAAGGGACCTTAAAGATCATCTAATTCCAACCCCCTGCATGGGCAGGGACATCTCCCACTAGCAGAGGTTGCTCCAAGCCCCATTCAACCTGCCCTTCAACACTGCCAGGGATGGGGCAGCCACAGCTTCCCTGAGCAGCCTGGGCCAGGGTCTCACCACCCTCATAGGAAATAATTTCTTCTTCATACCTTCCTAGAGAGTAGATTCTCATGCAGGCTGCCTGGAAGTCTGCTCAGTTTGGTGCTTACTTCTTCAGGAAAGACAGAAAGAACCAAAGGCAGAAGTAATAGGTGGGAGAGGGAGCAACCCCCAAGGCAGCTCTGTCTGGGGTAGAATTTGATACTGGCACAGGGAGATGGCTAAGGTGTGTAAATGGACAGGATACAGGGAGACTTCATATCTTCAGATATTTTTTTTAATCTTTCAGTAAGGCCAAGGTTTTATTAAACTTAATTAATTGTAGGTCCCTCAGGGCCTTTGCAAAAAAGCTGTAATATTTCATTGCATAAATGCTATACCACAATCCATATCAGATAATGTCTCACTCCTCTATTTAAATTATGAAAGATGGTTTATTATGACTAAGATAATTTTTTGACTTTTGTTTTCTTAACGGAGATGACATTTGGACTAGAAAAAAGAAGAGCAGGCATCAATAAGTGGTTTTATTGGTTAAATTTTAATGTTATTTTTAAGCAAATAATGAATTATTTTGACTAATAATTGTAGAGCCAGACATGATTCATTCTCATAATTAGGTTAACAGTCACCATCAATCTTGTGGTTTTAGTTCATGTGATTATAAAATCTTGTCTCCTTTTCCCATATAGCATCTTACAAATTGCACCCCATGAAATACAGTGTGCTTGCTGGGGCCTTGCACTAGGGTTCTGCTTTGCTTGGAGAAGCCTCAGAATCACTTCTGCAATTGCAGAGCTACAGCCACGGTGGGTCAGCACCCAGCTCTGAGATCCAGACTGGAGATGAAGCTTGAGGAGCACTGACCATCTGGAATAGCTTTTGGGCTTTGCAGATTGTGGCTATTTTTGTAGAAGAGTTAAAGCTAGGAAACTTCAGATGCAAATCAATCTCTCTCAGAGGAACTGAGCACTGCCAAAGCACTTGCACTTGTTGAGCACATGCCAGCAGCCCTCAGGGGGAAGAAGGCAACACTCCACTGCATTACTGCACATAAAGCTTTGGAGGAAAAAAGTTACCTGTATGTGGCAAGAAGCTTTCATGTGTTCTAGGTAAGACAGGTGGGTGATTTCTCAAACGCAGGCCTTTATGACACTGAATCTAAATAAGCATTGCAAAGATGTTTCCTCACGTCTTTTCATGAAGACCATCTGCCCAGCGCTAATGTTGAGTATTTGAGGAAGATACAGGTATTGGTTTATTAGGGAAACTGGAACTGTAGAAACATTTAGGTTGGAAAAGACCCTCAAGATGGTCGAGTGCAACCGTAAAACTAACATTGTCAAGTCCACCACTCAGCCATGTCCCTCAGCACATCTACATGTCTTTTAAATCCCTCCAGGAATGGTGACTCCACCGCTGCCCTGGCCAGCCTGTTCCAACATTTGACAACCATTTCAGTGAAGAGTTTTTTTCCTAATATCCAACCTAAACCTCCTGTGGTGCAACATACAATCATAGAATCATATATGTTGGAAAAGATTCTTCAGATCATCAAGTCCAACCATCAGCCGATTGATTGCGACTCCTTTATTTCAGTACATTTTATTAATTTCACTTCAGAAAAATACACCCATGTATGTTGAGATGCTATTCATTCTGTAGCTAAAAATATATTCTCTATTGTTGCTTGTACTCCTAACAGTAAGACAAGTGTTTAGAATCTTTGTGGGTGTTGCCACAACTGCTTGCCAAGTGTTTATCATGCTGATGTGTAGAAGAATAAGCCTGTATTTACTGGCATACCATATATCTTGAAAAAAAACAAACCAAACCAAACAACCAATGAAGACTTTTTGGGGTGTGTTAATAGTATAGAAACATACCAGTGAATCCTGGCCTGGTGCTGGGGCCTGGCTGGCTGTCAGGCAGCCAACGTTCATCGCTCCCACAGCAAGAAGAAACACTCCTCTGGTAACAACCAGGTCACCTTCCTAACTGTGTTTTTATACTGTAGTTCACACTTCTGCTTGTTGACAGATTTAGGGCTCCTCATGAAAGCAATAATTGGCCTGGGGATACAGCTGGCACGCTTCCCCAGGAAAAGAGCTGGAATTAGATTGCCTCAGGTCTTTCATTAACTGGTAAAACTAATGGGATGTGCTACGGTCACAGCCCTGCTGGGCCAGGAGCATGTCCAGATTCTGCTGCAGGAACCAGCAGGATGGTGTGCACTGTTCTCTGCCTGTGCTGGGTTTTTGTTGGCAGCTGTTGCAAATGTGAATAATTTACATTTCTCTAGTGGTTTCCCTCACTGGAGATCCCCAGCTTCCCCCAGCTGCCACCTCCTGAAGGATCTGGACCTCGTACTTTGATCAGGGGACAGGGGGGTGAAGTAGAAAAAATTTTACACACATTTTGTGTAAAAGCAAAACTAGAGATCTCTTGCTCATATGAAGATGCAGCCCACCTCCATCTTAAGCCTTGGACTCTTATGAAAGATCTGAGAAACCTGTGATGTCCCACAGTGCTGAGGGCAGTGTGGGAGGGACCCAGGGCTGGGGTGCAGGGTGATCTATGGGTGCTGCCACAATGAGCCCAGAGGAGCTGAGCTGATCCATGCAAGTGGAGGGATGCTGAAGAGGTCTCCTTGTCCTGCAGCACTCCCCAGTATTTGTCAGGAGAGAAGACAGAGTTGGCCAACAGTGAAGACATTCATCTGGGTTTGGGCCTTGATTTATTTGTGGTTTGGGAAGGTTTTTTGTTTATTTTGGGGCTTTTGTGGGGCTTTTTGATTTTTTTTTATTAGTTTGTGGGGTTTTTTTTGTTTTCAGACTGGCTCTTTTATTGCCAAAAAAATTAAAACTCTTTTCATCTATTTGTAGAAAAAATGCTTCAGGAATTTAATGCAATAGGGTCATATTCTGGCTTTTAATATGGATGCCTTAATACTGGGTTTGGAGGAGTAAATTGTATCTTGTTTAAGTGATATATATCAAAATCTTCTAATAAGATTCAAAGATCCTGAAAGAAATCCTGTACAGGTGTCTTTAGAGGTATTGTTAATCATTGTGGAATTGGTACCTAAGGAGCTAAGAAGCTTCCCCTGTGCAATTGTTGTATATTCTCAAAAGGAAAAGAGATTGGACAGAAGACAGAGGGTGAAAATAGAAATTTTATGTGAAATTGTTTTGGAAAAAAAACGGAGTGCTCTTCCACCTAACACATCCCAGGTTGTTCTGTTCACTGTCATTCTCTTTCCTCTGAAAAAAGATCCAAGTGATTATACATCTTGTGCCTGGCTGCAGTCACAGAAGGTAATTTTAGGAAATTAATTATCCTCATTAGGTTGTATAACTCAATACTAATTTACTGAAATAATCTAGGGAAGGAAAGGTAGAGTCATCTTTAGATATTAAGGTAATTCCAGGGTAAGAAACCCTGGAAGTTTATGATTTCCATTGTTTTGATGAATTTTGTTCAAGTGTCTGATTTGAAGGATGGTCTGTGGAGTCCCTGGTAAGCACCACTGCCTGGAACACTTAAACATTTTAAGGCTGCTATAGTATTACTCTCATATATGCACTGCTGAATGAATCAAAACTAAGCACATGGCCTTAGGCTAGGCTGTGTCTCTGGAAAAAAGTTCTGATTCAGGAAAATCATATATATGAAATATAATTTGTCTGGAAGTACTTCTGAGACCTATATCTCTGAAACAGCAATAGCAACTAAATAAGAAAAGAAATAAATCCACAACAGAATTAATCCAGAATGTTTTTCTGGTTGGTATTTTTCAGAAGAAAAGAAACCAAAAAGTACTACTTTGGCTCTTCACATTTGGGAGTGGGTCTATATTGGTAGAATTTTGCTTAGTAAAGTAATATGTTTTAAGTTATAATGTAACCCTCTTAATCTTTGCTTCTGGGAAGAATCTCTATAGGTGGTTCAGGCAGTAAAACTGAAGTAGTAAATTAAAGCAAAAGTAATAATTTATATTCTTTTCAGGCCAGTGATACCACATGTGTACCAGTTTTGCTACCAGACTGCTTTACATAAAATAAAACCTTACATATATTAAATGTTTTAGCCCATCACCACAGAAGTGAGAGTATGTGAAATAAAAATAAGCAATTCAAAATCTTATCTGATATAACACTTGAGATGGCTTTCACAATTAAGTCCCCAGGAACTTTAGAATTCCATTTTTAAAAGAATACAAGCATAAAATAAATATTGCTGGCTAGAAAATCACTACAAGTTAGCGTTACCTCCCAGTGTTTGTGCTGATATGGAATCTGATCCTGAAAGTTCTCTGTTTGTGTGATGATGTTGATTTTTATGGGAGATTTGCACATGGGTGTTAAAGTATTCAAATCTTCCTTGGATCCTTCAAAGAGCCTCGTGATGAGGGTTTTCTACTACAATACAGACCAGGGAATAGATGTTATTCTTCTGATGAAAACTAAATGCTCAACCAGAATATTGTCAGTCTGTCAGAAGGGCAAGATACAGAAAAAAATGGAGGTATTTCAGGAGTACTGAGGCAGGCACTGGGAAGCACTGGATTTTTCTGAAGGTTGCTGTAAGAGATGATAAACAGAACATATTAGACTTGGAAAAGACACAAACACTGACATTTGGGGCCTTTTAAAACCCCTGACTTTAGCTGGCTCATGCTTTTCACCCAAGGTCTAGTTAATGATAGCTTGGAGGAGTCTGCAGGTCTTCAAGCATTTATATAGCACACAAATACATGACACTGAAGCTCAGGAAACCTTTATGCTCATATTTGAAGGGGATTCTCTCACACCTAAACTAAAAATGACTTTATAAACTTCGTATTCTACATAATTGTGACATTTTGCAAGGTGGAACACATGCAGTGACAAACAGGCATATGGATGGGTGGTGCTTACTACAGTTGTAATGTTCACCTGAAATTATACTGTGTTTTTTACTTTGATTTAAACTGGGGGTTTTTTTTAATTAATTTTTTTTATTGCTGCTACCTTATTTTAGTCTTCAATCTGGGATGAAAACACAAGTAAAAATATTGTCTTGCATATTTACTACTTTAAGTAAAGCATATAGGTCTCTTCTAATCTAATGCCTTGATTTTGACTGCTCCACAAATAAATAAAAGATTGCCTTTCACATTTCAACAGTTGTTAAAGCAGCAAAAGAGATAAAAGGAAGTTAAAGGAGGTGCAAAGATTGAATTAAAGCGTTTCCCAGCATTTTGATGACAAAGTTTGACCGTTCCAAAGAATAAATCAATTTGCAGTCACTGTGGAGAGCTAGATGAGACTAAAGCTGAAACTGTTCTGCTGGGAAATGTACTAAAAGATAAAAGGAGTCACATTCCTTATTTTGTGTGAAGAAACAGAAGGGATTTTTAGAGGCCAGGAGATATGCACACCTTCTTTGGGAAAGGTACACTCTATTATTTTCCAATTAGTATTCTAAAGATATTTCTTTTTTTGGTCATAACTTAAAGTGAAACATGCACAGGCGTTATGAACATGCAATTATTTAGAAATTGAACAAGGTTTCATATACATTGTCCTCTGTATTTTACTCTAAAAGAAATGGTGGATTCCTAATCAAGAGTCCCAAATCCATGAGTATCTGACTACACCAGTATTTCTCATTCACAGCTGTTGTCTCTGGAAGGGAATTTATTTGAAGGTGTGATCCAGATCACATTCAGAGTTCATGCAACAGAATTAATCTGAGGTAAAATAGACCTATATTTGGTCTATTTTTGGATGATGACTCAAGAATCAAAATCCCTTTGTGGAAAGACAAATTTGAATGTGGTGAGGACATTGAGTCCCTTAGAAACCTGCTGGGGCTTGGGATGCTGAAGAACTTCAGGCATTGCTACTGGAAAAAGGGGTAAATGAGTGGAATTAACTGCTGTGGAAATTGCACATGTGCTCCTTGTTATCTGTATTTTCTCTTGGGTCAATATAAGCAGCCTGGTACTCATAAGCCTCAGGGCTTCACCTGTGCCACTTCTTCACAAATGTGGGGGGGGAGTTTTTGCTGCAAGAAGCTGCTTCAGCTCTTAGCCCTTTGGTGCCAGCTCTTGGTTATAGTTTATAGCAAGTTCATCAAGTGTCCCTTGAAGGAGTGAAAAAGGTTTGTAAATGTGTTGAGTGGTTTATAACATGTCTTGAAATGTTACTTTTTTTTCTCTTATGTTTTTCACTTCTTTATTCACCAAAAATCCTTAAGCTATGGCATGTTGTCCTTATGAACATGTTGTCACGTGAAGGAAGAGTTAATCCCCATGATCACATATCAAATGGCAAGCTACTCCATCTCCTCAGCCTTTAGAGCCTTCAGTAACTGGATTAAGTGGCAATTGTTGGTCTTCCTTGTGCAGCCCCAGCAGCCTGAGAGGAAGGGGAATGGCCACTCCATGAAAACACAGCATTTTAAAAGGTTAGTGTGGTCAGCCAGGCTGGGGCTTTTGTTCTGCCCTTTTGTTAAATCAGACAGATTTTTTTTCTCCTGTTGTTTTATCATCAGGAATCAAACTTGAAAAAGACCAAGCTCAGCAGCAGCAGAAATCAATTGTGTGGTTCTGACTGTAACAGGAGAGAGAAATAGTGACGGGTGCCTTTTTTTCCTGGGCTTCTCTTTCAGGTGGGTGTGTGCTGCTAATTGAAGGCATTTCCTGGGCCCAGCTGGAGGTGGTGGAGGTGGGAGGAGAGCTCCAGCAGCAGCACAGCCAGAGTAATGTCTGTTTGAGTTTGAAATTCTTTAAGCTACCTCAGACACCTGACGAATGCTTTTATACCATATGATCCATGGGAACACTTAAAAAGCAAATTTCCACATGCCAGAGCACACATTTAAAGAGGCTGGCTGAGGCACTGAGTAAAGGAAAGCCCGTGGCATTCCCAGCACTCTGCCCAGGGCAGAGCTGTCTGGCTGCTGGAGCACAGGAGTGTGGTACTCCTGCATTTTATCTGACAAGAAGCCATACTACCCGTTCTTTAATGTAGTTAATGAAGCTTGGTGACTTCAGCACAGCTACATCTCTCCACCAGCTGAAGGAAGGAAGGAAAAGCAGCTGCTTTCTGAGGTAGGCAGGGCTGGGGAGATGCTCTGGGTGAGATGAGGTGACTAAGCACCCCAGCTTTGCTTGTCTTCTGGGGCTATGTCCCAGTGCTCCTTTCAGAATCATGGTTTGTGACTCTTACAGACTTAGAAGGACACTTGCATACCTACAAGCTAGTGACCAAAGGCTCCTTTTTTAAATAACAATGTGTCAAAACAATTAATTTGCTTTATATATCTATCTATATCTATATATCTGGTTTTGTTTTGGCTTTTGTTGTGTTTCAATTTGGGTTGTTTTGGGTTTGGTTTTTTTTGCAGGTATGATATATAGGCTGCCTGTTTCTCTCAGATATATAGCATAAGAAGCATTTCAACCCTGATGCACAGAGAATTTTCACTGTAAATGGTGGTTCTTGGTGTGAGGGGTGTTTGTGTCCTGCTAAACCAATGTTCTGTGGATCTCTGTCTGCACACTAGTAGCACAAAACATCAAAGCTGTGTCCCAAACAAACATCTGGCTAATACTTCTACAAATACATTGAAACATTCTGACTTAAATTCCACAAATATTTCCCTCCTGATCTGTACATGGAGTATATTAATGACTGTTTGGGAGTACAGCTCTGAATAGTTATACGTAGCCTAAAGCCCAGTAGTCACATTTGGTCAAATCATCCACTTAACTGGTTGTGGTTGTCTACATAATTGGGAGAAGTGGTAAAATACTTAAGTGCTACTAGTGAGCTTTGTGTCAAAGTTAGTTTATAATAACACTGTCTTCAGTGCTGTGCTGTGTGCTGCTATGGACTGGGCAGGAGTCCCTCTCTAGAGCACAGCCCTCATTTCTGCACAGATGAGCCAATATCCCTGACACAGACCCCTCCAAGAGATTTCTTTTCTGAACTAATTGGATAAACAGTGACATTTTCAAAAAAAAATTAGAGGTTTTGAATGTTCCAAAAATACTCCTAGAATATTTTTGCCTTCTAAGTCAACTGCAGCTTGACCTAAAATCCTTTAGCTTGCAATGTTGTGATGCCATTTCTTTGGGCACATTTAACGTGGGGGAGTTGGGAGTGCTTTAGAAGTCCAATTCCAGCACACCCTGTCATTGCTCAAGAGGAGGGATATTATTTTATCTTCCTGCACCCACTTCAATATTTTTTTTATGTTGTTGGGTTTTTTTTTAATTTCTTACATTTCCAGCACGGAAACCATCAATACTCAAAATATGTGGAATCTATTCTATTTATGCTGTAGGTGAGAGCATAAATAGTCCTGTTGAGGGCTGCAGTGGTGCAACGTGATCATGTTCCCATTTATTCTGGAGTAATTTAAGAAATAATCCAGTCAGCATATTTTTCCAAACCTACTTTAAAAGAATGTGCTTTCCTAAATAGAGCTCTCTCTCAGTGGAATATTGTTCAGTGGCAAAGGGTTCTTCTTGGATGGAGTCTTAGAAGTGTTAAGATTTCTTGGAGGAGATGTTTACAATTTTTAAATCAGGTGATTTTAATGTCTGGAAGAGGCACGTGACTCTTATTTTTAGGTTCTGTCCTTTTCTTCCTTTCCCTCCAGCACCTCCAATATTGGTGTTTCCTTAGAAATCTTGCCTGTCAGGCAGCATCAGGAAAATATGAAGTAACACCAAGCTGTCACTTGGGGGAGGTGATTACTGTGCAAACAATGTGTTTTCTACTGCTGGCAAGAATTTTGGCGTTTTGTCCTCTTCCTGAAAACAGTCGTTTCAGTCAAGGTTTAGGTGAGGGAGGAGCCTGTCTCTGCTTCCCTTGGCATACCTTGGTGGGAGCAAATATTACTCTGAGAAAGAGTTCGTTGCCATGCAGAGATGGAACCTTTTTCAGTCCTGGGTTGTGCTCCTGACACTGGAGAGATTTGTTGCCACGAGGGCTGTGTGCTAGGGCTGCATCACTCTTTTGAGGTGTTTATGTACGAGCACTCCCACGGGTGACGTTTTATCAAACCTTGTTACAAAAACACTCTTCTCTGCAAGCTATCAAATTCTTAGTGTGTGATTAAAATTCAGCATTATGCCTGGTCTAGGATAAGCTGTGACTGTCTTTCACGTTCTTGTAAGTAAGCTGTAGTAGCTAGAAATTTCCAGCTGGGTTTACAGGAGCCATAGGTTTCCTGGGCTATGGTCACCTGTAGGGTCCTGCATTAGGATTGCTTGGAACATTATTTTCTTGTTGTGTTCAGATTTTTTTACTTCTTTACCTGTTAGTATTGTGTTGATTTACCCCTTGTCCTGTCTCCTCTGCACTCTGTGTCCCCAAAAAACCCATCTTCTGCATTACACCTGGACTCCTGAACTCCTTCTTCACACAGTAGAGCTTCCCTAATTAGGTTGGGAAAATTAATTAGGTTTCATTCCCGAAATCACAGAATGTTTTGGGTCGGAAGGGACCTTAAAGCTCATCCAGTCCCAACCTCCCTGCCATGGACAGGGACACATCCTACTAGACCAGGTTGCTCCAAGCCCCATCCAGCCTGGCCCTGAACACTTCCAGGGATGGGGAATGTGCCACTAGTACTTGATTGCATTAAACACAGTGAATGCTGGCTGGGGTTTGTGGGTGTTATACAGAGAGAATCTAAAGCTGGTTTCTTCACTGCGTTGGAGGTGAGGGAAGGAAGCGAGAAGAGGAGGTTCCTGGCAGAGTATTTTCCACCAGAGACAGACAGCTTCTCTGCTGTCTCCCACCACCGCTTCCACAACAGATGAAGTCTAGTGTAGCAGCTGCAGCCTCAATATTGACAATCTCTCCCTCACACCCACCAGCAGACGGGGGAGCCCTGGGGCCACCAGAGCAGGAGCAAGCCCTGAATGAATTCCTCATGAAGTCAATCATTTTGCAGACTCATGGCAGTCCCCTGAGCTCTCAGCTGGGTTTTTGCCCCAGACTTTGGGGGGAGAAGGTGGATTCCCTTTTGTTTGTCTGCAAATGTGTAACCTGCTGCCAGGAGATGAGCCAGGGTAAAATCCATGGGAGTGGCACTGCTGTTGCTCTCCTTGAGGCTCAGTTTTGGTGGGATGTGCTCAGGGAGAGCAGGACAAAGCCTGGAGCTCCCACTTCGCCCCAGCAAGCAGCTAATCCTTGGTTTACAGGATACATTAGATGTGATTTCCAGTGTGCTGCCTGTCTAGGTGCTCAGGAAGGATTTGTAGGTGGCAACAGATTCTTTTCTGGGTGAGGACCAGTGACTCTGCTGCTTGGCTGAGCCCGTGCTTTGCCAGGCATCGCTGCGGGTGACGGGGCAGAACGGAGCTGCCCCCCTGGATTTCTGGCCAGAGCTGAGCTGTGTGGGCTGGCTCCAAACACAGCAGGTGTGTGTGAGGACATGCTGGTGACCCGTGGCTGAGGGAGGGAGGGAGCACCTCTGCGTTTGCATGTTCTGGAAGTCTTGGAGCATTGGTCTGTGAACTCTCTATCAAGTGTTGACAGAGAGCGTTTAGGAAGGATGCTTGGCAATATCTGGAAGGATTGCCAGGCAACCTCTGCCTGCACAGGCAGACACCTGGGCTATGAAGTTATTGCATCCACTTGCTGTAGAGTTGTGTGCTCAGCTATCACTCCATACAGCCAGTCCAGACTGGTTTGATTTTTTATTTATTTATTTTTTCTTTCCCCTGAGTGCTTACCAAACGAGCTGTTGCATTCAAATCCAGACCCATAACTCCTGCTCTGTCAGCTGAGTTGTACTTATGGAAATTAATATCATATGGGAGTGATTACTCTGTTTTGGTACCTGTTCTTTTGCTATTGATTTGTGAATGTCACTTAGAATTTAAAAAATACATTAGAAACCTCTGCTGCTTTGCTGCTGCTTATACTTAATTTTCAAAGGTTTGTATCTGAATCTGTATGGTACTTTCTTTCTAGAGATGTATGTGCTGTTGACAGTGTATATGTTACATATTTTATTCATTTGTGTATCATAATAGTCCATGCAGGGTTGGATTAATAAGATGCTTTTTCAGATTCAAAGTTTAAATGAAGCCTCCATGGCATCAAGCTGATACTTGAGCTTTCCTTGTGAGAACAAAATCTCACTAGAAATGACAGTACTGAATTAACTTGGAAATTCAAATGTCTGACAGGCAGGACATGCTGCTGGATCTGTAGGACAGGGCTCAAGAGAAAGTTCTTCTTCACAGCATCCAGGAGCTGCAGACACCAGCTGTGCAAGTGTGTGTGAGATGTTGAGAAATGGAAATCAGAGAAACTGAGACATGGAATTAAAACAGGATTAAATAAATCTGTGCAACATCTCTACTCCAGTGCCTGAGCAAGGAAACAGGTAGCACAGAGATTTTTCTCATTCATGCACATGTAAGCCAGCAACAATTATTTGCATGTGAGTTGGGATTAAAGAATGTACCTTTATATGTCATGACACAGTCCTGTCTGTAGGGATTTAAAATAAATTCACTAACAGAAGTACTTTCTCATTTAATACCTACATATACATATAAAAATACCAGCAAACCCCATATATCCAGATCTATGTAACAATTGCACAAGTGTGAAAGAAAAAAATAATTATCCTGTCTTCAAAACAGGGTAATTGCCAAACTGGAATGGGCTGGAACTGGCCTTGTTTTAACCTCTGTTTCTGATAGTCTTTCCTTTGGAAGGTGTGAGAAACCCATCATAGACAACTAGAGAATGATTTTCTCACAGGGAAATGGGTTTTTTCCTTACTCCATCAGTTAGCAGCTGATCTCTGGCCTGAAGCACAAGGCTTGTATCTTTGATACAATTATTTTTATCCCAGGTAATGCAAAAATCTCAGACCTTCCAAAACATGAAGAAAACAGACACACCTTTCCAAGTCCCCACAGTGCAAAAAGAAAAGGAAAGCAGATTTATTTCTCTTTTTAGTTCTTCCTCTACAGAAAATTCAGATCAGAAAGAATCAGAGAAAATACTTGAGGGAAGGTCACTCTGCTGAGCTTTGAAACTCAGATAAAAGAACAATGATAATGCCAATGTAGAGCTGCATCAGATGCTTTAATTCAGACCTACAGAACAGTCTCTGCAGGGGTCTTCTCAGCCATGGGCCACACAGAGGCTTCCCTGCCTACACAAAGTTTTAGTGCTGGAAGAGAAGGTGCTGGTGACACCTTGAGTTGCTGGTGTTGGGCAGCCAAGGCCAACCTGTCAGCACAGAGAAAAGGGACATGATGGTTTTCCTGGGTGCTGATGGGGGAACATGGTGACATTGAGGAAGAGCTGTTCTGTTCCAGAAATGGAACATGAACTCTTACCCAAACTAAATTGCAGCTTTCGTGGACTTGTGATTTTTAATTTATTTTAAAGAGGCAACATGGCACGAATAATTCAAACACTTGTTCCCACTCCAAACTGGGTAATGAAAGGGCTCATCACAAATGAAGGGGGCTGATTTGGACAGTAATGCTCTGCCAACCCCGTTGTGGGTGGGAAGGGGCACCTGGCACCTTCTCCTGCTGGTTGGATGCTGCGAGGCCAAGTAAGAGATTTTTATTTTCCATTTGGATAGTTATATTCTTTGCTCTCTTCAATTACAAACCTCAAGTATTTTAGGGACTGCAGCTTCTGTGCCTGCAGCATGAAATCTATGCCAGTGTTACTAGGTCAAATCTGATGCCCTCTGGCCTCTATTTATGTTTATTTTATAACTGAGCTACAAGGGTCAATTCTGGTCTGTGAAGTTCTCTTTTCAGTGTGTAGGCATTGATGGAATAAGATACAAAGGGCTATGAAGTCATTGCTTGAAAATATCTCTTATTATGGTACAAATATTGTGAAATCTTTCTTTTTTTCTTCTCCTTAACTTGAATGAGAAAACAAAGAGTTGCAGCTATCTTTGGTTCTCTTGTCTGATGTGGCTTTGCCAGTCTGTAAATTTTCCTTCAAATTAGTAGACAGAGTTTTCTTATCAACCCTTAGCCAGCTGCAATTACTGTCACTCTTTTCAGCTGAGTTAATAGGTTTGTGCCAACTAAACAGAAATTCTTGTCATAAATTGGGATTTTACTGAGTGCCCTGAACTCCCTGATATTGTTTTAAACATAAGAACTGTTTTAGAATTAGAGGTAGCAGGCGCAGCTAAACTTTGTTCTTTTGCTTCACCAATTGCAATGGACAACTCAACAAAAGCTTGAGTGCATAAAGGATTAATTTTTTCCCTCATTCTTGTGAGGGATTAAATTTTTTCTTTTTTTTTGAGCATAACAATTTAAAGTAGAATGAACACAAGGTGACAGGCACAAGATAAAGCTCTTGAAAAACGTGCAGTTGGAATCTATAGTCTATTGGGAATCAATGCCACCCCATGTAAAATGCCACTGAAAGTGTTAACTGGTCACACATATACAGTACAAAATAGAAGGTTTTGATAATTAAGAAATATATCAAACTAAGAAGAAAGTACATAGAGACCCCAGGACAGCTAAGCTTCCCTTGCCATGTTTTATCACTAATGTTTGTGGGAAATGATCATATGTGGGAAAGAAGGCTATAAAGAAATAGATGCAGGTATGTTCCCCTGAAAATAAAGGTGGTTTCAGCTCTTCTCTGATGGCACTATCTGGCTCCACTAAGGATACTTCACCTCTCTTGCTAGTGCTTTCTGCCAATAAACCGTCTGGCATTTGCCCATCTTGGGGTTTTGAGACCATAGGAAAGTGATACATAAAACAGCAGCCATTTGTGGGGTGCCCAGCAGCTGTGTAGCCTGTTAAGGTTTTGGATGATGTCTCTTGTCAAGGTGGCTGAGCCAGCTCTTGCTCATTGCATGAGAATTAAATCCTCTTTCTAGAAGAGAAGTATTTTACAAAGTGTTGCCTTGGAAAAAGAGAAAGTTTGCCTCCTTTAAGGAAAGCATCCTTGCTGTGGGGCAGCGGGTCGGGAGAAGAAGTCGTGGCTGCTTTTCCATCTTGCTGGTTTCTGTATTCAGCTGTGGGAGGGGTGAGTTGGCAGAGGGCATTTGCAGCTGAACATCTATTTATATATAATATAACAGGGGGGTGGTACCTGTTTTTCACAGGGTTTTCCAAGCTCCTTGCTCAAAATGAGCTAAAGCAGCAGCGAGACCCTTCACACCCTGCAACAGGAGCCTCAGCAGAGTGAGGGAACAGCTCTAAGACCATCTGCCCGTCGTGTCCAGCCTCTGGCAGTGGCCAAGATCAGATGCCTAGGGCCAGAATATTGGAACTGGGCAAACTTGGAGAGATAATTCCTTTGGATATCCTCTCCCGGCTTCCAGTAATCTGCTGTTTAAGGGCTTACTGGCCTGGAATGTGCAGCTACATATGTGTCTAACAGCCCCCAGTGGACCTTCCCACTGCAAAGATTGCCTCATTATGCCCTTGCACAATGGGATCCAATGGCTTGAACAAGCAGCCCTAATTCAGAAATTGCTTCATTTTTAACACTGGACTGAGTCACCTCAAAATCATTCTTCTGATATGTTTTGAAATGTTTCACATGTGTATGTGGTTGTGGTCCTGCATGAAAACCTGGCCTTACACCCACCCTGAAGATAAAAGCATTTATTATTATATGGGTCAATCAATCAAAATACTTGGCAAAAAGCTTTTTGGTCCTGGAGTCCAAAGCTGTGCTTGAAAAGTGTTCCTGGCTGGAAGGCAAAGCACTGGATGACTTCCCTTAGTGTTCTGTCATGTGGCAGTGTTGGCTGTTGCACCAAGGAGAGGAAAGAGTTTATGTTTTAAGGGCCAGTGGAGATATATTTTTTTTACAAGAAATGTATGTGCATTCTTGCTCTCACCACATCTGAATCATATGTAGATATAAAACATCTGCTCCTTTTGAAGAGAAGAAATAATCGTTACTGTGAGGGAGGAGCATGAAAATGAGAAGGGACTCTTTCAGCAGATGTGTTCTGCAGAGATGTGTTTAGGCAGAGGTGCAGGCATCACTTCATATAGGTTTTGTTGCCATAGTCAAAGATATAAAAGAAAATCCTCCTCCCACATGTTAAGCTCTGTTTGTGGTCTCTGGTTTGCACTGAAGAGTACTGGACTTTGAGGCAAAGTGCTTTGAGAACCTGAACCCAGAAGTGCCTCCAAGGTGTGTAAGTTGACTTGAGTTTACTTGTTGACTTGTGAGGTGACTTGAGTTGTGTAAGTTGACTGGCACTTCTCAGACCACACGTGAAGTATTGTGTTCAGTTTTGGTCCCTGCTCTACAAAAAGGATGGGACAGGCTGGAGAGGGTCCAGAGAAGGGCCACAATGATGATCATAGGACTGGGGGGGACCTGCCATATGAGGAGAGGCCGAGAAACCTGGGTTTCTTCAGCTTTGAGACGAGAAGACTTAGGGGAGATTTTATTACCATGTTCCAGTACTCTAAGGGTGGCTACAAAAAAGACAGAGACTCCCTGTTCACAAGAAGTCCCATGGAAAAGACAAGGGGAGATAGGCACAAGTTGCTGCTGGGGAGATTCTGATTGGACCCAAGAGGTAACTTTTTCATCATGAGGACAATCAAGCATTGGAATAGGCTCCCGAGGGAAGTGGTGGATTCCCCCTCATTGGACTATTTTAAGTCTCAGGTTGACAGGGTGCTGAGCCACCTCATATAAACTAGACCAGTTCTGAGAAAGGTTTGATCAGATCATCCTTGAGGTCCCTTCCAACCTGGCGTTTTGGGATTCTATGATATTAAGCAACACAGAGTTGTGAAGTAGCTTGTAGGCAGGAAGCAGCCGGCTTTTATGCATGATGCTAAATCTTAAGGCCTCATTGTCTGCTCAATAGAACGTTTCTGGTCAATAGAATGTTAATCAATATACTGATTTGACATAATTGAGGCAGTGTTGCAGTCAGACCTACTAACTCCTTGTTACTGGTGTCTTTCTAAATAGGTGTTGTGCTTAGCCTCCGAAGAATAAAGGGCAATAGTTACTGTGAAGGAAGGTGGTTCAAAGTGATAAAATTACATTGTTCTGAGGGTTTAAGTCACAGCAATGCTTCCAACCAAGAAATTCATTTGTTTGTCACTGGCAGAGTCTTTGCTCCCTGTAGATGTATGTACAGAATTGTTTCCTCAGGGGACAATTAAAATGTACAGTGCTGAGAATAAGGGAGAAGAGTGTGGACAGAGTATAATAATAACAAATAACAGATTGTGTCCAAAATGTTCCTTTCCTCTCTTGCTTCTCTTCAGCTCTCCTTCCTGGCTTGTCTCTTTATTTGTGTTTGGTTTGCATCAGCAGGATGCAGTCTCTTAATGAATATATTTCCCCAAAAAACTTCACTAGAAACAACCCACGTTTGATCAAACAGAGCATATTTTCATGGGGACTAAAATCCAACCGAGTGATGAAACTTAGGTTCGAAGTGTATGTATGTGTATATATGTATAGAACAAAACCCAAATAAATTTAAAAAACAGCCTCCCTCCAACAAACCCAACCCTCAGGAATGAGAGTTTCTGCTGATACTCTATTTTTACCCCCTCTCTCTCTTCCTTTAGTCTTGGTTGCATCTACATGCAAAGTAAACAGCCACACTGCTTCAGTAAATGCTGGATCAGGCTCCTGCTGATCCTGCATAACCATCGAGAATATCTGCTTCTAAATGTTTGCAGGGTTGTTCTAGCTTTCTAGCAAGGAAATCTCATTAAATCCTACTCAGTTAACAGAGAGAGACTGGAGGATCTGACCCAACTATGTCTTGTATCTCCAGATGAGCCCCTGCCTCTGAGAGCCTGGAAACACCAGGGTAACAATATGGCATCTCCAGATTGCTTTGGGACCCATGAGCACCACTGCACCCTCTACATCCTGCTCGTGTATTATGGGCCTTTGACTGACTTAAAAGACAGGTATGGAAGATTCTTTTAATTGAAGTGCTTAAATAACATCATCTTCCCCTTCATATGCATACATAACTTAGAGACTATCTAAACCCATGGTTATTAAGAATAGAACATGGGAGAAAATACCTTTGGAAACCTGAGAAGCATAGAATCATCATAGAATAACACGGACCTTCAAGATCATCTAGCTCCAAACCCCCTGCAAACTTCCACAGAACCAGGTTGCTCCAAGCCCCATTCGACCTGGTCTTGCACATCACAGGATGCTGGTGCCTACAGCTGGGAACTGTCAGGCCTTGGTGGAGGGGTTCCATCTCCCTCTTTGCCACTGAAACTCCTCAAGACCCCCTTTCTGTTGTCTCTTCAAATCCTGGTTTTGAGCCAGTCACTGCAGCAAGTCCTTGGGTGAACAGTTATTAGGGGGGAAAAAAGGAATGTCTCTAACTTGAGCTACAAGATTTTTCACCCTTGTGTATTCTGTTTACTTGTCTCACTTAAAAGCTGCATAATTTCCCTTCCTGAGCTTTCTGTGGTCCCAAAGAGCACATTCTGTAAATCTTCATCTACCATCTCAGCCAAATTAATTCCCAGGGTTTGTCACACACACACACATTCAGGTTGTCCCTGAAGTGATGTGGTGGCTGTAGGGACTGTTAATTTGTTATATTTTTTGGTGTTTGAATTTATAGGTAGTGATGCTGCATTTTGTATTGGGTTATCTTCTGGGTTATTATTGCTGAAATACGTCAGTGGCTCCATAAAATAAAGCTGATTGAGGCCAGTAAAGTATACTTGGCTTGCTAGTGACTGTCTTTTAATGGGAATATTCAACATGCAGATGGGCTTGGAGAGAGGTTACCTAAGTTCAAGTGAGAATTTTAATGTAGATTCATAGATTTTTTTAAGGCCAGATGGCACCACTATGATCATCTTGTCTGATCTCCCACACAACACAGCCCATAGAATTGCACCCATTAATTCCCACGTCAAGCACAATGTGGCAGAAACATGTTTCCTGCAGATGTTTTACTTCTCCATTGGGCCAAAATTTGAACTGACCTCACATAAGCACTGAAATCAGTGCTGTTAATACCCCAAATTACTGTAATATTAAAGAGGAATGTCTTCAAGGTCTCCACTGGAAACTTTCTGGCTTGGTTGCAATCTTTTGTAAGATAGATGGAGCTGTATAGTGGTTTTTTAGTAGTATTTAGTAAAAACTCTAGAGGGAGGATCTGACAACCTTGCTCTGTGATGTATTGGCATGTCAGAACAGCATATGGTGAAAGGAGGAAAAAGACAAGAGAGAAATCCAAACCAGAGCTTTTCAGAAACATCCTGAAAACTGTGTTGATGACTAAACACGGGTTTCTTGTTACTAAAAGTACAGCAACAACAAATTCTTGGTCTCCTTCTTGCAGGAAATCATCTTTGGCTTGTTCACTTGAGGAGGTTTTAACAGAAATCGTTAATTTTTCCAGCAGGATTTCTCACTTTCCTGGAAAAGTGAGGAATCTGTGAAATCCTTCCAAGAAGCAAACCCATTTTTGATGAGCCATGGCCAACCCCCAGCCCTGCTGTGTCACTCAGCCAGTACAAATGTTTTGCCAAGTACTGGGAGCCCAGCTCCCTTGGTCTTTGTTCACCCGAACCAGCAGTTGTTCTTTTTGAATAGTTTTATTTGGTCTGACAGGAGCAAGGCACAGGAATAAACTATTATGCAACATGAATAATGATTGTGGAATTAGATGATATGTGTGGAGCTATTTTTTAAGTAGGAATAATTAAAAAAAAAGACAAATCAAGTATTGTTGCTAAGTGTGATAAGTGATAGTTGCTGTTTGTTGATAAGTGACAGGACAAGGGGTGATGGTTTTAAACAGAAAGAGGGGAGATTTAGATCAGACATCAGGAAGAAATTCTTCCCCATGAAGGCAGGAAGGCACTGGAACAGGTTGCCCAGAGAAGCTGTGGCTGCCCCATCCCTGGAGGTGTTCAAGGGCAGGTTGCATGAGGCTTGTGCAGCCTGGTCTGGTGGGAGGTGTCCCTGCTCATGCAGGGGGGTTGGAACTACATGATCCTTAACCTGATGATCTCTTCCAACTTTCACCATTCTACGATTCTGTAATTTTTCAGCATGAGCTGAGTTAACACTGGATCTGGCTCAGGCTTGGGAATTGCAGCCTTTCAAGTGTCCCTGCTCTGGATCGGGGTGTTTTGGTGCTTCTCCAGGGAGTAGGGAAATGAGCAACTGTGGGGTGGAAAATGCTGAGGGACAGCAATTGGGCAAGGAGAAGAGGACATGTATTAGGAGGATGGATGATACAGATGTTACAAGACCTTTTGGAGGCTCAGCCTTCAACATCTTTCCTCATTTCTCATCTCTGCCATGAGATTTTGAGGCTGTATGGTGACAGATGGTGTGGAAGGTGGTAGTGTAAGCCGGCCTGATGTGCTACAGCCTCTTCCAGCTTCAGCTTAGGAAGGGTATGAAACTAATCCTGGTCTAGTCATGCATCCTGTCTGAGTGTTCTTCACAGATACACAACAGTTAATTGTGGGCTGTCTTCATTTTTGCATGGCTTTCAGAGAACAAGTGCTTCAAACAAACAATAAATAAAACCTCACAAAACAAAAACAGCCCTCAAACATTTTAAATATGGAAGACTTAGTCTGGGACAGTCTTGGGGGGGATTTGCCTGTCAGGGGAGCTCTCCAGAGACAAACAACAAGACTTGTATGACTGTGACCAGAAATACCTCAGGATTTCTCACTTGCTTCTCGGTCGAAATCATTTTAATTTGCAACCTACTGAATAATCTGCACAGCCCTAAGTGATCTGTGAGCAGAAAGTACGTGTCATAGGACGAAGGAAGAAAATCTTTTGGTGTTGATCTGCAGTGTTTACAGCTCCTGACAGGAAGCCTTGTAGAAATGAGGGTTTCAAAATGGCTCAGCCCACCCACGCTGTAATTTGTCTGTCATTTCTCTGAAAGTTCATTGGCATTGTCAGGTCATGTTTCACTCAGTAGGGAAATACAGATTTCATCCTTGGTGATTTCATGAAGCATTTTGATAGCCTTAAGGTTTCCTGCTGAAACTGCAACCTTCAGTCTCCTCCCCTCTCCTCTTGGATTACTGTTCTTCTTCAGAACGGCTCCAGTAAGCCTTGTGTATCTGGAGAGCATTTAGTTTCCTGTGCTCAGCCGTTTAGTTAAACACGTTTACAGTCTTCATTAACAAAAAAGAAAAGCTGACAGATTAAAAGGAATTTCATTGATTCAGGAGGTGTGCTCCAAGCTAAGAAAAAATGCTTGGTGCTGATCCCCCAAAATTCCAGCTTGAGTTACGCAAAGCACTGCCTGTGTGGTCTTTGAATGAGTACCTATTCCATCAGGGTCACAACAGGAGTGTTTCTATCAGAACTTTCATTGTTAATTATTTTTCATTCTTCTACTATTTTTGCTTTTAAAAAAATCTGATTTCAGGTGCACACGGGCTGATTTTACCTGGTAATATCAAAAGGCAATTTTTATAAACAAAAGTCTGTCCTATTAAGAAAACATGCGTTTCTTCATGGTTCAGGTGAGCACAATTGCTTTAAAATGTTGCTTTTAAGAAGCCCATCTCCTGCTGCAGTCTGTCATGTGCCCATGAAGCACTGCAGAATTGGTTTCACTTTCTCTGCCTGCCAAAAAGGTGGAAGAGTTGTGTTTTGTTGGTCACAACTTGAGGCCAACTTTTGATCATCAGAAGCAGCAAGAGGGTTTGAAGGTCTGGAAGTCATAAAGGATGCAGGAGACAGGAAAACCCTCAAGGGTATAAAAGGGTGTCCCTCTAAGAAGGTGACACGGGCAGCAGCCCAGCTGAAGTGCCTCTACACCAAAGCACACAGCATGGGCAGCAAACAGGAGCTGGAAGCTACAGTGCTACAGGAAAACTAGGGTATAGTGGCAGTTACAGAAACTTGGTGGGATGAATCCTGTGACTGGAGTGTCGCTATCAAAGGCTATAAGCTGTTCAGAAGGGACAGGACAGGAAGGAGGGGTGGAGGTGTTGCTCCATGTGAAGCCAGTGTAGGGCAGAACCAGATGCCATAGGTAGAATTTTGTGATGGTTCATTCCCCCCCGGACTTCTCCAACACCTCTGCAAAGCATTGCAAGGCTTCTCTGCGAGGACGTTTGTTTTGAGAATCAATGTGGTTAAATCTGTGTGTTAAGATCTGGCTATAACACTCTGCTGAAGGTCATGGCTTAGTGGTGGACTTGGCAATGTGAGGTTGACAGCTGGACTTGATGATCTGAAAGGTCTTTTCCAACCCAAACATTTCTCTGAAAATATCAATAGAGCAGAATTTCTGCTTTCATGTGATGTGTGCCAGTGTGCTGCAGCTCAGTCTCTGCTGAAGGACTAAAGTCCCCTGCTCAGTAGGAAATCATTGTGGAGAACTTGCAAACAAATAGAGAAGAGCCTTCTCATCTCCACTTCATCATTCTACTTTACCTACCAGTCCCTTCCAGGATTCTAGACTGGAAAGACAGAATCCATCCAAGCAACTTGTAATGATCATTCTGTAGCTTTGTTGCTAATTCCCCACATAATTAGCATTTCTTCTTACAGATGGAGTAACTCCCTGCAATCCATAGAGAAGTATTCAATTTTCAGTAGGCACCTGGGTTCTAGTGATGAGTTGTTTAAACTTTAATCACATTTCAGAAGCATATTTCCCTCCTAATCCACAAAATAACATTTTTATGTTAAATACAAATAGAGGAAAGCCTGTTGACTGAGAAAAACATAAATACATGCAGAGTAATTCATACCCAAGACTTAATTTTTTCCTCTATTAAAATACTATAGTTTTCTGAACCAAAATCTTAAGCTTCATGTTACTGTGAATTTTTACTGTTTATGCATTATATATTATTTATATGTTGCTATGAATTACTATTATTAATACTTCATGTTCTATTCATGAAAACAAATGCTAGCTTCATTTCACAACTATTAAACATATTACATATTGCAAAGCCTAATCTCTCAGTTGTTATTCCAAGCTCATATTATTGAGCTTTCATATATTCCAGGAAAGATATATAACTTAATTTAATGTAGGTCTCTGCCAGGGGAATGCATAGGCTTAGCTCCACAGCCAGGGTTATCCTGGTGATCTCATTTTCCCACATATGAAACCTAAGCATACAACTGTACACATGCAGAAATGGAGCCTGACAGTCTTCTTCTGAAGATGCATCAACGTGAGTAGAAACATCTTGTTAAACTACAGCTCACTGAGATGCTCCACTCAAAAACGTGGCCATGCAGGTTGGGGGCTGCAGTCTAAAAGGGCAAATCAAGAGTTCAGATTTCAAGGAGGAATAGCATGTCTGTTGTGCAAATGAGTTCCATAGCTTTAGCAAGTTGTGCATTTTGGTTTTTCCAATTTACAGATGCTTTTTTTTCCCCTATATCTATTTATTGAGTATTATCTTTCTACTCTGCTTGTCACAGTAATGCCTGAAGTTTTGTGCTACACAGGCTTTGGCAGCATTATTGACTTAAAAAGCTCCTCTCTCCTTTGCATTACATTGTGTTGAACTCCCAAGCTAGGCTCATGATTACACTATATAGATCTGATTCAATTTATTTCAAGAATAAGATACTGGCTGGAAGAAAGTATATCCTGTTATTGTCTCTTTAGGAATTATCTAAATGCGTTAAAACTTCAAGCCTAACTATTTTTAACAGTTAGGCTGATGGAGCTTGATGCTTCTATGAAGGATTCACATGAGAAATATGTCCAGAATAAAAACTAACTGGACTTGATAAGCCAGGAGGTCAAATTTTGCTGATAATTTTTCTTAATTATGTTTTGGGGCCTTATTCCTCTGGGCTACTTGGTTATATTGATAGTAAAAATAATCCCCTTGTCATTGCTTTGATATATCCAACAGCCAAGTAAGTCTCTTCCATCTATTTCTACTCATCTCTAAGGGTCCTGCAGGCAAGCTGCCTGCCAAGGTATAATTAATTTATACTTTGTACTCCAAGGAGAAACAGCCAAATGTTCATCAGCTTGTACATTCTAGCACTTTGGTGCCTTACTGGCTGGGATCTTATTAGTGTTTATTTGAATCCCCATAATAAACCGAGCTGCATCCTTTGCCCTTCATTTCTTTCTTGAATGTAATAAATCAAATTCAGGCAGTAATCATATTACAAGTACTTATTATTATGGTAATTCACACTAGTAAAGGGCCTGACTTTGCTGCTCCCTCTGTAGTTAGTTGGAAAGGGAGGTGGGTACCAACTGCAACAGAAAAATGCAGAACACACTGCTCAAGAATTGGTTGTGATTTAAAATGCAAATCTCAAATTTGAGTTCCAGCTACTGTACTTGGAAGGGCTCGGTGACAGAATTTCTGCACAGGGCAACAGAAGCTGCATGATTCTTAGTCCAGCTCATGAATACCCTTGTTGGCTTGGGAGCTTGAACTTCAGCTCCTCAGCTGAGAGCTTCAGCCTTTCTGGTCAGTGGCAGGAGCTTCTGTTCTAGTTGACAGGAATGAATCTGCATTATTTCTTCACAATTTCAGATAAGTTTTTAAGTAATTATAATTTTACTGGAACTGAAAGGACATCTTTTTATTTTTTCCAAAACAGTGAACAGTGGTGCAGTTTTCATTTGGAGACTTTTATTCATTTTATTCCTTTCTAATTTAGTACTCTCTCTTCTTACCCCATTCTATACTGAGCTGCCAAAAACTAGGTTGTAGTATCTAGGAGGTGTGCAGAGAGAGAGAAGAAGAAAAAAATGTCACATTTCTATTTTCTTTTATCCTTAACTCACCAAGAGAACTCAGTCAGACCCAAGGCTGCTATAGGGGGAAAATACAACTATAGAAGAGCAACTGACAAGAAAGAAAATAGTAAGTAGCTATTAAATGTGAAGTTCTGTTGGATTAGCATATACATAAAGCAGTAATGATTCTGGAATGACAAACAGCAACCTTTGCATTCCATCAGAAATGTTAAGTAGCTGAGTGCTGGCAAAGGCTGGGTGGTGGTATAGAGCAGAAATATGGGATATAGAGCAGAAATATGGGATATAGAGCAGAAATATGGGATGTTTCTGCAAACCCTTGTTGTCAGGACATGGCAGCTTGGCAGCCACTGTGCATAGGGAATCCAAGATGCCACCTGAATATCCAGCTCCTTTTGTGTCTGTCTCCTCCTTCAGCTCCTTCCTCTGGAAATCTGTACACCTTGCCAATGGGAGTGTGGTGATAGATCACCCTGTACCCCATGTGCACAGACAAATATATAGGCAATTTTTTTTTAATCTAGCTAAAATCATACAGTTCCTCTGAGGCAGGTAATGATCAGCACAGGTCCTCTTCTGTAAGAACTGCCTGAGAGTGCTCTTTTCTTATGATTTCTGACCTTGTTGCCCTTTCCAGTGATGTTTGTCCCTAAACTTTTTAAAAATTCCTCTTAAAGAGGACATCTGCTGAAGTCATCAGCATAAACCTGATATTTACTTTTCACAATTATGTACTTTCTAAGCACCGGGGAAACATTTTTCTTGCTGTTCTTTGTATTTAATAATGCTTGTCATGTTTTGCTGAACATTTTATTGCCTATATTTTTAGAACTTAGTTTAATACAACATCAAGTTAGGAATTACATGTATATTAAATCCCCAAGTCATGGTTCTTTTTTTTTTTTGCCCTTCCTCACATGCATTTAGTAAAAGAAATGTTTCCAAAATTCCCATCTGTTCTGCATGTAAATTCATCTAATTATACACTGATTGACAAGGCTATAAAAGGACATTTTGGTGAGATGATAGGTTTAGAGGCCTGCTGCACTAAAAATTAACATGCGTGGGCATTCTGCAATTTTCCCATGGAAACTATATGTAGGAGTTAGGGAGATACAAACACATACAACAAACTGTGCTCCATCACTCATACAGCATTGTAAGGGGTTTGGGGTTCTTTGCCTGCATTCACCCATGCCAGAGCAAAAGTGGGGCATTGGGAGGCATCAGAAATCCAGCAACAATGACACAGCTTCAGGAAGAGCAGGAATCAGTTTTGCCCACCCCTTGGCTGAATCAGCAGGTTATAATTCTTCAGGACTCTGCTGCTCCTTTGAATGGGAGCTGGAGAGGGTCCAGAGGGTTCTGGATGGGTGCACGGGCATGTATGAGGTGGTCAAACAGATGAGCTGAATTTCTAACCTCGTTGAAACCCTGAAGCCCAGCTGGGAGTTTTAAAACAGCAGGAAGAGATTTGCCTTTTGAGAGAACACGGTGAACCTGGAGTTTTCAACCAAAAAATGTCAGGTGCTTTGTTTTCCTGAAAAATATGCAGAAAGTGATGGTGGTGGTGAGATAAAGAGCACAGCAGGAGAATACTGTAGTACCTGCAGAAATGCTGGCCTTTATTCCTACATTTATTCCCTGTTGTTAATGATCATACCTTATCCAAAAGGGTGATGGATTCAGCAGTTGAGCACCTTGGATGCACCACAGCACAGCACCCTGTGACAGCTGCACTTTTTGGGCATTAGCAAGCGCCCTGGAAATGGACTTTAAAGTTAAATGTTAGGGTTTTGTCTAAATATAGCCCTGGTGCAAGCTGAGCCACTCCATTACTTGATAACAATGATTTTAAAAGTAATGCATATTCTGTTTCTTTGTCTGTTCTTTGAGGGGGGCTTGTTCAGGTTCCCAGTGACTTGCAGGGAGTTTGGGGACTTTCTAAGTTGTTTGGGTTTTGGGGTTGGTTTTTGTTTATTGTGTTTTGTTGTGGTCTTTTTTCAGCTTTTATGTTTAAAAGGGAAATTGCTCCTTGGATGCTTAGCCACAGCCCCACACCAATGCTATCCTGACTGTCACTCCCCTTTCCTTTGGTGAAGCCTGTGGATTGCACAGGATGCAGTTCAGGAGCATCACGTAACCCTTGCAGAGCAGCCCTCACAGGAAAGGCTGCCTCCTAAAAACTATGGTTTGAGGAAATGACGCTCCTTTTCATGAATTGGGTGGTTTATCCCTCAGCAGGCGACAACTGAGAACTCCGCTCCAGATGGAGAATGTCAAGCTCTTCAAATTGTAATTAATCTAAACCAAACTTCTAGCTAATTGAATGAGTCGTAGTTCACAAAACAATGTCAAGAAGGACCAAAACATCGGCCAAGATCTGTGGGGAACCTTAAATCAGAGAACACTAATACCATTAGCACCTTGATAGCACTTCTACAGGGAAGAGCAGCAGTAACAGGTTCTTCAATCCAGAGCAGCCAGTAGCTTCTCTGATCTTGTGCTTAACATGGCAGCACATAGTGCTTGCTGTCTGCAAACGTGTTTGCAACTGCACATGATTTGGCAACAGGCTGAAGAGTCCAAAGGACCCTGATGCAATGAGAAAGTGGGGGAAATAATGAAATATTCACAAATAGTGAAGCTAATAGGAAGATTAATATTGCTTTTAGAAACAGCCAGTGAAAAATTTGGAAATTAGAGATTGCTATGGGCTGCTGGAAAGAGCAACCCACACATTTGTAAAAAAACCCTGCTGCCTAAAGAAGTTATTGTCCAGTTTCTGTATAGGAACATAATTCCTTCATGGAATCATGGAATGATTTGAGTTGGAAGGCACCTTAAAGATCACCTAGTCCTAACCTTCTGCCATGGGAGGGACACCCCTACTTTTCTTTTAGTATGTACAGTTTAGTTGTTGTAGTTCAGGTAGCACAAAAAATAAGCTTTAACCAAGGAGGACGTCCTGAGCACTTCTCCATAATGGAAACAACAACCTTTTTAGTCCTGCTTAAAGCTGTAGCTCAGAAAATAAATTATGCAAGAAGAAATGATTGGCACAAAGAATAGCTGTCTCTTTGGCAACTGTCACTTCAATTTGTTGATAGCAATTCACATCAGTTTGGTGATAGTGATTCACAATAATGTCCCCCTTCACAACTGAATGCATCTGTAAAATGATTCCATGACAAATAAAGTGCAATGATTACTTTTTTGCAGTAAGCTTGTTAGAATAGTGAACCATCCTACCATCAAGAAAGCACCCAAAGTATAGGGCACAGCCAAACCACACATTAGAGGGAAAGCAGAGAATATGTAACAAAACAGTCAAAGGCAGTGCTAGACACTGGGGACTGAGAAATGAGAGAGATGGAGGTAAAAGGGTTGTTTGGGTTTTTTTTACAGGTTCTTTCCCACTAAATAGCACAAGGATCTCAATGAAACAGTAGGAATATGTTTCAATATAATGCAACTTTTCTGTGAATGAGGCTTTCACTTGAATTTGCCTTTCTTACAACCAGGGGTACAGAAAACATTTGGGTTTTTTTCTTGTTCCTTTTAATTTACATCAGAACCCCTAGGAAAGACTGTTCAGTCACCAGGAGGCTAAATTTATTTAAATCAATATCTAATTAGGTTTTTTAATGTATTACCTTTCACTTCAGAAATTTAAGAAATCTAAGCAATTAAGTTTGTGCACTGATACCCTGCTGTTCTCTTTTTGTTTCTGCTTGACTAACTTTTGCATGTAGTTGATCATTGCTAGACCCCAGTATCACATTGATTTCTTTAGCTGGTTGTTCTACTTGTGTATTTTTAAGGCATAAAATAATTGTATTTTGAGGTGGAAGAATCTTTCATGTTAACTTTCATTCTTTTTCCCAGAAAGTAGAACATTAAAGGGTATGAAGCACGATATTATTAGGCTGCAAGGCAAGGCAAAGGTGTGTTTTCTTCTTATTTGTACCTTTGATTAAAAGAAAAAATATGCTTCCATGAAAAGAAATATTTGTAAATTATAGAAATCTCTTTTCATGGGCAAAGCAGAACATTTTTACTTTGGTGGGGCCAGGTAAACCCACCAGATGGTACATTTGGTGCAAAACACCTAATGCAAGCTCTCTGTTTAATTTTAAAATTATTTAATAAGTTAAAGTCTTCCATGTTTTGGTTTGGTTTTTTTTTTTACAAAAAGAATTGAGATAGTAAATATGAGAAAAATTAGCATTCCCTTCCCCTACCAGCATCAGGTAAATTACTGAATTTGTTAGTGGACAGCAACAGCATCCCCCTCTCCACCCCAGTGCAACTGCAAGTGAGGGAAATTCTCAATGTTACACACACAAAAAAATCACAGCCAGGACAGTAAAAAATACATTTCTTCTCTGTTCCTTCCAAAGTACCTGAAATGCTTCCCAATCACAGCAATACTCTCATTTATCCAGGAGAAAAGGGGATTCTTTGTATGGTAATATGTGTGAATTATAATAACTCTTCTAGGAAAAATGAAAGTTAGATTTTTAAAGGTATGAAAAAGCTGAGCAACCATTTGGGGAGGAACAGAAGAGTTGATAGATGCCTGCTAGTCTCATTTTCTTTATGCAAATGGTTTATTTATATATGTGTGCAAATCCTTTACATTGAAAATACCCTGCAAGCAATGTAATTTACTGTAAATAAAAGTAGCCCTATAGTTACCAAAGAAACTTATTCTGATGAAACAGGTTTCGATTGCATGAGGCTCATGTTTTAGAGTTTTGAGGCTGTTTAAAGAGTTTTCAGCTTTTGACATTAAGCACTGAAGAAAGAAAGGAGACTTGCTGAACAAAATGGTTCACCAAAACATCCCAAGCATCTTATCATAAAACCAATCATCACTGTAGCAAAAATAATTCATCTCTTAGTATTGCCTTTAGCAATCTTTCTGTTATGTTGGGAAGAGTGGAATAAATAGTTGTTAACTATTCTAATCCTACTGAAACAGCCTGGAGAACCAAAACATTTAGCAGAAATAGCTGGAAGATGACTCAGTGAGTGAAATGGAGTCTTGGGTAGAGCTGATATCAGTCTAATTTTGTCTTAGATCTGATTTACCCACTTGAGTATCTTAAGTAGCCTGGAAATGTCCAAGTTAAAGTAAATTAATACTAAAATATCTTCCTGGAACAGAGAGAAATTGTTTGATGTGTAGATGTGGTGCTGAGGGACATGGGTTAGTGGTGGCCTTGGCAGTGCTGAGTTAACAGTTAAAGGTCTTTTCCAACCCAAATAATTCCAGGATTCTATGGTCTTCCCTGGGCTTGCTTGCTTTATTTTGCTTAGAGCCCAAGCATTGTGAACAACAGGGTGAAACTCTGGGCTTGGGGAAATCAAAGGCTCATGACTTCCACCTTGGATAATCTAGTGGTGACCTCAGTACTCTAGTCTTGGCTTAGTCCCAAAATACCAGCATGAATGTGAAATGATCATATTTAACTGATAATTATCTTATGGTAAACCTGTCTCAGTAACCTACAAGTTCTGTTCTTCTGCACTCTGGATGTACAGAGCAAGGTCCACTTGTGGAGGACAAATATGATTAGATTTAATTGATAGGAGAAGTGGGTAGCTGGGCTATTACCTGACAGAGTTTGTATTAGAGTAAGAAGCCCAGGAGGTATTTCTAGTTGTTCCAGTGCTGTCAACCTGAAATTGTACTTTCTAGTACCTGGAAATTCCACTTACACAGAAAGATGTCAATTGTAAAAAACAGTGTGTTAAGTCATTTTATTTGTGTTCACCTCATTTAGACATAGAATATAAAAACCCCCACAAACACCCAAAAAATACTTGCTCAGTGGTTCCAGATACTAATTTGTCATTCATGTCTGTAGGAAAATTACTAGATTTTTCTGGGGGTTTGGGGTTTTTATTCCCCCAAAGACTCGGGAACAGTTTTTTGTGCTGTCTTTAAAAAAAAAAGTTGATCAGAGGTGACATTTCAAAGATACGACCAAACAAGTGAGGTTTTTGTGCCTGTTTCCCTACATTTCTAAGCAGACTAGGCTTATTCTTAGAAACAACAGCCCAATAATTGTGAGTGCATATGACATTAATTAGGCAATGCTATGGGAAGCTTTGATTTTGCAATCTTTTCTGCATATGAATAGCCCTAAGTTCAATGTAGTCTAATGATCAGGACCCACTTGAAGCACTTGATTCTGCAAGATGCTGTTTTGCTCCACAGCTTTCAGCTCCCTTTGACTTGGGAGTGGATGGAACATTGTGAACTGCAAGTAGGAGTGCAGCTAAAAATGGAAAGAGAAGTAAATTTAGGATATTGGGTAGTGGTAGGACTAGGGGGAATGGATCAAAACTAGAGGTGAACAGATTCAGATTAGATATTAGGAAGAAGTTCTTCACCATGAGAGTGGTGAGACACTGGACCAGGTTGCACAGAGAGGCGGTGGAAGCCCCATCCCTGGAAGTTTTCTAGGCCAGGATGGATGGGGCTCTGAGCAACTTGGTCCAGTGGGAAGTGTCCCTGCCCATGTAGGGAGGTTGGAACTAAATGATCTTGAAGGTCTCTTTCAACTCGAACAATTTTATAATTCTGTAAATAAATAAAACATACAGGAGTACTTGGACTCTGGCACCTGCCATCACAACTCCAGTCACACAGCAGCCACATTTAAGGTGAAGAACTGGAGGGAAAATGTTGGGATTTCCAGTGAGGTCAGATAGAAACCCAGATTTCCCAGACACTGGTGCCACAGGTTTTGCATGCTCCGTGCTCAGCTCTCCTGGGTGTTTGGTGCAGAGCACGACCCTCACACCTGAGTCCACCCCTGCACCCTCTGCTTACCTCCCTATTTCCATCATGCTTTCAAGTATGGTGAGAATCAGGCCCTCAGGGTGAGGAGGGGTGGGATGACCTTCAGGAGCAGTGGGAGCACACGCAGGTACTTGTTTGGTGCTGACAGGAAAAAAAAAATAAACAAGAGAAAAGCCTATTCCTGATCAGTTCCACACACCAGAATTTCTTTGGCTGTTTTTTTTTTTTTCTCTTTTCTGCCTAGACAAGGAAGTTTGGGAGTGGGGTGTAATGGCAGTTTGCAATAGAAGCTTATTCTAGGAAAGATTTTTAATAAGAGCATGCTGCAGGGAGCCAATCAAATGTAAGAAAGTTGCTTTTTTAAGTCTAATCTGCTTCAAGAGAAATGGCAGCTTCATCTCTAACACTAATGAATGAATCTGTTCCATCCTGGCTCTATTTTCTGCCACAGCCTACGCCAAGACAAATAAAAGCTGCAGGTAAATACAGAATTTAGGACATAATACTGCCACTAGATGTGTGTTTTAAGAAACACTGCATTTATCTTCTGTCCTGTATTGGACTAGAAGAACAAGATTGATCAAATCCAGGCTCTCAGTCAGGTTAATTTGTCCCAGGTTGCCTCAGCATGGTTAAAGAAACTTAGAGGAATAGAAAGCACAAATATTTCCTAGTGATGGAGCTTCTGGAAATTCCTGGGGGAGAAACAAACTTCTCTCTGAGCTGTGAGGACACCAGCTGAAGAGTCTCAGGTTATCAGAGTGGTTTCAGTTCTGAGTTTATTTATTGTTGGGGTTTTTTTTAATAAGGAAGGTGATTAAGCATCCCATTTTATTTGGAAAAATCCATTCTTTCCAAATTGGTCTCCTTCCTGAATATGCTTTCCCAAAAAACACTTCTCAAGTGCGTCTTCTCATCTCAATTTGGAGGTGAAAATAAATATTACAGTTTGGGACTTGTCCTATAGGCTGGAAAAATCTATTTTTGCACCAGCTTTGTGCACAACATTTGCCAAACAAGAGCGGGCAGTGCAGAGACCTCATTCCCTACCTGGAGGATAAAGCCCAGCTGCTGTTTCACGGTTCAGAGCCATGAAGAATATCATAATTAAAAGACACTGACAGGGGCATCTCAGGTGGCACAATAAACTGCCCTGTAACTTAGCTCTATATTTAGCAAACAGATTTTTATGAAGAGAGTGGTTGAAATTAATGATAATTTAGGCAGCGGTTTTGACTTTGTAGTATTTTATGTCTAGTTTGAACAGCTTTAAAAGGCTGATGCAAGGCAGCCAAGAATTTCTGTCTTCTGCTTGTTCCATGGTGCTTGGTTTTATGTTGTACCTTTTCCTCTAAACCCAAGTTGCAGAGGAGGCTGAGCAGTAAAATAAAAGCCTGACATGCTCTACTAAATCTTATTCCCCAAACCAGAATAATTTGAATGTCTTAAAAGTTTTATCCATTGGGTCCTCATGGGAGGAAAACGTTGTCTTCATAACAGATTTGTTTTCACTGAATTTCAATCAGGTTTGATCTAATAACTGTCAGCTGACCTGATTAAAGCCTACCTCTCTTCTAGTTGATTTAAATCAACTTGGCTGCTACACAGGAAACTAAAATATGTGCTATTTTAGACAGCCATCTGGTACAGTAATTTCATTTATTTTGGAGAACTTTGCTTTAATTCAATTACCAGGACCATGTAAAGAACAGTTGGGGAGGGGACTAGTTTTTATAAACATGCTTTGTAGAGATTGAAACAACTGCCTTTACCTTGGCTTTCAGGTTGGGAGAATGGTGGGGTTTCATATTCTTATTTTTTGGAGGGACAAATATTTGGTTTTGAGTGGAAGCTTAACAATGGCTTTAGACTTAAAAGGGACCAGATCACACAGGATTCTTTTAAAAGCAGGAAAATAAAGGCCCTGGCATGTTACTGACTTAGCAAATTGTCCCATGTATCCTCAACTTCCTGAGGAATGCCAGCAATATATGTCACGTAGCATATGAGTACAGAGGATGACAAAGCCCAGAATAAAAAGAAGATAAATGAGACAGGCACCTCCATAGGATTTTTCAACCTTCAGTCGTGCCCACAAAATGAAATGGCCTGAATTTAATCCTCAGCAGGGCATTCTTCATGAAGTGAAAATTTTCAGAAACCAAAGTGTGAAGCTGCTTCACAATCTTCAAAGCAATTTGGAGAGAAGAAAACCCATTAAAAATGGATTATCGTTCATTTTTTTTCCTATTACTCATAGGAGACAGAACTTCATAAAATGGATGAAAACCATTGATAAAAAATACAAATTAGCATATGTGTATTATTGGCACATCTTTCATAGTTTGACTCATTGCAAGTAAAGGAGTCTCTTTGTACAAAAGCTGCAGTAGATGAGGTAGCAACACTTCTTGCTGTCCCCATCTCAACAGTCACTGAGTCCCAGGGAGCCCCATCTCCACCAGCATTTGTTACACCTCTGTGACTGTCACACAAAGAAGCCAATTTGTAGATCAAATGCAAAAATGTGAAGATCTTGGTATTGAACATGGTATTGAACACCATAAAAAAGAAAATGCTGCCTTGACACGTTGGTTGGCACAGGACACAAGTTGGACCATCTTCCAGAGTTGCTGTGCTGCAGGTGAAGGAGACAAACCTGTATTTCAGGTTCTTATGTGGGGCGTGGTGTAGGCAACTGAGGAGTGAGAGGAGGGCTTGAATAATATAAAGTGAGTAAGAAAGGATTTCCCTGAACACTCTAATTACAGTTTTAGAGCAGAAAACTTAAACAGGCTTTAGAATAAGAAAGATTTAAAGACTCATATTGTGACCTTGCAAATTACTGCTGGTGTCACACACAGCACGAAGTCACGATAGAAATTATATAAATACTGTAACTTGGTTAACATTTTAGGTATCTGACTCATAAATTATCATGAAAATGGTGCATATTTCAGGATTCAATGAGGTCTTTACCCATTGCTTGGCTTAGGGTTGTAGCTCTGAAAGACAGAGCTTCAGAGATGGCTTGTGCCTGGCATTTGGGTGCTGTTTGGAGTCCTCTTGTCACATCTGTCAGCTGGTGGGCAGGAGCTGCACTCCACAGAGATGCTGGCATGAAGATCCTTCAAATGTGTATGGATCCTCTCGCCTAACAGGGAAATGAAGAGCAGTTTTTAAAAGTACAACAGCTCCTGCTCTGCTCTAGGGCTCACGATAACAATTGTGGCTATTCCTTGCAAATAACATAAAGGCCAAATTTGACCAATGTTCAGGTTGAGGGGAAAAAAACCTAGTATTGGAAAATTACTAAAATGTATTATTTTTCTCTTCTGTGTTACATGAAAAGTGAAGTTTTCTTAGTTTGAAGCAACTTTTTTCTTTGCTTTGTAATTCTGTCATTGTGTACCAATTGAGATAAAAGCCAGCACAGAATCAATTTGGAAGATAATGGAAGAAAATATTTTACCAGATGTCACATGAGTCTGTGTTTTGTTTTGTTTTTTTTTAATTATAATTTTTCAAGAAATGCATAGATTTTCATTTTTAAACCAAATTTGGAAGGAAAAACTTGCAAGGTCCCAAGTACTAGCACAAGAAATCTCGTGCTTGCCCAGCTACACTCAAACTGAAGATTCATTTCACTATAAACAGGTTACCTGGTACTAAAAGGTGAAAACTGAAATGGTCTTTAAATACTGGTCAGATTTATTTAAATCTCTGGTTATTTTATGATGTATAAGTAGAGGACTGTTGGCATGGGAGCAGCCAGAGGGGACAGGGCACCTCTGCCATCTTCCTCAACACTGAACATGCATCTCATCATGGTTCCTGCATCCCTGGGCATCCTGCACCAGGGCTGAACCTCTTTTCTTGCAGCACTGCAGTATTTTGCTCACATGTGTGGTTCTTACGTGCCTTTTCTTTTTAAAAGGGTTGTAGTACTTTTTTACAGCCGCTCTGTTATCCTGGACTTGTAGATTTAATCTCTATCCCCCTCCCTGCCACCAGGAAAAGCTGGGGAGTTCCATTAAGGCAATTTATCAGGATTGAAGCAAGAGTTAGTGCCTGCTTTGAGGTCCTATAATCAGTATGAATGGTTTTCATCACTTAAAACCATTAGATAGTTAATTAGAACATATGTAGTTAAATAGATGTAGTTGATAAAGATTTATTGTGTTAACAAAATTGAAGAGAAAAAAGGGGAAGAGTATTGGTGGGGTTTCATATGTTTGCTACCACTTTAGGAAAAAAACAAAGTAGAAATCCACCACTGCTGTACAGGCAGGGTAGGATTCATTTCTACTGATTTCTGATTAACTAGCTCATATTTTGGGGAACGGAGTTTATGAAACGCATCCGTTTTTTCATTCCTTATTTAGATTTACTCAAGATTTAAATAGACTTTTAGTGGCTGGACTTTGCCCCCTTTTCATGCCCAGTTCCCTTCACACTCTCTTATGATCAGTTGAAGCTGATGGAATTGTTGTACGGAAGTGTAGGCTCTGTAGAATAAAACTGCAATAATTATATGCTTTACTAAAAAAAGTAGGTAACCTGCATAAAACATTCAGACAACCCACAACTGCACAAAGTTCTCCAAACAATATGCTTCATCCAAAGTTCTCTTGCAGCCCTTGTGGACTGCAAGAAAAAAAAAAACAAAACCAAAAGAATAAAAAGAAAAAGAAGTGTGTCCTTTAGGTAACAATGGCCACTTTTTAAGCAGAGAAAAAAAAGAACGTGCAGGTTCAAAATGATCATTAGGATGGTAGGAGAAGGAGGAGAAGTAGAAGAAATGTACATCTTCAAACAATGTGGCAACTATTGGAATACTTACACTTCCATTTGAACTTCAGGAAGGGGTGGTCACAACGGGTGCAACCCACATGCAAATGAAAATCCCAAGACTGACTTTTGGAAAAGTTCAGGAGGTGGTAACCCATCTCTTCACCGTAAACTGGGATACATGGCTTGGATCTTTTGGGGATTCCTGCAGGTCTCAGTAGGTCTCTATGCAGGGTCTGGAGTGGTTGGATGAAATTTTCATTCCTCCAATGAGCTGCCAACCTACAGCATCTTTAAAAATCACTTTGGCCAGTCCATCCCTTTTTCGTAGAGTAACAGTGTTCACAAACACTGTGCATTGGTAGTTCAAGCAAATGATAATAAAAGGGACATTTTTCTAAAGGCTAAAATAAATTTTGCCAATGCAAAATATTCACAAGCTTCCATTAAATATTTTCTCTCTTTAATTGCAAATGTCATCTTGGAGTGCCTCTGGTTTTAGTGCAGTTACTAACATATTAGTTTTTTTCCCTCCAGGGGAAGAGAGGAATTTTCCCCTTTCAATCAAATGCCAATAAAAAGCATTTCAATAGTTTCTTTAACAAACACATTTTTCTGGCCCACCTATGAACCAAAACAGAGATTTATTCTTTGTGCTTGATTTGCAGGTTTTTTTCTTCTAGAATTGCCAGCTTGTATTTTTAAAATATAAATCAATTGAAACGACTCCCTAAAGCAAGTTTTAAATTCCAGTTTTCGGAGCAGTTTCCTGACCAATCCCCACACGTTGATCTGGAAGGGATGGACACAGAACTGACTGAGGACATTAGCAGAGATGTGCATTCAACTTATTGCTGACTGATTGATGTAATTGTAGCTCTCCAAGTCCTATTGTGATTGCAGGATTAGATACATACTTTTATTTCAGTTTAGTATTTTGGAGCAATGCCTTCTGAGGAAGAAAGAAACTAATAATTTCTTGTCACTAGCAAGCTGTAATTACATGTATTTATATTTAACCTTTCCAGATACTACTCATTAACATTTACTTGGCACAAGCACAGTTTACATTTTGATACACTGCTTTTGTGAAAAGGTTATAATGACTCTGGTAATCTTTGACTTGCTACTGCTCCCTCTCCTGAAAGTGCTGGGGCTATGTCAAAAGAGAAACATGGGAGAAAAAGGGTTGGAGTATGGATTTTAGTTCATTCTCCTAAACAATTCTGTTCTGGTAGTCTTAGTAATACTAATTCAAACCCCAACAAAACAAACAAACAAACAAAACCCCAAAACAAGCGAATGAAAAAATAACTCCCAAAGCAACCAATCAAATACCCATCAAAAAAATAACAAAATAAAACAAAATAAAATTACCAAAGCTGTTCTAGTCTTAATGCCATGACACTGGGAAGTGCTCCTGGATACAGAGAATGACGTCAGCTGTAAGGGACCTCTGCAGGACATCTGGCCAAACCTTATTCTCAGGCTTCAAAGTTAGATTTAACCTCAAAGTTGGAGCAGACTGCTCAGAGCTTTGGTTACAACAGTTCTGAACATTTTCCAAGTAAAGAGTAAACTGACTGGTGTCCACCAAGGGGCAGGAGAAGACACTGCTCTGAAGGACTTTTCCATCTTGTTCTCTGGAGGAACACCACTTTTCTTTTTGCCCACCACAGATGGGAAGGTGCAGCTGGAAACAATCTCTGTCCTATGCTGAATTCTCCACCCTTCCCATCCTTCCCAGAGACATCCATAGAAAGTAAACAGATCATACACAAATGTAGGTAGCAAAAAAAAAATAATTGTCATCACAACAATGACTTTTCTAATTATGGTCTAATTAGAATAAAATCAAGTGGGATACTTTGAAAGACACAGTTTCTAAAAAGGGATGCATTTGATTTGCTTGATTTTTCCTTCTTCCCTGCTTCCTTCCTCTGTTGTTTGAAGCTGCAAAGAAAAGAAAACTAGCTTAGGAAAAGAGAAGTGATTTAAGTGTGTTTTGCTGTCTATTTCTGGCCACTGTAAGACTGTTTTAATCTTATCAAGGTGGATTTCTTCTATGAGACTGGTTAGTAGAAATGGGTATAATTAATGGCTCACAACATAGGGTACGTTTGGAACTGTCTATAAGCATCGTGCTCTTCCCCATGGCTTCCTTGTCAGGTTTCCCTTTTTCTTCCCTCTGTTTGAAAAGGAAACAACTGTTTATTAAAATACTTGGTAACGTTCCCTTTTCTGGATTTCAGCCTTGGAGACTGATCTTTACTTCTAATGAAGAGGAGACATTTTCTTCCCTGTTTATCCTCCTTGCTGGACTGCCCCAAAGGCTAAGTGCTTTTGGGGCTCCAATCTGGTGTTACAATTTGACAGCTTCAAAGAATTTCTCCCTCACAGCAGGCAGAATATGACCTGGATACAATTCACTCAGCTTCTCCAAATAAAGACCTTCATGAAAGGGCTAAGCAAAGTAAAAGTATTTTGCCCCAAAATACATTGAACTCTCCTTGACTGGTACGTTTTTCAAACATTCTTCTGTGACCAGCAGTCTTCTCTTTGCAAATACTCTGGCTGGTATTTCTAATTGGGATAGGCTTTACTACCAGCTAATTGTCTACCTAGAGCCAGTTGTGTGAAGCAGGTGAAGTAATAGCCCATGAGACATTACAGGTGATTAGTAAAAAAAAAGTTCCTTGAAAGACTGAGGTGGCAACTGACTGAAAATAATTTCTTCACTAAAATTTCAGCAGTTCAGGAGGCCTGGATTAAGAAAATTGAAAGTGAAGGGGTTAAGCTACTTAGCACGTAAAGAAAAAAAAAAGGCATGTAAAAACTAAGCCAAATGAAAAAAAAAAAAACCCTCTAGAGTATATTGGATCAAACACACAAAAATTGGCAGTTGAGTAGCTGATAGCAAATGAGAGTGAGATGCTGACTGAATTTTCCAGCATTCCAAATAGAATTAATTGCTGGAAAATTGGAGATAGGAACATGTGTTTGGCACGTGACCTGAGATTTTTCACCCATGATCTCAGCAGCTTAGAAACATTCCTGGTAGCCAACATGTCAAATAAAACTGTAGTGATTAGGGGGGAAAATAAGAGGATCACATTAAATGAAAATTCACTTTAATTCTGGCCAGAGCACAGCTACATGATCATATATTAATGTTTCAGAGAGAAATTTGCTTAAAAGCATATAAACTTGAAGAACAGCAAGCATAGCACATGAACCTGAATATTATAGCAAAAATATATATATATCTCTTAGTGTAAATTATTAAAGCATATAGAAATTACAGACTAATGCAGCTTTTTAATCCCTACTTTGTGCCACTGTTCTCCTCTGAGCACCAGATTTTTAAGGACTAGGAAGGATTCTGTTTCCAATGAGATTTTAAAATGTCCCCAGAGCTTGCACATTCCTCAGGTGCTCAGATACTTGGTTCAGTAACAAAACAAAGCACAGCATACATGAGCTACTAATTCTTTTGAGAGTCCTTGAAATATCCTCCAAGAAAATCTAAATTACATAAAAATGACAGCCAGTCATGATTCTATCAGATCCTGCCATGGGAAATCTAACTTCAGGCTTGAAATATTTAAATAAAATGAGAAATGTCTTAGAAACATTAATCCACAAGTCCATATCCCCTCATCTGCCAACCTCCAACTTTTGGGGAAGTTTGGGTCAGGGAAGGGGAACCCTGCAACCCCTGAGTGGACATGGGTGGGAAGTGGTCAGCAAGGGTGTCAGGGCTGTAGACCCCCTGTATCCTGATGTGGTGACAATGACAAATGAACACCTGCACAGGAGAACCATCCCATGCAGAATTACTGTGCAAAAATAGGCCCACGTTGCACCAACCCTGCAGCCACAAGGCAAGATGGTGCCTCCAAACCCCCTCTAGGCTTGAAGCCTCCCCATACCATGACCTATCAGCCAGGGGCTGATCCAGATGCTTTTGGTGCATAAAAAAGATGTTTTAGCAAAGCTCAGGTAGCAAGAATTTCTACAGTGTGAAAGGAAAGAGAGAACATGAATTTGGGGTGTGCTGGGCTAACCCAGTCCTGGCGTGGCTTTAAGGGTCAGAGGGGGTGGGCCAATCCTTAGGGACACCTGGGGGCTGAGGGTGGGTGAGGGTTAGTGTTAAGAGGAGGGAGGAAGAGGAGGAAGGGTTTGGGGTTTGCTTTTGCAAAGGGCAGGAGGTGTGCTTGGTCTCAGCGTTCACCCTGATGAAGGTAAGAGTTTTTATGTTGTTTTTTTCTTGATGGTATTTGTGTTCATAAGCAAGCTGTCCTGTCTTCTGACATGGAGACCCTGCTGTAAGAGCCTCAGCATGGGCAATGTTCTTCCAGGTGCTAACAAAAAAACCCAAAAAAAGCAGCATTTCTGTTTTCAGGAGCATTTTGGTACCAGTGTCTTCAGACAATGAAGAAGTGTTTGCTAGGTACTCTGGTTAATGAAGTGTCTTTTGATAATTAATTTGTCAGATTCAATTAGTTATTTCATACTAAAAAAAAAATAATTAAAATGTTGAAAGTCTGGCTTGAAAGAAAAACTGGAAGGAGGGGTGGGGGGAGGAAGAGGGTTCAATCAAAAGTGTTAAGAGTAGTAAAAACCTGTGCATTGGTGTCAGGTGTTTCAGCCTGGACCAGCTGGGACCAGTGAATGTTTTGGGCCTGGGTTCAGAGGTGCAGGAGGTGACCTGGCTGTGACCATTTTCTGGTACCTGTGTGTGAGACCTGTTTCTTTTTGCTTAAGTTTGCTTTTGGGGTAATGCTGTCCCAGGGCTTGACCTCCCTATCTGCACAGCCTCAGCCATCAGTGGGCTTTTTTTGTATGGCAAAGGGGTTGTATTTTCATTCCTTAGTCATAAATATTTTGGAAAATCAGATGCTTTGCAGGGAAACTCCTGGTAGTGAAAGTGAGAATTAACAGGAGAGGGCTGGTCTGCTTGGGGCTGCTGTAGGGACTTGGTTCCCTGTGGCCTGAAGCCAATACAAGAGAAAGATTTTTTTTAAAAAAAATAATACCTGGGCAGTAGTCTGTGGTTTCTGGAGTTTGTCTCTTGGTAATAAGACACTGGCAATCTGTGAATTCTGGTATTTTTTAGGAAAACAAATTGCAAAATGCAGCCATGGCAATGGAGTCATGAGGGACTGGTGTTCAGAAGCTAACTAAAGCTTCTCCCCTGTGCTCCCTGCACACACTGTGCTCAGGAGTGCTAATTAGATGTTAAATAATGTGGAAGCTAATACTTCTATATTTTTATTCTGTAATTCCCCTCCAAGGCTTCCCTCTGGTGATGAGGCTATGAATAAGCCTCTGCTTGCTTGCTAGTTCCTCTGACGTTATTAATAAGGACAGTCTGTTTCTGTGGTAGTCGTGCAGAATTTCTTGTGTGTAAAGATTGTTCCAAGGAAAACAAACAAACCCATTGTATTTTCTATTAGTAACAATACATGTGCAAGTTGTGTGGAGAAGCTTCCTCAAGCTTTATGGATATATTTGCCTTGTTGCTTGAGGCTGAAAGCATTTGGGATCCCTGGATTTGCAAAACATTGTCCACCTGTGGAAACGGTCACCTTGGTTTAGGGCTGTTCCTTAGGCTCCTCCAGGACATCATTCCTAGTCTTAGGAACGCTTGTCCTGGTTGGTGCAGAATTAAATACAGAAGTTCACCTTGTTGCTGGAGACTAATCTGGAGTGTTTGAACTGTGAGAGTGGTTTGGGGGAGATGGGATGTGCTGCAATCACAGGGATGCTCCCTTTGGAATACCGCAATTTTCTGCACCTAAATGGAAAGCACTGGCTGCTGTATTTGACTTTAGGGAATTGTCAGCCATATGAGAATTAAAATGCATATCTATATGTATCTGCATCGTTTTGGTGTCCTTTAGGAGACTTTTTTTCCCCCCTTGCTTGCTCCATCTTCCAGCCCCCTTCAGCCAGGTCGTCACTAGCCATGTCGTGCCAGCCGGGCCATGTTGTGTGTGATGCACAAAACCCGAGGGTGGCCTCCAGTGCTTTCTTACGTTTCCTCGTTAAATTTCATTAAGAAAATAATTGTCATCACTTTAGTTTTCGTTTGGGTTTTTTCCCTGCGTGCATTTCTGTCTTTGCCACCCATCTTTAACAAGCAGGGTGCTTTGCCTGGAGGAGATGCTGCATGTCCTTGGTGTGCTGCTTTTATTTACAGGGGCAGTATGTGAGGAAACCGACTACATGTTTTCTTGGAGCCCTTGAATGTTTCCTTTGGAGCCTTTTACGAAGGGGGAAGCTGAAATAAGTCTGGAAACTCGGGGATCTGAGCCTGTGCTCTCACTTCTTCCATCGCTAGATGGCATGCTGCCTGTAGGAATGTTCAGCGTTGGGCTGGGGCTTGGAGATGCTGAGCCATGCCAAGCCGGGAGGGAATTTGGGGAGGCACAGAATTAACTGAGCAATGACAGGCGGTTCGCTTGAAAAAAAAACCACACACACACAAAAAACACCTGGGTGAAAGGGACAAAAGCTGAGCAGACAATTAACTCTGAGTAGATGTCTGTGGCACCAGCTGAATGGGCAGATAGCAAGGAGTGGGTTGGAGATGACAGGCATCAGACCACAGCTCGTGTTTGGGTACATGGCACAGGCAGCAGAGAATGTTTGCTCTTCAAACGTGACTGCTGTGATTATTTTTTTCTCAAATACTATTTATTTTTTATGTAGATGCTACAGGTAAACAATAGGTATCAGAACAGCAAAATTCGGTTTTCGTTCAATATTCCAAATGGTTCTTATCAAACGTGTTCCCTGAACCACAGCAAAGAGGCATCAGTGGCTGCTCATGCAAGTATTAAGAATTAAACTTAAGAGCAGAAACAAAACCAGTGCTTGGGGAGTTCTGACCAGCAGCAGCCGAGCTGTGTCCCAGCAGCAAGCACAAACCTGCTCTGCCTGATTTCAAGGGGCAGTCGCTGCTTGTTCAATATTTACGTGAAAAAAAAAACAAAACAAATCCGGCCCCTGTTGTGGGCCCTGAATCTGGAGCAGATGCTCCCACTGGCCCTCTGGGGGAGCTACTCCCCTCACGATGCCTCCCATGGAGTGTTTCTGTGACCAGCATGTCTCTGCAGTAGTGTTGGCTTGTCCTCAGTGCCTCTGCATCAGGTAGTGTCTCCTGCTACTGGGAAGGAAGACGAAGGAAAAAAAGGGGGGAAGAAAAAAAAGCCCCAAACAAATCAAACTCTTCTTGCCCAGCTGATTCACAGTCTCTTGCTTAATCTCCCATTTGCTGCTAAAGTGGTAGATCTTCTGCCAGGGTGTAACACTGATGCAGTGAGAGGAAGGGAAACTCCAGTGAGGCAGGACCTCAGTGTTTAAGTCTGTCATAAAGGCTGTCAAAAGTAATCTCTAACTGCTTTAATTTTATCTGCAATATTCTTCCTATCTGTATCTGATGAAATATTGCTCCCTCACTGATACCACTTCTCATTTTGGATTCAAACCTCTCTGAGAGCAAGAGAACTGCACTTGACTTCCCCTGATTGGTTTGCTGTGGTAGGGCAGATGTGGAGATCTTGGCTAATTGCCTTCAAGATGAGCAGGTTGAGTAATGAAAGGACTATTGATCTGTGTTCCAGTGAACATTGCTCTTCTGAATTGAGGAGATTGATTTGTCATACTTAAGTCTCTTCAGCTTCAAGGCAATAAAGGAGTTGGTACCTTTTTCCAAGGAATGTGAGATATCCCAGTTTTATCAAACAGCTGCAATTCCTCTACTGCGATTTAAAGGCAAAGATAAATCTTTGACAGAGGCCCTATTTCATTGATATTTTATATCTTCCCTCTGCTGGATACATTTTTGACAACTTAATGACAAGCCTAAACTTAAACCTCATGTGAAGATCAACTGACTACAGCAGACTTTTGAGTTTTGACTGTTCCTGTGCACGTTTGGCATGAAAACAGCATGATAGACTCTATTTCAGATGCCATTGAAAGCTCTGAAAAGACATTGTGTATCATCTCTGTTGTAGGCAGCTGGATCAACAACATCTTTGAAAAATATGGTTGCAGCATCAGTGGGAATTCCAGCAGGCTTTGATGGTTTGATCACCTTTTGAAGAAAACCCTGGCACTCAAGTTAATAAAGGCACAAGCAAAGCCCCAGATTATCTTAAATGCACCAACATCCAGTTTCCGATATAAAGAACCAAAATCAAACCTAGTTGTATAAACGTGATGCTCCTCTGAAGCATGACTTCTTTTAAGACAGCTGGTTAATAAAAATTCCCCAGCAAATAGAGGAATGTAGTTTTTGTAGGAGTGCAAAATGGCAAGAAAATATTAGCAAAGCCTTAAAAGAGGGAGCTGAATGAAAACCTGCCAGTTACATTGTCCTTGCAGAGCAACAACAAACACTTTCTGCAGGAGGAATCTGAGTCCAACCCTCCTTTCTGCCCCACCACTCACATTCCCATTAGTGTTACAGATTTGGGTTGGGGGTGTGTTTGAAGAACAAATACTAGAATAATGCACATGTTCAAACACTATACTGTGAATTTTTTATGGAGTTTTTTAGTAGTATCACATCAGACAAAAATAATGGTGCAATCCATTGTGTGTGGATGGACTGTCCATCTGAGGTCTATTTAGTCTAGAAAGAGTTAAGACTTCTGTTTCTTTTCCTGTTTCACCTCTAAGTTTATCAGGCTTTGATACTTTGATACTAGACATGGCAGTATCTACCGTGTCTAGATACTTTGATACTAGATATTTTCAGATGTGTTGCAGTTTACCCACGTCCCTTAAGTTCCATTGGCACCAACAGCTACTGATGTAATGTAATTTATTTATACCCAAAAGATGTGACGTGTTGCCTTGTAGTTCTGTGTCACAATTAACAACTGTGGTTCTGCTGCCCAGGGTCACGGAGAACAAGAACACACATTCAGGGAAGACTGAGCACACATAAAACAATAAAGGTTGTTTCTCTAAAGGAGAAGCATAAAAAAGGGAAGAAAAGGAGATCAGTAAATAAGCAGCAATGATGTTCCAGCTGCAACAGAAGGCAACATGAACATTGAAGCTGAAGAGAAGACATTCAGGGGGCAAGGAACACTAGACACAGGCTTTGATCACCTAAGAAGGTATTTTAGGGTTGTTATTTTGGTGAACTAGATTTTTTAAAAAGTATTGAAATAGAGCTTGATCTCTCTACTTTAATTTTAGTTCTGGTTCTATCTATACCTGCACACACTGAAATACTGTCACTCTGTGGGTGATTTCTTCCACTGAGTCTGTACCCAAAGTCACATCCTTAGACTATTAAGGACATCTTGCCTTTTAAATTAGACTTAATTTTAAACAAGGGTTAAGATCTCTTCTTATCCAGTAAGTTTGTTTTTTTATGTATCTAAAAGCATGTGTATTGGCATGGCAAGTCCTTCTGCACTCTTGCTGCTGCTCCTGCACCAGCACTGCTGACCCAACAGCAGCCTGGAGAACGTTCCTGAAATGAAACGAGAGACTTCATTACATTTCTGGCAATTCAAAAGGCCTGCTCAACTGGGTGTACTGCACAATTTCAGCTGCAATCAATCACTTTATTACTTTAATCTTATACATTTTATTTTTAAATGTTAACATCTAATATAGTTATCAAGCTACTGTTTCCTTTGGATATGAAACCTCTCAAGTGAGGTCAAGCACTTTTGTTTAATCACCAATTTTCTAACTGGTCATTGATGTGACAGGGTTGAGTCTGGCTGTTGTGCTAACCAGTTATTTTTGTTTGCTGTTCAGATTGTAGCATGCACTAAAATCAGTACTGTACTGTTTCAGGTCAGTACTGTACTTTCAGGTCTGTAATCCTAAGAGAGTTGGGGGGTGGGGCGAAGAAGGAAGGAATGAAAAAGAATATTAATTAAAACTTTAATTTGTTCAACAGAGCTCTGGGAAACACAAACTTTCGCTCCCAATATATTCAGCAGGAGCAGAGCATGTCACTGTAAATATGGCTGCTGCAGTGATGCATGCTGTTATTAGTCATTGCCCATAAAAACCAGAAGACAGACACTTTAATTAAATGACTTTCCTATTCCATGCCTTTCTCCACAAGATGCACGTTGCAACAGAAAGGAGCCTCTGTCTGCATCCATCACACTACACAGTGCATGCCTTGGCTTTCTGTCTGCAAAATTTCTGAAAAATAAGAGGTTTTTTTCTTTGTGTATCTGTTCTAGACAGTGATGAAATAGGGAGGAGGGGGAAGCACTGCTAACTGATTTCAGCAAGGGCTTGGGTACTTGGTTTTGACCATAAGACTTTAACTTTTTTTATGTACATTGCAATACTTTTCTGCATAACTGTACAAATGATGCAGCTCTAGTGGTGGCAAATCTTGTGCAGAGCAGACAAGGGAGTTCTGGTGGTAAAAATCCAGGAGATACTAATTTTTAAGAATCTTCCATAAGGATGCATATTACAAGGCCAAGAGGCTCATCATAGCTTGTTCTTAAAGCCTGAATAGCTCTCCCCATAAAGTGGGATCACTGCAACTATAAAATATTCCAGTAGACCAAGTTTTGCTATAAATAAATCAGTTAAATGGGATGTAAGGTAGTAGATCAGGCAAGGATTTTGTTTTAGGTCTGTACTGCAAATGCTTTTCATGGAAATAATGCTTAAGCTTTAAAAAGAAGAATAAAAAGAAAAGTGGCTCTTTTAGCTTAGAGACTAACATGATGGAGGAAAGTCAGCACCAAGATTTACTGTGTGTATGAAACCTAGAAATCAACTGAGCAGAATGTGTCATCCAGGATGCTTGAAATATGAAGCTCAGCAGCACAGGTGGTGATGGAACTGATACTTACAGGAGTCCTGTCTGGAGGAGAAATTAGTGTTAATCCTGGATATTGTTTTTTTTCTGTTTCCAGCCTGAGAACAGATCTTCATCCAATGACTGTTGGAGTTAGTGGCATGGGGTGGGAAGGGAGGTGGAAATGAAGTAGGTTTTACTTAAATGAGCAGTCACTTGGGTCTGGAGTTGGAAAAGCTGGTGAAATCTTGCTTGTGTACCTTGACTTGGCTTAAATCCCCATCTGCTTAAAAGCAAGGCCAGAGAAAGGTGTGTGGCAATAGAATGAGGCTGAAAGAGCCCTGCTGGGAGAGGGAGAGTCCCTGTAATCTTACCAAAACCCTTTGCAGTGTGTATCATCCAAAATTTCATTCTAGCATCTGCTTCTTCATAGCCTTTCCAACAAGAGTGGTATATTCTTGTGGTAATCCCACCCTGGACCTGTGAGAGGAAAGCATGTGGAATATTTACACTGAAGTAGTTTATAGTGAAGTTCATTTATTTGAGGGAATATGCTGTAGGTTGCAATTAATGACACCATTTTCCAGTAGCAAAAACCTATGCTGTGCTGTGCTCTAAACCTAAGCATTCCCTGAAGTATCAAATGAAGTAATGTAACATAATTTATGTCTCTATTTGAAGCTGGATCATCTAGTATATAATTCCTATGAGCAGCTCCCTTATTGAGAAGTATTGCTGCTATCAAGGCCACTTTCATATTAAATCTTTTTGTACAAGCATACACAGCAAAGCTGAAAAAAAGAATGTATTATTTCTTTCAGTCACTCATCCCTGTAAACCCCAAAGACAAACAGCTGAAATTCCTGGGCGTGAGGCAGGAATCACTTCAAATTCTGGTACATAAAAGCCTGGGAGATCAGATGTGCTTCTGAATGCTGAAAGACACCTGACAATAGTTAAGGAAAAAAGAGGGGAGAGCTTTCACAGTGGAAAAACAGGGCAAAAAACCATCATGGTACAGAAATAGAGAAGAGGTGAGATTTGTCTGGGATTACTTCTTTTAAAGTCTTAGGTGAGCTGAAATCTTCCTTAAGAAGTGGGTTAGACCCTGCTACATTTTATTTAATAACTCTCAGTATAATACCCAGCTCTGATACAGCAGCTCATATATAGAAACCTCGAGGCAATGATTTTTTTTTTTTTTACCCTTGTTTTATAGATAAGGGAATTAAGGTAAGAAAAGGTGAAGCCAGGTGGCAGCAAGTGTCAGAAATGAAGCCCTGTGGGCTTTTGGGTGTAAGTTCAAATTTCACAGTTCCCTGGGCTTATGCAGTTAGGACAGGCCACTATGTCTTGTAACAAATAATTTCGTTTGTTCTGGAATTACTGTTTTTAGTGTAGAAGTGCTGAGCAGCAGATGCTGGTTGCTCACCCAGATGCCTTCCCAGTCCCTCAGTTCATGTTCTGGTTTGTGGGGTGAAGAGATAGTTTGGGGCAAGTGGAGGTTCAGCCCTGGTGGCTGGTGCTTCACCAGCTCTTCAGGACCTCCCTTGGGTCCACAGCACAGAGCTGAGCTGCTGAAGCACGTGTTGGTGGGAGCTGTACAGAGCCCTCCCACAGGACATGTGGGATGGTTTATATAGTCCTGTGCCCACAGCCTGTCCACATCACCAATCCTTAAATTTTAAACTGCAGGATTTTACAGCCTGTTGGGGTATCTTTGGATGCCAGTTCTTATTTTCCCTACAGTTTCCTTGCAGTCCAAATGCATCCCTTAATCTCTAACTTGGGGCCCAGTGTGCTCTAGTTCTGGCTTTAACTGGAGAAAGATAAAGGCAGCTGCACAGTGTGTGTTTCTCCTGTGGAAAATGTGGTGGTATTTGTTCACATCTACCTCCCCTCCGAAAAGTTACTTTCATTTTTTAATGGCAATTTCAGACAAATACCTTTTCAGTTCATTTTTCCTTTCTAAAGGTATTACATGAGGACTCTGGTTACTGAGATAACACAGAACATACCCCAGAGCAGATGCTACAGTGATCAGCATCATACCTGTACCTGCGAATTAATCCAATGTCAATACTGCTTAGAGCAAAACATGTAGGTTTTGTGGTCCATTTGGAATATGTGCTGAACTTTGTTAGCAGTAACCTGGAATACATGTGCTACTTAGAGATAGGAACGGGACATTCACCTCTCCAGCACTACCTGCCAGTGGGTGGGCTTTTTCTTAATGCTCAGGCACTATAATCTCTCTCATGCCCATTGCTATTCCTCTGGCTGTCAAAATCCTGCAGGACTTTACAGGTACTTGAGATTCTCTCCTTCTTCAACAAATATTGTCCCCTGTGTAGCATATGCTAACCATGTCCAGCAGACCACCATGGAGGGCTGGAGGTTCCTCTTGCTACTGCCAAGTTGGAGGCAAGTGTCCTGGGAGATGGATGTATGGATGTATTTCTCTAATTATGTGAGGATCCCAACTCTGCTTATGTGGCTGGAAGATCAGTTATTACCATTGTGGTCAAGCATCATCCTTTGGGTTGAGGATAAATGGGTTTTTTGTTCACATCTTAATTATGAAATAGTTAGAAAATATGTATTTTGGTCTAAACATTTTTTAGCAGCCACAAAGATCTCTCAGAGATCGTGTGTGTCCTAGCTGAAAGGAGTGGCAAGCTGTGAGGAGACATTTAACAGAGTAACTCCAGTCTTCACAGCTCTCATAATTGAAGTGACAATAAGGACAGCTTCTAGTGACAGGACAGCTCGGCTATTCACACTTCTTGGTGCATTTGGTCACTTTGGGGATTTTAACTATTTAACTCCAATTAATCTGTGGAAGATGCACATACATCTCCGGGAAAGTGGAAGCAAACAGACCCTTGTTAGATGGGTTTGGGCCAGACTTTTCTTACCTGGCTGAAGTTCTGCAGTTGATGTGGCTCTTGTAAATTTTGGTTTTCCTCCTCACTAACCCAGTTCCTCCTGCAGTGCATCTGCCTGGCTGCAGAGCCACCATGTTTCTAGAACTAAATTGCATTAACCCAAAAGACATTTGGGATCTTCAACGTGGAGCTCCTCTTCAGGTTAAATGCAAATATCCCAGCTGATGCTTGCTCTGTTTTTAAAGCTGTTCCTTTCACTTCTCTGAGATACAGGTATCATACTTGGGGAGGATTTTTAGAAACTGCTTTTGTTTCATAATGCAAGTTGTGAATTATGCAGTGCTTTGGCCTCTCTGCACCAGTGGACCTTTCTTTGATATGGTTAAAGACCCCAGAGGTGAGCCTCGGGGCTTTCCTCGCTGTTGGGTATAAAATACAGATTATTTTTTTCTTAAGGTGGAAAAAAAATAGCCCAACCCTATCTTTGAAATGTGTTCAGTGAGAAAAGTGTGCAAGGTTACTGCAACCCTAGGGCAATGGTAATGGCTGCTCCACAAGCTGCACAAGTTTGACATTGTGGTGGTTTTTAAATGAAAAGCTGCTGCAAAACAAAGCTCTGCACAGCACTTATCAGTGGGAGCTCTTATCAAGATCTCTGAGATACTGTGCACTTCATGAATTAATGCATCGAAATTAATACATCACTAAGGAGTTTGAAGTGTTGTAGTTGTTCAGGGGAAAACCGTAGGTTCATCTGAGAAGGGGCTGGGAGAACATTTTGAAGTGCTGGGGTTTGTTCCTCCTGCTCCCACGTACCCCAGTGTCCCTGCAAGCGCAGGGTGGGTTGCTCCTATTTTCTGTGAGGTCCAGTGAAGCTACCCTGCTCAACAGTCTGGTCATGGTTTGTCTTTCCTGAATGGGACCAATGCAATGCTAAACAATAACAAAACAATGCTGTATGTGTCATTATTTATGTATTACTGATAAAAAGGCAGGTCTTGTTTCACTAACGCCAGCAGACTGAGTATGAAATCCTCAACTTGCTCTGCTGAAAAAACTGTAAACGTCTTAAAAAATGAAACCTGCTACGTTTTTTGCCATGCTGATCTATCCTAGGAGGCTAGATGTTTATGCAGGTGTAAAGGATCACTATGTGCTGCAAACTCAAGGCAACCAAAGCTTGGCAAACTGTGTAGCTCTGCTTTGTTATCGAGCTCAGACAAATGCAGGGACAAGGGATGTTGCAGCCCCTCCTTGGCATCCAGCATAGATAGGTTGTACCTTGAAAAGGTAAATAAAACTAACTTCCACAGAGCTATTTCACACTCTCAAATATCTCCAGCAATCAAAATCTATCCTGTTGGCTGTGGCAGGGACCCCTAACTCTGCAGGGAGTGTTATGTGGGGAAGGGGAATGACTCCTTTTTGAGAGGTCTTCTCTAAGCTATGTGGTGGGTACCTTGTCCAGAGGACCTGATGCCAAGTAAATCTGTGTCTTTACTCTCAAAGCTCTGCCTGGTCTCTGATTAGGGAAAACAACAGAAAATTGTCCTAAAACAATTTTTGTTCTTCTATGGGAACCAAATTGTTTAGTCTCCCTACTTAAATCTGCTGCACCTCTCCAGGGGAACAGTGGTCTATATGCCCTTTTATTATTATTGTAAGGCAAATGATAAAGGTTAAGGTTTAAGTGCTTACTTTCTTTGCTTCCCTTATTCTCTTCAGTCGCTGTTCTCTGCCTAGTTGCATTCCTCCTGCTCAGTGGAACAAGGCTGTGTGGGACAAGAATGTGTTGTTGTGATCAACAGACTCATTTTTAGTGTCTGTCTCTGCAATCATCCACTATACAGTCCTTAGAAGAATGACTTTTCATGTCTTTGGAGATACCTGGATTTTATCAGTTGACAATGCTGTGGGTTTTTTTAACTGCAGCTTAGTCACAAATTCACCTTCCCTGAACTCTATTGTCCAGCTGCCTTGGTGCTATTTTTCTGCCTTTCATTGCATTTGTAATACACTGAAAAATACATACGTCTAGGAAACTCCCTGTATTGCTGATAATTGTCCAGCTTTACTCTTGAACTTTCAGCTTCTGAATGTCCTGGTGTGAGAAGATGTGTCCTCAAGACTGATCCCTAAGCAGCTGGTCAATGTACTTTACTGAATTGAAGAAAGAGTTTGTGTCCTTGACAAATATTTCAGTGATGCCTGTGGCCTTTTCGTATTCCAGGCCAATATCTGAAGCACGATAAGAGACACCTGTTGTGTCTCACCTTCTGTGAAGGAGCTTCCTCCCCCTTGTTCCCACTGAGTTAAGTGTTTTGAATTGGTACCTTGCTGGGAAAGACTGTGATCCTTTAAATTACCTACTAATATGTGCACTATATATCCTCAGGTCCTGGGCTGGCAGAACTAGCATTTATGTGCAGGTGGTTGTGGAGCCAGTTACTCTTGATAAATACCAGATCTGTAATCATAATCTTTAATCACATGTCCAACTTCAGGTTAATTATTCATAGCTGCTGGAAGCAACCTTGACATCATGTACACTTTCAGGAAAACACTTAAATCTGGTCCAGGACTATACATGTGTGCTTAAATACCTTAGTAAGTGCTTCTGCCCCAGAAATATTCCATACACTTGGGGTCATGTGCATGATGGAATGGAGAGGCTGTTAGAAGAGAAGCAGGAGAAAAATCTAAGGTATTATTACAAGAGGGAATTTTTTTTTCCTAGTCCAGTATCAGCTGGACTGAACAGAACTTGGTCATAACTTTCAATGTAAGATGTTAAATTTAATTATTCTAGGTGTTTTTGAAAGCATTCCTTGATGAGAGGGATGGGTGGTTCAGTTTTGGGGGTTGTTTGTTTATTTCTGTGAGATAGTATTTTTCTTGGTGGTTTCAGGGGTTTTTGTATGTTTGAATAAATGGTGTTTTGCTTGGAATGAACTAGTTTTGAGTAATTTTGAACAGTCTCCTGCCAGTCCCTGGAGCATTTCTCCAACAGCCAATGGTAAATGGAAACTGCAGTCCAGAGATGTGATTTAAAACTTTTGACACAGAGTGATTTCCCCCCAAGAATAACTTGAAAAGTGAGCAACTAAAACACCACTCTAGATGGATGGTGGAGAGGCTGAAGTACAATTCCCATAACCATGAAAACCTAAAGCACTCTTCTGGGTTGGAAGAACAGGACTGATCATTTTTAATAATGTATCCTACAGGTCCTTGGATGCTTGTGGTTGTGTCGCACGTTGTTTGAATCCAAATGTATCCAGAGCAGGGTACATAGTGTTGAGATTCCATCCCAAGAACTCCATGCATGTAATAGCAAGTTTCAACAAAGCAGCAGCAACGTGGGGAAATTAGATCTTCTCTAATTCTCTAGCAGAGCTGTGACACTCCTTTGATATTTGAATTTGATGACTTTTCTATGAATTTCTATTCTTTTACTTGAAGATACCTTTGTGGAAAAATCCTGAGGGAATTTATTAAACTGAGTTGGGAGAGGAATGACATCTCTTGCAGAATGTGTTTTGCTGTGTCGTCAGAAAACAGGGTTATTTTGACAGTGGAATAATGGAGATAGCTATGATTTAAAGAACGGAAAGAATTCATGACAGGAGTGGGGATCTGTCCTTGTTGGGAGCCTGCACAGTGCACTTGATCATGGGTATTGATTCAGCCCATCAAAATGTGTTGTAGTAAATGTAATTTATGCTCTGACCTTCAGCCAGCTCTCAGCTGGAATGGAAAAACACAGTACAGATACTTACAGATGAGTCTACTTATCACTTGCTCCAAGGAAATGCAGGATAGATGTATGAATTCAAGCAACTGTGCAGTCTGGGGGATGAGGTGGAGGCAGGGAGGACTTCCCAGAAGAAAAAAACATATAGATATACCTGTTCTGTAGTCACTGCTGCAGACAAAAATCAGCCATAAAACCCCTCAGATGGAAGATTTCTAAATCCCAGAAAACAAACAACTTCTTGTTCCCCTTTTCAGTTCTATTATGATTTTTTTCATTATTAGATATTAGGCTGTTTTAATTACTTAAATCAATTCACCTGCCTGGTAACTTGTGTAATCACTTGCAGATGAGCAAGGTGCAGAGGGACAGACTCAAATGGCAGTTTCTGACTATTGCAAGGGTTAAGGATGTACCTAAAGGAGCAGAGCAATGAAAAACAGGATTGGGAGAGGGGTCAGTATCACTAAAGGTAAAGAAAGGAGCAGGCTGTGACTCTTGTTTAGTATTAGTTATAGAAAAGTAATCTGATCCCTAAACTTCCAGCAGGTGGGGAACCTAAAGCAGGGTGGGGAAAAGTCTGTGAAGAGCCTTCACCTTGAATTCAGCTATAATTACAGTATGAAAATGTATCATATAAACAGGGCAACTGTATATTACAGTGTATAATGGCAGGGACAGCTGGTGTGAGTTTTGACAAGACTGAATGTGTGAACATTTGTCCATAATTGTATGGTACACTGGGATATGGAAATCCGTGTCAAGTATGAATGCATCATTTGATATACCACCCTCTGTGTTGCAGATGGGAAGAATTTAGGATGGCTGTGTATGTTTGAGGATGGGAAGACTGTAAATTACTTATGTTGTTACCCTTCTGGATTTGATTAAAACACCTCTTACTCTCTGCTGGCACGCCGCTATGAAAACTCAGCAAATCTTTCAAAACAGGCTGTAAAAAAACCCCAGAATCTGTATCAGAACTGGTTTTCTACCTTTAAGCCAGGCTTCCACTGTCACTCATTCCTTTGCAGGCTGACAGAACCGTATCTTAGCATGGTATGGAAATAAAAAGAAAAATGCAGTGGTAAGAAATGGCAAATGGCTGTGGTGGTACACTCTGTGTTGGAAGGTGTGCGTCTTAAGTGTCATGGTGCACGAAGAAGCTGGTGTATGAAATCTTGTGTTTTGACCTAGAAAAGGAGAGACAAGCACCTGTCAGGTGGAGTTCTTGACTGAAACATCTGGGAGGTTCAGCATGGTGGTGAGGTGCAGTGACCTCAGGACACGAATCTGTTTACACATGGACATTTAAGCGGTCTAAAGAGCAGGTGAAATGCTGGTCTATGGTTTGCCCTGTGTAAGTGTGGACATTTGATATGTTGCATCTGTGGAGGAATAGGTGCAGATCCTACAGCACATCATAAGAATCCTGTTTATTGTTCTGCAGGAAAATGTGTGGAATAATGTCAAAAGGGGGAGGGTGAGAATGTGGAGAGAACGGAATCGTCTTGTAAAGACCTGTGTGTGGTCGTGGTGGTTTTCTTTCAGCATCTCAAAAAAAAAAAACAACCCACAAAACGCTTCCCACCCCCCCAACAGCAACCCCAAAACCAACCAAAAAACAAACAGAACAATTTAAAAAATCAAAAGAAAAAAAACAACCAGCTTCCTTGGAAGCAAAAATGCAAATTCAGCCTCATGTCAAGAACAGAAAATGGCACATCAATTATTTGTCCTGACAAACTAACGAGAATAGGGAAAGGTACAATCTCATTACCAACTTAATCTTCTGGCACTTCTTGGATGCAGCACAAGTGAGTCTATCAATCTAGAAATAAAAGGATTATTTTGGGGCCAATTACTCAAGCTCAGACACTCTGGACATACGATGCGGGCTGATGTCAAAACCGGCAGCACTCAAGTGGTGGAAGCTGGGCAGGGTTTTGGTGGCAACATGGAATTGGTTTCTTTAATGAGATGATTTGTCATGTAAGGATGTGCAAGCTCCTGCCAGCCCTGCCTGCCTTTCCTGCTGCCCTACAGTGTCTCTACTGCCTCTGCCTGCTCACCTAGGACAGAAACCAGCTGGGCTTTAGATGACCATTCCCATGAACTTAAGTCCGTCATTATTCTCTCTTTACATCCCCGTGCTCCATGGGAATAAAGGTGTGGTGGATTCCTTTAGAGCCCAGCTGCTGCACAGCTGTATTTCCCCCACCCAGCACAAAAAATAAAGCCTGGTGCTATTTCCCTACATTTCCCTTGCTGGGGCTGTAAGTTCTGATGCAATGAAACTCTGATCAGCAGAGGCATTGAGTGCCTAAAGAAGTGATGTTGCTTCTTTTTTCTGTGCAGAAAACTTTCTCTCCTGAGCTCTGAAGCCTAAGAGCAGCTCAAGAAAAATGATGCTTTGCTGGGTGCTGTGGATCCAGGCAGACACTCTACTGACCAGCTTAGATGACAGAGCATCTCCTGTCCCTATCCCCTGCTGACTGACTGTCACCTCCTTGGTGGGACAGTGTCTCCTGGCCCCTCTGCCCAGAGCCTGGCCCTTGCTGGAAGCTGGGGAGTACCTGGGGGCAAAAGTTGCTTTTAGCACCAGTTTGTCCCAGATGTGTCCTGTGAAAATTTAGCCTGTTTGCAGTGACAAGACAGAAGTTTGTATCTCCTTGCTATCTGTGAGAATGAACACAACTAAAAATTTAGGGAATTGCGTGGTCAGCATGACTCTATTTTCCCTATCATAGAGTTTATTATAGGTACTTTTGTCTTTCCAATACTTTCTGATCTGCACTCTAAGTACCCCAGAAATGTAGTTGTTAAGGGGAGTTTTTTTGCATTAATTTTATGAGAGTTTTGGATCTCTCTCCCAGTTTGGGACATTTATGTACCCTATCTTTATTTTTCTCTGTGTGTTATTAAAGCCAACTGCTACTGGGAGATGTTTACTTTTTTTGGGTAATGAATAGTCATCCTTAGCAAAGAAGGGGTGGCAGCAGGCTGGAAGGACAGCTGGAGCATGTCAACTGTTGCAATAATGATTGAAGCTACTTGCCTGCTGGGTGACCCATGCCCACAGGTCCTCCGTCCACTTGCACTGTGCTACTCCACCTGGTTTTAGCTGCTGCCAGCCTCTCTGGTTGCTCTTCAGCAAGTTCGCTGAGTTTCCCCCGTGCTGGGTAGAGATTTATGGTGTCACCTGATGAGGGGGGACATGGAACACAGCAAAACTTTCAGCTTCACGTGGTGGTGGAGCAGAGCATTGAAGAAGCACCAAGTGATGCTTGGTTTGGCTGTGCAGGTTGCAGTAAACCACCTGCCTGGCTTGTCTTTGTGTGTGGGAGATAAACAGCATATTCCACTACAAAGAAATAGTTTCCTTCTTTGTCTTAACCCAACATCAAGAATAAAGTCATGCTTCATATCCAGTGACTTAATTTTTTTTTTCCCTGGATTGTTTAACGAGCTTTCAAGCTAATTGGATTGGTTGTAAATGAACAGCTGGCTAAAATACAGTCCTGAGACAGAGCATTGTTTTCTTTTTTTCCTGGCAAAGCGAATTCTACTGAATAAACATTAATTTTCTACTTGAAAAGCCTTGTCCTGCAGGTTAGGTGGGTTTTTAGGAAGTCCCTGGACAGTCACTTCACTGCTCCCAGCATATTTATCACACACCCAAACTGTAAAGTATCATTGATTATAAAATCCAGTGCAAATGCAGAGATTTTATCTGTTTGCTCACTTGTTTTTAGCAGTATAAGATAGTGCTGAGACCCTGTCCATGCTGCTGCCCCAAACATGGACATGCCATGACTGGAAGGGAGTGTTAGTGGCAATGGAATTCAATCAAATGGCAGAAATGTAATTGCTGGGATTGTCTAGAGGGATGGAAAGTGAAGTACCAGCCCATATTATAACAGGTACAGGAGTGTTTGCTGGAGTAGTATCAGGCAAATACTAATTGATGTCACAGCAGTAGCATCACTTGATGTGTCTCTAAAGAATCTTTACATTAATTGCTGCAGTGATTTAGGTAAGAAATGTGTTACACCAGTAAGGTGGGTTTCATGAGGGACAGAGCTCCACTTTTCATCAAGAAAACTGCTTGGAAAAAAAGTAAAGAGAGTGAGAAAGCAGTAAAAATAAAACCAGATCAAGAAGATCCTCCCTTTCCTGCACACCCCAAAGACAAGGAACCAACAAGGGTACAAACCCAAAACCCTGGGGCTCTAAAGGCTGTTGTATGAGACTGAAGAGACTGGTGCACAATGCAAACGGTTCCTCAGGGGAATATCCTTCCTGGAGACCCTGGAGAAGGGGAATGGCTGCATATCCCTCTTGCACAGCTCTTGGGATATCAGTGCCTTGGCAGTGTGGCCAGGGACACCCCAGCACAGTACCAGGAACATAACAAGGGTGTGAAGGAACAGCCAGTGTTCAAACGTGCTTTTTTGTGGTCTCCAGAGACAGAAAGAGGAAGGAGAGAGATAATATTTAAATATTGGGATAAATTGCCCAAAGAAAGGCAGAAGAAGTGATCTCCACAGGTCCCTGCAGCACAGCCTTTTCTGCAATCCCACAGTTCTTTACCCTGGGCCACCCAGAGGGATGTCTTACAGCACAGGAGGCTTTTCTTTCCTTTTATCCCTCTTCTTAGTCAAATGTTCATATAAACTTCAGGTCAAAAGTGGTTCAGAGTGTGGTAGCCCATTGGTTGGGACGTGGTTTTCCGTGTATTAAAATGTTTAAGGAATTTAAAATGCAGTGCACATTCTTTGGAAAACAGATGCCCTTAGGCCTCTGCTTAAAGAGTTTGATATGAGAATCCTATTTCCAAGTAGCTTCAGCTGCATTATGGATGTATCACCAGCAAACAATTCTGCTGCTGTGTGGTTGGCTGCCTGTGGTGAAGGGCAGTCACATGGACTTGAGCAGCTGAGACCCTCCAGCCTCTGTGTTTGGGAGATTTGGAATGGGCACATTTAAAATCAAGCTAAGTAATTTTTGTTTTTAGGCATGAGACTGTGATGTCTGGAAACCTAGGAGTTGTTATTAATTAAGATATATTTCTTACCCTGCTTTTAGTAGGAATATAGATGCTGTTTTCAGTTTTGCTGGAGTTGAAGTCCCTTTTTTTTTTCCCACCACAAATGGCATGGGTAATCAGTGCTGTGCATTTGAATTACACTGGAATTAAGTTTCAAGTGGAACAGCATGGTAGCTATTTCATTATCTCTCAATTTATTCCAGAATTATGGAGCAACGCTTTCAAATTTCATTTTCTTGTGTAGCTTCTTGAAATAGCACTTGTATATGACAGGCTGAGATACAATATGAACTGTTTTAATATATTAATTTGAGGAAGCAGACATTGAAAGGTTCTGCATTTGGTCATGAATACATATATATTTGCATAACTTAACTAGAACAAATGGATGTCAGCGCTTAGTCTTGATTTTCAAAGGAGCTCAGGAAGTTACTTTTCTCTTTGAACATCCTAAACTTCAGAGAAAATATCTTTTTTTTTTTTTCAGTGACTCTGTAGTTTCATAACCATCAAGAAGAAATATTGATTATGTAGTAACTGCAGTTCAGTGACTGTCCTTTTTTAACCCATCTCCTTGTAGTTATCTTGAAGACTGTTCTCCACTGTTGTGTCCTAAGCTTGTCAATTCTTAAGCAATATTTCTGAAATTCTGTCCTTTCTAAACAAATGCTCAGCATCTTATCTGCTATCTTGACTACTGTGACTTCATTTAGTCTCTCATCCTTTATCTCTTGGACTTCTTTCTAGTCCCCTTTGAAACTGCTAAGGTCGTTGCTGTTGTCTCTGGCACTGACAGCCCCATCAATTTTGCATCCCTTCCCTGGTCCCCTTTCTTTCTCCTGCATAAAGATAAACCTTTATTTTTATTTCTGAAGACTTAATCTTTGTTTTCTGTCTGGTGGTGGCTCTTAATGCATTGCCCTCTTGCTGCTGGCTCCAAGTGCTTTAGTTCTTTCTTAAGGCAGATGGTTCCAGATCTGCAGCTCCAGCTCCCACGTCCATCCCTCCCTCACCAAAAGCACAGGGCTCCTCCCCCTTAGCACTTCCCTGTCCTGCCATTGTATAATTAGAAATATGCATAAATTAATATGATCAACCAGACTCAGTGCTCAGAAGGTGAGTGTGATCAGCCACCCACCAGCCAGATGATGTGTGCTGGAGAAGTGCAGTCCCATCCTGCCTCTTTGTCACACTGAGGATGTGCTCTCCTCTGCAAGAGCATGGGAGATGCCAGGGAAAACATGGTGCTGGAGGTAGCCCTGCCTCTGGGGCTGGGTTCCTGGTGAGGTGTCCATGCCCTCCCCACTGGGAGGGTGACACTTGGTTTACATTGCAGGAAGCTGCACAAGGAGGCCGATCAATTCAGTGAAGCTTTCTCATACTCTGCTGGTTTTGTTGAAGCATGTTTGTGCTCCAGTCTGAATCTTCTTCTCCTGAGGAGTTTCCTGTTGCGACCACATGCCTGTTAAATGTTTCTTCAGCTTCTCATCTCACTTATTCCAAAAAAGCTACTTTCATTCCAGTGGAGCTATTAGTTTAATCTCTGCTGCTTTAGAATGATCCCAACTCGTGTGACTGATGTGGATTTTGAAAACTTAAACCTTACACAACACTGAACTTTTTTGGAGGCGAACGCTGCCGCCTTTCTGATTCATTCCCTCTAGGCACGACATAAAGCCTCTCCGTGTGAAAGAATCCACCTCTCTTATTTTTACTGCTCACACTAAAGGTACCTATTGCTCTCTCCAGCACAGCACACCCCCTTCTCGACAGCCTGGGGTACATGTTTAGTCAACATGTGCTTGCTTGGAACAGAGAGTCTCAGTTTCTTAAACCGTTCCCCAGGACAAAGAGTTAGTTGCGGTATCTGAGTAACACCAAAGTGAGCAATCTGGTTTGTGCAAATAACCACAGTGTATAAATAACTTCTTAAAAGCTGCATGGCATAAAATAAAAGGCAGCCGTTGCAAGATCATTAACATTGCTTGAATATTCTAATTGCAAAGGTGCATTTGATCCCATTCCTATAAAGACCCGATTATATTATGGTAATGAGAGTCTTCTGAGATGCATTGTTGTTATGAGAAAACTTCTTTTGAATTCAGCACAGAAATAATTCACTTCCTTTGATCAGAAGAAATGTCAATGACTTTCGTATTTTAGCTCTGAGATCATATAAACAAGTCTAGTCCTTTCAATACTCAATGGTTAACACAAAAAAGTAATTAAAGTACTTCAATAGCATTTATCATAAAGCATATGTAGAGAATAACAACAAAGCATGGAATCTTAACCCAGCTTCTCATTATTCTCTAGGTTAATAAAAGATATTTTTACAACAGCTAGATAGCAGTATGCATACTCAAAACATCATCACTGGCAATTTTGGATATTCTTCCTTTCTCTGTGTCTAAAAGGAGAACGGCATCTCTGTGGAAATGAACTAGTGGGAAACCTACCAAACCAAGGGTTCAGAAAGCTTAAGAGGGCTCTATGTGAAAGCATCTCCTGTGAGTTGTCTTCCTACTGAATAAGGAAACTGAGTAGAAAGTTCAGCTGTACTGTTATAAAATTGAATGTGCACAGTCGTGTCACATAACTTCCTAAAAGAGGAGCCTGACAGGAGGTTGTAGTAATGTTCTCTGCCTGTGGCAGAAGGTGGGACTCTTTGTAGTGCTGCTTTAGAGAAACTGAGGTCTGTATGACTCTAAAGTGTGTGGGTTTTTTTTATCAACTAATAATCAATGGGCTAACTCTGGACTGGGAGACGAATTTAAGATAAACAGTCTCTATCTGTCCAGACTGGTATGAAATGGGCTATCATTGGAATGATCTACTCATTGGAAAGATCTACTTAAGGATGGGAAGCTTGTACAGCTCCTTAGTGTGGCCTTTGGCAGTGTTCATGTGTAGCTTAAGAACTACTGGTATTTTGTGTGAAGAGCTTAATTAGCAAGGACAAGAAGACCTGCTTGCTGCTCTGTTCCTCAGTCCCACCACAAGGGAATGGGTGCAGGAAAGGTGGGCTGGACTTTCGAGGCTGTGATCTCAGTGGGCAAAGGTCCCCAGCTCCATTCACTAAATCAGCACAGGTGTTCTAACAGTAGAAATGGCTAATTTAGGCTGAGGAAATAGGAGGGCAGGAAATGACACTGCAGTTGATTAGTACCAAATATAGTAAGTTGATCTGTCATGCAGTGATGTCGCTCTGCAAACTACAAAGGGTAGTCCTTCCTAAAAAGGTGTCATTTAAATGCTAGTAGCTAACTGCTTTGGGGACAAGTTTGTCATTCAGAAGATGTGCATACACAGTCTGCAATTTTGTCTCTGACTAGTCGTGTGTCAAGAAAATGGGGAAAATATTCCTTCCTCCTCTCCCTCTTCCCCTTCCAAAGCACAAGAAGACATGTGCGTTCAGTACCAGCAACGCTGAATGATTTTTCATTCCAGGTACAGCAATATATAGGGAGTTTTTTAATGTTTACTATCCAAGTACACAGGCAGAGCTGGCTAACTGGGCTCAAGTGGGTAGGATCCTGGTACAAGGTATCCACGGTGCCTCTGTTGTTCTTCACCTGCAACTGTTTTAGTGCTGTGCAGCACAGGGCTTGCACGGTGCATCTCTCTCAGCAAGCACACGGTGCTTTGTGGCACTGGACAAAATTGTCATGGCCTGCTTCAACAGACATACTTACAAAATGCTTGCTTATTATTCTGCGTGTGCGACTGCAGCAAATACTTGTTGAAGGTAGCTGCTGTATTTCTTTCACAAGTCCTGCCAGCTTTAATTAACTAAGGTTTATTCTGAACTGCAGCGAGATTAGAAACTTGTTTGCAATCTGTTTGCATTGTAAAATACAAATCAGAACATGGTTCTCCTTGTGCCTTAGTGACTGCAAAACCTGTCATCTGGCTTTCCACAAGTGAGTTTGAACTCTGGCCATATTCTCTGCTCCATTTAGCTTCTGCTTTTTTATCATGGGTTTGGGGACACTCACCATTTTTGAACAGTTGGGGAGATGATGGTTGCTTGCCAGGCTGCGTGTGCTTGTCAGACCTAACAGCCATCCAATGCTCAGTGTTTCTCTTCAGATACGCTTGTACTGTATTCTAAAGTTTTTCTGTGTCTCCTTTTCATGCCTTCTCTCTGTGAATGCTTCGTTGTCCCTGATTCAAGGACTAGGCTCCAATCTTCTCGAGACAGAAGTTGCCTCAGACCATCCCTGTGCAGTGTTTGGAGCTGAGGGGATTGTTCCTGGGGCACGTGTGTCTGTGCACATTGAATGTGTGGGTAATTGCACAAGAGTTACAAACATACATGTACATGCCTTTGCAGGTCTTCCCTAAAGGTAAAGAACAATTTCTGTCAGTATTTAGAATTGTAGGATCATTTTGGTTGGAAAAAAAACAACCTGTAAGATCATAAAGTCCAACTGTTAACCCAGCACTGCCAAGGCCACCACTGACCCATGTCCCTCAGCACCACATCTACACAGCTTTGAAATCCCTCCAGGGATGGGGACTCCACCCCTGCCCTGGGCAGCCTGGGCCAGGGCCTGACAATCCTTTCCATGAAGAAATTGTTACTACTATCCAATCTAAACCCTTCCCGACACAACTTGAGGTTGCTTCCTCTAGTTTCTTGGAAGAAAAGACCAATCCCCCCTCACTCCAGCCTCCTTTATAGGTAGTTGAATAGAGAGCCAGAAGGTCTCCCCTCAGCCTCCTTTTCTGCAGGCTGAACACCCCCAGTTCCTGCAGCTGCTCCGCAGAAGACTTGTGCTCCAGACCTGAAAATCACCAGGACAACCAGCAAGGCTTGGGCAGAGATGCTGTTTACTTTCTCCTCCTGATTCAGCCCCTACTCACATTTTAAGCAGATTGGGAGTAGAGCTGAGGGTTAATGAAACAGAGCAAAGCACATTGGCACTGACAGCATAACCGGCCAAAATGATAGTTCCTGCTCTGCCTGGGACAGAGATTGATGCTTTTGTGCTATAGTGGAAAAAAACTATTGTAGTGCTGGGGAGAGAAGGGAAAACTGTGATAATGGAAATGAAGGATAAATAAGTGCTACCACTACGTTCATTAGATGAATGTGTTGAGTTGTTTTGGGTGTGATTTGCTTTTTTTACAAAGGAAGGGAGAAGTGAAGTTCTTTATGCCACTGGCATAAAACGTAGTGTGTCATTTTTATTGTAGTAAAATTGGTTTCTAATGTTGATGTGTTTTGACCCATTCCCTTCGGATTTCAGTGCAGTATGTATTACTGAAAACCATGATTATCTTTATGACAATGTTTTCCTAACAACAGTCCAGTCTCATAAAGTAGAGGAGGGGAGAAATCATCCTGTCATAACATCTCCATTGCTATCAAGTGATGCATTTGCTAGTTCTCTGTGCTCACATCATGGAATAAAGGGAATTTTACCTTGTGCCCCTTTAATGAAGTCTTCATCCATCTGCTGACCCCTTGGTGTCTGGTTGCCATCCTCCCACCCCTGGAAAGGGCAGGGCTGCCCTGTGCCATGTGCAGTCTGCTAGGAGGAGGCTAAAACAGTGCTGGAAAGGTGGCCTTTGGCCCTGGCTTAACATCTGAGCTTTCTTTTAATTTATTCTGCTGCTGCAAGCTGGCCTGGGTCAAGTGAACCACTTAACCAGAGGAGAGTGTTGCTCGCTGAGAGCACATGGCTGGGGAACTGGGTCCTGCTGCAGTAGAAGCTCTTGAAGGGCACAGTTACTCTGTGTAGGTGGAAACAGATGATTGCAAAAGCAAATGCTTCCTGCCCAGGAAGGTGGTAGATAGCAGACTAGTAAAGTAGCTGCCTCGTGCTCTTGTTTGAAATATGACTTGGGTGTCCTCTCATGCCACAAATGTTTTGAGTTACTGCCACGTATCAAACACTATTATTATTTCATATAATGGAGCCCTTTATGCTCCTCTGAAGGACCAGCAGAGAGCTATCATCAGTGCCTAAAGGGTTTTAAAATTTCAACTATTTTTGCTCAATAGTTCTGGGAGGCTTTCTTTGAAGGAAGCCCTGCCACAGGGGAGCCCACTCTCCTCTTGATAATCATGTGTACAATAACTTCTTTTGACACTAATGGGAGCTGTGCCTGAGTGAGGACCCAATGATAGATTCCATATAACAGAGCTCAGCCCCAAGAATATGAAAAGCAATGGGAAAAAGATAAAATGGCAAAAGGCCCAATTCTGCTCTGACCTTATGTCAATTACAGTGATGGAAAGTCATCGTTTTCCATAGATTCACTCCTGTGAGTGAGCCTCCTGTTGAAAGCTGATTGTTCCGTGGATTTCGTTCTTTCCTCTAGTCAGTCTTCCTCACTCTGTGCTCAAAGACTGTACAGGTCCTTCTGGTTCATCACTCAAACAGGAGTGGAGGGCAGGCTGCCACCACCTCTGTAGCTTCTCTGTCCACCCAAGCTGTGGCACCATCCATCAAGCGAACATGTTGGAGAAAAGCACGGCAGCTGTCTGAGCTGCCAACCTGAAATAAATCACATTGCTGAACAAGACCAGCTTCTCAATCCCATTTTTTCTTCATCTTTGCTATGTCAAAGCTTGCTGTCTCATTGCATGGCACTGGAAGAGGTGGGCTTTAGTGCCATGACTGTCTATGCTGAAATGGTGAGGACTGCAAGATCTAGGTCTGTTCTTCAGAGGAAGAAATTGTCTTGTGTTGCTCAGCTATCCCTGTGCTAGTTGGTCTAGGAGAATATAATCAGAAATTCAGGGTTGGAAGATGTTCTTTCACAGGCATCTGGAAAAAATGTCAATTTTGGTCTTATTTACTACTATACTACTTATTTACTACTACTTCCAATTTATAAAACAGCTTCTGCTTCATCGTATGTGATCCACATTCTGAGAAGCAGATGAATGCTGCTCATTTTCTTCAACAAGGAACATCAGTGCTTCTGTCTTGTGGACTGGTGCCCTTCAGGAGTATTTCTTCTGGGGTAAAATTTGTAGTTTGTTCATGACTGGGACACATACCTCAGGGAAAGCTGATCAAAGTATTTAGGAAAGCTAAAAGACTAAAAACATGAAAGAATTAAAAAGAATCCTTGTTGGTAGCTCTTCTGAGATTATGGGACATTAGAAAGTCAACGGTACCAGACCTATAGGAATCAAGCATTTAAGAGGAACCCTTTTCTTCTTCCCCAAAGGGAGGTGGGGGGGAAAGGTAACAGAAAAAATCTACTCTTCTTTAGATTTTGAAAATATGGTGGATATGAGGAAGCATGACCGAGATATCTTAAGTGACATTAAGTAAAGGTACCAGTGCATTCAAAGTTTAATTTATGTGGCTTGAAAAGTATGTGGACCTTCCTTGAAGCTGTTCTGCTTCAAGGAACAGTCAGTGATTCTGGACAAGACAGAATGAAATGATGAATAGTTCTGTAAACACTTCTGATCACGCTGCACAAACATGCAAACACTCGTGGATTGCCTGGATGGAGGATAAACACAAGCTCCTCAGAGCTGGGGCTTAGGAAATGCTGTCTGCAGATTGCATGTCATGGGGAAGCAAAGCTCCTGTCAAGAAAAAGACCAAGTTAATTACTAGTACATTTTTTTAAAAAAAGGTTTGCCTTTCTAACCTTGACTTTTAGACATCTAACTCAAAACCAAACTTGCTTTGGTCTGTTTTTCACGTGTTTATTTGCTCTGTGGGGGTTCACATTGCTCATTCATTTCTATCATAGAATCATAGAATGGGCTGGGTTGGAAGGGACCTTAAAAATCATCTAGTTCCAACTGCCCTGCCAGGGGCAGAGACACCTTCTCCTAGACCAGGTGGCTCAAAGCCCCCTCCAACCTGACCTTAATATTTTTACACTGCTTAAAGATGATTATATACTTACTATGAATACCTTTACCTTTCTAATGTTTATTTTTCCTTTTGATAGCTTATGTTGGGACACTTCTTTGCTACAAACTTTAATTTTAATGATTTTTAGTAACTCCTTTTATAATTAAGTGATACTGGTGGAATAAAAAACAGAAATGGAGATTTGTCCTTTATGGGTCTATTCCCTTCAGAGGCTGTTTGAGATAAACACGCCAAGCTTTGCTTTCCAGTTTCTAAACCAAGACTTCCAGGTGTGTCAGGATCAAACATGGAGTATTAGAAGATTGAATACATTTCTACCATCAGGATATGAATTTACAGTAAAGGAAGGAGTTTGCTGCAATATACCATACTTTGTGTGCTCTAATAGAGGTCGTTATAATGTGTGTTTTGAAAGTAGCGTTATTGATGAGCAGCTGCTTCACAGAACCCAGATTGCCTTTCTGGTGTGCTTTCTGCTCATAAGTTATTTTCTCTGTGGGAAATAAATTGTTTTCATTGTGGGAAATGTTAGTTGTTTACTAATAAGTTGTTTCCTCTGTGGGAAGAGATTTTGAATGTTAAGATAGAAGATGGTACTATTTCTATGTGTTGTTGAAGGAAATACAATACGCCTGAAGTTCTGGAGCTATTGGAACTTTTTAAGCAGAAGATTTATAATGGCCTGTGTCTGTCTTGCACCTAGTCTGCTTTTAGGAAAATGTGGAGAGTTGTCTCTATTGCTTAGAGCTGGGGGGTTGTGTTGTGCAGGCTGCCTGAGTGAGGCCTGCTGCTGATGGCAGGTGAGGATGGCTGTCACTGCAACTTGTACTCCTCTGCATCTTTTCCATGGGAGATAGTCTCTTTGTGTTTGTAGGTGATACAGAGTTCTGACATACTCATGCAGTGCAGCTAAATAACATGTGTATGTGTTTAATTCCTTCACAACGAGCCCACTGAGATTCATTAGGAACCAAAGTCCCCTCTGTGTGGTGGTATGAGCACTGGATAGACATTGACCTTTGGAGGTGTTCAGCACTGATCGTCAGAACAAACACTGACTGAAATATATTCAGTGGGACAGTGGAAAATATTCAGCAATCTATTTACTCCCAATATTTTTCTTCAAACCTCATTTCAGTGCATCAAAGATGACACTTTTTTAATGTAAGATAACACAAAGCCATCTCAAGTTCCTCAGTCTTTAATGAAACAAAGTTTGCAGAAAAAGCTGTTCAGAGGATTTAGTGGAAAGAGGTGGCAGAGTGTTTCTCCTGTGTCACTAGAGGAAAGCATACAGCTCACTTGCTCAGAAAATCAGAGTAAAACTCAATGTTAATGGACCTGGGGTTGGAGCTACTTGCTCAGGAGAAGATGGTTGCTGTTCAGGAGAAGATGGTTGCTGTTGTGGGAATGTGAAATTAAAGTCAGCTTTTCTCTAAGGGAGTCCACTCTGATCCTAAGCATGCTAATTGGATGGACATCTCCTGTCAGCAGAATCCTCCCATCTTACAGCCTTTAATATTTCCAAAGTTGTGTTGCTGAGCTGCAGCATGGTTCCAACAGCTTTACTTGGTTCTGCAGTAGCAGAGTATGTAGAATTGCTCATTCATGAGACCCTTTTCATCAGCAGCATCATGTTGACCACCCAGGTTTCCCAGGTCATATATGTCCCAAATCTAACACCATAGAAGAGAAGCTTTTTAACTGACATTAGTACATCTATGATTGAGTCTCTTGTAACTTGGATGGCTTGAAACTTGCTCTAGATTAATGAACCAGTTAAACTGACAGGATAGGGTATTAAAATTTGATTGCTTGCCACATCTGCAAAAACCTGATTAGACTCTATGATCTTGAGAGAGGGTGTAGCAGCATTGTTGGTGTCTGGTGAGGTTTGTTCCATCTCCATACAGCTTGCTATGGTAAATACAGCTGCCAGCTTTAGCAAAGCCAAGCCTACCAACATGCAGTGCTGGAGAAAGACAAGTGGAGAGACTATGGGTGACTTCACTCCAGTAAATTAGCCCAGACTGACATATGTGGAGAGTGAATGGAATAGAACCAATCTCACTGAGGCAAACTGGAAATATGTTCCTCTCCAGTGTATGGGTGGAACAGGTGTATGTGAGGGATGAGGAAGACTAAACAAGAAAAGAAAAACAAAAAGGAGAAAGCTATGAAAGACCTCACTGAAGGTTCATATAAAGGAGATACAAGGAAGTAGATCAATGAGGGTTGAGCAAGGCACGTCTTCAAATAGGAAGGGTTGGGTCATAGAGAATTAGCACAACAAGGATGCTGTGATTAAAAAATAAAGGTAAGAAGCACTGATACAGTAGTAAAGTTAAAAAGGCTACGAATTATCAAAGTAACACTTTTAAAATTTTCCACTCCACCTTCGTTCAATAAGTCAGGCTTGAAGCAATAAACCCATAATCCAAGCAGCAAATCGGTGCAGAATATAACTCATTGCTCTACAGAATGTCACTGAACTCAGTGGTGCCAACAGCCACAGGTTCAGTGAACATTGCATACATCAAAACCTTAGTGTCTGCAGGCACAGGAGCATAGGACCTAAAAGCAGAAATGCTGTGCAGGTCATGCTGGTACTTGGCAGTTTGGCTGGGCTGTAAATCATGGCTTTGGTGAAAAGAAGATGACAGGCAACAATAAATGAGACCTCACTATAGTTAGAAGTGAAGGTCTTCCATTTCACCTGGTATTAAAAATTGGCTTTCTGTAGTTGTGGTGAAAACCCATGCTTTTGAACAGTTTATGAATCATGTATTGGTCACTTAAGGGAAGCGTTGAGAGGTAATGTGAGGAGGAGCTGCTGTTGTCAGGGTCAGCCTAGCTGGTCAGTTCTGTGTGTTCCTAAAGCTGTTGCTATCAGAAGGATCATGCTGGTTCAACGCTGAGCAAAGCTGGGGAGACACTTCTTTTATGAAATGCAGCTGCACTCATTGTCACAGCTGAGCATCTCTAAACACCTCTAAGAATGGAGATTTTGCCTAACATAATTTCTATGAAAATCATTTCCTTTCATGCCAAAAGAATAGTAGGTACAGGAGCCAAAAGAAAACAAAGTTATGCCAGCGTTGCACACGGAAACTCCAAACACAATTCCTCCTGGAAGCTCAGTGCAGAATAAACCAGATTCAGGACAAGCATCTGAGTTCCTTGTCTTCCACAGATTGACCCCTGCTCCACATTTCTCCTGGCCAAGGAAGGTGGTGGTCTTGTAATCCTCAGGCACACCCCCTGCTTCTGGATGGAAACCAGACCTCTCCCTCGTACGTGTCTGTGTGCAGGGCTCTGGATAATTTAAAGCTGATGAGCAGGTCAACTATTACACATTTAATTTAAGAAACACTCCCCCTTGCTCCTGTGCACTGACTCATTACTTCTATTAGGTAGGATGTTTTCCAGCATCCTGGAGTCTTTGGTCTCTTTAGGAGAAGGTTGAAAATTGTCATTATGATACTGGTAAATGTCACACAAGACGTTGAAGGCTGTCTGGATTTTTAATTTAGTTCTATGTTCCTACTCTTCAATGCACCTTTGATACTCAGAATTCAATGAAATACTTTCTATTGCGGGTATAATGGCTTCCTGTAAGCTTCAAGATCCTGGCTACCACCAAAGGCAAGCAGAAGGGTCAGCTCAGAATATTCCCAGCCTTGAAAATGCTTTCAAATGAGCCAGGGAAATAAGAAGAGTTGCATTTTATTTTAATAAGACCTGAAAAAAAGGTAAATCAAGAATCTATTTTGCAAACCTCCTTCAGCAGTGAGTGGGTAACAACCTTTTGAAATTGTTGCATTTGATTGCTTCCAGTGAGCTAGTGGTAAACCAGAAAGCAAATTACCTCTTTGTACACCTGAGCTGATAAAGATTTCTTCTGCAATAGGTTTTCCACTAGTAACTTTTTACTTAGGTGAGGGAACAGCCTTCCATTATATCTGCCTTGCGTCAGACTACAAAGTTGACATGATTAGTTGCTTGCTATCCAGAGTAAAATGATACTGTATTTCTGAGATCGCTAATCAAACGTGTCCCAAACCAACTGCAAAGTTCAAGTTCTCTGTACAGGAAACAGCTTTTCTAAGAAATTTAGCACAAGAAACAGATACAGAACTTACAGCAATCAAATGACTTGGTAAGATGAAGAAAAAAGAGCTCGGGGAAGCCTGTTTCATCTTGGTGTGATGCAATAAATATTACACATACAGATTTTCTTTGCACAGAGGAAGCTTCTCTAAAGCCTTGAAGTTTGGTATGTCTGGCCAGAATCCTACCAGTCTGCAAAGCTGCTTTGGAAATTGTTTTGCTTTGTAGTAATCAAGTAGCTTATGAAGAACAACTTAGAGTATTGGGAGTTGCAAAATTTGGGTCTTGAATAGTCATGAATAGTGATACCGTTTCCCACTGATGGGTGGGCTAGGGTCAGCACCAAGTAGGACTTAAGTTTCTCTTGGTGAAAGCTGCACTGGATTCATCCCATGGAGGGACATGGCCAAGAGCTATGCAGGGGAAAAGGCCCTGACCCCAAATTGTCAGTTCAAAAACCAGAGTGCTTCCAATGCCCACTCCTCCCAGGGTGGCAGAATGACAACACTTGTCTCTTAAAACATGTTCCTTGGATGCTAAGTTACCTCTGACCATAATACTAAGGACCAGCAGGACTAGTTTATTTTAAAACTCTGTTGGAAACTGGGCGTTTTTATAAAACTTCACAAAGTTGTGACATTAACTCGTGCTGCTATTTTTTCCTCCAAGTGCCAAAAATGCTGCTTCCTAGCAGATGCTGTGAATTACAGCTGCTCTCCCTCTGTGCTGACCCATGTGATAGCTGAAATCTCATTAGGTGTCATTCCACATCTGCAAGGTTAAACAAAAACGTTTCAGCAACCCAATATTTTACCAATTAAAATGCCTGACCCATTTTTTTCTCCACTCAGGAGGACAAACAGAAGGACCTTTATGCTCAGGTTACGTTTGTTTTCCCCTAGGATGTATTTGGCTGGCTGAGTTTTCTAGGATAGGAAGAGTATTCAAAAAAACCCATGGCAATAAAAGTCCCTGTTTAGGAAATAATCCTTCAAACAGAGATGGGGCATCTCATCCTGCTGTGAAGCAGGGACAGGCTGGTGGTGATCAGTGGTCAAGAGCAGGATGCAGGAAATTCCAGAGGCACTACTGTAGTCCCTGCATCCAGGCTGCAGGAGACCCATGGCTTTTCCATCCTGAAATCTCTCTCCTCATTTTCATGGCTGTGGCTGATTCACAGAATCGTAGAATGCTTTGGGTTAGAAGGTGCCTTAAAGATCATCTAGTTCCAACCTCCCTGCATGTACAGGGACACTTCTCACTGTGTGGATAACACTGCTCATGAGATGGATAGAAGGGTATCCTAGAAAAGTGGGACTGGAAGGGGCTCCACAAGACTAGATAATCCGTTACCCCAAAGCACCATTCTTGGACAGTATTCCTCTCCTATATAGAAATTGCCTATAATGGTGATGCCAGTAAGTAGCCTCTTTTTCAGGCAATCTGTTCCAATGTTATTGTATTTTCCCTCTCCTACTTTTTTTTTTTGTGTGTCCCTTGTTGAATTTGGAAATATACATCATCCTGCATGGAGAACATTCTATTTTCTCCATCCTTGCACTCTTTTGCCTTTTTTGGAAACTTCTGTTTCCATTCAGTTCTCTGTTCTTGAGTCTCTGCTCGTTCCATCTCTCTCTGTAGGTTGTTTCCTAGCCAGGTTTGGTAACTTTTCTCAGGAATTTCTCCATCTACTCCATATCTTCAACAAAGTGTGATGCCCAAAATGGAGCACAGGGCTCCAGATGCTGCTGCTTGAATAATAAATAGGAAACATGTTAATCACTTGTTCCACTGTGCTCCTTGTTTTGATATCCGTTTGCATTTTTCTCATAAGAAGCTGTAACCATATGAAGTTACCACACTGAGGCTGGGGAGAGGAGCTCACATTTTCATTTGTCTGTCAGTAAAGAAGGAGAAAGGCAAAAGGCTAAAAATGGGAGTTTTTTGGTGGTTGAGCAGAAGAGCAAATGGATGGCTGCTACACTTTCACTATGGTCAAGTTCAACAGAAACCAAATTAACAACGTTACAGCAGCTGAGAGTGGTAGTAAGGCTGTAGAAAGAATTTTTTTTTTAAAAAGGTAATTATTTGCCACAGTGGACAAGTGGAGTAGACACACAAGAGCTGAGAGAGCACTTGGTGTGTTTCATCATGAAACTGGTGTTGCTAAATCTAATTACAGTATGGGCATGTTATCAGTGATGGTGAGACTGAAGAGTCAGGAAGAGAGAACTCTTGAAATGCAGAGCACCAGGTCACTGCTGCTGTGGGCAGGGACCCTTCAAAAGCAATGTGGTCATTCCCATTTTGCAGCCTTCCAAAGAATTTGTCAGGTTTGCTCAGGCTGCTGCCTTATTTTGTGGACACAACTGGGAAAAATAATCCAAGTGGATTTTTAAAGCAGATTCTTTTCACTGCCTTTTGGATTGTGGGCAAGAAGACACTTAGAGTTCAAGTGGTCTTAAAGTTGCCTTCGGACTGAATTATGCTAAGCTGAAATAAGGCTACATGAATTCTGAATGGCTGAAAAGCCTCACAGTTGTTAAGGTAGTTTGAACTAATTCCCTTTGATGTCATATTTTTAGCTCAATGGGGGTTATACCTCAGTGTCCCCATGCTGGCAAACCCTGAGATCAAAAACTGGGTTAAAAGCTTCTTGGTAGGGACAGAAGTGCATATTCTTGTGCCTGTCAGTGGAATGGTACCACTTTGGAGCACTGAGGGGTTTGCTTTGCTAGAATCTAAAGTTTTCCTTCTTGCTAGGATTGTGACAAGACAAATAATAACTTGCTCTTTGGATCTCTATTTTTCTTGTAATTGTTTACAAAATGTTTCTAATGAATGAATTTTGAGGGACTGATCTACTAAAGTAATATTCTTTCTGAAATAAGCTTTACCTTTTGCAGGCAATATTCAAAACCCCTTTATCATTTTACTGGGGCATTGAGCATTGATTTACAAAATCTGGCATATATGTTCAACCATAACACGGGCTAGATCGGTAATAAAAACAGTAGAAAGAGGAAGATGGTAAATGTTCCTCTCAATTCCATCATATTCTAAGTTAATATTCCTCATGCAGGTGGGAAAGCAAGCACTGGAAGGACATTGGATCCAGCAGTAAGAACACTGAATCTGGAAATGGTTTTGGTCTGCTTTTAGGAAGATATTGACTCTATGGAACAAAATAGCAAGACTGTTGTTGCCACAAGGATGGCTGTAGGGGACACACCCAGACTTAAATATTTAAATATTTAGCTAGTGATGAGTAACTGGAACCAATTATAGGCCTGCTCATAATTTCTGAACCACTGTTCTGAAGTGCCTTGCTACTCATTTCCATTTTGTGTAAGTTAAACATAGCTAAAAGATTTTTCAATATTTTTTTTCGTACATACAAAGATTCTGCTGCTAGGATTATCATTTTTTGAGTCATATTCCTGCCTAGAGCAACTGTCTGCAGCTGAGTTACCATATAAATCTCTGAAAATACAAGCTTAATGGAGATGCTGATGCTCTCTTAAGTGAAGAAGCACTTATAGGTAATATTATTTTTTTTTTAAAAGGAATTATTATTTCATTTTTTTACAGAGCTCAGATAATCACTATTTACTCTCTCCTTTTATGGCAACAATTTGCTAGTGGCTTTCTTAGAGCTTCCCAGCTTTCCATGTCAAGTCTGTAAATAATTTCTGTCACTTGAAGGATGCAAATGGCGATGTGGTTGTTCAGACAGCAATTAGATAGCTATTTAGGCTTCTCAAAATATGCTTACATTCCTGCATAATTCCACTTAGCAGCATAGAAAATTATACCATAGGACTCCTGAGCATTTTGTGTATGAAAGCAGGCTAACACAGCCCTGATGCAATGGGCACATTCATCCCTCCCATCATCCCCCACCCCTCTGGATCCCTTTTCCCACTCAAGCATCTAAAGCCAATGCTCTTCCAGCCCTTTCTGGTACACCAGGGCAAGCCTCATAAATCAAGTGGAAATAAAATTGAAGCGTGTTCCTCCTTTAAGACATTATTTCACATGGAAAAAAATGAAAAATCATGTGCAATTCACAATATATTCCTGAGAAATTGTCTCTCTTGTCAATACAAATGGAGCATTAAATGACCAGTCCTTCGTCCTATTTAATTCTCTAAACAAAGAAATGCTCTTACAATTAGATAATAATAGAATTTAGATTAAATGGGCATACAACATTAAGATTTTAAAAGTCATTAGAGGCTGTTATACTTTGCTTTTTTATTTTGTCATGCTACCCAGTGCCTTTCATTGTGTTCCATGCATAATGTACAAATCCCATTCTCTCTAGTAAAAACACTTTGCCTAGTGAGCAAAACCTCATAAATAAAATACTGTGTGAAACAGTGACCATGCAAACATTTTCAAGTATGAATGAGGAAAGAGCAGTGTGGTGGGAAGTCATAAAAAGCCTGAGACAAGATCAGTTGGTGTCAATGTACAGGGCTCGGGATGCTCCTGTGTGCTAGTGCTGTGCCTGTACAGGAGGGCACCAGCATCTCAGATGGCATTTAATAGCTTCTGCCATTGTTTTGACATTGCTGTCAGCATTGTTTATTTATCAAATATGCCTAAGGCAGCAGAGGACCTCCTTGGGAACCAGAAAATGTTGATGTGCAAAGGGCTCCCTGGAGGAGATGTCAAGCGAGGTGGGTATCGCGGGCTTGCTGGGCTCCGTGACAAAGTGTGATCTCCAGCTGGGGTCTTACCCAGTCATGTTTCTGTAGCTGTGGTCAAGGTGATGGTATTAGCTCAGAAATGCCTCTAACAGCTAAAGATCTAAAGACCTTGAAGTTTAAAGATTTTTCAGTCCATTAAGAAATCAAAGTAAGTAAAAGGTAACTACTAAATAATCACTTCTGAAGAGGATTTACCATCAAATTAAGTCCAATATTCAGAGGGAAGGGCACTTAAACTTGAATTCCTACAAAGGCACATTTGAGAGACATTTTTCCTCCCACAGCAAACATCACATGTTCTGCTTTAACTGTGTGACATTTCGTCCCCTTGATATCAGCCCGATGCCCTGGATAATCTTGTCACTCTTCCTGCTTTATCCATTGGGAGAAACCAGGAAGCTTTTTTTTTTTTTTTTCCCCACTCCTCCCTGTGTTCAGTGTGGAAGGGAGACAAGGGAGTTTGAAGGTGTAAGATGGCTCCTGGGGAAAGTGTGTCATGGTTAGACTGGCTCTCATTTATTCCTTTGAAAATTCACCTTATTCTCTTCAGTGAAAGATTTTGGGTGGCCTTTTTGGCACAAGTTGAAGACGGTCTGTTTTCCAGTGGTGAGAGCAGGAGAAAAGAGACAATTCAGGGTCATATTTTTGTAGCAAGTGCTGTTTGACTTGGTCTTGTGCCTTCTCTGAAGGTGTGGTTCACAGCTTGTGTGCTCCTGCTCTCTGCAGGAAAGGTCACTGGTGCACGTTGAGTGTCCAATGAATTGTGCCAAGAAAGAGCCCATGGGCACCTGAGGAGATACCCCTCACCTTCACGGAGGAGTTGTTGTCTGTGAGAAGAAAGCTGGGTGATGTACCAGGTTGTGCTTAGAGGTAGGAGGCAGAGCATCAAGTTGGTTCTGTTCTCCTCTTTGAACATAAGTCTACTGTGGCCTCTTGAAATCAGCAGTCTAATCACCCATATTCCCAGTACCCTAAACATAACAGCAGAAAGCATCAGACATTGAGATGATTATTTTATTTTGCAGATGTGACCATCAAGAGCCATTTTTTTCCCCTGGGATTTGGGTATTTCCAGGCATACAGAATCAGAGTGAAGAATGGATCCACTTTTTTCATTTTTTTTTCTTCAATTTTCCTAAATTTCTTGTAGACTACCAGGACTTGGATATCTTAGGGTAAATTCCACTTCCTCATTATTTGCAGTTGCACTTATCAGCTGAGTTACAGAGCTGTTACTGCCTGAACAGAATTAAATGTCAGATAAAATAAGTGCCAGTGCTTAATGGCATGAAATAAACTGAACTATGGCTCAAGAATGTCTTGGTATTCATATTCTGGTTATAAGAGATTTAATACAGATTCCCTTCTGATTCCTGCCATTATTTTAATTTCCCAAGGCATTTACTGGTTACCAGTGGGGCATATTGAGTCAAAATATATCAAGTTTAAAATATATATATATATATTGGATTTTAATGGGTTTTTGTGCTCCCTGTCTTGTGTCTATTTCCTGAAGTTATTAAAGCAGTCTAATTATTTTGCACAGTCTGCAATATTACTGTGATAGGATTTGCAATGACCATTTGGAAATAATTATATATATATATATTCATATCTTAGCATCCCCATTGTCCTAGAGCATTTGTATGTACTTTTTTACTAGATTTGTTTTTGTCTGACAGTGCACTTCAACTCAGAAGGACCATTAATATCCATAGTTAATAACTCATTACTAAGGTCCCAGGAAAATAACTCTCTTCTTCCTCATATTCCCAATCACATACTTGGAGCATTAATTCTTCCAAGAATAGCAATGTTTTGTTTATTTTCAGATGTCTTTGTGCTTCCTCTTGGCCCACCATGCTGCTGGCTCTGAAATAATCTCTGCTTAAACCTAAAAAAAATGTGCTGGTACCAAATCTTTGCTGGCCAACAGAGTCCCACTGATGTTGCAGGAGCTGGTGTCCAGCAGTGCTTCCTGCTCCAAGTGTCAGTGCTGTACCAACCTAGAAAAATGTGGCTATTTGACATCAAAACCTTGGAAACTGGAAATTTTCATTCAGAAACATGAGAGGGAAGGGAAGGAATATCAGGCTCTTTCAAACTATTTCTGATAGAATACATACTCTAACTCAGAAAACTGGACTTTTAGGCAACTTTTAAGGAAAACAGACAATGTCAAAGTTTTCAAACTTCTAGAAATTCAGGGGATTTTTTCAGACTTTATTTCTGATAAATCCGTGCTTTCTTGCAAACATGATTTCCAGTATTCCAGCCTCACTCTCTCTGCAGTTGCAGCTGGACCCCACAGGACCACGGTTTCTTTATAATTTGATTTTTGGTCAGATTCTGCCCTTTCTGGATGGGACCCAGGGAGCTGAAAAAAGTTGTCCCAAGGGGCGAGCCCGTGTTGTTTTGGCTTTGAGCGGTGTTGGTCCCGTCTTCCCAGGAGTACATTCTCCAGATGGGCTCTTTGTTTCCTCTCCCTTACCTCGCTGTCAGGGTAGGAAGTGATATACTGATTTGGGGACAATCTTTGTGTTCACTTAAGGAAAATGCCTCACAGAGTATCTGAGCTTTTCAAGCGCAACTTGTCAGCTTGTCTCCATTTAACCCTGAGACCCAACCGGTTTTAGCTGGAGCGGTTTCCATGATTGCCACCCTTCTGTGTCATGTTTCTTTGAAATGGTAAGATCCTGTCCATTTACCTTAGATTGAAATTCCCCAATTCCTAAAGTATCCCCATAAATACAACGAGGCCAACAAATACTCCTGTCTTCAGGTTTTGTCTCTCTGGATTATTCCACATGAATGCTCTGCGCCTCTCATGCACGCTGGAGCTTTGATCTCAAAAGCCAAGGTTGTCTCAGGTTAGCAATTGTTTGCAGAGCTGGATACCTGTTATTGCTTGATCTTGAAACCATATTATTAGGAATTAGCTTTCAAGTTGAAGGGTTTGCTTCCTCATCAGGACTCCCACTTTCTTCTGCCTTTATAAACCAAACCCATTCAGTTATCTGTATTTTAAACAACTCAATAAAACTAAGTAAATGTTAGATGATTTATCATACATTATCATTTAACCACTCTGGCTAAAGCTATGGACTATATTATTAAGCTTATTGGAAAAGTCCATGTTATTCTGAGTTTTATTTGCATCAGTTTCTGTGCCTGTGACTCCGTGTATCTGCAGAGCAAATGTGTCTCCCCTGAACCTGGTCCTTAATTTCAAAACCTTAACAAACTTAGTGTTGCTGTGTAGCATTCTGGGGTGTAATTAAATATCTAATTTATTATATGTAATGTTGTGTTAGTTATTAAATACTGTTTGGGATGGGAGTGGGAGGAGGAACCCACAGGGATTTAGTTGTTACCCATTTCTTTAGTTATTACTATTTTTCTTGATATAATATTGGGATTTTCTTCTCAACCCAACAAGCTTTTCATTTCAATACTTGTCATTTTTTTCACCTAATACACCTCCTTAGTGGGTATGGTTTAGCCTGAGTTTTATGTAGCTTTATCCAGTTCTGTGTATCCATCATCAGCTGCAATCCAAACTGAGAGAACATCAAACAGCCTTGAAAAATGCTGGAATGGGCATGTTTACAGACTGCTGAAAAATACAGAGCTGGAGATTACAGACATGTTTTTATGAGTGAGTAGGAAACTCTTCTGAAGAGATAATTTAGAGGGGGCTGGTCTGATTGAGCTGGATGCTGGATCTGTATGGCTTTTTTGTTTGTTTTCTCCAAGGGAAATCATAATAAAAGAGGAGACTGAAAATAGTCATCCTGTCTGGCGGGTATAGATGTGTTACTATAAATAGTGGGACTTCTGTGGGCTTCTTGGAAGCTAAGATGAAATCAATCTTGTGATAATTATTCTACTCCAAATAAGTTGCAACATAAGCTTAGTAATTTTGTTTCTTTGTTTGCTTGGTTTGTTTTTTTTTGCTATAGCAAGTAACCTTACTGCTAGTGCAATAACTGGAGGTTATGGAAACTGTTCAGCATCCTCCACAATTGTAGAAATACCTACAAGGGCAACAGTGATATGAGCTTCAGTGTGATCTGTTCCCAAGATGACTGCAGCTTTTCCCTGTGGCTCTACCACCAGGGGTGGAAGGAAGTGCAGTTCTTCACCACGACACAAGCAGCAGGCTCATCTCACCAAGACAAATCCTGTCCTGATGGTTTGCTTTGCTTTTGGAGAGAAGTGGTGGGAGAGTGACTTTCTTGTCTCCTTTACCCCAGTTTACCCATACAGTTGCATCTGAAAGTGCCCAGCTCTCCTGTAAATATTGCCATTTAGGAGGACACTTTTTTTACCCGTTGTCTTGAGTTTTGTGTGTCTAAGGTGTTTTTTTCTGGCAAAACAATGATTGAAGTCTTAAGGGGGTTGTTTTTTTGTTGTTGTTTTGTTTGTTGATTTTATTTTTTTAGAAAAATAACCCTAGATCATGTTTTAGATCCATGTGATTATTGATTTAGATTTTAGTTTTAACTTAAATTGCCTGCTTGACTTCCTGTTGGGATCCTCTGGAAAGCGTGAATCCAAATCTTACAAAATTTTGCATTGGTACCTTTTATCTAGTTTGTTTATTATTACTCAAAGTTGCAATTTTAAGAGGCACTTGGAAAACAGAATACCAAGCAGAATGTCATTTTACATCTATTTTTGTTTTTTTTCTCTATCGTTACCTAGAGTATTGTCTTCAATTTTGATCAGTTCACCTTGAGAAAAACAAAGCAATAAGGCAAAGCTGAATTTTCTAGGACTAAGAGAGGACTTGTGTATCATGCACATAATAGCTAATATTTTTTACTACATGTAAGATAGTTTTGATATTAAATGTAAGAAAGTTGAGTTCTTTTCTAATGATACGGGGAGAGGTTTTGTTTTCCTACTTAGCTTTGGTTGTGTGTGGTGTGTGTTTAATAAAGATCACGAGCAGGTAGAAGAGGTGTGTTGCTAATGTTGTGTATCTGTATTATAGCTCTTTTTCCAGGGTCTAGAGGGTGTTTGAGCCTTTGATGTATGGGGCAGTTGTATGGGCATGTAATACGTAGGATAAGGTAATGGACTGAATGGAAACAAAATCATCTTTTGGATGCTTTGAAGTCCTTCTTATGTTTTGAATTCTGGAGGATCCTCCTTGGCCCACTCTGGCAGATGCCACAAACATTTGTATGACTACCAGGATCAGTAATTTTTGCCCCCTCCCTGGAACTGTCCAAGGGTAGGTTGGATGGGGCTTGGAGCAGCCTGGTCTGGTGGGAGGTGTCCCTGCCCAGGCAGGGGAGTTGGATCGAGGTGATCTTTAAGGTCCCTTCCAACCCAAACTGTTCTATGATTCTGTGGTCATTCTGTGAAACTGTTAATCCACTTATGTAGTTTATATATGTATAGATTCAAGTGAAGGCTTCAGTATAAGGCTTAAAAATGACTTTTCTAACACCTTCATGGGTATTAAAATTACAGCATTTAAGTCCAGCTCTATGTATAGCCATGGTATAAATAGGTTCCAGTGAGAAAGTGATTAGTCACTAGCAATTATTAAAAAACTTTACTGTTAAATCCAAGACACAGCCTTTTTCCTAAAAACAGAGAGGAGTGAATTATTATTTCAGGTTTCATCTGGGTCATTTTCAAACATGAATAAAACATTTCCCTTGCACAAATCATTCATCTCTATGAAACCTTACTGAAGGGTTGTAGAAAAGACCAGCAAAGGTGAAGACGTTCATGCAGATTTCTTGGTGATGGAAAGCCTATTTAGAAACAAGGGTAGAAAGCAAAATGTGAGAAGAGATTCAACTACAAGGGAGGAAAATGGAGTACTTTACCCAAATGGCATCCCAACCAAATTAGGCAGGCTCTTGAAGGGTTATTTTCAACAAAACACGTTCACTCAGATATTAAAGAGTGTCCTCATGAGGCTTTCCTGCTGTGTATGACATCAGTCACAGAACAACCTTGTATTGAAATTGCTCTGTGAAAAGGTGATTTAAAGTCTACAGTGATTGTTAGTGTGTGATACGTAAGGGTACAGTGAAATGAGTAAAGCTTCATTGCCTGGCTACCACACTTCAAAATTCATATTGCATTAAATCATGTTGCTCAGTCATAAATCAGAGACGTGCGAGCCAAAGATGATGATACACAGTCTCTTATTGCTGTTTTACTTGTGGCTGTGCTCATCCATCCTATCTGCTAACAATTAGAGCTGCTTAAAAGTCAGCTGTGGCTGCTTGGAGAGAAAGTCACAAAGGCATCAATAATTGAAAAAATAGCTTCTATGAGCAGTATTTTGGGATATCCGCTACAAATATTTGTAAGCGGGCACTGGTTCGACAGAAACCATGGAGGGATAATTTGGAATTACAAAGTTTACCCACAAAGTTCATCTTTGGGCACAGATTATTTCTTCTGCTGGGTGTTTGGGTTTTTTGGTAATAAATCAGAAAGCTTATTTTGTAATGCAATGTAAAAACCCCTCCCTGTATTTCAATAAAGAATACTGAAGTTGTTAGTGAAGTTGCCTGTTGGCTCAAATAAAATCACAGAGGATATATTCAAGTCACCCAAGTACCAGTTTTTAAGAGAAGTCTGTGTTATATTCCAGAACAAATGCTTACAAGAACAGACAGAAAAAGGACTGGATTTGAATCTATAGTCATCAGTCTGGCTGTTAGTTATCTATATAATAGATAAAAATCTGAAAATTGCTTAACTTTGGGAGATCACTGAGGAACTCAGTGTAAATATTAACCCTGTTACACTTCCTTTAGTTATCTGAGGCCATCTAAGGCCACTGTTTGAGAAGAAAGGTTGGTGGCACCATGTCTGAGCCTATATGGCTATTTTTAAAATGTTCTTAGACAAAAACAAACTGAGAAAAATGAGTTTACGAAGGAAGATTTCCATTATTTTTTTTCTTTTACATTTTGGATTCCTGAAATTTCTGATAAATTTAGGAGTCTCTACTTTAGATCATCGTAGATCTTCAGGCTCTTGTGGGTCACCTTCGTGTCTAAGCAAGACTGCAGTTTTCAGGAGGCACTGCACAAAAGAAGGGGTGAAACACCACACTGCAGTAATGATTTACAAGGTCCACAAAGAAACAATTAAAAAAATCCTCCTGCTATTAATTTAAATAGAGTTATATTCTTTCTCAGTATATTATTTCATTTGGGCTTTAGAGGGATTGATTTACTGTGTCTGAATCACAACAGAAATGCTGATTGTATAGAAATTACCTTAAATGAGTCAGAAGAATGGACTTTTAGAGTCGGCTCCTCCTGCACCCTTTTTATTTCTGTGGAATGTTGCTCTGCAATGTGTTCTCTATCCTTTCAAAAACGTTCAAGTTGCACTTGATTTCTGGAGTTTCAGAAAGCCTTAACCCAAGTTGATTTGTTTGGTTGTATGTGTTTGGCTACACCATGGTTTTCCAATTGGTCTCTAAATATCTGTTAAGTGAAAGTTTGGAGCTAGGGAGAGCTATAATATGTAATGGTGGAACTTGCAAAAAAAATATCTGGGGGACTTCTGGCATGTAGAAAGTAGTTTGGTGGTGCTTAATCAGCTCCCAGAGCGTAACTCTTTGATCCATCAAAGTGGCTGAGATACTAGATGATCTTTCGAGGTCCCTTCCAACCCCTAGGATTCTATGATTCTCCTAGGATGAGCCATGTGCCAAGAGCTTGGCTGTGCTGTGGCAGCCCTGCTCAGCAGTCGATGCTGACTTCTTGATGGATGTGGCAGCAAATGCTCCACCACAGTGTGTCATTTTGGAACTGGGTTATCCGAGGTGGAGTCAACTCCTTGGGAATTGGTGGAATTGAAAACGTGCCACGGGCAAGAACCCCTGGCCACGGCTTTATACGACTTGGCTATTTCTCTAGAAACGTCAACAGTTGGAATAAAACGTGTCTTCAACAGGTTATTTTTGTTGTTTGTACTCAACGAATTTTCATTCAAACATCACCTGTCGGCAGAGGTGACAGATCCCGGGATCCTCTAGCTCTCCCTGGGAACTCTGTGGGTTCCTCAGCTTGGTTCAGCTGGCGAAACCAGATCCATTTTACAGCAGTTGCCTGAAATGTTCCCTCAAACCCCTCATTCCAAACCCGCGGTTTTGACGTTCCCATTATCACCTGGTGTGTTTTGCTTCATTGCTGCGTGTCTACACGGGCCTTGCTGCATAAACCCTGGAAAACTGTAGCCCACAGCAGCCAATTAACACTACTTAGCAGCTGTTAAAGAGGATAATTGCTTGATGTTAGCATCACCTAACATTATTTCTAATGCTAATTAGGCCCAATTTATTCTCCCTAAAGTCACCCAGCTCCGGGTTTGTTTCCCACCACGGATTTTCAGGGCTTGTCTGTAAGCCGGCTGTGGTCTGGCTATAGTTTGAGGATGCGGTGGTTGCAGGGGAAGGACCATCTCAGGAGTCAGTGTCTCCTGGAGCGGTGCTGCTGCCCTCCGCTCCCTGCCGATGTCAGCATCGGATTGTAGAGCCAGAAGAAGACAATGCAGAAAAATCCACAGGTCAGCAGATCACTAAATCTTTTGTCAAGACGTTTTCTGGAAAGTTGTTTTAACAGAGCAGGTATGATCGCTTTTTTAAAATAACCTTTAGGCAGCAAGCCCATAGTCCTGCTCACTCAGATCCTTAGCGAGTTCACCGTGTGGAGAGGTTATAAGATTAGAACCTTTCAAATTTCTTAAATCCAGCCTCTTGCTGATTTCTGTGCATACCAGAAGGTGGGTTTTTCAAAGAAATAGTGTAGTTTTATTTGCTCCGTATCCATCTGCTAACAGCTGTCTAAACTTTTCCAATTTATATAAATGACTTGTTCTTCAGCTTCTGTACAGGTTTATGTACTGAAAACAGTGTAAATTACCCATTTAGAAAAGATCTATTGAATATTAACATTTTACATCCAGTATCAAGTTGAAATAATTGCCTTAAAGGAAAATGCCTAAAACAAATGATGGTCATTAAAAAATAGAAATCATAGTTTCAAATGAAAATAGATAGACAGTCTTTCAGAAGCTGTGGTAAATGAATGGATGGCTTAGTTGGTAAGTAGGAATTTATTCGTTTTTGTAGAGGATGATGAAAGATATCTGAGCAAATAATTGGTTTCATTTTCTGAAAATAAGGCAGCCCATTAACAGGGCTGCACATGATGATCAAAGGAATACTAACTTGTTTTTTAAATTCCTGTGATTTTTTTAGTACTTCTTATACTAAAACCAGCCTGAATTCCAGCCTAAAAAAGAATAATTCAGATTATCTGTAGTATTTCTGTTTGCATATATATGGATCCATAGGAAGACATTTGTGCCTGTGTATGTACATACACAGGACCAGCCACACTGGGTCAGCAGGTCTGAGCCACTGGTAGCCCCTCATGAGATGGAAAGTGCAGACACAAATTGGTAGCTAGAGATCAGTAGTTGGGGTGGAGTATTTCTGATGGATTTCAGGGGTGAAATCGCACTGGTAGGAAGGGAGGTTGCCTTTCAAAGCAGTTCCTGACAGCTGTACCTCACAGCCTTTCAACAGCGACGTTGAAAAGAGCAGAAAGAATTGCATGTGTTCTTTGAGACAGTCCAGCAGTGCTGGTATCACTTGTTAGGACACACAGAAATAAAATGCTTTCCTACAATGTGGCATTGTAGGAGTAAAAATAATTCAGAGCAAGATGTGAATAAAATAAAAGTTCTTAACTTTCAAGACAGAAATAGGTAAAACACTGGCCCAGGTTGCCCAGAGAAGCTATGGCTGCCCCCTCCCTGGAAGTGGTGAAGGGCAGGTTGGATGGGGCTTGGAGCAACCTGGTGTGGTGGGAGGTGTCCCTGCCTGTGACAGGGCGTTGGAACCTGATGATCTTTAAGGTCCCTTCCAGCCCAAACCATTCTAAGATTCTATAAAACTAGCTAAGACTTGGTAACTAAGGTGAAAAATACAAGATGGAGTGGAAATGCTTCACTGGTGGGAATGTATTTTCTGTAAGTCTGATAGAGACAGGAAAATACATTTTAACTTTTCAAATGTGCTATTGCCTATTTAGATCAATCATCTAAATATGCAATTAACCAGGTATACAATTTATCAAAACCTTGAGAGATTGAGTATCATTATTTAATATCATTAATAACTAAGTGCCTCAACAGAATCTTTTATTGAAAGGTTTTTTCAATGCTGACTTCAAAATGGGTCTCAGACTGAGAAATTATGTGCCTTATGGAGGCGCTTCTGAAAATGTGGCTGTGTTCCTAAGTGCATGAACGCTGAAACTTTTGCATGTTGCATCTCCTGCAGTGCTAAGGGAACACGAGCCCATAAAACCAGACTGACAGATATTCTAGTGCAGAAAATGCATGTGGGGAAGGGCTGAGTGAGAGAATAGTAGGGGAACTCCACAATGTTGCACGTTTTTCTAGATATTTTAGCATTTAATGCAATTATCTGGTAAGACTATATTCCCTTTCTCAGCCATCCCAGGACATTTCATAGGTAATTTTTGGTTTTATTTATTCTGTGGCAGAACCAGATTTTTTTTTTAAAAAAAAAGCAAAAAAAAAAAAGCTTTGTTTTAACATGGGAATAAATAATGCTTGGGTTTTCAAAGAGTTTGGTACTTTGGTTAGCAAACTACCTTGACAGCAAGCATGTCTGTAAATGCAGCACTCCTCCTTCTTAACACTGTGATTTATAAATCTTTGTGCTTTTTCATTTTGACAAAAAAAAAAATATGGAGAAGCTGCCCTTCCAGTTTTCAAGCTCTGCTGTGGTTGGACATTGATCCTTCATTCTTGGTGTCAGGGAGGCAATCTTCTATGGGTAAAATGCACTTTGAACAAAGTATGACTTTTTGATAGGCATAATTTTGAAAAGCAAAGGCTCCAGCAATTTTACGGCTTCTGAAAATTCTTCCTTGTCATCCTTCAAGTATTTCTTTATATAAGGGTACTTTATTGTGATGCTCGTATTTTCAGAGCCCAGTGTCATCTTAGACTTTCCTTCCCCTCTGCTCCTCTCCTTATTGATACTGAGTGCTGGGAGGGTTTCTGCATATGAAATGCAGTGCAAATCTCAATCTTTCGTCAAAAATAAGACAAGAGTCTTGCCTTTATCCTTCTTGCCCCTGATTCTGGTAGATTTGCAGGTTAGCATATTTCTTGCCTAGGTAAAGCTAGTGTAGAATTTGGAACGTTTTTATTTTTTGTGAAAATCCAGACTAATAACACTATAATGCCAACCCATATCCATAATGTAAACTGGGATGGAAATTATTTTTTGTTTTGCAGTGCACTCCCATAAAATAATTATGAAACTGAGAAGGTCAGAGTGGCCTACATGGAAATACCCCAATGTGTGTGTAATGGCTTCCCACGGATTGAGAGAAATGTACAAAACTACTAAGAAATATCCCAAACTAGAAGAAGGATCACTGAGCAGGTGTATGGGGCATGTAAGTTCTTGCTTATTTCCTTATATTACAAGTATATAGGAGCTTGTTAGACTACACAGGCTTTTAATATAAGATGATTAATAGAAATCAAAACATTTGTTTTCTATCCCAAACCCACTCCTGTGGTTTTAAAAAACTTTACCCTGCTGTCCTTCAAACCTGCACAAGACCTTCAGAAAACCAGCCTCTTCCATAAAGGAGAATCATCACATGCTGTGGTTTTTAAAGCTGCTTTCATTTCAATTAAGTTTTATCAGTGTGAAAAATCTATCAAAGTAGTCCAGTTGTCTAAAGATTCGATGTGGTGGCTCATGTAATGAAAGGTTGTTCCCTGCAAAACAGCTCCAAGCATGGTGTGATCATACTGCTGCTTGTTTACCCTTCCAGGAGTGGGTCTTTCAGCTCTTGTGTTTGCTTACCTTTCTTGTTTTATATCTACTCTTTTGGTGATGCTTTTGGTTTAAAACGTCTGGTCATTTCCCAAAGTGCGTTTGAGAGCTGGTTGGCCAAAATCAGATGGGTGGCTACCAAGGGGGCCTGCATGGGGGGCATTTCTTGCAGTCATGTCTGGAGCTCAAGAGGAAAAAAAATGAAGGAAACTTCCTTTAAAGACCAGGAAGAGCAGTTGTGATTTCAGTGTGGTTTCTCCTAGAGGTGTTATTAAGCACCTGGCATGTGTTGGGAAGGTGGCACCGAGGTGTTCAAACCCTGCTTTGGTGAGTCCCCCTGGCCCAACCTCAGTCCTGCCCGGGCAGGGTGACCAACCAACCATCAAAGGTCCCATCCAACCTAAAGCATTACGTGACTCTGGGCCAGACTGTGAGGTGACACTGTGTGGTTCAGTGTTGACTTCCCTGGGGAAGCTCCCCCAACTGTGGCAAAGGGGAAGAAAAAAGCAGCTTGCGACTCCGGATTGCATCTTCTTACAATATCGGAATAGGAAAATGCCTTTTGCTTTCTGGGATGGTATTTGTACAGGTTGTAGAAACAGTGGTTTTGAAAATGACCTCAAATGAAAATTTATTAGGTAGAGATTTCTTACACAAATGAAAATATCCTTTAAGATCAAAATTCAGCTGTCCTGCTCGTGCCAGTATTTTTCTTACATTACTTAATCAAAGGGTGATGCCTCTGGCAGGAAACTTAACAATCTATTACATTGCAAGAAAAACTCAAACTGAATTTAGCTCAACATCAAAAAATGCAGTTGCTTGAAAGGTCTAGTTCTGCTCTAAAATCCCTGCTTGCCTTCCAAAACACCCGTAGCAAGTCCATTTGTCACCAAAGCAAACAGGCAGAAGGTGGAACTTGTTGACAGGCACAGAGGAAAGGAACAAGATGACGGATGGTGGATGTCCCTCAGCTGAAAGAGCAACCTCCTGTGAGTAGGGCCAGATCCTGCCAAGTTAACTGAAGACAAATCTTTCCTGTAAGGAAATACTAACTGTGGAAACTGCTGGTGTTGGATGTTTTCCTTCACTGATCTTTGGGCAAATACGAGGGATGCTATAAGCACTATTGGAGCTGTCCTAAAATCGGATCAGTGTCACTTCTAATTGCTTCAGCATGTGCTGGAGGTGATACATGTGGAGTCCTGTTCCCTTCCTGACAGTGTCACAATGGAGGGAGGTCACCTGAAGGAATGTGTGGAGACGTAACAGTCAATCTCTCCTTTAAGAAACTGATGATACAAGCAAATATCCTGAAGTAACTTAATAAGGTCATACTAATAAGTTATGTAACAGGAAGGTTTTCTTCCAACACAGGAAAATAGTGTAAGGCAAATATGGACTGGAGCCTTAATTTGTATTTAAGCTGGATCCCCAGTGTTTGTATTTATGCTTTGCCCCTCTGAATACTAAAACATGAGGCTGTTGTGTGCTCTTAAGGACACTGGCAAGTAAATCACCATGCTTTCCCAGCCTTGAAATTCCAAGGGATGAAGAGTGAAATTCAGTTCAGTGCTACAGGATCCAGTGAGGTGGCCTTGCATGCTCTTGTGATGGCTGCTAGCACTTATGTTTTGTTGGAATTGTATAAAATGGGGGAACTGATCAAAGTGACTTATTTCAGAGACTAGAAACACTTAAGCCATAGCATTTTGATTCTTTGCCAGATAGTAATTGCAAGTATGAGTGTTATTGGTAGAAATAACAGAAGAAAATGATATTTTAGGTTGTGACCTCATCTGTACACCAAAATATCAAAGAAGATGTTTCCCTTTGGGTGAAAAAGCATAGTTTTCTATGGAGTGGGAGAAAACTTTCAGAAGTTATGCCTGACCTAGTCTTCATCAAATGCTGCATGTAGACAGATATAAAATAACACAACCTGTGTTTTATGTTTCTGGTAATAGTAGAATGCAAATTGTAAATATATTCTATAGTCTGCCCTTTGTCTTGACATGTGTCTTGTCCGGGACTAAATTAATTAGTAAATGTCTCTCTTGTGTGACAGTTGGGAATTTTAGGCTTCAGAGGTAAATACATTCTGAAGCAATCCAGTAATAGGCTTACAAGGCTGAGAGGCAACAGAGCTGAAAAGTGAAAAATCAAGAGGCTGGACCATTAATACCTTCTTGAAAAGTTAATCAATTCATGACACCAGCCTGGAATCTAAATGGTGGCTCAACAGAGAAGTTCATGTCAAGTTGAAATTTTGCACCATGTACTCTGGTGTGCAATATTTATATAGTTATATATTGTGCATTAAATACTTGTGTTTAAATATCTCTGTAATAAAAAGATGTAATGTGGTCTTAGCAGGCTTTCCAGAATTCCCTGAAGAGAAAGGCTAAAAGTCCTCAAAGAGCCCCTCCAAAGTAGATTGTCACTGTCCAGCAGGAATTGTTTTGTATATCCTGAATTTAGGACTCTATCCTGTGTTTTAATTCAGTGCTAAGATGACCAAGACATGATGGAGTCACTGACTCCAAATACCCAAGAGAGAATAATGCCAAAGGACTATCAGCAAAGGCTGAGGTTGGTTCTTCTAAGCCTTGTCAAGGAAGATGTCAGTGTTGGTGATAGTGTTTTCAGTGGTGTCAGGAGGGAAAGGCAGAATATGAGAGGGTCTCTGGTGGCTTTGGGGTCCAGGAAAGAAGCTTCACGAGTTCAGATGTTGTCAAGAGAGAGGTCAGAGGTACGTGGCTGCGTCAGAGAAGGAAAGTTATGGGGAGGGCTAGAAGATGAATTATGAATGGGAAAAGAAAGACTTGGGGATGAGAGAAGCTGCGTGATACTTTTCCTGACAGAAATCAAAAAGTCAGAGGATAAAAGCAATATTGCTGAGAGCATCCAAAGCAGCTTCTAGAAACTGGTAAAATACTGGGGCCTCTCTGAAAAAGGGTATTTTGTTTTTCCTGTGTCCATCTACATAGTAATTTAGTTACCTTAGGGCTGAAATGTATTTGTTTAATTACAATCTTTCATTTTGATATGGTGGTAGCTGTGTCTTCCTGATTACCAGATATAGATTGAGGCCTTTTACCCTGAAATAGCTGGAAAATTCTAAATTACTACTAGTTCTAAAATTCTAAGTTACTAAATAGAACAGGAACATCTAGGGTAGAGCAATACTTTTGGCTGTTAAAACTTCACTGCCTTTGAAATATTTCAGTTTCTTTATGTTTTCAAGTACACACCTGACTATGAGGTATGTAGGAAGGAGGATGTCTGGAAGTCTGGCAATTTAATAGATGCTACTGAACCATGCAATAGCACAAAATTGAGGCAACTTGGACTTTTGGTAGAAATGCAGTGCCACTGAATCTCTTCCCTATGAGTGGAGTTAAAAAAACCAACTTGATTTTCTCTAGAGGGTGGTGCATAGTTCCAGCCCCCACTCCATGGCAGGCTCGCTGCCCTCCCACTCAGCACTTGCCAAGGTGTGCATCTTTGCTGCATGCAAATCACCTGTAATGAAAGACCTTATGACAAAATGGAAATTGCAGTGATCAGCTGTGAGCTGAGCAGGCACAGGGCTGGATGGAGCTGTTCGTGTGGCTGGATTTATGATGCCCTCATCTCTAGGATGCTCTGCTGGTTTTGGTAGGGCTGAAGAAATGTGTTGACAAATACTCTCCTGTTACATTATGAGTTCCTAAATCGTTTCTTTGAGGACTCTTCTTTGCAGGAATTGCAGAGGAATTAACTAAATGGGAATTAATTGTAGCTTCTGATTTGCACAGGGCAGTAACACCAAAGGGAAAGGGGCAGGAATGCTACCCTTGGAAGAAGAGAGGATGAAACTCATTTCCTGACAGGCTTTCAAAAACACTGAAAACAGTATCTTGCCAAACTTGAACCTAAAGTTTTTTTAATATTTTTTTTTTAATTAACAGGTATTTGGTGAAACAGCCCCCAGAATTTACATATGCTTGCAGTACTTAATTCCACACATTTCTAAAATAATTATTCCAATTTTTTCTCTTCTCCACCCCCATCTTTTTCAATGTCTGAAACTTGGTGTTAATTAAAAGCTTACAATCCCTATAGGCTTGTTGAATTTATAGTGATTTTTTAACCTAGAAATGAATACATGGATATAATTCAGATTTTCTTTTCCAGCAGAGAGGTTCTCTCATTATTATAACACTTTTGCAACTTAGATCTCTGGTTTTATGACTTATGCAACATTGCACCTCACTAGGTTGTGAGTACATGCTGCTTATTGACCAGAACTCTTGTGCTTTACATGGTGAACAAGGGCAGAAGAAAAACCTATAAAAATACTTATTTTGTATTTTGGTACAAATTTCTGCTACATTCTACAGCCTCTGCATTATACATGATTTAGGAATATGAAAATAATAGTGGTGACTGAAATTATTTTCCAGTTTGAACAATATCTTACAATATTTTGTATGGTGACTCTGGTTTAATTTTAATAACTTCCCAGATAAGTTTCTATTATTCTTTATTATGTACTTATCTGGAAAACACCAATAAACTGAACTATACTAGTACCTAGAAAGGCTGGACCAGATGATCCTTGAGGTCCCTTCCAACCTGTGATTCTATGAATAATCCCTGAAGAAGAACAAACGAACAAAAAACCCCACAAAAAGCTACAAAAACTTAAAAGGAGTCTGTGAATCTTAGTTGATTTGCAAGTCAGTAAGTGTGAATCAGATGCTATCCCCAGAATAATTTGTCTGGTTTTAAATAAGTTTTAAGATTATGGTTTTCTAATGGGAAAAATGATAAAGGAGATCTTTCTTTTATGAATTTCTGAATCCCGTTTTATTTTCTACATTTACATAGTTTATCATAGTTCATGTGTTTATATAGTTTATATAACTGCTTGGTACTTCACTCAGAATGGCATTAGCAATGTCAGAAAAAGAAACTACAGGAACACCGGAACAGGCTGCCCAGAGCTGTTGTGGGGGCTCCATCCCTGGAGGTGTTGAAGGGCAGGTTGGATGGGGCTCTGAGCAGCCTGTTCTAGTGGGAGGTGTCCCTGCCCATGCAGGGGAGCTGGAACTTGATGATCTTTAAGGTCCCTTCCAACTCCAAAAATTCTGTGATGCTGTGATAAAACTAAAGGAATGATCAGTTCAAATGCGGGTAATTACCGGGGTGCTCTTAGGGTCTTGCCTCATGCTTTCTGATTCTATTGAATACACAACACCTCTTCAGGATGTGGTTCTGCAGTATTTAGTTCCAAAGGTGTCCACCTCTGCCCACAGCTGCCTAGGCAAGGGGCTGGTGGCCTCTAGCTCCTTGTTTGTTTTGAAGTGCATCAGCATCTGTCATCGTGTCTTGTGCAAGGATGTCACAGGGAGTCTCAGCGGTGTAGATGGGGTTGGTCCATCTCCTGTTAACTGAACTATGCAGAACATGTTGGATAAATACAGTTTACAGGCTTTGATGCATTCTCCTTTTACACCCCATTTTTTAATTTGGTTTTCCATAGGCAATTCCATGTCTGCAAAGGTGCCTTTGCAGAGCATGCAGAAAGCCTGGGCTGCTCTAAGCAGTGGTGGGACAATCAATGGGGCTGGAGTGCATGTAACCCATGAGGTGCAACCTCAGAAAGGTGCACTAGGCCAAGTCAGCTTTTGCTTCTCCTGCACTAAACCTGTGGTGTTACTGCTCAGTGTTTCTCTAGCCTGGCCTTTCAGCAGCTTTGATTGAGTGAAACCAGTTGTTGAAATCTTAGCTGTCCCCAAAGTGCCTGCTGCCTCCCCTGTTGACATTCAGAGGTCAGTCTGAGTGTTCCTCCTTTCTCTGGCTCCTCTGTGCTCTGTCCTGCCCTTGGGCTATCATCCTTAATGCAGGGTGAAGGCCACATCTAGCTGCATACACTCCTTGATTTCTTCCCCTAGAGACCAATAGCCTCTTCTGTTTTCTCTGAATAAAATGCTTCCCTCTGTCATGTGAACTGTGCAAATTGTGTTTGTCGTGCTAGTGCCTCACAGAGAGGGAGAGAAATGAGTAATAGGGACCAAACGGCAGCCACAGAGGTGGGGAAGGATTTGTTTTCCTTACAGCAGAAGCAGCTGTAACCCCAGCACCAGGGGGTGGCTCCTGTAAAGCTCCTTCTGTTCAGTTTTGCTTGATGGTTTGACGGCCATGCCAAGAGCAGAAGCTGGATCCTCCCTGAGTTGTACCCTTGGTAATGAAGGAAGGCAAAACCAAGATGCTTTTCTACACATAGAGATTTTAGGAAACTGATCCTGGCTTCCTGAGAGATAAGGAATCCCTCCCAAAAGTGTCTGGAGGTACACTTCTCTTAGCATTTCCTATTAACCAATTTAGTTATCCCCTACTCTGAATGTGGCTGTTATGGACCTTATCCTTGGGGTGTGTCTAACAGCCCCTGCACAGAAGGGGACAGTTAAGCACAGCCTGAAGCTATGAGTTCTTCTGGAGCATCTGGAAGCAGCTGCGTGCAAGCTACTCATGTCAATTTGAAATATTGTCCAGCCCTAAACCTTTTTGCGGCATTTGGTCTAAAACTGTAATTCTGATCCTCAGGTGACCCTACAGCTCTGTCTTCATGACAGTTAGATTGTGATATATATTGATGTCTTTGAATTAGATTTCATTGCACTAATGGGAATGCCTTGTCTTCTGCAAGCCCTGATGACATGGGCTTTGTTTCTGGCTGAGCAGGTATCTCTCAGAACCTGAAGATGGGGTGAAGCATTTCACCAGCTCTTTGGCTTCTCTGTCTGATAGCTTCTCACCTGCCTTGCTTACCCCTGTGCATGATACAATCCCACCAGGTACTGGAGCACAGATTGTGTATCCCTTTGCCTTTCAGCAGGATGTAGCTCAAGTGAGCAGGGGTGCCTTTTAATTCTTCTATGAACAAAACTACGTATTTTCCCTGGTATCTAATGCTTTTCTCCTCAATTTCTGCTAGCTAGTCCACTAGCTCAGTGAGGGCAGCATATGCTTTCTGTCTGGCCAGCCTGAAGCTGTCTGTAGGCTGGCTGGCCAGCTGGGTAGCAGGTACATGCCTTCACACTGGCCAGCTGGGAGGGATACTCAATTCTGGCCGTCTGGCTGCTGTCTCTTAAGAGCAAGGAAATAAGTCAAAAAGACCTGAATATTGGCAGCTGGAGGGCCTAATAAATGGATGTCAGACTGCATGTGGAAAATGGACTTTCAGATTTGCTTTGTAGGCCTCTGAGAATTTAACCATAAGATTTTTTTATTTTGCTGTTGGAAGATTTTACTTTGGATTTTTCATGTGCTGATGTGGAATGTGTGGCTCTTATGCTATTTTGACATTTTAACTGAAAAAGGAAGTAGTGTTTCCTTTTCTTGAGTTATAACAGAATTACAAATTCTATTGTAATTTAAAAATGTAAAGGAAAATACCACTTTGTACCAATTTAAAATACCACTGCTCTTTTCATTATGAGAACATCTCTGTGTGTGGCAATGTAAAAGCTCAGCACTTTGATCCTATGTTTCATTTCACCAGAGACTCTGTTCTTAGGTATCAGATGTGAGTACTCAAGCTGTATGTTTGTGGAGGGGACTTCAGCTACAAAGCAAAATATGTGAAGTGTATATACATTGAGGTCTTATTTTATTCTGAGCTAAAGATTATTTCCCTGTACAAGTTAATAAGTATGTGTATTAAGGTGAATACCACGTGGTTCAGAGACATTCTTAAAAATAGGTACTGCTTGCAGAGGTGATTCACCACCCCCCCCTCTATTTAATCTATTATATTATCAGTTATTGTCTTCTATTCCTACTGTGTAGAAGTTTGGGCTATGCATTGACTGTTGATTCAAAACCATACCAACCAAGGCTTAGCAATATATAAGCTGTTTCTATATGTCAATGCAGTTTCTCTTTTTTTACTCGTATTTTGTGGGTTTTTTGGGGTGATGAATGAAATTTAATGTGTGATAGCACAGTCTGTGTGTGCTGGTACTGTAGAATTCATGTAAAATATACCTAAGAGTTTGGTCATTGACTTCAGGAGAAATCGGTTATAGATTCTTTACAGTAGATCAACCCTCCTCACCCTTCTTTGTTCATCTGGAGTGATTTTTTTGTATGGTTTCCCTGTACTCAATAATTCTGTCTTTTCTCCAACATCTCCTTTCTCCATGATTCTCATGCATGCTTTCCACCATCATCACTATTGATTATGAAATATACTGTGCTATACGTGATGTGTACAGCAAGCGCTGACTCAGCACTTCATTTGCTTGGACTGGAATTTCAAAAATATGCTGGGTGTGATTTGTCAGTCCTTTAGTGTTTGAAAGCTTTGCAGGAAATACCCATTAAAGAGTATCATAACTATTGTACCCTGGTGTGGAAAGTCTTTCCCTGTCCTACCCATGTGATGGGACAAGTGGGACCTCAGTGTTGCAGCTGTGTGTAGTATCTGTTGATACTGTAGAGTCAGTGGGACATAAGTTGAAACCTCCGTCTTGGTTTCTTGCCCAAGTCTAAAAAAGAAACAAACTTTGTCTTAAACAAACCAAAATCCAACAAACACAGTCTTTGCAAATGCCTTCAAATGTAAAGGAAACGTTACTAAAACTGCTGTGCTTGCACACACTGCTACCTTCAGGAGGTGGGAAGCTGTGTCTGCATTGCAAAGATGTAGACAATTAGTCTCAGACCCCAAAACACAAAGGTACTTGTGCAGATGGCACATGGAGTGTTGAGTATGCTGCTGATACAGTGGCTGTAGAGCTGCACGTTTTGGTTTGGAAAGCAGAGGATTGAGATAATTGAGTGCTTTTTAAGGTTAAAATAGGTGGTGCATGGACCAGACAGGCACATCGGCCTGATGCAGGCAAATCATGCTGAGAAATTATCATTTCCTTCTCCATAAATTAACAAGTGGTATTTCTTCTTAATTTCAAGCTTTGATTGGATAGCTTAGACCATAAACTAGTTTTCATTTATAACTATTGTCAATTATTGTAATAGATCTCAGTCTTATGCATCTTCACAGATCAGTAGCAATTTATCATTCACTTAATTGCATAAAAAAAATTTCTTCAGTGTTGAGTTAACCAGGGAAGCAGATTCTTCTTTTTGATCCTGAAGATAGGAGCTGCAGTGGGGAATTTCCACTGTCTTCTCCTGCCTGAAAGCCAAACCTAATGACTCGCTTGCTTTTAATGAACAGTGCTTGAACAAAAGAGAATTTAAGTCAGAATAACCATGCACAGATGATTCAAAATTGCCTAGTCATTCAATGATATCAAAACAAATTGAATTAATATATTTTTGGTTTAACACACATTCCTTGTGAATAATTGCATTCCTGCAGCTTTGTACTTTGGCAATTGGCAGGCCAGAGGTCCCTCGAGGAGGAAAAGTTGCTGCCTAGCTCTGTGCTCTGGGGTTTTTCTAATTAAAGGTTACCAAATGCTTGTTAGAAAGTTCACGAGCAAGGGATAAAAAGCAAGCAAGCCATCAGCTTTTCTGGGAACAATAGAGAAGTGAGAACTGGGATGTGATCCTTCAGGGAGCATGGAGCCACATGTCTTGGTGATCCCACTGCAGGTGCCATTTTGCGGTCACATCTGGAAGCTGAGGGACTGAGGGAAGCAACAGGAGACATGCATTTGCAGGCTAATACATTTGCAGGCTGTTGGCATCTATGTAACTATTTGGCTGCTCCCCCCACCAAGGATGCTGAGTGCACTCTGGGGGTGCTCCCTCCATGGGTGCAAACCACCACTATCCTAGAGTAATCACCTCTTTTCCTCCAGCCTCCTCAGATGTGTTTAGTGCAAGCATTTGGTCCTTAGCACTGACTGCTTCTACGTATCTGAACTTTCTGCATGTCACTGTTCACTGATGAAGAAATTATACTGATAGGTCAGCGGAAACATTCCTAAAAACCCTGTTTCTGTCTTTCCCAAATGCTTCTGCTGAAATTCCTGTGCTACAGGTCCCTGGTACAGGGTATGAATGTGCTCTGAGTCTTCTCTCTTAAGGTAGTGTTTTATAGATGCCTGAAATTTGGTAGCATTTTCCATGTAAGATTGGAAACACCAGTCTTTTAAGGAAATCAAGCCCCACAGCAGTCTAGCTCTAGTGCAATTGCTGTAAGAGTTTTCTCATTTAGAAAAAGCTGAAGCTGCAAAGAGTGGCCATCTGCCAGCTTGTAAATGCAGAGATACCAAACAAATAAAAACCCTCCCTGAAGCAGTGGAGAATGTATCAATCCAGCAGTGAGAAGCCAGAAGGTCTGGGGCTGCAGGGGGGGGGGGGATGGACAATAGCTGAGTAACTCACACCGTGTCCTCACCACAGTGTTTTGCAGGTGCTGGGTAATGGGAGTCAACCTCTTCCCATCAGGCTTATCTACTGAAATGTAAGGTGGGAAATGACTCCCTGGAGAATGGGAGGGAGATGTTAGATGCAAAGTGTGTCAGCGAGAATAAATGAAAGTCATTCTGGTACAACATTAACATGCCAGCGTATACCAGTTCTATAGTTTATGTTACAGCAAATCTAAATGAGAAAAATGAGATACTTGGGTCTTCTACCCAGATCTAACTTTTTAAATTGTCAGTTGATTCGGCAGCAGAGTGGCATGGCTTATTTCTGCCACTAGGCAGCCATAACTCTATCCTCCAGCTTCTACTAACACACAAAAAAAAGACTGTTCATTTGGGTGATTAGCATGAAAAGAGGTCTGTGGAGGAGGACCTCTGGACTGAGGCAGTGGGCTTTGTTGCGTCAATACAATTCTCTTAAAGTTCTGTTCAGAGTGAACATTTACTTTAGAAATAGAAACTGCATAGTTTTCTTACATAACTATGGAAGGTATGCATATATCTAATGAAATATGAAAAGTCCTATATCTTATTCATGAATGATGAAAGTTTCTCAGCAGCAGTCTTCAAATACACCTCTGCAACTTTATAATGCTACAATTTATGTGACAAGTAATGGCATGCTAACATCTTTGAAAGTTAAGTATTTGTGTTAATTATTAAAGACAGACACTTCAAGTGACAGACTGAATGAATATTCTGTGGAAAGCCACTGAACCTCTATTGACAAAAAAAGAAGTATGAAAGCTCTGTGAAATATTTAACTGTATAACTTATAATTTAGTTCCTATGTACTACCTCTTTAAATATATTGGACTCTGATGTCTGATGAAAGCAGATGTCATTCTTTAAACAGATTTTGTGGCATGTTGCAGGAGAGACTGTCTATAACAGCAGCTTGTGCTGTCTGTAGAGACTTCACTTTTATTTGTGTGGGTTTTTGTCCTAATGCTTTTCAATTGCTGTAATGGACTGCCTTGAGTTCTGCTGAAATAACGATGTGTGGAAATTAAATCAGTAGAAAATCAACATCAAGACCTTACAGATGCTGCTGTGCTTGCGCTTTGGGTTTAGTTTGTCTTTGGAGAGCAGCAGCTCTGGGTGACAGGCGCCTTCCTGAGAGGTCCTGTGTACAAGGAGTGCACAAACCCAGCAGTTTCAGTCAGAACTTTATTTCTCCAAGACCCTCTGCAGGTTGGGTCTTTTCACTACATTGGCCACAGCTCACACTGCCCTGCCAGGGCGCTGCCTCGCTCAGTCCTGGGAGGAAGCAAGTGAGGAGAGAGGGATCAGGGGCTGCTCTGGCGCTGCTGCCCTGGGCCCTGCGGCTGCCGGTGTGCACGGGCAGGGCCCTGCCCGCTGCCAGGGGCTCCTGTTCTGCCAGGTGGGTCGTCCTGAGTGGCCACCCGGGGCGCCCGTAAAGGAGAAGCAGGTGGGTGTAGAGTCCTGAGAAGAATAATTGTCTCAAAACAGCCGCCCTGACAAACCAGACATTGTGCGCGGGTGGGGGCCTCATTCGATAACCGCCTGGACCTCGTGCTCATAAGGAGAGCCCCTCGTTTGGTCACCACCCGGGACGCCCATGCAGGAGAAGCAGGTGGGTGACCAGCCCGTGTGTGCCTAACGGCCGTTCACCTCACCAGACAGCCTGGTGCTGGGGGCAGGAGGGCAGGGTAGGGGCAGGGGACACCAGGCGCACTGCCTGGCCTGAGCTTTTACCTCAGCCATCGCCTTGAGCTGCCCGAGCTTGTCAGTGCTCAGCGTTACTGCCTGTAATGGCCGACCCCTTTGTCAGCACAGCTCACGGCGGCTGGGGGTCGGCATCTACGGCCTCGACTGGTGCTGCGTTTACTTCTTGTAGTTGCTGAACTGTGCTGGTAACAAGTTATTTTACACAGTGGCTGGTTAAACACTGGTCTTGGTTTATATTTTGCCGCTTATCGATAGTCAGTGCTTTTTGTGCTGTTTTATATACATACTGGTGGTGTTTGGGCTCTTGTTTCAGGTGGTCTGCTGGTGTGTAGCACAATGTGGAATTCCGGGAATCCTCCTGGAAAAACAGAATTGAACAGATCTCTTGAAGAGTCTTCTTTTCAAATTTTAATCAGCTAGCACAAGTCTAAAGGAGGAAGCTTTTGTTTCAAAGGTCCTATCAGCCAGGGTTAAAATTCTTTAGAAGTAATTGTATGCACTACTATACTGTTTAAGTTTCATACCTTTTATATTCCAGGGGGCTTATTCATACTGCAGTATTCCCAGAAATAATAAAAAGTCAGAGTACGGAGATTGTATCTGGCAAAATTCAAGGTTTTGCAGCTCATTTTTATTTTTCTATCTCAATTGAAAGTCTCCTCTCTTACAAACTGACAGGTACTACCCAGTATGATCTGTGGCATCTTTCATGTCATCCTGGTACACTGCAAAGGAAAAGTTATGTCTTTCAGGAAAAAAAGACATCTACTGGACACGAGGACTCTTTCAGGTTTTTGTAGGAATACAATTATCTTGGGAACATATTCCTCATGAAGATGCCATAGGGAATGTGATTTTCAAACAACTTTTTTCTGCTTCAGTGCTTTGAGTGAGTTTCTTACCCTAATCTGATCAGTTCTGTGCTTGCTGTAGCTGCAAGCTTGATTCTGAACAATGTACAATCTCACTGTATAAATATTAAGGCAATGTCAAGTAATTTTCTTCTTTAATTTAAAAATATAAACTCTCTTATGTGCTACCTTGTTTTTAGTGATAAACATCCATTTCATTATCACTGCTCACAGGGCAATACTTTAGGATCTATGTAATTAGGTAGTGAAAGTTGGTTGAAAGATGACATGCTACAAAATTTGCCTGAATATATGCTTTGCCTTTTCTATTTAAGCAGTAGTTTTCATGGCTTGTGTGAACTTTTCTACCCAATTTCATATTTTACTTCTCTGTCAGGTATTTTTTTCCTGATGATTAGAACCAAATCAATATTTTTAATTGTCCAAGGAGCCAGGCACCTATCCGTTATATTCCCCAACTAATGGAAGGGACAGTATTTGTGCAGCTGTTCTCTATAAAAGCAACCTGGTAATTTGGCTTGACATGATATTTGGGTTTTTCCAAGGCCCTGAAGCAGAGTCCCTTCATACTTATTTCTTAAAAAGTCAGTATTTCTACATCCTTACTGTTCATGACTATAATGCACTTGTTTTTTTAGTCACTGCCTCTCTTTAACAAAGTGAACACACCAAGAAGTATGGTCTCCTGGGGGTACATACTGTGTGTACACAAACATGCAGTTAAGCATGCAAAAAGTGTGTGCAACTTCCCTAGCAAGAGCCACCAGAAATCACTGATAGTTTTTGTAGAACTGTGAAGCACTGTTATCTTCCTGGTACCTGACATTATGATACTGATTTATAAATACCTGGAAAAAACCTGATGGTTCATGGCATAAAGATATTTAAATATTAGGATCTGTGCTGGCTGAAGTACCATGTGGAAGTGAAATATAACCTGGTTCCATCTGAACCAGTTTTAGTAGATGGAAGAGATTTATCGTGGTCATAGATATCTTGTGATGTTTTAAGGTCATGCTGTTCTTTTATTTTGGTGAAAATAAGGTTTCCCAAAAGAGTCAGGCTGGAGAATGAAATACTGTGTTTTCTCAACCGTGAGCACAGACAGTGCCAGAAAAAAACTTCTCTACACAAATTTTTACCTTCAGAAGAGAAGGTACATTTGCTGTCTCAGCTTAGAGCTCTGGTCCAAGGCAGTGAGAAAAGTGCTGTACAGTGTGTGCATTTAGACTCTTTTAGGAATCTAAATATCTAGGTAAGCCTCCATGAGCTTGCAATGTCTTTCAGGTTGGAAGGGACTCCAGATTTCTTTGACATTCCCAAATCCCACACTTGTCAATGCTGAAACACAAAGTTGTAAAATTCCTAGATGCCCTATTCATGCTGGCTTTTAGTGGAGTCCCACGTGGGCTGTTCCTTATCTGTGTAATGGACTTTTTGTACAAAATACAGTGACAGATGAGAAGATTCACTAGCTGGATGGCTAATTGCTTGTATTTAGTAGCTCCGTTACAAGACAGTTCAAGTCCACCTATGTGGTTTTTACCTTCCATTGATATTGTGTCATTAGCATTTCTTGTTAACATATGTGTTTCTTAATTACTAAAACTAATAAGGTGGTTCTTCAGAGGTGTTCAGAAGGATTCATCTAACTTGGTAATTCAGCAAAACCCACTGGTGTTTTTCCACTGGCATTTCCTTATAATTGAAAAAACTTCAAATATTTCAACTATTAGTAATGCTAATCTCAATTATTCCATATCTAGTGAGTTACTGAAATCCAAATAAAAGGATTAGTCTTTTCTTAATCAACAGAAGAGCTTTGTTTTTCGTTGTAAAAAGGTTAGTCAGTGCTGTGTTGGGTTTCAATAAGGAATGAAGCTACAGTTGTCTGTGAGTAGTTGATATATCAATTTAAATATATTTGGCCATTAATTAAGTCTCCTTTTTGCATGCAAATAGATTTCTCTCCAGGGAATTAATTACAGAACAGATTTCAAGCTAATCTATCTTTGCAGTTCAATGTAATATTACACTATAAAACCCACTTTCAAAATGAAGCCACTCACCATTTAATGAATTGCTATCAAATTTGCAAAAACAACTTGGCATTATAAAGTTAAAACCAAGAAGCACTTCTTAAACATATCAGTGCAATGCAGTGACACTGGTTGATGTGATTCTCAGGGATTTGAGAGAATAACAGTTAATGGCTTCACAGGTGATGGCATGATTTTCACCTGGCATACTAAAATCTGGATTAGATTTGGATTAAATTTGGATATTGTTTTTTAATTGCATGTAATAACTTTTGCATGGAAGCAGAAATTAAGGCATATGCTCACAAATATTTTTCTTAATTCTACAATGTCAATTTTTTTTAAAAACCTATAGCATCCTAATAATCCTTTAACTGACTTTATTTCTCTCATGACTTGAATATCCTTGTATCAGGAATAATTTTTTTTCCTGGAATGACAACTACTATGTTCTGCATTTTTGATCCTGCAAACCCTTGCCCATGCACTTACCTTTAGTACTGTCAGTAGTAGCTGGCCCTGTTGAGACTTTACTACTATGACTCATCCAACTTTCTTTAAACATATGCAAAACTATTTGGATGTCCTTGATTGATACTACTCAGTCTTGGCAACAATCACACATATGCAAAAAAAGAAGAGAAATTATGAAGTAAGGAGCATGTGTACTTTTATTTCTTTTGGAATCATAGAATCATATACTCCATAGGAGTTGGGAGGGACCTCTGAAGATCAAGTTCAGTCCCCCTGCTGCAGCAGGAACACCTGAAATACCATTAGGGTCTGGGGCTAAAAGCAGTGGAGGCAACACAACTAAAGAAAGCAGTGGAGGCACTTGCTGATGCAAACCACTCTCAAGCCAAAGTGTAGGAACTCCCCAGTGCCACCAGCTATTCCCATTTTCTCTACCACACACTCCAAAGGAGAAGGATAGTGTTGGAGCTTTTGTTCTGGATAGAAGAAAAAATGCAACATTCAATGTAACTGGCAGTCTCTTTTATTTTAAATGTTTTAGAACTGATCTTGTTTGAAACCCTTCCTTTTTGTGCCATTTGATTTATTTTTGCTGCAAGTGTTGACCTTTAGGCAACTTTATTAAGTGGAATCACTTTTCATTTTATCCTGCTTTTTAGCAGCTTTCTGTTGTACCTGCATTTTCCTCCCCAGAAAAGGTTAAGTTGAGGTGACCTCAATCACATTTTCCTCATTCCCCACTTCACTGTGTTCTGGCATAGCTTTTTTGTAAGCTCAGAGTTACTAATATTTGAACTGGTATTTCCACTTCTCCTCCAAGTGAGAATTCATCATTGCTGGTCTCATATAGTTTGTGTAATAATTTAAAGTCTGCTCTAACTTAGCTCTTACATTTTCATCTGAATAGCATTCCAAACTTCAGTAAGTCCACGTCCTCAGTCACTATCATAATCACTTCTAGAACCATATGAATAACAAAGATTTGTTTGTACAGGCATTGTTAAAACTACAGCAGCACAGCTCACAGCAGTTCAGCACAACCAGTCCTTTTTGTGACAAGCTTCTTTTCTGTGGTGGTTCCTGGAGTTCTGGCTATTGCTATTTATTAAAATAGAGGAGTGAAAAACAAGTGCCTAGGAATGCTTGGGTTTTTTCAGCTGTTGGCAGGCAGTGAATTTGAAAGCTTCATGGTTAAGAAGCACAGAAAGATATTGTTTCAATAGCTAATTTTCAGATTTGTTTCTTGGACCTCTAGGGTAGTTCTTTTCTTACCAGTTCAAAAGTAAAAGCACAGTGAAGATCCTGCACTTGAGGCAAAGCTACCACCAGCCTCTTTCATGGTAAAACCAAAGAGGCCAGCATCTGCTCTGCATTTACCTTGGGACAATATGTCTGAACCACCTCAAGGTAAAAGTGAAAGCAGACAACAAAAATAAAAAATCTACACCCTGTTTAGCCTTGAAGATGTACAGGCACATAGACCATCAGGAACTGGAGAGCTGTAATAAAACTGGGACTTTGATTAGTTATCAAGAGTAGTGAAAGGGTTGAGAGTTCAGAGCAGGAGACAGCACCCTGGTCAGAAAGAGACAGCTTTTCTTTGGGACATTCTTGGTGTGTTGTGATCCCAGGAGAGTGTTTAAGAGCATCTTAAACATAGCTTAATATTGTGGTTATCATGTGAAACCAAAAATAATATTAAAAATAGGGATACATATTATTAAATATACTTATTTTTTAATTTGCCTGAGGGGGGGTATGGATTGAGATAGAAACTGCTTGGCTGCTGACCACCAAATGTGAACAGACTGAAAGCTCATTTCTGGCCTTTGCAGACACAGGCATATGCAACTGCAGCACAGCATCTAAGTTACTATGCGACAGCTTTCCTCAGTCTCCCAGTATGTTCTTTGAGGTTTTGACTATCAACTGGGCTTGAAAAATTTATAACTGCAGCGTCTGAAAACTTATGAAAAGGTCTTTTTGTGGACACAGATAATGAAAAGTTAAAATGGTGAGAGGAGGGAATGAGATGGACGACTGTCACCAAACGTTGCTTTTGTCTCTGCTTTATGACACCCCTACACACACGATTTTCTTCAGCAGTTTAAAAAATGTGTTTTCTTGTCTCTTTTTCTTCCTTTCACGTACATGCTGGACTGGTTCTGTGTGGGCTGCAGGAGGAAGGAGTGAAGCAGCTTCTTGCTGGCAAACAGCTTGAATGCTGTTAAACGTAGATGCCCAGCAGAGAGCAGAGGGATGTACTGACGTTCACAGTGTAGCAACTGGCAAATAATGTGCATTAACTAATCTGGGCTCAGGGCAGGTACAATGGCATCCTGTGTTTAGAAAACAAATTGATTAAGTAAGGTGAAAAATTTAACAAAACATATAAGAACTAAAGAATGTTTCCTAACCAGAATGGGAACTGGTGGTAGATGGCAAGTTACTGTAAGTGCAGACCAGCCTAACTGAGGAACTACTGTTTCAGTATGATTTGAAATGAAATTGTATTTATATTTTAAAATAGATTAATATCTACATTTCCAAAAATATGAAAACTAGCTTCTAATGCATAATTGGGTAGTCTAAAGGAGACTAAGAATGTAATGGAAAGTGTAACTTCAAGCAGGACTTTTAAAATTACATATTAAAGGAAAAACTCTGATAATGTACATTGTGTATGAGAGTTTTGACTGCTATTGTGATGAGTCTTGAGTGTGTTGTTGTGTTGAAAAGGAGATTGTTTCTTCTCAAGATGACAGCCTTGTAGAAGAAGTCACTTGGACTGGGTGCAGACCAGTCTTTGCATGTAGCAGAGATTTGTATTTATACTGCTTAAAATTACAAGTCCCATATTAGATTATGAAATTTAAATGTCCCATTCACAAGAAAGACTGCATGTCAAAAATGCATTGAGGTATCTTTTAATATATTAGGCTGTTCATACTCTGATGGAAGAAAAAAAGCTACTGTGTGCAACCACCACTGTCTACAACTTAACCAAATTTACGAAGTTTTGGTTTTAATTGATACAGCTGAATCAGAATAGCCATATCTGAAATTGTCCTTGATTTCTTCAAGAGCAATTCTGGCCCAAAGGGGTGATACAGGTAGGGAGTCAGTCATGGGTAGAAAGAGCAATATGCTCTTAATCTATCTGTTTTCAGAGCAGCAAAGTGGAAATGCCATGGTTTTTTTCTACAGGAACAATGACATTCTCTAAGAGTGTTTGCATCCCAAAAAGCTCAGACTGGGAATTGTAAAAATAAAATGGCAAACACACTTAGCACTAGGTTTTCCCCAAGTGACATTTTTTTTTCTTTTTTTTTTCCTTTACTGTGCAGCACATACCTGTATTTCATCTCTCTAAAAGACCTCTTTGATTTTCCACTCTCTCACGTGGGAGGAACTGCAGTCATTAATGATATATCAGGTTGCAAAATTTTGGTCTAGCTTTTAGGCTTGAAGGATAATGGATGCTTCAAGAAACAATACCAAAAGCTATTGGAAAAAAAAATAATAATAAAAGAAAAAAGATGAGGAGGGAACCTCCCCTGTAAATTTGTCCTTTGATTTATCTGGAAGAAAACCTGAGTTCTTGTGACAGGAATGAAAAGGACTTTGAATATCCTGAATTAACCTCAGGATATTTTGAACTTCCAGTAGGGAATATATGGGATGGAACATAAGAACTTGTTGACTGTTGAAAATAATCTGCTTTTTCTTTTGGTAATTGCTGGTTTTTGTTGCATTTTCTCTATTTGTTGCTTTCATCAATACATGCAAGATTCAATTACTTCTGGAAACAAATTATGCTGTAATAGTTTGGGTATCTTAAAGGTACTTACACAATAAATGAGCAAGGCATTTGTAGAGTTTACCGAGGCACCTGTGCAGATCAGGTGCATAACTGCTCTAGTTTCATGTCCTTAGAGCTACAGCTGATGAGAAACAAGATTTTCTTCAGCCATTCCTGAAAACACATACAGGTGATGGATCCCAAGCTATTTATTTCTGTAAGGATTTTCTTGCTTTGCAATTTTAAATTTGCCCTTTATTCTTCTACAGGATTAAATTGGGTGCTGTCGTTTTGGCTCTCCATTAATTGGCACTGGTTGGCTCCTTTGGGGGCAGACCAGTAGTGCATGTGTGATATTTTCTAGATACAAAGACCACTTCTCACCTCCCTCGCTTCCTTTTGGTGGCAGGAATCCAGGCAGCGTATGGCAATCTGTCTGCACAGAGAAATCCCCTACCTTTCTGCCCTTTTTCCACATTTTTTTTAGAAGAATAATTTTATTATAATAAGGGGAATGATATTTTCACCAGCCCTTTCTAAGCAGATATCCTGTGGGGAGCTTCAGGACATTTGATCTAGGGCCTGCCAATTTGTGGTGTCTTTTGCCTCTTCTTTGACCACTTGCTCCTAATTTGCTTGGACTCCAGTGGTGTCATGGACCAAGCAAGGCATTTTTTGTGACAGGTGTGTTCCTGCTGGCCCTTGACTTACTGTCCAAACAGTTGACTGCTCTTTTGTTTCAGCACAAGCCATAAATGAACTAATGGTCTTAGCATTTTAAATCAGTTATAGAATTTGTAATAATAACGTGCCTCATGCCTTGATTAGCATGGTCTGATTTAGGAATTAAAGCACTCAGATATGTCATGTCTTGCACGTTAGAGGTGTTACATCTGCCCCACTCCTGGCATTTGGCAAATTAACTGGAAAACCTGCACACCTCCCACGGAGAGTTACTGATGCTTTTAACTCCCTCTCTCCCATCATGACAGCTTTACCAAACATCTGACTTGCTAATCAGGGCAAAGGGTTTTATTTTCTTTGACTAAATCTTCTTTACTGCCTTTCTGCTCCTTACAAATAAAATTCATCTCTTGCACTGATGTACCTCCAGTTTTGCATAAAGACCATAGAAGCCAGGATTTGTGCAATTTGGGATTAATAGGCCTTTGCATGTGTAAATTGGGGCTTCACTTTGCATACGGTGGGGATCTAAGAAGAATATGATTGCTCACTGAATATTGCCCTCATCTCTGAAATGCAGTTACAGTCTTTAGTATTCATGCTGATGCTATTAATTGAATTTTAAGAGCCTGCAACCGCTTTGTACTACATGTAGAATTTATTTCAAAGTATCTGAGAACTAGTTTATAATTCTTTCCTAGTTTTGTATTATTATTATTATTATTATTATTATTATTATTATTATTATTATTATTATTATTATTATTATTATTCATTTTGAAATTATTATTTGAAATCCTCTTCCTTTCCCCCCTCCATATGTTAGGTGCTTCTTGTTTCCTTCTGATGATTCAAAACTATTCAAGCATAAGAATTTGGTGCCATTATGGTTCAACTGCAAGAGTTTTACATTAGCCAAGCTATGGAAAACAGATTTATAATAGTTTATATAGAACCAGAGGTTGTGTATTGTATTCATGTGTTGTGTTTAGGGAAATTTTTCTTTACTACTGTCTATTTGCACAATGTAAACTGATTCTTTTACTCACCTCTCATGAGAGCATGTTCCATTCAGAGAAATAGATTAAAGCTTAAATTATTCAGTGTACTTTGCTTTTAATGTTCTGAAATCAAATTCAAATATGGCAAATCCTTCTTGTGTATTAACAATGGAATAAATACGAGTATTTTGCCAGTAGAACTTATGCTTCATCTAGATTTTCCTGTTTGTTCAGTTTTTACATTTCAAAGTAGGATTTTCAGGTTTCACTGCATCCTGTCTTCTGTTTAGGTGTGCCTTTAGCCTGAGTTTAGAAAGATACTGTGTCAGTGAAAGAGCAGTGTTTTTCATCCTTGCATTCCTTCACAAAATGCATTGGCATAAAGGACTTATTGATGGAAAAGAATAATATACAAGCTCTGCAGCTTGTTCTTTGTAGTGGACTCAACCACACTGTTCAAAGTAACAGGAAAAAAATTGAGGGAAGCTGTTGGACTAAAGCTAATTATTTCTTAGTTGTCTGAATAAGAATTCACATCACCATATGGAAAAGACTTCTGCCATGTTCTTTTGCATAGTGTCAGGGTTTGGCTCAGGACTGGCAATTAAATCAGTGACAATAATGGAAAGGAGAGAGAGAGAAGGAGAGAGACTTTTCAGATTTAAAACTAAACTAGACAGCTTTAATTAAATACTAATGATAAAATAAATATGTACAATTATATACAAGTATGTGCAGGAATGTGCAGAACTCCTATTGCTTCCCCCCACCCCCAGCAATTCCCACAGCATCTCCTGAGCTGTGAGCAGTCTCAAAATGTCCCAGAGATCAGTGCTGAGGGTAGAGTTATGAGGGTCAGGAATGCACAGGCCCAGGAACAATGGTGATGGATAGACAGAGTCTTCCCTGGACATCAGCTATGAATGGAAGAGAGGGAAGAGGAAGGGGCTTGGCTTCCATGATCCCTGAATTTATACCAAGGCTTACGTAGATACATGGGTGGAATACTTTGCCATCTGTCTAGTTTGCTCCTTCCTACAGGGGGGTTTCAGATAGGACTCTTCTGCTCCTGTAGGATCCAAAGCTGTAGATGCAACAAGCAGAGCAAAGTGTCCTTGGTCTCTCAGTAGTACCTATAGACATCTGAACACTATCAGTACACTAGATAGAAGCACTGCTGCTTCCTTCACTGAAGGAATAAAACCAACAATGGTAAAAAGGAAAACTGGCTTCATCCTGGCTCAAACCAGGACACTTAGAAACTCATTTACAGCTTGGACTATGAATGTAAATGTAAAGCTGAGCCTTCTACATTGATTAACTGCAGATGAGTAATCAAGGCTCCCTTTTTCTGGTACCCAGTTGGTATCTGAGTTCACCGTAAGTATTTTGTTAATGTAAATAAAAAATAACTTGCAAGAAAATACATAAAACAATTCCTGACTTTCAATAAAGTATTTTTCTATATAGTGAAGATTATAGTTATTTGCTACTACTAGTAGATCTGAGGTAATAGCCAAGGATAGGCATGACAATTTGAGGTTCAATCCTGCTGGGGCATGCACAAGTAAAATTATAAGCAGTTTCTTCTCTGAAGACCTTAAATATTAAAGAAATTACACAAAATGGGTAGTATCCACCTGAGCTAAAACTCTGTAGTAGCATCATATCTGTGATGGATTTGTCAATAAAAATCAACTGGTGTTACAGGAGAATGTGCCACAGAGAGATTGGTCTCACAATGGTGTGGGAAAGGCAGGGCAGAGTGAGGAGTAACACCTTACCTCCTCCTGGACCAGTCTCTGTTTTTCACACTGTGGCTGTGGACTTCAGCCTTCAGCTGAAGGTTTAAAGATATTTCTATAGGTAATTGTAGACTTTATGAGAATTGCTTGCTCTGAGGATATTAAGAGATAAATAAGCTTTATTTTCCTTGCAGGCTTCTGAATAGGAGTTATGAAAGTCTTAGTCCCTGTGTTAGCAAAGCCTTAACAGGGAGCTGTTCTGGGTTTTTTGGTGCTTAGGTCTTTTCTAAAACCTAGAGAAAGTATCAAACACTGAAATTGAGAATTGTCAGGGAGAACCAGCTCCTGCAATTACACGGGGAATCTAAAAAGCTGTATGTGTTGATTTTAGGCACAGAAAACTTCAGAGCTTTGCAGAACTAAATTGCCTGATGATCTAGACTTTGTTCTTGCAAGCTAGCTTCATGTTTTCCTTCAGTTTAAGAAACAGGGAGAAAAACAACACTTTTAACACACTGATTCTGTTTGTGAGGATGAATAAAACATGTAGATGCAGGCTGTGTTTGTAATCAAGTCTTTGTACAACATTTGGATATAAAATTCTGATGAAGATTGTCTTACCCTCTGACTTTTCTGTGCTTTTGGAGCAGGAGAAGTAATTATCTTTTGTGGAGAAATATGTGCCAAATACAAGAGCAGAAAGAGAGAAGTATTACTGCGGGGGGCTCTGGGTCAGTGGATGGCAGGATTTGAGGACTCTGTTAGCTTTTAATTCTGAAGAAATGGAAATGTGTTTCTGTAAATAATTCTGCTCTGACTGTCTTGTGAATTGAGTGATTTGGTTGTGTTTAGGAAGAGAAATTTTGTTCTCCCTTTCCCTGAGAAATGACCCTCTGTGACTAACAGGTGAGAAGTATCCTTAAACTGTTATTTAGGACAGCATTTGTTGAAGCCCAGTTTATAAATTCTTCAAGGCATGGACATTTGCCTCTCTTTACTTATGCACTGAGCTTTATTTACTGTGGCCTTGTTTGCATTAAGCAAAACTGGCAATGGATGTTTGAGCCCCAGTCCTACAGAGTTCAATAGTCCTGTTTGCAGGGGCCACACATACCTACTCTTGCTGAGATCAGCCCTTCTTTGCAGGCCATTTACAAAACTTGGGTAACATCTTCTGGACTGTGATTTCTACACTAAGTGTTTATTGCATTTATGAATATTAAGGCAGTATATGTGATCTGAGAAGAAAGGAACTGTTAAAAAGTAATTCAAAGTTTTGAGCCTACATAAGACAAACAGAGGGAACGTTTCACTTGATAAATTTAGTTTGAATTTGCTATTGATCAGATGTTTAAACTGTTACAGTGATTAGTGTGCCTCTGGTTCCTTGTTATTATAAAATCCATGAAAATAGATAAGTGGACTGGTATTGGCAGCTTAAAACAAGCAGAGCTCCCCTGCTAGTCACTAAATCTTGAGCAGAGGTTCTTCTCAAATCACAGCCTGCTTCCTACAGATGCCTTTTTAAAAATTCCTTCAATGTATTCCTCTTTTTTTTTAGTCTAGCTTCCAGCTAATAGAACTCAAATAAATGCTCACCTGTTTCCCCTTGCTTGTATTTAGTTATGTGTTTATCTTCAGAAAGCATTGTATGATATTTCATGTCTCTTCCTGAATCTGAAGTAAGAACTTGTTCTGTGTTGCAAAAGTACAAATCCAGAATAATTCATATATTTTCATCCAGGTTTATAGTTGTGTGGAAAAGTCTGGCTCTCTCTCAATTGCTCGTAGGGTCAGGGTCATCAGAAGAAAAGGAGTGGAAGTAAATCTGGTGGAGGAATGGCTGAGGTCAGAATAGCAAAGCCCTGGGAAACATGTAGTAACAACAGTTTCCTTTGGTCTGGAGTAAAACAATGGGATCGATTCCGTGTAGGCAGATGTTTTGTGATGAGACTGAAGAACATAATTCCTGCAAGATTTATGGCTGTGTCTAGAAAGCAGTAGCCTTCAGCATGGATGTGGAAGGCATCTCAAACTTCATTTTTTCCTATGGGAAGAAACAAATTTCGTATGGAGTGGATTTTGTTCTTTCTAGCACTGGTGTTAACTCCACAGTATACTCAGTGTGTGGTTCTGCACTTAGTTTCATTGTTGTGGAAAGTCTACTTGCAAGGATGCATTTCTGAAGGAGAGGGAACCTTATCCAACTACAATTTCGCTTCTCATAAATGTTCCTTTTTCTGGCTCTGGATTTAATGGTGTTTTTCTTCCTGGCATTTATTTATTTATGGGAAGCTCACAGCTTTTTTCTCAGTCAAATAGGTTTTCAAATGAGATTTCTCTGAGCTGCTGTTTTTCTCTCTGCATTACTTTCCTGATGATTTGTTATTTCCCTCCTCCCTGCCCCCCCTCTAAACCTGGGTTCAACAAATTCTCAATTTCCTAGTGAAATACCTTCTCAGAACAAAGAGGGATCTGAATTAGGACTTCAGAGCTCTTCTTTGGAGGTTAAGAGTCAGAAGCAGAGTGTATTCCCTGGCTTTTTGTAAAGATATGAATTTCTTTATTAGACGGGGCGAATCTTGAAGATCTAAACAGCTTCCTCAGGCTGTGCTTGCACTGAGCCTGATGGAGCACTTCTGAGACCTGGCACAAAACCTTGCAAGGAGACCTTGTGAATCCCACCAAGCCTGGTGGCTCGGGACACACAGGATCTTTCTGGTAGGACTCAGTGACCTTGCAGAATGGGGGTCCCTTGGGCAGTAGTTTGCTGGCAACTGAAAAGCCATCCTCAGCTGACAGTGTTTGATGCATTGGGTGCTCAAAGCACTTGGCATATCCTACTGTCCCTGTGGGAATCATCTTACAGGGTTGTCCCAAATCTATTCCAGAGCACCCTTTTACAGGGTGACAAACCACTGTATAAATCTCCAGTATTCTGGAGGATAGAGGACCCAAAAATCCCCCTGTTAGGTCACAAAGCTGGTTTGTGTATGGAAGTTTCCTCCCAGTTAGTTTGTTCCCTGCAGGCAATTTGTTACTCAGCTCTAGGTTTTTACTCATGGTGACAAAGATGTGCAAAGAGGGAGGTGTAGAAAGAGCTGCCATAGCTCTGCCTGGGATTTCTACACTAAAATACATGAGCCCAGGCTGTGGGTTAAGCTCAGGGGCAAGTACAGCTCATTTCCAAAGCACTGGGGCAGTGATTATGGGGTGCGAAGCTTGCTGTGCATGAGCTGCATGAAGGGTCCTGTGCAAATGCAGTGAATGCTCTTGGCTGCATCAGATAAAGGTCTGGGATTCTGTTGATGTCTCATAGCCCAGACTGAGCTACTGCTTTAACCAGGGTGTGCCCAGAAACCCTCATCTAATGTGCAAATGCCATACCAGAGAAAAGTCTAGTGGAAGAAGAGCATGTGTTCAAGGAATTCCTGGGAATCCCAGTGGGTGAAAGTTAAGCAAAGATACATTTATTTCACTTTTTTTTAAGATCAAGTCAAGTTCCCTTAGTTCTGAACAGGCAGTGGAGTGCTCTTGAGCATTCAGTTGCCTTTGAGGCATTGTTCATCCTCAAACTGATTTGTCTGTGTCCATTTAGGTCTCTAGACTATAGCTCTGAATAAAAACATTGCTAAAATGCCTTCTAATAAAAGTAGAGCCACCATGGCCTTTCCCTGAGAGCCCGAAGGACTCGAGCTGCTGCAGTCCCTTGCAGTTCAGAGAGGGTGTGTGTGCAGTGGGAGAGCAAATAGCTCCTCACCTGGTACAGGAAGAACCAGGGTGACTGAATACTGATGGGGTCAGATTGCCTGCATCTTTTTTTCCCTCTGCTAATGGATTATGGTCTGCGCAAAGGATTATTATGAGTCAGCAGCTTCCTCCCTATTTACAGATCATGCCATTTAGCTCAAGAAATCAAGGCTCATGTTTTACAGCAAAGTGGTGACCGGAGCAAAGTGTCACCAGTGCTTGCTTCTGGAAGTACTCACAGGGTTGAGATGTCTGTCTTCTGGCCAATACCTGGCCGTCTCTCAGTAGCTTCAGATCTGCGCAACGTTTTTATGTAGAAATTAATTATAAACAAAAATATGAGGGGGCAGAAGATTAGATAATGCATTGCACTCTGTCTCATCCTTGTGTGATTAAGACAGGTTGGCTCCACTGTGCTTCAGAGAACCTACTGAAGAACACTTATAATATAATCTGTGTTTTTCTTGCCTGATTTATGTGTAAGAGCAGTGAGGAGCAGGATTTTTTTTCTTTCTGTTTGCAGTAAGAATCTGAAAACTAACATTCCTCCAAAAAACCTACATTGCACAGATGTCCATGTTCTTATGTGTTGTCATAGACACTGATGTACAGTTATACATACCTGCCCATCTATATTTAGCTAACTTCTACCAAGTAATTCCTTTCTTTGGATTTGATATCTGAATGGATAAAATCAGCACCTGATTCAGAACAGTGTCTTGCTCTGCATATTTCCCATTGAGACCTGCTATATATATACTAAATGCAACAATTTATGCTACTACATATAGAGCTACATGCTGCTGCTGTAGAACCAGGCATGTGTTTCAACTAATATTTAGATTGTAAGAGCTCTTTACTAGCTCTTAATTTAAACAGCACTTCTTTTATACATTGATACGTATCCCTGAAAGGTTTTTAACTAGATACAGCTTTTGTGGTATCTCTTCAGGAATTATCAGAAGTTTCTTTCTTTTTTTCTCCAAAGATGACTTGAGAAGCTTGCATAATTTAATCAGGTATATTGCTATTATGTATTTTATAAAGTAGGAACAAAACTTCCTTTAGTTCTATGAAGCCATTCAAGAAAATCTGCAGAATTGCTGTCATTTTTCCATTGATTACACAGGGATTTTCCTCAGGGGAAGCATGAATTTCTTCTTCTTTCTGGTTTAATTTCTGACGTGATTAGAAATTTTTGGGAAGTTTCACTTTGGGAAACACTATTTTACCAATCATTTCAACAGGTTTTGAGTATATCCTAACATCAGACGTGATATCCTCAGCTTATTAGGTGTGGGGAAAAAATAAAGAGAGGTGTGAAAATGGGTTTAAACTGGTACTGTTCTGGAATGTCAAGGTTTGTATTCTCTTGTCAGAAAAGGGACTGTAGGGAGAAGGGTCAGATTTCTCTTGTCTTCACTTTTACGTTTCTCAAACTCAGCACCTTCTGTGGATAGGGAGAGGTTTGCTGGCCAGGGCTCCCTGGCACTGGGAAAAAGGAATAAAGATAATATGGTTGCAAAACCATACCATACCAAAAGCATACCAGGAGTGTCAAGGTGCCTAACATTAAATCACAGGGCATTTTGCATTCTTGTGGAATCCTTGCAGCAAAAGAAATGGTTCAGCACTGTGGTGTTGCAGCTGTGTTGCTGCTTTCAAGCTGGGCTCGCTTTGGGAATTTGTGTAGAATTTGCCATTTCTCAGTGTAGCAATGGCCAATTTTAGATCTGATTTTTTTTTTAGCATGTCAGAGGCCTTACAGGATGAAATTTTCTATTTTATCTCAAGTACTCAATCAATTCCAAGGCATCCGAGACAGGATGTAGTAACTTTTAATTTAGGTGTTGGTTTTTTTCTCAATGGGAATTTGATGTGAATGAAAACAAGATGCCACTTTGGCTGAAGCAGCCACAGAGTTGATGGGATTCTCATGAGTTCCCAGATCCATCCCTGAAGTTGCACACACCAAGCTGTGCAGCAGGCTCCCATCTGCTCGTGTTTGCCAAGCACTAATAGTGCCAGCAAGAAGCACGTGGGTGCAGCGTGTCCTGCTGGTGCTCTCCCAGATGATCCAATTGATGCCTTAGAGTGATGGGATTAGGCTCTATTTCTTCTGATACAGACTTTCTTAAGAAAAGCTTTTTAACAGACAGCAGAGCTGAAGAAACAGTATTTCTAGGCCGTGAGAAACATCAGGAATTTCTGTATTTTATTCACAACTCAGGGTAAGAAATTGAAAAATCAAGATATTTTAAAACCACTGATTACATTCCAAGTTTATCCAATTCTGTTGAAGTGCTTGATTGAAAGAAAATATTTTGACATTCCTACACTAGAAATATTTTATTCAACTTACTCCAAGTACTTGGTTGAGTGAGAGCTTTCACCAGTTTTGAGCTCTGGATTCTTGGAAAAACATCAACCCTCTCAGGTTCTAGTGATAACTTGGAGTGCCGAGGGTCTAAAAATACCCTCTTGGTACATAAATGGTAACACGTTTCTTCCTTGGCTTTTTACTGGAGGAACGAGGAGAGTCTGTCTCAGGAGTAGAAATGGCCAGGAGGTTGTAGGATGCCAGAATATTGCCAGTGAGCTCAAGCAGGAGACAGAGGTGGAGCTCAGGTGTGAGACTGAGGTATTATTTTTTTTAAGTGCATTTTCTCTGAGGGCTTTATTCTGATAATGACAAATAGTTGTTGCTGTACTTATATGAAAAGTTTTTCCTTGCAAGTGCCCTGGAAGAGGTGCTGCTCGCTAACAGCTTCCTTGCTGACTTTGACCCAAAGCTGTAACTGCAAGTGCACCGAGAGCCTCAGGTGTCCACGTGCCACTCCACCGACACTTGATATTGCAGCATTAGGAAAGTTTTCACTGCACGTGCCCTAAAATACCTTGGCACTTCTTTACTTGTGCTTAGAACTCTGGCTTTTGGTGGAAACCAGATCAGAAAGGTTATTACTAAGTGCCTGACAGGGCCAGGAATGCTTCTTCCTGAATGCTTCTGTTAAAAGCAGTTTCATTTCCGTTGTTTCAGTCTGTTGGCAGTGAGATTGTATTCAGCACTGTTCCTCTTGGTTTTGCTGTTTAAATTTTTTTCCCGTGTTTTTGGATTTACGTTTTTGTGGTTTTGTTTTTCCCCTGTGCAACAATTGTTTAAGCAGCAAGTTTGTCTTGGTGGGGAGGTGGGTGCTAGCCATGTAAAAGCAGAGTCACTGCCAGAAGAGTGAAAAGGCCATGGCATTATCATTTAGTCAGAGCAAAGCATCCCCTGAGCATTGTGGGGGTGAGGGAGGGTGCTGATGGGAAATAATGCGATAGTTGTTTAATGAAATAACAGCAAATGAGGGATGAAGAGATACAGCTGGTAAATGGCTTTAAATCATAAGAGATGCAGATGCCAGCGGGGTAGGACAGCCCATGATACTAATTTATCAGGGGTTGCCACTGGTGTGTATACACCATGTATTTATAGTTGCTCTGCATGAGAGCTATTGTCCCCCGGCACAGGAGTGCAGCAGCTCTACGGGCGTGAGAATTAATGCTTCTAGGAGAAGATGCTGCCATCCTGGAGTCTGAGAAATTACTCAATGGGATTAAGGACAGCCCAGCAGCTTTTATCTGGCTTTAGTGTTATTGCTGAAGAGAGGCTTTTTTCTTCTTTTGTTTAATTCTTAACAGCAAATCTGATTCAGCAGCAGGCTTTAGATGTATTTGCTGTGGTGTTTTGTGATTGCATTTCATTTTTATCTTGATTACTGTCTGCCCCCACTCCACCCACCCCGGGACATTTTTGTATTTTGTTGCTTCCAATCCTGCTTCTGTTGTGGTTGGTAAGTTCCTTTTTATCTTACCTCCTGTTTAAAGAAAGAGCAAAAACATTGGAAAAAATATCAGCAACGAGAGGAATTGAGGGACAACACTGCCTTACTGCCCTGCTTTCCCAGTCTCTAGCACTGCTGCCCTCTATGGGAAGAGTGTTGTCTTATTTTGGTATGCTTTGCTCAGTTAAGAAAAGGTAAGCCTTGGACTTAGATCCAGCTCCCTGTTTTCTCACACATATCCTGTTTGATGTTCAGCCAAACATCTGGGCTGAGTCAATGAAAGTAAGACACAAACTCCTCTGGGGAGCTTGGCCTTAGCCCGACGTTCCTTAGTTCTCTGTTCTTTAAAAAGGAATAGCAGTATTACCCTGTTTCAAAGCAGTGTTGTGAGAATAGATGCATGGAGAGATTTGAGATGCTCAGATACTAGAGCAGTGTGAGCCCTGCAGGAGAACAGAACAGGCTTTTAACGTTTGTCTCAGCCTGTGTCTTGTAACAGATTCCTGATAATTAGGTTTTCTCTTCACTGCTTTTTGATAGGGTTATTACCTGCCCATCATTCTCTTCTTGGTTAACAGGCATGTTTTTGCCTTTTCCCTGCCTTCTGTGTCTTACCTTTTGTCTTCTCATTGACACTTCTTAATTACCCCTTTACACTGTGTCATCTTGGGCTAAAATCTACCAGGACATTATTTGGCTTTTTCATATTTACCTACCAAGAAATTGTTCTTCATTTGATGATTTGATCAACATCAATTCTTTGGTCGGCATCGATTCTTTGATCATTCAGTATCTTATACATTCAGGGGCATTTAGATTATATTTAGCAAAATCAGCATGCTAAGCTTCAGATTTGTATCACAATCTGGTTTTCTGATCCTGTTATCTCCTTGGATACTATTGTGCTGGAATCTTCTACTATGACGATGGCTTATTATCAGTTTCTCTCCTGTTAACTACATGATGAGACTAGTAACTTTGCTATAGAGGAAGATACAGCTTCATCATAGTGGGGAGAGGACAGGAGAGCTCAAGCTCAAGCAAACCTGCAGCTTAATTCATCTGCTCAGTTTAAAATTGAAAGAGACAGATGAAATAGGACACAATGAAAGAGCTGCTTGGGAAAGGATGAGCTGTGTTCAGCAGGTATGCTATGCGGAACCATTATTTTTTCTCTTCTCTCCAGTGGTGTACACTTAGAACTTAAATTTTGCCTGTTCACAGTCTTTGGATGTGTCATCAAAACCTTCAGCAAGATACACTTGTAACCAATGCGCAGTTCAAATTATAACTGAATTTTAAGATTGCTGTTCTTTGCCATCATTGGCAGTGCTACTATCTCCACTGCTTCAGTTTAACAACATAAACTTCCAGCTTCTGTTCTCTCTCCCAAAGTCTGGCACACTCATTCCCAGCAGTATGGAAGCAACAGGTTGCTCCTCCAACAGCTCTGTGGCTTCCCTTACTGCATTACTTCAGCACCTCAATGAGACATGCCCTGAGTCCATCTCCATCTCACTCATTTGCCAATTATTGATTTTGAAACTGCAGACAGCTTCAAAAGCAGTCACCAATTTTTAGTTCAAGCCATCACCTTCAGTTTCTGCAGCTTTAAAAACATCTCCATCTTGCTACAAACTCTTTTTTAGAAAGGTATCATTTTAGGTACTGTTGAGAAGGAAGAAATCCTCAGGCTCAGTACCAAAACTAATCCCTTCTTCACTGGCAGGTTGAATCACCTGTGGTCTTCTGGAAGTGCCTCACCCTGACCAGCCCAGCCGAGGGTCCTCAGTCCTGCCCCAGCAATACCATAGGAAAAGGAATTGGGTTTTTCTTGTGAAATCCATTGGGTGAATGAGGATTTGTCTAGATGGTGTGTAGTAGAGAAGGCTGGCAGTGTCCTGTGATGGGCAGAGCAGCAAGCTTGGAAGCCCTGGGGGTCCTCACTGTCTCTCTTTCAGTGAATGATGTAACATCATTTTGTTTTCCTTCATACGAACGTCCCTTACATGCTGTAGTGGGAAATCTGCTAACCACTGTGCAGCCTTGTTCGAATATATGACAACCCTTTCCAAATACTGTCCTAGGTTACATGCAGTTCCCAGTTCAATATTGCCATGGACCTTATATTTCTTTCTAGTTCATTTGCTGTTGTGAGCGGTAGGATTATTGTATTTTCTGAGTTTTTTTGTATTAAGTTAATAATGTGTTTGCCTTCTTCAGATTCTTATTCTGACAATATGATACTTGTCCTTATGTTTCTAGAATGTCCCAAGTTGCTCGTAGACTCATATTCATATCATTTTACTTTCTATTCTGTTCTGTATTTATGTCCTTCTTTAGGGCACTGTTATTCATGCTCACAGGTTTTAGTGTTACATTTCGCTGACGACTCCCCAGTCTATTTTCTCAGTACCTGCTGACCCAGTGCTGGCTCTCCCTGTGCTGTGTGATTGTCTTGATGATATTCCGGTTTGGAATGGATGTCCTCAAACTTTCTCAAGCTGAATGCAGACAAGAATGAATTGTAGCTTGAAGAGCTGTCTCAGAATTACTTTGTCTGTATTTCTTACTGGCCATTGACTTTGGATGCATGCAAAGTCTCACCTGCTTTATTGTAAGAACTGTAACTAATATGAATATATTATTATTACTGTTTCATCCTGGATGTCTTACAGTAGATGGTGCATATTCATACATGAAAGGGCCTTGCAATATAATTCTCATCATCAAAGCAGTGATTTAAACAACTGGAATAGATTCAGTGGATAAGCATGCTAGATCAGGCAGCTGCCCTGTTAATAACATGTGTCTGCTGTGAAGACCAGGGCAGTGGTCCCAGCACCAAGCCTGCCTGAGTTCGAGAAACATTTGGATGATGCTCTCAGGCACATGGTGTGATTCTTGCGGTGCCCTACACAGGAGTTGGACTTGATGATCCTGTTGGGTCCCTTCCAATTCAGTAGATTCTATGATTCAAATAATAATATTCAGGAAACCTTTATAGGCACATAAATTAAGCATCCAAAGTTACATATCTCGCAGTTTCTGTGATTGTCCATCCCCCTCTTGGCAGCTGTGAGCCGAAAGAGGAGTGGCATCTGCAGAGCCTTGGAGAAATACCTGCAAAACCAGGACCTCTGAGAGGGAACATCTGACCTGGCATCAGAGAGAATCTCAGGCTAGTTGATACGGAAATGTATTTATGGAAATATGAAGTACTGACCAGTATGCTTAAGGTACACTACAATTAGTGGCAAGTTCGCCAAGTGTCATGAAAGATTGCCTAGAGCACAGGAGTCACTGGGGTTTGGTGTTTTAGGGAGAGACAAGGTGGCTGGTTCTCAGGGACTTAATGCATGTAGAAAGACAGAGAAGTTCAGTGAATGCTACTTTTTAAACTACCTTGCTTTAAAAACCTCCATTTTTAAAAACCTCCATATTTTATAATGTTGTGGTGATTAAAACTAAGTTCTACTTTATGATTTCCTGTGTGGTTAAAACCTGAATAGACAATAGTTTTCTTTACATTTTTAACTTTGCCTCAGCCTTTACCCTTATCTTCTCCTCTGCTGATCTCTCTCCTATATCTCTCAAGCCTGTATTGTTCGAGGAGAAACCTAATTCCTTATCTCATCACACTCCTATTGAGAGATCTCTCTGCTGACTTCACTGAAAAGAGAAGCTTGATCTAATGCTTATACCCTTTGCTTGCATAGTAATTTGCTTTATCTGGGGGTTCTCTTTGGTTTCCCAAGTCTGGATTTTATATCAAGCTCATTTTGAAAAGGAGCTGCTACATTCATATACTTCCCTTGTCTGTTCTTCAGACTTGTACGTTGTACTCCTGAACATCCAAGTTCAGGATTCATTCAGACTTTATAATATTTGAAAACAATTTGCAGAGCAGCTTCAGATCAATCCACTGTTAGAACACCAACACAGGCCCGGTACAGAAATTTTTATTATCCAAATAATTGTGCTTAAAATTAAGAATGTCTCTGCCACTGGTAACAAGTTGAAGGGCAAAGGGAGTTAGACTCGAGAGGCAGGAAGTTCAAGGTGATTTTTGCCCTGTTATTCTGATGAGACCTGGAGGGCAGATGTGGCTTGCAAGAACTGACCTTGTTAGCCTCATCAAAACCTGAACTGTTGATGTGTGTAAGCAAATAGCTGAAAGGCAGAGGGAAACCACTTAATCCCTGGAAAAAACTTACAGGAGAGCTTTTCTTTCACTGGTGCCAGTGAATATCATTGCTTTGGAGATGTCCCTGCCTGGGCAGAGGGTCTCACTGTAAAGGGACCCAGATGATGGAGGAGTTCTCCCTGTCTTTGCAGCACCGTATGTGTTTTCAATGGGGAGGTGATACTGAACATTCAGCCTTGTTGGTGGTGTTTGTATCCTTCTCACTTTCTTTGATTTTAATCTTTGGATATATTTTCATTTACTGTTTGTCTTTTGGCCTGTTTGTTTGGTTTTGAATTTTCATTCAGTAGTCACTAATTAGGGTAGCTGATGTTGTTTACAAGGAGAATGTTGAGCAAAGAACAGGGGATGCCTTTTACCATCTTAACCTTCATTTCTTGAATGTTTGCTTACGTTATTCCAGAGGTAGTTGATTAATGAGACATCTTCAACCACACAATGCTTCAGCTTTCATCACTTAGGACTGAACATTGACCACCCCTGCGAAGCCACAGCAAGCAAACCAGTTCTGGTTGGTTTGTGTAGCTGTAGGACTAGAAATCTCCCAAAATGGTGACAAAAGACACTGTTCTCTTCAACCTGCTATAAATTAATTTGCCAGTGTGCTTAACACTTTCTCTGAGATGAGTTATAGCCTCTCTATCTTAACTTCTCATTAATTTCCACTTTATGATCCCCCAAAATTATAACAACACACTGAACATTTGGCTGCTGAGAATATTCTAAAATGAATGTGTGGTAATTGTGTCTAAGTCCGTGGAATCTAATTAAACTGTGTTTAAACGTCTTCAAAACTGATGACTGAAAATCAACTAAATAAAATGTTTACAAATAGGCACATAAATATGCATGTACAGTTAGGAAGGAGGCTGCTTACAATGCTGGGCTCATCTGTCTGCAAAGACAACATCCAGTACAGCATGTCTCTGATAATTACATTTTGGCTTAATAAACAGAAATGGGAAGGATGTTTATTTTTAATTATGTTAATACTTCCTTTTTTGATGCATCTCGCTAATACAGTGCAGAGAGAGATGTTTAGATTTATATTTTAGGGAAAACTATAATGCCTACGTTTTCTGAAAGGGGGTGTTATAAGAAGGAACAAGTTTTCATCCTTTGTGTAAAATGAAGGGTGCATTTCAAACCTGCTTGAGTCCCACAAGATTTTGGAAAGGCACATTTCGCTGATTGTACATCAAAGGGATGTTTTACATTTATTCAACAGTTTCCATTCAAGGATATTACTTGTTGGCCATTACTGCAGTCATTTGGATTTGGTCACTCACAAACACACACACACACACACACCTTTCCAATTTAAGGATCTTCAGCTTGGTTAAAATGCTGCCCTGTGGGCAAACTGAGGGCCTGGATCTAGCCAAGAATTTTTTCTTTCCACTATTTTTTTTGTCTGACAAATTTGTAAAAGACAAGGGGTAGTTAAGGCTTTACACACGCTTTCAGTAATGGGCTTTTTGACAGGTTTTTAAATTTTTTGCTAAAAAAAAATTTATATTTAGAAAAATCCAGTAGAGCAGGACATTGTTAGGGATTTATCTATGTAAATTGGCTTTCTGAGTTCAAATTAACTTTTCAGAAACGTCAGAAAACAGTCACAAATGATGTGCAGTTCTGTTCTGATTAAACAGACTTTGTTCCTTCTTGTTTTATTTCAGGGGGAAAAAAAGTTTTAAATCACTTACTTCAAGACAGAATAATAGTGAATTTTATGGTAAGAACAATCAGGGTTCCAAAAAACTCATAACACTCTTCATCAAAAGAAAATGGAACAGAGCACAAGCTTCTTCCTGGAGAGTTTAGAAGTAGCACTTTTAAACTTGATTCTTAGGTAATGGGAAATTGTATTGACCAGTTCAAGCTGAGGACTTGGGAGGAATGCTGGAATCTCCATCATGGCCTATTTTTATTCCCCACTAAGTTTATTTTTAGCTGAAGTCGAATGTTGCTGTCCTGCAGCTATAGCCTTTTTATTTCTTTGTTATTTCAACACATGAAAAGCAGTAAGCTGAAGGACAAAAAGAGAGTCCAGTGCCTTCCAGTGCAACAGCCAGAGAAATGTACGTGATGAGTAGGAAGTAGGAAGTTACTCATGGATGCATCTACCATTCTCTTGCTCTTCATTATTAGTATGTAGCAGTCTTTGTAAAATGTTTCATCAAATAGTAATGGATACTACTCTATTTTATAGAGATCTTGTTAAATAATTGTAAAAGTTATTAACAGTAAAAAAACCCCTGGCAAATAAGTGTTATTTCCAAATTGTAATGAGATTCCTGAGAGGTATAGCAATGCAGAGTGGGATATCTCATTATTTCATTAGACAACTTGGGTTTACATCAAGAGCAATTTGGCTTAAATCAAAGTGTTCTCTAGGTCAAGGGATCTGGCTTCACAAAATAAGTTTTCTTGAGATCTGTTATTTTTCCTGGGTTAGGTAAAGTTAAGTTCATAAAGAATTAGGGATACATGACGCTCCAAACATGCAACTTAGGGATGGCTATTTATACCTTTACACTAATTAAGAATTCAGGAGCTTTATTCTTTCAAGTGTGATGTTGGCAAAAATGTTAGTTCACAAAAATAACATTCATAGTATTGTACTTGCAAAGCATCCACTGCCACATGCACAGGATCCTAAGCAACTTTCTCACGTGTTCCTTGTTAATTTAAAACATCATGTGAAATCACAAGGAAACGGAGTAAACAAAGCACTGAATTTTGGAAAGTTTGTCAAAGCTTCTGTTTAACTAATAGGGATGAAATGAGTTGGCTCCAGTGCTGAAAAGAGACAGAATCCCCATCTGAGGAGTTAAGTAGATGACTCTTCTAGAAAAAAGAATTTGATGTAATTATTGAGACAAAATCTTCTCTGGTGGAAGGATTTGAATGCCTGGCTGTTGCTCTGAAGTTAACCTGAAAGCTGTTTTTATGTCATGGTATCTGGCCTGTTTCTCTGCTTCTCTGCCCATGTTTGAAGATGATACTCTCAACACTGAGGGCTAGCTGTGTCCAACATGGACACTGCATGGATGACACTGCTTTTGATCATGGCCACTGGATATTTTATGGATAACACTGCTTCTCCTGCCCATCTCAGTTACAGGAACTGTTGGTTCCTTTGTGGCCACTCCCAGGTCTTTACTTTCACAGGCATTTTAGTTGATTATTAGTTGCTGCGAGGAGATGTTGCTGTGGAGTAAGCATCAAATGTGCATAAAACTGGTGAGGCTTTTGGTCTTAATACACAGATCTTCATTTTCTTGCAGTTAGTAGGAGACTGGAGACAGATAGCAACCCAACCCTACAACATGATCTATAGGATTGCCATACTTCAAATACTGACTTGGAGACAATCATATTTGCATATGCTAAAGTTTTGGGCAGTCCCAAAAGTGAGTGGTTGCCATGAAAAGAGCAGGAACAGGTTTTTCCCCGAACTTTTTATGAGGGAAGTGGGGCCTGACTGACAATACAGCAGCAGGTACTGTGTAACAATAGTGAAAAGTGTCAGGTTTTAATCTCTTTTTTAAGGAAAATAAATACAGGAGTTATTGAGAAATTCGTATTCAAAATAGATGGCATGTCTTGTTCTGGACAAGAGAAGCAACTGAAAGGATTTTTAACTGGGCATTGGTATGTCACCTATTTGGTGACATACTTGTACCTGGGTATCTGATTCTAAATTGCAGGGGTTTTGTACAATTATTAAGTCTAAAAAATTCAGGGGAAAAACAGGGTGATAGCATTGGACCTTTAATATTACAACGTTATTTTACATATTATCTATTGTATATATCACTTTTATGATAATAGAGTTTGATTCCAAAGTATAGGGCTGATGGTTTCTTGTGGATGATTCCAGTTAATCCCATGAGAGATATCAGCAGGTCACCTAAAAGAGAGGATAAAACATTAACGTTCACAGTGTACGTGAACTTCAAAAAGCTTTTTTTCTCCTTCCACCCTATGGATTATGAAGGCCCTAATCATGGTGTCTATTGAGAAACAGCGAAGGGCTTCAGGCCACTTTTTGGGCAGCAGCACCAGCTACAGCTCAGAGTAACAGTGCCTGGAGCACCTTTCTGGTTTATCCCATGTTAATGGTAAAAAAGGAAAAATGCTGCCTGCTGCTAATGCTTGCCACTCAGCTGCCTCATCCTTATCTTGTCTCCAGCATTGCTGATATACTCTGTAGCTAATGCTCCTCTTGTCTGGATGAAGTGATGGCCTCGGGAAAGCAGCCACTGTCATTGCCTCCCGTGTTGGGATGCAGAGGTTGAGCAGGAATCCCTTGGCTGACGGACAATAGCAAATTTTCTTTCAAAGAGGCAATTCCTAAGTGTAGCTTGGGAGGGAGAGTCTTTTTCATCTAGCAAGGCTGATGATGAGCATTGCTTAATATATCTGGTAGAATATGTTTGGGCTTTTTTTCTTGACACAGAGGGAATTTTTATCTTTTTACAGCTGCAAGTACTGAGGCATAAACATGCAGTAACGAGTGAACTCCAGACAACCCGCTGTCCCTGTCTGCTGGCATTTCATTCCTGAAAAAGTGCTCTGCTATGTCAACACCAAGAGTGAATACAAAGAAAAAATATGTTTACCCTTTTAGTTTGCTTTATCAGCTCTATCGATTTCTTGATATAATATTCTGAAGATCTCTCCTTTCCCAAGTAAAGGAGCCTCACATGTTTCAGGAGGCCTTTAGCATGTGTCCCACTGAAGCAGGTCTCTCCATCCCAGGGCCTGGAGCTTTGAGGGCTGAATGCTGATTTCAGTGATAGTCATTTGTATGGTGGGCTGCCCGGTGTGTAGCACTTTGTGTGTATTAATGAGAAAGACACTTGCGAACACAACTGTACCTGCCTCTTCCAGTCCCATGCAAGCAGATAGTCTTATCTTCTGAGCTCCTCACTAGCTGTCCTGTACATCAATGAGACATAACATTACTTGTGCTACTGTGGAACCTGAGCTATCTGCTGAGGGCCTTGGTGTTCCAGAAAAATAAAGGTTACAGATTTGAGGTTTTGGGGTTTTTACCCTCTTACAGTCTGCTGGCTGCTCGGAGCTTGCAGTAAGATTCACCTATCAAAAAGAATTTCACTCCTATTTGTACCCTTGAAAATTCATGTTCTTTCTGAAAAAGATGTTCTGCATTCTTCTTTGTTGTGCATAGGTATTATACTTATTGCTGGTTATATATGAAATGGTGGTCTTTGTGGCTGAAATACTTTTAACTAAGGAAGAATGAAAGATGATCTGACCCTAAAAGAAGTTTCACCAAATAGCCAACTAAATGTTTGGTGCAACTGTGGATATTGTAACAGGATTTTCTATTTTTATAACATTTTCCTTCTAAGAAACACAGACTGGGTGCAGTACAATTTGTCAGATGTCTCTGCTATGAGTTCAAGGATACCAGAAGTATTTTTAAAACTGTATGCATAATAAAATTATAGCTCCCATCACCAAAATGCAGGTTCCTTGGAGACAGAAAGGTAACAGCTACACAAGCATTGCAGCATTGTGTGGGGGAAGGAAAAATCAGGGCATTTTGTCTAATAACAGGAGACTCAAGGGAGTTCAGACTTGTGTTAATAATGGCTTCTGAGCCCTGCTTCCTGCTACTGAAGCTGACAGCTTCACATTTGAGCTGAGGATCACGTTTAACCCATATTTCTTCAAATATGCTCTTTTGCTACCAATATATACTCCTGATATTTGTGATCATATGAAAAAGAGGCTTAAAATTCACTGTCATAGCTTTATGCTGCCTTTTTTGCTCTGTTTTAGTTATTTTTACACACTTGCAGGATCAAGATCTCAAGATCTAACTTTTCTAAACACAGGGTTGTTTGGTTTTGTTGGGTTTTTTGGGGAGAGGGGATGTCGCAGAGGTTTTTAGTGTGCACAGATCTATTTAAGATTCTGTTCTGTGGTCCAATAAAGAGCTTTCAAAATCATGGGGAAAGCTGTTGATTTTCAGCTTCTACATCCAGGTCACTTGCAGGGTTATACTGCAGCATTTATCATCTAGCAACTTTCATAGCAATAAGAGAACACTAAGTAAAGAAAATTGTTACAATTATTTAAAATTCAGAGATTTGGATTCTTCTGAATTTACATCTGCGTTGGATATATTATGGGATCATTATCATACCTGTTGGGAGCTCATTTAATGAGTAAGAGTCTGATATTTCCATTTTCTACAATTTCCCTTTTTGTACTTCAGTGGCTCAGGATGAGACTATAGAGATTGGAGATAGAAACCCTGTGATACTGTCTTATTTTTGTCAATAGCAATCATGGGTAATGAGATGTATCACTTGGTTTCATTTGAATTTTAAAAGATGTTTAAAGTTATTTTTAAAACGTTATCACAAGTGTCTGAAATGAAAGATAAGACAGTAAGTATAGGACATGATTGGATACGATGCTTTTGTGATAGACTAGATAAAGGGTCTGACTGTAAGTGGAAGAATAATGTCAGTGTCATGCTGGTAACTGAATTAGTAAATCTAAATATGCAAGTAATTAGTCTTCTCAGTGCTATTAATTATTTCATCTTTTCTTGCTGCAATATGGGGAATATATGTATTGCTTTCCCATTCAGTTCTGCCAGCTAATGGCTTCCCTTGCATAAAAAGAGAGATAAGGGGATATTCATTGTTTGTTTTTCATTGAGGATAGGAACTTACTGTAATAGGTTTCTGCTGGCTCTTTACTGGGCTTTGTGAAAACTCTACAGTTTTCCCTGCAATTTGTTAGCTGAAAATACTCGTTGGGCACTTCTAAGTGTATTTTTGTCAGTGTTTTAATGATGACAGATACACTCTTGTCTTTACTGTGAAAACAGTTTATACCAGAGGGAGTTTTCTTTCTTAAGCACACTTAAATTTTTGCTAGAAAAATGCTTGATTGCTCTTCCTGAGCCTGGCTGAGATGCCAGAGCCATTGGTGGCTCTTGGCCAGTGGGACAATCTTCATGCAGCAGCTGCATGAAGTGTGGAGAGAGTCGAGGTTCCCTGTTTTGAGAGGAGCCTCAGATGACAATGTTTGTACATCACAGTGGATGGACAGATTTCTAGCACCATATTATGTGCATGTGCATATAAAAATAGGTAGGTAGGATGCTGGATGTCACCTGCTTGGGCTGAATCCCAATGGAAATGTCTGCATGTGTACTGCCTGTTCTCTGTGGTAAATAACTGAACACAGGAACAGCTGAACTGATGTATTCATGTATTAAGAAGACTGACCACTGATACAGCTTAAAGTATGAGACAAAAATAATTGTGTTGCTCCATTAATATTGCTCTAAACACCCACCCCCATGTCTGATCATAGGCTGGAACAGGTTCTGCTTCTGCCAGTTTATGCGATGATGAGATCCAGCTCTTCATTAGGAGCTGTCAGGCACCAGAGGCACATCCAGTAATAAGCACACATTCACTGCCAGCCTGGCTTGCACATGGAAAAAAACCCCTTGATACATTAAATATGCACTTGAGAACCACCACAGAGCAAGTGTTGCAGTTGCAGTCATATGCTGCTGAGAATATTCAGCAATTTAAGGCTCAGTCATATATTCTCCAAGGAAACCCACTGATACCTAATTACAGGAAGATTACAAATGTTAATGACAACATAATGAATTAGAGAACCTTTATGACTTATTAGCACAATTTCCTGCTATGAATCAAGACATCTAGATGAAATGTAAGGACAGCTTTGAGTGACATTTGCTCATCTCCTTCCTGAGGAGCCTAAGGGGAATTATAAAATTGTGTACTATGGGTTTTACGAGGATGGTGCAAGTTCTTGCGCCTGCTCTGCTTTTAAGAAGTTGGAGCCAAGAAGATGCTCATATTGTGACATTTCCTAACACATTGCCATCTCTGTTGGCAGTGTCGTGTCTTACACTTGAAGAGTTCTGCGTTTCCAATTTGTAGTGGTCTTATATTTTCATTTTGCCCTAGTCAGGGTCCCCTGTTTATCTAGCTGGCTTTCCTGTCCTACCTAGAGATTAAGAACGTGCAAATAAAATTGCAAAGGAAAGCAATTATGGAGAGTCGATAAAGCCAAGACCACACTCCGCCTTTGTAGGGACAAGACCATGAGGTAGTAATTATGGCTGGAGAACTCAGCTTAGGCAATTCAGTCACAAAGCTTCATTGATATTAATGAAGTCACATTTAACCCGTGATAGTCCCACATGTGTCATGGCTGTGAGTCAGGCAGAATTTGGCAATTTTATAGTTGTGTCCCATATACAGTGTCAAATTCACTGCTGGCTGGAAGAGTTGATTTTCAGATTGAATAGCTCAACCAGGATTTCCCGAAGTCTTGCTAAGCTTTATTAGTTCCTTCTGTAGCTCATGAACAGTTCAGCAATGCCTGAGCAGAACTAGATACTGTGGTTATCAAGGATAGAATTAGTTTCAACCAAATAAATACACAGATAAAGTCTGAGAGAAAAAAGTAATGCCTTTGCTTAAAAGACAAAGCCATTTCAAAGGAACTTACAAGGAATGTTTCCTTACAATGATGTATTATGTCTAATACCAAGCAGGCAACAAATGTATTGAAAACACAAAATAAATCTTGTCTTAAACTTCAATAAAAAACCAATGTGCTGTACCCACATGAGAAGAAAAAAATTACTCATCACTAGTGTCAAATGCAAGAACTCGGGTCATCCAAAGAGATGTGAAATAAAAAAACTTCCTGAAAACAGTATATTGAGTTCAAGCATGATATCAAATATCATCTGTGTGCGTTTCTGTGGAGTTGCTGGCAATGCTCTGGACTTTACTCTCCTTGAAAACTAGTGTCTTCTGATAAACATTGAACCCTGAAGTCTGCTTTTCAATGAATGTTACTCTTTGCTTGTGGAAATCAGAGCTCTTCCAGTGGGGGGGGGGGGAAGTCTTGTAAGCCTTCTTTCTCTTTTCTCTCCCCGATTCCGCTTTGAAGGGTGATTAAAATATTTTTCCCAATCCTATTAGTATGTTTAGTTTTGTTTAGTTTTACCATGTTGTTAACTTCCTGCAAAATACTTGACAGATACCTTTTTGTCTTTGTGCTTCTCTGTCTGATAACTGGGAGCTTCAGAGGGGCTGGAGAGCTCTTGTCCCTGTCTTTCCAAATACTGCTCAGAGCTTCTTGTGCCAAGTGACGTGCACGTGATCTCCCAGCTGGAAATCAGCCAAGAGGGGTAAAGGCTGCACATTGGTCCTTGTCGGGTGTTTTGTAGAAATTATTCAGTCTTATATGAATTCTGTTGTGAATAAAGTGAGAATTGAGGAGCTGGCCCACTATCTGGAGGTAACCTGTAGTGGAACTAACTGTGGGGTTGACATCAAAGAGATTTTAAATAGATCGGATTGAGATAAATAGATTATCAAAGGCTTTTTCTGAGTACATTTAAAAAATCTTCAGAAATCTGTTCCAGATTTAAACACTGATCGGTTGTGATTTTTTTTTTTTTAAAAAAAGACTTTTTTCTTTAAATCCTGCTTAGTGAATGCTCTTTGAAATAGCTTTTGTAGGGATTTTAGATGAGATTGTTTGCACAAAAATTAATTTCTAAATTTGAGTGAAATTTAAGATCAATATGTCATTCTAGTGTTTTTGGAACAATGTATCCAAGCTGCTGATTGTCAGTGTTATGCTGTGTATATAAAATGAAGCATGAAATGAAACCAATTTCTTCATGGTCAAAAAGCTGAAGCGTTTTGCCCTGAACAATTTTTTTTTTTTTCCTAGTAAAATCGTTGGAACTATAATTCTTAAACTTGGGTCTTCTATTATCCATCAGCTCTGATAGTCATGTGGCCTTTTTCCTTTCTGTCCCCTATAGTGAATAACGGGGTAGCTTTGCCCTTGTTTCAAAGTGTTTTCTGCACTATGAGTCACTGTTCTCTTCTGTCCTGAAATGAAATGATCTTTAAATACAATGAAAAGGCAAGGCCAGGAATGTGGTTGGTTTCTCCCCTGCTGAGGGGGGTTTGTCCCCACGAGCAGTGCAGGTGGAGGGGCTCACCTGGCCCATGGCAGCAAGTTGAGACTATAAGCAGGGCAGGTCATGCATTGAGCAGACCCTTGGTAGCAAGCTGGAACAAACTTTTAACTAAGACAGTTAGGGGGCAGGTTTGTTTGATTTGGTAGATCATCTTCAATGGACAATTGTCTGAATGTTTGCTCTAGAGACTGGGAATTCTTGACTTAAGTTGTTTTCACTCCTAACTATCAAAACTCAAGTAATGTTTTCCTCCTTCCTTTTCATTGCTCTGCTGACTGTCAATCAGAGAAAGAGAGTGGGAGGAATAAGCCACAGAAGGCAAAACATTATTATTTTCAAACGTAAACTTGATTTGTGTTATGTGAGACCCAGTTTACTTCACTTTGAAAGGAGGCTGTAGGTGCTGCTGGTAGTGTTGAAACAAGTTGCCAAAAACTGCAATTAAAATATATGTATTACAATGGAGAAACTAATTTCTCGATAGAAACTTGATAACGTGGCTTGCAAAGAAATCAGATCATCCTCTAAAGGGAGCTTAAAAACAAGTAAAATAACTCACTGCTCACTAAAGTAGCATGTTGCTGAGCTCTGTTCCTCCAATTTACATCCCAGTGTGCTGCAACCATAGTCATTAAGCTGGCTGACATTATATGGCTGTTTCTTGTCAGTAAGTGTAATGTTTTCCCCAGAAAGCAAATAATTAAAACAAAGCATAGATTTTATTCACAGGCAGGGATGCTTTTGGCCAGCAATGAGGCCAGTTTCAAATGGCCAGAGACAACAGGAGCCTTCCAAGTTGTGTGCATCCGTGGCTGGAGAAAGTGCTGTAGCTGTCTAGCCGGTGGCATCCCTGCAGAAAGGAACAAGGAATCAAACTTGCAGGAGAGATGGATTAGTAGTAGTTTGGAAAGCCAGAAAGAAAGTTACAAGAATTTGCAAAACAGTGCAGGCAGGAAAGGGTTTCAAGGTATTTGAAATAACCAAAGTAGCAGTGTCAGTGGAAGGACTGTCTTTTGTGCAAGAAAAGAGAGCAGCCTTCTCCTTCGTGAAAGATGGTGGTTTTTCTGTGTTTGTTGAGTATTAGAGACTTCAATGAATCACCCTAAGAGAATACCCAGAGTAAGAACAGTTACTGCTAACACAGTGGTCAAGAAATCTTAAATTCTAGGCTTAAGAATGCAAGGAAATAAAATCCTGGATTAATCAATTGATTTCTGATAACTAGTTTCTGTTGTCCTAACACGAATCATCCTTTTTTTAAAAATCTCAGATTCCTGTAGCCTTTACCAATCCATTTCAGTATTTTAATATATGCTACAAGTTAAGATTTGTGGGAGAATCAAATTACCATGGGGAAAAAGTCAGATTATCTCGCTCTGTTCATCATCTTTTTATTCTTTTATTCTTTTTCTTCCTGAGTCCCGGCCACCCTTGTCTGAATGCTTGAATTCTCAAGGTGCCAAACCTCCATAACCGTGTCAAAAAAGTCCTCTTATCTTTTCAGCTTTAGAAATGACTCACTTAAATTGTAAGACCTGGGTCAGTTTCCATATGGAAAGGTCACACTGAATTAATTAGAAAATAATAATTTTACTACTTTTGCTGGGAAATTCTGTGGAATTGGAGTTACAATTTTGGATATAATGAGATATGAAAATGTGTAGGCTTCAAGGCACCCCAAACCATCACATTTTCTACTGAGCTGGAGTGTTACAAATTCACAGAGGAACAAATGTATTTTAATTGTTTTTTAACATATATGACTTATAAAAAGCAGAGGGTATTTTCTTAACAAAACCAACTATCTCAGCTATCATATTGCACTTGCTGGATTAGAAAATAAAAATAACTGGAAGGCTACTCTGACATTTAGGGCAGGAGAAACCCAAGAATCAAATACAAGCCATTGATTTTCCTTCTAGTAATTGTTCCAAAGAAAACTAGTTTATTCCTCAAAAGAGGAAAGAATAGATGGATGTGTGCATGTCAGCCAAAACCTGGTTGAAATTATTATTATTATTTTATTATTATTGATACAGAGGTGGACAGGAAAAGTCCGGAAATCTGAAGCCAGGATCAGTAACTTACTTAAGAAATAATGATTAGATTTACAAAAAGCACTTCCGGAAAAGGCTTGTACTGCTGTATAATTAGAAGTTCAGTCTAGAAGCTCATAGTCTAGAAGTGCAGAGTTGGAATGGAATTGCTGGAATACTTGCAGCACCCTTCTGCAGTCAGTGAAAAGAAGGAACAAATCAACAGGTACTTTTTAAGCACGTTTTGAAATTTCATTTCTGCATCTGTTCTGAAACCTTTCAGGCTGTTCTTGTAGTTAAGGCAACATTTCCAAATGGCTGTAGTAGACACATTATGTCTGATTTTGAGCTGGAAAATTGAACCAGCGTGTGATCACAGGTAGGCAACTGCTTTATGGTAAGAGCAAATGGTTGCATGATTGCTGAGGTATAGCTGCTGCTGAAAATCAGAAACTATCAGAAACTGATCATAAGCCTTAGCAACTCCAGGCTCATACCACTTTTCTATTAGAAAGAAGTAATTGTTGTGGCTGTGTTGTCAGATTCACTGTGGTTCCATTTGCAGGTTTTATTTAGTCCATTCAGTCTATTGTGCAAAAAAAAGCTCTGGCATAAATTGAGTGGTTTCTCCTCTCACTTCCTTGTGATGCAGTTTCATTTCTTTCTGATTTTGTTAAGCACCTCAAATATATAGAGCCTGAAAGTGTATTTATTTTTGAGTGTGCTTTTGGGTAGAATCCAGAGAAAGTTAAGACTGTGCTGGAGAGCTCTTCTTGAGTGAGGTTATTTTCCTGTCTGAGCCACACTTAGGGAATGAAATTCAGGACCATTTTGCAAAGTTTCTGAAAGGACATTTCCCATCCATTGTTGGAGAAAAAAGAATTGTTGAGTTTATGCTTACAAAAGGTGATATATATCCTAAAATAATTTTGAAACATGTCTCTTGACACATCAAATATCTGGAGAGGCTTTGCATGCATGTCAGTGATTTATTACTGCTTCAACTTGAAAGGTTAATTTGAAAAACATGCCCTCATCCTAATAAATGAGACTTTTTAAATTTTTGAGGGTTCTACAAGAATTCCTTTATTAATCCAATTGCAAACAGATGGCAGTGAGTTTTCTCCCCTTTTTTTTTTTTTTGGCACTGTATTTCTCTCCCCTCTGATCCCATTTGCTTTACCTCCGAGGTTTCCCAGCCAGCTGAGTGGTGTTTGAGTGGGTAACATTCGGTTTAACATTAGAGATTCAAGACAGTTCTTTGAAAGAATGTAGTGCTGTATTAAAAGGTGTCATAAAAAGATAATGACTAATCAAAATAGCACCTGCAGATTTCCTTGTAGCCATAGAATAGATCACATCTTTCCAACATCTGTAAAAACCCCTGGGGAAAGGCTTTGTCAACGTGAAGACAAAGCAAAAATGAAAGTGACCAACTTCATTCTGTATAACATTTTTCTGGTATGTGATGTGACAGGAAATCCTATCTGCTCTGTCTGCTTCCCAGTGGATCTCAGTGATTGTAAATTATTAAAATCCCAAGAAATTTCAATTTGAGATAACCCTATGTAAACATTCTGCAGTCTTTCTGTGCAGTTCTTGTAATTGCAGCCCATGATTTCCCCTGCCTCTGCCTCGCAGTGCTATGGCACTAGATGAATCTTCCTTGTTTCCACCAAGAATTTCGCTAATTGAGCAAACTCTGATCTTTAAATATTTAAGAAGAATTTATGTTGCATGAGCTGTAGTAATTTTATTTGCTTCCTATTTGAGTTACAATGAAGACAGATTTGATCAGAGACATCTAATCAATCTATGGCACCCGAGCAATTTTACTTTATAAATGCAAAACTCAGAATCCCTGAAATTCATCACTTTTTTCTCTCATTAATACTAGAGGAAGAAAACAGTCATCTTTGATATAGGCCAATAATATTTTCTCTGATGAAGAATGCTCATGCCTCACTTGTTTCTGCAAAACTCCTCAACCTTTAAATAGCTTGTAGCATTTATTTATTGTTATGTTAAGAACCAGGTCTTTCCATCATTCATTCTTGTTCTCCTTGAAATGAGGCAGCCTTGGTGGTACAAGATGTTTGTGATCAAGAGGCATGCAAGGAAGGAGGTGGAAGTCTAAGGTATTCAGTAATAGCTGTTTAGTATTTGAAGAACCTGTATGCTCAAATTTTATAAATCTGTTATTTAAGACACGCAAAACCAACTCTGGAGCGGAGGAGGGCAGAGAGCATTAAATCTTGTGCTGCTGTAGAGTCAACTTGTTTTTAATAGGCTTTAATTTATTACAGTAAATATTGGCAGAGCAGTTTCTTGGTGGCAGTGACAAATCCTCCGCCTGAGCAGCTGCGAGGGGGAGCAAGCAGACGCACTCCTGTGCTTCCCTCAGTCTGCAGCTCCACGCTAGGGCCCATTTGCTGCCCCTTGTCACAGGGGTGGCTGAAGGGATCAGCCTCTACTGAAAGGGCCACCTCTCCCTGCAGCAGCATGTGGGCAGGGCCATTTGGCCAGGCTGCACACGTGACACCTGGGCAGATGTTGCTCTAGTGCAAAGAACATCTCTGTTATCTGCTTTGAGACTACATACAGTCTGGCTTGCATCTACTAGAGCTATTGCCAAGATCTTTACCAGAAATCTGGGTTTTGTGGGACAAAAGGTGAAAGCCAAGGCTGGTGAAAGGTGGTTTTGGTTCTGAAGCCTGTGCAGAAAGATCCTCTCTTTCCTTGCCTTACATGAAAAAACTCTCAACTTTCTAGTTGGTGTGGAGAGTTACAGCTCTGAAATGCAGTAGTTTTGTTTGATTTGTTTGCCTTTTGATATGTTGGAGTGACTGTGTGGTGTTTTATCTTCCCATAAATGTAATTTACTGCTTTCACTGACTACCTACAGTAGATGCCCGAGAAGAAAACTAATGTGACCTCAGTCAGTTTGCATAGAGTATTTCACTAGACATTATGTGTAGTTTATGATTTAATCCATTTGAAATTCTTCCTGTAAGTACTTGTATTTTTCACTTAATTGTATCCATTTGATCCTCAGCAGTCCTTCAGGACACAAAGCTATTGGGCCATTATCTAGCCACAAAGCATTGATTTGTGCTATATAAAGAGCATATGGATCTTGCTCTTTTTAAGTGTGAAGACCTCTTTCTACTTAATCTTGTAAATGGGAGAATACTTTTCCCTTTGTGAACTTCAGTCTGAAATTTGTCCAGATCACTGGGTTTTTTTCTGTTTAGTAATGCACTGTTTATAACACCCTTACAAATGGCATTTGCATTTATCTTAGTGACCTTTGAATTCTAGTATTTCTAATCTAATGAAGAGACATGCCTAAGAGAAGAACAGAGGAGCTATTTCTAGGGTATATTTGGATTTTGTTCAGAAAAACATTTTGTTGTAGTGGAGTTGCCAATTTATGTGATCGAGGAAACTGGCACAACAGCCAACTGGGTAAGTAATTCTAAAGGTCAGTGACAGCAAACAGTGTCTCTTCAGCACCATCAGATGTAGCAGTGAGACCTACACAGCTGCTCTGGTTGCAATGAAAGTTTGGAGCATCAGGAATTGTTACAGTCTCCTGATTAAATGATTCAGCTCCTAGCTCAGAGAAATCCACTGCTTGGTTGCCCTCGTTGCATACTATGCATTTCTTGGGACACTCAACATCTTTGTTGCAGTTATAAAAATTAGAAGGTGCCTTTTGACCTTTTCTAAAACATAGGTGAAATATTATCTGTATCTATTGGTACCTAGAGATTTGACAGGAGGAAATGGCAGGAATCTCATCTTTTAAACTTGTTTGTGACCAACTGGGCCCCTCTAGATCTGATCATAGGAGCAGTGTACTGTGTATGCATGTGATGTCTGCTGATGTTTATGGGAGGAGGATGGAGGACAGCAGAAATGCTGTTGGTTGGGCTTAAATACAATTTAAAGTCACCCTGAAAAATTAACATGGACTCTGTACGCCACTTTTTGTATCCACTTGTGTTTGGTCACCATGCTCATGTGAAGGCTCTTAAAATTATTCAGATACCAAACTGCTCATGAAATCTATGGATAATTTTAAGGACTGGGTGTCTGCATTTAGGGAAGATCCTTACTTTTCTTATGTGTCTGAGTAGTGCCCTTTAAAACGATGATCAGGGTTCTGTGAACTACCACTGTAACAATGATAGTTGCTGAAATCACTGTAAACTCATACACAAAGTTGGTATGTTTTAAGTTAAGAGTTAGGGCTGTGGTGCTAGAGGGTTTGAGATTATCCATTAACCCTTTTCCCTGAAGGTATGTGCTGCTACCATAAAAACCTCAACGCAGTTCATAAGGAAAAATGGGAAACAAGGCTTTTTATGAAGAGTCATTGCAAGCCAATGGTCTGCACATTTTTTACTCCCATGTAATAGCTGAAACACTCATTTATTGGAGGAGACTCGTACAGTGAGGTTGAAAAAGAAATCTACTGCTCTGTGAAATCAGTAAAATGAAAGAAAAAAGTGCTCCAGAAGTCATTGCAGGTCTTATTTCTGCTGAGATTGAAATGGCAAGTACAGTTGAACAGCAGAGCTGTTGAGAAGCCACCTAATTGCCTGGCTGATGATGTGCTGTGGGATCAGGGTGCTGCAGAATATTAAAAATAAGGCATTTGCTTTTCCCTCAACTCTATGTGAGGTTAAATGAGGGAAGGAGCAAAGGAAAGGGGAGAGTGGCAGTGTTCTGTCCCCATTTGTCTAAGTATGTCTGCAGTCTGTCATTTGGATTACTATTTGGATATACTATTTGGTATATGTGATTAGATGCTGTGGTTAAATTTTGTTTATGCTAAATGTTAGGAGTTCATGCAAGCTAAACTGATACATTTTAAAGAATCTGCCTCATATATCCAGGTTTCTGCCTTACCTCAGTGCTCCTTGCACAAGCCTGGTGTGCTGAGGTTTCCCCAGATATCAACACAACTTCAAACTGGTTTTACCTGTGGTGCAACAATCAAAGGGGATCAAACCTTGTCCAGTCTTTCTGAAATTACAGAGGTGTCCTCAGCTGAGAAATTGCATTTACCACAAATCTTAATAATTTCAAGGGAAATGCAGGATATTAGTGAGCTAGAAGAGGAAAGAGCTCTAAGGTTTTCATGGGGGGGATTTCCCCATGGTTCAGGTGAATATTTTGCAGACAGAAGGCAGATGCAGCAGAAACAGATGGATCTGTGATTGGTAAAGAGCTGGATGTAAAAATATATGTTGATATATGTCTCAAGGAGTCACTGGTGTGTTATGCCTGTAAGGAGATGTCTGCTGTAAAGACTTACTCTCTTATGATGGAATTTAAATGTATGTTATGCTTTAAGATTTGTTTCAGGATCACTGATACTCTGCTTCCAGAAGAAAAAAAACACTTTTGTGAGTTTTCCTGGGTAATCTTTTAAGAGTTTTCCTGAAGAAAGGATTAAAAAATATATCTATATTATTAAGACAGGATTTGAGCCTATTTCAACTGAGGATGTGAATCTTGTGAAAAAGTCTGTATAAGTAAAACTGAGCCTTTATACCTGTATCCTAATGCAGATATCTTACAACTTGTGTGGTTTTGGTTTTAATGCTTGTCACTTCTTTTTTTTTTTTTGAGGTCTAATGAGAAGATATTTCCTAAATAGCATATTTATAGTAACCTCCCATCTGATGTGGTACAATACACCAGCAATTCTGGAAAAGTGCTAGTGTATAAATACTGATTGATAAATATGGATTACTGATTATTAGTCATTAATTACTTAAATGTAACACTGAGAACCTCACTTTCTGAAATAGAGACAGCAAAGTAAAGCTTTTTCTAAGCCAGTTCATTCCCACAGCTGTATTTGACAATAAAATGAGTGGAGAAGGGAGCTGTAACTATATGTGTAACCTTCTTAGGCTGTTGCTGATAGTTAGGACTGCTAAAAGCTCAGTGTAAATGAAGGCTGAGCCACACCTGAATGTGGTGGAAGAAGCAATCCTGAGGTGCTAATTGTTTCAGTGGGCAGGATGGGAATATGCGAGAGAGTTCTCTCCTGGATGGCTAAATTTATGGGTGTGGGCTCAGCCTAATAAAACAAAAGGATGAGCAGTACCAAGTGTGGATACATTGTGCTGTATGGGCATCTTCAGTGCTACTGCCTGTGGCAGGGCTGGATATTTTCATCATCACTGTCATTGCCATCCTGTCCTGCTTACATTTTGGATTTTATATTTGAGGAGCTGAGCTCTCAGAGCTGCCAGGTGTGTTTTCTGGGGTCTTGGGCAGGGCTCCTTCACCCTCGGTGCCTGATCCCAGGTGCCTTCCCAGCTCACCTGCCTCTGCTTGCATGTGCTGGTGCTGCCCAGCAGTACCTGAGCAGTGCCTGAGTCAGGAGCAAGAACAGTGAGTAAGGGAAAGGGCTCTCTGGCCCTCCTGAGATTGATGGGAATGCTCATCTATAGCTTGTTACTAAGTAACACTTGCCACGAATCTTCTGATTGTCTCTTGCAGGCTCTCAGTTACAGCTCTCTGCAGCCATTTGTTCCTCTGTCTCATAGCTCTGTGTTAATATTCAGCAAATCCATTTGCTAGTCTCTTGTGTGCTATGGGCAGAGCAATTGCTGTACTTGGAGGTTTGTTTAAGTCATTATGAGTGATACTACTATTAAGGTTCCTTCTGCTGAGCTGGCACCTAGAAGCCAGGGTCACAGGCTGAGATACTCCTCCCTGGAGTTAGACACGGGCACTATTTCAAGCTCACGGTCTGTAAGACTTAGCTCATAAGTAGGATTCCCTGTTGGTCATATGGACCATTGGGGCACATGCACCCAGCACACGTTCCAAGTAAGGACAGGGGTTACAAAGGGAAAATGAAACAGTCCCTGCAATAACTGAGCTGACTCGTGCCAGGAACTATTTGTATGACTCCTTCATTCTTCTCATCCTTCAGTTCAGTGGGAGCCTGTATTTCCTGCAGGAGATCCACATGTGTTCCCTCTGTGTTCCACTGCTGCCAGTCACTTGTTTTCAGAACTAACCTGCTGTCTCTCCTGCAGTCTGTGCTTTCTTTATACATATATTTTTTTAGAAGAGGAAGGTGAGCTCAGGTGTTCTGGTAGTGTGTGTGATGGATAATGGCTGTTTATTTTCTTTTGCTTAAAATGCACCACAGAAGAGTTTAAAAATCTGAGCAGTATTTCTAGGCCTGCACATTGTTCCAAATACATTTTCAGAAATTGTTCATATTTAATGTATTAATCATACCCATGTACAGGCATGTTAGTAAAGTGAATAATCTTTTTATTAGAAGGAATATAGTTTTATTTTCTTCCTGTTTTGCTCTTTTCACAAATTTTGAGGAGTGTTCATTGCACAGTTGGGATTGGAATGAGGATTGGCTGGGAACTGAGTCTTTGAGTGCTTCTGCACTAAACTCATTCTATTAAAGAGTTTTTCTCTTGGGTTCTTAAGTAGAAAACAGCTCATAATCGGAAGTGCCATTGCTGGTTTGGTCCCACCATTCCTGAAATTGATGTTTTCTGGCTAAAGTCTGTCATTTTGCTCCACATAACTTACCCAATGGCTCTGTACCATACTGATCTCTTGAAGTAATGCCACACTTTTAAGTAATACCACACTATTTTCTGTATGCCAAATCCTTTGTACTTCTGAGTTGGTAATTAATATCACTGCTGTTTTTTCTAGGTTCTTCTTTTTGTATCTAGCATGCTGACATTTAATACACTATGCAAATGTGTCTTCTAACTGCAGCTAGACTCGAGCTGACAGCATTTTAAGGTAATGTGGCAAATAATAAGACCACTTTGTTAACAAAAAAAAATAATTTAAAATCCATGATGGAGAATTCATTATAATCTGGTATAAAACAAATAAGAAAAGGAAGACAGCATTTCATAAGGCCATAAAACATGCCTCATGTAGTTAACCTTACAGCACAATCTAACTGTGAATAAATGATGCAATAAAATAAGCCTTGCCATCCTTAATTGCTTAATTAACACTGTATTTTAAAACAGAATTTTAATATAAGGTGTTGCTAAGCACCAGCAAGATTCACCTGAGAGAATTTAGGCAAGTGAAGTGATTTTTGATATGTTTACAACAGACCTGGTGTCTTAGCCTTCCCTGCAGCCATTAAGACAAGGACCAGATTAGGCTCCCAATGCAGACAGTTTCTGCAGGGACTGGGGACACGGTGGGGCAGAACATGCCAAAAAATACGTTTGAGGTCTGAGGCAGGGCAGCAGGGAGCCCCCAGAGCCTTTCACTGGCAGCAAGGGGTCCATTACATAGACATTCCCCATTAAATATCTCAGAGTGCTCCCCCAAGACTTGCTGTCCCCATCAGGCTGGCTTGTCAGAGGAGTGCTGAGCATGGTCAGCCCCCCAAGACCCCCAGGAGCTCCCCTTTGGCAAGGGCCATGCTCGCAAGTTCACCGTTTCTCTGCAAAGTGCTCTAAGAGACAGCTGGAGATTGCAGGGTGGCCCTCAGCAGGGTGACAGTGCTTTTCCTCCCTGCCACGCTGCTCTGGAGACGTTGGTCATTGCTTCATCCCCTTCCCTGTGACTCACAGGAGCTGTAAATCTGCTCACTAATGAGGGCACTTTTAAAATGCAGTCATAGGGTTGAGGTCAGGGGGGAGCCCAAACGACTGCTGCTGCTAAGACGTATAATGGTACGTGCTCAGTAGGAGCCTGGGGTGCAGAGCTGCTGCCCTCCCAGGTCAGTTGTCTGGAAGAGTGGTATTGTCAGCATGAAACTGTGCAGATATTTTTAGCTGAACATTTATTTATTTATTTATTCATTTATTTATCTGCTGTGCTCCATGGGACAGTATCCACAGTGACCCAGCGACAGATCCATTAGTGCCTCAGCAGGGAGAAAAGCACAAAGATAAATTGTCTTCAAGTGTGGAGTTGTGTGTTGTGAAGCTTAATTAATGTTTGTGCTGTGGGATCTTTTCGTAAAAGGAGCTCTGTGTGTCTGTGCTTTTATTATCATATTTCTATAACCTTTCAGTGATGCTGGTACTAACCTGCAATCCAACAGCATGTGGCTTGGAAGGGCTGTGGAATATAGGAAAGAAACAAGTTATATCTTCATTTTTGGTTTTTTTGGGTTTGGTTTTTTTTCCTAGATATATTTCTGGATCTGTAGGCAGTCCAGGCTATGGTGAAGCACTGGGATTGTGAAATGGAGCAGCAGTCTGTATGAAACTGGTTGCATTTTATGATGTTCCTTTTCAGCAGGTACAGTTTCTAAGTGGCACAGTCATACATCAACTTCAGTAACTTCTGCGGCAGATTAGTTATAATCTATGGATTTATAGGTGACACTTTCACAGATGGTGGCTGTGATAGGACATTCTTTTGATTGATTGTTTCATGTTATTTTGTCATCTGAAACTAAGAACTTAAATTAGCTGTACATTTTATGTGAAAGTGAAATGCAACTGTAATAGGAATCGGATGGTATGCCCAAATATATATGCAAATATGAATACAAAGTAACAAATTCAACCCTGTAGTTGAGATTTTCATTTTATCCATTACACTGTTTGCTCCATTTCTGCAATTTCTGCTGGTTCAAGCCACTTGGAAATAATGCCTCTCTGTGGGCTGAAGGATTGTTGCAGAAAGCAGAGTATTTAATGAATTAATTTATTTATAATAGTGAAATCACTACAGACTTTTAATATTAAAAAGTAACCAGATTGAGTTTCCTTTGTTTTTTGAAATTCCAGAAGGTTTTTTGGTATGGTTCCTAGTCCATGCTTTAGCCATGAAATAATTTGTTATCCTGTTGTTCCCTTCCTGCTGTGTGGGTAACTACCACAGGAGCTCACTGGGCCAGAGGCTGCTCACACCCGTGTCCAGGGACAGCTGATAGACTGAATGAGTGGATTAAGTGGGAAAATGTAAATCTGTGTTTTTTCCAGTTTCTCTTATTGAGGGAGCTCTGCTTAAAAAGAATGGATTGGTATCAGGTAAAACCATGTTAGCAGTTGGAGTTCTGCTAAACAGCACAGAAGGTATTTGGGAATCCCTGCAGGACACGCAGGGTCTGAGCGTCGTGTCGTCTCTTCCCCGTGTGCCTGCATAGCTGGGTACCTCAGCAACTCCCTGCAAGCCTGTTGTAAACATGAACACTCCACAAAGCAACAAGGAACCTGAGAGGAGTGTTGCTTCTGTAACAAGTCCCCTTGCTCTCTGTCTGCCACAAAGGCTTCTTGTGGACACATATTTGCAGCCACGATAAAAGAACACGGGTAACATCGCAATGTTTTCCTGCAGTTGCACATTACTCCCCAGAAATGGATAAACAGGTGGGGGGGAAATGGGTATTAAAGTCTGCGTTTTCTTTTGACTCTGTGAACCCTACAGAAATCACAGCCTGATGCTAAAATTCTTACAGTTAAAAATGGATATGTTGCTCTTGGAAACACATTCAAAAGAAAAATGTTTGGATGGAAGACTTTCAAAATAATTATTTGTTTTCCTGAAAGACACACTATGCAATCTAAGCAAATAGAAATAGCAATCTTAAAATAGCAAGTATTGTTTCTATTTGTGCTGCTTCATCAGCTAAACCACTTTATGATACTGTTTCTTTATCAGAGACATTTAAATCAAGTAAATTATTTTTAATACTAGGGCAGAAATTAATTTCATGCATCTGCTAGCAAATGCCTACTATCAAGAACTGAGTAAACAAACATTTGCACAGCTGCTCCTACTATATGAAAACAGGATCTCAAATTATTAAGGAAGTTAGGCTTTGCTTTTTAAATTTTTAATAATATAGCTTGCAACTTAAAATGTTGCAAAGTGCAATAGAAGTATAAAACTATATTTGTATCTAAGGTGAGGTGGAATAATGTCCTTGATGAGGGTTGCACAAACGTTCAGCAGGAGCTACTGCTTTTTAGTTTAGTGTATTAGCATTTCAGTTTAATATTCAATCAAGTCTAAGTCCTGGATGTACAGTTACTGCTAGAAGTGTCTCCAGGTGTGGTCCCCATCTTCTTTTCTAGCAGCTGAGTAGTAAAGCTGAGGCAGAAAGTCAGTGTTGGCCAGGTTGCCCTCATGATTTGAAATGTCATGTTGCTCTCCTTTTATAAAGGCTGCTACATTGCCTGCATTTGACTTTGACAAGCTGCAGCCATAAACCCAGCTAAATTCAGGGACAGGAAGGCAGACAAGCTTCTGCTGCTCCCAACAAGAGCCAAGCATCAGCAGCAGGTTGGCATTCCTGTTTTGAATGTTTTATGACCTTTCCAGGTTTTCCTGTGACTGTTGCATGTATGTTTTGGGTACAATAAAGGTATCAAGTGAGTAGGAACATGTATGTCAAGATATATTAGTGCCTGCTGATGTAAAGTCATGTATAGCAGGTGCTGTTTTACTGTCTTATGCTCTTTCCTAAAATACAGGAAGCTGCAATGAAGCTTTGGGGCCATCAGTCCTCCCCAGGAAGCTGTGCATTACTGGTTGACATGAACTATCACCAAACAAGCATGCTGGAAAATTCTGTTTTACTGATTTAAATAGAAAAACTTAATGCCAACCCTCTCCCAAAGAAATCAAAGCTTTTAAGTAGCATGATTCCTTGGGAGCTGGGCAGTGGGACGACAGCTCCTCAGTGCAGCTGATGGTCCAGCCCACCACAAGCTGTGTGTTGGCCCATGCCTGTGTCCTGTCCCAACGGCTTCCAATCCTGCTGCCTGAGCCAGGCCAGCCTCTGACAAAGGGGATCCAGACACAAGGACCCATGCCTAGGAGGAAAGGGAAGAAGCTGATGGAGAACAGTTAAGTGCTTTTTGCGTATATGTGATTAATAGAAGTCACTGTTAGACTTGGTGTGTCAGAGTGCTATCTTTGTGGTACCTGAGCTACAAGAGGTTGAGAGAGCAGAGAGCAAGTGCTCAGCAGATAAAAATGCTTTTATGCCAGTCTGGATGAAGGAAAATCAGATGGATAAGCCTGGGGCTGGTGTCAGGGCTTAACCTTTAACATTCTAGCTATAAGCCATAATCTCATTAGACCAAACTAAGTTCACCTGTTGAGAGAGCTGAGTGCTGTGGGCTAAAAGGACTCGCATGTTGGGAAGTTTTGGCTTTAGCCTAAGTGTCTGTTTTCTTTCTGAAGTGCGAGATGATACATACTGCACTTTAGGCTATGTGATAGAGTGGGAAATGGTCTCTGAAGAAGAGAATTTTGCATATATACTTATGTACTGCATATGGAATAGAAAATAAATATCCTTCAGCTGTAGCTTTACTGATACAGTGTATTTTGGATGTTGTCTTCCATTAATAGCCATAGAGACACCAGAAAAGATGTGAATGTCAATCTAGGATGGATTGTGCTAGACACCTGATTATGCTCTATAAATAGAGACTGAAATAATTTTAAGTAGTCTGTGCAAGGCAACATTTAAATCAGCCATAGATACTCATACACAATACTAACAGAATAACAGGTTTTATCTCTGACAGTGTCTGGGAGACAATTCTCAGGTTGTAGTTGCCTAGATCTTGCTCCTTGCAATATGTCCCCAAAAATTTTCAAGATAGAGCTCTGATCTTGCTCAACAAATTAAGCTGAAGAGCAAATAAAGCCTTTGTAGCAGTAGTTGTACATAATTAGCTGTGGTCTCCTGGGTACAGTTCACCATTAAATGGAATTGCTAAAATAAAAGCCAGAAAAAACCCCACCCTAAACCTAAGCTAACTTAACGCATTAAAGGTTTTTATAACTTCAAAAACATGGAGGAGGAAGGTCAGGGGATATGATTTGTTATTTTAAGGATAAAACTGATTCTTTTAAGTTGTACTCAGAAATTCTTCTCATTTTCTTGTTTTTCTCTTGGTTTGCTTGCCTTAATAGAAAATGCCACACAAGGTAAATAAGGGATCAGAGGTGTCATTCACCCAAACTGCACTTTAGTGCACAGGTAAGCAGGCAACTAGGGAATTCTGTTTGCTTGTTAGCTGCAGTAAGAAATCTTGGTTTCCTTGAAGTCAATGAGAATTTTACCATTATCCTTCAGTGGGGCCCAGCTTTCAGTCTGTAAATTGCTGAGATAGAGCCTATTGAAGTCCATGGAATTTCCTCCACCAATTTTAATGGATCTTGCCTCAGGGCCATAATGGACGTGATGTTAATATTACTTGCAGTGTTGACTCACAATGCTGAGCCCTCATTTTGTTACTTTTAAACAATAAAATACAGGTTGTTAGCAACAAGAAGACAGGTCTGTTCTGGGCTGTTGTGAACCCTCTGACCCTGCCTTCAAAGGAGTCTGAGGGTACTCTGTGCATCGTTTTAACAATTGGTAGGTGCCACCTTGCAGAATAAACTTGCATTTCAGCTGTCCCCTCTTCACATGAGACAAACAGAAAACAGAAGAATGTTTTCCAGAAATAAAGGCACTAAATAGGGAGAAAATGTGTTGGACAGAAATCTCTTGAATTAAAATAACTGCCTGTTTGGATATAGACGAAACAGAGCATGGAGTAAATCTCCTCAAATAAAATACCAGCACTCTGGAGGATTAGTTGCATGCTCTATTTCCTTCTTACAAATGTGCCGTGGAGTGATGGGCAATCACCCTTATTCTGCCTTGGTGAAGGTGTGCTATCTCTGTGATGCAGATACAGCCAGTTATTGTAAACTTGTTGAACTAGGTGCTTATAAATTGTAGTTGCTTATTAAAGATTACAAAGTGATCAGAGGGTGGAAAATGGTAATTTTTTTCGTTGAACCAAACGCAACCATCCACTAGAGCAAAGCATGATGTATTAATTAATTTGGAACCCCTCTTTCTAAAGCAGCTACACTCCGTGTAGGTACAATTTTTACATCTTGTTTTATATACTGATTGGGAACTGGTTTGCTTTGAGAAAAGGCTGTCATTGCAAGACAAGAAAGGAGCTTTATTAACCCTGCAGGGATGTGCATATTATTTCTCCCTCAATACCTGCTCTGGTATATTGAGGTAAAAGCATGTGTCTGATTTACTTCCTACTCTCCCTCCAATTCTCCCTTCTTTGCCCACCATCTGAAGCCTTTCCAGCTGCACCTAAGAAGATGATTAGTGTTTCAGCAGCTCTTTTTCTTACTTTGCCACCTGCAAGGCTGAGAGGAGAACAGAATGAGAATATATGTTATTTTAGTCTGAGTAATATGCATACCCTAAGTGTTGCTTTTGATGGTTTATTTGCTATACAGTTTGCTCAGAAAGACTATTATATCAGACAGAGATGCAGGAAAGGCAAAAAACAATGACCTATGTTAGGAATGTGTCTTCAGTAGGTGGTCTGGCTTACGGTCATAAAAAGGTCTTGGTTGTTTGGTTTTCTTTTGCCAAGGTTTTTGCCCAAACTGGGGTGAGCAAAAAACCACCCCTCACCTGCTGGGCTGAGGGGTGCAGAAGGCTTGGGGGTAGTTAAGGGCAAACCAGGAGTAACTTGGTCCCTGAGATACTAATGCCAAGTGTTGAATGGCTGCTTCTAGGCCAAAAGAAGAACAGTCTACCTCAGATTTCAATTTTTCTGAAAATAAAACTTATGTACTTAGAGTCAGTGATTCTGAGTAGTTGAATTAAATGCTGGTTTTATGGTAAAATACAGGTATGTGAAGAATAGTGCTTAAGGAAGGAAACTGAAAAGACCTCACTACATTGTCTGTCTCTAAGATTTGACCTCACAGCAGGGCAGTTAAGCCCATCCAACAACTAAATGATTTTGCTCCATGCAAGTCTTTAGAAATAGATTTTATCTTTTTTTTTTTTTTTCCTCAGGATCAGAGCAGAAGAATTGATTTTTTTTTTTTTGAAAGAAAATAAGCTCCATAATGTAAATTACGTTAATTGTTGAGTAAAATGTCAATATTGTAGGTATTTAGGTCAAGTCAGTGTGGAGGTGCTGTGCTAAAACTCTTGCCCTCTTGTAGATAAATGCATATTGACACAGATTTAAGCAGTAGTTTAATGTACATGTGGGTTTTTTCCAGAACATAGGATTGAATTTTAGAAGAAATGACAGTATATGGAGTGATAGACTGGTTATTTGACCCATTTAGCCCACCCAGTATTATTCTGGATATTTTCTTTTTTTTTTGTCTTTGGAGGCCTCATTCTGCTTTCTCCAGCCAAGGAAAACACATGGTGAACTTTCATGAGATGTTCATCTGGGAGAAAAAGCAGGATGAGGTTCTTCCTGGTCACTGATCCTCCCTGGAAACACAAACGAGGAAGGTTGAACCATTGGAGAAAACGGCCTTGGGCAAAAAAAGGGCATCAAATCAACCTGTCTGATTTGCAAACAGCAAATTTGCCAAATAATTTAGTGCACAAGTTGGACCAGCTTTTAGGGAATATAACTTGTGTAACACAGATTTATGTAACTTGTAATTCAAGCTGACATGGACTTTGCGAGAGTCACAAGGGTCGTTTTGTGCTGTTCTTGAGCAATCTTGGCCATGAACAAACTATCACTCATGCAATAGATTTAGTGTTTGCAACTGACATTTTGCTGAAAGAACAGCTTTAATTTTGAGGGGTATCATAGCAAAAAGAACCTAAAAATCTTCGGTGGTAGGTGAAGTCTCCACAGCATCTTGGTGTTTACAAGGGTGGTGCCTGAGCTTCAGAATTTTCTTCCAAATTCACATTTGCTTTTTGGATCTTTGTTGAGGAACTAGAGCCAAAAAACCAACTGCTAGTGTTTAGTGGTGTCCTGCACCACTGGTTTTTGTCATTTGAGGATTGAAAAGGATTTTCTTCTTTTTTTGGCATCTGTACATCTAGGCCTGTGAGTGTGAACAGCAAAATTAGCAGAACCGAGTCCAACCTAAAATATGAAAAAAAATAAATTAAAATCAATCAAATATTGATGAAAAGAGCCCTTAATTTTCCCCACAAGTTTATCTGGAGCCCTGCCATGCTCTGTTAATCCTCATGCAGAGTGTGTGCAAACTAATGGCTGGGATGGGAATGGTTCTTCAGCCCTGTGAGCGGGGGTGGTGAAACCTCCCTTAAGTCCCCAGCTCCATGCCCCAGAGCTCTCCTGCAGCTCAGCTTTGCAGTTCATCATGGCTGCTTACCAATGGGACTTCTTTGTTTTTTTGGGTTGTTTTTTTTTCAATTGCTAATTCCTTCTTATGTGTCTTTGTGTAGTTAATCAATAATTAAAACTTCCAACCATTTATTTCTACTGGAACTTGCTCCTTTTCCTATTGCTGGTCAGAGGCAAAAGAAATGGAAATCAGATCAGGGCCTGAACTATCATTAGTGATTCCAAGGAAACATTTTCAAAATGCAGTGGTTGGGTCCTTTTTCCATTTAATTTCTATTTTGGGTTCATTCCAAATATTTTAATTTTTTTTGTGATGAATTTATAGTTTATGCACCGATCTCAAAGATACAGTATTTACTCAGGTCAGAAGATTCTGATGAATTTCCATATTTTGTCCTCTGCAGCCAATGCCCCCTCCTGATACAGCACTTCCTCCCCTGGTTCAGCTTTCTCAGAAAGATCATAACACCCAGACTCATGGTATTTTCTATTGTAGGGCTCTTACTTCAGGTTTTGGAAATATTTAAAGAGGAATGGAAAATGAAATTGCATTTGCTTTTTCATCTTCAGATTTGCATATCTCATAGAAGGCTATAGCCCATAAATTATGTTCCAGGAAATTTGTGCTTAACCTCTCCCATGGAAGGGTGCACCAAAGGCACCCTGCCTGTAGGATTTCCATGCAGCTCTGTGCTCGTTTGTACAGAAAGGGCTCAGAAGTGAAGACCATGTTCTTGGAGACACAACATTCTTAGAGCTGAGTGGGGTGAGATTTCACACAAATCTGGATTACATCAAGTACAAAACCAACCCAGGAGCTATGCTCTGTCACCCAGGACTTTTTTAATTCACCCTTCCTGGTGAAAGTCAAATAAGTCATGAACAATTGGAAGTCTAGTGCTAACACTCATGTATGCATTTAATGAGCTCTACTGCTGAGTTTTACAGATGCCTGCAGAAGTGTCCAACTCGTTTCTGAGGAGGCTGAGATGAATGTATTTGGATACTTGGATTAATATTTGATGCATATTTAGATGACAGCATGGGCCATGTGGTTCAGGAAAGCTGGGAGCTCAGGTTTTTATTAGAAATGTCTGGAAATGCAGTATTTATTGAGACAACCAAGCCAATTCTGAGGTTCTTGCCTGGAAACAACCAGAATGTTGATTTCTAAAAATTATTATATTTATGAGATGCATCTTAAGTTATCAGACTAGCATAAGGAACTATGCAATTAATAATGCTGTTTATTAGAGTGATATAATCAAATTAAGGTTCCTCTAAGAGCAGCATAGTGAAAATTAGGTAAGAATGACAGGTATGAATTGACATGCCTGAGAATGACTGATAGAAAAAGACACACATCTGGGGACCAAAATGCTATGTAGAAGCTGCTGAGAAAGATAGTTTACAGTTTAAAAGTCTCAGAACAAATACATTTGGCTGCTTAAGGAGAGGAATAGTGCAAATTATTTTACACTATTGCTGGGAGCTCCCAGCTCTAAACCTTATAAATCCCAGCTTTCCAATTCATAATGCAGTAGTAACATCAACAGTGTTTAAACCATAAAGCCCCTGATTTAATTTTACATTACGTGTAAGTCAGTATGTAATTGCACAAAATGGAAACCAGCATTTAGCAACTTAAACCAGGAACAGAGTTCTGCAAAGGATGCTAATTAATTATTATGGAAGTTGCTTATTCTATTAATAACTTTGAAGTGGGTAGTGTGCCCTCAAAGCAGCTTTCTTGACAGCTGGAAGAACAAGGCTGTACTGCTATGAAATACTGTTTGGTGGGATAACTGTCTCTGTGCCAGGGGAGAGGACGCTGTCCTGGTGGCATTAATCACTGTGTTAATGGGAACATCTCCCTGGAGACACTCCAAAGGTGGGTTAGAGATCTGAGGTGAGACTGCAGCAGCTCCCCAGTCAACTCCAGCAGCTTGAATTTAACCTCCTTTCAGATTAGCTGGAATAAGCCTTAATTTAGGATAATGGAAAGATCAAATTAATGATGATTAATATTAAATCCCTCCCCTCTCTTTTTTTTTTTTTTTTTTTCCTATTGAAACCTGGTGTGTGAGATACCTTCACAGGGGTTTATTCTTTCTTAAAAAGTACTAGGAATATGTTGTTAATGAGAGTGAATTGGAAGGTCGAGAGCATTAGGAATAAACTGTTGCTGAGACAGAAGTCCTTCATATGGAAAAATAATGTATAGGGTGGGAGGAATAGCTACGTATGAGTCTAGCAAAAGAGAAAAGTGCTTCATAGGAAAAGAATTCCTTAATAGGAAATGAAAAGCATCAACTGCCTTCTTTCTACCTTCTTTTATTTCATTGCTAACACTTGAGATAGGCTTCTGAATTATTGCCGTTATACACTGCTGATCTAGTGGGCAGGACAAAGGTCATAGAAAAGTCCTGAATGAGTAAAATAAAGACAAGCTTTCTATAAGTTATTCCACCTCTGAAACTGAAGATTTTCTCTGTCTCCCAAATCCAGAATGCATACTGCTTGTCAGATTTTGTTTGAGATGGGAGTCCAGAAGCTTTGATCTATGTGTTTGTCTTCTCCAGAGCTGCTGTTGTGTCTTACTCTTTAGGGCTGAAAATAAAGGGAATAGATGAACTACAGTTTTGGCAAGATGTAGTAGTGTCATATAGTAAGCTAAATTAAAATAAAATACGTTCACACTTTAACTGCTCTTTCAGCAATTACTCTGTACAAGACACAAGGAGGAAAAGCAGATACAAATTATGTATTGTGGCTCTGTCACACTGTACATTGGATTGGAACTGCACATCATTACTAAAATGTGTGCCTTTACATATTATACTGTTGTCTGAAGAATGTAGCAACACTGACAGTAATGCCTTCATTATGTATGTGAGACCCAACTACATCACTTCACCTTTTGTGGGTTGCTTGGCAATCAGTTGGAGAGCTCTGTTAAACACAAGGTGAGGGTTAAGGTCATCAGACTTCACAGTTGAATTTGGCTGTTCTGGGAGAAGAATATGGATCCTTTTGTCCACCAAGAAAGCTCAAAACAAGACAATTTTCATATCCAGTCAGAAAAGAAATTATAAAAATGCACTATCCTGAGATGGTTAAAAAAGAAAAGACTGTTTTTCCATGTAAATTGGCAATCCTGAGTGTTCACTTGAAACATTGCAGCTACTACATCAATAACCAGTGAGAGAAATCTCAGTCCTTGCTTCCAAAATAAATCAATCCTTCACATTAATCCAACTAAGAACAGGGATTTTTTTTTTTTCCTTACCACCAAGTGATGGGCATTTACATCAGATATATTATTCATAGAGTTGTTTGCCTTACTTGTAGTTAACAGTGGGCTTTAAAATACTAAATACTTGCAAACTGTTAATTTGCACTTGTCTGGAATGAGACTGTAATGCCTGAGTTCCCAGTGCAGAGGCCAGTCAGAGCACTAGTAACATGAAGGCTGGGGAGCTGCACAGAAAGGATGAATGAACTGGAAAGGGAGGAAGGAAAGCACTGAAAGTATAAGTGTGTTGTGGGATCCTGCTGTTAGCTCCTGCTGTCAGAGATGCAGGGGCTGCTGATAGCCTTTAGACACAGCTTCGAGCCAGTCGAGTAAGTTATTTTTTCCATGAATTTTTGGGATAGATTTAAGGTCAGTTAAATTCCCTGTGGAAAGCAGCCAAAACTTGTAGTGTCTGTAGTATAACCACAGGGGTATGAAGGTCTTTTAAAACCCTGTTGTCCAATGACTGCTCCTGTTCCCTGGATGTCCACCTCAGCCCTCCTGCTGGTGGCTGCTCCTTGTGCCTCTCAGGGTCATTTTGCTCCTTAGATCTTTTGACCCTGCTCTCACTTTCTTCTTTTCCAGAACCAGTAGTTTAAATTTTATGAGTTTGGTTCCAAGTGTGGCTCTGTTTTGGACTGAATATTGTCTCCCCTCCAGCTGCTGCTGCCAGCACTGTTAGCTCTTACCATGGTCACCTTGGGGATAGCCAGGGACAAGTAGATGTGTATTTCTGACACAGAGAGACTTCTTCAGAAAATAACATCACTAAACATTTGGATCTTAAATATAACCAGTAGCTTCCAAATTGCTAAACAGAAAGGAAGACCTGTGTACATTTAAGAGTTGGCAGAAAGGATTGTTTTGAGCTTCAGCCCATCCAGTGTTTGGTTTCAGACCGTGTCCTCTGGCTGATGTGACATGAAGAAAGCAACTGAATTCCTTCAAATAATTTCAAGTATTCAGCAAGACAATATTACTGGCACTCCAGAAAATATCTGATCCTAACTGGTTAGAAATCAGTTTATTCTAATATCTGGATTCTTTCCTAAATTAGTATTGTAGCTTTGGCTGCCCTCATTGTAAAAAAAAAAAAGCAAAACACCACAAAAAGCAGTTTTTTGAACCTGACTGAGTTCCTGGCCTTAGTCACGGCCTTGTGGTGAGGGTTTCAACTGCCTAATTAAGTCTTGTATTGGAAGAAAAGCTTTTCTCTGTTTTTAACCTTTCAATTCCAAACACTGCTCCTGGATTCTCCCATCATGAGACTTACAGAAGAGGATTCCACCGTCCCTCTGTCATTAGTAAATCTTTTAATCTTAATTGTCTGCTTCCATTTGATCCTCTCTAAGGTAAACAATTTTATTTCATCAGGGAAGTTTTCCATCACTAATGATTCTCCCTGCTGCTTTCTCAGAGCCATTTAGTCCAGTAGAATGCTTTCTGAGATGATGGTGGGCACTGAGCACAGCGTTTCAGATGGCAAGGGTGAAGCAGGGATTTATATAATGACTTTATAATCTTTTCTATGTTCTTCTCCATCTCATTTATGCGTTCTAATGTTTTGTTTCAGCTGACACTGGATGTTGAGGAGCTTTGCTCTTAGCTGCTGAAAATGATGGCAGTATTTTTCCTGAGTTGCTACAATTAATGTTAAAACTACCAAGGGATGTGGGTAGGTAAGACTTTTCTCTGGTGTTTGTGTTACTTTGTATTCCTTAGCACTAGGTTTCTTTGCCTGTCTTCTGAATATTCATTTAAGCCAGATCTTCATGGGGAGGCTCAGGAATGCAGACCTGATGGCATTTGCATTTTGGTAATTGTGTTTCATTTCCATGTTGGAGCTGGCTCACTCTTATTATATCTTATATGTCTATCATACAGCTTATCCCAAATGTTAATTTTAAGTCATTTTAACTGGCTAGTAGGATATTTTAAATTTATTTTTATACTCTTCTGCTTGCAGAGCATAATTTGTAGGAGGCAGGCAATTTTCTTAATCAAAGTGGAATACCTAGGCAGGTATATATTGTATTTTCTCTCCTACCTAGAGAGTGCATGAAGTTATACCTTATTACAGCTGAGTACCAAAGGAAGTATAACATTTTGAAACATATAAATAGGGTATATTTTATTTCAAGCTGCACAAAATAAGATTTTAAGCTTAGATTTTTTTTATTATTACAATACCTTTAATTTATATATTTTTAGCTGATATCCATTTAGATTTTTGCAAATTATATTTCAAAGCACTTTTTGTACCTGTAAGTACAAAGACCAAACATAATGAGTTTTGGATCCCAATGGAAAATATATTGAAGGACTATGTATTGTCAGGACGAGGTCTGACCTACAGGAAGGCAGAGAAGGTGACTTTGTTTTGAGTTGGAATACACTTCACCTGGCACAGGGCAATTGTGGCCGTGAAGCCAGTGTACACACTATGAATTACTGCTCCTGCTTTGCAGAGACTTCTCTCCATAAGTACTCTGTATCCTATCTGCATCTGTTCTGTGCCTACATGCCACTCCTGCCATGGTCTGGTAAGCTATAAGCGACTCTGGAACTGCATTTCTTGAGCCCTGGGCCCTTTGGGACATTGTCCTGATATTTGTAACTGCGTTGTGATCCATGGTGTGAACCTTCTCCTGCTGTGTTGTGCCTTTTTTAGTTTTCAGCAACCATGGTTAAAGCAGTAGTAGCAGCCCCATCCATAGCTAGTCAGTTTGTGGTTGCACTGGAGGGGAACTGTGAAAGCAAGAATTGATCATATCAGCTCCTTAATTGTGGAAGAGCTTCTCTTGGATCAGCCTCATTTGGTACAATGCTTCTCCAGAGCTCAGGGAAGAGATTCAGTGCTCTGCAGAGATAGCAGATAACTGCAAGGATGGCAAAAATACCTTTGGGATTTCAGGGTAATGAAGAGTATCAAAGGAATGAATGAATGGCTCTTATTGTAGAGCTGCATCATCAGCATCCTCATGTGAATTTTCCTCACCATTGGAAGTGCTGGGGTATCATTGCCATCTGGAGCTGGCCTCTGCCAGTAACCCTCTGTGGGCAGGACAGTCACCTACAGAAAACACAAGAGAGGGGATTGAGGGCCATGATGAAGGTATATTGGCACCTGTTATATAGCTTGACAGCCTGTGGGAGGATGTTTAGCAGTCTGAGATTCTGAAAATTAAGTGGGTCATGAATGGAATGCTGTTTGTCTAATTATTGTCTCACGTGCAAATCCTCAGGGTCTGTCAGCAGAATAGAGTGCTTCTCTATTGTTCTTTTTGCTTGATTGGCATCTGTTAGTGATGTTCCCTGTGCTATTCCAGGGACTTTACTAATTTTCCTCTGTGCTCAGCAGTGAGGAGAACATCCACATTATGGCTAAGGTGTGTGCCATGACCATGGTGGGTGCATTTGAAAGGTAAAGGACATGTTGCCATGACCCACAAACAAGCTGGAATAGAGGGTCTTGCACCAGCCACACAAAAAGCAGCAGTAGTACAGCAAGCCAAGTGTCACTCTCTGACACATGCTCAGCTCCACTGGTGCTTGTGTCCTCAGTTTGGTGGCACCCAGGCCCACCTCCTCCAGGCCCCAGCAACACACCTGTGTGTGAGCAGCACCGTTTGTGCTCAGCACCCTGCTGCAGCAGTGGGGTAGCTGGAGAGAGCTTCCCAGGCTCCCCAGGAAGCTGCAGGTGGAGGCTGCTTTGAATTCACCTGATGCCTTTTACTGACATTGTGAATGATAAATTACAAGTATATTTTTCATGTCTGAATGTTTCAAGCCTATATAGTAAGTATTAAAATACTATCTAAAGTTCTATCAAGAAGTTGTTAATAGAAGGATTTTGCAGGAGTGCAGGTATGTGCATAAGCAGCAGGAGAGGGTTGTATTTCTGTGATATTAAAGCAAAGCAGACAAATGCAGAAGAGTTCTCTAGCAAATAAGACACACTAAAGATCAGCTCCACTGCATTGTTAGTCTTGTGGTTTCCCTCTCTCTAAACCTGTAAGTTCTTTGTGCTTTCTACAAAGTTTAAAAAATGTTTCAGTAAGAAACTTTCCCAGAGTGTTTTATTAAAATCATGCTCCTACTGACACATTGATGAAGTTCTTCTCTAGTGGAAGCTCCAATGATTTTAATTTTATCAGGAAAATACATGGAAATCAAGCAAGAGAAAAACCATCAAACTCTAATAAATCTTTTAAAACAAATTAAAGTGATGACTGAGCTGACATATTCAATTTTCAATAAAAAAGGATTTTCAGGAAGCCACAGGCATTGCTCAAAGACTTAAATCTGCAAAACCAGAATCCTACTTGTTTGTTTGCACTTGAGTGCATTAAATCAACTGGGTGGCTGGTCTGTAAAACTCAGCACTGCCCTCCCTGCAGCTCGGGGCAGCTCCGTGGTGCCTAACACGGCAACTTTCTGACGAGCTACAGAGAAGGAGAGAAAAGTCACTTTTCAGTGAACTTTCTGTACAGAAATCGTATGAAGTTTAAAGTTTGGTTCAGATAACTAACGATAAGGTGTAGGATTTGTGTAGTTAAAGAACTATGTGTGTGTGTGTGTTGTTCAAAGATAATTCTCTGTTGAGTGGTGCTGAATGTACCCTAGGGGAGCCCTGTTTGTTGCCTGATCATTTGAAGATACAAATACTGGGGAAAACCCAATCCTAGCTGGAAAATTTCCTTCCTCCAAGTTTCTCATTTCAACACAGGGTAACCCCCTATAGAAATAATATTACTCATGAATAATTAAATTACAAATTAGAGTGCTTGTCCAAACATTTCACTGCACAGACAGCGGTGTTGTGCAAAAAAGCTCTGGGTTGGGCCCTCTGTGAATCTAAAGGGGAATGTGTCCATGAAAGCTCTGGTTGAGGACCAGTGTTGTTAGTTCCTATGTCTGCCACTGCTTAAAGACCCAGGAGCTGATAATTTCTGTCCTCTCCAGTTCTCCTGCCCAATTTCAGTTAGCTGTCAAAGATAAAACCTATGTCCATCATGTCTCTATATTGCATTTTTTTCATTTCTTTCTTTGTGGTTTCACCTGTTTGTTTGGGTTTGTTGTGACCAAAGGGATGTGTCTTTGGCTGAGCACTTCATGACTGAATAAACTCCAGAAAATAATATGCTGATTTCCAAATAATAGCAGCAATTATTCTCTCTGACTTTACTTGTAATCTTAGCTTTATGTGTTTCTGATTAATTAGACACCATTTTTTCAATCATGAAGGAAATTAAAAATATGCTTTGAAGTCTAACAAGTGGTGTACACTGAAAGCCACAATTTTTACAGTTTAGTTTGTTCAGTTTTTGATGATTTGTGGATTCTGCCCCATACTCCACCTTTGAATCTGTACTTGATTGCCTTCAAAGCTTGTGCTGCTGGTTTCATAATGAAATAATTCGTATTGGTGACAAAAAAATGCAAGGCATAAATACAGCAAAAAGTGGGTTATGACCTCTAATTAAAATGAGTATGTTAGTACAAAATAGATTCCTCTTTTATAATTATTAAATCATATTGTACTTTTGATGAGTAGAGTAGCTTGTCTGGAACAACATCAGCAGAAGGTGGGATGTTACTGATTGCTGAGGAGCTGTACCCCTTGAGGCACTCCCACTTTTTGCAGGTAAACTTGACAGAATCTCTTATCTATAAATCTTTACTGTAGATGGTCTATCAGTAACAGTATTTTAAAAATGACTGTTGAATATTCCTGGTAACTTGCAGTGTGCTTCAAGGTTCACCCATTAGTCAGCAGAGAAGTTCGGCAGCCCACAGTGTGGGTACCAATTTATTTGGGAATTTCTTCCTGGTTAAATGTCTGTCAAGTGTAACAGCTGCATTTATATCATGAGTTAGTGTGTGTGCATTTGTCAGGACTCTCTGAGTTTCCCGACCTCATCTTCAATTTAGTCACATATTTTCATTTTTGGTGGGCACAAGAGGATGTGTCACTTGGATGCATTGATTCTAATTCTTCGTATTAATGGATCTGTTCCCACACGATGCTGATTTTGTTGGTAGGATGTGTTGGCTGGATGGTCCTGTCATGAAGCCATTATTTTAAAGCTGTCCAGAACAGGAATAATATAAAATTCCCCAAGAATTACTGTGCAGTTGTAAAGATTTGGCAAACGTTCTGTCACTGCATTTCTAAAGTCCATGTCATAATCAAAAGGAAGAAAAAATACTCCCAAATACCAGTTCCAAAAAAGACTTTCAGTAAGACTTCTTATTTTAACATACAGCATTTCTGCTGTGTGATTTGTTGACATTTAAGGTTATCTTAGAAGTGCACCAGTTCCTTCTTTATGAATATGCTGATTGTCTATTATAAGTCCATCTTGCTCCAGGTTAAGAGTTTGTTATGTATCAGGAAGTCTGTATAGATTCTCATTTGTTCCTGGCACACTTTTTTCCTCTCTTTAGAAGGCATACACTTTGGGAGCAAGGAACTGTTTTCTGGAAATAGTGTAATTGGGAGGAACAAGGCTCTTTCTTCCTTTTTTTTTTTTTTTTTACTTTTTTTTTATTCCAACAGAAAGAGCATCTATAATTTTGCTTTATGAAGCATGGCACAAAGTTATGTCCTCAGCCCTGCACTCAAGTTCATTTCATCCCATCTGCAAAGCTAGTGCTGCTTTGCACATTACATCTCAGAGCTCTCTGCCCCACACCCCCACTCATTATTTTCTTGTTGGACTTGAATTCGAGTTTGATGGTTCAGTGTTTTAAAATCAGAAATAAACTGTCAGCTGGAAGATCCATTCCTCCCAAACTGATCCTGAACTTCAAAGTGCTGCAGGTTGAGTTATCTCTTATTGCTTTGAATTATCTCCATTCCTGCAGAATGTGACATTTTAGTTGTGCCTGCTAACAGGTGGCTCCCAGTGTTTTGTGAATTCTGTGTGTTGTATTTGAGTAGCTGCAGGGGAGGTTGGGGGGGGAAAAAGAAGGAGAAAAAAGCAAGTGGAACGTTAAGGAACAGTTTGGAACAGGTTAAATGCTCAATGTGTTATTCAGTTTATCTTCATATTCCTGTGCTAAATCTGTCCTGTAGCTGATACTACTAAAATTGCCTGGCAGTCAGTTGTCCTCATGTCCATGCTGGGATAGCTCAGGCACAGATTCCTACATTCCCTTCCTCCTCCCAGTGAGGTCCCATCTCCTTGGAAAAACACAGTTCCAGAGGTGAAAGGGGGGAAAAATATGATATCCTTACCCAACAGGCACAAGTCCCTAAGGCACAGCATCTGTGCTCAGGAGGTTTAGTGGTGATGGCTGAGTGTGCTGGGTGATACCAGCACCACGAGAGATGTCATGTGATCATCCTCATTGATATCCCAGTGCTGAAATCTAGATGTGGCTCTAGAGCCAAGGCCTTGGCCATGGTCCCTGACTCCTCCAGACCACCCCAGCCAACTAGATGCCACGTCAGAGGTCCTGCCCAGCCACAGCAGGAAGATTTGTTTTTTTATTGCTCCATTCTGCAGTTTCTGCTGGAAGGAGGCACAGAAGATATTTATGAGATGGTCTGCATTTCATGCTTGGTTTTCAAAAGTTTAGATGAGCTCACATAAAACAGTATGGTTACTGAATAATTTGTCAGTTGTTACTGCCTCACCTGTACCTCTCAGTCTGTTGGGAGCTTTATCCAGCTTTGCAGGCAGTTTGGTTGTGTACTTGCTTGGTTTTTCCTGAGGCTTAGCCAGAGAAGAGAGAATAAATTACTTGTAAAATACCTTAGTTCAGACCTTCAGGGTGGTTCAAGTTGTTCAGAGAGGTAAGGCAAGAAGTAGCTTATTACCAGGGCAACTATTTGTTGTTTTGATGTTGTCATTGTGCTTTCTTCTTCTCTACCTAGAATCCATCACACCCAGCCTCTCTCCCCTTGAGCACTTGGCAGCTGGATTGCAGACATTGGTCTCTTAGCTCTATGGGTTGATCTGATATTGAGAACCAATATCAAGCACATTGCTAAAGGCCCAAGTGTTTTTCCAAATTTTGCAGATAATGAGAGGGATTTCTAAATCACATTTATCAAACATACTATAATCTCTACTTAGGAAGAGCACTTGCTGTTTTTATTGTATATAGACTGAAAAATCTATCCTAAAGGAGAAGCATGCTGGGTAAAATGTGAAAGAAAAATACTATTTTTGATATATAACTACTATTCCCAAACATGCCATTCTTTAAAGGAAACAAGAACAAAAATTAACTTCCTTGAGCTATATCTAATTGATTTTTGTTCTGAATGTTGTTTTTTTACCTGAAAATTCCATGCTTTCCTTAGAATTTGAGTAGATTGCTTAATCTTGTGTCTTTCTCAGTGTTTCATTAGTGCAAGTTCCATGGTTCTCCTGTAATAATCCCGCAGTTGGGTTTTTAGTATTGTTGGTTAATTAGAACTTAATGACTAATTATGTATGGAACATAAAATTCAATCTGAAAAGCCTGAGATGTTCTAAGGTTCCTGAGCAGTTAAGAACAGAAATCTGAGAACAAATGTTATTGTTCATAAAGAATGAACTATGGGCACTCAATTGTTACACTTCAATCTCGTGAATATTGGTAAGAACTCATCCTTTTCAATATTTTTAAATTTCAAAGCATTCATGTTTGAGTCAGGCTGGTTACGTGGCCCACGTGGACCTCCACCAGCTTCTCAACCTACCCTACAGCCTTCCAGCATCCAGCCACCCTTCACTCTGCCCAGGGGCAAAGGCTGCCTGTGAAGGTTGGTTTTCAACATCTAAACTTCTTCCAAGTTGCAGATTTCGTGCTGTGATAGCAAGAAGATGCTTCTGGGATTTTGAGAGTCTTGAAATGTTAATGATTAATCAGCACTTTGACCTCTTGTCCAGAAAAATATTCATCTGCAACATACTCTTACAGTTATTTCATCCTGTTATGATGGTATTACGACCATTCATTATCATGGGTTATCATGGGATCCAGTTTGAAGCGAGCTCACATTTAGCTTTTTCCCACCATTTTTTGTTAAAATTTTAGTGTATTGTATGTACTTGGCAATGTGGCATTGAGCATCCCTTCACTGAGCTGAGCAGTGTGGCATTTGCAAGGGAGCATCAGTCTCCATTACAAAGTTGTCTCTGTTCAAGTTTGTGCATGTTGTAAAAGATCGAGACACCAAAAGAGGTGGCTTGTGAGTTTTTATGCTTTCAAATCTAATCATATTTTTAGACATGGCACTAATCATTGAAGGTTGGATATATCACAAACTCTGACCCATTCCATTTGCAGCAATAATCCTCCTTGATTAAGACTGATAGTTGGATTATACCAGAGATCAGAAACCATTTCTTGGTGGAGTGACATTTAAACTATTTTCTTTAAACAAGTAGGAATTCTCCCCATTCAAATGAAAATGAACGTGATGTTTGCATCCTTCTGTTTTGTTAAATACTTACTCCTTATCTCTAGTCTTATTTCTTTGAGAAATATTTTATACCTTGGGTTTTAAAATGTAGCAGTGTGAAGGAGTGTTGTCATTCAGACTGCAAAATGTGAGGCTGCTGTTTTCTTTGCAGTATAATGTCAAACCGCCTTTGTGCATTTGCTAGTTATGGTTAGTAACATGTTTTTATTTCCCCGGATTTCTGAAGATTAAGATTACAAATATTTGTATAACAGAAATGAGTAGAAGGGAAAAACTTGTACAATTTCAGACTTGATAGAATTAGGTTAATGGTTGGTAGAGTTACGTTACTGTTCCACTCGATAGTCTTACAAGTATTTTCCAGCAAGAATTATTTTGTGATTTTTTTTTTAATAGCTGAGGGAGAGAAGCAAACAATTTTAGGAAAGCAGAAGATTCAGTCTAATTGCTACTTTGAGACTTTTAAAAATCTTTGAAATCTATAGGAATAAATAAATAAATATGCATGCACACACACATATATATATGAAAAAAAAAAGAAATTGGAGTGAATAGTATGCACCACCATTTGCTCAGCAGGGTGTCTTATTTTTTCCTATCAAGAGGAATAAAAAGACAGGACAGTAAGTAACGTTCAGGCCAGAAGTCATCACCAACCCCTTCTGCAGGTGTTTTGAGAAGCAGACCTTACTTTTTCTGACCACATCTCTGCTCCTGAAGGTGGAAAAAGCACCAAAGCCAAGGAGCACTGCTAGCTAAGCTGGTAATTGGAATGGCTTCTGAATAAGCTACACTGATGTAGTGTTATTGTCTGAGCTTTTGACTGTGAGTGATAGCAAACACCACAGAGCAAAGGGGTAAATACCCAGTGTGCTGAAGTAACCGTGTCTGCCAGCGATATAATCACACATAATCTAATAACCTGACATGATGCTGCCTGGGAAAACAGTCAGATGGAAGTTGGGTGCCAGGAAGGGTGCCTTGAAACTGGACTGCTTGGCATTAAACCAAGCATTCAGCATGCCAGAGCATGACAAAGCAAAGAGAGGGAACAGGAGAGTCAGTCTTCGTGAAAAGAAAATATAACCCAAAAGAGAGGACCGTGGTTTACCTTGGTTATGGAAGTAGTTTTGCAGTAAGTTATGGTTTTGTCATGCAAAAGTGGTCTGTTTTTACTGTTATGATTATTCTGAGTTGTTACTTAACAGTATTTTTAGGCTTTCACTGTGGCACACCAACAAGTTTGCAGTGTGGGAACATTTGGAAGTGCCCCTGCACAGAGGTAGCAATGTGGCAATATATCCGGTAGCAGATACAGTGGGTATAATATTTTATGTATAGATAATGCAAAGAAATCGAGTATGGATCAAAAATAAATCAGGCAGGTTACTCCAAACCAGCATACATCCCAAAAAAAGCAAAAGCAGTGGTTATTTAATATTAATCTTTTCTAAGAAAGGAAGTTAGTAAAATCCATATTATTCATTCTATAATTAACGTATTAGCATTCACAAGATATTGCACATGTTCACAGGACATTTTGTATGAAGGCACCATACAATTCATAACATTTCAACAGTACAGAAAAGCTTCTGCAGCTTATTAGTTCACCTCAAATGTGATCATTTTTCATGTATCCAAAATGAATAGCAGAAGAGGGCATTCCAGGTATTTATTCTCAGTCTCAATGGACTTTTTTTCACACTTACAATTAGTTTAATAGCAATTGAGCCTTTAATCTATGTAAGTATTCAGTAACCTGACTCTATTTTTTTTCATTCCCCACATACCCCAATGTGACACTGAAAAAAACCTAATCAAACCATTGCTTTTTTAAAAGAGCCATCATATTTTTTGTTAATTGTCTAAAGAGAGAAATGTATTAATCTCACACAAGCCATTTCTCAGGCTCTTTTTCTGGTGAATGGATCTTTTGTGAGGCAGCAATCTTACCTTGACCTGTAACCAAGCTTTTGAACCTCTCTGGCTCTCCAGAATTGCTCAAATGCCTTCTCTTCAAAGTTCTGCAGTTTACTGAGTGGCAGAAGCTGCAGAATTTAAAGAACTCCTTTTCATTGCATGTGCTCAAACTTAATTCCATTCATACAAAAAAATGTAGGATTTCTTTTCTGCGATGCGTTTCTCAGCTTTTATGCATCTGGTTGTGCAGCATTAGAAGAAGATCAAAAGGAGCTGTACAAGTGGTAAGTAGTTTTTTACACCTCTGTGGGAGGCAGAAGTAGATGGTTAGAGGGACTGACTCTGAAGGTTCAGGCTTATCTTTCATTTCATCGGAGTGTGCAGCACTCTGGAGTCCCTGTGTCATATTCCTGAACTCTTGAATTTGAAAATGAGCAAATACTACAAGAATTCAGTGCCTAGTGGAAGTACACATGCCTGGTGTTTACTCCTTAACTTCATGGGGTTTTGACTCCTGTCTTATAAGGTTGTTTAAGTATGAATTAATTTAGGTGTTGTTTCTTAGTGAATTTACTAACAAGCGGAATACAAATGGTAAATTAAATTAATTGCTCTGTAGTAAAAACCCACAAACTCATTCCTTCCATCAAGGTTCAATATAACACAATTAAAAATAGGATAAAGCTCATCCTTTTGTCTTAATAGGCACATTAATTTAGCTATTTCCTCCCAAGAAAAAACATGCTTAGAAACAAACTCCATAATGTTTAGGAACCGGAAAAGAGTTGATTTCTTGTCCCCTGCTATTTGTAATTTGTGATGAAGTGGTGTGAAATGGGGCTAAGCCTTCCTGTTGGTGCCCTAGAGCTCTTCCTCCTCCCCTGCGCGCTCAAAATCTGGCTGGGACAAAAGCAGAGCATGGCAGCACTAATCTTCATTTTCTCCATAGCTTTAGAAAATCTTTTCAAGCAATGTAAACTCTGAACAAAGCCTGTCATTTGTTTAATCCCACAAAGCTGTAACTCTTGCAGAGGCATGGATAAAAAGGAAGAGAACCTAATTATATGTATTTCCCACATTGCATGGTAAAAGTAATTGGAAGATGTCTTTTTGTCTGCAAGCATAAAGTTTGTTTCTTGGATCCTTTTTTAGGTATGTGCATTTGACTGAATTATCTTAAATTGTAATTGTGGCAATTAGAGGTTGGACTGGAAAAGATTTGAGTTGGTATTCAGAGAGACATATTATCAAATATGCTTACAGTGACCCTAAAAGCCAGGTCATTCAGCTACTTTATGATATGTGAATTTCATTGTTTATGTTCCCCATGCAGTGACCAAAGAAGCTTCCTGGAGAACCTTCCCTCTCAGATTCCTGAGCAGTAGGGGTGGTGAATGCCTGCTTTATGGAAGAAGGCATGGAAATGCCTGATGCCAACTTTCTGTGAACATGGATCACTTCAGAGCTCCTGCTGCACCACACTGATCCCTGCACATCAGGACACAGCCTGTGCCACCAGTCCCATGTAGTCCTCTTCTGAGAGGGGCTGCCCATGCTCAGCAGAGGATGGACTGTGTCATTATATCTGATTTCTTCACTGTACGTGGGTGAGTTTGCTGAAGGCAGTAAAATCTGGACTACCCTCTTGTTGTTCTGCTCCATTACATGCTTAGATATTTGGTCACATCCTGGTGAAAACACGTAGCTGCCCGTGCTCCACCATGACTACACTGAAGAGATGGAGAGGCTGTGTCCTGCCATTTATGCAGCATGGATAAATTCGGTATTATGATTTAAAATTTTAAAAGTTTAATTTGGAAGTTCTGTAGGTCTTATCACATGGTCAAATGTGATCATAACTTCAACTTGTTTACCAGTTTGATTTGGAAGTGTTCCATGTTGTGAAGGTATCACCTCTTTTCATCTAATTCTCGTGTTATGCGGCCTCAGAGAAATATATTTTGTTGGCTCTGATTTTTACTTGCATCAGAATAAATGGGAAAACGTGTCGCTATCATACTAAGTGAACTTCTTTTCCCAGTGGAATTGGGAATATCTAAGGTTAAGTAGAATGTGCTGTATATAAAGCTTTGGTTGAATCAAGTTTGTGAAACAGCTTATTATTATTTTAATGCAAGTGATAGAGATGTGCACACAAGGTATTGTAGAGCCCCACAAGCAATAAGAAAGGGAGGTTTGAGAGTCCTAAGGCAGCTGGAAGCAGATGTGACTGTGGAACAGGGAACACCTGCTGAAATGAAAGGTCGTTAAATATGGCACATATAGTGAACTTTAGGGCTATAAAGTGCTGAAGAGATCTAGTGGTGAGTCAGAAAATAAAGTAAAATGGAAGTACGATACCAGAAGAAACTGGGCAAGCAGTAAAATAGCTGGGGGTCACCAAATAATTGAGGGGACAGATAGGTTGACAGACATAGTAAATTATGTGATGCACAGCTCAAGCAACCATAGATTGCAAGACTGGCATCCAAGCCCTTTTTGGAGGCATGCTGGCTGCAGGAATGGGAGCAGGTTCTTGGGTGGGGAGTGGTGGAGCCCACCCATTGGCTAGTACATGGCTTCTAGAGGCTAAAGGAGACTTCCTTTTAAAGAGAGACCCTCATTTAATTTGTTCATTTTCTTGCTGATAATTTAGATATAGAACAAGTATTCTCTTAGATAACTAATTCTTTACAGTAGAAGCTGTGTCCCTTGCTGATATTCTAGTTCACAGGGTGGGTACGTGGGTCTCTCCTCATTCCTGGATTAGTAACAGCACAATAACAGGGCTGCATCAAGGACCACAAGAGTTTTGTCTCTAGTGTCAGATGCACTCAGCAGCCTCACCTTGCAAAGCAGTAGCTTTGATTTTTTTTATTTTTTTTATTTTTTTTTAATTATTATTATTATTTTTAAGGAAGCAAAAGGATAGAACAGCAGGAGCTGCTTCAATGGCTTGAAAAAATTCATTGATTTGTCCAGTGGGTAGTTCTAGAATTTAGTAGAGGAGAGTTTGTTATGGTAATGTACTAAAATACTGGAGCATTGTCTTACAGTTTCCATTTACAGAAGACATAAATGTTCAAAACCAAAATGAAAATCTTAAATGAGTGCCAGCAATATGGAGAAATATGTTGCAGTTAGTAACTCTTTGATACAAAATATTTCTCTTGCTATTAATAATTGTTAATGTTTCCCCATCCATCCAGCTGCTCTTTCCCAGTGTGTGGTGATGATTCAAATCATGTAAGTTTTTATCTTTTGTTTCCCAGACCCATGTTTCCAAGAACTTTCTAAAGAACTTATCTGTAGAACACTTTAATCACCAAAACATCTATTCCAATATCCTATCCTTGGTTTATTTCTCAGTGGAACAAAAACAAATTAAAATTTGAAATTACCATCATCACTATATGTAGGTGAATTCATTAATTATTAGTGTTTCTGTCAATAATTTGGCTCTTTTGTTCCCCAACATGTAGAGAATGTTCACAACAGAGTTGTTCTACCTCAAGTACTATCTAATAATAGGAAAGTACTTGCTTTCTGTTAGGTAATTGTACCCTTTAATTAAACTCCATTTAATTATGGAACATTCTGTTTAAACCTTGTTGCAGGAAATATTTCTTAATGTATACATGACTTGTCTGGGTGAATAATTCAACTTAGCTGGTAGGCTCCAGTGCTTTCATGGCATTTGCCTCTTAAAGAGGCTGTTGCTCTGCTGATGTAATTGGCAGAGCCCCATTGACTTCAGTGGAGCCTCAGCAATTCTTACCAGCATTTATTTGCATCATTTAAGGCATTTAAAAATCTGATCTTGTAAAGAACAGATGATGTGATATTAAAAGAAAGTCAAACTCATTGTTTCATGAAAAATCCTTTGAAAGTCATCGGGGAGGGAAAACTCTTCCTGGCTTTTCCTCTCTCTTCTGTCGAGTGAGGGCTCAGAGATGTGGTGCCAGGGACTGAAAGCACCTGCATGTTGGCATCTTTGGGGGGGTCCTGTTCCCCTCCTGATGGGTCCATGACTTCTGCTTGGATTCTCCAAATGCTTTCCAGTTTTAAGAACAAATTTGCTTATGATGCTTCCCTACTCAGTAAAATAGGAAACTTATGAAAAAACACTTGTCCTATTGGAAAAGTCGTTTCTAATTATTTTTCCTCATCTTTCAATGTTCCACTAATAAGGTTCAATGATCTTTGGCTTTCTGAGTGTAGTTATCTCAGTTAAAGAGGCACATATGAAGGGGCTAATTTAAGCTGTAGAAAATTGAATAGTAGCATTTCATTTTAATTATTTTGTAATGTGCTGAAAAAGGATGCACAGAATGGTGTAGCAGAGCAAAGTGGGTTTGCTGAGCCAAATCATGCATGGGCAAAAACCCCAAAAACATTTTCCTAAAGAGATGCACTTACCCATGATTATGTTTAATTGTCTTACTAATAGACTGTAAACTAATGCTGTCTTACTAATAGACTTAGTTCTCAGTGAGCTGAGCATTCAGTTTTCCTTTTGAGCACAGGTGAATATATATGATCATAGTACCTGTAACATGGGCAGCACCCTAAGGTCATTCCTGAGGGCTGAGCTGATTTTGCAAGGAATGGGCAAATTTGTGGTGATGTAGCCATAAAAGAAGATGCCAATAAAATGTGAGAATCCAAAAGCTCATCTTTTTTAGCACAGTTAGAAGTTTCCTGAAGCAGTTACTTGGTGGTGTGAGCTACTGCATCCCACCCTGTAACCAATGCCAGTCCTGCAGGGATTGTAGTTCAGCTTCATGGTGTGGTAATGAGCCAGCATGGCACAAACATGAAAACAGTGTCTATAAATATCCAGTGTTATGGTAGTGTGTCAGAAACCATGATCAGATACATAATGCCCAGAATCAGAGGCACTCCCTGAAGAGCAAAAGAGTTTTTGTTGCTTAAAATGGCGTAAAAAAGGCAAATGGGTAAATGGTCTTGCATGGGCATCGTGCTTGTCTGATTGAAGAGCTTTTTAGCTCACTGCCTAAAAGGCTACTTCCATTTCCTGCCCATGTGATTCACCCAGAGTGCAGGAAGCTATGAGAGATAAAAGTCTTGTAAAGCTGTTAACCCTATTTTATTTTGGAATTGATGCACAAGTCTGCCAAGCAGCACAGATGCTTAATACACTCAATTTGTGAAGGAGATTTTAATCTTCACAAGAACACATCTTTTTACTTTCAGTCCCTGGCTCTCTGATGTGAGGAGGAGAAATATTCAGCAAGGCTGAGGACACTTAAGGAGATCTAAAGAAGCCTCCAGTCCCAGAGATGGGCACTAATGGATCCTGAGGTAAGTCTGTGAAAGTATCTGGTATTCAAGCATAGAACTTGCATGTTTATTTCAGTAAATGGATGTAAGGCAAATAGCTTGGCAAGGCTGCAAAATATCATAAGAAATGCAGTGGTTCTGAATGGTTGGAATTGAAATGCAGCTTCCAGGAGGAGTCAGGACTTGTCTCATGGCAGAGGAAGCTAGAGTGCAAAGATAACGAGGATTTTCCTCCTAGCATCTGCCTCTTTCAGTATTGGGGTGGGTGTGTGCTCACAAGATCATCCATGTTCATATCTGTGAAACACCAATTACACATTTCTGTTTCTTGCAATAACTTCTGCTAGGCCAGCAGATGCTGTTCTACAGAAAGAGGATAATACATTAAAAAAAAAAAAAAAAAAAAGAGGATGAAAACTAGTGAGAGAAAAAATTAGAGTGAGCACATTCTGTAAGTTCTGGGTTAAGATTTTAATTGGCATAGAGTTTTGTTTCTTAAAACATTGGTAAATTCTGCTGTAGTCCAGCAGATTGGTTTTTTTTTTTCTTGGCTACACGTTCCTATAACAACAATGTCCCAAAGAGAAATATTTTTAAAATAAAATCACTGGGGCTGTTCTCCAGCATAATTTCACCTGCTTTCCCTAAAGGCTACATTCCCATCCTCTAATAGTCAGGTTTTCAGTATTTAAGGGTTAACTCATGACATTTTATACACTTTTCAGCTTTAGCATTTGTTTCATAGTTGCAGGTTTGAGTGTGTTGTCTGCATAATGAAGGAAGCTGGCTAGTGGGACGTGTGACCTTTGCAAATTTAAGAAAGGCCCCTGGAGAGGAATGTCTATTAAAAAGGATCTCCAAGCTCATTAGGTTCAAGAGCCCAAGGTGAGAGTGAGAACCATTCAATTATTGGAAGGCAAAGAACAAAATGTAGGCACACAGCAGTACTGGGTGGGGATGGAAATGTCATTTAAGAAAATTGCCATTAAATTGAGGTGTTTTGTGAGGCTTATTGTATAAATCTTGCCTTGCTAAAAGACAGTCTCAATGCAGCAGTTCTTTCCATCTCTTCCTCTTTCTTTTGGTCATTTTACTTACTCTCTTCTGCTCTGAAATTTTCTGGTAGCGTTTTTGGAAGTGATAAAGTCCTGGGTTGTGATGATGAGCTTTCCTGTTTACTCAGTGGTTGTATAACACACCAGCCCAGTTCAGGTTGACATCATTGATGGGGAGAGTCGCTCCATGCCAAGAGTTGCATTCATGGCAGTGTTCTTACTCATTACAACAGACTTTGCAGATCTCCCTGGTCATGCTGGTTTGGATTTGGGAATTGTTGTTACTTACAGGTGTATAATTCTGGGGTTCAAATTCACAAAAGGAATTGGTGGCAACCTGGGCAACAGGCAGTAAAACATCAGTGTGGCTCTTTGCCAGTGAAAGGTGTGTAGCAGCTCATCCAGAATCCAGTGGGGTCAATAGTCACTGAGTGTCAGTGACTTCAGTAGGATTTGGATAAAGCCCATGGTGCCTTTATTGTAGCTAAAACAGTGAATTGACCTCAAGGATCTTCCCTCTTCCTCTCAGGCTAACTAATGCCATATGGTTGGCTGTGTACTGACAACGATGAAAGCATTATGTTTGAGTTAATGAAAGTCATGTAATTAGAACAAAAACCCTCCTGAGAAAGCTTTGCAAGTGACAGGTGGGACTCCTAGAAGCACAAGTGGTGGATGCTTATCCCATTATGTTGGACAAGCTTTTTAAAAATCTGTGTTCAGAGGCAGAGCTCTCTTAATTACCATTTCTTGACTGATTTCTGGTCTGGAGCGTAGATCTAAATTGACATGACCTAGCTGCAATATTGAAAACCATAATGGAGTGTCTGCTAAGCCAGGATGCTTGTGCATGGTGCTAGTGAATAATAAAGCGGCTGCTGTAAGATGTTTTATGTATTGTGTAAACTCTAGGGATAAAACCTGTTTGAATACCCACAGGTTATGCCTTGCTTCACATTCCTGCTTCCCAGTACATGACCGGGGATCTCGCCTGCTACCCAAGTGCAAATAAATATCATCATCATCATTAACACAGATTTTCTGCTTAGTTTACCCAGTCCTCAGTTCTGAAACGCTCGGAGTTAAATGGCTCACGGAGCAGACATGACAAGTGGCTCTTAAGGCTGCAGATGCAATTCATTTGTAATATTGCTATTTAAGTTGCTCCGTTTGCATTGCAACCACTGTTTCTTTGAAGGAACAAGTTATTACGGCTGCAGTTACAGGCATAACTTCAAAAAGCTTTGTGGAAGTAGTACAGATAAGCTTAGGCTCCCCGTACAAAAAATCCAATGTTTATAACAGGACAAGAACATTCATATTTATATTTCACATTTTATTTGGTACACAGCGGATAGAATTGATTTCCTGCTGGACTTGGTGCTTTAGCTGTGCTATCTTCACTCTTGCAGGGAGAAAAAGCATTTTAATGGCAGCAGATACTGTTGCTCTCTTACAGGGGATTTGTTACATTAGTTTCAATTTAAAAAGAAACGGAAGTGGAATTGGCAGTTCAGTGGTGAGACAGGAAACCTCTTTGTCTTGCTGTAGGCAAAACCACTGCAGACAATCGCAGCGGCTCCGGGGAGCAGGTTCCGAGCTCTGGGCTGCAGCTTTGCACATGGAGCGGGGTAGGGTTGGGGCACTGGGGAGATGTGGAGGTTTTGTCTGCTCCAGGGCACATGCCTACAGCTGGAGAGGGCTGGGCAGCTTTGCTCTGCCACCTGCCAACGCAGACCTCTGACACCTGCTGCAGGGAGATGCCCGAGCCCAGCCCTGCCCAGTCATGCTGGGCAGTGTGAATCAGTATCACCCACCCACTGGTAGCCCCTCTTTTTAGCCTTCAGGTGTTACAAGCCAAAGAACATGGACCGTCTTCTGCACCTGACGTTCACCATCAGTCTGGTTAGTGCACTTGCCCATTTCTGGAGCACCTCTTCAGCCTGTCAGGAGGAGAACTCAGCTGGGAGGCATCTGGGAGACTGGCAGAGACTGAGCAGTGCAGGCTCGCTCACTCTGGGTGGTGAGAGTGCCCCAAGCTTGCCAACAAAGTACAAGTAAACCAGTTGCCAACTGAAGCCCTTTGTGCATGATGTCATTGGCAACAGAAAAAAAAAAAAAATAAAAAAAAATGAGCATGTATTTGATTTGTGAAAGATACACCATGTTCCAGAGATTATTAAAAATACATAATAAATACTCACCTGGAGGGGCTTGTAAGTGGAGGCCCTAGCAGGAGTGCATCAAGGTTCTTGATGCAAAATGATTTTAGAATGACTCAGGAAGAAATTATTTATTAGCTCATCAAACATAAAGGAATAGCTAATGATAGCATACATTATAATCTTTATTTTGGCACATAATTACCAATCTCTGCTTCTATCTCGGTGCAGTAGCTGAGCACAACTGGTAGAGGAGTAAGTATGATTTATAATAATATTACTAACCATGTTTTTCCTTATCAAAATTAATGAATCCTAGTAGAGAGAAACAATTAATGCATTTAAGCAAGATTTCAAAATCTGCCCCTAAAATACCAAGTTGTGAACCAGCAGCTGTTTGTCTTGGAAAGGCTCGTGCTGGTTGCCCAGAGTTGGATGGTGGAGGGGAGGGTAGGGGCAGGTACCTGCTTTCTCTGTGTCAGTCCGTGGTTTGAAGGACCATTCTGGGGACAGAGGTGCTGCTTGTCCACTGAGGGCTGTCTGGCCATCTCCACCATGGTGTGACTGCATGAGAGCAAATCATTGCATTCAGACTTGCATGCCCAAGCTCACCAGGAGTGTTTCCAGGGGCTTGCCACTCTAAGGTGTGTGTTGTGTTCAGCAGACAACTCTTCTGTGATGTTGGCTGTCACTGGTGGTTGTGACTGTGATCGTGCAAGTGCTCAAGTTGTTTGAAACAAAAAGATTTGTTGCCCTTTCAGTGAACGCTGACTGTTTAGGCTGGTAAAAGGGAGGAATTTCCATTAGCTCCTGGCAGAGGGTGGGTGTCAGTCCTGCCCTGGAACAACTCCTATTTATGAAAAGCTCTGGGCACATGGAGTCCTGTTTGTATGGGATAAACGTGCTGGAGTGAGGGTTTATGGAGCAATGAAAATAGGGAAACACAGAGGCTCACGTTGTGCCTGTGCTCTGTGTAGATGCTGGGGTGCAGAGGAGACTCATTTGTGGCTCAGGAGTTGCAGGTTGTCCCAGAGCAGACCACACAGGAGAGGTAAGAGGTTAAAATTCAAATGCAGTGCTGGCTACCTACTTGCTGACCTTAAATCATGCATTTGCTGTGAACCAGCACAGCACACACCTGCTCTGTGTGCTGCATCCTTCACATCTTCAGTGAGTTTCAGTTATGTGCTCCAATAACACATTCCAATTAAGTATTAATTGCCTGGCTTCATGGTCAGGTTAGTAACGATGTGCAGCAAATAAGTTCTTTGTACTCATAAAGAAATAATGTTTATTTTACCTGTGATTAAGACTGTAGACAGACCTGGGTAAATAATTTTGGTGGTTTTTTTTTTGTCTTTTTAAATGTGTTGTAATGCCTTTTGAAAACACAGTAAAAAAAATACATATATGCTGAGGTGCTTTCCTGAACCATGGCTTGTCAGTTGATTAGACTTTGCAAGTATTCTGAATTGCTTCAAATTTCTCCACATATTTAGGAGTATAAATATAGCACAAATAAATAATGCAGATTATTAGGAAGTATGGCACATCCTAATATGCTTACTATCATTAGGGAAAATGGTGCAAGGTAATTAGAAATTCAGAAGGAGTATATACAGTTAATGTTATCTGCTTACAGCTCATTAATGATTAGGTTTCAGATATGCTTGTATCATAGTACTTATTGGTGCTCTCATTTTTTCTGAAAGTAATAATTGAGATAAAGTATTTTAAACTTTAAACAGGGTAATATTTACCCTCAGATTTAAAATTCAGGACTTGTGACACTCAGCAATGTTTTCTGACTGTTTCTGACCTATAGTGGTGTGTTTTGCTGTGTTCATTTCCAGCATCTTCATCTTTTTGGTAGGGTTTGTCTTGGCTTTCAGCCTTCACTTGCACAAGGGTGTCCTCCTGCTCTAGGTGTGGGGCTCAGCTAAGCCAAGCCAGCTCAGAAAGCTTGTGCTTGAACAGTAATATTTTTCATTGTGAGACAGAGGGAGTAAAGTATTTCCCTTCTCCAGAAACACCAGTGAAATGTAGTTTTGGAGACATGAGTGAAGCCAAGCAAGCCAAAATAAAGGGACAGATCCAGATGGGTGGAGCACCTTGTCCCACCACTCCGAATCTCTTTCCAGTTCTACTTTCATAGTCACGTTGGCCACCCTCTCTTTCCATGAGAAAAGGACAAAAGGTGTGCTTCAATTCCTCCTTAAGTGGTAGATGATGCTCAGGGCCCATGAACCAGCCTCCTTCTGTTCCTCTGTGCTCTCTGTGATCTGCCAAGCAGCCACAGTGAATGGAAAAGAGGGGGAAAGGATGTATTGGTGTTTATTTACAACCTTACCTAGTTCATGAAGGAAGATGATCTAGATCCCCTCCCTTGTGTTTCTCCTTACTATTTAATATGTTTCCATAAGAAATATATTCTCCAGCTGCAACAGCACTACAAAAGTTGCAACAGCCTGTTCATTTTGTGGGTTAAAAAAAAAGATCCAATATCTGTATCAATATTTTATTATTTTCCTCTTGGGTTTGTTACCTCTTGGCTTTCTGCATGTGATATTAGATGCTGTGTGCTTTAGTTGATTTGCTACATATTGGAAATAAATTAATTGTTTTGGTTATGCTTAAAGAATAGTTAAGTAATTAATCTCACTGAGAGTGTGTGGGGAGCTCAAACTGAAGTACTTTACGTAAAGGCTAATATATTTGGAACATATATGTTCTATACATCTATATATTTTTAAGAAAAAACAGGCCTTTAGCTGCAGCCTGCACCCAGTGGAAAAATTCTTACTGATTTCAGAACCTCTGAAGGAGAACTTAAGTGAATTTAGGAAGATACTAACTTTGTTTTGGAGATGGATGGGATTAAGAGGTCAAACTGGAAAATAACAGAGCAGAATATAGCCTGAACCTGACAGACCAATCAGTTGTTTTCATAGGTTTTTAAGCAAGAAAGTGCCATTATAAACATCTTTTCTGACCTTCTGTGTATTGCAAGCCAGGGAATTTAATCCATGATTCCTGCATTAGAGGAAACTGCTTTGCTCTATTTCATAAAATGGTTGTCTTGTTTGTTTTGTTGGGTAATATTTTACTTTCTCAAGGTGTAGAGTATCAGCCATTAGAAAGCCAATTTTGGCTCAGTTTGCTGTAAATTTGTTTTAAACATTTTGATACATATTGTATGAATAAAGCCTTCATGAAACAAAACCTACTGAAAACAACATCGTCTCTGCACAAATCTATTTCCATCACTGCACAGTGCTTGTCTGTTTTTCCCCCCTCTCTCTTCAGGTTACAGAGAGCTCTTTCTGTTTGCTCAAGAGCCTGCTCCCACCTGGAAAACTTCTATGCCTGGATTTACCATAAACCCAAGAGGAAAATCCTCATTCCAGTGAAATATTCACCAGAGGGACCATCACCATTATTAGTGAAGGAATGTCACAAAAGGAAGGTAAGGCTGACTTTTTGGAAAGCCATCTCCAGATCAGGAAATGAGGCAGGAGTTTGGAGTCCTGGCCAAAAGGGAAGTCTGAGGGTAAATAAGCAGGAGAAATTGCCGAGGAAGTTGCTTTGTAGGGACGACTACATCTTCACATTCGCTATAAACACAGAAGCCTACCCCTCTGTTCAGAAAATCTGGATGTCTGTACATCCTGCACACTTTCAGTCACAATATTTCTCTTCCCCTGCTTGATTGAAGCAAGAGATGTGCAATCTCAGAGAGGAATTTGGCCAATCAGACTATTTTATTCAGTCACACTCTATATTTTTAGATGTAAAGAGGTCTGAATTTTCCAGGAAAGTTTAAATGTAAATTGGACACGATGCTCAGGCTGCTTTAAAGCTTTTGCAGTTTGGAAATAACACTGCCTCTTGTGGCACATCAGCTAGACTGCTGAGCTGCCCTCTTGAAACATGGTGGTTTGTGTGATCTGATTTGTGCTGCCCAAATTGGTGGAAACACTTGGTTCTGTGGCCTTTTTGCAATCACTGCTCTACCTTAATTCTCTTAATAAGTAATTTCCAAAAGGTATTGAAGTGGAAAAATAAACAAAGTAAAAAGAAAAATCTCAGATAAATGCATTACCAGAAAGACATCTTATTGATCTAATTATCGAACTTTAACTGGTTTGGATTTTTAAATAAGCTTTTCAGCCAAATCTAACTCATTAAAAAATATGTATCAGAAAAAATAGGCAATTACCATTTTGATCCTGTGAGGAAAGAAGGAAAACGCTAGAAAACATGAGTTTGTTTCATGGGGAATAAGTCGAGGGTAAGAACTTAAAAACCCTACTAAATACTGTAATTTGAGAGGTTCTGCTTTTCAGCCTCTGCCACTGTTGGCCAAGGTCAGCAGGCAGCTTTTCCATGGCAGCACATGGGGTGTCTGCACACCTGAGGCACTATTCCAAATGCTGTTTGCAGAAAATGCTCAATGTCTTCCAGCTCCAGGCTGGTGTTTGTGCAGGGACCTGCTCTGCACCCATGGGGGCTCCTCTCAGACAGGTTTGCAATTATACATCAACTTTTGCAGATCTTTAGTGCACAGAACTGTGGAGAACTACACTCTCACTCCTCACGGGAGCCTTTCCTTCAGAGCCCTAGCTAAATATCCTCCTGAAATGCTTCATGCTTACAAGCTGAAGAAGTATTGTTGCTTCTGTTATTGTAACAGTGTCCAGACATCCATAGCAGCTGGGGTTGGACATGCTGAAGAATTTCTTGCAGAGCCAGGAGATCCTTTCAGTTTGGAAGTCTAATACAATCTGTGCGCTGTGTTTGCTATGCTGCAATTTCCAATCAAAGCACACAGGGAATTCATGTATCTGCTGCTTGAACTTTTGTTCTTATTTTTTTTGTCTTTGGAGAAGGTAAACAAGAGATACTAGAGAGAAAAAGAAGGATGGCAACCCTTGCACAGACACTCTAGATGCAGGCATCTGTGGGCTGTGAAGGCGGAAGATAAGTGCCCATGTGCCTTTCAACACTCACAGCATCTGTCTTCACACCAGGCTCATGGGGCAGAGGTGTTTTAAGCACTTCAGTATGCTCTGACCTTCCCTCAGCAGTTGGCATTGTCAGTGGCATGTTTGCTTATTCTGCTTTTACAGCCCTGTCCTCTCAGGTCTCTGCTGCTATTTGCTGAGAGCATTTCTGGAGTTGGATAAACCATCCCTGCACGTAGCTTTTAGAAGACAATTTTCTATTCTTTTTGGAGACCATCGATGAGAGACAAACATGACTGCCCCAAATCTAAGTGCTCCTCCACTTTGCAAGCTGTAGAGCCATTGTCTTCCCTGAGGAAGTCATTACAATTCACCCCGGTGAATTGCAGCAAAGAACATTATGGGATGCTGTCAGGCTGTCAAGGTTGAGAAAAGTTAGCTGGTTTAGTCACCAGAAGGTGATCAAATTTGTATGTGAATGGTTGGGAAGTGCTGTTGTACCTTGTGTTCCTGAATTTGTGCTTCTGACCACAGAGGGTCTGTTTTCATGCTGGGTAGGAAGCAGTGACTTGGTGGCTCCAAGCTGAGGCCATGGGACTGAGCAGGGACACAAACAGGTCTTGTCTGATGGCTTAGTGATGGGTGTGAGCAGCCACAAACTCAGTCAATAAACTAGAACTGCAGAGGGACCTTACCCAAGGAGTGCTGGAGAGTCCCCAGCAGATCAGGAAAATTTAAGCCTGGCTGACACAGTGAAATTCTGAAGGCAAGAACAAGCTCTGAGTGATTTATTTCTAGTTTGTTTCAAGATGAGTTAATAAAAATTCATTTCAGTTAATCTGTATCTGTTGAGTATTGTCTGTGTGTCTTTGTAGCTGGAATGATGCTTTGGTCATGTCTTGGCAATGCTAGCAGAGCTTAAAGCTTCTTATTTCCATGAATTAGAAGAATCAATCTCTTTGAACACGCTTTAAATTGATCTTTGATTGGACCACATGGGTCTTGGATAAGGTACCCTAGTATTAGTCAATTTAACTTGGAAAGATGATGATTCAAATGAAAATTGAAGGATGACCTATATTGAGCAGCTGCAGTCTGCAGAGTGATTTTTTTTTTCCCCTTTTTTTTATTAGTTTGCTACTCTGTTTGTGAAGTCCTTGCTGTGAATACTAATGTCTGTGCCCAGGGCTATGTCCAGAATTGCTAACTTGGGCATTTGCATTAACGATCTGTGGCCTATAATATCACTTTAATCCTGGCTTCAAATTACTCGGAATCTATAACACAAAATGCTTCTATATCCTCTGCTTGTAAGAACTTATTTACATCTAACACAGTTCCATGGAGCTGCCTGCTGCTTTGGTGGGTCTGGCTTCACTGCATCCTCTGCCTTGGCTGTTTTCAGAGCAGTTGGAAGTTAGTATGAAGGTCTTGAAAAAGTATAGTTGAGATTAAGGTCCTGAATTCCCAAGGGAAAGGGTCATATTCAGGCACCCAGATTGCAAGGGTGGCTTCTTGTGTGTAGCTGTAGGTGCCCAGTGGACAGTGTGGAATAGAGGCAGCTGCTTTTTTGCAGCAGAGTAAATCTCTTCCTTGATTTCAGCAGGACCTGCGTGACTTTTGCACAGGTGACAATAAAAAAGGTGTGAAAAGCTTGGCACATAATATCTGGGTTTGATTAACTGTAAACCAAAGGTTAGTAATTTCTATGGGTATGGAAGAGGTGAAACCTCCCTGACGTATCTAAGATGTTCTTTCTGCATTTCTTACCCTTACAGCAAAGAAGTGTTTAACTTCCTAATCAAATAATTACCTGTTTTATTAACAAGGAAAACCAATTCCTCTTAGATATTAAGTATCTTCCGATTTCAGTCTCTCACATGCAATTTTATGACTAAATCTTATTTCTACATTCAGCAGATTTTAGCCAATAATTAAATGTTCGTGGCTAAATCATAACCAGCCATTTCCCCGTGTCCCTTGCCAAAGATTTGTAATGGGAAACTTGACAAGTCAGGACACTTACAAATTTATATCTGAAAGCTCCATTGTGTCAGCTTCTTTAGACCTGTCTTAATGTGATTGCCTTGTCAGCTGTATCAATAATAGAGGGCAAAGATCAATCTGTAATGAAGGGGGATGAGATAATTTTTCTAAGTGCAGAACTGTGATTCTTCCCCAGTAACTGGAAGCTGCAATTACAGTGGTCATGCTGGGTGTTGCTCCTCAAATGCCTTGTAGACCTGTAGTTTGGAATAACCAATGATAACATTAAACCACCATAGCAGCATCTTGCTCATAAAGGTCTGCAGAAAAGTAGGTCACATCTTCAGGTTTTGGAATACAGTTTACATCTCTAAAGTACAAAGCAGAGCTTTTTATCTCTGTTTGGTTGTTACTGAGCCTTCTGGTGGATTTTTCCACATGCAAAAAGCAATTTAGCTGAACAGCTGTAGGTAAAAAGGGGAGAAGCCAGAGGACTGTCAGCCTCAGGGGGCTGCAGCAAGGAGTGTGAATTGGGGGCTCGAGGGTCTCTGCTGCCACAGCCATGGATCTGCAGGTGATGGAAGAGAGAGTCCAGGTGGAGGGAGGCCAGAAGAGTGCTCTGCACCCATCGATGGCACCCGAGTCATTCCCCCCACTATCTGTGTAAGAAAATATGTTGGATTGTTCAGGCAATAATTAATATCTCCCCCTCAAATGTTTATTGATTTTATTGGCTGTCTATGGCAGCAATATGTTCATTCTTCCTCTCTTCTCTATCATTGCTGTGACTAGGTAGGGCTTTGGATTTGTTTGTGGGTGGATTTTAGGGTGTTGTGTTGGGTTGTTTTGACAAAATGGAGTATCTTCAACAATAACGACATCATCTAGTTTTAAATGGTATCACAACTTGTCCTGAAGAGTCCCACAGTTTGATACACTGTTGTTTGGAAGAAACACTTCAGTGCATCTCAAAGCTGAAGCACATTCCTTTTCCTTGGAAGAGCAAACAAAGCAGACTGAAAAGAGAAGCAGGAGCAGCTCAAGAGAACTGTCTGCTCCTCCCAGCGTGACAGCTGAGTGCTCATGTCATCACCAAACAGTTTGATGGGCTCCAGTTGAAGAGCCACCAGTGCCATTTGCTAATCCAGGGACCAAACATTCCTCTAGGAAAGATGGCCAGCTGGCAGAGCACAATGTTGAAGGCAAAGAGCTGTTCCTATTTAAAGCAGCTGAGGATTGGTCTCCTGTGTTTTGCAAATATGAGAAGATTTTTTTCAGTTACAAGCAGTGACTTAACAATAGAGCCAACCTATTTCTTCTAAATCTCCTAGAATATTGTCTCAGATGAGACTTTTCTCCAACAATTTCCTTGAGATTTCTGTGGCTTGTTGCAGGTTACTGCATCTCTGGCTTCCTCTCTGGAAGTGTTCAGCTGCACCATCAGGGAGTAGGCAGGCTGCTCTGGGATTTTGAAGAACAGTCAAATGCTGAAAATCATAAGCAGTACAACCAAACTGCTGAGATGCCATCAGGCAGAAGCTGGAGGTCGTTTCCCTAAATTACTTGGTGTTTGCAAAACAGGAAGGCATGTGGTTAACTGAGGCTCAGTGCATGGAAGTTGGTGAATGATTCTCAGCAGAAGGAGCGGAAAGCTACATCCAGCAATCTGTTTTCTATTAATGCTTCATCTGCTTGGATTTGGAAACAGGGCTGGCTTTGTTTTGGCTGTGTGAAGCAGAGGACAACACCTTGGTGGGGCAGCACTGAGGAGGCTGCTGGAGGACCCAGATTCACCTCTGTGCTGATGGAATCGTCTTCAAGTCCTTCAGCATGCCCTTTCCAGCCAACATGTCTCAAACTGGCTTCCTATTTACCATGAAAAGTGATTTTAAAAGGCAACCTTTAGAAAACCATGATATTAAAATGGTACAGGTTGACTGCTTCCATCTCTAGTGAAATTGAACCTGGCTTGTCTGATGGGTGCTCCCTACCCTGAAGCAAACCTTAACTCCAAGGTGCTGCTTTGAATTTCCCATCACAAGTGTGCAGCGAGACACTCTATGTATGCAGCACCTGGGAGGGACATCTGCTGAGTTCAGAGACAACCAGCAATGACATGAGGGTGGGGAAAGATGGTTTCTAGATTAATTTCCTATTGAAAATGGGGAATATTCAACACTATTACCATTTGAACAGAATATTGCAGGCAGACACTTAACTTCAGCGATGTGAACAGCAGTAATGAGAACAGTCTTAGCTTTCCCTGTGCTCACCTTGGAGAGAAAACAGGCAGCTAGGGCACCTTGGAAAGCAATAAAAGCAAATTAGTTGATGAAATTTTTCTCTATAGTGTGCAGTACAATTTTTCCTTCAGTGGGAAGTCAGCAGCAGAGAGGAAGGACTGAAAATAAAGAGGTTAGTCCTCTGCTTTAGCAGAGCTGGGGAAGCAGAGGGATCCTGCTGCTCTGTGGGTGGATGTGAAGGAAAGCTGCCACTTCCCTGCCCTGTGCCTGCTGCTTTTCCCATCTGAAGCACAACTTGTCTTTTCCACGTCTCTGCAGTGTGTGGCAGACAAAGGTTGGTTGTCCACACAGGGAAGATGCTTGCAAAGGGATTGCAGTCTCGGTATTGAAAAGATTAAAGGGATCCTGACAAGGATCGTAGTGATCCTGCAGGAACTTTCCTACCAGCACCTCTCACACAGGGTTTCATGCTCCATTTGCCTCCAGCAACACTGCATAGTTTTGAAGCTCACACCTCGGCAGGGTCAGTCCATCCTGCAGCAGTACAAGAGAGATCATTTTTCCAGGTAATGTCATGAAGTTTGCCGTGTGGCAGAGACACTGGGCTGGTGTCATGCAGCCTGCCACTGACCAGTGCAGCAAGGCTGTGGCTGTGCTAGCTGGGGGCTGAACTTCCTTTTCTACCAAAATTATTAAGATCTGGGGCTATAGCCTTTCCAGCAGCAAAATTAGAAGCAATGATCTTTTCTAATCCTTTTTGAGAATTAGTCATCTGGAGGTGGGCAAGAGATTAATTGTTGCAAACTGATGATAATGCAGTGATAAATGGCAAAAGTAAGTATGTGCTCCCCCACTTGTGCTTTGCTTTGCGGGGTCCCTGCAGACAATCTCTAAAGCTGTTGATGCAGGATCTGTCCTGCAGAACCCCTCCACTGCTGACTGTGTGGCTCAAGCTGCCTGTCACCAGCAGAGGCAGGTAAGGACAGGAAGGCCTGTGATGACAGGTGGGACAGAAAGGAGCTTGAAGAGCTCTGGCTGCCATGAGTGGCAATTCCGTTTCTCACCAGAGGAAGGTTGACAGCTTCAGGACTGTGGGCAGCCAACCTGAGGCCAGCTGGGAATTGGTATGAAGTTGGCTGATCTCACCTAGGATCTAGGAGGGTCTCAGTGTCAGCTCTGCTGTGTATCATCCAGTGCCAAGTGGCTTAGCGAGTAAGCCTCTTCAGCTGCACACATTTCTTCCAGTGCATAAGAAATCAAAGGGAAGTGGACTGTTCTTGTTATCTTTCTGCAGTATTGTCACCAAACTGTCTTTAATTACATGGAACACTTTTCACAGTCAAGACATAATTTTAAAAAATGGCTTCATTTTAGAAACTGCAGTTTTGCAGAAAACGAGATTTCAGAGCAGATAGGTGCTGCTTCACAACTGAACACCAGCTGTCAGTTTTGGAAGCAGTACTTGATGTGTACAGGCACGTGAGGTGTTTTGATGGTGAGGAATGTACTTGGATTGTGGGTTGTGTACCAGTTACATGGTGCCTGCCAGGTACTCTGACACTTAGTGTTTTTTCACTGTGTTATGTTGGCCACTGCTGTTCTAGGCTGTCCATACTTAAACAAGACACATTAAGATTAACATAGATGCTAACTCTTGATTTCCCCATAGATACAACTTATAAGAACCTTACTGGAAGAAATATTTAAATAACACCTTCTTAGATAATGGCTTGCTTCTAAAAATAATTTGGTTTGGGGGTTATTGTTTTGTTGGGTTTGGTTTTTTTCCAGGAACTATAATCACTAAACAGAAAACAAGAATTAATATTTAAAGTGAAATGAGTAGAAATATTACTTGTAATTTAGGCATCTCAGCTATTTCTCCTATGCATCTCTTCAATGGGACACTTGCCTATTAACACCCAAATACAAACACTTCATTATTTTTCTGTTTCATGCTCCATACACAACAGCCAAGTGGGTCTGTTGCCTTAATTTTGTTGATGTGCCTTGGCTGGAAGTGATCAAGCTGAGATGAAAGTTATTTGTAACCTAGCAATGGGGCCCAAACCTGGGGTGCTGTGCAGGCATTGCCAGACATGTTTGTCATGTTGAGGAGACAGCTTTTGTAGGAGGAATTCTTAATTAGATTTTCAGATACGAACTAAGGCTCTGAGTTTCTAGTCAGTGAGGCTCAGAAAGGATGAGACTAGTGATAGAGGAGTTTGGGGTGAGAAGTGGCCCCGAGAGCCTGGTGAAGTTCAGCCTTGGAAACATGATCCTAGAGAGAGACTGACTCATCCCCATCTCCAGAGCCCCAGCTGTTTTGGTTTTTCCAGGAAATTTACACTGTTATGGATACATATCTGAACGAGTTCTGAATTGATATTGAAATTAGACCTCTCGCTTGCTGTGACAGTGGAAAAAAAAAGTATGAAATTCAGCTGTGTTAGGGAAGGGGAGGAAAACGTTGCATCCATGGCTCAGAGGGGGAGTAAGTGAATGATGGAGAGTCATGGCCTGATGAGCTTAACTTCTCCAGATGACTGAGCACAGAATGCAGCAATGTAATCACTGAAGAGTACCCAGAGTCCTGATTTCTTCTCCCTCTGTGGAATTTTTAGATGAATATAACTCTGTTGTCCTCACTGAAATAATGTCTTACTTATCAAGCCTTGCCTGGAAGAATTTTGTGCTTATAACTGAGCATCTTCTGATAACACACTTATGGGAAAAGCCACTTCCCTTTTTATCAAGAAAAGGTATGATCATGCACTTTAAGATTTTTCACATGAGCCTATGTAGTGATTTTCTTCATCAAATGAAATCTCCCTGATTTCAGAAAAATCACAGTTTATAAGAAACATACAGGGGGTAATTTGTATTTAAAGAGAACAGGTAAATATTTACTGTACATAAAGATGAGCCCTTCACAGTCTGTTAAGTGAGAAACAATGTGGCTGCCATAGCAATTGTGCAAGGAGACCATTTGGGAACTGAGAAAAATCTCTTTATTTTGACTCACTTCAAGAAATATTAATAGTTTTCTTCTTTCATAAGTGATGTAACTGTCAACATGTTTATCACAATAGCATGGCTCAGTTCACACCTCCCCTGAAGGATATCCTGTGCAATCCAGTGATCTTGCAGGGGTGATGCTGCCATCAGACACTCTCCCAGCTGCCATTTCAGCTCACATTTACCACAGAAGGTTATGTAAAATATTACGTGAAGATTGTGGGATATTTTTAATCCAAGAAAACAGAACTAGTCAAAAATATGATATGGCAACACTTTTCAATTAGATATATTTTTAGTTTTCATTAGATAAGGTGATTTTTACCTTTCATGTATCAAAATTCTTACCTTTACTTAAAACAGAACATCCAATAATACCTTTAATAAAAATGTTTTGCATTTTTAATACATTACCAAAAAATCAAGGACAATAAGAATTACTCATACTTGTCCTTAATAATAAATGTTATTGCTTTTTATGATTTTAATATTTATAATTATTTTAAAATCTGTTCTTACATTATTCTGGGAGAGGCCAGATGGCCAAATAATGTGTAACATGTAAACACAGTCAGCAGCCTCATCTACATACTTTTCAAAAACAAATGCCATCTCTGACAATTCTGCTGCCACTTTCAAAAGCCAGGAAAAAGAATCACACTCCCCAGAATGTGCTTTGCATGTCACTTCTCATGGCATTACTGGTTTTAAACAGAAGAAACGTGGAAATTAACGTGTTACACGATAGGGCAAAGTTTTTATGGGTTTGCTTCAAAATATCCTTGATGGGTCATACCCATGGACCTCTCAGAAGTCCTGCAGCAGCTCCAGTGGGACATGGGGGCAGCTCTCTCTGCCAAGGACCTTTCTTTAGTTCTGTCTCTGTGGTATTTGGTTCTCTTGTGTGGAAATAGAATATGGAAAAACAAAACAACAGCCACAGTGTCATTAAATTTCTTCCTCCACAAGGCCAGTAGCTCTTGCTTCCCAGCATCTGCAGACCATGGCACATCAGCTTGTGCATCCTCCTGAGCTGTCCCTATTGCTTTTGTTTGCTAATCGGCTGGGGGAAAAGTATTTTTGTTTTGTGGGGTTTTTTTTTAGGGGGGTGAGTATGTATGAAAATACAGAAATATAATTATCTATTCAATTAATTAGTATTGGCTTAGTATGTTGGAAATAAGGGGTTAGGTCTGTGCTTGGCACACATCAAAAGTGCAGCAGAAGCTCTGTGGACGTGTGGCTTTACGATCTTTTCTCTGCATCATATATTTACAAATGCTGCCTTCAGGAAAGCAGCTTCAGCTAAACCAGTTAGGCCAGTAAAGCAGGCTAGTTTGGAACTGTTCATACTAAACTGGAACAGAAATGAGAATTAAGAGGGGATAAATCCAAGTAGTTGTGGCTTTCATACTCTTAGGATGGCTTAGGGAGTCTCAGCGTAGTCATTGATGTCCAAATTGCCAGCTTTCATTTTGTGGTACAAAGAAACTTTGCTGAGTCCCAGGGAGAAGACTGGACATAAAGCGTTTCCTTTGGATCAAGAGGGCTCATCTCCTCTTGTACCTCTTCCCATTCTAGCCAGCAGATCACTGGAGATTGTTCTTCCTTTGTTCTTGCTAGAGAGTTTCCCTCTTTATTAACATAATAATACAGAGATTTAATTAGACCACATTCTTTATTTTATGTCCCATGCTGTCAGCAACAAAAGGTGCAAGTAGAGCAGATCATAAAATATGTCAACTTGAGGGTCACTTCATCAGCTCTGCTCTGCGGGGCATGGAGCAAGGTTACAGAAAATGGACAGCACAGAGGAGGGTAAGGAGAAGGCATAATAGCTATGCTCATCACAGCTTAGATCTGCTCCTGTTGAAATCAAAGGTAGGTCTAATATAGTGAGACTCATTCTGGCCTCTTTTGCAAACACTGTACAGAGTGCAGGACTCCTAATGAGGGGGGTGAATGTCTAAAAGAAGGACTGTAAGTGGCAGCAAAGCTTAATGGCAATATCTTAGATGACAGTAATGCCCTTTATCATTTTTTACCTCTAGGTCACCACACCAAATGCAGTCTAGGTCATTACTGACACAGAGTCGTTATCATCTCATCAATGTCATCAAATGCCACTCAAAATGTTAAGTATCCCTTTCTACAATTGATACATGAAAAATCTTTCCTTCACCTTTCTGTATGAGCAGTGAATTGCTCATTGTATCTCTCTTCACCCATAGCCTCTAATTTTATCACATCTAATAAAAGACATCACCTGTCAAGGATGTGTCGATATCCCTTGGCTAACCAGCCATCATCATTTGGAAGCTCATACTCTGTAGGACAGGCTGAACAATTTATTTGTTTTGTGTCCAGTCTCATTTTCTTACTGTTATTGTTTTATGTTCAAGTTTCCCTTTACTTGGTCTACTCTGGAGGTTATCCAACACAGGAGATAGTTACTGCCAGGGGGTAAGTAATTACACAGAAACAATATTTTTCATTGTTTTGTATCTTCTGTCATCATTTGCAGAGGTGGCTGGGGGGAACCAGTGTTGAATTAAGCAATATATTATGTCCATTCTATGTTTCAAGATACAACTAATAGGAACTATTGTTCCACTTACAGTAATGCAAATATTTATTATTAATACAGGAAAGCCTTTTATTAATAATACACTTACATTAGTTTACAGGAAAACTAACTTTCCTTAGTCTCATACTCCTTCACCAGCCTTATGGGTCCAGACATCAACAGCTTCGGCCCTTGTGAAGAGGGATGGGGAGGGGCATTTCAGTGACATTCATGGTGGGTATTTCTTCCTCCTGTGTCTTGGGCTCACTTAGGTTCATCTCTAGATATTAACCCTTGAGTCTTTATCCTCTTTACCATTTGCACTTGGTCTCAGTTGCAGCTTGGCAACTGCACGATGACTCCTCCAGCCTCGAGGGATGTGATGGGCAGTGTTTTGTTACCTGGGGACAACCCGAGTTTGCCAGACCTTGACCACATGCAGCCTTCACAGAGCAAGGGCAGGTGAGATGTGTTTACTGACTGGGGCTAAAGTTTTAAATAACACCATCACCATTGGAAAAGTCTTTGCTGAATCTCTACTCCTTTTGTAAGTGATGCTCCATGGGGCCAAGAGGTCACTCTCCATTGTCTAGAGAAGAAATAGAGGCCAGACAGTTGGAAATAATAGTGAGGAAGGAGCCAAGGAACTGTCTTTAGGATATGAACAAATTATTATCTCTTTAAAACAAGAGTGTTTAAAAGGAACAGACAGAACTGACATGAAAACCAGTAAGATATCTTCACATAATGTAGAAAGAGCCTGTGAAGAAGGCTTTTTTCCCTCTTTTTTAAAAATAGGATTATACTCTCAAGCCTAACTTTCCTTTCCTCTTAGCACTGTTTCTACAAAGGCTTGTGCTGGTGCAACTAGAACTATTGCTTTATAGACAGCAGGCTTTTCCATCCAAAGTGCAAGCAAGGCTGAAAACAGAGCGCCTTCAAAGCCTTGCTCCAAATTCAGGTGGTGAATTGTACATCAGCTGTTGGAGAGGAAGGTCATCGCAGGGAAGCGGGTGCTTCCCTTGGCATCTAGAACAAAGCAGTTTTTAGAGGGCAAGATCTCTGGGAAAAGTGACTCTTGGAAAATCATTTATAAGCTCAGGTGTGTGTGCAAAATCAGATTAATATCTGTGCACTTTGATAACTGGGTTTTTAGCTAACAGTTCCATGCAAGTGTAATGCTGTGTCTCTTGGACCAGACCGTACAGCAAATAATGAGGGCTCTGAGGCCCTTTTGGGTGTGAATTGGCTACAAGCAAAAAGGAGATGGGCACATGGACTCCTACAACTGCTCTTCAAAAGCACAAGGTACAGAGAAAATGAAATCTGGCTCCACGCTACAGAAATTAGTTGGTGGTCTTTGATAACTGATGGGTGTAGTCCTTTTGGGACAGAAAAGCACTAAACCTGCAAAGTTACAGGTTTTCTGCCTGGCAGCAAGAGGGAACACACGGCAGGTAGAGAGGAGCCAGCGACACTTGTCTGAACACACTTCCACTCAAGTTTCCCTTTTGTAAAAGGAAATTAAAGCAACAGGTATGATTTCAATGAGGTTTTGATTTTCTTGGTTGTATCGGTTTCTGCTTCCAGGTGTGTTTAAAATCAGTCTGGTAAGCTGCTCTGCAGAGCAAGTGGCTTCCTTTATGTGCTCTCTAATAGATGAGAGCTATGTGCCTTGCCTGATGCCCTTGTTACCCCAGTTTCCCTCTTAATGAGCCTCTCTCAGATCAGCTCTACTGAGGTGAAGCGTTATTGGAAGCTATGCTAGGTCAGAGAGGTTCTTCCTTCTAAAAGAAGACTATCACAGCCACCAGCCTGTCCAAACCAACTTCCCAGCTTCATAGAGAGGCATAAATATAAGTTTGAGATGACTTAGGAAAATCTTGAGACAGGGGAGACTGTCTTGTGGTCCACGTGCAAAGTCTCTTGCAAATCTTTTCTGTTAGGTTTTTTGGAAAAGCACAGCTTGTTTTATTTTGTTCTGACTTGAACAGTTTCTTCTGAAACATAATATATATGTATATAGAAAAAAATGGAAAGAAAGGCAGCAGCGGAAGCGATTTCCAAGCAAAAGCAAGAGGAAGATGATTTACTGTGAGTAAAATTCAATGTAAGTACTGCTGTATCTGCCTCAACTGATGTCCTCTGCTGAAGTGCTACACAGCTGGGCGTCCATCCTGGGGAGACTGCACTGATTGCACCAGGGTTACCTAATAATAACAGGCAGTGAGGATGGAAAAATCACTGCAGGTAGAGAACTGCTCACAGTTCAGACCTGAGATCCCCCAAAACCAATGGCAAAAGTCTTGCCACCTCCATGATCAAACCAGGAAGATAAGTAGGTCCCACACAGTGTGTCTCATTAGCTCCCCAGCAGTACCTGTGCAGTGCTGTGACATGTATTGATTGACAAATGCAAGAGCTGGATTGCAGGATGAGAGCAGCGAGAGCCAAGCATTGAGGCAGAACTAGGAGAAGGTCCATTTAACCCAGGAATTGCCAGTTGCAGTGTCCAGGAAAATAAGTGCCTTTGAAACATCAACGAAAAGATTGCTGAAGATGTTTGATTCTGTGCTGCAGATCAGAGGAAATGTGACAATTTGTCTTGGTAATGCTCTCCAGGATGTTTCTTGCAGTATTGAGAATTATTTTGCCTGAAGGCATGAATTTCAAATGGGTTGTATCCTAATAATATTGAGACGTGGTGCTGGGTCTCAGAAAAAAGGGAAGAAGAGGCAGAGAAATTCGGTAATGTGGATAAATATAAGAAAATGAGATCTACATGAGAAGTTTTATTAAATTTGGAATTGGCTGCTGGACCAGAAAGATAGAGCTAAGTAAAAGCATGAAGTTAACTAAGGGAAAAATGAGTTTGAAGCCCGAACAGAACTCAAATTCATCTTTGCCAGAGAGGCAGGAGGCTTACTGTGACCTTGTAAGTGCCATTCACATGCAAGCCCCAAGGAGGCATAAGAGAAACCTTTGCAAAAGGCAGCTAGTCTTTTTATTTTGGTGGGTTTAACACTCAGCTGCCATATGCTATGTTTGGTTTATATTAAGTCCATAATACTGAGTCTGCTGAGAAAACAGGTAAGCTGGCACAGGAACTTGGGCTCCTGAGGCCAGCATTGTTCTGGTACATAAAGTAGCCCCAGTCTCTTGATGGTGCAACTTGTCATGCAAACTGTAGCTTGCTTGGAGAGAGTCTTGCTTAAGAACCATTTTTGCAGTGCTGACAAACACAGGGCTCTGCTCATCAGTGATAATTCACAGGTGACAGGGGCTGGGGAAAATCAGCAGTAACAGTAGTAGGATCTCTGAATTGATAAATGCAGAGGTTATTGCTCTTGCTTCTCCTCTGGTTGGCATAAAGGTCTTCTGCTTTTGGTGTTCAGCTGAAGAAGTCATCCTTCCTTCATGGGCAAGCATGGCCACGTGCCAGACCAAACGTGGCCCGTGCCCAATCAGCATGGGGTGGCTGAGCTCCTCTGAGCAGGTGTTTCCCCAGCTCTGTTCAGATAAATCAGCTGCAGGAGGAGATGTTGCTGGTATGTGCAGGAACGTAAAATAATTGAGGTTGGAAGGGACCTCAGGAGCTCCCTGAGCACAGCCTCCTGCCCAGTGCCATGTACTCTCTGTCACTAATGGTCAGGCTATTTTGTGCCAAGGGAGATGAATAATACACTAAATACATGTGGAATAATATAGTGACACCTTAAGAAAAATCCCAGAGGTGTAACCCTCCTGTTCGGGCACACTTCCCACTAATGAGATGCTCAGTGCTTTCTTGCAGATACACTTCATCTTGCTGATCCTCTATGGGCTCATTTTTCTGCTATTTTTTTCCTTTCTGTCCAGTCACAGACACTGTCTCTCTTTTTTTAACATCCTATTCTTTATGTCCACACTCTCCCTTTTTTTTTTTTCCCTACTAGTCAACTGTAATTATACAGGTTTTTAATGAGTTTTGATTCATTTAAATATGTTTTTATGGGACTAACAGTAATCTCTCTGCTGGTCTAATTTTATATAGTATATTTAATTGAGATCCCTTTTGCAAGTACACAGTTTGCAAAAACATGTGAGGCAAATACAGTCCCTGGCCATAAATTGTGCTTTATTCCCACTCTTGCAATTAGATTTTTATTTGCAGCACATTAATTTTTTTCCCCACTAAAATCCCATCACGTGCAGTGTAACCACTCCAACAAATTAATTCATGCTAGACTTAATGCTACATACAAAAACTCCTTGATGGGTCTTCTAATTGATCATTTCAACTGTTCTAAAATTAGTTCTCTTTTATTAATTGGGGAGTCATTGCATTCTTGAGAAGAAAAGAAAGCTCTCTGGCAAACCACATTAACTGGACAGATGTTCCAAAATAGGTTAAATATGACCCAGTAAGTGCTGACACAGCTCATCAGCCACGTCACTGCAGCCATCACTCTTTCCATAATCTAATACCGGTGAAACGGTAGGATGAGAAAGTCAGTCTCAGAAGTGGTGAGCTGACATTCCAGATAATAGTTTTACATTTAGGGTAGATTCATGCTTTGAAATAACTGCAGCAACTTCATCATCCGCGATCAGAGAATGAAGACCCCCTTCCTAGTAACTATCAATGATGCCGTGCCAAAGGAAGGCTACTTGGTTGGTGTTCTAGTGCTGCGTTGCCCTAGAGCTCCAGCACTTGGCAAAGCAAGTCAGTGTAAGGGTACAGGTGGCAAAGGGAAAGCTCAAGCAAAGGAAGAAGTTATCCAGGCAAAAACCATCCCATGTACACTGAATAGGTGGGGAAACAGCAGATTAAGACTTTCTTTCAAGAGTTTGGGTCTCTCCAACCTACCCCAGCGACATTCTGGAAACAGTCGCTTCATTAACTGGGTCATGTCTGTCCTTCTCTTCAAACATATCCTATTGGCAACCCATCTAATGGGATAAGCATGTCTCGGGACAGGTATTTACAGACCTAGAGATGAAAAGGCTTGTATCACCCCAGGAGCAGACAAGATATATCTCACAGACAATTGCCAATGTTCCTTTGCTAAATCCTTCATAATAGTGTTTTTCTGTCGTGTCAGCAGCTACGTGATAATAAAGCAAATGGCACAGGTATCCTGACAGCCAATTTCAATGACCAGAAGGCAAGAAATGCCAGGTTTCCTTATTTTAACAGCTAGATGAATGATGTTTGATCAAAGAACAAAACCTAAGCATCATGGGTCTTAACTAGCTCATCAGAAATAGCCTCAGGAAATACCAGGAGCTCTTAGTTTTATAGCGGAATGTTCAAGACCATTTAATCTTCTTCATATATGCTACAATAAAACGGAATTCTGAAGCTTTCCAAGAGCAATCACAGTGCATGCAATCAAAATCCCAAGTATTAACAATCATGCATAAACCTCTATACCTGGTGGTACATGGCCAATGCTAGCTGTGACAGCAGGCTGAAAGATGAAGCACTGACGTTTAGGACAGCCATTGACATCTCCATTGACTTTCGTATTTACTTCCTGAAGTACGTGTCCCCAGTGTGTGATCAACACTGCTCTCAGAGGGCCACGATCACACAAGTGTGGAATTATTTTTGGTTGGAAGAGACCTTCAAGATCATCAAGACCAACTGTTAACCAAGCACTGCCAAGACAATCGCTAATCCATGTCCCTCGGCACCACATCTACACGGCTTTTAAATACCTTTTAAATACATTGGGTTTGGATGGCATGCTGTTGTCTTGGAAAATGGGCCACCATCGTTACTGGTGTTGTTAATGAAGAGTGCTGCTTTGTGAAGGATGATCCTAACTTCATCCCCCGGAAATATTTTGTCTTGCAGCGTTTTTTGAAAGTTCTTCATGAATTATGGTGCCCAAATCTAATAGTATTAGATGGTGGTAAGGCCTTGTGGTGTGACAGGAGATTCAGATGTAGGATGCCACAGCAGAGCTCTGATCAGCCCAAGCAGCTGAAAGAAACACTGAGGCTTTCAGACTAGTATGTATGTGAAAAGCCATTGATTCCAACACATTAAGGAAGGGGAGGGAGAAACCCAAATCCAAAGGATTACTGAAAAGTAAATATTGCAGAAATTTCCTTTGTTGTTTTTTTGTGGTTTTGTTTGGGTTTTTTTGACAAAATCAGTACTCGTTAGACTTGCTGCTGAGCATAACAAGTGGGATCAAGAGGGCCAGTTTGGTGAGGACTCTGCAGTTTGCTTCAGGTGATGTGCAGCTCTGGCAAGCATTGCAACAAGTTACCTCTGAGAGCAGCATTAGCTTGAAATCACACTCTGCTATCAAATTATTTGGTGCCCTAATGGACAATGCTGGCATTTTTACAGCCATCACCTCCCTTTATCAGCACAACAGCACTGAGATATTTATTGTGCTTATCCTGCCAGACTTACACACTCATTCATGAAATAGTTCTACAGAGAAGTTTAAAAGCTGATTAAGAAGTTTTCACTGACTGGAGTTTCCATCATCAGATTAATTTTACCAACCATAAGAGTTTTTGATAACCATAAAAGTTTTCCACATTGGGAAAAAATAACGTTCACCTCACAGAAATAATGGTGCTGAAATTGGTCACATCGAATGTCCCTGAGTGCAACTCCAGTAACATTTATGAGATTTCCTTCTATCTTTTTCATGCTTCTCCCTTAGCAGCTAAAGTCTCATGACTCTGTAGCCACTGAAATCAAACCCAGTCAATATGGAAAAATCTCTATGTGCTTTGTTTACAAAAAGCTGAGCAATAAATTAGCTTGATCACTATTGAAAAACAAGAAGGTTTCGGTAGTATGAGAACATTTTGATTAGCTGCATGATCAGGAGAGAGAAAAAACAGAACAGTCACTCATTCCGTTGAGGTTTATTTTTTCCATGAACACTGGAGTCATCCCTAAAAGTCACAAGCAAACAAAACATTTGAACCATTTCAGTCTATTCTAAATCAGGAACGACAGTCTCTTTTGAGAGCTCTGTATTTTATTATTGTGTCAAAAATTAGGTGAGAAGAAGTGGGATAGAAGGAGAGGTGTGAATTAACAAAAAACCTGTGCCTTGTGTGTTACAGAAATAATTTTTCCTTGGCTCTAAACAGGCAGTTCAGATCCTCAGCAGGATTTCAGTGTTAGCCTGTGGAAAAGCAAATGTTTGTTCAGCTCTGTCTTCAAACACTTCCAGCATTTTGACCACTCATTTGAAATCCTCCAGCGTTACTTTTAACTATTCTGCTTTCATGGTGTGTTGAGATAAATGCTGGAGGCATTTGTGACTCTTTTGAGCCACTTTTTCTGCTGTTCCACCCCAATGCTGGGATTCCCAACAGGTGAAAAAGGATTCAGAATCAGTTGCACATCAAGTTACAGCACACTCGATACTTGCAGCAACAGGGTAATAATATATGCTGAGTCCATGAAAGGTCCACAACATGTTTGCTATTTATGGTTAAAGATCACACAGGTCAGAAAATGTTCTCCAAAAGCTCTGCTGCTGCTGCAGTACAAAAGACCAAAATCCACAGGAGCTGTTCAGCTGGGCCACTGAAATGGCAGGGAAGTTTTAGGTGTCTAAATGACATCAGAAAGGTCAGAGAGGTCAGAGAGATGCTTGTACAATATTTTCATTCCATACTTTGCTACATGATTGGAGATGTCACATTTAAGAGGAAACCACCTTAGAGTGCAAACTGCTTTATCAAATACCAGAACATTTTGATCCTGTTGGAGCTAATTGGAGTGACCAGGGTGTTTTCCATTACTACCACCAGCAGTGTTATGCTTGACTGCACTTAAACCAATTTGATGTGCCAGTGACACTGCCATCTTCAAATATGCAGGGAGAATTTTAATCCAGCAGGATAAGAATAGGTAACTTTTATAATGATATAATTATTACTGCAAGTATAAAAGAAATTAACGTACTTACTGTATTTCTTTGAACCAACATTATTTTTAGCCTTAACCCTACAGTGGTCAGACACATGGAATCACATTATCTTTGATATTATTTTAAAATTCAATTTAGAATCTAATTAATTATAGGTGAACTACCATTCCTGAAGGGTAAACTGCCATTGTTTCTTTATTCAGATCACACTGTAATGTCCAAATGAGTTGCTTGACCTTCTCTATACTTGCAATTGAAATTAGAATTTAAGTTTCAGGAACAGTTTTCTGTAACTCATTTGGAAAAACATGGCTTCTTGGGTTTGTCCATTACGTGGCTGCTTATGTCTTCTCCACAGACATTAAAGACCCCATTAGGAAGGTGAGAAGTCCCGTGCACCCAACAGGAGCTGTGTGCTCCTAACCTGCTGTGTGACCTGCAGGGCAATAGGGTTACTCACAACAAAAATCACTGTTCAGTGTAACAGCCTGGCCCTCAGGTTCACACTAATCTGCAATCAAGAAAATCCCTGCTGATCTTGTTCACCTGAGTAAAAGAGCTTGAGTATCACCTGAAGCTTAGGAGGAAGCAACCTAGGAAGGCATGCAAAAGGGCTCTTCTTAGCCTGGACTTTATTTTTTTGTAAGTGGGTAACTGTGTTTAAGTCTTAGATTATTTTTTTTTATTATTTTTTTTTTCTTCACTGAATGGATTTTTGATGGTTTATTTTCAGAGATCAGCTTTCTTGGGGCTTCAGAGAGAAAGATACAGCTACAGTGGAAATATATGAAGCAAGGGCCAACATGCAAGATATCGCTGATCAATGCTCTTCAGTTGAAACCCTGTCTTAGGTAAGGTTATTTGTTCACTGATCATGTCCTAAACCATGCTTGTAAGCTTTTAGTTTTAACTGAATGTGCTGTAATATTGCAAGGTAGCCAGTTTTTAAAGAAGGTGCTTATGAAATCTGTTAAACACTGCCTTGCTGGGAGAAATGGTTGTGTGAGCAGGATGTGTTTAGCAGCACTTTTATGGAGCACAGATGGAAATTCCTGATTGAGGCTTTGTGTGGTTTGTCTGTGGAGTAAAGGGTGCACAAGAAGAGCAGAGCTGGAAAATGCTCTCAGGTTTCTGAGTGCTTTCTGAAATTTTAGCTCAGCCAAAAATAAGCCTGAGCTTTTCTGAACCACTTAGCAGTGACGTTCCTGCATGGAAGCACCAAGGGGATGATGGTGCAGATGTTTCTCTACGTGTTTTTAGGGAAGGCTGTGCAGTACTCACCCTCTTCACTGTCCCAGTGATCCTTTCCAGGGCAGCTTTGCTTTCCTGACTCTTCCTGACAGCAGGCAGGAAACTTTTAAATGGGATTTTAATGCCTGGATGTCTAAATCTGGATGCCTCAATGATGTGATTTCTTTCAAAGGAGAGCACAAGTGTGTAAGGTTGCCTTTGACCTCCCTGAGTTGAATCAGGAAGACAATGTGATAAAGACAAGACAAAATAGAGTAAAAAAAAAAAAAAGAAAAAAAAAAGCAGAATATGTAGAAAGGGGCTGACTTTTCCAAGTTCAGGAGAAAAACAGCTGATTTCTAAACTGGAAAAGTACTATCCATATTTTATTAGCTGAAGTAATGAGGGTGGGAAGAGATTTAGATGGCTGCTGCCTAAATTCCAAGGTAATTTATCCACTGGTTAACAATGTTCAGTAGAAGATACGTCTAACAAGAATGTAAATCAAAAGAGAGCTAAGAGAGAAAAGCTGCATATCTTATTATATAAGATTGCTGAATGAGAGTTACAAATGTTTTACCATAAGTATGAAATTATTGGAAGAAATGAGACACGGCTGAAAGAGAAAAGTGACTAGGGATTTAAAACATCAAGAGTTTACTGAAAGGATGTACAAAATTAAATAAGAGACACGGGGATGTTATTGGGAAGGGATTATGGAGGCTCTCAGAGAAGTGATGTATGTATTTAGGTGATCTGGCCCGGACTTTGCATTGAGGTTAAGAGCAGTAGAAATAGATGGATTTTGTCACCAGTCTGCAGTGAATGGAAGTCAGCCAAAGTTCCTCTAAAAATAACAGACAACTTTAGTGGCTGTGGAGTCAAATACCTCGAAGCGAATGAAATGGAGAAAAGTTCCCCGGTTTTTCAAATGCAAATTGATTGTTACCCTTATCTGCTTGCTTTTGAAAATGTCAATACATGGTATTCAAATACTGAGCTCTTAGTCTGTAGCAAGCCATTGCCTGCAAATGATAAGCCTGGAGCAGGGAAGGGGGCAGCCAAATGCTGAGTTTCTAAGTTCCAGGCCATTTCTGCTAATGTTCACAAATCTCCTGACAAGTAGCTAGTCTAGAGCTCTTGTGGCACTTCTTTGTTTTCAAGTCTGAGATACTTAAGTAAACGCTGACAGTTAATTACTTTCATATTACTTAAAGTCTATCACTTGCTGGAGAAATGCTTGTCTTTAAGTCATCTCAGTTAAGAATTTAGTTGGCTTCTGTCTTGTATCTATGTTCAGCAGCAGGCATAAAACTGCATTATTTGGTTCCATCCAGCAATGAACTTAGAAAAACTTGGATTTAATCAGGGGCTGTTAAAAAGGTAAAATCAAATTAGACGTTTATTAGATTAGGCTGCCAACGTTTCCAAAGGGTTTGGGTTTGTTTGCTTGTTTAAAAGGACACTTCACTATCCTAGACCCAGATTCTCAGCTGATACCAAACAAGTACAATGATGGTGATTTGTGTGAATTGTACCTGCATCCCTAGAAGTTCTACACAGACCATGCAAAGCTGTGCAGCCCACAGGCTGCTGGTAATTGCAGATGAGCTCTCTTGGTTTTGTGTGTCTAGGAATAAAGCCTATCACTTGTTTTATTTCCTGTTTTTCATCTGGTTCTCCTATCTGTGCATCAGCTCTGCCATCACTTGTTCTTCCCTGCAACTTGTTTGCCTTTTAAGGGCCTCGCCAGAGACCCGGGGGTTGATCTCTTTTGCATCTTAGGAATTCCATTTCTTGTGTCTCTTGTCCTGCCTGTTCAAGCATGTCACTCTCTTACATTAATTTGATAGCAGTTGTTTTAGCAAAGTCAGCTGATAACTCCCTTTTCCTGAACCTGCTGTTTTCAGGCATGAGACATCTCTTTCCCTTTCTCCTTTGCTGTTTTATCTTTGTTAGAAGCTGATGCGTATCAAATGATTGCCCAATCCATCTGTCCACTGGGCTCTTTTATAACCTCAGGGAGATTTGCCACCAGTTTAGCTCTATGTTCTGGCCACTTCATTGTCTTGCTTTGAGAATTAATCTCTCTAAGCACTTCAACTTCTCCTTTTCTTTATAGCTTTTCTCTCATGCTTGTTATTTTGTCTAACGTGCATCAAATTAAGAAATAAAAACCTGACAGTGGCCTTTCAGGAACTATAAATATTGATGTTCTGTGTTTTCCTTTCCTTGGATGTAGACTTATATGATGGTTCATACCATAAGCCTGTGTAAATAGTACAGGAGTACTGTAAAAATGGAGATGTCGACTCTGGAAAGAGCTGAACTTACCGATCATTTTTATTTGAATTTCTTTCAGAGCTAAGATTTTAAAGCTGCCTTTTTGGCAGGCTAATCTATATTTGTTGCGTGCAGGTTCTTCTTTTTGACGTATTTGCTCTTTTAATACATGTTGAAGGAAAAAGCTGGTTTGCAGATGTGGTAGATACATAGGGAGGTATTCCCTGGACATAACAACAATCCCACAGCAAAAGAGTGGGGCAGGAGAATGGAGAGCTTGATAGCTAGCTAGTGTGGGCTGTGGGGGCAGTGGCTTGCACAGAGTGGGTTCATGCCTCCTGTCTGGATTTGAAAACACCAGACATATCCTTGAAAAATCCATTTTTAGTTCTCAAGTAGACATGTGGTTTCTGTCTCACTGAGAAAACCCTGAGATGTTTTTAGAGGGTGCCCTCATCTAAACAAAACACCTAAAATATGTTTTCTGTATGTAAGACACGTATCATGTGGTGGGTTTTTTTTCTATCTTCCATTAGACCAAAATATTGAATGTATGTCATGTAAAATGGGTGATTAACTCTTTCCAGTTTGATCAGCATGCATGGCTGAATGTTAATGATCAGACCTAATTTTTCACTTTCACCAGGTGTTGCCATGTTACTTCAGTTTATCTGGCCACAGTACTTTATTCTAAAAAAGAGGTTAGGAAATGTTTTCTAGATCTCAGACTCGGGTATTTCTAATGGGACAGAAAAGACCTGCAATGTCGAAGTTCAGAAACCTGGGCTCATTGCTTGGGACTTCCTGCAGCTTTCCAGGGCCTCAGAGGCAAAGCAGCACGTGACTCCTGCCTATAAAGGGTGTGTCTGTTCTGTGTGAGCCCTAAAAGCAGTTTCCCTCTGCATGGATGACTTTGTGCTTGTCTGCATTCCTAAAATTTTAGAATTGCCTGAAGTGTTTCCATGGTGAAACAGGAATGAACCAAAGCAGATTAACATGGCAAAGTAACAAATGGATGTGATTTTTTTGTTTCTTCCATTTGACTATGAATTAGCCTTACCTGAAAGCTTCTTGTGTACTCAAATGTGAGATTTAAAAATCAGTTATTGGAAGTACTTGGGTTGGGATCAATAATCTAGGTCTGGATCTCTTTGTTTAGTTTCATTAATAAACTAGCATTGTCCAGTTTATTCCCTGTGCTTCAGTGGGGCTATTATTTTGCAGTCTGGGTATTTTTCCCTTAAATTTTTTGAGGAAATAATGAAAAGTTTTGTTTTTCCTGAAGTGAATAAATGTGAAAAATACCTGTCTCTTCTTCATGAGATTCAACTCTGCTTTTCCCAACCACAGGTCTCTGCTGAGGCCTGGAGCAAGCAGGATGACATCCTCATCCTTCCTTCATTGAGTAAGCATCAGAGGGGTTGTGAGGACCCCACCTGTAATTATTAATAGCAGGATTTAGAGGGTGGCCCATGACACTCCTGCAAAATCTGAAGTGGGTCATGGAAGATTTCTTACATGGCACTGGCATGTCAGTAAATAATATTTTTAGGTAACATCATCTTCTAAAGTCCAGCCTTCCTCTTTTTTTCTGAAGGGTTTGGTGCACTCCTTCCAATACTGAGTCTACTTCCATGCCCTCCATGAGGCAACTTTTCATCCAGTTGTGACTCAGCTGACCTGGAATAAGTTTTACTCATTCATTTTTTAAAATCAGAAGTGAAATGGCAAAATTTCTGAGTGTGAGGCCAAACTCTGTATTGCTTGATATTTGTTACTGTAGGTTGCTGTCTCCAACCTAAGAAAGGATCTTCTCATTAGCCCTGGCAGTGGTTGCCACCAACAGTGAAGACGTTGACGTGCAGTCATAAACTATCGATCGTTGTTTAATTATAACCGCAAGGCAAGCACACGATACTGATTGTTTATCAGTGAGAGCCTGATGGCTTTAACGGGCTAATAATCTCATAATGAATGCAGTTTAATTATATATATATACAGTGAGGCTCTGTAATTGTTATTTAAAGTGCAGGATCATTTCTGAGGTTGGGAAGCTCCAGACAAAACAAGGCGAGACTTCGGTCGTCTTCTGGAATGACTCTTCCCGACACGGTGCCTTAATGTAGTGTATTAAACTTCAGTTCAGTGAACCATGGGTCAAACACATGCTATAAAGAACAGTTTTTATGGCCTCTTTGGCTTCTGTAACTCTTTTTTTCCCCCTCTCTTTTTTCTTTGCACTGTGTTTATGAATGTTGCTTGATTTACAATACAATGCTTTATTATCAACAACACTCCTGGTAACTTTTCACTTGCAGAATATTGAAACTGGAGGGCACCTACTTTTTGGCTTTTCAATAAGCCTAATCTCACCTCCTATCCTCCTTGGTCCCTATTAATTGTCTATACATTTTAGATGGTATAGATTGTAGCACAAAATAATGAATTTATTCTTCTGTAATAATTTGTACTAGTTAGTTTTGTGTGTGTGAGTTCATACACCTCAATTGTCCTACCAAGTGCTAAAATTCCTTTTGAATGCAGGTACTCTCCATGTTTATTAAGTTAAATTAGTGGCTTAAAAAAGACTTCCTTTCAGCATGATTTCTAGTTAGTATTGATTTATGTCATTGGGATGTTGGTCAACATCTACAGTGAGCAGCATAAAAAAGCAGAATGCAGCTCTTTGGGGCACTTCTGTAAAGATATTTAGATGTGTGTGTATGTATATGCATTTACCAGTGTCATGATACAAGAGTACCCAATTCCTACTGTGTGTGTAAAGAATTAGACTTTGAAAATACCTGTTTCCTGCCTTTTTAATTGCTTTCGTATCTTTAAAAATGAGTCCTTTACACGTTTTCATTGGCTCTTCAAAAGAAAGATATGCAGTTAAACTTGTAGGTAGATGTTTAAATGGAAAGTAATAATTGTTGTATGGAAAGCAGTCAATACCCAACTCTGTTTTAAAAATAGAGCATCCTTGAAAATATATTAGGAAGCATAATACTCAAAAGAAAACTAAAAATGATGTTGGGGAGCACAAATGCTTCAGCCCTTGAATGAGCGGAATGGTCCTGTTTAGTTTCTTGGCTTTCTTGTGCTCCAAACTTTCTTCCAGTTCTTTGTTCCAGTTTAATACTCACACGTATTCATAACAACTTCCTTTTTTTTTTTTTTTTTAATCCATTAAGGCATCTAGATTTAAAAATAAAATATGAAAAGCATGGAGTGAGTAGGTGGAAATCCTTTGTTGCTGAGCCAAGTCGAGAGATGGACATTCTGTAATTTTCTGACACAGTGGGAGCTCTGCGTAGGGGGGAGAAAGAGCTCTTGAAGCTGTGTTTGCCTTTATCAGTTTGTGCCTTGAGTGTACTTCCCAGCTAAAACTTTTAAATGACTTTAATTACAGAAACGAAAAAAGGCTGCAGGAGAAATTATTCCCACACAAGTTAAAAGGTCTTTAAAAGTTTGGGCTATCAAAGTAATTTGTGCACAGTGCTGCGTGTGAGGTGTTCTCACAGCTGTGATTCCACTCCCAGGTCCCATTGCTGCTCTGGTGTTTTCCTGCCCTGTCACACAGACCCTGGCAGAGCTTGCTCTTCCAGCCCTTTTGCAGTATAAATAAGAAGTGGTCATTAGCACAGCTCAATAACTGCAAGCCTGCCATAAAACCAGAGATGTGTGGTTCTCTAATAAAACAGGGACAGGTCAGGCTCTGCTTAGATTCACCTGAAATGTTGGGAGCTGAGCTCCATCCTAGGGAAATCTCATGAGAAGGGCTTGGCCAGCTCCTCTGTGTCCCTAGTTAGAAAGTGCCAGTAAGTCTGAGCTTTGGCCAATATTTGCCATTTTCTCCTTTAGTTCAGACTTGGTAAATAATGTATATCTTGCTGAACCTCTACCACCACAAATCTTTCAGAGAAAATGACACAACATTTTAACTAGAAAATCCTATCCTGTCATAGAATTGTTGGTTGACTTGATAAACATTGCAGGAACCTTAATTTATCTTCAGCTTCCGGTCAAGCAGTTCCATAAGTGTGATTTCAAGCATCTGATGGCAACTCTTACCTGTCTGTGGGATTTCTAATGTTACACAACATGCAACACCTTCCAGCAAAATATTTTGGTATACCTGAAGTTTGCTTGGACAAATTCTGGCTGCCTGTTGTTCAAAGAGCTGGTGATGCTGGTGGCTGGTGTTGAAATGTAGTTACTTGGAAGACTTTATTTAAAACCAATACTATGCACACAGGTGTTAACTGACTTTTTGTGCATCATCTTTAGCCTGTTCACCAAGACAAAACTCACCTCTTCCTCTGGGTGCAGAGCAGAGGGCAGTGGGACTCAGTATGGACAATCTTTGATATAGGGCAAAAAAATCATGTTGGGACATGAAAGCAGATCGTGTGTTTGCTGCCATTAGTAAATGTATGTACTTTTTTTTTTTACATGTATGTACCAAAGTACCACAGTAAATTCCAACTTTATTTTTTTTTAAAGTTCTTGTGATTTCTAACACCAGCAAAGTCTTTAGGTGTGACAGAAGAAAACAAGGTTGAAAAGCTTATTTTTTGCATCTTCTAGATAAATAGCTTCTACCTTGAATACAAGCCGTGAAATATTAAATTCCAAGCATAATCACATAAGTTAGTATGACTAAATAAAGCCATACTTTATTTAGCAATACCTTTGGTATTAAAACACAAGTTACCATGAGGCTGTGTGAGCAGTTCAGTAGCTGAGCTCGCTCAAATCCACTTTAAATATCAAATTGCAGCAGGGCCATAGAGATGGGTCTGGTTTCCATTTGACCAGAAATATTATTTGACTTAAAAGATGCTGGAAAACAAACAAAAAATAATCAAGAATGCACAACTTAAAACTTAAATTGATATCCCCTCTCGGAAAAAAACTTAAGGATTTTTGGTTGTTTTTTTTCTTCTCCCTCCGAAAAGTTAATGAAAACATTCTCAGAGAAGATAGAAAGGGGGGGAAAAAATTGCATTTATATTGAGGAGGACAGAGCAAACCTACAAGCCCTCTTCTTTCTTCAATGTGAAGGTGTCAGCAGTAAAGACACAGAGGCTGCCTTGGGAGAGCGTTGGGGCTCTCGCCTGGCTCGTGCGGGAGCAGGGGAAGGGGCAGCTGATGGCTTAAAATATTTTTAAGTGACCAATAGTTCGCATACCCGTGACTGGGTTTTCACTGCATGAGCTGATAGTGCTTCCTGTGAGGCAGATTCTGTCTGGTCCAGGTTTCATGCCACAGAAGCTGTCCTGGTCAAGTGTCAGTCCAGCTGCCTGCACATCCAGGGCATCCCGAGGGCAGGAGCTGCCTGGCAGTACAAGGGAATAAGGAAGAGGAGGGTAGTTAGGAATAGTTACTTGTGTTCAGAATAAAACCCACTTTGTGTTTTGCTCTGTTGGAATTCAGTTTTGTTTTCCCACAATCCTGATCTGTGTGGGTAGCCGAGATACCACAAAGCTTCCTGATAGTATTTTCAGTTTTTAAATTCGTAGTTCCTCAGATCTTTAGGAAAACAAACTGTTGTCAGACCTTACACCTTTTTAATTTTTTTAAATATAGAGTAAATGCCATATTTTATTATTTATTTATCTAGAAGAATAAAACACAGCCTTGAGGAGAAGTCCAAGAATAATTGCCAAAAATTACAGCAAAGTAAATCAGGTATATTTTTACTTCTCCAGAGCTGTGTTAGCTTCATTAGGTGGTGCATTGTGTTAATCCTTTTCAAATTGTTTTGTTTTAATTTCTAAATCCATGCTTTCATTGATCTGCATCTTTATTCTCTGCAAAGTTCCTTTAATGGTGATCCCACTAGTGAAAGCCAATATACTGAGATTTCTCCATGACCTAGTGGAGCAAGTATTTAAGCTGAGGGTGAGGGAAACTGGTTTTTATGTGTGTATATATATGTGTGTGTGTACATGCATTTTCTCTCTGGTATGAAGAATGGGGCAGGTTAAGTCTCAGCCCTTTTTCACTCTATAATACTGATGGCATACAATTACTAAAAAAATAAACTAACTTTGATAGCTAAACTCAATGCTAACAGATTTTTTACTGGTCCTGTCAAGCTGGTATCAGGTCACAGTTCCTGAAATTCAGCAAAGAAAACCTCAAGTTTACTTGAGTTGGAAGAAGTATGTATGTTTGTATGTGTGTATACCCAACCTTCCCAATCTAGCCTGCACAGTAAGCAGCCAGTCCAAAGAACCCTAAGACAAAAGCAAAGCTAAATAAAAACATAAAATCAAGTTTTCTAGATCATTTATTCATTGGTTGGTTTGAACAGTTTCAGTAGAAAAGAATTCTGAAGAGCTTTAGTTTAATAATTAGGCTTCCTTTATTTCTCAAATATTTTTTTTCTGAAAAAAAGACCAGCTAAAGTGAAAATAATTTAATTTTCCATCAGAAAGGTCTGTCTGGTCAGACATTTCAGAGAAATACTCTTCTGAAGAGAGCTATAAAAAATAATCTGGACAAAATTTCTTTATTATATTTTAAGGAGAATGAGGGGGAATGAAAGGAATGAAGAAGTCTATTTCATTTTTATGGTCCAACTTTTGAATACGTTTTTCATTCTAAAGTCCCTTTCAGATGAATATTTCTGCTTTAAGTAAATCCTGACCACTCTTTTGTGTCTGTAGAAGATGTTAATTTAAGCTGACCAGGGAAAGGACCTCTATTCAAGAGAGAAGCAGCTGGTGAGGGTTTCCTGGAAGCATAACTTGTACCTTTGTTTGCAATGCTCTGTTGTATCCCTGCTCCCTGAGCAAGACCAAAAAAAGAGGAAGGGCAATATCCCTGTCTCCGTGGGTTGACCCTCGAGACCTCTCCTAAAGAAATAGTGCAGATAATGTACGGAGTATAGATGTTAAAACATGGCACGTGGTTGACAAGATTTCTCTTTGCTGGTGTATCTCTGCAGTCACTGCCTTTCTTAAAATCCCACCGTTATTATTGCTGAAGCACCAAATCCCTCATTAAGGGACACGTGTGCATTTAAAGGTGTATGTTTCTGTGTAACATGCTTCATACCTTCAGGTGCGGATGGGGTGATTTATGTGCTCTCAAGTCTGTCTTCTCACTGTATTTGAAACAGAAAGCTTTGGGAGGAAAAAAATATTTAAAAGATAGTAAAAGTGGCAGAAGTGGCGAGCCATCCATATTTTGACTGAAGTATGGCATAGTTTCAAAGGTAAAATAGTGAGCTTAAAATTACACAAAAATAGAGCTGGAATTTCAGACAGTTGCAGAGATGCTGGTGTTTAAGAAGACATCAGCAATTTTTGAAGATGGGGAAATTGGGTTATGGGTGGCATGTGCTGAAATAGAATAAGCAAGGAGGGAGTGAGGTGATTGAGGAATAATGCAAAAGAATGGAGAACTGTAAAATCTGTGGGAAGTTGAACATCCTGTTTGCTCTGGGGAGAATGGTTCAGGTTTGTGTGAGCGTGTCGGAACATCGTACATGGCTGTCAGCAGAGGGGCAGCATTTGTTGGACACCTGTGGGGAGCAGGAATTGCAGTGAACCAGGTGAAATCATCATTTACAGGTACTTACATCTTAAAGATAGGGTTTTTTTACTTGTAGATACGTAGTGATTTAGCTGGCTTGTATGTTTTCAATCCATTTTTAATGCAAATATTGAATCAAATATAAGAGTGATGCTTTCAGATTGAACTACACTATCTTGAGTGTTTTGTGGGGAGTTAAGAGTTGTAAGGGGAGCTGATAATATTCAAGGAAGTGCTAAATTAGCTTTTTCAATACAGAATAGGTGCCATGGTGACAATCATTCAGTCCTAGTTTCAGATATGTCAAGTTGTCCAGATAATGCAGATTAGGAAAAGCTTCAATGTATGAGAAGTGTTTGTGGGGAACAGGAGGGAGGTGTCTGTGCAAGAAAGAAAGAAAGATTTGGTTGTTCAGAGAATAAACTATTTTTTTTACTCTTTTCAGCACTGTGAAAGTGGGCTTGGGAGTGCTGGAGTGGGGGGAACTTGCAAGTAGTTGCCCCACAATCAGTTTATCTGTAGATCTGTGCTTGGGTGGCAGGGTCACACAGCAGTCCTGTAGGTAGGTCATAGCAGTTAAACCCAAGAAAATGCCCATAGACACACAAGCACTGAGGCCCGGGTAGGACTCTTTGGGCTCTGCCAGCACATAGTGCCCTTCTCACTTTCTGCTGGGAAAGCAGGAGTCGGTCATGTTGGACATAATTTATGAACAAACTCTTCCCCTGGCCATCATTTGTCATAGTCATGTAAATCTCTGCGGGCACCAGTAGCAGAGATGTTCCCTGTGAACTGGACATGGGCACCTGAGAGCATGAGTCCAAACCTAAACCTGCCAAAGTTACCTCTGGTGTTGGAGCCAATGCTCAGCACCTTGGCTCTCCAGCATTCGTTGTGAAGCGAAGAGCAGGCATGAAGCTCTTGGGGACCAGGACAGATGTGTGGAGTTGTCTGGGGTTGTTTTTTTTTTGTGGAGTGTTTGGATTTGTTTGGGTTTTTTTCCCCCCAATAGAAATACTCATCTTGGGCCTCTGGACAGTTATGAAACGGATCAAGACATAGCTGTTGTCTTTATACCCTCCTTAGGAGTTGCCTTCATGTACTGTGGACGGGCCTGTGTTCTCTAGCAGAGAGATCTGCAAGACAAGGTTTGCTTCTCCCATTTGCCAAATAACTTAGTTTGCCCAAGTCTTCTACCATTTTTTGTAGCTATCTGCTCTAGCCACTTCCTTTTAGTTTTGTTTCCCAGAGCACTCTACCATCTCTGGTTACATTTTCACTCCTGAAGGTTGCTGAAGAGGCAGAAAGAGGGCCAACACGTGAGGGACTAATACAAAAGAGCATTTACACCCTTTAATGTATTACAAGGAAGAGCTCTAATAACAAGCTGCACTGATGCCTTCCTAAGTACAGAAATGCAATGTAATACACTGTACACATAGCTGAAATATTGCTGCCTGAAGTGCAGCACTTACACCCAAAGTGCTTTCTAATCCATTTTAAATTGAATATGAATACTTCTGTGATAACACTATCTTTTTTCATTGTGTGTTGTTAAAATACTTATCCTCTAAAGGCCCACCATATTCCCAGACATGGGCTTGGATTTGCTGTGCATGCGTATTTGCTGGCAATGGATTTTAGGGTTTGTATATGGGATTTTTTAAATAATTGTTTTCAGGTTTTAAAATATGTGGGGGTTTTTTCATTATTAAATACAAGTTTCAGGTTGGGCCTTACTCTGCAGGTGGCAGAGGAAGGGCTTCAGCCTCCCTGTTGACTGCTTTTCCCTCTCTGAGCCCCTCGCTGCGGGGCTGGTGCTGCAGCGGCTGCCCTGGGAGCTGCTTCCCGGGCAGGCTGGGACACCAGTTCCTGTGAGTGAGGTATTGTTATGGTTTGGGAGACCCTAGCACGGTGTTGGACACCTACAGAGAGAGAGAGGGTCATTAGGACTCTAAAAGACTGGACGGGGTCAGTATTCCTGCCCAATTCCTGTCACAATCTATCAAAACCCGGAGAGCGGCAGCTGGGCCTCTCTCCCTTCCTGCTCCTTTCTCCCTGCTGGGGCTGCTGCTGCTGCTTCCTTCCGTTTCCCATGTGCTCACTCCAGAATCCAACTGCACCGGGTGCTGGGGGGAGCCGTGGGTCTCTCCCCTGGAGTGGCCCCGCCTTTCCCCTGTCCCCGCCTTTCCCCTATCCCTGCCATCAATGAGATCGGTTTTGTTTACAGATACTTACCTGTTGTTCCCCCACGTTTTACCCTTTTATCTTGTGTTATAGTAAATCTGTTTCTAGTTTCAATTTCCAAAGTTTTAAGTCTCTCTTCCGTATTCCCCTTCCGTCTTCCCTTGGGAGGGTGGAGGGGGGATGTAATAGAGAGGAGTTCTGTCCTCTGGTTTTTGGGATTCACCTTTAATATTTAAACCCAGACAAAATAACACCATGCCAGGGTGTCCCAAACCATAACAGGTAAATTTTCCCCAGAAACTTCAAGACATTAAAATACCACAGTAAGTAGAAAGACCAGAGCAAACCTGGCACAGTTTGTGAGCCATACAGCGCTGGAGTTTCTATCCCTTCCAAAGCCTTTCCTGCTGTTAAGGTATGCTTCTATAAATATCTATATATTCTATATAATGTCTATATATGTTCTATAAATATCCAATTTTTGTAAATAAAAGGATAGCATTTTAGATGTGTAGCCTAGAGTTGTGAGCACTTTGCCTTTCCTCAGTTGCACTGAACTTGTTACAGGGTTCTGTTATGTGACCATTTCTGCAACCAAGCTTTTAGGTCCTTGGTGAGATGAGGTTGTGCTTTTTGTCCAAGCTACTGTCATCTTGAAAGGGTGTAAAGCCACGCCTTGGAGGCCCGAAGAACTGGTTACTTAGCATTCTCAGATCAGTGCAGTCTGCATTACAGTGAATTCCAGTGCTGCTCTCAAACATTTGAAGGGGATTCAGAGGGAAATTTGTTGCACCATTTCTGTTCTTGCTGTTGGAGAGTGCACAGAAATACAAACACAGAAAAAAACAAGTGACAGTCATTCTTGAAGGCAGAATACATGGTGTGATAGTACATGCACACATATAGCTTTCAAGGGGCCAGAACAGTTTGCTCAGGGGTTTTATCCAACCTGAAACTCCTCAAGCTATATAACTTAGGACCTCTTCTCTACCAGTTTTGGCAGGCTGTGCTCTTGTGCTCCTCTGGAAAGTATCTTCTCCCCATGCAGGCCAAGGGTTTGGTAGGGCATGAGTGGGTCTGTAAGAGTGAAGGTAGCAGGATCTCCTGAGGCTTTCATGTACAAGCACAGCAGTCACCTGCCTCTGCTTCTGGGCTCCTCTAAAAATACTAAATAAACTGCCTAGAGGGATGACACAGAGGTCAGACAGGAGAGGGATAGTTGAAATTGGTTGTACCTCTATTAAGCAACACGTCTGTGAATTGATTAGTAATTAATAACTTGTCCTGGGCTGATCTTCCTACCTGTCCATTCCTCCAGAATGTTTCCTTGAAAACAGGGTGGAAAACTGGTCTGAGAACAAGCGCAAGCTGTGCAGGAACCTCAGACCTTTGGCTGCGGCTGTTTCTGTTATTGGAGAGAAAATTGTATCACAAGTGAGAAGGCTTCTAGCGTTGTGTGAGAGCGTGGTTGCCATTGGGGTAACACATGGTGCTATGGGAGGGTCCTGTCCACCTGGGAGAGAGGTAGGAGGGAGCATCCAGGCTGGCTGGACACATGGTTTAACAAACAGCACACTTGCATCTGCCAAGGGACTGTTTTAAGTTATTTCCACCAGATTTGCTCACAGTCCGGATACTCTCTGAAGCCAGCCTCGTCTTTGTTCTTCTGACAGGAATGTGGAAATGTTCAGATCTGAAATCCAAATGGCTGGTAAGTAGCCAAAAACCAACGAGGCTGTGGGGTCGAGGCGTGACACAGCTCTGTGGTACCAAGGGCTTCAGACTGAAACACTGCAGTATTTGTCCCACTAGCACAGAGGAAAGCTGGGTTTCTACATCAAGTTTTGACCAGGGTTTAGATGAAAGCATTCAAAAAAATGGGTGACAGACCCTACCATAGTAATGTCATTAAAAGACATCTTGATATTTTGAACAATTTTCAGAAATTTGGTAGTCTGCAATTTATTTTTTTAAAAGGATTCTGAAAGTCAGGTCTTTACTGAAGGGAAAAAACAGTTAAGGTAAGATTATTTAGACCCAAATCTACTAGAGCAAGAAGAGCCATTATTCACCGTGTCACTATATTGTTAATAATTATTAGACACGTTGGTTTTCATTTTGTCAGCAGAGTAAAAAAAAAGTGCTTATAAAACCTATTTACTATCAATGATGCAAATGACTTTGATGAAAATGAGCTACTGAATGAAAACAGCAACTCTGCTCCAGGCACATTCTTGCACAAGCACTGCTCCATCTCTTCCATTTTATGAAGTGGGTCTTTATGCATCCCTCTTATATCCATCCATCAGGGTTGCTGAGATTTATGGTCCAGGTGAGCTGGCTCCTGCCATGTCAAACATTATTAATGGCTTTGTGACAATTCCCATGAATTGCATCTTGTGAACTTCCATTATCACTCTTATTTGTAACCTCCTAAAAATGTCAAGGTGATTAGTTATTTATATTCTTCTCACTTTAGTGACCTCAAAGTATATAATTGCTTTTCATTTCACAGCAGCTTTTGCCCTTCACAAACAGTTTCCATTATTTTATGTGTCACGGAAGTCAAGCAGATTAGTAAAACAATATTCTCACCTGGCCCTAAAGACTGGTCAGATTTGAAGTGTTATTCACTCTATGACCAGCTGTACATTTAAAACAGCTCCTGCAAAGCAGCTTAAATATCTGTGTTTAGAGCTTTTGGACAGCTTAGCCCAGCAGAATTCATTCTGTACTGCTGACATTGAACAGGCAGAGCTGTTGAGTAGGATCTCAAATTTAAGTCTCTTGGTGAGGTACCTGCAAACTGGTGGTGTTCAGCTAGTCCAGAACCAGTTTGGTGAAAGCACCTAAGCCGTGTCTGTTAACACGATACTGGGTATCACTGGAAAAGCATAGATACAGACCTTAATTCATTAAGATCTTCATTCATTAAGATCTTGAGTAAGTAGTTCTGAAAACAACTAATAACAGAAAGGGAACCTGCTCTTGTTGCTAATGAGAAGAGCAGCCTGGAGAGTAGTTTGAAGGGTCCAAGGGATCCAAGGCATCAAAGTGGTGGTGGCAGCTGTCATATACTCGTGGGGGTTTTTGCTGCACAATTTCAGAAGAATGGTCTCATTTAATAATTTTGTTTTCAGTCTTATTTACTCAATTCTGACTTTTTTTTCCATGTATCATTTATTGAACAAATAAATTTGCCATGGTGACCAATTAAATGGGTGCTATTTCTCAAAGAAAGCATTACTACAGTGAGTTTTTATCATTGCTGGAGTAACGGGGGTGAATGTAGGAGGATATCAGAAGAGATTTATGGCTTTTTATGTCTTGAGGCTGGAATAAAGGAAATGCATTCCTGACCTGAGGGTATTTCCTGAGGAAACTGTAATAATGTGTAAATGTTTGTAGCCCTTGACTATGTGTACTTTAGTCATAATTATTAGAGCCACTTGCAACTGTAGTATGATGTAGATAAATGTTTACAGTGTTGGGACATTGTGGTGTTAATTCTTTCCAAACAGATGCTGGAAGGTATAAAATACCCCCTCTTTTTGGAATAAAATAATAACTAAATAAATAAATAGTGAATAATTAAATGAAATAATAATTTTTAAAAATAAAAAAAAAAGTAAAGAAAATTTTGAAAGAAAAACACCAAAGATGAGTGTCTTAAAGCTTTTCCTCTGGGAAACAGGGGTGCTAGCTGTGCAAAGCCAACCCAACCAGAGAATTTTTTAATACCTGCTCTTAAAAGAGTATTTCTGCTGTAAGGTTTCTTGGTGGCAGATGTACTACTGAGAGCAAATTTAAATTCAGTATTGGAGGACTGGCTGCATTTGTATTGGTATTGACTACAGTGCCCCATAGGTTTTGGTGAGGAGTAAAATATTTTGGAATGAGAGAAAGCTGGAGTGATGACAAGTGCTTCTTCCTTCCAAAAGAAAATAAATCCAGCTCTCATCCAGCCCTATCTTCCTCCTATTCTGACAGTATCCTGTGAAGCTCCCTGGTAAGACAGAAGCAGATGGGAATGTGGTTTAATTGAGACAAAACTTCCCTGTCACTTCCGAGAGCTGGTGCAGGAGCAGCACCCTTCTTTTCCACCTTCATTCGGGGCAGGGGGTGGGTGTCTGTCCTCTCCCCCCGCCTCAGTGAGTCCCTGGCTGCCCCTTGTGCCATCAGGTGCACTCTGTCCTGGTTTATCCAGGAAACCAGTCTGCTATTAAGTGGGCATCAGCTGAAGTGTGGCTAAATTTATTTTACAGACCTCACGTGGCTCATTCTTCCCTGGGCTGCTGATAAACAGCAAAGCCAACAGACAGAACACCTGGCACAGGTGGCACGAAGAGAAGATCCTTCCCAGTGTCCCCAGAAGGTGACCAGTCAGACATCCACAGCCAACCAGCATCGAGCTCCTCTTGTGGCTGGTGCTGCGCAGACACCAAGTGACAAACAGCTCCTGCTCTGAGGAGCCATGGCCAAGCTAGAGCAGGTAAGAGACAAGAATGAGAAGGGAAAGAGGTGAAATGTTTTGACTGTCACAAACCAAGTGTTTGGCAAAGTAAAATACAGAGCTTAAGGTTTCGACCTCTGTCCTATAGACTCTGTTTAGACAAAAACACTCCCAAATACTTAGGAAAACAAGTTACATTGTTTAAAGTTTTAAAATGCTTTCTTTGGCTTTACTGCCAAGTTACAAAATTGAGGAAATACATGAAAACCTACTAAAAATGCTTGATGGACTTTCAATTAGAATTTTTTCTTTGTCTTTTTTTCCCCCCTATAAAGCTGTACTGGTGCTTCAGGACATGGCAAAATATGTACATAGTCTCCAGGAAAACACACATTTTCTCCCTAGACTTGCACTGCCTGCCTAGATGAACACTTACAGTGATTGCACATTTTCCTTAACAGGTTTTATTGACTTTTTTCTACTCTTTCATATTACACAAGCTTTCCTTAATAATATAAGGCTGAAAATTGCAATGCAGTTGATATATAATGTATGATCATATATAATGACTGTTTTAAATTCAAAGAACTCTGGGTGAGTAAAAATAGGGGGGAAAAAATAGGGAATCGAGTTTGAAATTCTAATTTTGTTTACACTTAGAAAACCAAGGGACAGAATTCAACAATTTTTAGGCTGGACTTGCTAAAGCATAGAGAGTTCACTCAGTATGTGGGGGTTTGTGATGTAGGGTGAATAGTGAAACCAAGCCCTGTGGCTGAGTTACACAGCTGAGCCACCAGCTTTTGGGTGGATATTCAAGCATGTCAGTGCTGCTTGAACCAAAGACAAACTCTGAGCTTTCTCAGAAAACACTCGTGTTTATGGTTCTTATCAAAGGTTTAACTCCTGTTCCCTCTTAGTAGGGGCCACAATGTGATGCAAACAGGGGATGTCTGGAATATGATATAGAGAACTGAACAGGAGACAGTTGTTCTGGTCAAGATCAGCTGAGTATGAATTTGCATTTGCAGGAAAATACATTGGGAAATAAAGGAAAAAAACAATCCTGGTGCAGGTGAGAGCAGTTCCTGTGAAAAGTGTTCATGTTCTTTTTATTAGATTATAAATCAGGGTTGAATGATTTGTCATGCTCTTGCACTCAGTCTTTCTGTTTATTCTTTCCTTATAACAGGTTTTCTATAGGCTTCTTCAAAATAAGAATTCCTGGGATGGCTGGAGGGCCCCAGCCAGCCTCCCAGGCTGAATTTATTTCATTAGAAAGACGTTTCAATGTGCGTGTGCTCTGCAATCCAACTGACTGATGTTATCAGGGAACTACTGTCATTCTCTTCCCTCATGGAAGCTGATGCAGAGGAACCAGACGGTGGTTATTGCATCATCTGTGCTCAGCTTTCAGTCCTTGCATCTGACTTTCAGTGCTGTCACACACTGCTATTTCTTACTATCTAGCTAACATTCTTCTCACTTTTATTTAAAAAGTTAAAAAAAAAAATCCACAACTTTTGGACTAGGTTTATAATTATGTCAGCAATAATACTGCTTTTTTTATATTTGCCCTTGTATAACCACACCTTTTCTTTGGAGGACCTGAATGCAGCATCTGCAGACGGGCACAGTCCCCAGCTGAGCCCTCACAGAGAGCAGTAGACTCTTCCCTTCACGTTCTCCTGAGATAGCCTTATTTTTTTCATGTTTAGCAAAGACAACCAGAGGGACTATGACATTTTAGGGGTGTGTTATGCCACCCCAAATTGATCAATTGTGGCACGTTGGAGTGAAATTAATTGCTAACAGAAATTTCTGGCCGTGTTGAAAGTAGAACATACTTGGGTTATGCTGCCACTTTGTAACTGCCAGATTAAACTGTGCTTCCACTGTGGACTTGAACTTTTGAATTATTCCTGAGTAACAACCTACCAAAATGGAGCCAGAGAAGGCTACAGCTGAGAGTTGGTTACACTCTGCAGGTTCTCCCTAGGTTATGTTTTTATTTGAAGAAATCTCCAGAAGGGACCGAGCAGTTTTTATTCTAAAATACACCTCTTCCCCCCCCCCAAGTATCTGCATTCCTGTGGATCTTATGTTTTGTTTTATTAAAATGAATGTCTTGGCTCTTTACTTGGTTATTCTTTAAGCATGGAAAGGATGGCAGGCTGGAATTAATCATTAATAAGGTTTTGTAAGAGCCTATTGCCCAGTGCCAACTTTTCCTTAAAAATTCAATGTAATTTTCTTTTTTTTAAGAGGTTTGGGAACCCAGTTAACTTTTTATCTATTTATTATTGTTTCACCTTGAGATGGGAACTACAAGTACTTTGATAAATGGGTTCAAAAGTTTGTCTAGCCTCAAAACTGCTTTTGTAAGTCTCTGCTGTTTGGTTTTATTTGTTTGGGAGCTTCTCACAAGCTGCACTTCTCTGACTCGGGCCATACCCCAATGTTTCTTGCCTGAACAGCACATTTAAGGGGACTGATTCTCTTTTCTCTCAACTTAGGAACAAACCCCATTGCCTTAAGGCTCTGATAGCTCAGCTCTCAAACCCTTACCAGTGGTATCAAGTGCCCTGTGCTTTAATAAGTTTCCCTTTACCCTTTTGTTGTGGAAGGACTATTTCTATTACTAAAGAGACTTCACAATTTATTTTTCATTCAAATAATTATTTTTTGTGGAATACAAACAGCAGACATTGACCAAGCTGATATACAAATATTTATCAAAATCATATACAGGAGTTTGTTGCTTTTTTTTTTTTTTAACATTTCTGGCTTTCAACAGCTCTGGAACTAATTAGTCTTTTGTTTGTTTTTACTTTATTTCCTTCAGTATTTTGGGTTTGCCATCTGAAGCAACAGAGCTATGGTCAAGATGGCCAGAGCTACTTTTCCCTTGGAGCAGGTGTTTCTCCATGGTAACAGGTACTTCTTATTTTATGAATTGTTAGTCAGATAAGTATTACTTGAGACCATCCTAATCTACTGCTAATCAGCAGAGGTTTCATGGAATTAGTGGAATGAGGGAGTTCACATAGGAAGAGGGAGAGTCCCCATCTAATCATAGTCTGACAGATGCAGTAGATCTAGTTATATCTTTTTATCTTTGGGCATTATGGAAGGAGCACTGCAAAGATCATCTGCAGCTGCAGTGTGACTTTCCCCTAGCCCCTAGTTGCAGCAGGATTCTCATAAACTACACGCAGAGAGCAATTTTTCATTTTGAACTAAAAAATAAAATGACATCTCAACAGCAGTATCAGCTCCAGTGACCTCAAGATCGCCCGTCACAGGCCATGAGTCCCTGAGCACCTGTCACATTTTGGGATTTTGTTAAAAAAATGTCAGAGTGTCAACACATTTACCATAGGAAACTTTTCTGTTAGTGTCTGCTCTTGTTTTATATCCCCATCATTCAACCCTAAAGCGTTAACATTCCAGCAAATGCTTTGGAAGTGGAGCAGGGGTGTTTGGTAGCAGAATGCTCATTGCCTTTAAGTACTTCCATCCAGCCCTGAAGAAGTAATCACTTTACAGAAGCTAATAAAGAATGGATTAAGCTGCAGCTTTGAAGAACTCATCTCAAAAAAGCCCCAAAACCACTGTCTAAAAGCAATATTATCAGTACTAGAAGCTGAAAAATTACACCAACAGATCTAGGTCAGTGCATTATAGGGAGAAACAATACAACTGATGTCAGAAATATTACCAAAAATCTGCCTCTAGTCGTTTGGGGAGATTTAAGTCATCAACTTTGCTTTCCTTTGAAGAGTTTGTGGCATGGCTATACCTAAATCTGCATCCTCTTGATTGAAATTGGCTCAGGAGGGAACGCTCTACTTTGGTGTTCTGTTTTAAAGGCCAACCACTGCAGAGACTTTCATGTATGCATGTTAATGTGTATCAGCTACTAAAAACAAGTATACACATATGCATTTATATATAAATTCAGTTTCCTACAGAGTGGTACTTTTTGATGTTGTTCTTCTCGTGTTGTGTGTGGAGCTACAGCTCTTCATGGTGCCTGGGGTGACATGGTTGGTTGCCATGCTGCATGATACCCTTCAGCAGCCATCCTACCCTCCCTGTTTTCCTCAATCCATCCTCTTTCCCTGGTTGTCAGTGCCTCAGTGGACCAATCCAATGGGTCGCTTCTCAAGGAGTCAGAGACTATAAAATTATCTTAGACAACACTTGCATTAACCTTAATAAAACACCACAGCATTAATGTTATTAACTAATATTTAGACCATAAGACTTGCCATGCTGCAAAGGCAAATATCCACCCCAGAACCTTATGGCCAACTCCAGCTGGAAGGACCCATGTAGGCAAGAACGTGGTGTTGCTGCCCCATACCATTCTTCAGATCTCCAAGGAGTTGTAGCCAAGATACTTCCATGCCCAGAAGTGCTAACTTGAAACATAATAATCCCTGGCAGATTTTTTTCTTTTAACTTCCCCAAGTTGCCTATTGAATCCATGTAAACTTTTCAGATCTACAGCATTTGGTGGCGAGGACTTTTGCAGCTTACCTACTTCGGGTATGAAGACCCATCTCCTTTTCAGGTTTTTTTTCAGCCACAGTACTGTTGATGTTTGTCTCTTGAAAGCAACAGTGAATGACTGTTCCTTGTTCATCTTCTCCATACATGATTTCATAGATCTGGTCATCTAATACTGAAGAATGACCATTTACCTTGATGTACCTAATGCAGAAGTTGTTCCATACCTTTCATTGTCTTTATGATGCCTTCCCAAATTATTCTCATTTTTCTAATCCTTTCTCTCCATGTGTTACACCTCCCTTCTTTCAGGCTCTTGACACCTGAACTATTTTGATATGTTATTTTTATTCTTGTGAGCTGAGCACAGCTTAAACTTTTCAGGGTGGGGCTGGTGCTCTCTGACCATTTGCTGTGTAACTGCTAAGATTTTGATAGCAACATATAAATTCATAGATTTCTATCCTGTTGCTCGTGGTGCAGAAGTGAAGCAGAAAAACCCTTAAACATTCATGGCATATTGCTGTTCTGTTGAATAATGTATTTCAGAAGGTATAAAATTTGAAAACAAACATAAAAACCTCTTCAGAACTATTTTCTGATAATCAGTTGTTTTAGTATTAGCAGGCAGTGTCTAGAATACCAGACAAGCCCTCTCTTGAATGATGTCTCCTTTCCTGGAATACCTGATGTCTACACAACATTAAGTTTTTATGAGCTCAGAAAAGTTTTGTCCTTAATTTTTTGACCAGCAGATGATGAGTGAGATGGGTGGAGAAAACGAAAGCAATATGTGACAAATAAATGATAGGTCAAGCCTTATGTTACATTTAATATTTTTGCTGTCCAAGCTGGCACATAATTTCCCCTTGCACTAAGTCAGAGTAAATGGGTTTGTCAGGATGAGGCTTCTTTCCCCACAACTTAGGATCAATAGCTAAACCATGATTTTTTTTTTTACGTTCTGTTTACTACTGTTCAAGTGCTGCCTGTGTTGTCCATAGACAGTTTATAAACTAAACTTATCTCCTCCATTGGCAAAGTAAGTTCAAGGCACTGTTTTGGTATGTTGCAAATGGTCTCCATATCATTCCCCTGTCTGGAAGTTAAAAAGCCCAACAAGCTAAAACAGACTCTCCACTTTAAGGCTGCAGCTGCTTGCTTTTACTAAAAATAAATGGTATTTTCCCAGCAGGAGGTTCTGGTAGAAACTCTGTGAGGGGCCTGATGGGGAAGGAGAAGAATCAGCAGAGATGAGGTAGGCATGAGCAGGTTTGTATAACTACCTAGGTATTCTACTCAAAGCACCTGAAAAACCGGGGACTGTTATTTCTTTAAAATTGTTGTGAACCTTTTGTTACTTTTGCATCTGCTTACTTCAAGAGAAGAAGCCTGGGAGATGTTGTGTTCTGGGAATATGTTATTTTCATTGATGTGTGTGTGTGTAGAGGTAGGGATGTATGTATGAGATGTAAAGGCTTGAGGATGTAGCACGTTGCACTGGTGTCTTCAACAACCTGCATCAACACCAGTTTGAAGATTTGAAGTAAAGAAATAATATTAGGGTTTTGATCTCTGAAGGTTCAGTCTAGTCATTCTGAAGCCTCCTCTGCTTCAGGGAGCTTCAAAGGAATATTCTATACGTTATAGCACTGAGTCGTTTGAAGAACCTAATCACAAAGGGGTGTGACAGCAGACAAAGTTGAAGTCCTGAGCCTAATTTTTTGCTGTTATGAAAAAACTCAGGTTTCATATTGTTTTAGCATTTTTCTTGAAGTGCAATTTTAATAATAAGATAGTGGGGAGAAAAAGAACCCCACAACTGGAGTGTCTGGGACAAAAGTATAAAAGCATCCTTTTCCTTTGTGAACACTAATGGATACCAGGAAACTCCCTGTCTAGCAGTTGTGTAATTCAGTTGTGTATGCTGTTGGAAAAGGTAATTAAGCATCTGAGAGGAGAAAAAAAGAGCAAAAAGGGGGGAACTCCAGAATAAAAGGAGTTGTATAGCTACAGGAAAGCTATTTTTTAAAAAATCAATTATTTTCTGAAACATGAGAAGCAACGTTTCAGAAATTACAACAAAAGGAACTGCTGGTAACCACCCCACTATGTATCCATTTCTCAAAATAGTACAAGCACTTCCAGAGAGAAAGCCAAGTCATTCATTATAGAATGCCCCCAGGACATATATTTTCTCCAAGTGAACCTCACATTCCTCTTTTGCAAAGGAAAGCAAACCTGAAATCAAGAGAAATGCTTAGCAAGGAAGGTATAGTGGCCTCAAAAGTTTATAATAATGATTTTTGTGGGTCAGTTCGGATTGTTCATTTACATATTTAGAATATTTTTTTAATCCTTGGGTTTAGACAAAAAGGCTTTCTCTGTGGGAATGACCATCTTGTAATAAACCATTCTTTTAAATTATTAACCTTCAGTATGCTTAGTAATACACTGAGATGAGTGGTGTTAAAGGACTGGAGAGGAAGAGGTTATGCTGTAGATTTGTGTCACTACTAGAGACTGATTGCTGTCTGCAAAATGACAGTGTGCTAGGCAAAAGTCTGGATATAATTCATGGAAAAGCAGCCAATATGTACAGTAGTATTTTCACAATATAATGTATTTCCCACAAGGGAAATTACAGTTTTGCAAAATTGGCAAGTTAGACACAGAAAAGTGCCCTTTCAAAATTGATTTTTTTTCTGCCATTACTTTTTGATAATAAGACAATAAATTACTGTGCTATACTAATTTATAATTTGGCTTCTACGGATTTAACTTTTGTGAGGGATTAGCAAAGCTGATGTGGAGCAGTCGGCAAGGTAAAGAGACTTTGCTTGTCACTGTTTTCATGGGGATTTGAAGTCTGATGTCTCTGCAGAGCTTTACCCTGTAATGGTTGTCTTAGTGCATTGGAAATCTGGCCCTTTGCAAGACAGATTAACTCTGGACCTTTGCTTGACAGATTAGCTCAATGTACAGAACTTTGATCAGTTTATGTACAATGTGAGGCCTCTAATGAGTTCATTTTTAAGCACTTCTTCAATACAACAGGAAAATAATCTCAATTTCTGCAGTGCTCTTCCCTGTATTATTCTCATGTAAATGGTTGCCCCTCACTGAGATTTATTTTGTTCAAAAAGAACAGCCAAGTGGGAACTAAGCCAACAACCCTTCCAGCTCATTGTCCTCCCTCTAAGTTTCTCCCTCCTTGAGACCTCATGACACTGCTGGTGAATATTCCCTGAGAACAGGATGAAGCAGCACATTTGTAGTTACAATACTGTGCCCCATGATTCGTGGGTTTTGTTGTTGTAACTTCATGCAAAACAATTGATGATGCACAAATATCTTGCTTTTGATTGTTAGGGTTATTCAGCACCTTCATCCAAGCTCCCAAAAATTAGCTGCTGGCAAAAAAAAAAAAGAGCCACAACATCATCTGTTATCCCTGGTTTTGTCTGTATCCACCCATATATACGTGGTGTAAATCCCCCAAGGGGATTTGGAGGGATTGATGGATCTAAATTAAGCTGCTGTCCTTGGTAGTCCACAAGGAGTAGGTCTGGTCATGAAGCTAAACCGGGGCCACCAGTTTTAGGGGTGAAAGCTGCTGCACTTGTATCATAGAGCCAGTTCTCAATTAACACACAACTGGTTTAGGTGTTCTTGGAGACTCATCAGAAATAGGTTTACCTATGAAAAGAACTTGGCTAACTAGTTTTTGCTGAAGCAGAGGCAGATGGAGCCTGGGGGAGAGGATGGTCGTAGTGAACTGCACAGCTTGACAAACAGCATGTTGCTCCCTGGTTTTTTCCTTTTCCTTTGCCAGTTTGCTAAGGATGGGTTGCTGGATGAAGGAGAGAAAGGACAGGAGAAGGTGCACAGAACAATTGTTGAAAGGATGTTTTCTTCTTGTAAAACACAGATTGAGGAGTGGGAGTGGGGGAAACGATGGCCTACATCACCAAACGTCACCAAAACCTGGGTCTCCTCTTCGGCTTCTCTGACCTGGGGCCTCTTGAGTTTCTCGCAATGTGCCTGCGGCTGCCCCAGGGAACTGCTCACCTACGTAAGCAGGATCCTCTGACGTCAGCTGGAGGCTGAACTGAAGCCAAATAGAAGCATCTCTTTCTTTCTAAGCCAAGAGCAACTGAGCATGATATGAAATTAAAGCCCCATGATTATTGGGGGGTTATTTTGGCTTGGAGTAAGGACGTCAGCTCCCTTGCGTAGACAAGGCTGTGGTAAGTCTGTAGGAGTGAATCTATGTTGCTGACTAAGCTGAGAGCTTTTTTGTGAAGAGAGGGCACAGTCCTATACCAAATGTTGATCACGAAGGTGGCCCCAGAGCTGTTGCCCCAGATTGAAGCCTGGCAGCAGCTCCTTCACAGTGGGCCCACACAAATCCTATTTCTGTATCTATTAGAGAGCAGATGCCAAGCGTATGCATCAGCAGGCTTAACCAGACACCCGTCGTCCCGAGCGGGCTGACTGGTGACCTGAGGCCTGACATCTGCCTGCTGCAGAAAAATTGAAAGCTGCCAGCTTGCTTTCAGCATGTGTGGACCACCTGAGCAGACCTAGACTGATGAAGATAGCGGTTTGAGGCTGAACTGGTGAAAGTCACTTGCTAAAAACGAGACCAGACGAGGGTAGAAGCTGCATCAGCTCTTTCCTGTTTTGGTTCTCTGACAGTATCGATGGGAAACAACTGTGACTGTTCCTTTCAGCACAGTATCCCCAGGAGCAAGTGGTTCAAACCATAGTTCTGCTGCTTGGACTGCTGCTGAGATACTCTTCATGGAAGGAAGCACTGCCTGGGAGATGGAGTCACAGGATTGCAGAGGCAAACGAGGCAAAAATCACCAGTAGCTCTTTGAGGAATATTCACTTTTCTTTCTCTTTCATTCCTACTGAGATGGAAGGATTTGTGCATTCGTATCGTTTTGGGGAAAAGTGTCTTTAACTCTTTTTTAAAATTGAAGATTAAATCTTCATGAAATTGAATCTTAATCATAACTAAGACTCCTATTGTGGACTTTAAGCATTGTTCACCTCTTATTGAAATGAATAGAAATGATCACGTGGCACATTTGTTTGATGGAATTAAGAGTGCTGTTAATTATTATGTCATTATGGCAACGGAAATCAATTTAGTCTCTGTGTTATCCTAAACTGAGTCGTTTTTGCTCTAGCCAAAGAGCAAGCTCTCTGAATTGGAGGGTCAAATGAAAAATCACTCTCAAGAATGGAGATCTTATTTGGGCTGCTCCAGATCATAACAACAGAGCTGCTTTCTCTAGTTGTCTAATGAAGAGCTATTCACAGCCAGCTCTTGTTGAGCTTCCTGAGTTGATTACCTGCTCTGTTTACATAATTATGAGATATCTGGATGGCCAAAGCAATCACTGTTGCTGTTCTCTCTATTTATGCAATCTCAATTGTGATTTGCATGCATATTTTCACTTCCTCTTAATTAATGAAGCTAGGTTTACCTCCAATTATGTGTTCATTTAAGCTTAATCTAGTTAGTAAATGCAGCAGCAAAATTTCTTTGCCCTTCCACGTTGCAACACAGTCCAAAATGATGAGAAAGATGGTGAACAGTTCTTACTACATAAAAGATATTTGGGTCTCGTGGTAACTAAAGTTGTTATCCAGCCCTTATCATCTGCCATATTTTTCCTGCTTCACTACAAAAAAAGAATCAAATGGAGAAAGCTGTGACAAAGCTACCAAGGTATATAAGCTCCCTCTTTCCAGTAATTTCCAGGAAGACTTGGATGCTTTAACTGCTTTTATGTCTTTGAAAGTATCACCTAAAGAGCTTCTTAATTGAACCAATTTCAGGCAATGAAACATGATAACCAGAGCCTTTCTTGGTGCACCAGGGGGATGATGTGTCCTTTGTGTTCACAGACAATAGAAGAACTTTCAGAACCAAGACAATGTTCGTTTTTTCTGTCCTAGTCAGACAAATGCAGGATTTTAACTACATTTTTGCATGTCTGTTAAAGGGATTCAAATGAAGGTGGTATTTTATAAACAGCAACAGATTCACATTGGACAGTTTTAGGTATTCTTGCATATAGATTCATATGCATGAAATGGTGGGGTTTTTTATTCTAGAAAATCATCTCTTTAGAACTGAGAGGTATTTTCAAGTTCAGAATGAACATTTTTCTCAAAAAAAGAATCAGACTCTGAGATTTTAAGAAATGTTAATGCTCTGCTGCATTTCTGTGTTTGTTTTCCATAATTTACCACGTGTCAGTTGTTGTGTCCCAAGAAACTAAAAGGAATGAAGTGATAAGATGTCTTGACAAATGTAGAACAAAAAGATGGCAGGGTGAGAAAAACCCAAGTGCTGACATAGTGTTCTTTTCTGTGTCACTGCAGAGATGAAATCTTTAGTCTAATGTGTTTGTTTTTCCTGTATCACTGCCTAGAAACCTTAATCGTGGCTGTGGAGCCTGCTGGGCAGGGTGCTCTGAGCCATCCAGGAGAAAGATGATCTTGCTCAACAGGCAAATAAAATAACGTATTATAGATATGACTGCAGCTCAAAATCCCAGCAGAGTTTCTTCCTTCTCCCTTAGTATTTTTCTCTAAAGATGGAAGGAGGAGTCACTCACAGGTAGCTTTTTTATATTAACTGTGATTCTGTTTAAAACCTCAGTCTTCTTAAGGAGAAATAACTAGGAAACACATAAAAATATAATCCAAAATTAAACAAGCAATTGTAGTCCAGGCAGAATTTTCCTTATTTCAGACATGAATTTGACTTACAGACATCTTAAATATACCTGGCCAGGCCCATGGTTTTTAGTCTTCACTATATAAAGTAGTATTTCAACTTAGAAGCATAATATAGTATTAGGACTCAGAGCTCACTGGTCGTGTGCACCCACAGTCCATAATGATGGTCAAATCAAATGACCTTTGGTGTGTCAGCAAGAAAGAAAAAGAAAGTTGAGACAAGTGGAAGACATTTCATAAGAGAGAATAAGTAGTGCTGCTTAAATGGTCTTCCTTCCTTTTTGATAAAGTGAAATGAAGTGAAAGCAATGAATGACTTGAAGTCCAGTGTAAGCTAATTGCACTGGGGATCCAGCAGCTACAGATAACATAACCCAAGAGCCACTTTCTCATGGAACTGTATACATCAGCAAAAGTTGTGGATTGCTGCTGATCACAGGCATTGAAGGGTCTGTTTGGAAATATTTTGCAGTGGTGCACACGTGCTTCTTGCCTCCCATGGATTTTAGTTGTTCGCACCTTCTGTGAGTATAATTGTGCGTTAATTAAATGATTCATTTTTTACTGCCTTCTTATCTAGTTTGATAGAGCTGGAAGGTTCAGCTCACCTTAAGCTGTCTTAAAATTCTTTCTAGTGTATAACTGAACATTTTTTAAGACAGCAATATTTTTTAAAGTAGCAACATTTATTTTACTGTTGAAGTGAATGCAACTGGCATTTATTTAGTTCTCATGACTGCTCTAACCAATGCCTAATTAATTTCTTCACAATGTGGAAAGACACAGAGAAGCACTTTGTTCTTAAGGTTACCACTGTCCTAACCCATTCCTGGTTTCTGTCTTGAAAAGGGTTATGTTTGCACATTGATATTGGTCATGATTTGTTTTAGAACAAGATATGATTCCTTATACTACTTATCCAAAACTAAAACCTAATTTATTTCTTTTTTAGATTATAGGGGAAACATCATTATTTACTGTTTCTGATCCAACATTTTGACTTGATACAGAAAAACGAGCCCATGCAATTTCACACACAAGGCACCTTTGGAAGAAATGCTTTAGAAAATTATTTCATCATGTAGCTCTTCTGATTTTAAGTGCAATTAAGTTGAAGCCAGTAGTTCAGGTATTGAACTACACAGGTGCTATAACCTAAATGATATGTACTTAATCTGCTTTGTGTGTTTCTACTGCACATCCACCTGAAGAGCTGGGGGTGAGTCTACCCTGTCACCTGTGCCTACATGTATAAAGAAGAAAGTACAGAAGAAGCTTGTGGGAGTGAATTATTGTAGAGATGATGAACCTATGGTGCAGTCACTGAGGAGCAAGTGAGAGGGGCAGCCTGCACCCTCCTGCCAGCCCCAGAGTCACCTGCAAGCTCCAGGCCTTGGGCCAGCACCGACTCCAGCAGAGGTAGGAGCTCCCCTGAAATTACTGCAGCTGCGTTTTCTTGCAGTGAACTCTTGACTTGTTTGCTTTCTTAACTTATGTATTAAATGACAGCAGAGATTAAGACAGGAAAGTGCTTTCAAAGCATTGCCAGGCTCCTCTCAGGGAGTTTTGATCTGGTGGAGCAAATACAGACTGGTTTTGGGGGGCTGCATGTGAAGTCGTGACAGCTGCTCAGCAGGAAGGGACAGCAGTGCCAAAACCCAACCTCAGCACGCCACCACTCACAGGTGTGAAAAGGAGCACTTCTCTGGTTCCCCAACATTGCTGCTGAACTGGATATATTTGTAAAAATACTAATATTTGAAAGTGTTCCTTTGAAAAAACGACATTTTGTATTTTAAATATATATATATAAAATGAAGTGAAATGTTACTTGTTAGAATCACGAATATTTTCCAAGAGCAAGGCAGATTCTTTGCTGCCTAGAGCTGAGTGAGTCACATTTGACCCAGGCTTTGTCATGACCTTCTATCTTATTCTTCCTTGAGACAACAGTATGGTTCATCTGTTGTTCCTGATGCTCTCAGAAAAGCTGAAGAAGCCTTAATTTTGCTTACACTTGTGCACGGATACTCTCCAAGCTGAAACCGTGGGTAGGTCAGCCGCACTAACTCGACTGATGTTTCTATTATTTTGAGTCTTTTCATGTTTTTTAAGAATTGAGCAAGTGTCTCTGCAGCTTATTATTCTCAGTACATGCTTCCCAGCTTTTCCTCACAGTCATGAAAAGGAGAAAGTTTTCTAAAGAAGCCAAGATTTCAACACATTCCTGTAACTTCAGGAATTGGGTGAGGACACATACATTTTAAATCCTTATATTTTCCTTCTCCTTGGTGAAGCTGATGTAATTTCAGGATTCCTTACTGCTCCTATTCCCTAGGATGTTTTTAAAAAATTAAACATTAAGAAAAAGTATATCCTGTGAAATGTATGAGATCTGCTTCAATATTTCTGTGGGGTGCAATTTTCATAGCATCTGTTTAGGAAGAGGATTTGCATTCTCCTGCATCAGACAGATGTGAATCCATGATGTGGATTTAACCCAAACACAGGGACAGCACCTTCACACTTAGCATGGCTTGCTGTTTTTCTGGAAGAGGTCTCAGAAAAATTTCCATCAGAAATGGTGTCTCTGTGCACAAAAGCAGCTGAAAAATGCTTCTCCATTTGGAGAATTCACCAGCTGAAAACCGACAGAGTCCAGAGGTGGGACAAGATGAAAGCATGTGAGCAAGGAGATCTTATATTCCACGAGCAGAGCTTTCTTGGTTACAGGCTTTATTTTTAATGACTTTGGGAGAATATTATATAAATTAAAATTCTTCAGTTGCAAATCTTATACTGTTTCCTTTGAATGTGTTTTCTAAATAAACACATACAAAAATGAGGACTGGAGTATAACAGCTGTATAAGAGACCTTTTTGTCCCAAGATGCCCTCTAAATTTGATAATAAAAAAATAATAATAATAATAATAAATCTCTCTTACTATCATCAGTCACACTTAAATCACTGTGAGCATTTTATTAAAAGGAAAGACTGCAACAAAGCAAATTTAAGGCAGCAGAATTTAAGTCAGTTCATGTGGGAATGGACTTCTGTTCTTTCCTTCACTCTATGATTAATTTTTAAATAAATGAAACTACACAGGCATGAGACCTCAGAAGCTTCTGATTTTATACTGTCTGAAAGGTTCAGATTAAACAGTAAGCGAGAAGGTTTCCAAAGATCCAGATTTGAAAACTGATGTAAGTATTGCTGTTTGCTTTCCACTCAAAACTCCTGATATCAAAAACATGCTATGGTATATATTTTATTCCATGTTATTATCAGGGCTGGTGTGATACAAGTTACCTGAGCCAGGAAGGAGCGTTTGTTCGTGGCCTGTGGGGTTGATTCAAGGTGCTGCAACAGCCTTGTTGGCAGCTGGATGGCCTGTACCCTCCACAGCCCCAGCTCTTTGCTCCCACAGAGGACAGCTAATCAACAGATCCAGCTCCACATCTTCAGGATCGCCTTTGCTTTTCTGCTGCTTTGTGACACAAGGCAGGCAAAGAGAAGGGCCCTGTAAGTGTGGCCAGCATTGCCTGGCTGCTCAGCCTCTCACTGGTTGGCAGGACCTGGGGTACAGTCATGCTGGTGGCTTTCCTTAGGGTGCCATTCTCTGTGCAGTTTTGGGAGTGGCTGAAGCTTTGATTTTTAGCTCAAAGTCAGGTCTTGGTGACTCAAATTGGTAGCTGGGCTCCATAAATTTAGAAAATACAGTCCATAATCCTCCAACCAACAGATGTTTGCTGTGTCTGATGAGAGTCTATGATGCACAGGCTGGAGCAGCATATGTAAAAAATACCTTAAGTGGTTTAGCTTATTGTGCCAAATCTTGGTTGATTAATTCAGTTCATCTCACCATTACTTTGCTTACAGCTTTGGGCTGTTCCCAAAAAAAAAAAATTCTCAGTAGAAACTGATTTTAGTGTGTGTGCAACATCTCCTGACAGTGGGTTCATAGCGGCCTATTAAAGCTTCACTTACATCCCTGTCTTAGAGCACTTACAACATCTGAAGACGCAAACTTATCAGATTACACTTTGCTTTTTTTTTTTTTCCCCAGAAAACAATTATTGTACATGACTAATTCAATCACATTGATTTTCAAATTCTGGTGCAAATACGTAAAGCAAAATTGAGCAGAGCTTTTTGATTTATTGCAGTTGCCAACTGTCTGTGATGTTTTTCATCCTTAATCATTACCGCATGAAATCAGGAATAGCATGTAAGTGATCTGCTAAATGAGTCGAAGTGGTGCAGTGCTCCTGGACACTAGATGAAAGCAGTGTTATGTGACAGAGCTGATCTATTTTAGCAGACTTTCTCCGTGGATTATAGACTATAAATCTGTTATATGGTCTGTTTTGCTCTGTTCAATATGCTTTGCATCTTGGCTGTGTTATTCAACGGACCTTCTATCACAGATGGGATCTGATTCATTCAGCCTAGTGAGGTTTGTAGCCATTCGGCTATCTATTAAGTATAGATATTTTTTTAAAAAAGTCAATCTGTCATTTTATGGGATTAATTAGATTCAGACAATTTGTCTATTGAATTATGTGGCAGCTTTGTGTAACTGTGATAAGAACTGTTTTGGCTCAATATTAAGAAAATTTAAATATCTACCCCTTAGGCGGTGGAAACAATACAAACTTCTAAGGGTTCCCTGCATGGATTTTATGCTTTAGACATCTGCTCTGATAGCAGAAAAGCCTGGATAAGGGATTAATACTGTGTCAAGGATTTGGAAAGTTTTTTTTGCTTAGAGTAGAGCACTTCTGACAATGAACCCACTAATCTGTTTGCTATGTTGACAAGAGTAGAATAATCTGGAAAAAGGATAATTCTGATCATCCCCAACCTCAAAACCCAAAACTGCAACTTGAGAAGTTACTTAGAAAAACTTGTGGGTTTTTTTTTCCTTTTGAGGGGGCTTGGAATGGCATAAAATATGTGGTGTTGATGGATAATGGTTCCACTGTGCTCAGGGTTGGCATTTCTGGTGTCTCAAGTAGGAGTAATGGTTTCTAGATTTCTTATCTTATGATACACAAAATGTTTCAGATAAATCTGGCTGTGCATTAGTTACATTACTAACAGATGATTTAAGATGTTGATAGATGGGCACTTCTGCACTGCAAATGGGAGGCACTGACCCCTAAATCACGGGGGATCACAGCAGCATCTCTGCTAGTTACTCGTGTAACTCAGGAAAATGGGCTTGTCAAGCCACAGTCTGTTGATACTGTTGCAACAGGTTGTGCATAATAAAAAGGAAAAATGGCATTAGGAAAGGTGTTTGAAATAAGAAACAGTGGTATCACACTGGAGATGCCTGTGTTACTCTCTTAGGTAGTATCTGAGAACTTATGCAGAGATGGCACCAGTTGTTGGAGCAACATCTCTGGGGGCTGCAGGTTTGTCTTCAAACCACCCCAAAAATGTCCACGCTGTGTCACACACAGGTGCCGTGAGTATAACAGCTACCACAGAAACAGCAAAGGTGCTAAGCTGGACTTTAGTAGCTAAGTGGTGAAAAAGTGAGAAGAGTTGGGTTGTTGGGCTGCCCAGACATCAACCAAAGGTGGGTATGATAAGGCTGGGTTGGTGGGGGCAGTCAGGAGAGGGTGGAGGTACCCGGGTGTTGCCTGCAGTGATGCTGCAGGCAGACTCGAGCTATGCACCAAAACACAGCTCAGAGACAGCATAAGCAAAGCAGCCAAGTCATTGATGACTGCAGTGATAGTTAGAACTAAACAAATATGTATGTATCTACTTTATAAAAGCCTTTATTATGTTTACCAGTGGCTGTTAGACAAATGCTATCAGAGAATATAGGAGCTATTCAGGCTGTTCTCTGGGGCACAAATGTGCTTTTTTGCCAGCTTTCAATAAGTGACAAATCGAGTCCAAGAATCTCCAGTTGAGAAAATGATATGCCATCTGCTCATCATTCATTTGTGAAGTCTTTTCATACTGGGATGGGAGGGATACCATTCAAATGATTACCATGCTATGGGCAAGGAAATACTCCAGTGTATTTTTATCCTTTCAAGAAATCACCTGGAAAGTCTCATACTTTGAGTTTCATATAAATACAGAATTGAGATTCTGAAATACAGTATTTCTTTTTAAGTGGTGAATCTTAAAAGGAATAAAAAGGCCATTTTTCTTCTTTGCAAAGTCTCCCAAGTTAATCAGCTGGATCCCTCTAACGAAGCTTGGAGAATTTGCCATTGACCAGCAGTGTGTTGGCATTGACAGCAAAGGACTGATTGCCTCAAAGAGAAGTGAGCAGAGGAGTCAGGGGAATTAAGTTAAATGTAGAGTGCTAATGAAAGGGACAAGCACTTTCCTCCTCCCCACAGCTCTCCCTTGAAGCATCTCTAGAGACAATTTCCAAAGCAGCAAAACTTGAACCTGCGTAATGAGGAAAAGTGATTTCATAGAAATCATGAATATGCACAAGGAAATGTCACAAAATCTGTATTGTAAGGCTGTTTGTTCTAAGGCAGTAAATCATGGTTGTGGAGATACATACATTTGCCTTTGCTTAAGCTTGGTAAGTACCATGAAGCTTTAGGAATAATTCCATTATTGTTATATTTTAAATTTCATGATAGTTCTGATACTGTTCCTTTACAAAACATATCCTAAACCATAACAGATAGCAGCTTTCAGCATTACTTTTGAAGGATTAACTCTTATTCTGATCAGATTTGAAATAAAATAGGTAAAGAGTTTCTGAGCTCCTGGTAAATCCCATCATAATTAAAAAAGGAAATTTCTTTTAAGCCTAGTTTGAAGGGTTTCTTTAAGATTATATTGCTGTGATTTACTATCCACTACAATTGCAATTAAAAATTGAATGGATCTTAAGTAGGAATATTGATAAGAAATGGTGACTCTAGAAAGCACTGTATGTCATGGCAGAGCTTGTTGACACAGGACAATATAAAAGACTTTTGTCTCATTTTTTACATTGTTTGACTAGATCTGGAGATAAAAGGCCAAGAGGTTAAATAAAGTAAAATAACTGAGTAACTTTACAGTCTATGTCAGGGCTACCAACTCCAGCAATGAACAGAGTTTAGAAGCTGTTACATGAAGAGTCTACAGCAAATTAAATGTAAATGATTTCCATGAATCCTTCTCTTCCAACCTAGATGTGTGTATAGTTTGCTGAATTGTTTTTATGATACCTTTGCCCCCACTTTCTTGTGTTCTACAGAAACAGCCTTTTTTAAGGAAGGTTTCTGTTCAGTGATTACTGTGAGCCCTTGACTCCGACGAACACAAGTTGCAAGGTTCAAATATGTCTGTGGAAATAATGTTTGATAGACAAGGGAATAAACTGGAGCCTCCACCCTCCGTTAGGGATAACAGCTCCAGTCTTCAGGCATTAACTGTTTGCTTTCAGAAACAGGGAGGGTACAACATGTCAAGGGGAACAGCTAGCTGGTTTTCTGGGATGTTTATGAAAGTCTGCCCTGCCGTTGTGTTTGAATGTAGCTGGTGGATTTCAGGGAATTGCTGAAGTCTTGTTCAAGTCCTGAATTCAACAGCAATGATAATTTGTGTTAGTAAGGAATCACAAAATAGTATATGTTATATACACATATATGCATGACCAGAAAACTGCAGTGATGGGAAGTTGCTCCTTTAGATAAAAGAATAGGAGCAGGTGGGAGAGAACTAGAGAAAACAAAGACTTGATCAAAACAGCACCTTTATAATTAAGAGGAGAAACTGTATTGGCTGTCAGGAGAGCAAGAGAACAAGATTAGAAGATGAAGTGGCACAACCTTTTCCTGTTCCTCTTTGTCATGGTTCAGCTGGGCATCTTTCTGAATTTATATTGTTATTACCTTGGGGTAATTATGAGTTCCTGTAAATTAGAGAGGGTATGTAATTGCTGGTACATCTGCCACAAATTATGAAATGAAACCTAATTCTCAAGCTCTCTTTGTAATCCACATATTTTTTATTTATTTTTTTTCCTTCTAAATAAGCGTATAATTTGTTCTATGTAGCTTTGTGAATTGATCACAAAATGGTAAACTTTTCTCTGAGTAATTTATTTAGCAAATAGTTTTTGGCAGTCTTTGACCAGCTGTCAAACTAGTTGAATAATTAATACAAGTGAATTCTGTCTTGCCATTAATTGGAATTAAATGGTATGGGACTTGCTTGTTGTGACTGCCCCACGAGTCAAATATTTGAAGTAACTAAGACAACTACATGTGAAAGTAAAAATAAATACAAATTTGTTACCTCTACATTCCCGTGCACTGCTCCCAAGGCCACTGCTGTATTTGTTAGGTACAAGATCTGTGTGCAAGATTGGGTAAGAAAAAAATCAACAACTGAATTATCCTTAAAATAATTGGAGGCAGGAGCTGTTGCCCAGAAGAACGTTGTATTGTGTGGGGAAAACACTGTGGACAGATGCAGTGAATTAAGACCCTTATATAGACCCCTGAAATTGCAATTAACAATGTCAAAATATTCAGTCTGCACACATTCCAAAAAACATCTAAAGGAATGGGTGCCCTGTAGTATTTTGTGCTCCTGAGTAAGGCAGGAATTAACCAAAATACGATTTTTAGCTCTCTGATGAAAGCTTCTCCCTCATCTGGTTTAGGTACAATACTTGGTACAATTGTTCAATTGTATCAACTTCCTGATAAATTTGTCTAAACTATGGTCTTGTAGTTCCACTGTACATGTTAACAGAGGTACTTGTACACACACATGTAGGGAAGTTGAATATAAGCTAAGCTGGAAAGCATCAGGGCAACAAAGCTGCCATTGGCCAGTGACAGGGAGTTTTTAGCAACTTGCTGTATGAATTGCAGTGCTGTGCAACAGAAGACTCATGCTATCAAATAGTGATAAATTCAGAGCAAAATTAGTTTGTGGGAAGCTAGCTAGTCAGGGCATAATCGGGGTACCTGGGCTTTGCAAAGTGCTGGCTGGCAAGCTGGGAATACTGCATGGTACATTCTCAGCTCCACTGCTTCCTTGTCTCTGTTGCTGGCAGTCTGAGGGCAAATCTCTGCTGGAAATGTGGTGATAGCTCCAGAAAAAACGTGCTGGTAAGACAAGTTCTGATAAATTCTGCTTGACAATGCAGTGTGAGAGGAAGGGAACAGTCTCTCTCAGTCTGGCAGCAAGAACCAAGCATGGCCCTTGCTGTGCGTTTGTGGCAAAGTTAACCCAAGTATAAGACAAAATAGGTCCTCTGAAAAAAAGGCTATTTGTGAAATCATTACAGAGCTGTGTCTAGACCAGTCACATGATAGATTTCCATCATAAGTGACTAGAAGGGAAGTTGGAATAAACCAGCTTGCAGGTGAGAGGCTGAAGTTGCCAAAGAGGACTATGGTGTGGACAATATCACAGAGGAGGAGGAGGAGGTTGGAGAAGATGGGGAGCAATGACTGCTTCTGGACACCTGCCTCTGAATGCTGTGGTGGACAAATGGAGACAAGCAAAGAACCAAAAAGGGAGTTCTTAAGTGATCACCAGCCCTGCAGTCGTGGCAATGAGAGTAAATATGGTGCCCGAGGAAGAGCCCTGGGGTTAAGCCTTCTTCTGGCCAGGGAACAGCACAAGATCTTTCAGATGGATGGATGGATGAAATGGGCCAGCAGATCCATTGTTTTTTATGCACAATACCTCCATGAAGCATTGGAAGGAACAGGGCTTCTGTAAGCAATATTAATTTTTAATTCATTTAAAAGATTAGAAGACTTTATAAGTCTTAAATTCATGTATCCATAAGGCTAAGAAAGTTGTAATAACCAGGAAAGCATATTTTCTATTAGTATAAAATTAAGGGTGATACTTAACATTCATGTCCAGATGTTGAATGTGTCTTCTTTGTCAGTTACACTGATCAGACTGTCAAGGGAATTTTATAGGACTTATTAAAATTGGCATTCCAACACGGATCAGGTTTTTGGCATTTGGGGGATGTGTCATGTGGAAATGTCTAACTGTGAATCTCCTGTGCCACTCTTCCACTCTTAAATGAGTGTCTCTCAAAGACAGAGTTTCATGATAGAGAGGAATTTGTAGCTATGCTAAGAGAAGGAAGCCAGGAGCAGGACCACAGGGTTGATTCTAGAGCCTTAGCAGGCGTGAGCAGCGGGACGGGAATGCGCTTGACAACCTTGGGAGAAAAGGCTCTGCTTTTAGGTCAGCTGAAGCTATTCTGCTCTTTATGGGCTTGAGTGATCTGAGGGAGGTCTATGGAGGAGCAAAGGCCACCTCATGGTGTTCATTATCCCTTGATCTGCACAAAGTGTTCCTATTCATATCGGTGACAATCTCCTTGGCAGGTTTGTCGCCCGTGCGACGGCGGGGGCTGCTGGGCCCCTTGGCTGCCTCCTTCTGCTCCAGTTTAACCAGAGCACGCTGAGATCTGTGGACTGCAGAAGATCAAACAAGCTATTTTTGTATTTATGCTGTTATTACGGATGTTATCAGCGACCCAGGAGGTCCTCACAAGTCCCCCAATTTGATTTAATGGTAATCCTTTCTAAATGATAATTGATGTGAGAAGCTCTTTATCCAAGCCAGAAATGAAGCCCTAGCACCACATGCTCCTCCACGGCATTTGCCCAGAGGTTGGGCTCCAAGTGGTTTCCTGGGGAAACCATAGAGACAATTCATAGTTTCCAAATTTGTGAGAGAAGCATTTTGCCCTCAAGTGCAACTCATTCATTATTGAAAATGAACTGCAAAGGTTCTGCTCTTATGGCACATTCCTTTTAGCATGTGAAATAAAACGGGGTGGGAAGGGGCACTGTATTGTAATCATTTCCAAATATAATTTCTGTTACACTTTAGAATAATCTGGGTTAGAAATCTGTGTCCTAGTCAAATCTGCAAACTTGCCATCTCTTCTGTCACAAGAAATATCATTATAGCTTGTTTTAAAAGCTGGCACAAGTCCTGATGTTCTAAAAACTCCTTTTGCACCTCTAGGTAACTTTAAAAAAACAACAAAACAACAAAAATCCTTCTGTATGTCACACTTAATTTTAGTACAAAAATGAACTTTTGGGAAAGGTCTACAAATATAGTTCAGCCACTTTTTTATTATCTTCAGAGTATGGAAAATACATTCCATTTTCTATTTGAAAGAGGTTATTTTAGGGACTCAAATACCTAAAAAAAATGGACCATTTTACACTGTCTAGGTTGTCCTATATTTGGACAATCATCTTCTTGCAGGTGAATGACTATGACAGATTTGAAACTAAAAATAGTTACATGATAACCATAATAATACAAAAATTGTAACAGGAGCCTGACAAGGATCTGTCTGGCCGTTGACAGTACCTGATACCTGTAATTGTGGAAGAAAATGTTTCAAAGGACTCATGCCAGGACCCACTGGTTTTAAACTCAATGGGCTTAGACAGCCCTGGCTGTAGTAAAAGGGCAGTAAATGTTCAGCCCAGCTGAAAATTTTCTGCTTCACTTGAATTATTGCTTCATACTTTGAGATGTTGTTTACCCTAAGTTGTACTCTATTATTTTTATTTTTTTTCTCTGCACACATTTTAAAACTACATATTTCAAATAGGGGTAAATAATCCATATAGATTTCAAAATCTCATGAACAAAAATTAAAATGCTTTTTTGGTCTTGTAATCAATATCACCTGCTGGTTAATATTAGGTTCAGCTTCTTGCTTGGGAATTCTCTGACCCAGAAATTGCTGGAGGCTGGGAGTTAGTTCTATGCAAGTTATAATTATAAGGTTATGCTTTATGGTTTTTATTGATATCTGCTATTAGCCACGTGGCTAGATGGCTCAGTCAGTCTGAGCCAATGCAACCTTTGTCTTGTAATAGTATCCCTTTTTATGATCTGTTTTTCTTAATGTGCAGGCATTAAATTTGATTCTGGATCATTTTAGCACATGCATATGTATGAAAATATGTAAATATGTAGGAAATTTTCCTGTAAGATATATGAAGTCTGAAAATGCGTTGTACAGACAAACACAGCCCGTTTTTTCACAGGGCAAGTGTTGCTTTGCACTGAGAAAAGTATTTGTTTGGCAAAATGTTATAGATTCTCCTCTTGTTTCCAAGAGAAGAATAAGGTAAGTAGGCAAAATATTGTGGGACCTTCCAGTAATGAGGTTGTTTTCCTCTTCCACTCAGCCTTATTAGCATTAAACCTCACAGTGCACCTCTCCAATTGCCAGATTGATTGACTAACGCAAAATTTGATATAAACACTGTGCAGTGCTTAATGTAGCTCTTGCATTTCTAATTCCTGAAGATTAGAGGTGCCCTGTTTCTTGCTTAGTTTGAAATGGCCCCGATTGAACCCTGGGAGGAACAACCGAATGAATGTGGACAAACAACTGAAACGTGGACAAACAGGAATCAAGATTCCTCCATATTCCAGATTTTCTATGAAAATACACTGGTGGACTTTGCAGTATATCTCCTGCTGCCAGAGGGCAGTAACATGCTCTTGATAGTAGAGGCCGATGCTTTGGCTGGTAGGTTCAACATTCCCACCTATGTTTATCAGGGCTATGCAAACCACTTTAAAAAACCCACCACCACTCCCAAGCTAATAATTGCAAGGCAGCTTAATGATCTTTTAAAGACTCAGTTAAATGCAGCTGTATATTTTGCTACCACAAAAATCTATACTGAAGTAGAATAGTTTTGTGAGTCCAATTTATTTCTTTAAAGAGGAGGAACTCTCTTAATGTTTAGGGGCTGATCTGTTCTTGTGGGATTTAAGTTCAATTATTCGCTTTTCAAGAGAGTTTCTTGTATCATCTCAAGTAATTTAGCTCATATCCACATATAGCTCATGTCTCTTTAGTTTTAGAGACCTTGTTCTTAATGGGCAATGTAGATATCCAGGCAAGAACAAAAGGTATTGTTGAACCTTAAAGGTGCAGAATGTCAACTAAATACTGGTTGTGTGGTAGGATCTGGAAGGTGTTTAAATAAATCTGGGAGGAAATCTGAAGTTATATCTTAACTACAAAGTACAGACTATTGGAAAATTCCTTGCTGATGGCTGCTCTGTAATATGAAAGGAGATAACACATTGTTTGGATTACAAAACCATTTGTAAAACCAAGCCTGGCTGGTGGCTATTGGAGCAACCATTAATATTATGTGCACATAAATTCTCTGAAGATAAAAAGATCCTGAGTTATCTACTTTGGGAGCCAATTTGACTCTGAGCCCAACATCATGTTTACCAACCCTTTAAAATTCAGCTGTGTTTGTGTATTTTAATGTATTTTAGGAGCATAAAGAAATGATTGTTGTTCCCTGCTGTGGACTGTGATTTACAATGGTCATTTTAGGTAACCATAAATGTATGCTCAAGCTCTTCAAAAAAAAACTCCGTATATTGTGCCAGTGCAGTTAGATACTTCTAAAACTGAAGCATGGGATCTTCTCTTTCATATTTTCAGTACTAAAACAATCAAAAATTACTTTTAAAAAATCTGAATATTGCTGCTTAAATGTGCATTTTCCCAACAGGAACATAATGAAGAATTAAGAAGAATTTGGACAAGGCATTAAGAAGCTTTAAAAGTGTGTAAGATGGGTAAAAATAAGCAAACCAGACTTTTTTTTTTTTTTAAATTATCATGGACAGTCCATAATAAAAACACAGCACAGTCTTCCTAGCAAGGAATAATGCAACATGGGTGTTGGGAGCATGGGCTGAGAAACCAGGTCTGAAATGGTGCCTCCTGCTACCACAGAGTGGTGCATGGCAGAGCTAGTCAGTGGGAATTATTATGGCCAAGGGGATTAATGGATTTTCTTCCTCTCTGACATGGAGAGACCCTCTTCATCAGGGCAGGGAGATGCCTTCCTCCCTCCCTGCCCCCACTGCAGGGGCACAACAACAACACAACTTCTCTTGAGCTTTGCCTGCAGGCACAGCACCAAAGAGGTCCAGAACGTCAGAGACAGAGGGATGCCCTGTATTGCTTTTCAAATTAATGCCCCAAATATTGACATGAAGATGAACACTTTCTTAGGTGCTGTCATTATATTGTAGTGTATAACTGTGTCTGTTTTGCATTCATATTTTTTTGATGTTTCTGCCCTTCTTCTCTACTAAAATTCTCATTTCACTCTTTAGTTTTTTTAGGACTAAAAGGTATGGGTGACAAGAAGATGGAGAAGGGATCTAAGAGTCTGAGACTTAGTTTGCCCTGTTGCAAGAGGAACTGATCTTTCTGGGATGGTGCCAGGGTTTGCAGACCAAGTGGGATAGCTGGAAGCAGCAAGGAAGACCAGCTCCTGTTCCTTCACCTGGCTGGAGAAAAAAGTGCCTTATCTCACCTGCTCAAGGTTTAAAAGTTTCAAGGCCACTATTATGAAAACAGAATCGTAAGTAACAAAGGCATATTTGGAGAGCAGCAGCAAGATGATCAATCATTGATGACAAATCCAAGTTTCCATGTTAGGATGTGCAGAAGAGCATTGTAGACATCTGTTCTGTGTGCAAAATGAATGGCAAACACTTATTTTCTCAGCTCTTTTCAAATGAGTTACTGCTAGAGATGGAGCTGAATTACATGGAATGTAGCCATTTTAGTATATATCATCTGGAAAAGTATAGATCTCTAAACAGATGAATTCATAAATTATGTATTTTTGACATTTAGGTACATCACAGGGGCCCTATAAATGAGGCTCTTTTTGAAGTTATAGTGAATGCAAAACAGTTTCAGACCTTGCTGATACTATTAAACCAGCATGTCCTGCACTGCACCCTGAAAACCTCACTGCAAACCTTCACCCTGCCCTGAGCACCACGGAACTCTCAGCAGCCTTTCAGACTTGCACCCACCTGCCCAACCTCCTGCTGTGTCACTAAGGCCTTTTACTGTTGAGTTCTTTTTATAAGCCAGCATTCCTAGTTAGGTCTCCTGTTTTTAAAAGTTTAAGTTTGGTGTGTATTCAATAGTTAGAATAAATAGTTTATTCACTATATATATTCTTCTATTCTCTATATGTGTAGAGTTTATATAGATATTTTATATATATATATAAAAATCTGGTGTTACGTCTAAATGTTTAGGTATTGATGAAACACTTTGTAAGATTTATAGAGATGACATTTTGATATGAAGGTAGGATGGTAAGATCAATGCTATAACTCCCCAGATGGATGGTCTCTGCTCCCAGCCAGGAGCCTCAGATGCCACCTGCGACCTGTGGTCTGGCACATCTGGTGATGGGCCCGTCTTTGAGTCTTCGTGTCCATGCAAAAGGCAAGTCTGGCCCTGGAGATGATTGCAACCAGTTCAGGATTTTATACAGTTTTCATTAAAGGTCTGAGTGCAGTGGGGATTTGATTTCCTTTTCCACAGCCATCTGTAAGACGTGCGAGAACAGCTGCTCCTGCAGCGGGTGCCAACTCCTAGATTTCCTGGGAGTGAAGCTAACAAGGTCTTCGGAGGTCTGTCTTTTAGATTAACCAAGGCTGTCATTGGATGTTGCTGGTTTTGCTTTATTAAGCAGATACTGTATTTATTAAAAATTAGTAGATAAATGCCTGAAACAAAAGATCTTCCTCCAAAAAAAAGTCTGTGTAGAGACTGGAAATTGCCTCAGCAAAGGACCTGGACTAAAAGATTGTGTCATGACAGCAGAGTTTCTGATCATATTTTTAGTAGTTTCTTCATAATGTCATCTGTGGAAGCAAGAGCAGAAGCAAACTCAATATATACAAATAAATAAATTCAAACAATCATTAATATTTAAAAGTGGTCTAAAATGAATGGAAACAGCTCTATTAGTGCAAAACATGGCCAGGGTTCATTTTTCATGATAGAATCTAATATAGTCATTCAAATACTGCAATTAGGTATTCAGGCAAGTTCCAATAGTCCTGTGCATGTGAACAAGTTAAATTCCCAGTATTGACCCACTGCTTAAAACCACAGCAGCCTTGTTATGTGACTAGCTCAGCCACAGTCTGGGCCATCTGATGGGCCTCACTGTGGCTTAAGATCTCAGTCCATAACATGCTGTTGATGTCTGGCTTTTTAAATTAACTTTCTGGCAAAGTACTTGGCTTTATAATGCTTCTTTTTATTCATGTATTCAGTTTTCTGTTTACGTCCCATTTCTTTTGAAAAGGCAGCATTTTTTTATGGCTGCCTTTAATCCAGGAATTATTCCAGTTGTCTTCCAGATTCAAGAGATCACTCTGACCAGTGTTTCAGATCTCCATCAGGTGATAGAGGTTATCAGTTTCCAGTAAGTACAATGCTCCAAGCTGTAGAATTCAAAGATAAAACTGCAAAATAGCATATTTTATCTCTAAAACTTGTCCAGACTCAAGTGACATAAGGTGGTATTTTGCATAGATAATTTCTAGGCTGAACGTTTCACAGTTAATGGAGTGCCCCGTTAGAGAAAGCTCATTAATTTTCAAGGCAGTTCCAGTTTTCATTCCTAAATTTTTAAGTACCGATGACAATAAATGTATTAATTTGCTATCATAGTAATTCACTGAATTGTCATATAACTTTATTAGGTCAAATCAAAGATGCTGTATTGAAAAGAACTCGTATTAAATTTGACACGTGAATTTTGTTGATATTATGAGAAATATATAGATGGTAAATCTTGAAGAACATTCTGTCTACTTTAATCATCATTCTCAGCTAACTTGGACACAGATTTCAATGACTACTGTAGCTGAAATGCAAATACCAGAAAAAAAAAATATTAATAATCTCTCTGGGGGTTCATAGCCCAGTTACTTAAGGCTTGGAACTCAACAGACCTTCCAATTGAGCTCGTTTAGTTTCCATAGCAGAAACTAAGCAAAGGTTTGTGAAGATCTGTATCAAAGGAGTTATACTTGTTTCAACTGATAAATGTTGCAAGAGATTTTCTGTATTTTTTTTCCATCCTTTTTTTAGATACTAGGGCTAATTTCTCTCATAGTTAACTTACAACTTTATCTTAGCAGTCGTTGTAACAACAGTGTATTTGATACTGAAAGTTGCCTGAAGGCTTGAAAATGATTCAGTGGAGGCAGTTTCCCAAAAGAAAAGAAGCCTTTTTTTACAAATAGAATCTAAAGGTCAGACCATTTCAGAAATATTTTAACTATTGGTAGAGATGCTTAAAAGCTTGAAGGAAAAACCTGAACCTGTCATTCCCAGTTTATAGTTGTTCTATAATTCATTTGCTTTTAAGATGGTCCCACTTTCATTTATGTTATATTCTACAGAAAGCTTCAAGATAGAAATGTGGCAACCAAAGAAGTCAATTTCCATTTTATTCTGGAGAAGAGGAGGCTGAGGGGAGACTTTGCTCTCTACAACTGCCTGAAAGGAGGTTGGAGTGAGGGGGTGTTTTTCTCTTCTCCCAAGTAACAAGCGATAGAAGAGGAAACAACCTCAAATTGTGCCAAGGGAGGCTTAGGTTGGACATTGGGAACAATTTATTTACTGAAAGGGTTGTAAGGCCCTGTCCTAGGCTGCCCAGGGCAGGGTTGGAGTCCCCATCCCTGGAGGGATTTCAAAGCTGTGTAGATGTGATGCTGAGGGACATGGGGCAGTGGTGGCCTTGGCAGAGCTAGGTTAATGGTTGGACTCAGTGATCTTAAAGGTCTTTTCCAACCAAAACAATTCTCTGATTCTGTGGTTTTTGCATTCTAAGTAAGGGGTGTTTGAACACTGCTTTATCTGGGGAGAACACAGGAACAAGTAAATATGAAATTAAAGTGATACTTTTGGAAAAAAAAAGTTTATATTCCCAGGTAAGAAACTACTGCTGCAGTGTATTGTGATATATGAGGTCATTGTTTCTTCACAGTTTGCACAAAATTCAGCAGAGCACTAATTCCCCATGTGTGATGAGCCTGAACATCTACTTTACCACAGCTGGTGTTCTTTAACTCTCTTTTCTCTAGAGACATTTGAAATTTTGCTTTTCTTGAGGTTGAATTAGAAGCCCTCTGGGGAGCAGACACATTGTCTGAGAGGAAATGTGAGGATGGGGTAGGTTTCTTCTCCAAGAGCAGGAGTCTAAGGCAGTGTCAAATAGGCTTTGCATTCACTGGGCTGTGGTTGAGAAGAATTAATTTCTTAAGAAAAAATACCTATAAAGCAATGCAAATAAACAACTTATTGAAAAAAATATCTTACCTGTAACTAAATTCCATCTGCTTCAGTGAACCTGAACAGGTTCTTTTGTTACTAATGCCTACTAAGTAATTTAGTTGCTAATACCTGCTAATTCCATTTTTATCAGCTCAGGAGAAAAACCCAAAACCCATCACAAAAACACTGCCTGTAACCAAATAAACTCTCTCATGACATGTTTAAAACTGGTTACATAAAGCTTCAAGCTTGATGGATATTAAAAGAAATAGGGAAACTGGATGACAGTCACAAAGGGTTTCAGCTGCTCGCTGCAGAGCTGCACTCAAAGCTTCTGAGGCTCTGAAATAAATGGTGAAGATTAAGGCCAGAGGATGATGGAAATCTTTGGTAGTTAAGAGAGGCTGTAAAAACTCTTGAGTACAAAGGGGAGCCAGTGTATGGAGGTACCTGCCCAGCTTGTCTCTTCTGTGCAAAGCAGGTGTGTTTCCAGAAGAGAAGCACACAGCAGCTCTCCCATGGGAATTGCAACAGGGAAGTTAGTGAGGAGGCAGTGGGGTGGTGGGGACCTTGTGTGCAACCGCCAACATATGAGTTGTTACTAAACCACCTCTGTGGGCAGGACCAGCTCTGAGGAAATGGAGGACTTTGCCTGCAGTGGCCCTGCTGACACAGGGTTGCTTGCCTCCCTGGGGCATGGATTAGGATGACTAGGATTTTTTAAAAATCTATTTGTTAGTTTGTGAAGACAAAAGAGAAATCTCCACCAATCTTCTGCAGCTGAAGAACTGTTTTCCCAGCCTTTTCAAAGCCACTCAGAGCCAAGCCTTCTAAATCAGCAGCCTACTCTTCTGATCACTTCTGTTTCTCCAAGTGTAGTATGAAAGGAACATTGTTTGCTCTTGGGAGAGGGCTGAACTGATCATTTTACTGGTTCTTTACTGTTATTTTTCTTTCAGTTGATCTTTTATTTCCAGAAAGCCATGCTTTAAGCTCACCAAGGGAGGGATGGTATTACCATGTCCCACTTTTACTTGTCTCTTATAATCTCTGTGTAAATTCCTTTGGCATTTCCACGGCTGGGCAAACTCCGCTCTTAAACTGAGGTGAAGAACGACCTTGGCCAGGCTTGAACTTCTTGTTGCAGCAAAACACCCAACATGTGTTGGCAGAGGTGGCTTGGCAGAAAGAGTAATTTGCAAAATATCCTGTGACTTTGATAGAGGAAGGCTTGAGACCAGCACGGTCACTGAGATTATCAGGGTTGTGGATATAAAACTCCATATTATTGGCAGGAAAGAGACAGTGGGTTTTTGCTGAAATTACTTCTCACAACATTTTCCCACTGTAGATGGTTCCACCGTAATGTATTCTGTGCTACTTATTGGCAAGAAGCAAAAGTTGTTAAGTGGGAAACTTAAAGAAAAAAGATGTTGGAAAGAGATCAGGCCTTTCCTGACTTTTCCACATGAAGCTGTCATACCTATTCAGAGACACCATGGTAAGTCTTCTTAAGGTAAGTTTATCAAAAGTCAAATCAGGCAGCTCTCTTTATAGTCTGCAATTACTTCAGGACCCATAAATTTGAGTGGAATTATGTGTTAATATCTGTCTAGATGAGAAGTGCAACAAGGCTATCAACACTGAGTGTTGTTATGTGAAGGCAGTTATTGACACACACCTTTAGCTAGATCTTAACATATTTATTAATATTTCTTTTTACAATCAGTGTTAGTCTCCAATAATTATAATTTTGTTCAGGAGGTGGCCTATAACCTTAGAAAAGATACTTGTCATAATATACTTGTTACATTGGTTTTCTTTTTGAAATCTAAGTAATTTCCCTCATAGTACAGGAACAAGAAATAAGAAGGGGTCTGAACTTTATTTAGACAACTCTGCAGCACTCAGCAAGCTGTCACATTTTCTGCATTCCAAATAATCAGAAATGTAAGTGTACAGACTTTGGTAACAGCTAAGTAGTGAAGGTTATAGTAATTTCTTCATAAGTTTGATTTGTAAAAAATCATAATGCTTAGTGTCAGGTAAGCAGCCTAATGTGAGACAAATAAAGCCTTTTTGCTCAATACCAGAGCTGGGGAAGCAAAAACCACACAATAAACTTCCCACAGTCAATAAACAACAAGTAACCTGTCAAACGTAAGTAAAAGGGGAAAAAATTAGGCAATGTTGGCATCTACAAACATCTACTGGAGCAACAAGGCATAACAGCAAGAAAATTAATGCCAACACCTCTTACAGAAATTACCAGCCCCTTCAGTTCAGTTTCTTGCAAGTAAATGTCAACTGAGGCCAAGACCACAAACACCTGTGTGGCTTGAATGACATTGAAGGCAAATGCCTTAAATGTAGAAAGAAAGGTGCTAGACTTTAAAATGAATACTGGTGAGGAAAATATTGACTACTAGCTGATGAGAGGCAGACTATTAGCTCAGGAGCTCTTTATGCTGATGTGCAGCCCCCCTGGTGGTGTTACTCCCTTTTTAGGCAGGCTGCTGGCTGGAACACCTCTGCTAGGAACTGGTGGGACACAGATGGGAGAGAGATGGCAATGCACAGTAGGCTCATCAAGCACAGTGGAGTTAGTTTGTGTTTACACTCCTGTCACCAGGCTGGGGATTTGGTCTCCAGCATTATGTAAAGCAAGTTTTAATTTTCCTTAAGTTCCATGTGGACGTTTTCTAATTCCTATTTTGTTAAGGCAGGCAAGGACCCACAACAAACATTGTTCCTAGTTCATCTGCTGCATTGTAAACCTTTTCTTATACTTTAAAAAAACTATTTCAGTACTTTCATCTGTATTGCCAATCTTCTTTCCCCAAAAGTTGTTTTTTGGTGCTGGTTTTTTTTCCTGGAAAATGTAGGTGATGAATATTCACAAACCCTGGTAAGAGCTATGCCAAAGATGTGGTTCAAAACAATACATCTACAGCCAGAAAGCTCCTTAGTGTGTGAACTGCCTGTGCCCCATTTATGGGCATCTCCTCTATCTCAGACCTACTCAAACCTTTCTGTTTCATTGCCTTTTTTTTCTTCTTTTCCAGATTCTGTTCATTTTGCTTGTTAAAACCAAAAGGGAAAAGGGTAGGACAGCACCTGTTATGCCTATTCTCAGCAAGAGATAACAAACCACCTCCTGTTTTTTCTGGAAGTCAAATGTGGAGGAGTTAAAGGAGGAAAAATGGAGGCTGCAAACCAGGACCTAGTTATGAATTGCCATGTAAGAAGGGATAAAAGCCACCATCTCATGGAACAAAAACTCTGGGTGTTTGAAAATCTACAAGTCTGATAAACTTTTGTGACTAGTTTGGGTGTCAGCTTTCTGGTAGGATTGGCTGGGTGTGAATATGTGGGAATATTTCCATTGCCAGATGAGGCTGGGATTGAGCTTTCTCCACTTAAAGATTGATGTATGTAGGACTTGAGTGGTAGATATGCCATTAAAGTTACATTAAACAAAAAAGTACATTTTTTTAGCCCTGCATGTACAGCAAGGTGAGTTAAAGGACCATTTTGATGTCAATTCCCATAATATTGTGTCTTTAATTATTGTGAGCCAGCATCATCCAGGCTACGATCAATCAAAATCATTGGAAATATGACAGAAATTAATATGCTGCTGTGGCTGCCAGTTTGCACTTGTCTGTATGTATGAGTTTATAGAACAGAACTCTCATCATACCTTAAAGGAAAAAAAATAAAAAATAAAAAGGCAGGCAAGAAACATGTGTCTTCCCCTTTCATCTAAATTTAAGTAGAAAAATAGTTACAATGACATTAGAGATGTGCTGAACTATCCAGAGGAGATCCCAATCCATTATTAGCCTACTCACCCTGCTACTTATCTTCAAATGCACACACCAGCAGCAGAAAGGATTTAGGTTACATTTTAGTAATCCAAATCTTGTAGGTAGTGAGGTTTAGTGAAACTGGAGCACTTGTTACTATAATTTAACTACAAAAAACCCAGCATTTAGTAAAGTAAGAGGTCTGACTTGAATGCACAAAAGCAAGGAGTTTTGTGGCAGTATCAGGAAGGTTGGAGCATCGGTCTGGATTTTCAGCCTTAAATCTTAATTTCCTCGGTTTTGTGGATTTGTCAGATATTTAAGAGTGCTTCAATGTAAACTTTCTTCTTGATGATATTCAAGCTTCCATATTACAGCCTTTTAAAGAAGAAAAAAGGCCAGGAACAATAAGTAAAACTGGTAACACTGGCATGGCTGCGGTAAGGAATAGGTCCTTGTTGTGTGGTTGTATGGCCATAGCAAGAGCCAGACACTGGAGTTCCTTCCTTGTCATCAAGAGAGGACAAGCTGGGACCTCTTGGGAGAACTTTCACCTCTCTCTCTCTCAGTTTCCTGAACTGCAGATCAAGTCTCAGAAGGTATTCTAACTAATTAGTCAGTGTGTAATACATATGAAGTGGTTTAACATGCTTGGATGGAAAGCGTTACGGACCGTTTCAGATGGGATTTGAATTGCCAGTGACTGGACAGGACCCTGGCACAGAGCTTGTCAGCAGAGTTTGCCCCTTCCAAATATCTCCAATTAAAAGTTGGTCAAGGAAAGAACTCTGGGATTCTCATCCTTGTTCAAGTGGCTCGCATTTTTGCAAGACAAGGATTGGATTGGAGGGAGCAAATGTGGCAAATATATTGCAAAATATACATGTGCCTGTTTCCTGACAGTCTCCCGACTCTTGAAGCAGCTGTTGGGTTTTGGTCTTGGTTCATACATAACCAAAGTGTAGATGCAAATTTTGCCAGCTTTGGAGTGCTTTGAGTCAAGGAAAATATGCAAGCCTGTCTGTCTGGTGGTAAAACTTATTGAACTGAAATGAAGCTGTATTAATTTGATGTAAAAATCTGGCCCAATATGCTGGAATCTAATGAATCAAGACTAGTAATTTTGATGGAATATTTAATTGGGAAATTCATTACCAGAGATTCATAACCGACATCTTTTCCTCTACTTAATCTGTGGCCTCTCTTTGCCATGTAATCCAAGATATTCTCAGTACAATTTCCTTCACTAATGCTCTATGGAAGGGGGAAGCATCACTATGTGGAACACAAATGTGTTATGAAATGTTGTAAAATCACATTGGGGGGTGTGTGAAAATGTTCAGGCCCGGTTTTAATTCTTTTAATATTCAGGAAATACTGGACAACAGCACACTTTTATATATATGGCTTTAAATGAGTCCACATTTTGTACTTGTCCTCTTGACAGTGTGCTGTGAGCTGCTCCAGCACTGATTAACAGAGGTTACTGGAAGGGTCTCCCAATTAATAAAAATCAAAATCAAAATTCAGTGGCCCAGCTGTGAACCATGGAGCTGCATTTCTGATGACATGTTCATTAGTTAAAGCACTCTCAGTTACTACTTTCTATGTAATATCACACTTGCTTGCTGAGCTAGATTATAAAGACAAAGTTCACTCGTTGATGGAATAGCTTGCTCTAATTTGAATTTGAAATGGATGACATCCCATTATTCAGCTTAATCTAAATTCAGAAGATTATGCAGTTAAAAGTGCTACGTTACCTACAAAATCTAAATCCTGAACTGCCTCTAAATATCTAGCTCTGCAAGGCAATGCTTGGACCATATATGAAAATATAGGAAATAATCACCCAGGGCAGATAGACAGTAATTGGTGCAGAGGATAGTAAAAAGCACAAGAAAGCTGCTTGTTATATTTCTACCAGGAAGATTTTGCAGATTTATATCCTACGTACAGATCTGTTCCTTCAGTTCTGGATCCTACTGGTTGGCTGAGACTCAAGATTTATATTAATTCCTGAAGGGGCTACAGGAAAATGGAGAGGAGGGACTTTTGACAAGAGCATGAAGTGACAGGACAAGGGAGAATGGTTTCAAACAGAGGGGAGACTGAGATTGGATATTAAGAAGAAATTATTTCATGTGAGGGTGGTGAAACCCTGGCCCGGGTTGCCCAGGGAAGCTGTGGCTGCCCCATCCCTGGAAGTGTTCAAGGCCACGTTGGATGGGGCTTGGAGCAACCTGGTCTGGTGAGTTCCCATGGCAGGGGGTTGGAACTAGATGATCTTAGAAGTCCCTTCCAGCCCAAACCATCCCGTGATTCTGTGATGATTAATTCTCCAAAGGTAACCACTTTTGGCTACATTAAATCTGTTCTTCTTAATTGACGTTTGTTTACCTAATGACATGAAAAACATGTTTGTTATCAATAAATGCATGGGGTTTTTTCTCCTGCTTCATGTACTGTGCTGAACCACAAAGACCCTGTTATGTTTCTTCAAAGTTTAATTTTGAGTGTCGTTGAGCAGGTAGAACCTTGTGTGCAGGCCCCATGGACAGGCACAGCACCACCAGGTCATGGTAACATTCACTTCATGGGCCTTTAAGGACCTGTTCCTTGCTGCATATCTGGATGTGCAAGAACTGCCTCAGTGGATTCTAATTTGAAACCGTTACTCTCAATTTTCTAACAGTGAGCAGGCAGCTAATATCACAAACATCAGTCTTTGCAGAAATCCTCCATATATTTCCACACCAAACCAGGAGTTTAATAAGCAATTAATTGCTGAAATGATGCATCACTATCTGCAATAACCATTTATAGACATTGCAACAAATTCAATTCAGAAGAAGAATAAAGTTGAGCTGGCAGATTTTTCTAAATGTACCTGGTTAAATAATAAGATTAAAAAGCTAGCAAGGCAGCTTTTTCAGTTTTTTTGTTTCTTTTGTAGGAGGTCCAGAATGACAGTGAAAAGGGCAAAATGTCACTTTTTAAAGTTAACTTTTTTTCTCCCCTAGCATTTCTGGAGCAGAGTGGGTCATCTGGCCATGCAGACATTGAAGGAGATCCAGCTTTGGATCTATCCAGATCTATTCTGGATCTACACAGATAACATCTATGTTACCCCCATGGAGGCCAAGGGATAACGCCTGAGCAGCTGCTTGTAAGTAAATAACCCAAAACAGGCAACTCTTGAAGCATCAATATGTAATGGCACACTATGCATATGTTATTTTCCTTAAGATACATATTTATTTAATAGATTATGGAATAAGCCCTTGAAGATCTGCTGCAGCTTAGTGTGCCAGGGACCTTGCATGAAGACAGCAATGTCAGAAACTAGTTAAAAGCCCCAAGTTAGTGTATTTTTTAGAGAGAAATGGCACCTAGCCCTTTGTTTGGAAGGACAGAAACTGAACTTTTCTGGCAACGTTTGCATGCAAGACAACTAATGCCCACCACTAGATGCAGGACATCTGCTGCCCCCGGAATACCCTCTGGTTCCCAGGAAGAGGCACATGGCTGCCACCCCCCATACACTGCTGCCTGCAAGATGTTTGCATATAGACATTGAGCACAATTAGGAGTCCAGCAAGGTTGCAGTAGGTGTTTGCAGGTTCGGAAGTAGACAGAGTGTTCCTCTTTGTTTTGGCTCGAGTTTAACCCAAAGAAACAAAACACATTTTTCTTTATGGCTGAGAAAGAGCTGGGGCCCAGGAAAGGTGTGCCTTTGCAATAAATCCAACAACTCATAAATCTTTCCTGATCTTGCTTGAAAATTTTTAATAGCTTTGAAATACATTTTTATTGCTTCAGAATCGCCAAAGGTGTGCATTTTCCTCTCATTGCTCAGCCTTTGCTATGTGAGATATTGTAGCAGCTTATACCTTTAGATTATACACAACTTACTAGTAAGCCTTCATTTATTTCAGTTTGCCAAGAAATAATGGAAACTACCCATTGATAGTTACAAACTGGTCATTAAAAGGTAGCCTTGCATATATTCACGTCCAAATCTCCAGCCGCCCTCAATTAGTGTTATCAGCACTGACTAATCCGCAGCCCATTCTGCAGAGTGAGTGGGTAGATTTTGAAAACAAAGCTAAAGTATTTCAAATAAACTGTCCAGAAAGGTTTGGAGTGTGTTTATACACAAAGGGAATGCTAATTAGCTCTTAAGGTAGATGCTTTATAGCTAAAGGCAATATTATCTCACAGACCTATTAGGTACTTGTTGATGTAAACTGCTGTGGTCTTTAATGCTACTTGTCGTTCTGGTAAGTTCATTAAAATTAAGGTACTGGCTTTATCTAATTAAGCAACCAATACCCATCTCTTTCTTTCATTTTGTCTCCTGTTAATCTGATTTTAAAACCAAGCTCTTCTTTGAAAGCTCTTGATGACATTATTGTATTTTTACTCACGTCTCTGACTATATTTATCTGATCTCCTGGTCAATCCTTCAGGGCTGAATCTAGTGAATCCATTAGCTAGTCTACACTACTAGAATACAATTCAATAATTCAATACCATTCATAAAAACCTTAAGTTTATTTTTAGACACTCAGATCCTCATTCAGCTTTTTCTGTACAGCAAGTCTGGCTAACTGCAGCTGGGAAGAATTATTTCATCTTTTCCCTCTTCATGTTTTGTTAACTATTTCAGTCATGGATTTTAATTGGGCTGAATTAATTCTTACCAACAGAGCATGAAGAAAATGATAAAAATTACATGCAGGGTTTTATAAATGTTACCTCTAGAATAAGTGTCATTTTTAATGGATACCTGCTCTTCTAGTTTGACCTCTAAAAAGAAAAAGAGTGGACCATGCAGGAGGAATTCATCTGGTATGAGAAAATATACTTTAAAAATACAGTGGGAAAATGATACTGGTATTTTGTTAGGAAGTGTTTGCACATGAAATGTGCTATGTAATTTGATTTTATTACTAAATTGGTCTACAAAATGGAAAGGCTGAATCCCCAAAGGAGAACTCGGCTCTCAATTTTTCAAGCACAATGCTCCAACTGAAAATAATGAATTCAGTGTTCACATGGAATTTCTTGGCTTAAGGTGTGCAGAGCAGATCGGGCTACCCTTCTTGCTACTGAATACTAATTTTAAATGTAAACATTTCATTAATCAGGGTGGGATTATCAACATCCCTGCTTCTCCTTTGCCAGTGTTTCCTGTTCCCAAAGCATTGCCTGTACTTCTTACGATAGTGATAAAGTCCTCCCGCAGCAAAGTTCATCTGGGATGAACTGGGTCCAGGTGGTAAAATATTATAAATTAATCTGTGTTGTGCATCAATCTGAAACCAAAAAAATGCCCACAAAACTGGTTTGATTAAAAAGGATGGTCAGAGTAGAAGTAGGTAAGGTCATTTTTCCCTTTGCTACAGCAAAAAACACAGGTTATAGAAAGAAAACATGCTGGCTGTGTGTGAGACGGGGGGGGGCAGGAACCTCTGATACAGTGTCCTTCCTATGGATAAGAACTAGTGTTCTCTTGGCACCATTTTCCCCAGAGATTACAGTATGTCATAAGTAGGTGCTGCTCTGTGCAAGGCCCTTTAAATTCTGGGGCCTAAAAGGAGAAAAAAAGGAGGTCTTTTCACTAGCAGATGAGGCACTTACTTCGCAAAGTTCTATCTGTTTGGCAGCCTCCATCTATGAACAAAGTTTGCTCTAGTATCTTGTTTCCTGTTTACCTTTGCCTGCACCAGTAATGCTCTGTCACATCCGGGGCTACCCCTGGGCAATGAGCTGCCAATAGCCTGCCAACTGTATCTACCCGCTGCATGATACAGCCTTGCCTAACAGCTACAGCCATGACAAACCCTACAGCTGGTACTTGCTTCAGGCTGACACATGTAATTTAGGTTGGCAGAGAAAGAATATTATTGTGCTGTTACCTGCTGCAAATAGTGGCATCTTCCTTGGTTAAATCAGATTTAAATCAAAGTGGCCTTTGTGCATCTCTGCTGGGCGGTCCTACCTTCCCATCTCCACTATGTCCCGTCCATAATTTATGATGTGGCAGCACATACATTTGTGTACAAGATGTTGTGCACCAGTGTGGGGGGGGTCACTGCACTAAATGGACATTCAGTCATGCTCTGGGGGCTGGTGTAGCTGCAGAAGTACTTGGTGTGGTATTTAGCCTCCTCCTACCCTACCTCCACCGACTGCCAGCTCTACTTCTCTGCCCAATCTGGAACGTTTGTATGTAAAAATGGATTTCAGGTGAGATTTTGGGCTTGAAGGGTACAGGAGAGCTCTGCTGAACATGTGGCTGTATTTCCAGATTAATTGAAGAGTTTTTCAGAGCAATAACTGTTTCTGTTTTTCTTGTGACTCCCAAGTCAGGAAAATGTTTCATATGGCACTTGAAACCAGAAGCAGGTGCTGCACTTCCAGACAACATCACAACATAAAGACAACCAGCAAAACATTATTTCCTTGCATTTTCAAGTCTAGCAAGCAGACTTCTCTGATAGCTCATCAGATACCAAGAGTACCATCTGAACATTTTTAAGAGAGAATCTAATTGGAGCGGCAGCATCTTCCACAATGTCGTTAGGAGATGACATTTAGAAAACAGAGTCAAAGATGTATTGAAATTTTATATGTGCTTCAGGATCCTCTTGGAAGTGACTCAGTCATCTTTCCAGCCAGGCTTTGTGCAGGTTCCCAGGCTGGCACATGGATTCCCAAATCCTCAAAGCTTTATGAATTCACAACTACAGAAGGTCAGGAATTCAAAGACCAGCTTGCAATGGAGCATGATTTGGAGGGAACTGTTTGAAATTGCTGCCTGTACGTTGTTCTGTACCCACCAGTCTGCAGCAGACACGCTGGTTGCTGGTGGAGTAGAAAACAATTAGAGATGTGGCTGCTGTGAAGAGCTCTTGCTGTAGCTGAACTTGGTAGTTGCAGGCATGCTGAGGGCTGTTTATTTGAGGAGAGTGTTACTAAAAGGAATGAAATGCATACATTTGTGTTGGTGACAATTTTCTGAAGAGCTGTGAAACATTGTCTTTTTTTTTTTTTTCATCCCCGTGGAAACACGGTCCATAGCAAAACCAAAACCCTGCCAAGAGAAAGGCAAAGAGCAAGTTCTGTGATCAGATATGATCAACTAGTGGTGAGGAAAAGCTGGATAAGGAAGGAAATTGTGCAGTTCCTTTGTTTCCAAAAGAAGCACTGATTAAGACATCAGCTTGTTCTGCTTCCAGCTTCATTTATTAAATTGTCAGCTTCTATCTATCCCAAGAGATCTCCCTGCGGAGAATCTTCACTAGAGGGAAAGATTCCTGGAGCTGTGCATGGGTTAGCTTCCCATTAAAATCATATTCATTTCAGGGGCTTAAAAAGTTGAGGTAAATAACATACTTGGTCTCAACTTTTGACATCTGTCATATGTTATTTTTTTGGTCGAAGTTTAGAGACAAGTCCTTTGACTTTATGTCCCATCTGTGCTCACACCATCATGTACAAAACATACCTCAGCAACTTTGGCTTCTGTCTGAGCAGGTCAGGCTGACCCAGGACCTGGGAGGAAAGAAGAGAGTTCACATTGGAGTTCTGTCTCCTCTTTCAGGCTGGCCTCACTGTGTTCCTGTGGTGCACACTGTGATTTCTTGCTGTGTAAGAGGGCTGAGCACAGATGAAAAAATGACTTATCACGTAACAATCAAATGCCAAGTCACTGGGACTCTTTGTACTAAAATGTCAGCAACAGCACTTAAACTGAAGAAGCATCTCCCTTGGTTTTCTTTCTGGTTGACCTGCTTCCTGCTTTCAAGGTGAGATCATACTAAGTGTATATTGAGTCTAAGGAACAGAACCTGGATGTCCGAAAAGGTGCAAACCCTGATTTAGCTTTTTGAAGAGTGTTCAGAATGTAAACACCTTTATTACTTTCAAAACAAGCCAGATTCAAACCCACGTTCTGGAAATAAAAGGCTCTAATTTGTGTTATCTGCCCCCTAAGAGATATTTGAATCTGGCTGGTGAGGGAGGTTTCCTGGAGTTGCAGTAGACCTTTTCAAAATAGTATTACAACGTGCTCAAAGTCACAGCATCCTTGAGATTTCCTTGCCTCACTGTTATTATTGTTGTTATTGTTACTGTTATTAGACTTTGTAATGCATTGAACTCCCAAGTGCTCTCTGCTATTGCTAAGATTACACAATACTTCAAGGAATTTCAAAGACAGCTGTTTTGTGCATGCTCCAGAGGAAGAGGGGAGGGAGAAGTTGCTTTTTACACTGATCGGCAGCATTGCTGTGGAGAATTGAATTGTGAAGGCAGATGAGCCCTCCCATCGTATGTGAGGGGGGGAAAGCCTACGAGGCCTCCAGTGTGCAGTAGGAGAAGGTAGGGACAACTGCTTGTCCTTTGTGGCACAGCTGACATGAGTTGTTGCTTTGGGTCAGAAACCAGGCTGGAGAGAACAGTCACAGTAACATGGTCAGAAAGGTCTCAGGAGGTCCATCCCAGTCCCTGCCCCACAGTGCAACCACACTCACAACATTTCTTGCTAAATGTGCTTAACTAATGAAGGTTGGAAAACGGATGCAACGGAAGATGGTAGAGACCAGTAAAAGAATAACATGAAGAATGATTTTAGCTACAGGCTTTTGAGAGGAGGCAATGAAAGCCCTTTATGTTTGCAAACATCCCTTACATTTTAAAAGGATGCTGTGCCTTTAACTGGAGTTGTGTAGCGGGAGCTATCATTGACATTACTGTTAAAATCCTTACATTCATTTAGAATTCCATGGAGCAGGTAGTTTATAACATCTGAATGCTCACTTTCTGTCCTGAGCAGTGTGTCCTGAATTTCTGCCAGGAGCTTTCCTTAAGGCTGAATCTGGGCTTGGACAGGCTGCTATGACACCTCTCCTGTGCTTGCTTTTGGAAGAGAACTAACAGAGCAATAGACACAATTTCTGTTAATTCCTGAAGTCTAAAGGGTTGGAATAATTTCCACAGCTGGGATAGCACAAGAAGAGTTTTTGTGAGTGTGCTGGTTTGGTTTGGTGGATTTTTTGGTAGCTGGGAAGGGGCCTCAGGCGTGGGTCCTGTAAGAAGCCAAAAAGCCCCCCCAGCTGCAAAAAACAGGTGGCCAAGGCCAAGCCATTAGAGAGACAATGGAGGCACCTCTGCGATTAACACATGAAAGAACTGAGGTAAGACCAGGGAGCAGAGGAGCAGGTGGAAGAGCTGAGAGCAATGCTGGAAGCAGAGATCCCCAGGATGGTGAGGAAGAAGCGGAAGGAGGTGCCCGAGGAAAAGTTCCCCTGCAGCCCACGGCGAGATGGCAGCTGTCCCCCTGTGCCCATGGAGGAGAAACACAGTGGAGCATCCCCTGAAGGCGCCAGGAGGAGAAAATGTAGATGTGCAGCTCGTGGATCTGAAGCCATGGAGGGCCCTGTGCCAGGGACAGTGACTGTTCCTGAAGCACTCGATTCTGTGGGCAGCCGGTGCTGGAGCAGCTCCTGAGGGACTGCACCTGGAGGGAAGGACTTATGGAGGAGAGGCTGGTGGAGGACTCTCCCATGGGAGGAACCCCATGGGGAAGCAGGGCAGGGCTGTCAGAAATCCTTCCTCAGGAAGGAGCAGCAGGAGCCACCAGCCTGTGAACTGACTAAACCCCATCCCCTTGTGCCACTGGGAAGAAGGAAGGAGAGAAGTCGGGAACAAAGAGATTTGGGCGGGAAGAAGGGAGGGGCGGGGTCACGTATTTGTCCGCTGTTCTTCCCGTCCCACAGTGTGTGTGGATGAGTGAGCGGACTCATGGCTGGTTCTTTGTTGTCGATTCGGCCCAAACCACGACAGTGAAGAAAAAACAACCCTGACTCCTCAGAGAAGCAGTAACCTCATGCAATATTAAAATAATTCAGTTAAACATTTAAGGCTGGAGAGCAACTCACTTAATTTTCTGCCTATTACCTCGTAATAGTGCGGTTAATACACGCATGTGCTTACTGAGGAAGGGAAGGGTGTGGTGGTGGTTGGTCAGTAGCCCATCCTGAGGTGGGTGTGAGGAGGAGTCATTGGCCACACCTGCAGGGCAGCCCTGAGAAGGTGCTACAGGGCCCAGCCTGAAGAGTTTGGGAAGCTCAAGTTGAGGAGGAGCAGGTTAAAAAGGCTGTGTAAGAAGGAAGGAGAGAAACACGAGCCGCAGGAAGGAAAAAATATGTTTAAATCAACTTGCATTTGCTTGGATTTCTGCTGAGACAATTGCTGCTCAAAGAGGGGAATTGAGGAACATATGTTTGGTAGAAACCATGCGGGGTGAAACTGCAGAGAAGAGAAGGAAGCAGAACGAGCACATCTGTTAAGTTATAGTCTGTTTAAAAGAAAAGCTCGTATAATATTGTAGTGGGTAACATAAAATAATTTAATCACAAAAAATTACAAGCTGAGCATGATGAAACCCCAAGGCCACAGGAGCCTACATGGGTTTCTTGAATTAGTGGTGTCTGTGAGTACTGCTGACCCCTCCTGCTGAGGTGAGGGGTGGGAGAGGGCACCATGCTCAGGAGCCTTGAGTGAGACCCTGCAAAAAGCTTCAGCCTGAGACAGTCCAGGGGAGCAGCGGTTCATCAGTACAAACAGCAAGCAGACAGCACCAAGGGGGTGTAGATCTACAAGCTTCCCCCAAGGCTGAGGAGCTGAGGTCTTGAGAAAAAGACAGGTAAAGTGAATTATTTATGGAGAATTATGGGTGCTTCTGGGCAGACCCCTGAATGGCAGATCTTACACAAGTCTTTCTGCATTCCTCCTGGCAAATCTGATCCTTGGAAAGTAGTCATCATTGGTAGTCATTATTTTTCTGGTGTGTTCTGCTCTGTCAAGATGAACTGGCTCCGGGGAGACCTTGTAGCACCTTCCAGTACTTTAAGGAGGCCTACAGGAAAGCAAGGGAAGGGCTTTTCATCAGAGGATAGTGATAGGACAAGGAGTAATGGTTTTAAACTGAGAGAGGGGAGATTTAGGTTAGATATGAGGAAGAAATTCTTCACTATAAGGGTGGTGAAGAGCTGGAATGGGTTGCCCAGGGAGGTTGTTGATGCCCCATCCCTGGAGGTTTTTAAGGCCAGGTTGGATGAGGTTTTGTGCAACCTGGTCTAGTGGTGGGGTTCCCTGCTCATGGCAGGGGGGTTGGAGTTTGATGATCTTTAAGGTCCCTTCCAACCTTGATGATTCTATGAGTCTATGATTCTAACTGTGACATACCAATGTGGGGGGAACCAACTAATAGCCTTCCCTTTGTGCAAGTCAAAAAGCAAATAGAGGTCTGAAAAATGCTGTCATCTTATGTTTCTCAGCTGAAATCCTCCAAACAACATCAGGAGCTGAGTGGCAAGGAGGGCTAGTAAAAGAGAGTTGACTGGGTGGTGGCTGCAGAGGCTAGGATGAGATCACAGCTTCCTGTTAAATGAATGTAGAGTGTCAAGGAGAAGAAAGGATTACTTGCTGTGACACTTGGGGCATTATGAGAGGTAATAGGCTGGAAAAATAAAATAAAAAATGTAAGGTTTATAGCAGGGGAAAGACAAAAAAGCACCTTGAAATAATTTTTTTAAGCTGTAAGGCAGTTCTCTAAAGGAAGCGAGATTGGCCTTCTGGTTTGGGAAGCTAAAAACTATACTGAGTAAAACACTGGTAAAATGCACAGCAGAGAATGACCGTTGCCCAGAAATATACTAGAGATGGTCTGTACGGTTGGTTGGGGGTTTTGTTGCTGGGTTGGGGTTTTTTTCTGAAGCTCATATCGGGAAAGGGTTTGGACTTTTGGCTGTCATGCCTCGCTGTCACCTGTCAGGTCAGGCTGGAATCCACCAGGTTTAATAGTTCTTGTGTGTTTAATGCTGATGTAGATGTTCGTGTCATGTCAGGGATAATGTTCCAGGATCAGGGGAGCAGTTTTGACACTGCAACACCTTCAGCTTCCCTTCTTGTGTCCTGTGGCAGGTACACGAAGAGACTCACCCATGCCCGCATTTTGGCACTTTCTTTATTCCTTTTTTAACCTTAGAACTTGAAACAGTTAGTAAATGACATTTAATCAAGTAAATCAGTGCATTTTGGTGTTTTCTTGGATAATAATAATTGCCTTTACTGTAGTACATCACATAATCATTTTTACCATCATCATGTACCATGACACAGATTGGAGCACTTCAAAGAAATTCTGATCAATGACAGGGCATCTATCATTAATTAAAGTATATATAAAACATAAATAATGCTACACTTAAATAATAGTAATAGAGAAAGAAGCTTTCAAGATGTTGTACATTATTAAGGTTTTGTATTTTTTTAAATTAATAAATCTCAACCTGAAACCTAAACATCCTGTTCAGCAAACTGTCTTGTTTTGCTGTCATTTGGTTTAGTGTAGCTCAGAAGCAGGAGATTGACTGCTATGGGTTTGCATTTTAACAATATGCATTTTTTAAGATACAAACCAAAATAAGGTCATAGTTTTAGTTTGAAAGTCAATTAACTCAGGGAGCAGAATGGAAGTTCATATTAATCCACTAATGTGCATCTCAGTGGTAATTAACTCGGGTCTTTGTAGTGGCTTCAGGAAAGTAAATTACTATTCTATAGGAAGAATCTACAAAATGTTTTATTGGGTTTTGGGCCTTCAATTATAATGAATAATTAATTGGCATGGTTTTGTTTTACAAAACCGTTACATAGTCTTGGAAGACTGGAATTATTTCTGTTGAGAGAACCATTTTGTAGAGTAGGGGAAGCCAGAAGGGAAGAAGGATCAGGTGATCTCCTAAGCTGGGCAGTACCATTTAATTTAGATAAGCACTTACCTGGACTAAAAAGCTAGGTCCAGCTAATTCAAAGAATGACATGGAAAATATCTTGAAAGTCTTAAAAGATATCAACACGCTCTTTCCCTTTATGTTAAAGAGAATATTATTGGTGACATACGTAATTTGGGCATGAAATATTTACATTGGCACAGAGTACCTTTCAGTGTCCAATGCATCTGGCATTGGAAAGGGCTGCTAAAGGGTAAACTCTGAGGGTGGAAGGGCTTCACCAGCCTTGTAAAGGAGCAGGGACACTCCAAGTGGGATAAGCTTTTTTTTTTTTGCCTGCAGTTGTAGGAATTATCAAGAAAAATATTGTCACAAATTAGATCATTTACAGAAAAAATCATGGAAGGATGTAGAATAAGATCTGTGATTTAGTCACCCATATCTACAAACTATCACTTAAAATAACTTGCTTTTTATTAGCAATTTATTATCTGCTGAGCTTGTAGCTGACTTAAGTTATTGAAAGTTGGCCTAACAACATGAAATATCTACAGAGAAATTAACTGTTTCCGTTATAAAGGAAGCTTGTAGGTTTTTACTCAAAATTGATAACTTATTGCATAAATATTAATTTTTTTATATATTTTCTTTTAATAAATTATCCTGTTTATTTAGTTGAAATCAATGCTGAAATACCAGTTACATGTTAAACTGAAACAGAACGCGAGAGATATGGCTAGAGATAAGGATTTATTGTTTAACCATGAGTGTGGTCAGGTATTGGAAGAGGTGCCCAGAGATGAGGTAGGATCACACCCCCCTCCCCTTACCAGCAGATAAAAATGTTTGGAGTGTAACTCTGCTGGCACAAACACATGTTTTGCAAACACCAGTAAAATATTCAGGCTATTACATTGGGCCTTAAGTCTAAAGGCAATCAAAGAGAGAAAAAGGAACTAAAACCATCCATTATGGCTCACTGCCAAACAACCTGAATCCTGGCTCTGCATGAACAGGGGTGGATAATAACACCAATTGGCTCATTGTCTTTTTTAAAAAAGCCATTTCCATTCATTCTTTTCTCTAATTGCTACCCAAGCTAGTTTTTCCTTTACCTGTGGCTGTGTTTGAGCTGCACAGCTGAATTCTGCCCTGCTTCAACTGCTGGTCTGAACACCAACATGTAGGACCTGTAAATCTAAGCCCAGCAGCGGCCCAGCCAGCAAACCCAATCAGCAGAATGATGGCTTGGTTAGTAGCATTTTGCTGACACGAAAATCTGTAGGGAGTTTTAAAAGGAAGAAGGAAAAGAGATGATTGGAAGTGATCTTCAAATAAAGAGGATTCAGGAGGCACCATGATGTGAGGTGATGAACTGAGCATGTCGGTGGAAGACTCTTTTTTCCTCTCCAGGCTCTGAAGAGCTTCCTTGCAGCTACTGCTGCTGTTTCAGAGGACATTCTGACCTACCTGTTGTTGTCTCTTGCATGCATGGCTTATAAATACAGCCCTGCAAAATCTGGCCTTCTAGGGTGTTGCATGGAGCATGGCTCTTAAGGAAGCTAATCACTATAAGTAGATGTAATTGAGGGAGAGTGGGTTTTAATTTAGTTATGAAGTTCTGAAAATTAAAAGGGACGTCCAAGACTGTGTGGATAGCTGGAGTGTTATAATGACATGAGCATTGTCCCAAGGTGGCCCAGAGAGTGCAGGTGATGGAGGGGGAATGGCCATATGGAGCAGCAGACTGCTCCTCCTAACTAATCAGAACAGTTAAATGCAATGAAGGGCTTTTGACTGGGTCACACTCATCTTCTGAAGACCAAATATTAATTCCTACTGTCTTTCTGACCTGAGATCTGATTTAATTTCTCTCTTGCTTTGTAAGACTAGATATCTAGTCTCCAGATACACAGTACAAATTAATTGTCTGGATGTTGTCTAAATTCAGCAGATATATGAAGTGATCAGGAACGACTTCTGGGTAGTCTGCTCAGGATGGTTTTAATCACCCACTGGACAACATGGCCCCGTGTTGACTGCAGGGGTGAACTAGACCCCTGGGATAGGTGAAATATTTCAAGTTAGATGAAAACTAAGCCATCACTAATGCCTTAGCCTACCAAGCTTTGACACCATGAAATTAAAGTTGGGTGTGAAATCGGGGTTAAGTGGTTGCTCACCTCTTGTTTGTTCAGTAACAAGAAACCCACATGTCACCGTTAAACCCACATGGCACTATTAAATGTTACTGTCCATTCTGAAACCTGAGGGGATGTTTTGGTCAAATTTGGCTTCATGAATGGTATATGCAACTCAAATAGTTCATAGGTAAACTAGTTTTAGTTTACTACTTTCCACAGAATGTTGCAGTACTTGGAAGATTTCCCCATATATCTGATCTCTCTGTTCCCCTTGACTCTGCAAATAGCTGTTTATCAAACTGGGCTATGGTTTGTCTAGAATGACTCAGTTCATGATTAAAGGATCCTGAGCCTGAGTGACTAGAGATAATTACTTTTGCATGCTATTAATTGTTCATAAAAAGGTGGCATTTTTTTAAGGTTAAATGAGAAGTATATGACTAAAATAGCATTCAAATTTTGTGGGTTTTTTTTATGTTCTACAAATATAATGGCATTTAAAATATGACATTTAGAAGCTAGAACCTCTAATATCAAATAATGTCACTGTATTTGGCAGTATTTCTTTACCCACTGCAGACAAATGGTTGTCAAGGTCACCTTCGGCACCTGCCATGACTTATTATCAGTTGTGAAATTCTGTTTGTAAAAGTGGTGTAGCATTTTATAGCCATCAGCAAAGTCAATTAATTAGTCTCCACTGCTACACGAGCAGTGCAATTACTTCACATTCCCTTTGATTTTGTTGACCAGCAGACTTTTTGAGCAAATGCTTGGAATCCAATTAATAAGTTGTAATATTGCACAGAGGCTTCAACTCCCGTTCCTGTGTGGTTTAGGCCACATGTAACTTTTATTATTTTTAATCTACTATATTTTTGTCCCCATGAGCTACCATCAGCAACACAATCTAACAAAATTCCTTCCTCTGGGTGCTGCTTTTTCAAGTCTGGCATGTTTACATTTTGAGCAGTTTGGAAAGTGAATGGATTCACAGTCAAATCTTGCAGAGTTTGATTTTTAATTTATTTCACCTAACTAATAGTAAAAATCTACCTTTAACTGTCTGTACACATTTTTTTCTCTTTTCATCAGGTATCTGATTGTGTGTCAGACCAAATTCTGAAATTCGAGTTGGCATTTAGTCAGGAAAAATTCATATAAGTGAAGAAGAGAAGTGTTTGAGTTCTGACCAGCACTATGCTGAGTTTTTGTGAAGCCCAGGCAAGTCGTTACTTCTTTTTCAAAATCACTGCTGAGGAAGGACAACATCAGGATCTTCACTGCAGGAATTGATACTGTTGTTGGCAGAGCAATAATATATAAAAAAATAATATATAAAAATCCATTTTTCTGCATTACTTAGATCTCTCCGTGGTGCAAAATCAGATGCCAACATTTCCTCCTCTTCTGTAGGGGTGTTTCTTGGGGCAGGGAAAAAAACTACAAGATGTCAGTAATATTGTATTGTTATTCTAGCAGTCATTGAGAACTTAATATGAGGGCAAACTAGGGAGAAGTGATAAATTATATGTTTGGGGAACTGCATATATTTAGAATGCATCGATTGACTATAGTAAAGAAAACATAGAATAAAACCCATCAGCTGCACAACAGAACTGCTGAATATGGAAACACTATGTCTAAATACAGGAAGAACTAGGTCTGTTACCTAAATGCCTGGTGAGAAGATAATGGAAATTAGAAATTCAGTGAAATTAAAAAGCAACAGCAATGAAAGATTTCAATTACCTCAATGGAAATTGGGCAGAGGTCACAGAAGACCAAGCAGCAGAAATTACATTTTTTGATGCAATGACTGCTACTTCAGAGTCTTGTGCTCTGTGGCAGAACATCTACACTGAAGCAACTCAATCTAGGGATTTCTTTGCCTAGAACTGACATAGGGGCAAGGGGGGGAGAATTGCTTGTAATTTTGCAGCTTCTGTGGTTCTTCTGTGGAAAATCCAGGCATTAGAAAATTAGTATTTTTCATCATCAAGTTTTGCTGCTCTGTCAAAATGCCTTTTTAATTCCCCGCTAGAAAGTTACCCATGAAAAAAGAATTGTTGTTCTTCAATAAGGAAATTGAATCAGTTAAATAAAATAGGCTAATAAATGGCAAGTTAAAACTGCCATTGAAGATCAACATCTTTCTTCTCAGGTGAATGTGAAACAAATAATCATTTTTGCAGGGGTTTTATAGCCCACAAACCTCTTCTTTTCCTTGCTTTGGAGTTATGGTGAGAAGAAGTACCCACAGCCTGTGACACCAATCTATTTTTCCATTAGTTGCTAATGCCTTTATGTGCAGTTGCACAACATTTTCATATGCTTCTTGTAGGAATTATGTGATATTTTACAGGTCAACGCAGTCCAAATAGGGTGGCAGAGAACAAGTGGGCACACAACCTGTGAGGAGAAAGTAAAAGGTGGCAGAATTAGCAGGGGAAGGACTTTAAAGAGCAAAAGACTCTTCCCTTTGTAAAGCAGGACTCACGGTTTCTTTGTTGAAACAGAGAAATGGGTCCCTGAATGTGCTGTCTGATAGAGGAGTCTGTCCCTAGGAGAGCTGAGCTGTTACCGTTTAAAGGTGCTAACAGCAGTGTTGCAGTGCAGAGGACCCAAGTGAATGCTAAAAATTGAGAAAGAGACAGAAAATAAATGATAATTCCTTATGGTACCCTTCACATGTGCCTCAGATCAACTCTACACCTGAACTCCTGTATCCTGGTCAACAGTTTCAGCCATGTGTTTACTGAGCTCAGTCCCCAGCTTTTATCAGAAGATTGGCTATCAGTTGCAAGTTAAACTCTGCTTGACCTGGCACTGAAACCAGTTCAGCAAGAAGAGTAAAACGACAGGCATTTAAATGCTGTTGTCCTTCGGTGCCTTCTGCACAACATGCCTCTGGCCACGCAGCAGCAGCAGGTACCCAGACAAAAGGAGATGCTGTTCTCCATTGGGCATGATGTGCTGTAGCTATTCACTCACCTGTCCGTGGACCTTATCCTTTGCTGCTTTCCTGGTACTGCAAGAAGTAGCAGGTATATAAAATAGGAAAAAACAATCCACACAGTTGGTTGTTAATTTCTTTCTAATGGTTCCAAATTGTTTTGCCTAAGTTTTACTTTTTCACTACAAAGAAGGCAGCGCTGTCCCTCATATCAGGGGTAAACTGAACAACTTGATATTTGGGGCTTTTTATGTTTTGTTGGTGGATTAAAAACTTTCTGCTTCCAGTACTAAGGTGAATGTTGAAACATGTTCTCATAGGAATTCGGTTTTGTGGGCTTTGTGTAGGAAATATGGATTCTAATGCCTTAAAAAATAGGCATTGAAAATTAGAGTTAATTTTTGTACCAGCTGTGGGAAATAAGAGACTTTCTGCAAAAGTGATGAGAATGGGAGAATTTTAAATACAATGTCACAGAAGTGGCTCCTCATTTTAGGGGGCTTCAGTGGGGGGGGTTGTTGGTTTGTTTTCTTTGTAAGCATGTGAGTACTATTGCCATTAATTCCTCGTTACTGAAATGAGGGAGAGCGGCTCCTAGAGAGGTGCTGTGAAGTGGCTCATCAAGGGATGGAGCATTAGTCAGCAGCATGGTTATGAAAACAAGGACATCACCAAGGGCTGATCTTTCCCTTCAAAGCTGTGGCAGACACAGCCTTAGGAAGGGGAAGCCAGTTCATTTGAAGATTGGCTGCAGTCCAGAAGAATCAAATAAAACAAAACCAGAGGAACCATATGAACCATGTGTTTTAGGAGATATCGTCCTCTTACATCTACGTGTCATCTCTGAAGTTGGGCAGGTCCAAGCTTTTGTGAGGTTCTTCTTCATTTTATATGGATGGTTGTTTATCCCAGGTTTTTAAGCACAAATAGCCTCAGTATGTGTGGATACAGTGTCAGGCTTTCATTTCCCTCCATGTGTGTTTACTTTTTGCTGGATTTGAGCAAATGTGAGGAAGTTTGGAAGCACAGGATGAAAAAAGCACTCTTTTCCGATTGTCCCACTGAGACACCATCCCTCCTTGTTTTCAAGCACTTGTTTTCTGTCCATGTGATGAAACCTGGTGACTTGAAGGCACATATGGAATGATTGGAAAATACACAAATATAAAATAATGTGATATATTGGGAAAATTAAATTTCAAAAATGAAAAAAAAGGGGGGAGGGGTAATAAAAAGTGCAACTCTGTATCTCAGGGTTTTGTAAAACAGAAGATGAAAACAAGTTTAGAATAGCCATGAAAATGTGCTTGAACCAGCAAAGAGGAAATCACAAAGATCTTTAGAGAATGCAAATGAGAAGGTGGCATTTTAAAAAGTGAAGCTCTGTTGGTAAATGCTGATTTCTGGGCTGATTTTCTAAAGTCATCACACGTAAAGGATCTTCAGTGGAACTACTGCTTTGTGCTCAGCACTTTTGCAGAGAGCCCTACTTCTGTTTAAGACCAGGAATGCCAAATCTGGAAGGCACTTGGGCTTATGCACCCTCCCTGCTGAGTTCAGTCCTGAATCTGCTGATGCCTACAGAGGACCTGAGAGGTTACAGCCAGGCTCCTCTTTTAGGGGAAAAATGTTGCAGGTTACTGCATTTTGCCCCAGGAGGAAATATTGTATTTCCCTTTAAATTCTTTTAACTTGTTTCAAAACTTCTTCTTAATAAGTTTTTAAAAGGAAAACAGTGTTTCCCACAAAACCAAGCAAATTAATTGTCAATTTCATATACAAACCTATTGCATTCCTTCTAATCCAACTTTTTAACTTGGGACACCTCAAGAACTGAATTCTGGACTGCAGTAAATGGAAAAGCAGGCTGGAACTGCTGGAAGATCCTCTGTGGCTGTGGAGATTACTGTAAAAAAGGTGAAATTATGTTTATTGGGATGTTGTGATCTGAGCTCTGCAGGGATCTGCCTGTGTGTGGCCTTTGGGTACAGATGCCTTTCTGTGACTACAAAATCATGTGGGTATTTTAAACACTTGGTGTCAAGGTGGGAGATAGTTTACAGGCCATTTTAATTATTTTATCTATACCAGGGCACTTTCACTTGCAGACATCACCAGTTTTACTGCTTTCCACATTTAGGATCTGAAACTGTTTCTGGAAGTGTATTTCTTATATGAGGGGAGGACTAAGGAGCTGGGAAAAACAGAGCAAAATGCAGAATCATGACAGAGGAGTTTTCCCTTGACTTTTGCTGGCAAGAAGCTCTGTTTCCCATCTTGCATACATGGGCATATCCCCTTGTCTCATTCACACCCGGGTATGTCCAGTGTGGGGTCCAGACCCTCTGCCTTCAGACAGTGTTGGTGTTGCCTTGTGCAGATGCCATCTTGCCAAGGGAGATTTTGTTACCAAGAGGCTCATCACTCAACTGTTCCTTCTCAATTAACAAAGGTGTTGTGTCCCCCTGTAACAGCAACCAAGCTTTGACGTGGATCATTTTCTACTTAATACCATCCTAGTTTCTCTTTCACTCCTGGTCCTGGCAATCCACTGGGAGATGTTTCACATAACTGTGCTGACCACTCAGCAAGCACTTGAGGGAGTATTGAAGTGCTTTGCATGGTGAGATGCTTTGGCAGATGCTGAGTTTGCTTTGCAGTTGGTCTCAAAGTATGTGAGTTTTGTCTAAGGGCACCTTCCTGAAGAAGCACCTATAGAAGCTTGTTTGTGTCTGATGCTGATGGCCTGGGCAGTGGCCACACTCCCCGTGCTTACAAACAGCAGATGAGTAGCTGATACTAGGGGGTTTTTTATAGACAACATAAAACACTTTCCTCTGCAGATTGGAAGCCTGATACCCAGCATTTGAAGATTATACAAACCCAGTTACAAAACCAGATACGGCTTCAGTTGTCTCACTCTGCCCTCGGTCTGAACCCAGGTCAGGAACAGTGTGAAGCTGAAATGAATTAATTCGTTCCCACCGCAGGACTGCAGCAGCAATTACTGTCTTGTGAGACACCCAGCGCGTTGGAAGGCTGCTCATTTGTTTCTGTGATTACTCATCTCTCTGCTCAAGCTAACAATGGTAGCACCTTCGGAGGACAATAGCACACATCAAGGATGTTGGAGACATCCTTCCTCCCCGGGGCCTGTAATTGAGGTATTGAGCTGCAGGCACAGCCATTGTTCAAGGTACTTAGTGTGGATGTTCGTGGGAACAGTTATCCTGTATTCAAATCGTGATAATACACTTCATTGTGGAGGGTTTGGGTCGTTGTTTGTTTTTTGGGTTTTTTTTCTGTTCAGAAATCTTACAGCTGGATGAAATCAATGCCATCTTTTCTTTTGTAGCCTTGAAGCCTCAGAATGTCAGTGGAGTTATTTATTCTGCAGACTGTGGTTACACGCTGGAAATGAGCAATAAAGTAGCACACATCTTAAAATGTTAAAGTATGAACAACCAACCTAGTGATATAGCATAATAGAAAATTGAAGCTAATTTATGTTCGTAGCAAAATAAAATTAAAAAAAACCCATGTACACGTGGGTCAGCAGCAACAGCTGCACCAACTCTCCTCCTTGCAGGGCTTGGGGATGCTTTTCCCATTTGAATTTCCCATTTGAATTTCCCATATGCTTGAGATCAGCATTGGACCCATTTTGTGTTACTGAGACCTAGCAGGAAGGCTGGTATGTCTGGAATGCTAAAATCAATAGTGAGAACCTATTTAAGAGAAATCAGATGAGGAAAAAGTATCAAGAGTGGCATTTTATAACAAAGTTAGTATTAGTTCTTCCCATCTCAGAAGTAAATTATCTTCAGTGCTTATGGGTCAATGGCCTCAAAGAGAAAACCACAGTCACTGTGTGCTGCAAGTCCTTGTATCACACCTGCACAGCCTCAATATTCTCCTTGCACTGGAGACAATCCTGCTGGGAAAGATGGAATTAAAAAGCCAATGCATCTTCCATCATCAGGTGAGGCTTCAGAGCAAGTGGTACAGGATAGGAACATCACTCTACCCTTACTCCACTGAATTCAGACAGATGATAAGGAAAAGTCCAAACTCAAACAATGCTACATCTTCACATTGAATAGCAGAGTTTTTCTTAGCATGTAGAATGAAGTATACCAAGGAAATGGAAGCTTCTCTCTCAAATTTACAAATCATCTTGAGCTGATTTTATTTTCTATGCAAAACCAGAATCATGTCAAAGAGTTTGATACTTAAAATCCATAAAGCTGAAAAAAGAATGCAAGCCAAACCAAGTATTTGTACTGCTAGAGATGTGAATGCTATATGAGGTTGTAAACTTGACTTAAACAAGACTTGACTGGCTTGATTGGTAAAACTGGGGTCAGACCAGACGTGCTTCAGTATTGGTGGATGTGGTCCTGCAGAGGGGGAGAAAAAGGTGGCTAGTCCCCTGTGCTGGGGAACTTGGTCCTGGAAATAAGAAACTCAGAGGGCTTATGGCTTGTGGTGTGAGTTGAACCAAAGAGGAAAAATCAAAACAAAACCAAAAACCCAGCAACAAGAACAACAGAAAGGCATGTGAATAACCTGGTGGTGTTCATATTGGACAGGGTGGAGAAAGATGTGTTTGATCCATCAGCCATTGATCCAGTTTCCACTACACTCAGCAAATGCAACTTTTTAACAGCAGGGGCCTGTGAAGGGACTTTTCAGGGATCGTTCTGTATTTCTTCTCACTGTGAATGTTTTGTACAAGACAACACATTTTCTAAGAAAGAATATTCTCACTCCCCAAGGATTATGTCCTGCATTGTGTATAATGGCAGATTTGATCATTGCATTGGAATTGATTTCAAAGAAAATAAACCATAACATTTCAGCATGGATTTTTTTGCTTCTTAAGGTAGTCAATAGCTTTCCTAAATTTTACTAAGAAACCTTTGGGGTTTTTATTGTTGCCTAAATAATATTTCAAGAAAATGAATTTATTATGAGCTTGCCAAAAGAAATACCAACTATTGACTCTTCAAAACTGTGGTTCCTCTTTGGTTTGGATACCATCATCCAAATCTTGTTAATAATCAAGTCGTGGCTCTTTAAAGAAATAGAAAAAACTAATGTGACTGTATAGACACTGAATAGTGAATCCAGCCTTTCCCCAGGAAGCCGGATGTGATTCACATAAACTCGGATTCCTTCCCATGAAAAAGATTACTCAAATAACAGTCATTTCAACCTGCTATAAAAATGGAACACATAAATAACACCCCCCAGAAATTAATAGCCTTTAATACCTACAGCAAAAGCAGCCTAAAAATAACTCTTTAGAGGTAAGCTGCTCAAACCTCTGAGTTTTTGTTCCACCAAGCTGTGTGCAAAGGTTCTGCATCTTTAAGTGCACGTGGTTCAAAGAGTGTATTCTTGAGAGGCAAGTGAAAGGGAGATATTTCTGGGCCTGGATTTCCACTGAATAGCAAATGAATCTGGGGATTTGATCAGACAGGGGAGGATACTAGTCTCCATCTGCACTGTCTGACCCAAATTAGATCAGAAATCAGTGGGCTGTCAAGAGTGAATCACACTGAAGTACCTATTAATACAACCCATTCCCTGACAAGAAGAGGTAGGAGGGTTTCCTGTCAGAAATGCTGAAAGGACACCAGGAAAGAAGGGGAGATTGTCATGCTGAGACAACTCCTGTGGCAGCTCGGCTAAAATCAGCCTAATTACAAGACTAGCATTTGTGGCTAACTCATTACCCAGATTTTAGATCTTCTATGGCTAAATGCTGCTCATTTTTTATTTGATTTGCATTTGTGTCCATTTTCTAATGAATGGTTTAAGGACATTTTCAGAAGCCTTTCATTTGTCTCAAACAGGTGTCTCTCCTCTGTGGCTGCTCCATCCCTCCGTGTGTCAGTGGCACGACATGCTCTGGCCTGGGTGCTGAATTACCCTCAGACCACCTCTCAAAAGGTTTTTTTTGTATTTTGTTTGTTTTTAAATTTCCTCGGAGAGGGTCATATTCATGATATCCAGACATTTATGCAGCTGGCAATGCCTGGATCCCCTGCCATACAAGTCCAATAGGGTCAGTCTGTTGTAAAGCTACCAAGGAGGCATTTCAGTTCAATAGGAGCACAGAGGCTGTTTTCTTTCAGGCGGTTCTCTTGTCAATAGGTGGCAATAATATCCTTCACTCCAGCTACTTAATATGTGTTTACAGCTTTCCTCTGCCCCGGTTGGAAATTTTATAACATAGTCTCAAGTTATTTATATCTGTAAGGTTCTGCATTTCCACCATTATAATTTTTCATGTCAGTATAGGGCAGCTATGGGGGAGGTACAGCCTGACATTACTTTATTAAAGCTGACACTTTGCCTTGGATTGAATGAGTTTTCATCTTCTGCACACGCAGCCAAAAATCATTAGCATTCCACTTCTGTTTTTGCCATCAACTAATCTGCTCCCAAATATTTGCGTGAAATCAAATTCACAGACGGTCAGATAGGTGCAAAAAAAGAATCTAAAACCCCAGGTTCATGTGTCTGTTGTTTAGGGAGGTAAAGAATAGAGGAGTTGTGGCTCAGCCTCATTACTGGGAGCAGGGAGGTGATGCTTTCCGCAAGAGCTGCCACTGCTCCTCTCTCTGCTGCTGATTTATACAGTACGAATCCCGAGCGTTTAGAAACACGTGTTTTTTCATGGCTTATCAGAAAGGGTGATGACATTAAGGCATCTTGCAAATTTGTCATCTTTGAAGTTTATGGAGTGAAAAGGCATCTTTTTATTGGTGAACATTTGCTGAACCTATTTGGACACACGAGCACAAAATACGACTGAGTCTGTAAAAGATTCAGGCAAACATAAAAACCAGAGAGGATGGACACTGCCAAGTGCTTTTCACAGTGGTTAATCTGCTTTCCTGCAGTCTTTTTTTTTAATGTCTTAAAATATGAGAACACTATTTTCCTAACACTTTTATCCTGCTTCAGGCTGAGAGCTGTGGATGAACAATTTTGGTGGTCACTCATTAAACACTTTACGTACAGGACTCTAGAGATTCTAATGTTTTAAGATCCCATCCAGATCATAGTTCCAAAGGTCCAGTTTCTAAAGTTGGGACACAACATTCACTAATACTTTCCTGAAATCCTTCTGCTGTGAGAAACCAGGGTCTTGCCCACACTGAATACCTATATCTATAGAAAATGAAATCTATAAGAAGATGCTGAGATCCGGGAGGAGAGGACCAGGGCCAGGGTAATATTAAAAGATGCATCCCACACTGTCTCTAGTTCTCATGCTGCTTAGTCCATTTTGCAGTGACAAGAGGTTTTTTTTGAAAAAAAAGGTTTCTTCTAGAGTATCCTCAGAGGGATTTCTTTCTTCACAAGGTGAAAGGATTTTTTTTTTAATTAAAAAAACCCCAAATGCCTCAATGACATTACCAGATAAATCGTATTTCTCGCTAGAAACAAACAAATTTTTGCACCCAGCTTTTGCCTTGAAGAGGAAAAACCCACCCTGTTTCTGCAAACTGTAACTGCTTTTAGAGTCTTACTGTGGCTCTTTGGAAGGCCAGAGTGTAGACACGGGTTTGTGCCTCGTGAGCAGCTTCTCAGTGCTATGAGGAAAACTGGTGATTGTTGCTTTTATTTTACTTTGTTCTCTCTTCTGTTATTGAAATATAAAATAAAACAACAACAACAGTAAAAACTACAAACAAAAAGCCCAGATGAAGCCCCAACTGGCTAGTGTTGGTGGAAATCAGTCAGAATTAGTGGTGTTACACTGATGAGTAAAAGAGGAAAGAGATACTAAGAGAAGAGCTTCCTCAGGGCTGTTTCTCTTCACTCTGTCCTGTTCATGATGATTTAATTCTTATATCACCAATGTGAACGTGGCCAGGAAACATAGTAACTAGTCTTGAATCTTCCCATACTACAAATTCCTTCTTTTATAAAAAAAATCCCTAAAGTAAGGGAAGATGTAAGAATGTAGTAGAATTTTTTAAGACTTCTAGTGGTATCTGAGATATTTAATTTTCAGTATATATACTTTAAAAGCCTACAACTGTGTTTATACTGTGGAGTTCATCTTCATTTGCTATTAAATTCACAGCTTGTAAAGCAAATGAAATTAATTCCAGGGGTTAATGACTTACAGTCCATCTGCAGACTTTCTCACCCTCCCCAGTGGAGCAGCGTGGTGGTGGATGTGGAAGCAGCTCAGTGCATCCCTCTGCCTCCCGATGTCCCTCCTTCCTCCCCCCATCCATCCAGCCTCTGCTACCTTCCTGCCTCCAGCCACCAATCCAAAAGCTGAAATTACTTTCAGAGAGGAGAATTGCCAAAGGGGCACAGGGCAGTGGTTACGTGCAAAACAAGTACAGTAGCTATTGCATTATTTTTATAATTTCTCCTTAAGCTCTCTAATAACCGTAGCACATTTTAATCCTTGCTGATATTATTTTTACTCGGGAAAATACAACAGATTCCTATAAATTTGTTAAGTCCACAATGATATTACTGCAAGTGCCACATTACTACCCACCCTTGTTTTCATCCCCCTGTCGTGTACAACAGAGTTAGGTCTTTATCTCTCAATATTATCCACGCTAACCTTGCCAGGCCAAGTTTGTGAAAACTTTATGGTATTGATTTCTTCTGGTTTCATCACATCTTCTCCAGCAGATTGCTTTTGGGCTCAGCACGGAGGGAATGCTGATTAGGGAGGGCTGTTTATTGTAATACTGATGGAGAATGACAATGAAGCTCCTGTTGGAGATGTCCTGCCTGGAGAATTACGGTTATGAGCGAAGCGAAGGTTAAATGCAGATAACAAGAGTGGTGTATGGATGCAATAAATCTAATTGTACTGTGGGAAACTTAGACTGAGACTCTGGTTTGTGGTGGCCAGGTTCCACAGGAGGGTGTAGGGCTGGATATTTAGGGCTGGATCCAGAGGTGACTCCTTGCTTTCTGCAAGGTGGGACACAAGGGGTTTGGGCAGAGAGAGAGGTGCTGACCCTGCTGCCTGCCCACTCCTCTTGCACCTCACTCCTGTCCAAGAGTGGCAAACAGCTTCTTTCCTATAAAGTTTATGGACTGTGGAAGAATTTTGTTGTTTCCATGGTAATGCAGCTGAGCAGAGATTTTCAGGATTTGGCTTGTAGATTTAGGTGTGTAAATTCTGCCTAAATCCATTTCAGACTTCATGGCTAAAAATAATGTTTTTAGAAGCACTGATAGTCCAAACATCCTGGGAGCTAATCCCCTGCTTCCTTTTGGAGTTACCAGTGCAAACTGTGACTAAGAAATGGTTCTTGTTTCTTATTGCTTATTCTCTTTTCCTCTTGAAGAAATGTATTTGGAAAGTTGGGACTGTCCCTTTCCTGGGGCAGAGCCTCTGGGACCAGCTGCCCTGAGGCCTGTGCTGGCTCCATCCCATGAGGGTTTTGGAACAGGGCTGGATAAAGCCCTGAGTAGCCTGGTCAGATCCAGAAACTCTCCCTGCCTTGACCAAGAGGTTGAACAAAGTATAGGTAACACCATGCTGCTTTGATGGGTGAAGGATGGTGGCAATTATCTTAATTTTCTTTTTTTTTGGCTATGCAGAAGCATATCAACAAGCTGAGGTCTGAGGAGCTCTGGTAGGTGGAGTGACACCTGAAAGCAGAGGGCTTCATTCCCTCGTCCCTGCCCTCCACCTCTCACTGGGTGGCACACATGGTGAAGAAGGAACCAAAATTATCCTTTGGAAATACAACTTTTTCTACAAGAGCTAAGTAACAAAAATTTAAACCACATGTACCTTTTTGTTTAAAAACTTGGGATTTTTCCACATGGTCCCAAAACTCCCCAAAGGTGCCAGATTAACACAACTGGAAGCTGAAATCCTCTGTTCCAGCAGAGGCAGAACAGTTCTGCTGTCCTTGTGCTCATAATAAGTGATAGGATGTGGAAGAGTTATGTACAAACGTGGAGGTGATTACATGGAAAATAGCAGCACAGGAAAAACAAGAATGACAAAGGCAGCAGCAATTAAGAATTGATGAGAGATATAACATGGGGATGAGTGTATTAGTGCAGTAGATGTTAAGTTTTAGGTAAACAGAAATGATATTTCAGGAAGAGTGCAGACAGCACGACGCAGCAAAATGAGGATACAGTAGGAAAGAAAAGTACAGCAAATGAATGATCGTTAATTACTAATTATAGAGCAGCAGCACATAAAATATGAGCAGCATGGTACATAGCTTAGCAAATACGTATAGCTTAGCTTTGTACAGACTTACTTCTATTACCTGCTTTGCTCCCCAAATGAAACAGAAACCATTTGGCACATACTCATCACCTCAACTTTAAAGCAATAGTGCAACTTAGTGCAGAATCAGGGTCAATCACTGTCACTGCTTTTTAACCCCGGTCAAGAAATGTCTTTGCACTTGTTACATCGAAAGTGTTGCCACTAGGGGAAATAGTGACATTCAGGAAGCACCACGTGGTTTCTGGAAAAGACAGGGATGAGAAACGATGCCAGTGGATGGAACAAAGGCAAAAGTGATAGGATGAGATGTGCAACTCAAGAGGGGTGGCAAAAGGTCAGCTGCAAATCACAAGAGGGCATCATGGTTTGGTTTGTGGGAGCTGTAAACCCTGCTACTGCCATCAGCTCCTGGGAAACCATTGCAGAACGTGGTGTGTACCAGGCAGCTGGAGATGCCAAGGTGTCCCTCACACAATTTCTCCAGCTTAGAAAAACCTCCAGCAGTCTCCAGCCTCTTGCTTTGGGGAGCTCTCTGGGCTCCACCCACCCTAGGCCTGGGGACCCCCCGGTCCCACGAACACATCCCAGTGCTGGCAGCTCCTGCCCCACCAGCACCTTCTGCACCTGGGCACTACTCACCTGCACCCAGGCACTATATTCCCATGGGTTTTATGTGCTACAATGAAACAGTTTCTGTGAGATTAATTCAGGATATTGTTGAAGATCAATCCCACATCCTCGCATAAGAAATGACCTGGTTCCAGCTTCCACACTACCTCAGACATGTTGCTGCTACTGGTGTAAAATGAAATTAATGTGCAAAATGTTCCTCTGTCATATGGGTATTGGTTTGGTCACTTCAGTGCTCTGCAGTCCTTGCAGAACCTGCTGAGCTCTTGGGTTAAATAAATACTTAACTGTTCTTTGGAAGCTTGACTGTGCTGTAAACATGTGCATCTGCTCATTTTTACATCCACTGATACATTCATGGCAACTGAAGTGGCAACACAAGTGGAAGAGTAGAGGCCACATTTCAGTTTTTCCAAGGAGTGGTCTGAATATTGTTGAAAGAAATAATTCTGTTTTGTTAAAAATAAATAAATCCCTGTAATTTCTATTAGCGTCTATCTTCCAGTGGCATTTGTAATACAGGGAGCTTATTCCATGATACTTTTTGTCTAACTCTACATTTTGCTCCTCAAAACAACGAAAAAATATCACTTTTCAAAACAAAACATCGGGTGGCTGTGGCTGCTTGTACATTTATACAGTCATCTATTGTGTTTAGAAATAAACTGCAGTGTTTAAGCTATATTATTTAGCAAAGTCTGATGGGAAATCTGGCCAGGTCTGAGAGCTTAACGAAGTGAGAGGGATGTGCTGGCTGTGGCAAAGAGGACAATTTACTTTTTTTGGCACTAGGCATTTGTTGCTTCTCACATCAACACCTCCTGAAAAGGCAAAGCTGCCTGTGGGTTGCTGCTTTTCCTACCCCAGGATTCAACATAACGGATGGAAAACTGGGGTTATTGGTGCTGGTAAAAGTATCACTTTGCCAAGGACGTGAGGCCCAAGGGTATTTTGATGTTTTGGATATTTAGAAGCCTACCAGGCAGCTGATAGGGTCTAGTTTAATGGTTTTAGTTGGCTCTGTGTCCTGTTTTACCCCAGGGACTCCAGAGCCTGAGCAGAGGTGGGTGATCTGCTCCACATGGTGCTGATGGAACCCAGAGCAGATGTGTACAATCAGCCCCAGGGCTCCTAGTTAATGCCTTAATGAAGTAAATGCAGGGACTCCATCCCTGTGCAGCTGAGAATGGTTAGAGGAGGGAACGCACCCAGGTGGAAGCAGTTCCTGGGTTTTATAAAAGCAGAAGGAGAGGGGCTTTTGTCTTTTCTTCTTTTGGTAGCACCATGGCTTTGGGTGTGAGCTGGATTTGTGTGTTTCCCTCTTTCTGTATCTGCCCTGAAAAAGAGGGTGCTTTCAACTATGGATGAGGAAGCCAAATATTGGTGGAGTTATGTCTGTTTCCTGCCTTGCTCCACTCCAGTCCATCCAACAGCTGGGCCAAGAGAGGACATCCTGCTTCTCTCTGTTCTCCTGCTGTACAACAGGTAAGTCCTGTCACAGGGATGCTGCTGGGCTCAATGCAGTTCATGGGAGCTAAAAGAAAATGTCAAGTCTGGAACTTCTCTTTTCTACCTCTGCTAAAGGGACTGTCAGTAACTCACTAACACAGTTATTTTTTTAAGGACAGAAGGTGGTTTTTGTCCTGAGTGGTTTTGCAGCTATTGCAAAGCCTTGACTTGGTTTTGAACTATTGTGTTTAGAACACATGTGCTTTGGAGGACTGATGTAAGAAATCTGTTTTAACATAGAAATTGCCTTCCAAGTGTTCTTCTTCGAAGTGGAGTTTGAAAAATTTAATCCTCTCTGACACTCTGTGTTTTTCAAAAGATATTTAAATGTGCACTCATCCTTTGTCAGACCTGGCAATACTTAATTCCAATAAAGAGAAATAATTTCATCGTGCATCTTTTAGCAAAGAAAAGGATGGCAGCAGCACTGGAGGAGGCAGGCACAGGCAAGGAGTCAGTGCTGGACAAGGCAGAGTCCTGGAGAATTTTCTGTAATGAGATGTGTATTTCTTCCTTGTCAAGGCATAAGGCCCCAAAACTCTGCTGCTTTGAGATTGCACAGCTAGAAAGAAAACACATTTATCCTGTTCTTCTGACTCAGGTTGCAGGAGCAGTCTAAAGACACTCCAGTTATCTCATTCCAAGCACAGCTCTTTAGGAAAGGACAAAGCAAAGAGGCATGAAAAGGTGTGCTGTGCCATGGCTGCTGCTTCTGTGCCTCCTGTGCACAGAGGAGAGGGTGAGCTGGGCAGGACAGATACGGTCTCCATGGTGTAGAGCTCATGTGCTCCCTTCTAGCCTGTGGGCAGGACCTGCTGCAGCTGGGGTGTGGGAAGTGATCCCAGGGATCTCGTGGCTGCCCCAGGCAGGGCTTGGTTGGCAGGCACCTCGTTCTGGGGATAAAATTGTGTATATAATGCTTGGCTCCTTTGTATTACTAACATCCAGGCTACCAGTTATTTTCTTTTTCAAATGCTCTTGGCATGTGCCAGCCCCATTGATGCTGCTGAGGATGGAGTGTGCTGCTTATGATGGGATAGTCAAGGAATGTAAGGAATTGACATCACTTTGTAATGATGCCTAAAGGAAAAAAAAAAGCTTTGTTTATACTTTTCTTCAGGAGGAATTAATGTATCTTTCTTTATATCTTTCTGCTCAGTGAAAGAGAATTAAATGGGGTAAAAAAAAATCTTAACAACTTTTGTGTTTTCTGTTTTGATATTTTGAAAGAAAATATTGGCTAAACAAAATCCTGTGTCTCTTACCATGCTGTTTACTAGGAATATATGGCCTTCAGTAGAACACTTAAATTAATGCTTCTCAAAAGTTTGAGCTGCCACATGTGAAGGGGTAATTACCAGCTCTGGTACAATCTGTGCTGTGCAATACATGAGCTGTTCTCCAAGATTTACTGTGAGTGCAGTGAATGAGCAACGAAAGCTGCCTGAGCCATAATCTTAACAAGAAGTGGAAATACAGTGTTGCTTAATTCAGAGTTTGTTAGGTACTACCTTTTCCAAGACCTCACTCAGCTCTAAAGTGGTTTTAAAAAGCTAAAATGGAATCTCTGGAAGTTTAAATAGTTAAACAGTTCAGAAGCCTTTTGCGTTTTCTTTCCTTTCCCCAGCCACAAAATATTAACTGGGGTTCAAAGAGAATGTGATTTGCTCAGATTCAGGGAGAGATTGGTAACTGGTGCTGTGATCTGTGGGCTACACTATCTCACCTATCAAGTGATGGGCAGTTTTGTCAAGGACTGTTTTTGCTTCCTATTCTACTATTTCTGTAGCAACCACCATTTAGTCTAAAATATAGACTGAGCTATGAAGTGGAAGAGTTGCCTCATCATCAGATGGTTGCGTTGTAATTGTGACATGGGAACTTATTCAAAAGCAAATTTAAAAACCTGCCCACTGTTACCAAAAAGCCATTCTAATTATGTTTGTCTTGGAAAAACTGAGATGATTCCCTAAATGTCCTGACTTGGCAATACTGATATATCTTATTTCTCTGTGCTCCTACCCTGTGGAGGTTCATCCATGTGGCTTCACACCTCTGGGTCACTCTGCCCACTCTGGTCCCTGTGGGTGTCCCTGGACAGCAAACCCTCTGAGAGCCTCTGTTCAGCAAGTATCTGCAGTAGAAATGTGGCAAGACTGAATGCTTAGAGAGAATAAATACTTCCTATTTGTCATAGGAGAGTGCATGCACTCAGTGTGGATTACTTGCTATAAATTGTGACTTGGATGATTGGAGGGTTTTTTCTTTCGTACTTAGGCTGGAGAAACTTATTCTTGTTTTTGGTTTCTCAGCCTCTAAATTTCTATTATTTTTCTTTTGAACTCTGGAAAAAGAAAGGCATGTAAATTTATCTTCTCCTTCCCTGTTCCCTTTCAAATGTATCATCTAAGGAAGCTGAATGGGTGAACTAAATAATTGAAATAGAAACTGATCTTGCCCTGTGTGACAGCCTTCAGGACCTAAACCAGCTGGTAGCTTCTTGAGGAGTGAGTGAATGCTTTTTTTTCTGGCCAGGTGGAAGCAGTGCAGGAAGCTTTTCAGATGTGTGTCCCGGGGGAAAAGCTATTTAGCCTGTTTAAAGGTGATCCAGAAGAGCAGCAGATGAATATGGGAAAACCCACAGGGGTTTGATACCTGCAACTCTCTCTGAACAGACAGGCTGTGGTTACTCTGGGTGCTGGTGTCTTCAAGGGGGCAGTGGGGAAAAAGGCCTTTTAGACATAACTTAAAACTGATGTGAATGAAAGAGCAGGGAAACAAATGACATTATCTCTTTTCCTTTTCTTGTAGGCTCATTTTATAATATTTTAGAAGCATTTTTTTATTCTTTACAGAGGTACCAGATAATCCTGCTGGTTTCATGTGCTCCCTTTTTGGTTTAGCATAGAAACAGGGTATAGGTCTTATTCACTTAAAAGGTAAATGGGAAAGAAAAAATGGGCATGGTTTTTCAGGTAATTTGGGAGTAATATATTCTTTTAATATCCAGGAAAGTTATAATCTAGAAAAGTGAAGAATATTCTCTATTTAACTTCACACTAATACATTAGTTTATGCTAATTGATCAAATGTATGACTTCTTTGAGCATTAGCAGTGTATTGCAGCACTTCACTTATATTTAAATGTTGATTATGCAGCTGTTAAATCACCAGCATAAAATGGATACAAGGTGAATGTATCCAACCACTAGAGAGTAAGAGTAAGGATGGACAGGCAAGTATTGAAACTCGGAGCTTTTAAAAACCTATAAAAATAAATAAATACACTGATTTAATCCATGCAGTTAGTGAAAGATTCTGCACCAGTGAGGCCAAGACCTCAAGCAAGAGGTTATCTGATATTCAGCTGTGTGATGCCACTGACTGCAGCATCAGAGGCTGAGGATGTTCTTGGCCTGTAACTGATTTTTTTATTCTATATTTTAAAACTGTCTTTCACAAGGAGTAATATGTGCTGTAGGACTTGGGATCAGTGGAGCTGAAATGATACACAATGCCAGTAGCTGCAGTGAAAGAACTGGTGGGAAAAACATTTGAGCTTCCCTGAGGGTTTTGAATTTGATTTCTGGCTCTTCTATCTTGGAAAGAAAATCCTGCTGTGTGAAATCAGGAGGTGTAGTCTCTCTTCTTTCAGGCCATCAGTTACTAATGCCTAAATAATCTCTCAGGCAGTACAACATCCCTTGCACTGTTATCCCTTTGGGTTTATACCTTCTGGACACTGATGCATGGTATAACTTTGATAATTTTCCTTAATTGGCTTGTTAAATTGAGTGGATCCCAAGTCTGAGAAGTTGGCACAGATGGATCTTGGGTATCTTTGTCCTTTAGTTATATTTGCTTATCCCAGATTAATCCAGAAAGGAGGTGATCCCAATTTCTTCAGAAGTCTGGCTTTTGGAGTCTGCTAACCCCAGTTGCAAAGGTCTTTGTTATTCCCCAGACACACATTGGTGGACAGAACAGACTATTTCTGTTTTGCTGCATGTTTTACAAGGTGCATCCAAGCATTCGCTGCAGGAAACTGCTGGAGTTTACCCTGGAAGAGAAAGTGAAATACAATGCTTGTAACCAACAGGGAATAGCTCATCTGTTGCATCTTGGATGTACCTTCAATGAGAATACATATGCTTAATCACACCTAAATGTGCTTGGTTGCTCACTGTAAACAAGATATTAATCTTAAGGATATTTTTTTAAAGGGATAATTTTATGCACTGCAGCTGTATATCCCAAAAAGATGTGGTAGGTCTGTCTACCTGGTGATGGTGCCTGCTGAGGAGACCAGACTGTCCTGGGCAGAGGGTGCCTCAATACCTGCTGGGGTCAGATACCTGAGACGCTTCAACAGCCACGTCCTGCAGGCAGAAGCCACTCATGGGCTGTGGAAAATGCTGAGCTCTGTGGTGTCTGGGAGAGCAGGATGCTCCTGTGCCCTCACCCAGGCAGTTGTAACCCTCCAGGGACGGGATGGGCAGGACCTCCATGCTGGCTATCAAGTTGTGACAGTTCCATATACTAGGAATAAATAACTTTTTTCTCCCCTTCCTTTACCTTGGCCCTTAAACAGTGTAAGATCATTTTTGCCTATGCAACTACTTACAGGCTAAGCTGCACATCCTGCTGCATGTTCTCTCAGCAGGTACAATTACACTGACAATGTGTGTGGAGCACCAGCAAAGCTTGAAATTACAGTGTGTGTATCTAACTAAAATACCTGAACTGATTAATCTGGTTTCCAGTTTAATTAATTACTTCCCCATTAGTAGGAATAAATAATGCCTCCTACTAAAGGGTAAAAATTCATTGAGAGAGAATAGTAGCAGGAGAACCTACACTAAGCCATGAAATAAACTTAGGTGAAATATTTTTTTTGTCTGATTTTTACCCTGCCATGTTTCCATGACTCAGCTCCAGATATATGCTGTTAAATGCTGCCATGTAAGTTGCTCCTTTGCTGAAATGTGGTGGGTTTGTTCTCTGCCTGGAATGGCTTGTTCTTTACAACAGCCAGACCATAAAGAGCAGAGAGTAACAGTTTATAGTGGTCCCTGATCCCCGTGATGTGGTTCTTGGTGTGCTCCTCCTGCTGTGATGTGCTCCAGACACTGTAATGCACTCGGACACATCCCCTTCAGGCTCCTTCTCCTTCCACCAGTCCACTCTTGGAACAGCAGTGGGTGCATCACCACGAGAGCCCTGCTGTCCAGAAGTGCACCCAGGTTGGAAGTATCATGCCTTCTGGCTCTCTTTCAAATTATAATGTGAAATAATTTTCTTTAGTATTATAATGTAACACAGTAAAACACCTAATTTACTCTATTACTAAAAAGGAAACATGAAGATATCTTGAACAGTTACACTGAGTTACAAGTTTTGTACATCTCTTTGTAGGATTTAACCACTTAGCGTTCTGACTATACAAACTGTTGTATTATCAAGCTTTTCTTCCACGGTGGTAAATTAATGCAGCACTTACCTCTTCTGCAGCCCAGTTGCTTTATACTGTCTGAGGATTGCTTATTTTAAGCTCTGTTTATTTTGAGTATTGCAGCTGAAAGGCAGTGTGGGCACAGCCACTCAGCCCAGCTCCCCTCCAGGAGGCTGGTCTGGGCAAGTACCAAATTCCATTGGCAATGTACAGGAGAGGAAAGCTCTGGGGTTTGATGCAAAATCATGGCTTGGTGAGCATGATGTTTATTGTACCTGTGACTGCCTTCTGAAGTGTGACACTGACTTCAGAGAAGGAGATGCTGCAGAAGTTGCTGCCAAATGCATTCTTCATTTACAGTGCCTTGATTTATTTAGCACTCTGCTTCAGGAAGGTCTTGTGGCAAAAATGGCATTTAAAGAATGCAGGTGATGTCTGAGAAGAGAGAGGGAGAACAGCAGCAACCTACAAAACAATTAATAGTGCAAGGAAAGTTTATCAGATGCTCCTATTTTTACTTTCAGGTGGGACTATGCAGCTTAATGGAAAGGTAACACTTGGGATAACCTGTAGTAGGTACCACACAGAATGAGCAATTAACCTTTGGAGCTTTTTATCATGAGCCAACTTTAAGGCCAACAGCTTAGAAGGAAAAAAAGGATAATATGATACTCATGCAGATAATGAGAAGATCAAGATTTATTGCAGAAAATCAGAATGCATAAGTAATCCTCATTTTTTAGGATTCAGACTGACAGGAGTAGGTAAGAACTTTCCTCAGGTCATGTTTTTCCACCATTAGTTTTTTTTGCACCCCTAAAAGAAATTTATTATCACATTTGTTTCTCCTGGCCCAGTTAGGATTTAAGACTGTGTAGTCTGTGAGACTAAGATATGCACAGGTTTTAAATCCCTAGTAGCTTCTAAGAGCAAAGAGTTGTTCTGGGCATAGATTTGGAAGTATTTACAACAGTGAAGGCTTCTTTGAAGTGTTTTAAACATGCAATAAAATTGAGGTTCAGTCCTTTTAAGAGGAAGATGCAGGCTTTGGAGGGGGAGAGGATTTTTTTTTCTACAAAACTTGCTGCCTTTTCTCTCAGCTCAGAGATGTGGGCACGGATCTGAGTGCTCTGGCTCCTAAAGGTCACCAGTAACTGCCACAGCTTCAGGGTGCTGCTTTTCACCTGAGCTTCCAGTAGAATGAGACATGCCTGCAGCTTGGAAAAGCTTCAGCTTTTGTCTCTAGACCTTTCTCCAGACTTCCCTACACTGATTTCTGTGTGGTCTTGCTCTAGTCCTGACAGGCTTTAGCAGGTCAGCAAATGTGTCTCAACTTCAGGAGTTCAGTTGATGAGCAAGTAGTGTGGCCTGAGAAGTAAAGCTCTAAAAGGACATTGGGTCAGAGTAGGACTGGGATCCAGGCTGACACCACCAGTGATGGAGCCCTAAATGTCCAAGGTTGTCTTCTTTATGATTTTCCTTGTCTCTTTGAGGCTTCACAAAGGTTAACTCTTCAGAATTCTACTAAATGAGCTTGACAGGACTACACTAGTAATCTGCAGAAGGTGCAAGATAGAAGTCAAAAGCTCACAACTGCTTGTGAAAAGCAGAAGCACGTGGCCATTATGCTTGTCATGCAAAATGTTTCATGCTATTTGGGAGTTTTTTAATAATGATCATGATTATTCATCATAATGATTATTTTTTAAAATCAGGAAAAAGTGACACCAGACTGTAATCTTAAAAAAAAAAAAAGATACCTGTCTTGTGGACTGCTGTTACTTAGACTGGAAAATGGGGAGGAATATCCCCCTTAAAAGGGATTTTACAGGAAACTGTACCATATAGGCATGGCCCTTGAGTCCAGTTATTCCTTTATAGCTCTAATTCTAGGATTATGAGACAGTAATAACACTATATAAAAAAAGATGCAGAACAAGTGAGACAAAGTAGGGAATATTTGCTTTTGATGATACTTTTTGCCAATCAAAACACATTAAGTCATGAATAAATAATCTATTAAATGTTTTAGCTATGTTTATTTCCTTCAATATTATGTTATGAGGCAATTTACAAACTTGGGGAGAAACAGTGCAACACAGTGTGAAATGGTATTAGTGACTGTGCCTAGACCTGATCAAAACTGATAGATTTCTTCTGGGCAGATCATAAATTCAATGCTCCCTTTAATACAGCTCTTTTATTATTACTGGCATTATTATTAGTGGTTGCTATGCCACTGAAAACTACTGTGTATAAGAAACTTTGCTGCTAGAATGGTGAGGTCAAGATATGATGCAGTAAACACTAGTTATGATTATTGTTCCCTTAAAGATTCCCTGGGCTGATTCAGTTGGCAGAAGATTCCCACAGAGTTAAGAAGGACAACCCTTAAAAAGTTACAATTGTGAAAGGCTAAACTGTGAAACATTGATTTAATTCAATACAACTCTTTATGTCTAAATAACAGCAAAGAGGCTCTGATTCTTGCTAAGGGCTATTATTGACTTAAAGAGAAATCTCACATATATCAGTCAATAGGTAGGTTTGGCCATAAGATTTTTACTGAGTTAAATGAACTGAAAAATTGACCTGAAGTTAACTATCTTAAGGTGTTATGTTTCACTAAACTATTTAAATGAGAAAGTGGAGCTGCAATCAAATTGAAGGTTTTCTTGAAACTGCAAATACTTAGTGGTACAAAAATTAGAAAGAATGTATTTGTGTGTCACTGGGGTACTGCATCTAAGCATGTAGGTTGTGTTGCTGCTGCTCCTGGCCTGTGTACACCAAATTAAGAGATCTCATCTGTACTGAAAGATGTATGGAGAAAAAATAAAGATTTAAGTTTCAAGAAATTGGATGAGAAAAAACTACTTGGCTTTAAAGCAGGTAAATTACAGGGTAACACTGATAGGGCAGTTAGAGAAGGAATGGGAAGCAGAAGAAATGATGATATGAAAGCCCTGGCTCGGGCTTATTAGGTGTTTGTAACCCTTTTATAGGGCATAAACATGATCGTATTTTACATCTGATTTGGCCTTGCTGGAGATGCTGATAATTCCTGGATGCCCACATGATGAGCCCCACACCTTCCTTTAGTTTTTTACCAGTTTGGATGCTTGATGGTATTTATAGAAGCGAGATGGACTAAACCTCAGTGTGGAGAGTGTTTCTGCAAGAGTGGGTCCTGGCTCTGCCAGGTTGGCTTTGTGCTCCTTTGGGGAGGAGAGCTGTGCATTCAGCACAAATGTCCTCCTTTTCCCTTCTGTCAGCAGGAAGCTGGCTCCACTCTGGTCATTTCTGTGAGCTTTTTCTAGAACAAAAGGTTAATTCTGAACACTTAAGTTTGTAAGAGAAGTTCTGGTGTGTTTATTTTTCCTTTAGGAAAGCAAATGTTCATCTGTGAGAGAGCTCTAAAGGACAGGTTCAGAAAATGCTCTTCATGTTAAACACATTTGAATAAACCAGCTAAAAGAATTAGAAAGATCAGCTTAAAAGTATTCTTGCTTAATAGCACAGGCAGTAAATCAGTCTAGCAACTGAGAAGCATCCTGTTGCAGAATACCAAGATCCAACTGCTTCTATAGGAGCAGGGCATGGACACTCATGGAGAGAATGGGTAATTATTTCTTAGGCATACTGTAGTACTTGTAACACCTTCTCCAGGAAATGTAGCAAAAATGTCGAAAGATGTTACAAAGCAACTGTGAAATCCCATTTTCAGTTGTACCCAGCCTGAATTTTTCCCTTGATGATTCTGTTTCAAGAGCAGCATTTTCTGTACAACGACACATGACCTTTCTCTTCAACGTGAACTTTACAGTGTGCTCATTTCCCTGGTAAGTTGGTAAGGAAATAGTTATAAAAAAAACCCCATGAGCCTCATTTGTAAATTCCTAGCAGGTTCTCATTTTATCCCCTGTCCTCCAAAATGGCCTTGCATCAGCCCTGTTAAGGAAAATCTCTTAATGTTGTAACACATTTCTGGATGCAGTGATGGTTTTGGCTGGATGCTACAGCTATGCTTAAGACCAGCAAAATGCATTGAATTCTGTTTGTGCCCTGCCTACTGAGCGGGGTTTTGTCATCTAATGGGCACTGAAGTGTGCTATTGACCTCTGCAATTGGATCCTAGAATCCCAGGTTGGATGGGCCAGAAGGATCATCTGATCCCACCTTTCTTGGTAAAAGCACAATCTATGTGGGATGGCCCAGCACCCTGTCCAGCTGAATCTTAAGTGTCCAATGTTGGGGAATCCACCAGTTCCCTGGGGAGGCTATTCCAATGGTTGGTTGTTCTCACTGTGGAAAATTAGTTGCCAAGGCCTGAGGTGGCAATGAGCCACCTTTGAAGGGTGACAGCTTCCCAGGTTTGACAAGCCTGAAGTATGTTGTAACTTCTGGGAGTAATTTTTGAGTGTGTCCCAAATTACACCCAGAACTAGAAGTTTGAAAGCAGCTTTTGTTTCCTTCAGACTCTAGAGTCTGCTGGAGCACCAGGCTCTTAGAAATCCTTTCAGAACAATTTCATCCTTATTACTGTAATCACTGCACAAGTGGGAAATCCTGCCCAGGAAGCCTCTTGTTGCTGTGGGATGTTGTGGTGGCAGTGCTGCTCACAAATTGATATTATCAATCACAATTTAGTCATTACAGGTTTGCAGGAATGTTGGCCTGCAAATTTTTGCTGCTTTTGCTACAAAAGACTGAAGATTTACAGCACTGCAGAGTCTGGAAACGTTGAGTCTCTTTTTTTCTTTTTTCCTTTTTTTTCTTTTTTTAAGAATTGCAGGAGTATTTGGATTATTTGACTCTACAGGGATTTTTTAGAGAAGTGTGTCCTTGCTGGGTCTTCCTAAGAACGTATGAAAATGTCCTTTACTTTATGGAGCCTTTTTGAATTAGTGGACTATGCAAAACTGAGGCAGAAGGTGCAAAATCTGAAATGTTTGCTCAAACTGAACAATATTTTCATCACAAATTACTAGTTGCTCCAACTGAAAAACAGGGACCTAGTCTGTTCACATGTCAGCAGATGTGCTGACACAGTCCCATGTGAGGTGGAGGCTGACAGCTCCATGCACAAGCTATAAAACGTGTTTTATTTCTGAGTTGAGTTGGGAATTGCCTCTTGGCGCATTCAGAAAGACAAGAAAATCATACCCTATCTTAGACAAACCTCCAGCACCAAATCCTTCTTGATCCTCTGTCTGTGCCCCAGCACAAGTGTCCTGTAGGCAGAAGAAAGCACAGAAAGTCTTGCTTTACAAGCCTGGATAGTAAGGGATCTCGAGGGACGTGGCAGCACTGGTCTATCCTAGGATTTTCCAGCAGGATTGTGAGGATTATCTTCCATTCTGGCCTTCCTGAGCCTCCTGGTAAGTCCACACTTGTTTGTACGTGTGTGGCTAAGAGCTACAGAGCAGCACTTCACTGCCATGCAAATCCCACCTTTAGGCACGAATTTCTGATTGCAAATTGCTGGCGACACAGCATGCTCAGAGCTGAGACTTTAATAATGGATAATTAATTGTATAAACATGAACATCCAGCAGGGAGAGGGAAAGACTGGCTTCCATCAGTAACAATTAAAGGTAAATGATCAGCCATGACTCTAAGCATGCCCCTATCAAGAAATACTGATTTCACCCAACAAAATACCTCTGCTGAGATATACCTGTGCTGCCTGCCTTGCAAATCTGGTAGGGAAACACACAGACAACTGAGTGCAGAAACAGTTCCAATATGTTTTTTGTCCTGCTTTTCATACCACTGATTGCTCTAATTCTTGTTTTAAAACTAGAACAAAAACCCTATTATCAGTTATCATCTAGAAGAGAGCTGCTTTTGCCACAGAAGGATGCTTTGTGATTATGTATTGCATATTCCCTCATATTTATTTAGCTCAATAAACAATACGAAGACAGCTTGTAGGAAATGAATCCTCTCTGCATTAGCTTGTTACAGGAAGCTGCATGTGTCTCCTCTGGAAGAAAGAGTGCTGGAATTACTGTTTTTATCTTTTGAATTATAATATAGATCAACTCGAGGAAAATAATTGGCTTCCCCACACCAAAATTCCCCATTTCCAGGTTCTGTGTTTAGATTGCAGTGTTGAGTACAACTAGAATTTCCATGTACACAGTGTTAAAAGCTGGCTTCAGTGGTATCTTTCAGATAGAGGGGAATTTATCAGCTCTTTCAATTAAAAAGTCAGATTCTGGAGAACAGAGTAGTGAAACTGTTCATGTGTTGTTTCCCCTGCCAGAGCAAGACATGCCTATTATTTCTTTTTCAGATGGCTGATTCCCAAACATGACATCAAAGTTGTTTCAGGATGAAAGTATTTGTGGGCTATCATGGGGGGTCGGGTTGGTTTACAGAAGGCTTCACATTACAGCAGAGTGAGCACTATATCCTTACAAAAGTGCCATGATGTCCTCAACCTCTTTAGAGAAGAGAGTGATGGGGAAATATTAAAATCATCTTGTCCTTGGCTTCTGGTTGTGCTGCTTGTTGAGAGTGTAAAAGAGAAATACAAAACTGATACCAGGAGTCTTGGACATAGTTGGTGGCAAGCAGGACAAGTGTTTGGGTGCCTTTGTTGGCTTTTTGGGGACATGGGGTAAGAAAAAAACGGATAGGAGTTTGGTTTTTTTCATTTGTTGGGGTTTTTTTTAGGCAAGTGCTCTGGGAAGTAATTTTTTATTTTTAAAATGGAAGCTCTTGTTGAAATTATTGGAGGTCCCAGTGTAACTGCAACTCTGTCTTTATTACTGAACCTGAGGGCATGAGGGATTTGTCATCCATCTCTAAGCCTTTGTCTTGCTGGGCCTTGCCAGCTGGCTGTGTGCCCCGTGGGCAGGAAGCTGGCACAAGGCACACCACAGCAGCCCTCTGCAAAACCACCTCTGTCCATCTCAGGAGTAGTGTCTGCCACTGGTGCACGGACTCATTTTGTCACCCTTGGCCTAAGGTGACACGCAGCTATGGAAAGAGCTGGGTTAAAGCTGCCATAAGTTATCCTGGATGACAGGACAGTGGATATCACACTTCTAATTAACTGCTGCTTTATTTGCTTTGGAGGGAGAGTTTAGCAGTTGAAGTGCTAACCTGTGCTCTTTCTGGTAAGAAAAATCACAGGGGTGGTACTTCCAAAGAAGGCTTTGCCCGGCTGAGGAGCAAAATTAGATGGAATAAAAATTGGATCAGTTTCTCAAGACTCAGCACTTATTAATTAAGAGATTAAGTCAATAATTGCTACACAGTGGAGGTCTGTATGCAGATAAATATGTAAAGGTGACAAGAATAAACTAATTGAAAGAAAATTACATGAAACATTTGCATCGTATCAAAGGGGCTCAATGTTTGTTTTATAGATCCTGGCAGAGGGAGTGTTCAGTATCTGAGCAATTGCTTGCAGGGAAACACTGGGACTAATAAAGAGTCTCATCCTCAAAGTGCCTTAGCACTTCTAAATGTCATTAAAAGTCACTCCACAAGATAAGAGCTAAATATATATTCTAGCTATCAAACCTGGATTGCTGTGGGATGTGTCTGAAACTGTGCATGTATAATGTCCTACACTTAGTATTAGAGGGTAAGTGACAGTGCTCACTAGAGGATGCTTCTTCATGTTTGATGATACTGCTTCCAGCTATTAGGAAAACACAATTTTCTTTTAGCCAATTTCACAAGCCATCCCCAGCCACTGTCATTGGAAGATGTGGGGAGATGTTCTTGCCCTGCTGTGCCTCAGCACAACTGCAAAATCTGTCAGCATAAGCTGGGGGGCACCTTAGGAGGTTCCTTTCCTGGCTGTGTGTGGCTGGGAAAACTTGTGCTGTGTGTCACAAAGGTTACAATTTGATGTTCAGCTGCAAGAAGTGAGAGAGGTGAAATCTGTGGTGGCAGCCAGGGTGGGGGTGCAGAGTTCCCTGATGGTCCATCTGTCCCTCACCCTGGTGGTGGTGGGAACAAGTGGCTCTTGGGGCTCTTCTGCCTGCTCTTCCCATGCTCCTGCCTGGCAGGGCTGGGGTTTAGTTACCCAAAGACAGGAAAGATAGAATCCTCCAGGCTTCCTTTTTTCTTTGACTTTTCCTATTAGTAACAGGGACCATTTAACTTCATGGCTGATTTCTTTGCTAGAAGGCCAGTCTGGGTCTTACTTGAGGAGAAAGTAAGGATTCTAAAATTAACATTTCTGTTCAGATGCATGGAACCTTTTCAAGATTTAAAAACAATTGTAAAGAAGGAAAAAAAAATTCTGGTATTTGAGGAGAAAAGAAAGCAAGGGATCAAGGAACTTTCTGTTAAGCAAATACATGTTTGGCAGTGACAACAGCTTGTCGCCCTGTGTGGTGTGATTGGAGCAATGACTAATTCCTGAATTAACTCCAAGGAAGTTTTCAAATGACATGTTTGCTACCTAATTCATTAACTTCTCTAGTCAATTGTCAGGGTCTTTCTTGAAGTTAATGCATATTCAGTGCAATTATTGCCTCCTCAAGATCATCTGTGTGAGAGCACAAATAACTAATTAGCCATACTTGACTCTCTGAAGGCCATACAAGCCATTTAATTCACTTAGCTCAATTGAGAGCACTAAGAAAATGCTCCCATTAAACAGTAGCTGGAAGAGAAACAGCCACAGCACATCTTTGATTTGCAGTCATGATGGTTTACATGGATTTCACCAGGAAACTGCTCAGACCATAGAAGGAAAGAACTGCTTTTATAACATGAAATTGCATTAAACTACGATTAGCAATTCAACTTCTAAATGGAAATACTCCAAAATTAATGGTTAAATCCTTATAGCAATATATTAAAAGCTCACCACTGTCATTTTTTAATGAATTCACTTATTATCCGATAAGGACAGAGAAGCAACTGGTTGTAAAGATGTAAATTTCCATCTACCAGAGTCTGGATGTAACTTTTTCTAATTTGTTTATTCCTTGATTTTTAGTGTTGATTGGTCAACTTGTATTTTACTTTGTGAGTGTCTTGGAAGATGCTTCTTTCCCCAACCTTTATCCAATCAGTTTTCTTGGTTGCTGTCCTTGACCTGTTTTCCTTACTTTTTTTACTTCTTAACTTTTCTGTTCCTCAGATGCAACTTTTTTCAATACTGCATTTGCCAGCCTCTATAAGTTTTTCAAAGTTCACTCAAAGTTTATCGAAGCAAAATTTGTTGCTTTTTGTTTCATCTGAGCAAGCAAATATTAAAATCTATTTAAATGTAGCCTCTTGGCTCAGTAAAGTGTCCTATTGAGACCATGAAGACAAGGTGACAGTTTAATTCCATAGATAATATAGCTTTAAAGATATGCATGGTTGTTTTGTAATTGTTGAAATATAATGTTGGAGGTGTATGGATAGTTATTAAATATATAGGGCATAAAATATGTTCAAATAACCTGCATGTTTTTCTTGCATCACTCCCCCACCCCCTGTTATTGATAACAACCCTTGCTGCACTATTTTAGAGACCAGTTTTGCACCTGAAATTGCCAAAAGCAATTTTCTGACAGAGAAATCTCTAGTGATTAGTCTGACTAGGATGCTTATGCAGATTGCAGATATGACAAATGAGAGGGACTTGAGATTAATGGATTCTTTGCTGCTTGCTGGGTGACAAACTGTAGAAACCCAGGAACAGGGTAAGTGAGGCTTCTCCCCTGTTTCTGCTGCTTTCTCAGGAGATGCCAAAGGATGCTGCAGAGGAATTGGGGAGGCAGAGCCAAAGCTGCCAGTCTTGCTTAATCAGGGATATTTTATTTTTATTTCTTCAAATTTGTCATGGAAGTGTGGATATGTACAGTGGGACAGGAGAACATAGGCTCAATTTTAATTATTTGTCAGCTTAGCATATTTAAAATAAAAATCTATGATGTTGCATTTAACACATTGGGTTTTCTGAAAGAATTTTACCAGGCAAACATTAAGTAGTATTTTAGGTTTTTGTACTTCAGCTGTCTTCCTAATGAATTGGCATTTAGCAATTTAAAAGCCATTTAAAAAAACCCATGTAGTGTCTTCAAGCATATCTCAAACTTCTCCACTTAATAGAAGAAAACAAGTTAAAATTCCCAACAGCCTTATAGTGCAAGCTCTAACTTATCTATCTTAACAATAACAGAACTACCACTGTCTGTGCTCCAATTATGGTTAGAATAATAGTACAATTATAGTTGAAATAACAGTTTCTTCCTCTCTGAATGAAAATAAATCCTTGATATATAACACTCCCATGTATATTGAAAAATACCAATTTTTAGAGCAATCGTTCCCAGGCCTGCAGTGTAGTTGTGTGAGGATGAACCTCTTTGATGCTCTGCTTGTGCAGAAATGGAATAGTTATTTTTCATTTTTTTAGCTCGTGTGTTTTAAAAAATGTTATAGGATATTCATTAAACAGTTAAAAAACATAAGGAGTAGCACTTCAAATAAATTGATGAGCCTAGCTAAAATATAGGATGGCTATTAATGAGGTTTACAAGATGCAAAGGTTTACTGTGCTATGCATCTTGAAAAGTGCTTAAAATATGAGTATTTGTCCCTGTTTTTTTCCTGAATCAGCTTTTTTCATAATCAGTCATGAGCAATGGTCACTTCCCACGTTATCTTTCAGATTATTCAAATTTCAAATTGTTACTGATGATTTTTCCCCTGGACTGTCTGCGTATACAATCTCACAATGTTATCCCAAATCCCTGATGATGCTTTGAAACTCCCTTCCCCAACTCTGCCAGGGTCAGGGAGCTGGTTTTGAAGGGTCAAAGCAAAGTATATATGAGGAATCTTAAGAATCCTCTGTAAAAGTTGGTGTGGAGAAATCTAGCCGCTGTTATAGAAACATCAAGAACTAAAATTGGGGTTTTAAAATTGTTTGTATAAAACTTGGGAACTGAAGCCGCAAATCCAGGTTGCAATGACATTGTGTGTATTCACTGTTTTGTTCCTGTAAGGTGTTGTCTTTGTCTTACAGGATCCAGAATATGCTAAAAATCTGCATGGGTCAAAAAGGGGCTGGAAGAAGGATACTGAAGAAATTCCTTGGAGGAGATCTCTCACATGGAGAGATTCCCCCTCAGCCTCAGGAAATCCCTGAACCACCAACAGCAGCAGGCTGGGAAGGTAACGGGGTCATTATTGTTGTGTTCTTGCTTTTTGCTTGTGCTTCTTCCAACACTGGCTGTGGGCCACGTTGGAGTACACTGGGCTCAACCTGCAGGTTATTTCCTCCTGTGTTTTTGGTAAAAATCCCTGAAGAAAAAAAAACAAAAACAAACAAACAAAAAAAAACCACAACCAAAAACCCAACAACTCTAACCTGTAATTTTTATTCTGACTCAATGACTTTTCTGCACCAAACTGGGGAGGGAAGGGCTGAAATGCAGCCAAGGGAGGAGCCCCTGGGTCTGGCACTGGAGAGTGTCTCCTCCAGACTGATGGGATCCAGGGACCCACAGCTGGGAGCAGCAAAGAGGTCTTTCCTGAGATATGTGGGGCAGAAATAATGAACAGGATTGTTACAAAAACACGGAATTAAAAAAAAATAAAATAGAGTAGGTTCAGGATTACATGGAAAAAATCCTAGAAGGCTATAACAGAGAGACAACATATCCTGAGCTATAATATCTTAAATAAATTTGAGTTTGCAGTGGAAGCTGCCAAAGGCTGGAAAGATTAAAATTACAAATAATGTCAACTTGGACACACTGAGAGTAGTGCAGGCATCAATGCCTCTGGGCTTCTCAAACTGAGCTCTGTATTTGTCTTATGGTGGGGCTATCTGGGAAGCACTCTCACTCTTCTAGGAAAGGAAGTCATAGGAATGAGCTGTATTTCCCCCAGCAGATCAATTCTTATAACTTGGAACAATGAAAGAAGCAGTAACATATTATAAATTTAAATTATCCCACATGGTCTTAACTGTACAGATGTAAAAGGTCATTAAATAATGACAGTTGTAGCCATATGCCACGGGGAGCTATCTGTCATGTATTATCCAGTGTTCTGATCGAAGTTAAACCGATTAATTTTTACTGTGTCTTGTATAATTTACTTATTAATGTTCCTTGTGGAAAAATCTGGGCCTGGTCATTTGGCTAATGCAAGCTGAAACTGAGCTCTGTCTTTCTCATTGAAGGGAAACTGGTTCCAGCTGATGTGTGATATTAATGTATGTGAGAGATAAAAACGTGTTTTCACCTGATATTTAGAGGGGTTACTGTTTCTGTGTAGGGTGTTGTTCAATATACTGAGCAATAACACAGCTACTGAATGGGAATGAGAGAAAAACTAAATGCTGAAGTGGGTCCTAACTAATCAGGATTCTGATGAGCTCCCCACATCTCCCATCTCAAAGGGCAGACAGTGTCCCAGGATAAGCTGCTATCACACTGAACTGAAACGTGCAGCTGCTCAACGTGGGGAAAAAAATACATCCAACAGGATTTAAAAGTTAGCTGAAGAATATATTTATGCCTTTAATGATTATTTGAAAAGGGATAATGAACAAGTAAATACTACACCCATAACTGTTTACTGGAGAACTTGATGATGTAGAGTTTGAACCAGAGCATGATGAAAACTTCTGCCCCAGACATTTTTTGCAGTATGCTCAGCTCAGTTCCTTGTTTCCTGCTTCATCTGCCAGTCTGCTCTGGGTTGCCCTGGAGGGTTTGGACTCCTCACTGTCCCCTTCTGCCCCTTTCTGAGCAAAGCTTTTCCATTCTTCTAACTTCTGGGTGTTTAGAGCCAGAGTTTGCTGCCCCTGACCAGTGTGTGTAGCAGGCAGGTGTTCTCCTTAAATGTATTGGGTTTTTGTTTTTAAGGTAATGTAACAACTCACTTCTGTTCCTCTTTTCTGGCTTTTTTCCACACCTTATCTCCAATGTAGTCAAGCCACTGTAGGACTGGTTCTGGACCTCTCACAGTAGACATTTTTCTCTTAGCTCAGTAGGAGCCTGTTTGAATTAAGGTCCCTTTCAGGTACAACTGTCAGGCTTTTCTTGTCTTTTTAGTTCCAAAGGTATCTCTGTGAAGAAGTTTATCATAGAATCACAGACTGGTTTGTGTTGGAGGGGGACTTTAAGATCATCTAGTCCCAACCCCTGCTATGGGCAGGGACACCTCCCACCAGACCAGGTTGCTCCAAGCCCCATCCAACCTGCCCTTCAACACTGCCAGGGATGGGGCAGCCACAGCTTCTCTGGGCAGCCTGGGCAGAAAAGTTTGTTGAGGCCTAAAGTGAACACATGTAGTGGTTTGAAGTCACCTTTTGGCACTGAACATTAATGTCCTTCATCATACCTTGTGCTTTCCTAGCAGACAGGAGTACTTTGATAATATTAAAGATTTTTTTATTTTATTCTGAGCTTGAGTACCCTAGAGGAGATGCAGCAACCTGGAAATAAGTTGCAACTAGGCCACCTCTATGGCAAAAGACATTTAGAGAAACCATTTTTTTTTTCTACACTTCATTAATGGTCATGCAGTTTTGTGGCAAAATTATCTTCATTAACATTCTTTTTCACCATTACCCTGTGACAAGAAAATGCACATGAGAACTTTATTTGGTGTCAGTGCTGTCAGAGATTAATTTAAAATAGAAACAAATGTTCTGTTGGACTTTTTGGATACTGTTAATGCTTTGAGTTGGACAACCTGAAATATTTTCCCACCTCTAGTAATTTGAGAATATTTCTTGTCATTGAGGTCTCATTTTGCTCTGAAAAGTGCTCATTTTAATGAGCATGGTGAGTTTCATATTGTTTCAGTTAGAATCTATTTATAAAAAAAACCCAAAAACCAGGAAACAACTTCAGTATTGCTTATTGAACGACAGCTAAAAAAATCATAATGCAGCTTTTGGGGTCATACTGAAGGTTGTTCTGAGCCCTAAGCTAAATTTCTAACCCATAAACCATAAGACACTTTATTTTTTACATTTACACCGTTAATGAAATGTATTTAAAAACAGAAGAAACACATCAATACATGAGTAAATATGTGATCTGGTATCAACACCACTGTCTCAGAATTTATCTCATTCTGTTTCAAATTTTCACCTTTCAGTTCTGCAATTATATGGCCTTTCTGTCAAGCAGGTGCTGCTGTTTGTCCATAAGATTTAACATTGACTTCCACTCAAAGTTGCCAAGTTCTTTTTATTTCTGTAACATTTTGCCCAAATCTTGATCTCACTAGTAGTGAAACAATGAACATGATGCTCCCTTTGCTTCCAATACCGCTTTTCAATCTCTAACCCTCAAACTCCAAAAAGAATCTTTCTGCTGGATTTTCACGACAATGCTGGATAAATCACTACTGCCAGTTATTTGGAGAAGAATCAAACTGACCTCCATCCAAATAACACCAACCAGCAGTGCTTCAAAACTGGACTGTGCTCAGTTTCTACCAACGAGTTGCTTCCTGTGTCTTTTGAAATACTTCCCACTCCTTGCATCAAATATTAGCACAACACTGCCTGACGTGAGCCCCAGCAACTCACTAAGATGAAATAAAAAGCACAGTTATTTGCAGAACCTTCAAACCACATCAAACAAATGTTGTGACTGAGATTGTTCAAAGGAGGCTGAAGGAAACCAGCACTGAGGTGGAAGCGGCTGGATACATCATGCTCTGAAGATCCTCATCTACAGATTACAGTATTTTTAATAATTTCTCCTTCTTTAGGAACTGAACAACCATGTGTCATCTTAAAGTGTTTTCTGCAATTATTCCTCACTGCATTCAGGAAAAAAGTCATTGGATACACTGTGGTCATCTGATTTTTATCAATGTGCAAAGCCGTGCTTATCTTAAAAAGTGCACAAAAATAAATTAGATTCCGTCTTTTCTTACTCTCTTTATAAAAAGGAAAGCTTTAATTCCTTCATGTTGCTATAAATGTTTTCTGATGAAATTTTTTCTCCTCCGTTTTTACTGATCACTGTTAAAAACTGAGTAGGCAAAACAGATTAGCTACCATAGAACTGGGGAAATTTTTGTAGGAGTGGAAACTTTATTTCTGTGCCCAAGGTTTTAGTCTTTGGCTCTTTCAGCTGAGCCCTGACCTTCTTTTACTGCCATAGAGTTCTGCTTCCTATCATGAACATGAAATACTCCCTCAGTCATTGCTCACTGCTCCAGCACATCTGCATTTACATTTCTTCCTTCCCATTGTTTTTTCAAAAAATAGCTATTTTGAAGCATTTGAAGTTCAGTCTCATTCACATTTCTGATGTCTCTAGTTTGCTTCTTGCTGTATTTGATTTCCTAATTTCATCTGGGTGACATTTGCCATTTGTTCCATCCTCCCATATCAAAATTGGAGGTACTAGAACAGGAAATACTTTGTCTCTCATGGGTACTATATTGCAGTAGTTGTGGTTGTAATACTGGTTGTGATGTTTTCTTATCTCTTTTGGGGCCCAGGAAAGGATGGTGTCTCAGAACAAAAAGCCTGGGGAATGATCTGTGGAGGTTGGTTTGGGGAGCTGAGGAATGAGGATTTTAGTCCCAGTTGACCATGTGTATTTGTAGTTAACAGCATGAATACTGTCCAAAATATCTAGGGTGTTACAGATCCATTAAAAAAATCCATTCCTTGTCATTCTTATATGTATTTGCTTTCCTCCTTTAGTACATAGAATTACTCTTTGGGTACATCCTGTTGTAGGCTATTTTTATTACTGAGACAGAGAAACATCAACAACCAGTAGCAGTGAAATGGGCTTTGAAAGCCTCATAGCCTGAGCCTTAGTGGAAGAAAACTTAATTATAGGCTGATATCATAACATCAGAGAATGCTATTTTCACTAACAGACCACAGACGTGTAATTAAAAAAATTCCCAATTAATAATTATTGAATGCATGCACATGAATCAAGTCCATCACCCTGTAAAACTGACATCCCACTCACCATTTCTCACCTTCTAAAGTAGATTCTATTATGGCTTGGCTGGAGCCCATGGGTGTATTGAGCAGAGCTTGTCACAGCATTAATGTTAACAGTGAACCTGTACAAACAGTATTTTAGTCACCAGGTTGATAACAGCTTTAGTATGTGTGCAACTATGTATGTCCCCCAGGTCCTAGAGAGCCAGAAAACATCTGCTGAGCATCTGGATGGCAATCCAGTGAGATGCCTCCTGAAAGATGGGAAAGATAAATAGCTTATTCAAAGGGTGGACACCATATGTGTTATTTTAATCTAGCTGGTTTAAGTGCTAGAATTTGGAATGAGAACTGGAAAACAGTCACACGTGCAAAGCTTGTCTCCAAGGAGCAGCCAGCTGAACTGCCTCAGTGTCTAGGAGGAAATTAAAACCTTGGAAAGCACTAAGGCTGTGGCTTAATCTTTGGCACAGAAATTTCTGATCACTGTGATAAATCTGAAATATTGTTATATAACTCTGTATCTTGCCTAGGAAGGATTAAAAAAAGAGGAAGAGGGTGCTGCTCTGGAGATTAGGACTGCACACACAGTGTGCTGAAGGAAGTTGCTAAATCCGAGCTTATATTCCTTGTTCCATGCTATCTTCTAAACCTTATGAATAGAAAAAATGATTCTCTTTAGTAAAAAATGAGTATGCTTCCTTGGGGGAAAAAAAAAATACCCCAAAATAAAGACTCCATATATACATATATATGGCTTTGAAAATTTAACACTATGTCTACAGGCTGTCCTGACAGGGTGTGTCAAACCTTGTCTATTTATCAGTTCTTTCCAGAGAGCCTCCAGTGCAGTAGGGCTGCTGCTCAGGAGGGACTTGGTGGGGCTCTGTCTCCCTCACAGTATGTGCTCCAGGGCTCTGTTGCATGTGCTGTCTTTGTGCCAGTTACCCTAACCTTGTGTTTGAACCAGTTTTTCTCTTGGTCTCAACGTGTGTGGTGGGAACCTTGTGTGTCAGTGCCGAGTCTGTGGCGTCTCTCAGACCGGCACCTGCCTGAGGAACTGGCAATAGCTCTGAAGAGTAGGCACTTCAGGTTATGATTCCTGTCTCCTGTAGTCATAAGGTAGCTGTATTTTAGTTTTGCTGGCCACTTCAAATATTTTTTTTTCACCGTCTCCTTCTGTCTTGCCTTTCCCCCCCATCAGAATTGCTGTTTTACTAGCATTCTCTTCTCCCCAAATGTCATTGTAAATCAGCCCTCCAGAGGTCTTAATTTCTTTTTGACTCTGGCTACTTCTACAATATCCTTTCCTTATTGAGTCTATTAGTAATAATAAAAGTAAATTATCTCAAATTCTCTACTTAAAGCAGAAACACTCGTTTGGGTCAGGTTTTGCCAGCAGGTCCTGCAGCATCTTCTATTCTGCTCTCTGAAATGCCCTTGCTGCTACCACCTGTCTCATCTCCATTTCACCAAACACTACAGCTGCATTACATGCCTACTTCTGTCTCCTCCTCCTAGCACTTGTTTTGCTTCTTTAAATTCAGCCTTTAGTGATTTAACCCCTGGGATTTCAGGCTCCATGTCATCTACAGTAAAACTTATTTTAAAATTCTGATCATCTATTGTGTGCTTAGAATTGCTGTTCTCTTGGAAATCTTCTTCAGCAAGAAATATTTGTGCACACATGGTTGCAGTCTGAAATATAAAAAAGTTGCTCTCTCGTTAGTTGTTGCAAATTCTACTTGAATCATCGCAATTAATTTTTAAGAAAGAAAAATCCAGATCAGATGTACCATTTTCTTTATCTCAGCAAAGCAAAAACCTAAAGGAACGACAGCAACCTAGTGGAATGATTTAAAATCAATAGCATTAAGTTGAATAATTTATTTGAATCGGAAAACCCAATGCACATTTTGTATGAAAAGAAGGTAAAAAATTATGCTATTTTCCTCCTGAATTGCAAGAAATGCAAAGAATAAGTAGCATATACAATTTAAATCACAATTTTGGTATGAAACACAATAAAAACTACTTCCTGCAGTGGCCTGGGTGTATTACAAAGGTTGGGTCACTACATCTCTGTTTGATTCAGGTACTTGCTAGACTGCTTTTGTCTGCTGATGTTTAGGCTTTCATTTTAATCCCGGCTCTTTTATAAGATGTTCTGGAAGCACCACTCTGAATCTCTCTGTGGTTTCTTCAAAAGGAACTGTGGCTCCAACACTGTTAAGAAGCAGCTTAAGTCTGACCGAGAAAATTATCTGCATTTTTACTTTTTACCAGTCTTATTTTCCCATTGCTTTCTGGGTCGAGAACAACCACTGACTAAGAAAGTCCCAGTTCTTTGTCTGCTGTCTGTTTGCCTCTTCTTTCATGTATGGACACAGCCCTTGCTTCTGATCAGCATTTGTGAGTGGGTGATGGATAGAAGAGGCAAACTGAAGTGACAGCCTAGGTCTTTGTGTCCTACACACCCTTCCTCCAGCCTCCTTTAACCATGTTCTGTGTGAAGCTCCCACCACAAAGATGAGTCCAGTGGATAAATCTGCTTCATCTCGTGCACAGGAGTTTGTCTTTTTTTTGCCAGGTCCCAGCTGAGTTTGAACTTCCTTGTGAGGTTTGTAAATGCCCATGTCTGGGTGTTGCTCTGGGCATTTAATTTAACTCCACTCTTCCAGCTCAGTTGAATTTACTCCATCAATGGCCAGGAAGCAAGCACTGGTCTCTGGGCTTGCATGGCTCTGATCTCAGACATCTCTGGGATGACTGGGCTGGCTGTGGGCAGCTGCTGCTGAGGGGTGCAGAGGCAGCCAGTGCTGCTGGCAGAACCCAGGTCTGTACATTTTATCCCCACTTAAGTTGTGGGGATACAGCTCAGCCACCTTTGCCTCTAATTAATAAATTCTTGCCTCTGGTTTATTGATTTGAATCAGCTGATGAACAGGCCAAGGCAATATTGGGTTATCAGAAGAGAAGAACCACTCAGAAAGCTGGGGGGTGGGAGGGTGGGGAATATGTGGAATTTTCTGGTGTGGTCTTAACTTTCCAGGTTGGTCTGGAAGTTAGAAGCTACCTCAGAAAACCTGAGTTACTTAACAATCACAGCAGTGAGTGTAGTACAGAGGTGCTATTAGGTGTTTACTGTTTGTGTTTTACCAGGTTTGAAAGCTAAATGCAGTGGCTTTAAGAGGAAAATGGCCTTCTGGAGTGCTAGGAATTAAGCACTTGTATTGAATTAGTTAAAAGCAATGGATCTTCCCTCTTGCTTTGCATTTGTATGGATCTTTAGACCAATCCCATCTTCAAGCAAACAGTGTATAAAACACCACAAAATGAAGATACTAATGTTTATTTCCTTTTTGTGCTGATATAAATCATCCTTCAGTGCTAAAGGTAATGAAGTAGCAACCCATGAATTATAAACATAAGGGGAGGGGATTGGAAATGTATTTTCACTGTGTGTGTTTACTGAGGCCAAATCACTGTTGTGTTTGAGAATTTCCTCAGGTATAGTTGTATCCTCTTAGTCTCTCTCAGGCAGGTTGTTTTTTTCCCATGATACAGATGGCATCTGAGATACCATGAGGTTAAATGACTTGCCTGACATGATAAAGGCAGTCTGGAGCAAAACCAAGAGCTGAACTGAACTCATTTGCCTCTCAGTTCAGTGCCTCAATGACAAAATGATCCTGCAAAATAACTTTGTCAGGGAGCCATGAAAATCAAGGGCAAAGAGAAGAGATTAAAACTTAAAGGGATGGAATGCCAGATGCTTTTTGTTGAATTTATCAGATTATTATAACCTAGAAGGAAAAATTGGCTAGACCCATGTCTGAATGCATGTTTTCATCTGCTGCTTTGCAGTTGCACCATTCCCATGGGTCAGTGAGGTCCTAACCCACACTCTGCTGTGTGCATAAAATCCTGTGCTTGGGTCTGGTAATTGAAAGTGCAAACAGGCAGTTAAGTTCAAACTTATCCCATTAGTAAGTGCTTATCCAGGCTCAGATCTACACTCCTGTATGCCCAAGGCTGAAAGGTTGACCTGTAGGAACATCCATCTGTATCAGGTACTAAAGCTGCTGCCACAGCTTTTGCCAACACTTTAGCTTTTACATTTGAACTACAACTTTGCTAGGGAAGCAAAAATATTGTACATTTAAAGCTGACATGGAAATCTGAGCCAACATACTGTATCCATTATATATGTAAATATTTGCATTTAAGTGACCCTTTAGAAACAATATCATTTTAAATAAATCATGTTTAAAATTATCCCAAATTAATATATTAGTGTTTCTATCCTCCCTGTGCCACTATGATTTACCCTGATATGCTTGAGCTGTTGAAGTATTAACTCATGAATTGTGAGTAGGATGGAAGTGGGAAACCTATTTCACTGCTGGTATTTACACAGCTTGTATTTTTGCTATTTTAAAGCTAAAATTATGACTAAAAATAGAAATCAGAGATGTGTCATTTTTTGTGTTGAAGGAAGGAGCTGTAACCAAATGTGAAAATGCTGCAAGTTCGTAGTTTGCTGGAACAGGCTCAACCTATTATTTTAATATATGAGGTAAGAGGACATTTAAAGTGCCTTACAGCCATTTTAAGAAGTATTATTGTGTGTTTTACGTAACTGGATGCATCCATTTAGAGAAAATGGAGCATAACGCATCTTCAAAGTTTTTGATTTCTAAAGCATAACCAGAGTTACAAAAAGTGCAGGATTTGTTCCCATGTGTCTGATGTGGAAAACAAAAGGTCTACCCACGTATTTAACCTTGCCTGGTACTTAGGATGGTCTATTGCTGGAGTATGAGTACTTATCTAGTACTTATCTAGTACTAGTGCAGCCCCAGGACTGAGGGGACTTCAGCAACTTGTGAGCAGGGTGCAGTGAGCAGCAGTGCTGGCAGTGGTGAGGAGAGCCCAGCTCAGGAGAGGTTGGCACCGGGAAGCAACAAGGCAAGACCCACATGCAGGTTGAACCTAACACGGATTTTACTGCTAAAAGTAGCTGGCAGAAGGAATGCAGCCTTTGTCCTGTCTGTGTTTGGGAGATCTGGGCTTGACTTTGCCTGCTCCTGCTCAATTCTTTTGTGAAAAACCTGCTTCCATAGCCTGACCTCGAGGGAATGACTTTGACCTTTAGATGACAATTTAGAGTGCTGGGGCTTCAGCTGCAGCACACTGGGAATGCACAAGATGCCATTATAACTGTTATAGCTGTGATTTATTTTCAAGCAATTCTTTCCATTTGCTCCATCTTTCATTGAGTACAACTCAGCTGATCGCCTGCATCGGGCACTCTGTCTGTTCTCTCAGGGCTATTTTCAGACTAATTCAAAGAAGAGTCAGATTCCTCCCCAGATCTCACAACAGGTTTCAGGTGGTGATACCAGACCAGAAGCAGAGCTTGAAGAGGAGCTGTGCTGCTGGGGCCCAGGAGCTGGCCTGGGGCAGGCAGAGGGATAAGCGATGGAGATGAGGACAGATGGATGAAAAGTGGGCAAGGGAATCAGAGAAGAGCTGGGGCACCCTGCCTGCAGCCAGCACTAATCACACAGTTGAGGGGGCATGGAGGGTGTGCAAGCGGGACAGAGGAGAAGCACAAACAGTGCCTATAAAGTACATTCCTAAGTGTTGAAGGGCAGGTTGGATGGGGCTTGGAGCAACCTGGTCTGGTGCGAGGTGTCCCTGCCCATACAGGAGGGTTGGATCTAGATGATCTTCAAGGTCTCTTCCAATCCAAACCATTCTATGTTTCTGTTACTTTCAAATCAATTTACTACTCCTTGTGAAAAATTAAATACTTGTTGCATTTTACTCAATCTTCATAATGAGACTTGTTCCCTCTAATTTTGGCAGATTGTGAATATGTTGTTCTGCTATTTAAGTTATTTAAGTTATATAGTCTCACGTCATATTTTATTGAAGATTTTTTTTAAGGTAGGGTTGGCATAAACGCAAGAAGACTGTATATTCTCTTGGGGTTTTATTTAAATATTTTAAGCTGTATTCATGTAAAAAATTACTTCTTTAATATATCATGCAGTTAACACTTCAAATTTCAAAACTCAGCCATTATTTTCTAGATGAAATGAGGACCAGGCAGGGAAGAGAACTTGCTCTTGACACCCTAAAAAAAGGACTGAACTTTTCAGTAGCTTGATCTTCCAGTGATGATCTCTGATGTGGACAAACCTAAACTGATTGGGAGCCAACATTTTTACCATAAAGCATTGAAATGGTAATGAGTAGTCAGTCTTCATTATTAATGCAATTCTATAGGTAGGTTTGGGAAAGTCGAATAATTCTAGTGAGCAGTTTATGTAACTAAGCTAACATGCAATGTTTCCTCCTATGCCATTTGAAAAAAATTAGAAATTGAAACCAAATAACAGCTGTCTCTTCTAAAATAAACAGCTGCTTGGCACAAATTTGGTATACATATCCATATATTATGTATAATAAATATACACATTTGTGCACAACAGGCTGACTCCTGCAATTAGCCACTCAGGTGGATAATCGTATTGTCCTCATTGGGATTTTAATGGGGTTACCAGATGAATATCCAGCTGCTTCCATTCCTTTTAAGGAAAGAAACACAAATCTTCAGCCTTAGCTTCCATTTCTGCACTTGTGGCTAGGTTTCCAGAAGGGGTTTAGCAACCAATGTGGTAAATACCATCCACCACCCGTTCAACCTGGTGCACGCAGGGGTGCTAAACACTTTTTCTGAAAGTGGACCCTACTCTACACTTCCTGGAAAGCCCTTTAAATCCTCTCAAGATGCTGCCTGAGATATCTGGCTTTCTCACTGAGGAGCTGAACTGTGTTGTAGCTTGAGTGCTGAAAACTTGTGAAAAATTAGTTGTTATTTGAGCTCCATATCTGTGTATGTGACAGGGCTGTGTGGCAGCAGGGATGTGGTGAAGAAAGGAGGTGATTGTGCCATCTTCTCTCCCAGAGAGCCAAAGGAAATAAAGGGCAAGAGCTCTGTCCTTTCTTCCCTCATTCTTGTCCAAATAATGAACATATTAGCTCTGGTGCTAAGCTAATACAGTTCTTATAATGACTTAAAAGAAAGAAGGAGGGTGAAACTTGCGTTATGAGGGCAGTATGTTTGTACCTTGCTGCCATTCCCATGTAAAGCAGTGTCATGGGAGAGATTCTGCTGCTTGCTAATTTACATAAAAGTTAAGAGCTTCATTTAATTCTTAATATTGTTAACTGGGAATTAAAGAAAGAAACTAACTTCACAAAACTTCCCTGATTTTTATTTTTTTTCAACTTTACTTTCAAGGCAAGAGATTTATCACATGGGAGAGAATCCAGTCATTTCAAGACAGACTTTCCTTTAAAAAAGAGGTGACCCCAGAAGCAGGACTGTAACAAATGTGCTCCATCCCATCCGTTTAGGAGTGGTGATCTCAGGAGTTATTACCCCAGCTGCCAGGGCAATTGTCTAATGGAATGATGGCACAAATCATCCTAATTGCACATCAGCCAACATAAATCACCATCCTCCTCAAATGAGGCATTTTAACAAGGAATCAACCTTAACAATGTTTTAAACTAATACACTGGATGCTCAGCTGGATAGTAGGTATACAAGTATGTCCAGCTTCCTGGGGTTTTATATGTGGAGGTAGACATGAAAACAGTTGCAGGAAGACCACTGGGTTAAAAAAAAGTCTTGATGATTCCAGCAAAAGCCTCCTCAGATCTCCAGCACCATCATCGCATGCTTGATTTTAAAGCACCAGCTGACAAGTTTAAGCATTGTGTCTCTTTTTGTTATTTAGAAATTTATGAAGAAAACCTGTATATGTCTTTATTTCAGGCCAAGACTGATTTCTTGTTACATTTATAATGGGAGTGGTATTTGGTTTTTTTAGCAAATATTCTTTTAAAAAAGGCTTAATTCAGACTTCATTTTGCTTGCACAAGAATGAAAATTAGTCTTGTTTTCCACCATCATCCAGAGTTTATGATGCCTACGCAAAAAGCATTTCCTTTCTTTGTACATACAAGGTTCACTAGTTTCCAGTATTTGAAAACCTGTTGCTTCAGTATATAATTCCCAACTGAAAATTAAGTGTATGTAACATTAAGAAAATCAGGACAATATGGTTTTGAGGCCATGTCATATCATTTATGCAGAACAGTTTCTGAAGGATCAGAAGTAATAAATAGTTCTTTTAAGGATTTTTTTTTTCACTGAAATAAGAAATTAAATGTGGGGTTTCCCACTGGAATTAAGCTAATTTCATGAACAAAGAAGTAATGGTTTTCTTACATGGAAGTGAATTTGAGTGATATCCCTGTAACTGACTGCTTGTTCTGCATTCCTGGTAGGAGTAGCAGCAGATTGGCAAGTTGACATAACTGTTTGTGAGTCTCTGTGTTGTCTGATGTTACTAAGGTAACTAAATTGCACTGCAATCTGCCTGAAGGCCCTGTGGAGATAAAGTGGTCAGCAATACTGCACTTGGAAACTGTCAGGTACTGACCCTTTTCCATATTACTTGGGATCTAACGAGAAGCAGAAACCATTTGGTCACAATATTACAGATAACTTGCAGAAAAACTATGATATTATATTTTTCTTCCCCTCCTCTCACTCCTGCTTTTTACAGAATATTCCTGATTGGCTGAAATGTTACACAAGCAAAATTCGGTCTTCTCTTGCGCTTTTTCATGTTCTCAGAGGAGCAAGGCAGAAGAAGGTATCTTAAAACCACTTTTACAACCTCCCAGTCCTATCCATCCTAGAGGCAAAACAGCTCCCTGCAATGTAGGATTTGTGGACCGTGGTGTGAAAAAGAGTCTGCCCTTCCAGCCCCTCATTCTGACCTGGGCACTGGAAGAAGAAACAAACATCCCAGTGTGAGTAGTAGTGTCTGCAGCTGGTGCAGCTCTAGCTAGGACAAGGCTTTGAACAAGCTTCATGCAACTGAAACAAGTGTCAGGCAAAGCAAGCTGAAGCCTTACTCCTTGAAATGGGTTTTATACTGTGTAGTGTGCTGCACCATGCAGTGAGCACCAGTCCTTCAAGATTACCTGTACTATATATTGAGTTGGAGATCAAGGCTAGTTTAGCAGACTGTAGTCCTGGATTGGGCATCAGGGGAATTTTGCCTATATATGCAATGTCTCCTGACTTCCATTGTGAGAGCCATCTCTCTTTTCCATGTCCTGACTGTTCTGGGAGCAGCGCAGCAGTTCTCAGCCATGAAGATGAATTCAACATCTGGTAATTTCAGCAGACAGGGAGCCAGCCAGAAGATGCTCGGTGGTTCAACTGGGGAGGGAGGTCATGATAGCAGCTCAGAGTAGCAGCAGCGTTGCTGTGGCACAAAGAAGTTAAAGCCCTAAGCAAGCACAAAATGTCAGACCAGGTAAGTCTGCTGTCCTTTTTAAAGCATGTTTCATACTAAGTCCCATGCTGCCTCAGAGTTTTTTCAGGATGTGTGTGATGTTTATGCATGGGTTGGTGTCTCTTCACCTGTCCATGAGATGGGGGGCTGCTGACAGGATTCAGAAACCCAGCAGAAGGCTGAAAACACTTGAGATACCACCTCATAAATTACTATCTAACAGCGAAGATGACAATCTGAACAGCCATCATTTAGATAATGACCAAGACCATTACGTTTTTAAAAAGTCACAGTGTTAATGCAAAGTACTCTGGGCATATTGCACAGCCCAAGTGTTTGGCCTTATCTTTCAGTCCAACAACTGTTGGTGCCCACAGAAACTCCTCTGCTGGCACATTTTGTGGATAATGGGTAGAAGGTGGTCCAGTGACATTTATTTACACAAGCAGATACCCAGTAACAAAATCCAAATGGGAGTGGGAAAACCAGGAAGTGTATGATGCATTTTGCTAATTTTTCATCCAGAAACAGATTCTCTGGGGAAAAAAAAATAATAAAAAATTAAAGGGGGAAATTGGAATTTATCAGGAAACACAGGATATTTTGCTGGTACAGTGGTGACACAAATATCTTGAAGGGATCTGGAGGAATACTGAACTTTTTGCTTGTCTCTGACTGTGCAAAATACACGAGTGGCTTGTCCCTGGGTTGGCTGCCTCTGTGTGCTGTGCCTGGCTCTTGTCCCCCCTGTGGTGGCTGAGAGAAATCTGCGTTTGGATCGGTATTGGCAATGTCCCTGATGCTGAGAGGCCACGAACTTCCCTCCAAACACACGTCCCTGCCCTCTTGGTTTTCCTTTGCTAGTGTATAAAACCCAGCAGATGTGCGAGGGGGAAATTCCTGCCTGTTGCCACCATGACGATAGTAAAGAGAGTGTTAAACTGGACTGGATGCTCTTGGAGGTCTCTTCCAGCTAGGGACATTCTGTGAAAACTGGCTTATACTTCAATGGAGTAGCATCAAGAAGAAGTATGGAGCTGCCGTTTGGCTCTCAGAGGGGTGATGCAGGGGGGTAAGGGGCTGGGTGAGGAAATGGGGTAGCAAGATCCAGCTGGGGGGCAGTGGGGGCTGGCAGAGAAAAGGTTGATTGAGTCTTTATGGTAGAAAGAGAAAGCAAACTACTTGAGAGAGTCCAACAGAGGCTACGAGGATGATTAAGGGACCAGAACACCTGCCTGACGAGGAAAGGCTGAGAGACTGGGGCTTTTCAGTCTAGAGAGGAGAAGACTCGAGAGGAGATCTAATTAATGTCTGTAAACATATGAGGGCTGGGCATCAAGAAGGCAGGGACAAGCTCTTGTCACTTGTACCCTGTGACAGGACGAGGGGCAATGGACTCAAATTCGAGCATAGGAAGAACTTCTTTCCTGTGAGGGTGACAGAGCCCTGGGACAGGCTGCCCAGAGAGGTTGTGGAGCCTCCTTCTCTGGAGACATTCAAGACCCACCTGGATGCTTTTCTGAGTGATCTGCCCTAGTTGTGTGTGGTTGTTTGATCCTGCTCCGGCAGGGAGGTTGGACTCGATGATCTCTGGAGGTCCCTTCCAATCTCTAATATTCTGTGATTCTGTGAAGAAGGGAGGCACCCATTTCCCGGCCCCTGTGGGCGCAGGTGTGGCCGGGCCCGGCCTTTAATGAGCTCGTTAGCGGCTCATTAGCTTCCCTCGGGAAGCTGAGGCGCAGCGGGCGGCTGAGCCCGAGGGAGAGGGGCCCCACGTCGGGGAGAAGCGGCCTTTTCTGGGGAACCCACGTCGGGGAGCAGCGGCCTTTTCTGAGGGAAGACACGTCGGGGAGCGAAGCCCGGGAGCCCAGGTAGACTTGCGGGGGCTGCCAGCCTTGCGGGGATTATCGGTGTTGGCTCCCGTGGCCGGAACGCGTCCGTTTCCCCGATGTTTAGGGCTTTCTGGGTCTGTTTGCGTTTCGGGGCCCGCCTCACCGAGTGTCTCCGCTTCATATTGGAGAAATAAAAAGAACAGCGCGCTTGTCTGAAAAGGACAAACGGAAGGGAAGAGAGCTCTTAGGACGCTTGAGTAGGAAGATGTTACGAGGCATTATGTGGTGTGTCTGAACTCCCTCCCAGGCGTGGGAGTGCGTGTTGGTGAAGTGGTGCAAAACAAGTCAATAAACACCACACGAACAGGAGGTGCCTGCTCCAGCAGGCTGTTACTAAGCAGGGTAATTTGCATAGTGCCTCTTTTAGAAACCCTAAAGCACCGTGAAAGCCTAAATAAGTCACAACTGCCGCATGAAAACAAGTGAGGATCATTATTCACATGGATTCCTCCTGAAGGATATGCTCATTTGAATTAGCTCTTGCTTACTAAATTAGCTAGGAAGAACAACCTCGCGTTAATATTTAGCTGCCCGAGAGAGGTAATCAACGGGAGGATAAAGTTATCATTAACAGTCTGCTTACTACATATTTTATGCTACACAGTGCAGGACGGTATGGGAGCGCTGCTGCCCCCGCCACGGTGCGGGGCTCGGGGAGGTCTGTGCTTAGGCCTGTCATTCCCTCAGGAACTCCCGAAAAGTGATACTTGAGCATCTCCTTGACATGTTTGGTTGTCTTATTATTTTTGTCAGCGCTGGGCGTTTGCGGGAAAGCAAGGCCTTTGAGTAGCCTTGTAGGCACGCTTCGGAAGCGGCTTCCTGGGGAGGTAGGTCGGCTCTCCCTTCAGTCTCCTGGGCTTTTGGAGAAATCTCGGAACCGTCTGAGTGCTTTGTGCATCTGGTGAAGGGCAGAGGTAGCTGGGGAGGACAGCTTTTCCCTTGGGCGTCGTGCTTGTGTCTCCAACTTCTGAGGGTTTTCTGTAGTCTTATGAAACGGGTGGAAACGACTCCTTTCTCCCTTTCGCTCCTTCAGTGTTACTCCTGTCCTTTAAACGATTTCAGCTCCTCGTTTCTTTCTTATTTGACTTCATGAATGTCTTAAAGCAAGTTTGCCGAGTCCTTGGGCTTCCCCAAGCCTGCTTGCTTGGACCTTCTGCTTAGGCTTTGCTTTTTAAGAGCTACCGTTCCTGAGGATTTCCATCTTTATAAATATGAGGGGTTTTCGCTATTGAAAATGGGTGAACGCCAGGCTTACCAGCTCGTTGACTGGTCGTTAAATGGTTAAGGCACCTGACCAGTTTCCTCGGCTTTACCCCAGTGTGGAGCAGAAAAGAAGGGAAGAAAACCTCTGCAGTTGAAGTGGCTTTAGCAGTCTAATTCAGGCATGTAGGGTATTTCTGATGGCCACAGAATTCTCTTAAGTTCCACGTAGATGGCTTTTGTAATGCTGGAATAAACAACCCTTGGAAGTATGCATTTCAGGGGTTAGAAAATTGATCTTAACCACTGCTCAGCTTATTAAAAGACTTCGTAGTACTTGGGGTTTTTTCTTTCGTTTTTCTTTCTTGTTTTTGTTTTCTCCTAGATGGAGGCAGACTAACAAGTGAGCAGACTTCCACTGACAACTGACTGCGTGGTCTATAACTCTGCTTGGTTTCTATGGGTCCTTTTTGGGCTTAGAAATTTTTGCTTGCTGTTCTCCAAGAGACAGGCTATGAACTACTGCTTGAGTGCAGGCTTGGAAGAGAAGCTCAGAGGCAATCTTACCGATTTGTAGTTGTCCGTGCATATGCAGGTTCGAAGTATTGCTCTCTTGCCTCCCAACTGAAGGGAGCTGCTGAGCTTTGTCCCTTCGGGTGTCTGAAACACAACTATCCATTTATTCATGAAACATTTGTAAGCACCTCAGTAGATCTGCATGACAAGCAGCTAGTTGGTTTTTTATCCTAAAGGTTTAGCACATCTTGAGGGGTTATTGTCTCCTGAAATAATTTTGAGCTATTTACTTGACACGGGTTTTCAGGAATGCTCTTGCTGGGAGGTGGTGATAAAGTATATCCTTGTGTTCTGATCTATTGACAGGCTGAATTATTTCCCCTGTTTTAACCATGTTGGGTAGTAATAGTGATGTGATTGTAAGTCGTAGGTGTCTTTAGGATGCTGAGGCTTTTCTTGCTGTGTTGCTATTTCAGCTGTGGTTCTGTATCCTTTTAAAAGTGAGAAGGAGATTACGAAGTGCTCTTCAGGAGGTCATGGACTGCTTCGCAGTGAAACAGTTGAAATATTCACTAGTTAACAGTTGGAAGAACAGGAAATACTTTTATTTTGAATGGAAGAACAGTATGGTCTTTCCACATGTCAGCTGTGGAACTTGCCTCCTACCGAGTAGTATGACAGGCTTTGAGTTCCCGTTGTGTCAGGGTTATGTTTAGGACATATTAAACAGCCATTAGAATCTCATAACATGATAAACTGTACAAATTGGATCAGTGGTCACTGAAGCACACTGGCTTATAACTGTAAAATAATTGAAATGCAAGTAGAATTTACTTCAAAGTGATTCTAAAAATCAACTGGAAATTAAAGCTCACTTTTTCCTCAGTACTATGAGAGATCAAAATGTTAGAGTGCAGTTGTGGGCAGCGAGAGAGGTGGATCACTGCAGGCTGAGGCTTGAGGGCAGTTGTGATCCTCTTCAGAGGGAGCAAAGGTGGAAGGCTGTACCCCAGGTATGTTAAGGAAGTAATGAATTATAAAAAAAAACACACCCACAAAACAAAGCTCCCCCAAAGCAACCATTAACGTGATCTTTGTTTAAACACTTGGGATTTCCTTATGAACTGTTTGGCAAACCTGCTCCTGTAATGAACAGAGCACATGCTTCTGGACTCTTGGGTCTGGTGAAGTTGTAGCATGCAGAGTTGTAAGTGCTTAACGACGTAACCAGAGTATTATCAAACATAACTCTGAGCAGGAAATCTACCATTCTCTCCAAAAAAACCAAAGTCCTAGTGAATTCTGTGTATTTGAATTGCTGATAGCAAGGGCCTGTTGACTGTGGCTGTTCTTGCTGTCCCTAACAGCACTGTGATAAATATCCCCCTCTTCAACCAGCTTCGCATTCCCCTCTGTAGAGCACTGATTTTCAGCATGGCAGTACCCTGAAAACTCTTTCCTACTGTCACAGCCTGTGCCAGCACCAATAAAAAGCTTGTGTTCTAGAGTTAGGAGTGAATGTTTCAGTTTGTGACCAGCCATCAAGTGCATAAGTGGTCATTTGGCATATTTCCGCAAATAGGCAATTTACTTCGTGCAGCTCACTGGAGAGGCAGCCTCTTTGTCCAAGCCCAGCAGTGTTCAGGGAATACACGTTTTCAGCCAGGTCTTTAGTCCATTGCTGCTTTTTGACAGAAGTGAATTTTATTTTCCCTCTCTGCTGTTCAGAGCCTATTATGAAAAAAAGTTTGACATCAATGCTGAGGAGAAAGAAATATACTGTGTGCAAATGCATAACAACTTCTGGATGCTAAGGAGCTGGTTTGAAAATGTGGGAAGAGCATGGAAAGCTGGAGCTGCTGGAGTTCTTCCTCTAGACTTCTGCGCTGCCTGTCATACTATTACTTCAAGGGAAAATCGTCCCAGAAATGCTGCTGAGACTTGTCTAGCAGGTCTTTTTCTGATTATCCACTGCTCCACGAAGTGGAGCAGAAAAATAAAGGATCCTTCTGGATGTGCAGTGGGCAGGTGAATTCTGACAGGCAGGGTAGGAAAGATCTGAGTTCAGCATAGTTGTATCCTGCAATACTTGAAATAGAGTCAAGTTTAGGAAACAGGCTGAACGAGCACTTTAAAAATAAAAGAATACCTGGCTTAGCACTCCTTCAAAAATCACTTTAAATGCAGTTTACTTTTTTGTCCCCTCATTGCCCCGGTGTTTAGATTTTGACTGTTGTTACTCCTTGAATTAAAATGAAACAATTGAGTGGTCAGGAAGCAGCTGTGGTTCATAGCTGTTATATAGGAATGTTATTTGTTGGTTTTTTTGTTTGGTTGGGTTGGGTTTTTTGGTAGGTTTTTGATACAATTGTAGCAACATAATCCACTGTAGATGTTAGAGATAAATGCTGAGGGGAAGACAGCTGTCTGAAGTGTATCTCTTCCTTCCCTGGTGGCATATGGAAGTTTGTTACAAGTCATCTGAGTGTTTCTACAGATAGTTTGTTGTTACCTCTGTGCTATGTGCTATGTTTATCCATGGAGAAAAAATAAATTGAAATACAAATTTTATTTTATTATTTTGTGTGTGTGTATTAACAAATGTTTGGACAGGTAGGAGATTTTCTGAAGAACGTGTGTGCTTGTGAGTTCTGTTATTTTTTTCCTCACTCTGAATTGCCATCTTCACAAAAGGAGAAAGGGGAAGTTTTAATCTGTTTATGAAACATTAATTAATAGAAAAAAAGTGAAAGTACATGTTAGATTAACAGGAAGCCACAGTGATAAAGGATTACCAGCCTTTAATTCAGTTGTTACAAATTTCTTCAGCTAGGATGAGCTGACACAATGCAGAAGAATACTGCAGTATTAGGTTGCTTAAGCTTACCTTTCATATAAAGAAATACTGGAAATGTGTATATAATTTTTTTTCTTTTTGCTTATCCTATCCAGTGGTGAGTCTGCTGTACTTGTGTGTTATTAAAGTTCAAGCAGAGCTGGAAAGAAAGTACATTTGTTTTGGTCCTGGAAGGCCAGGGTAAGATGCTGTATGAAGACAGGTGATGTGGGTACTGCAGTTGCTATAGTAGTTCCTCCTACAACTTGGGGGCATTTTTGCCAAGTGCACAATGCCAAGCAAATCTCCTCGCTTCAGGAGGCCTGGCAAAGCTGGAAGTTGGTTCAGGGATTGATGAGAGCATGGGAGACATGCTGGATATCTTTGTGATAGAGCTGTTCTTGTGCTGGGGTACAATAGAGTGTGTCCCTTCGTGCACATGAACACACGCTGTGAATTTGCAACAGGAATGCTTAGGCAGCATTACTGAGTTAGAGTGTGAGATTATATTGGTGAAAATATCTTTACAAGTTCTTTGCTGTGTTAAATATTTAAAGACTGGCTATCTGAGTTTAGTTCATCCTCATTACATATCACAAGTCTTTTAGGTGGTGTATGAACTGGTGAAATGTTTGGGCTGATGGTACACTGAAGCCACCCAAGAACAACTGAATTAAAAGAGTTCCTATACATCATCATGGGCTAAGAAAGAAAACTGAAATCCTTGTCAGTATCAGCAGAAAGCAGATCTTTGTGCCAGGCAGTTCACACACTGCCAAATAACAGAGGGGAAGGGGAAAAAACAGATACCCAGAAGAAACGTAATGCATGGGTTTGCCTTTTTTTGTTGTTGTTTGTGGTTTTGTTTTGAACTGCTGATAAAATTTTTGTAAGGGGAAAGATATGGGAAAGTTTAGAACTCCCTCTAGAGTCTGTAAATGTTTTATCCAACTCTGCAGAGAAGTTTCACTTCCATGTAACTGTGTTTCAGTGACAGCTGACTTGAGTTAGTACAGCAGTCCAGGGCACTCACACTGTTAGCTTTGACAGATGTAGAAGAACCCACAGCCTGCAGCTGGATCTTATGAGTAGCAGAATAACACCTTTAGCACTGTGTTTAAAATTCCTGTTTTCCATGAAAATAGTTCTAGAAGTTTAAATTTTTGGAAGCATAATACAGCTTTCTGAAATTGTTTGAAGGTGTTTAGAACAGAGGGATGTTTCTGTGTTTTTTCGATATAAACTGTTGGTTTTTTTAATCTTGATTGTGTGTGTGTGAAGATGTAATGTTTGAGAAGTGTGACCTGAAAGCAGCAGGAACAATTTTTAAACACTTTTTAGTGTGGCATAATGGCCATATTTAAAAGGTTTTGAATCTGTGTGAGTTGGAAAAAACTAATCTTATTAACCTCTAAATCTTCAGCTTGGAAATTATTCCCCCCCCCGACATTTAGTATCTCCTTTCTACTCCTTCATAATGGCTTTATTAAAAGGGCAAGCTTCTTTATGGCAGCCTACTGACTTGGGAGAAAAAGGTCATGAAATTAAAAACAGTATCACCTGGGGGAAAATGGCATAATATTGGTGGGAAGCCATGAACAGATTTATCAAAATCCAGTCTTGCTCTTATGAGCTCAGTTTACAGAAGAAAAGTACACTGCTTTCTGGATAAAGTACCAGGTAGACAAAGGCAAATATCAGTGCTTTAGCATTGCCAGCTTTGTTGAAGTGCAGGTTAGATCTGCATTCAGCAGTTATTCAAACTTGGAAAAGAATTTGAGACTAAAACTCTGCGGTTCATGTTGTTCCATCCTACTTGCCGTTATTCACAGAACAGCTACATATTTTTGTCTGCATGAGTTTGTGAACATTTCCTTTTTCTTTTTTATTTTTCTTCTTTTTTTTTTTTTCCTTAAAATAAGATGAGACAGTTGTACATAATTTTTCTTCCTCTCTTTGGCACCTTTATGACCAAATAGGCATCTGTGCTGGTAGAGAAGCACAAAAGATGTTTAGTTACATAAATCAGGATGCAATATCCAAAACACTGATGACAAGAAACTTGGTCACAACTGGTTTTGAAAATGTCTAAATTCACCATTAAAAAGTTAAAGAAGTTAAATATATTAAATTGCTTAGCATTCCTGAAAAATGGCTTTAGTTTGTCGTTAACTAAACTGAACTTTTGTAAGTTAAGAGAAACTTAGCATGAAAGTTTAAGCTTTTCAGCTTTGAATAATTTGAAAACTCAGAACATCAGAAATGGACAGCATGTATTTGCCCTGTCAGCCATGTGGGAATGGTATTTTTGGGCTCAAATAGTATCTAATCACCTGCATGTACTTAGCCTGTAGCTGGTGTACAATTTACGTGTACCTAGAGCACCCCTTAGTCTGTTATCAGGTGATCTACTGAGTCTGACACTGAAATTGTATGACAAGACATAGTTATCACGTAGCTTGAAATATTTCCATGTATATTTTAATCAGATTTCAACTGAACTTCTCTTCCCTCTTTTTCTTCTGCTGCCTTTTAAGTTATTCTACTGTTCAGGTAAAATAATGGACATTGTCGATGTTGTGAAATGGCTTCTTTCTCTTCCTTTAACAATATGGCTTTGTTTTTCCATCCCTGAAATGTATTCCAATAGCCTGGAGAAACAAGGCACATGTGCAAGTCAATGGTGACCTTGGCCATGAGGTAGTTTTGGGGGACACTTGTGTGAAGTGTGAGGGTTTTTTCATCCCCTAATAATCCTTCTTGGTCGTGGGTGTATCATGTCCTGAGATCTGGAATGAAAGCAAGGCAAGATTCAGGAAATCTGTAATCTGTTATAATGTACTTTAACCAAACAAATTTGAATGGTGAAAAGCATTTTTTGTGTTTCTTTATCAGAAGACAGATCCTCTCAGTACAGACTGGGGAATACAGACACTAAAAATATTTCCTTCTGATAATGGTAGATAACTGGTAGATAAAAATACTCCTCCTTTAGTGGCTTCATCTCAGTAGCACACAAAGCTATTATGTTCCTTTTCCCTCTTCTTGTGGCACAATTTTCTTTGTTTAGTATTTACTGTGATGTGTACCTCTCAAATGCTTTCCAAAGTTGATGCAATTAGACTTAAGTAACAAGTGGAAGTAGACAGGAAAGTTGGTGTTAAGTAGCATGAAGGTATTTCAGAAGAGATGGAGGGGAGAGATGCTGCAGCTGTGCTAAATCAGCATGAGCTGAGGAGAGAAGGCTGCCAACCCAAGCCTGCCATGAGGGTATAAAGGCATAGAGAGATTTGTGGTAGGCAAGTAGAAAGAGTAAGGGAAGAACTGAATTATGGGTGTTTATCTTGCTGTTCTGCTACCAAAATCCATACACGTGCATAAAATGCAACCTGAAGTATGGAGCAGGTGTGCAGTTTCCCAGTAAAGCCTTTCTGCCTGCATTTTACGTACGTACAACTTTGCTGAAATCGATCTAGTCAGTGAGAGAGGAAAATGAAGTCTGAAAGATCTTCAGAATTGAGAAGTGATGCCTCAGTGTATGTGGCTTTTGTTTTGTGTTTTCTGAATAACATGTTTCTATGTAGAAACAAACTTTGCTGGCCTTATTTTATTGGCACTTCAGAAGATGAATTGCAGAATATTGATGTTTGACAGGAATGATTCTGTAATGGCCACTAGAGTCTGAAAATAATAATCTTCAAGTGCAATCACCTTGTAAAGCTTTCTCTTTGGTCAGATTTTATATCAGTCTTTACTGGTACACCCTGAAGAACAGCAAGGGGTTTGCAATCAAGTCTCTCTTCTGACTCATTGTTTGTATTGCTGGTTATTTTCTTTCAGGTAGTTGATGTACTCTGCTGTGCACATTTTCATGTCTTTCAGCTGTATCGTACTTAAAATGATTGTGGCTTTTTTAAAGGTTTTCTTTTTCTGGGTTTTGGTGTTTTGGTTTTTTGTTGTTGTTTGTTTGTTTGGGGTTTTTTTGTGGGTCTTGAAATCTTGGCTCTTCATCATATTCAAAAGCAAATGTCAAGACTGAGAAGCATGAGTCTAATCGACATTTGCTGCAACAGTTTGCTATAGTTCTGTTAGATCATGTTCTCAGTTTCCCAAGGTTAAAATATTATTCTTTTCCTTGCATTTTTTCACTGTCAGTGCACCTGAGTTGTGCATGCTTTCTCAGCAGCCCTTTTTCTGTTTCTGTTCATAATTTCAGGCTTTCCTTAGAAATAGGTTGAGAAGCCTCATATATTGTCTTTTATCTTCTGGATCTAATGAAGACTTTTTTTGAGAATAATGCAAGGAAACTTCAATATTGAATATCTGGTTTAGCAGTGCAACTCCATAGGTGCATAACTTAATACTTGCTGGTAAATAACCCTAATAAAGATTGATGATCATGAACTTTTTGTAAAGCCTAGTGCCTTGTAAACATTTTGATCAAAGTACACTCTGAAGAGTGCTTTGAAAGTGGTGTTATGAAGACCTGTGTGATCATGGTGTTTTATCATTATGCTTTAACAGATGACAAATCACCTCAGCTGCCAAGTACCAATAGAAACCAGACACCGTTTCTTACAGCAAAGTTGTTTGACTGTTATGGAGAGATTTCTAAACACTAGAGGTTTACTTTTAATCACCCATCTGGGAAAACGCTGCAAAAATCTCCTGTGCTCATTTGAAGCCAGGCAGAAATGCTTTCTGCTAATATAATATATGTGCATTCATAAAAATCTTTGTAGAGAAAGAGACTGTAAATATTCCCACTGGTGGGACCCCAGTCCAAGCAGGCAGCTGGGCAGAACTGACCTGTGCTGTTTTACCAAGCTGCTTATTCAATGCAGCCTCAAACTTCACTTTGTGATTTCTCACCTGGCATTTCTTGGTGTTGTAAAGGCCCAACAAAAATTGGTTCAGTTGCTGTTTGTTTGTTTTTTCCATTGTTTTCAGATAATATGCAGGTAGGAGAAGGAGGGATTTATCATAAATTATCAGTTTGCTCAGCTGCAGCCATAAGGATTGCCTGTTTGAAGTTGCTGAGTGGATTATAATGGATTTCCTCCTGCTTGTTTGGTTAAGATCCACAAAATGCTGAAATTCGTGGAGGAAGTGATTTGCTTTTGATTATTTCAGACAGTAATTAAAATAAATTTGAATACCAGTGCTATTTTTCTAATTACAGAAATAAAAATCTGAGGTCCATGTTCCCTGTAGGAAGCAAGAGTGTGTCTGTTTATACTGATTAAGAGGTAGAAAGGGTATTTTAGGTGGTAGGAATATGGTAAAACTATGCAGGGAGAAGAAATGGGAGGAAGACATCCTTAAAATTACTGTGGCCTGATCTTAAGTCATCTGGCTGCTGCGAGAACTTAGGTCATATGCCAATAGTGTCTGGTTGTGTTACACAGTTGTGCCCATAGGTTCCTAGTAGTCTGTGAATCCTGAGCCGAGAATCTGTCTTTTAAAAGAATCACTTTCAGGAAAAAAAAAAAAAGGAAAAAAAAAAAGTGGCATTAAAGCAAATCAACAAAAGACTTTTCCCATTTCTGTTAATAATAAAGGTTAAAATAATTATTATTTTTCCCATTCTATGTATGACTGTTAATCTTAACTTCAGAAGGTGATTGATCCTGTCTGAAGAGAAATAAAGGTGCCTTCAGCAATGCCTGTGCCTTGAACACCTGGCCTGGAGGTTTTCAAGCTCAGGTTGGATGGGGCTTTGGGCAGCCTGGTCTAGCAGGAGGTGTCCCTTCCCATGACAGAGGGGTTGGAACTAGATGATCTTCCATGCCCCTTCCAACCCAAACCATTCTATGATTCTGTGAATGTACAGGTACTTTCTGCCCCCCTTCTGTGCAGTTCCAAATTACAAAATGCAACAAGCAAACTCTTTTAAATATGAATAAATAATCAAGAAGAGATTAATGCACTCATGGGAATATAAAATGCAGAAGATGTTTTTCTGTGAAGCTGTCTCAGTGGGAGACATAGCTTTAAAAAATGAAAAGTATTGTATTTCATTTCTTGCTTGTTTTGATCTTGCCTTAATTTTGAGAAGCTCAATTATTTTAAATATTTCCTTTCTATTGAGAGTCAGCATAATTAATTTTCCTAACTTTCCAAACTCTCCAATTGGATATTCTTTTGGTGTTGTGGTTTCAACATTTTGGAGCTAGCAGGAAGGTGTCTATACAATTTTCTTTCTTGCAGCAATTCTTTAGGAGAAACAGGTTCTGCAAAGTAGTTTTTGTACAGTCTTGGCCTGTCTCCTTGTGCCAAAGGGAAGCAATGTCTAACATGCTGAAGATCTGTTAACAGTGCTCTGAAAATCTACAGCTCTTAGTAGAAGAGATTTATGCCAGCTTTTCCTGAGGATGAGGTTCGTGTATGCAAATAGGTACTTGGAATGCTTCTTGCTTGTGCCTTAAGCAGAGTTTTGGGTCTGACACAAACATGATACTCTGTTAGTTGATCTAGAAGATGAACTATTATTCATGTCTGTTGTGAGAGTAGGATATGCTGGAGGCTCCATGCCATGAAGGTAGCTCACATGCACTTGTATGTAACATGTTCACTAACTAGGAAGCAGTTCCAAACTGCAAAGTTTTCTTGATAGACAAATTCACTTTCTGGTTTATGTCAGCTAACACCTGCATTCCATTAGAGAAAAATACATCTGCTCCTTTCTCCTCTCTCTCTCCTCAATCCAGCCCCCAAACCTTGCTAGAAGTTGGAGGAGAATTTTCTGTGCAACTCTTGCTCTTCAAGGATTTTGTAGAATCATAGAATGCCAGGTTGGATGGGACCTCAAGCAGCATCTGGTCCAACCACCAAGATTTATAGCATCTGAAAGTGAAGAGGCATCTTGGTATTGTTTTATCAGTGACATAAAGCTGAGAAGAACAACTGCTTATTCACAGAAACTGTCTTCCCCTTTGCACCAGAAGCATTAAGTGAATTTGAAGGGAGCTTCTAGCTGACTTAGTAAAAAATAACTCCTCTTACTTTTTTCCTTGATCTTGCCTATTGAACTGGGATAAAGTGGTTCATTATCTTTCATTATCTAAATTATTTTTAATATGCTGCCATGTAACTTTTTTTTGGAGCATGTTTTAATGTTTCTCCTCAGCTGCTATGATTGAAAGCAGGAGGAATAGAGGATAAACTTTGTGTCAGAACTTCCTGATGGAAAGCAGTTCCATGAATTTAACTTGTTGCAGGATTGTTGTCTTATGCAGGATTAGTAACACCAAAGGAGCTTTACTACCATTTTCACTACTTAAATATTCTAGATCTTTATTTGCAGTTGGAGAGATGTGATGTATTAGCTGCTATGTAACTTAATGAAAACAGAAATTCAGAGAGGCTTCAGCCAACCAGTTTCTCAGTGGGTGACTCAAGGGTGGTAACATTTGCCTTCACACTTGCTAGGCTGATTCAGTCATGTAACCAAGCATTTTAATTTGTACATAATCAATAGGTGAGTGATAGTTTTCCAGCCTTTTAAAGAGAAATGTAAGGTAAATGAACACAGCATTAGTTTTTGTATTACGTTACTTTCATGAATATTGAATGTAGAACTGTTAATTTATTGGGTATATTGACACCAAAGGCCTTGCAGTGGATCAAAGTCCAAAGACTTATTTCCAAGAATATGTGAGCATCATAAATCCTGTTCATCTTTTTTGTGCTTAAATCAGGTCAGGTTCACCCATATTGGCTCAGGCAAATATAATTGTTCTTCCTGGGCTTTCTAGGGTTTGCCTAACTATAGAAAAAGGGCCTAATAGTAAGTCAGGGCTGGCTTTGAACTCCTCAGCTGTTGTATTGTTTCAGATTTAATTCTCTTCACTTAAAATAGACACTTGTACTGTGGTATCACCACAGTTATTGAAAGGAGTATCAAATATTGAGACTCTGGGATTACCGCCTTTCATGGGCTCTTCTAGGATACAATAAAATCCCAGAGAACTTGTACGAGTTTATTTCTAGGTGCTGTCTTTCTGAATACTGCAACCTTGTCTTAGTTTCCTAATGATTGATTAAACTGTAATTCCGTGTGTGTGAGCAAAAATTTCTGTTGAATAATTGTTCCTCAAGGAGCTGTCACAGTTATGTCTTGATATTTAGCAGTAAATAAATGTGTAGAGGAGCAGCTGACTTGGGTCTGAAGGGAATAGTTAGAGCATTTGAAGGTACAGTTCATTAAGTTGCATTTTCCTGGGATGGTGCCTAGCGAATGACCCTTGTGGATATGTGAGGCTGAAGGGGCTCTGTTTATACCAGACTCTGTCCCAGACTTCTGAAGTTTTCAAGAACTTCAGGCATTTTTTTTTCCCCAAGAGTTAGGAATTGAACTTTTAGGCTACTAAACTGTCATGCTTCACTTCTCTAGGAGGAAAAATGCCATCTCTATTTTTTTGCTGGCTGTCACTGTTTTGTAGTTGGATATTTTGAGACCATGTGGATCCTGTATATAGAATTTAGGTGTTAGCAGATCTTCGAGTTTTCTTTTTCTAGCCTGTCTAGGTGCAAACTGGGCTGTGCACTGCGTGTTGCAGGAAGGGAGCCAAGCTCCTAAAGAGCCAGAGCTGTGTTTTGGTGACCTTCTGGAAATGTGCTCTGTGTGCTACTGCTGTAGATGGTGGAACTTGAGCTATTAGGAATAAAGGTGGCCCAGGGACTGAAAAATGAGAAACAGTTCTTGATTTTATTGGCTTTTGATAACTTAAAAGGTTGTTTTGTTTTTAATATATATCCACAAACACATAATATATGTTACAAAGAAGTGAAGAGGTAGCATTGAAGAACTAAAAGAAGTAGCACTTCCCTGCCCCCCCAAAAAACTCCAAGCAGTTTGTAATAGGAGTGATTATATAGAAAACAATGCTGTACAAGTAAAATGAGTAACAATATCTAAATATAAATACAATGTAGTAATGATAATTAAAAATAATTACAAAACCAACCCCATTTTAATTACTTTTAGTCCAGAGTGAAGATTAACTCATGTTTTAGAAGAGATGTCAGACAACCATTACTTCTGCAAATTCATTATTCTTTGTTAAGATAACAATTGACATGCATATAATGGGACTGAAACAAGCTCACCACTCATAAGAACAAAGCTAATTAGAATTGTGCTACGAGTGTGTGAGCTTGTTTGGAATTGCCTCAAGCAGCAGGGAATGATGGAAGATTCCTTTTGGAACTGATACTAGAAAAAAAAAAAACAACAACCCAATACCTGAAGTGGCCAAGGCTAATACCTGTTTCCAAGAAAAAGACCAAATCTATTAATTTGGAAGAAGCCAATTTGGTTTATAATATTAATTCCCAGTTGTTTACTAAACAAGAGGTGTCCATTTAGATCTATAGTCAAGCTCATGGGGGTCTTAAAAAAAACCCCAACAATAAAACTTGCATGTAGCTGGCAAAGCACATGCTGTTGTTTTTTTTCTTTCCCCAGACATGATATTGTAAAGTAAACTTTATAATGTCCGATTCAACATGTATTAATAGAGTAAGACATATCCTTCAAAAAATTCACGTGTTTATTACAGTTTTTCTGGCTTTTTAAAAAAATTCTGCTTAATTGGCACTGAGCAGAAATACTCCAAGCTCTTGGATATTTGTTTCTACTTCTCTAATGTTGTTTATCTGCTAATAGTGGCGGGTGATCATTCTTGGACCAACTTGTCTAGTATTTTTTGTTCCTGCCTTAGTCCTGATAAGAAGTTAGATCACAATTGCAGTCTGTGTCTTTCACACTTTTGCCCTGTTCTCAAGTGCTGAGCATCTACCAGTCCTGGTTTTACTTGCTTCATAAAGTGGCTTTCCATAGGTAAGGAAGCAGAAGCAGCCTTCTTCCTCAAGTCAAGGCTTGAACAAGACGAGAACTTGGCAAGAACTTTATTGCTTCTGAGTTCAGAAACAACTGTAGTTTTTCTCTGGACTGCTTCATTTATTACAGAAGCAGCAAATGGATAGAGCTGTACTTAGAGGACGAGTGGTTGTTCCTTTCCCAGTCATGTGTAAATAGGACTAAAGAAACAAGGTAGTCAAAGTCAGTATTTCTGCCTGTGCTGTGATGCTCTGCAACCCAGTGCTTCTGCTGCAGGAATACTTCAAGAGACAGTATGAGATGTCTTTATGAGAAGCACAGTGGGATTGTTAAAACAGACCTGGGAATGAAGTATGCAGAGATTTGATTAAATAAACATTCAAGGCCTTTAAATAAAGCATCAACACTTACTGGGAAGTAGCAAGATAGTACTAAATGGTTATTGAGGGCTGTTCATTTACAAGTTTTCTGATGAATTCCGTGAATGTGGTAAAGGATTGGTCACTTGGGGTTTAGAATCTTGGAAAATTCCAGAAGTTCAAGCAATAGGGTAAGTGTATAAGATAGTGTAAAAAATTAGATTAAGAATAATAACAAAAATCCTTTGGTCTAGATGAGGAAATATTCCTTCTGGTTGCTGTTAATTTCAGGTTTTAGCTCTTTAGAACTTGAGGTAATAACAGCTGGGATGGAGGAGGCAGAAAGCTCTTAATTAAAGATTGTAGAAAGATGTTTTTGATTAAGATTTAGAATAAATATGGCTTCTCATATTAGAATCTTTATGAAATTGCCAGGCAGCATTATGAATATTGCAAAACTTGCAGTGTTGAAAAGTGTTTGGACCCTCATTTTTGGACATTTCTTGTGTGTCAAATTCCAAGGAAGGGCATCTCTGCAGGAGCTGGTCTTTGAGACTGATCTCAGCACAATGCCATCACTGGTGAGCCTGCAATGTTGCCCTGGCCCAGCACCTCAATCAATGAAAGTTTTACTAAGAGAGCTGTGGTTCAAATTCAATCAGTGTTGTTTTGTTTTATGCAGAATGAATACTTTGGCTGAAGTAAAATAGACAAATTCTTGTGTAGTACTAGCATTTAATCTGGTAGTCTACATATAGACTACATGCAATGTTTTTTAAAGATACATCTGCTCTTCAGTCAAGCATTGCAATTTGCTGACAAATTCCCTTTCTGGATATTGACTTCAATTATTTTTGTGCCAAATAGCCCCTTAAACTTCACAATAGACACATTTCTTCATCTGGACCTACATCTGTTTCTTATCTTTTATGTCAAGCACACAGACTGGATATATTGAAATACAGATTATTTTCTGTATTACAGCTTTGAACGTGCTTTAAAAATATAATTAAGTATCTGAATCTCTGCAAAATGGAAGAAGTGGTAAATGAATCAATGCTTGAATAAAAAAACCCCAACCCCTCCAGCACTATATAAAACCAGTTCTCTTGCCTGCAGTGCTTGTACATCAAACACAATATTTAATAGTAACTCTGTACCCCCAACCTTTTAAACATCATATATGAAATAAAGTGCTTCATTTGTAAAAAAAAAAAAATCCTAAGAAAGTTGCTTACAACTTGATTTGTGTAGTTTATACATTTTTTTCCTATTTTCCTAGCTTTTGTTACTGAAGTACTAATGCTGAATTCCCTTGATATAGTATAATATAGGAGCCATATTGTAGGCATGTTTGAGCTGAACAAATAAATTATTTGCTCTAATTAGTTTTGTGGAAGCTTCTTAGCAGCATCTTACGTTACACAGATTGCAGCAGGTGAATGATCTGATCTCCAAGTTAAAATGCTCAAATTGATTTTTGCAAGTCTTTAATAATTTTTCACTGTTCTACATCTTAGTAATAAATGCAACTGACATTAAGAAATCTGTTTTTTTGCTGGAAATGGAAGCAGAGATGCACATACAGAGCAGTGGCTGGTTGCTGGTTCTTGCAGAAAAGCACTAACTGGTCTTACATGACATTATTGTTAAACTGGTGCTAATAAACTGGTTGAGGAAATGCTGAGTGGACCTTATATAAACTCTTGGAGAGTGCTACAGCTGGAAGCCTGCTCCAGGGATGTGGAGAGGTCTGAGGAACACCTACTGTGTAACAGGGGTGAGTTACTTAATATGGGTTTGGAATATTTTCTGGAGCTATTAATTCATAGTCGACTCTATATGGCTGCCAAGTCATCACCCTTATTTAATGTGTCTTAGTAATTAATTTAGCTATCTTGATTCAGTAAGGCGCTTAATCGTGCAGGAAATGGATGTGGAAGAGCTCACTGAACAGGTTTGTCTGGAGTTGGACCTTTAAAACCTTGGAGCTTTGAGGTGGTCCCACAAAAGGTACTGCTGAACCCTTCTAGTGGGCACATGAATGTCCAGAGATTTCTCTAATAACCTCTGTTACATCAGACTTGTATCTGGTTGCTGCTTGACCCTGAACAGGCTGATGTTACTAAACATGCTGGTGGAATTCTTGTGTTTTGAAAACCCTGCCTATTGGCTTTTGGAGAGGTTCCTACAGTACGTGGCCTCTGAAAGCCAAGTGTGCTTGCCAGGGTGCTCCTCTCCTGCTGAGTTGCTATGGGGCAGAGGTGATGTCACTGCCTTCTCCAGGTTCCTCTGCTGTTCCAAATCTCAGTGCTCAGAGTATTCACCTGCACTCGAGTATGGTCCTGTGTGTCCCCCAGGTTAATAATCTGACCAGAACATTCAAGAAGTTTTCTCAGTTTGGCCTTCTGAAAGCTTATACTCTTGTGTGGAAAACCCAGATATTCATTATCTCAGCACAGTAAAACAAATGGCATCGTAGTTGGTGGTCTTGTCAAAAAAAGGGGAAGAATTTAGGTGCTTATTGCAAGTGGCATTTCAATCCTTGGCATTCCCTGGGGGAGAACTAAAATGCAGTGATCTTTTTACACGGGTTTTTTTTAAATTTTATTTTATTTTTCCCTCTGCCTTTTCCTTCCCACCTGAAGATTTGGGATGTGATTAAAAATTGGAGAAAAGTGTCTGACTAGGCTGAAGATGATATCTAGGCTTCTGTGAGAAACTTCTTTGTGGCTGTGCCTCACCCTGTATGTAATCAAGGTTGGGCTCGTGGCTCCCTCTGGGCAGGAAACTGTCCAAAGCCCTGGGAGCACCAATGATCTTGGCCTCCCTTCTGGAATCACAAGTCCAGGGTGGACTCACTTCCCACCTGGGACTTGCAGGTTCTGCTCTAGGTTGAAGATCTGGGAACAGTGAGCTCTGCTGAGAAGCTTCAGTTAAAAGAATATAAAATAACAACAATCTACTGTATAGTTTTTTAGACAGTGTTGGCAATATAATTACAGACAGAGCAACTTGTAGCTATCATTGGTCATTGTCTCAGATTAATCCATCATTTCACACCCTAAACTCACTGTTACTTTACATCCATATTATGATTTAAAGAATCCAGGTCTCATTTTCCACAGGAGGTAATGAAAACTTCATGGAAAAAGAAAGATAATGTAATATGAAGAAAAAATTGCTATGAAAAATTTGTCTAAATTAAACCTGTAATTGATCTCCTCAGATGTCGTGTCTTGAGAAGCTGGCCAAATTTTTTTGTGCATTTATTGCTAAATGACTGATTACCAGGTAGATGAAACACAGCAAACACCATATGTTTTGTTTACCTAAAGGCTCATAAATTCAGTGTCTGTTGGGTCTCTCAAACATGGTATGTTAGCAGATTCCTTCCAGGAAAACAAAACCTGACTACAAAGTCATCAGGTTGAAGTATTATCCTTTCAGATGCTTTTTCAACCCAATTCGTTCGTTGGCAGTAAAAACAAGCCAGATGCAGAACTGAGTCTTGATTAATTGTTTGTCAGAATGTGTGCAGCACGCTGAGCATGGAGGGATCCTGGCCATCTCAGGTTGCTGATCAACTATACCCAGCAGTCTGCACAAAGTCTGTGTGTATAAACAAACTCTCCAGAAGAGCTTATGCTTTGATAAACCATGTTCTTGTATAATTAGCACTGTGAACATCACAGGAATGTCCAGTCAAACGTTTTATAGAAGAGTGTATAGGTATTAAATTGTCGGAGTGTTTATTTTGAGCTGGCTCGTCAAAGATTAGGAGAGAAGAGTGGGGTTATCATGCTGCTTCTGCCAAGAGCAGGCCCTGGGAAATGAGAATGAAGGAATTCTTATTGTAACAATTGCAGCCTTCTGAGGCAAACAAAGAGCTCTTCAGGTAGATAAGTTGAAGCATATATAATGACTTGAGTCTGTATGTCAGATCACTAATAGAGTGCAATGAATCACTTGCTCAGGCAGTCCCTGTGTTTGGACCAGCAATCCACTCAGCTTCATGTACTTTGGATGTAAGATGTATCTAACTCCTCTGTCTATGGCAGTTGCCTTTTGTGTCTCATTTGACCATTTCTGTTGCAAATACAAGCTTGAGCCTATGGCAGAAGATAATGTTGACGATTCCAGCTTCCCTGCTCTACTTGGGAAACATTCTTCAGAGCTGTTAGCAGCTGTATGAGAGCTTTACATCCTAAAGAAATAAGCAATGATCCAAATAAGCAAAGGATGTCACCTCTAATTCATATAATCTTTGAAGTGCAAAGTGTTCATGCCATTTGGGTGAGACAATATGAAGGTTTTTCTTTATGCTAGCTGAAAATCAGATAAAATCTAAACTTCTGCAGTACTGCAGCATAAACATCCATGTAATGAATTTAAAGAAAAGTTTGTATACCTATGCTTATTTCCACAGTTCATTTATTTAAATTAGAGTTGGTAGTGGGGAGCAAATACTGTTGCTTCTTTTCCTTCGAGGTAAATACTTGGAAAAAGGTGTCATCCCTGCTCCCTTCCATGTGTCCCCATGTCTCTTAGCCAGGGATTAGCACAGTGCTTCAAGCTTCATTATAACTGCAGTCTGCTCTTAAAAACTGTAATTTAACAAGCATTTCCATGCATGGGGAGGGTGCTACAGTTCCCTGTAATAGCCATTGCCTTATAAACTCCTGTACTCATTTTTCTGACCAGAGAATACAAAGGAGAAAATCCCAGATATTCGACCTCCTGCCCTATTGTGTTTGTTTAACGAACGGCTCTTGCTTATGGCACGGTGAGATTTCTGAAAGGCTCTGCAGTATGAAGTGTCCTGCAGAGAAGGATGGCTTTCTCTGTGGTTTACTGAAACTTCTGTACACATCACTCCCATTTACTCTCACCAGTCTTAGAGAGGTGAGTGAGGTGAAATATCTATTGCTCGCCGCTCCTGGAAGGTTTTTTTAGAGACAACATTGTATTCCTTCTGAATGAATAACTTACTGCCAGGTCAAGCAGAGTGTGGGGTTTTTGTGTGTGTGCACAAATAAATCCTAGGATTGGATCCCTGCTTTCAAATAAAACCAGTGATGTTAAGCCCTTCATGAGTCTGGTTCAGTTCTTGCTAAGCTCAGTGGGAGTTTTGCCTAGGGGAAAACTGAGAACCTTCCCATTAACTTTGATTTCATTCAAGCTCATTTTTGGAAGAAACAGCTGATCCACCAGAATACTCTGAATACCACATCTGTGAATGCCAAGGGCTGTTTCTACTGTGTATGATTGCCACAAAACAGCTTTGAAAAATCTTAGCAGTAGAGAGTACGAGCCCTTGATTCCTCTCATTAGAATTAGTGCAGGTTTTTTTGAGCACACATAGGACAACAGGCTATTAGTTGCAGCTGTTCCTGACATCCTGAGGGCCCTCCCATCTTTGCCATGGGGTGAAGGGGGAAAATTTGATCTGCAACAGCTGGCAATCAGGAGTTCAGCCTAACTCCTTACAAGTTGTTCTGTTAATGGGGTGGGAGGGAGAAATAAGTTTTACAGGCAAAGCAGCGGTGTCAGACTTGGTCAGTATAAGCTTGATTTGAACGTGGCAAAGCTGGATGTGGCCTGTGGAAGGTACAACTTTTCCACTAGCCTGCAGCAGTGAGGAAATCTCATGTTGCTGCTGCTTCAGAGTCATCATCCTCTGGCTTGTCTGAATATTCAGAAAGTAGTTGACAGTGGCTGTCCAAAACTTGTTCATAGAAATGACTGCAGCCAGCAGCATCATTTTCATTTGTTCTTGTCCTTTGATATATTGGACTGTCTCTCCTGCAGGAGACATGAGGCAACTGGGCTAGGAGGTGAGTCTCTGTGGGCTTCAGACAAGGGTGAAGAAAGGAGGATGAGAGTGCAGCTCAGATCAGGCGTCTAATTCAGATGTTCTAAAAAATCCTCTGAAAGAGACTTTTTTTTTCCTCCCTGTGATTATATAAAAAGTGTGAGTCGGGTGACGTGAGTCCCCCTCAGGGTATTAGTCATGACACAGACACTGTCTTGAAACATCTCCAATTGATATATCTGTACTTTTTTTTTAAGCTTTGAAAAGGGATTGTTTGCCTGTGTGGGACTTGTGAGGACTGCACATTCTCACTGGCTCTTCTGAATTTTTCTCACGTGGAACATTTTGCAATCCTGTTATGTATTTCTCCTGATTGTTCAGTATTGGAAAACCTGGTCGGTAGGGACTTTTTTTATCTCTCTGGAATGACAAATACAGACTTAATTGAAAGGGAAGTAATTTTTCAAATTTATCGATTTCTGAAGCTAAGAGTCTGCATGAGTAACTTCAATTAATTTTCCTACAGGGCTGTTTCAGTTACTCAAATCTCTACATATGTTACTTCTCCTAGCTTCTCAGTTTGCTTGCAAGGTGTTATTTAAATGCTTGTCAGCTGCCTGAGAGAAGCTAGAGGAGCAGGTGTAGTTTCAAATGGTGGTGTTGGGGGGGAAGAAATTGTGGCCTTTCCATTCATGTGGTTCTTCATATGAGCAAATAGAATTCAACACCCTATACATGATAAATCAAGAAAAAACAGTCCTGTTGTTTTTCTTTGATTATCTTATCTTTGACCTTTGGTTGTGTAACCAGGAGACCACACTGTAGAGAAGGTTTGAATACTGTTAAAACAGGTAATTAGGAACGCCTAGAGAGGACTACTCAGAGCTCTGAGGTTTATGGGAGGGTTTATTGTATGAGGAGTAACACGGGCAAAACCAATGCAGAAGAAATGTCATTTGGCTACTGAAAAATAATTTAGCTGGGGAAAGATGAGTGACAGGGATAGCATTGTGCTTTCTCCCAGAGCTACAGAGTAGAGTCTTAAAAGTGGACAAAAAGATGGCTTGGCAATTGTATCGACTAACAGTCTTGTATACAAAGGACATGATGTGAGTTCTTTACCTGTGACATTAGTGCTGTAGAAAACAGCCCAACTTAAAGAATGGCTTTATCAGAGAAGCAGCATGATCTGTATGAAGATTAAAGAAGGAACTACAGTCTCTGAGCTACCAGGGGATAAGAGGCAGACGTGTGAAACTTGGTGAAGAGAGAAGCAGTTTTGTTGTTGCAAGAAGGGTGTGACTGGTACTTGTCAGTCAGCAGTGACTCCTTTTTGATCCAGAAAAAAAAGCAAGAATGAGGGAAATTTAAGTTTATAATGTGTTGTCTTGTTTCTGTGTTGAGTGGTTTTTAGAAAATTTGGAATGAAAATATAGTAACTACCTGTATAAGGCGAGGAGCTGCCTTGCAAAGAGGTGAACTTACCAAAGTCATGAAGGGAGGAGCCGCTGAGAAGGGCAGCAGGTTTGGTGGTATTGCATCAATGAAAACGGACAAAAAAAGGTGTTGATGCTGCTGTGTTGAAACAGGGGGAGTGTTTGTTCTCTCAGGCCTTTAATTCTGAGCCCTTGCTCTTAAAATGTGATACTGAGTCCAGTGGTGGTGACAGTGTGCTGTGTGGGAGTGCACACATGGCTTGGCCCAAATGGCAGAGGAAAGCCCTCTTCCTTGGTGCATGGAGTTTCCAAACTGGCAGCAGGTTGGAGCTCTGAGTTAGTGTACAAGGGTCACGGTGAGGATGGTTTCCTTTCTGCCCCTCTCCCCCATTATTTTGCTTTTTAACGAGGGAAATATTTTTTTTGTGGATTTTGTTTGTTTGTTTTTCCTGGTTAAGTGACTCTAAAATTTCTGCCACATTGAGTATGAAAACTTGAGCAGTGATCAACAATAAAACCCTGGGTGGAGGTGATTTTAATTTTAAAAATTATATATATGAAACAATCTTAAGTTCCTGAGTAAGTCAAAGGACAGTTATCACTGATGTGTTAATATGCAGATGAAGGACAAAGACATCAAACTGTGAAGATAAGCTCTGGATTATCATGAACTCTATTTCACATACGAAACTGGTATTTTAATTCAGAAGGAAATATTCATAAGCCATCTTAGTTTGTAATTTGAATATAATACAATGAAGCCTGTTACTAAGAAACTAGTGGTATTTCATCTTTTTGCTGTCGCAACAGGTGGCAGTCTGATACGGTCTTAACAAAGTAGCCCTTCAGAAGTAATAACCTCATGAATTTTAAGAGGAAATTCAAATGCACATCAAGGATAGAGAAACTGGATCTTACCTTGCATGGTGAAGAAGCAAGAGTTTGTTCCAAAAGGCCAAGGAAGTTTGTGAGGAAACTAGCACTGCCTTTGGTTGTTGGCTTAGTTTGGTGTTGATCAAAACTATGAAAAATATGGAGTTTTGGGCTGTGGGTGTTTGCATCTTGATCAGTGAAAATGAATGTTTATATTGCAAGATGATGATTTGAGCACTTGTGGCATGCAGCTGGTAGGAAAATTTAGTGTGGGTTGTTTTTTGTTTTTTTTGTGGGGTGGTGGGAAGTGCAATACTAAGTGATGTCATGAAACAGTGTTTTAATTGCAAGGATTCACCGTATGCTTTGAGCTCTGTCACACAAAGCCAGAGTGAAAGAGTGAACGACTCACTGCCCAGTGAGCATAAGCATAATTTGGATGAGAAATAGGTATTCTAAGTCAATTGTGCATCAATATTTACAAACAATTTCGCTTGAGTTTCAACTTACTGGATTTTGTTGGAGTTTAAGTTCTTTCTAAATTTGTGGCTGGCTTAAGAAAGTCTCTCTCTTGATCTTCAACAATTCCTAGTGAATCTTTGTTAAATCAGGTGATTCAGTCACAGAGTAGTGCCACAGTTGTCCTTGCAGAGATGCCCATTAAACACATGACACAGCCACTCCTTTTTGTGCTTTTCAAGGTAATGGTACATTCAGATGTGGTGCGTGAGATGGTGAAGGTTTAGGTAATGTCTTTTTAGGTGAGATGTCCAGGTTGGAGCAATGTAGAGGAAAGAAGACTTGTCAAAACCATTTTTTTGGGGGCCGTTTTTGCCCAGTCTCTCATTGATAATGAAAATTTGAGTTTAAAACTTGAGATTTGTGTTTATCTTTCTTTTTCCAAGAAGTTTCCAGTCTCTCTGTGACACTCAATTTCTGCTTTGTTGGTAAATAGGCTGAGAAAGCAGTGCTGCTGCATCTGATCTACAATTGATTAAGCTTTGATGTGGGAGGTAATAAGCTTATTTTAACTTCCATTTTGCAACAATAGTACTGCTGGTTAGTGAATAATGAATAACAGTAAGAAACATTCTGTGCCTTTTCTTGTTTGGGAAGGAATATTGAATTTTGAAGACCCTGGTGGTGTCTTGGGATGGTCAATATGTTTGACCTGAGCACTGAGGAGGAAAGATCAGCAAGGCCACAAAGCAAACTGTGGTTGGATAGGAGGAAGCATCTGCTGCCTGTGTGTCTGCTACACTTCTGTAGAGCTCATTCCTGTACAGGCTTCACCCAGCACCCACCAAAGTCAGTTGGGAAGCTTTCCAAACCAACGTGATCCAACTTTGGATTGTGTTTGTGGTGGTCTTCTATGGTTGCCCTCTGGCTTAGCTGCCACTTCTGACCAGCAAAATTCTAACTTTTACTCTGCCCACTAAAACTGAAATGGTATCTTCTGGGGCTTTGAGAGTTGCCAGTTAATTTTAAATGACATGAACTATTAACTATGTGGAAGTTTTTTCTAGATCCCATTCTTCATCATTTCAGCATTGATTCAGTGATTTTTCCTGTGTTGTTCAGTGTAATTCCAGTGTGATGGTTTTGCTAATGTGTTAGTGTGCCTCAGTAGCAAGCTGCTTAATGTATCTTGAAATAGGGTAATTTTTTTTGGCATCACAGAGGACATGGAATTATATGCATTATTCAGTATGTCTGCTGTTATTCCCTAAAGAATATCAAAATAGAAATGAAAAAAAAGTGGTTTGAGTGGATATATGGTTACAAATGAGATTAAACCTATGTGTACACACAAGTTTGTCTTCTTCCCCACTCTGACTTTGCTGCCTCTCATGTAAATGAATGAGATGACCTTCCCCTTGTAGAATAAAGACAAAGTGGGTTAGGTAATGTGTATAATTTATAAGACACTGTCTATAGATAAGAATGAATATCCTATATAAATCACATCATTGCAGAAGTCAGGTAGAATTTTCAGCTGTGAGCTGATGCAAACCACAGACTGTCAGTTTTGTATCTTCTCAGATGATGTCTGTTGGATGAAAAATAGATCTGCCACAGAATGAAGATATTGCAACATGTTTTATTGGTCTTTAGGCCTGAGGAACAATGTGTGTGAGGAAGTGATCCAGCTCAACAAAAAGCACAGAAATCTATAATTTCTCTTTCCTCTTCAATTGTTTCTAAAGCCTCCTTGTGTCTCTTATTATGCAGCTTGACATTTAGGTGCTGACTTCCTTAATTCAGTGCAGGTCACTAAAGTATATAATATTCTATTTTTAATGCTCACAGTTGGCATCAAACCTGACATTTTCAGCTCGGGCTGGATATATCCTGTTCCTCTAGGAGCTGTGGGCTTTAAGCAGTGCTGTAGGTAGGGCATAGGGAGTGAGGTGCAGTTTCAGGTAAACACACCTGAGTGCCTGAAAACACTGGTGTTGCTGGTGGCTGCCAAGAAGTGCAGACATTTGCATGAACTGGGCAGCCAAAGCAGGATCTGAAGGACCCCAGGGGTGTGTGGGAAAGAAGAATGTGCTTCAGGCACTGGGATGACTTCCTAAATGTAAGTCTAACCCATATTCTTCAGAGGCAGGAAAATACATGCAAATCTGAAGACAGGCTTATAAACATGAACAGTGGGAAAACTGCTTCTGGGCCATCTCATGCAGTTTACAGAGGTGCAGACTGTTGCATTGGTATTAGCAGGGGGTCCTTTGGCTGTAATTACATAGCCACAGAGTATAGAATATTTTTCCAAGGTGCCACAGCACTTGCTGGTGCTCTAACCCACTGGCACTATTTTCTTCCTTCTTTCAACGGAAAATGCCTGAGGCTGTTTCTTCCCCCGTGGAAGTAAGCAAAAGGAGTAAATGGAATTAAATCTTGAATCTAGGTAGGCAGGAGTAAGGCAAACTGCAATCTAAAGCCTAAACTGCTTTCAAGCTCAAAGACAGACACTAGGGAAGTCTTGGAGAGCAAATTTCTTTAGGCTGCTTGGACACCAACAAGGTGAATGAAAGGTTAAGATTACAAAGAAGGTGGTGGAGGCCACTAAAACCCGTACAATTGTAAACAATGGAGAAGTGATCCTGAGGTGCAGGGGAATTTGCATTTTGCAAACGGTTTCATAACTGGTAATTTAACATTAAAAAAACCCCAAAACACCTCTCATTCCCAGTCATGAATTGTTACAGTACAAATCTTACCAGCCAGAAATAATTACTGTATTCAGATTTTGCCGTTTGGTGATTTCTTCTGCAGAAACGTTTTATTAACAGATTTTGTGCTAGAAAATCTTTGTGGAGGAAGTCACTATTTCGAGTCATGTGCAAAATCTCTTGCTCAGAATGCATTGGCTTAAATCTGAGCAAATCAATTAAATAGTCAAAACAGAGTAACTTGGACCTTGCAGTTCTTCCGTGAAGTCCTGAAAGCTTTTTTCCTACCATGCTTACTTTTAAGGCAGTGACTGTGTTCCCATTAGAGTCAGAAGAAAACAAAAGCTTGGAAAGACAAATGGGCAGTGCCAGGAAGGCAGCCCAGGCCATGTTGGGAGTGGGTGATGGTGCCACCAAAGAAGGAGCAGTGCCTCCAGGCCGGGACAGTGGTAGTACTGCACATCACTGCTCTGCACCAGGTGGCAGTTGCCTCTCTGGATGTACATGGTCTGCTCTTTCTAGAAAAACAGGAGTATTGTGAGCAAGTAAAACTTGCAAGCTGCTGTTTGGATTGATTAATTTGTCGAGCTTGTAAATAATCTTCTGTAATAATTACACAGACTGAGAATGATTAAAATTCATCGTCGTCTGCTTCTTAGAGTCAAGCTTGTGCTGTTTCATGTGGTAGGAGGAATAATTCATTTTAAAAGCCTACTTAAAAGCTTTTTTGAAGAGATTACAAACTCATCTTTATTTCTACTATTTTTGTAAGATTTGTATTTCTACTCCCACTTGTATGTATTTGGACTCTGACACTTTGCAGGGAGTGAAACTGAATAGAAAGACTGAGGTAGGTCAGCTGAGTGCACCTGCCTTGATCCAGGAGCTCCAGGCCACTGCATGGCCTTGGGGTCCTGTGCAGATGCAGACTCGAGAACTAATTAAAATAGCTGTAACTCATTATTAGACCTGAAGTTTGGGTGTACCGTAAATCAGGCTTTCATCTTGGATGTTTTAAAGGAAGGGCTACTACCAAATTCAGAAATGTTTTGTCCCAAGCCAAGAATTACAATGATGTCATCAGTCAGCAACCTCAGAACAAACAAAAAGGAGTACTTATGTTACTAATTAGACCAACTTGTGAAGCTGCTTGTTGTAGGGTGATGTAGAAGCCCTGCATGTAGACCTGGAGACTGGCCATTGGCTGGCAGTTCTTGTGTTCTGAAGTCAGACTTTTAATTTAAGGTCGGCACCTGGCTTGAAAAAAGGACAATATCCCCAATTTTCTACTTCAAGTGTTTCCATCTTCAAAACACAGAAGAATAAAAGGAGGGTGGGATCTGCAAAGAGCTTTTGTTTTCATGTTACAGATTTTGAAATGTAAAGTAAGTTTGTTCATGTGAATGTTTAGAACTTGTTACCATACTTCCCTTAGGTGCTGTACTAAGCAGTGCTTTCCCTTTCCACTGTCAACTACAAACGTGGGATACATCTGCCTACAGACAGAAGGAGGAAGAGGCAGGGGAAGGTGACTGACACAACTCCAGCCTTGTCATTCAGCTGATCTCTGAGGCACCTTTTACTGTCTCTTACAGAATTAGAAGCAGTGACTCCATGTTTTTCATTTGGCTCACGATTCCATCTTTCACTCTTAAGCAACAGAGATCTGCTGCCACTTGCTGTTGTTGATGTTGCATTTTCTGTATAGCACAGGTGGTCACTTCTTGTTTCCTGGAGGGTAGGAACCAAAATCCAGTCAGATTCTCCAGGTGAGGTGTCTGGGGGTGTGGGAATTTACACGCTGACATACTGAAATAATGTAAGTGTTTTCTGAAAAATACAGGTTCAAACTTAGAGCAAATGTAACTCTTTGCCAGAGCATGCAACATGTATTATTACTAGAGAAGCTGCTGAGCTTTAATTAGAAAGACCCTGTTGTAGGTTGTCACAAGAATGCCAAAGTAGCTGTAATGAGAGCTGCTGCCATTCATCGTTGTTCTAAGTTCTCTGAACAGCCAGAAGTAGTGGGGCACAAAATAATAGCTAACCAAGCAATGAGAAATGGCAAGATAATTCACAAGTACTATCCCCATGCTTGGAGATTAATTGAGTGAAAGATACTCTCTGTGCAGCTTGAGTTAATGAATATAACCAATCATTCCGGGAAAGATCATAACATACACATCTTAATTGCTTTCCAGAGATGAAGGAAATCTCAGACAGCTTTTGTTATATCTCAGCTAGTTACCTGCTGCTAGCTAGTTGCCTCTGTGCTTAGAGGCAAGGTAGATTACACAGACTTAAAGAATTTGGGCTATCTGTAATTATGAACAGTCACTTGAATAACCCAGGAACGTTCTGATGGCATCTGATTGTTACTCTGTCAGATGATTTCTAGATCAAATGGGTGAATTTGTGAGTAAAATGTTTTTTCTTACGCCCACTGCTTAAAGTCAATAAAGACAACAATTCATGCTAAAGTTGTTATTTAACAATGAAGAAGTGACATATTCGTGTTTCTTGAAAGACTTCTGTTGCTTCCCAGTTTTATTGTGTCTGAAAGTTTCATTTGAACAGCTGTTCTCTTCGAGTCTGGTTGTTCATCCTTTTTTTATTATTATTTTTAATAAGGAAGTACTGAAGGGTACAACAGGAGTGTTAGGTAATCTTCAACAACACAGCAAACAGGCTTAGTTGGCTTCAAACATGGATGAATGGTCAGGTAGGATTCTCTTTTATGCAAACAGTTTGTTGGTATTTCTAGGGGTGTTTTCAATTAGTAAAAAAATTAAACTCTGTCCAGTGTTTTAAATCTCTTCTCTGAGCTCCAAGGCAGGAAATATTGTCTCTGTGGATTATTTTTAATGAAAATAAGTTTTCAATTCCCATCAGATCTGAGAATTCCTAGTCAAAGGGCACTCCTTGTTTGAAAGTGCCTTCCATGGCCTTTAGAGTCACAAGCAAAAGACAAAATCATTTTCTTTGGATTTTTATGTTGGACCTTGTCACCCCATCTGCTCAACTATTTTTGCCTTTTTGGTAGCGTGGGGTGTTTTTTTTGTTGTTGTTTTGTTGTTGAATGCCACATTGAATAGATTTTAGGGGAAAGTTTTAATAATATTCAAACTACCAGCCTGCTTCAAGCTCCCCTAATTACTTCAGAAAACAATGAAGCAATACAAAATTGAGAGGTTATAATCCAGGTTTCTTGGATCAGTTGGCTAATGAAGAGCTGGGAAGATCCTGCTGCTATGAACTTAGTTGTTGATAGTGCAGTTCCTAGTAGGAAAGGCAACGAACGTCCCAGCAGCTCAGGGATGAGCTGTGTGGGGCAGGGAGAGAAGGCCACTGCCATGGCTTGGGGGTTTTATTGGTGGTTTTAAAGGTGGTGATTTGTGTCATGGCTTTTGGCTTTTGTCTTCTTCAGGTTTGTGGGTGTGGCCCAGCGATGGGGTACCACTGGGCTTGTGTAGGCTGTCCTGTGAATGCAGCAGGCAGCACTACCCTCAGTTACTCACCTTTGCATCTTACAGCATCTTGGGTTTTTGAGGGGATGGGGGTTTTGATCTTAGACTGTTCCGTTATTAGAGCATCCATCACTATCTTTGGAAACCATTAAAAATGTGTTTGATATTTAAAAAACAACTCCCCAAAAAACTTCAGTGATGTTTATTGGCAGGCAGTCATTTCATGTTAGTGTCAGAGGTGTGCACTGTTTTAACCTTTTGAAGTTAAGGATTACATTTGATTACAAACTTGAGTCGTTTTAGGACTCTTCTTTTTCCAGAGCCCAGCGGTTCTTCCCCAGTGCACATGAAAGGCTGTCACTTTCCTCAGATGAATGTGGTAGGCTCCTCTTGGTATTCACAGTCAAAGAGCTTTCTTCAAAGGATCATTTGAAAAAGCCATTTTCACAGTGCTAAGACGAGAAGAGTGAAAGAAGCTACAAAAAAAACCCTCAACAGATACCTTTTTAATATGTTGGTTCCATGCCACAGATGAAGTTTACACTAATTAGAAATCATCTGGAGGCACCATAGCAGATTGAGTCTTCGGCTGGAAGTGCTTCCTGACAGGTGGTTTACCACAAAGCAACATTACAATTACCTAACACACTGTTTGATTTGTGTAAACCCTCATTACTACTCACATTATTTAATGAACTATGTGCATTCTCTCGCCTCCCTGCAGAATGCAGTGCTCCCTTCCAAGTCTGCAGTGCTTGTGCTCTGGGTTTAACCCTTCTCTTCCACAGAAAAGAAATGTCACCTGTAATGGGGAAGTGAAAACTGAAATATAAATGCTAAAATGTGTGAAGTTAAAAAGATGTGTGATACTGTGAAAGTTTTGCAGTATAACCTGGGGGTTCATTTTGGTGAACCTTGCATATCAGTGGCATTTTATGAGGCTCTTGCTTGTATTTCATTGCAAACTTCTTTGTGAACTGTGAAAAATAACCGGTTACTTGAACATCTAATAGAAACGCTGAGATGATTTTTGAGATTTTTCCTCATTTCTTTAAAGACCAGAACAGATTTCATGGTTACTATAACCACACACAATCAAAAAGAGAAAGATAAAGAGTTCTGCTGGTCATGATTGAATTCCTCAGCTTATCACAACTTTATGTATCTCTTTAGGTTTTGTATAAAATAGCCTCAGAGTTATGGTCTCTCTGTGTATTTGTAGTCCTTGTCCAAGTCTTGCTATTTTAGCCCCACGAGAGGTATCTCATAAACTGAATTTGTGGAGTAACACAGCTGCAGAATGGTCTGTGACCCATAGAAATATTCTCTCTCGTGGAGTTCAGACTCTGATGTGATTACACTCTTCAGCAAACACATATATTGAAATTCTCTCTCTAAGTGAACTTGACTGTTTGCTGTTTATTACTGGAAGACCTCTTAGTGAAGTAAATGAAGTAAAAATCTGAATCCACAGGCATGGGGAGATAGGTATTTTGTGCTGTTTACTTACCTCACAGAGTTATGTTAATCAGTCACTAGTTCTATTTGGTTCCTTTTGCAAATAACTGAAGAATTGAATCTTTCAGAAAAAAAATCAGAGTAATTTCAACAACTGAGAAATATTATCTCCCTCATGACTACAAACGATACATTATACAACATAATACAGAAAGATGTTTCTTTAAAGGCAGTTATTATCACTGAGTGGGATTGACTCAGTGTGCATATTGGTTACTTGTGTGGTGCTATAAAAACTCCTGGGTTAAAGGGTTTTTTCACAGAACATGTTTGCTGTATCAGCTCCATGTGAGGCAGATGTGTTTTAACAGGTTAAGTCAAAGGAAAAAAACCAACAACCCACCACCTCACAAAATAACATGATTTTTTTATTTTACACTGCATGTCATGGATGATGATTAGCAGGTGTGCAGGGCATGCTTAGGACTAAAGGCTGGTGTTGGACTGCTTGGAAATATTTATCATAAGGGAAGAATAAAGTGTAATTGAACAGAAGAGGCTGAGCATTAGTTGCAGAGTGAAGAAAATAGGTCTGTGAAAATAAGAGGTAGCCCTGTGGTCAGTCAGCTGGCAGGTCAGTGTCAAGGGTAGGAAACCATGGCAGCACCCAGAAAGAATTTGGCTTCTCCTGAGAAAAAACCCAGCCCCTCAGCTGGCGTGTCCCCACGAGGAAGCTGTGTAGGAACAGAGGTGAAACCCTAGTTAGTGTTCTGGGAAGAGCATTTTAGTCTGTGCAAAACAAATGGCTTCTCCTTGTAATGCTCTTGACAGAAATGTTCCTGTTGCAAACATTTTGGCTACATCTAAGTAATTGTACTGTCTTCAGTGAAAGTTTTCAGGGCTCGAACCCAAGGAGGAGTCTCAGAGGCTGGGGAGACCTGATCAAGACACTGTGCTTGAAGGAAACCACTGAAGCTGAGCTGCAGCTGGGGAGGCCCTCTGCTCACAGGGAGCATTGCACTGTTCTCTTCAGGATAACAAAGCCTGTGAGGAGGGAGAATATTTTTTATCTTTGGTGATTGTTACCAAGTCCTGGTGGTCTTAGATGAGAATTGTGACAGATCTGTTCTTCTAGCAGAAAGGGACACGATGATGCCCCTGGGCTGACTCTCTTCAGGTGGCGTTTTTCCTCCAGGTCTCTGCCCTCACACCCCTGGCCCAGCTGGGGCCCAGGAGCACATTTTCCTCATGCGGTTCAATGATGGTAGCAAAGTTGCCAGTGCAATTTTTAAGGTCAGCTAGGAACACTCAGCCTCTGAAACATGAGCAGGCTTAGACTGTCTTTGAGCTATCAGAGGAACATGTGTATTTTGAGGCCTCAAGTCTACAAAAAGTGTGCATCTGTTTAGCAATATTGTCTGAGCCGCCCCTGTGAGTCAGTGACATTACTCATAGTGCACACAAGTACATTTATAGACCTCTGCCAGACTGCAGCCCTGGGAGTGTGGTGGGATGAGCAGCTTGTCAGATGCTGGCTATAATGTATATTGATTAAAAAGAATATAAAATCTGAAATTATTTTCCAAATTGAAGACTGTTGCATTCCTAAAGTAAAAAGATAGTTTATAGCATTAAAGTACCTTTTAAATGTATGGGTCTTCCACTCAGAGTTACATACATTTCCCATGAAACAATAGTAGTCTTCAGTGCAGGAGATGTTCAAAGATGTGCTGTTACAGAGCTTGTATTCTCAGTGTGGTTTTCCTGTGCACGTTGTAGTGGAGACATGGAGAATTCATGGAAATCTGACCTCTTCAATATATATTTATATATATATATTTTAATTATTATTATTTTGGTGGTTGTATCATGGAGGAAATTGCTGTTTGATTTTTGCCCTCTAGCAGCTGGTGTTTTTGTGCAACCACTGCCTGCAAAGTGGCAGCACCAGAACAAGATGAGGTTCAAGTGCAGCACTGCTGCTAATCAGGCTCAGGTAATGTGACATCTCATGTGGAACCTAAGCAATGCCTATTGAAGTCAATGCAAAAGCACTCTTTGACCCAGGCAGGCTCTGCAAAAACTGGTCTGGGTTTCGTAACTGAAGCAATTTACAAAATCCTCAGTAGATGTGAAAACTCTGTGGAATTGCACAGCTGGCAAATCTGCTTGCATTTGCTTCCACAAAACAACTGGATAATTTTCAAGAATAGTGGGTTTTAACTGCTGGCAGTGTTTGAAATTTACAGTCAGCTGGTTAGAACGTGTTTTATTTTAAAAATCATGTAAGGTGAGGCTTTCTTATACCAACAGGAATGGATAGAACTTTCCTGATCAGGGAACAAATGATGCTGGAAATATGAGAGGAATTAGCTCAGTGTATCAACTGGATCAGCAAAAAGATGGGGATTTTATTTTTAATAGTTTCTTACTTATTCATGGGGAGCTTTGTGTTTGGAGGCAGATGAGCAGCTGAAGGGGTGGGCAGGAGCCTGTGGGCTGGAAATGGAGAGTACAGGGGGAGGTTTCCTGACCAGAGAGCTGCTGCAGATACTCATAGACAGCAGCAGAGGCAGGTCTGGGGTGGGAGCCTGCCCCGTGTGGTGGCTGAGCTTGCAGAAGCCAGGGGACATCTGAAAGAAATGCCAGAACAAAACGTTCCACTGTGTGCTGCAGACTTCACGTAGCTCATGGTACTAAGATTGACCGTTTAAACCGTAATGAAAAATTAAAAATGGCAGCCTGGCACCTGCTGAGAAGGTTTAAGGAGTCGGAACCAGCTACATTGTTGCGTCCATAAAAATGTTACTCTTAAGTTGCTGCTGGTCCATTACACAAAGCTTTGAAGTAGAAGAAGATACTGAGAAATGCCCGACATGCACTGTCATACGGGCTGTCAGTAGTACCTGGCAGTTGTCGCTGGGAGCTGGCATCAGCAAATACCCATGCAAAGCACATCCAGGCTTTCTGAGCCCGAAGTTTATCTTTGCAAACTGGTGCCAACTCCTGAAATGTCATCCTCCCTTCGTGAATGTGGCATTTCAGTGACTGGCTCAACAGAGAAGCTTCTCAGCTGCAACAGTAGAGAGGGGCCTGTTAACAAGACACTAGTTGAAGCAAACTGCTGCAGTATTTATCATTTCTCATCGAAGAACCCATGCAATTGGTTGGATGAGTAGAGACTGAGGAAATCTACTTTTTGGGGTGTGTTACTAGACATGCCATACCAGTCTGTTCAAGTTTGTTTCTTCCTTTTGGAAGAATTATGTCCCACTGTGTTCCCAATAGAAGGACTACCTCCCTTTGAAGACTTAACTTTTTTTCTGTTCTGAAAAGAAATATTAATGTATTTTTATGCCTTTATTGTTAGGTTGGTAGTTCAGTTGTTCTGTAGAGTTGAGAGCTGAGAAGCTCAGGTTCTCCGCATACCCAGTGATTAACTAGGAAGGCAATTTTGAATTAAGTATCAAACTCTGTACTTATTATTATCTTCACCATTTGACTGTTTAAATTTAAAAACAAACAAACAAACTGTTTCATCATTAATAATTTACCAAGAAATTATTTAATATCCAACTTAAATAAGGTGTTTGTGAGAACTTGTGCATTTCGTGTATTTGAGGCTTGGTAGGAGAAGTGTGCCATGAAAACATGGTTCTTTGTCAAGTTTTCTGAGTCTATATTATAAAATCATGCAACGTGACGACAATTTAGGAAAATCTTGATTTAGCTGCCCTACCAGTATAGAATGCTATTTCAGAAGAAGTTCTTAAAAGGAAAAAAACCCACAGTAGTGTATTACTAAGTTCTTGCAAAAATAACTTTCTTGGAGTTTTCATGCAGATGCCAAAAGCATGAAGTTGGGGACTGCAGAACAGCATGTTTTATTCAGTTTGTCTTCATCTGCCATCTGAGACACTGAGGAAGGAAATCAGAGTTGGCATTTTGAGCTTTAGCTAAGAGATTGTCTTTACCAGAATCTCACACCTTTAGCCCAGAAGTGAACACAGTCTGAATGTAGAGGTGATGCTGCTGCAGAGGTCTGGACAGGGAGATGTGTCCAAGCAAAAGTGTGTAGGGGAAAAACCACCCTAATCCAGGGTGGTTAAAAATATAGCTAATGCATATGTTTGTTTCTCTCTGGGATAGTTCCTATGATGCAGATGCAAAGAAGGGAACATGAATTTAGCAGCGAAAGAGAAATTTAGAGAGTTCACTGTCCTTATTGTTTTGCCTCGTTGACTCACTCTAAAATTGTTGGGGATCTGTAAATGCTGCCTATAATCTTACTATAGGGCAATATTATTGTTAATATCCAAAGCCTATTAAAGAGGGATTTAACATCTTAGGAATTTATTATCAAATCTCAAAGATGTGAAACCCTTTTTTTAATAGTTTTTGGACTTTGTAGTTTCTCTCTCAGGAAATAATATTGTTGATGTTAAAGACTGTGAAATAAGTTTTACTTTACTTCCATGACAAATGTTTTAGAGTAGTGTTCCACCAGTTGTTTGAGCAGGTTTGTGGTGTACTTTCTTTTTTTTCTTTACCCCAGTGAACAGATTTTTATGTAACAAAAATTTAATAAGCACTTGGGACCCTGGAAGTTGCCCAGTTTGTTGTAGAGATCTGCTGTTTTCGTTGGAAAAACTCACCCCTCCTCTCTGGCATTCCTATGAGTATTCAGTGGCATTGGCCCCCTGTTTTCCTTACTGTGTCTTCACAATAAATTCTGCAATACCAGTCATGTGCTTAGAAATACACTAAATGTACTGATTATAGCAACTGCAACTATGATTCATACAGTTTCAGCAATTAGCCATGCTAATTACAGTTGGGATATAGGATGGGAGATTGTGTGCTACATTAAAACTAGAGAAATTAAAACAGAGCCATTTTATGGAACTATTATGTTCTTTTGGGGACTGCAGATCTTAGTGAAGCATTAGCTAATTAAAAACACCAGGATAGTTCCTGAATAAACCATTAAAGCTAAAGGTTGCTTTTACACTTGAGTGGTATATGTCAAAACATTTTTTCCCTATTTGCAGCGTTTTGTGGAATATAGATCTTAAAATATTGTGCCCAACAATCCTTCAGTATTACAAGGATACAAATCTCTGCTGGTGAAGTGATCTTGAGAAGGCTTTTTGTCAGTTTGCAGTTTCTGTTCCTGCAAGGTGGAGATACCTTGCAGGCATTGGACCTGCAGCTCCAAAGGCCTGGAGCAGCTCTGCTCTGAAGACAGGCTAAGAAAATGGGGGCTGTTCAGCCTAGAGAAGAGAAGGTTCCAGAAGACCTTACAGCACCTTCCAGTACTTGAAAGGGGCTACAGAAAAGCTGGGGAGGGGTTTTTCATCAGAGAAGACAGTGGCAGGACAAGAGGTAATAGTTTTAAACTGAGAGAGGGGAGATTTAGGTTAGATATGAGGAAGAAATTCTTCACTATAAGGGTGGTGAGGAACTGGAACGTGTTGCCCAGGGAGGTTGTTGATGCCCCATCCCTGCACGTTTTTAAGGCCAGGTTGGATGAGGTTTTGTGCAACCTGGTTTAGTGATGGGGTTTCCTGCTCATGGAACGGGGGTTGGAGCTTGATAATCTTTAAGGTCCCTTCCAACCTTGTTGATTCTATGATTCTGTCCCCTTCCACCTGGCTTCCCTGCTCTCCAGCCAAGCTGAAGGGCTGGATCCCCAGCCCAGGGAACAGGGCACCCACCCACTGGGAGAGGCTCTGAGGGGGTGTCCTGCTCTACAGCTCTCCCTCCTTGGCCTTGTGGAATCTTGGATACAGACTGCTGTATCCTCTGTGCTGGATTAATTCTTTCCTCAGCAACAGGAAGCAAGCGAAGAAATTTCAGTCTTTGTAGAGGATTTTTAAATCTACAATGACACTGAGTCTCAGGAGGTTGTTGCAGAACAAAATTCTTTTGCCTTTACTAGGCAATACATCAGTGCTGGGACTGTGTTTCTAATATCCCCAAGTAAAAAAAACATTAGGAGATTTAGGAGATTAAGTGTACCTGCAGCAAAGATTTTTTTTCACTGGCATCTTGTAGGGGTTTAAATACAACCAAAAAAGCTGCAAGGATGAGGCCTGTTGCTTCCTGCCTATGGCCTGACTGATGATACACCTTTCCTTGTGTAGTCAGTAATCAAATCCCACCTTGAAGGATTTGAGCTTGGTTCTGTCTGAGCAGTACAAGTGACCATCTGTGGAAGGGTTTGGGGAAGCCTTAGGGCTGTGTGACTCAGGCATCTTTTAGACCTCTGTAAAATGAGCATCACTCAAATGCAGATTTATCTGAAGAAGCTGCATGACTTTATTGTTCATATTGTGGAAAAATCTGTACCTACAATCTGGATACTAAAATACTCCTGCCTATTTTCAATGCTAATTCTTCTCTTCTTGCTTTTAACTTTACTGGGGAATAAATTTCCAGCTGAGCACAATGTGGATGAGTGAGTAGGAGGGACAGAGTGAAGGTTGTGCAGGTGGGGGAGTTATTTAGTTGCCAAACTGTCTTTCATGTCTGTAAGATTTCTCCACCTTTTTCAAAAGGACAAATATATCTTTAAGAAAAGTAGAAAGGACCTTGCATGTGGAAGGGAAAGGTAACAATTAAAAGTATTAAAGAGAGGTATACTGCAGGAAAAGAAATCAGAGCAGAAGTATCTGGAGATTCATGGTGTAGAAGACTTTGTGCTACCAAAAAGACTTCAGAAACTTCCTCTTGCATCATTCCAATGAATATTCTCTTTAGAAAACATCTGCTACAGATTATTTACATTCAAAAACCAGTGCAGTTGACAGTCATAGAAATGCTATATCCACACTGCCAAAAAGTCTTCTGTTTAACTAGACTTAATACTTTTTAATGTCCTTTCCAGCAATGTTAATGTTGCTAGAGCTCATATTGCTAAATTCTTCACTCTAAGAACAAATCACCTCACATGTGGAAGTTATAGTTCATGGTTAATCAACTTTGCAACTTTTCAAGGTTTCACCATGCAAGATTTAATAATTGCCTTGTGTTAAAGTTGGAAAACTGGCAAGAGATCAAACTAGTTTGTTTAATGTTTAAGAGGGAGTTGTGAAGTTAATAGAAATAGCAAAAGCAGTTTTAGCTGTTCCACAAGACACTTGCCTGCCCAGCAACTGACCAGTTTTCCATCCTTGCAAAAGCTTTCTCTGTGCATTTTTTTGAAGTCTTGTCTGCTACTGACAGCTTAAAGTGTTCAGAAAGCTGACTTCTGCCTGAAGAAGCAGTGTTTATATGATAAGATGGTTTACAAAGAACATGATTTGCTGTCATCTTAATTCTGATTTGTGTCATTGGGTTAGGTATTTTTCAAATCATGTTTATAGAAGAAAGAATATTAAAGATTGATCAGACTAATACACCAATTTTGTTAAAATAATGGGTGAATTTTAATGGAAAATATCTTGAAGGATTTTAATAGAGTCCAGTAGTGGAAACCTGTGGAGAACTTTGTTTTTTTCTGAAAAAATTTGCTGGAGGAGCACATAGATGGGACTCATTAGGGAGTTTTGATTGTTCCAGCCAAACCTTGTACACAAAACTACACACCTCAGCTTCTTCTGATGCTGCCTGGCAGGTAAGGAATTGCAGTCTTGTGATGAGACGATTTCGTTATCTTGCAGCAGAGGAGGAGGGGATTGCTTGCTTGGAGTAGTGGCTCCAAGTTGGAGCCAAACATAGTGAGAGGGGATTTGCAGTGACTTGTGCAGGGGCAGGTGAGGATCAGCATGGCTGTGGTTTACCATGTTCTGTCCATAGAGCCTTCTCTGTCTGCAGGTCAGCCAGCACCCTGCAAGAGAAAGAGATGGAGCTGAGAGATGAACATTGAAAACAAGGATAGCTGAAAACAAATGTAATCAATCTGTAGTTGTCAGAGCTGATGAAATGGGTCAGTGTTATTTCTGAGCTGATAGCTGGTTGCTGTATTTTTCTCTCCCTTTTTTTTTGTTTGCTTGAGGATATAAGTAAGCAAAGACTTTGAGGAGGAGAAGTAATTTCTTGTTTGGAAAATGATGTAAAACTACAGATTCAAAGTGTAGTCCTCCTCCCACTCTGTTTGAATAGCAGTTTTGTAGTGGGTTTCTGGAGCAGCTGGAGATGGGTGTTGGTTAGCATTTCCCTGTTACTGTCATTCACACCTTGGGCAAATGAACTTTAAGAAATGTAAAACATTCAAATAATCAAGTAACTTAAACCTGGGGTTTAAGCCACAGAATTTCAACTGGCCTGTAGGCCTTTGAGGAAAACTGAGGACCTTGTTTCCAGTCAGTCTCTGTAACAAAACTCCCTGAAATTATTTTTTAAAAAGTAAAAAATAAAGAAGTATCACAGTTTGTTGACTGAGTGTTATGAAGCAGAAACTTCCTTACTGTCATCTGAGACCTGTCACTTGGTATTTTGGAGACAGATCACTTGGCTGAACTGGATTCTCTCTCTGCTCCCTGCCTCCTCCAGTCCCTTGGAGGCACAGGGTGGAGATTGAATGGCAACCATAAGGCACTGGGAGGTGGCAGGGCGGTTTAATTCTCTGTGATACAAAAAGATAAGGCAGTGCTTGTGTTACAAACTTAAACAAAACCAAAACCCAACAAGCCCCGCAATACAAAGGGTTTTGTCAGAGGTGTGAGTATCTGATTCTTGTCTGCCATGTAGGAGAGGGATCAAGGGTGGTTTGTGAGAAAGTGTACATGACAATTTATACAAGTTAAAAAAAGCAACCAATCAAACAAACAAAACCCCCCTCCAAAAAGCTTTCTGGGGCTTTCCCCTCCGCCTTGCTTCTATTTGTTCTTATGCAACTGACAGATTTTATGGTAGTTTTAATCCAAACCCATCATCCAGGTACAGAAGTAAAGTAGAAATCTGGCATGGGTGGAGAATAACTAGCAGGCCAGATGGTAGGAAACGTAAAGCTACAGTATACAAGCAAAGAGAGGGTTTAAAAGAGATAATATTGTATGTCCATAAACAAATTGGCAAAGAAAGCAGACCTTTAAAAATGAAGTGACATTTCTTCAGAGAAGGTAGACATTGCTTAAAAATCCCATTTTGTTTGTCTGTCTCTCTAAAGACAAGCATCAAAAGGCATCACTAAATCTGAATTTCCAAAGGTGAATAAAAATATTGAAAATGGAAATGACATGATGATAGGAAAGGGGGTCTAAAAAGAAAAATCACCCCAAACTATTGTAATATCTGGCCAAGGGTTGGTATATTTTGCAGGAGGTGGTGAGTCTGAAGAAAGGTGTGGGGTCTGTATTCAGCAGATGAGAGAGGAGTCCATTAAGGGTGTTTCAAGGAATACTAAACCTTCTATCATGACATCTGGGTTGTGAAGGCTCCAGCAGTATGATGCTCAGGAGGAGGATTACCTTCAGAGCTACAATTAACTAAACATCCAGTAATGTATTCATATCTGGTCATTTCCAGTGGAGCCAAACGTTTTAAAAATAAACACCAGAGAAGTGCCAGATGGTGAGTCCCTTACATAGTTTACCTGCATGTTGCAGAATTATCACAGGGTTGTGCAATAGCCTCATGGCTAATAATTATGGGAGGGAGTTGAACTTTTTTTATTAGATAGATAAATAATTAGTTTTAGGACAAAAGGCAAAGATTTTCAAGCAGAAGAAGATCATGAGGGAAGAAAATAAGTTGGTAATCAAATGCAGTGCCAGAAGAAATTGCCTTCTATTTGACAGTGGTTTGCATTTGGGAAGGAAGTTTATTGCTCCTGGGTGTCAGGACAGTCAGCATTGGACTGAGGATGAAAGGAAGAGGAAGTGGACAGGAGACTGAATTGCAAATGTCAGGGAGCCATGAGGTGGAAAGAAGGGGAGGAAATGAGCAGTAATTTCATTGCTTACATGCTATGAAATGTTGAACGAAGACATCTCAGGCTCTGGGGACTTGAGCAAAAATAAGATCCTTGGAATAATGCTGAACTGGAGAGCAGGGTGGGAGTGGGAAAGAAACAAAATGCTTTTTATTAGTTATGGCCTGTGATTGTGATTTTTTTGAGCACTGTGCGAACGTCTGTTGATTTGGGCATGCAGTGTGATTTGCACAAACTTCAATTTATCTCACTCTGTTATAGCAAAATTGCTTGGGCACCTGGATGGTAAGGTCATCTGAGGGAAATTAGCCCTTTAGAGACACTCTGGAGTAAAGTACTTTTAAAAAGCAAAACTTTCCTTGTGATGTGGTGACATTGTCCTTATGAATAGGCATTTCAAGGTGCTTAATCCTTTTCTTAGCTTAAAAAAGGAAAATACATTTTAGGAAAAGGAGGTAGAAATGGGCCTTTGGTTTGACTGCTTGGTTTTATGAGGATGAGTTGGAGAAAGCTGAGAAAGGCAGGAAAGAATCAGTGTTGACAGCAGGTTTTTATTTCATTAACACAAATAAAGGCACTGCAGCAGGTGACCTTGCTCTTTTTGTTGTTCCTTTTCTCATGTATTCTTTGGAGGACAAGGGAAGGAGGAGATTCAGAAAGAGTTCCCTGGGGTTGTGTTCTGGTAATGCAAGTGTCTGCGCTGAGTGACATGAGAGACACATTCTATCAGGAGGTATAAAGCCCCAGTGTAATGTCAGCAGTGAAAGCCCAGGGATTTCTTCAGACATGGGAATCTGTCATGAAAGAAAAGGAGATGTTAACCCAGGAAGGAGCCAGAGAGCAGGGGAAAATGATGCTCTTTTAAAAGCAGAACCAAACCAGCAGGTGGAATTTGTTCTTCAGATTTTGTAGCCAGGTGAAATATGATGGTTCAGTCTGTAACGTAATCAAAAGCAATCCAGTCTACTGATAGGAAAAAATAAGGCCTAATAAACCATTACATTGACATTTGAAAACTTGTAAAGAAATGTGCTAGGGATTGGTTAAACTGAGATTGTTCCTGAAGAGTCATAGAGATGCTGACATGAAATCTAAAGGCTAGACTGATAATTAAACTTGGAATATAAGACTGAATTTGTAGGTAAAGCACAAAATACCCACTTCGATTTACTTATCAGAGTTGTGATCTGACAGATTAAACTGTAGTGCTAACAAGATTGTTCTTTGTCCAAGGCAACAGCTCTCATTCCTATAGAAAGCTTGAAACTAACCTTTTCTGTCAGATGTAATTCCTGGTATAAAATGTGGGGCTCGATAACAGAGCATGAAGAATGTCCATGATTTAATATTGCAAATGTCTGAGATGTAAGCAGATTTAAAAACAATTGAAGGATTAGGTGACCTGGAAACAGAAAATTAAACTTCTTTGGGAGCAGTCAGATCCCATGGGGTTGAATCCTGATGGGGCTTAAGAAGTGATTTCTACATAGGATGGATGTGCCATCTGTTCTGAGGTTTACCACTGAGGTACTACAGTCCTAAACTCTCCAAGTATTTAGTTCAGAGTTTGTATCAGTGTATTTAGTGGTATGAGGAGAGTTGCATGTGTACATGGATTGGCTTGCTCAAGTCCCACAAATCGTAATTTTTGGAAGGTAGAGCATAACATTGGAAAATTGATAATTGCAACTTTATTTAAAGACTGCAGACCTGAGTAAGGAAAATTCAATATTTCTATGGGATTTGTTTTGAAAAGAGAATTAATGGCCTGTGCTTACTGGGAGGGAGGAAGAACTGCAAAGCATCTTGGGGCAGATGGATGCAAGGGGCTGTGGTTGTCCTCACACACAGTGCTACTGGGTGAATAACTAGATTTAGCTTTTGGGCAAATCAGCAGAGAGTCCCTCTGAGTTGCGTGAATAAAAGGCACATGTGTATATATTTGCATTTCCTTAAAAAAATGTAAAGAAAATGAGAATGAAATAACAAACAGGACTTCAGGCATCTGGGTCAGAATATATAATTATAAATGGAATTTAAAAGAGTGATTCAACCTGCAGAAGAGACAGGTGCTGCACGGGCTGGCTGGGAGCTCCGGAGCACATTTCAGCAGCAGCAGCACAGTCACCTCTGTCGCAGGGCTGTGGCACTTGGGCCACCCTCCTGACAACAGTTTGTTTAGGTAAGCAGGTCAAGACTATGAACACTTCCCAATACTTTTAATTACCATGTGAAGGGACGCAGAGCGTCAGTATCCTCTGCTCTTAGCAGCAAGACTGGGTTATGGAGAAGCGTCTCCCTGAGTTTGTGGTGGTTTGTCAGTTGTGCTGCCGTGGAAGGCAGAGCAGCAGGGCCAGGGACTGTCCCACACCCAGAGGTGGGGCTCTCTCCCCTTTTGGTTAGGAAACTGGCAGGGCTGTAAGAGTATTGAGGAGTCAGAGACATAGAATCATAGAATGGTTTAAGGTCTGCTGTAAGTTGAACCGTATGGAGTTTCACACCACGGGTGATATTTCTTGTTGGGAAATGAACTCTGCTCAAGGGTAATGGAATGGATCAAAGTTTGATGTCAAAGCCTAAAGGCAGTGGGTTGGGTGTGGAGGTCACTTAGAACACACTTGGGGGCAAGTCAGTAAGTTTGCAGCATCCCAGTGGTAGATCTGATGGCATTAGATAGATTCTCTTAATAACTTCATCTCTGAGTTTTAGCTTAATAAGGAACAATTGAAGTAATTTAAATATTACTGTGAAAGATGTGGATTCCTTTTCCTCTAATGCTCCTTTTCTGAGATTTGCTGTGCGTTGGTTTCCTGTTTGCCTGATGCTGTGGCTCCCAAAGCAGAGGGGAGGGTATGTTGGTTTATCTCTGTGCTGGAAAATTAGGGCAGCTTCTCTCAGTAGAAAAAAATAATATAGATACAAGACAAGGAGAGGAATTGAGTCCAGGTGTTCCAGGGGGAGTGCTTTATTAGATGAACAGCAGAAAATACCTCCAGCATTGCTGAAAGAAAAATGCTTTAAGTTATTTTGAGATCTTACTGGAGTGCACAGCTGGATTTGTGCTGCTATCCTGCTCTTCTGTGGTGTGAGCTGGGAGAGGTGTCCCTGCCTCTCCTCCAGTGCACGTGGGGCTGTGCTTGTCCTCTCTACATCAACGTGGCTAAATCCTACAAAGCAATTACCTTTCAAGGAAAATCCGTGGAATTTTGTTGACTAGGACAGGATATTCTGGAATTACTTGACTTGTTATTCAAGCTTGTGATAGATGCACTTAAAAAAAAAACAATCCCCAAGTTGGATCATGTTTTGTTAGACATGCTTTATTAGTGACACATGATAGGAAATTCATTTGTCTAAAATACAGTCATTAAGTTTGACTCTATTCCATAAAAAATAGATTAATAGCTTTGCCTTAAAGCAGCTTGAGAAAAATGTATTAATCTTGTCACTTCCTCCTCCCCCTCATGTGTTGCAATGTTTTAATGTCTGCTATGAATATTTTCATAATATTAACTTAAAATAATTTGATATGCTGTAGCAGTCAGCTGCCACAGCAGCAGCAGCACTATGTCTCTTTTTTCTGACTTTATTTTAATTTCTCAGGTAGGTACCTGGTTTTACTGTGTCTCCAGTTTAACAGTCTAATGGTCACTGTAAAATGTCTGTTCTTATTGTAACACTTAGGGACGTACTGCTGAATGAAAAATGTGTTTCCATTCTCACAGTGAAACTCTGGAGGCTTCTGGTGCTCAACCCAGGAGAGTGGGTGCAGCACAACCTGACTTCCTGTTCAGAATGGTCTCCAAGGGGTGTATTTAGTACTGCTGCCTGTCACAATTTTAAGAGCATTGACCTGAAAAAAGGGGGGAAAAGACAATAATTTAATGCAACCGCACCTGTGATTAAATACATAGTGTCTGGTAACACCCTGTGGTGTGATTGTAAAATTTTGCAGCATTTTCTCACATGCTAAATGAAAAGAGTCCAACAGAACAGGCAGGTAGATAAGTTTTATTTCTGCAGATTTTTGTCACTGAAAAGTAAAACATGCCAAATGACAGATGGGTGTAAAGTACCGGTAAATCATGCCAGGCCGTACGTTAGCAGGTTTGTAAAGCTCTGCTTTATATTTGGACATTTCCATTAACATTTTCTTCACATAATTGTCAGGCTTTATCCATCTGGAACTAATTTGGAAACCAGAGGTTAATGGTCATAAAAGATGACTTGTACCAATTAAGTGGAAAATTTATAAGTTCAGTCTCTGTGTGAGTTTCTATTATAAATACTGTTTTCACTTACCTGGCACTGACAAAAATAATAATGTTTTAACTATTAAATTATTAGGATATAATTTACATAACAAATACATATACAATCAAAATTTTTGAAGATTACTGTTTGTCAGAGGATGCCTGTTCTCTAAAACAAATTCTTTCAAACTTGGAAGAAAAATACAGATTTTGGGAACCAAGCTGTTGTAATCTCTGTGTATGGGGGTTTACTTCTTTTGAAGTTCCTGCAGTGGAACTCCCTGACTTTGTTAGACTTTCTGGCCATTTGTATGTTTATGGGAAATAATAACAAAACTGGGAATCATTCTCTTCCATCTGCACTTCTTTCAAGTTTTCTTTTCAAGCTCTAACATAGCCAATTACTTGGATGTACTGATTGATTTAAAAGTCAATGTCATGGTGACCTGACCCCCTAGTGCCCCATTGCTGACCTGATTAAAAAAGAAAATGGATGGAGAAGCCAAGGAGAAGGCATCATCTGGCCTGCTTAAACACCTGCTTTGCTTTCCAGCTTTTCTGCTGCAGTGAGTAGAACCTCCCGGGTGAGCACGGGCAGTCCCACCCCTGCCTGGTGTGCAGGGAGGGACCTGGAAATGCTCTCCCTAGGTGTTACACACTGCTCCTCAGTGTAACCATGAGTCTGTGAGAGTGTCACCCAGGCTCTGAAACCTGCACTGAGCAGCCTCTCAGCGTGCTGCTCTGCGGGAGACGTGGAATTTGATTTGACTTTCTCACATTTCTTAGCTGCTAAAATGTAGAAAACGAGACGTGTCAGCCATGGCTCTGGGCAGATTTGTGCGGGTAATAGAAAACCTAGATTTCATGGTGTTTACTGAAGCAATGAATTAAAGACATCTAAATAAATGGATTATTATGACAGAGTGGGGGGAACTCTTAAGCCTTGGAAAAATACTTCAAGTAGATGTTGATACTCTCAGTTCACATCGTTGATGAAGTGGTGTGTGAATGTTTTTCTGTTTCTTCTGCAAACATAACATTAATTATGTTGAAGGAGGAAAATACACTCTATATGTGTTGCTTTTCATTCTCTTAAAGTATAAACAAGATGTATTGAACTGTAAGACAGTGAATCTTCGCATTTAAACCAAACCTTTGGGACTTGGCAATGTTGTTAAATGACTTGGTAAGTGCAAGAGGCATATTTTATTCCAGAGAGGTCAAATTATCTTGGTTTGAGGCACTGCTGACTGCCAAGGTGCATTGGCATCACTGAATGCACCCAGCAGGTCTCCAGGATGTGTGCAACACACTGAAATTTCAACTGCTTGCCCTTAAAAGCTGTTACTTCTTGGAAGATGTTTTGGAGGACTGACTCCTCGTGTGTGGTCCCCTGAGGAATGTGAGGCCTTTAACTTTTCTTCACAGTAGTGGTGCTGTAAGACAGAAGGGCAATCTCACAGGGACCAATAAAGCCTGGGAACTGGGAAAAACGTGGTGTAACTAACTGAATCTTTGTAAGCAGTTTGCAAACCTTGCTGTAGTTTGTGGGGGATGGAGGATCTGGCCAGTTCAGTTTTTTCTTCACAACAGAGCAAGGCCTTGCCAGCTGTGAGGCTGCCCAGGGGCTCAGGTCTGCCTGTTGGGATGTGTGCCCAAGCTCCTGGTGGAGGCAGGACCCACCAGCACCAGTGTCCCCTGTGTGATTAAACCATCAGTGCATTGATCTGATCATCTGATGCTGACTGCTCAGCAGCATCTGACATGTAGGGTCTGGGAGTGGATGAGAGGTGACAAAACCATGCTGCATGGCAGTTTGGTGGGGAGAGAAGGAGCAGGGAGCTTGTGAGAGACCTCATGGTCCTGTACTGGCCATGGGGCTGTCTGCAAGATTTGTGTCTCTAGGTACAGAAATGCAGGATATGCTTAAAACAGACCAGATGTACTTGTTGACAGGATGAGGTTTGCTTGGAAATCAGTCAGGCATGAACAAAGATTTTAACATGAAAAAAGTAAAAGTCTTCAACTGGGGCTCAAATAAGAATTTTTTTTCTCTATTGGTGCAGCTGAAGCCAGCAGGTCTAAAAGTAGAATGAAACTTGTCAGGTGTCTTGGAAGGAGCTTCCAGCGTGGCCATTTATGGTGTATATATTTGTATAACTTCTGATACAGAATTGCAAGAGTTTTGCTTTTATAACTAAATTAGAAATATCTCGGGTTTCTTGTTTTGTTTTGTGTTTGGTTTTTGTTTTTTTTTTTTTAAATATCAGGCTTTGCAAGGGATTTTTGGGCATAATTTTCACGTTATGATGACTCATCAGAGCTGAACTTAGTGCGTTGCTGAAGTCCATGTACTTGAAATGCACAAAGCAGCCAGCAGAGAGAGTCTGTCCAGTAACAAGGACAAACTTAAAATATTGTAAGACAAAAGTACCATTACTATGATGGATTTTTGCAATCAATTCTCATGCAAATAGCTGTGTAAAGCACAGGGCTGGGCCACCTTTGATGAATTTCCATAGACTTCCATGGGAGACGTTGTGCAGAAAGGATTCCAAATCTATTTAATTTCTAAATATACTAAGATATTATAAATACCTGTAGGTTGTCTCATTAGTTCTTTGCTTTCCCAGGCTCATAGCAGCTGAATAGTACTCTGTGGTAGCAATTCTTTGGTCTGATTCTTTTGTTTGGTCTTGATCCTGTAAAGATGTCTATTGCTGTTTGAGCTGTATGAGTTTGAAAGAGCTGAGTGCACTTTCCTTTTGCTGACAAGAATTCAGTACAGCAGTATCATGTTTGTATACAGGTGTAGCATAATAGACCAGACTTGAAGCTCTTTTGACAATGCAAGTGGGAAAATCATAATTTACAGGAAAGAAATGGAAGTATTTTTGAAAGTTCAAAGCACATCATTTGTCTCCTCTGTCTCCATCTGTGCCATGCTGGTGACTAAAACAAGGAAAACTGTAGCGATTCTTTTGCTGCACTAATTGTGAATCATGGCATGTGACACCACTGGCTGTTCCTTGCACTTAGTGCCTTACCCTGCCATCAGGACGGTAAGAATTTCTTGATTTGCAAGGTGCTTTCATTTCTCGTTAAGGGAAAGAATTTTGTGGTAGTTACTGAAGTGCATAGCTGTAAATTTGCATTATTTAGTCATGCTCCTTCATTTAATCTGTGCACACTTTGCCTTACCTTGTGCTGATCCCCTTATCTTGCCCATGCGCAACTTGCTTAGGAAAAGCAACGTAGCACACGCCGGGTCTGCACCTCTGTCCCTCTTCTTGTATTTAGACACTTCCTCCCCAAATGCAGAAGGAACTGTTTTCAGATGTAAGTGTAGAGTTTGCTTAGGAGTATTAAATGAAGTTTTTATTTACCTTCAGTTCTCACCTATCAATCAAGTGCACAATTCTGGGAGGAACCAGCATCTGTATCCCTACTTCTGTCCACCTCACCAAGAGAAGTGCATCCTGGAAAGCACTGTGATACTGTGAATTCTTCTGTGTACCACAAGTTCAGTGTTAAATCTAATATCATAGTCAGAGAATGGTTTGCATTGGAAGGAACCTTATAGATCATCTAGATACAATCTACCTGCCTGGGCAGGGACACATCCCAGAAGATGAGGTTGCTCAGAGCCTCATCCAACCTGGCCTTGAACACCTACTTACTGCACTGCAGCTCTTGGGGATTATTCAGGAAGTAAGAAACCACTTTCAATATAACACTTTCCTCCTTTGAGATAATGAGGTGGTGAATACTAAAATCCATCTTATCCTTCAGTTGTTCTTCATTCCCCTTCTCCCACTGCAAGCCTATCTTTTCCCAGTAAGTCCAAGCCAGTTTAACATAGTGATTACCAGCTGACATTCTGTCCTTCAGTTTTGCTGTACACATTATTAAGAAAGTACAAAGCAGACTGGACGACTAAATTACTGAATTTGAAATATAATCCAGATTCCTATACCATGTGCTTTATATTGCAGACAAAACCATGGGGTGATAAATTTTGAGCCTGTAGAAGAAACAGTCCGGATGAGTACCAGAGAGGAGATGCATTAAGCTACATTTCTTTCCTGTGTTTCTTGGTGTATAATGTACTTCAGTCAATACCAAATGATGTTTTGAATATCAACCAGAATCTTTCTTGGTTTTTGATCTCAGCTTATATTTCCAAAGCTGATGTCATGAGCACAAAATAATTTGAGCCAGTGGTCTGGCATTAACAACCTCATCTTGTGAGTTAAATAAACCAAGAACATTTTATTGGTTATTCAGTTTAGACCTTTTTCATTTGAGTTCCTGTAAGCTTGCAAACATGTCCCTTTGCCTGCCCAACTGTATATTGTTTTATGATGTCTTTGGTTGATAAAAACTTTTTATTTTTATTTTGTGTCATTGAATAGAGCTAAAGAAAAAAAAAAAAAGAAAGAAAAGCTAGAAAGGGAGAGAACTCTCCTTTCTGTAGCATTTCAGAAAGCCCTCACAAAGGTTCCCTGTTGCTTTGTTGAAGATTGTGTGATATTGAGCTGCTGCCTGTTTGTAGGATGACTTTAGTATTTCAGACTCCCAGGTACTGAAATTCCTATCTAAAAAGGAGCAATGTATCCCTCTGATAGGACTCTCCTTCACAGTCATTTTAGCCAAATGAACTCAATATTTTCTGCTACATTTGTACAGCTGGAAAAGCAGGTTTCCTGCTGGATAAGTAAATCCCATTTACTTTCATACTCAGCTTTGTTACCTGCTATTTCAGACACAATTTGTATTATTCAAGCAAGATAGAGAGGTCATTTTCACCAAACAACTTAAAGATCTTCAGTGACTTAGTCACAAAAAAATCCAAGCAGTAGTGAAAGTCCTTTTGCTTGCATTTTAGCAGATTTCCAATGAGTGGAAAAAAAAATGTGTGTCACAACACAAAATGCTGAGAGACCAGCTCAGAAAAACAGAGGCATATCCCTGATCTTATGTCAGAAAAGTAGTTAACTTGGAGTTGGTAAATTCACTCTGATTTAGCAAATATGCAGTTACAGAAAAAGGCCTAAAAAAAGTACATACGCAGAACTCCAGAAATGCAACTCAAGAACACTGAAATGGGATGGTATTGGTTGCAAAACTATTACCTTTACATGATTTACTGCAGAGAAGATAAAGGAAATGCACTAGTTTTCAGGTTAAATCCCACTTGTTCCTAGAGGAAGTTTAGATTTTATTAGAAATGGTTGATGTAGATATTCCATACTTTGTTTTCAATCCATTTTCCTTCATTTGAAGGGAAAGAAGATGGTGGTCCAGGGTGCAGGGTAGGGTTCTGAAATGACATTTGCTTTCTGCTCTTCTCCTCTTCCTCCCCCCGCTGAAGCAGTAGTTATGGAAAAGCAAATTTGTGGAGAAAGCAGAGGGAAGAACAGGGTGGGTGGTGCAGGGAGCCCCATTTTAGCTGTGAGCTGGACTCCAGCAACTTGTACTGGAGCATTAAAAGCTATTTTAAACTCGGAAATATCACAGTGAAATGCATTTAATTGATCAAAAGAGAAACAAAAATTTTCTCAAGCTCCACATCCCAAACCACGTTTACATGAGCTCTAGGGTTGGAGGTATTTTGCTGTTGGAAAGAGCAGTTGTAATGCAAGGACCCCCAAGAAACTTGATCTTCCTGTGAGAAGCACTTGCCTAAGCAAAACCACCCTCCCCCCGAAAAATACCCCAGGACAACCAACCAACCAAAAAAACCCACCAAAGACAAAAAAACCCCACCTCAGTAGTTTTTCTTCTTTATCTAAACAGTTAGATCATGTCCACCGTGAGTAATTTTTTTTAACTCCATGCAACTGCTGTATTATTACTAATAATATCCATGGAGCTGGTGTTCACTCTGGCCTCCCTGCCCTGTAGTGTCTGTCACTGGCACCATGCAGTGGGCACACAAGAAGCTCCTGCAGCCCTGTGGAGCAGACCTCTGTCTGATTAGGCAGTGTCGTGTACTCATTCATTCTTATGTGCAGAGAAGTCCTCAGACAGATGGGAAAGATGAATGGGATTAGTCACTTTAAACAAAAAGCACTAATGAGTAAAGTGTTTTTTTACACAGGCGTGAATGTAACGCCACCAGTTGTAGAATTCAGAGTGTTGTCAGCTCAGGAAGAACAAACTGAGGCTCTAATTTTGCTTGACAGGCCAGTGAAAAGAAACATTGATTAAAATAATGCTGTGGGGATCCTGGTGTTCTTGGAGTAGGTGAGAGAAAGACAGAGTCTTCTGAGTCAATATATTTTCTCTTTGCTCATTCCTAAGACATCAGTCTGGTTTTGTAACAGGCTCTTTGTTCTACACATTTGGGGAGGCTGAACACATGGCAGAATGTATATGCTGCAAAATGAATGTTTTTCTGTGAATGAGGGTTTTTTTTTCAGCCTTTCTTATTCCATCTACCTTTACCAATTTGTGCTGTATAATCCAACCCAGGGCTGTGCAACACCCTCCTCATACTATTCCTCTTTGGAAATGACAGAAAACCTTATTCTTTGACACATAACCCTCTAGCAGGCAAGCCCTGCCTGCCCTCCCCAAGACTCTGCTGCTCCCCAGTGTCTTCACTTGGTTCTCTGGGACTCCTCTCAACTGTAACAGCACTTCTGTGGTATTTCAGGAGCCTTGCAGAGTTGTTTTACTAAAAGGATTTGTTTCCATAGTATTGATTTTTGTGTTGCTTTTAAGCTTTGGGAACTAGTTTGATACAATTTTTTTTTTTTAATTTAGCCAGCTGGTGAAGAGGGAGCATGTTTTCCCAAGCCTTGTGAAATCAAGTTAAAAATAGGAGAAAAGGTATCAGGAGTAGGACTTACACCTCCAGTTTCTCACATCTCCAAACTGTAAGAACACTTGTGCCTTTCCTAATTTTTCTGTAACAGCAGAAAGTGATTCTTACTATCTGACAAAGTCTGAGCCTAGATACAAAGAAAGGCTGGTGAACTATGCTACAATTGTAGCATTTAGTTTTGTGTCCTCTAGATTTGGAGAAGTTTAAAGTAATACAGGACAGTTTTTGTGCTAGTTGAAACTACAGCTAGGGTGTTCCCCAAAATAATTTCTAAAATAGCTTGAGCTGTTTCATTTTGCCAACTGGGAATCTGTAGAGTTTCAGTAGGAGAAGTTCAAGTTGGAAACTAGTCTGTGGTCTGTTCTGGAATATTTTGTTGTTTCTTTGAGATACTATTTTATCAAAAATATGAGTGCTATGTACTTGGGGGGGGGGGGGGGGGGGGGGGGGGGGAGGGGGGAAGCAGCTTAAAAATCCTTCCATGATGTCTGTTACAGATTGTACTGATGGGATATTGGTTACATTTTAATAGGTAAGAAGAAAGTCTGATTTGGGTCACAGTGGAATAATACTTTGAAAAATATCAGTCAGATTAAAGTTTGGTATCCAAAAGAAAACTTTACTTTTTTTGTTGAGATTAAAATTCCAGAACACTGTCCTCATGCACAGATAACATCTCAATCCAAATCTCATGTAGTGATTTCATTTCAGAATGACTTCTTATTTTACTGGCTTTGTTGGTGCTTCTGCTGTTAAAAATTTCCCTTTGGTTCAGTGCTGCACATTAGTGTTTACTTCAGATTCACCCTTGGTTATGTTCCCAGTTGGAAAATGAAAGGTTTTTCTGGAAAGCAATCGCACCAGGCAAAACCAGAAAAAACTTCTATGGTCTGAGGGTGTCTTGTGCCCCCAGCTTCTCCAGAGGAACCAGTGCAGAGACAAAGTGGCATCTCCAGCCAAGACTGGTTTTGCAGTCTTGACCCTCAATGTGAAGTAGGAAAGATCAAGTCTGGACAACTTGGGGGTCAGCTCTCATTCAACCTGCCATTAAGTTTAGAAGTAAAAAGTGGCAGCTGGGGGGTGACACAGTTTTGGTGTGAATCTGCGTTGCCCAAAGATCATGTAAAGAGCTGTCCTTCCCTGAGCATGCCTCTGCCAGCAGACACAGTGAGCAGCTAGTACAGTGAAGAGTATTTTTTCTGTATTGAGAGGTGGGTTTGGTTTCTCTGTTTGGTTTCTCATCTTTGGGGATGTGTCCTTAATGCTTCTGTGTAGAAATGTGTAAGTCAGTGTCAGTGCTGTCCTTCAGTTGCCTCATTAGCCCTGGCTGTCGTTAGTCATACCAAGAGCAAATGACCAGTGATTGCAGCAGGGAGCTGAGACTCTCACTGCTGTCTGCAGACGTATTATCATGTGTCCTCGTGTAATCCTGTCTGCATCCACCCGTTGGATCCTTCCTAATCCATGAATTATCAACTGCTCTGTGGGAGAGGGACTCTGTGCAGTCTATACAGTGCTTTCTTCTTCAATTATGGGGATTTATAAACACTATTAGAATTCAGGTCCATGAATAAAGAACTTATTTTCAATAAAAACTGGTACAAGTATGTTCAGTGGGCAGTACTGAGAAGGCTAGGCTAAATTCCTGACAAACAGATTATTGCAAATATCATAATGTCCGGATCCTGAATTTTTTTTTTTTTTTTTCCCCTCTCAGAATGAAAACTTACATTGTCACCAGGCCCTCATCCACCTTGTCTCTGTGCAATGAACACACCTCTGTGCTGTCAGCTGTCTTACACTATTTGCTCTCTAATTATGCAGTTACAATAATGAAGATAGCGAGCAGAACAGAGGGTTTGGTGCAAGCAACAAAGCACCAATCAATTAATAGACTGACATATTAATGGCACTTCTTTCAAGGCTGGAGACAGATGAACTGAGAAGGTGGCAGCATAATGATTTTTCCCTCCTCCTACCTAGAAATGTTAATGTCCAGAAATTTTTAAATTAGGCTGCAGCTGCCTCTCTCTGATGTGAATTGTCAGTAAGTTTTCTCCCCCCATTACTGAGTATGCTTTTAAAGAACATTATCACGTTTTCATACATCCATTGTTGTAGAAGGCATCGATAGCCTTTGGGTTAGATGGCTTCTGGTTATTTCTCATGAGTTGCCTTTGATTTCACACTACTGGCGTGAGGATATTATGCATTAATAGTAAAACATTAATCTACTGTGTCACTTGTGCTTTGGTAAACCATTGGATTTATGCTTTACAAAATAACAAGATAATTTATATATGTCACAGAGGAAATAGGCTTTTGTGTCATGTTACTTCTCTGATTAGATCATGAATTACACCAAGCAGGAATGGATTTTAGACAGGAGGCTTAGAAAATAAAGCAGAAGATCGGTATCAAGGAAATCAGTATAACATTTGAGATACTACTTGTTTGCTTCAGCTCAGGAGATACTAGAATTTACAGCTTTGACAACAGGCCTTAGAACTGTAACTGTAGAGGTGTGATTCAGATGTAGCAGAAACCAGAAAATACTGGAGGAAAAGTCCATGTCCAGCAGTAGTCTGGAGAGAGAAGGGTCTAACTGTGCTCCTGTGGGAGTTTCCTCCCTTCCACTTCAGCACTGTTGGTTTGGCCCTTGGAAAGGCACTTAGGAGTAATCTACTAGCAATGCCTTATAAACAAGGGGATTATTTTAACAACTGAAAGAATCAGAATGAAAGGGTCTTCTATTGCAGTCCTGAATTAAACAAAAGGAAAAGAAAATCCTTAGATATTGTTGATAACATTCTATTTAAGTGTAATTTAATAAATCTGAACTTTTCAGTCACTTAAGGACTCATTCAGAGTATCTTTACAAAACAGTAGCAGTTTGTAAAATGTAAGCACAGCATTTCCTCTCCTAATATGGTATGTGAATGGGCTGTTGGGCTCAGTTTGAACATTTACTTATTTCATGTGATCTCAAAATGTGATTTGGAATAATTGTGCCAATAACCCTTCTGATTTAAAAAGGTTTTTCTTTTGTTTTTGTTTAAGAGGTATAACTACTGGCGAGTTTAAGGTACAAACTTCTGGAATCAAAGTATATGAAAAAAAACACCTCTATAATTTTAAAAGCTAAAAGGGATGTTAAAAAAAAAAACACCTGTTTTCTCCATAACTATGGTAGCCCATTGTCTGAAATAATTTCCCATGAGCTCGCTTAGAAGGAAAAATAAATTCAATTTGCAAAAATAAATAAATAAATAGATAAATGTATAACCCTTATTTGGCATCTCTGTGGAACTGTAAAACAGTGAAATCCCAATTTGTGATGGATATGAAACCTAACACTCAGGTTATGGTTTTTGAAAAAAAGCCTAATAAAAGCTTAAAGGTTTCTTATTCTAGCTTTGGCTTGAAAAGATAGCACTTTCAATCTTACTACTGTCAGTTACGTTAGTATGTTAAGAGAAGAACAGATCTGCAATAAGCTGGAATGCTTAAAGCTCAGACTGAAATGGTAAGTTGGAATAGAAACAATTTGAACTTCAGGTAAAGCTTTCCTGAAATACTGTTAAGACCAGTTCAGAGCAATAGTGTGTCAGCATCCTCAGGAGCTGAGCTGAAGGCAGGAGGGATGGAGGCTCCCCCAGAGCAGGGAACCTCTGCTTTGCTTTGACATGGCTGCTCCAAGACAGTTACTGCTATCTCTGCCAGCACTGTAGCCTCTTTCCAGAGATAAAAGCTTCTGGGAAGAGCTTCATCTTTCCCCTGCAGCCAGGGAATGAGTGATTTCCCTGGATGCTGACTGTCAGATGGGAAAGGCTTGACTGAGGGAGGTCAAAGTAGCTTTGGAGGTGGAAGCAACTCCTTGACAGCTTCATTCTTGTCAGAAAAGTGCATACTGTGTTGATTTTTCTCTGTCCCTGTGACTGCGGGGAAACGGTAAAACCAGCCACAGGTGAAAAGGAGAAATTGTTACAGATGGTAACACCTCATGCATAATCTATTGCTGCTGGGAAAGGGGGCTCCTTCCTACTTTGCTTTCAGATTCAGCAGTAGGAAAGGCCTGGAGCTGCTGTTTCACCTCCCAGGTCACAGCACAAAGCCTGGTTTCTTCAGCTGTGGGGCTGAACATGTTTGTATGGCCACAGAGAAGGACAGGGAAATAGGAACAGTTTGTATGGCCACAGAGAGGGAGAGGGAAATAGGAGAAGGTGGAGTGATGTAAGCTGGCTTTGGCCTGGCAGATTGGAAGCAGTTACTGAAACTCATCCCATTACATGCTCCTGTGCTAAAGCTTTTCTAACAGCCAAAAGGAGTAGGTCTTGTTTTCAAGCAGGAAAAATCATACATGCTCAGGGGCTGAGCCTGAGAGACTTCTTGATTCTCTGGCTGAGCTGAAGGTCCCATGGATTTCCTTTGCCCCATGTCCTTTCCTTTTCTGGCATGACTGTAATGACACAGACACTGTGCAAGATCTGCTGGTTTCAGGTGAACCTAAGGAAAAAAGGCTCCAGGGAGGGAATAAAGGAGGGGAGTTGAGAGGAGTTTGAAGAAGGGAAGGAGTTGTTTTCAGCAGCTGAGCTTGGACACTTGGCTGTGTCTGGGTACAAGTAGTTGGTTGGATTACACCTAGAGCAGTGTATGTCACTACAAACTCGTTTGTGCCATGTTATTCTGAGCATGTGGATGCCTCTCCTGCCTAGAGCCTTTAAGCACAGATGACATTCAAGATGGGGATTTGCTTGCAGAGGAAAGAGTTCAGTGTCACTTTATCCATTGCAATCAGCTCTAACCACTCAACTGGATTATGCTGCCCTCACAAATGCTAAGGCTACTGTTATTCCCACTACAGGATACAGATATTTTCTGTATATATTTCATGCTCCCTGAGCAATATGGCACTCTCCAAAAGACTCTCAGCTGAGAAGAATGGCTACTAAAGCTTGTACTCCTCCTAAAAGTCACATAGGCCTTTTGCTCCAAGCCATAGATCAGAGAAAACCAACAGTGAATCAGAGCTGACAGGTGAGAAGAAATAATTTTAAATTTCCCACATAGGTAAGAATACTTTGTAGAAGTAAAGTTACTGGATGTCATCAGTCAGACTTTATTTCTTCAAAAGGCATGTTAGAAGCCTGCATCCTAACAATGCTGTTCAAAGTTGTCTCCCAAGGGAAGTGGCAGATTCCCCCACATGGGACGGTTTTAAGTCTCAGCTTGACAGGATCCTGAACCATCTCGTAGAAACTGCAGTAGTACCTAGAAAGGTTGGACCGGGTGATCCTTGAGGTCCCTTCCAACCTGGCATTCTGTGATTCGGTGTAATTCTAACTCCAATTAACTTATAATTAACAAGCACTTGACTTTCTCAGAGTATTTCATAATTAATCCTCTCAACGCGGCTCTAAGTAGTTGCTGTTGTAAGACGAGACAACTAATTTCAGATTATTCATATGTATTAAAAGTATCTCAAGAGGGAGAAAAAAGGAAATGCAGCAAGTGAAATGGCAGTTGTGCTGAACTCAGAGCTGCACAGAACTCAGGGGTCAGTTAAAATGCTTTGGGATTGTTTCCAAGCCCAGGGGGTGCGTGGTGCCGAGGAGCGGTGCGGGACGGGGGCTGTGCTGGCACTTCCAGCAGGTGCTCACCCTGAGCAGGTTGGCTGCAGGACTCTTGTTTGGTGCTCCTCCTTCCCTTTGTGCCTCCTTCAGTCTTTCTGTTCTCTTGCTTTCCACCGTGAAACACTCCAGAAATATGTTTTTTGTCACGTCTGTGAAGAAAGAACAAACCACAGAAACCGTTGCATATTTTAATTGAAGTGGGTAATTTTCCAATTTTTTTGGTCAGGCTACAATTGACAAATCAGTTTTTCACACAGCCTCAACTGAAAGACCAATTTATCACTTGGACATAATAGGAGGGAAAAAAAAATCCCTCTTATAAATCAATTTTAACAGGTCAAAACTCTAATCCTTTCACTTTTTCATTCCCCATAGATACCAATGCAGCTGCTATTTAAAAAACAAACAAGCAACCTGCTATTGACTGCAGTAAGGACCAGATAAGACCCTATCTATGCATGAGCAAGAAAACTCTTTCAGGAGATAGAGAATATAGGACAAGTAGATTATCTCCTATGTAGAGTTCTTTCTCCTTTTAAATAATGAGAGATTAATATGCCAGCTTCTAAATCAATAACACAAGTTTAACTTTCTCCCAAAGTTCACTTACCAAACCTGTGAATTTTTTTTTTTTCTGTCATGCTAAACTAAAATGTTCAAGTACCAACATTTAGTTGATTTTGAAATAGTGCTTTTATGCTTATTTTACAGGACCTGCTTAAGTTACTTATATCCCTCACAATCAAAGGTTCTTAAAACTAAACAGCAAGTCCATAGATTTGATAGGAGTTTTGATGTAATTCTTTCACATGCAAGAACTCCAAGCTCACAGGTATCTGCCTAAGATGAAGGTATGAAATGTCTAAGTGAGGTGTTAAACCTCTAAATTCATCTTTCTCTTTTCAACTAATTTTCAATTAAATTGATGTAAGGTTTAAAAACAAATAATACTCACCCGTCTAGGGCTGGACTGCAGCTGTCTTATACCAGCATGAACCCTTAAGGTGAGTTTAGTGCCTGGTCAGTTTCTTCTTCATGCACTTCAGCTGTGGACGCCCTCAACGTGCTCAGGAAAATGTGTAAAAAAAAAATCCCAACAAACAGTGTTAAAAAACAAACCCCAACATTTTCATAAGGAGTTTCTGTGTTGTGAATGACTCTCTTCTTCCTGATTGTTCTCCTCTGATTAATGTGACTTGAAAAAAACCAAAAGCAAAACCCATAAACCTCCCCAAATCAAAACAAGATATTGAAGAAAAAGATTTATTTGCAATGTTTCACTTCCTATAGTAGGGCTAAATCTGCACTTTTTTAAAACTCCAGATGAGTAAAAATCTGATGGTATACTTGAAATCTGCTAGAAAAGTAGATAAATAAACAACCCCAAGTTCTTTTAACTGTTGAGTCAGCTTTTTTCTTTCCTTCGTTCAGTAAATCACTTTTCATGGCTGGCAAAAATCCAGAAATGTACATCATGTACAAAGAATAAATAAGCAGGAGAAAACAGAGGAATGAAAACCACCTTAATTATTATTATATCTATTTGTTGTTTGTTTTTTTGTTGTTGTTTCTTTGTTTGTTTTTAAAGTGAATTGATCTGATGAAGTGGTTTACTGCACCATTTTATTTTGAAGTAAAATAAGGATTTTTATGAATCTTTAGGAAAAGTAAATTAATAGTTGGATGGCAAGAAGTAAAAATAGTTGGATGGCATTGATTTATTAAGTGAAATTAATGATATTGATGGTGGCATTGAGAGCACCCTCAGCAAGTTTGCTGATGGTACCAAGCTGAGTGGTGAGGTTGATAAGCCAGAGGACAGGATGCCATCCAGAGGGACCTGGACAAGCTGGAGAAGTGGGCCCAGGTGAACCTCATGAGGTTCAACAAGGCCAAGTGCAGGGTCCTGCACCTGGGCCGTAGTAACCCAAGATATGAATACAGGCTGGGGAGGTCACCCTTGAGAGCAGCCCTGTGGAAAAGGACCTGGGAGTACTAGTGAATCAAAAGCTGGACATGAGCCACCAATGTGCTGTTGCAGCCCAGAAGGCCAGCTCCATCCTGGGCTGTATCCAAAGAAGTGTGGCCAGCAGATCAAGAGAGGTGATTCTGCCCCTCTGCTCTGACCTGGTGAGACCTCACCTAGAATACTGCATCCAGCTCTGGAGCCTCCAGCACGAGAAAGATGTGGACCTGTTGGAACGTGTCCAGAGAAGGGCCACAAAAATGATCCAAGAGCTGGAGCAGCTCTGTGATGAGGACAGGCTGAGGGAGCTGGAGTTGTTCAGTCTGAAGAAGAGAAGGCTCTGGGGGAATCTTATAGCTGCCTTCCAGTGCCTGAAGGGGGCCTGCAGGAAGCTGGGGAGGGGCTTTTTACAGGGGCTTGCAGTGAGAGGATGAGGAGTAATGGTTTTAAGCTGAGAGAGATTTAGATTTAGAGATCAGGCAGAAATTCTTCAGTGTAAGGGTGGTGAGACACTGGAACAGGCTGCCCAGAGCTGTTGTGGGGGCTCCATCCCTGGAGGTGTTGAAGGGTAGGTTGGATGGGACTTGGAGCAGTCTGTTCCAGTGGGAGCTGTCCCTGCCCATGCAGGGGAGTTGGAACTTGGTCTTCAAGGTCCCTTCCAACTCCAAACATTCTGTGATTCTGTGAAACAATACTGGGATCCATTGTTCTCTGCAGGTCATATTAAATTGTTTCAAAAGAGGAGAGTCTGCAAAGTGCCCACCACCATCACTACAACCCACTGCACCTTTGGTGTTCAGTGGTCACAGCATTTGCTGGCAGGGAGTCAATCTGGTGGATTCCTAAGGGAATGGGGGAGGAATTAGCTACCATTTATTAGGGCTACTTCTCCATTTCTTGAGAAGGTCACTTTGGAAACTTTCATAAAAACTCCAATATCAAACTTTTCCATGTATAATTCATCTGTGGTCTCTTGCATTTCTTCTCTTTATGCTAGATCCTAAACCTTTCAGCTGATATAAAATTCAGGATGAAATGAGTGTTCCAAAATGGGAATGAATAAGATGTGCTTGTTGCTCAGATTTGTAAAGATCAGGTTTTAGTAGTTGTGCCTGTAACAGGCTTTGATGGGGTCACTTAAAAAAAAAACATAGAATCATAGAATGATTAAGGTTGGAAGGGACCATCAAGTTCCAACCCCCCTGCCATGAGCAGGGAACCACTAGACCAGGCTGCACAAAACCTCATCCAACCTGGCCTTAAAAACCTCCAGGGATGGGGCATCACCAACCTCCCTGGGCAACCTGTTCCAGTTCCTCACAACCCTTATAGTGAAGAATTTCTTCTTCATATCTAACCTGAATCTCCCCTCTCTCAGTTTAAAACCATTACCCCTTCCTGCCACTGTCTTCTCTGATGAAAAGCCCCTCCCCAGCTTTCCTGTAGCCCCTTTCAGGTACTGGAAGGTGCTGTAAGGTCTCCCTGGAGCTGTCTTTCTCAGTGGACATTCAGACTACTTTAATGAAATGCAGCAATCTTCCTAAAATTGCAGTGTTTGTCACAGGAGATCAGGCAAAACCTTCATTTATTTATTTATTTTTAATCTGAGCTCTGCAATATAAAATGCTGGAGAATTCCAAGGTGTATAGTCAGCTGCCAATTTCTACTCACCTGTACTGAAATGAACTTGTATTTTCTATACCTTACGGGTATGAAATGAACCAGTGACTCGGAGAAAACTGTTGATGCTGCTTACACAGCTGTGTTTGCTTGATTTCCTGCTATCTACATTGTGTATTCCCACAAGTTATGTCTCACCATCCTGGAGAGACATGAAGATAGGCAGATATCAGTATGACTGCAAACCTGGAAGTGACCCTAGGTGCTTAGTCACAGGCAGGTCTAAGACTAATAGTCTTTTCTAAAAATAAGACAGTATACAGTAGATGGGAAGGCTGAAAGGGCTTATTAAAACAGTTTCAGTACCTTTTTGATGTGTGCCTGGGTAAACAGAGCATTTGTGTTACAGGGACATTTTGCATCGGGGGTGCTTTTGCATTTGCTCATTTCAGACAGAGCTGCAATGCTGTGCTTCACCATTTATAGCTTGTATATCCTGTACAGTCATTGCTGAGGGACATGCTAAGTGACAGCTCCTTGGTGATGTTGACAGCAGAGCTGAGCAGCAGGATTTTTGTCTATAGACTCAGGTGCTCCTCAGAGACCCAGATATCAAACAGATGTCGGCAGTACATTTAGCTGTTGGCTAATAACTGGTGTTGCTGTACTTCTCAAGACAACGTTGAGAGGAACTTCCATTTAATAGTAAGCTTAGAGTTTCCATAAAAGCATAAAACAAAATTAGAGGCAACAAACTCTTAGGAAGATGAGGTATGTGTTTGACTGAAACTCTGAACAGAAGAGGAGAGGTGTTTACCAACAGGTAATAGAAGATCTTTGTGAGTGGTATGGGAGATGTAGCAGCCTCAGTCTGGTAGCTGCAGAACTGAGCAGGGGGAAATTGTGTCACTTGAGTGCCGGTGCTGTCAGGACTAGATAATACCACCAAAAGCAGATGTCTGATTTTCCAAGTGTGTTACCTTAGCCTGAGAGAAGAGTGCTTTGTCTAAAGGCGTGGAAAAAGAATCGCTATTAAGTAGGATGATTTATTGACAAGAGACATCGTGCTGTGCCACAGAAGCTAACTTCTTTTGTACTGAGAACATAAAATAGAAAGTCCAAGGACAGTTTGGTAACCAAAATTAATTTCTCCCAAAGAAGAAACGATAAGTGGTGTGGTGACCACCACATATACAGTGACACCTGGGTCTCTTGAGTATCTGTTTCTAGCAGCTCTGGAGCATGACTGGTTTTAGCGAGACGGGTGTAGATGGACACCCACACTTGCATGTTTTGGAAATGAATCCTCAACTTGAATGTTTCAGCGCTTCAAAGCTTTTTATGTGCCTCTGAGTAAGCAAACTTGAAAAGTCATACTCTAGGTCAAGGTGGTAATTCAGAGACAGACAAGCTCCTTACAGAAGCACCAGCCCATGCTTTCTCAGTGTAACTGTTGCTGTTGAAAAACTGGCTAGAGCATAATGATTTTTTAATCTTTAATTTTCACACTCCAGAGGTTTCCTGCTCCCTGTTCTGAGTTCAGCACTTCTCTTGGAGCTTTTCAGCTTCTGTGGATGTAGTAGTTGCAAATGACTATGTTGTGGTTTTATAGTTCAGTGTCACAAAGTGTTTGAGATTTGAAAATTAACTTGCTTAATTTACTCTTAGGTGGCATACACATGGATTCCATTACAATTAACATTAAGTAATGAAAATATAAGTTGCTAAAATACAACTTAACAAGTAAATAAAGCTTGAAATGTAAAAGAATGTATTTTTTGTAATAATGCTGTTAAGCAGCTATTAGTGCAGCACTAGTGTTATGTAGAAATGAGGGGAGATCTGTACTGTTTCTGGCAACCAAATATTTAAAGCATCCAAGAAAACAAGTAGGAATTGTGATGTGGTTGTGAAACCAACTTATTTGTAGCATTTTCTTCTGCTGTAAGCACTGGTTTCCCTCAGGAGCAAATATCCCTCTCTTCCTCGGGGAAGCCAGGCAACATTTTCAGCAGGTTCTGTGCTAGATATTTTGGATGCTCTTCCCTGTACTGTAATTAGCTTCCAAACCCTGGGCAGGAGGTAATTAACCCCACCCCACTCTCCTCTGAAGTGCCCAGACCAGCTCTGCTGGCTCACAGTACTTCATCCTTACTCTGTACCAGCATCTCTGTATTCATGAAATGCTGCTAAGTTACCTACTTCATTTTCACTGCTCCTCAACTCAGTCCAGTTCCACAGGCTTAGCTCTTCTGAATTCCTACTCTCTAGCCTTAACAGTAGTAAGCTGTGAAAGAGTTTTGCCAAAACCAGAAGGTTGTTCTATGAAGTTCTCATCAAAGTTTTCCAGGGGAAGTTGGTAATTGTTGCTGGAAGCTCAAGGAGACAAATCATCTTTAGTTGGAGTGAGGAAAGATAAGCTGTGTCATAATTGTAAAAGAGATTTTTTTTTTTCAATGTCATGGCAATAGGATCCTTTGTCTTCATTAATACATTATTATAGTGAACTGCAATCTTTAGTTATTTGCAAGGGTCTTTATTTTTTCTGTCTCTAGATTGATGCTCCCATTGTCCTATGAGAGGGAATAATTGCCAATTTCAGTTTAAATGTATTTAATCAAGTCCTAATGAATTTTGTATTTAAAATTTCATGTCACATGACTCTGTGCTGTTTTAGAGGTTGAGAGCACAGCTGAAATGAGGGCAGGGTTAGGTTCTCTTCTGCACGTTATTTCTGATTGGCACAGGAAGGTCATTAAAGTAAAGCTTCAAGAGCTGGATGTTAAAAGTTCATCTAAGAAGTTGTTCATCGGGAACAAGAAATGTCTCCTGAACTCTCACCAAGTGAGAGTTATGGGAAGGAGAATCATAAAGGTGTCAAAGAAGAAAGTTATAGTTTCCAGTGTAACTGAGATGCCCCTGTTTAACATGAATTTTAAGGGAAACAGAATACAAAACCTTTCCCAAAGCATAATACAGTTTTCGTCCAACAATTTGGGAAAATAAGTTGATAGTTTGAGAAAGCTACTGCATGGATTTGATCACTTACTGATAATATAGAGAGACACATACTGTAAAAGGGGCATGTATGGGTGAAAAGTCTATCTGAGATTCCTTTCTGAATTATTTAGAGTATTGACAGGAGGAGGAAACTGCTTCGTAGTTTCCACCATGTCCATAATGCAACATGATCGATAAATACAAGCTCTTCTTTACTTAACCTTCTGATTTATGGCTTCATTAATAAAGGTGGATGAAATTTCTTTTATTCATTACTTATTCAAACAGTTTGGAGAAAATATCTATTTTAAATCAAATGCAGTGGAATTTCTCATGAAGCTTCTAGAGAGACATACAGTGAATATGCAAAGAAAGGTTATATGTACTGAATCTAGAATAGTCTAATAATCATAGGAAAGGAAAAAAACCCCATCCCAGCTCAGTCATGCTGTGAAAGACTTTTGACCATCTAACTTGATGGATAAAACTAGTGTTCAAATAGAGCTAGTGTTCAATTGCTGGAAATACTTTCCAAAATAAAATATAAAGTATTAAAGATGTACACAGTTGTTCTCTGCAGGTGGAACCTGCTATATGGTCAGTAAGAGCAGTCATGGGATTATGGAAGGTGTCAGTAGGAACAAATCCTGAAGGTTATAGTCTGGACCATCACTGGAATGAAGGTTCCATATATTTTTTGTAACTTTGAATCTGCCCCGGGTGGTATTCAGGACATCTCAGTGCTGTGGAGCAGATCTGAAAACCAGGGATGGTATTTCCCGTGTCCAGGAAGGCAGTGCAGGGCAGCAGAAGGATCTTCCCATTGCTTGTGATGAAGCCCAGATTATTTTCTTCATAGAAGATTACTCTTACTTCTTCATTCTGTAAAATCAGAGGCACGTTCATTTTAGATTCCTTGCACTTTAATAAATGACCAATAAGAATAACACTGGAAGAATTAGTGCTTACAGAAAGAAACACTACAATCCATTTAAAAACTCTTTGGTAATTTTCTGAAGTGTTTTTAAAGGTGAGGCACAGTAGAGCAGGGCAGGTTTTTTTTTGTAACTGCTAGTTTGAGCTGTTTAAATTATTTCCGTTTAGACAGCAAAGCTCTTGAAGAATGATTATTTCATTCATCTTCAGTCTGTGAGGGCCAGGCACTGAGAGAGAAATTAGACTGGAAGGTTTTTATGTGTATAGGCTATCACCACGCTGATCCCAGCCCTCCTGCATGTGCCATCAGCAGTGAAATAAATTTACAAACTTTGACTGGTTTAAAAAAATTATTTTGACAGGTGGCCTATGCATGGGCAATTCAAAACTCAACTGTTATTGTGTGTTTATGATTCTTTCTAAATAATTGCATAGTTTCTTCTGAAGAAATAACATCTTAAAAGATGATTACATCTGAGCATGTTCTGCTTAGTTCAGTATATCACAAATCTCAGTGTCTTTCCATTAAAGCAAATCTTCCTGTATTTTATTATACAGCAGCATTGCATATAATGATTACTTCCTTTTGTGTTGTACTGTAGCAGTTACTGAAATGTACTGTGTGCTTGCCACCTGCCAGATTTCATGCACCAGCATTTTTCTTTTCCTTTACTTTCCTCCTGTACTCCCTTGAAAGGATTGCACAGACAGCTTGCTTTCCTGTTTAGTCTCTTGCTTGAAAGGAGAGAGCAGAGAATCAGTGTGAAACTGAAGCAGGATAAACCAGTGAAGCTTCAAATATTTGTGGCCTTCACACACATCCAGGAGAGGACTCCAAATGCCTTCACCAGGGTAGCTCCTGGCACTGGCTGATGCCTGCTGTACCCCACCGGTGTCTGTCTTGTGGGACGGTCTTGCATTGACTAAATATATATGTATAGAACTTATTATTCTCTCCTTTTGTTGTTGCTTGTTGTCTGTGCTGTGTTAAGTTTGTTTGCTTCGTAGCTCACATGTCCATGTCTTTGCTCTCCATCTCTTCTCTTTTGCTCGGGCAGAACTACTTGGAATAATGCTGTGCATTTTCTGTGACAACACGTGCTTTGCCGTGGCCCAGATCCTGCAGGGAGAAGAACCTTCCAAAGTCAGTGCAAGTTGTGAAAACTTCATGCAACCAGGGTTGATTTTACATTACTAAATGTCATTTACCATAAAGTAGGATTCAGAGCTTGGTCTCGCTTATTAACACATAATAAAACAATGCAAAATCAATACTGGAGAGGAAATTTAAATCCACTGTGCAATATTCAGAATTAATGCTTCACCTTATTTATATGAGTGCTACATCATCTTGAAGGAGGAGTTAGGCATTACCCTACTCAAGTATGATATAGTGGGAGGGAGTGAGATAAGTTATTTCTTGGTCCTAAGAAACCAGAAAAATTGAAACAATGGTTTTGGAGAGTCACTCAAGAGAATAAGTAATGTTTTGGTTGAAAGTACAGCTGGATGTTATCTGCCAATATTTACGTCTTGTAGGGCCAAAGTTCCTTCACTACTCTCTGGAAATGTGAACTGCAGGCAGAAAAGCAGAGATTATCATTGTCTCCTTTCCCTCTAAGCATAAATCCAACTGCAAGTTAAGTACCTGGAACTTGACCTGAATGGCTGCATTTTTGAAATCCATTGCCTAACTCACAGTGAAAATGAGGAACATCTCTGATGTTTTCCTTTGGCCTTTGAGATTGCCCAGGTGCAAAAGCTCATCTATTGCTAAGTCCCTGGAGTGCCTCAGCCTGGATTCAGGAGCTGGCTCTCTTTTAGGCTGAAATGTCACAGAGTCTCCCCTGCTTACCTGCCTCTTGGTGCCTGCCCCAACAAAGTGGGCTTTGCAAAGTCTGTGACAGGCACACAGCCCTTTTGCACCTGAAGAAAACCTGCAGATCTTCTCCATCCTGAGTCATGTCAGGGCCACCCAGCTGCAGGCAGTGCTTTGCTGGCATGCCAGCTGAAGGATAGAGCAATGCTGGAAGTGTTGTTCTGGGAGGGCTGCTTTCAGAGAGGTGTCTGGGGTCCCTCTGCCTCCGAGGTTTCCTGTGGCCCCAAAAAAACATCTGCTTAAAGTTGTAGCCTCCACTCCAGGAGGTCAGTGCGCATAGAGGTCATTTGGCTTTATTGCCAATGAGAAGTTATTTCCACCCTGAGCATTGCACAGCACTTAAGTGCCAGAAAGATAAAGGCAACTGAAGCTCTCCAGGGACTTGCATAGCTGTTAACATGTCCTGTAATCAGGCTTTGCCTGTACGACATGGAAGCAGGGCTGATAATTGAATTTTCAGGACAGCAGCTGTGTTACTGAGCCTTCACCAATGTGCTGGTGCTCCCAAACCCCGTTTCTGTTCGTGGCTGGGAGTTTCCACAGTTTCTTCTTTGCATCACAGGAACACAGATGCCATCTTGTGAAACCCAGACCTCAGCAGTTACATTTGAGTGCTGTTGTTACTGTTTGGAGCTGCAAAGCACTGCAGGAATTCCCGGTTGTGCATGGCTTTGCATGTCAAGAATGGAAAGGGATTTTCTGTTCTGCCTTTAGTTTTGGGCCTTCACAGAGCTCACTGGCACAACTAGGTTATTGCACTGAAAATATCACCACTTGAGGTTTGTCTTGAGTAGGAAAGAAAGAGTTTTACTTCAGCTGGTGTCTTGGCTCCTATTTCAGGTAGGCTACACTGCACTGTAGCTCTTGCCTCTCCAGTGGTAGTATCTGTATGTTGGTACCTGAACCACCTTCTCACTCAGATGCTTGGGCTGGGGTGTGGGTTCAGTATTTGCAGGCTTTCCCTCATAGCATAATTCCAACAGCCACTCACAGAGCTCCCTTCATCTCCAGGTGGTTTCAAGTGTCCAGAGACTATGGAAATGCATAGATGGTTTTGAATTTCTTGTAGTCTTCACAGTCCTGTGTGAAAACAAACTGAAGGGCTGGAACATTTCAGAGATGGTTGAACATGACAAAATTTTGAAGCTATTCAGCATAAGAAACTGCAGTGCAATTTAATGGTGCTCCAAAAATATGAAGCAAGAAATGAATCTTTGCTATGTTACGTGGTGACAGCAGAGGTGTGTAGGGTATCACCCAGGTCAGCTTTGCAGCACATTCTGAGCTGTTGTCACAGCAGTCCTTGTTCAGACATGCTGTTAAATGGTGACTTAAGCATTTCATTAAACATCTTTAAACTTGATCACATCCAGTGTGCTGGTGTATAGTAGTCAGACTTGGTGCCAGTGACCCTCTGGGAAGCTGAAAGGAAACAACAGAGAAGTGAGAGTGGGCATGAGTTAGAGAATAGCACAATGTGTAATCACATGGCCAGATCATCCACTAACTCCTTGGATTATTGTTTTATGATGTTACATCTTGTTAAATCCTCTCTTATCACAGGAACACTGAAAACTTTGCTTTAGTTGATGATCTGAGAATTCCTAAAGGAGACTATTAATTATTATAATGTGATTAATTTGCATCCACTGATGTATGACTTTGGAGCTTGTCCCTGTGCCTTCTCTGGTTGATGAAAACAAACTCCTCTGAATTTTTCACTTTTCTCCCTAAAAATCTGACGTAATCCTTGACCGCTGATCTGTAGGATCCTAATCCTACAATAATCCCTTTATGATAATATTGCACTTGATCTGATCATTCAAAAGCCTGTAGTGCTCCTAATTAACTCTGCTGAGACACTGTTTATTCCATTTGTCTTTTTTCTTTCTTATTTGTCAGTGTCACCCTGGTGTCTGTTTGTTCTCATCCTTTCTTCCCCTTCCCGCTCTCCCCCCACTAATTATAGATAAGGGAAATAAAAATCTAACCTTGCTGAAAATTCATTAATATTAAAATATTCCCCAGATAAGCCTGTAAATCTCTAAGCTGCATATTTTTTTCCGTTACCTTACTCAAGAATTCACCTTTGGAGTGAATGCAGATCTGCAGTACAAATTAGTAATAATTTCTTGCATATTTAAATTACTTTTTCAATTTAGAAACCTGAACAAAATTTCTGTTTTCATGCTGCAAATTGGCAGGGATGATCTGTTCCAATCTTAAGGCAAAATGAGCAAATAACTTTAGAAATTTTCATGTGAATATGTCCTTTTAACAAGAACTCAAAGTTATTTGCTACTGTTATTATAATTGTTATTAAATATGCATGTAATGCTATGCAAATACAGTGGGTACAGAGGTCAGTGTTGTAAAAAAAAAAGAATTGGACAACAAAATCCTCCCTCATGGGACTTCTCAAGATGATATCTTTGGGACTTTCTGAGTAATACAAGATGGACATTTGACCCGTTGCTGTAAGTCTGTCAACTTTTCTTTTGATTAAAAAATACAAACAAAATAACCTCACTGAAATTACATGCTGAATTATTTAGAATTGCACAGGAGATGAAAGCTGCTTAGAAATTCCAGGTTGTAGATAATGCATCATGATCGATAAGTGAATCCTATCTTTCCTAAACCCAAATATATTTGGCATACATTATTAAAAAGGTATAAAATTGTCTGATTCTGTTATTAATGCAAGGTTATGCTGTAGCTTACGTGTGTAGCTGAGGAGGTCATACAGTACAAAGCTACTGTTTGGATTCAGAGTTATTTTTTAAGCGTTTTAAAGCATTGTAGAAGACCAGACTTCAATCTTCAGTCTTTCTGTCTCAGTTAAGTCCTTGTTCTTTGTAGAGAAACGGGGGATTGGAGGGCTGCTAAACAGTCCTTACATTTCAGAGTGCACCTTCATAAAGACCATCACTAAAGCACACCCCTTTCCCAGTACAAAGAAAAAGAATAGGCAGATGAAAAATAAATGCTGGTGCTGCACTTGCCTTGTTCCTGCCTCAGAGCATTCATATCAATGCAGTGCATTTCCTACATCTGCAAGTTTTTCTTCAGCACCTCTGTTGTAACATCTCTAGGATGCCTTGGTTCGTTGGGTCAAGCACCTTCTAGCACTTTCCATATGCCATGTTTTGTTCCCTAAAACGCACTGTTCTTTTCCATCTATATCTGCCCTTATCTCTTCCTAACAGAGATTGTAAACGTCAGTATTTCTTGCTGATAATTTGCTGTTTGAGGGTACCTGACTCTGGAGCAAAGTTCCAATGCTTCTAACAGCACGGCCATGTTACTTCATTGACTTTGCTCCTCTCAACAGCTAAGTCACTTTAGAGCTATTTTTACAGTAATATGAAATCTCTGTAGATATTTCTAATGGATTGGATATATTTTCAACTCTCTTGTCTTGCTGTAAACCCACAGACTCAGCTGTAATGGGAATCCTGTTGTGCCAGCAATTCTTGATGTAATTCTGCCCTGAAGATGTTGCCTTGTGAGAACAAACAAGGAAGTCACAGGGTGCTGAAATTGGGCAGAAAATGCTAGGTGGTTATTTTCAGAAAAGGGTACAGGTCGTATGGCTGTAGATGCAGCAGGAGCTCTGGGCATCATTGAAGGGTTTCCATCTTTACAGGTTACTGTCACTTTACATGTTGTATCTTGTGTTCCTGCATGACTTTTGCTTTCTCAGCCAAACTTTTGCAAGTCCACATGTTTGCTGCCCTGAATTGTGTGTTTTCTTCAGTCAAACTGGAAGAATACTGTGTAATGAGAGTAGAAGAATTCTGTACACCTTAGTGACTGAAAATGACTCTTAGGGAGAAGAGGTGTTGTTCTGTATTTCCCACTGGTCAAAAGTAGTAGGTAGGCTACTTTGAGTTTTCTCACCAGCTTTTGCTAGGTTGCAGTATAACCTGCAGTAATGGATCTCTTAGTGCCAGCTGAATTACACAGGTGTCCCATGGAGTTCAAATCCATCTCTCAAAAATAAAGAGACCCTCTTCCAATGTGGACAGTAGAGTTTACCCTCTTTTAATATCCAGTGGATTTATTTGAATCTTTCTACTATGGAAATACTCACGGTTGCATGCCAAGCCAAGAGAGGTTGTCTGGAGACACCAGTACTTTATAATCAAACAAGAACTAGTGAGAACTCTTTTCCTTACAAGTGACACAATCCTTTTGTGAACTTTTCTTAACTTTCCTGTCAACTTTGGTGTTTTGAAGCTGTGCCTCTTAGGCCTTTGACCTTTTTTTTTTTGTCCTCTTCAGAGCATAAGTCTTGTGAACTTCTCTGAAAGATCCAATTTCCACATCACTTTTGGTGATAGCTGACAGACTTGTAAATCATATCCTGGATTGCTCACATGTAAACTTAAAAAGCAGGCAAAACGGAAACTTTTAAAGCTTTGTACTTTACTAGGAAGTGAATAGGTACAGTGAATCCTTTTGCAGATTAGAAAGTCTTTTTGTGCCCTGTATAGTGTATGAATTAGCCTGAATCATCAAAAATAACTTTATCTGTGCTAAAGAAATTTTCAAAGAAATTCAAGAAAATATGAACCAAGATAGAAGCCATGCTTCCTGTGGTAAAAAAGATTATCAGAAGAAGACATCGACCATTTATGTGCATATGTACACACACACAGCAGTTCAGGAGAAACAGAGAACATAAAAAAGTGGCACCTCCACCTTAGGCTGCTTCATCATTTGGCAACCCCAGCCCTGGGCTCTGCTTCTGTTATTTGGTGCCCAGGCCACTTTGACAATCTTCTCTTGTATGTTTTTATTCTATTTAACTATGCAGATATAAACCCCAATTATTTATCATAGCATAATTATTAGATTTTTTTTAATGGTGTAGGTAGCACCTGTGTGCTTTTACAGGGATAGTTTTGTTAATAGAACTACCAACACTAGCACAAATAAAGAAGATGAATCTTTCTTGCCTTTAAACTACTTTCAGCTGCTCCATCTCCTCAGTAGTTTCTGCCATCATCTGAGTGAAACATACGTACGGAGAAAAGAATAAGAAGCACTTACTGATCTTTCTCATTTTGTGGCTCCTTCGTGTAGTTGTACATCCTGCTTTTTATTTTGTGTGTATTATTGAAACTGTGAAGTCATCACTAAGCATGTGGATGAAACTGAATTTCAAACCTGATGGGTAGATTGGCTTAAATGTTCTTACCAGAGATAATCATTTCCAAGGACTCTGGCTTCTCCAAGGCCACAACCCTTGCTGGAAACAGAATGCAGCAATAAATTGAAAGAAACCCCTGACTCAACCTTAACATTCCAGAAAACCTGAAAATAAATACAGTTCAAGCTTGCAGGAGTAGTTTGTGCACTTAAGTTCCTTTTTTTTCATTAAAGTTTAAGAAGATTTGGAGCAAGTGTTGTCTACAATATATCCCGATCAGAATGCATAATTCATCCCAGTCCTATGATCTAGGATAAACTGGAAGAGGGGAGATTTAGATTAGACATTAGGAGGAAATTCTTTCCAGTGAGGGTGGTGAGAAACTGGAACAGATTGTCCAGAGAAGCTGTGGCTGCCACATCCCTGGAAGTGTTCAAGGCCAGGTAAGATAGGGCTTGGAGCAATCTGGTCTGATGGGAGGTGCCCATGCAGGGGGATTTGAACTTGGTGATCTTTAAGGTCCCTCCACACCCAAACCATTCTAATATCTATTAATCTACAGTGTAAACCATAGATTGCCATGGTCTGTATTCTTCCATCTTTGTCTACTGTTGGCTGGTCAGCAAGAGGACATGGTGGAGATGGGCCCTGGTACAGCTCTTCAGAAGTTACTCAAGCCAGGAGCAGTGTGCAGTAGAGGAAGGTCCAGTTCTGGGTTTCTTGTCTGTATGAGCTGCTTTTCACAAATAAAATAAGCTGGAGAGTCAGTCCCTGGAAAGCTGTCTTTCTCTGGGCATCCATCTCTCTACATGCCTGTCTCTGTGCCTGTTCCTTTCTGCTCTTGCCCATCACTTCTTGGGATGCAGAGGTTTAACTGGTTGCTTTTAAAAATTCCTGCCCGCATCAGGGTCTCATGAATGTTGGCAAAAAAATCCCACTTTTGTTCCTCTATTCTAAGGTTGGGAGACTAAGCCTGGCAAACCTGTCTGCACAGCTAAAACTCCCCCAGATTCTGTGTGAATTGATAGCTCTGACCTGCACCTGCTTCATTTCTGCAGTGACTTCATGTGGCAATCAGAATTGCATGTAATTTTCCAGATGAGCTTTCAGTAGCATCTTTGCCATTGCCAGGTTGCCCCTCCATGGTTTCTGCTTCCTTCCTTTGTTTGCTCAGAGTAGTGCTGCTTAGTACTGGACAGATGGTTTTATTATTTGCAATCACCACAAGATCTCCCATATGATTCCTGTATTCAACTATGATTTCCATGTTTATTTTTGGTACCCAGATTATTGCCTTGCTTTTGCCAGCACTGGGCTGTCTGTATCCACCCACAAACCAAATCTACTCAATCACTGTCTATCTAGTGGTTCTGTATTTTACTGGTTTTGTGTTACCACACAAGTAGTCACTCTGGAAACTCATCACTTCTCTGCCTGCTTTGTTTACCAAATAATTCCAACATGCTGACACAGCAGCTTCCCTTTAAATCCTTATTTTCTCTCTTAACATTTTGCTGTTTGCCAGTAGCTCTGGCCTTGCCTAAATGCAACAATATTTTAATTTATTCATGAAAATGAGTATTTTTCTGCTTTATACTTGTATATACATAAAGCATATACAGCTTTTTTTAGTAATACACATAGGGCTCCTCTGGCCCACCACCTTTTTTTTTTCTTCCCCTTTAGGATAATAAACTAGTTAGATGGCCTGGAGAAAATATTTTTTTCCCCACCATTAAATCTAAGCCCTTCATTAAATGATGTGGTTCTCTATTTGTGTTCACACAAACATTTTCTCTTGTAATACCAGTTTCTTCCTTGACAGTTGGGGTTCTTCTGTAGTACAAAATCCAGTTAGAGGGCTGTTGTCACTGGAAACGAATAATGTGATTTAGTCTATTAGTGTAGATGGGCATCACGTTGTAACACTGCCCCTAAGTCAAGTTCCTTTGTAGCCATAAACCCAGGGATGATTAGGTCACACAGTTAAGATGTGATTTGGCTATATCTCAGTTGCAAAGCATTTTTAGCCTGGGCAAAATAGAATTTTTCTGGGACTTGGGTAGAATGTTTATTTTTGTAGCAACGTACCCTCATTTTGAGGCTGGGGTAGCAGCTCCCCTACAGCCTCTGTGGTTCACCAGGCAAACGTATCTATGAACTCCTCATTTGATTCTACAAATACACTGAAAAGTCTCTGTTGGCAGCATTTATGAGTCCTTATGTCCTCAAAAAAAAAACTTCATCTAGATCTAATGTGAACACTGTTGCCTCATTCCCTATACTGTTGTCTTCTGTATAGAGTGGAAATCACTTGTGCTTGAAGAATAGGTATCCACCACATGCCTTGTCTTCTAGAGAAGGCCTCTGTAAATCAATCCCTTTCCATAAAAAGGCCACAGGTTGTTTTATACATCACCTAGAAACTACTAGTAATTGTAATACACGCCGGATTAAAATCCAAGCACATTATCACTGAATGATTGAAGAAATGAAGCAGATCTGCTACTTTTTTTCTCTATTTTATATTTTTAATTTTTATGTGAAGAACCTCCATTTCTTCAATATCAGACTGCAAAGTCTTTAATGAGCATTTGCAATTACTTGAATAAATTGCTGCTCAGAATACTCCCTCAGAATTACTGCTTTTCATCAATAGAAATAAATAGTTGCTTCTTGAACTAAGATCATGAAGCTCTTGCAGCTCATTTGATTTCTTGGAATTCATTTGATAAATACACTGTTCCAATTAATAACCCTGATAAGTCTTTTAAAAAATTGTAAGAACTGTAATCCATATAAATTACAGGAGATTAGTCTCTTAGTGAGCAATCCAGCAGCCCTTTCTGGAGTGTTAGCAGTGATCAGCAGCAATGGGAGTCCTGGGAAGTGGGAAGGAAAGACTGAAGAGCAGTGCAGGGATTAGGGGAAAAGCAGTGAGAAATCTTAGGATTTAGTTGCCTCTGCTTTTTGTGTGCTATGAGATGCTTGTAGACAAACCTTTTTTCAGCATGAGAAATAAAGCTATGAGACTTGGCTCCTGCTTCAGGACTGTGAGGCTGGCTTTTCTGTCCCACTCTTGCTGTGCTTGGAGCAATTCACGACCAGTGGGTGATGGAACAAGGGAGCAGAGAGAGAGTGTGCTGTATGATGGCACCAGGCTGTATTGTGGCTTTTCCCTCTGTGCTACGCCTGCAGTAAGCAGTCGTGCTGTTTCCAAGAGGGAGTAGTGGCATGGATTTCTGAGCAAATGTTGCTTCAGGAGCACACAGAGACAAGTGTCAGCTGATGGCTTCACGGTACGTCTTAGCTGACTTTGTGGGTTTTTTGCTTTGGTTCCTTGTGTGGGGTGGATGATTCTGTAAAGTGTTTCTGGCCTACTCTGTTTCTAGCTCTAGCGAAGACCTGGTTACATCCAGTTAACTTCTGTTCATCATTGTATGTGCTTGTTGCTTGATCCCATGTTTTTGTCTTTTTATCTGAGCACCATGATTAGGTTGCTTTCTGAATCAAACCCAAGGCTTCTGTGCTGCACTTGACAGTTCCCAATAGCCTACATTTCTGGTTCACAGAGACTACAGCAAAAAAATTTCTACAGGATAATTTTCCATCGCAGTAAACAAAACGAAAATCCAGAAATCAGAGGCTCTTAGAGGCAAAGGTTGTTGCCCCTTGTGCCCTTTTTTTTTTTTTTCAATTTTAAAGGTATCTGTAGAACTCAGCTTCCCTGTTACGTTGTGCTATATCCCAGTTTCATTTAAGTACAGAAAACACCTTTTCATTCATTCAACCAAAAAGCTATTGCTGTTACAAATGGATTTTTCAGTAAACATCATCCCATGTAGTCAGGTCTGGATCACATCAAAACACAAGGCTCGGAGAGAGCCCTCTTAATGCTGCCCAACCTTTTATTTCTCCTTTGCCATCAGAAGCATTTCTACTTATTCAGGGTCTCAATCAGAAGTCCTTTTAAATCCTCAAATCTTACCTGTCTTTAAATCCTTTTTTTTTCAGTGCACACAGTTTGCAACCTCAGCTGCCTCTGATGTCTCTCTTTATATAGCTGATCACCACTACTTCAGGGTAAAAGTGTTTCACAGTAACATCCACAGTCGGTCCAAATTATCCATCCTTTCCATTCCTTTTGATGGTTGCTTACATTTTCTGCTGCCTGCAGGAATGTGCCGAATTTCTCTTTGGAAAATTTCAGTAGCCTTTCACAACTCCTCTTCTGCCTGATCCACAAACTTCCTCTTGATGTACTGGCCTTTTTATTCCTTTGCTTCTTTCCCACTTCTTTGTAACTTGTGTAACCAAACTCTTTTCAGAGAGATGCTGTAATCCAAGTGATATCCAGTCTAGCAGGATGTGGCTGGCCTTTCTCCCAGCTGCAAAATGTGGTTTAGCCTCCAGACAGAGCTGCTTTGCTTTGAGATTAAACAATAATTCCTGGTATTTAAACTTTGCTTCAAAACTCGCAGAAAGAGCGATCAGTATGTGAGAATAAGGTATAGTTTTCAGTTTATATTACATTCCCTGACATCATGGAGTTAAATCAAATAATGCCATGATGGTAAGTGTAGATGAGGAACATGAGAACAAAGCCCAAGTAGGGGGGCAAAGATGAGGGCAGAAAGGGAAGCCTGGTGAATAGAGAGACCTCATCCTGCTGCCACCTGGGGCAGTTGGTGGTTTCATCCTTCCTAGGCTGAGATAAACATCAGAGTTAATAAACCACTAAAAGACCCTGGGCTTGGCAAAGGGAGTAGTGATGAATGGTCATCAGCTCTGTTTAAGGTGCCGTGAGCAGCTTCAAGAGTAGCAGTAAAAGGGAAAAAAGAATAATATGGAATAATAGTGATTTTCATTTTTTTTGAGAAGCTGTTGGATAGCTGAAAAGTAACATCTGCCTTTCCAAACTGAAGTATCGCAGTTGTCACTTTCTATTAAGACAATTTATAACTCTTTGCATGTGAACTTTCTTTCACAGCCTGTCTGTTAACATCTCCTCCTTCTTCTTCTATACTATGGGAATTAAACGGGATAAAACTTGAACATCTGATTCCAGGAAAGTTCTTGCCAGCTGCTACCATGTTATTGAATAATATATCATCAAGATGGTAGTGCATTTGTAGTGATGTATTGCATTGATGCATCATTAGGGGAACTGTGTTCTTCGATATATTAGCCACTAATGGTCCTTAGGAGGGAAATATTTTGAAAAGTCTAACTCCAAATTCTTACTTTAGTAGTTATCTGTAAATGTGCTGAAAATGGAAGATATTGATGGTTCGGGTTCTTGTGTTATCTTTCTGCCTGTGAAAGTCCAGATGCCAGGTGACTTGTGACAACACCAGCATCTGTTTTGCATGTTTTCCTTACTACAGGATTCAGGATTAGTAGGTGTACAAGGAATTAGTGGTAGAAGATGAGAAAGAAGCATCTGCTATGGCTGAGCGAGGGACAAGGGCAGAGAGAGGTCCCTGGCAACCTAAGGATGAAGTTTTGTCAGCCCAATTCAGGTGTCTGGTCGACTGTGCTCTGGGAAGATCTTTGTAAAATTTAGACTTGAAATCTGTATCAGGCTGTGTAGTGATCCTTTTAATCTTCCATTTGAATATTTTTGAATAGAAACAATCTTAATACGCTGTCATCATCTGTCTCCTCTGTCCCTAATTAACATCCTGTGCTGATGATTACAATTTTAGGCTGTGGCAGAGCTTTGTTACTTATCCAGGTAATTGCAATACCAATAGATGAATCTATTAGATTGAAAGGGATAAATGGAGCTTAATATAAAGCAGTTATTACTTTATGTTAAGTAGATGTGAATGTGAAGTATGGGTGAACAATTACAGGTGTCAAAAAGTACAGATAAATGTGTTTTGTTTACCATTTTTTAAGCCCTTGTTTGTGTTTTTTCCACTTTCAAGGACAGACAAGAACTTTTTATTGTGTAAAGATAAGAATTTAACCTTAAATATGCAAATTATTTAAAAAGCATCATGACCGTATTAAAACAAAATACTTTTCTTCCTTTCTTGCCTCTTGAAAGAAACTCCATTTAGGCAAGACTGACAATGAACTGATTGCTCCTATGGTTACGTAGACAAATAAATAACAGCATATGACTAATCTCATCTCAGGCAAAAATCTTTTCTATTGAGCAATTTTTCAAACACTTTTCTTAATTGGCAAATATGAGTATATGTTTTTTCCTAAGTTGTGTAATAGCTAGTGAATAAATGGGGAAACATGAAATACCCAAGGAGATAAATATTTATCAAGTGCCAAAAGGTTAAATTAACATTTATTTGTTTATTAACATTTATTTATTAAGGCAACATTTATACAGTGATTTGAAAAACTATGGATAAAGATTTATAAGCTTTTCTTGTTATTAAGCATTTTGCAGTGCAGGGCTCCTTTTCCAAGCTGGTTCTTTTCCAGCACCAGTTGTGGCTGCCTTAGTTTTCACATATTGGGTGATATCCAACTCTGGAAGTTTCAGAATTTGGAGATGGTGATGTAGAGTTTCCATATTTGATGTCTCATTGCTTTGAAGAGCGTGAAGATGAGCTTTCACACTCTGTTTTTGACCTACGTAATGTTAAATAACATTAAAAACCCCAAAACTGTACCTGCATATTTATTTTACAGTCATAAGACCTTGGTTGTAGACAACAGGTATTTTAGGCTGGAGAACTGCAATTGTATTGAAACCAGTTTTCATTTGTCTTTTCTTCACTAGATGAACCTGAATCTGTATACAGGTTCCACTACAGTCTTTTCACAGACAGGAAAGATCAGGCCTAGAGCTAAATTTATCCATCTGTTTTTAAAAATCATATTTAAGTGGACAGTAGTTCAAAATTGGGCAGTTTTCCTCTTTCTGAGGATTAATACATTTTATCCAGAAAGTTGACTTAGATAATAAAATGTAATCTGTTGCTGATGGAAAACACAAAAGTTTACCCACATGTTTCAGGTTGGTCTACATTTTTAGGTGAATCATTTATTCCAGAAGAAGCAGAGAGGGAACAATAAGTTGCTGATCAAATTGAAGGTTGGACCTTAGAAGCTGCCAGCAATCAGCAATTTTTCTTTGCAGTTAGACCAGAGCAAAAGTCGTGATCCTGTATCTTAAACCAGTTCTGTGTATGTTCTGTGCAGCTGAATTACATGGGAATGAAGAAAAACATGACAGAGCACCCTGTGGAAAGACTTACTAGTATTCTACAACACAGAGAACTTACATTTATTCTGGAAACCTATGTAGGATAAGTCAGGTGGACTTTCACTTTCCTAATTGATCTCTGGTCTGAGAACCCACTTCAGCCTGTTGCCAGAAGCACTTCTTTTCCACAGATCTCCCTTTCTCAGTCACTATGCTGTGCATTCCTTATATTTCCTGGAATTATCACCTCCTGGACACAGTAATAAACCTCAAACAGTTCCTCAAATCAGAATGACTGACCTATCAGGAAAAAACCTGAGACTGAAAATGAAACAAATCTCCCCAGTTCACAGGAGTGTGTTGCTTCAGTTGTCCAAGAACATTGCTCCCCACTACTGACACTCTTTTGGTCGCTCTGATTAGTGTGATTCCCCAATTTAAATGTTGTTTTACAGAAAAAGCCTCAGAAACTCATCAGAACTGTCATTCTTGCAGAAAGTTTTGACTTGGTAGCATCAGCATTTTTTGACTAAAATGATTTGTAGAAACAAAGTCCCGACACCAGATTTATTAGTGTTTTCCCTCAGTATGAAGCCAACAAGAAAAAAACCTTATGATTCAGAGAGACGGATTTGAGACCCAGTAGTTCTCAAGCCACTCCTGCTGTCACTAGAGTTCTGCACTAGTGTAGGTCTTTTCAAAAAACCCTGATGAAGCTACTAACATAAAGGGGCTTATTTTCCTCTCACGTGAAGAAACTCTACAGAGTTTGACCCAAGAATAATGAAATTAATCCGGATGAAACTGAATTTTTCTGGTATTGATTACTGACCCGATAGCTTACATAATTTTTGAACTAAACTGACTAATTCTGTTAGTCTACTTTTCTCCATTTTATTTACCATGTAACAGATGGGATGCAAAAAAAAAATAAAATTCATCAGGTTAAAAGAGAAAACTATGTGCTCTATCAATGTTTACCTTTCAGTTTAATTCTGAGGTTATCTTTAGAGTCTTGGCTCTCCCAAGCAGATGGGCTGTAGGCTTGCTGTAAATCAACCTGAAAGTAGTTGTCTCAAAGCCTTGGGCTGTAAAATGTAGGTGCTGCTGGAATCAGATGGAGTCCACAGTGCAGCTTTCCCATTTCTGCTGTCATTTCCTTACTGCTTTTTCCAGTGTTTGCAATTTCAATTTGGCTTCATTTGATTGCCCTGATAACTCAGGGTGTGATCCTACATTGTTTGCTGAATCCTTCTCAGTAGATTGCTATCGCTGCTGCTGCGGTGCCTGAGCGCGCAGCCTTTTCCTGCTGCCTAGAGCTGAAGCTCTTGATTCTGCCTTGTTCCCACCAAACAGTTGTCATCCTTGCCAGGCCCAAGTAGCAAACAGATGCTATCCCAAATAAAACAGCAAGTTGTCTGCTGGTCAACAATGCCAGAAGGTGACAAGGACCAGTACAGCAGCACAGTTCTGAAGATGCAGCTAGAACCGTTCCCTATGTTGTGGTTTTTTAATGTTGCTAATTTAAATATTTTTATTATTTGTGGATCTGTAATAAACTGCTGCCCCTGTTGGTTTTTTTTTTGGTCCCATTTTTAGCACTTTTTGTGTAGCAGTGAAATACTTCCTATCACTTGGAATCTAAAAAAACAGGCTGGGGAAGGAAGATCTGAGCTGCAGATGGATTACATGAATAACTCAGGACAGAACAGTCTGTGAGCTGTACAAAGTTATCCATCTCCTGCTTTTGCCAGGAGCTCGCCAGTCAATGGTCTCTTATAGTAGAAGAACTGTGTATAAAAACTGATAAAATGAATAAGAACTTCAATATCTTTGCAGCAAACAGAATGATATCCCTTAGGTTGTATTTAACTACCTCATTTTGCTGTTATTTTTGTTGTGCCTTTGGGTCACCTTTGAACTTGGTGGTAAAGATTCTAATTCACTACTTTTGGATTCCTCAAGTTGCAGAGTAATGTTTCTTTGTCATGTCAATAAAGTCATCAGTTTTCTAAGTAGGTCTCCATTTGGTATTTTTAGGAAAGGCTCCGTATGTGCGATTTAGCTGCTGAAACATACCAGGAATTAAAGAGGAAGCTTAAGTTCAGATCCAAAATCATCATCTTTAAATTTTCCTTGAATTAAAGAAAAAGATTCCTTTACCTGTACTTTCCTCCTCTTATCTTGCATGTCTTTCACCAGTAGGCAAGAAGCATCTGGAATGGCTGTAATTTTACCAAAACTGGGAAAAATATCAAGCAACAAATAAGGTTTGGTTTTGTATATAGAACTTAGAAGCAGGAATAAAATAATTTGGGGGAAAGAGTCACAGCTTTGGGGTAGCTGTGAGGAAGAAAGTTATCCAGAGCTCCAGCAAACTGATGAATCAATCCTTTGCAGGCATCATAGGAACTGGAGGGAGGGGAAGGAAAATGTGTGCTCAGCCACTGTCTAAATGGGGTTAAGCTGCTATAGTTTAGCTACTTTCTCATTGTAATTATTCAGCCATACTGGTTGAATTTTTGAATTGGATTTTTAAACTTTTTTAGCTTTCTAAAAAATAATTCTATTTCTTATTAACAGAAAAGCTCATACTGACATTCCTCTCCTTTTCCAAAGGTTTACCTGTTTTTACTTGCTCATGCATTGAGCCAATCTGCAGGGAGAATTAATATATTAGATATACCAAGCTAGCTCATTTTTCTTCTGTCACTTTTGCCATGATTAATGATAGTGAAAGTGTGTTTAACTCTGTTCCAAAGGACACTTCTGGTATTGCTCAGTGCTTGAATTTTTTTGAGTCTGTTATCATTAACTAAAAATAAATTCAAGTTAAACTGCAAAGACAGATAAAACAATATCCTTCTCTTTCTTGTTTATTCATGTTTTGTTCTTTTGGAATGACTACATTTATGCATTCAAGTATTTTGAATATTTGCAGCAACTGTAAAGATTCTACAGTGCAGCAGCATTTAAGCTTACTGTATTTTGTAAGTATAGGATGATATATTGCCACCTCATGCAGTGGACAGTATCAAACCCATAATTGTTAATGCACTAAAAGAGCTCTGGGCCCTGAGGTGACTTGGAAATGAAAATCTGTTTCCCATCTGATAAAGCAGCTTTAGAGAGAATCAATACCTAAATCTATCCCATGCTTTTATAACAATATGCTGCCATATAATGCTGCACAAAACTAGGCAGGAAACCAGTAAGTAGAGAAATTTTTCTAACTAGGTTTCTCATAAACCACAGAAAAGAGTCAGGGGGCAGGAAGGATGGAAAGGGGTTGTTGATAAAATTGCAAAGAAGTGATTTTAAGACTCAGACTGCCCTTGGGTTGAATGTAAATCTCCTCCTTGCAGAAAGACCCCTCTGGGTCCCAGGGACTTCTTGGCCTCTATTTATAACCTTTAGATCCTTTTAACATGTTAGTAAATAAGAGTGAGGTACTGATTATCACAAATTTTCCTTTTTTTTTTTTCTCTCATGAATGTGAAATTATTTTAAATTGTATTCCTACCAGTAGGTGGGGGTAGAAATTCCCACCGCTGAACAGTAGGAGATGCATTTCCAGTATGTGTTTAGGCAGTACTGGAAAGCCTTAAAAGAAGTGCAAGGTAGATGGGTACTGTCAGTGCTCCCCTTAGCAAGACCAGAGCAGATTGATAGGTGTTATCTTTAGTGAATGTTTACAACACATCATGAGTCTTTCCTGGTTTTGAGTCAGAGCAAAGCAAAATCACCTATTATCAAAGCATATTATTTCACAGGCAATCTGCCCATCAACCAGCTAGAGGGAGGGGGGGGGAAATGCATTATTAATGCAAATTGGTATTACTGTGTGAAAACTGTTCAGCCACTGTGAAAGCTGCTCATCCACCAACAGGCAAGAAGAAAATTTGAATTATTAACGTGCATTATTAATTCTGCCCAAAATCCCTTAAAGGGAAATGAAAGGTTTCAGCATTTCTTTTGAAGAGATTTTAGAGTGGTGAAACTAGTATATGCATAGCAGCTGTCTGCAGCATATTAAGAGAGTATAAATAATGAATGAGTTATGGAGCATCAGCCCACAAGAAAAGCAAAATATGCATTGTTAATGTATATCATTTGGAGTAAATGAAATCCCAAGAAAGATCATTTTAGGAACTGGAGAGTGACTGTTTTTTGCAGACTTACTGAACAGTCAGTGGACGAAATGGAATTGTAGATCATGAATGTGCTTCCTGGGTCTTACCAGCTGGCTTTGAGAGTTTCCAAGTCCTGTCTGAAAATAGATTTGACTCAGTGGAAGTTACTGTTTGTGTCCCAGCGATGAAAGGTCGGAAACGGAATATGGTGTGTTCAGGTGTCCCCGTGCAAAGTGTAGCCCTTGCAGTCAGGTAATATATCTTGCTGGAAAGAGGGGAAAAAGGGGAAAAAACCCAGTGTGGACTGGCAAACACCTAGATGGCTTATCACACTGACCGACAACTCAGCTGTTCTGTTAAGGGTGGACAGCTATACTATTATTCTTGTTTTATGACAGGATTCAGGAAAAGAGGAAGTATGGAAGCTGATGCAACAGATGAAGGGTAAAGTGATGTAGCAGCTGGGCTTTATCCTTCATTAATTTGTGCTTTTGATCCAAAAAGCTTTTCTGTTTTCCCTGGGGTTTAGGGATGTGCCTTTGGCTTTAGTGCTAAAGCAGAAACAAGCATGCACAAATATCCTGTTTACACCATCTTGGAAACTCTGGAGTACATGACCCAAGAGCTGCAGCAAAGCTATTAAAACTAAATTCCAAGTCAAATATGCTAGGCCAAGAAAATTAGTTAGGTACATTATATGTCACAGAATCTCTTGGTTTCAGGTCACTGAGCCCATTTCTTAAAACACAATAGATATTTAAGCCCATTTTATACCCTTTCAATGTAACATGAGATATTCTCTGTAGATCAAGCCTAAGTTATCTTGATGATGTACCTGAGTTGTAGTGTTTTTATTTAATGTCTAGTCTGTTGTGTCAACAGAAGCTTTATCTGGGAAATCTCAAAGGCTGGATTTGGTCTGGTATTCAGAAGCCTAAAGAGGGCAGTAAATATGTAAAGCAATTTTTTGGAGTGTAATTGCTACACTAATACTGGTGTCCATGGAGTTAAGTAGCCTAAAACCCCACTAAAAGTGTATGTAAGGTCTAGTAAAAGGATCATTTTGAGGGTGCATGTGGTCTTATCCAGCCTTGTGAACTTTTTACTCATCTGCATAGTCCCAGAGGAGATGATCTCTCTTTTTTGTCCATGTTACTTTTGAGGTTGTCATCCCCACTGTGGCTGAGTGCTCAGAATCTTCAGTGCCTTTATCCCCTCTGCCTGGGGAGACCAAGGCACAAAAAGAGGTAAATGGCTTTGGAAGGTCACTGAAGGTGTTTACCCGGAGGAGGTGCAAAAACAAGGTCTGTAGATGTAAGATTCGTGCTGCAGTCACTGCCCTGTCTTCACTCTCTCCCGTGAGGAATACCTGTGGCCTGAGGGGACTGGAGGTGAGTGAGGACACGTGGTGGGTTAGTGCAAAGGGATGTGAGAGGAATCAGCAGCACCTTCCTTCTGTCACGTACCTGGGGCTGAAGGAAGGTCAGACTTTCTTTGAAGCTGTTTTCAGCCATCAGATCTTTTATCTTGGTCTTTGGTTTGCTTGTTTATTTTGGTTACTGTGTTAAAACCCAAACTTTGGTTGTTATTTTTAAATATAGCAACTCCTTTACCCAGAAAATGGTCTAAGCTTTAAAAGGCACAACATGTTTTAGTTTATACACTCTTAATTTTGCAGACCTGAACAACTGCAGAACAGATGGTAATGAAGGTGAAAGGCTCTATAAATTAAAAAATTATTGGCTATTTTTATTCCATTTTTGCTTTGGCGTTTTGTCCCACTTTTGCATCATTGCATATTGTCTAAAATGAGGCATTTCTGAATGTTCACAACTTTTTAAAACTCCTTTTAATGATGCATGCTTTATTCTGTGTAGGAGATCAGACAGCTTTGAAAGTGAAAGTTGACCCAAAGAAATAAAGATGCTGAGTTGAAGGTAACGGGCTCTCTCTGCAATGTCTAAGGAAGTTAATATTTTGGCTTAGGATTTTTCTCACCGTCCTTTAATGTCACCTGTGCTAAACAAGCTGTGGTAAGAATTTGCTCTGTGAAAATATTTTTCTCAACACATATTAACCAGTGTAATACGGACATAGTTGCCTTCTATGCCAGTTAATTAACTTTTGTTACTAAATCAGGACTTAAAGGACTTAAAAGAATCCTGCATTCTGTGCATGCTCTCACATCTCATTAGGATGTCAACTTAAAGGGCATTTGGTTGCATCCATTGTGTCTTTCATCTAATGCCATCCTTCAGGAAAACATCTTGCTGCTTTTGGGCTTCTCAGGTGGTTTGTTACAAGGTACCTGTAAGTATTAAATATCAGAATGTTTGCAAGTGTGGCAGTCTCACCAAAATTGGTGGGACTAGTTAAGCATTTCAAGTGAAACCTCCACTTAAATGCTTTGCTGAATCAGTGTCTTGGCCTGAGAAATGACAGGGGTGATCTCTCTCCTGGCAGTCCCTGTGTGCAGTGTTGTTCCACAGGATAAAAAAATATCCCAGACACAAAGGAAGGGTTTTTCTGCAGCATCAGCTGCTCTGAAGATTACTCTGATCTTTGAGATTGTCAAATGTTTTTTTAATGCCTTGACCCGAGTGTTAGATTTTCTTAGTGTAGCCACTGTATTAATGCCAGAAACATGGATAGATTTGGCAGCAATAATTGATGACGGCAAAGAAGCTGCTTTTGAGTTCTGTAGCGTCATAGAATCACAGAATGGTTTGGGTTGGGAGGGACCTCAAAGATCACCTATTCCACCTCCCTGCCATGGGCAGGGACACATCCCACTAGACCAGGTTGCTCCAAGCCCCATCCAACCTGCCCTTCAACACTGCCAGGGATGGGGCAGCCACAGCTTTCCTGGGCAACCTGAGCCAGTGTCTCAGCACCCTCATACTAAAGAATTTATTCCAAATATTTAACCTAAATCTCTCATCTTCAAGTTATAAACCATTCCCCTTTGTCCTGTCACTCCATGTGCTTGCAAGAAGTCCCTCCCCAGCTTGCTTGCTTTCGATCTAGAGACTGAAAATAAAAATAGCTTACAACTCCCTTTCTGTTTCGAGAAGTCTTCAGCTGCCAGTCTTCATCTCTGGCTGTGCACCAAAGAGACCTTTCTCCTTTACTGTGCTTGGAGTGCAGAGGGCTCTGAGGTTGGAGCAGAGTAAGCCAGAAAGCCTCAAAAAGGTGTCTGGTTTTCCTTGTATGCCTGTAGAGAAGTTCTAGCTTGTCGTCAGCGCCCCTACACAAATCCTTCACTTTGCTCACATCTTTTTCCCCACCATCTGTACTGTCAGTTCTGTTTGTTTCCTCTCTTTTTAGCAGGTACCATTTTTTAATGATGAATGTGATATCCACAGGGACAGTATTCAAGAAATCTGAATACTTACAACCTCCTTACCTTAATTGAGTGTTTATCTCAGCTATTAAATATTCTTGAGAGTTCTTTTGTAGAAGAAACTTGAGGTACTCATTAAAATTAATGTGTGTGGTTTGTTTGTTTCTCTGCCAGAAAAGGAAAACACAGACAAGTGTTTCAAGTCTCCTAGTTAATGTGCAAAGGTGAGAACTAGGATGTGGCTGCAGCAGGTGCAGGGAAATGGGGAGCAGCAGAAACTGCTTTTTTAGTGTTACAAATACACGTATATTTTTGTGGGTACAGCACTGGCTGATACAAGGAGTATTTTTATTAAATATATTCTGCAAAATTAAAAAGAAAAGAGATAACAAAGGTAAATCCTCAATATTGAAACTGCTGTTGAGCCATGCAGAGCAGGTGCAGGCAGCTATTCAAGCTGGTTCTGAAGCCCTAGGTCACCAAAGATTTGAAATAGCCTTTAATTACACTGCTGACATGGTAGGCACTAGAAAGGCCAAGAAAAAATAGATTCTGTGGGTAGGAATGAAATATTTTAGACAAGTGAATAACCTCATGCAGAAACTGAGTTACCACTTATTACTTGTGGCATCCTTATAAATTGTTTCCTACTTAACAATTCATTTTCAGTTGTTTTTTTTTCTTTCTGAGCTACAGTACTTTGCTTTATAAGCACGTCCAAAGAAGAGCAACAGAGCTGGACAAGGATCTGAAGCACAAGTCTTATGAGGAGTGACTGAGGGAATTTAGGGTGTCCAGCCTGGAGAAAAGGAGGCTGAGGGGAGACCTTCTGGCTCTGCAACTGCCTGAGAGGAGGTTGAAACCGGGGGGGTCGGGCTCTTCTCCCAAGGAGCAAAGAGATAAGATGAGAGGAAACGGCCTCAAGTTGTGCCAGGGGAGGTTTAGGTTGGATATCAGGAACAATTTCTTCATGGAAAGGGTAGCCAGGGCCTGGCCCAGGCTGCCCAGGGCAGGGGTGGAGTCCCCATCCCTGGAGGGATTTCAAAGCCTTGTAGATGTGGTACTGAGGGACATGGGGCAGTGGTGGCCTGGGCAGGGCTGGGGGAACATGTGCACTTGGTGATCTTAAAGGTCTGTTCCAACCTAAATGATCCTATGAGCACTGGCTGGTGCACAGATGTTAACCTTGCCAGTGTGAGAGAGAAATCAGACCTGTGGGTGCTGAAAGAACAAGAAAAAATTGCAGAGATCACAGAGCCTACACTTGTATCTAGAAAGTGCAGAAGATCAAAGTGGAGGCCTGTAATCTTAAGTGTAAGAGTCTGCCCATGAGCAGAGCTGTGGCCATGGCAGGCTTCTCTACCTGCCTCACATGGTGTGTGTGAAGTTGCAGTACTTGGTGAGAAGAGCTCAGAAACAGGGAGTTAGAGCCTGAACTCAGACAAGGCTCCATAGCACAAGGGCTGGCCCAGTTGCAGTGGTTGAGCTGTGCTGGTCCTCAGGGAATAGGGACGCTCATCCGTGACATCTGTGTTTTGGAATGTAATAAGGTAACAATCAGAGTCAAGATCATTCATAAAACAAGTAAAAAGTGTCTATTATTAGCATGAAGCAGCGATAGGCAAAATTTTATCACCCTTTCCTGCTAAGCTGTTGTCATGACATTCTAATCTCCAGGTGACTGCGATTTGTTAAAGCACAAGCCAGAGATGATAACAGTATCTTAAGGAACTGGGCAGGGGGGAAAAAAGGATACTGAAAACTGGCTTACAGTGGTTCCTAATGTACTGGTTTGTGTGCAGAGTTTTTGAAGCAGTAATGTAATTATTACTGGCACTGATAGTGCTGACAACAGAGCTGATTCTAGAGTGATACTGGAGGATAAAGGGAGTTTCACAGTCATTTGAATAATTGGTTTGAGAAATGCAAAATAGGTGACTAACAGTTTAAATAAATACAGATTATAAGTAGTGAGTGTAGGGATTTCCATTAGTCAGAACAGAGAAGAAAGGGTACATGGTTTATAAGGTTAATTATTTAAAAAAAAAAAAGTAAATGGTCTAAAAGATAATTAGGATGAATAGAAAATTACTAAAGTATTAACTTAGCAAAATGATTTTAAAGTGAATAGATTGAACTCTCTTTTAAACTGAGAATATATGCATTACATTTGGATTCTTATAAGAAAATAAGCTTTACTCTTTCAGGCTGAGTATATTGAATCGTTTGCAAGAATATCGGAGCTGAAGTAGCATGTTAAAGATTTAGCAAAATTAATAAAATGGAGAAAGTTCACAGAAGTTGCAGTGTCTAGACTTCAGTGATACATTTGTACAGAATAGCAATGAGATTTCATGGCTTGAAATCACCTGTGGGTCATAAATTTATGGGATGAATCCCATTAATTTGTCATCAGGACCAAAGGAAAGAATAACAAGAATGTTCAGAAGACATCACAACTTCAATTCCAGGAAAATTCAGTTGTGTAATCTGTTCTCACAGTCAGTTGGACATAGGTTCACAGTAACTAAAACCTCATCCTGATTTCAAATACACCAGCTGGAACTGCTAGAGTGGAAATGATGGTAGTTAGGGTCATTATTGTCAGTGTCAGTGCAACCATTAACTGAGCAAACAGATCACATCCTTATTCACAAGGTGGTCTCTCCTGGTTGATGATGTGATTGACAGATTGGAGGCCTTCGGGCTTCATTTAGGGATGTTTGGTGGAACAAATCTTCAGCTCCAGTACACTGACATCGTTTCACTGAGTACTTGACTTAACTCAGAATCTCCAGCAGTGAACGAAGTTTAACCCATTGACTTCCAAGGAAGAATAGATGAGTTCCTTCCTTTGACTTGAACCATTGGTTTTTGGAACTCAAAAGTCTCTGTTGACCCTCTCACTGTACTTTTTTCCCCCTCCTTTAATTATAGCTGGGATCTAACTGTAAAGGAGTGTTAAGCAATTATAATAGCAAGAAAAAACTGCATCCTCTCCTGTATGTCTGAAGTGTTGCTTGAGATCCCTACAAGCCCATGCTCTGAATTGTAGAAAAGCAAAGGGATTGATTAGAGGTGAACTGAATAGCAAGTAACAAAGTTTTGTTTCTTGGAGTTATGGCAACAGAACTAAGACATTAGTAGCCATCATTGACTTACTCTTAATAAACAGCACCTACAAGAATAGGCATGGGGAAGAATTGTCATTAGAAACTGAGGGTTTTTTGTCTTTCTTCCATTTCTTCATTTCATCCTCTGTTCCTCCTTTCCTTTCCTTCTCTGCTGCAGTAAATATTGATTTGTGGGCAGGAACAAGAAGGGTTTTGCCTGTGCACTTTCTGATCTCATGGGAGAGGGAGGTGAATAGGAAAGGTCATTCCTTAATGACTTTTTCTTGAGCCCAGAAATTACTCTGATATTTAAAAAAACAGTATTATGCTGAAAAAGGAGAAGGGCTGTCGCTGGGAACCAGAGGTAGACTTGTGCTGCTGAGGAGTTCTTAAAGGTGAAACTCTCCATGAAGCTCCTTAAGCACTTCATAAACTAGTACTAATAGGAAGAGTTTATATTTTGTGTTTAACACATAAATGCAAGTCATGGAGTTACATATTAGAGCGAGGTGGGGGGAAAGAGCAGTTTAATTGGCATTGTAAAACTTGTGGATTAGATGTATGATTTTGTAGTCCTGCCTACTGGAGAGCTCCAAGGTGGTGGTCTTTAAAATTCAGGTCAGTGGCCTGACAGCACTCTCGGGATAGGTAGAAATGACAGTGTTGTTTGAAGGTGTGTTGTGGGGCTGTTGCAGTGTTTAACACACAGCTGCCCTCCTGAGGTTTAATCTTACTAAGTACATGGCAGATGGAGCGTTGGAGAAGCGTGAGCTGCACAGGGTGCCTGTGGACAGTGTGGTGGGCAGGGAATGGCTCACCTGTCATCAGCTGGAGAGTGATCCAGATCAGACCTTGGCACTCCAGAATGATGGCAGCATATGCTGGATAAGTGGAAAATTCTTGCTTAAGACTGAGACGTATTTCATCTGTTTAAATGTCATACCGTTGCTGTTAGTATTCATGGGTTCAGGAGAGGGCAGGGTCTTGGCTTCCTCTTGTCTGACCTCACAAAATTCAAGCTTGAAGTCACTCTCATAGCTCAAATGCTCAGTGTGATTCAAAGAGCCACACACAGTAACAGTGGTCTCAAAACCTTCATGGCAAAGTACATCATCTGCTGTTTGATTTGTTTCCAAATCCATCCACATTGCTTTGAAATCTTTATTTTATATCTAAACCAGTTTTCTTATCTTCATCAGTACTGACAAACCTGGGAAGCTTTTTCAAGAGAACCAGGCCAGTTAGCTCACAAACTGCTGCACCTCCCATTTCAGTGTCAAACCAGAATGCACAACACCAGAAGAGTGTGTTTGGCTTAACAAAGACTTCAGAGTTGTATGCACAGCAGCAGTTGGGCCAGCACTTTGCACTGATAATTTATTAGAAAAAAAGAAAGATGTGATTTAAGAAGCTAGTTAACTGCATTTCTAACTGTAGGTACACAGCTATTGTTAAATTTGGGCAGGTGTCCAGCTGCTTTCCTTATCAGTCTCCAGCTGCCATCAGAGTTAGTACACCTAATTGGTTTTAATTTTCCAAGAAAGCATTTACCTCTCTGCATGCAGGTCTCTGCTGTAATCTGTTTCCATTAGTCTGAAACTTGGGCTGGTGTCCATCTTTGTGTGTGAACCATCTCAGACTTTAATCCAAATCCAAAAAAATATCAGAAACAAACAGGGAGACCTTCATTGCTGCCTAGACCAGGAGCTCCAGCACTCAAAAAAAAAAAAAAAAAAAAGTCAAGGTATTTGTGACTTAAAAGACAGGTGCTGTTATAGCAGGTGGTGGGATCTGTAGTTTAATAACCTTGAGAAACTGGTGAAGAAGGGAAGATAAAGCCACTGTTAAGGACAGATTCCTTAGGTAAACACTTTTGTTTCAGATTCATCAATGGATGCAATTAAATTTTTGGCAAGAGCAATGGTATTAAACATTTTGTCCTGAAGGTTATTGTAGCTTGAATTGAGAGGCTGGACAGCTAAACAACTATTGTCATCAAACCAATCTGGGGAAATGTCGCTGTTTGGCCAAAGTGCTGACCTCCCAGAGGGATGCTCCAGGCTGGCTTCTGGCAGAGAGAGTGTTCCTGATCCTTCCCTGTGGGAGGGTGCAAGAACCTGCTTCCACAAGTGGTAGGCAGCCTGACCTGAAGAGGCAAAGTGCAGATATTGTTTATAATTATTCCTCTATCATGGAAAACATTTCATTCAGTTATCCTGCATTCTACCAAAAAAACCCCCAACAAAACAACAACCAACAAACCCCAAAAAAACCCAACAGCCAGGAAAAAAGGGACAGGAGCATGAGATTTCTTCATGCAATTAAATCATATCCCTTTTATAAAATAGAGATTCTTAATTTCTTATCTCACTTCAGTGACAGAGACCTTAGATAACACATAAATTATGCAAACTATGCTGCTGGGACTATTGTGGGTTTTTTCCCTTTTCTATACCACAGTTGTGTCTTTTAAAGAAAGCTCATTAAAGTGATCTGTACTTTGAAGAGAAGATGCAGGTGTAACTGTTTCACACCCTGTCTGAACAGCCTGAAGGGTGTTGTTTGTTGCCCACCAAAAGAAATTAATCTCCACAGTGATGGGTTAGTGCCACTGCTCCTTGTGCTGCTGGGTGTAAAGTAAGTGATTATGGAACGTGCTTCTTGGTATATGCTAAACATTTCAGCAGGATGCTTGGCTATTTGCTGTGTAGTTTTGTTGCCTTTTCAAGAAGAAAGTGTTTCTTATGTTAGCTTTGTGTAGAATCCTTAATTATTTTCAGGCCAGGGTAAAGGATAATTAATCCACTCTGGCTTGTCTAAATAAAGGGTGAAACAAAGACTTCTGTTTTGTAAAACAAAGTTGCAAAGTAAGACAAATAAATTGTTCAGCTGGGGCTAAACTTAGTTTAGGAGCTTCAGGACTTCTCGTGAACTTGAAGAGTACATCCAGCCTCTCCTCAGAGCTTTGGTTAAGAACTTAGCTTAATAAACCAAATCATCAGGGTACTGCACAGTGGTAGGTGGCTCTGGGTCTGATAAGCGTGTATTACTTGTCCTTTAGATGTGGATTACAAAGTAACATCTTGCTTTCCTTTCAGTGTAATAAAAGGAAGGTATCAAAGCACTCTTCTGGGGATTTCCCGTCTGCCAGACTAATTAACCAGAGTGGAACTCTTTGTAACATGACTTTAAACTTTACTGATTATATTTTATCAAGGAAGATCAGCAAAGAGTGTTCGGTTGTTTTATTTTTGGCTTTTTATTTACTGAATAGAGATGGAAATCAGACATGTTCTTGGTTTTTGGTGTTCTGCCTCCTTCCATGTGCAGGGATATAAATTCTCTCCCCTCTCTGGTACTTCCCTGGTGATCCGCTGTTTGTTTTCACTAATTCCATACAGCTTAAAAGCAAATAGTTAAATGAATATAACTTCAGAGTCTATTCTTAAAAACACAGAAGGAGTAAAAGAGAGACAGTTACAGCAGGAAGAGGATTGGAGACTGACCTGCCAGGAGTGTTTCTCAGTGAAAGAGCTGGGCAGCCATGTCATGTGTCACAGCCTTGCTGCTTCTGAGAGCGAGAGAAAAAAACATTTATGAGTAGGTTTTCGAGAAGGGCCATAAAATCCTTCAACCACGACCTATTTTCTTATTAAAAATGCAGCATTTATTAGACCTGACTGTCATATAATTTTTGTTTTTCCTCAGTCGTTTACAGTCTAGTAAGGAACTCATCCTGACAAACCACAGGGCCTAGATAAGTCTCTCCTAAAAGGAGGGGTGCCATCCATACCATCTTATCCTTAGCCAAATATATGTGTATAAACATACCTACTTCTTGGAAAGATAATCTCTGCTGAAATTTTAATTAGGTATTGATGCTGTTAAACACCAATAGGCTAAAGTTCAGTTACAAAAACTCTTTATTTCAGTAAAGGTATGGTTTTTAATGCTGTGTCCCAAAGATTACTGTGGATTAAGAAAATGTTTCTTTTGGTTTTCTTCCTCTCATCTTACTGCTCACAAGAAAAGTGGGCTCAGAAGTTATGCAGAATGTAAATGCTCATGGTTGTAATGAATTTAAATTCTTGTACTAATGAATTTAAACCCAGTAGTGCTGCTGAAGAAACTCTTAATAAATTAAACACATTAATTTCACTTCCCTGGATTATTAAAACACTTAAATGTTATTAGCTGGATAGGCTAAGATCAGTGGGCTTCTGTGTGGAAACGTGTGCAGTGTAAGGCTTGCAAAAAGTCCCAGTAGATGGAGGAAGCTTAGTCATTCTTTCAGCTTATTCCTCATCCCTTTCTGAATTCTCTGTGCAGCAGTCTGGATTTTTCTTGAAATTAATTGTTTTAATTATGGCAAATGGCTTGAATGGCTTCTGTGTGAAAAAGGAATTAAAACTCTGGGACAGTTTAGTGTGGAGGGGAGATATAAAAAGGGCACACGATGGAGATACACAAATAATGAATTGCATACACAGAAAGTAAATCTGGCACTTTCACTTATCCTTTCTTATAATACAAGAACCAGGGGACTTATAATGAAACCGAAAGGCAGCAAAATTAAAACCATTAAAGAAAATAAGTATTTACACAAATGCATAATTAACCTGTGGAATTAATTCCCACAAGAGTTCAGTGAAGCCAAGAGCTTAGTGGGGTTCAGAAAAGGATTAGACATTTATATGGATAATGGAAACATCTGTAGTTGTATTGGATGGTGTGAGAAGTGTAAAGGGATTGTGGGGCCACAGCTCCTGCTGGAGCCAGAGAGATGAAGTTTAGAACCTGCCAGCAAACAGCACGGGCAAGGCAAGCTGGCACAGGGAGGAAGAAAAGGACTGAGGCAGGGAGTAACCCTGCAATAAGTGTGGCTTTCACTTAGGTAGATGTGCCTGTTTCATTTCCTTTTGAAGGAGACTGCACCATGATAAAATGATGTAGAAATGGCTTCCGCTTGTCTGCCCGTTTTACCTCAACTGAGCCGAAGAATAGAGGTTTTAATAGCAGGGGAGAATGAATGCAGAGCAAACTGATTGTTGCTGTCCTACGGAATTGTTATCACAGCATTCCTGAAGAAATGTAGAATAAAGAAATATAATTCATCTTTGAGAACTGGATTAATTTTCCAAGTCAGATGAGTCGTGGTGTGATGGGAATGGAGTGGGAGCAGTGTTCTTGGTGCTGAACCACTGTGCGTGCTGTTTTGCCCATCCAGGCTCTGAGTGTATTGAATTTTTCTCAGGCACTAATATTTTAAATCCTGTAATAACATAATTTCTACAGACATAAGTCGTCCACAGTTCATTGAGTTCCTGAAATAATCCATGTTAGCTTTTCTTGTCAGGGATTTTTGCCAGTGTTGTGGAGACCAAGGCAATTTGGTGACCTACATGACATAATTATTAAGCCCGTTTTCACCTTTGCTAATAATAGTATTATCCAAACTAGGTTCTCAAAAACTCTCCATCCAGTGCACACAGGGACTTGTTCCCTACAAAGACAGATGTTGTGGAAATGTAGCAGACATATGGTAGGTTGGAGATGGATTTCCATTTTTACTTCACTCATTAACCTTCTCAGAATCCCTGCCAAAAGAACCCGAAGTACTTTGACCTCTCCATTGATGGTCTTGATTAACCCACTTGTGTGAGAAGACTTTTTGGTTGATGATCGTTATTTTGAATCAAAGCAGGAATTCCACCTCAGCCCTGCTAGGCATTGCAAAAGGCTTCTCACTCATGCTCAATTTTGCAGCAGTCTTAAATGTTTCCCAGACCATTTATGACCTGTTTCATTCTAGATGATGCTTGAAAGCTCTGAAACATGATAGATATGATCTAAGGTAGGTCAGTAGCTTCTCTTTTCCCACAGCTGGATGTCTGCACTGTTATTTGTGTTACTCCTTGGGTATCACAAAGTCAGAGTGCTATCAGCATTTATAAAGCCAATCTTTTAACTTTGAGTAAAAAAGAGCTTTTGTGCTGGAAATCAAAACAAAATTCTGACTTAAAGCTTTAATGTAGTTTTTTAAAGCTTATTTTTTTAACCAGTGTTTATGGTTCAAATTGTTAGGGCAGTTAAAAATAAGATTCACTAGGTACTTGGATCCAAAAGCATTCCCCTGAGCTTGAAATGCCCATAGACAAGATAAAGAAAACGTGATATGAAAACTCCTTCCAGGGATCTTGCACTTTATCCCTGCAGCCTGTAGCAGTGGAGCAGCTACAGGAGAGGAGGACCCTTTCCCCTGCAGAGCTGGCTCCCTGGCTGGCTGGCCCTGGGCTGCCCTGGACAGGGTCCTCTGCTGCCTTTGTGGTTTGCCACTTCTTGCTCACTCTTCCATCTGGAAGAGGTGCCTTTAAGCTCCAAGGTGTTCTCACTTACATCTGCCAAACCAGCCCAGCAACACCTCGTTTTAAGTTATATTTATACACAGAGTGACATTGTCTGAGGGAGCACAGCTGAGCACTCCTTCAGAGCATTGTCTTCTTCAAACTCATCTTTCATGTGTTCTTTGTTTGAGAGCTCCTTTATAATTTACTTGAAGCTGAATTATGAAAGAATCCTGATCTAAATGAGTCACTGTCCCACATATGCGACAAATATTAAATATTCTTATGTAGCTTGCAAATCTGAAAGTAAAATTCATTCTTTCACTTTAATGCTGTTTCTTCCTTTATATTCTGATGACTCATTTGGTGAAGCATTATGGTGCCAAATTTTTATTTCATCCCAAAGCTAACAGGTGTTTCTTGGATTTGCCTCATCTGTTACAAATCACAGTTGGGTCCAACTGGAAATTTTCCATTCCATGGTCAGGCAGTGCCCTGCATGTTGGTATTCTGCACCTGGTACCACCATACCCAGTCCACCCCCAGCATTGTAGTTGAGTCTGGCTGGTCAATGCTTGACAGCTGGTTCATCAGATCCACATCATTGTCTGCACAGGATGGATATATTCTACAAAGAGCCCAGGGCACCTGTATCACATTATGGAAATGCAACTGCTTCTGCCCTAAGATGTTGTTTACTCTGGCAATGTGATTAAAAGCAGGTACTAGTCCTGAATTGTTCCCTTTTCTAAAAAGATCAACCCTTGAAAACATCAACAGTTATCCTTAGGCAAGAGTTTGTTTTTTGCCAAACCCTCATCTTTTCAAAATAAAATGCTCTGCCAGAATGTGATGAATGAGTAGATTATTCAGAATACAACACACGTACAAGTTCTCATCAGTCTTTACTTTGGCAGACAGTGTTTGCACACGTATCTAAAATCAGATGGTGCAAAACTGTCCCCATTTGGTAGGAAGTGCCAAGTGGCATTTGACAAATATTAATTTGGTTTGATCTGATTGTAGTGCAATGTTTTATTTGCAAGATGCTCAGACCTAATTAAACCATAGTTTAAGACATATTTTAGACATATTAAAATCTCTTGGAGAACATCAAACTCCTTTAACTGATCTGATAAACGAAGAACCCAGAGTAATCAGCCCCATTTTAATCTGATTCTCTAGGAGCAGTTATTGCCATAATACTGAAAAAAAAGATTCTAATCCACTTTCTATCCTGAGCTGTTTGGTTTTGTGACAGGTTTTGTCATATTTAAATCATCTGTAGGAAATGTAGGGAAAATTATTTCTTTCAAACTTGCCATTATTATATTTCCTATTAACTCCAAAAAGGAGCAGTATGTCAGTTTATCCTCACCTTCTGAAACAGATACTGTGATAAAAATATAATTCTGGGCTTGCCATTGCTTATCATTTTAACAACTCACCTCTATTTAAGAAAGCAGTGAACACCTTGACTTTATCATAGATACCATTGTAAAGAATGCACAGGCGAAGTCTTGACCAAATACCTCTTTCTGTCTTTGAAGAAGAGGTAGGTAGAAAAGTTAGTAGTAGTTTTAAAATTTCTGCAACTTGGAAGGTTTCAGAAAACTGTACCCACATCCTTTGGATGAGTTGTATTTTGAGAAAGCTCAAAATTGGAAAAAAAAAAAAATCCTCCATCCTTTAAGCAGAGTAATAGGAAGACCAGACAGACCTGAAAGAAGTCTTGGGTGGCAATTGTCAGCTGGACAAATCATTTCTGTGCTGTTAGAGAAGTAAGAATTAGGCTTGGAAACCATTGCTGCACTCCCTGAATTTCATCAAGCAGTAGAAAAGATGAAACAGGGTAAAAAAAACCTCATGTGGTGTATGTGTTTGCTACCAGTCTCACGGACAACATAATTACAGTTTCTGTCCTTTCAAGTTTTTGAAGCTTTCCCTCTTTTTCATTTTTTCCTATGAACCTGCAGCCTGGTGTTCTCCCTGGCACAGGGGTCAAGGGCAGTGGGCTGAGCTCAGGAGTGTGGCTGGGCAGGTGCTGTGCAAGGTTCTTTGCAAAACAAAATCATGAGCAAGGTTAATTAGAACCAGGAAGATTTCACTGTAGGTGTAGTGCTCGTGAAATGTGCTGATTCAGATGAGAACACTGACAGACTTACTACTGTGGCTAATTATATATACCTTAATTATTATGTAATTCAATTCCGTATCAGCAATACCTTCTTGGTTTAATGGCTCTCTGCCATTTGTGATTAATATTTCATTAGGCATGAAGCCATGGAAGCACTTAAGCAGGTGCTCAATTTTAGGTACTTTAGTCAATTATACTTAGAATTAAGCATATGTTCTAGTGCTTTAGTTGACTGGAGCACTGTTCCCCAAAGCTGAGCTGACCTTTCTGTATGTCATTTAGATCAGTGAACATTTGTAGTCTTTGTTATCACGAAGGATTTTTAATAAGAAATTATTTTCTTTCATCCACAAATTATATGGTGTCATGATTTCTAGGAGGAGGTTGAATCTTTTTTTGAAGTATATTGTATGATTAAGAGGACAGTTTCCCTAAAAACCTTGCTTCTCTTGTATTGAGTAGCCAGGTGGCCATCCCATTACTTTGTTGTGCATTAACAGTCTGCAGAGAGACAAGGCAATGAATTGTGTGTGCCTGTTGATAGAGGGTAAGGTTCTCTAAATCTGTTTTCCTTGTAATAAATATATTAAAATAGTAATGTACTTTTTCCAGAATCCAGGAGACAAATCTGTTGGCAGAAGCCCATTGCAGAAATGCACTGGAGCAGGGCAGGACTTCAGTGATTTATCTGATAGCACAACACTGTGCTGTATCTGATTCTTTAGCTGGGGCTAAAAAACTGCCCTCAGGACCTGAAGCATAGAGGTGTCCTGATGGAGCTGATCCTTTTGGGAATGGCAGAGCTTGAAGCATCCAGTTACCCAACAACGAGGTGAAGTGGCATATGTGTGGTAGGAAAACCTGAATGGATTTATGAGTACCATACAGTGTTAAACACCTTAGGTGGAACAAAGCATAAAACCCATCCTGATTGTGAGTTTGTTGTTTGTTTTTTTTTTACTCTGGGGTGCTTTGCCTGGTGCCCGCATGGTGCCAGCTCTGACATCTGCTCCAGGAGTGACAGTGCTCATCTGGCCAGTGTGACCAAAGTGTCCACAAACTGAAGTCATTCCAGTCTTATCTGCTGAATTTTGTCATGAGTTAAAAAAAATAATTTTAAAAAAAATAGAATTATTAGGGTATCTTTGTAGAGTGAAAAAGGGAAATGTTGCCATGTTCTGGGTAAAAAGTACTGTCTATGTTGAAGGCCTTGAGGTCTCCTGAACCCACAAGCCAGCCCTGGCAGATCATTGGATTGAGCTCTGGAAGTGAGGTCATGGTGTGCAGCCTTGTTATGGGATGAGCAGGGCTGGGACCACCTTCCTCCTTGGGGTGGCTCCTTGGGGCAGGGGAAGTCACTGGTGAGACTCCCAGAGGCTTAAATTAGCAATTAAATAGTTTTTCCACTCTGGTGATGAGCTGAATTCAGATCTTGCCAAGATTTATCTGTTCTGTGCTGTGGTGTTGATCTGAACTGCATTTGGCTTTACCCTTATTTGTGATAAAATTCAATAAATGGACAAAGGCAACTTGGATTGCTTTTTTGGATAGAAATCCTGGCTTAAGTTGTTAGCCAGTCATTGACCAGTTCTCATGGCAGCAGCACTAAGATGCTCATCAGAACTTTCAGAGGGGAAGTAAAACAAAGACTGGAACATTCCAAAAAGCACCTAACTATTCTTCTAATAGTAATTTATTTTTTTGTACCTGATGTTACTTACCTGTAAAAGCTGTTTTCCCCAACACAGAGAAATTACCCTACAGAATTTAGTATTATTAATAGTATTGGCTGCAGGTTTTCAGCTCCATGTGGATGTTGGTGCCAGGAGCCCTGCAGTGTGCAGGTGCAGGAAGGATTGAGGTCTCTCCTCCTCATAGCTGGAGAAACATTGAGTTCCCAGACAAGTTTGTGAAACAAGAAAAGGTCTTTCTATAACTTATTTATGATTACATCAGTGAAGTTTCTTTGTTACCTTTCTCATTGCAGTTGAATAATTTCCAAAGCCTGAGTTCTCATTACTGATCTGATTTTGACCTCTTTATGCTTTGAAAATCGCAGTGTTGCCGCATCTCATTTCCCTGCTTTTCTCTCTTCTTTCCAGAGCATTGTATTACAGGGCTTGTCCTCCATTTGTACTTCCATATCCTGTGGTCCTGCTCGATGTTTGTTGAAGGAATTTGCTTTTGAGAGGTGGTCATTAAGGATATGGACAGTCATTTCCATTATAAAAAGGAGTGAGAGCTAGAAAAAAAGAGTATAATTGATTTGTAATTGTATTGCATGGGTGAAAAGTGAAGCAAAAAGACATGGATCAAGTTGCAGATGGACCATTTGTCTAGAAAGGATTTCACTGCGGTGACAGACACAGATGATAATAGGTGGTTCAGGATGTATTTGCTGCAGCATTAATGTTTTCAAATCTTTATGGCAGGAGGGATGTCTCGGTGAAGACAGCTCTTTAAAAAGACGGTTTGACCAGTTTTATTTGCAAGAAGCAAAATCCTTAGAGAAGTTCAAGTGAATCTGAAGGAGTTTGTATTTTACAACCACTGGAGAAAGCAGAGGGATTTATTGAGTATTCATGTCATTTGTAGGATATCTGGGCTGGGGATTCCCCGTCGTATGTGAGGACTTTGCGATCAGAAATGAAAGATCAAGATGCTTCTTGCCCAACAAGGAAAATGTTCAGCTTTTATGGCAACTGTAGATATTGGAGAAATATCAGTCTTGATTTTCAAAACTGTCAGTCTACTGGACAATTAAATCCAGGATAGACAGGATTGTGCAACTTCATTAATCTATTCTTCTTGAAGTCTACCTGTTCAACATCATGAGTTAAAAGGTGGTGGTTAAAGAGCAGAAAAAGAATGTAGGAATAACCATGGCATCTAGAGAGTAGCCAGAGAGAGAGAGAGTTTGATTTGGATTAGGTGAGTTATTTTGACACACACACACTCCCCATAATAAAATTGTAGGAAAGTGTAAGGTTTGTCTTACTACAAGTTTCTGAATTATATTTGGATTACATGAGATGTCATGTATTCACATAGTATTTTCACATGTGAGACATTCTAGAGCATTAATGTCTCAGTAGGTAACAAAAAAAAAAAAAAAGAAGCAGATGTGTGGAACTTTTGTATAATATTATCTTGCTGATATTGTATTATTTGTATTATGAGCATGGGGAGCTCTAAGAACTGTTTTTAAAACTGACGTTGAAAAAGTGAGCCTGCTGTTTTCCACATTTATAAAGGCCACATGTACCCACATAGCAAAAAATAGCCCCACAGAATCCATACATCATCCATACATCTGGGTAGTAACAAAATTCTTGGATTCCATCTCACCTTCAGAAGTGCTTCATAAATCCTTTTCCTCATAAAATCAACTCAGAATTCCATGGAAAGCAATGGGAAAAAATGGTAAAAAATTATTAGCAAGAATAAGCAAAAAGTCCCCATTGCAGTCAATATTAGGCAGAATTTTGTGCTGGCTCCTGCAGCTGGCTGTTCTTGCTGAGGACATCGATCCTTTGATATCCCAGTCTCAGGAGCTGTCTCTTTGTCTTCCTTTATCATCTCAGAACAAAGTAATGTGTTCTTCAACTTTGACCAATGAGATTGGCAATCTGACAGGAGGACTAATCTTATCTGTCCAAGAACCATTAATACTAACAAAAATATGCTCTAAATGAGACATTTACACTGATCAATATACATTAAAATGTATGGTATGCTAAGGAAAGCCATGCAGAACTTGTTCTTTAATCTTCATTAAAAATAGATTAAAAATTGTATCTCTTCCTTGCTAATGCAGAAAGGTGAAGGGAATGAGACTCAAAATTGTAAGATAACAGCACTTACATTATATTATCTTACAAAGTAAGATTTTTAAAGTGGAAAAATTAGCTAATACAATTGAAAAAACAAAATAAGCAAACAGAAGTGGTCATGGTCTCTATTATCCTATAATGGAAATGGCTTTTTAGAGTGAGGTAGAGAGGCTGTGGTTGGGAAGAATGAGGCTTTTTAGCACTGGACATGGTGACCCGAGGTCTGTGTCCCAGCACAACAGGATTTCTCTCTCTCTGAGCATCTTTGATATGCTCACTTCCACTTCACGAAAGTGAAGGAAAATTCTAGTCATAAATGTGGAAACTATTTTGGTGGGAAGAGGAAAAGAAAATTAGCTGAGGGGAGGATTAGGGACCTACTGATACCTTACATCTGGTCGGCTGCCAGATAGTCTCAGTACAATGAAGTGTAAATATTCATGCATTGTTATTAGGAAGGCAGCCTTATTTGGGAATATTGATAGACCCACCTTGAGCACCCAAGGAAACATGGTGATGGATGGCTTGCAGCAAGCTAATGTTGCCTTTGTCCTTCTCCTCGGAGCACACTCATGTTGCAGACTGATTAAATTGTGTTTCATCTTATGAAGTGGCATTTGCAATAAAGCAACAACCAAAAAATCATCAGAGCTCGAGGAAGGTGCTGAGCCTGCCTCCAACCCCAGGCAGTTGGCACCACGTGGCATTAAAGAAGCTGACAGGGTGGGCGAGATGGAGGCTGCGAATGGTTGAAGCCTTCATTAATAGTCCTGAAGTGTTAAGTAGGAATCATAGAATCATAGAATCGTAGAATCTTAGGGGTTGGAAGGGACCTAGAAAGATCATCTAGTCCAACCCCCCCTGCTAGAGCAGGGTCACCTAGAGCACATCACACAAGAACGCATCCAGGTGGGTGAAAACATGCTGCTGATTTCCATTCCCACTTCTGTGCTATTTGGGTGATTTTTTTTTTCTTTCTCCTCCTTTTTTGGTTTCCCCTTGGCAGCTGCTGGAATTATTTCCACTGACACCATGTCGTTAAGTCACTCTCATTTCAGCCAGTGTCCCTGGGCAAAGGGCAGTAGCAAAACCCAAAATGAGTCCTTCTGTGAGGGGCAGAAGAGCACGGCAACCCTTTCTTTTCTTCATTTATACCAAATTTTTAAGTGTATCTGCTCTTTTAGATGTGACCAGCTAAAGGACTTGACTGCTGTTGCTGCTCTCACTTTTTTTTGCCCGTGGGCACAGAGAGGAGCAGGGCTTTCACGTCGAGGTTCAAGGACCTTTTGTATCAGAAAGCTGCTCGGCTCACCCGGCACTCGGACACGCTGTTTGTTCTCTCAGGTGCCCTTGTTCTCTTCTTTTCCACTCCTTAGGGCTTGCAGCCTTGCAGCAATTTGCAGGGATTTCAAGGTGAGCATTAAGAATTGGGTGTCAGAGGGTGCAGAATGCTTTGTAGCTGTAAGATGAAACTGCTTTCCAACGGGTGTGTTTGCTATTGAGATTTAAATGGCGCAAAGAGGCAATAGCGGCAAATCGGGACAAATCCTCAGTAACTCCGGGGATTATACTTGATTACAATCCTCAGTAACTCTGCTTGTAACCTCCTGAGAAGTTATAATCCCACCAACAGGACACAAGGGCAGATGTAGGAGGAAGGTGAGAAGGAGCAACAAAGCTTCCCTGGGGTTTTCAGATAGAGAAAGAATCCCACTTTCACCAGTACAGGAGGTGCACTTAGAGCTCCTTCGGCTCCTTAGCTCCATCTGCTCTGAGCTTGATCCATGTATTTATTTGGAGTTGAAACAAAGACATCCACTGAAGTGGAGCCAGTCCTTGCTAGTCCCACCTGGTTAGCAAACAAAATCCTGATCTTCTATTTTCTGTTAATTTCTACTTACCACTTGCCCTACACGGAGCTCTTATTGCACCTTCTGATGCAGTTGGGAAGTCTGGTTCCTTCCAGTGTGATGGGAAGCCAAAGTGCAGCCCCTCAGTCAGAGGAGCTGATTCCCTGCCAGACTAGGTGAGGACCCTGGTTGAGCGATGCCATAGTAAATCAAGCAGTTATCCTAGTATTAATTTCTTTCTTTTTTTTAGTTTTTGGCAAAACTAAGAGTAAGAAAGTAGAAGTAGAAAATGATGTTCTAGCCATACTTTGCATACAAATGGACAAAACCATGAGCAGATTCCGTCTTTATGTGCTGGATTATCTTTCAAGTTTTCAGCACCATCAATAACTAAGACATCATTTTTTTCCCAATAAAAGGAAGGCTTGTGCTCTCACTTGACTTTTTATCCTCTAAAAATCCTAACTAAAAGCTAAGCTAGTCTGGCTCTTAACAGGAGGCAGAATTGAGCTCAACCTGAAAGGAAAATTGATAGCAGATTTCTCTTCTGAAGCATGCAGCTGTGGTGCAGTACCTGAAATGTGCTGCTCTCCCTTGTTTAAAGGTGCAGTTAATACTTAGAACACTGAAGTAGTCTGAGCTCCTCATCACTGAAGGCTGGGTAAAATCATCTCTTCCCTTCTTGAGTGTTTTGGCCAAATGCATTAGAATCTTTGACCCAAGTAATTTCTTTCCTCAAGCTCATTTAGCTGTCACCTGAATGCTTTGAGAAATCCCAACGAAGCAGTGAGCGCTTCATACTTTGAAAGATTCTTGTTGCAGCTGAAACAGGATAGCTGAGGATTTATACCTCTCGTGCTGGGTCATCACACTTGTCTTTCTAATTTGCTGTAGAGCTAAAGATACTGTGGGAATTTGTAGCTGCTACATCACAATTTGCTTTACAAAGAAAACCCAAAACTCAGTAGTTGTTCTCCCCCTGTGATGCTCTCAGTGCTTTCAGGAGCCAACCATATGATTAAACAGCACTGGATAACAGGGCATTCATCTCATTTTGATTGTTCTATCTGTCATTTTGATGGGGGTAAGAGATGGCCTGTGTGCTGAGCACGAGCTGTGGGGTGTTCACAGATGGTGCTGAGGGGCTTACGCTGTCAGTAAAAACACTTGTGTCCACCGAGCTTTTGTGTCAAGGGAGACCCCTTCATGGCTGTCCTGGTTTGAGGACATTTTTCTTTCTCCCCTTCTCTCTTCCTGCCTCAGGTCCTCCTTGGGGCTCTCCAGCCCCTGTACCCTCCTGCCATCGGTGAGTGATGGGGGCTGGAGCTGCACAGGAGGCAGAGCTGGGGGAGACAGCCCCAGTGTAGCTGAGCTCCTTGAAAATTCAGCCCTTTACAGGCATTTTTAGGTACCTCTCAAGAACTCCATCCTTTTTCTTCTCTCGTTGATTTCCCCAGAAGCAGGTAAGGGTCAGTGAATGTAAACATTGCTAAATACGGCAGAATTTACTCCGTTTTCTTTGAAATCCAAAGAGAGTCAGACTGTTTGCATCTTGTAAGAGTTATGGAAGATGCATTTTGAGCCATTAAAATGTGAATAGCCTGATCACATTTTTCTTCAGATTTAGTAAGAAGGAAATGTAGGTGAGTGCTTGTTGGAAGCTGGAGCAAAAAGGTGACATGCAGAGAAATGGACATTTTCTTGGAAGCTTAGTTCTGAGAGAGGCAGATAGGCCAGAATATCTCTGGGGGTAAAAATGAAACTCAAGCGATTTGCTTGAAAATTGGAAATTTGCTTTAAATACAACAATTAGGAAAGAATTAATAACCATTTATGTCTGTATTGACAAACTGTGATCATACCTATGTGGGGTAAAATTAAATGTCAACATAAAACTGTTCAGATGAAGTAGCAACAATTTCAAGCATTGCTGCAAAACGATTACTCCAAAATCTGGTAAGAATTTTGGGAAGAGAGGTAGCAGAAAAACCTTGAGATAGAGATGTTTTACCTTAATGGCTTTAGAGAGGCTCGAGGGCAGAAAGAGTAGGTAACTTAGCATATCTTTTGCATACAAATGGTTTTATATTCTGTGTACACTTGAGGTATTGCAACATGATGGAGAGAACTGAAAACATGGCACTTCTGTAAAGATACTGTGTTTCCTTAAGGAAAATGTTCTACATCTTCCTGAGCCCTGCAGTGCCAAAGCCTGACATGCATTGCTGAAAGTGTGAGCACAAAAGACATTAAACTGATAAAGAGACTGTGTTAAATGTCAGTAAGAAAAATTGTAACACTTACTGCATAGGGTAAAAAACCCCAGTGATCTCTATTGCCAGTTGAAAAATAGGAAAAGTTACTCTTAATGAGAAAGACTTTATTATTGCTAGATAATAAAAATAAATTAGAGCTGTTAAGGTGTAAATTTCATTGTAGTTGCATCAGTGTTTGCTCTATAACTGATAACTTATGACTCCATTATGCAGCACAGTCTGATGGTCCACTTGTGGAGTGTTTCATGTCAGTTCTTACATTTACAGCCATTTTAAGTCTAGTTGATTTAAAATATAGCTTAAGTTAATTAACTATTTCAGCATTAAGATTATCTCCTAAGAGCCAAAAAATTACATTTGGATGTTAATCACAGTGTAGTTAAGAGCTTTTTAATTTGATTTTTGGTTATTGAATGTTCAGGACTAGTAGTGCAGAGCATTACCAAGTTTTTTATTTGATCCAATCTAGTAATTATATACAATTCAAGCTGCAGGATAAATATATATGGGCTTATAATTGAAAACCAATCCCAAGACAAACACTGTTATTTACAGTTTAAAATAAAAGTCTGTGTTCAGTAACATTACTCTGCTATTTTCCAGCACTATAATCTCTCTGGAAAGAGTTTTGTGCGCTCTGATTCCACAGCGTTCATCCTCCTGCTTGGAGCGTTCTCTGGATGGCTATTGACCACAATGAGTTTCTTCTGATGTGCTTAAGTAAATGGAAAGCTGTCTCTGCATCTGGTGGTAAGAGGAATCCATTTGAGAGCTGAATTGCTTTCCTACTACAAGGACTAGTTCTAAATCTGTCTGGTTCATAATGGTAGGTAATATTTTAATATTATAAAAAAATACCATCGGCAACCAAACATGGAAATGGGGTCAAGTTGTGCCAGGGGAGGTTCAAGTTGGATGTTAGGAAAAATTTCTTTACAGGAGGAATGGTGAGGCATTGGAACAGGCTGCCTAGGAAGGTGGTGGAGGCACCGTCCCTGGAGGTGTTAAAAAAACAGGTGAGCGTGATGTTTCAGGAGATGGTTTAGTGGTTGGGGCTTGTAGGGTGGACAGTTGGACTTGATGATCCTAAAGGTCTTTTCCAACCTTGATGATTCTATGGCCAAAGAATAACCTAGCCAGGGCTGTGCTCATCCCATTGCCCTGGGCTGAGCAGTGCCACTGGCATCAGGGCTGCAGCCAGATCTGCTGGCCTTGCACAAGTTGCACCCTCCCAGTTAAAAGTAGGAGTGTTACGACCTGGATCCTATCTTTGGTAGCAGCATGTTTGTTTGGGTTGGAGCAGATGCTTGGGAATTGCTGGTTTGCTTTGTGGCCACAGGGCAGATCCTATTTCTCTCTGCACTCCCTGTTACAGCAAAGCATCTCTGTGGATTTTCTTTCCATCAAGAGTGATGCTTTGATTATCTCCCGTGATTTTGCACAGTTTGAAACACAGCTTACTGTAATCTTCATTTAACAGCCTCTTCAAGACTGGTCAGGTTTCCAGCTAAGCAGCTCTTCAAACCCTCAGCTAATGCTTTTTGTCTCAGAGTGAGGCAAAAGATTTTGCCACCCTTGATTGTGAGATAAATGGATCAGATACTACTTTTTATGAGAGATTTCCCAGGTTTTCACTCTAATCTATTCACCATATTCCCTTGATTTCAAAGGTGATGCATTAGTTTGTGTGTTTTATATTGCTCTGTTCTGTAGTCAACACATTCTCTCAGTTTCTTTCTGGCTTTGTTTAATTGTGGTTGCACATCTCTCATGCCTCTTGCTGAGATTTTTGTATTTAAGCACACAAAGATGTGATGGTTTTCAGGGCCACTGCTGCTCTTAAGAAACACACAAAAAAGATGACCTTGTTTGTACATTTGAATGGATATTTACCTCTTTGAGCTGATATTTACCCCATTATTCTACTGAATACTGGTTGAGTCTTGCAAAGACTTCAGAGCTTATTAAATTCCAAACTGCCTGTGGTTCGACGATGCCCTGTTCAATTGTTCTGCAGTGTTCAGAGAAAAAATGCCTAAATACATGGAATAATCTTTAGGACAGAGCATGTCTTTCTTCTGTGTTTACTCTCTGAAAGCATTCTGGAATGAAACTGGGTCTTGAATTCTTAGCCTAAAGATGAGAATAAAGGATTAATCTTTATTTCACACTGAAAAACATGGTTTTTCAGAAGCGTTCAGAAGATACGCATTTCTCACTCTGTGGTATCAGAGGTTTGCACGTTCCCAGTCTCATGGAAACTTCCTTTCTCTCTCTGACTTTTTTTTCCCCCAGCTCATCGCTCAGTTTTCAACAAAGAAATGGATGAAGTTCCACCTTAGGAACCAACTTGGAGCTTTGTGGATATTCTGAGGCTTCAGAAGGTCAGTTTCTGCTGCTGGGCTTCTTTTCCTCACCTGTCTGCACATCCCCGTAGCTGGGGCTGATGTCAAAGTACAGAAACACAGTGTGAGACTCTTTTAGAACTCCTGGCTTGGCATCTGTTCTAAAGCTGTTTGAGATAAAAGTTGCCTTCTCTGGATACAGAATCCTGCACATCCAGGCTATAAATCCTATTTTCTGTGAATGGGAAAACTAATATTCTGCAATTAAGTTTAAACAACTTTATAAATAAGAGTTTGGTTTGTACAGAGAGAGTTTGCATGACATATTCTTTGTTCTCACTACAGCTCCTTCGGAAGTGCCTTGCAACATCATCCTTGCTCTTCATCCTTGCTCTTTGGCCTTCCCCTGCTCACTTCACCTTCACACTAACACAGTACAGGTGGGAACTGATTTTCTTACCCTTCTCAATATGAAGCACATTTTCAAAATGCTGCCCTTCGTGCTAGCCACAGTGTGAGGGCTGCATTCACCTTTGGGAGATCTGGGTGGCTCTGTCTAAATGAGACATCTCTGTAAGCACAGCTTGGTCTTCTGCAAAAAGAAAGGAGGGCTGGATTTCTTACACCCTACAGTGTAAGCCTAGCATTAAGCTGTTTCCTTCAGGACATGAGGAGAGGAATGAGGATGGAGGGGAATGACAAGGGACAGCACAGCAGAAAGAATAGAATTGCTCCACTCCCAGGAGGCTGATCACAGGAGCTCCCTGCCAGGGGCTTGCAGGCAACAGTGCAAACCTCGGGGATCCCTTGGAGCCCTCACTTCTCTCTCACCTTCTTACTGCATCAGCCTTTCTCCAGCTTTCTTGAAAAGAGATCCATGGTTTGTTCAGGATTTTGTTCATCGAGATTGAAATATCACCTCTCTTGTCCTGCTTTTTTTGAATGCAAGTTGAAAATGAAAGATGATGGTAAACTTATTTAAAAATATATACCAGGAACAAAATAAAAAAAACACAGAAACCATTTAGCAGGCAGCAGCTTTTGGCAGCACGATGCACTCCACCAGTCTGAATCATTGCAGACATAAAGTGAAATACATTGAAACCAGTACAAGGCCAGAGTCAGACACTGCCTCCATTTTGGCAGCTACATTTTATTTTTATTTCCTTTTTCATTTTTTTTTTCCTGAGGTTGCTGGCACCTTGCTAATGATAGACAACACTGATTTAAATTCTCCATCACAGAATAGAGGTAAACACTGTGAAGAAGACAGTGATTGTGTTTTGGCAGCATATTGTGCTTTATCACTTTCCTCTGAACTGGCAAACTGAACACCAGAAGAGTTAGACCTGGAATGGTGGATACCAAGAGGCTCCATTGAGCAGATGTACCTGGATCCCAATTGTTAAAGATGAACTTAGGTAAAACAAAGTTTGGTTGATGTGAATTGAGAAAGCTGAAATAGACTTAAAAGAAAAAGTTGCTGTCGTTCTGAGGTTCAGCCTTGTACAAAGTGTGTAGCTGGGGGTCACGTTTGAGATGTGAAGAGCAGTAAGTCACCTCTGTGGGGAAGGTGATGCACATGCCGGCACCATTGAGTGAAGTAGGAGAAAGTGGCAGTCACATTTTCTGCCTTTGTAGCTTGGTCAAGAAATGTACATTTGGCTGCTGGTGAGGATTAGTACCTCGGACCTCTGTGCGAGGTCCTGGGCAGTGAGATGTTGGTGTGAGGCAGATCAGGTCACTCAAGTAAACGTGTAAGCTTCTGGCTGCAGTGCCTCTCTCTGCTGATATCAGCATCTGGGGGCTGCTCCTCAGTGCCCAGAGATTTTTCAGAAGTGTCTGGGCTGAGAGGGGTGTTTACCTGGGGATTAATGGTCTGGGGAAGTGGGACAGCCAAAGACAACAACCAGCTCTGTTCAGCAGAAGGATTTCTCAGATAACCAGGTCCCAGGTGGAGCTTGGCTGGATTGCTTGTGCTTTGTTTTGTGGGTGGTTTGTTGTATTGTTTGTTCTTCGGGGGGGTGGGGGGGGTTGTCGGTTAATCCCTTAAGGCAAATTCAGTGGTTCATTTCTGAAGATGCTTACCAGGACTGGCAATTTTTTTCATGCCTGTTTAGACGTGGTCGTGTCACCCTTCACTCTCAGGTCTTATACGCATTTTTTCTGGGACAAACTTGTAGTTGGATGGGATTGGGAACAGGGTAAGGCAAGGTTTGATCAAGGCTGTTTTGCAAAATGAAGCATGGTTAGGTTTTAAAACTGTCCTTTGTGTTCCTGAGGTAATCCCCTTTTGGTGGTTAAAAGTGCCTTCCATGTTGTGACTTGTCATACTTCTAATGGTACTTCAGTTTTTTGTTAGTTTAGCTTTGACTTATTCTGAAAATCTTCAGCATTTTCTTCTGTAGGTTTCCTGCTTAGCAATTTTATAGCATTGTAGGAGGAAAAAACACCAGAAGTCTTGTCACTTCTGTTAAAAATTATACTAGAGAGCACTGAACTGCAGTGTGGTTAGAGGCTTTCAGCTCACCAGTAAACAGATGGATCAATGCTTTCCATTATTACATGGAAAATGGTAGAATATTCCTCTATTCTCAATATCATCAACTTTCCTGCTTGCACACATTATTATTTCCAAAGAAAAGTTAATTTGATGCTGGTGGTAGGAGTACTAAAGCTGCATTATTTAGATGTTGGATTTCAGTGTTCCTCTAGCAGCTTTCGTGCTAAAATTCTCCTTTTTGGGCTATTTAAGTGTTATTTATCTGTTTTTTAACAAAAACTACCCCTCAGCATGGTTGGAATGACTTTCACCTGCTTCTTTGGCTCTGTGTTGAGGGCAGGGTGGTTAGAACAGGATGATGGCACAGGAAGACAGCAAGGGAGAGCCGGAGGGTTTTAATGAGACAGCACTAACTGTGGTAGAGGAACCCACGGAAGAAGTAGGAGCAGTGCAGATGCCCTCTCTAGTTTCTTTCCAAATCTGGTCTCTATTGCTTCTCACATACTAATCCCACTAAAAACTGAGGGCATCATTGTTCATTCTTAGCACCTTTTGTCTTCAGGAACTAAACGATACGTGATTTATAACTAGAAAAGTGATTTTTTTGGAAGGGAAATCCAGGATTATCCTGTGGTTGGCAAAAAAATGTGTGCAGAGTTTTGCTTATTACTATTCTTTGCCTATCAACAAAGCAACAAGGATTAATGAAATCTGCAACAATAACAAGCCTAAGAAAGGATAATAAAAAAGCAAAGAGAATACTTTCAGGTTTTGGCAGTCTGTTTTGAAAGCAGGTGGTTAATCCTAAATCTAATTCCTGGGTTTTTATGGTGTAGCAGTAAAGAGGAAAGCAGACAGCATTGTTACCCACCGAGTTTGAATTAAATTCAGATTTGTTTCAGCAGGGTATTAATGGGGTTCCTGTGAGAGAGAATCTCTGGCTTTGAGTTTGTTACTGGGTGGAAAATCATCTGGACAGTTTGTTTTTTAAGTTGCGTGAATATGTTTACAATTTGAATTCTTGCAAATGAAATTTATTGTGCCCATTAACCGATTTCCATGTGAGATGTAGCATCAATTCTCTTTTTCTAGAGCTTTTTATAATAGCTAAGCAGGATTTCCTATTTCTTTACTTCTCACAGATGTGTGGTTCACATGCAGTCACTATAGTTACTCATCACTAAATGAAAGAATTCAAGGAGCTCTACTGAGTTTACCTTCTGCAGAATGCACTTTGAAAAATACTCTGGAACATAAACCAGATCAGTTCTAGTCGTCCACTTCAGGTAACCTGACAAAATGCCTTCTCTAAGATTTTAAAGACAGAATTTGGAGTCAAAATACCAATTCATCAAAAAAAGAGGGCTATCACAAACAGGTGGCACAAGATTATTGTTAAAAGCACAACATGCTATTTTTTAACAAAATATTTTTTATTCATTTGTTATGGGCTAATACCCATTGAGAGGTGTTTGTAATGTTTTCTAAAACTGAAAGGGCTGTGGTATTTAAATAGAATAATTACAGCAGAAATACCCTGCATTGGCCCTACCCAGCACCTCTGGAGCACAAATCACTGGTGCAAACAAGGTTTCTGGGTTACCTGCCTGACCCACACTGTAGTGGGCATTTTGCCTGCCTTCTGTATCTCCTTTTTCTTTAGTTTAAATGCTTAATTTTAGTATATTTTCTAGTCTAGCAGGAAGATTCCTTTAGCACAGGGGTTGGCTGGCTTGAAGAGTGAATAGTAAAGGATTGGTCATCCAAATTCCAGTGAAATTCTCTGTTGATTTCTGAACCTTGTAGTCATTTACTAGTATTTGGGGCAAACTGAATTCAGCAATGCCCTTCAGCAGCTACACGTAGGGGCTGGTTGTCTGTGGTTTTAGTTTTGTCCTTCTTTAAGGAAAAAAATATTTAAATTTCTATGCCAATATGTTTCCATTCCAGTAAAAGACATGAGCATCTATGATCATTACTGTATTTTTGTCTTCACATTTCGCATTTTGTAAGCTTCTGAAAATAGTATGTATTTCAAGAGGTAGGAAGGAGCACTGCAGTGGTGACTGTATCTGTGTTTGTCCAACAGTAACAGGAGTTGAGGTGAGTGTGACACTGATAAATGTTAACAGAGGGATAAATTGGTCATTTTTAGCTGGTATCCCAATTTATTCAATCATCTTAATTTGGTACCTGCTATCCAAAGAAGACTGTGGATGAAAGAGAAGTGAAAGCTTAATCACAGTATTATTTTGGGAAACTGAATTAGCATGGATACAGAGATGTATGTCCTCACAAGGGTGACTGGATAGTGCTTATTTCATTCCATCAACAAGACTGATAGTGGTAAAATCATTGTACAAAATTAAAACACAGAGCAAATGTACATGAACCTATTACTTTATGCAGACACTTGATTAAAAAATGTGTTTCCCTTCTTTCTTGTACTGGTTGGTGCCTAATTTGGGTTATTTAATTATGCTTAAAATGAACAGAGTATTGAAATGAATTTTTATGTTTCACTTTTTCAGACTTCTGCAATGGAAGCAAAACACTTCTTAATCCTACACCAGATACTCACCTGGAAAAAAGTAAGTGGATCTGTACTTGAAAACAACACTTGACTTAAGATGTTATGAAAAGATTAATGACACTTATGTCTCAATATCTAGTAGCAAAGCAGACACAGATGAAAAAAGAGGCAGTTACTTTCCTTTTCTTGCCTGTACTACTGAATTGTAAATGTGTAAACAAGTTAATTCTAATGGTAGTGCAGTCTTGTTTTTTAAGAAGGCACATTTTAAGAATTTCTAACTGATTAGTAGATCTCCTACAATTACAAAAGTGATACAGTAGCTCTGGTGGACATTTCCCCTTCTTAGAAATGAACAATTTATAAAACTACATATTTTGGATGAGTTAGCATGAATTATCTGATTACCTGACATACTTTCTTATGCCTTGAATATCTGGCCTGATTTTCAAGTCCGTTGGTTCGTTCATTTCAGTGGGTATTGCCAACATTTGGAGAAGAGGTAACTTAATATGAATTTAACTGCCTGTCATTTCAATCCCTGGCCTTGGGATATTTTTTTTTTTTTTTTTAAATTATATTACTAGGAATTGGGGTGGTTTCTGGGGACTACCATGTCACTAGAATCTGTGGTATGACATCACTGTGACTGTTTGCAATGCCGCCATGGGCATGTCGCTGTTGTTTGTGGTCCCTAAGATGTCCCAGTAGATCTGCAGCACTGGGTTTATCTGGAAAAGGATGGCATATTGTTGGAGCTATGGGGGAATCTCTACCACACGTGGCACTCTCTGTCTGTACATAAATAGCAAAATGAGTTTATGTTTGGAAATTTGATAACTGGGTGAGCAGATGGCAGTTTGTGTGTGTGATGAACTGATTTGCAGTGATTAAGACAAGTGTAAAATTGGATTTTGAGCACCTTAAAAAGTGCATAGCTCACTTACTTTAAATTTCATGGGAGATAACAGTAGGTTCTGTGACAATCCATAAATTTGGCTGAAGAAAACCCCTTAATGATCCTGGTAGCTGTATCACTTCTTGAGTGGTATGAAAGATACAATCTCCTGATGTGGCATAAGCTAGAATGTACTGAAGTACATAAGTGAACATGCTTTTATCCAACTGAAGATAGAAGTTAAAAATGAACTTTCATATTATTTGTTGCTTAAAATTCTATGTATTTATTTATTTTATTTATTTCTTTTCGGTGTTACGTGACAAACTATCTCACAAAATAAGGATTCAGGCTCCATCTATGATTTATAGTTGAAAAAGAACTGTTGTATATACAAATTTAATGCCTATATGTTTACACAGGGAGAACTGGGTGGATTTTCATTGTTTAATCAAGTTTGCTTTTTGGTTTCATCTTTTCTAACTCTCTGGACTTCAGAATTCATTTTGACTGATCTTATGTGAACTTCATCTGTTGTTTCTACCCATCATAATTTGCATAAAGGGTTGTTAGTTAGTGAAGATTGAATTAGGTGACACAAATGAGCCTCAACTCCAAAATGTCACTGTCTTTGAGTCCTTCAAGACATATACTCAAGATACACTCTTTATGAAGTTCTGTGTGTAGGACTTAGATGTCTCTGCAGCAAATACAGGGCAGGAACCAGCACGCACTTGTACCAGCATTTAAAATTCTGATTCAGAAAACTCAGCAATTGCATATTCACCTCAGATCTGCTCCTGTATATTTCTTATGACTTCTCTGAACAAACAGTTCCTGTAGATACTACCAAGGGGAAAGCTGCAATAATATTAGGTAGTCAACACATCCTTTAACCTTTTTTTTTTTTTTTCAAGACCATAAATAAAAATGTAGCCAGTCTGATAGTTAGGAAAGTAAATTAGACAAATCATTAAGGAGCCTTAGCTCTGTGTTGTTGCTGGATTTCTGAGAAGTTTTCTAGTCTAAACAAAATTATTTCCTCTAAACCAGAGCTCCCACTCCCATCTGCTGGGCAGCCTGTGTGCAGCACGGCCTCCCAGTTTAGGAGTTGAGGAGTGGGACACCCTGTGCCCAAAGCACTGGGAAATGGGGAGATCTCAGCAGTGCTCCAAGTGCTTCCTGGTGGCCCTGGACTCTTAAGATCAAGGGCTGCTGATGAAATCTAACTGCAAATACCCTCCCAGAATCCCCGTCAGTAAGGACTGGATCCTCTTTTAATTGTGCAGTTGAAAAATGCCCTTCTAGCCTTTGCAAGTCTCAAAATTCAAGGTGTTTAGATTTTGGTGGTAATCACATTACAGTTACCAGAGGTAGGATGGATAATGAAATGCTGCCTGAGCACTGCTGGAACCAGCACTAGATCAGGTCAGCTCTGTCCTTGTCTGGTGGAATCTTGAAAACCACCAAGGATGGAGATCAGTTGTCAAGCAGCATTTCTGCATTAACAAGTTAATAAAAAATGTAAAAAATATACACAAAATGTCTGAATTAAATAGTATTTTCACTTTCTCTGTAAGCTAACATCTGTGGCCTGTGAAAGAATCTAGTGCAAGGGAAAGCAGCAGGATTTTACATAAATAGATTCATTAAATCTTGTTTCTTTTATTCTGAAGGAAAAAACAAATGATGAAATTGGTATAGTCTGAAGTGCCAGTAGATGAAATAGTGGTAAAATACACATATTTGAGAAAAATACCTCATTTCAGTACTACCATCCCAGCAAAGAAAAAATGGAATTAATATAATCATAATTTGGAACATGTTGTTCTACATTTTGCTTACACCAGTGCAGTCGACTGTGTGCTACACAACATTTACCTTATTCACAAATACAAATTTTAATAGAATGGGTTTATTTGGAAAAGATATTTGCATATGCATTCAGATACTTTTCTTTTTTTCTGGAAGATAAATTGTTCTCTTTAATACACAGGAGAAATAAACTGACTTCCCACTAGCATCCATAGAAATGTAGCTCAGAAGTCCTTGTGATGTAGAGGGAGAATTGCATCTCCAGAGAAAACAAGAAGGCTGTAATTTTTTAAACAGTTCTCTTTTTACTTTGCTTTTCTTACCTGCAACTTTGTTTATTGAATTTGCAACTAATTTGGTCTTGAAGAAAGTGTAGGAGACAGATGAAAACAATTCTGATATATTTTGCCACCACTGAATATTTTGCAACCAGGAAATATTTATGTTTTTAAATAAGATAACATTTAAAATTATTATTTCAAAAAGCCAGGAAATGTTTCTTACATTTGGAAAAAAAGGCCTTAGTAAGGAGATGTATCTGTACATGTTGCATGGGATATTAGATAATAATTTATACAGCTGAAAGTGTGTTCACCTATTTTCAGTTTATGAGCACAGATACACTGGGAACAAAGATATACCTTCTGAGAAGATAAGTGCTTTTTAGAGATCTCTGGGGTTTTAATTAGGGAATTTTATAGCTTTTGTATACTAGTTTCTAAGACCTTTTTACTTCAAAATAAAATTCAGATTTTTTGTGTCCTCCCCTGATCAGTTTTAAGGCCAACAATAAAGGTGGAAAGAATCTATTTCTAAATGCTAATGAGTGCCTTTCTGAAATGAGAAGACATCTTTGGCAGTGTCTATGGGTAGATGTAGATATATATATAAAAAAATAAATCTGAATAATTTAAAGGAATAATTGAATTATGCTCCCAAACTTAGGCACTGCCTGGGGAATGTGGCATTGTGGGCCGTCCTGTTCCATGTGAGTCTCACGGCGTGGGTGCTGTGTGTGTATCTGTACATCCTGCTGCCTAACACTGGGCCTGTTTCTGGTGCTGTTGATTTAATGGTGTCGGTTGGCACTGCTGAAGTGGTGATGTGTTCAAAAAAGCCCAAATGTGCACAGGGACCGTGGCCTTTAAGCTGTTTAAGTATAAATGAAGACATAGCTTGCTCCCTGAGTGGCTGGAACGGCCTCCCGGGCCTCATCAGTTGTGCAGCTGCCCATGCCCAGGCTGAAAAATGAAGAACCCGTGACGAAATGTGTAAACATATCAACAGTGCTTTGTGGGAAGGACTCACGCTCTCCTGTCCTTCCCACCCAGTGCCCATCAGGATCTGCCTCTGCCTTGGGAGTGCTTATCTGTCCTTGGCATCCTCCACACAGCCAAGGAGCCCCCGGGAGCAGATGTCCCATGCCACCTGCCTGGTCCTTCTCCAGTGGTCCCCTCCGTGGAGCAGGAGCCGAGGCTGTCGGTGCAGACAAGCTGTGCCCAAGCGTTGCTCCAGGCAGTGCCCACCTCTCCTGGGGTGGGAATTGCCTGCGTTGGGTGAAGTCAATCCTTTGGAGCTTCACGTGGATGCTCATTTAGCATGTCTTGAGAGCTGAGGGTGCTACCTTCGGTTAGGCAGTTTTATAAGGGCTGAAATTAAATGTCTGGGAATATCGTGGCCTCTGCAAGCTGGTGCCAGCGATGGAACTGGCTCTGGGAGCCAGGAGCATGGAATGATATCACGTGCTATGTCACAGGTGAGCTTAATGGCCATGTTTCTCAGCCGTGGGCTCGATCTGGTTCTCAGCAGGAGATGATAAATCCCTGCTGGCAGCAGAGAAGCGGCACTGCCAGGTCCCGGCTGCCGCTGTCGGGGACACCGAGCGTTCAGGGCGGTGCAGCCACTCTGGAAAACCAAGTTAGTTCGTGTTTCCAGCACGACTACTAAGCTCGAGACATCACAACAACCCTGCCCTTCAGGCTGAGAAGTCTTTCTGTTGCAAAGGCAAATAGTCACCGGGAATAGAGACACAGGGAAGGGGGAGAATTGGCTGCACTCCCAGATGACTGTAACTTCCAGAAACGGCAGTTGTGCCCGGCACTGACACCAGCTCAGGCAGCCACCTGAGAAGAAACAAGCATATGAAGAAAAAGGAAATTAAGCCACATGAACAAGAATCTGTTTTCTCTGGGTAGTGCTAAGGGCCTGCTTTTGGCTGAAAGTGTCAGGGAACCACAATTAAAATGTAAGTTATGAAGAGATGTTTCTAAGGAGATGGGGAAGGTGGCTTAGCGAGGCCAAGGGGAGCAGTTTTTATTGGGCTCTGAGGCCAACCAGGCCCCTGGGGGTGGCACTGAAAGGTGCTGTCAGATATGGGGACACCTCTGAGCTGTTAAAAGGGAATGTGGAGGCTTGGTTTGACCTGTCCAGCCCGGATGAAGTCCCATGGAGGGAGGGGTTGGCTGCCTTGGAAAGTGGGTAGTCGCTGTGGTACTGGAACCACTAGCACACAAGTTCAGAAAAGGAGGAAAGCTACAGGCAGCAGAGTGGATAAAGGATACTCTTCTAACCCAAAAGGAACTGCAACAGAGTTGAATCTTTTCAAAAGAAAGTGCCAGGTTTTTTTGTTTTTTTTTTTTAACTATCAATGGCAAGGTAGTCATGCATACTTCAGTTTCATTATTCTGGTGAGAAAGTAAAACAGAAATGAAGCTGTAGTTCCTATTTCCTAGAGAACTGGTGCAGATGATACCATCCTTGGAGACCTGAGACAACCCAGACTTCCATGGAGATGGCACAGGGAGCCTCCTGCGTGCAAGGACTCAAGCTCTCAGCTCCACTGTCTGGTGTTGGGGAGTGAAAGGGATGCTCAGGCAGCCAGAGGTAGGTCAGCATCACCACAAACACAACCTGACACCTTCCTGATAACTTCTGTGGCTTGTTGAAAAGTGTGCTCTGGTACCAGCAATTCATTTGGGCATCTCCATAGAAGGACTCACAGACAGCTCTCCTCTCAGAAGCTTATTTAGAGATTAGGAGGATGTAAAGTTCCTTTTACTACGAATAATTTATGGTCTTCAGTTTTCATAGCTGCTTTGAAATGCTGAGTTTATCTGAGGTTTAGATGATGGCTGTCAAAAGCCTTCTTAGTCAGCAAAATATTAATAAATATTGTAACACAGATATATGACTTATCCTTGAAAAAGAGCATAAATCAAAGTAATTGTTGACAATTAATTAGGAAAGGCTTTTTTTTTTTTTTCCTTCACACTTTTGTGCATCATCTGCCAAAAGAAATCCCCAAGACTATGGAGTTCAGACTCAGTGAGTGACGCAAGAGGAAACAGATGGCAAGTCCTACCAGATTTTAGGTTTAGGCTATGTTGCATGTAATCTTGTAGCAAATTTCATTTTTTTAAATATTAGTGACCTCATTTTTGAAACTGCTGGCAAAGCGTGTTTTTCTTACACATTTAATACTTAATTTAATGTAAGTAAAACGAAACAGGGATTCATGGGTTCCTTTGATGTGCTTTGGTTTAGTTTTTGTCTTTTGAATAAAAGAAAAGACTTGTTGAAGAATTTAATGTTCTTATTACTATTTCTGTAGGATATTATTCCAGTTTTTACAACTTATGATCTGTAATTCTGTCTTCCCTATTAGAGCCTTGTATTTGTATACAGTATTAAAGGCTGTGGCATGCATTGTGGAAGAAGGTTGGGACTTTGGAGGATACACCTATGATGACAAATAGGAAAAAATAGGAAAATAACTAAAATTATTCAGTAACTTTTTTTAACTCAAAGGAATGTTCTCCTGCCAAAAAGAACATGCACAAAACCATTTGTAACTGAATTGTCTGAACAGTTGTGAAATCAGGACATCTTCAGCTACAAATACATGCCAGAAATTGTCTGGGTACAGAAAGAATTCATGTTATATTTTTATCTTTTATATTTGACTAAATTATAAAGTAGGAGACAGCTGCAGATTTCTTGGCTCAGCATTCCTTGCAAGGCTGAAAATCATTTAAGCATCTCATCCTAAATCTACGAAGAGTTAAAATCTCATTTGACTTCAGTGTGCATTGGGCCTCACAGTTCCTGGCATCACCTGCTGGTTCTGACAAAGACTTACCTGCTTAAGTGAACCGCAGAAAATTTATTTCTTAATGTTGCAAAGGAAATTCAATCTTCTTCCTCCACAGAACCCCAGAAACTGGCAAATAGAGTGGGAATGTTGGTAGTGAGATTGCTGTATCTTGATAATAATTTTAAGTGTAATTTCTTTGAGAGATGCGAGTCAGCATCTTTACAGAGAAAAAAATCCAACAAATTAAATAACAGAAGTTTGTGGGTTTTTTATCTTTCACGCTGTAACTTCGAGTATGAGGGAGAAGAGTACTGATGTGATCTAAACTTCCCACAGAATATTCTCCTCTGGTAGAAGATGCATCTGTTTTCACAGGTAGAAGTCTTCGCAGAGATGAAGACAATGACCATAGGGAAAAAGTGAACTCACTTATATGGGTACATCATGAGTTTTCTTAAAATTTGTGTGTTTTCAGAGGGTAGAATTCATTTGAGGGAAGAGCTTTATAGATGGTGGTGTTTCTGGTGGGTCAGTGGCATGCTCTGAAACTCAGAGTGGGCCTGTGGGCTGGTAGTGATGTGGCAGCTGGTGTGCTTTGTGTGTTGGCTTTATCAAGGGGAAGCCTGGGAAACATATCTTGTCAAAAAAACCTCTGCTTTTCTTTTTTGTTTCCAACCTAAACTTAGTAAACTTGGCAGTAGTTCAGAACAGAGTGTTTCTGGGGTGCCCCAGGACCCTTGCAGTGTTGTGGCAGATTTGCAGCTCCATGCCTTTTATCATTTTTGCTATTAACCTCTGTCCTTTTGGCTTGATCTCGTCTGTCATGCCAGTACCCACCTGGCTTTCACAAAGGTCACTGCATCAGCTCCAAAGGGATTTCAAATGCTTTAATTGAGGAACTTCAAAAATCATGTTACTGTAATGAAGCCAAGGGTTTCCATTTGGCTTTGGGCAGATTTCTGTCAATCTGTAAGCAGGTACTCTTGTTCTTTTTCTGGAAAGACAGGTGATATTTCAGCAGTCAGTCAAGCGGCTGTTTTAAGATGCCTCGGATGATTTGTCTATGCTGTGATGATTCATAGCTCCATTTTTGTTTCATAATAACGAGAAAGTGAGAAGGATTCTGTCTTCTGCTGCAGTCCTCACTGTGCTGGATTGCCTACCTGTATCCGTGACCTATTTTATCCCATTTTAAGGTTCATCAAACAAATGAGTGTTAACTATCACAAGAACTTCTCTGGAAAATACATACCTGTCATTTGTTTCTGCCAATTGGCTCTTTGCTGCCTGCAAACTATCTTTAGTGCCTGATTCTGTCTAGAGTAAGTTTTTCGCATCATAAAAGTAAATGTGGTGTAGAGCCACCCAAAGCTTGCTCTGTCCAGACTTCTCAGTATTTGAATCTGTAGTAATTCTCTGCTTCATATTTCATGCCAGAGCAGGGCCCCTTCTTTGGAAAAACGTGCTGACTCCATCAGTAGCATCCCATTCCTAAGTATGCTAATGAAATTTATTGTCCAGAACAAACCATTAGGTCTCAAAAAATCCCACTCTATCATGGAGCAGCAATCACAGTAGAATGATGATGGATGTGAGATGTTATGCACAATTTCACACCTCTTCAGGTTCTGATTTATGGATGTTACCAGCTTGACCAGACAGGTATATGTTCTACAGAAATCCTAAGGTCTTAATTATCAAAGGTGATATGTGCAACTCTAATTGAAAGGAAGTCATACCTTCCTGAAAACTGTCCTATGAATGATTTGCCAGATTCTACACTGATTTATCATAGAATTGTAGAATGAAGGTTGGAAGGGACCTTAAATATCATCAGGTTCCAAGCTCCCTGCTGTGAGCAGGGACACCTCCCACTAGACCAGACTTCACAAGCCTCATCCAACCTGGCCTTGAACACCTCCAGGGAAAAGGCATCAGCAACCTCCCCAGGCAACCTATTCCAGCACCTTACTACCCTCATGGTGAAGAATTTCTTCCTGACTTCTAACCTATGTCTGCCCTCTTTCAGTTTAAAACCATCACCCCTTTTCCTGTCACTGCCCTCTCTGGTGAAAAGCCCATCCCCAGCTTTCCTGTTGCCCCTTCAGATACTGCAGCAGAGCAGAGGCACAGAATCATGTCCCTCAACCTTACGACAAAAAACAACAACAAAGGATTCTCAGTGTGTCTGACTAGGACAGTCCACACTAAGTGTGGAGCAATATGTGATTATTAGAGCACTTAATGCAGCATCAAAAGGGATAGTAGAGAGCAACTATAAAATTAAAAATCCACTCTGAGCTGTAGATAACTCTATAGAAGAGACAGAGGCAAAAAAGGTCAGAATGCTAAGGTGACTGTGTGTGGAGTCCATCTTTAAAGTCTGTAGACATAGTGGGAGTAGATATATTCTCAGTCCATCAGGAATTCTGCCTCTGTCTTCAGTCCAGTTGGCACTCTAAATAGATTGTAAAACATGAAGAAAATATTACTATCATGTAATCCAGTAGGCATGGCTTAATTTCCTGATTTAAATTAACTCATGCTGCTTAGAAAATATGATTTGGATTAGAATGTTTTCAGCTTTAAATATTCACTAAAGCATCTTGATTAATTCTAGTCACTGTTTTAAAAACATCTCTAGTTTTAAGTATATTTTTCTATACCAGTGTCCAAAACCTGAATGCTATCTCTCTTTGCTGGCCTGAATAATACATTTTCAATCTTGTTCACCATGTAGTTTCTGGTAGGCTTTTAAGTTTGTTTTGATTTGCACTGTGAGGAGCTCTAAGACTCAAATATGGAATTTCTGAGGAATCAGTCCAAGAACTGATCTTATTTGATGTTTTCTCTAGTCCTCTGGAGAAAAATGGTAAGATGCTAATGGGATTGGTTGAAAAAATGGGATATATTGGAAAAAGAGAAGGGCAACAATATCACAGAGAACTTCTTGAATGACATTTGACAAATAAATAGTAGACACTGTTTAAAACCTAAGAGGAAGAAGTGCAGTGCTATACATTGAAGGATGAGCAACTTAAAAATTAACAAATTAGAAGATTTTTATAAGATGAACATGACTGATAAACATGTAGATGCATCACTCACACTGAGGTATAGAGTTGTAAGTGATCAGTGTAGTGTGGCTTCAGAAATTACCACTCACTAGCATAGTTACAGGAACTGAGCTGCTTGTGTTCCCTTCCTGCTCCTCTTGTGTTGGTCCAAACTACATTGTGTGGTCATGACCCACAGAAAGCCTCTCAGACAAATACCCTGGGTCACCAGATCCTGATTGTTGACAGTAATTAGTCTTGTGAGATAATCAAGCTTGTTCCATTGTTTGCCAGGTTAATTTCTAAATTTACTTTTTAAAATGAAGCATCCGGGACCCAAAATAAATGTTTCCTATACTTTCACCTTTCATTAATTGATGTGTAATCTTGGCACCTCATTAGTTGGGCAATGATCTAGTCTTTATAAACTTGAGTCTGATTGGCATTAATGACACTTTTTGAGTTCTGTGCTTAATGAGCTCTGCATCAGTCATTCCCTTACTTGGCCTGGAATCATTGTCAGACTGATAATTATATAATTACTTTATCATTCTCCTTATTTCCTTTATCTGCTGGCAAAACATTGCATGTATTTTACTGATCCAAAAATTTGCCAGTTTTTGAATAGGTAAAAGCCAGTAATAATAAATAAGACGTGTTTGAATCCTACAGAAGGAACAGTTTGGGCCTCCTCAGTTTATGACACCTATATGTAAATACCTAATATTTGGCATCTTAAATTAATTTTTCAAAAGAAAATCTCACAAGCAGAGTAAATTGCTTGGCTTTTAGCACCATAACAGGTAAGCTACTATACAGTTAATTTATTGGTGTTAATTTTTCTACTATTTTTGTCTAGTAATGGAGAAACTTCTTGGTTGGAATTCCCTGCATCTCCACCATGCATTGTAGAGTTTTCTGAACTGTGGGAAAGAGCTTGTCATTTTTAATTATAATGGTTTTTTTTAAAATCAGATGGCCAGAGGCTTAACCCTATGTCTCTTCCCTATCAGTTTTCCATGGTTTCCAGCTTCTGCTTCAAATTAATTGCGTAATTTCTAATTTCTTTGCACATTCATGCATCGCACCATGCACCTTTCACATCCTCACGAGTCGCTGGGCAGGATGCTCCCCAGATGACTTGGGATGGACAGGGAAAGCCTGTGGAATTGCATCATGGTCATTTTTCCTCTCGTGCTCATCCTCGAGTACTTCCAGACACTCAAAATGACTTTGCAGTGCTTCCCAACCCTGGGTTTCTCCCTTGTCTGCCTTGCTCCTTGTTCCTTTTGACACAGCAAAGAAAGGAAGTGAAGAGAACATGACACATCCACAGCTCACAGCCACTGCCATCACCCAACCTGGAGCAAAGCTGGCAAGGGAAAGAGCCTCTTTCAGTCATTTTTCAAACTCCTTTGTTCATTAGTCACAGTTTTGACAAGCTGCTGACTTGCTCTGCAATGCACTCCATCTCCATGCTAGAAGGAAATGACAAATCACTCAGTTTAGGCAACGACTTGATCAGATTCAGCAGCAATAATGCTGCAATTCTTAGTAGTGGTAACAACCCCAGCTGCCTCCCAAAAGCAACTTGTCAGCTCTGCTTCATTCAGGTATTCAAGACCCCCAAAATACAGACAGTCAAATAAACTGGCAGACAAATAAAAATGCCTCATAAACAAGTGCATTTTGGGCTCCCTCCCTCCGCCCACACACGTTTTGTTTGCCTCACCCACTCACGAGCTTCCTGGTTTCCCATCCCTGTCCCCACAGTGGGGCACTGACTCAGTATCGATGACTGAAACGTCAAACCAACTTTATAGCCTTTCCAAAGGGTTATAACTTGGTTTTTAATGCATGTGTAGAGCTGGATTTTGGCTACGTAAATTCTGGAGTCCCAAAGTCACTTGAGTGAGGATCCACATTTGGGACATAACAGCTTTCAAAGTGGCTTTGATAACCCTCGGCAATCTTTTTTTTTCTTATGACATGCAGTGGAGGAGACAACAGTGGTATAAAAGGAGAAAGTAATGCATAGCGAAACAGAGTGAGCTATTAAGTGATTCTCTTCAAACAGGAAAGCTTACCTTGGAAAATCTGCATACTAATCATAGCTCAGGGACACACGCTGTTTTATTAAAATAAGAACGTGTTACTGTAGAGCATGAACCACAAAGAAAATAAGTCATCTTGTGCTCCAGTGACCAGCCATTACGCCGTGCAAATACACGATCCAGGATGTGCAAACTCTTCCTAGCAAACATTTGTTTAGATTGCTTTTTTCTTTATAGCACTGTAAGAAGACTTAAATAAAGGACTAGTCTCTCTTCACTGAAAAAAAAAAGAATCTATTTCATTTTTCATGAACTCCAGTCACAAAAGATTAGATCTGCATCTAGTGCTATCACTGTCAGCACCAGTATGGGTTCTTTTACCCATTGACAATTAACCTTTCTCTGCAAATAATCCTCAAACCATCAGAGTGAAATTTGGGGTTTATGACCTACCGCAAGCTCTGACATTTCAGTAGTTGGTTTTAATGTGGAAATGTAAAAATGCTTGGAAGCAATTCCAAGGCAAGCAGAATATTACACATTTCTGGAATAAAGCTCTTGGTATTGTTCTGTTGACCACCTTTTGAGGTAACCCAGTGTTACATTTTATTCTCCCATTTTATTGTTGTTGTGTAGGACAGATGCTCTCAGTCTGGCACAACACACTGAGGACTCTCCCTCCTTCTCGCCATGTTTATTGTTGCCGTCACTCAGTGTCCTCCCACACTGTGAACTCAGATGACCAAGAGAGCTGTAATAATACCTTTCTTCTTTCAGTGAGTATTCATTTTTTCAGAATAATGCTGATGATTACATCCTACCTGTGTCTTCCACATATATCCTTATAACTGTTACGCACGGAGAATGAACAATGTACTTCTATTTTTTATGTGAAAATAGGTAGCTCTAACATATAGGATGCACAGTCCTTATTGTATTATTTTTATAACTTCACAGAATGCCTAACATTTAGTTCATAGTTTCAATTGCACATATTTATTCAAGAATTTATTTAGCAGTTCTCAGTTCCTTGCAAATTATATATCCAGGGAAGGAGAGGGGTCGAAGTACAGCCACAATGTCATATCTTTGTTTAAACTTTGGACAGCAGTGGCTTGGATATGAAATCTATTTACAGATCCTATGTGTCCATCTGCTTGAAGATGAAAGTTTGTTATATTGTAAACCAAGCTCTAACATTTTGAAAATCTAGTCCAGGCTTTCTTTGTGTGCCATAGATGCATTATATCAGTATCTTTTCTCAGAACAAAGCCAGGCAATAGTAAATCAGCATTTTCACAGACAGTTCTTGATGTTGTCTGCTGCACTTGCTGTTTCATCACATGAATCAAAGATGTAGCCTTGCAACTCCAAACGACAGCTCAGACTCCTTCAGCTACAAACAAATATACTGAGGAAAGAGGGGAAGTCAAAGAAAATGGGGAAGAACTGGACTGAAATAGCAGAACTCCATAATGATCAGTCTGGTTTCATACATATTGAGCACATATACATCAAAAGTAGCAGCTCTGAATGTAAGAGTAGCTTGCTCATCTATCAAACATGGTGGCAAAACAGCATTCTAAACACTTTTTATGGAGATGTTAATGAAATATTTCTGGTTTTTTATCCACAGAAAGCCATTCCTCTGTGATTGAGTGAATATTCTGTGAAACACAATCCAATAGATTTCAAGTCAATATGAAGACCTGATATCTAAAGCAGAGCTAAGGTGAAACTGAAGTGTTCCACTCAAAAATTGCCAGCCCCAAAATGCTTCAGTTACCATTTATATACAAAAATTGGTATGTTTTCTGGTTCTGTGGGGACCTGAAATTATACTTTTGTGCATGCCATGGCTCCTCCGTTGTACACATACACCTGCATAGACCTGATCCAGAAATGAGATGTTCTTCCATCGTGTCGTGTCCTTGGAAGTTATGCACTGAGTACAGCCATCAGGACCAGCCTCCCTGTGGTTACAGCAGCTTGCTTACCAGTCACTGCCACTGCAGTAAGTGCAGATGATGGGGCGCAACGTTGACTAGAAGTGCAGTGGTGGAACCATCTGCCAAGCCAAGGGTGGGCATGGCTCATTTTTTCCCTGCAGGCTGTGCCAGGTGGAAACATCTCAGAAAGCACCATCAAACTCAGGTCAGAAACACCTTGTGATTTGGGGTCTGAGGATGGGATTCAGGGCTGTGGAGACTCCAGGGTATTGGGGGGGTAAACATTTAAACCTCCCATGGTTGGGGAAGTCTTGGGAAGTCTTTGAATGTGAGCCCTCTGTTGGGCTTAGATGTGGCAGAAGTTACAACTCTGACCTCTATTTTTCACTTTCCTTCTGCAGAAAACATTGTCAAAGTGTTAGACTTGCTGAGTTTGTAGGACGTGTGCCAGTGTCCATCTTCTGGAGAGCTTTCCGGATTCCACGTTTACCTTCTGAATATTGGGTTCCTTCATTTGAGTAAGTGGCAGCAGTTCAGGCAGGTGTCAGCATCCTTTCCTGACGTAATACCTGACACAGTGTCTGTGTTTTCCACCTCTCATCCTTTCTGACAATAGTCTTGCATATTTCAGAGATATACCTCAATTTTTAACTTCTCTGCATCATCATCTGGCTGCTGTACCAGCTTCCTCTTAGTAAAGAAAGATTAGAACTGCAACCAGCCATACACTGCCTTAGTGTTTTCTGCATCATTTCTATTTGAAATATTCTTTTCTGTCTTACTATTCAATTTTCTAGGCTCCGATAGGCCCAAATCTGTCTTAAAGTTCCCCAATTTCCCATGACACTTTTTCTTCTTTGGAAAAGATCCTGCATCATTCTTTTATACGGTGATTTTGTGGTGCTTTCCCATTTGCATTTCTCTTTTTCAGGTCAATCTCCATTTATTTGAACAACAGCTTCCCTTAAAATCCTAGTGCAGCCCTCTCTATATGCAGGTAAAAGAATTTATCAGTCTAATAGACATGAAAAATGTTTTTATTTCCTAACAGCATATTCAAATATTGTATCTTCTAAAAATAACTGAAGCAATGTATGAATATACAAGTTGCTAATGGATAGTGTTCTGAATTATCCTGAATTTCCTGTGTACTAAGCCAAATCAAATTTACTTAATTATTGGTTACATCTTATTCTGACTGTGCTACATGCAAAGAGGAAGAAGAAATGGAGACTTTCATTAAACTTTTGTAATAACGAATTGTACACCAAAGATATGTAAAATTCAGTGTTGGAAAAGTAACAAATTGGATTTTGATGTGATAGTTTTCTTGTGTGGTGCATGCTTAATACTGTGAAATCACTATGAAATTGCCATTATTATTCTTCAGTACAATGCCCAGAAATTCTTTAATACAATCTCTTCAGGTAATTTGCTCCAGAGAACAAGGAGATGTTGCAACATGATAAAATGAAACGTTGATAAAAAACTGCCACTGTTGTTTTCCCAGTGGTTTGCATGGCAGCTAAGGTTTGGATTTCTTTTTTCAAGTAAAAGTACACTTGACCCCCAAGGTGAGGGGGGGAAGCAAGAACAAGGTATATAAAGTTATATTAATTTTCTTGGGGCTACAGCATCTTTTAGCTTACTCTGAAGCTAGTTTTTGAGTCAGGTAATTTCCTTTTAAATAAAGGTAAACTATTTCTTATAAATCAGTTAATGTGAACTGTGTCTGTAAAGAAAATCAGCACATGTAACCTCCCTGGTGCCTCCTCACAGAAGTTACATCTACATTGCTTTCATGCTGGGAATACAACCTGTGGGCATGCTCTAGAAAAAATAAGTTTATTTCTTCCAGTCAAAAGTACAGCATTCTTAAAAAGATTACTGATTTCTTCAATCTAAATACAACATGGCTTGATCCTGATTTCACATTATGTTGCATCAATCCTAAAATCACAAACGTTGCACCAGGACAAAAACAAAATGGAGGAACAAGCCCACAATGAGGGAAAAAAAATAAGATTAAATGAAACAGAGGAACAATGTCTTGTGGCATAACAGAGCCCAATGTGACAAGTATAAATGTGACAAGTATAAATGAATAGAGCAAAACACGAAGTAAATCACGTGTCAAAGTCTGGTATCCGCAGTACTTCCCTGAAGGGACTTTGCTGAAGGGCTTGAGCTGTTCCAAAGGGATCAGCAGCTGCTCGGGGCAGGGGGATGAGGGGAAGGGATGCAGAGCTGAGATTTTGTTCAGCTCTCCCAAGCTGCAGCTTTCCTCTGAGCTCGTCTGATCACCTGTCCTTCAGGCCCTGGGAGCGACGCGCGCCAGCAGGGCCTTGGCTCCCGGCGTCCGGCAGAGCGTTTCATCAAGCCCAGCTGAGCCTTTTCACTGGATGTCTGGCAGGTCTGGCCTTCCCTTTCCTGACCTGCCTGGGGTTTTGGTGCAGGTCGTAGGTCCCGAGGAGTGTGCAGGATCCTCATCATCCTGTGCTGCTTTCCACTTTGGTATGGTTTTTGCAGGTATGGTGTTAATTGCTGAGGTTATTAAAAGGATATTTTATCCTGGGAGCGAGACGAGCGCTCACCGGAGCATGTTTAATAGAGTAACATTCCTTTGGATACACAGTGAGGGAAATCAGTCAACAAGTTATGTTAACTGCTTCACTGGGGAGGGTACGGGTTTTGGTTTTGGAACAGTGAGTTTGGAGTCTCCGTGTGCATGAGCAATGCTGGAAGGAGAAGCAGCAGGGAGGCGTTTGGGTCCCTGTCAGACCCCCTGGCCTCAGCCAGCCGGGCAGGGGCGGCGGAGGGAGCCGAGGGGCTCTGAGAGGAACCAGGCGGCACCACCCGCCGCCACAGACCCTGGGCAGACTTCTGGGAGAGGATTTGTTTCTGTCAGCTTCCAGCTGTGTGTTCCCATCCATGACACCGCTCCCTTCTCACAGGCACATCAAGAGGAGCAGTGCCAGGACTGTCAGGGAGTTGGGTGCTCCCGTGGGAAGGGCCCGGCCTCAGCTGGTGTGTGGTGAATCATTTATTACTCTTACTGTAGGCTTTCTCCTGTACTTGTGGATGAATTGGTTACCTGTTTCTAATCCTTTAAAATCTTTTAGGCTCAGCCTCTCTGATATTTGTGTCTGGGAATGTCACGGGTTATTGATGTCACGTTGTGTAGATAAAGACATGTATAAATTTACTCGTTCTGCCTTTAATGTGTTTGTGGGAGTTTAAATATGTTCGACTTTTCTGTCCCTTCATTCTTCCCCTTGGTCTTTCTCTCAGTTCCCTCTTCTCCATCCACAACAAAATTAAACTGTTTGAGCATTTGCGAGTATGGTTGACATTCCTCAGTGATCTGAGTTGAGGAATGGTGCTGAGGAAACAGAGGGAAGTATTCTTTGCTATTTCTGCCTTCTTTGCTTTTCCTTAAAAAGTCTGCCAACAAACCAACCTCTGGTGCTGTTGAAGCACTGCTCTTTCTGGAGTGACTTAAAAGAAAGAGAGAAGAAGGAAGCAATACCTCTTTTTGTATTTCAGAAGATGTGGAAAAAAAAGGAATTTTTCTGTAGCTTCAGCAATGCTAATAATTTCTTCAAGGAGATGCTATAGCTTAGAAAGCAGTTGAATTTAAATTTACCAAGGGCTACTTTCTGGGAAGAGGTACTTTGTTTTTCTATTTCTGTTTTGGTTTGTTGTAACAGATTCGTGCTTTTTGCAATGGAAGTCTCAAATTTTCATCACACTCATGAACCGTGTGTCTATTCATGTACCTGTTAGCTTTAATACACTTCAGCAGATGTTTGTAGCCACTAAGGTAATGTACATCTGTTGGCTTCTGGTGCTTCCAGATGCAGCAACAATATCATATGATTTAGAGACTCTACATGAGTTTTTAAATTAAAAAAAAAAAAAAAGTTGCCAAGTGTCTACTACATTGTTACAGTTCTCTAAAGTGATTAATATTTTCCATATTTGTGCAGAAAAGCTAAAAGGAAAGTGGAATGAGATTTTATTTCAGTCTTTGCAGGAAAATGGTATTTTTAATTTCAGATTTGCACTGCACGTCAAAACAGATCACTTAGTCATTACAGAACTCTGTTATCAAAATTCCACAAGGATGGTGGCTGTTTTTATTCCTTGGTGTTCCTGGTCTGGCTGCAGTGATGGGCAGAGGGGCAGGAAGCAGTTGGAAAGGCTTGGCTGCTGAGCACGGGTGCAGAGAGGCACAAGTAGCACAGGTGTGTGCTGAAAGGAAATCCTTCTTTTTTGACATCTATATGAACACGGGACATTTTCATTCTCTACCTATTCTTAAATAACAAAATCAACAGGAAGAAGATTTAAAAAGTAGCAAATGTAGTCTTACTGCACTACAGCCATTCATGAGTTTTGTGTTTTATTTTGCTAGTTCTCCCTGTAAACATGCACTCTTAGGTCAGGATGAGTTTAAATCCTGTACTTGAAGTATGGGAGAGAGATATACTTGAATTATCACATATTTCATTAGTTTAACCCCACCAAAATTAACTAATTCACTCCGGAGGAAGGCTGAAGTAGCAGTTTAATCAAACTGCATCTTTCTTCTGCTTGAACTCACTGCTGATTTTCTTTTTTGATACTAAATGCAGGGAGTCTGCTAAAATAATAAAAGAATGTGTTATTTAACACAGAGTTGTTAGAAATGTTTAAATTGTGTCTGGATCATTGTGCACGTTAGTATTATTTTGAATAGCACACAAGTGTATCTCTTGATACAAGGAAATTAAATTGCTTTTGTGTATATAAAATATAATTATACTCCACAAGGGATAAAGCAGTGAATACCATGTTTCAGTGCTCGATACGCATTGTTTAACATTTAAACTATTGATTAAAGATGCAGATAATCTCTTCTGCATAATTTTGTAATTATCACATTTCTTCCTTAGATTGTAGCCCTGCAGCCTATTCTCTGTGCTGTTGCCACACCAAAGGATACAGTAAATTAAAACTACAGAAGACAACTGAAGGCTTAATCATACATATTCTGTAAAATGGAGGTGACTCTCTCTCAAGGTTTCTCCAGAAAATAAAGAATGAGTTTCCTGAACTATCTTATTAAAATAATGGACAACCATAGGGAAAACTGTTTTCTCTGTCTTTAAAATATGTACTAGGATTGAGCTTAGGAGTTATAAACCAATGGGACATACTTCAGTATTTGGTAAATTAGCTGAAAAATAACTACAGAGTTATCATGAGTGTGATATTACAAGGACAAATTGCAGCACTCCCTAAAGGAAAATTTCCTTTCCTTAAGGGGGTCAGCAAAATAACAGACAACTAAGAAGTAAAACATATAATTTATTTTGGGTTTTAAAAAGCAGAAGGGCCTATTAAGGAAACTAAGAATAATCACAGGGTAGGATAAAATGGCCTTGTGTGGACTAGGAACTGATTAAAGGAAAGAAACAAGGATATAAATGGGTTTAGCAAGTTAAAAATTGGATGGAAAACTTAATTCTATTATAATATCTAATAGACTTCAGTTACGACACGAGCAATATATTGCATATAAACACTCAAAACTGAGATTAATGGGCAGTGAAAAGCACTTTCTATCAACCAAACCAAACTACTCTTCATTTTATGTTTTTGCAGCTTTGCTCACGTATCCATAACTGTCATTCTCAGGAAATGTAAATAACTGTAGATGGAAAAAGTTTTTAGTACTTGATAGATGGATAACATTTTCATGCCTACAGTTCAGGTGTTGCAGTCCAAAAAATCCACATTTGTTTGCTTTTATTATTAGAAGGACAGCTGGTGTCAAAATGAGTTTGCATTTGGTTATAAACATGTAATTAAAAGAAAAATCACATGTGTTATGGGGGAAAAAAAAATTACAGTAGGTCATCCAGTTGATGTTCCTATCCAGATAGAAGACTGTTCTCAGGAATGTTTTTGTGTGTTTTGTGGAGGCATCTTCTAGCTGACAGCATTGAGCATTTCTCCAGTCTCAGATTGTATCATTAGACTGGTTCATATTTGGACTCTTCAAATTGCCTAGAATTTCCACACGAAATACTGTTCTCAGTCTCAGTACAAGGATGTGCTTCCTAAAACACGATTTACTTATTTCCTGCTCTCTAGGTTGTGTGTGTGTGTGTGAATTCATCCGTGTATCTAATTCACAAATACAGACAGTGAAACATTAGGGTGAATGATTTTCAAGAAAAAATATTCTGACTGAATGTTAGGAAGGCTTCTGACTCAGGGTAGTGAAAGGCACAGAAGTGTTTTCAGGCAGTGGTTAAAGACCCTGCTTCACTGGAGATTGTCAGAGCTGGCGAATCATCCCTGAAGGAAGATGCAACAGCAAAGCTAATGTAATTCAGAGCAGTGTATTGAAATTTAAGCTCAGTTACATTAATTGATGAGACAGTTCAGGATAGGCAGTGGTTGGAATCTCTGCTTTGAGGGTTATCAGAAGAGGCACATGCTCTTTGGGACAGTAGTACCTGTCTGAATTTCTGTTAGCAGTGGGTTCAAGAGATCTATGAAATTCAGTTCCCTAATGAGCTTCTCAAAAGCATTTTTAAGGCTCAGAATCATGTGTCCTAAAACTCTGCCTCGTTTATAGACTTGTGTTGTCACAGCTCTGTTCCTCTTACTCAGGCCTCTTCTAGGTCTTGGAGATCCTGAGTCAGTGTTAAGGAAAGGCTTAGGCTGGGACCTTGACAACTCTCTGTAGCTGCCGTTTCTCTTATGAATTGCCATTAGTATGGTAGGTCCCAGTCACTGTGTAAAATTCAATCAATGTACTGACTTTTGTCACACATTGAAAGGTACTGATTTGTCTCTTTTGAAGTTTAACAGTGGGCAGTCTGAACTTCTGTTTGATACTGTGTAAAATTTTGTTTCTATGTATCTGGGAGAGTTGAAGAGAGGGTGAATATGTTCTGTCACTGCCTCTCAGGATGTTTTGTTTTAATGATGCTAACTCCCTTTTACTTGATTAGGGCCCTGGTGCAATCAAAGCAGTCATGCAGATTTTATTACAGGTGTACAGAGAGGCTGCTTCATTCCATTCCTTGGATGAATTAATAGGTTTTGACACAAATCTATGTGAACACCTTTATTCTTCATTATTTTATAAAGAGACCACCCAGTGAGCTATTTCAGGGGAAGGAAAAAAAAAAAAAAAGTGTTTACATGTACCTAGGGAGGATGATTTGATGTAACAATAATAATAAAATATGCTGATGTGATCATAATATTGTTTTCATTGCATGCGGGTGGAAACTGAAACTTCTGTTACTGATGAGATAGTGATGATGAATAATCAGCTTCACATCCTGGAGAGGTAAACACAATCTGTGTCTGAATGTATATCAGGGGAAATCCTTCATGTATTTTCATGAGGCTTTAGGCACGGATGATATTCTTAGATACTTTTCCAGCATGATTCTTTCTCATTCAGCCCACTTGTTTTCTTTGTAGTGGTTGTACTGGAGCATCCCTCTCTATGGCCAGCTCTGGTGTCACCACGGGCAGGGAGGTGGCCTTGGAGCTGGTCATGCAGCATCCTCACAGCTGCACACAGGAGAAAGCCAGATAAAATCCCCATGAAAGGACAGTAGAAGTGCAGAATCAGATTCCAGGAGAGAAATAGCTGCAGAATTTCCCAGTGAGGAGAGGTATAGCAAAGAGGGATCCCAGCAGAGGTGGTGGAGCAGCAGTTCTGCCCAGGCTGGTGAGGAACAGATACAAAATTATTGCTTGCAGCTAAGTTTTTAATATTAAGAAAGCAACACTATAGAGAGCTGGGCACTCAAATGCCTCTTTATCTGGAAAAGATTAATGGCTGCAATGATGCAGATACGAGTTAAGCATCATATCAACCCAATTTTCAGCATAGTCATATTTCTGGAACAGTGACAGATACTTCCTGAAGTATCTTTCTAGATGATCTTTTAAAATATTAATTATTGCACTAATCATTCAATGAATAAGGCAGTTTTTCTTGTTACCTCACATCCTACCACGCACCTGGATGTTATATGTCTCGGGAGACAATTTGCTGTGTAATAAATGAAATTATGTCATATTGCAGTGTAATGCAAGACATTAGTGTGTCTGAACAGGTTAAGAACGGGATAATAATGGTTTGAATGGTAGAAGCCATTTATAAAGATCAGCTCGTTAACAAAACTTTGCATAACTGTATTTTTCCCCTTCTAGTTTTCTGGTACAGATATGTCTTACCTTGTGTTTACCAAGCAAAGCCCTTATTTTAGTAGAAATCCCTACATGAGATTTGGTGGTTTTAAAGTTTTGAGCTACCTGCTAACCAAGAATGCAAAATATGCAAGACAGAAGAATGACAGCCCTGAGAGTATCTTCCTAGTAGTGAGTCTACCACTAAATGCTGCTGTCAGTATAGAAAGTGGATTAAGTTACAGTGATGTGCAAGTTGACGATGAGAAATGTCAGTGTCACAGAGACTGGTATTAGAGAACCAGTTCTTCCAAAATTAATTCATTTTAAACTGTAAGTTTCTTTCAGTTCTGGTTTAGGGTTTACTAGAGAGAGTTACACCAGCTTCAGCAAAATACTGGAAAGCAGATCAGAATGTTAGTGAGAAAAATGTTGAAAAACTGCCAAAAAAAGGCATGTGTTAATTAAATTTTCTCTTTCATCTGATACCTGATAGTCTTGAGGTGCTCTTTTTCAGGGATACTAATACGCAAATAAGCATGCACCATTTTAGTTCAAAATAATCTAGTTTTCTACTGTGAAAGAACTATGGAGTAATGGAAATAGAAAACCAAATCCTGGACTTCGTAGTAGTATGGGCTTCCTCTCAGATTCTGGAGTGCTGATTTAAAATAACATTTTCTGTTTCAAATCAGTTCAGGATTTCTTAGGTGAATGTGATGTTTTCTTTTTTAACGACATATTTAACAATAAAAATTTTGCTTGTTGACCTACTGCAGCAATATTTGCAGCTAATAACACTGATACTGAAGAAATATCTCTTGTGCTTTTTATCTAGTTATCACAGTGTTTAGAGCATAAGTTATCAAAATGTTAATGCTTATGGATTTATTTTCTTGTAGGTATCTGTTTGCAAAAATGTTGGAATTTGACCATTTAGTTCTGATGCTTTTGCATAGCTTAGCCTAGAAATGAAAACATTACTTTTGTAGGTACTGTGGGCTTCTTTCTTGAATTATGTATTATTAACTTAACCTCACTGTACTTGGAGGCGAGGTTCTAGTGCTGAGGTTGCAAAAGGACAATAGTTTAAATAAGTACTGGAAGTAAGATGATGTGAAGTGTGTGTTCCCATGGTTAGCAGTGGATATTTAGTGGTGTCTGGGGGCATTTGGAAGATATCAGACAGTAAAAAGTAACTTTATTTCTTTGCCACATCATGATTCACCATAGTCAGAGTATTATCTTGGGTAGTGGCCAAGTTCTTCAGACCTGTAACTTTTAAATATACCTTGTATAAACCTAAGCTGATGAGACCAGCTTCACAAGGGAAGTAGATATCAAGCAATTCTTCCCTTTGACATTGAGTTTTCCTTTTTTTGCTGGAAAAAAAAGCACAATATTTTGGTTTCCTTTTTTGGAATACACTCTGATTTCCCAAGAATAGGCAAAAGAAAATTAAACAACATAATTAAAACAATTAACAAGGGCATCTGTAATATGCAGAACAGCTAGAGTTTACTAGTGGAGGATGGCAAAGCTCTCAACAATTTCTGTAACACAGTTTTAGCCCCAGTGCTGCCTCCTCCAGAAGGCAAACTAATAATGAGTGTGTGGTGAATGTTCACTTTCAGGCTGGCTAACAGATGGCATTTGGCTACCTATGACTAACATGGATCTTTTTGTTTTCTCAAGATACTGTGATTACAACATGCTCAAGGAACCATTCTGCCTAGGAAAGGACCTGTGTTGCATGGAGAGGCAGTTCTTCTGCAGCCCACTAAGCAACTGGTAGGAATTAAGTAATTTCCTTTCATCTCTTTCCTCACCTATATCCATAGATACTTGTGTCTGGCATGACTTGTTCCTCAGTCTTCTCTAAAATCCCTCTCTGATCACAGGGAATTTCTAGAAACCCAGAATACACATACATTTTACATAGTCTTCCAGAGCCATTCCAGCTCAGCAGTGCTCAGGATTTTTTCCTACATATCAAATGAAAAATGTCACACTCAATTAAATCCATTTTCTCTCATTCCCACAAGTCAGGGAGCATACCTTGGAGTTGCTTTCTGGTACTGTTTGTGATAGTGAGTGCCAAAAGTGATTCTCCCTGTCTGGTTGTGATGGGGAGATGAGTCAGTGGATGGTGGGTAAATTTGGTTTTAATGACTTTGCAAAAGCAAGAGGATCATTGTTTTGGTGTAGGTAATGTCAGCGTAGGGTAGGAATGAAAACCTTCCTGACAGGAGCTTCTGGTTTGATCCTTCAGGTCCACAAATGTCAAAACAGTTAAAAAAATAATAATAAAAAATAATCCATAAAGGCATAAGGTCACATTAAGAATGCAGGATTTCCTGGTTTTTTCCCCAACAGTAAATTTATGCTTTACACAAAATATTAAATCTTCAACAATTGGTACAGAACTTTTGTGCAGAAACGGAGTCGTGCCAAGAAAGGAGAATCTAGAAGTTACATTAAACCTTCAAAACTTTGTCTTTTGAGCTATTGTTTCTTACCAAAATTGTTTTGAAAGGCAGAAGGTTGTAATTCAGATTGCAAAAAGACCTTGTTCTCCCCATTCTGGCACTAAAGCCTGCAATGTGAGTAAAGAATGATGTCAATACAGGATTTTTGCACTCTTATTCTATCCTCACTTGGTGTTTCCTTTACCAGCTTTTTTTATTATCCAGATTTCTGTGGGAAACAGTTTGAGATTTATTTATTTTTTAAAATGGAGAGGGAAGAAGAGAGGGAGGTGAAGAGCTGTTTTGTTTTATTTTTATCCTATTTAGAATTCTTAGTACAATGAAACTTTGACCAGGAAACGGGCACACCCTAAGGACAGTAGTTTTATTGATAACTGCTGTTCTAACAAGGAGCAGTAACAATTGCTTCATAGCAGAGAGAGGGAAGGAAGGGAGGACAAAGAATAGTTCCTACTGTAACAGCTGTAAAACCTAAGGATGATTGGCTGGAAAATGGCTAAGAAACCAAAACCCAAAACCCAAAACATCCCAGTAAAAGCTCATGGCTTCTGTTGGCTAGGAAATGACAGAGTCCTGGGTTTAAATTCATTAAATAGTTCTGTGGAAAGGGGAGCAAGCCATCTGTAATAAGGAAAAATTGCTGACACAGTGCTCATAATAGCTTCTTTCCCAGAGGTTTTTATTGCAGTTCTATAAGAAATCATCAGCTTACAAGGTTCAAAGAAACCTTCAGAATAGATCTTTTTATGTTACATTTTTGAGCGATGTAGCAGGAGACCAGGAAGATACTGCTCATCATAATGAGAGCTGGAAACCTTGGGAAAATAGGCTTAGGAACAAGGGAAACTTTTTTATTTACAGAAAGTTTGAAGAATATTTAAAAATGGAGGAATGTATTTAAGATCTGAGTTAAAACAAGTGGTGACTCTGGAAATCCCTGCAGTCAGGTGCCTGCCTTTTCTTTTAACAATTGTACAGACCTTAGCTACAAAACAGTGATGCACTTGTGCAGTGCAGTCTGAATTTTGGGTTCTCTTTCATCGTACAACAGGTGACTCCGGGATGAAACCAGTGAGATTTACAATGTGGGTAATTCCAGGTTGTAGCTAAAGAGCATGGAGTTGCACTCTGGAGCAGGAGATGGCTCCTCAGCCTCCAGCACAGGCACCACGTCCCAGTAAATAACACAACTGAGCTTCTCACATATTGGAACAGCACAATTACTGTGCTGGCCAAGGCTGTAGAAATGAGATCCGGGAGCAGAAGAAGCCTGGAGGGTTTTCTGGAGTTGTTTCAACTTGAGCTTGAGGACAACATACGAAACGAGCTGAGGAAATGAGCTGTTGTCATAACTCTCTTACCTTTCTTAGGGAGCTAGCTACAGAAAAAATACCACTCAGGGGACTTGGTGTACCTTACTTCATTATTCTTGTCACAACAGACACTTAAATAATGGAATTTTTTTAGTTCAGCTGTCTCCCTGACTTTAGGCCTTTGTTGCCTTACAGTCCAGTCTATATTTTGTCTATATTTTGTAACCTCTTGCTTATACATCTATCAATATTCACTCTGGATCAACATTACAATTCCATGTGAATAAGTGCACGGAGAAATTATTTCTTTCCCAGTCTGCACAGTAAACTGCAAATGACATCCTGACCTCTGGAGCAGCAGATTCATTAATTTTGGCAGAAAATCACAACTTTTACTCTGAAACTATTGATTTCCCAAGAAGATACTGAAATGCCTTGTCATTGACACCTATTTAGACAACTACAACAATGGTATAGCTAGGCCATTTATACAAGATTAACTAATTAATGCTGCTTGCTTTTTTTCTTTTTCTTTTCTTCTTTTTTTTTTTTTTTTGTGAGAGGAGATCCTGTGAATACATACAGAATAACCACTGAACATCAGTTAAATTATTATATTTTTTTTTTTTAACCAGCATCCATAAATAAAACTCCAAGCCTAAGGGGAAAACGAAATCCAATTTTCTCTGTTTCAGGAAAAAGTGTGAATAGTCAATGAACCATGTACCATGTCAACACACATTCAAGATCAGTTAAAGTAAATCCAGTTAACAGTTGTATCTTGGCAGCTTTTTATTATTTTTAAGTTCAGATGTAGAAATGGAAGCAAGCAACTTCACAGGGAAATCAGGATCCAATGATAGCAAATGTAATTTAAACAGGAGTTAAATAAACTGCAGAAGTCAGAGTGCAGAGTGAAAGGGAGCTAAATGAAACTCTAGTCCTTTACCTTTCCAATATTTGGGAAGATTTAACACAGATACACTCTTTTTTTTTTTTTTTTTTTCTGATTGTTAACACTGACTTGCTTTTAAAAAACTGCCAGAATGGAGATTTCTCCAGGCACTTAACAAGCCCACCCTGTAAAATCTAGCAAGTGTATTCTGTCTGTAGCTCTTGACTGTTGTATGTGATCAGGTACTTACACCTTGACTATTGAAACTTAATTATTCCTGCTTGCTGAGCTTGTCTAAGGTAGCAGGTGGCCATGTAGCCCCTGCTGCCATCCCTGCCTGGATTTTAACATCACCCATGGGCAGCCCCACCACTGGAGGGGTGACTTGCTGCACCACTTCCATCTCGCGGCGATATTCCTGTTGAAAATCAAACAACTTCATTGCAGGTACTTGAGTTTTAACCAGGTGTACTTCCCATCCTGGCCAACCAGTTTTAGTTAGCTTTAATTTTATGTAGTTCTAGCAAAGAAGTTAAATTTTTAAATTTTGTATAATTCTACCTTTTATGAAGTCTGGAATTGCATGAGTGTGCCATTATTTAACAGTTATGTGGTGACGGGTGAAACCTCTGGTAAAATGTGTTTTTTGATTTATAACTGTATTGCTGTCAATAGCTCAAATTTAAAACAGTTTTAAGTGTTATCACAAAAGTAACTTCTTTTCCATATTGTGTGTCAGTCAGTATCAAGTGCTGGAATGATTATTGTGTAGATTAAAAATTCCTGACAGTAGTGAAAGCCCTGCTCTGTGTGTTGTGTTTGATGAGTGTGAAATTAAATTGTTATTTTTTCCCCAAGTTGAGTCTGTTTTGCCCGGGACCTAAATTGGTGAAGAACCCTCGTTGTCCTTTGTCTCAACCCATGAGCTTTGTACTCCTCATCCCAGTGTGTGTGTAGGGGTAGTTGAGTGAGCAGCCACAGGCCTTTTGTTGTCGTATTGGGTCCAAACCACAACAAGTTGTTTGATGGTGCATAAGAAGGAATAGCTTGTAGCTCAATCTGCTTTGCCTCTGAAATCTAACAGAATTAAACACCATTAACAAAAAATAATCCAAGTAGTTCTGTGAGCAGTGAAGCTAACCTAGCCAGGATGCCTAAGGATTTGTGTATCTTGATTGATTGACTATTTAACTGACTTATATGAAGGTGATGTTACCTCTGCATCTACCTATAATCCCTTTCTGCTGCATATTTTGGCAGTGACAAGCTGGTTGTTGCAGAAATTCCCCAGTAGGATCAATAGTTATTAGGAGAAAATTATTTGAAAGCTATTTTCTCTTTTACCTAACTCCCTGGTTTTCCAAATTGGAGCAATTCCATTTTTAGTTTGCATATTTTGCTGCAATGTTTTGTTGGGAAAAAACATGCAGAGAAAGTCATGAGCTTGATAAATCATGATACCAGGAAATAAGAAAAAATAAATAGGATCTTGAAAACTACCAGAAGATAACTAGTGGAAAGAAAATGCTTATGAGTAACACCTAGGAAATGGTTGGGAGTCAGATCAAATATTTGGGCTAGAAAACCATATTTAAAACCATATTATAAAAGCCTGTTCTTTTACAGACCTTGGGAAAATTATTGTGTTCAAGCGTAAGAATGAGATTTAAGGTCACATTGCTTATGAAGAGAGGACAAGTTTGGTTCATTGAGGGAAGGAAGCTAAATCCAGTTGCCAAAAAACTATGAAAATACATTTTTGTTCCCTTGGTCACACTCTCTAGACTTCAGTCATCCTCTAATCTATGCCTCCCTGTCACTGCCTGTTGGAGGGAACCACATCTTGGTCTCCAGTTTGGTAATTCTTTATTTTAAGTAACTCTGCTAATTTCTTCAGTTAGGGAGGGATTTTTTAGTAAGGACTGATTTTGATGAATTTCTCATCTGTACCTATTCAGCCAGCTAATGGTGTTTAAACTTTGCAGGATGATATGTTATATGTCAAAAAGAAATTTCACCAAGATCTACAGGTCCTAGAAAATGCACTAATATACCTGGCTAAACAGCTGCCTGGGATGACACACACACTGTTAAATCTTTGGGCCTTGCCAGTACTTCACGAAATGCACATGTAATTCAGGCATATAATAAATCATGTTTTAAATGTCATGTCACTCGCTGCTCACTATGTTTGAGAAAACTCACATAACAGGAGTTGAAAAATTTTCCAAGCATTATAGTTTGTGAAAACAAAGAAGCAGGGGAGTCTGGGAGAAGTCCAGTATCTGTGAATGAAATTAACCTGCTCGATTTCTCAGTCACGAAAAGCAATAACATTTGTGTGTGCATTCATTACAGCCTCCCTGCAAATTCTGTTTTAAAAAGTTGTGGGGTTTTCTGATTTTTTTTTTTTTGTCATTATAAAATTAGTCTTGAGCCACACCATTTGTTTCTAAGAATCCAAGTCCCTGCAAATTCCATAACTCACTAAAAGAAACTCTCCAAGTGTAACCATGACTAATCATATTAGAATAATCTACTTTGTCGTGTGTGGCATGGATATTGCTGCTGCATTGCAGCAAGAGCAATACATGCATTCAGGCTGTGTACATCTGATGTAATTTGGGGAATATTATTTCTGCAATCCTAGCTGAGATTAGAGCAGACAATACATGTTAAGTTCAAAGTCACTTGTTCATTTTTCTGCTTCTGATTCTTCACTAAAGGAGAAGTTTAGATTGCATTAATGTGCTTCTTGTTCAGCTAGAGGAAAATTTATTACAAAATAATTCAATGAAAATGGGTAATTTTAATCAACTTGATATATTTATCCTAGGCAACTATATTATGAATCAATAGTGGTAAATCCATTGTTAAGGCTGTAACTTGCAAACTATGGCATAAGGATCCAATGACTTTTGCATTTCAGGATCTTGAAGAAAAATGCAGAGCAAGAGAAGTGGAAGCATAATGAAAAGGCTTTTTCTGTTTCTCTTCAGAGCTTGTTATCAGTACAGAAATGCTATATAGAATATTTTGCTTTAAACAGTCAGCATAATTAATTTATTTATTCCTTTCCATGAGGCAGGTTTCCATGAATAAAACGTACAGGAGGTGGAAGGTGAGGTGGTTGTGAAAGGTAGTTGCATGATGATGAATTCACATCCTTTAACTACTCTGCATCGGGAAGCTCAGAAGAGTGATGGGTCTCTCTGCCATGCAGAGGTAGAAGGCATCTTTCAAGGTAAATGTAAATATGTAAAGTGGAACACTTTGTTTTATCTACATGAGACGATTCCTGAGAGAACAAGTTGAGTGTATTTCTTTGGATGATATAAAGGACAAAACCTAAGGTGAAACTGGAAGAACAGAACTTGACTAAAATGCATCTCTAACAGAGAATTTCCCTAATTAAATTGAAAAGTTGGCACATTTGTCAGTGTTAAACATTAAAAAGAGAATAATTTATGAATCATGGCAATCACTGTTTATTGTTACAAGTTTCAGATAAAGCATTTCCTAAACCCTGGGAGACCAGCTAGGACTTGGAATTCTTAAAAATGGATAACAAAGTTATTTTCAGTTTGGCACCTTGAGAGTGAAGATGAGGGCAGTACAAGACACGAGTTATGTTCCATTTGTGTGTGTGTCCAGGAAGGACTGGATGAGTTGGATTTGTTGCTCATGTCTCTTCCTGTGTGAGTTTATACAAGTAATGGCCACATTCCCAGGTCTCCTGAAAATACAGCAGAGCCAGATTTTGTATGCTTTCCATACCAGCCATCAAAGTTAATTGTACAAAGGGGAACATCCTCTTTATTATTAATCCATGTATTGAATTTAGTGAAAACAGGGAAACCACGTGCACTTGTCAGATGTGAGGTAGTTCAGAATTTTTTTACTCAATTCCTTGCTGCTGAATACCAAAAGGATCATTCTATATTTTGGTTTTGGAATGAACCCCAGAAGAATTTCTAGACAGATGCAGGAACTTGCTTTTTTCCTAATTAATGAGCTGACTCAAGAGAGTGCTAAAGTCAGAAGCTACTGCTGATAATTAAAAAATAGGCAAAGAAACACAGGGAGGGGGAATATCAAATTGAATCCATTAGAAAATTGCATCCACCTTGATTTTTGGTGTTACTGACTTAACTGTGAAAGGAGGCACCAAGGTTCCTATCCAGTATTGAGATGAGACAATTGTTTTTCAGCAGCTTGCTAATATTTATCATTGAGATTAATGTTTTTGCTTCTTGGAAGGGAAAAAAAAACAACCTCAACAGATTCAGAGATCTGTCTCTTTTTAAATCTATTGAAAAAAAATAAATTAAAAAACTGTGGCTTCTCTTCTTCACCATATATGAAAAATGTGTAATCCTGGATATGAAGCTTGAGAAATTTTGTACAAGTAACCAGATTGCAGAAGTAGAAGTGTTGCTTGGCAGATAACGGGAAAGGAAATGGTTTTGGTCATTATCATCGTGTCTGAATGTTGCCAAATCTTGCTGGTGGTATTAAAGATGGTGTAGAGCAGGTCTGTGTCTCTCTGTAGCTGGAAGAGTAGTGAGAATGGGTGAGTGAGAGGCAGGTCTCTTTGAGTTACCCCCAGGATGATTTTCCTTGCAGGCAGGGTGGTCCCACAGCAAAGAATCCAACACCAACAGTCAGTGGTGATCCACGCTAACACAGTCTGGCTGCCTAAGATGATTTAAGACAGGCAACATTATTTTCAGCCTCGTAAATCATTTGTGGACCAGAATGTTGAGATGCCAATTTATCAGCAGAATTAGGTAATAACAAAAGTACATACTGGTAAGTTTATCAAACTCCAAGTAATTGAAAGGAGCAGCAGTTTGATAGGTGAGTGGCAATATTTCACTGCGGCTTTGATACAAACTCAATTCTGCTGCTGGAGTGGTAGTGATTGTTACAGGGCTTTATAAGGGGGACATCTGTGACTGTAGCCTTAGTAGATGTCATGTCCTTTACTGCATCAGTGATTTACAGTCATTTAATAGGGACTTGCAGAAGATAAAACAACCCTAGTGGAAGATGACTTTATTGAAACCATCTTCTTTGGCTGAACATTCTTTTAAGTATCTAGTTTAAATGAAACACTAAATACATATCCTTTATATTCCTACCATTGTACCAGAAAGAAACCTTGTTCAATAGGCTTTTGATGATGCGAGTTACTACATTTCACTTGTTTTAGTGCAAAGAGAACATTTTCTCATCTTTGGTCTGATTGTGAAAAATTGCTATTATGCCTTGAACAAAAAAGTGTTTAATAATTTACATAATCTCTGCTTTAAAACATGTGCCTAAGGAAGCAGTTTCTATGTTGTTCTCATAATGTTCAGTAAAAGGCATAGACCCAGTTCTGATCTTGATCCCATCCTTCATCCTCCTAAAAACACCAGAATATATGATTTTAATAGAATAAGCTTTAAAGAGCTAGAATTGGGAGCATATGTGTTACAGGAGCACAACCTGGGTACATTGCGTGGCTGGTGGGGCACCCTGTATATTTAAATCTCAGAAGGGCTGAAACAAATGTTCTAGCATCAAACCTGATTTTTTCCTGACTTCTGAAGACTTGTATGATCATTCTTCACAATTTTGTCACTATTTGTCTGTATATTAACTCCCTGCCTTCGACAGGTCTAGATCTCTTTATTAATGTTGTCTCAAAGAGAGAGAGAGGTATCAGTATTTTCTAAAAAATAAAAATCCAGATAGGAATGAAATCCTTTTATAGGTCCCACTGTGATTAAGGCTGTGGTTGCTTTCACCCTGTTTTGCTCATCAGATAATCTGTGTGGGAGATCATCCTCAGACAAATGCTTGGGAAATTAATTAGTGTTCTTTCTACTGCTCCTATGGCTCCCTTAATCACTCATTTTTAAATCAGAGTAATATGAGAAAACAAATAAGCAAAATGTTTTCTATAGTCAGATTATTCTTAGTTATTCGACATACATTCTAATCTAATCATCAGCTTCAGCAATAATTATGATGTCTCTAGACCCCACAGCCTTTCCAGGAGGTTTTTTGGTGTTAATTCCCTCTGAAGTCGACTGAATTTGGCTAGGGAATTATTCTGAAGGTTATAAACCCATTTCTGGTCTCCTGGAAATCTTTCCATTTTCATTGTTGTCACAAGACTTTTTCTACATTACCATTACATAAGTTAAATTAAGAACATTAGGTCTAGTCATAGTCATAATCAATTTTCTGATTATGTGGAGAAGGGAAAAATGCTGGAGCATTAACAATTTTTAAAAGTACACTTAAATCATTATTCATTTATAGGGTTGCATTAATTTCTGAATAATGCAGCACTGTAGATGGATGATTCACAGCAATGTAAAGTCTTTTGTAGTCATTTAGAGCCTCATTATATGAATCTATCACTTACTGTTTCCACCCACAGACATTTCTTGAACTGATGAGGCAAAATCATTATCATGCAGATAAAAGGGAGAGCCTGACAAAACAAATACAACAACAGTTTTAATTAGGGTAATGTTTTTCAATTCCCCCAAGGTTACAAAAGTACACTTGCAGCCATTTCAAACACAAGTGGATCAGGGCTCAGTTCTTCCCAGTGTGAACGAGGGGCTGCATCCAGCTGCAGCACCCAGCAGCGGACCACAGCCCTTCCCAAAATGGGCCAGCAGCAGGAAAAACAGCATGAAGAACATGCCGATTTAGCACTTTGGCCTGCCTTAAGTCTTGTTTAGCCACAGAAATACACCAAAATGGAAAAAAAACAACCCAAAATAAAAGAGTAAAAACCAGGAAGACACCTGCAGACCCCAGGACACACAGAGAGGGATGGAGATTCGGCTCCAAGCTGCCATCTCTCATGTTGCTTCTCTTTATTTCTAGTCCATTAGCGGAAAGGTAGGGGTTTTTTAATATTTGCTTCCTGAAGTAATGTCACCTATGCATTGATTTTTCTCTCCTTTTCTCTTTTGAAAATATGATCTTTTGTTAGAGGTAGGGCTGTGTTATTAATGGAAAGACGAGCCTGTTGAGGAAGGCTAAAATGCTTCATCAACCAGAAACAATACATTTGGTTTCATTTACCTCCCCACGGATAAGATTAGAGAGATGAACAAGTTCAGGTGAAGAACAGCCAAGGTCTTTGATGAAAAGAAAGAAAAAAAAATCTGCTAGTTTTAATATGAATTTTATTTTAGATCTTAATGAGTAATTTTATGGTCCAGTTTTTAACTTACTATTTTTTGTGCAGTTACCAGTTTTCACTCTGCAACTAGAAAATAGGAGTTTTTTGCAACTACCTTTGGGCAGTTCTTCTTTGAAAGAAACTTTATATTTCAGACAATTACTTTTTTCCCAATTGTATGCATTTTCTTCAAAAGTGGAATATCTATTTTATTTCTCAATTAACAAATCAGTGTGTCTCACTTTTAGATTTAGAACGTCTTGATGCTCAGAATCTGCTGTAGTCTCTGTGGCTCTGTTTGTAGCTGTGTATAATCTTATATAGCCTCAGATCTACTGGTCTGCAGGTTTTCATACCTTCCCCTGCAGCTGAAGAGCCATGTTAAGCAGGGAAATAGGGAAATGCAACTATTTTTTTTGTTTGTTTCAGCTGAAGTTCAGGCCTGGGAGATGCTGGTGGGTCCCTAACCACAGAAGTAGGGAGATGGATGTTAAGAGGCTGAACTCTGCCACTGGAGGTAAGGACAGAAACATGTTTGTTTCCTTAAGATATTCACAGTAATTGTGAGCACAAATGGTCTTCTCTGTATCTGCTTGGTATGAAAATGAGTTGGATCTCCTGCTTTGAAAGTGTGTGTCTAGCAACAGCTGCAAGTCCTTGTCAGAAAAGTACATTAAAGGAAATCTGAGACTCAGACGGTGTTAAAAATATTTTCCGTGTCAGGAAGTGAGTTGACAATTGTGTAACTGAGGTTTCACAGCATAAATTTCTCTCTGGATTAACCTTTGCTAGACAGAAGCTCTTTGACTTCTGTGCACCCCAGCACCTCTCTGCGTTCAAAGCCTACTTTGGAGCCTTTCTTCTTACACGAAGAAATCCTTTCTGCTGGCATTATTTTCTCCAAAGTACGAAAAGGATATGCAGTAAAGCTATGTGGCAATTTGAGGGGCCTCCAAGTGACTGCCAGTTTACCTAAATAACCTGCTCCACAAGTGTGCTTGAGAACCTGCTCTACATCTGCTTGCAGTGATTGCTGGAAGGACAAACTCCTCCGTCCTTGGGCAGTCACAGAGGGCAACAAAGAAACACGGTGGTGGTGTTAGACATGCTAGCAGTGTTTAGAGAGAAGCAGGTCTTAAAGACCTTGCTTTCTTGATTTGGTGACCTTTGAAGAGCAGGAGAGATCAAATCCACCATGTGACTATAAGATGTGCAAAAGCAAAACAGTGCAGCTTCACTGGAAATAGCTGTTGATACTTTTGTTCTTTGGGTTATGCATATAAAGAGTTTGTGTTGTTTATTTGTTTGATTTAGGTAATTCAGCACAAATATGAAAAGGCTGCATAGTGCAACTTACTTTTATAGTCCTACACTCTGGAGAGCATTAGCAGTGCTGCTGAGACCAGCACTGAGGACCCCATGTATTAATTCAGAGATTCGCCATAATCAGTTTCCTGCATATTTATACTTTTCCCTGGAGCTTTAATTTTTTCAGAAAGGCAAAGAGATTTTTGTCAGCCAGACTGAAGTGAACGTAGAACAGTCCATGCATTCAGGAGGCATGTTGAAGGCTTTGTGTAATGCTGGGCAGACCTTTTTCCTTCCCACAGTGAGGCCCTGAGCAGGACATTTTGAACCCTAGACAGAAAGGACAAATCTGGCCCTTTTAGGCCAAACTTTGCTGCAGCATGTCCTGCAATCCAGAGCGAGAGGGTCATTTGCTTCAGCAGCAAGACTGTACCTGCTCAAGAGATCACCAGATGCTTTGCAGACTGATGGTGCTGTCTGCTAGAGCTCCTGCCCATTATTATCCCTTTCTGCCCTTTTTTTCACTTCTGAGCAGGAGGGAACAAGCAGTCCTTATGCAAAGTGGCCTCTTGCACACCTCACTCTGATGAGCAGACCAGTTCCTCATATTTTAGCCCAAAGTAGTCACTGGGTGCTACAAGCCTTGACATTCCCCATTGAGCTGGGGGGATATGGAGCACTTTGCAATTAACTGTTCCTCCCCACAGTCCCCTTCCTAGCTGTCATCATCTTTTAAAGGTGTTTTTCCCGAGTGGTTTATGGAATAACGCTAGAGGGGCTGGCGTGACTGATGCGGTCTGTATGGTGTTTGTGCCAGTTACTGTGTGAAGAAGATTATTATTGCTCCTCCAAAGACAACAGTGTGCACAAGTCAGAAGCCATCCATGAAAATGTAAATTATGTGGAAGGTCATTAATAAGATTCGGCAGCTTGGTGCCTTCCTTGGAAACCACAGGGTTTTTTCTGTACGTATCCAAACACAGCAGATTGGTTTCCCCAAGGAGAGGCAGGTTATGGAGAAGTTATATTTCTATTATGCAGCATTTGCACAGAAACGATAGTTTCCTATGGGGCTTGGTGTAGAAAGAGAGGAAGAGAAAGAGGAACTGCAGTGGTAAAACACCACGATACTGTGATTATTTTTTAAACACAGAAGGGAAGACTTGTTATACCCACTTGTAGTGGTAATGATGGTGTCAGTGTGAGGCTCCTTGAAAGATGATCTCAGATGTAATCACCTTGAAGTAATGTGTCTTATTTGTCTACCACTTACCAAAAACTCATAGTGGTTAGTGATACACTTGTAAAAAGGCACAAAAAAGTCTATTTTATAGTTCTTATGGAAAACCAAACTTGGTTTTACATCCTTGATGAAATGTGTGATGGAGAAGCCAAGAACAGAATAAGAAACTCTGAAGCTACTGTTCCCCTGAACATATTTGAGGTACCTTAATAAGGCGACATTGGGAAGTTTTAACATGTTGGTTTTCACATAGAATTAAATTCATTAGGTATGGTTTTTTTCCTTCTTGCCCACTAGAAAATTTTACAAACCAAGTGGGAAGCAGGAGTCATTGGCAGAGGGCAGCTGGAAGCCATGCCAGATGGTTCAGCACAGTTGGTTTTGTCATGGAGAAATGATGGGCATATCGACTGATCACGTGCATTTCCTGGAAGGTACAGTGTGAAAACATCAATCGAATCCTTCCTGGGCCTGGTACAGAAGCATGTTTCCTCTCATTGAAGAGATTTTAAAGAGAAGGAGAATATTCTCATTACAATTTCTGACGTGAGGACAGATTGCTTTTTCTTTCTCCATTCTCATTAAAATCTCTGTCAAAAAGAAGCCATTCGGAATTTCAATGCTTTATATTTCTTGTAATTCACGATATTTAGGCTGTAAGAATCTGACCTTTCCACTAGTCTGTGTTTGACTGAATGATTACTTCGTCTTCAAGTTACCACCCATTTTTTTTCCATGTTGCAAAGAGAGGTAATTAAGGAAGATTTACATGTCTGTTCATCATTTCTTTCAGTGGTGTAGGTCGGACAAGTCCTATTGGTGCATTGAAGTGGAGAGGTATTAATCACTTTGGGTGAAGTAACAAAGCATCCATTCCTTTCCTTTTTTTTGGCATTTATTGTTCTCAGGTATTCTAAAAGAGAATAAAATATGCAAGGCTGCTTTCAGGTATGAAAATTAATGATTAAGACAGAAATTCACTCTACTGGAGACTTTGCATGGAGCCTAGGTGTTGACTGTGATCTCAAAATAGTTGTTTTCAAGAACTTAGCGGTCTATCCACTCCAACAAGAGGTTCTCTCTCTTTACTGAATAAGTCACAGAGAAATTAAATGCATTTTATAAACACCTTCTAACTTGAGTTTTCAATTTATTAATGTTGCTTTTCATTATTCTCTGTTGCAGTTGCTTATATAGCCATTGCAGCAGCATCAACAAAGTATCTCTGTTGACGTACTGTCCTAACCTTTGAATATTGCCAAGGTGAAATCCTCTCCCTAGCTGACATTTATAATAAACCATTTGCAGCAAGTATTGCTGAATAAAAGTCCAGAATAAAATCTATTCCTGTTTGGCTAAACAGCATCTGCTTTGGAAACCACAGTATCCTAATAAAAACTTATCTCTAAAAAGGAGATTATAATTTACATGCTGTTTTTGAGCTTGCCATGTCTGCCAGATCTAAGTAATCTAATGGAAAATGCTACCAACATTCTGTGTGGACAGAATTTTTGTTGATATGGATAAAAATGTATTGCGAAGCTTAGTTCATCCTGTATTTTTCTGCTATGTCCTGTGCTCAGTGCTTTTTGTTTGGTAGAGAAACTTGTTTAAAAGGTGTTCTCCGTGTTTTAACAACCTGCTTTCCTATTTCACTGGCCAAAGGTATTTTAAATGCTTTTTTGTTGTTGTTGTTCTAATTCTGTTAATGTTTTGATGCTAACACATCTGTCTGAGAAAAACAGAAGTAAATGTGAGCAGGACAGTGGCACCTCTGGAGCCAGAGGACAGATAGCCTGGTTTAGTGTCCAGCCCCAAGGCTGAGTTTGAGAGCAACCTTTCGTAGCAATTATGTAGGGAATTCTGATGTATGGGCTAGTAAACATGTCTAAAACCATTTCTGTGGTTGGCTTTTCAGGTTCTTACCAAAACTGAACCCATGGGCTCCACACAAGCACCATGACCACCACTACCAACTCACTGCAGATCTGGGAGTTTTGGTCAAAATGGTTTATTGGAGGTTCAGCCTAGACCAGCCTCACATACCTTATGTCTTCAGCTTGGGTCACATCACTGAGCTACTGCTGCTTCCTTCTTACCAGGTTTGACGACTGTATTTGGTAGAGAGGGAACTGAAACCTCTTTGTAGGCTGATAATACTGTCTTGCTCTGCCTGCAGCTTATCAAAAACTGCATTTATTCACATGTAAAAAGCAAATTATCTCGATCATTCTTGTTCTGTCTTTTCCTGGAGTTGTCCGAGGGTGTTCTTGCAGGGCTGTTGTCCAGGTCTGTGACTGTAGGTGGGTAACCTGTTGCTATGCTGTGAGTTAAGTCCCACTTTCACTCCTGGTGCTTAGAACTCCTGTGTACTGGTAGGTCCTGTGTTCAGTGATATTTTATTTGCTCTAAAACTCCAGAAAGGCAACTTCTACATATGCAGAGGTAGGAAAATCTGCCTTCTCTAGGATCCTTCTGTAAAAGCCTGTTCATGATGAGGCTGCATTTCAATGCACTTTGGAAAACTGCAGTTGTGACATGACATTTCTTGTCCCTGAACCACCACTGTCACAAAAGCAGCTGTGCTCTCTGCAGGCCTCGCAGGGTGTGTTGGCTGGTGACATTGGTACAGACTGAAGGTTTGATGGATCTTGTGCCAGGTGCACTCTTGAATTGAAAATTGAATTGACTAATTGTTAGTGTTCATGGACCAAATTCCTGAATGTGTCCATGTTCAGAGGGAATCTGAACAGAAGTAGCTTCTACCTTGTGCCTTCTGCTGTTCCCCTCATGGATATGAGGTGTCAGTTTCCTTTTCCATAGGTAGGTGTGGGCTCACTATCCCCAAAACACAGCTATATTGACAGTAACATCTTTTGCCCCCTTAGGCTAAAGTAATCAGAATTTGCTCCTGCTTGAATATGGATGGAAGAAGCATAGTTGGTGAGGAATTTAATTGAATGTTAAGTGTTTTGAAAGTTTAAATTGGTTATTTTTAATGAAACTTGTGCATTACTCTTCAAGATACAAGTCCTGGCAGTTAGCACCAGCACAATGCTCACAGCTTTGAAGCTGGAGAAAAAAGGTGAAGTGTCATGATCTGGTCTTAAAATCTGAAGGTTTCTAATTTCAACAACTTTATCTTCTGAATTTATTTCACCCTATAACTTCTCTTCAAAATTCAGTGAAACACAGGGAGACATAACAAAAATGATCGATCGGTTTGTCAGGCTGGGAATGAAATTGCTGCTTGGGAGGTGCAATCACAGCATGTCTTGAGAAGAACAAATCAGAAATTCTTCAGCAAACTCAAGGACTTTTGTTAGTGAAATAATGTTCATGAGGGGCCACCTTCTTTGGACACATTTGGTTATGAAAGGTCCTTTTAATTCCCCTCTGGCCCAAAAGGATGGGAAAAACTTGAATTAAAAGCCCCCTTTAGATAAGACCTTAGCTTTGGAGGCCAGAGATCTGTGTTGCAGGGAAACTGGGTTTTGACTTCTGTGATACACTTGTCATCTGAATTGACCTGAGACATCTTCTACCGGGCAACAGCTAAAATCCCCAAATACTGAGAAACTGGTGTTTCCAGCCAAAGTTTTGTTTACCTCAGTACTTTAATTTCTCTCTGATTGTGCGTTTGATTACAGCTCCTCTTTGTGTGGCCCCATTAAGTATGATCATTTCAAAGACTTCTGGGAAAAGCTGTGTAGATCACTGTATCATCTGAAAATTGAGGAACATGAGACAAGTGAGATATCTTGCTTCTCCTTGAGAGCAGGAAACTCCCAGTGAGATCTGGCGGGGTCAGGTTTGTCACCTGCATGTGTACTGAATCTTCCTGATAATTTGAGAAGCGTCAAGAGAGGTGACTTACCATTTTGAGACTTTCATTAAACTGCAAAGGGAAAACTCTGCTGTAGGCAAGGGAAGAGCATGAAATAGTACCTGGAAAAGGTGGATCTTTTGGCAGATGGCATTTCAGAGACTTATTAACTGGGACTGAGATTAAACTTTTTTGTAAGATCAGGTACAATATGTACTATTTAATTCCTGCCTTGGCGTAGCAGTAGCTTTCTGAAAAACAGGACAAGATTTAGTGTTTTCATTGGCTTACTTACATGCTTAAAGTAATTTATTGTTTAAATGGCTTTAGTGTACATCTCCCCTGGCTGATATAATTTTCTTAAATTGGTAGCTGTTTTTCAGAGCCTGTGTCTTCACATTTTTCTTTAAAGTTTGTATTTCAAATCTGTTTAGAAAATTACCCACGAACTAAAGATATTTCCTCTGGAACTTGGAAACTTTGCTGTTTCTTGATTCCTGCAAGCAACAGCAAGGAATGTTTCCCATTTAAATGAATGAGAGAAGTCATCGTGGAAGATTTATTTCTGCTGCCCCATTTTTCTTATTTATTCCTAACGTTCTGCCCATTTGCCATGAGATTCTTCACATTTCAGAAGCAGCTAGTCTTCTGTGAGAACAAATTGTGCTATTTACTTCTGTCCTCAGAGGAAACTAATGGTTTTGTGGGTGAAATGTCCAGGACAATAAGGAGAACTGGTGCAGCATATTCCCAGCTGAAGAAATACATCTTTAGTAAATTGCTCTCAGCTGAAATCATGGGATGTCATGGAAGTAGGAACTGATTTGTATTCTGCTCTGGCTGTTTCTGAAGCATCAGAGCCTGCCCGTGGGGAGGAGAAGCGATACCCTGGGCATCACTATGCAAATAGTTGGCTTTTGTGAGGGGGAAAAATGGCAAAGGGAGTTTTACTGCATTTTTCAGATGCACTGTTTACCCTTCATCTTTAAGAGCATATATCTCTGTGATGAACCAAGAGGGGAAACAGCAAATTTAAAAGGGGAAGGAAAAAAAAAAAAAAAAAAGAAAAAGAAAAAGATAGAGTTGTCTGAAATGGCAAATGTATCTGTGCTGTCAAAAGCTTAGCTCCCTGTTTTGGTCCCAAGCCCCAGTCCTCTACACTTATCAGTTAATGCTTGTGATTTTGCTCAGCGAGGCTTGGCTTGTTTCAAAGTAAAAGTAAACCCAGGATATTTTTCCCTTCTATTTTTCTTATGACTCTGCACAGTGCTCCAAAGTGGTCCCAAGGCTCCTTGATGACAATCTGTGCTGTTTGACCCATGTTCTGAGCTACTCTGCTCAGCTGCAGCCCTGTCCCCTTGTTTCAGGTGTGCATCAAGCTGAAATACCACAAAACCCTTTTCTTAGAAGCACAGGGGGAATACCTGAGCCCTGGAAATAGCCCAGGCTGGGGGCAATTGTCTGGCAGACAGCTTCAGAAGAGAAGAGGGCCGAGCCCTGCTGCTGCTGCCACCAGTGGCTGCCTGGAGCAGAAGCCTCTGTAACCCACATGCCTGTTTACATGTCACTGAAGGCATTTCACTCTTCATATTTTAAATGTGAAAGAAGGTAATAAATGGATGATCTGGCATGAATCCTGCAGATAAGTGTGTTATCTCAGGCCAGGGAACATGTGTGCCAGGAGCCAGCATGAAGTGGGGATGTGGGTGGATTTGTAGAAATTCCAGTTCTGCCTCTTCTCAGGCCTGGTCTGGAGGCAGCTGAAGTCACAGAAGGTCTCATTTAAATGCTGCTTTAATCTCAGATAAGTGGAGATGATGTTGCCTCATGGAATCTGCCCCTTCAGAAGGTTATTTTTTTGTTTGAAGACAGAAACATGAAACAAAGATGGCAAAGGCTGGTCAGGGCAGGAGGCATTTCCTGCCATGTTTCAGTGCTGCTAAAAAGGTGGTTTTAAAAATTGGATTAGGCACCTTGAGGCCTTTAAATTCAGGCTTTTAGAGTTGCTACGTGTATTTAACATGATTGATAATGTCTCCCAAATGATTGTTCCCTGCATTGACTATGCCCATTGCACAATTTCATTTGACACGTGCTTGACAGTCACTGGTGTGTTCTCACAGTGAGGCTGGCAGCAGGTGAATCCTGGTGAGAAATTTGCTATTTCCTTTGCAAATATGCACTGATGCATAAAGAATGTGACAGTCAGGAAAGCATGAACACTGTTACTATAAGAGTCTCCTTTTTAAAAATATTTTTTTAATTGTAGGAATAAGTTGTGGACACTGCTTTTGGTTTCTCTTTCCTTCAACTTGCTTTGCAAGAGGAATAACCCGTGTGGTAAATACAATCCTGTGCTTTCCACAGAGCAGATACCCCATAAGCTGAAAGTGGATTGCTTGGATTTGAGGACAGTCCAAGCAAAACTCATTTCCTAAATCCAAATAGACTTCTGGACAACTCGTGTTATCATGGTGTATCTTTGAGAGAAGTTTAAAAGTCAAGGGGCTTAGTTTTGCAGGAAAAAAAAAAAAAAATCTACTGGCTTTCCAGGGCTGGTATTGAAAAGGGAAAAATTTCTTGTAGCTGTGCACAAAAAGTGTGATTTACTGCCAAGGCAGAGGAGCAGGGTTTCAGTCCATGGCTACTGTGCAATACACTGTCTGGATTGTCATTAAAAGTTTGCCCATGAAACTCAGAGAAAATAAATAGCAAGTTCCAATATATTTTTTACATTTCCAGAACTGGGTAAGTCACAGAACTTCATTACATTAGGTGCTTTTCCCCCAACATTTGAAAAAGAAAAGGCTCCTGAAAAGTAGCAAAACCAGAGTTGTTTGATCTAAGTTGTGAACAGTGTAATTATTTCAGTTCTCATGACCCTGAGGAGAGAGCTAAGTGTGGTATTTCTGTGTTTATACACATATATGGACATATATATATGCACACATACGTGCATGTATGTATAATCTAGCTTCTTCAGTTTTTGTTATAATTATTCATCTGCTTCATGTGGTATAAAACGGTAATAAAACCTCCTCATTGGAGCTGATGCTGGTCTGTTCAGAAAGCTGGTGGATCTCCTCCTCTGATACAGCCAAGGTTCCCTGTTGTGTGCTTGATGGAAGGTTCACACCCCTGGAGTGTCAGGGTCCTGAATTCCCACACCCACAAGATTTGGTCTCATTTATACACTGTGTTGCTTCTTAGGTAGCTGATCTGTCCAGTGCTCTCACTATTTTAAGTCTTGGGGGATGAGGTGCCTGGTTAAGCAAAGGAGTAATCTCTGTTACTGAGACATCAGGATTTTTTCTGTCTGTTCAAATTACAAACAATTTGGAACAAAACCTGTCATTTGTTATGTGTTTGAATAGTTGCTCCTGTAATAGAGTCCTTAAACGTTTTGGGGGGCTATTTAGGTCATAAATCATAACTATGCATTAGGCAGAGGGGAGAGAAGGTTTTATTTAATTTTGTATGTCCACAGACCTGTGAAATTAAACAAATTGGAAAACCAAAGCTGGCAAGGCTTGTTGTGGTGTCACAGAGCAGTAAGTGTGCCATCTGTCACCCCGTGCTCTCTGTCTGCTGGAGTCCCACTGCAGGGAAGAAAAATGGTCTTTGGGAGACCCACAGAGAAGTACGTCCCAGCAGCTTGAGGAACTGAATAAGAATAATATCAGAACGTGAAGATTCTGCTATGGAAATCCAATTATGATCTGTTAGAGGATTTATTGTGTTACCTTAAGAAGTCAGTAGCTCTACAGAAATGCATCCTTCCCAGTCAGCTCTCGTGTTGGCCTCTTTTCTCCTTCTCCATGTAAATACAGTTTTATTTCATTTTTTGTTTAAGTGCTGCTTTTCCCAGTGAGCCTTAAGGCACTCTCCACACAAATGCCTGAAGTATGGTTTAAGGCTTTGACCTCTTGTAAAGACCCAGTTACTTTTATTTGTTAAGGTGTAGTTCACATGCTAGGTGGAATCTTAGAGGCTCAAAGGAAAATCTGTTGCTTATTTCTTCTTCTCTAGTGCACTCTACTATGAATTTTGGTTTAATTTCCTGTTATGTTTTAAAAGTGATTGTAGCACTCTGGAATTTGGTTTGTTTCCTAGATTTGGTGATAGGTATTTATCTATTTCTTATGTTTCATAATTTGTGTTGTTTGCTTTAATTTTTTCCTAAGATGGAGTTCTCACTCCTTAATGCATTTATCCTGTCTCTACCTCTGAGTTGCAGGAATGTCTTTCTCTCCCTGTTTGACTTGTGGCCCAGAAAAAGAAGAGTTTGTTGCAAAAAGCTGCTGTGAGTTCCTAACCCAGCACTGCAAACACAGGAGCATCCTTTGGGGGTGGTTTTGTTCTCAGGCTTTTTTCAAAAAATAAGGATTCTAATGGACTAACTTCTTGAGGCTTGGAGAGATGGTTTGGGACTATATCTGTTGTGAGGCAGAAGTCACGAGGATGAATCTGGCTGATGACATTTTTGAAACATTTTACTGTTGAAAACAGGTTTTGTCCAAGTAGCTTGTCTCCTGGTGGCTAGCTAGGGTGCAGGCAAAGTGGTGTCTTCTTCCAGATTTTGTCCCAGTGCTTTACAGGGTTTGTGAACTCTTCAAAACAAATTCCACATGTTGAAATTGTTGTTAGTAGAACCTGATAAATTCTTATAATATTGCTTGATAAATGCTCTTAGTAGAGAGGACTGATTTGTTTCTCTTGTGTGAAGAATAATGCTAAAATCTGGTGTTTCCCAAGTATTGGTGGTTTGTGGTGTGTGGCTTAGAAGTGGGATTTGTAGATGGGATTTGTACCCCCAAGGGGAATGTTTAGAAATTATGGGGTGTAGAGTTGCTTGTGTGCTGCCTAGCTGGGAAAAACAGCTGCATCTCCTGTGATCAAGCTGATGCTTTGTTGGAGGCAGGCAGGCAGCCTCCTTCCCAGGAACCAGCTGAGCTCTTTCCTTAGCAAATAGGTCACAGAATCTTGAAAGGAGAAAAAAAAACAACACCTAAAATAAAGGAAAAGAAATAAAAAAAGCAAGAAACACCATTTCAGCTCTTAAACTATGCTATCTGCATTTCTGTGAACAAGCCGGAGGAGAAGAAGCTTCAAAAATGCATATTCATTCTCAAAACTTGTGTCTTTATATAAAAATGTTTGTACAAAGTACATGTAAATACACGTGTAATTATAGTGCATGAACATAATAAGAAATACACACTAGACAAGGACCACATATAAATGCCCCCCCCCAAACAAACACACCAGCAGCTCTGAACTTCCTGAATGTGCCATCAGGCTGGTGCCTGCATGTTGATTTGAGTTAATCAACTCTGTAAAAAATAGAGTAAAAAAAGGAAGATGAAACTTTATTGAAAGTATACTTTATTAAAGGAATGGTGGCACACATACTGTAATATGATATAACCATTTGACTGTATTTTAATTATGAAGTGATTGGTTTGTCTATATGGCTGGATCTAGATGATCTTGAAGGTCCCTTCCACCCCAAGCCATTCTATGATTCTATGACAAAGTTTCTCATGGTTTCTTATTTCAACTGAATTGTGCAGTTATGAAGTTATATGGTTAACTGATACTTGCTTTGCTAGGTGAGCCAAAACCACCTCAGACAGCTAGTTTTATGTTGATCTAAACTCTTTTCATTAGCTTCTCTAGCTAAACAAAAATCTTAAAAGTGTCTTTATGTTTTACTATTTAAAAAAGAAGGACTTTGAAATGAAACATTGAAAGTAAAAAATAGGAACCATTTCACTTTGAAATGTTGAAACAAAATAAAACACTTTGATGTCTACTAAAACTTTTTTCCCCTCAGATGAGACAATCTTCTGAATTAGATATAAATAGTTCTGTTGACCTGGATCTGCGTTTTTCCAACACATTGTCCATCATTAGCAGTGTTAAGAATATCATCAAGCACAGAGGGAATGGCACGTAAGTTTCTAAGACCACACTTGTTACTGCTAAAGGATCAAATATTTTAATATTTGTTGTTCTAAATACAGCTAAACCCCTGAATATTGGTGTTCACCGCTAGTGAATTGGTTTGCTACCATTTATTTCTGTTTGCTGTACATTAGTGGTTGTTTTGAAGACATCTCAGTAGGCATATGGAATCCTGAAAACTTCTGAATGTCAAAAAAAATGCCTTAATTCTCAACATCAGTCTGGAAAGTAATTCCGTTTTCCATTTATTTTTAATTAACACAAGCAAACTGCTGGATTTCTAATGCAGTACTTTCAAGAAAATAATTTCCCATCATGTTTTGTGCCCAGATGTTTCATTCTCACTGCTGATGATTTCCTTTCTTCCTGATTCTGTCCAGTGGCAATTTTGTGTGATGTTGTACTGAAGCACCTCACAGGCTCATAGTTGTGTTAGTCACTGATGATAAGATGATCATTAGGTTTGATCCTGAGTTTGTAAAGCAGTTGGTGGATGTCCAGTTGGAGATGTCCATTTAGATGCTGTACTAAGTCAAATAGGTTTTAGAATTATTTTAGGTCAGTACAGAAATAAGTTTATGAGCCAGCAGTGTGCCCTTGCCACCAGAGGGACAGTTGAAACCTGGGGTGCATGAGGAAGAGTGTGGCCAGCAGGTTGAGACAGATCATTCTCTCCCTCTCCTCTGCCCTGGTGAGGCCACATCTGGAATATTGTGTCCAGTTCTGGGCTCCCCAGTTCAAGAGAGACAGGGAACTGCTGGAGAGAGGCCAGTGGAGGGCAACAAAGGAGATTGGGGGATTGGAGCATCTCCCTGATGAGGAAAGGCTGAGGGAGCTCGGACTGTTCAGCCTGGAGAAGAGAAGGCTGAGGGGAGACCTTATTAATGTCTGTAAGTATCTCAGGGTGGGTGCAGGATGATGGAGCCAGACTCTGCTCAGTAGTGCCCAGGGACAGGATGAAGGGCAATGGGCACAAGGTGGAACATGGGAAGTGCCATTGGAATATGAGGAAAAACTTCACTCTGAGGGTGACAGAGCCCTGGGATAGGCTGCCCAGGGAGGGTGTGGAGTATCCTCTGGAGTTATTCAAGACCCACCAGGGTGCAGTCCTGAGTGACGTGATCCAGGGGATCCTGCCATAGCAGGGGAGTGGGACTAGATGATCTCTAGAGGTCCCTTCCAGCTCTGACAATTTTGTGATTCCCTGATTCCGTGAAAAAGAAGTTCTCAGATAGCTAACATATTCATTGTAGGAGATCTCTTCAGGCAATGCTTAGTGCAGAATTGGATGTTTTTTCTTTTTTTTTGTTTGTTTTTGAAACCCAACATTTCTAAACATGTTACTGAAAACAGACCTCGTTGTTCTGCACAAGAACTGCTGTGTTGGGAGTTGGTGCAGCATGACTGGTCAGGTGTGGGTTGGGTACTGCAGTGACAGAGCCTCTGGAGTTTTTGGAAGTCCTGTTCATCCAATTCTAATTAAGAATGCAATGATAAGAGAATAATTTGTATTTATATGAAAGCAATTATCTTATTTCAAAGCAAGATATTTAGTTGCTTCCTATTTTGTAATTTATTTCCTTCTATTTTTAATACCCTTTTCTTTTGGTTTTATATAATGTCCATATCCAACAACATGCTCTGCCTGAAACTAATTTAGTGGGAAAGGCAGACATTTTTATTTTCAGATGTTTGATCTGAGTAAATGTTGAAAAATGTACATTGAATCAAAGTTTTCCTGTCTCTTGCAGCATTTCTATTCTTGTGCTATTTCATGAGGGTTTTCCTTTCCTTGCTTGTTGTGAAGTCAACACACCTTGGCATTTTGGCAGCTGATGGGGTTTTATGGTTAAGGGGGACACTACATGACAAAAATACACTCTTAGCTGTATCTTCTGCTCACCCCCTGTTAAGCTCACAAAGCATATTTTTAATCTGGCACTGACTGTATTAGATCTGCTGGATTTTTTACTATATGTGCAAAATTATTTGTAAAATGTATTCATCAAAACAGGCCAAACCATTCTTAATTGCTCACAGAAACTGGAACTGACAAAGGGCAAAGGATCCCAGTTAACGCAGCTACAGCCTTTCCCATTTTGTAGCACATCTATTTCTGCAGCCATCACACATTTCTGGCCTCAAAACACCTGCCCTCAATTGGATAAACATAAGGTAGAAGGGCAGTTTTGCACAAGTATCTCCAAGCAGAGAAATTCTAGTTCAGCTAAAGCCACATCTTGCAGCAGCAATGAGGAGTCATTTTTTATTTTTATTTTTTTAAATCTGAGCTACATTTTCTAATTAGAAGAGTTATTTAAAAATCTTTCCATTCAAATATTTCCAGTCACATCTTTTTTGTACTTTCAGAGTCCTCAGTGAAGCACATCCCATTTTTTGTGCATGTGGAAAAGGAGGGGGAGATCATTAATATTCCTGTATAATTTGCTGTGTGTGAAAAGTTTAATTCACAATGAATTGTAAGGAGTGAATTAAAATGTTGCTGCTTTATCCAGCAACGTGTGTTACTGTCACAGCCACTGGCATCCTATTATCCTCTTCTTTTTCACAATTTATAACAGAAAAGGCACATCCATGTTGGGCAGCGTCAGTGTGAACTACTCAGTGTCACTCATCTTAGTGCAAAGGCACAAGGAAACAGAATAAATGGGATTCCTTTCCTCTGTTATTTTCTCTTACGAGATTTTTCATGTTCTGAATATTGTACAAAGTTTAGCAAATGGAACCCAGGCTAGATCCAGTCTAAAATTCTCATCCTGCATATATGTGAACACATACGTATGGTACTCCTGCTAACTCCTGTTTGCTTTTATTAGTGAAGTCATATGTTACATGAAATAACTCATATTTTCTTGTATTTAAATGACCTGCATAATCCCAGGGTTCAGCATTTCATGCAAAATCCACTGGCTTGTGATTTTAATGTCCTTGAAATGTCCTTTTTTCCTCACAGCAAGAATGTGCTGAAATGTTTTTCAAGTCTTGCTCTTTTCCCTGAGAAACTGGAAGTATAATTACATTTCATAATTACCCACCTTTGCCTGTACCAGCACTGTTCACCCTCTGGACCTGTTGTTCTGTTGCTGTTCTATTTTGTGCAGTGAAATTCTCTTCAGCTTGCTTAAACAACATTAATCCCATCAAAAGTGGCTCAGATAATGTCATCAGCTGTGACACAGTGTTCTCATAGTTTCTTGCTGATGTTGTGGTGGAGTGTCCTCTGAGGTGTAATTAAATTATGTCAAGAGGATTTTCTTAGTGTGCACAGAAGCAGAACATTTAGGTGGAAGTTTGTTTCATTGGAGCCCAAGCCCTGACCACTGCCCTGGGGTGGCTGTTCACCCTCCCTCCTTGTTGAGCATGTTGCCATCCATGGCTCTTCCCTCTCCCTTGGAAGGTTCCAATGGCTGGGATGAGAGCTCAGGGCAGGGAGCAGTGGCTGGGGTCTTCTCTGGTGGGGATGGAGCTGCCCCAGTGGAGTGGGAGGCTCCTCTGAGCACTGTTGTGCTGGGAGACCTTTGGTGCAACCTCCCTACAGATTCCACCTTTCCCATGCACAGAGCCACCTGCTCTGCACCAAGTGGGGTAAGAGCATTTGGGCTTGTACTGGGCTCTGGTTGTCCAGAGTTTGCTGTTATCTCATTAATGGGAGGAGCCCCAGTAACTTTGGTGGGAGAACATCACCCTGTGGAATCAGTGGGGAGAACAAGAGACGTAAGTTGGTCATCTGTTCATTTTCTTAGCAAACTAATGCTGCAGTAACCTCTTATTTATGTAGTGTTTACTAAATATCAGACACATGACATCTAGTTCCTTCATCATCTAGTTAAGATGCAAAGCAAACTGTTGGGTTTGTGGTGTTATCTTCTTCCAACCTCATTACTTTTGTCATTGGCAGGAGTGTTGCACCACGTCTTTGTGAGCAGTAATTCTTCATTATTTCTAGCTATCTCCTTTTTTGGAAGTGCTGTGGAAGTGTAATAACAGCAGCAGTCACAGTAACTCATGAATTTAATGTAAAATATTATACAAAGAATGTCTTCATTTTAACCAAATCTTTGTCTTTTTTTTTTCCATAGGGAACTTTTGTTCAAAAGCATTTCAGGAAGGAAACACTCAAGAGAAATGAGATCTCTTTAAACTTCACAAGTGAAAGCTCTGCTGCTGGTTGTCTTCAGATGCATCTGCTTGCAAAAGAGAAGAAGCCATGAAATCTAGATGACATCTAGATGGAAATCCCTGGAATTTGAGGTGAATCTGAGGGTTGAGTTCCTTCCTATCCGTGTTGTAATTAGTCTTTGTCAGTAAAATGAGTCTGTAACTGATGTGTTCACCTTCTCAATGTCAACCATCGTTTCTGCTATAAGAGCAGTTCTTTGAATTTGCATGAAGCAGACAAAAGCTGTGGGTGTGTGATAGGCTGCCCAGCTCCTTTTTGAAACAGAAGCTTTTATTCACCCAAAGTGCTCGAGATCTACCTGAACTTCTGAGGGTGGCATTGAAAAACAGTGTGCTCAAAGCTGAAGTTAGCTTTCATCATCATTAATTGCCTCCCACGGAAGTTCAAGTGGGTTTTGAATTGTGTGAAGAAGGTACCAGAATATCTGAAATGTTCTAGTTTGTTGTTGTTTGTTTGTTTGTTTGTTTTAAAAAAAAAAGATTGACAAATGGCATTTGTACATGGAGAGCTCTAACATTTCTTCATCAATCATGTCTCTTGCTCTCTATTGTGCCTCTCAAAGAGGAACTTTAGTTTTTGACTGGGAGTGCAATATTGCTTCATCTTCTAAGACAATTCATAATTCTTTCAGAATAGTTTATTAGAATGATTGAAAACACTCAAACATAGAGCACAATGTGACTATGAACAGGGAAATACTATTAATACTTGATGATGATGTTTCTGCAGTAGAACAAGCAAAATTATCTGCAATGTGAAATAAAACACATAATAGCTGAACCTGCAGTGATAAATGTGCTCTGGAAACGGAGACATGTAACAGGAGTGAAGATTCTGGAGCCAGACACTAGAAGGTTTGTCTGACATCAGCAATTCCAAGGTTTCACCATCCCATGTGTGGTGCTACTTGCAGAAATGGAAAAGGGCAGTTGCATCTGAATGTTGTTTATTCTTCCTGCACATTTTTATGCAGATCCAATCAGCTGTGTAAGAACAACCAATACATTCAGATTTCTAGCATTTTAACATGTTATTTCACATTTAATGCAATTTCTAGGGCTACAAGAGAGAAATATGGAGCAGGAAGCCATTTTCACAGAAAGTCTTATACCCGACACTCCTTTCCCTCTGCACCATAGGTCACTGTAGTAGGGGTCTGAAAACCAGGTAGTTATGGAATTGAATTTGGGAGTGAATTTGATCTGATGCTGAATGCCCCAAAATCTGTGTGTTTGACTTCAGTGTGGGAAGTTCCTCATAAATTTGTTAGGCCATGCTTGGAGTTAAATTGTCATATTTTCTTCTCTGCACTTTTTAAATAGGTCTTACTGTGTTCTTTTCCTTCTTTCCCATCTCTACCTGGCAATACTTTTATCTGTTGTATTCTGGGATGTCACATTTATTAGGTTCTTTTCCATTTTCCCTAAATTTAGCTGTAAAAATGGGTGCAGTGGGAGGACTCTCAGAGCTGGCAGATCTTCTGGCAGTGAAACTGCTAACAGTAACTGTGTTGGCAGGGGCTAGTGACATTCCAAGTACAGAGGAATTTGGTGCTTTGGGGTGGCCTTGCATATCATGGGCTACTCAAGTGAGCAGCTCTCTTCTTTCCTCCTGGGAGATGATCTGGGAGATTCCATATTTCCACAGGTTTGTCAGGACGGTCAGATGAGCAAACAGATTTGTGTTACTTGGTTGGATCTGAAGTAATAGACATCAAATCCCAGATTTCTGGACTTTTCTCAAAACACAACTCCTGGAGGTGGTTTCTGTTCTGAATATTCCATCCTGAATCTGGAGGCATTCAAGTGATGCCTTTAAGATACTCCTCTCCCAGCTTCCCATCTCGGGAAGTTATTTCCAGCTTGTCTGTAATATATGCAGCCCTGCTAAGCTGTTAAATAAGAAAGAAGCTGCAGAGCACTAAAAATATTTAAATTGCTGCCTTTCTAGGTTCTCTCCTGGCTGCCTTGATGGGCCTTCAAACGCACCTTCAGTGCTTCTCCATGCACGTTGTGCTGCGAGCCCTCACAGCTGGATTTCTTCTGCTTCCAGAACTCCTCTGTTCCCTGCCTGGGATCAAAAGGAATGTTTACTTCAAACTAATAAACAGGCTGTGTTTTCTGACAGGCTGGATCCACCAGAGTGACGCCGTAATGTGTTGCTTTTGATGTGTTTGTTTCCCAGGTTGTCAATTAGCTGGAGAGAAAGTGTCACTCTCGCCACCATCTTGATTTCTGCCACCAGATCTTTGTTGGTGCATCATTCATCAAAACGTCAGCCCCGACAGCAAGCCAGGGGTTTTTATGTGTCTGAAAATATTCTTAAAAGATGTTCTTTTGTTATCTGGTGTACATTTAAACTACATGCTTTTGAAGTAAACTTGTTAGGCTTTGGAAACTTGGGAAGCTGACAAGAAAAAAGACAGCTGAGAAGGTGAGATTCTTTCGTTTCAGCACTAATGTGGTTTTTTTTCCTATTGTTAAAATATGTGACTTGGAATTTTAAATTATAAAAAAAAAGTATTCCTGTTTTTCCACAGTACTTCATGCACACATTCCCCCCCAGCCCTGCTGGCATCTCTCAGGGCACAGAGTGGTTCTGCTCCCCTTCCCCTGGCCTCAGGAGTGCTCTTCCCAGCCCCATCCCTGCTGGCTGCCCTGGAGCCATGGGTATGGAGGGATGTAGGGAGCCCTTGGGATGCTCCACCTGGGCTGAACCTCCTCATCTCACATATTTAACTGCATCTGTGCTTCCAGCAGGATGGTGATAAAAGCTTTAGTTGTGCCTGAAGGTTAAACCAAAGAACCACTTGGGCACCTTGCACTAAAGATAATTTTATTCCTTGCGACCTGTTAAAATTAAATGCTCATAAATTACCTACAAAGTAAATAAGAATAAAAGCATGATACTTGCAGTAAAGGGACTGAGGGATTTAAGGTTTCCACCAGCATTTTCTGGCTGTGTCCAGCAGGGACCCAGCACTGCCTCTGGTGAGCGCCTCAGCACCAGGAGGATTTTCTCACTACATTTTGCAACACGTGCATTGCTGCTGCTTTTTAGTCTTAGTGAAACAAAACTAAGGACTTTTTTTTAGTATTTTATTAAAAAAAATAAAAAATGTTAAAAAAAATTAAATATCAGGCTGTAGTGAATGAAGTATTTTGTCAACAAAATATTAAGGATGTGGTGTTTTAAGTCTTGCTACTGCAGGTGCACTGGTTTATTAATTTTCATGGTTATCCTAAAAAAACCCAAAGGAAGCACCTGGCTTATATCCATACATCTACCCAGCTGAACAGATAGCTGGAAAGATATGCATGTGAATAGGGGGCTTATAGATAGCTGCAGGTTTGCTGAGCATAAATATCCATAAAAACAAATATCCACGATCTCTGAGCATCTTAACTCCTTACAGAGCCACCATAGTATGAAAACAATATTCTTCATAAGATGCTCAAAGAACATTAGCATATATTCTATTTTTGCTAGGTGCATTATATATTAAAAAGAGAAAAATGGTATCTTTTGTGAAGTTAAGTATTTTCATGTTGACATCATCACTTCTGCAGAGTGTGTAGGTGTGTGTTGGTATGTATAAGTATTTCTCAGACACATTCTATATGGGTATGTGCTATACATGAATGTGGAAGCCACATTTTGAGCAGCTGAATGGGTTTCCTCTCTGATGTGTTGTTTCTACACAACAACAACAAGAATATTATGATTCATTACTCAATATGTAAAGGAACTTTGAATCAATCTGTGTTGGAAATTATATAGCCTCAAAGTTTGACATTTTTAATATATAATCATTACAAAAAAACTACTTTTGGTTTTACCCCCCCTTTATTTAAGGAAAAATCATTTCCTTTTTGACCCATATATGTATTTGTATTCTCATAAATATGTTTTATGAGATGGTGGAGAGTATATTCCCTATCCAACATCTATTAGTAATAAATAAAATCTTATAGGATTTATCAAGCAGTAGGTGGAGAAATCCAGCTTTTGTTCTTCTCTTGCAAGGAAATATTGAATAGAAGGAAAGTATGAATTACCTCTCCAGAACTGTAATGGAAGGCTCAATAAGAAATGCATTAAAATGCAGTATGAGAGGCAAAAAGCCTGACCCAAAATTCTTCTCATAAGATATTAATGAATGGTTCTATTTTCTAGGTTCTCTGAGAGTATTCAAATAATCACTCTGGCCACGCCTGCAGTGCAGCCAGCGCCAGGCTGTGCTGCTGGTGGCAGTGGTCATTTTTGAAAGTCTTAAAAGCAGAAAATTTTCTGAAGAAATAGTGAAATCTGCAGCTTGTTGGACAACGGTGCAAGAGGGGCTTGAGATCCATCCAGAAAGGGGAATGCTGGTCTGAAAGATGCAGTGATACAGAGGAGAAACAGCAGTGATACAGAGGAGAAACAGCAGACTTTGAGAAAGAGTCAGACGCTGCTTGAGAAGTCGTGGGCATCTTCTTCTGGTAGGTTTTTTTCCAGTGTAACTTCAGAGGTTTCAGTGAAGTCCCTCCTGACGTGCACCCTGTGGGAAAAATCCAGGTCCAAAAAATGCTGAGAAAATGCAGAGTGATGGGTACTCATCCCAAGAAAGATGTGCATGTGCCTCCTCTTGTATTGGCACTGGGGAAATTCAACTTGCTGAGACTAAGGGGAGCCCCTTCTGGTGCCTGTTTGCTGCTTTGCCCACCAGCCTTTCCCACCCCCTCTTCGTGGTGCCTTTCCCAAGCAGCACTGACCCCCAGCTCTGCCTCCACCTCTGCCAGGAAAGGAAAACCATTTCCACAATATTCAGTCATTTGCCATGGCAACAGGTCCATAATGTCAGCATGGGTGTGAGATGCTCCTGTGCAGTAATAATACTGATGTATTTGCATATTGATGGGGAGGGGGATGTGTGTATGTATATACACATCATATTTTTAAATTATGGCCAAATTAGTTTTTTAATAGAGCCATCACAACCAAATAAAATGCACTGGGGCTTAGATGGTCTCATTAGTTTGAATGCAAATGTTTGTTTTCTCTCCTGGACATAATACCCAGAGCTTTAAATTATTCTAGTGTGTTGAATGGGGAGGTGGGAGGTGTCCCTGCTCATGGCAGGGAGGTTTGAACCTGATGATCTTTAAGGTCCCTTCCAGCCTTCACCATTTTCTGATTCTGTCTCTCTGTGCTGTGATTTATTTTGAGGTCAGAAGATCCACACCAGAATCACCTCCATCTTCACTGGTCCCGGAGGAGCCACCTCCTGGTGCACATCACCTCCTCTTCCTGGGGCATTCACTTAGCTGGGAGAAAAAGCATTAAACAGCCTCTTATTCATCTTGGAGTATACACATGTAAAAAAAAATGTTGAGGTGTTCTCCAAGTTCCCTGCTATAAAACACCATCCAGGGACTCACAGCCTGGTTCACCTTAGCACATAACTTGTGTAAAATGAGCCTGGCTAAATAATGTTTAAAGCCTGTCTGCAGGTGTAAAAATCACTGGCTCAGGTAAAATATTTTAACTGTGGATATTTGTACAAGTGCAAGTGAAGATCCCTCACACTCTCCTGCTCTTCTTCCAGCCTGCAGTTGTACAGGCAGGTTTTTCTGACTCCCGTGTTGCCCGGCACTGCCACCCTGAGCAGTGTGGGTACACTTGAGTCCTGCGTGAAGCAGGCTGTAAAATGCTGCCTGGGCACAGAGGTGTTGCCCTGTGAAATGAGACCCAGGAACTACCAGTGTTCCGAGGTTTTCATGCACAACAGAACCAGCATAAAGATGCTCAAAGAAAGGTTCTAACTGAATTTTGCAGACCCAGGCTCTCCTGAGTCCCACCTCACCCTCTCAGCAGTATTATTTATCATTTATTTTTAGTTTCAATAAGAGGATCCTTCTTTATGATCATCCTGGTAATGTCCTTCAGGTTCAGAAATAATTTTATTTCAGATTATGTTATTAAAACCGTTTCTTTTTGGCTTTATTTACTAGGTGCTGCCTTGCAGAACATACTGAGATAGAGCTTGCAGGAAGCTGAGCATCCCCAGGAGCCCAGCCGTGAGGAACCAGAGGAACCAGCCCAGCTTTTCCTTGGTGGCAAAGAACCTCACCCCAGGACCAGTATCTTCCCCTTGGGTACGACTCTACTGACTGATTTTCTGAGGCCAATCCCAATGTGGAAGGATTCATGACTAATTTAATCAGCTTTTTATTTCTATGTGGACACCAGGTAAGGAAATAGTTGCTCTTCCGTTGGGATACGATGGTGACGGGAGTGGGGTTGGGATGTGTGATGAAAAAAGATATTTCAGAAGAATAAGAAAAAAGAAAAAAAAAAAGCCCATTGTTTGTGTGTCAAGTCTGCAAGTTCTGCATGACTTGTGAACCTCTCAGATCTGTGTCCTCTGAAATAATCTGGGGAACAGGGGATTGACAACTGCTTCCTGGGCCGTGTATGATGACTGCAGATTAATAAGGAAGATTGTTACCAGTGTCTGTCCTGAAGCAAGGAACCATTCAAGGCAAGCACTTAAAACAAGGTAATTAATGGTTTAGAACATTCTAAGTTGTGCACTGCTGAGAGGAAAAAAATGCAGACCATGCCCCAGTTTTTAACACGTTAACTTTTGATTTACTTTACTTGTTAAAAAATTACTTGCGTAACTGTTCTTTCAAGTGACACTAGTTACTTGGGAGAATTAGATTAAACATTTGCAAGTGTAAATATTCTGAAATGAAATATTTAAATTGTGCCACCAGAAGTTCTCAGTAAGTGCTAGACCTGGGTAGTTCAGGGTTGGGACCTGCATCAAAAGCCAGGTGAGAAGTGACACTGAGTTTTGTGTTGCCTTGCTCCAGCAGTTCTGTCTGAGCAAGTGGAGAACTGTTCCTCCCCTCTCTGCAGCCCCAAGCACCAGGCACTGGTGTAGGAGAAGCTCCAACTTTGCACAGGAAGGCTGCTGCAACCTGGGACCAGCCCTGCTCACTCGTGCATCGCCCGGGGTCATTGGCATCACCAGAAGGAGGTGGAAAAGAGAGACAGAGGCAGGCCTAGGTCTGAGAAAAATGGCATTAAACAGCACGTCATCCTTTTCTTGGTACTTGTTCCTGTGATTTATTTTCTCTGGAGGTTTCTGGAGCCCAGCAGGGAAGTGGAGCTTCCTTCCAGGTGTCTGTCACCTGGAGGGAGTAACCCAGGAGCACCAGCAGGAGCAGGACCCTTATTTCCTCCTGCCTGGCTGGGTGGCATCCCAGAGGAGGTCCTTCTGCAAGGGCTAGGAGGGAGATGAGTCCTGTAAGTGACCATGGGCAAAGGCCATCATAGACAAGTTGACTTTTTAGAGGTAATCTGGAATATTGATAATTGTTTTGCAATGCTGACTTGAATTTAAACCTCTACAAACATCCTACAGTATTCTGTCCCAGATCTCTGCAGTGGTTATATCAAAAAACAAAAGGACAAACACAGGGACTGAAACTATCCCTGGGCAGGGGGGGGGAAGAGTTATTTCACCAACAAGAATTCTATTTTGATTTCTAGGTGCAGTTACACAAGAGATAGAGGAGAAGTGGGACAAGGAGAACAAGAAGGAAGTCATCATCCAAGAGTTCAAAGGTAGGTGGCTGATCAAAGGTTAAATACAAGAAAAGGAATTATTCTATTCAAGTTAAAGGCAGGACATCATAACCTAAATAGATGTTTTGCTTCAATTAAAACTCTTGGAAAAGGCTTTTGTGATGTGGGTAAGTTCTCAAAGTCAGGCAAAGTTTATTTTTTATGGCTTGAAATGTTCAGTGGGCAGAGAGCGAGAGATTAGGCTGTCACTGCAGGGTGGGATGTCTCAATCTTCATTTGAAAATGTTTCTAGTTATGAAGGTGGAGGGCAGAACCGATCAGATCCATTCTACATGGCAGTGTGGAGAGGGAGTGGAAACACTTCATTTTCTAAGGTTAGAGAGGGAATAGGTAGGACCCAAAAAAGCCTTTTCTCAAGCCTGATGGCAGCACCATGAGCGGAAGGCAGAGGCTGGCAGTGAAAATGAGAAAAGGAGGAGCTGAGGGAGAGATCAGCTCAGTTGTGAGAGGTATTTCATTAAAGGAATAAGATGGAAACTTGGAGAGAGACAAAAGCTGCCTGGTATGAAAGATAACAAAACATCCTTCCCAAGCGTCCCTGCCTGCCCAAGAATGAACCTGGGAATGTTGGCTAGGAACAGACTAGTCTGAGAGCTTGTGTGTGCAGTGCAGGAGAGTCTGTTTTCATTCCTTATTTAGTACAAGGGAAATGTACAACTCTGAAGCATCAGGAGAGCCTGTGGCTGATGTCCTGCTGTGGGGACAGCCCGTTCCTGTGGTTGGCCGGGTTGGCCAAAGCCAGCCAGGCCCCTGCTGGCCATCCCTTGTCTCCAGGGAGTGGCCATGAGTGATCCCAATGCAGCAGAGAACAGTGTCACCCTCAAACAGCAAACCCAGCTGTGTTTCCTGACAGCACAGATCCTCCCAGAGCTTTGTTTTTTCCACCCCTGTCTGTTTTAATCCAAACGTCCCAGCACAAAGGGGAGGAGAGATGTGTCGGGTTGTTGTGAGGAACTGGGTAGATCAAACAGGAGACAACAGAGAGGAGAGAAAAGATGGTGCAGCTGTTATTTTAAATGACTGTGCTGAGTTGTGCTGGCTTGTCAGAGGCGGCAGAAAGTGTCAGTACAGATATTTATTAAAGATAAACTTGATGGTGTAAATATTGTTTAAAAATGCTACTTATTTTCTTACGCATTAAAAACATTAACAGAATTAAATATATTAGTGAAAGCAACGACAAAGTGAAGGAAGCAAAAGGGTTGGACCTGAGAAAGATTCTTCTCAATTTCCATTTGCTGGGTCCATGTCAAACACGTCCATGGCAAGTCACAGTGTGTTACTCCCCACTTCATTTCTGTTCATGAGGAAATAAGACAAGCCATCCAAGTTCTGTAATTTTTAGGCAGCAGCTCTTCTGGATTCAAACCAGCACTTTGTGCTCCTCAGTCCTAGACGTTTATCCAAATACCAAAACAAGGTACAAGGTTTTTTTCCAAGTGATCCATCCAAGTGATGGATCCTCACTCTACAAAGAGGCTGGACATGTTCTGTGTTATGCAGCAGATCCTCCAGCTCAGCTCTTCCCATGCCAGCAAAGAAAGCCACAGACCTGGAGGGACTCATCTAGACCAGGTTCTTTGCTCTTCTCCATCCCTGTGGTATTTTTAAGGCACAGTTTATAGCAAATAATGTTGCTAAAAATTACTTTTGGGACCGTTCTGCCTGAATGTCTCTTTTCTTTGCCTTTCCTGCACCAAGTGCTCAGTGCAAATGGCTTCAAGTTTTTAAAAGAGCTGGAATTTATTAGTATCAGCTGCTTTATGTCCTGACCCTGAATTCCAGGGGTTATATCCGTGGGATGAAATGGTGCAGTATATCCACCTGCAAGGTCTCATGAGTTTATTAAAAGGGAACCACTGGTCAGAGAGCATTTCTGAATTGCTTATTACATAATGATTATTGTGTGCATAATGCCTGGAATGCATTAAAACTTCAGCTGAAATTACTCTGAATTTGAGAACAACCCTATAGTAAGTTTAAAAACCTTTACATAATAGAATTTAAAATATTAATAATTTAAAGAATATATATAGTGTGTGCATGTGTTTACACTTACACATGCACTTACTAATTGTCTATGTGTAGCACATACCAGATGTGTATTTAAACACATCCTTCCCACGTAGGATAATTAGGTGTGTTTTGTCCCATTGGATTAATTTTTAAAGTTTCAATTTCAATCCATCATCGATCAGAAATTCGTAACAATTCATGAGATGTTGGCTACTCAGCTGGTTTACTACAAAATTTGGAAGCAGGAAGAATCCTTTAAATGAATCCTTAGCACAGTCACTAAAGGTTACTGCTGCCTCTGACAGCAGTTTCTGCCCATCAAATTTAATTTTAAACAGGCTTTACCAATCTGTTTAGATCACATGCTGCACTCTTGGGGTACAAAGAGTCTTTAACATGAATTACTATTATAGTAAATATAGAGCAACATTTCCCATAGTGAAATCCACACTCAGGGGCCAACATTCACTAGTTAACCTTGACACTTCAGGTTTAATTGTACAACTTTGGATCAAAACACAAGGGAACATAAATGTCTGGCTAAAGTCATAAAGAAAAAACAAACAAAAACCACCTTCAAATGACTTTTGCAAGTACCTCAGTATTTTATGGATCAACAACTTGAAACATAGTTTCATGCTAAATCAATATTCTGAAAACATTTACTTCTGCTTGGTCTGGCCTCAAATACTTCTCTGTTGCAGTGACTTAGATAGGCATAATTAAAAGTAAGATGAAAGTGAAATCTGGGCAGAATTATGGCCCCAAATCCATGTAGGTAACACCAAAAACATCTTTTTTTACAAAATTTGGCAAGGATTAAGTCAGCCAGAAATTCTACTCTGAGAAAACACAGAGTTTGAATTCAGTTCTCAGTTTTGAAAGATGAAGTTACACTGTTAAAAACACAGATTTGTGCACCACCTGGAGACCTTGTAGTTGGCCTCCAGCAACACTGAAACGTATCTGTTCTATACACATCATACCTTGATAGGAACTGACTGTAACTGGTATGGTTGTTTAGTAAAAAGTATTCTCAAGATGACACTCTGAAAACTGAAAAAATGAGAGATGGTCTTGAAACAATGAGAAGATTCAGCAGTTTGGCCAGTGTCAGTTTGCAGGCATTTTATCTCCACTGCACAGTGTAGTTTTTGCCTAATTCCAGCTGAAGCTTGGTGATTGTCAGGAGCTGTGAAACAAACAAACAAACAGTTAGTAACTCTGTCCTGAGGATCCACTGCTTTGTCTGTGTGCAATAGAGAGTATGGTGGCTTCTCATTCTTCCAGGCTACAAGAATTCATTCCCCTGCCTTTCATGTTTGTGTCACAGTAAACACAGTTTAACCACCTTAGATTTGGGATGTCTGATGATGAGGCCCTGAGCCCTTCCCTTCATTCAGAGGGCCTTTTAGAACTGAGGTTTCTTTTTTTTTCCCATCAAGAAAGTCAACAGCAGAATGAAATCCTTCCATTCTTTTTTACATTTTTAAACCCATCTTTTTTTTGTTATGCACAAAACTTATGTAAGTCCTGACTTCCCAAGAAAGAGTGAAAGAACAAAGACTTAACAGAATACTGGATTTCAAGGGAAGGGTGGTAAGACCCCAGTACTAGAGGAGGTTGGGCAGTCTCCCTCTACCAGAGAACTGGCAAGACTGAAAACCTCAGCAGCTGTGTTTGGATTTGGAAGCTGGGGAAAGGCAGCACAGTCCCGCCCTGACCAGCTGCCCTAAGGAGGGCTTGGCTGGATTGCCTAGAGAAGGGGGTGGTCCCTGGGCAGCCCAGCCCATGCAGAGGTGGATCGTGGTGCTCTGATCTCGGGGAAAGGGAAGCTGGGAGCTTTAGAAGAAGTGGGATTTCACTCCTACATGTGAGAACCCTGGGCTGCAACACCCACAGCCAAGATGGGACTTGGCAGGGGAAGGAAGAGTGGGAGGCAAATAGGGCTGGGAAGTGGAATTGTTGTCAGACGAGGCTGACAATAACAGGGTCTTGAAGAGATTATGAACATTGCTTTTCTTCTTTCACATCCCACAGAGTAGAAACCAAACACAAAAGAAAATCCACCACTTTCCCACTGTCAGAGGTGCTTGGGGTTCCTTGACAGGAATTTCTGTGCTTAAAAGCTCTACCACACTGACTGCACAACATGAACTGTCTATTATGTAGCCATTACCTGACAGCAGCTTGTGTGCCTCACTGAAATATAGAGATGGTAGGACAGCTGAGAGCTGCATCTCCAGAAGTTGAGGAGCACACAGGCATTACCCTGCATCTGGCAGCTCACCTTCTTGGCTGTGTTGTAGTTCATGATATGAGAGGAGGGGATGGTCCCGCCGTTCTGTGACACGGTCACCTGCTTGACACTGGTGGGAACTCCCAGGACTTTAATCTCAGTGAACTTCAAGTTGTTTGGGTCAGTGTAGCCATGATGGGAGACCTGGATATCTAAAACAGTCTGAAAGGAAAAGGCAAAAAAATCATGGAGATTGTCATTTGACTGGTACAAGTCCTCCTGTGCTTTTCAGTTGCTCTCCTCTCTTCCTATGTATCTATTTATAGGCAGCAAGCACTGCACGGACAAACCTTTCCTGCACTGTCACAGGGACAGCAGTTTTGCCTCATCTGGCTTCTCTGAGGCCTGATCCAGGCTCTGCTTTCCCTGGTTTATGCCCTCCCAGAACAGTTCCTCCCCCCCAGCGTCTCCTTCAGCACCCACAGGTCCTCTCCCATCTCCAGTGGCTGTGATTTTAGGTTCCTTTAGAGTGGGCCCAGGTCCAGCAGGTTGCTTGATTCACAACCCCTTTCATTAGGATTTTTCTTACCAACTTTTATAAGAGCAGGAAAAGGTGCATTTATCTTACATCATCTCTTTGTAACTGCAAATACTGAGAATTAGCAAAACATACTTCTCTTCCTTAGCAATTAACATCCAATTATTTGACAAAGACAGAATTAATGAGAAGAAAGAACAGTGTGGGTAAAATTAGAAGACATTCTGGCACCTTGGAAAACTAATGAAATAAGAAAGTGTATTTTCTGTTACAAAAAGAAAAAGCATTACTTTAAAACCTTTTAAACCAAAGTCCATATAATTACAGTCTAATTTAATTGCAGCTACTCAACTGGCTATGATAAAAACTGAAACCCAACATCCTAGAAATGCCAGTTCATTGAAATCCTGTTCATTGACCTGGTTACCCAGGAATGCCTGCCAGGTTTCTGTGTTGAAGAAGAAAGGAAAAGCAATCCTGCCCTGAGGCAGCAGCTGCTGATTTTCCTGGCATAGCTGTTCTGACCCATCAACATGCTCCAGATGCTCTGCCCTGATGTGGGCTTTCCCTTGATAGAAACCATTTATGAAATAAACTTGTCCTTCAGAGTTATATCAGAAATTACAGTGCCATAAATGTACACCCTGTCTAACAATATTGGTATCTTTGGAATCATTCTTAACATTGTTCTTAACACAGTTTAATTGTATTACTTGCAATCTATTTGATTATGAGGGTGAGGTATCTAGACATGAGGAAATCCCAAATTAAAATACCTATAGTTATATGTAGAATAGTAATCACTTAAGGTGATTATTCAGACACTATGAGATAGCATGACATACCTTATTAGCAGTAAATGATGTTAGCAGATACACACCATCTTCATATGCATCTGTTACAGAAAAGGAAAAATAAAATATATTCATTATTCACCTTAGTTAACACATTATCAACATTGCAGTTCAAGATTTGTGTCCACATTATATACAAGTATTTGGTGTCTGTACATAAAGTTATTTATTTCCAGGAGACACAGGCTTTTAGACATAAAATACTTTCTTGTAGGACTGCATGTTATTTAAACGAGGTCAAAATAAGAATGTTTCAGAGGTTGGATGCAGAAGAAGCAACCAAACAGCATTGGGAAGATCAAGGGTGCTAAGACTAGCCAGAGAAAAACATTTCTCACTGGAGAAGGCCCTGGAGTTGTTTCCCACGTCCAACTCTATCCACTGTCCAGTGACGTGACTGTGACAGAAGTTGCTGTTGCAGATTTTTATCAACTATTCATTTCATCAATTATTCAGCACTAAGTGCACTCCAGGTAGTGCTGATAAGCTTGGGCATTGTAGGCTCTTGCCTTTCTGCACTGCCACAGGCAGATGACAGGCATCCTGGTGAGAGGGACCTTGCAATCTGTGCTAATTTCATTTCTCATCAGATTTCCATAAATGTAACCATCATTTCTGAATTCCAGTGCTGGGCTGTATGTGAAGCACCTCAAAAACACCAAGAGCATCCTGCAAACTTCCCTGCACATCATTATGCAAAACAGCACCATTTGCTGCACTCCCTGCAGTAGCCTGGGGTGAGAGCTCATTGTTACTGCAAGGGCAATAAACCCTGGATGGAATGGATAAACAACATTTAAGGATCTCTTGTCTGAAGAGGATTTAAATTGAGTAATGTTGAGGAAATGAGTTAAAGCTTCCCACATAATCTATGGTTATGGTTCCCATAGGTTTCAGGACAAAGCTTTGATATCTTTGTTGCCTTAGGTCCAGGGCACAGTTTCCTTTATACAACGTATTAATTCTGTAAATCATAGCATGGTGCTGTTTACATCAGGAAAAATCATTTTGCTATAATGCTGATCTGAAGGTTTATTTGAGTTTTGTCTCTGATGGCCTGTCCAGGTACATCTTCCAGAGACGTGATTGCTTTGGCCAGAGTCCATCATTTCCATCTGCTCCTAATGCTCCTTCTCAAGACACCCCACATGACACTGAGGACTTCTGAGGCAGAAGCAACCCCCAGCACTTCATGTCCAGGGTGATGGTGAGCAATGCACTTCCCTGCAGCTTGGACTTCCCACATGGACAACTGTGTCACTGTGGACAACTGCAGACAGGAGAGCTCCTAAGACAGCTCCTGAGCATTATTTGGGGTTTCAAGTTCCAGTTCACACCCTGGAGAATTTTTGTCTATTTTAATTTGGGCTTTGAATATCTCCAAGGATATTGAAGGCCCAGCAGCCTCTCAGGGCATCCTATTGCAGTGTTTGACCATCCTCTAGGCCAAGACAGGACTTTATGAAGGCAAGGAGCACCATACATACCGATGCGAACCCCGTCATCCCAGTACAGCTGTCCTTCTGCAAACTGGTTGTCATTCAAAGCCACAGTGAGGCCCAGCGGGTTCTTCCGGCTATGGAAAACACAGGAATGTTTCCTCACTTTCCTCAGCCAATCACATTTCATATCTAGCAAATGTTAGATTTTTAAAGAGAGATTCTGTGCCACTCAGTTGATCTCCCACACCCATCTTCCTAAGCCATTAAATTAAAGGAGACCATCTGGAGGAAACCAGAAAATCAGTCATGAAGCTTCTCTGAGGGCTGGCAGGATTTAGATGGAATTGTGCAAAACTACATTTTTAAATTTTCAGTTAACTTACCTGTAATAAGTTGTGTTAGCAGGTGTTTGCCAAGCAAGGATGTGTCCCCCTCGGATATGCAGGTTGATGTGGTCCAAAGGAGTTGGTAAAACTTTGAATTGTGCCCTAAAGCCAATGTCTTCATCCTAGTTACAAAACAAACAAACAAAACAAAACAGTAAGCTACTCGATTGCTCTCACTCTACAGGGATTTTTTTAGAGTGAAATTATCATGTTTTGCTGGACAGATTAATTAGGAGTTGTTACTGCAGCAGTAACTACATAGTGCTTTTCTGAGAAAGAGCAGCTGGGCTGTAGGTGACAGCAGCTGGACCAAAGGGGCCAGCCAGGTGAAATACACACATCTGGTTAATGAAGTGATGGTTGGTGCCTGTTACCAAAGCTCTTCTTATTTTCTGTGAAGATGATGTGGCTAAACCTGTTTTGTCTTTCTTCTTTCCAGCATTCCTTACAAACATTCTGTTTTTTGAGGGTTAAAAAAGTCAACAGAAGGACTTCAAACTAAAGGGATTATTTCACCGTTTAATTTCCCTTAAGTGTGGTCATGTTGTTACCCATTATTACACAGGGATCAAGGATTTTTTTAATCAGCTCTGAAGATGTTACAGGGCTAAGAACTGATCCTGAATATAAGTTTGTAAAAGGGAGAGGGAGGGCTCACACCTCCACCCTCAGCACACCCTGCTGCTGTCTGAACTGCACAGTGAAGAAGACAGATCAAATGTCATTTATAAATTGACTTACTGTGTAGTAATCGTACCAGCGGGCCCCGGGTATGTAAGCATTCACTGCCACAGCACCCTGCAATGAAACACACCTGGCTTAGGTACCTTAAATCAAAAAGTGGAGTTTAGCTAAAGTGAATTTCACATTTTTCATAAGTACCTTTTGCATCACAGGGCTGATGAGCAGTGCAGGGCCCCAGAGGAACTGCTCATAGATGTCCCAGGTGGTTCTGTCTTCCACAAACCTGCAAGTTAAGAGAACTAAGATTAGGCATCGGACGCTGAGCTTTTCCAGAAGTGTTCCTTCTTTAAGATTTATGTATAAATTGAATCTACTATACCTAGTATTTCCTCATCTTCATTCTAGTATTAATAAGTCATCGATTAATTAATGCTTGTCAGGAATACAGAGATGAATGCAAGAGAAATGCAGGTTACTGCTTAGCTTCCTTTTGTTGCTTTGCATTTGATTTCAGGATATTTAGATCACAAAACTCAGAAGCTCCACTGTGCTTGGCAGTTATTAGCAATGGTAAGAGCAGGTAGTGGACAGACTGGGAACTGCTTTCTGATTTGTGCCACTCTTTTCTTGGAGAGTCACTTTGAGAAAAACAAGTTAATAAATGCAAACAACTTGGTGTTCCTCAGCCAGTCCAGGAATGTACCAGACTACATCCCTCAGCAGAAGGAGTTGAAGCTTTTGCAAGGATTGCTCCTCCTGACCAGGAACAAAGGTGGCTTTGTGTGTCTAACATTCCTTTAAAAAATCAGCTAGATCAGCTCAGGCACACAGACAAAAAAGGCCATTTTTTCCCTGCAAAACTCATATGGTTTGTGGCAGAATTCCCTCTTTTTTGATGATTTTTTTGGTGCAGCTTTTGCTTTGCAACATTTGTTTTTTTTATTCTACCCATTCCCAGGATCAGGTGAAACTTTTTTGTTGCTTCCTCCCAAAGTGGTTACTGGTGAGCTTTAAATATTACTCCTTGAGAAGCAAATGTTTAATTTTGTGTAATGAAAAATGGAGAACTGGTGCTGTTATTGAAAGATCATATTCTCAATATTGTATTTTTTTTTTTTTAACTAAAACTTTACTGTTAGAAGAATTATAACTACTTTTAGTGGAAATTCCTGTTCCAGAGAGCAAAGGAATCCCACTTACTCATGGAGCATGGGGCGGACCACAGTGGTGCCGTGGGCGTGGGCTTCGTACAGTAATGTGTAGAGATAGGGCAACAGGGTGTATCTGATGTTCAGCACCTTCCTGGAAATATCCTCAAATGTTGAGTTCCAGGAAACAGGATCTTGCCTCTGAAAGAGAAGAGAGCACAGCAGTCAAGCAGCGTTGTTTTGTTCAGAAAACCTAAAAAAAACAACCCCAAGAGCAAAAAAGCCAAAGAGCAGGTAAAAGAAATTGCTAATGTTTACAAGACATTTAGCATCTCTTCTCTTTCATGTTATTTTTCTCTCCAGCCTCCACAGAACCTGTTAGCATCAGCAGTTACCAACCCTGCATCAAAACCAACACAGCAAGACAAAGCTGAGGAAATTTCTCCACTGAACTTGAGCACATTTATTTATTTATTCTTCAGTCAAGGACTAAGTGACACTAAAGCAGCAGGGATCACTGTCAGCCCTAAGAGGGGAGCTAGAGAGAGGGAAGGTGAGAGGACATGGAGGGAAGACTGTAAAAAATTCTGAATGCCAAGTGTCCCAAAGGCACATCCGAGTGGATACACTTCATTATGCCTCTTTTCTGCAGGCAGCACTCAGGGCTTGCAAGACAAGACCAAAGCACTCATGACTCATGTCAGGAGCACTCCCAATTTTTATTAAATGTATTTGCACAAAACCTTGGCAAATTGGGTAAGACTGCAAGCAACATGATAGCCCTGAATCTGCATTTTTAAAGGCTCTCAAAGTCCTATCGGAAGGTGCTGCAGCAAGATAAAGCACAGGTCTGAAAAGGAGCCTTTAATCCATTAGATATATGCCATATAAACTGCTCTGCTCTGCTGGACCTGAAGCTTGAAGTGGAATAGAAGAGCTGTTTCCATTTTTTTAAAATTTTCCAGATATCTTGTTTTACAGCTTTCTACCATGTAGTCCTTAGCCAGCACAGATCTACATTTAGGCAATTCTTTCCCTTTACTCTTAAAAGAAAGACAGTATCTGATGGTGGCAGAAACTGCTGAGTCCTGCTCCAGAATCTCACTGCACTGGTTCATTTTCTCTTTTCTTGTATAATTATGGACAATTAAGGTTGAGAGCACTAAGGTCAGTTTTGCTCCTTTAAGTGTGTTTGCCACAGAAGTGCTCTCTTTTAGTCTGACTGGTGTCGTGTACAGAAAATGGCAGGCAGGGAAAAAGAGATAGCAGTTGGATTCAGGCAAAGCAAACTTTGCATGTGCTTCCTTCACGTGGCCCAAATCCCAGAGCAGCCCCTCTGTGGGCATAAAACCTCCTGGGTGAGGGGGAGGCTTCCAGCAGAGCTAGCTTATAAATAAAGACATTTGATAAAGAGCCAAATGTGTTTTTTCTCATCCAGTTTTTGGAATGTAGGGTGTTTGGTTTTTTTGTGGCAGGCCAACTTGTGCAGTGTTGTGGCTGGTCTCTAGGTGTGTGTATGGCAAAAGCCCAGCCCCCAACAGCCATTAAGAAGTTGCCTCTCACCCTGGTTACTTTCTCATTGTGGTTCCTCGAGTATGGGTAGAAGGCGCCCAGCAGCGTCCAGCGAACGCACAGCTCGTACTCTGAGTCTTTGGAGAAGCCACAGATGTCAGCTCCTGTCTGAAAGTTTAAAAATTATCCCGTTGGAATGCTATAAATTCTTGTACAGCATCAAGATAATAAAATATAAAGTAATAACTCATTAGCTTACATAAGATATTCCAAAGAGACTGAACTCCATCATACCTGAAAGGAGAAATAATTCAGCGTTACTGGCTGGTTGTTTTCCCTCTCAATGTGGAATGAGAAGAAGAAACCAAACACAAACCCCATGATTTCTCTAATGTATCATGTGTTTCTGCTGCAGAAAGAGAAGGGAGATGGTTGCTCAGGAGCAAACAAAGAAACAAATAGCAGGACACTGGGTCCTGGTTGACTGATCCCAAAGAAATAAAAGAGCTTCCAAAAACCGATGCAGAAGGAAAGAAGTAAAGAAGGAATTGGCCACCAGTGCTTGTTGCTGAAGGGCTTAACTCAGCAAAACCACATGAATACTGAGAGCAAGCAGATGAAGGAAAAGACCTGACTGGACACAGTAAACTGAACACACGTCCTTTTCCTTCTACTCACCAATGACTGACTTGGCTAGCTGATCCCAAGCTGCCGTGTTGTCACCCAGCCAGTGTCCTGCCCACCGGCCGCTGCTGGGGTACGTGGAGCGGCTGACAACGATCCCACGCTCCTTGGTGGCACTTTGCACAGCTCTGAGAGTGAAAGGACACAGGAAAAACCCACTTTACATGAGAAATACTAGGTGAGAACTTACTAGGTAAGATCCTCTTTGAGGATAAACACAAGGGCTTCTGTTTTCACAGAGAAGGGCAGCACTGGTGCATGGCTGTGCCTCCATCCAATCCCGAGGTGCTCTGCACAGCAGGTCCCTGGGATTCACACCTACACAGAAGCTCAGCAGTGTCAGCCAACCTGCAGCTGGAGAGAACTGGCAGAACAAGGAGGTGCTAAAATACAGATTTGCAGCTCAGGATAGCTATTTTGTGGGAAAATAGGTATGTGGCCCAACTTGCACCTTTACTAAGGGCTTCATGATGTGATCCAGGGCACATCATTCCTTTCTTAAAGTACCTGAAACCTTCCAGCAACATGGAAAATTTAACAAAACTTATGCCAGGATCGCAAGGGGGGAAATAAATGTTCCAGGAATAATTGACTCTGGTTGCCAAAAAACAACAAAGAAAAAAGTCATGGCTCTGTGGTCACTTCAGAAACACCAAGATGCCATCAATATGAAATGACCAGCATGGATTTGTCTCAGAGTAAACAAAACAAGAGTTTTTCAGGCAGAGGAAGGTTACAGACCTCGCAGCTGAGGAGTGACTACCAGTGTGTGTGATCACCTTGGCACTAGCTGACCTCTTGGTCTGATCACATTTGGCCTCCTCAAAGCAGCAGACACTTCTACGAGCCATTGGTAACCATTTGAGGGTGGTGGGACTTACTAGTCTTCCTCAAATTAGAGGCAAAACCCTACAGGGTGGGAAACGTGCAGGTGCTCTGGTTTGGGAGACAGAAGGACACCTGCAAGGACTGCCATGGCCTCTTCCAGATGCTCTGGCACTCAAACCCTCTAGCCTTGCCCAGGATCATTGCTATTGGGAGGGCAGACTGACTTGCCAACAACTACCCCATACCTCAATAAGCAATAATAATAAAAATGTATCATAAAATAAAGCCTTGGCCATTGCCACAAAGTACCTGCAAAGGTAGCCAAGTAAGCTTTAGGGAAATAACTGCTTTGAGGAGAATTTATGGTTTCTCGTGGCTCTGCCAAGGCTACAAAGCACCTTTCTCTGCTGGTCTCTGGGCTTTGTGACTGCTGTGGATTCCTCACTGCTCCATGTTCTCAGCAGAATTCCCTTGCAGCCCTGCACATGTACTGTGAATCATTCCAGCAAACTACTAAACCACAACGCTAGTGAGAAAGCTACACTGAGACAATGACACTGCTTCACAAGCATTGCCTAAGCAGCTGCTTCAGTAAGGCACTATTTATTTATTTCTCCACAGGATTTGCAGCTTTAGTGACATTATAATTACAGCAAAAACACACCAGTCACTTAAATTACCATAGTAATTAAACTAGACTAATGTGCTGTAATTATTTCTTCCAAGACAAACAGTAAGTTTTCTAATATGTTTTATTTCTTTGTAAAGTTGTTTCAAACATTTTCAACCTCTGCTTGGTTTACTCTCCTTCAACCGTGATTTGGAAAGTGCTGCTAGAATTTCAACTGTAAGGAAAGTGTATGTTGTGTGCAGAACTGCTCCAGGATGAGCAGGAACAGAGTGTTTTGCTGACTGAGGTGGCAGCTCTGCTTCAGGACCAAGCCACCTGTGTCCAGGAAAGGCTCTTGCTCACATCACAAAGCCCAAATTTACCTCCAGTTACTACATTCTCTAGTAAGGGTTCTGGCTTTCAAATCTATGCAAAAGCCCTGTCACAAAGCAACAGCATTAAGTCAATGGGCAGAAGCTCCCTCTGTTTAACAATGGGAGAATAAAAAATTACATCATTACATTAGAAAACTGATGTTCATTTTTAAGTTACAGGCTTTTGTGAGTTTTGCATGCAAATGACTATTTTCTCTGGATGGTTTTGTATAGAGTAAATTATTACTACAACTTTACTTGCACAAATGCTTCTTCAGTTACTACCTAAGAATACACTGGGACACCCACCTCACCTTCTGCACATCCTTTCCTGCAGCTCAGGTCCCTGCACCCTGCTTGCACCACAGGTGAGATCAGTGTGCTACCTGACCAGTACCAACACTGGAGTAACACCAGCTGCAAGAGGTACAGCCCTGCTGGGAAAACTTGAATAGCAAACTTCAGTTCTAGCTGAATCAAGGAATCAAAGATAGTAGGGTGAAGGAAAGATTTCCCAGGCATGTCACATAAACTGTTGAAAGTTTTGGCCATAAGAATGCAGACACAAAATACATATTTTTGAGATGAGAAAGTATGTAAACTTCACTTACTCTAGGGTAGGTTTTGTTTGTGACCATCCATAAAGACTGTGGACATCATAGTGTCTCACTGGGGTGCCATCTGGAAGATACTGTTGGCCTTCCATGCATGGAGTTTTGACAGTTAATCCATCTGACCTGTATCCCAAATCTAATGGAAAGAGAACAAAAATACTTTTTAATTATGACCATTCAATACTTTTAGTTTCTTTTTCTTCATTTTCATCATCTCATTGGCATGTATACTGCAATTTATTGCTTTATAAAAGTAGCATTTCCAAAATGGAATATTCCTTTGTAGGCATCTGGGGCTGTCAGTGTGCTAATAACTCAGTTACAGATGCTCTTGCTGGAGAAGCTGAAAGAGTAAATGGAGTCAATACAAATTCAGAAGATATTGCAGATCTTTGTAAACACTGTCACATCATCCAGAGAAACAAAAATGGGGGGGGGGGGAGGTGTGTGTGTGGTCTATGTCTGAGTGTAAAGTTCCTGACAATTCCTGAGAAACCAGTCATTGTAACTCCAGACAACAGTAAGCAACAGGAATATGCCAATAAACCACTAATGATACTTTACACGTGTACTTAAGTGAAGCCAAGCTAAGTATTTCAAGTATTTGATTGTACAGACATGGTAATGAGAGGAGGCACAAGAATATTTTCTAAATTTGTAATTAATTGCATTATTCATCTGAGAAAACTGCAAGAAGAGAACTCCATTCTCTGCCATGCCCAAAGCAAAGCACCTGGCTAGAAAACAGGTATCAAAGTCCATATGCAGGCAAGCAGCTGAAAAGCACTTTATTTTTAAAAGCTGCCATGCAGTTACTGCTCCCCCTGAAACAGATAAGCTGAAATGTGCCATAATCTCAGCAAGAAAAGGGGCACTTGTAGTTAGGAGTTGTGGTTTTCTACACCTAACTTCAGGCATTTATGCCACATAAGAAATTATGTAGAAACCAGAATGAAAACTGGATTGGGGAGTGATCAGACTCACGTGGCATGTATGGTGGCATGTTGAGGAGGTCATTTCTGCAGCCACCAATGGCACCATTCATAAGAGCTGCTGGTTCATTCATGTCCTGAAAACAGAGAGCAAAATCTGAGTGTGTTTGCTTCAAACCTACAACACACACTAAATAATAAATTACAAACAAGCAGCCTTGTAGAAGTCCTCAGGAGCCCTTGCAGCTCTGGTCTCAGTCTGCTGTTCCATGTTTTCTTGACACATTCACAAAGTGTTGCAAGGGAAGAACAGGGAGTCTGGGCTCTGTTTCCCCTCTGCAAACAGGGTCACAGCAGAGGAAAAAAATGTCACAATACCCCAAGGCACTGCAGCTGTAAAACCTAGAGCCAAAGTGGTTCTACCTGGTGCTCTGCTGTTTTTCATTTTATTTCATGGCAATTTAATGCCAGACACCCCCAGAGCTCCAGCAGCAGAACGAGTACAGTGGAATATGGTGCTTTCTGCAGAGAAAAAAAATCCAGTAATCCAATGCATTACTACACTTACAATCCACAGGCCATCAAACTTGATGCTTCTCGAGGGGTCGGTGGGATTGTTGTAGAACTCCAGGATTTCTCTCTTCCACCAGTTCACTGTGGAATTGCGGAAGAAGTCTGGGAAAGCAGTATGTGCTCCATAGAGCTGTAAAAACAGCAGGAAAATTAAATAGCTGCAGGATTGAAGGCACCTCACTGTTTAAACGTTGGCATTTGTTTTAAAAATTTGAAAGTTTAAAAAAAAATATTAAAAATTGTTCACAATTTTTTTTTGGCTCTGCTAGGAAGGCCAGCAGTTTGTTCCTCCCACAAGATTTATCAGTTCACTGTTGTTTTCCTTAATTAAAGTGCTGCTCTGTTTATATTTGAGTCCATAACCAAACCAAATCAATACTTACCTGTATTTGGGTGGGCAGAGGCAGTGACTCATTGATTTGTACATTGGGAAGAAACGGCCAGACCTGACAGGACAAAGAAGATTTTAAAATAATCAGACCACCCTGAATAGAAACTGAGCATCAGCAACAGAGAGATAAACCCATTGTTCCCTGATATCTGTGTGAACGATAACACAAGCTGAAGCCAGTTCAGTTTGCAGTGCTTATTCAATGTGTCATTTCCAGCCAGGCATGAAGGAGCCTTTCCCCCTATGGCTCACACTGAAGTCCAGGCTGGCATGTGGCTGGATGGAGCCTCTACTGTCACCAGCTTTTTAAGAACAGTACCTTGGAATATATGATGTCATTGGTATTGGGCCACTTTATGAACACATCATCCTGCACACCTCTTGAGAAGGGAGGATAATTGGTTTCATTTCCAGAGATGCCTGGATCCTGCAATTACAAACACTTTTACCCTAATACTAAATAAAAAATAAAAAAAGTTTAGAAATGCAGTTGAATATATTCTGCATTCTGCAATGATACATTGACATTTAAAACCAGTATTCAAAACTGACCAGGATAATGATAAATCTCATTCCTTCTTCTTTTATTTTGTTAATCAGAGCAGGTAATCCAGCAAAGTGTGGGCTGATGGTGAAGTCCATTTGCCTTTCCATGTGGTCAATATCAACATATTGGACATCCTGCAGTTCACAAAAACAGTTCATGCATATGATTATTATTTTTTTTTCCCAAATACATACTTACTGAAAATCTGCCAAAATAAGCAAAGTACTGAACTTTTGAACTGTAAAATTGGAAGCAGCTAAAGTGAAGGCTGAAGTCATTAAATTAATATGACACAACCTATCAGCAAGTCCAATACAAAATAAACCTTTCACTACTGCATCTAGTCTGAGGGTAGAAATTAATATCTGAGAGAGAGAAAAGTCCTGGATTTCAACATGTGTAAGTACACAGAAACTGCACATATGCTACCATATCTATAAGGGAATAGGTGTTCTGTATTTAAACAGTGATGTTAATTACATTTAAACTGAAGTCACATTTGATTTACAGTAGAGTTTTGTTAGATCTATGTGCTATTCCAACTTTCCCAACAACAACCTCTGCCAAATCAGAGCTGACTTGGCACAGAACAACCTGTCACTGCAAGGATGCTGCTGATTTTCTTTCCTGCTTGTTGCTCTTGTCCATCACTGCTCTGTCACAGCCAGCATGGTGAGAGCACAGGACTGACTGAGGCACCTGAGTGCTTTGTGATGAATGATAAGGAAAACAAAGCAGCTTAGAGCCTACATTTAACAGCCCAGAGTGTGCAGAGATGTTAAACTCTGGCATAAATCAGTCTGCTCCTCTACCATGGTGGTGGGGTTTTTTGCTTGGTTTTTGATTTTGTGATTAACTGGTCTTAGATAATACTATGAAGCCAGAAGTTCAGGCATGAGCTGAAACATTAATGCTAGCAGCATACATAGGGAATCCTGGCTGCCTTCATGCTCTCCACCAGCTGGGCAATTTCTGAGTCGTTGCTGTATCCAAAGCGGCACAATTGGAATCCCAGAGCCCAGTAGGGTGGCATGACAGGTCGTCCAATCAGCTAGAAAGGAGACAGAGCATTTGTGGTGGGTAGGTGAAAACGAAACAATCCAACCAACCTAAAACCAGCATTAGGCTGGTAAGGATCTTACTTCAGTGTACTCCTGGACAACAAGTTCTGGTGTTGGGCCCAAAACCATGTAGAAGTCGAGAATTCCTCCAGTGGTGCGGTACGTCAGGGCGGGGGTCGGCTGGAATGTCACATCTGGAGAGGGAGGAGATGAAATGAGACAAGGATGCCTGGATTCTCCACTGTTGCAAAACACTGGCCATACATATAAAACACACTGAGACAGTAAGGCGAAGGTTTTCTTACCCATTGCATTGCTGTTAAGCAAGAGAACTCCATGGGCATTGCCCTCTTCTTCAAGAGCCATGTAAAATGGCTGATAACCATAGGAATTCAGTTTGTACTGCACACAAAGTAAAATGCATGTTACTGGGGAAACACTGCAAGCATTCACTTATTTATATTCATTAGTAAACGTAATAAAAAAACAAGACACACTCTGCCAAACATTCAGCAAATAAACTCCAAAATTACCTACTTGAACCCTACATACCTACAAAACATACCTGTAGAAGATCACTTTCTAGCTTCACAATTTGAGTCACACTTGTTCAGACTGACCAGGCAAGAAGGAAAGCAAAGGTTTTTCTACCTGTAAAACTTGCCAATGAGAAAGTGCTCCCTGTGGACAAAACTTGCCCTTTTCAAACAGTAGCAGGTGTCTATATGATCAGGAGATGCTGGTGCCTTTCTGTTATATTTCATTTACTCAAAAATATATTAAAATCTGAACTGGAAATTAGAGCTACAATAAACCACCACTGTTTCACTGGTCATTCCCTGCAAATTGCAAGCATTGTGCTGTCTCGTAGGAAGTAACATGAGTATATGCATAGACATAAGATTTCTGATTTACTTCTGTAATTACTAATTTAATTTCAAGGTAGTAGGATTTTACCTGACTCCTGTCTAGCTTTCAGAATAATTAGCTGGAATAAGGAGAAATGTGCTGTTATTTCTAAGCCATTTGTTGTCTTCTGACATTAACTCAGGGCCTGGTCTTGCTGGTCCTAAAGAGTAGGTTTAGAGAAGACCATTGCCACTGAGACATCATCCACATTCTAAGCCACAATAAATGCAGTCAAAGCCAGTCGGTGTGTCCAGTACCAGCAGACACCCACTGGACTTTGAAGTCCTGTTGAACATCTCCACACATGAGGCTTGCTGGTCCAAAAACCACATTTACTTCTACTTACAGTAGGAGCCTCGTCCCTGGTGAACATTCCCCAGGTGTGCCAGCTCATGTTCCGTCTAAACATGGTGTGCTCAGTCTCTCCAAATCCATAGATATACTGGGATGCTAAGCGGGTAGAAATCTGGATGAACATGTCGCTGAATGTGAAGGTGGGCAGTGCTGAATCCCAGCTGCAATGGAGACAGGGAAATAAGAAAGCAGCTGCAGGGCTGTGTTGAGCTGGTAGACATTTTTTTTTTAGTTTAGTTTTTTTTTTTTTTCTGAAAATCTCAGTCTTCAGTAAAGCTGGAATAAAACTATGGTTATCAATAAAACGTTGAGCACATGACATGGAGATGTCTGAGAATTTGAATCACCATTTAGAGACACACAGTCCTCTGTGTCACTCAGAGATGTACATTATGCACAGGCATTATGCATGGCAAGTCGCATCATATATTGGCAATTTAGTGAGAAAATGTTTTTCAGGACAGTATGATCATATTTTCTTCCAAGACTGATCCTTAGTGCCACGTGGAGTATAGTAAGTAAGATGCTTTTACAGTTAACTGGAATTTTTGTGCAGATTACAATGAAACTGTATTCACAGGTCATATTCATTTGCTGTAATTTGCATCTCTGCAGTTGGAAACTGAGCTGTAACCAGATGATGCTGTGCCAGAGAACTTCATCATTCTAGGAGGCTGAATGGCAGTCTGAAGGATTGCTCTGGTTGGCAAAAGGGAACTCAGCTTGCAATCAACTTTTGAGTACTTTTAAAAATGCCATAGGAATGATTTTTTGGGAAAAAAAAAATAATAAAATAACACAGACAACTGCTAACATTATAGTGCTCCATTTTCTAGCTCTGACTTAAGCTTAATCAGAAAGAAATTAAGCTCCTGTCAGACTTACTAGGTGTCATGTTAACAAAATCCGTCTGCCAGTTGAGACACTACTTTCCTCTTTTTTCTTTTTTTTTTATTATTTTCCTAAGAATTCCCCAAAACATAATCAAGTTATTAATTTACTGATCTGTGCCGTGGTCACCTAAGGAAAATTTTAGAAAGTGCAGAAAATGATTCTGTCTCCCAGAGCCTTGGGAACTACACAAGAAACAGCCTTTGGAGTTGTCCATGTTCTGCCCTTCTTAGCAAGGGTCAGACTATAAAGTGACAGGAGAGAAATCTTAGAAAACAAGAAAAAACAGGAGGTTTCTCAGGGCACCTTCTCCATCCTGCCCCTGGCCAGTGCTCTCCTACAAGGTGATGGTGAAACCATCTCCTCTAGAGCAGCATCTGGCGTTTGGCAGTCAGAGCCATTTGGGGGGAAGGATACAAAACTCAGCCTTGAGGTATTGAAAACGTACTACACAAAAAAACCCGGTTTGGCTAGAAAAGAGCTACCAAAACCAAGTGAAATAAAAGAAAAAGGCTGTGGCTCACATGACTGCTCCCGTGCTTCTGCGCCGAACCTGAATCCCAAAAGGTTTCAGCTGGAGGGACACGTCGTAGAGCCGCCCCTTCTCCGTGCTCGCGGGGGAGCGCGGCAGGTTTAGCGGCACCGGAACCTCATATCGGGCATTCTGATAATCATAGATCTGCCAAGCAGAAGTCAGGTTGCTTCAGTGAATGAGCTTTTGGAAACATTATCTATAGTGGTAGAAGTCTGAGTCAGTCACAATGAGTACAGAATATTGCTGAAAATATTTGTGTGCTTTCTCTCAATAAATAGTCTTTAACCAATTCTTTCACAGTTTTTGGTTTGGGAAAAAAACACAAACCTAACCTGAAGGATTTATTTTGGATCAGGAATGACTTGTGGATTTATATATATGTTTATATATAAATATATATTTAAGTATATATTTATATATCTTTTATATATGTATATATGTGTGTGTATATATATGTATATGTATTAATTTAAAGTATATACCTATATTAAAATATAGATATGTGTGTATGTGTGTGTGTGTATATATATACATATACATCAAAGTATGGTAAATACCCTTCTGATTAATCTTTTAGCCAACTTTTAAGAGATTCTTTCTAAAGTTTTCTGTCTTCAGAAAACTGACAGAAGTTTGTTTTTGATGCCTGATCATTTCAAGGCATGACATTTGAGCATTATTAAATGCACAGTAATAAATGACAGTCCAAACAATGGTGTATTAAGAAATTCAGAAGTAGAATGATTAATGCAAAAATAAATTGTACAGTCATGATAATGCTTATAGATAAATTTACCTCTATACTAATAAAATGTTCTTGGTTCCAGTGTTTCTGATTGACATTACACATATACATTGACATTATACCTTCGATTAATTTCATTTGCTTGTATAACTGAATGCAGAATTATAGGATTAAAAAAAAGATGTGAGCCAAGAGTACTAAAAACTACTTGATTAGAAGTAGAAATGCATTTAGACAAATGTGCTACTGTCTATGTAATATAAAATTGACTATAAAAAGCCCTTATAATTTCCATAAATAAATCTTTAACAATGGGACGTTACACACTCATAGAAAGTCTGAAATGACATTACCTTAAATTGCAGCATGTTGTTGAGGTGGTATTTCACCTCCAAGCGCAGTGTGCTAATTGGTTTAGTGAAGTTATCATTAGCTCTGTTCTTGTTGCTGTTTAAGATGAGGTTGGCTGTAACACCTGACGAGGTGTATTCTACTTTGTCTGCAGAGTAAGCATTGGCAGAGCTGTAATAGCAGGCTGGAACATCAGGGTTCGATGGTTCTGGCTGCAAACACAAGTTACAGGTTAGTGAGCTACCCTGGCCTGCTCTATCTTTTGTTAGTTATTAGCATGGATTCCAAAGCTCCCATTTTTATCAGATATCAGCCAACTGTAGAATTTGGGAAAAAGCTTAATGCACCTATTTAATAAAGAACCCACTGTTTTCTACACTAAATCAGCCATATGAAAACAACACTGACAAGGCTGTACAATAATTTAGTCAGGAAACTGAATCTTCAGACAAGAGAGGTGGCTGTTACTTCCCTGTATCTGGGATCTTCAGCTTTGTCTCACAACATATTTTAGTCTTGACCTCTTGTAATTCCTAAGACTTCCTCCCTTTTAATCCCAGTACTCTCTGGTTCACACAAGAGGATGCATCCAATACCCATTATATATTCAGGCAACATCAGATGAGATCTTTCCACTGGCTTTATTCATATGAATGATCCTTAAAATATCCATTGAGAACTACATCCTATTTATCTAAGATCTCCTAAGATCAGAATTACTTACAGTTTCCTGTTACACTTGACCATAAACACTCAGCCTGGGTATCCTGAGGTTAGATGAGCTGCTGGAGGTTAATGCATTAGCCTGCCACCTCTGGACACTCTCCATCAATCCTGCCTAGTTGTTCAAATTAAACTACGTCTGCTCTGCACATCTTAATTGCTAATGAATATTTATTCACCTGTCGTCACCAAAATCAAAGTGCCTTTCAGCCTGAGCAAGGGTTCAGAACATACCCCATCCATAATTGCACCAGAGTTCCAGTTCACAGGAAAAGTCATTCCCAAATTACAAAAAAAGTATTCCTAATAGTGCAACAAAATCAGGGCAGTTCATCACCTGCTTCAGCCATTGCTAGGTCAACAAGAGCCAACAGGGAATGTTGGCCTTCATGCCTAGGATAGGACTTTAGATTTGGAGGACCAGTTCAGTCAGAAGCCTCTGCAGAAGGCACATGGCTTCTGTGAGTTTATGGCCATGGGATAGTCATGAGTGAAACTATGTAGTAAAGAACTGCAGGCTGGGGAGGAGGAGTTGGAAATACCTCCTCAACATGGATAGAAACAATAAGGTTTGCATATGAACCAAGATTTCAGGGGGGTCAAGGATTTCCTCTCAAACTGAGATCCAGAGGAATTGGTTTGACTTAAAATGTGCTTCAGTGACTGTGAAGGTGAAGCAGAGGGGATGAGTCTTGCAGGGCATGGTGCCAGTGAGGCAGATGAGGTAGAGGAAGATGTTGATCTCAAGCCTTTTCTATTTTTTCATTGTATCATCCTGTCTTTTAAAAAATACCACATTTTCCCTCAATTCCTGCTATGCTTTGGAAGAACTCATGCAATTGCCAACTACCTTAGTTTAAGTGAAGTCAGGTCAGCTGACATTGGTACCCCCATTTTATTTAAATCTGACAAGTCTATCAGGCTACTTTTCCCACTGTAAGAACTATAAATAGAAAGCTTTGATTTTGGAAACGTCTGTCTCATTAGCTTAGAGAAATAATTTGTGCTTACTTCCCAGACACAGCCGAGTTGTTCACATTTTTCTTGTGTTGGATTGGGACTGGGATAACAATTAAACCTTTCATTAATACTCTGTTGTTGTGTCCATTTCACTGTGTAAGATTTTCCCAGTTCAAGTTTAAGTCCTGCTATGTGAGCGACCTATGAATATTAAACAACAGTTATTACATCCCACATCACATCTATAATTTCCTTCAGTCAGCAGAGATGCCGGTTCTCTGGAACAATCCATGTTGCTACATGGCAACTCACAAAAAACCCCATCCTGTATGATTTGATGCTGCCTCAATTTTACAAATGCACACAACTAATATTCTTGCAGATAAAATCTGAAAAAGTAAGAATCTAAACCCATGGAGTCGATCCCACAGCTTTCTTGGAAGCAAAGGGGAATAAAGGGCATCGCTCCTTTACATTTTGAACTATGAATGCGATAGGTAAGAAAACCTTTAATTGTGATTAAGGAACTGAGGTAACATAATAGGTAACTCAGGTGCTTGTGAAGAAGAAAGGGGGTGTACAGTGCAAGTTCAAAGCAATGTCAGCACTATCCTTCTTGTGGGAAGGCACTTCCATGAATGCTTCCCACTAGCAGCAGCATGTTGGGTTGCTTTGCACATCAACAGTCTTACTGCTTTCCTGTGTTCACCCTGTGAAAAAGTCTATTATGAAGTGATAAAAGAAGTTTAAACAGTGTGCTTGAATTTATTTTTTTTTTTAATAAAAATGCACACCATAAATAATTTGAGTCCTCCTTCATTGTAAAACAAAATCACAAAGCTGTTCCTCATCTCAGTAATTAATTTTTGCTACATGAATAACTGCATAATTAAACTTTCTGTTCCACTGAGGGGCTGACAGCAAAACTTAGATGCAATTTCTATGCAGCTGAATTGAATGCAATTGCACTTTTGTTCTGTAATAAAATACAAGACATATTCTGTTGAAATGACATCAATACTGGGTACTCTCTTTAGCAATATGTAAAATAAAGGTGATGCAATTTAAAAATGTTTACTTCCCCTTTCCCTGTTTTTGTTTTACCTTTGCTAGGGAGTCATAGGTGACTTTGAGTGGATAATTTTCCTCAACATTGTTCTGAGATACAGTAACTGTCTTTACTTCCTGGGGCACTCCCAATATCTTGATTTCTTCAAATTTCAAGTTGTTTGGATCGATGTATTTGCTGTTTATAGCATTCATTTGTAGAACGTTCTGGGGGGGGAAAAGAAAAAAAAAAAGAAAAAAGTGATCACATTCTTATAAAAATACCTGCCAAAAATCCTTATTTGACTTTTTTCTAATCAAATCATCATACTGTAGCATAAAGTAAGCAAATACTTTTTTCATAACATTAATTATTGCCCTAGTTGTTCACACAATAATGCTGTTCTAGCTTGTGTATAACATGCCTCACAGTTGTACTTCAGTTTCCTTTTTCTTTTTTTGCTTTTTTGGAAATAAAAAAAGGCTGGCACGTGCCTGTGGCAGGGCAGATAACCTCTACACAACTCTGATCTCTCTGGGTTCTAACAAGTGAAGGTTCACATTCAGTTTTTCTGATAACAAAATTCCTGTTCAATTCAATTGCATTCATTATTAGTAGATTAAGAGTCCAAAGAGCAGAACTGTACCATGGCTGTCAGATATGCCAGTGCATAACTTTCTTCTTACTCCCCATGTGAAAGTGTATGTTAATTTTTAATTCAGTATCATTACAGTCAACTGATGACTTGGTTAGGAGAGTTTCAAACTCCAGTAGTAACTGAGGTTTCTTACCTACAAATGATTGTATGATTATGTGATTGTATAATTATTATAAAAAGAAATAATGAACGCATGTGCTTCCACCCTTTATTACTTTGCTTCCCCTCCCATGTTTCTATTCATTCTCTCTCAGTTGTTGCCCTGCTGTTTCACCATGGCAAGGGAAGAAATACTTTTATTAGATTCCATTATTGTGCAAATGGTTTGTTATCATATTGCTTGAATTCCTTGCCATATGGTAGCTCCAGTCAATATAAAATAGAAAGACTATCTGGACTTCACTCTGCCAGAAATTGATCCTGCCAAGGCCGTGTCTGTTTTAAAAAATGAAGAAAATAAAACATAGTCTTGAAGTAGATTCAGTGGGTTCAGACAAGGTGTAGGTCTCCTTCTCACTCTTTGGAAATAGCTATATTTTTACACTGTAAAAGATTTATTTTTTTAAATTTCCAAGATTTCAAGGGTCACAAACACTATACAACTCCTTTTGGACTCTGCTTTAACTGTCAATGATGCCTTGTCTTTCACTTGCTGAATAAATATTGCTGCAGTTTGCTATGTGAAAAAGGAATCCTTCAGACCCTTCTATTAACTGGGAGAAGAAAAGACAAATAGCAGATTTTCATCCCAGTTAAATTCCAGTAATTTGAACATGCCTCCACCTTGACTTTTGCTTCTCAGGAAATACAGGAGACTAAGAAGGGAGAAAAGAATGTCCTTTGAAGATACTATTGATAAAAATCAAACATGAAAATGAAATACTTACATTGGAAACTGTAAACTCATAGTAAATGTAGGCTTTGCTGTCAACTGTACCTAAAAGGTAAAGAAAGAAGTGACATTTGCAGTGCAGAGGGGAACAGCATTAAAACCAGGACTGTGCCACAGCTAAAGACCTATAAATTGCTAATTAGCATCATTACTGCACTCAGAGGCTGCACTGAGCAACTCAAATATTTACTAATGTTTCCTTGAGGAACTGAACTTTTTTTTTTTTTTTTCCTTAGGCCAGTCTCCTAGAACATTTAATTTTCCAACTTTATCAAAATATTCACTGAAGTCAGCTTTTCTAAAGTGTACTAATTGTTTAATTTACTGTTACTCCTTCTTAGCCTTCCTTAAAAGCAGATGTATGGCTCAAAGTTCATCCATTAAAATACCCCAAATAAGCACTTTTCCTGCAAAAATGAGAATAATAATAATAAGCTATGGCATGGAACCATAAGAGAGGACATAACAGGCCACTGGGAAAAAGAAAAGCAAAAGTTGAGTCAATGTGTCATTTGTTTTCCAAGTATGAAAAGAAAAATATTGTCACTGAAACAAAGTGTAAACAGTTTCCCTGAAAAGGCTGCAACCTGTAAGTCTGGGGCAGGAAATAACATCCTAAGATGTTTTATTGTTTTGTTTCTCAACTGAAGTGAGTAGAATAACAGCTCAGTTATTTTAGGCTGTGACAAAGGAGTCCATACAGCTGTCACCCACACACAGAGCAACCACCCAAGGCTTCAAATATTGATGGCAGCAGTAATCCCCCAAATCACAGCTTGATTTCTTGAAAGTGTCCCAAACAACCACAAAATTTTAAGAAAGTAGAGGGTTGAAAGTTTTCCTGGGATGCTTAAAACACCAAAGGGGAGTTATAGAGGTTGAATGCATAATGTAGAGGACAAGGGAGCTGTGCAATTAGGAAAGGGAGATGCACTTTGGAAGCCCAAGAGTTGCTTGTTTTCATGGAAGCTGAGTCAGAGCTCCGGGCCTTTTACAAATGAAACAAAAAGATTGTGACTAAGGATAAAAGTAGCTTTTGGTAACTGGAGGATAAACTGGAGAAACTGGACCTCTAAAATACCTAGAAGAAGGTGGTTAGTTGTATCAGAAGATAGAGGTAAGAAGGCAGCAATTCAGATTCCACCTGTGGAAGGACAGTAGTGAAATTAATTCACATGGGAAAATCTGTCATCTCCTGAACATCTGAAGATGTCTCCTGAAAACATGCATCCATAGTTAGACACCTTCTGTATAAAATACCCCCAGGTATCACTGTCTGCAGGATCTCTGCCTAATTTGTGGGAGTTTTCATTTTTATCTCAATGGTAATATTACTTTGACTTCATTATTATCTGTACATTCTTACTATTGCAGATTTTTCTGTTTTCTAACCTACATTTATTTCAGTGCAGCTGAGGAAAGCTCTGACAGTTTTGCCACAGCAGTCTATGGATAGAGTAGGACAGGAATTAGAGAAGATTGGGTCTACTTGAAATGCAGCAGTATGAGCTGACACACACGAGAAACCAAAGTCCTGAGCTCTGAATGTCATGGTTCATTGCAAATAAAATCAGTGAAATACAAGTCCTTAAATAATTTTCATACAAGTGTGACTATTTTGTAAAAGTTCTTCAGAAGATCATTTCAGAATAACCCTTTGAACAGCTCACTGACTTCTCTAAAAAGTATATAATACAAAAGCAGCCTAAAGGATTTAAGTACCCCAAATCTTTTTTAGTTTAATGGAAACAAGATGCCTAACTAAATCCTTGGAACTCCCACAGAAAAATCCCACAGGTCAAGATGCTTCATTTTTCAAAATTTCTTTCATCTCAAGGTTAAAATGAAGAATATATGTATAGATAAATCATGGAAAGGTTCTTTCCATTGCTCTAGGATGAACTCTGCCTTCCTTAGACAGACATGTATTCCAAAAGCATTAACTTTACTGAAAGCCGAAACCTTAAATTAGAGGTTTAACCTTGAATTAGAGGTTTGTGTCTTTTTTTTTTTTTTCCTGCTTGTATTGTATTAAGTTGCAACCTTAGTCTTACACTAGGCAAAAGGTCTGTGTGTTTTAAAATTGTTTGACAGAAAAAAGCTGGTTAGGTAAGTATTGTTGATGCCAGTTCATGACAAGAGGTGAGGTTGACAGGCTTTGGCATAATCATAGTGACTATCCCACAGGGAAACAAATTCTCCAGCAGCTTCACTAAAGGTGAGGTTGGCAACATGACAACTTGAGCCTGGACACCCTTGCTCGTGTGCTTATAGCATGCTGTGGAAACCAGATGGCATAAAAAACATTGGCTCCAATACTGCACTTTTGAGTTAAAAAAAATCTGTTGTTTTCACAAGCAATTTAAATAATTTCAGAGAGTTAATAACAGTGCTAGTTTTTCATCTTCTATCAATTCTTAGAGTCAAACACTAATTACATGTGTTCTTGCACCCATTGAAACTAATTAGGAGATAGTCACATGTTTCCACTTGAAAGTGGTGAAAAAAATAAGTGGTCAAGCAGTAATAGCAACTTGATAGCTCCATGAAATCATCAGGAACATTGAAATTTGTATATATGAATGCTTTGCTAATCATACTTATTTTACTATTATAACTGCTTACCTGTGGATTCTCCATCATCCCAGAACAAGTTCCCAGAAGCAGCTTGGTTGTCATCCAGAGCAATTATAAGTCCCATTGGATTCTTGCGACTGTGGAAAGAGAGACTCTGTCTCACATGTCTATCAAATACCTAAACAGTCTTAACAGATCCTTCAGGTTACAGAAGTGACACTCAACAGGGTTGCAATACTTTGAGAATTGTCTTAGATTAGCCCTTGGTTGTCTTTCTTTTTCATGCAAGTGGACTAAAATACATGGCTGTGTTTGTTTGCTATGCAAACAAACCTGTAATTAATCATTGAACTTGCAACATAAGCAGCTGTGGAAGTGAGATGTGGCTCACAGTTCTACCCATATTTAAAGGGGAAAATGCTACATAGACTGGGCTGCTGCTGATTGGTGAAAGTCCTCAGCCCAGCCTTGAAAAAAACCCCACAAAAGCATTTGGTTTTGAAGCTTACCTTGCAACTGTTGTGCTAGCTGGCTGTTGAGTAGGGTAAACATAGCCTCCTCTCAAATGGAGTCCCATTTTGTCTGCTGGCAGGTGCAGGTAAGTCCACTGTTTTCTGATGAAGATTTTTGCCCCCTTATTGACAGGGATGTACAAGAGAACAGGCACGTTGCATTAGTCACTGCTGTGAATGGTTTCTGAAGTCCTAAGTTTCATCTCAATGCTTCCTTCTAGAAAAGGCTTGAGTTATGTGCCAATGGGCACATAAAGAAAAAACAACCCCATATCAACATGAGTAAATGCTAGAAATCTGCATCTCCCACTATTTGCTTTGGGCTCAGTCAATGAAGAGCAAGTTCTGTTGGGACTTTGACATTAATATAGGAATCTGATTGAGCAATATCCTTTTTTTACCTATCAAAGGGATCATCACAGCAACAGGAAAATTATTTGCAGAAATGAGATTAGTAAAGAATCCTTGCTCATGTATTATGATTATAATTATTCTATTTCATTTTATTTTAAAAATGGTCTTTGCTAAAGTTTCCCCTTAACATCCCTTCCTGGTTTCTGCACTATATTCCTCACCTCTGTGCATTTTCTTGAGGCACTGATTCATGCACTTGCCCCACCACCCTTCAGCCCCCATCTCTCCGTTTCCTTCCCTTGGGGAAGTCCTTGGGGACTGTCCCCAAAGCAAGGCTGACAATCTCATTTTGTTATAGTCATTTAGAAAAATCTTCCCATTTACTTACTGTATCATACTCATACCAAACTGCATCAGGAATATATGCTCTAGTTTCATTCACACCCTGAAAAGTGAGCAAAGAAACAACTTTAGCATTTGAAGGCAATTTGATCAAATAAACTAAACCTTCCAATAAAACTGAAGTTCACGTTGAGAAAATAATTGATACTCCTCTTCACTGTTTTCTTTAATGGTTTTATGATGATGCCCAGAAAGGGAGACAGTAATCCAAGTACAATTCCTGCAAAGCCACTGGGAGACAACTGAGTCACTGCTCTACAATGCAGCAGCTCATTGCATGCAGCCCATAGTCACAATGCTTCAAATCCAGTGGCTCAGCCCCTATCCACAAGTATCTCCATATATCTTCTTTATTTTCACATTTTTTTGGGCTGGCATCTTTCAGAATCTTGCTTCCATTTTATGTATTTTAAAAATGTTTTGTGTTTCTTCCTGGCACATGTGTTACTGGCATTAACAATCATAATTTATAAGATTCTGCCACAGAGTAAGACACAATCTATTTGATTTCTTGTTGCATCACAGACAAACTGAAATGCAGCAAGAGAAGCTGATTTGGAAGGAAATTCAGACATGTTACAAAGTTGAGGTGAATCAGAATATGAGGCAAGATGACTCTGACTCCCTAGAGGACTGGAAAATAGGAGTAGGATTTAATAGCAGAAAGTGTAAGATTCTCCATTTGAACAGTGTTAAAAACACGCTGTGGGCTCTCCCACTGGAAACAATAAATGGAAGAGGGAAAAACAACAAAAAAGAAGCAAAACCTGTGTTTCTAAGGAATCCATCAACAGCCTTAAGTCAGTAATGTGATATACCAATAGAAAAAAACCCGAAACAATCTAAGGATGCAGCAAAACCCATGTTTGCACTGGAGATAGAGCTGTGTTAATGCTAATAAACATGACCCTCTGCAATCTCTTTGCCAATAGACTTTACAGGTCTGGTCAAGACAGAAGAGTTCAAACTAATATAGGTCCAGAGCAAATTTCCTGGGATCCTCAGGGAAATGGCAGAGCTTACTTTTGCAGTTCAGCTTGTTCAGCATAAAAAAGAAGGGACTGTGATTTCAGTAGGAAATGCACCTATAGTAAAGGAGCTATAATCTTCAACCTGAAGAACATAATCTTCTCAAGACTGAACAATAAGGGCTCAAAACTGGAAGGTGGTTTCTAATCAGAACAATAAAGGAGCGACAGGAATAATATAACTTGGGGACTTCATGCTGCGGTTCCCTGCCAGAGAAAAGAGCTGAACTGGTGACTCAATGTGTCTTTCTGCCCTGTGAAGTGGTGATGAGGTAGACACCAAAACAACCAAACCTACCGGATCAAGTACAGGGGAAATAAGCAGGCCAGGACCCCACAGGAATTGCCTATCAATGCCCCAAGTCTCTTCATCAGTGTAGAACCTGGGCACAGGGGAAGAAGATAACAATAGCTGTTTTGTAATTAACTATGCCATCAGCAGCAAGCCCAGTATTTCAGGGTATTGATTGTCCAGAATCAACCTGAGGATGAGAAGCTAAAGTCTTCCTTCAGCAAGTATTGTCTACATATGTGTGAAAAATGTGGCTGTTCATGTGTTCTCAAACCAACTTACTCAAGAGTATCCAGGCAAGGAATCATATGTTCTTATACAATTATATGTATATTATATATACAATATAATTTTTATTAACTGACTATAACATGTCATAGCAACTCATAAGAGTGACAGACACACACACATATATATATATATGTGTGTGCAGAAATTACAGATGGTTTCTGATTATTCTTTTGATTACTCCAAAATGGTATTCCATGAATTGGGAAGTTGTCTATATGTATTCCAATGCACATTTTAACAGACTACATCAGGGTTTTTTTTATAGTCTCTAATAATATTTAATATATCTGATTTTTTTATTCCTATTTATAAAATTATCAGAAAGGCTGATGAATAAACTTACTCATGCAAAACTGGCCGTACGACTGTGTCCCCTTGAGTATGAGCTTTATAGAAGAGTGTGTACAGATAGGGCAGCAAAGTGTAGCGAATGTTCAAGTAATACTTGGAGGTTTTCACCAAGACTGAATCAGGTCCAAATGCAACTGGATCTTGAGACTGAAAACAAATATCAGATGATGATGATGATGATGATGATGATGATTATTATTATTATTATTATTATTATTATTATTATTATTATTATTATTATTATCATTATGACCATAGTTACACAGAAAACACTGAATGTGAAACATGAAAAGTGGCTGCTGTTTCAGAGAGGTAGAAATTCCGTGGTGCACATCTGCACAGCATTTGCCTTCCGGGTGGCGTGACCTTAGGTCCTACTTCTCTGGGCTCCCTGTTTTGCACTGCACACTCCTCCTTGCCCATCTGCAAGGAGGTCCCATCAGGGTTAGGCTGGGTTTCACTCTGGCGTGCAGTCAGGTGTATGCCAAAAGGCTCCCAAGAGCCAGTCTGATGGGTCACACAGCAAGGAGTGCTTGCCCTTGGTGGCAACCACAACCAAGGTGATGAAACTGTTGCCAAATAAGTGTAGTGCCAAGTAGATGCAATTAACTCTTATGAAACTGAGCCTCTCAGACCTAAGATTTCATAAGGAGAGCTTAAGGCTCTGCTGTTTTCAAACTGGTCAGCTAGAGCATCATTATTGGTAGTCATGATTACTAGTGACACTGTTAAAGGGTAGTGTAACACAAAGCATTTTGTAAGAGAAAGTGAAACTTACCACGAAACCTTCTGCATTGTGATTCCTGGAAAATGGGTAAAATGCTCCTACTTGCATCCATCGTCTGCAAAGTTCTTCCGTGGTGTTGTCAAAGAAACCACAAATATCTGCTCCAATCTTTAAATGAAACCAGAAAGTGTTGGGTGTTTATTGTGCTGCACGTCTAATCTCTACATAAAGCTTCTATATTTCAGAGATGCATTCATTCAACCTTAATTGCTGGCCAGATTGACCAAGCCAGTCAATGTATTTGTACCTTTCTTCTTTCAAATTCAGCTATGTTGTACACAAAGTCAAACAGTTTACTAGCTACTGCCCTCCCTGGAGGTGTTCAAGGCCAGGCTGGATGAGGCCTGTGCAACCTGCTGTAGTGGGAAGTGTCCCTGCTCATAGCAGGGAGGTTGGAACATAAAGCTCTTTAAGGTCCCTTCCACCCTTCACCATTCTTTGATTCTGTGATTGTTCTATTTCTTCCAAACCTTTATCTTCCTGCTTGGTGCTAACATGCATACATTAGGAAAAAAATCTCAAACATGAAACACAAATAATGGAAAGGAATTTGGCTATTTCCCTTAGAAATGGATGTCTCTATGTCATTTGAAATAAGGAAAACACCAAAGTGTTTGAAGGTTACTTGAAGTAACAGGTACTTGGGACATATAAGATTATATGTATTCACAGTTACTATGTATTTCATGTATCCACAGTTCTCTCACCATACACACACAGGCTCAGTAATAAGTGGCCTAAATGAAAAATTAATAATTGGGAAAAAAAAATGTTAAATCCAAATTCCTAAAGGGGATTAATTTGGAGCTGAAAATGTAAGACATCTAGATAGGGCCTGATGAGATAATCTGTTATAACAGAGGCAGAGTTACTGATTATCCATGTTTTTAAAGGATGGCACAAACTAATGTCATACATAAGGAAATCCAAAGAGGTTAAACTCCAGCATTCCAGGTATTGCCCATCTTAGATGATCCCATGTTGCTGCATTATCTCCCAGCCAGTGTCCTGTGTGCTTTCCTGATCCAACAAAAGTAGACCTTGAAATAATGAAGCTTCTTTTTCCAGGAAACACTGTCTGGATGGCTCTTAAAAGGAAATGAGACTGGAATTACGTGAAGGAAAAAAAGCAACTCTGACATCAATAGTTTTATATAAGGCAGAATTTCCCTGGCTGATATGCAATAATTTCTCATCCCAGAGATGTGGACTTCTTTACAGTTCACCAGGTGTCTTTTAGCAAAGTTCAAGACATTAGTTTTAAAAAGTCTTTCAATATAGATTTGATAACCAAGGTGTGGCTTTTACTGCCAGCTTCAGTTAGTAGGTTTTGCCTTAGTTGCATTGGCTTAAATGTAAGGCAGGATTTTCCAGGAACTCGGTTCCTTTAGAAGTGAAATCTCTTGCTGTTTTGGAAAATACAGACCATTTACTGTTCTGAAACCTTTTTGTAAAGATTTTAGGATGCATTCCTTACTTCTGTGTTGATATGGCCATAGAATATCCATAAAGACTGTGGACATCATAATGTTTCCCCCACTTCTGCTCTGCATCCATACAAAGCGTCTTGGAAAACATGAGCCTGTCGAGAATATCTTCAATAAAGAAATTAAAATATCACTTTTAAAGTACATTTTAATTAAGAATATTTATAATTTTTAACTTATAGCACATTCCTGACATTGAAGCCCTTTTTTCTCTTTAATGTTTGCACTGAGGCCAGTATTGCTACTACTACAAAAAAAATGTTACTCTTGGCTGTCGGTTCAATTAATCTTTGCTCTGTGACCTTTCCTACTCTTAAGCTTTTCACCCATGCGAGGAATAACTGAGAACTGGACTCTACATTTCTGAATTAACTGACAACACATTGGCAATGCTTACTTAAACCTACTGCTTAATACAAACTATGAAGTCAATTTTAGTTCTGCATCAATCTCAAAAACTACTGATAGTGAAAGAAGATCATTATATTACCAGACATAATAAAGGCAATGATGACATTCAGTAGTAACTTGAAAAGGGGAAAAAAAAAAACAACAGCTATATACACCATACCTTTGACAAGGGCTAAAGTATTCTGGCATTTTCTGTCAATGGTAGTGTTCAGACCCGACCCATAAGAACTACACTAAAATCATTTTGCATCCTTGTAGCCAAATGCACAGTAATGCATTTGATATTTTTTTGATATTTCGCTTTCTGGTTAAAGCAGATGGACTTACTGGGAGTGAAAGGAGGATAGTTTAAGTCATTCTCTGCACATCCCTTTTTTGAGCCTTGAATGAAGTTGGATACTTCGTTCATATCCTGAAAAGATAAGATGTAGAATGTAATAAAATGTCCTCAGTTATGTTTTTCTAACAAAGTCTTATGTTCTGTTCTCCTGCCCTGTAAGGAATATGTGAATAGAACTCGTATCGTGCAATTGGGCAAGAACGATATAACTTCCAATATTGATCTAGTCCATTCCTGTTTGAACACTGGTCTCAGTGTTGCACAGACCTCTATATGCAGGTGAGCATCACGTCACAAAAGCTACATCTTATCCCTCCACAGAAAGAAACTGCAAGAGGTGCTGGAGTACGTTGTCCCTACCTATAACCAACTCCACACATCTCTCAAGGAAAAGTGTCTTTGGTGGAGGGTGTCTCTGGATAGACATGCAGAACCAGCAAGTCTACAATGTTACCTTCTGTCAAAACACACAAGGTGACTAGATATTCTTAAACATCTCCTTCATAATACCTTCCAGGCCACTACATTTTAAAATTTTGCTGTCCCCTTCCACAAATACTTTATGTGGTAGTGATGTATCTCTGTGTGCATCCTTGAACCTGCTGCAGGAGACACATGCATGGAAGAAGAGAGCAAATTCCTCATGGGGACACTGCAGTCTGGTGGCCAATTTGCTTCAATCTCTGTCAGAGAGCTGTGCAATCTTACACTTCATAGCTTAACTTGATGGAACCAGAGAGTTGGCAAAAATAAGTGAGAAAAAGTCATTCTATCACATAGCAGCTGAAGGATTGTGTTTTGCCATACAGGTTAATTTAAAATTGTTACAGCTTTTTAAAAAGCATAGCAAAATATTCAGTAGATTCTTGTTTTCTTTCAAAAGATTTATTTAAGTAAAAGGACGTGGGAAAAAAACACAAAAATCATAAAGTGAAGAAGGTATTGAGACAGAGATTGAGAAGTTTAAGTACAGAATTCCTTCAGGCACACACTTTCAGCAGCTTTATTACAGGCTATTCCTTTAAAAAACTAATCCAGTCAGCCCAAATATTCTTAACTTCAGCTTATTTCCATGACCTGCACCTAAAATCCACTGTGCCAGATTGTTTCAGTTATTTTGTGGAAGAATCTTTCAAGGGACCCTTATTTTTCCAAATCCTTCTCTGGAATAGCAATTGCATATCCACAAACTGGAAATTCCATGACCTACTTGGAGCACAGACACATAGATCATATATATTATACTCAGAATCCAGGCTCTGTTTAGCACACACTCACAGACCAGGCATGCAGGTCTCCAAACATTGCCATTCTGAGCACAGGAGTGTGCTGGCATTTGCCTCTAGCAGTGGTTCATCGATTGAAGCATTCTAAAGTGCCACTGAATATTCAAAAAACAGCATGTAGATCATTTAAGTGTCACAATTAATTATTCAAATTAAAATTTAAAATTCAAATCTGAATTGCAAATTCAACACCAGAAGACACACACATCCTGCACTGATTCCAGATTAGTAATAGTAAACATCCCTTTCAAATTCAATTGAGATTGAATTTGATAAACATCTATCCTTGCCTATGTTTTTTCTAAATAAAAATAAAAAAGGAAGTTCTGAATGACTTACAATCCAGATCCCATCATAAGGCACTATGCCATGGAACCGTTTGCACTCATCCACCCACCAGCTAGTGCACTCTGGGTTGGTGAAGTCTGGAAACACAGTTTCCCCTGGCCACACCTGCAATATTAAAAGGGAAATATTAACAAATTAAACTTTTAACGATATTAAAAAGAGTTCACAGGAACATAGAACAGCCCAGGTTGGAAGGGACCTTGAAAGATCATCTGGTCCCACCATTCATGGGAAAGGGAACCTAGATGAGTCTGCACTCTTTCTAATTGCATCTTGAAAACCTCCAGTGACAGGGTCTCTACCACGCCCCTGGAGAGGTTGTTCCAGTGACTGATTATTCTCACTGTAAAACAGGTGCAACTTCTGCATGTGCCTATTGTAGTTCCCATGTGGCTCCACGTGAAGAAAGAACCTCTGTCCTCTTTGTAGCTACTCCTTAAATACTGGAATACTGTGATGAAGCGACCCCCCTCCCCTGAGCCTTCTCTAGGGAGAAAAGACCTCACTCCTTCAGTCTATCCTATCAGAGCAGGTTCTCCAGCCCTCTGACCATCTTCATGGCCCTCCTTTGGATCCTCTCCAGTCTGTCTGCATATTTTTTGAATTGTGGGGACCAGAATTGGACACAGTACTCCAGGGTCAGCCTGACAAGCCCTGAAAAGAGTGGAATGATTAAATCTCTGTGAATGGGGGTGAAGCCCAGGATCCAATTTGCCTTTGTTGCTGCAGTGGCAAACTGTTGACTCATGTTAAGCCTGTTGTCCACCAGGACCCTCCTAGTGAGCTAAACTAGTGCTCTGATGACTTTTGAATGACAAACAGATAGAGTGACATAGCTTGCCTGTAGAAAGAAGGCAGAAAGAATATGAATTTCTTAACTTCAGAGTTTCCAATTGCTTTTCTTTTAAGTTATACAAGGAACATCATACAAGGAACAATACACAACAGAAAAACATCTCCATTGAAGTTAAAGTTGTAAATTGAAAGGATAATGTGCGAGGTGGCTTTTCAGTCAATACTGACAATCAATAGGAGTTGGCTGATGAATTGTCCCCTGAGCCTTCAAACTACCTTAGTTTAGGAAAAAAAATAATCAAGGAAGGTTGAGAAGTATCCCATCCTAGACCTTATCAACTTTGTTCTCATTGGTAGGTAACTTTACTGAAAGAAGCAACTTAAGAAAGGAGAGTTTAAAAGGAGCTCCCTGACCCAAATTAAAACATAACAGGGACAACAAACCAAGTTCAAACTCATAAAAACTTGATTACCTCCCCAACTAATGTTGTCACTCCATCTGATTCATTAACCCAGACTTTTTTGCTCTCTCCCCTGACGTAGCTTCCATAGGGGCTACCATCAACCAGCTTTTCTGTGCTGATAGCAGGATCCTGAGAAAAGAGTAGAAAACAAAGACCACAAAGAAATTAGGCAACAAATATAATAATAACACAGAATAAGTAAAGTATAGTAATAGTTATAGTATTTGCAAGAGAAAAAGTTATATGCTTACCAATATGATAATATATTTTTGTCCGTGGTTATGCATACAAGATGCAAAATTAGGGAGATCTTGAAACATCACTTTGTCATAAGTAAAATCTTTCTTTTTCTCCATATAGTCAATATCAGTGACCTGAGCATCCTGAAAGAGAAGGGAGTCCAGCTCTAACAGGATAAGTGATACGTAAAGATTTTGTGTGTTAGTCTAACATAATTTCTTGTGACAATTCCCATATGTCATCCAGTGAATTTACTGTTGGGACTTCACTGCAGCCTGGCACAAAGTCTGGTGTCAGGACCTCTTGCAAACAATGTGCATCACTCCTTATGCTTACAGCCCTAATTGATGGTACCGACACATCTTTTGTGTCTAAAAAGAGTTGCATTTAACATTAACAGAATTTAATTTAATGTGTATATTATTTTCCTTTCAAATAGCCCCTAGATGTGTGGCTATTTTATTGCTTAACTTCAAGAGCTATCCCCTTAAATCCAAACATTTCTTCCTCAATTCTTAGCTTAACATGAGAGTGTTTTTATTCTATTTAAGCCATCAGACTAATGTAATCTGAAATCTAATTTTAAATGTTAATTGTACTTTACATTTGGCTGTCAATTAAGAATAACATATGGTTCCATAACTGTCTACAGGACAATTAAAAAATACATTCATGGAGTAAGTAACATGATAAAAGCATATATTTGGGAAGTATAACTGAAAAAATGTTACAATAAGGTGCTCAAATAAAACTTACTGTAATTAAGCTACACCGTGTCCCACATTCTGCTAATTGGTCTACTATTAAAATGCACAAAGACCTTTAACACCAGCAGCCTGTGAGTTAGGAACGTACTAATTTAAACTGATGTGAAATGAACCAGTTGCAGAACACCATGGTCAGGATCTCTGGGTCATTTCTGCTGCAGACCTCTGCCTCCACGGGGTTGCTGCCCTCCTCAAGCCCCATACTTACATAAGGGAGTCCAACCGCCCTGTTCCTCTCCACAACTCTCTTCACCTCTTCCAGAGACCCGTAATTCCAGCGGCTGAGCTGGAAGCCCAGGCTCCAGTAGGAAGGCAATAGTGGTAGTCCCACAAACTGCAAGTTGAGAGCAAAAATCTCACTCACCATCAGTGGACACTGTGTGTGTCTCCTCAGTGCCCGTTTCCCTAGATCCATACTCCTTACATCTATTTGAATAATAGACTCCAAGCTTGAGTGTGTGAAACGAGCAGCCCACTCCCAATAAAATGTTACTCTATGATCTTTAACATTTAAGAAACACAAATATTCTGGGATAATGCCCATTCCTTAAAGTGTCACTGAAACCTAAGCAGATCTCAAGAAGTACAGAAGATACCAATCATAGCTTATGACTGAATGATGAAATACTTGTAAGCACATTATCCCACAATATTGCCATATGAACAGGAATTTGTCCTTATAACGAGAGTATGCTCCAGCAAGGAAGGGTAAGTTATTCTATATATAGACCATCTCTAGCTGAAACGATCACTGTGAAAATCTGTCAGGCCATACAAAGAGATTAATTTAGCAGCTGCAGACCTTCTGGGCCTTCAGCTGCTGCATGTTCTCTGCTCCAGCACCTCCAGCAAAAGTAGTGCTTAGGTTTCAGCTACTCCTAACAGGCCAGCTAAGAACATCCACACCCCAGATGAACTCCAATCAGCTATTACTGATGACAGCAGTCACTTTAGGGACATACTAACAGCTATTATTAGTTAAATTTATACTGAGTCATAGTCTCAGTTAATAGATAGTATAGTGAAGACATACTGTCATGAAGAGACAGAAAAAAACCCACCACAAAAATCCCAAGCACTTTAAAAAATACATTATCTCTCCAGCTAAAGGTACCTTCAGGTACTCCTGGACTACTTCCTCTGGAGTGTTCCCCAAGAAGATATAGAAATCAAGGATCCCACCAATGGTTCTGTAGGTCACTGCTGGAGCAGGCTGCACTGCAAACTCTGCCGGGCAAGAGAGCACAAAACAAGCTCTGAATCCATGCTAAAGTAACCGTGGAATTTTCTAAATGATTATTAGAAAAGACAAAAGAGCACACAATAAAAATACCTAAGGAACCCAAACCCATTAATTGAACTGGTAATGAAGGGGAAATGTAATCAGATGACTCCTTTAAATGTCCATATTTCCATTACATTACAGCCTACAGAGAATCAGAAGAAATCCAATGGCTTAACCTTTTCTCTTTTTTTAGTACCACTTTGCAGCCACAAGAGATGGGAAGAGCTCTGCAAAGCACACATGCACACCTACTTTTCTACAGAGACTAAAGGGCATTTACTTTCAAATATTTTTCACTCCAAACTTAGGCTCAGATTCCAGTGTCCTGCATATCTGGAGAGGCTTTGGACAGGTTTCTGACCCTCAGATTTCCAGCACAACCTTCATGTTAACTGTGAGCTACTTACTGCTTAGGTTGTGTGCACTACACTACACTTTTGATTCTAGTCCCACAAGTAATTAAAAAAAGACATTTAATTGCAGTGCTCAGAGCTACAGAAAAAGCTTTCTTACCCATGGCATTGCTGTTCATTAGGAAAACACCAAAGGAGGCTCCAGTGTTGTCTTCCAAACACAGGAAGAAAGTTTGAACTCCATATAAGTTATGCATTGCCTTAAAGGAGAAAAAAAAAAACTAAGCTAGGGAAAATCTAAACAGCAGTTACATGTTCTGGGATCTTTCAAAATACATCACAAGAAGAACCTGAATCTTCTCAAAATAGAGCAACAACAACAATGAAAATCCTGACACTTTCCTACAGCTCCGTTTGCTCTTTCCCAGCATCCTCCTTTATGGGAACATTTTGCATTAAGACATATGTTGCTCCAAATATATAGATAACAGAAGCAAGCAGCTATGATGGATCTCCAGGCAAGTCTGCGTATAGTGCAGTGCTATTTCTGTCTAATACATGTGCACATCAAGGGAACAACAGAACTTGAAGGGTGTTTTCATCACCTTTCACCACAGATTAGATTTTACATCTAATTTTACAAATTTAGATTTTTACATCTAACCTGTAGTTCTATGAATCCTGCAAGGTAATCATTTTTATGTCTAATCTATGGAAATAAGAGAGTGCCTTGCTTCTTTTTTATCTCCTTTCTAATGTGTGGTGTGGGGGTTTTTTTGTTTGGTGGGGTTCCCCCGCCCCCATTATTATTAGCAACAAAAACCTTAGACATTTAAAAAAAAATAAATGGTTACAATAGTTGTGCTTCTTCCCTTGCAAAAGATAACTGAGAACAAATTAAGGAGAAACAGAACTTGAGCAGTTTGAAATTAGCCTAACTTGGTTCTGTTCACTGTTAGTTTAATGAGTCTATGCTCAATAGAGCTATTCAGGTAAGAACTATCTGCAGATCAGAGAAGATAGTGAGAAGGTGTCTCAAGGCAAGGGACAAATTCCAAGTTATTAACTGTTTACATCTAGTGGTGTCACACCCTAGTTTCTGTTACTATAGCTCCTATTTTAGTAAGACACTGAAGTAGTCTGTCAAAGGAAGCCCTGTGGGTTGTTGCTTTATGAAACTAAGGTAAAAGTAATACTCTCACAGTTATTGATAAATTAATGCCCTGGGAAGCATTTTGGAAAGAGACAGCCATACAGACCATAAGTAATAACTGTTAAAGAGAACTTTTCCATAATTTGCTCAGATATAAGGATGTTCACTGAAGCATGTGTCATCTTTACTGAATGCTGCACACAGCAATGCATTAGGATATATTGTTCCTTATTTTCTTTATCAGTAGCAACTGAAGACTCATATATTAATGTTTATCAACTGGTTTTCAACTGCACATCAACACAAAAATAAAAATATTTGTAAAGAGCTATTCCTCAAGGAACTCTGATCAGTACCATCTGGCTCTTAGCAATAACATGCAGTGCCTAGCAAATCTCTGGGGAAAACTCAGTGGTTCTTGTTAATGTGTCTACTGCACCACTGGCTGGGATTCCAGAAGTTATCTGCAAAAATGAAGCTCAATCAAACCAGTCCTTACTCCAGAGGGGCCAATATCCCTGCTGAACATGGGCCAGGTTTTCCAGTTCACATCGTGCCGGTACTGCTTATGCACGTGCTCTCCCACACCATAAATGTTCTTGCTGGGAAGTCTGATGGACAGCTGTAAAAACTGGTCAGCATACTGCAGAGGTCCAATAGTAGTATCAAACCTGATGGGACAATTTAAAAAAAAAAAAAAATTACCAAGAATTGTTGCAATAATTATTTCTACTTCTTTCAGTCAGAGCTGGGTGCCAGGTTGGTGTCTCCACCCAGAGATCTGAAGGAGATGGGAATGGTGCAGGCCTGGAGCACAGCAACATTTGCCCTCCCCTCTTCCACCACAGCTTCCCACTGTGCAGCTGTTGCTCTGACTCCTGAATCCACCTCTGTGGTCACTCACAGCAACGGGGCAGAAGGAAGATTTCTGTGGGTGGGCAGAAACACAATAATAATCCACTCCATCACATTCTGCAAACCCACTGCAGCTTTGGCTTGCTGACAAAAATGAACAAAATCCACTCGAGTGCTGCTGGGCCAGTCACTACCAGGAAAGACAGACTATGGCCACGTGCTCTCAAATAAACTGGGTGTAGATGAGCACAGCTTAAAGTGATAGTGCGACCCTCAGCATGGTTCAGACATTCAGTTTCTGTCTGATGGCTTCCATGTCTCCTGTGGAAAATTCTGCATTAATCAACTGGTGAGCTTTTTAAGGAATGTGAAGTTGGTGGTGTTGAACATATATACAGAGACTACTGCGTATATCTGTACAAATAGAACAAGCCAGAGATCAATATTCCTCCTTTACATCTATTTGCAAAACACACAGCAAAAGTACATTCATTAATAGCATTTCTTCTGTGAACTTAATTTTGTACTCTTCAGCACTCCATTTCATTACAGACAAACAATTCCAATTTCAAACAAAGATTATGAGAGCTTTAAATACTTAGGCAAAACCTAATTCCAGTCCTCATTCCTATGGGTAGCACTCAGCAACTGTTTGGAAACCCGAGCAGAGCTGAGACAGAGTAGGAGGCAATGGGCTGATTTCTGCTGTGAGGAGCATCAAGGAGCTGCTCAGAGCAGTGGGCTCACTCATGCACTCTACTTCCTTTAGCTCTGCTGAGCTGTCACAGCTGTAACAGTGAACCAGGCTCTAGACTCCCTTGACCAGAAATGCTTCAGGTTGTGACCCCACCTGTGGTCCCCAATGGTCCAACAAAGTTTCATGCTGCATCTTTGTACCCTCCCTCCTGATGAATGGAGGAGACCATCCGTAGGGATCTTTTTCTACAGCCAGGTATGTGCCCACAACACTGCCAAAATGTGGTCATTTTCTATTGTGTGACAAGAATGGTGGGATTTTGTTGATGTTTTTCTTTGCAAGACAATTAAATGTCTCCCAAAGAAGCAAAGTCCACAGGAAACATGGAACTGCTTTGCATTTTCTGAGCGCCACCAAATATCACCCTGGGTAAGGATCCCCCACAACTCATGGAGTCAATCCAAATGTTAAACTTAATTATTTTTTAATTTAATAATGTTAATTTTTCATTTTCATTCCTCTAAGATGTGAAACACTTCCAATCGGAAAATGTGTTCAAAATTGACCCCTATCCAGAATCTGTTTAACTTTCCATTAGTTATCCCTTTTTACATGAAACAATCAAAAATGGAAAGACATTGTGTGTTAAACCAGATTTAAAGCAGAGAGCAATTGGGATGAGGCTGATCCTCAGATTTGAAGGTTATCTTGAGCTTCATTACACCAAGAGCTTAGAGGGATCTGCAGAAAATCAGTTTTTCCCTGAAAGTGGAGAAAATCACTTACTTTGAGACAGCAAAGTACTTCAAGCAACAAAATCAGGAGAGTTTGGGCTTGCTACAGTTTTAATCTGCTCAATTATCTTTTCTTTTTGCAAAAAAAAGTTAAAAATGCAAAGACTTCAGAGGGGCTTCAAAGGTAAATCCTATCCTATCCTCATCTCATGTATTTCCGTCCAGTTTTAATGATTCAAGGACTATCTTGCCCATCTGCTCACAAACTGTACTGAAACCTTCTTTCTTAGGGGAGGGAAAGTCTGTATTTCCAGTGAAATTATGGCAGCCTTTCAGGGGGCCTTGCAAAGGAGGGTGATAAAAGGTCAGTCACAACTCTGACTCTCTTGGGGGCTCAAGTGCAACAAAGGACGAAGGAAGGTCACAGGCTTGAGAACCCTGTGGATAATTAGGATTTTTGTCATGAACTCTAATAACACACTGGTCCTCACTCTTCCCGAGAGGTCTCCCTTTGGTTCGGCTGCTCAAGAGTTGGGGGAAAGCACTCACCTTCTGTGAACCAACTTGGCAAGGATTTATCTCTGAGGGGCTGCCCTTATCCCATGCTAACAGCAGCTTTCTCTGAGATACTTTCATCAAATTAAACACAAGCCCAAGGAAAATACAGACAACCTTCCAGAGCACTCCTTCAACATGGTTCTGTTGCACTAGATTTCTTATTTCCCCTCCATACACCTATTTAATCAGTCACACACAACTGAATACCAAGTCCATCTTTTGTGTTCTCTCTAATTGCAAATCAATCATTATGGAGGATTCCAAGCAAGAAAACAACACTAATAAGAGCACAAAAGTAATAGCTAATTAATTAAACCTGAAGCACTGAGAATCCAGCTGGCCTAGCACTCTGACAGGTAGTCATTCCTGGACTGATTTAATAAGCATGTTGATCCTGACACTTTCCCCTACTGAAGGGCCTTAGAACCATGTTGTTATGTTCATAGGTTTTATTGATTTATTTATTTTTAGAACCTAAATGGTATAAAAGCATTAGATGTGCAAGTATGTAAAATATTTTACTTACATCATTGCATGACCAGCTAGTCAGTGGCTTGTACCACCTAACCTTGGATAACCATAGGTCTAAAGGGCAGCCTGGTTTTGATGATTCATAGCTTCAGCATGATTATGACAAATAAGATAAAAGACACAATGAAGAGTGTTCCCATGTGATCTCAAACACTGGCAAGGAGTCCTTCAGGTAATAAAAATGCCAAGAATTGACAGAATAAAGTAGCTGTAAAGATTTCTTTAGTATTTAGGGAAAGTGAACTGAGAGACTTTTAGACAGAGCTTTCCATATCACAGAATTTCCAAAGGCCTCACAAGAGTCACAAGAAGAGAAGAATAAGATTACACGTCGAAAGGGGCATCCTGAACATACATTGCTTGCTTGGCAACATGGCTTTCAGTGTTAGTAGCATCTGGGTCAGTCAGAAGTATCACCAACGTCACTTACAGCACTCTGCCATTGCTCACTCTGGTCACCACGATGCCAAAGGGGTTGGGCTTCACCTCCACTTCATACTTTAGATCAGAGGCTGCAGATCCAGTGAAAGGTTGCACATGCTCATGGGGAACTTCAAAACGTTGTTTATTAGGATCAGTGATCTGCATGTATTCAAACAACAGAAGTGTTGGGCCTTTAAAAACTAGTGTCTAATTCAAAAATTTTCCAGCATCAACCTGTAATTCTGACTTAGACATTCCCATCCCTATCCCAGTCTCCTCTTCTGCCTACATTGTTACTCACACTTCCAACTCTCATCACTCATTTAAGCCATTTCCCTCATAATACCTGACCCTGTGTTTCCCTGGCTCGCCAGAACCCACCACAAGAGGAAGGTCTCCTCCAGAAGAAGCCCAGCTCAACTCCAGAACTCATTGATACCCCATATTCATGGGACTGTTGAAATTACCAGAGAAAACAGAAATCATTGGAAGAGCTAATGGTGTCTGTCAAAATGATTAAAAGACATGGCCAGGCCATAAATAAAAAGTAAGTAAATATATTTCAGTGATTTTTCAGGCAGAAATCCCAGTGTGCTAAACCCTTAGTAACCTGATGTATTGCAACAGCATAGATGGCTAAGCACTTCAGTGGGAGTCATGAGAATGCATCAGAGGGATTAATCCAGCCCTCCTAACCTCACTGCCCAGTAACACCCAGCCTAAAACCTTGCACAGAACATGAGCCTTCCACCAGCAGAGAAAAAAAAATGAACCTTGAAGTGGAAGCGATTTGGTGTCTGATACTCTGCTGTGAGGAGGACAGTGTCGACATCATTTCCAAAGAGGGAAGGTGATGGCAGCCTTGTTAGTGTGGTCTCAAATCCTTGTGAAAAAACACGTTGCAGTGTTACTGTGTTGAACTGGACATGGGCATGTGCATAAATTGGGGAGCTCAGCCTGCAGCTTACCTGCCCGAGTTGTTCTTGTTGACCCATCCACTTTGTACCCATGGTTTGAAGAGAAAAAACACCAGGGTACACTGGTGTCACTCTGGGGACTCCAGCAGCAGCCACGCTGTTTGCAGGTGCTCTGATTTAAGGACACGAGGGGCATAAATTAGTTGATTTTACACAAATGAATCCTCTGTATTAAAACATTTACAATGCATATGGAGTGTATTTTACCCCAAACCACAGAAATCTTAGTAACATCTTCAATCAGATCAACTCCTTTTCTGAAACTCTATTGAGTGAATTCAATGATACAGAATACACTAAACTGAAAGCATTTTCTTCTGGATTCAGACTAGAAACTTGCTTATTAGGCATTCATTTTTCCTTAATACCACAAAAATCCACAGGCAAAAATTAACATTTAAAAAAAATATATATTATTGAAACATTTGAGCTGTGACAGATGCAATACAGTCTGACCACAAGTCACACCCTGGAGAGAAAAGTTATAGTTGGCTTAACATCTGGTAAACGTCTGGTTAAACATCCACATATTCATAATTCATCATTAGGTATAATATGTACATTTTAATGTAATTTTCCAATATCAGAAATGTTCAGATTGTTTCTACAGAACCTCAGGTTGAGATATATAAACCTTTTTCCAAAAATCCCAAGTAAACAAGCCTATTGTTCAAAGCATGTATTTCACTGTAGTGGCACCAACCTTTACACTACCTTTCAGCAGCCCAATAAGCTGCAGTACTTTTGCTTTGCTGTTACAAATTAACATGAGTTTTATGTTTGAAGATAAGATTTGGGCAGCACATCAGTTTTCTCACATTAAAATCCCAACCCATGACTTAGGGCAAAGGGCAGTAGCAATACAAGTAGCAATACCAACTAAAGGAAGCTATTCTGCCTTCACCTGATTGTGCTCAAATGGTTTTGGTGTTTGTGTCATGCTTATTTAAAATATTCTGCAGCTTGAAACATGGAGATGTTCCAAAAATCTCTGCTGCTGCTGTCCTTGGTGGCCCTTGGTCTTGGGTTATAGAGACCAACCTGATTGGTGCATGTCAAATGCCTTTCTCAGCCTCCGAAAGGAGTGAAGAGAAGCCAGCTCCAGGCCAGAAATCATGCAGGGGAGTATCCTACATGCGTAAGAACAGAGTTTCTACCACCATCCTCTTATCCCTTCCTAGAGCACTGACTATCCCATGCAACGCCAAATACCCTGAACGACAGGTTTTCCTGCATTTCCTAGTTGAAGTGTCTGCACTCCCAACTTCATAAACATGCTTTTCTTCTTCCTCAGCTACTTCTCACAAATACTCGTTGACTACTTGCAGCAGCCCCTTTACAGTCCAGTGATATTCCTCTAGCTAGATCTGGTTCTAGTGGATTTGTAAGCTACAGCTCTGTCTTTCATGGCACATTGAGCTTGATGCATAAGGAAGGAAATACACAAGTGCAAGATTGGTTATGCCTGGCACAGGGAAAGGAGCAGAGTTCATCCAAAGGCACTGGAGAGGCTGTTATAACAGCTATCGTTCAGTGTAAATAAAGATGTGAGCTGATCACAGCCTTTCAGCTGTAAAACCAGCATAATAGATACCAATACCCAATGAAGCCAAAGAGAAAGTTAGAGCTTATTTGGAAATAATCCTGGATTTGAGGCAACAGCTTAGCTGGGGTAGAGTATGAAATGGCTTCTGAACACTGAACTGAGCACCAAGGATTAAAAGAATAGCTTGTGTATGTGCTGAACTAAAATGTTTCTCTTAGGTGTACCCAAACAAACCTGCCAGCAGGATATTTGGGGAAAAAACCCACACAAACCAAAATAAAAGCAGCAATACACCTTCCCCCAAGGTTTCAAAGGTATCAGTCCAATGATGGACAGATGCTCATGGTATTTTATTTTTTACTTGTGTGTTCTTCTTGTCTAATCAAACTTCACAGCAATTTTCCACAGCAGTGAATAGTTACAAAATATCTGCTTTCTTTCAGCAGGTCTATCTTCACCAGCCCTGTGATCAGCTAATAAATATCTATTTGCTTTTCATACTTCTATTCTCTGCAATCCCACTCATTTTCTGGCTCCATCTAGGACATCTTCAGTGAATAAAGAAATCAAGACAGACACTAATCTGCTCTGTGAGCCTAGGAAAATCATAATGTTCCCAGATGCTGTTTATTCTGAAAACTGCTGAAGGAAACCACTACAGAGAGTTATATTCTTTCTAACTGAGCACCTGTAGTTGTATAGATCTGCTGATTTCTGTATTAGAACAGCCTAAAAAGGAGAAAATGTATATAGGAATGTCTTCCTCCCAGTCCAATGGGGTCAGACCGGTTTGTGCCAGGCATGCACCTAACAGCTTTCATCAGGGCACAAGTTAAAGCTGATATTTATTTCTTGTCCTGTGAAATCTGCTGCCTGGTCTTCACTAAGAAAAAAATACGTTCAAGAATTACTTACTTTGCTTCTAATTCTAGAGTAGGTGCTCTGATGTTCAAACCTGTATCTGGCCCTATTTTTCTGCTGGTATCTAAAACCTGATTTTTAAAAATTCTTTCAAATTGGTAATGGCAAAAAACCAGGGCAGACTTACAATAGAGTTGCAACCAGAGCAAAACTTATTTCTCTCACCATCTGATGAGTACAGCACTTCATGTGGGATGACTGGTTGAAAGGTAGTAATTAAAGATGAAAGTGATCTGCATGACTGTTCCTACTGTGGTGTGCTTGCTTCTGGGGGGTTGAAGGAACCAAACAAGTAGAGGAACAGGCTGTGAGCTGAGCCATTACTAACCTGTTTGCCCACAGGATTGTGTGGAACTAGATATCATAATAAAACCCATGGCACGACAGAAGCTTTAACAACTGTCATTTTTTGAATTAGACTGGGAATTACTTCAGGATTGAGAAAGGTCGTTAATCATACCTCACACCTCTGTGAATGGCATGAACATCATTAATTATTTTTTCTCCTAAGCTGCCACTCCAAACCAAAGAAAGACACCAGGCATCCACAAGCTTCCATCAGAAAATGAGAATATCCACCGTAAATGTTAAAAATAAATAATCATAATAAAAAATAATATAAGCCTCTCAAGACCAACCACTGCATAAATGGTCTGAATGTGAGAGCACTGAAACATGAAGGCGATACTTTTCACTGGGAAACTTAATTCATAGATGCTTAAGCCAAAAGGTAATTCCTAAACTCTGTACCCTCCCAGGTAAGAGACACCACAACTAATATAGAAAGACACTGTGATTCAAACTGGTTGTGAAATGAAACTGTGACTATGTCTCTTATAAAAGTCTCATGCATCCTCACTTGCTATTTTTGAACTATTACAAATGCTAATAATTGACCATCAGACAAAAATAAACTGTTTAGGCAAAGCTGTTAAAACTAAATAGTGACTTTATAAACTGCTTGATGTCTAATTTTGTTTGCACTTATCCCAAAGCCAAGATGCTGGGGAGTACTTTGGCAGTGGTCTTCAACCTTTGACAGCAAACTGCTGCAGTGGCTAGAAAAATCAGACCTTCTGTCAATGGGCTGAAATGGGTTATACAGGAGTTACCCTCCCCTGCAAAATCTTCAGGGAAACACAGATCAAAAAAAGGTTAAGAAAACAACTGATACAGTAGAGACAAGTTAATTTTTTGCAATTAAGCATGAGACTTTAACAGATAAAGCTTATTTTCTAATTTTTTCTAGAATGTTTTCAGACCTTTGTTGCTACTTGATCCGGGATGCAGTCAATTCTCTCTGCTATTAATATGTCGGGACATTCTGGTGAAAATTCTGTCAGGGAAATAAATTAATAGGTTATTAACAGGATTTTTAAAATATAGGAATAACTTGGTTACCTCTTAATGCAATAACTGGTTCTGCTGGCTGCTTTTCACCATCTTGAAATTCTAACCATTACTATAGATTCAAAGGAGTTGCTAGTGTGATTTATTTTTACTTTTGAAAAATTGCACACAAGTATTGCAGATAAAGGTAGGACAACTTCACTTTAAAGTTTTTTAGCATATGGGTGACATTGATAATTTTATTTCTTAAGGCATACATGAATCCAGTTTTCAGGGAGTCCTGTAGCTCAACATAAATTGCTTCTTGTGAAAATACATGCCAAATTAAAATTGGAAGGACTTTTCTTTTTCTTAAATGGCACTTGGCTGCTGCTTTCCCAGCTGTTCCTTCCCCTGAAATACCAGACCTTGAATCACAGCATCAGGTAAAAGCACCTTAAAGCTCCATTTAGATGCTTCATTAGATTTCAGCTTCTTGGGAACTTAAGCTGATGAAAGCGCACCCAATGGTAGCAGGAAATACTGTCGATTTTTATGGTTTTAATGTATGTTCCACAAAATTTGGCTGCTCCCACATAGTCTCCCTGATCCCTTTTTTTTGTTTGTTTGTTTTTTGTTTGTTTGTTTGTTTGTTTATGTTCAAAACTTTTAAAATAATCCCAGTTTATAAAACAAGTGCAGGGATAAAAGTTTGTTTTGTTTTGTTTTTTAATGACAATAAATCCCGAGTCAAACTATTTATTATATTTGTAACTGGTAATTTGTATTATCTGCAGGAAGGATTGACCATAATTCACCTTTGGGTAATGATAAGAACAAAAGAGTAGCACTAAGAGTCAGCTCTTTACAGTGCCTTTTTTTCTTTTTAATTATTTTTTTTTAACAGCCCTAACAGTGATTTAGTTTTTTTCTCCCTTGAATGTCCACGTTCTTGAAAAGTCTAAATCAAACAGTGAAGTAAATGATGCCAACGGTTAGTTCCTGAAGCTCTATGACATTTACAATAGTCTCAGTAAGCAGGGCTGAGCATGTTTTTTGCTCTGGTCCTACAGCAGCAATGGGAAGCACTTACCCTTAGGTTTCACTCCAGATTGTCCTGATGCTAAAAGCCCAATGAGGACACAGGCCACAATGGCCACCAGGCAGAAGAGGCCGATGAGGCTGACTTCCAGCCCACTGAAATTCTTCTTGCACATCTAGACCCAGAGTAACACACTTAGTATAAAAAGAAAGCACAAGTAACAGCTTTGAAAACTCTATAAATTCCATTATTAACTTAATAAATAAGCAAAAATTTAGAACTGATTCAGGTTTAAAACCATGTCCCCTGGTCCCAGCATTAAAATAACACACTCCTTAAGGATTATGTGCAATACATCAGGGTAATTCACACAGCACAGATTACTGCACTACTACATTAGTGGGCAATCACTGAGATTTTCTTTTTTTTTTTTTTATAAACAAAGAGCAAATTTCTCCTGAGTTTCTTATGTTACTGGGATTCCTGAAATGGAAAAGAAACAAATCCTCTTCCCCCCCTTTTAAAAATAAAACAATAAAAACAAAACAAAAAAACCACAATCAATCAATTAAACAAACCTTTTCTTTCCTTCTTTAGAACAAACCATCTCCTTTTCTATAAAGGAGGATGGGAATTTGTTCAAAGCATACTTCACAAAACCTCTGATGAGCTCTGATATTGTGCCCATGACGTGGGAAAGATGAGACACAAGAAACAGGGCAAATTACTTATTTATCAAGTGGAAGAATATATCTTGTATAAGCCCATGTTAGACCTGGTAACTTTTGAAATCATAACTGAACTGAGGGAGAGGATGTAGGTGGAGTCAGTGCCTTAAAATGCTGTGCAAAAGTCCTGGTTTATCCAGTACTGCTTTTCTGTGAGGCGCAGCAGAGCCAGGTGTGCTCAGCCCCGTGCGAACAACAACACGGCCCCATTAACGGTGAACTGTGCCCCAGCAATAAAGCTAATTAAAACTAACCTCCAGCATCCAGATCAATGTGCATGGGCAGCAGCTACTGCACTTTCTGTTTGGTTAAGAGCTTTTATCCTTATGAAACAGCCTTAAATACAGAGAACTGGTTCTTTTTAGTTAAATCAAGAGACTGTGGGAATCCATGCGCATTGCACCACTGCATCAAAACCACATTCCCATGTTTTAGAGATGACCCAAAAACTGAAAAATACTATAGAATTAGCTTTTTTTAGTGTGTGTAAAAACAGTTTAAGTCTATTGTATATTCTTGCCTCCCATTTCTTCCAAGTATAACCCATCACCCAACCTGCACCCCTACTCATGGAAACCCTGTGGCCACAGAAGAGAACAAAGAGTAAAAGCAATACTGGCCCCATCAACAGTCCCCAGAAGGGTAAAGCTCACACTTAAGATAATCAAGGGCTTTTCAGTAAGGTGAATAAGAAACAAGCTTTTTAAAATGAGATAGTACTATTCATATTTTTTTCCATTAGTATCAAGATTTGCAGGCATTTTTGTTATATTTATTGGTAATCCCTCAGGGAATATTGTACTTAATGCCTGCAATTACACTGTAAGTCTAAAAGCACACAGCTTAAGGCCTGTTCTTTATGAGGGAATGATCCTCCAGCAATTCCTCCCCTGAGTTCCCTCTATCTTTGCCTGAATATATGTTGACTAGGAGTCCTAAAAAGTTATGTTAAATTTCCTGAAAACGAGAATTTTATTAAAGTTCTTGCCATCAAGCCTTCCTCCCAAATCCCTCCAACTATAATGTTGCATTCCAGTTCTTTCTTTCTCATGGTCTCCCCCAAGAACAGACTTTGAAAATAAAGCTTTATCATTTATAAACTTAAGTTCTGTCAAGTGATGTGTACTCAGCAGTGAGGTAAAGATCTCCAGAAACTTGGATTCAGTAAAACGAGTGACATACCTTAAAGCCTCTCTGGTTCCTTCATCTGCTGCCCTTGATTGTAAAGCTCAAATCAAAGCTGATGCTTTATCCTGTGCTGTTATCAGCTCTCAACATTGTTTGCTAAGCCACCTGCCAATGGCAGGCACAGACAGAATCACAGGCAGATTGCAGAAACTCTCTGGACTAATAGTTGTTATTGCAGACAAGGAACGTCTGGTTAATTACTAATATTTTGATTCAATATGACACATCAGATTCTGCATGAGAGAAAAGCAGCCATAAAATGCCAATAAGCTTATCCATGTTGCCTAACCAAACAGTTTTTATTCTCTTCTTCTTCCACATCTTTGTTACTAGAACCTTCATGAAACCTTCACATTCTTTGTCTAACATTTCTGCTTTAAGCACACAAGTCATCAAATGTTCCTAAATGAGGAAAGAAGCTATTAAAATAATTGCAGGGCGGAACTGAATTTATGACCATTAAAACTTTTTAAGGAATGCAATATAAAATATTAATTTTAAAATTAATATAAACAGATTTAATGGGATGCCAACAATTAATGTCAAAAGCAGAAGAAAAATATGAAAAATGACATGGAAAAGATTTTATAGGGAAGAGGCTTCAATCGTAATTTTAATATTAAACCTTCATATATCACTGAGTTTTGTCTTTTTCTCACAACAGAGAGATAAAATATTAACATTAAATGTTTATTTTCCAAAGGAAAGCTTTCAGTTCCTACTATTAAAGTATTTAATAAAGTATAAAGGTATTTTTCAGTAATACAGAAGTGGCTGAGAAGTGCCACATATTTTTTGAACCGTTCACAAATTTATTCCATTTCCTCAGTATCTCACCTCTGACTGTGAAGTGCAGGAATGAGATGTGTTCCCTCTGAGCAGAAAGGAAATGGTTCTTTTTTTCTTTAGTCAGCACTTGAAAGAAAGAAAATCAATCATACATATAGATCACTGGGGCTCTCCTGTAACCATCCATCCTTACACAAATCAATGCCACCATTCTCCATGACTGTTTTTGAAATGCAGCCCCTTATTTAGCTATCTTACCCTCTCCACTTAATTGTAACATCATGCATGTCTGCATGTGTGCACTTCAGCTCTGGAAACATAATTCTACCTTCTCTCTCAATATTGCTAAATATGCTGCTTTATGAGTGCATATTGAGAAATAACGGTTTCACATGGATTAAAAAAGTATCAGTGGTTTGGGCAGCCTGGGGATTGTGTTTGATGTCTTTTTTCCAAGGTTTATATCTTCATTTAACTGTTACAGGAAAGTACTCAGTCTGGCAAAGCATATGGCCATGTGTTTCCTTCAAACACGCCTGCAATCACCCTGCCATCAATAGAACCATTTGCTTAAGTGCTTTCCTGAATTCACAGTGCTACAAACTTATATTATCAATCACCTGGTGAACATTTTCTATGCAACTTAAAGCATAAAAGCACTGAACAAAAAGGTCTCACAAGAGGGTTAAACCACAGGTTTCCTAGCTGAGTATATTTTCATTAGTTTACAAAGGATATCAACAACAGGGCTTTCAGGTCAAGATGTGATATTGAACTCCAAGAAGAAGTGGAGAAGGCTTTTCAGTCAGGGACACTGAAAGACCGTTAAGGCAACCAAGGACCCTATTATATCAAGAGCTGGAATGGTGTGGTCTCTGCTATGAACTGCTTTGGTTTCCAGGAATTAAGAGCTGATTTGTTTCTGACAGCTGGTAAGAAGAATTACTAGAAGCCCAGGAATACAGGCTGGACTGTAGAGAATTGTGTAGCAAAACAAGCTAGGAAGTTAGGTAGTGTTAAAAAGGTAGTAATTTAAAAAGTGACATTTATCTCTTACTTATCAAAATGTCCACTTTTAATTAAATCACATATAACTTTAAAAACTTGTTAGCTTGTCATAGTTAGCTTCCTGGTTGTATTCATTCAGACAGTTGTACTAACTGCGTTTTCATCTAAGGGACCATGTTAGGTAAAAGAAATAGCTTACACTTTTTCTACAGTTTCATGAGATTTGCTTTTCCACTGTTTCAGTATCCAACATTTACTTTAAGTGACAGTTTGGAGCCCTTAATTCCTGCAAGAAACTGACTGCAGATTACCAGTTCAGTCAGGGACACAATCATTAACTATCATGGAAGGACATCCAACAGGAGCACACCCACTGCCCACGTGCAGTGTTTGCTGCATAGCTGTAACCACTCTGCAATCACAGTTCAGCAAATTGGGAGGTCTTCGTAGAGCTTTGGTCATATTCAAGGAAGGAAGAAGGCTGGGCAGTTTTTAGAGGCAGCAATGGGGAAACCTGTGTTGAAAGACTCAGCTCTCAAGCCTGGGAAAAAGAAACTACCTTGATTTACCTTCTGCACATGACAAGGCACCTGCCAACTCAGGTCTCCTCCTACTCTGAAATACTAGATGCAGCCCTTGTTCCTTCAGAGAAAGGAGATATCAGCACTTATCACCTTTCTGTGTACAGAAGAGCAAGGGACTGTTCAGTGCACAGGGTCATAGGCCTGTGCTCCACTCCCAGGTCAGCTACTCATTAACTGACTGTCAGCTGCCAATCATGCACGCATCATCTGCTTGCTTCAGGATTTTTCTATATGGGTAATGAAAATAGTTCTGTGAATGCTTCTGAATCTTCAGATGAGAAGCATTGTGTGAAGGAAGGATAATGGTCTTACCAAGACACAACATGAGATAAAACCAGACAAAGAGGAGAAAGCTTCAGTAAGAGCTGCGAGAAGATTCTGCTTTAACAACTTCTGCAGTTCAGGTCTGAACTGACTGGCATTACTCTGGTGTGAACAGAACATTGCAGGCCCTCAGTGAAACACAGATGTCACTGTGAAGTCACATTAAGTGAATGATGGTTTGATTGGTGAGATATAGAGTTTCTTACCTAGAGAACAGAAGAGGGTCCAGGCTCTCCAAAGAGTCACTGGATTGTTATCTGAGGGAGCCTTACAACCCACGAGGCTTCTGGCTGCTGTGCCCTGCTGAACAAATGCCTTGTGGCCTGTGACCTAAGGTGCTGGTCCTCAGTAACCTGCTCTGCTAGGAGCACTCCATGGCTCCCTCACCCTCCTCTCCCAGATAGGGGGACAGGAGGACCATGCACAAGTCCCTCCCTGGCAGTATAGGAACAGCTGTACTACACTTTATATTTTTATCAGAGATCCAAATATGAGTGTGAAACAAATATTAAGGATTTTGTTTACTAACCAGATCCAGAAATAATGTTAATTGAATAATTTCCTTGTCATGGAAAGTAGAACATGTTTGAAGTTCATTTTCAAAGTATGTGTAGTTCTTCTAAAAGAAACACAATTAGACATTGCACAAACTACCTTTTTGTAGATAAATAGGTTTCTGCATATCTTTATCCTCAATGGCCTCAATGGGCTTTTATCCTCATTCAAATAACACTTTTGGGCCAATAAAGTATGGCAGAGGTAATGAACAGAGTCTGCAATTGAATCCTAGTATTATTCATGAATTTTCATTAGGTCAGGTTAGAGACCAACACAAGCCCTGCTAGTGACTACAGAGATAAGAATTCCAGCTGAACATACACAGTATAGAAAGAAGAAATTCTGCAGCTCTAAGTGCAGATGAGGGACTTACTTGCTGTGAATCTCTAAAATCATGGTTGGAAGTCTCAATGTACTTAGTGCAGTACACTTTTCTCAGCTGCTTGTGATGATTCAGTTGTTGAGACCTGAAATCAGGGCAAAAACGTTATAAAAAATCTAAGATACCCCAAACATCTCATTCTTTTTTCATAGCTACTGAACACAAAAAGCAGAAACTGATTCAGAAGGAACAAGTATCACGATGCTTTGAACCATCACCATAATATAAATCACTTGACCATGTCTGAACACCCCCCAGCAACAAACAGAGGGAAGTTTAATTCATGAGTACTTATTCCTCCTCCTCCAAGATCTGAATTCACAGTTTGAGACAGCTAGCAAAATTATTTTAACAGAGCTCAGATGCTTTTTCAAGAAATGCTGACTTTTCAGAAAACAAAGGCATTATCAAAGGGTGGAACTTGGCAGAGTGTTAAATCTGAATTGTTCAAGAAGCACATCGTAGGCTGACAGACAAAGCCCATTGCAGGTGCTTGTTTTGGAGTCTTATTGCTGGGAACAGTTGTTAGGTTTTACTTTCAAGTCTTCATTCCCTCAAGTTCTTCGCCTTTTGTCATTTGTTTTTGGTGTTCTTTCCTTTCTGAACTGTACCAGATAAAAAGGAATCTTCTCTCCTGCTAGCAGATCTAGAGACATCAGAGACATCTTCTGAACATGGACACATCAAGGTTAACATTCAAGTTACAGTTTGTTGCTTTGAGTAAAAAAAAAGTGCATTGCTTCACAGGTAACTTAATTGGTGAGAAATTGAAGAATTGGTTTCAGGAAACAAAAATGCATGTATCAGGTATTAAACCTATTTAAAAAGAGAGTACTCACCTCTTTTGAGTCCTTACAAAAGAGGGAAGATGGTCTTAAGTCTCTTAGGGCATGTAATTAATTTTTTGCCTTCTAGAAATTGATAAATTCACATACGTGCTTAACTAAAGCAATTACAATCTATTAATTCAACCATAGGCAGAAATGAGTCTTGGATTAAAGAGCTCAAATTACGCCAGTCTGTATTTAGGCTGTCAAAACACACACTAGCATAAGATAAATACTTACAGACCTACCTAGTTGTGCCAGTTTGAAGACACATATGCACAGATCACTAGGATGCCCAAGAATCTGCCAACTCCAAAGATTCTTGAGTCATACACCAGGCACGTCCAAAATAGTGACCAATACATTTTGTAATGCTATTTATAAAAACAAAACTCAGGACTCTCTCTAAATTTCTTGGCTAGTGAAGTTGCAAATGCACATTTTTACTCTTCTTTTGCAACCAGGAAGACCAGAAACTTCAGTTATTCTTTTAAAATTAAGGTTATTATCTTCAAATCCTTAGGAGAATTTAAACAAACAAACAAACAAACAAAAAAACAACAAAAAGACCCTGAACAAAACAAACAAACAAGCAAAAAAAACCAAACCCAAGTATTTTAAGGTGAAATTACAGATCTTGTAATACTGACATTAACCTGAAAGCAATAAAAAACTCCAGTTAGGAAACAACAATCAAAACACACCTTATTAAGACCTAACTTCATTATCCACAGTTCCTAACCTATTACATTTTTCTCAGGTAATTCTTGAGCAAAAGCTGAAATGACAGATTGTTTCCCAGCTTTTGGAGTGATCATTCTGAAAGTAGCTGCTTAATGAAATCATTGGTTTGACCCTTTGCATTTTTTTTTTTCTTTTTTTTTTTTGGTCAAAGCTTCTCTGCTGACAGTTTCAATGACTTTGCTTATCCTTGCTGCAGATGGTTCTCCAGCCAGTGCCTGTGCTTCTTGTTGCTACTGAGCAGGAAACAAAGCAAAGCCACCATTATTATATGCTGATTCCTCACCAGCATTTTACTTATCCAGGCATTTTATTACAGGGTATTATTCAGCTTTGCATTTCTTTTCAGTAAAAATAACAGCTGCTTAAGGTAAGAAAACAAAAGGATTAAAGGCTTGGGAGCTTTTTAAAGAAAGGGTGAATATTTACTATTAACATATTTGTAGTAATAACTGAGAGATGTGAATACTATCAGTGCCAAGAATCTATTTTCCTTACTCCTCTGTTTCTATATGGTAATTCAGTAACCACTCAGCAGGCTGGTCTGCATGAGTGACACAAGGGCTCATGCAGGCAGTGTGGATCAGCTCATACTCACACCACTAAAGACATGGGAAACCTCAAAAGTCAGAGACATATGATCTCCATTAGCATAGTCCCCTCCATGTCATTTAACCTACACAGTGACCTCTAAACTGTAGCCTTGCATCTAGTGGTAAAGTTTGCATCACTATGATGAAGGATTAAAATACTGAAATGTTAAATAATCTCCTTAGGTGCTTCTGTTTTACACACACCTTCCTTAAAAATCCTTATTAAGATTCTGATCATACTGGCTTCAAGGTTTTCTCTCTCAACACAACAGCTGGAAGTTGTTTCAAAAAAAAAATAAAATCCACAAACTGATATGTTTACAGTCACTTGTAATCTCAAGTGGGAGTCTGAATGAAAACATCAAATAGTACCAGACTTCATACTAAGCTTTGGGGGCCACCAGAGCTGCAAGTGTTTTTGTTTAGGTGTTGGGCATCACACCTTCTACAAATGACAATGCAGAGGGAGTTGTACTTATGCCTAGTGCAGAAAACCCAGCCTTCCTCCTGTGCAAACCCATATGCATCGACTGAATTTGCCTAACTGAACTCCTTGCCACTCACAGAAAATCTGGTGTGTTTAGTAGAAGGTTACAACTCGTTTTTGCAATTTGAGATGTCCAAATTAGAAAATTAAATCATTTTCTTCTGCCCAATAGATTCTCCTCTGTGAGCTCTATAGTATACTTAGCCTTCCTTGAGGCTTGAGTTCAGAGACAGAAGCAGCAACCAATATAAAGCAACATGGTGCAGGGCATTTGCTGGGCTGCTGTTCTCTGCCAATTATATTTATTTCTGGACACTCAGGTCACACCACAGGTACAGCAAACACCACAAAACCCCAATCAAGCTACAGTAGCAAAAAACTGTTAAAAGCGGCTCCATATCTCACCAGGTAGAGATTGTCCATGCTCAAGGAAGACACAAGGGCCCCTTCCCCCTGCACCTTGAGGTGTTAATACCATCTTTCATTAAGCAGAAGACTCATGTATCTTGCAGCTCAGTTGAGGTTCTTTAATACCACAAGGCTCAGCACCACAAATTTTTTGCATTGCTCTATCCCATTAATATACTTCAAGTTGTTTTCACGTTGTTCTCAAGATGTGTTTACACTCTCCACATGACAAATCTCCCAGCACAAGTAATTTACCTTGTGGCCACTTTAATTTTCATCTAAGGCAGTCTCTCATACAATCTCCTCTCTTTTCAGCACCACCACCACCACCAAATCCTTGACTCGAGCTCTAGCCATTGCATAAGATAATCAAAGAGGGAGGAAAATATATTGGTGACTCATTCTGGGGTAGAAAGCTACTTAGAACCAGGCAATCCTCTCCTCTTGAAGGGCTGCTGGAAGAACAAAACTCCCAGTCCAGCCTGCAGCTCAGTGACCTCACCACCTGAGTGACTTCATGGAGCACTGCTCCATGAAGCCGGAATGGAAGCACAACCTGTGGAGAATCACAGAATGTTAGAGGCTGGAAAGGACCTCTGAAGATCACCGAGTCCAACCCCTCTGCCAGAGCAGGACATCAGACACTTACATGTCCCACAAGATCAGCAGTAGACAATGGCTCTTGAAAGACAAAAAGGGAGGGGAGACATGGAGAGAGAACAGAAAGACAGGAGCAGGGTACCAGCCAAACCAAGGAAAAAAACCTTGATTTCCTCATTTGTGTAGTCTACAATTGGTGTCTCTGCAGGAGACAGTAAGCCATGGAGCTTACTAGTAATGTTTTTACCTGACAGCAGGACACCTTTGATAAGTGCTCCTGTAAGGCGCTGAGGTTGCTAAACTGCTAGCAGGAGAAAGGAGTGTCTGCAGCATCCTTTGGTGAAGAGGAAAGCAGAGCTGCGAGGTGCTGGCAGTTCCTGTCACAGTGACCAACATCCAGGAAGCACCCTAAGAATTACCCTTAAATTACTAAAACACCAGCTGCAGCTCTGCAGGACTTTAGTGAATAGTTGTCCTTACAATTAATATTGTTATGTGCTCTTCAGTAAGTATTGATAAAGAAGTGATCTTTTAGGAACTCTACAGATCTAACAATGCATAGCTCACTTTAGGAAAACTTTGCTCCGAGGGAGGAATAAGTTGACTACCAGTGTGACCTTGTACTTTCTACCAAGTTTACTAGATTTGAATAAAGAATTTAATTTCAGTTGATACTACAGTTTTGTGAACATATGTGATTAACCCAAATTAATTTCAAAATGGATTAAAAAATGGGGAAATTAAAGTAATATGAAACTTTACCTAACAGTTCTAATTTATCATTAAGGAAATATGAAAGCTAATGAATTCAGTACATGACATCTTTTCAAAAAGGAGTAAGTTCACCTAATTTTAGCCTGGGAAGGCTCTTTTGTAACATTTATTGAAAATCCTATTTCCTATAAGGAAGGGCCCCACAGCTGGGAAGATTTACCAGGAAGATTTTCAAAATCAGGAATGCAATGTGACACGTTTCTCCCTGAAGCATGACCAAGAATATCTCCCAATGCTTTGTCATGGTTTCATGGTATTGCTGTGTCATAAGAAGGATGTAAAGAAAAAGCAAGGTGGTCTTTAAAAATAGGCATAGGCTTCTAAAATAGGTGGATTGTAGGTGGATAAAAAGTCCTCTGAACTGCACAGCCACAGTGGGATCTCTGTGTAGTTATAACAGGAATGCAAGTCCAGTAATGATGTAGGGATATGCCTTACAGACCGTGAGATCTAAATTAGTATTAAATAAAGGATTAAAGGGAAGATTTTTCTGGGTGAATTGGAAGAAGTGCAGCTGCCACATGTCCCAGGAGAATGGAAGGCAATTCGCTGGCAAAAATAATAAGTAAAATGCCATACCTGGTGTGATATTACTGACAGAAAAATTATTATTCACCTACAAGAAAACATTTCAGGATCATTGAAGATGAGCCGAGCATTTGTTGCCACAAGTGTTCAGGTGGGGATATAGAGGTGATAAATACCAGAAAGACAGTAAAAGAACATTGTGGCCAAAAGAAAAAAAAAAAAAAAAAAAAGGCTTACAGAGACACAAATATCACAATTGATGAAAACGGTTATATAATGCCATAAAAAATGGAAAAATAATAAAGCAAAGGACAATCAGATACTGTTGTACAGTGATGACTCCTGGATCAAATAACTTTTGGCCTCTTTATGTTAGAAAATATCTACTTCATATAGAATATCTAATTTAAAATATAATCACTGTCTGGTGTGTATATTTCTTTCTGGTTGAAGCAATAGTGTGTTAGTCACTTTTAACCAATATTGCATAACTTCAATTTTGTTGTCTGAGTCAAAAATTGATGTATTGTGCAATCAATATTACTGCCTAAGGGACTATTGCAATTAGAATGGGATAAATTCTCAAAAATGAAAATCTAGAAACTTGCAACAAATCAGAAAAAGGTAAAACTAGCTCAGGAATGATATATAAGTTTGTAGAGACACTCTTACTGTCATAAGATGAAATACTCTTGAACATTTGACCCAAGTTCTCTTGAGAAAGTGGAAGATATTTCAGTATCCTTTGCTTGAACAGTGTCACTACTCAACCCCCTTGTTTTAATGCCAGATATCACACTGCTCCCAATTAAATATTATGCTAATATCTGAAGAGACATTATTTCTGTAAACTGGTGCTAGAATGTTGCCCATATTCCTTGCAGGCTATATTTCAGCAAACATACAACTCCATACTTACTTTTCTTTGACTGCTACCTTTTTTCAGCAGAACTCCCCAAAAATACTGCCAGCCCAGCAGGTTACAAAGATTTAACAAAATAAAATACAATTAGTAAGTTGAAATGTAAATTAGCCTATTTATCAAAACAACAGAACTCCAAAATTTTTATCCATTCAATTCATGTATCTTTAATAGCAAAATCTTATTAGTCTTCAGAGGTTTGCCTACATAATATATTTCTGTGATTTGGCATTCAGAAAAAGATAAAATGATTGACTGTGCTTTTATAAGAAAAACACGTTAAAGCAAGAATTACCTTCTAACTTAGAAGCAAACCACGTAAGATCATTCAAATTCATCATCCATGCCTGATGGCAAGCAACATGAGGCTGGCCCTGAAACAAGGAAATATCAGGCACATTAATGGCCCCAATTCCATGTAGGTAACACCAACCACATCTATTTACAAAAAAAAACCAACACCACACCCTAAAAATAAACCCCAAAAGTAAAAAAAGCCAAAGAGCAGGTAAAAGAAATTGCTAATGTTTACAAGACATTTAGCATCTCTTCTCTTTCATGTTATTTTTCTCTCCAGCCTCCACAGAACCTGTTAGCATCAGCAGTTACCAACCCTGCATCAAAACCAACACAGCAAGACAAAGCCGAGGAAATTTCTCCACTGAACTTGAGCACATTTATTTATTTATTCTTCAGTCAAGGACTAAGTGACACTAAAGCAGCAGGGATCACTGTCAGCCCTAAGAGGGGAGCTAGAGAGAGGGAAGGTGAGAGAACATGGAGGGAAGACTGTAAAAAATTCTGAATGCCAAGTGTCCCAAAGGCACATCCGAGTGGATACACTTCATTATGCCTCTTTTCTGCAGGCAGCACTCAGGGCTTGCAAGACAAGACCAAAGCACTCATGACTCATGTCAGGAGCACTCCCAATTTTTATTAAATGTATTTGCACAAAACCTTGGCAAATTGGGTAAGACTGCAAGCAACATGATAGCCCTGAATCTGCATTTTTAAAGGCTCTCAAAGTCCTATCGGAAGGTGCTGCAGCAAGATAAAGCATAGGTCTGAAAAGGAGCCTTTAATCCATTAGATATATGCCATATAAACTGCTCTGCTCTGCTGGACCTGAAGCTTGAAGTGGAATAGAAGAGCTGTTTCCATTTTTTTTTAATTTTCCAGATATCTTGTTTTACAGCTTTCTGCCATGTAGTCCTTAGCCAGCACAGATCTACATTTAGGCAATTCTTTCCCTTTACTCTTAAAAGAAAGACAGTATCTGATGGTGGCAGAAACTGCTGAGTCCTGCTCCAGAATCTCACTGCACTGGTTCATTTTCTCTTTTCTTGTATAATTATGGACAATTAAGGTTGAGAGCACCAAGGTCAGTTTTGCTCCTTTAAGTGTGTTTGCCACAGAAGTGCTCTCTTTTAGTCTGACTGGTGTCGTGTACAGAAAATGGCAGGCAGGGAAAAAGAGATAGCAGTTGGATTCAGGCAAAGCAAACTTTGCATGTGCTTCCTTCACGTGGCCCAAATCCCAGAGCAGCCCCTCTGTGGGCATAAACCCTCCTGGGTGAGGGGGAGGCTTCCAGCAGAGCTAGCCTATAAAGACATTTGTTTGATAAAGAGCACCTTTCCCTGCAGCACATACTGGTCTGGGCTCTGTGACTGCTCTGGATTTCTCACTGCTCCATGTTCTCAGCAGAATTCCCTTGCAGCCCTGCACATGTACTGTGAATCATTCCAGCAAAACACTAAACCACAACACTAGTGAGAAAGCTACACTGAGACAATCACACTGCTCCACAAGCATTGCCTAAGCAGCTGCTTCAGTAAGGCACTATTTATTTATTTCTCCACAGGATTTGCAGCTTTAGTGACACTATAATTACAGCAAAAACACACCAGTCACTTAAATTACCATAGTAATTAACTAAACTAATGTGCTGTAATTATTTCTTCCAAGACAAACAGTAAGTTTTCTAATATGTTTTAGTTCTTTGTAAAGAAAGTGTATGTTGTGTGTAGAATTGTTGTGTGTAAAACCAAGTGTTTTGCTGACTCAAGGTGGCAGAGCTCTGCCACAGCTGTGTGTCCACGAAAAGCACTTGCTCATGTCACAAAGCCCAAATTTACCTCCAAACAATTTCTGTATTCAATATTTTTAAAGTCTGTGCAAAAGCCTCATTATGAAACAATAACATTAAGCCAATATCCAGAAGCTCCCTCTGTGTAATGGATGAAGAACCAAAATTACATTAAGTTACCTAAAAAAACTGATGTTCACTTTTAAGTTAAACACCTTTGTGAGCTTTGCATGCAAAAGGTCTTCTTTGGATAGTTCAGTATGTAGTATTTAGTATCATTACAACACGTCTTCACTTGCAGAATGCTCATTTAGTTATGACTACAGGATAAACTGGAAGTTGATATATACCTATAAGAATATATTTTTTATTTTTTTAAAAAACTCACATTTTTTTCTTAGCGCCAAGTGTGAGAATATATGAGCTCTCAAAACAGAAGGAAATATTTCACTACATTTCAGTTCAGACTTAATACACAGACACTGTGGCAACATTCCTCGTAGTGTCAAGTTCCTGTCTCTCATCACTGCCCAACTCACACATGATTTGCCTGACAGGAGGTACCAGCCAGTCCTCCCTCTCCTGTCAGCAGCTTTGCTCATGCCCTGACTGGCAGTGCTGTGCTGTAACATCCACTCTGTCCAAAATTCACACTGCTTTGGTATTTTCTTTCTTGATGATAGTATCAAAGTTAACAAGGGCCTTAAGGTCATTAGGACCTGTAATGAAACACTGTTCCTTGCTTACTCATTGAACTGGGAATGAAACAGCACAGCTCTATCACCATTAGACCAGACGATAAACTAACAACCAGGAAGGAACAGATAACATTTGCCTTCAAATAGAGAAAAGGATTTCTTAAAAGTAAAGCCTCCTGCACACAGTTTGCATTTTAAAAGTCACTGTTACCCCTTTTCACTACTACTGCATTTGTTCTAAAGAGAGGACATACCTGAGCCCTTCCTAAATTACCATGGATCAAAAGCTATATTCATTTCTCCTCACTAGATGTACAGTGCTGCATGAGAAACAGCTCCGTGGCCACGGTATTGCAGAAGACAGGACAGCAATTGAGCTTGCACAGCAGAACATCCCTATGGACAGAGCCCTTAGGGCTGGTCCCCAAATAAATGCTCCCCAGCTCGGGAAGCAAAATGGTTCTTCAGTATCAGACTGGGGTAAAATGTCTTTAAAACATACTTGAAAAGTGTGTCTGCTCAGGGTCAGTGATTTTAAAGCTGCTAAACTCAAAATAAAGGCTTGTCCTGGGACAGTCAGTGATGCAGCTGCAGGTGTAGACATACTTGAGTGGGTGGGTATTTTTTTTCCTAACTGGCTATTGCAGAAGATATTTCCTGCTGTGAAACCACAGAAGCACAGCTTCAGCTCAGACCTGTGCAGACACACTTAGGAACTTCTTGACAAATCCTGATAAACTAACCATAATAACTGGATACAATTACAAGCAACAGAAGTACTTTAATAAACCATTAATGTATTATTGCTTATTAGTACTACTTTACACCAGAACATAAAGCCAATCTAAGCTAAGTATTTCAAGTATTTTACTGTTTAGATAAATGCTAACAAGACAATAATAAAGGCAGCTATCCAATACCCATTATATATTCAGGCAACATCAAATGAGAGCCTTCCATGGGCTTTATTCCTATGAATTATCCTTAAAATATCCATTGAGAACTACATCCTATTTATCTAAGATCTCCTAAGATCAGAATTACTTACAGTTTCCTGCTACACTTGACCATAAACACTCAGCCTGGGTATCGTGAGGTTAGATGAGCTGCTGGAGGTTAATGCATTAGCCTGCCACTCCTGGACACTCTCCATCAATCCTGCCTAGTTGTTCAAATTAAACTACGTCTGCTCTGCACATCTTAATTGCTAATGAATATTTATTCACCTGTCGTCACCAAAATCAAAGTGCCTTTCAGCCTGAGCAAGGGTTCAGAACATACCCCATCCATAACTGCACCAGAGTTCCAGTTCACAGGGAAAGTCATTCCCAAATTACAAAAAAAAGTATTCCTAATAGTGCAACAAAATCAGGGCAGTTCATCACCTGCTTCAGCCATTGCTAGGTCAACAAGAGCCAACAGGGAATGTTGGCCTTCATGCCTAGGATAGGACTTTAGATTTGGAGGACCAGTTCAGTCAGAAGCCTCTGCAGAAGGCACATGGCTCCTGTGAGTTTATGGCCATGGGATAGTCATGAGTGAAACTATGTAGTAAAGAACTGCAGGCTGGGGAGGAGGAGTTGGAAATACCTCCTCAACATGGATAGAAACAATAAGGTTTGCATATGAACCAAGATTTCGGGGGGGGGGGGGCGGTGTCAAGGATTTCCTCTCAAACTGAGATCCAGAGGAATTGGTTTGACTTAAAATGTGCTTCAGTGACTGTGAAGGTGAAGCAGAGGGGATGAGTCTTGCAGGGCACGGTACCAGTGAGGCAGAAGAGGTAGAGGAAGTTGCTGATGTCTGTGCTCCCTTTTTATTTAAATGTGACAAATTTGCCAGGATACTTTTCACACTGAAACAACTGTAAAGAGAAAGCTATGATTCATGAAACTTTTGTCTCATTACTGTAAATAAATCATTCCAGACACACCCAAGTTGTTCACATTTTCTTGTGTTGGATCAGGACTGGGATAATCAAACCTTTCATTGATATTTGCACCAAAAATACACTATCACAGTACCTGGAAACCTTGTCATATGATAGGCCTGATCAATATTGAATAGAAACACTATCTGGACTCCACTCTGCCATAAATTAACACTCCCAAGGCAGTTTCAATTTTTAGAAAAATTAACTTCAGCTTAGTCATGAAACAGATTCCATGAGTTCAGACAAAACATAGCTCTTCCTCACATTCTTTGGAAACATTCAGTTTTATTATTACAGTATAAAAATATAATTTTCAAATTTCCAGTCTTTCAAGAATCCCACAACATTCACCTCCTTGCTGACTCTGTTTTAACTGCCAGTTAACTTACCTTGGAAACTGTAAACTTGTAGTGAATGTAGGCTTCACTCTCAACTGTACCTAAAAGGTAAAGAAAGAAGTTACACTTTGCAGAAAAGAACAGCATTAAAAGCAGCTAAAGACCTATAAATTGCTAATTAGCAAATATTTACTAATGTTTCCTTGAGGAAATGAAATTTATCTTTTTCTTTTTCCTTAGGCCAGTCTCCCAGAACATCTAATTTTCCAGGTTTTTCCAAAAAAATTCATTGAAGTAAGCTTTTCTAAAGTGTATTAATTTTTTTATTTTCCTGTTATTGCCTCTTAGCTACTCTTAAAAGTGGATGTATGGCCTCAAAATTAATCCTTTAAAATATCATAAATAAGCTATTTTCCTGCAAAATAAATAAATAAATATGAGAATACTACTGTAAGGGAGGACATAACAGGCCACTGGGAAAAAGAAACAAAAATGTTGAGTCGAGCAGTCTGGCATTTTGTATGTGTACAAAAAGAAAAATACTGTCACTGAAGCAAACTGTAAACAGTTTCCCTGAAAAGGCTGCAACCTGTAAATTTGGGGCAGGAAAAAACATCCTAAGATGTTTTATTGTTTTGTTTCTCAACTGAAGTGAGTACAATATCAGCTCAGTTATTTTCGGCCATGACAAAGGAGTCCATACAGCTGTCACCCACACACAGAGCAACCACCCAAGGCTTCAAATATTGATGGCAGCAGTAATCCCCCAAATCACAGCTCAATTTCTTAAAAGTATCCTAAACAATCACAAAATTTTAAGGAAGCAGAGGGTTGAAAGTTTTTGTGGGACATATGATTGGGATGCTTAAAACAACAATGGGGAGTTACAGAGATCATATATATAAAGCTTTCTAAGTTGTTTGTTTTCCAATTAAGATTCTAGCCACCATTTTACCTCTGGACAACATGTTGCTGCTCCAAGAGCTGCTCTAACTCTTCGATCATCCCTGTGGCTTCCTCTGGACTTTCTACAGGAGATTCATGTCCTTATGCTGGGGACCCCAGAACTGGACACACTACTCCAAGTGGGGTCTCATGAGAACAAAGTAGAGGATAAGAATCACCTCCCTTGACAAGCCTAATGTAAGAGATGTAAAAGAGAACAGGTATGTTGCATTACTTGCTCTTGTGAACGTTGTTTTAAGTCCTAAGTTTCATCTTAATGCTTTCTTTTAGAAAAGACTAAAATTATGTAAGTATCTATGTGGCATTCTTTAAAATGCTAATGTTTTACACTATCTATGCATCATTCTTTAAAATGTGACATGCTACAGTATTAAAAGAAAAAAAAAAAAGACATCTACATCAGCTCAGTTTTGATCTCAATCCAATGGAACATTTAAAAAGAGACTGAACTGCAGTGCTCAGAGCTACAGAGAAAGCTTTCTTACCCATGGCATTGCTGTTCATTAGGAAAACACCAAAGGAGGCTCCAGTGTTGTCTTCCAAACACAGGAAGAAAGTTTGAACTCCACATAAGTTAAGCATTGCCTTAAAGGAGAAAAAGAAAAACTAAGCTGGGGAAAATCTAAACAGCAGTTATATGTTCTGGGATCTTTCAAAATACATCACAGGAAGAACCTGAATCTTCTCAAAACAGAGCAACAACAACAATGAAAATCCTGACACTTTCCTACAGCTCCGTTTGCTCTTTCCCAGCATCCTCCTTTATGGGAACATTTTGCATTAAAACATATGTTGCTCCAAATATATAGATAACAGAAGCAAGCAGCTATGATGGATCTCCAGGCAAGTCTGCGTATAGTGCAGTGCTATTTCTGTCTAATACATGTGCACATCAAGGGAACAACAGAACTTGAAGGGTGTTTTCATCACCTTTCACCACAGATTAGATTTTACATCTAATTTTACAAATTTAGATTTTTACATCTAACCTGTAGTTCTATGAATCCTGCAAGGTAATCATTTTTATGTCTAATCTATGGAAATAAGAGAGTGCCTTGCTTCTTTTTTATCTCCTTTCTAATGTTGGGTTTTTTTTTTTCCATTATTATTAGCAACAAAACCCTTAGAAATTAAAAAAAAATGATGTTGTAATAGTTGTGTTTCTTCCCTTGCAAAAGATAACTGAGAACAAATTAAGGAGAAACAGAACTGGAGCAATTTGAAATTAGCCTAACTTGGTTCTGTTCACTGTTAGTTTAATGAGTCTATGCTCAATAGAGCCATGCAGGTAAGAACTATCTTGAAATCTCAACATACTAATTAGTAAGAAGAGACAGTTTATAGGAGAAAAAAAATTAGCAGAGATAGAAAGTAAATGGGATTATTTCTATAATCAGGCTTGTTTATTGTGAGACAATTCATATTTTGGTCCTGAAAACAAAAGAAGCTTCGTGACATTTTACTGGGCCAAATCATCCTCTGCATCACCTTGTCTAGTAGTTATATCTTGACAGTGCAGAATTAGTTTCTGCTGTCAAATTCCCCCACAGCTACCAAATTTGCAAAGAAAACAAAAAATACACTCGAAACACAGAAAAGGTAGAACACATGAGAAATAGAATTGAGGATGAAGGGATATGTGTGGCTATTTCAGTGAGATATAGAGCTGCTAAGAGAATTACAATTGCCATAACTCCGGCTGAGTGTAGGCAAAAAGTAGGAGGCTCAGGTCCTGTTGAGCCATGACTCACTCACTGAAGAATCTACCTGCATCTTTAGAAGTCTAATTAATTTTAACTACTTGGCTCATAATGATGCCCAACACTAGCACTGCTGTCCCCAGGAAGCTCAACCAAACAACGCTCACCATGCCACACACCCATCCAATGTTGCAATCCCTTCTCAGAAAAAACACCTAGAGAAGGTGTCTCAAGGTAAGGGGAACAAATTCCAGATTATTAATGAATTACATGCAGTGGTCTCTGCCCCTAGTTTCTCTTCGTATAGTTCTTAATTCAGCAAAACACTGAAATGCTCTCCCTCAAAGTAAAGCAAATAGACTTGCTTTCTGAAGCAGAGGTAATGGTGACAAATGGTGTTTATCTGAGGCTCATTAGCTAGCTATAAATAAATTATTTTAGGAATTCCAATAAATAAATTTTTAAAAATTCATGTTAACCAACATCATTCATGCTGCACATGGATTTCTTTCTCCAAAACATCCATAATGTGTTGATTATGTACTAGACATGTAGGGCTCTCCATGTTTTTTTCATGGCATTAGTTCAAGTGAGGGCTTACAAGCTTTAGCAATTATTTCCCTAGTTGAAGCAAAAAATATTCATGAACACAGCAATAAGATCTGATAGTTTGCATCCCCATAGTACAGAAAAGGCTGTCGCTGGGAATACAAAGTCGTAAAACAGCAACAAGCAGAAAATGAGGATCATTGTTTGAATCAGCACTTCATGTGATTTTAACCCACGCATACTCACTGCATTCCAGTTAGCAAATCACTGTGGTGAGGACCTGACAGAGAAACACTGGGTACCTGTGTGTGCCACTGTGAGAGAACCTGGATCAAATCCCCACTTCCACCTCAGCTTCCCACCCTGCTTCTGTTGCTCTGACTCCTGAATCCACCTCTGTGGTCACTCACAGCAACGGGGCAGAAGGAAGATTTCTGTGGGTGGGCAGAAACACAATAATAATCCACTCCATCACATTCTGCAAACCAACTGCAGCTTTGGCTTGCTGACAAAAATGAGCAAGACCCACTCTTGCGTGCTGCTGGGCCAGTCACTACCAGGAAAGACAGACTATGGCCACGTGCTCTCAAATAAACCAGGGGCAGATGAGCATGAAGTGATAGTGTGACCCTCAGCATGGTTCAGATCCTGTTGGGGGGCTTGCATATCTCCTGTGGCAAACTCTGTGTGAAGCAACTTTTTAAATGAAACAATCACAAAGAGAAAATAATTGTGAGATACATCAGATTTAAAGCAGAGAGCAATTGGAATGAAGCTGATCCTCAGATCTGAAGGTTATCTTTAGCTTCATTAAACCAAGAGCTTAGAGGGATCTGCAGAAACTCAGTCTTTCCCTGAAAGAGGAGAAAATGATGGACTTGGGATGGCAAACTACCTCAGTGTATATTACAATAAACACAATTTCAAAGGAATAAACCTTTATCTACTCACTTCATGCAATTTTAATTAAAAACTCTTTTTACAATTGCATTTTTGTGTGTGACATATAAAAGTCATGATTTTTAGGTAGGGGAGAGTAATATAACTTCCTTTTGGCTTTACACAAACACAGTAACATTAATTTTATCTGAGTTTGTCACTTCAGAGGTATTAGTGCTCTATAACTGTATTTATCACTGTAAGTATATTATCAGGAAATTCTTCTGTGCATAAAGAGGTCCTCAACCTACTAAGTAAATACACAGTGCATTAGCAACTACAGACACTGCACAAGCAAGCAACAAAAACGGAAGTTTGGGCTTGCTACAGTTTTAATCTGCTCAATTATCTTTTCTTTTTTAAAAAATACTAACCTGTGAGAGAGGCTTCATACTTAACTCCTCATCTGATGTATTTCTGTCCAGTTTTAATGATTCAAGGACTATCTTGCCCATCTGCTCACAAACTGTACTGAAACCTGCTTTCTTAGGAGGGAAGGTCTGTATTTCCAGTGAAATTATGGCAGCCTTTCAGGGGGCCTTGCAAAGGAGGGTGATAAAAGGTCAGTCACAACTCTGACTCTCTTGGAGGCTCAAGTGTAACAAAGGACGAAGGAAGGTCACAGGCTTGAGAACCCTGTGGATAATTAGGATTTTTGTCATGAACTCTAATAACACACTGGTCCTCACTCTTCCAGAGAGGTCTCCCTTTGGTTCGGCTGCTCAAGAGTTGGGGGAAAGCACTCACCTTCTGTGAACCAACTTGGCAAGGATTTATCTCTGAGGGGCTGCCCTTATCCCATGCTAACAGCAGCTTTCTCTGAGATACTCAAACTCAGAGTCCAGCATCACTGAAATATTTCTTCTTTAGAGACAGGAAATGCAACCACTTTCATCAAATTAAACACAAGCCCAAGGAAAATACAGACAACCTTCCAGAGCACTCCTTCAACATGGTTCTGTTGCACTAGATTTCTTATTTCCCCTCCATACACCTATTTAATCAGTCACACACAACTGAATACCAAGTCCATCTTTTGTGTTCTCTCTAATTGCAAATCAATCATTATGGAGGATTCCAAGCAAGAAAACAACACTAATAAGAGCACAAAAGTATTAGCTAATTAATTAAACCTGAAGCACTGAGAATCCAGCTGGCCTAGCACTCTGACAGGTAATCATTCCTGGACTGATTTAATAAGCATGTTGATACTGACACTTCCCCCTACTGAAGGGTCTTAGTACCATGCTGTTAGGTGTAGCCTATGAAGATACTTATTTGTAAAGTGGAAAAATATATAGAATCATAGAACTATTCAGGTTGGAAAAGCCCCTTGGGATCACCGAGTCCAACAATCAACCGTACTCTACAAAGGTCTCCCCTAAACCATGTCCACCAACACCACATACAAACGACCCTTAAACACATCCAGGGATGGTGACAACCACCTCCCTGGGCAGCCTATTCCACTGTCTGACCACTCTTCCTGTGAAAAAAATTTTTCCTAATGTCCACTCTAAACCTCCCCTGTTGCAGCTTGAAGCCATTCCCTCTTGTTCTGTCGCTAATTACCTGTGAGAAGAGACCAGCACCAACCTCTCTACAATGACCTTTCAGGTAGTTGCAGAGACTAATGAGGTCTCCCCTCAGCCTCCTCTTCTTCAAACCAAACATTCCCAGCTCCTTCAAGCGTCCTTCATAAGATTTATTCTCTAGGCCCTTCACCAGCTTTGTTGCCCTCCTCTGTACTCGCTCCAGCACCTCAAGATCTCTCTTGAATTGAGGTGCCCAAAACTGGACGCAATACTCCAGGTGTGGCCTCACCAGTGCCGTGCACAGGGGGACAATCACCTCTCTACTTCTGCTGGTCACACTATTTCTAATACAGGCCAGGATGCCACTGGCTTTCTTGGCCACCTGGGCACACTGCTGGCTCAGATTCAGTTGCTTGTCAATTAGAACTTCACTGGGCTGCTGTTCATGAAAGCAGGAGTAACTGCCATGAGCTGTACGCTGGCTGCTGCTGAAATCATAACTGAACTGAGGGAGAGGATGTAGGTGGAGTCAGTGCCTTAAAATGCTGTGCAAAAGTCCTGGTTTATCCAGTACTGCTTTTCTGTGAGGCGCAGCAGAGCCAGGTGTGCTCAGCCCCGTGCGAACAACAACATGGCGCCATTAACGGTGAACTGTGCCCCAGCAATAAAGCTAATTAAAACTAACCTCCAGCATCCAGGTCAATGTGCATGGGCAGCAGCTACTGCACTTTCTGTTTGGTTAAGAGGTTTTATCCTTATGAAACAGCCTTAAATACAGAGAGATTTGTTCTTTTTAGTTAAATCAAGAAACTATGGGAATCCATGTTTGTATTTGGTTTATGTAGGAAGGTGTTGGCAGTAGGAGGCTGCAAGGACATCTTCTGTGAGAAAAAAACCAGGGGCTGCCTCATGTCGGGCAGAATCAGTTTCAGCTGGCTCCAAAATGGGCTGACCATTGGCCAAAAACGAGCTCACATATGACAACGGGCAGCTCTCTGATGACACTTCAGAACCTGCTACACAGCAGCGGTGAGAGAGAGGTGTGAGGAAACAAATGTGAAAGAAACAACCCTGTCCACAGCAAGGTCAGTGAAGTGTAACCCATCACCCCACCTTGCACCTCTACTCATGGAAATCCCACAGTCACAGGAGTGAATGAAGAGTAAAACTGATTCAGGCCCATCAACAGTTCCCAGAAGGGTAATGCTCATACTTTGATAATCAAGGGCTTTTCAGTAAGGTGATTAAGAAGCAAGCTTTTATAAATAAGGTAGTACTATTCATATTTTCTCCATTAATATAAAGGTTTGTAGCCATTTTCTGAATTGTGTTTATTGTTACTCCCTCAGGGAATACTGTACTTCGTGCCTGCAGCCACACTGTAAGACTAAAAGCACACAGCTTAAGGCCTGTTCTTTACGATGAGGGAATGATCCTCCAGCAATTCCTCCCCCGAGTTCCCCGTAACGCTGCCGCAATACGTGGCGACTAGGTGATTTAAAATGTGACTTGAACAGAAGAAATGACATACCGGAAAGCCCCTCTGGTTCCTTCACCTACTGCTCTTGCTGGTAAAGCTCGGCTTCAAACCCGATGCTCTGTCCTGTGCTGTTAGCAGGTGGCTGCCCTGTTTGCTGTCCCCTCCCTGCCAGGCGCAGACACGGCTGAGGTCAGACTGACCAGCCTGTAGTTCCCTGCTTCTTCCCTCTTGCCCTTTACACAGGAAGGAGTGACATTTGCTTTTCTCCAGCTTTTTGGTCACTTCTGCACAGCAACAGCCCCGTTTTGTTGATTTCGTGACTCCTTTCCTGTCACGTCACCACAGGCCTGTGCTTGCTGACCCTCCTTGCCCGTCACTCCCTCCCAGGGCTGCTGCTTCCTCCCTCCCTCCCTGCCCCTCTCAGTTTAAAGCCATCCTCACAGCAAAACAAAATGTGCCCTCTGTGGCACATCTCCACCAAATCCAAGGCAGGGAATGGTGGCAGAGGTTCCTCTGACGAGCTGCTGCCCCCGGGAACGGCTACACAGGTGCCGGGCCCTCCCGGGGAGCAGCCCCCGCACGGCACTGAGCGCTTCCACGGGAGGGCAAGCCCTATTACAACAGTGGTGAGGCAACCCATTTCATGGCAAAGGAATGAATGATGAGTTATTAATTTTAAAAACATGGACATGGAATAACTACGTAAGCTATCTCCATTAGTATAGTCTCCTTCCTGTCATTTAACCTTCACCATGACGCCCTAAACTATGGCCTTGCACGTGTGGATCTAGATGATCTTTAAGGTCCCTTCCAACCCAAACCATTCCATTATTCTATGATTCTAATATTTGTACTGTTATGATGAAGGATTAAAATCCTGAAATGTTAAGAAATCCCCTTTGATGCTTCTGTTTTACACACACATTCCTCACAAATCCTTAAAGATTCTGCTCATACTGATTTCAAGGGTAACAGGGTGGAATCTTTTTCTTTTTTTAAAAAAAAAACCCACAACAACAAACAACAAACCCAACCACCTGATAATTTACTGTCACTTACGGGGGAGTTGTATTGACACTCAGTGCCAAGGAAACTCAGCCTTCTTCCTGTGCAAATCCATATGGATTGGTTGAGTTTGTTTAACTGAACTGCTTTCATCATTTGTGTAGTCCACAACTGGTGTCTCTGCAGGATGCAAAAGTGGCCATGGAGCTTACTGGTAATGCTTTTACCTGACAGCAGGACACCTTTGATGATAGGTGCTTATGTGGCTCCTGTAAGGAGCTGAGGTTGTCAAACTGCCAGCAGGGAAAGGAGTGTCTGCAGCATCCTTGGGTGAAGAGGAAAGCAGAGCTGAGCGGCGCTGGCAGTTCCTGTCACAGCGACCAACACACAGGAAGCACCCTAAGAATTATCTTTAAATTACTAAAACACCAGCTGCAGCTCTGTGGGAACTTAGTTATCCCTACAGTTAATACTGCTTCTTTATAAATACTTCCTTAAAAAGGTAATAATCTTTTATTAACTCTACAGATTTAACAAGCATCACTCGTATTCACAGAAAACTCTGCTCCAAGGGAGGAACACCTTTACTAGTGGTGTAACCTCATTGTGGAGACATTCCTGCAACCATCACATAAAACACCCTTGAACATATGAACCAAGATTACTTCAGAAAGTGGAGGATATTACAGTAGCCTTTGTTTCAACTGTGGCATTACTCAAAATGCTTGGTTTTATGCTAGATACCACACTGCTCCAAATGAAGTATTATGCTAATATGTAAAGACACATTTCTGTCATATGGTCCTAGAACGTTGCTTGAATTCCTTCAGGGCTGCACTTCAGGAAACGTATAACTATATATCATTTTTTTCCTTTTATCTGTTTTCAGCAGAACTTCTAAACCATCCTAGAAGTCCTTCAGGTTAAAGTTATTTTAAAAAAAGTAATTAGAAGTCAGTAATTAACCTTTAATTTAGCCTATTTGTAGCTTCATCAAAAGCAAACAATGAATAAATTTGCATTCATTCAATTCACATTGAAACTGAGGGTAATCCAGTGAGACCTAACCCCTGAGCAGAAATCCTCAGATATCCTTCTGACCAACTTTATCTTAAAAAATCAAGGAGATTTAAAGCATGCATTGATGGGAATGAAGACTTTTACACAGCATCAGCACCGTGCTGTCTCTGAAAGGATGGTGGCTGGGGAAAAAATAGACTCCTCTATCTTGTTTGAACCTTTGATTAAGCTAAAGGTTTTACACAAGCAGTGTAAAGTCAACTGACTTTTGAAACAAAAGTGGTCATCAGGGTATTTGCCCAAAGGCACTGGCTTTTTTCTTATGCTTCACTGTACATTTTCTGTATTTTCAGATCTGCAGTTTTTGTTTTCATGGATTGGATCCATAATATCTGTTACTTTACTCCTCATTAGTAACAGGAGGATGAAGGGAATGTCAATACTTCCAGCTGCCCGATGTTTTTGTGGAGGACATGTCCTGCTTTGGGCCTCAGTGGAAACAGTCACAAAAAAACCAAGATCCTGTCTTGGTTCAGTACAAATATATTCCAGTCCTCATTTGAAAAATAATATTCTTTCTTTGGGTTCTATGGCTCACTCAGAACAAAATAGCAGCTGCACTCTTCTTGCATGAAAAAGGAAAGCCAGACACATTCTCCACTCCAACTCACACTTTCAAGTCCATGGATAGATAGGAGAAAAGAAGCTGCAGTATTTTAAAATTAAACTCCTGACAGCAAATCACAGGCTGTTTTATTTGGTCCTTGTGATGTTTTAGCTACCACTTGGTACAGAAACATCAGCCACTGGTTCTGCCGCTACAAGTTAGTAACACAGAAATACACAAACAAGTTTATGGCTTTACCTATCAGCAGTGCCCCAGGAAGCCAAACACTTAATCTCAGCTTTTTTTATTGGTGGTGTTATTTATTCTCATCCCTCTGCAATTAAAAAGATCAATTTGAAAGCAATTTCTCAGAGCGTTAAGGCAAAAAACCCTTCAATGTTTCCTGTCTGTCTTCTTGAAGAAGACCTAACTGGTGATGAGTGTGGATCAGACCAACAGTGCCACCTGCTCATTCCTCTGCTGTAAACTTAAAATCTCCAGACCCAAACTGTCAGATTCAGGAACATATGAAAGGCAGGTTGCATGAAGAAAGTACAAGGAAAGATATTACAGTGAAACAAATAGGATGGAAGGGAAATGCTAATTACATAGAAGAGAAGAGGAAAGGGTAAGCCATCACTCTAGATAGAGGCTGTGCATCACCACCCTGTCCTACAGCAGCAAGGACCACGTTGGGCTGAACAGCTTGTGTGAACCTGCTGGGCACCTTCCCCATTAGTACCTTCTTATTTCAGCAGAAACCTGGAACTCAAGAACCTCCTGCCTGGTCACTTGGTGGTCAGGAGACAACGTGGAGCATGTCCCTTTGGTGGGTGTTTATGTGCCTGCTGATTGGCTGGCCAGGAGCACTGTGCAGTCTGATTGGCTGGCAAGAAGGTGTGTTTCCATTTGCTGAGGACCTGCAGCTTCTACAGACCAGAAGCCCAGACACAAGGTCTGGGGGTTTTGGTTGTTATCAAGTCAACCTCATGGGAACACCAGCTTTGCTCACCCAAGCAGAGGCAGATTAATATCTGGCACCCACAGAGACTGAGGCACATCCGCGTGATTTGCTATCAGGGGTGATGGGGGGAAAGATTCAGAGATACTTTCCAACCCCCTCAGGGACATGGGTAGCCATGAAATAAGCTGAAGTAAGCAATGAGGATAAAAACAGTTGTGTTGTACAGTGTGTGAAGGAAAGCTCAAAAAAAAAAAAAAAGTTTTGTACATGTACTATGCTATACATGCTTTGTATCTTTCACCTGTAAAGTGTATTGCTAAATAAGAAACAGGAGAAAGGACAAGGAAAATACTGAGTATTTCATCCAACCTAGTTATTTACTGGGTTGATGTTTGAAAAAAAAAAACACCAACTATTGGGAGAAAAATTTGTTTCTGTTCACTTGTAATTCCCAACTTGTTTCATCACTTGTTTTGCTCAGGATTGCAAGTTAGGAACCAGCAGAAGCTGCAGTCCCCAGCACCTGGCATTAAAACCACAAAAGAGATTATTTCTTAAGAACTCTGGTGGCCTGTGTTTATCCATCCCCCTTTTTCTGGCAAGATGACAAGGTAAGTGGTTCCTGTCACCTGTGCTGCCATTAGTCCGTGGTGTCCTTGCTCACATGTGGTGCTCCTGATACTGCACGAGGCTGCTTGATGTTCAGAGCTGCTGTGACTCCTCTGCAGCTGAGTCTCTACAGAAACAACCTGGTGTCAGAAATGTCCTGGTGTGATGCCAGACTAAATGAGACGTGTCACTCACCTCCTCTCTGTCACCATCCCTACCTCTTGCACAAAGAGGGCTCAGCCTTGGCTTCAGATTTGCTATTTGCTCCAGGTCAAGATTCAGACATTTCTCAAACCTTCAGCTCCTGCTGCTCAGATTGGAGCTCTCAGGTGTCTAACAGCTTTCAGAAATCTGTTTTCACACACCTGGGGAGCAGCTACTCTTTGTACTATCACACCTGCAGGCATGGCTCTTGCTCTGGAGTTGAGCGACCTGCCCCTGAACTGGTGACATTGATGGATCTTTTCTTTTTCCTTAGTTGCTGCTTTCTTGTCTCTTTCTTTTTTCCACAGTAAAAGGGGAAAGTGAAAAATTGGCTTCCTCAGGGTGAAGTGAAAGCAGCACATGGCATTTACTGGTGGCTTGCTCTGTTGGAATTCCCCCCAGTGGAGGTTGGAGAAGACCATGCTTGTAGCCTGTCCTGGTGGGACTCATCCCAAAATGCTGTGGTTGCTGGGGGGAACTGCCCAACCAAATCAATTCAAAATAACCAAATACTCAACTCTTTGTCTTAAAAATACTTTAATGAAACAAACAAAGAAAAGGCAAATTCATTATTGCTATTTTGCAGTAGCCCAGCAGGCTGAGATCTGGCAATTACCTCTTGTTTTTTCTCATGCTAAATGATGGTAAAAACCTTTCCCTCAGCAACCCCCCATCTTAGTTGCTCTTCTTTTACATGGATGTTCCCTTTGCCTGGCTGATAGTTTCAGCTTGCATAGTACAAATCTCTTGCCATGTTTGGTGTTCTATCCAGAACTGTGTGGCCACAGTTGCTTTGTTTAGGTTCTCAACAATGAGTTCAAGCTCTGGAGAAATTAACTTCATGTGTTTCCCCCCTCCAATCATTCTTCTGCATCAGCAGCAAGGAGACAACTTGGACTTGACAAGCCCAAAGCTCAGTTGCAGGTTGATCTGAAAGACATGCAGCAGCACAAAAGCTCAGGTTTGTTTAAAGGACAAATAACACTGCAAACAAAGTCTTGGAGATACCTGAAAGTATTTCTTCACTTTGCTCTTGAGGTTGCTGCAGTCTGACCTAAGCAGTCATGTTTCTTGGTGAGGAATGGTTGATGGGGAAAGGCTGGTGGTGCTTTGTCCTGTCTGACAGCTGGCAGCACCTCCTCAGTAGTGGTTCTTGTCATGACCTGCAGGAGCTGCATATTCTGGCTCCACTAGAAGGTCTCGTGGCATTGCAGCAATCACTGGTGAAGGAGGAGTTTCCTCACCCTGCTTGTGCATGTGATTTGCAACATGATCCCAGCTTTTCCCCTGCAGGCTGTTGCTGTTGGTAGCAAGATGAGCAACTAAGCTTTGCTTAGGGATTTGGAGGAACATCAACTCTGCTTCTCAGTTAGCATTTTAAGCATCTGAAAATAAGTAAAAACAGCAGATGCAAAGAGATGAGCACACTCCATTGCCTCAGGTTTTAGTGTTATTTCTGTTGATTTAATAAGTTGCTGCTTTCTCAGCTATTGCTAAAACTGATGAGCTAGTTCATCTTTCAGGTGTACTTCTATTCAGAAGAGAATATCCAGTTTAGTTAACAACAGTGCTGGAGATCTATTTTGTTAATTACCATAGCTCTTCAATATCTATTAGGGATGTTTGCCCCTGCCAGAATAAATAACTTAATGGGCACAAAATGCATATTACCAGTTGAAAAAAAGATTAGGTTCTTTCTTCCTCTTCAAACAAACCTGTATCACATCTTGTGATTAAAAGAGGAAAAAAGAAATGTACTATAATGTTTGCAAGATGAGTCTTGGAAGAATCAGTCAGGTATTGTCCAAAGTCAGAAGGATCTGCACTGTGTGTCCGTCCTGCACAGCAAGCCCATGTTCAGCAGAAGCTGTGGAGAGCCAGGAAGCCCTTCTGATGACAGCAGCCCTGACTGAGGCACTGGAGACTCCTTTTTTTGAGACTTGCACTGTCTGCCTTTATGCTTTACAGTTCCCTGCCCAGATTCAGATCATCAGTCTGAAGCTGTGGCCTGGAAACTACGAAATCTTTTAGGCTCAGTGCTTCCTTGTGCATCTTTGTGGTACCCAAAATGTTAGCACTCCAACTGAAAAAGCCCCATAGGGACCCCAGTCTCAATCCATCTGTACCTGCACAAATTCTCCACAACTGGAGTGTTGTACTGGGGGAAATATTTGATGTTTCTTCTTTAGAATCTCATTTCTATTCAGTTCTGTGGTTGTGTGGTACTTACACATCATTCAGAGTTCTTCAGAAAATGCCTGTTTGCATTTAAATACAGAATATGCTTTTTAAACGTGTAATTAAAACCAAGATATTTTCTACAAATGCATTGAAATGTGCCCAAACTCAAGGCTAGGTCCCTGTCACATTCCAAGTTTGTGTTAAAACCCCTTTTTAGTTAAAATTCTGTTTTCTGTTATGTTCTGTATATGTTTTCCTCACCTGAAAGCTGGAGGTTTTGGGTGTCATTTGCTTAAGAGTCAAAGATGGAAAAAAAAAATATATAAAATTGAGAATAAATAATTCCCAAATAATTTAAATCTGAAGATTGAAGAATAAGGGCTTATGGTATCATCACTGCTCTGCACTTTTGATTCACCAGCTGCAACAAACAATTCATTCATGTCCTTTGGGAAAAATGTAGTTTGAAAATTTCATGTGTTCCTGACCTCTGGTTTTTAAAAACTAAGCCTCTACTTCACGTACTCTGGAAAATATAGGGAGTCTCCTTCAAAAGAAAAGGAATGATCAGGAGACATGGAGGTGAGCTTTGCTGAAAGCCTGAGATCTGGAATTAGTTCCACCAGTAACAGCACTGGTAAAACACAGGTTTTTCTGTAGAGTAAAACCATCTTAAGAGCAACATCACCACTAGAAGACCAAGCAGACAGCTTCCTCAGAAGCATTTTCAAGTGGGGGATTAGATTTCCTTCTATTCATATCTGTTTATAGCTAAACACAGTTGAACATGTGTTTATTTCCAGGGAAAAATGTTAGATGACAATCCAAGGGTGTAAATGCAGTGAGCATTCGGTGTCTCAAATGCTTGTTTATAAATTTTCTCCTGGCAGTTCAGTGCTTTGCATAAAAGTCACATCTGAAAATTAACATCAAAGTAATTCAGCTCGTTATGGTGGTGTTTCAGTGAAGACAGTCTGCCAGATCTCTGTAAGTTAAACCTGAATAACTGATCTCAGTGTTATGTTGACTGTATTGCAACTGTAAAATGTGTAACACAACGTAGAGAAGTGTTTGAGGAGATGCAGAAGTTCTCTGCCTTCAAACCCCCACAAAGTTGTTTTTGCTTTCTCATTCTGATATTTAACAAATAATGGGACTACTGTAAGTTCAGGCCTTTCAGGGAAGTAGAGAGTCCACAGGCTGGTTCTGAAAACAATAACAGGAATTAATCAGTATTATTCAGTATTTTCTTTAGCTAGATGAAATACCCAGCCAGGGAATCCATGAAACAGGAACAAATCTTGTAGGAAGAAAATGATTAGAATTTGGCTCTTTGTGGTTACTTCTGGAGAAGACTTCAAGACCCACAGATGTTCAGAAGGCCTGAGGATACCTGCAACGTGATTGGAATGTGTGTTTTCGATATATATTTACAAACAATATTGTTAGAGGTTTATAACTCCCATATAAAAATGACTCCGTTTTGAGAGGTGCCTAACATTTTATTTGACTGAAACTGCTCCAGTGCTGCTGAAATGATTTGAGGTTTGTGTGGTTTCTTTTCCTGAATCATCACATGATATTTACACAGGGGTTTTTTTTTCAGTTTAGATTCAAATGTCCATCAATTAACAAGTGCAGGAGTTTCTTGATACTTGGGGAGATTCTCATGTAGCAAGATACTACTGACTCATAGTGACCTCACAGTAATGGCCTTGGTTTGGCCATTTTGTAATCTTGTACTTCCTTTATGATTTGAAAATCAATATAAAACAGTAAACACAAGCATGACTCATTTTATAGGCTTATGCTCCAAAAGATGTTTACCCAGTATTTTTAAATGCTTGTTATTTTCTGCTACTATATCCTAGGGATATTTAGAGAAATAATTAGCACTAGGAAGATGCAAAGCTACTGCTTTTATTAATAATGCAAGAAATGGTGACATCCAACAACTTGCACACAGTTACTTAGAGCATCCAAACGCTCCACAAGTATTCTATAGGTTTTACATTAGTATTATTTTCTTGAAAGCTTTAATAGTCTGGATTTCAGCCAATCACCTTCTCTCAAATTATTCAGGTTTGCTGTTGATAGCAAACTGGGAGGATTGGCTGATTCACTGGAAGCCTGTGCAGCCATTCAGCAAGATTTGGACAGACTGGAGAGCTCGGAAAAGAGGAACCTAATGAGGTTCAACAAGAGTAATTGTAGAGCCCTGCACTTGGGGAGGAATAACAACATGCACTGTAGAGGTTAGCAGCTGACCTGCTAGAAAGCAGCTTTGTGGAGAAGGACCTTGGAGTCCTGGTGGACAACAAGTTATCCATGGGACAGCGATGTGCCCTTGTGGCCAAGAAGGCCAATGGTATCCTGAGGTACATTAAGAAGAGCATGTCCAGCAGGTCAAGGGAGGTCATCCTCCCCCTCTGCTCTAGTGAGACCCCATCTGGAGTATGGTGTCCAGCTCTGGGCTCCCCAGTTCCAGAGGGACAGAGATTTACTTGAGAGAGTCCAACGGGGGCCTACGAGGATGCTGAAGGGACTGGAACACCTGCCTTTTGAGGAAAGGCTGAGAGACCTGGGGCTGTTTAGTCTGGAGATGAGAAGACTGAGAGGGGATATTATTAATGTATATAAATATCTGAGGGCTGAGTGTCAAGAAGGAGGGGACAATCTCTTTTCAGTCATGCCCTGTAATAGGATGAGTGGCAATGGATGATCTCCAGAGGTCCCTTCCAACCTCTAACATTCTGTGATTACTATAAACTCAGATTAAAAAGTAACAAATGTGCAAACTTTGCATGAACTAAAGGGGTTTTTTTCTTCTCTATTTTGTACATATCTGTGCATTTTGCTGTTGAATATACAATTTGCATTACAGTATTTTCTTCATTCCAGTCACTACAACATAACCTTCATGATCAATCCAGCATTGGTCTTTTAGTCACTCCAACTGCTTAGTTACCCTCATTGGAAATTCTGATCACATACAAATCCACATAATCTACTGAGGTTTTCCAACCCCCAGATGGGAAATTCTATTGAATAATACTAAATACTGTTAGAAAAGAGACAAAACTAACTGAAACCTGACCTTTTGGATTGCAAGCTTTTAAAACAAAGCTACTAAGCTGGAGCATTTTTTGCCTACATAACTTTTGTGAATTTTTACTTTTCCATCAGTAACATGCACAGTCTGGCCCACCATGATACAATGGTGAGCGAGTCCACCAGGAAATCATTCCAGTGATTTTTTTCGGATTGTTGCAAACTACTGGCTGTAAAGAAACTTATTTCATTGAAAGGATTCATCTGTTTCTATGAATTGCTATGCAGCAGGCAGACCTCACTTTGCTGGGCCTTTGTGTGTCCATAGGGACGTGCCCACACAAAACTGTGCAAGGATCCATGCCCTAGAAAAGCAATAATCTGAAGAACATCTTGCTGCTTGTAACCCTGCTGTTAAGTGGTTATTGTTTCTCAAATAAACACCAAAAGAGGAAATGCAGCACAGCTTTGCTCGCCTCTTTTTAAGGACTATTCTGCAATCTCCAGCTCAAATTTGCTTGTACAAAATATTTAAAATAAAACATGATTATCCATGGTGCCTTCTAGCCTAATTCTGCTCAGTGTTTACTGATGATGCAAGCTGACATTCCCAGTAAATGAGGACTAAGTTTAGCCTCCAAACATGCATGTTGCAGGCAGTTTCATCAGTATTCTCTGCAGACAGGTATTTGCCTTGACTTAGAGGGATGTGATCTGCTCAGCCCTGCTCAGATGTGCAGGCAGTCTCCAGGCTGCTGGGACAAAGATCATCATCTGTGGCAGCACCTTGGGGCTCTAGGGCAGATGTGTGTGCAGAGCTGCCTGGCCCTGCAGGTGCCTGTGCCAGCTCTGCCCCTCCTCTTTGGCACCTACAGAACATCCTGCTCCTTCACAGGTACATCCCACAGGGTGTCTCACAGGTGGGAAAGCTAATGCAGAAATGCTGGCCCAAATACAAGTTTCACCCAAGGTGGGAGGGAATCATTTTTACATGGATTTATTTTAGGCTGAAGAACAGGGATTTTTAATCTCCAACTATTGCACTTGAACTCCATGCAGACACCATTTCAAACCCCTAAAGACAAGCTAAGTTATTAATCCGATCCAAAACCTTCCCTCCTTTTTCATTCCTTTTCACTCGCACTGTTTTGAGCAGAAACCCCCATCCTCTTTCTCCCCATCTTTACTGGTGGACCTTTCCCAGCCTTTCTGCAGAGCCAGGGTCACTGTTCCCCACTTCCCCATTTCTGTACCTCTGCTCCTTGCTGGTACTCAGGCCCACAGTAGTTCTGTTCCTGGCTCCTGGGGACCAGCCTGTCCCCTTTAGAGCAGATGTGACTGATGCCCAGCTTTTATCTCATGCTTTCTTACACTGATTTGTGCTTTTTTAAAAGTGTTAACAGTCTCCTATAGATGAGGAGAGGAAGACATGCAGAAGCTACAAGACTTTTCCAAGTGGCTGATGGAGGCTGAGACACAGATCTCCAAAATTCAAGTACCAGCTGCTGTCTTACTGTTTGCCTTCTTGCAAACCATCTTTATTCCTATTTGCAGACTTAGAGCAAAATTATGAGCTACTGACTACAAGAAAGCCAGTGGCTGGGGTAGTAAATAAATCTTCCATGCTGTACTGCTGCCTCTGAAATGAGAAACTAAAGAAGACACATCTCTCATTGCCTTGTGTTGTTTCTTATTTAATTTATGAGTCTACATTTGGGTCGTGAATGTGATCTGCATCTGCACTTGACAGAAGGCCTGCAAAGGGCAGTTCCCAGTGATGCTGTGAGTCCTTTATGTGCAGACTTACAGCACAAAACAGTTACTGGGAAACAGGTAGTATTGGAATAAACACGACGGTGGGATGAGGTTCCTTACACTGAGGGTGCTGGGACAACTGGCAATGAGGTGCCCTGGTGAGGAGCTACATCAGGGGCTGGGGACCAGGGATCATGGGTCCTTTGCACTCCCAACTTCTTCCTATTGCTAAAAAAGACACTCCAGGTAAAACACTACAATAAAACTGTTTTGATACTTCTGTTACAATAAATACTAAGAGCTCTGTGTAGATAATACCTGATCTTCACTCAGAAGCATCTCCAGGTAATCCAAACCAATTAATCCAATGAAAGTGTGGATGTAACTGCTAAACATGAGCACAATGTGTCCATCCAGGGCAATTTTTCACCAGACTCAGAGATTGGTCTTGGCATTCTCCCTAACTGCCTCTTAAAACCCAAACAGGAGCAGGAAGCAAGAGCCTGATATATTTTTTTAGGGTCTACTTGTGCATGGAGGTATGTGGGATACCAACCACAGCAGGGTGGAATTCCCTCTGTCCCTAAGGCATCTGGCATAGCAAGGAGCCTCACCAGGTTTCTGAACTGTAGAAACCACAGGAATCAATTTTCACTCTTAAGCCAGAACTAAAATGCTACTTTTTAATTTCAGTAAGCAAACTCTGCTTTAAATAACACTCACACGAATCTGTAGAAGCTCAAGGGCTGATCCTGCAGTTTCTGTTATTTCCAGAGGTCCTCTGGGAATCTCCTCTTTACAGAGCTGTGCCAGTGCCCAGCAATAGTACTATTTATTTCTCGTGCCACACAAGATGTGTTTAAAAGGTCAGCTGAAAGCAGAAATACCTGTATGGGACTTCTCCAGTGCTGCTTACAATATTTATCAGTACTTGATAAAGGTATTGCCCAGGTTTTCTCTGGTGCTAAACTTTGGGCAAGTGGACACAAAGTCTAGGGTTTGTGTATTTTGGGATTTCATTGCAAACATTTAGCTCAGCCTATAATACAGTATAAACATTTCTGGAGGCAGACAGCAGCACTGTATATTTCCACCGTGCCTCGGTGGTACAGAGATCAACATTCTGCAGAGAGGTAAACCAGAAACGCAATATTAAAGGATTTCTCTAAATCCACACAGAAAATCAGTATCGAGGGCTGGGAGGAAGCCAGGAGGTCCCTGTTGCCAGCTCCTTGCTTACTTGACCAGCTCAGTAGCAAGCACTCATCTGTCCTTTTTTATATAATTGCAGAAAAACCATTGCAGCAATGTTTGATGCTGTCTGCACTTGCTATTCTGGTACCAGCATCCACCGAGAAAGAATGTGACCTTCCACAAGTCCCATCTCTGAATCACAGAATCACCAAGGCTGGAAAAGACCTTTAAGATCATCAAGCCCAGCCTATGACCAACACCACCACATCTCCAGACTGTGGCACTTAGTGCCCCATCCAGCCTTTCCTTGAACACCTCCAGGGACGGTGCCTCCACTGCTTCCCTGGGCAGTCCGTTCCAATGTCTGATCACCCTCTCCATGAGGAACTGCTTCCAGCCCCAGTTGTCCCTATTTTAGCCACAATATGTAACCAAATTAGACAGAACTTCTGATGAGGGTTTTCAAAACTGACTGCAATGGCTTGGGACGGTATGTCACACATCACAAAATCTTTAGAAGATGGAGAAAGAGAAACATGTACTAAGTCACATGGCAAAAAACTTCAATCACCCCCTGCCCCCAAACCAGTTATATTTAAAACCTTGGCTTCTGTTCTTAGTTTCATATTGTCACTCTGCTTCTTTAGCCTTCCTTGCAAAGCATGTGGTAATAACCTAGAGGCATCAAATCCAGGCACATCACTTGGATTTTCTCTGCCATTCTGCAGATGAGGCCATCAGGCAGGTTCATTACCAAAGATACACAACATCTAAGTTTTAAAAATAAAAAAAACCCCACAAAATTAATAGAAATGGATCAATGCATTTTTTTCATTTGGTCCTCTGTCTAGTAGTAGCTTCTCTTCTCCTGCCCTTTCTGAGCCTGTATTTAATCCACTTCAGTAATTTTTTCAAATTAAGCACGTTTTTCTCTTCAAAAAGCAACTTGTTATTGATGCAAAAGCAATTGACAGCCTCCACTGAACAGCTTGCATGAGGACTTGGGATGTATCCTTCTCCCAAACACAATAAACTGCAGTCTTCTCTTCTTGTTCTGCTATGTGCATATGCAGGCTACTGTGAGGGGCTTGTGTTCTGGTTTGTTTGGGCTTGTTTTGTTTTGTTTTGTTTTTAACTTACATGCAACAGGGGATACTCTTTAAAGAGCCTGCACTCAGCTCCCACTTTTCTACTCAAGTGTAGACATACCTGTTCTTTTCAGTTCCATTTTAAAAAAATATTTTCTAGGGTGTTTACTCAGAAAGAAAAGACTAGAACCTTTGGTTCATACCTTTGGGCCACTCAGCTTAAGAAGCAATGAAGACACCTAGTGATTTCAGAGGTAGATGTTTAATGAGCTGGGAACGAAATGGAACTCGCCACCAGCACTGCATGGCCACAAGTTAGTTGGCCTTCAGCTTTCAGTTACTCACCAGCCACTCCAGCAGAACAGAACTTAAAAGGCTTAAAATATTACTGATTTCTCCTTGAAGAAGCTAGATGCTGCCTCCCGACAACTATACAGCACTTCCTTGTTTATCCTCAAGGTCTGAATTACAGCATTTAATTTTTTTGTAATCAAGTCACTGTGCTCAGTGAGGTGACCCTGACTGACCCGGAGAGCTCTTCTGTTCCTTGGACCAGCTCCAGCTACTGTCTGCAATGACTCTACATTTTGCTACTATCTCCCTCTTTCAGAATTCAACAAATCATCCAAAACAAGCAGGGCTGTGTCTCCACCACTCACCTCATGCCCGTCTGCTCAGGCTCTGCAGTATGTTGTTTACTCAGGAACTGTCATCCTCTGTCCAGCTTTTTTTCCCAGTGTCAGACTCTTGTCTCTTGATTCATGCTTTGGGCATTTCTGTTCTCTAGATTTTAGGATTTTTGTGGTGCTTATATTGTAATAAACTAAGGCTGTAAGGATACAAATTTCTAAATTAATGCTGTGGTTGATTTAGCAGGGTCCTGATCCTCTGAAGTCACTAAGAACATGGTAAAATTTCTAGCAACTTCCTCCTGTGTCAGATTAAAGACACAGGTGTATTTTCACTCCCTCCTTATCTGATGGAAATGTCAATTTACAGGCCTAGATTGCAGTTTCATTTCAAGATAACTAGTGAATTTACACCCCTATCAAATGCATTCTGTGACCAGGAGTGACATTTCACAGCAACCATTGAGCACCTGAATCAAAGCCCACCAGACTCACCCACCAGTAACTAGCCACAAGAGGTTTGGGACATTGTTTAGATGAACAACATCACAATATCCAGACAAAACTAAACACCTATACTCCATCAGAAGCAAAGCAATATTCTTCAAGCACAAGGTTACAACCAATTTGAGGTGCCCAACTCGCTGGGTATCAGCTGCATAGCTCTAGAGTGTGGGACTTTCCAAAAGTTTGAGTTCTCTTTACTTCTTACAAGGAGTTGCAAAGTTAAGAATTGGCAACTAGGCCAAAACACAAGCAACTTTTCCTCTGGAAGGCTTCAGGATGGCAGCTTTTTTTCAGACATCTCTTTATCTCCAGTAGTGCTTTCCCCTGTTTGGGCCCTCTCTGCCCAGCCCACCACGGCACCAGGGAACTTGGAAAACATTTTGCAGAGAATCGTACTTCAGAGTTTTTCTGGTTCCCTGATTTAGCTGTGAGAAGAAGGAGCAAATGTAAAGACATCCACCCACTCCAAGCACGTTAATTACAGGTGCTGAAAATCAGCCAGTAATGAAGGTAAGAAAGAAATCCAAAGCAGTAACAGCTGAACAATGTTCATTCTTTTAGGGTTTACCCACAGCAGAAAGAAATTAGTGCCTGAAGAGCTGAACAATGTTCATTCTCTGAAGGTTTACCCACACCTGCAAGTGTTTGCAGCACATTAGCCTTGGCTGTGGCTAATTTGAGCATATTAAAACCACGACTTTGGCAGCAGGTGTTCCTGTATCTATCATCCTGCCCTACCTGTCCTACAAACATACAGATTTTCAGCCTGTGCACATTTTATGTTTCATGCACAAGAAAAGAAAATGTTTGTTTGCACCCCTACAAGGACCAGTATATTACTCAAGACTACAGATGCTGGACAAAACCTTAAATAAAAAAAATAAAATAGGTCATTGAATACAGTCTCCCGATATTGCAGTGACATTCTTCCAAAGGATCTGTAAAAGACCCAGATTTCAGAAAAATCATCTTATTTCTGGTGTTAACCAGTCCAGCAGCCAAAGACCTGCCCGTGCAGAGCTGAATGCTAGCAGGCCAACTGAGGAGACACACTGGGACTTTATCCTCTTGCCCCCACAATGTGGTCATTCAGTTTTACTGTTACTTCATTAGTATGGAGACACATCAGACAACTTTTGGTTTTAGAGCTGCACAGTAACTGCAATTTTCCCAAGGTTCTACTCTACCCACTCATTCACTTTCACAAGACTATTACTTTCAGTAATGACAATAGGGACAACAATTATGAACTCATTTGTAGTTTGCATTTGGAATAATGTCATTACAAAAATGGGTAAATTGTCTGATATTCATTCAAAATGATGATGCATTCACAAGCCACTGTTGATTATGCCCAAAGCTCCATTTTGGAACTTTAAGCCCTTTGCCAGCAATTCTTCTTGTGACTCTTTCTTCAATACTTCATTCCTTTAATTATTATCCAACCTTTATTTTTTCCTTCAAGTAGTCAACTACTGAAGTGAGAGAACATGTAATACCTTTTATTAGAAAAACTGATACAGACAGAGCAACTTTTGGAGCACAGATAACAAACTCCTTCATGTGTTTGAGTGTTTTTTCCTCCATAAATCCAGCAAGATTAAAGATCCTATTTTTTCCCCTACACACACAAAATTTACATGAAGCAAAGTACCCAAAAGCCAGTGCTTTTTTTTTTTTTTTCTTCAATAAAAGGGGGAAAAAAACCTGCTCTACTTCTACTATTAGAAAGTCTTGTTTAAAAAAGTTTTCTTCTAAATTAATCTTATTTTCAGAAAACTTATTTATGCTTCAAAAAGGAGTTTTCTTAAGTTGAAAAGTGTTTAGTTTAGATGAAAACAGTATCGGAAAGATTTTCATTTGCAGCAACATTCAAGGAGTCACAATTTTCCAGCTACCAAATAATGATTAAAAAAAAACCAACAGTCTGAGGATTTTGTTTTCCTATTTAATAAGTAGACATTTTTCAGTGGAAAATTTCTGAAGATGAAACATCTTCGGCAACTAAATCACTGTCTTTATGGTCCAGCACTTCACCCTTTTCCATGAGGGCATAACACTGCCCCCTGAATACCCAGGGTTGTCAATGATTTATTAGGATTATTACCATTTTTATAAGTTCATAATTGCTTTGAGAACAACTTATTGTTGAATTTTTAGATAATTCTTAAAATCCTTTCACTACAGAAAGAAATAGTAGAAACAAACCTTTTAATTTTTTATATATATGCAATATTCCATTCAGTAGAGTATCTGGCCATCTAATGGCACACATTATAATAATATTTTTTTTGAGGTAGGAAATTTTCATTGTCTTCCCTGTGGAGACTGAGAATTGGGAACAAAAGCTTAGCTCCAGTTACATTCTAATTCATTTTAAATACCAAATGTTAGCTACAACACAGTCACCCAAAGCTCCAGGTAAGATTAATGGGTGGGAACGTTTTCCCCTCCCCTGGGGCCAAATTCCCTTCTCCCTGGTAATGTCTTGCTCTGTTTAAGAGACAAACCTCTTAAGATCACTGTCCTTTCCCAAATGCTGTTCAGGGAGTAAATGGCATATGATTTAAGTAGGATGAGTCTTAACTAAATGATATAGGGGGGGAAGAAGAGGAAAAATAAAGACTTTTTCAGTGAGATGACTGGTAGTGTCTCTTACATGCCTGATAAGACCTTGGTGGTCAGTACTTGCTAATTTGTTAAATGAAAAGTACTACACAGGGCCTTTATCATTATTATTACTAAAAAGAAAATCTCGGGATATATTACTATTTTTTAATAGGAGTTTATCACATAAAGCAGTGAGTTTTCAGACCCCTGCTTGGGAAAGCTTATTACCTTATCACTTATCCTGCTTGTCCTTAAGCAATAGGTTGCTGCTGCCTTTGAGTTAAGGTTTGCTGGTGTGGGATGGTGTTTTGAACCAAGGACTTCCACAGCTTCTGTAAACATCACCTGCAGGGACTGGGAGCACAAAGTGTTTTTTCAACGCACAAGGACAGGATCGGGTTTCAGGCGGGCACAGAAGCTCAGCTAGGAGCCTAGGGAACCTTTGTCCTTGTGACTTAACAGCTCATCCACAAGCCAAGTGATCCAGGCAACACAAGGGATCAGCACACAGCCACACCTTCAGCTCTCTGCATTCCCATGGGAAAAAAAACACTAGCTGGATACACAGGGAGAGGATTGCCACAGACAGGGTCAAGCTCCCCACCAGCACCAAGGAACCCAAGCACTTTGACGGGCTGAGGGCAGCTCACAGGAGCTGAGAAGTTGGGCTTCATCTTAACTTGTAAACTTATTTAAGAGAATACTAAAGGCTGCAAGGAAAGCCTTCCAAAGGAACTGCTACCCCAGACATCTTTAAATCATCTCCCAGAGCAGGGATACAAGCACTGCTGTGCTGGGAGCAGTTTACACCACTGGAGCCTTGGGCACCTAGGTGCTTTAGGCCATGGAATTTATTTCCACATCTATCTATAGAAACAGCATTTTGTATGTCTGCTCCTCACACCCTCTGCTAAATATAAAGTGGCATGGCAAAACTCAGCTCTGTAAAAGGCAGGATTGGTTTATTGTTTCTTTGGAGCAATAGCCTAGGTTCATTATAGATTAAATTCACCCTGCAAGGAAGAGATTGCTACAGAGCATAAGAAGATTTGCAAACTTCATCATTCCTTTCCTGGCTTCAGTCTGTGGGCTTCTTGTGCGAACGGCTGCTTCCCTAAGGATATGGGCATCTAGGCATCTTCTTTACCAACTGACATCAGAAAACCTTATTTCCCAAAGTCCCCAGATGCTCAGCAAAGCTGCAGCCCTCTGAGCCTTGTGATACTTAAAATTTGATGCTTCCTGCTGAAAAAGAAAAAAATGTATCCATTTGAGGAGGATGTTGCTGCCTGCGCCCCAGAGACGCTGGATTCAAGAGGTTAGAGCCTGACATTAGGCCTGCACGAGTTAATTTAAAAATAATAATTTTTTTTCTGCTCTCCTTCCAGTTGTCTTCATTCAGACAAATATGCTGAAATCACAAAACCAGCTTTAACCAGAAGACAGTATATGAGTTCAGCATATTTTCTGCATAAAAGATGCAATTTGTATGGAAATGACCTATTTTCTTGAACAGGCAGCTATATATCACACAAAGTTTCACTGTAGCATTTATGCAAAAGAGATTGGGAAGCACTTTCCCATAAGGTGCTTATTTCCTCCAGATGAAATTATAAGGCAAAGCATAATCAAGAAGCCTAAATGAAATATTTCACTAATATCACATATTTTAAGCCATCGGGTGTTTGTTTTGATTCCCGTGATTATTTCTTGTTTGCCTTCTGCCTCAGAGGAAGCAAAGGACTTGGAAAGAAAGGTTCCATTCTCCCCCTTCGCTTTGCTAATCCCATCATGGATTGCAAAGGCTGGTCAGTGGCAGGATGACAGAGCCACACTGCTCCAACAGCCATCACTGGGTGGCACTGGGGACAGAAGGACATTCCTCCACAGAGGCACCAACCCCAAGCACCCTGTGCCCATCCTGGCAGGCGGCAGCCAAAACCATCAGGACAAACCCCACATTCCCATCACCTACAGTAATTCCAGCACACCACCTGTGGCAATGGAGTGTCCAGCCATCCCTTCAGGGCTGAGGACTCAGGGAATGCTGCCAGAGATCATTCCTGTGCAGCTTTTCCTTCCTTCCCAGGGCGGCGCGTGCCTGGTGCGTTATTCCAGGGGCTGAGCCGCTTCCAGCTCAAATCAGGGGCAAAACTCACCACAGCACAAAACCAAAGCCCTCACCTCAGGAAGGTCTGATTGATAGAAAGCTGCCATAACCACAGAATACATAACTAGTAAGCAGTTTTTAGGCTCACTTTTATTACAAAATTACAATTTTAGTTCATAGTTGCACAGCTACAAGACTGTTTTGATGTCAGCACTTACTGAAACACTCTGGTCTGACTCAACCCCACTGAAGGCAAGTGCAAGATTCATACTGATAGGAATGGGTTTCCAGCTGAGAAATTCTTGGAGCTTATCATGAATTAAGGTATAGCTTGTTCTGATGATGAAGCAAAACTATTTGAAATCAATTATAACACAGAAGACACATCCTGAACTGGACATTCACCGAGTTCAGATTACAGCCAAGTATCCTAACCCAAAATGGAAATCCATACATCAGCAAGTCAGAGTAATAAGACTTCAGATAACTTACTCTGGAGCAGGAAATTAATCTTTTTTTTCCTCTGTTCAGAAGCCATTAGCATTAGCTGGAACACTAACAGCAAACTGGAACAATTCCTAGCATGGTTATTTCAGCAGGGAAACCCTGGGAGCTTGACAGAGCTTCCCAAAGCAGTCAGCAATCACCTTCCCTTGCCTTTAAAACCAGCCCTAAGTCATTTTGGTCACCACTTAATTTCACAAATGTAGAGCAGCTGTGGAGCAGCTAATAACTTACTCAGGTCCTCTGGAATAGTAAAAACCTTCCAGGTTTGTGCTCAACCTCTAAGCAACACTCCTTTCTACATAGAAAAGATAACTTAAGACATCTGGGCCCATGTGATATTAACGGAAGCAGCTTTTTGTTGAGTTGCCATGGAAAGGACACACTGTTGAAATGTTATTTCCCATAGTTGCATGACTATTTATATAGAGAAATATAAATTTCTATACATGTATACATATCTGTAGTTACACATATTATACATTGTAGGCATATACATACTTACATATCTACACACAGTGTTATATACACAGATTTGTATATACATATATATATATATAAATACAGACATACACACAAATGCACTCACAGCTTGCTTCTTTTTAGCCAGCCAGTTATACATTCTCCCTCCCCCATGGAGCCAAGATGATCTGAGTTGCTCTGCTGAACTTCCCACAGTTGCCTTTCCATCCCAAATGAAATATAATCCTCATTATTCTGCCATTCTGGTTCCTGACAAACTTGGCAACCTTTCTGAATGACTTGGGATGCAGCAGTTTCTGCACTGCCTCTACTAACTATCTACTATCCTAGGAGATGCAACACGCTGCTGAGGTGTCCAAAATGCTCGTCTGTCTGAGAAGTGCCTCCACTGACCTACATTAAGAATGTAGGTCTCAATGCATCTACTTTTAGCTCCATAACCAAAATGTCCCCAGTTTTATTTTAATAACAGTCCAAAGCAAGCCACAGACCTGAATCTCCTGGAACTTTCCAAAAACCAACTTCTACACTTCAACATGAAAGCATATATATACACATGTATACACACATAGACACACAGTGTGTATGTAAATCCTGTACATTCTTGGTTCCAGCGTTTCCATTTCAAACATGAGCCACCCTCTTCCAGCAGCCGTAATGACATGGGAGGCAGTTACTCCTGCCTTGAGTTAACAGCACCTCATTCTAGGCTGCTGCAAACGGACCATCTCCTCCTTCTCCCTGATGCACACCTGTCAAGAGATCCACCTTACCAGTCTCTTGTGCTCTGAAGGCTGAAACAGACTTTGGCTGGCTTGTAGGGGCTGGCAAAGCACAAGGCATGTCATCCCACCACGGCTAACCTCGGGAGGCTGCTTAGGCAGTGGAGGGACAGGAAGGCAATCCAGCTGGTACAGCTTACAGACTGAAGTCTTGAGGTGCAAAACACCACTCTCTAGAAAAACCCAACAGAGATAACTGTGTTTGCAATTGGTCTCCACTTCAGGCCCACGGTCGATGTGCAAACCCAGGTGCTCGAACTTGCTGCCAGCCAAATGACTACCCGTGCATGCAGACAGGTAAAAGCCATGTTGAGAATGCCAGCAACCTGCAAGCTGGCTGAGAATTTGGGCCAAAAGCAGGGAAAACAGGATTCTGTGAGTTGTTTGTTTACCTGCTCTAAAAAGAGAGGTTTCAACAAGAATTGCATGTTGTTATTGACTGGCTCTGACCCAGCCAGATGCTGAACGTCCAGGTGCTGTTTGCACTGTTAGCCTTGGCACAGCTCCCACTTGCCACAGCTTAACCCTTCTCCCAGCCATGCCAATGCCATTCCTCCCAGCATCACTGCCTGTAGTATCATGGCCCCTCATTGCTCACAGGAGCAATATATATATATATATACACATACATTAGATCCATCCACATTTCTGACTGTGTCAGTTTAAAACGAAAGGGGAGAATTAAACTCAAAGGGAACAATGACTGACTCTGCCTTAATTAGTGCCTTTAGTTATTCTCAGTGAGGGCTGCAGAACAAGGAGGCAATAGCTGTGACTTGCCCTTTCTTTAAAGAAAACACTAACACAAACTGGATCTAAAAAATACCTTTACTTGCCATATTTCTTTTCTTGCCAATACTATCCACTTTCCAAAGCGGCCAGGTTTTTGGTCACTGCAAGAAAACATAACAGAAGTGATGCCACAAGAAATGATGCTCTCTGATTAAGAAGAATTCATTAGCTACACATCTTTCTCAGCAGGGTTTTCACGCAGACTGATCAGATGTGCCCTCATATGGCAGTTTAACAACACCAGAGAAACTCTGAGTGAGTTTTCCAAAGAGCAGAGGTAAACTTTTAAAAATGGCCAACATCCATTACTGACATCCAGTTTTTTAAAGTTCATTTCTCACAGAAAGACTCCAACATGATTTGTCTAAGTGCTCAGCACTCCCCTGCTCCCTGGGCACACAGGACCAGTGCCTCCAGTGGTGCAACACCCCAGATCCCTGATTGCTCAGGGCAGGAGCAAATGGTGGAGCAGATTAGGTACCTGGCCACATCTGACCCCATAATCTCACTACTGGGAATTCCTTACATCTTCCTTTGAGTCCTGGGCACTCTCAGGAATGAGAGGACACATCACAGTGAACACATTTCAGCTCTAAGCCTGAGTGACAATTCCTGTGCTCCTTTGAGCATAGCTCTTTCATTCTCCAAAGAAAAGAAAAGAAAGAAGTAAATTTGAAAATCTTGTTAAAAAGTATTCTTTGATGAGAATTTTCACGCTGCAATGTTTTCCTCTCTCAAGTCATACTCTGAACACCATCAAACCAAACAATAATGGGGGAAAAAACCCACAACAACCAACCTACTAATTAGCCTTGATTGCCAAAGCCTTGGAATTCAATGGCAGACTTTCAGTTCAATGATTATTCAGATAATGGACATATATATATATATATACACAAAGATATAAATATATATATACACACACATATACTTTGAGACCAAATACAAAACCAAAGGTTTGTGAAGCTTTCTGGAAAACCCATCTCAGTTCAGGACAGTGTTGTGATAGATTGAATTAATTTTATAGAAGCACAGTCAGAAAAATCTTAATAAATACATTCTCACAATTCTTTAACATCTAAACCAGCTACTCTCTCCAGAAAAGCAAAGGAAAGCTGAGGGAAGTAAAAAAAAACCCCCACATTTTCCCATAATCTGTATGCTAATGGCACTATAACATTTGGGGAAAGTTGCTAACTTGAGACAGGAGAAAGACTCCTAAACTTTCTGGGTTTTGTTTGGTTGGTTGTGGGTTTTTTTGGTATTACTGCTACAGGAGCTGCCATCAGCAATGGTAACAAGTCCCACCACCAGCAGATGGGATGGCAGTGCCACCACAGCACGTTTCAGGTCTCTGCCAACCCAACAGTGATTTATCACAATTCAGGAACTCCTGACTGAAATTAGTCAATCCCTACTGCAAAATCATGTTCCTACAGAGAACCTCCCTTAGTGGCCCCGTGCCACAACAGTCCAAACTGCCCTGCCAGGGACAGGAATATTCTGCCGCAGTTAGTGACACCTCTTTGAATTCCTAAAGTCAGGGAGATCTGACCCTTGGCTAAGCTAAAACAATTCTCCAGAAGTCATCAAATATATAGGATATTCTTGAGAGATTTATAAAATTCTACTAGAAAAATACAGTTGTTAAAAAAAAGTAAATGGACAGTGAAGATTCAGGATGTGACATACGACTGAGTTATCAGTATTTCATATTGTGCTAAACCCTCTACTATCCTCCATTCTTTTTAAGGCACCCAACATCTTAGTATTGCATATACATACATGTTCATAATGTCTGAAAATAGCCCCACACTTCAGATTAACAACATTAATTTTCAAAAATACAAAGACTGATGCAACATCCAATATGCAGAGACTACCCAGGCCGGCTGTGGGATGGGGAATTCCCACAGCAATGCCTGTGGCTCTGGTCCTCCAAGCCTTCTCCTGTCATTTTTCCACAGAAATGAGCCACCTGACAGTGTGCTGAAAAACACCACAATATCAACCAAATTAACAGAGAAAACGCCACCACCAGGGAGGCTTTCCAAACAATTTCCCAGGGATCAAAGGTAACCTACAGCATTCCATCCCAGTAGCCTTCTGGGGAACACCATGTGCAGCAAAGCAAATGCTTTCATCAGCAAGCCCCCAGGCTCCTCCAAACAACCTAAACATAAGTAAAGTAGAAGTACATAATTCCAAAAGTGGGAAACTATGAAACAAAACTCAAAAAAATGATATAAAACAGAGTTGTCAGTGCCTGTTAATGTTCTTTTAAAGAAAAAGATAATACTACTAAAGCATTTCCAAGAATTTGTGATGGTTACATTACTAATCTTGTTGGCTACCTATGACAATAGGTCTAAACTCTGGTACTAATTTTCACATTTCTAGAATCCACTGAGACACATTCATATTTGTCTTTATGTAGGTGATCCTATTTTAAAATAAAAAGCACTTAAGTCTGCTTGGGTAATTGGTGAATGAGGTCAATCAGAGAAATTACTAAAGTGACAGCAAAATTGTTTTCTCGCTACTGTTCCCTGTTTTATTCTGAAATAATCACTTGGAGCACTTGTCTCAAAAGACTTGAATCCACTTAATATGTTGTAATTTTCTGAGATCAGACTTTGCTCTTCATTTGAGTTTGTTGATTAAAACTGAGCAGCAACGTGGTATTTAATCATGGGCTTCGAGGGAGCAGAATTAGGCTTCCAAACCATCCCCACACGAGGGTTTGTTCCAAGCACATTCCACTTTTTCCACTAAATCAAAGAGGCTTCAAATTGGAGCCTAGCTACCTTTGCCAGAACAAACCAGAATTTTTTTTCAAGAAGTGCCAAAAAATATGTATTTCCACTCACATCAGCATTACAAAGTCTTAAAAATAGCATATTTTTGTACAAAGAGCTGTTAGTATGAAGAAGTTGTGAAACTACTTATCAGGTGAATTTAGTCTACATTTCTCCCATGGAAACAACTGGGTTGCACTGTATAAGCCACACATAAATTCGCTGTGAAACTCAGTTACAAGGAAGTCAGATTTAGAAGCAAGCCTTGGAAAACTGAGACACTAGGAATATGCAATGCACAGCAGCCTGATTTCCAAGCATACATAAATCCACCTTGTAAAAGCAAATGCCTTTGGAAGAAGAACAACTCTGGAACGAGTTCACACCTAAGTGACTGGAGCATGGCCAGAAGTCGTATTCTTTGGTTGAGTAATGTAGATAAGCAAAGAACTTCCAAACTTCCTGCCAAATTCTGCACACTGTTTTCACCTGAACATGTCTGCTATACCTAATGCCAATTTATCGTGTCTTATTTGTGTCAAGTTCATGTGAAGTGGGTACTTGACCAAGGCAGAAGGGGCACAGCACTCATGAGCTACTGCTTGCACCTTAGTGCTCCAGAAATGCAGAGTGTTGCACGTTGACCTTTTCTAGAGATCTTTCTGTCCTGTTGCTGAACAAGTTTAGGCCAGGAAAACATGTTGACCATATCTGCCCACTTCTAGCTTAAAACCAGATCAGCTGCAACCACATGATCAAACGTGGTTTTGTCTGGAAAGGTCTCTGACAAAACCCTGAGTTACCACAGCTTAGGTCACGGCCACTGAACCTCAACACGAATGACCTGTCTGAAATATTCTTCTAACCAGAGGCAACACGTTCAGAGAGGGATTCCTTTCCAGAATTCAGATTATCATTCATACCACCAAAATTAACATCTTTCTCTCACTATTGGCAGGGTCAAGAGATCCATGAAGCAATTTCCAAGTCTCAAACAAATCCTTTAACCCAGGCAGAATATGGTGGTAACACCAATGACAGTATCCAGGAAATAGGAAAGAGCACCAATAATTAAGCACCATTATTATTAATCTTGCTGATTTCCTGTCTGCAGTCATTACCAGCTACAACTGGGACTTACCTGGACTTCTTTTTCTTTTCCAACCTGTTGGAAGAATTTTGAATATAGTCCATGAGTTAATAAAAAAACCCCACATGATGAAAGATTTACTGCCAGGTTCTGGGCACGGCCACAGGCTGAACTGCTGGAGCTGATACCAGATACTTGTACAATAAGGAAATAAGCTAAAAATATATCTATTTATTTAAATTAGTATCCCATCAAACAGCTCTAATATAAATGCAGATCATTTGACTTTATTGGATTCCTTCCCAAGATCATTAATGCTACCAATAATACTGCTGATAATGATATAATTATCATTAATACTCCCTATTAATTAGGAGTAACCCAGATTGAAGCATGAGAAGAGTTGCCCGTCACAGATGAGAGATGATGGATCCACTTTTGTTTCCTGCAGTGGAAAGTAATGCTGCCACCCACTCAGCCTCAGCTCAGCACAATGAAATAGCAAAACAGAAATCATCATAACACACATCAGATATCACAGCTAAATACTGTCACCACTTCCAGAGTGAATCATCCCCAAATGATTCCAGTACACAAGGAAGTTTCCTACACAAGTAAAGAAAAATAACTCAACGTAAGCCAAAAATTATCTCTTTTAATACAAAAAAAAAGTTTTCCATTCTCATTGAACAAATTTATTTCCACTGAATAAATAGATTTCCCCACCATTCGCGGGTGAGGTTACTACCTATAGTTATGTTGGAATTCTCTTGCCTTTCTGCAGTTTAATTAAAATATAAACAGCATTTGCAACTGGCTTTACTATATTTGGATACAAGTATGAACACTTGGGGGTTTGATGACATTGCCAAATGTATACAGCACCACTCTCACTAGGGGTTGTACTTTAACCTGATGTACACAGCTCCACGCAGTTACTTGCACGTCGCCTTATCAATGTAATTATTATGATGATCACAAGAAGGATCTGGCCTTTGCACTTTGATGTTTATTACTTTCAACACGTGCATGCTCTTCTGCTATCCATTTGGAGAAATAAAAATCAAATGAACAAATCGCGACAGATTAGAGCTGAAGGCAGTAGTAACAAACATTACCAACTCAACAGAGGACTCTGGGAATTCCAAATGCATAATATTTTTTTACCAATGTTACGGAGCTGATTTGGAGCTGTCCCTCCATCTCAAAACACACACACAGCTACTACCAAGGCTCAGGAGATTACTGCTGTCACACCCAGATGCCTCTCCACAACAGAGTGACCAAAAAAACCCCAAAACCTGCATAAACATACTCGTTGAAGCTATGAAGAGCAACGCTTGGGGTGAAAACAAGCATTTATGGGTTTGTCTCCACACCTTGTGCTGGCTGGAATCAAGTCGTTGCCCAAGAGGAAGGAAGGGTTTGCTGGGTCTGAGGTGACACCGCGCCGGGCGTGTGCTCCGGCCACCCCTGCCCTGCTCCACACAGGAGACAGGGACCCTTAGACCCCGAAAAACAACCAGAAGAGTTGCCCTGGGGACACCTTTGTGACACAGCGGGGAAGAACAACCACGATTCACAGAATGGTTCGGGTTGGAGGGGACCTGAAAGATCGCCTAACCCAGCTCCCAGTTCAGCTGGATCAATTCCCGTTACTGCTGTTCTGTTAAGACAAATCGCATGTATAGACATATTCAATATTTCTGTATAAAACTCTGAATTTCAAAGTCTTTAGGGAAGCGCCTGGGAGACACAGCGCCTGGCTACGGGCTCTCCCCTTCGCCGACCCGCCTGCCCCGGTATAAGGCGCCCGGGGGATACATTCAGCAGGGCGGGCGGGGGCTGGGAGCGGGTCCGGGAGCGGGTCCAGGCCGGGATGAGGCCGGGATGGGGCCGGGATGGGGCCGGGATGGGATCAGCCCGGGCCCGGCCTCCCCGCGCTCCCACCGCCAGCGCTGGGGCTGCAGCGCCACCTGGCGGGCAAGCGGAGCCTCGCGCTGCCGGCGCGGCCCGGGGACAAGAGGCGGCGGGGACACGGTACCGGCGGGGACACGGTACCGGCGGGGACACGGTACCGGCGGGGACAAGATACCAACCGGGACAAGATACCAGCCGGGACCTCCCCGGGAAGGGCAATCCGATCGTCTTTGGTCACGCCCCAGTGCCAGCGGGGAGCAGACGGGCACGCGGGGCAGCAGGGGGAAGGCCGGGTGAGCGGAACCCTCGGGATCCCTTTTCCAGCTCGCTTCACCCTTTCCCAAAATGGAACTGCTCTTTAATTTCCTCCTTCCACTGCTCACTTCGCAGTTGCTGCGAGCACCAGAGCCGTCCCCAGCAAAGGCTCCTGCAGGAACCGCCACCCCGGGACGTGGTCTTAATTTTGCAGCCCGTTTCTGAAATACACCGGGAACTGCCCCAAAGGTCAGTGCGACGTGGGAACGCAGATTGTAAACCGGATTTGTGAAAGTCCTGGGTGGTATCTTGGCAAGAGAAGCTGTACAGGGTTTTTCTCTGTTAAACATCACAGTGCATTGAACTGTTATTAGTAAAATAGCTCTCAAGGTTAAGGGGGGGGAAGCAAATCTCAGTAGGAGGAAGCTTCAGTTTCAGGTTCAAGCTTCGTATTCCTATATATATATATATGGTCTTTATATATATATATATATATATATGCATTTTTTTTCAAAACGTTTTATTAGGAAAGCTATACCAGACGCATCACTGTACAATGATTAAACATTACCTTTACAATTTATATTCACTTGAAATTACAGAATAAATATATGCACATTGTTGAACCTTGGTGTGTGTGTGTGCGTGTGCGTGTAGGTATGTATGAGAGAAAACGTTAAAAGTGCTTCCTACAAAGCTGTTAGTGATAGGTGCCCAGTAGTTTTTGTTGTTGTTTTCCTCCTCCCTTTTCTGTGTATTTGCATGTGGCTTTTATTGGGAAAGTGCGGATGTCCTCCAAAGAACCATGGCATCATGATGAAGTGTCACTGAGCATCCCCTAGGTGTGTGCGCCACGTGGTGACATCTTTTGGGCTGCTGGGCTCTGGGTGGCTTCCCTCAGCCCACGGGATTCCGCGCAGCTCCCGCCCCCGCGCAAGGCGGGAGCAGGGTCCCACTGGCCGCGGAGGGGCCGGGCTGGCAGCAGGGGTGGCGGTGAGGGCGAGTGTGCGTGCGAGGGAGGGAGAGAGACAAGAGTGAGACATTCGAGCAAGACCCTCCTCTCCCTTCCCTCTTGCAGTTTCCAGGCATGCAGCAAACTGCGCTCGTTTGCTTCTTTGCATTATTATTATTATTATTATTTTTTTAAATAAATGTACAGAATCTGTGCCGTGATGGGCAAGAAGAAAGCAAGCCACGAAATGCCACCTTCCCTCCCCTCCCCTCCAAGGGAAAATATAAAGGAAGTTTACTGCAACAGAAATGGAAAATAAATACGAAAAGGAAACAAACAAACAAAAAAAAAGACACACATAGAACTTACTTAATCAGGATCAATGCAAAGACCCCCGATAATAATAATAATAATAAGAATAATAATATACCTTAGACATGGCACAGTCAAAGTCTCAGTTTCGGTATAAAAAATAATGATTGATTAACATCTGCTGGCAAAAGTCTGCGAAGGCACTTCATCGATCACTGGTCTGAGAGCGGCCCTTCCCCGCAGCGCACATCTGGCGGGGAGAGCACACAGCTGCATCCTCTGCTCGCGGGCGGCGGGGCCGGGGCGGGCGGCGGGGCGGCGGTCAGAACCGGTACGTGGTCTTCTCCAGGACTTCGAGGTAATCCGGCTTGGTTTGGAGTTTGGCCCTTAACTCGAGGTATTCGCTTGTGGGGGTTTGGTGGTCTGAGAAGCCCTTGCCGGCCGCGAAGAGAAGGGTTTCTTTCAGCCTGGCGTCCTGCTGGAGGTCCGGGTATTGCATGCCAGGGGGGTGGACGTGCAGTTCCTTCAACTTGGGCACGGTGCCGTACAGGCAGTCCACGAAGCCCACGGCGCAGGGCGGGGGGCGGTCGCGGTCCCGGGGGGCACCTCCCGCCGCCGCCGCCGCCCCCCCGACCCCGAGCACGCCGGCCCCCGCCGCCAGCCCTCCGCCCGCGGGGTGCTGGGGGTGGACGGCCACGATGGTGTTGAGCTGCGAGCTGGAGACGGCCAGGCTCCACTCCTGCTCCTTCTCCAGCAAGGTGCGGTAGTTGCTGCCCGGCTCCTGCGCGGCGGCGGCCGCTGCGAAGCGATCGCCGGGGCCCCGCAGCAGCTCGGCCGCCTCCCCCCCGCCGCTGCCCGCCGCCTCCTCCTCCTCCTCCCGCGGCTTGTAGATGGGGTTGTTGCACATCTGGGTCACCGGGTGCGGGATGTAGTCGTAGACGTGGCCCGCCGGAGGTGCCTTCTCCGGGGAGCGCTCGCCCCCGGCTCCCCCGCCGCCCCCCTCGCCGCCCCCTTCCTCGCAGAGCCGCGGGCAGCGCAGCGGGACCCCCCCCAGCTCGACCGCCTCTCCCCGCGGCCCGCGGAACGGCAGCTTCCTCCGCCGCCGGCGCAGCACGAAAGCGAACAGCCCGGCGGCCACCAGGACGGCGGAGAAGAAAAGAACCAGGAGGCTGAGGATGAGGACGGAGAGCGGGACGGCGGGCGACGGCGGGAGCTCGTAGGCGGCGGGGCCGGTGGCGGCGGGGGGCGGCGGGGCGGCGGGCGGCGAGGCGGCGGCGGGAGGGCGGAGGGCGGCGGGGCAGAGGGCCGCCAGCTCCAGGGAGCGGAGGTCTCTGCGGGCCAAGCGCTCGGGGCTGGCACACAGCACCTCGCCCACCACGCTGACCGAGCTGAGGGCCTCCAGCCACTGCTTGAGCGGCACCAGCTCGCAGGTGCAGTCCCAAGGGTTGAGCTTCAGGTCGATCTGGACGATGGCGTGAAGGTGCTCCAGCACCCCGGCCACCGGCAGCGCCAAGAAGTGGTTGTTGCGCAGGTTGAGGCGGGCCAGGGAGGTGCCGGCGAAGGCGTCGGTGGGCAGGGTGCGGAGCAGGTTGTCGTTGAGGAAGAGCAGCTTCAGGTTGGGCATGAGGCTGAAGGCTGCCGGCTGGATTTCCCTGATCAGGTTGTACTCGAAGTACAGGTAATGCAAACTCTGCAGGCCCCGGAACATGCCCGGCGTGAGCCGCTCGATGTCGTTGCCGTTCAGGTAGAGGCTCTTGAGATTGGGCAGGTTGATGAAAGCTCCGTCCTGCACGTAGGAGATCCGGTTGTTCCCCAGGTGTAAGAGATCCAAAGAGGAAAAATTCCAGAAATCGGAGCGGTAGATTTTCTGGATCAAATTCCCGCTCAGATACAGCTTCTTGGCATTCAAGGGCCTGGGCAGGAGCTCAGAGATGTTGTGAAACCCTCGCTCCTTGCAGTTGACCGTCAGGCCCAGGTCGTTGATGTGCAAACTGCAAGAGCACCCGGTAGGGCAGATGATGGGGATGGGGGGCCGGGTCTGGTAGGCAGCCACGGGCGGTTGGTTCGGCCCCGGGTACAGGCCCCGGGATGTGGGGGGAGGCCGGGGCGCCCTGGGCTGCTTGGTGGGTTTGGGCTGCTTGTTGGATGTTTTGTACTCAACAGAGGAGGCGGTGAAATGGAAGGAGGACAGCATGGAGGAAGGCTTTGTAGGCCATGCGTTCTCCTTGCTGGACGACAGCTGAGGGATGCCCAAACTGGCTTCCACCTCGGAGTCAGACAGCATGGGGCAGAGCTTACTTCTTTTGATTTCCCGCAGGTCCTTCCCGTGGAAGTGGAAGGGGGTCTCGCAGGTGATGTCCCCCACCAAGGCGGTGTAGGGGATGCGCTCCAGCCAGCTCTTCAGCTGCACGATCTCACACGTACAGTTCCACGGGTTCTCCTCCAGCTGGATCTCCATCAGGCTCCTGCCAATATGGTCCAACATCCCGCGGTACGAAAGGACTTTGAGCCGGTTCCCGCGCAAGTCCAAGTGGGTTAAGGACACAGACTTAAATAAGTTGGTGGGAAGCATGGGGATAAGATTGTCATTTAGGATAAGGACCCTCAATTTACTTAGGTTTCGAAATGCCCCACTTTCAATCCGTTTAATGACATTGTAATCTGCCTGCAGATATTCCAGACTTTCCAAGCCCAGGAAAGTGTCGTTTCTGAAAATGTCCAATTTGTTTTCGTGCAAATACAACCTCTTCAGAACTCGGAGCCCGTTAAAAGCCCCTGTCTGAATGTCCTGCAGTGCATTGTTCCCAAGGTTAATAGACACAGCATTGTTCAAGTGAAGAAAACTGTTGGTGTACAATTTCCTCATGGAATTCCTCTGCAGATAAAGTTTAAAAGGTCTCGACCACGACTCTGTTATCTGACTAATATTTATAAATCCCTTGTTGTCACAATGTATATGGAAAAGGCTCTCCTTCACTTCACAGTAACATGGATCAAAGCAGGGCTCATCAAGTTCCTCCGAGTCCTCTATTAAGGGAATGGGTGTAGTCCATGCTAGAGCAATTGTGCTTAGAAGAATTATCCACAACATCCTTCCTTTATGAAGTGTCTCTGCCGTGGAAGGTTTCATCATTTGTTGATGTTTACAAAACTGCAACAGGAAGAAAAATGCAGATTTCAGTACTTCTGTCCTGCCCCACTCCTTTTGCTAAGCCCCTACCTGCTAGACTTGTTAGGCTCCTGGAAAGTTCAGCAGCTGTTGGACTGATGTTCACAACCAACTCTAGGGGTGTCGGATGGGCGAGCCCTGCCCTGGTTTATACTTGGGAGATGTTAGAAGGTTTAATCACGCGATACCAGCCTCCTCTTCCCCCCATTTGGTAAATGCCACCTATAAAGAGGACAGCACATGCAGACCACACAGTGACATGAGCACACAGGCTGAACGTGTTGCATCTTTACGTGGTTTCCACTGTAGGACCCATGTTTAGAACTACAAGTATTTTGTACTTGTTTGCAATTTCAGCTTTGTAGCCATCTGAGCCTGCTTGGACTATGGGGGGAAATACCAGTGGTAGATTTCTCCAGTGTCGCACTACATCCTTCATACATGCAAACTCCCAAAGTTATTGAATCTCAGTCCTTGGATCTCTCTCCCTCCCAGCTCAATATATTCCATACCCAAGTTCAAAGGAATGTGCAAGGTTTGCTGATGTCCCTGCAAAACGGTTCCCTTCAGAAACCCCCACAGCAGCTTGAACATAGTAAATGGTTAACAACCCTGATTTAAAATAAAATCTCCCCCTTTCAAACACACCGATGAATTAATGCAACTGGTATATTATCAGATAAATACATACCACATATTAGTAATTTTAGCTGATTAAAGCATTTAGAGATAATTAATCTTTCTAAAGCACATGCCCATGCGATCAGATCTAAAAGGAAGTGACAGCTGAAGAGGCACCTAGGATTGAAACGCTCAGCCTGCCTTGGATTAGGGTATTTTGCACCCCCAGGACCAAGCAGGAGACCTGGTTAGAAAGCTGAAAGTGCAAGAAAAAAAAAAATACCTTGACACTTACCAGCCGATAAATTATCTATCCTACTATATACGCTTCCGAATGAAGACACCATTCTTCTCCAATCAGATGAAAATAATACTGTACTAATGAGATGCAGCTCCTTCAACATATGGTTTCACCCTTCCTTTCACCAGATATTTTAAATCTATGGGCACAGAGAAGAGCTAGGGATGGTAATAATAACGGTGGTGATGCAGCCTTCCTTGAATCTCTGAAATGCCCATTAGAATTAGTCGGAGCGATCGTTGCTTTTTAGTCTTAATCTTTCCATAGAAAAGGTCCTTTCTGCCTTCCTCGTGCAAGAACTAGAAAATTTTGCCCCCCATCCACAAACTTAAGAGCAGAAAGACGCATTTAGGGGAGAGAAATGCCAGAGGAACAGAAATCCTTAGGATCAACTTGCAAATGAAACCCTCCCCTGTGGGAAAGAGGAGATGGTTGAAAGCATGAGAAGAGAAATACCCTCTGCAATTAAAACCAGCATCTAATTGGGAAGAAGGGAGAGAAATCAGAGCTATATCGCAGTATCAGTCTCTCTGTCTCCTTTGCAAAATATTAGCCACTTAAGTTCTTTCTCTTCTGCAAGGGCTGTAATTAAAAAAAAAGAAAAGAAAAATAACGAGGATTATTATAGCTCTTTTTGGGAGGGGGGGGTGTCTTTGACCCTAGGCGGAAACAAAAGGATCCAGAAAGGTTGTACTTACCGGTTTGCAGGAGAGGTTTTAGCACATCGTTACCAAAAAAAAAAAAAACAGGGGAAGGGGAAAAAAAAAAAAGGCTCGAGTTTAAAGATTGCTGGTTTCTCTCTGTCTCTCCCACTCTGTGTCTCTCTCCCTCTCTCTCTACTCCTGCTGAAGCTGAGGCAAAAGGCAAAAAAAAAAAAAAAAAAAAAAAAAAAGGCAAAAAAAAAAAAAAGAAGCAAGCCTGAGACGTGCTGGGAATGCAATGAGCCCCTCAATGATCTTCTTTAGGATGCAGAGCTGCTGTTTGGCACACTCAATGGAGGAGGGAGGGAGCAGAGGGGCTGCTGCAGGCTCCAGCGCCGCCGCCTTCCGCGGGCCCCGGCAGCGCGGAGCGGCAGGGCTGGGGCGCGGCGGCGGAGCTCGGGCTCCGCTCCTTCGCCCTGGGTGTGCGTGTGTGTGTGTGTGCGTGCGTGTGTGTGTGTGTGTGCGGTGTTGTTGTTGCCCTGGATCAGGCTTTTCCACGTCATGAAAATGAGCTTCAAGAAGGGGAACAAACGAAGGGGGCGCGCTTGGCACCAGGTCGGGGCCGCGCATTTGGGAAGCCCTGACTATACATTTTTATTTTTTTCCCCTGCCTATTTTTTTTTTTCTTCTTTTTTTTTTTTTCAAGAGGGAGGGAGGGAGGGGGGGTGGTTGGCAGAGAGGAGAGGAAGTGGGAAACGAGCAGATGGGGGAGGAAAATAAAAAAGAAAAAAAAAAAAGAAGAAAAAAAAAAAGGCAGGAAGAATCAGAGAGGAAAAAGCCGCCCGAATGGGTCACAATTTGCACACCCCCCTCCCCACCTTTCTAAACAAAAAAAGAAAGAAAAAAAAAAGAAAAAAAGCTCAACTCTGGAGGAAATCAAAGCTGCTCTGCAGGCTCCAGCCGAGCGGCGGGGGCTGCGGAGGAGGGCACCCCGGCGGGCCCCGAAGAGGGGCAGCGATGTCCCGGCTGCCCCCCCGCCCTCGTCCCTCCGTCCTCCCTGTCTCCTTCCTCCCTCCTGTCCCGGTGCCGCGGCTCCAGCCTCGCAGCCTCTCCAGGATCCAGCAGCCTCCCGCCCGCCGCGGAGCCAAAGCCAAAATCCTCGGGGGAGAGACCCGGCACCTTTCGCATCCTTCCACCCGGCGCGTTCGTCAGCGCGGAATGTGCGCGGAGGGGCCGCGCCCGCGGAGGGCAGCGCCGCCGGCTGGTATCTGCCCTCCCGGGAGCCGCAAGGCAAGGTAACCGGGCTGCGCGGGGGGCGGCGGATCCGCGGAGAGAGGGGCTCAGCGGGAGCTTCCGCGGGTTCGCCCGTGGCTGAAAGTTGGCGGGCGAGATGCGCCGTGGGGGAACTCGGGGGGGAGACGCGGGCAGGGCAGGGAGGTGCCCCCCGAGATGCGGCTGGCATCCCAGCCGTCCGCACATGTCCGCACCCGCGCAAGCCTGCGGACACACGCACATCACCAAGTGCGCGTAACGCATCCCCGGGCACGCAGATGCGCGCATCTCCACGCATAGCGGGGCCCAGGGGCTGCGTGCCCCGCGGGAGGTGGGTGACCCCGCGGAACATCCTCCGCAGCACCGCCGGGACACCCCGCGGAACCCTCCGCGCGTCCCCGCGCCTTCTACCCAACTCCCCGCACGCCCGGGGTGACTCGGCCGGGAGGAGACTTAACTGGAACCGCGGCTCGGGAGCAAAAAGTTGGCGGGCAAAGCTGTAGGTGCGGGAGGGAGAGCCCGAGGGTGCCCGCGGCATCCTGCCCCCTCCGCCGCGCTCTCCGCGGGCAGGGGCGCTGCCTCCGCGCCCGCGGACATGCATCATCTTTCCCAGCCTCTGAAGCTCTCCTTCACCCGTGCAATATGGACGCACCGCTCCCTCCTAATTAAACTGCCGCATCATTCATTTCCTGACGCGGGAGCAACATGGGGGGCCGGCAGGCAGCGTGCACCTGGCACCCCCCTTCCATGAAATAGTAAAAAAAGGGGGGGAGGCGGAGAAAAAGGGCGAAAGGGGAAATCGTAACAGTTTGTTCTTGTAACGAGCTCGCACAGAGGCTCTGGCAGCGACTCAGAGGAACGATCTACGCACACGCACCCCCCCCTTGCACCCCACTGTGTTCCGGGGTGCGGGGCGCAGCTGCCCCCCGATGCGGGGCCGCGGGGCGGGGCGGGGAGGATGCAGCCATCCTGCCCTGACCTTGCCCTGCCGCTCCTCCCGGCAGGCAACTTTCCGAAATGCCACCCCTCGTCATGCTTTTCAGGGCTCCTGCCTCCGAGTTTTGCAGATGGGCTGGGGAAAGGAGGAGGGAGGGCTGCGGGTGGGAGGGGGAGTTGGAAGGGAGAGGGGGCGGGGGGAGGCTGGGAGGGGATGGCCCTGGAATGCAAATCAGCCATGGCTGCGGGGCTCCTGGGGGATGGCGGCGGGACCCCCGCCCGCAGGCAGGGCCGGCTGCAGGTCCCAAGGGACCCCTGTGCCCACTGCCCGGCTGTGCCTCGGGGCTACCCCGCGGGGTGTCCTAGGGGGGCAGAAAGGGGAACTCCCCTCACCTCCCTGTGTGCCTCCTACACGAGGAGATCTCAACTCGCCCTGCGTTTGGCCAGGTGGAAGGCCTGTGTCCCCTCGTCCCCCAGCCGGGAGATGGGGGTCACCCCGGGCGGTGCCCCCACCTCTCCCTCCAGCCCAAGCAGCTCCGGGCTGTTTCTGCCTCTGCTCCTTTCGCCGACACAACCTGCTGAGAACAGGAGCTGTGTGAGAGTGATTGGCAGGAGCCCTGGCTAAGGGTATGGCAGACTGATGTAACCAAGATTAGGACGTCACTCGGTTATTAATAATAATCATTATTATTGGCAAGTGAGCTATTTCCTTGCAAAGCCCTGTCCTGGAGCCCTGGAGCCAGGGAAGCTGCATGTCACCAGAGCGGGAGGCGGCAGGTGCCCTCCCGGCTGCCTCTTTCCAGCCTCAGCTGTGATTACCGAAATGCACCTTTCCCCCCGTGGCAGCCTCGTGAAAATAAGGGGGAGAGAGATGCCACGGATAACTTTTGTGACAAATTAGAAAAGGATCCTCGAAGAAGCACTGCACCTTTCCCAAAGTGTGGGCACAGCATTATGTTTGCACGGGAGGTGACTGTTCCCCCACTGCAGCCACCGAGCGCGGTCGTTTAATGCCTCGTTCAGTCTGCAGTGTCAACCAGCCCCTTCCCTTTCCTACACAAGTGGCAATGGTTGAGAGAAAGAGGGAGTTTTCTGCTCAAGGCTGTCCAGAAAGAAATATTTTGATCTTTAATAGTCTCTTCTGTCTCAAGCAATCTATGGTAAGGGCAAAAGCAATAAATAGCACAAGGGCAAGGGAAACTCTCTTGTAATTATTATAGATGGGAGCTGCTTCCTGGCTTGCTCTGTTTTGTGGAGGCAAGGGAGTAGTTTAGAGGTTCTGGATCTGAGGACTGAGGGGTTTCAGATGCAGCCAGTGCCTGGGCTCCAGCTGTGTTTGTGCCAAAAGCCCTGGCCAGGCCAGCTCCTGCTGTGCCCTCACACCCAGCTCACTGGCAGCAAGGTGGGGGGATCACCTCCCACTTGCACTAAAAGCTGCCATGGATGGGGGCAGGTCAACATGAGGGAACCCCCGTGTGGGAACGGGAGCAGAGAGGCACAAGCAGGCTGTGGTGCTGATTAATCTGTGACACAAAAGCCACATGTCCTCCTGTGGGAGAGCAGCCATCAGGGTGCTCCCTGGAGAGATGCTCCTGTGCCCCTGCTGGGGTGCAGAGCAAGGCCCGTGGCTGGGGAGGGCTTCCTGGGGGGAACCCTGCCCTTGAGGGCCTTGTCAATGTAACGTGGACATCCCTCAGTTAGAAGGAAAGGCCAGAGTGCTGGGATATGGAAAACACAGTGCTGTAACTCCTCAGCAGGCAGAGTGGTCGTGGGCAGGAGCGTTCCTGACTGCACAGGCTGTGAGAGGCAGATGTCTGGGAACACCATTTGTCTGCCTGGGCTGGGTTCAAAGCTGAGCTTGGCTTAAAATTCCTTCACTGCTCATGGTGATGCCTCATGGGATTTCCATTTGGCTGGTGTGTTCTGATAAATATATTTAAAATTGAGATTATTGTTCCCACCCCTGATTTTTTTTTTTAAAAAAAAACACCTTTCAAATATTCCTGGTTTTGTACAATATAAATAGTTCAAACTGAGACATTTTAGTGGTTTTGAGAATGTCGATAGAGGAAAATCAGAATAGATTCTTCTCTGAGTAGCAGTTACTGAAGCAGTTCATGAAGATTAACTTCTTTTTCCCCTCTCTGTTATTTAGTTCACATCAAGTAGACAAAGAAACAAAATTATGAGGTGGAATTTGCCTACAATCACTCTTTGGAAGATAATATTTCTGTTAAAATCCCAGCTGTATTTTCCTTACAGTGTTTTAGGGACCACGACCTCTCTTGCTATGGTATCAACAGTTCAGACTCCTATCCAGGGGATCCGAGTTTGATGCAGAGGGCTGTCCTGGCCCCCTCAAGTCAATGCAAAGGTTTCATTGACTGCTGGAGGATGAGATTTGGACTATGAGAGCTCAGACCAGGGCTCAGTCCTTCTTTTGACTTCCAGGGGAGCTGCAGGAGGCCCTAAGGTACCTTCAGCCTGTTGCTGGTTGCTCAGCTGAAGGCTGGTAGCCTTTTCTCCATACAGTCCTGGGATTTGACATGCCACATCTAAGTATGGGCACAAATTATTTGAAATGCATAAGCATCACTGAATACACATGAAATGGAGGAAATGTTAGCATTTTAAACTGGGCTGTTCCAGCTGGAATACTTTGGGCTGGAGAGCTTCTTATGTCAAACTGATGCTCCTGACTTCAATTGTTCCTGTAAGTCACCTCATTATCAGTTATATATTATCCTACAGAATAGCTGTTGATCTTTCCCGAGGAAGTTATATCCACTCTTAACCAATGCATTATTTTTAGATGAAGTTAAGAAATAACAAAGCATCACTTTATATTATCATGGACTACTTGTAGTGTAAAAGTCCTTAGCTACTTTAAACCCAGTAGGACACTGAGGCTGTACAGAAGCTCCAGCCATGCTCTCAGTAACAACTCATATGTAATTGGTTTTTACTCATGGGATTTTTTTCAGCACAGAAAATTTTGCCCAGTGTTAGATGAAATGTGTAAATATTAAAAAGAAAGGAGGAAAGAACTAATGGGTAGTATTAAAATAGAACAGGAAATACGAGCAGAGCATTGAGCTCAGTATTTCTAAAGGACTGCTAATAAAAAATAGAGAAAAATAGGCAAAATATGAGGGAGTTTTTAATGGACAAAATTGACAGTTCTGTTATCCTCACCGATTCCTGACATTTCAAGATTTTTATCTAATGATTCAACAGCCTTAAATATTTTCTTCTAGTAAACCAGGCACAGCTATAGCTTTTTTCACACCTCAGGCACGTAAAGCTGCTTTTTCTTTTTTTTCTTTTCTTTTCTTTTTTTTTTTTTCCCCTGAATGTGCTGCTATTTATTACAGCCAGTGTCAAAAAATTTCGCACTCCACTTATATATGAGCTTCTCTTTGGCCTTTATTAGAATGATCTACAGCCATGGTTAGGCATGCACAACTTCCTTTGGCAGCAGCCAGAATTTCAGGCGTGGATCAAAGGTAGAATAATTCCCTTAGGGTGAGCTCTTCTCGTCTGAACTAGAGAGTTATGAGCTCGGCTTCAGTCAGAGAGGGGCTTCTTCAGCTCTCCCCATACTTCACATGGGCACTTTTGCAGCCATTCAGCCTCATCCTCCTTCACAACAATGTACTGCATCTTTTTTAGGCTTTTGTTGTGGTTTTTTTTTCAGTGGAGAGACATACTTTAAGCTGGTAGCACAAGTGCAGGTTCTGATGTCCTAAATGAGGCTGAATACAGACCATGCAAAGGAAGGACATGGCCTTGGAAAAGTGTTTCTAAATCTCTCCAACCATTGCCTGAACACCCCGGTGGCAGGACACAAGCCTTCAGTTGATAGCTACTTCCTTGCTCTTGTAAGAAAATACTTAGATAATGCGAAAATAGTGTTTGAATTCTCTCAGCTGAAGCACTTGTTGCAGAATAATAATTGTGGTTTATTTTTACACGTGGTTTATTTTTACACGTGTGCACTCTGAATGCAAACATTCCCTTTTGCAATTTCTAATTTGCTTGGCTTGGCTTTCTTTTCACTGTGTAGGCGAATTTTATGTACATCCCTGGTCCTTTATTTTGCCTGGGCACAGGAAAATGGAGATTACCCTCCAGCACACACTGTAAGCAACAGCATGGATTTCCAGGGCATCTGGATTTAGAGTTGCCAGAATTAGAAAGATGAGCCCAACGAGATCATGCCAGGGCAATTCCCCAGCACTGGGCCATAAAGCCAATCAATTTAAAATGTAATAGAAGGCACTATTTCGGCACTGAATTCTGGGTGAAGGAAGGTGCTTACTGCTCATTTGGAAAGAAAAGCTCATATACTAAATTGCTTTTTAGATTCAGTCTCGTTCCTACTTTTAGTGATGTCAGTGGTGACACTTCCGTCCCCTCCAGTGGTGCCAGAATTTTCCATTTACCGTTAACTACTTCTCCTCTTCCCCCTCTCCTCCCTTCCCTAAGCTCCCTGTCAGCACCGCTCCTCGCAGCTCCTCTGTGAGGACAGTTAAGACACAGAGATAGACCTTATCGTTCAGCTCAGCGGCAGCAAGATGGACAGTCATTTTAATCTCTTAGCAAAAGGAGCTCAGCAGTCGTGGAAGAGAGGGTGAGAATGATCTCTGCTCTTGCACATCTTGCCCTCCTTTCTTTTTTTGCTACTGACAACCCAAGTCTCATAGTAGCCCCCAGTTATGCAGAAAGAGATGATCTTTCATCCTAAATGGGCTCAGCTGTGAAGTTCAAGATGAGCTGACTCACTCGGGTTTCCCTTACTCGTAATGGAAGTTGAGGACTAATGTGTGTCTGTAAAAGTGGCAAAAGCGAATTGGGCCTTCAGCTCATGGATCTTTTCTAACATGTACTAATACTGTAATGCTTGGGGTTCCAGTGCATGGTGCATTAGCACGTTAGCATGCACTTAAGGTGCTGTTTATACTGTGCTAACATTATTAAATGGCGAGAGACAGAATCAGCTAATGTGCCTGAGTGTGTCTTCCTCTGCCTTCAGCTCCAAACTGGCCCCCGGAGCAGCGTTGCTCTCCAGCTTCCCCCAGCCAGGGAAGGAGGTGGCTGTTCTCCTGCCTTAGGCCATGGAAATGGGCATCAAAAGTGACATAGTGTGACTGTCCCTCACATCCAGGAGTTCCCCATTTCCTTGTCTAGTATCATTTTGTACAAGAGGGGAAATAGCTGCTTTTCATTTTTCAACTACCCAGATAGGTCTTTTCTGTTGAGTTTATTTGCCATTTTATATAATACCAAATTTCTTTTATGAGGAACAGTGGGAACCACCATTTTTGATCACTACATCCTAATAGTCCTTACATGGAGATGTATGAGGAGGATCAGAGGTCTGTAAAAAAAGACCTGTGAGGGAAGAGTAAATTAGGACTCTTCTAAACGGATGAGTAGGAGGAACAGGGTTACTACATTAGAATTACACAAAAATACACTGAAAAATAAAGGGAATACTTTGTTCTCTATGAATTACATCAGAGGCACAACAAGAAATTTGTCTTAATTTGTAGCTAGAAGGATTTATGTAAAATGTTAGGAAGATGTTGCTGCTGGTGAGGATGGCAAAGACTGGCTAAGGAGGTTGCAGAGCCTCTGGCATAAGAGGTCTGTAGAAAAGCAGGTGAGGTTCTGTGTCAGGAATCTCAGAGGATAATTCCTGTGGCCCAGAGGTGGATCATGTGATCCCCTGGGCATCCTCTAAACCTGACATGTCTGTGATTGTTTGTGTTAAGGGACAAATTGTTTGTGATTGCATGCTAAATCCCTTTATATCTATCTATCTATCTATCTATCTATCTATCTATCCTCATTAAATGCCGTAGGAAAATTTAATAAAAACCAGATTTGGAACCAGGTTCCAAGAGAAACAATTACCAAAAAAATGAACATGAAAGAACTGATGTTTTCTAGGTCAACAGAACACTCCCAGTTAAGCCATATACTGAGCCTTGTGTACCCAGGCTCTGGACTGATGCAGTCGGTTAAAATCTTCATCTGGAAAGTGCATGTATGTATGTATGTATGTATGTGTACACAAACAGACGCATGCATACCTACATCCTTGGATGATTTTACATATCTGTAGGTTTTTATTTTCTGTCCATTTCCCGTCTTTTTCTACTAACCATCCTATCCTCAGTAACCTGGCTAACGAGTTACCAGTTTCTCGCACAGTCACCTCCCAGAAACTGGTATTTTAGGAAAAACCTCGATGTAAGAAATTTACAGAAAGCTCTAAGAACTGGAATACCTGAATATAAGACAAAAGTCTTAGGTATTAGTGTGAGAAGAACAGTAGCATGTTGTAATGTAAAATCCCTACCAACACTCTGCATTTCCTAAGCACTTCTATGGTATTAAACAGTACCAGTTTCAGAGGGTGCAAGGAAGGCTTCATTTTAGCTGTTCACTTAACTAGGCTCTAAATCCAATGAATAAATTGTACATAGCTCTTCAACTTGTGGGGTGCACAGTGCCTACACACCAAATAACAAGCTACACATCTCACTGTGAGCAGTTTATGGCCAGAAGACTGCAGGAACACTGTGGAACTGTCAAAATAAAACATGTAATGGACTCATAAATGAAAAGAACGGATATTGGTTTAAAATCAAGCCCATAAATATGTGTCCCACCTGTCCTCTGGGTGGTCAGCAGCTAGCAAGCTCTTTTATTCTGAGTATATTTTCAAGCTGATGCTGTCTGATTTGTCCTTCCTTGCTGAGTGATATCAAGGAATCAAGGTATCAAGACCTAAATGATCTGATGCCATTGCAGCCAAGACATTAATATATCAAGTTAATATACAAGGAACCCATGAAAATTCGAGGCTAATTATGTTTTACTGTCTTTTGGAAGACTCTTTTTACTGTCTTTCCCTTTTGGAAAAACATAAACAAATAATAAAACCCAGTGGAAGCAGGTTTACAGCAACTGTTGTCACCACCCAGCAAGCTTCTGTACTTTCCCACAGAGGTGACTGTGAATGTGGAAACAGTCTAACACAAGGAATAATAATAATAACGATAATAATAATAATAATAATAATAACAACAATGATAATAATAATAATAATAATAATAATAATAATAATAATAATAATAATAATTTACATTGTGGGAGTGCCAAGGATTCCCTCCATGGAAGTTACTGTGTGAGAAACAAACTATACATGGAAAAGCTTCAATAAATGCAGCTAAATTCTTAGTATAGTACTCCCAAAGGTTACTACATTTAATGGGCAGTTTTCATTATTTTTCTAAATAAGCCAGAAAGGAAGAGCCAGGATTTGATGTCTCTCTACAAGGGGCCCTGAATAATCACCTAGCTGGTTTCAGGGGTGTATCCTATCCTGCTAAACCAGGCACTTCTTTCAGCAACTGCTTAGGGGAGCCTACCAGCTGTGGGACTTTATTTGCTTTTTAGCACAAATTTGTTTGTTTGTTTGTTTTCTTGCTTGTTTAATTTTTAAAGATAGTATTATTGGGCTGTTGAATGACACTGTTTAAAATGTAATGTTGTATTTTGCCATTTAAGTAGCTGTCATCTGGGGACAATCCGTTCCTGCTGAAGCCATTAGGGGCCGGCCTTACATAAATGCTACTGAAGAGGCCCTCAAACTTCCACAGTTTTCCAGCTTAAACACACAAATTAGACCAGGTGCTTTGTGACTCCCTGCCAGAGAGGTTTTGCTGCCAAACTGCATCACTGCCACGACTGTGTTGCTCCTGCCCTGAGGTGCACATGGGTCCTACCAGGGCCAGCATCACCTCTGCTCTGGAGACAAGCTGAGACAGTTGGCATTGTTCAACCTGGGGAAGGCTCCAAGGAGACCTTAGAGCACCTTCCAGTACCTGAAGGGGCTAAAGGAAAGCTGGAGAGGGACTTTTTAAAAGGGCGTGGAGTGACAGTATGAGGGGGAATGGCTTTAAGCTGAAAGGGGGGAGATTGAGGTTAGACATTAGGAAGGAATGTCTTACAATGAGGATGGTGAGACTCTGGCCCAGGTTGCCCAGAGAAGCTGTGGATGCCCTATCCCTGGAAGTGTTCAATGCCAGGTTGGATGGGGCTTGGAGCAACTTGGTTTGTGTCCCTGTCCATCACAGGGGGGTTGGTACTAGATGAGCTTTAAGGTCCCTTCCAACCTATTCTGTGATCTTGAACATTCTGATTTCAGCTGCTGATGTAAGATATCTAAACAAGCAGAGAGCACAGGGACAGGGGAGAGATGCTGTGGGTGCACCTCATCTGCCCACAGCACTGGGAGCCATGGCAAGGAGCAGAGCCACATGTCTCCTTTTGGGATTCAGACCTCTGGTCCCTGTCCATCCCTTCTCCCCACAATCACGGGCCTCTCATTTTTGTTCCCTGTGGTGACAGATTTTTGCTAAAAATTACCCTGTAGATGTTCACTTTTTCAGATTGTCCAAAGGCCATCACTGATATTGTCCAGGTAGAGACTGATTAATTAATTTATTTTTTAAATATATGACTGAAGCGTCTTGTTCTGTTCAACTGGATTAAAGCCTGAAAGCAGGAGAATGGCACAACTGATGAAAAAACCTATGGGAACACACCTATTGTCTGATTTTCTGGTGTGCAGTGCAGATGAGAATAGCAACATTTTTTTTCAAACCGTTTGCATATCTGTAAATGACTGCAAGGCAGGGTAGAAGGAGGCCAGCTGGATTCAATTAACAAGAAAGGTAAAAGGCTTTTGCTTCTGATTTTCACTTTAGAATTCAGAGCAGGGTCACATTTTTTATTTCTTTGCAGACTTTTAAAAACTGAGTAAAGTTCTCAGCCCAAGTGTAGAAGTGGATGTTAAACAGAATTATATATTAAAAATATATCTATTTTTGTAGTAATAATTAATGTTTTATCCTGTGCAGTTCTACCAGTGATCCACAGAAAGCACATTTTAGGGCAAGCTGCTTAGTGTGATGTCAGGGGACACTAATCCTCAGGACTTTGGCTGACAACCTCAATACAACGTCACATGAAAGCCTTGTCATGGCAAACCCACCCCAAGCCCATCTGCAACAGCAGCATGGTCCTGAGCCCCAGGCTTGAGTTCTTGGGGTCAGATGTGAGGGTTTTGGTATGTCAGAATGATTTGTATTAGTCGTTATTTCCAGAAGAGATTGGGGCACTGGGTTAGTGGCAGAGCTGCTGCCTGGCCTGGGAGGAGACAGGGGCAAGCAGGTGTCTTCAAAGCAAACCTCTTCCTCTCTGTGATTTCACCTTAATAACAACAACAACAATCATCAACCTCCAACAACAGTAAGATAACAACAGAATTAAGAATAATAAAAACAACAACAGAAGGATAGCAACAGCAAAGTTAAGAACAGTGACAACAACAACAGAACAACCTTTCACAAGTTTTTCATAACTCTTAATCGTTACTCTTTGCAACTTCCTGGCCCTTCTGTTTTCTCATTTTGCTTCATACCTCAGGTTGCAGCAGCTCCAGGTTGTGCCAAGCTGAGGCAGTGCCTCAGCTTTCATTTCTGCCATCCATGCACAAATTCATCAAGACAAGGGGGAAGCAAACAGCACACAAACCTACAGGAGTAGGTGGATGATAAATAATTATTACTTCTTCATAGCCACTTGTACCTTATCAAAGTCTCCAGTTTGTCCTCACTGTGGATTATTGCTCTTTGCTGATGAACACAATCCTAAGGTTAGTTGAACCCTCTACCTCCCTTTGGTGCATGCCCTTATTTCTCCATGCAGAGCCAGGGCTTAGCCAAGTCCTTAGCTGGTTTCTCAAGTACACAGATGACTCCTGAGCTGCCACAAAGTTAGAGTGAGAGAAGGGGAGAGCCAAGAAAGTAGAGCAGTGAATTCTCCAGGTTAAGATGACAGACAACTTAAGATGACAGACATTGTTCCCCCTCCTACTGACTCAGCTATATTTATTTTTTCAGTGGATTTTCTCCTTTTCTGAGTCTCAATGGATCCTGCAACACATTACAGAAGCTCTGCTTCTATGCCCTACCCAGGGAAGGGCATAGTCTTAAAACTTGTGCACAGGGAGGAGAACAGGTGAGAATGTTTGGAGCTTATAGATAGCTGAATACTAACCTACAGGAATTTGAAGGACAGTTGGAGAGAGTCTCGACTGTCTGGCAGTTGTATCTCATGCCAGGGATGGAGACTGCTTCCACTTCAAGCCTGCAGCACTGGTTTTCCCAGCAACAAAAGCAACATATCCTGACACTTTGGGGTAGTTATGGTTTTGAGTTCCTCATCTGCTCCCAGTGAAGTCTACTCGTGGTTATTTCAGTCCAACACAACTTCAAAACCTCATCTTGTACTGTCACATTTTGTAGGAACACCAAGACATCACATTGCAACAACTTTGCCTTGCAACTGATGGTGTCAAAATGATCAGTCCCTAGGAAAGGAGGCGTTAGATCTGTGTATTTCCAGCCTGTCTTCAGCAAATTATAGCAGGTTTGAGAGTTACTGCAATACTTACAGGATTATAAAAGAGAAGAGAGAGTTTCCAGCTCCCCCCCATCCCTCCTTTTGTAACCCTGGGGACCCAACCAGAGCACTCACTACTTGGGCTTTAAGGGTTGTTTCCGTCTAAGGCTCCTGGAAGTCCAGATGCTAAAATACACCTTTGTTCTTACTTTCTTCCATGAAGGTAAGCTTGCTGTGACGGAAAGCAATCCCTCAAAGAAGCTTTGCTTAATTTTAGAAATTCAGGGCTAACTTGCCCCATTTATTGTGGGTGTAAGGGACAGAAAGAGTCTTTCTGCACCAAGCCCTTTTTTTCTCTCTTTGTACCAGTACAAGCAAGGAAAAAGTCTTATTTTATCAGAACAGATAAAAATAAAACCAGCGATGGACAAAGCCAATTATGTTCCCCATTGCCTAGGGATGGGCAACCTAATTTGCAGCTGACAGTGATTTGACAGACTGAACCATCCTTTCTCTGATCCAGCCTTTGCAGTAATTTTTATTGTAAACCAATCATTACAATGTAGGACTCTCAGTACCATCAGTGTCACCATGACAAATTCCAAGATCGGTGTTAGTGTTGCTGCTGGGTTTTTTCCTCCTGTCCTTCACTGCCTGACGTGTTCTGGGAGGTGCTGGACGTGGCACACCGTGGCCCTGGCCCCACCAGCAGCCCTAGGAAGAATAGCTAATGGCTTGTGTTGGAGGGATGGGTGCCAAACACAACGGTACCAACTCTGGGGGACGTGTTTCCAATCTCTTTGCTGTGATTTTGGCAGGGATGCTAAATTTAGTCCTCTGGTTCAGAAAAGACACACTGTACATTGAGCTGGGAGCTTAGCAGTGCACATTTTCTCCTCCATTTTCATCTGAAAGCGTCTCTGATTTTGCTCCTTTATGTGGTTTATAGGTCATAAAATTATTCCACCCCCAAGGATATTGCACCAGTTTGTGTCCAACTTCTGAACAATCTACTAAGTCCTTAGTGTTGTGTACTTATGTCCCCTGAATCCAGGCACAGTTTCTGCCCAGCCATTGTTGGACAGAACATCACTTCATTAGAACCAGCTGGAATTTCTTTTCACCAGAACTTCAGCAGCTTCTGTTTTAAGAAGCCAAATGCCTGATTTTTCAGAGTTGTTGGAATTGACTTGTCTGCACTGGAAGAACCTCCCGCTGCGTCATGGAATCCGTGTGTTGCAGAGACAAGGGGATATTTGGAGAAAGTGACCTGAGAGGATAATGGAGGGTGAAGATCTGTTGCTCCTGTGCCCTCCACTCCCCTCCTCAGCTCCGTGAGAGTACAGCAGAGACCCAGGAGGCTTCATCTACACTTGTTTTCCCCTATTTCTGCTTAGCTGTGAAATCTGCTATTTATTTTTTCCCACTATAGTATCAAGTAAAGACTCATTAACAGATGTCAGACAGACACCGACTGTTGCTATCAAGAGGAATAAAAGCCTATAATTGCCACAAGACAGATCACCAAGACTTTGCTCTAATATTGGATAATTTCACCAATACCTCTACTCCTGCCAAAGTCCTGCATTAAAATACCATCATTAAGGCTGTAAAGTCAAGCAGAGATGTGAGACAGGCCAGGGCTGTGGTAACTGGTGCATTTTTATTTCTCCTTCCAGGCATCCTTTTCAGCTGCACAGTCACACATACATGAGAGTCATGAAGAGCTCTGAGGAGCAAACTAGATGTTTTCTACTTGTACGCGCTCTGCTTATGATTTAGTGTTACTAAATATTTGTATTGACCAAACATATAGATATATATTGATTTTATTGGGGCAAAAAATCAAAGTGAAGGTGGAGAAAGATGGAGAAATCTGGTCCCATCCTGATGACATTTTTACAGGAGGCAGAGTACTTTTCTTCAGGCTAACCCTAAAGGCTGCAACTGGTCTAACAACACCATCATCAGTGTACTGCCTTCATAATCCACATGATGAAAACTTGGAAATGTTCAGAAAATGTGTTGGATTTGGTTTAAATAAAGATATATTCTTTTCTAGTATTAAAAAGAAAGATTGAAAATTTTGTAAACCAGAACAATAAAATGGTTTCAGACTGGATGGGTAGATTTAGATTGGATATTAGGAAGAAATTATTTCTTGCAAGGGTGATGAGACACTGGAACAGGTTGCCCAGAGAAGCTGTGGGTGCCCCATCCCTGGAAGTGTTCAAGGCCAGGTTGGATGGGGTGTTGGAACTAGATGATCTTTAAGGTCTCTTCCAAACCAAATCAGTCTGGGATTCTGTGATTCTGTGAAATAGTTTTAATAATTTCAGTAGAATTTGAAGGTGCCTAGCAGGGTATTTCAGTAGCAAATCTAAACATCAGAAGTTACCTTAAATAGGTTTATATATTAAGAAAACGAATACATTTTTTTGCGCTTACTTATATAAGCCCTTCTTCTTCCTTGTGTATGGCTTGATTTCAGCATCCTGTTTTAGAATGTACAGATTTGGTTCAGCAGCTTTCCCCAAAATGGTGAATGACGTGTCCCTACAGGCAGCTTTCTGGAGGCAGCAATGAGGAGGGACACCCAGCCACAATGTGGACCCCATGCCTGGTGATGTAGGAGGAAGGGGCTCTCAGACCTTCTGTCCTACCCCTGCACCAGCAGGGACACATCTGTGGCTCCCAGCCTTCGTTTTGGGGTGGGATTTGGTAGCACAGCCACTGGAGAGGCGTAGGATCTGCACTGTGTGGTGAGAAGAGCTTGTGGTTCAGTTGGTAGGAGTCTCCTGCGCAGGGTCGGGGTGGGTAGGTGCATGGTTCCATGTGCTGGGGAGGGGGGCTGGCACATGAGGGATCTTGTGGCAGCCACTGGTGTTTCTGGGACCTCTGTGTGGGTCTGGGGTGAGAACTGTGCCCTCATTGCTGCAGCTTCAATGGGAAGTGCTAAGAACAGTCCCTGCAGACCTGTTTCAAGAGCAATCCTGTGAAGGGAAACAGATTGCCTCAGGTGAGACATCTAGAGGGTCTTACTCTTCGTGTTTTTAAAGCACTTGTTCTTGCTCTCAATGAAGTACTGCTTTCCAGAAGGGACCTAGACAGGCAGAGGGTGTGCTGTACCTTGTAAGCACTTGTTTAGGTCATCCTCATCCAGAAATCCCTGTAAACAGGAAGGTCACTGTGCATCTGGAAACTGCTGCATATCTGTGTTTTCCACAAGTCCTTTCTGGGTCAGGTAAACATCCCCTGTGCTCATATTTGCATTTCCCAAGGTTGGATGACATCTCTTTCCCATCGGTATTGCCCACACAGATATGCCTGAAGGGCTCATGGAGAACCTTGGAAATCCAGCATCCCACCTGCACGTGTGCACTGCCGGAATCGCTTGTGCGTGTGGGGAAATCCAGCTGCAACGTGGCTGGGTTTGGGTTTTCAGTGGTAGCACAGAGGGAATCCCAGTGAATGGGGAACACGAGGTGAGATTTGTGCTCATGAAGTTGCTGGCACACAATTCAATTCCAGAGGTGGTTAAAGACAACCATAAGTCCATGCTACATCCACTGGATCAGCACTGGATGACTGAGGGTCTCTATTTCAGGGGCACTGTACTGTAAGCATGAGGTTAGTGGTGTCCAAGTTTGTCAGCTTGAGGCCAAATATCTTCTTTTAAAATGTTAGGGGACATGGTCCGTGCCTGGGGCCAATTCTGCTCTGTTCTCTTCTCTTCCCACATCGTTCATTGTGTTTTGGGTGGCTTTGCTCTGAATCTCAACTGAAATTCATACGGCAGCTCTTGGTGCCATGTCAAGTTCATGCCAAGTTCATTGAAATTTAATTTAGGAAAAAAGAGTCACTTAGGATAATTGTTGTTTTCTTTTTTAAAATATTTCAATTTTGAAACAACTTTCAGTTTGAGTATCTAAAATTTTCAGTTGTCTTACATATGATACAGAGACATTTAAAATGGAAGAAAACCTAATGAAAACATTTGAAGCCATGGAAAATGACTTTCCCACCTTTTCCCATATTTGCTGTGGAGAAATAATGAAAATCTATTGCAGTTTGGAATGGAACTGAATCTAAGATCTTTTATGAAATAGTATTTTCATTGTCCTATAGCTGTTTACATAAGTAGAGTACATTTTTATTGGGTGTAGATGCTGGTAAGATTTACTAAAATTGAGGGTAAAATTCAGGTTTCTAAATTCCTGATCAAACCCCCAGGGTTTAGAGCTACTGAGCAGTCACGTTTCTCAGTGATTTCAATAGGTCTGTTCCTCCCACCCATTCAAAATAAGCCTGAAGATTATTCATATTGCAACACTCTATGTTTAGACAGTTATTTTTAAAATTTTGATTTTATTTTTAAAATTTTGATTTTATTTTTAATGTAATCCCTCTCTTGGAAAATCAGATGGACGAATAAATAATAAAATAAATAAAAATAATTTCGGCTTTCCCCCCCCCTTTCACAGGTTAATTACTCAAACACATCTCTTACTCTTCTGCAAGTTCTCCAAGTCATATATCACAGCCCAACAACCACTGCCATGCTCAGCCTTCACATCCAGCAGGGGCCACAGAGCAGGACAAACAAATTTTTCAATTAAATTGTGTTTTCAATTACATTTTCAGTTCAAACCCTAATTTCTGTTTTAGTAAGATAATTGAGACAACTGGCAGAAGTCTAGTGGCAGCAAAGAAGTTCCTCTAAATAGTCTCCCTCTCTAGTTCAGTCCTTTCCTGTATGATAAACTGATTTGCATGATTTTTAAGTGCAAGAACTAGTAACTAATTTCACAGGGCTGTTTCTTTAGAATAATCCTCAAGGAGTTTGATCTCATTTTAATTGGTCCAAAAATTGGTCAGTAGTTTTTATTACATTAATGTTTTTCCTCAAAGCTTGTTTTCTGTATAGATTGCAATAAATCTATATACCTTAAAACAGTTTTCTAAAAGGGGAAAAACATTGTAACTCATTTTGGGGATTATAAAAGGAGTAATTTTCTTGAAACTGGTCCTTAATATAGCTAATATCTCTTGGTTTCACCTCAAGATGGTTAACAAGTCCATTATTAACTGTGGCTAATGAAAAATTAATTAAACTTTTTTTAATCTAATACTGGATGACAAATCATTATAAATCATGTCCTTGGTTATTCTGAACCAATAAGTCTGAAAGTTCACATATATATATGTACAAAATAATACTGTAAGCAAATATAGAATGACTTGTGCTGGTCATCAATAATTTACAGTATGTTTTTAAAATTCTTCTTCACATTCCCAGAATTCTCACTAATGGATGACCCTGCATATAATTTTTTGCAGACTTAATGGGAAACCTTAACATTGCATAGGATCAGAGAATCGTGGCATCTGCACTAGGATTATGCCCACCAACCTGGAAGGTAATTAGCAAAACTGCAAAGATTTAAAAGAAGGAGGGCAGAATTATCACAAAATCTAGCAGGACATAACTCAATTAAACTGTTCCACTAGATTTTGAATTCCTATAATATGTCAATAAAACCAGGAAACTATTCTTTTTTTCTCTTTTGCATTTGCCTAAGATAACTCGATAAAGAAATAGAAGCAAGATCAATAAATTTTGTCTGAAAGCCAGTTTGAAAGGAGCCACATGTCTTAGATGTGCAGGACTAATGGGAGCAAATGCTACGTACTCTGAGATCCTTTCACAAGACAGGTCAGAAACCATTTGGTAAGTCATATGGATATTTCAAGGATACAAGGATTAGCTCACAAACCCCAAATACTTCCCATATATGACTAAACTACTTGTAGCTTCTAGAGCGAGGAAGTGTTGGGGTTGATACAACTGTAACATTTCTTATGACTAGCAAAATGTTTCTTGGGTTAAATTAGAGCACTCCAAGTGTCCTTTGGGAGGTGCACACACCAAGGATTCTCCAAGCCTTTGAGCATGGGTCAGGGAACAGGACAGGAGGGAAAAGAGGGGGTGGAGAAGAGCAGTGGACAGCATCCAGAAGCTGCTGCTAGAAGTGACCTCCTGCCCAGGACCCTGGCCCCATCCCTTGGCTCACACAGCTTCTCTTTGGAGGTCTGGTATAGCTGCACACATGAAACCTCTTCTAAGGATGAGAAGAGAGGGTTTCCTTTAACTCCTGTTCTGTGTGTGATGTGCTCCCCATCCTTTATTCTGGTGCTCTCTCAACACTGCCCAAGCTACACCTGCTCCTCCTTTGGGGCCAGGGGACTTGACCTCCGTTTTGGCTTTCTCCTTTGTTGTCTTTCTCTTCCCCTCCCATAAGGCTGCAGTGTGCTCACTACATCTTCCCTTCAAGGCTGAGCATCAGCTCTGCTTCCACTCCCTGACTCACCCTGGGATAGCACAGACTGCATTCCTATCTCTATTCATCTGATAAAGCTGTAGCTCAGGACCAGATCCACATCCTGTGGGATTGTTTTCTGTGTGTCGTACATTTGTCCCCTTGGCTGGGGTGCAGTTGTGCTTTCAGATAAAAGCCATTCTCAAGGAAGTTATTAAAGACGTAAAAGTTACTCATGTACATAAGTAATTACTGTAATAGAATGCAAACACATTTTCTGCCTGTCCCTATTACTTGAAAAAAGCCCAAACTGATGTATTTTCCAATTCAGGCGTCAGTTTGCCAAGTGTAAGAATATGTAACACAGCAATTATGGGCATTCCCCAAAAGCTGCGTTTATGTATTTATGAAAAAAGCTCCCATGGGTACCACTTCATATGAAATATTTGACTTGGAAATGCTTTTATTTTTATAAGTCCTTTTCAGTTTTCTATTTTGAAAGCTGATGGCAATATTTTTCATGTGGCGTAATGTTCCTCTGAGCGGTCACAGCTCTGGAGCCCGCATCGCTGCCGTTGGCAGGGCAAGACATGGAGGCAGTGAACAAACTTTCTTGGTGACAGGCACAGCTTCTTAAGAAAAGCTATTTTGCAAATGAGATCCCAGCATCCCATCTATTTTTTTTTATATATATATATATATATATTTTTTTTTTTTTTTTTTTCCCATCTGAAAAACACATTGGAACTGAATTATTGTGTGGTGGTTTTTTTATTAGCTGTAATTCAGACATCCCCTAAAATGTAATTAATTTTGATCAAACCATGTCTGCGATTCGAATGATGGTTAACAAATAGGTTATGCATGTCCCTAATATAACAGCATTATATCAAACACTCAGTTTATTGCATTACAGATGGTATCAAGTAATGGTAGTCATTCACATGAATAGTTCTCAAGTCTGATTGAATTTGATTCCTTATTAGAGAGACTTCCACAGTGCAGAATATTGTATCAGTAATATAACACAGAAATTGCTTCTAGCATGTGGAATGTGCAATTATAATAAGCAAATATTTAACTCATACTATGGTCTTGGGATCTCAATGTCAATAAGAGGCTTAAAAAATTAATTGTTTCATCAACCAGAAGCATCTGAGAAGGGGCCACAGCCAAGGTCCTCTGCCAGGGATCCCCAGCATATGGAGCTGGGCTTATGAGGAAGGTGAAGATTAAACTTATAATTAATGAAGGCTAGGATCCATTTTATGATCAAAATATTGAATGTAAAATTAATAAGCATCCAGTTATGACACTAATAAATGACACTGACATTGAGTTATGGACATGTCAGAAGAACATCTGACTGCAATCACAGAATCATAGAATGGCTAGGGTTGGAAGGGACCTTTAAGATCATCAGGTTCCAACCCCCCTGCATGGGCAGGGACACTTCACACTAGACCAGGTTGCTCAAAGCCCCATCCAACCTGACCTTGAGCACTTCCAGGGAGGGGCCATCCACAACCTCCCTGGGAAACCGTTCCAATTTCTCACCACCCTTACACTAAAGAACTTCTTTCCAATGTCTAACCTAAATCTACCCTCTTCCAGCTTAAAACAATTACCCCTGGTCCTACTACTACACACCTGGGTGAAAAGCCCCTCCCCGTGAACTGGAAGGTGCTCTAAGGTCTCCCTGGAGCCTTCTCCAGGGTGAACAGTCTCAACTCTCTCAGCCTGTCTCGATAGCAGAGGTGCTCCAGCCCTCTGACCATCTTTGTGACCCTTCTCTGGACTTGCTCCAAGGGAGCTCTTGCTCTGTGTCCTTCTTGTGTAATGTGTGTGCAGAGAGCTGCCTGCTGGCACACACACGTGTGTGTGCACACATGGTCACACATGTGCATGGGCTTCCTTGCCACGGCTGATACCTCAAAGGCGGGGGTGAGCTTCACTAAAGGGAGCTCAGGGGCTCTTGCCTTCAGAGCTTCACTTCAAGGGTATACAGACAGGGCTGTCACTGCACTTACCCAGCCCAGAAGGTGTAACTGTTGTCTGGCTGCTGCTCTGAGAAGAAAAAAAAAGAAAAAAAGATTTCTTTGTGACTTCCCTCTTAATATTCCCTCAAGAGCTTGGGACCATCAAGACCTGAGGAAGCCCCTAATACAGAATTAAAATAAGAATTGAATTTCTTTTCCTTCTGCCTTTCACAGAGGGCTGGATCTGCTCTGTGTTTCTCACTGACTGGCGCTGCGACACGCAGGTATTCATGAGCCTTTCCAGCAGGAGACGGATGTATGAACTCTCATTTTCTGGGGAAGATTTCTGATGGAGCCAGCATTACCAAGCAATGATTAGATAAGATGACACCATGGGAAATTCAAGATGGAAAAAAAATGAAGCCAGAACGGGTATGCTGCAGAGCTGAAACACCATCAGTCCTTATTGAAGGGGCCTTCATCTGGGACATTCAGAGTGGTTCTTTGAAAGGCACCAGCTCTCTAATGAAGCTTAGTAATTTTGATTTGACAATACTGAGCAGCAGAAACTGCAGAGATGCTTAATGATAGTGCAATCATTTTCTGTCAGCTGTTTGGTTTGCAGCAGAATGTGTATGCTTACATTGTTCCATTTAAAAGAGAGATATTTATATTCACAGAAATTACATACTTTTGTATTATGTATCCCTACATTTATAAATTCAATTTTTTTAAAGGCAGGGTTGCAGGGATTTAGATTGACTAACACCATGGGAAATTTAGGATGAACCAGAGCCAATGTGTCAGTTAAAAGCAAAACTGAGAATTCATCTCCTTAACTTCCAGTGCTCTTTGATGGAAATCAGCTCTCTAATCAGCAACCACTTATCGTCACTTTGCAAGAGTTTGTGTGTCAGGATAAACGGAGTCATTAATTGCAAATGCACTGGTGAGATCTCGGAGTATGTATAATGATGTATCTGCCTGATGTGAAAAATACTGACAGAATGGAAAGTACATAGAATGTGATGCACTGCAACAAGGAAGAAATATTGAATGTGAAAAGTAAGAGCAGAGGAATGTAAAAGTAAAAGGTGATTTTAAATAGAAGGGAACTATCATATACAGAAAAAGGATTAAATGCTAGATATCCCCTATGCTTTTAAACACATTAGTAACAGACAACTGCCATAAGTTTAGATGCCATTGCATTGCATGAAAAGTTTGTTTTTTATGGCCTTTTCACCTCTAAATCCTGGTGTGGAATGAAAGCTCCAACCACAGCATGCAGCAGTGGAATGGCAGGAGAAGGACTATTGGGAAGGGAAGCTCCAGAGGGGTTTTGGATGCTGTTGAAGGGGTCAAGCCTCTTGGAAGCTCAGATTCTCAGATTCTACTTACTCATTTGGGTTTATTTAACAGTTTCAAAGAAATTGCAAGAAAGTTATATAATTAGAAGGAATTTTTGCAAATATGTGGCACAAGAAAGGAAACTACTGGATTTTTCAGCAGAGCGTTAGGGAAAAATCACTGCTTATCTTGTGCAACTCTAGCAGGAACTTTGAAGGGGATGGAATCTTACAAAAAGCACTGAATCATGCTGTCAGTTAACCTGAGTGGCAATGTGTGTGTGTGTAAATATATATATTATAAAAAATGGGTAACATGATTGCAAGAAATCTGTCAATTAGCATGTTTGCCATACATCTTTTTGAGCATTCACCAGAAGAGAACTGAGGACAGTGTTAGCAACAATGTGGTACAAAATAATTAGCTTGTTTTCAGGGCTTAAATAGTCATTACTTTCTTGTGAAGTCCCTAATTAGGCTAATCCTAGTTTATAATATATTAGCAACCACTCTTTATGTAGAAGCTACTTCTCAAAGGATAAAAATAACTTCAGATTTTGAAATGCTCAAAGTGATATGCAAAATTGTCGAGCTTGGGACAGGAACAATGCAGACTAAAAAAATTATGTAACTAGTTGATTTATTCCTTGCTGCCCATGTGCAATTTGTTCACCTGCAGTCTGCAGATGCAACTGTTTAAAGGCTCTCATGAAACAATTTTCCCCTTTCTCCTTTGAAAGCCTATGACAGCCTGTTACCATTATTTTTTTAGGAGGCCCTGGTAGAGCATTACCCAATTATTTCCTAAAAAGTGTAAAGGTTTTTTCCCTGACTCACACTCTAATAGAAGAAGGAGTGATTTTTCAGTTTGATGTTTGACTTCAGTCAAAGGAAAAGAACTGATAACATGAAGTTGACACAAAACACAGCACAAAGCCTGTGCTGTAGGACAAAATGGGCTCTGACCTTCGTCCGAAAAAAAAAGAAGAAACACTGAAAAGGTAGAAAAAGATGTATTTTGGAAGCGGGAGATCCGTATCTTCCAGTTGCCATTGTTCCACAGCGGGTAGAATTTTTGCTTTTCTTGACTTTGCGCCTTGCTCGGTAATTTACCTGTGGCCAGTGGGAGGCAGTATTTAGTTACAAAGTCCTCGAGGCATGTGGGAATGAGTTCCTGTTTATGCAAGCTAATGAAATTAGCTGAAGTGGGAAAACTGGTTGATGTGAAAAACAAAGGATTCTCCTCCCAGCCAAAGGGAGCAGTTCATTGGGAAAAAAAAAAAAAAAAAAAAAAAAAAAAAAAAAAAGCTGAAAATTCAGCCAGTGAATCCTGCAAAGCAGGGAAGCTTGGACCTCTCTGTCCCTTGGGTTTACAAGGGGCAAGGAATTGCATTTCCCATTTTAAGACAGAGCTGGACTTCTCCCTTTAATAATTTGGAGAAACTTTTGTAATAGCTTATGCTCAAAACCTAAAAACTGGAAGAGATAACCACAGTGAGCAAGGAAGCACCTGAAATTAACTGGATACACACTGAGCAACAAACCACAGGCTTTTTAACAGAGCTCTAACCCTGCATCTGAGACATGTGGCTGCTTCACCACATCATGTAATATTCTCTCTGTTCCCCCTACACGTTCTCTCCTGGTACAGTATCAATAATTCATGCACTCTTCTGACATGGGCTATTTAATATGTTGTAAGAGGCAAAATATACACAGTATGTATAAGGGAAAGAGATTTCCTGCCAAAAAGTATTTAGTAGACCTGTAAAACCTAGGAAAGTGGATAAGGCAAAACACAAGGACAAGGCTCACCCAGGCATGATGGGCAATTCCCTTTCATGCCTGTATCTAATTTTTTGCATGAGAGGTGCCAGAATGACTGTTTTCAACAATTACCTGAGACAAATATATCTGTGTGTGACAAATACCTATGAGCCCCTGCCTTTAACCTATACAAAATACAGAACAAATAAAACATCATGCAACATGGCACAGGAATACGGTGATACTGTGTTCAGAGCAATGGCAACATGTGCACTCACTACCTCCTTTTTACTTTTTTTTAATAGTTTATTTTAATTTTGCCTCTGGATCGTGAGTCAAAGCTATTGGCTCCCTCCCTAAACAAGACATGGGTGACACTGCCCAAGACAGCATAGCCAAGCCCTCATTCTCATCCTGCTGAATGTTGGGACAGGCCTTTTAACTTAAAAAGTTCTTAATACACGTGTGCACATGTTCACCTCCTTCTGCTACTTATTTTTATGAGCAGAGCACATTTAAGTTAGAAAAGATTAAGCGGAATTAAATATGGATGCTTTCTTTATGGAGTCAGTTCCCAGAAGACATCAATTTTTTTTCACCATTTGCTCCTGAAGACTTCTCTAGCAGTGTAAGATCTGACTGTAAACGACAGGCTGTACCCAGGAACCAGACATTTATATCCCTATCATCAGTTATTAACTGTTGTTATTGTCGCTGACAATGCAGTGATAATAATAGAGATTCTTTCAACACCTGGCTTTAAGATCTAGCAGTTTGTGACTTTCAGAAATGTCTCAGCAGACCTGACAGGTGAAGGCGTGTTTGGAAGGATTTTGTACCAGGAATAGTATATAAAAGCCATGTAACAGCTGACTGGGACCTTGAGGAGTCTTTGCTAACCCTTAGGATTTGACTTAGACACTGGAAAACAAGGTCATTGCCTTTCAGTGATACCACTGTCTCTGTCTGTAAATGACACGGCCGTGTCAGCATCGCAGCTTCTGTAGGAAAATGACTAACAGAGAAAAATAATGTTGCAATGAACAGTTTGGGGAGAGCTGTGGCTGAGTGAGAGAGGCAGACAAACTGGCTGTTGCCACTTTCTTGGCTAATTCAAGGCATGAAGTGAATGTGCTGATGGGTTGATTTCCTTCAGCTTTTGTCAGATTTGAGATTCCTCTAAAAGGTGTCTGGTTTCTTGAAGACTCAGGCCTGGAGAATGGGAAAAGCCTTCAGCTTGTTGTTTTATGGCTAATGGGATCTGAGCCTTTCCAGCACTACCTCATCTACAGTACAAAGAACTGGATCCTGTTTCTTCATCTGCATGCTCCTCTGGTATGCTCTGGCCATGTCCAAACACTGGTCCACCACAGCCATCTACCAGTCAACACACAGAGGATCCCCCATCACACAGAGGTCAAATTTCAATGGGAAGAGATTGCTGTGAGAACCTGAGAATTACTGATGTAGGCTAAAGCCATCCTCATCTTTCCAGGAAATCTATATCCATAGGACTTCAAAAGAAGATTTTTTTTAAAAAAAAACAACAATTCCACTGCCTGAAGGAATCATAGAGTTATTTTGGTTGGAAAAGGCCTTTAAGTTCATCAAGTCCAACCATTAATCCAGCACATTGAGCACACTACCAAGCCCACCACTAAGCCATGTTCCTATCCATGTTCCAATCACCACATCTACACATCTTTGGAAAAATATCTGCACATTTTGGAAGACCATCTCCACTTCAGTTGCCCTACTTCAGTTGCTCCCAGATGATTGGAAAGACAGCATAGACCCGAGCAGCCCTAAGTTGCACCTGTGTCCTGGTGGGATTGGAGGGACCTTAGTAAGACACAGTACATCAAGACATGGCCAAAGGAATGATCCAGTCAGGGTGGACTGCAGCTTGTGAAGTCTCTTGTGAAGACTGGCAACCCAGTGCTACCCAAGGCACTGACTATCTATCACTGGTAGGGAACTGGCCCCCAAGGCTGCACAGCTCTGCAGCAGGTGGCTCCACCATGGTCTGCCTTGCTAAGCCTGAACACCTCGAAGGATGGCAATTTCACTGCTCCACCAAGTGCTATGTGCTGCACTCTCTTCTTGCTAAGAAATTTTTCCCTACTGTCCAAGGAAATAAATCTACACATTCTCCAGACATAAACTAATGATTCAGAATGACTGACATAAAATTACTTACCTAATGTGTTACCTGAATTTGGGAGAGGCATGTTTCACCTCCTGTATGACAACCCAGACAAAGGCAGAGGGGATATTATTAGCCAGTCACTGTCCCTCAGGATTATAGGTATGAGATATGATATAAATGAGGACCCAAGGGTGAGATTATCTCAGGATAATACACCCTTTAGGTTTTTAAATTGCATCCAAAGCAATCAAACCTGTTACCATAGCATTCATTTTAATGCATAGATAAATTTGTAGCTCTTGTTTATATAGCTCATCCTCTGGAGGCACTAATATGATTCCCTTTAAAACTCAAGTTAATGAGAAAATAATGGAGCATTGTAGATATAAGCAAATTTTTTTCCCCTGCTGTCACTGTCATCATCTTTTATACAGCCAGAGGGCTCTTGGAAAGTGTAAGTTGGATTTATTTCATGTACCACAAACCCTTTAAAAATCTTTCTTTACACCAAGCTTTCTGATTCCAGCCTAAAGCCAGAAATACTTACTGTCTAAGCATATTTATAAATCAGTATATCATCCATAAATCTTACCTTATCCCAAAAAGGAATTTTAAAATTGGAACTTTTAAAACTTCACCTTGGCAACTCACATTCTTATCAGCTTTCCTGGACAGAAGTCACTGATGAGATACTGTGTGTGGCCAGGGAGTAGGGATTGCATATCAGCTGCTCAGTGTAGTGAGCTGTGTAATGAAGCCATGTTTGTTTACTTTCCTTTGTATCCAGCACTGCAGTAAATCTCTGGACATTTTCAAGTTTTTTTGAAATTTCTTTTTACTCCATCAGTTCTACTAATCCTTCTGGCCCAGCTGAGGAACTGTCTTCTCATGGAACATCCTCCAGTGCGAGGACAAGATGTTCCCTTCAGCAAATCTGAAGTCTGCTGGTACCAAACCTCAGTAATTCATTTTGCCTGGAAACGACTGGTGATATACACGTAATTTACATGATCTAATGTTTATTATTCATACATACAAACAAGTACCTATGTGGATTGGGTCTTCAGGCATTCCAAACTTGGTAGGAATTAATAAAAGTCATGTAGTGTGCTGGGACTGAAATATTGCCCCTGGGCTCACTTGAAGACTGTGGGAGTTTTGATTTGAGCAGGAAAACTTCAAGGCTTGACTGTGTCTGCTGGTGAGGACACCTCCTCTGCAAGATTCATATAGTCACTCTGCAGTTTTTTGTGAACTTCTCTGCTGCCTTTGGTTTCCCTTAACCTCATCTGAATTTTAGATGGCTCCCATCTACTTTTGCCTCATGACAAGTCTGGTGTATGCTGAATCATACCCTCTTCCCTGCAGCTCTGTGCTACTTCTGTCATTGGGGATCCTTTGTAGTTGGCCTGTCTGGAGCCTTAGCAAGGAAACCTTCTGGAAGATGACCAAGTTAAATATTCATCTCCCTGGGGCACACAAGGAGAGCCAGCCAGGCTTTTACAGGGTTTGGTGCAAGGTTTATGAAGAAGAGCTGCAGGCATCTTGCTTATTCCTTCTGGACATGCAGGTTGGGGTGGTGTGACAGTCCACAGCCATGTCCCAAGGCTTTTGAAGCCTTGACTTGTCACCACCCAGGACTGAGACCTGCCAGCTTGCAGTGGAAATGAAAGCATTGACTTCAATAAGAAAAATGCTGCATTGGGAAGTCACTAATGAAGTCAGTTTAAACTAAGTGAATTGGAGAAAGTATTGCCTTGTTAGAACCACCAAGAATTATTATCAAAGTTGTCAGCAGTGGCAGGACAAAAAAGGCTGCAAAGATTCAGTTGTGTCTTACGGGTTTTGTACAAGGACAGAAATACAGTGTGGTGAGGTTAACTAGGCTTGAGACAATTGAGGAAACAGACTGATCATATTAAAAAGGGGATTTCACAACTTCATAACTAGACTTCATTCACCTATTCCTTAGGCTCTGGACATCTCACCAGTGTGAGAGGTTTCCTCCAGGTTGCCCAGCTGCCTCTAACCCCTACAATGCCAAACCTCCTCTTCCCAGCCCTGTGCTCAGTAATGCTGTGGAGCTGACACAGTTGGAGCCAGACTCAGCCTGTCCCATGGGGATCTGATTCGGAAACCATTCCAGTTTTCCTCCTGACAGATTCACTTTGAATAAGTTTGTATTTCAGGTTGCCTTGGGATAGGAAATATGTATGGAAGGATACCAAGGGACTACATTAAATAGTTTTAATTATAATGCTGGCCTCTATGGAGAAGCATTTCTTGAGAAACGTTGAACAAATACACTCTTTTGTGTGTGTGTGTTGTTGGTTTTGTTGTTATTTTTTGTTTGGTTGGTTGGGTTTGGTTTTTTTGTTTTTGTTTTAACGTCATTTGGTGTGTGTGAATTTCCCACATCTGAAAAAGAATAAATAAATGTAATGACAGGGTTTTATTAAATCTGCTTACCCACAGTGATCTGCCATGTGCATGAGTGGCTGGTGCAGGGTTGTACTATGGGGACCTTCCCCCTGTTGCCTGCCAATCAGCACACGCAGGGAGAAAGGTTGGGGGTTCAGGGAGGCTGTTTTGGTTGTCCTTGCCACCACTCTGCAGGTGTAAGGTTGTTCTCCACACTATTTCCAACAGTTTGCCAAACTGAGCAGTAGAGATGTCAAGTGGCACCGTTTCTATTACTTCCCTTGGGAGACTATTTTAGTGTAGCTGATCTGGCTGCTGGGAATAATTTCTTCTTAATATTCATAGAATCATAGAATCATAGAATCATAGAATGGTTATGGTTGGAAGGGACTTAAAAGAACTCCATTCAACTCCATTTCTCCTCTAAGCCCATCCATCCTGCTTGTAGCCCCATGCTTTGCCCCAGAGGATCCTTCCCTGCCTCAGGCTGTTGGCCTCAGGTACTTTTAGACCACTCTTGATGTCATCGTATAATTAGAGCTCAGCTGAGCTGCACATTTTCTGTGGGAAACAGCATGAATTAATCCACTCAGCTCCAAGTCATTTTACCAAGCTTTCCCCAGCTCTTCTCTATTTCACTGCATTGGGTATACTTGGTCTGTAAAACAGAATCCCAAACTGCAGCCCCAGGAGGAATATCACAGTGAATAGAGAGAAGGGATTATACCTGCAGCAATAACAAGAATAATAGATTAAAAAAAAATCTTACCTAGGCAAATAATTTTGTTTTATTTTGAGGTTTAATTGGATGAATTTTAGCTGAAGTTGGGGTTGTCAGAGCCTGAACCAAAGTTTGGTGAAGGCTCCCAGCTCATTTTAATGCATATTAACAGACTCGGTTCTTCAGTTTTCAAGATCCTGACTGACACAGACCAATGGATTTTATTTCAGAAAATCTGTTGGGATAGTTAATACCCATTAAATTTGAGACAGTGGGGGCTACACAAGTGCCAAAATGCTTTTCTGAATTGGTTATTATTTAAAAAAATAATAAATTTGATGCTTTGATAGAAAAGGATGGAAACACAGTTTTTAACTCTTTGGTGAGACAAGTCAATAAGGAGGGAAGATAAATGAAGGCAAGAATGGTCACTCCTTAGACTCCTCACAAAGGCCATGCTGTCCATCCATAGTTTAATTATTGGTAGGACAGCTATTTTAGATCACTTTCAGAGCTTTGCATAATGTAGTATTTTCTCTTCCTCAAGAATTCAGTCATATTAGAATTTAGCTTCCATAGGAAACTGGCACGTTCAGGGCAGAGAAACAAATAAAAATTATTATTATTTTTTTAAAGATATCTTATCTAATACCGTTATACCAACATTAAATACATCTGGGGATGAAATAAGGGGTTGCATAAATAATTCACTTAGCTATTAATGACATGCCTGTGATAATACTTATGTACTTATCATACACCAAAAAGTGCTTTCCACACACAACCATATACACATAATATATGCCCAGAATCTCCTCACTAAAGACAAAGAAAGCAAAGTTTTTTAAAGGAACAATTGCAAATAACGAGGAAGCATACAGCTGACTTTTATAAATACACAAGCAAATACATGTTGATTGCTACTCCATGCTGATAAATGTGGCCTATTGCAAGCTGAAAGAAGGGAAAATGTCTGCTAAATGTTATAGCCTTGCTGAATACTAACCAGGAAAGAGATTTTAACTTTATTGTTGGGAAATCCCCAAAGCCTTTGCTGTGCTGCTTCAACAGGCAGCTGTGGCATATGTAGGACAAACAGAACACTGGGCAAAAAAATACATCTGTGACAAAGGAGCTGCTGATGCAGACTAAGAAATCACCAAGCTAAAGGTATTCCTGGTGTAAATATATGGATATGATTGGTATTGTCCTGATGAAGAAATTGCTATTGTTAGAGCTGGCTGATTTAAATAATTTTAAAAACCCCAACCCATCAATAAGAGGCTTTAGGGGGGTGGCTCATCACAGAATCCAGAATCACTTAGGTTGTAAAAGACCTTAAAGTTCAACCATTAACCCTACTCTACCAAGTCCAGCACAAAGCTGTGTGCCCAAGCACCACATCTAGATGACTTTTAAACACATGCAGGGATGGTGACTCAACCACCTCCCTGGGCAGCCGGTTCCAGTGTCTGACAACCCTTTCAGTGAAAAAGTTCTTCCTAATGTCTAGTCTAAATATCCCCAGGCACAGCTTGAGGCCATTTCCTCTTGTTCTATCACCAGTTACTTGTGAGAAGACACCAGCGCCTAGCTCTTTACAATGTTCTCTCAGACGGCTGTAGAGGGTGATGAGGTCTCCCCTCAGCCTCCTTTTCTTCAAACTAAACAGCACCAATTTTCACCAGCCTAGTTGCTCTTCTCTGCACCCACTCCAGCACCTTGATGTCTTTCTTGTATTGAGGTGCCCAGAACTGGACACAGTATTCAAGGTGTGGCCTCACCAGTGCTGAGTACAGAGGGAAACAAATCTTATGCTTGAAAATGTATTTGAAAATATACAAAAGCCTGAATGAAGAGGGAGTGATCTCTGAGCCTGTATCAGATAGCTGGCAGCCAAGCAGGGAACAGATGCCTTCAGGTCACCTAGTTTTATTTTGGTCAAAGGGATAATATCCGGAAAAGATATCACTGGATATCAGAACTGGATGTCACAGTTATCAATGGCCAGGTGATGATGGTGAACAGGAGGGCTCTAAAAGATAATTGCACTTACTATAGAAATGTCTGACTTTCTGCAAATATTACATAAATCCCCCTTTTGTGAGCTTTCAGGTACTTGGTGATAGTTCAGATTACAACCTTAGAAATACAGCCAGATCAAATATATTTTGTTAGTGTTGATTCAAATATTTCAAAAGGTGTTTTTTTTCTTTCATTTTTTCAGTCATCTGCTGTGTTTAGTGGCTATGTTTAGTGAGAAATAAAAAAGCTCCTTTTAAGAGTCTTAGTATGTGAAAATAAGTGAGCTGAAAAAATCTTCCTTGAAGAGGAAATCCAGCATTTCAAAATGTAATACCACAGGTGAGGAAATGCTTAGTGTACACACAACAGCCCTGATATTTTCCTGGTAAATGTTTTAGCATGTTAGAAAGTTTAAGAGTTTAAGAGTTTAAGCCATTTACAAGTCTGGGCTGTTTGCTGGCTTGAAAACCTGCGATAGAGGGGATGGCAGAGAAGGTGATTATGTCTGGGAGGAAAAGCCTCACACAGAGGGGGATGCTGTGGGATCAGGGGATTCTAGGCTCTGAAATTGCAAGTTCATCTCCCTCACATGTTTCCTGAGCCACCTTGAACACAGTCACCTCCTCCAAGATGGGATGAAAGTTGTTCCCCATGAAGATTTATTATAAGGCAAAACACATTCCAGACTGTGGAGCACCTCTAAGAAGGCCAAGTTTTACCAGTACCTATGATATATTGAGTTTCTTTTCTGAAATAAGCATTACAAAGTGTAATAATGTCAATTCAGCAGCAGAGTTTTATCTTTTATGTGAAGATTAGCAAATAAAAGCTGAAGGCATGCCTGAACTAGGTGAGAAATTGTTCCTTTAGCGAAAAAGAGACTCGTGCTTTTCAAGCTTTCTGGGCTGCTGGATCCAAATATGAGACTAACACCTACCAACACACCAAAAATAAGGGAGCAGCAGTGTGGAAATTAGTATATTCTAATGGGAAAATTACAAGAAATGCAGCTGTGCTTGCTTTCCCTACTGATCCCCAGCCTTCAGATTCCTTTAAATTAAACTGTAAAATAATGACCTCCTTTTCTGTTTTCTACTGAGCTACATAGTTAATCCCTGGGACAGAAATACATAAAATAGAGAAGGCCTCAAACCAAAGTGTTTCCACAATTTCCAATGTGCATTTGAACCCAGATCTGCATTCTCTCCCTGGCTCTGTCTTTGTCTAATCCTTTTGTTTATAACCTGATTTTCAGGAGGAAAATCAGACTGTGATTTTAACAGGAACAGTTGGTTGTTGTAGCAAGTACACATACTGAAATAATCTGAAACAGCCTGTCTGCTTTAGCTTTTTTAAGCTTATGATTATTTTTTCCTGATGATTTCAAATGGCAGCATAGTAAGAACAGCAGACAGACCTGGAAGAAGATCATCTTCATTACCCACAGCAGTTGATGCCAGACTGTTAAATATAACAGAGCTTCTGAGCTTGTAAGGACTAACGAATAAAAGAAAATTTAATAACTTTAATTAAAGTTATTCAGTTATCCAGGGTTTCCATGACTTTAATAAGGTCACTGATGTCAGAGGAATGCATGTATTTCAAATTTCTCATTTTCTCTGCCTAACTGAACATGGCTTTTAAGCACACTGTCAACCTATATGGCATCATAATTCTTTTAAAATACCTTCCTGCTTATGTAAGAAGAAGCAGTTGCAGCTATAGGCCAACTATGGCTCTGCCCTGTGTCAACTGCTCTGTTGTCTTTTTTGTTTACCAGGGACTAGTTCTGACCTGACTGCAGATGGCAGGTTGTGCCATCCAGTATCTCTGTCTTCTGGTGCCCTGAAGCCATGCAAATGAGTAAGAAATGCAAAGGATATCTCCTTTTTATTATTAAAAAAAAAAAACACATTACAAAGTTATCTATGATATATAACTACCTGTTCTTCCAAACTGCTTTTTTTTTTTTTTTTTTTTAACATACTCTCTTTCTCTCCTGCATCTCCTGCCACCAGGTCAAAAAGCAAAACTAAAGGGAAAGAAAGGACCAACAACATAGAATTATTGTGGGACTTTTGAGAGAAACTAGGATATTTATGGATTTATTATATTCCCTGTGATAACAAGTTTCTGAGTTGTTAGTACACTGTCAAATATTTTTCAAGGTTAACAGTTTAGGGACAAAATTATGTTGCAAGTTGTCTGCAAAATTAATTAAGGGCATTTCAGAAATACGGGAGAAAAATTCTTCCAGCTGCTGTTAGGTTGTGAGAAATCCCAGCTCAAAGAGTAGTTCCCCTTCATTTCAGTCCTCTCCAGAGAAGATATTCCCATGTTTAAGGTGTACTCAGAAGCAGATAAATGTACATGCTTGGACTGAGTGAGGCTATTCTAGACACAACCCATAGATGCTCTGCTAGGACCCAGAACAGGGATGGCTGCTCCAGAAAGGTTGTTTTTAAATAATTATTTCCCTGGCCAGAAGACACCAAAAGGTCTCTCAAAGGCAACAAAGGTAGAGGTGAAAGCCAGGCTCCCTGGAGCTCCTCTTCAGAAGCAGCCACTGGGCAGGCACTAGGACTGCCTTACCCTTCAGTACCAACAGCAAAATGCTTAGGCCAGCTCATAAAAAGTCAAGGATTGTCTGTGAAAATAATGGCAAGATCTAGAGAACTGTGAATGTGAGAGGTCTTAAATAACAGGAAAAAAATACCCAACAACCCAGCACTTTAATCAAAGCATTGCAACCAATACCCGTATCTATCTATCTATAATCTGATATTATTTTTAATCCTTTTTTTAAATCCTGGTTGCTAATGATGGATAATGTGGGATTGAAGAGGACCAAAGAGATTTATTGATACAAACTCAGAGCTGTGGCTGTAAATCGGGGCAGTGAAGAAGTGTGCCACTGCTGGCTTATGTTCTCTTCCTGCAAAAGGACAGGGATGAATGAACAAGTGTCTGAATGAATGACTGAATAGATGAATGAATGAAAGAATGAATGCATAATCAAATAAATACATTAAAATACATTGCCAGCTTGCTGGGCTCACATAGCAAGGGAGCTCTTCGGGGCTGTTGTAAAAATACAGGCAATGGTATCCTTGTTTTCATTATAAATTAAAATCTGCTTTGCCCTAACCCTCTGAGTTTTTAATTTTTACCAAAGGACAAAAGGTGCTTTGCTTTTGGAAAAATGGCAGGGTTTGGTTCTCCATGCTATCAAACCTGTGTTCCTGGACAACTCCCCTTCCTGATGGGGAGCACCAGGGGTGGCTCTGGTCAGTGGAGGACCCCAGGTGTCCCCAGGGCCACCATGGTGCTGGCACCTCAGTGAAGTCCCCATGGGAGGACAAGTTTTGTTCTGGCTTTTTGTTTTTGGCCAGTTTTCCCCTCCCCTGGCCACAATCCCAGCCCCACATTTATGACTACTCTGGAATTTAACATTAGGGTTGCATACCATGTATTGAGATGGCATCTTTGGACAAGAGGCAAGAAGGACAGCTAGTGGAAAGCTTATAGGTACCCTGTGACAGTTGCAGGCTTTGCTTCAGAAGGTGCCAGGTATACAGAGAACACACCAAATGCCTCTGTGAGGCATATCTGGCCTCCTGGGATCCATTTTGTTCCTTCTGAAGAGAGCATGGTGATCTAAATCTATTCCTTTTTATTTTTTTCTGAAAACCAGCTCTGTGATGAGCTGAACTTTGTGATGTGAGGAGCTGAAGGTCACTGGTGTTTCATTCCCCTTCCCTCTGCTTAGGAAAACCACAAGGAGCTGGAGGATGAAGTTCTCCTTGCTTGTGATGAAGGTCCTCCAAATGAGAAGTACAGAGCTATGGCTGCCAATTTAATTAGCTTTCATGCATTCACACACAGATGGAAGGATTTTTGGAAGGAAAGAATATATTCAAAATGAATAAATTACTTTATTTTTTTTAAATAACTAAACCAGCAGTTTTATTTCCCACTGCTAATATTTCTGTCAGTCAGGTCAAGGATAATGAATCAAAATCCTAGGAAGGCTCAACCAAACTTTGACTTTTCTTATTGAAAATGTTCCTGTTTGTAAAACCCTCATTTGCAAAAAATTCTGTGATTCTGTGAAGTACAAAATCAACAGTTAAATGTTTGCCTTATCTGTGTCCCTGTTAGTCCAAGGAGAGATTATTTTTACCCAGTTTTCACTTTTCTGCTGAAGTTTTTGAAGCCAAAACAAGTCTCCTGAACTGTTATTATTATAACCTGTGGGTAAATATGTTCTTTGCTGTTCAGAGAGACAGTGTTTTCATTACATAATAAGAACTTTTTCCGTATGTGTCTCCATTCATGGTTCAGAACAGTTCTTTTCCCCACAATTTTTGTAAGACAATTCTCTCCTAATGAAAAGAAAACTCACAAAACCCCCAGCCCTATGAGGGAACACAGCCTCTGGATTAAAGAAAATGAACAATGTAATTGTTATGAAAGTATTAGAGATACAAAAAGAGTAGAGTGCAATGTACTTTAGCAGAGCCCAGGTTACGTATTTTAAAAAGCTGTTCCCAGCAGATAAAATAACTACTAAACCCAGGTGTTTATTCCAAAAGCTGCAGCAATGGTTTTCTGTCATGTCACATTAAATCATTCACACTGTATCATGCTATGTTACACCACATCATGTTAGTACATAAGGTGAAGAAACTGAAGTGGAGTAACATGATGTGACAGACAACATTTAGCAAAAATATTCACTTACTTGACTCAGATTCTTGCTATCAGTTTGAATCAGGGTGCGTGGTTCCAAGTGAAGCTGACAGATGGATGTGGACTCATCAAGGAACACCATCCAATGTAAATCCCAAAGTTTCTTGTCATGTACCTGATACTCATCCTGTTGATGGTTACTACTGTCCTCAGCTCCTCTTCCTCAGCATTTTCTTCCCTGCTGTAAGTAGTTTGGCCAGTTGGTTTTCATTAATTTTGACATAACTCATGACTTCCCCATGAGGGACTAACCATGTCTTGGTATAGCTGGTACAGAGGCACTGTTAAATGACAGTTGATGGAATTGCTGTAAACAGTTTTTGTATGAGTGCAGTTGGGAACCACACCAAAAAGAGTGTTGAGACTCTGTATTTATGTTTAGAGAGGGACTTCTTTAGGTAACAAGAAGCTTATCCTTGAAGGCACCTGCAACATATAGTGTGGAGCTAGAAATACTGAGATGCACCTCTTGCTCTTGGAGGAGTTACTTCATGTAACACTTCTAAAAAAAGTTCAGGAAAGAGCTGCATGTTCATGAAGTAAATCAAGTGATCAAGTACAAGGCAAGCAGCTGTGGTGCAGACCTTGCCATACAAAGTTTTTTTATAAGCATCATTCCTGACCTAGATGATGATTTCCAACCCATGGGTCTGGTCTTGGTCAACTACAGAACCATGATGTGTTTGGGGGCAATCTCTCCTAGCAGAAATCAGGATGAGAGAACCTTGTTCCAGGTATCAAAGTGGGCTTCAGAGATGCAAGGGAAGGTTGCTCAATGGCATATATCTGACTGTTGAAGTAGGAAAAGATGTGCATGTGGACTTGTAGAGTATCCTTTTTTTTCTGATGATGAAGCCAATGAAAAAGGACAAGCTGCCAAGTCATCTTCTCTATCCCACCAATACAGAGTTGTAGTGGTAAGTGCAGAGATGAAACTCTATAGAAAAGAACAATAAGAGAATAAACAATTTGCAGGATTCTGTAAAGAAAGCTACAGATGTCAATATATCATTTGCATTACAGCAGTAACACATAAGATCTATGGTCCTTTGCCTTCCCACCCCTTGCAGAGGGAATTTTCAAGACTCTTCCCATTCAGCCATTTGCTGTTCAGTCTCAATCAGCAGTTTGCAACCTTTCTCCAGATGCATTTAATAAAACCAGCAATAAATGCCATCAATAATGCTAATTACTGGGAGATGGACCTAAGAAATTTGTGCTCCCACTTCATGGCTGAAATGTCATGCAGGTATCAGCATGGCCCAAAAGGAGATGAGGAAAAAAGGTGTAATTGCAAAAGAAGAAAAAAATAGCAACACTAGCTGTATAATAGCAACATTGACTGTAAGTTTACTTTCGTCTGTGCCTTCATAGCCAATATTGTTGACACATATTGTATCTGAGGAACTGGTTTGGCCTGGCTCATGGGAAATGTGGGAAACAGGACTGTTCTGCATGAGCTCCCAAACCTTGTGGTGAATCCCCCACCAGTGCTTGCTCTGCGAGCAGCCAATATAATTCTGTTTTGTGCTGATGTTGTTCACTCTTCTCAGGAACCCTCAGGAGCCTTCTTGCCTCGGGCAGTCTCGGGAAGATGTGGTGATGAGCTGGGATTTTGCATCAGCAGTTTCTGCTGCCTTGTCCGTAATCGGAGCGTGGGCTGGTGCCTCTGCGGGGATGCAGAGTGGGAAGGGAAGCCCTGCCATGGTTAGATCCCCTGAAATGTGATGGGACAGTGGGTGTGGGAGGCTTCTCCCAGCAGCCAAGGAGAGCTGGTATCACAGAATCATAGAATGGTTTGGGTTGGCAGGGACCTTAGAGATCACCTCCTTCCAAGCCCCCTGCACGGGCAGGGGCACCTCCCACGAGAGCAGGTTGCTCCAAACCCCATCCAGCCTGGTCTTGAACATTCCCAGGGATGGGGCATCTGCAGCTTCCCTGGACAACCTGTTCCAGTGTCTCTCCACCCTCATAGTGAATAATTTCTTCCTAATGTTTAACTTAAATCTACGTTCTTCCAGCTTAAACCCATTACCCGTTGTCCCGTTGCTACATGTCCCTTTTAAAAGTCCTGCCTCCAGCTTTCTCGTAGGCCCCTTCGGGTCCCGACACCAAAGCCTGTACCTGCTCCCAGGGGCGTCCGGGTTGAGGCCCGGCCGGTACCGGCCAGGCCCTGATCCCCCTGCCTCCCACCCTCCCTTCTTCCCGGGCCCAAATTACCTCCCTCCTGCCTCCCCCTCAGCAGCACAGGGGGATGGGAATTGGGGGTTTCAAGATCAGCTCATTACCTGTCAGTTCTGCCACTCCTTCCTCCTGAGGGGGAGGGTTCCTCACAGCCTTTCCCTGCTCCGTGTGGGGGTCCCTCCCATCGCAGAGAGTCCCTTCCAGGAGGTGCAGCCCCTCAGGCACAGGCTGCTCCCGTGCAGCCTTCCCTCAGAGCCACGGCCTGCGCTGGGCACGGTCACCTGCCCCGCTGCTGGGTCCTCCGTGGCTTTGGATCCACGTCTGTGCCGCCCTGCTCCTCCAGGAGCTGCAGGGGGACGGCTGCCATCTCACCACGGGCTGCAGGGGAACCTCTGCTCGGGCACCTCCTCTCCCTCCTTCCTCACCACCCTTGGCGTCTCTGCTCTCACCCCGCTCCTCTGCCAGGAGGCAGTTTGTCTCCCCTTCTTGAGTATGTCACTCACAGAGGCACATCCAGCTTCCCTCGTCCTCTCAGCCTGGGCCAGAAGCAGGGCGGGAAGTGGAGCCAGGGTAACTTCCAGCAGCTTCTCACGGGAGCCACCCCTGTGGCCCCCCCGCTACCAAAACCTCACCGCACTAACCCAAAACAGGGACAAAACCAAAAAAGGCCCGAAGGTACAACACCCACAGAGCCTGCGTCCCCCCCGAGAAGCTGCTAAGCACCGAGGAGTCCCCTCTTGCTGCTGTCTCGGCAGCGTTTGCACATCCCTCTCATGCTCAGCCTGGATGTCACCCTTGCCAGGTGCTGAAGTGCCACAACACACACAAATGACTCTTGCTCTGGGTCCCACCAGCCTCTCCACTGGCTTTCCAAGGAAAGGTTTCAACCCCTCTGCCTGGGTGAAGGCATCACACCTTGCACTGGCTTTGAGAGCTGGGTCTGCTGCGTGGAGGTGTTCTGTGGAAAGAAACCCTTTGAGTGAGTGTGCTATTCTCTTCTTACCTGATGAAAAATAACAAAAAAGCGATTAAATAATTAATACTGGATGTTGCTTAACAGTAGCTAAGAGGCTTACTTAATAATTTTCTGAAGCTTTGTTTTCCTAATTTAGAAATAAAACAGACATAACTGAGCGTGCTATTCTGAAGCTGCAAATAACACTCTGAAGAGAATTGAAGGAAACACATTTCTTTGATTAGAATATTTTTCTCATTAACAGGATGTTCACAATAAAGCAAAAATATTTGAAGCACAGAGCCTGTGGCAGTATCAAGTTAACACTGGTGTGCTCCTGCATTTTACCTCATGTTTACTAATCAATCAAGAAAGACTCTTGCTGGCAAGAAAGGTCACATCTTTCATCAGAAAACTGAAACTTTTTGACAACAAACAACTGAAATTTCACCGTTCTGTTTAAAGTGGATTTCAGCCCAAAGAGGGAAAGCCCAAAGTAGTAAGATGGTGCGTATGGGATTAGATAAAAGAAGTGGAGCTTTGCTCTCCAAATGTTGGGTACCACGTACTATGAGCAAGGAGACTGCCTCAGCTCTTTCAAGAGATGATGCTATTCTAAGGCAGTAGTATTGAAGTTCAGATTATTTGGAGGAGAGAATAAATGTCAGTGTGAAGGTACCCTGAGAGGGTGCTGCAGGAGAAGCTGGCCTGCAGGCATGCAAGCAACAGCTACCTGCAGAGTGTCAAACCATCTTCCTCCTCCATATACTCTTTGTTCTATCTCAGGTAGAAGCAAACCCTCTGTGCCTCTGCCATGGCCTTCTAGTTCTGTTCTTTTTCTGATTTGATAAAGTGAATTTTCTTGGCAGTTGGAAAAAAACCCACCCAAATAACTGTTTTCCCTCACAGAGCATAGAGTCTGATAGTTTCCCAAGCAAAATGGTCCCCATGCAATTTCTTCTTTCACTCTCCTCATTTCTTTTGTGTTTTCATTATGGCTTCACCACCTCCTTGGCTCTTCTGTGGGTGTTGGTCATGCCCTTGAAAGAGCGGGGGTGAAATCAGAGAAGTGATCACGAAAATGTCACTGGTTTTGTTGTTTTTCCTCCCCCTCCACTGGTCACACAGACATCAGCCATCTCCAAGGAGTCTCCCAGGCAGTGACAGCAGCAGGACATTGACTTTTCCCTGGCCAGGATTTACACCCTTGGTCTCCTGGAGAAATCATTGCTATGAAAAGATGCATACATTGCCTGCAGCTCTAGCACATACTGCATGGCATGACACACACCTAAGTGAGATTAATTGGAGCTCTGGGCATCATTAGTTCAATTAAAACTGTGATTTTTTTAGTTCAGACCTACAGGCCATTGCAGAGAAGTGTAATCATAAGACAGAAACGAGTTCCCTAGTTAAAAATTAATTCCCTAGACTAAAAATATAATCAAACGATGTCTACAGTATTTTATGAAGAGCAGAGAGGATAATAAAATTTAAAGCAGTGCAACATTTGCATTTTGTTTCTTTCCATCCATATTTTTCCGTATACTGCCTTTCTATTTGCTTGTTAATCATATGCACTGCTACAGTCCTGGCATTTTAAGATCACTGTTCACATCAAGATTGAAAGGAAACTAATTATAATCACATTTCAGGGTGGTTGTTTAAAGCTCTCACAGCGCTGACTACAGCATGGGAGCCTTGACCTTTATTTGTAAGCATGAAAATAAGGTACAGATGAAAGATTGCTTTTCCTCCAGCTGATATGCAGGGATCAGGAGGCCCTCTGGAGAAGCTGGAATGTGGCAAGTCCTGGTACAGGCTCTCTCCTCACCTCCTCTCCCATGCTGGCAGCAGAGGCCAGTAGTGCTATGCAGAAGCTGTACTTCACTGCAGTCAGAGGTGAACAAAAGCACCATGTTATTTTGCAGCTCTCCCTGGGGCTGCTGGAAGGAATCAGCAGACCTGAGGACTGTCATTTCTACCCCTGTCCAGAGCCTGTTAGTTAATGGTCTGCAGTGCCTGTTGCTGCCTGCTATGCTCATGCGATGATCGAGGTGTTGGCAGGTGCAGGCTACCTGTGGGCAGGAGCTGCCAGCAGCCCTATGGTAGCTTCTGCCCCTCACCTTGTGGCTTAAAAACACTAATGGGATATAGGTGGGTACATCAGGGCAGAATAAGGTCCCCCTAGCCTGAGGAAGTACAGGTAATCCTAATGTTACCTCTGACTTCATTACATATGAATGCATCTAGAGCATGATGAGTTGCAGAGGTGTTCAGTGAGTTTCACCTGCACCTCTGTCCCTGAATTTTCAAAACTATAATTTTAATAGATTTATAATATGCTCAAAATAAGATAAGAGGTGGTTACACAAAAAGGTTTCAGCCCAGGAGCTGCCAAGGTGGTGTTTGCTCTTGATACTCCCTTCAGTATCCTCACCAAGCCTCGGAAGTTTTGCTATGGTAAGAACTGACCACTGAAGCATCTCCTGAGCGTGCATCCTGCCTGTGTTATCTCTGCTCTGCACTGGAATGAGTTCCTTGAAGAAAAGCACACCAGCACTGAGCTGAAGGGATCAAATCATCTCACATTCATCAATGTATTTACCCTGCACAATCATTTCATTTGCCAGGCTCCATTTTCCAGCAGAAACCCACCACCGTGAAGTTCGGTGGGTTTAAAGGCAGCGTCTACCAGGTAATTTGGATCTCCTGGTTGGAAAAGCTCTGTTTAGGGTATTAAGTAATGAAAGGAAGGATGTTCATCTTACACCAACTCAAAAAAAAAAAAAAAAGCCCTTCAAGACACAACTTCCACAAGGCAAGCAGAGGACCCTGCTTGCCCAGTTGGTGCTGAGGACACAGGGCTCAGCATGGCCACTGCTGGGGACCTGGTTGCCATTCAAATGGAGAAGCAAAGATACTTTTGCAGCACTTCTCTGGTGTATTCTGCTTCTGTCTACATTCTTCAATACAAAAATTTACTCATGCAAATATTTACAGAAATTAGAGGGGGAAAAAAAAAAAAAGAGTAGTGAAAGCTGCTGGAGTGAACTTCTAATTACAATCCACAAAGTGTTTATGAATAAATTAATCTATTATTTGTCTAGTTTAGCACTGCATATACTTTGCCTTGTACCATTACAGGCTGAAGGAAACAATATGCAGCCTGAAAATGAAAACAATTTGACTTAATTATTTACACCATTACCACCCCTTTGAATTAGGCCCTCAGTTTCTTTGGTGTTTTTGTAAAATTTAACTGGTAATTATACTTGTTTAATTTGTTTTATTTATCTACTACTACAATAAGATCAAAACAAAAGACCTACCAGAATGCAAAGTGCCAGCTATGTCCCCTAATGGTAAATGTTGCTTTTAAGCTTTTAAGATAAAAATGTAATATTTTGTACCGTTTCATTCAAAGTGTATCTGGCAATGCTCCAACACTATCTAAGTGTAAACAGGAAAAGCCTTGGAGGACAAGTAATCATACTGAAATGACACAAAGATCATTAAAATCATGTTCCAAAAACATGGCAAAATTAGACACTGCAAGACTGTTTTCTTCTCTGAAGTGTTGCACCAGATGGTGAAGAGTGCTGAAATAGTAGATCTGAGAGAGAAGGGGAAACATTGCCACAGTTTTCTCCCATGCAGCTCACATAGCACCCAGCCAGGCTGCTCTGAAATGGCATCTCACTCCTTGGCTTAATCCAGTGGTCCAGGTAAGATCGAGGTGTTTGAGTGAAGCTCAGTGCTAGGCTGAGCCCAGGAAATCCCCATTTTATTCGACTGAAGGTGTCAACCAGATTTATTCAGAGAGGAGAACAAATGAGCATGTCAGCAAAAGTGATTGTGGCAATTTGTGAAACTTTTAATGAGATATTTTCAGAGCTCGTAAAAAGGCAGAGCTGTGCTATTAAATTACTGCACAACAAGGGCGTTTTGATACAGGGTTTTTTATCAGAAATGACACCCTGCATCAGTGGGGATGCATTGCTGAGCTACTAGTGCTTAAATGCAAGGGTCTAACCAGCATCTCAGAAAGTCAGTGCTTGTTCATATAAATGGGAACATGCTTGTGTATGTCAGCTGCTATGTGAAGTGGCCACAGGTGAGATGACTCTGCACCTTCATCACGTGATACGTTATCTTCTGCAGGACTTGTTCCTTTCTGCAGAACTTGCTGCTCCTCCAGATGTCATTAGCTTTTTGCTAGCTTTTTTTCATTGAAATATCTAGAAAATTGTAATTATTTAATAGAACGCTAAATATTTCTTATTTAAATATTTATAGGAATTCATTCTTTCTTGGCTACGGGTTTCTACTTTTAGGAATATTGGTGAACTCCCAGTATCTACCAGTCCTCCATCCTCTTCTGAACCTCTAATCCCTGTTAACATAGATATTTGGAGAAGCTGTTAATCAACAAGGCCTGTCATATCCTAGAAGATAGTCATAAAGCTACTGGAGCTGCAAAGTCACAGTGGGGACAACAGTTGTCGTCTGGAGGAGAGGGCTTCTCATCAGCTGAACACAAGTGGCTGGTGAATGATGGGGGAGAGGGTGTAAGTGCATTTCCAAAGTCCCCACCTTCCAGAAATATTTGGTTTCTCAGCTATTTCCTGGGGAACATATGTGACAAATCCAGATCCACAGGAAAACTCATCCTTTTTAGATAAAAGAGCCTGAAATGGAAGATGACTTCACTCCCCATTGGCAGTTATTCTGGCTCCATGCGGAGCAGGAAACAGCCTCTTATTCACTATATTACAAATACCTTTGTGCTGAGTACTCATAACGTCCTAATACCAGCCTGTATTTGGTGCACTTCCATCACACTGAGTTAGCAAAAAAATAAAGCAAAAATCCCCCCCTGCTTCCCATGTATCCCCTCTCAGTGAACTCTTGAAGAGGGGCTTGCAAACTGGAGAGGATTAAGAGAATTTTAGCGATTCATCTGATCAGTTTGAATCCAGTTCATCTACTTCAGTAAAAACCTTGTGCACAGATGGTTTTCAGTCGTCTATGTTAAATGAACAGCTGATTTTAGCCCCCTTCCCTGGGGACAGATGACCATTCGATGAGCAGGTACTGTAGGTGACATTGTCATCCCTACAGTCCTTCTCGGGTGGTTGTGTTGGCAGAGGATGCAACGTGTCCCACAGACTTAAAAACTAACTGTGCTCTAACTAGCTGGGAGATTGCACTGATTCCCAGGATTATTTCCAAGCTAAATAACCTGGGAGAGCTGGATTTTAGGGACACTCTGTGCCTCCATTTCCTCCCTGTAAAATAGTAACACAAGGACATTGGTCAAACATTATACTTTTGCCTAACACGGATCGTTTTCTATTTAGGAGGGCTCTTCCAGGAGTATCAAATCTTTCTGAAAACTCAGTTTACAAAATAACCCTTGATAACAGTTGATAAGCTCTCTTTTTTCAGCAAGGGAAGAGCTTTATTCTCCAATCTGAGCTTAATTATGTTTTTAGAACCATCCTATGGAGGCCTCAAGGAAGACACTTGCTTTGCATTAAAGAAACTTGCTCCATATTTGCATCTGCTTTAATAGAAGTGGCTGTTCTCAGTCCTAGAGCACCAATATGGAGTGCTTAACACTGCCCAAGTGCCTGTTGTACATCTATTTTATATTCTGCATAAACTCTAGGCAAAATACAGCCTTTGAGGAAGAAAAAAAAAGCAAAAAATGCCTGTATTGAGCAGCAGACATCTCAAAATCAAACCCCTTTACAAACTATGCCACTAAGAAAAAAGCTCCATCTTCTCTAACCAGCAGAGGCTGCTCTGATGTTAATGATTAATCATGGAACTGATTTTCAGTAATAAGGCACAAGAAGGAAATTAAACACAAATATTGAAATGATTAAATGATCTGTGAGGCAGAATGATATGAAATGTGCTGGGTGCAAGTAGCTTGTGGAGCAGCAGTTGCCAGCCCATGTCTTGTGGACAACCTGCTGCCCACAGGGTTTTCCAGTGCTCCAGGAACAGTGGAGCATTGCCAGCACATCACTCAGCCAATCCTGCTTCCCAAGAGGTGGTGAGAACTGGGATTCCTATTTTAGCATATAAATTCTGTCAGTCTGGCTCTTAAAAATTGAGGTTTTGTTCAACAAGGACTCCTCTTGATTGTAATTGGATAGTTGAATTGAAATAAGAGAATCAGAGTCCTTGCCCTTATTTACCAATCAGGATTTTTTAAAATCTTTCCTAGTTATTAATTTCTTTAAATGTAAAGTGACATCTCTAAAGTGAAAACAGTTTATTGCTTGCCAGGAGCAAAGCCTGCCTCATTTAAGAAATTCAGAATTAAAGCTTTTGAAGCATAGCAGGGCATGTTTATAAAACAATTATCATTGCAAATGTTATCTCTGCTCAATACAGCCTCTTCAGGCCACCACCAAAGCCTGAGACCTCCTTGCCAGCACTGCCCACCCCAAAATGTGTCACCAACTGCATAAATTTAGGTCATCCTTTCATTGCAACTCCTCTGTCTCCACCCAGGCAGTCAATACCAAACCGAACCAACCTGGAATGTATTTGACACTGAAAAAAAAACCCCTAACTTAGTGTTTAAACCGAAGTAGTAGGCTCGTTATTAATAACTGACAACAGACAAAGGAATGCACTGACCTCTCCAACAGAGCATTTCAATCTTTGCACAACATGCTCTGCTTGTGCTAGGCTGGTTTCACAAACAACAGCTGTGGCATTCGTTAACATATGAATCCCCTTGAGGTAATTTGGAGGAGCCAAATGTGCTAAACTAAACACCTCATTAAAACAATACTTAAAAAACCCCCAAAACACAACAACAAAAGCCTCCCCAAAACCACCACCAACAAAATCCCGACCAAACCCCAAACTAATTTCACATTCCACTTCTGCGTGGGGAGATGCTTGACAGAGAATATTCTATTCTATGGGATTCATTCATCTGTGTTGCTGGAAATAGGGGATTTTAAAATCAGTAATATGGGTTTTTCTCTGCTAAAATACACTTGAGACTAAAGTGTCTTTGAAGTGCATTCTGTCACAAAGAAGCAATTAACTGAGGACAATACTGTTTTCTTTTCCTCCCTGTTACTAAGCTGAAGGAACAGGCCGAGGGATTGTACGAAAATAAGCAGGACCCTGTTTCTCTCCAATCTGGGGAGCTGATGGCCATGACCCACGAGCCTCTCTGCAGCTGGCCTTGGGTGGGGACAAAGCTGAAGTGCACAGAAACATCCCTGGGGCCACCATTACACCAGGAGAGCCTCACCGAGGTTTTCAAGATACTCCTCCGTAACAACCACTGCTGGCAGAGGGGGCTGTTGCAAGTCCTGGCCACCAGCAGAAGATTAACAACCTGAAAGCACTGGCAGAAACACCTCCTCCTCTTGCTCCTGTGGACTGCAGAGGGCTCAGGGGACTTGGTTAAAGCTTGCCACCAAGAGTAACTTCTTGCTATCTTTTTTTATTCGTCTGTGATGCCACTTGTGAAATTCTGCTAGTGAAGAGTTTCATCACCTCTTTAGTGATCCTACTAAAAGCCTCTTCTGGAAAATGGTCTCTCCTGCCCAGGTGACACTGCTCTGTGAAGCACTGAAGCTTGAATGGCTCCTGTGATGTGGCTGTCCCAAAACCACACAGAAAGTCAGACTTCTTTTCAGAAAATCACGTTTTCTTCTCTGTCTCCAGCTAAATTGGTTAGTGACTGGAAGGAGGGACGTGAGTGACACAAGTTTCTGGTGCTCTTACAGGCAATAGTTACAATAACAAGGCAGCAATGAAAAGGCTGAGCCCCCAAAACTTCCTGCTTCCAAAATTATGTAAATGAATCACCCCTCTTTTTTATCAACAGTTTACAAACTGTATCAAGAGTATATTTTAAAACAGCTGCTCATAGAATTCTGTAATTCCTAAATGAGACTGAAAGTCTCTTACAAATTTAGATGTAGTTTCAGATTTTCATAATGGTCTAAAGGACAAATGACTGGGAACTTTTTGCTCCTCAAGTCTTATGAAGAGATGGCCCTTTTTCCTTCAGAAAAGTATATTTTAGGGCTGCTCTGGGGGATATAAAATTAAAGGGTACCAATAGGTTAGAGCTATGGGATTTTTTTTGGTTGCTGCCTTCCACCCAAAAACTCATTTTACTGTTCCATCCATATCTATTTTATCTATCTAATCCTATTTTCTTCTAGCAGGAAAGACATCAGCCTAATTAGCAGTGATTATGTGCAACTTTTAAAGGCCTTATACCTGAGACACAGGCTAGGAACCTGGTTTTAGGGACAAGGAAAAAAAATATTCCACACTCACAATCTTGTATTTGTTCCCTTTAAAGCGTAGCTGTGTAATACGTTGGAATTTCCTCAAGGTTTTGTAAATACTCTTCTGAATTCCTCCCAGGGATTAGTATGTCATCCAAATCCCAGAAAATACTATTTATTCTCAGCAGGACCGAATCCATTCTCCTTTGAAATCCTGCAGGTAACAGGCTCCCCCCCAGGGGAATCTTTCATACTTCAATAGGCATGAATGTGTGAGTTCAGTCAGAATTAGTATTTTTTCAAAATTCTGATTCCTGTGTTGCTGCCAGGCTTTGGACAAGTGGGGTTTGGAAAACTCTATTCCCTCTTCCAGTTTCCTAAGTAAATCCTGTGGTTTGGGGATATCTAATGGGCACACAGAATGCAGCTCACGTCCTGACTTCCCATGTAAAATCGTTCCCACTCTTCCAACGCCAGCTATTCCTTTTCCATGGTTTCTTTGCTTGTGTTCAGTACAATTACACCTTTAACAAATGTAAATGTTCCTAACACTTTTCCTCCAGCATGGTTTTTGGCTTGACAAATTCAGCTTTGACTCTTTCTTTTCCCATTGGCATTATTATGCTATTTTCTCACCTAGCTCAAAGTTTTGCCTAATTTTTATAGTTTGAGAGCTCACATCTGTAGGCACCAAGAATCCCCTCTCTATTTATCCTACAATAGTGGTCCTTCCCTTACTGGGTTCACTGCACCCCAGTTTATATGAAATAAGTGCTGTGAGATCACCTTGGAGATCATCTGAGCTTTGCCATTAGCATCTTCCCTCCCGCCAGCCCTCTGGACATGGAGCAATCAACCCCATTGATTTTTAAATGCTGGCACATTTTGTAGGCTTCAAATGAGCTCAACAGCTTCTCTAGTGACAGTTCCTTCATCTACCCAACATCCAGCAGCTTCTATCTCAGTTTGGGGAATTATACCCAAACAACAAATTGATTTCTGAGAGTCTTTTTCATAGAATTACCATAACAACAAACAGAGTCATTTAAAGGGTGCCAAAAATTCAGAGTTTCTAGCTGGTTTCTGAGATGTGACTGAAATCCTTCTATTCAGGAATTTGTGGTAGACACAAAATGTTTTGCAGAGGCTTTATAAGGACCTCAGAATCCATCTTGGTGCCTTGAAGAACGCCTGAGACTTTGAGCATTGCAACTGCAGCATAAATCTTTAAACTGTAGGTTTTACTGGTGAGCAGAAATTCCTTTGCATAGTTGTATTTTCTACAGCATTTGCATAAAATGCTATTCAAGAGTAAGAAGGTTTCAAAATCTCTCTTTTCATTTACCTGGAAAGTGGCACATATGGCTTTTTATCTAGGAACCTTTTTTTTTTTTTTTTAAATAATCTCTCTTTCCTTACCACTTTTCTGATGAAATGAATCCAAACAAACCCACACAACAACAAACAAACCCCACAGAACAGATGCAGGAGACAGTGGTAATCTTTGTGAGGAAGCAGCTTCAAAGCTGCATTTCGAAAGAGATCATTTTGGCTCCTAATGCAAACCAGGGTCTCAGCTGAGCCTGCCACACCATTGCAAGCTTAAACCAGAGCCTGGGAGAAACCAAGGGATGCAGATTAGGTGCTTCTAAAAACAGTAGATAAACATAGTTATGAGTGAGAAGAGCTTCCCCCCCCCCCCATTAATGTATTGCCAGATTTCCATCCTCACCTCCACATTACCCAAGCAGCAGAAGATTAGGGCAGAGTCACTGAAACATCCCAGTTTTCCACTGTGCTCTAATATAACTTGTGATACGACTCCTGGGCCATCACTTCTGATTTACACTGATAAAGATGCCTTGTTTCAAGGGAAGCACAAGCACCATGACTGCTCTTAATAGCCTTTATGCCCAGAGGATGGATTTTGCAGGCAGGGAGGCCTGACAGTGGCTGGCAAAGGTCATCCCCTGGTACTGGCTGGACTGGGGACTGTTGATACTGGCATGTAATTGTTAGAAAAGTCTGTGGGATTTTTGCTTCTGGACACAGTCTTCTTCTGGGAGATCTCCCTGAAATGCAGGTCTGTCACACTGCAAAGGCTGTGCAGGCCCACAGGAGCCAGACAAGTACATTTTTTGTAGAAGTTTCCTACTGCCTGGAAATCCAAACGGTTCTTTCTCCCTTATGTTCTGTCTTTTTTCCTTTTTTATAGCCAAGCCACTGCCTGAGTTCCACATGCCCATTGTGCCTGTCTGGCACCGAATAGCAACTCACTCTCCTTTGACAGGTAAATCTGGCTCTCAGAGCTGCCCCGCCTTGCTCTGAAAATGAAATTCCATTTGAACAGTTTCCATCAGCTCCTCTTTTTAACAACGTTTCTCACACTCTGGTGTAGAGAGTAACAAAGGAGCAGATGGCCACTAAATTGATTAAGTGCAAACTCACACGTCTCTCACCAAAGTTAACCACCGACTGTAAGTAAAATAGATTTAACAGTGTTTTCAGAGCACTGAGATCCTTGAGGACAAGCTCAAATTACTTACTTTTATACTGCCATAAAGCTATGGGGACATTTTCTGTCTTTTGTGAGTTTGGAAAGGATCACAACTTTGTCCTAGGGCCAAGACAGTTAACAATACAAGTCTCCCCACTCATATTAAAACCAAACATGACTATTATTAGGTAATAATTGAGAATTAATACATGGATTTTTAAACTAAATTACTGTGACCTTTTAAGTTTCAGAGCCAGATTTAATTATAGAAATACTTTCACCTAAAGAAGATTCAAAATACCAATTTTTGGAGTTAGTAAAACTTCTTGCATCATCTATAGAGTACTATTGGATATCTCTGTTAGTCATTAAATAAGAGTTTTTAAATGAAGTGACAAAAAATAAATCCAGCCCATAACACAAACAGGACATGTATGCATGAAAAAATAAAATAAAACAAAGAGAGGATGAAATACTTGCAAGTTGTTCAATATTGAATTGAATAATGGACCAAATACAAGCTTTCCTTACCCTCCCTGCTCAAGATTTACACCACTAATCAACCTTTTTTTCAAATCCTTAATATACTAAAGCATTTGCCTTTAAGGCAGCAGTAATTTAAGACAGCTATCAAAATGAATATTTTTCCATTAGGCAAAATGATTATGTCATATATTCTAACAGTGTCTTTGGACTTAAATCTTTTTAGTGAAGGAAACTGTCAGTCAGCCACGATTTGATCGAAAATCTTGATCAAAAGCTGCTGCATACAGGAAATGCAAATAAAAAGTGACTTTCCTATGTATCACAACAATTGAAGACCATTTATTAAACTTAGCATCTAAGTGACAGGTCACATGCCATCATATGGGTCTGCTGTATTTTGAGGAAGGCATTTGAATATTTATTGATGTATTTTGAAGCCAGTGTCAGGACTGGAGCAAATTTAAAGTCTGCAAATCTTCACATCAGAGCTAACCCATATATTTTACTGTGACTTTTCATGGGGTTGTGGGATTGCAATTGTGAAGACAGTAAATCTTTACAGTCTATGATTACTTGCTTGTTGATTTTGAAGTCCTCAGCCCACAGGAGACATGCTTTACTGCCCTTTACTTTTACAGAATAAACACTGAGGGTTTCTGCTTGGGAAGTGCTTAAAAATTCACCCCAAGGAAAGAACTGAGGAAAAGTTAAGGGGATTAATTTATTACCTGGCTGGTGTTCTGGAGCATTTGAAAAATAAGCTTTGCCTCATTTAACTAAAACTTGCACTTAGCATAAAGCCTCACCTCCTGCAATTAGATCCTGCCAGGCAGGGAGCCTGACAGGTCGCTCCCGTCGCCTCCATCCTTGCGCAGTATTATCTTGAGCAAATACTCTGACCTTCCTATAATTTAATATCTACTTATCTCTTCTTTGGGGAGCAGGTTAGTCTGCAGGGAAGCTGCTGGTCTGTAAGGTAATTCTAGGCAATTCCAAGGGTGGCCAGAGGAGCCGTCTGTCTGTCTGCAGCCTCTCCCAGCCTCAGCTGGAGGTGCATAGCGATCAGTATGCATATGCACATCTCCCTCGGAGGCTGAGACTTGACCCTTTTAATCTGGACACCTGGGCTCATTTCTGCCACGTTTATAAACCACCTCATGGGATTTTTTTCTTGCAATAGTAAGTAGACAGGGAGCTGGTCTTATGTCTCATCAGATGAGCTGACCTCCAGGTGCCCTTTGGAACTTCTCTGGGCACTGGCTATGCTTTCGGAATGAGATATCTAGATATCTTCAGCAGAAGGATCCCTGGTGTGTGGGAGTGCTGAGACAGACTCAAAAGAAAGAGAGCCACTGATACTGGTAGAGATCTCTGTATATGTAATGGCTACACAGCTAATAACTGCCCTGCCTTCCCATGGGATAGGGAATGTGGTAAATGCAATTGCTGCAATGCACTCACAGCTGACCCACTGATGGCTCACTCTGAAATGTCAGGGTAATAAAACTAGTTTTGCATCACCCGAAACCCCAAATAGCTGTTTGAGCTGTAATGCCTCATTCAAAGATGGCAAATCCCTCACTTTCTGCTATGCACAGCTCTGTTCTTCTGATTGTCACTGTGCAGGGCTGTGTCCTGTGCCACCACTGCAGTCCTGCTCGGGCTCAGAGGTGCTGCAGGTAGGAATTCCATGGGAGATGGATTTAAAGCTTCTGTCATTGTTCCGGGTTTCAGTGCACTGCTCTTCCTGGTGTACTAACAAATGATTTTAGCAGAAAGGTTTACATAGAGAACACTGATTTTCTACACCAAGTTATCAGAACTTTTCTTAGAAAACCAAACCTCTGGTGTGGCCTCCCCATCCAGCTACAGACGATTTACCCTCTTCCTGGGGAAGTGCTATTCCATATAGAGCCTGAATTTACTATGAGGCATCCCAGTTTTCCGTTTGAAGGTAAACTGTGGGAAAGCACCACTAGAGGTCACTCAAAATTAATGGTTACCTCATTAGCACATTTTGACCCTACATTTGAGAACGTTTGCCACTTTCATCTTTAAGGCATTGTCAACTTTGACTCCTCAGCTTATTCTGGCAAAACGGAGAACATTTGGAGACCAGAAGTGTTCCTTCAGCTCTTCCTTCACAAGACTCTTTTCAAGAGTCCCATTCAGTTTCAAGTCTCCCCATTCAGTTTTCCACTCGCCTCTGCAGGCAGCAAATTGTTCTTTCCTCAGCAATAAGCTCAATAATTCCGGCAGGGATGAGCCCCCAGAAGTGTTTGGTTCCTGAGGAATTCAGTCCTAGCTGTGTTATCACAAATAGCTGGTCACTCATTTTGAAAATTAGACGAAAGTGAATTGCACAAGTGAAGGAATATCTAGGGAAAAATATTTCCAGGTCCTTTGCCAACAAATTCACCCCCAGTGCGTTTTTAACCACTGCTTATGTAGGAAAAAAAAAAAAAAAAGGAAAAAAAAGAAGAAAAAAAAGATCTCTATGAAAATTGTTTGACTGACTAAAAGAGGTGAAAAGCAAAGTTTAATTTTGATTAATGGGTAGGTGTTGAAATATCTCTGCATGTGTTTAATCAAATGCAGATGCTCTTATTTGCAGGGTGTTTTCCATAATCTGTGAAAATGATGATAGCAATTTATTTGCCAAAGACAACAGGAGAAGGGATATCTAATTAGTACGTTCTATAAGGTCAAGACCACCAACTGCTGGTGCACATGGATACATCACCTGAGAGGTGTAATCAAACACACTCCAGGGACTGAGTCCTCCCAGCACTCAGTGGGTGATTCATGTTTGACCAGAACGAGGAGACTTTCATCTCAGATGCAGCTCAGTGTAGGAAAACTCTTGGGCAGCCAAGCTCCCATAAATGGTGCTCTATCAACAATGACCTCTTATTTAATTTCTGATTTTGGGTTATTGCTGATCCTCTCCCCATTCCCACCACTTCCACTCTGCTTAATATACAAAGACTGGATTAGCTAGTCAGCTTATCCATATGTATGAACACGACAACTGTAAAGAATATTGCAATTTCCTAAAAAATCATTTCATAACCTCACAAGACCAGTATGTGTGCAGCTGAGGATAAAAACCCCTAACATTAAAGCACTGTAAGATGAGTGAGAAATTTATCAGAGGCTCTGGTATTCTAGTTGCTTCATCAAGGTAATAAATAGATCATCAGCATCTGAAAAGTTGCATGGCTTCTTTCTCTGCTTCCTAGACAAATTAATCTTGCTGAGGTAGAAAGAGTTAGCCCACAAAACAGCATACTCACAGACTCAACTAATGGAATTGGGATGTAATTATCATTTTTTAAAACAGTGAACCATCTTCTAAACTTCTACCCAAGAAACCCACAAGGGAGAGGAAAATAATTCTGCATTTAATCTTTCCCTTAAAATCTGTAGCTATTGAATAATAAGACCTACTCTTTCAAGGTAGGAGCTACTGGAGCTTGCACAGGAATGCTTGCAGAACTGTCATCATGCAACAAAACATAATTTTTTAAAGTCGTGGAGGAATAAGACAGTAAGCAGACAAAGCTTTAAGCTAGAGGTGGACAAATGAAGAGGTTTGCCTTTTTTTGCAAAACAGCAACTCAAATTCAGGGAAAATGCCCACACCAAAGAAGAGCTAATAAAGAAGGCCAGTGGTTGAAGAGTCTTACTAGAAAAAAAAAAAATCGGGTGGGCTCAGTCAGAGAGTCTTCCATTCCTTTTCAAGGAAAATTACAACTTTTGATATGCAAATAGCTAAAAAATTCCAAAAGTCCTGAATACCAGGTACCTAAAGCTACCAATTGCCCCAGCTGGGTCAGGAGAGAGCAATTTTTGTCAATTATCTATCCCTTGTTCCCTGATTAGTCTATTTTTCTACCCACTGTTATACTAACAAGTATTGTAAATTATTCTCAGCTAGGGCAAATAGCATCCTATTCCTTTCCTTTTCAGCTCCCAAAAAGGACCATCCAGCAGCAGAGAAAAGTGCCAAGCAAGATTTCTTCCCAGCTGACATGGCAATTTGCAAAGACTACTTCTTCCCTCTTACAAACCTGCCTTTTCTTCTGTTCGCCTCAGCACTGAAAAGCTGATTCCCAGTTTGCAATGTTTCCTCAGTCCCAGCCTGTGCTGGTTTGGGTTGGTGGGATTTTTTTGATAGTGGGGGAAGAGCCCCAGGGCTCCAGTAGGAAGCTGAGAAGCTCCTCCTGCTCCAAACCCAGCCAAGGAGCCATCAGAGGGACAAGAGATGCTTCTCTGCCATTAACATATTAACATAGGAAAGGACTGAGGTAAGAGCTGAGCAGAGGGAGCAGTTAAGAAGAGCTGAGCTGGCAGGTGAAAAGCAGTGCTGGGTGCAGGTCCCTGGTGGTTGGCGAGGAAGAAGGGCAGGAAGGTGCCCGAGCAGAACTTTCCCTCTAACCCCTGGCGAGATGGCAGCTGCCCCTCTGCATCCATGGAGGAACATGGTGGGACATTCCCTGAAGGCGCCAGGACGCGTGACCTTGGCCAGTGGACTTGGCTTTGTGGCCAGGGCACTGGGATGGTGCAGCTGTGGAAGCCCCCGGGCCAGGGGAGGTGCCTGTTCCCGAAGTGACTCTGCGGGCAGCGCCGGAGCAGCTCCGGGCCTGGAGGGAAGGACTCATGGAGGAGAGGCTGGTGGAGGCCTCTGCCATGGGAGGGACCCCGTGGGGAGCAGGGCAGGGCTGTCAGGAATCCTGCCTCCTGAGGAGGAAGGAGCGGCAGGAACCACCAACTGACTCTAAACCCCATCCCCCTGTGCTGCTGGGGGGAAGGAGGGAGAGAACCCGGGAACCAAGGGAATTGGGAGGAAGAAGGGAGGGGGGGGTCACGTAGGTCAGCCCGGCTCTGCGTGTCTGTGTCCTGTGGGCACCCGTTAGTCTGGCATTAAATTGTTGGTTTTCCCCAAGTTGAGTTTTGTCCAGAACCTTAATCGGTGAAGGGACCCTCCTTGTCCTTTGTCTCGAGCCAGGAGCTCCTGGTTGGGTTTGTGGGGGGGGCTGAGGGAGCAGCCCCGGGGCTGGTGCTTTGTTCTCCTCTCGGGCCCAAACCAGGACAGGGACACATGAGCCTCCTCTTCTCGATTCCTTGTAAAAAATTAACTTAAATATTAGAAAGTAGGAAAACCCAAACTTTTCTGTTTCTGAAAAGCATGTCAGGTTGTTGTGGTGGGTTTTTTTAACCAAATAAGACTCATTGGATAATGTAGTCTTCAGTGATACTTTTTTTTTTTTTTCATCAGACTTCTATTTTAAAAGCATTAAATGTTGCAGAAAAAATGTAGGCTTCTCACCAAATGCTCAAGTCCTCATAGAAGCATAAAAACACTTCATATAGGGTGGGCATTAGGCACTGTGATTCTTATAGAATCATAGGATGGTGAAGGTCGGAAGGGACCTTCAAGATGATCAAGTCCCAACCTCCCTGCATGAGCAGGGACACCTCCCACCAGCCCAGGCTGCACAAGCCTCATCCAACCTGCCCTTGAGCACCTCCAGGGCTGGGCTTCCACAACCTCCCTGGGCAACCTGTTCCAGTGCCTTCCTACCCTCATGGGGAAGAATTTCTTCCTGATGTCTAACCTATATCTCCCCTCTTTCAGTTTAAAACCATCACCCCTTGTCCTGTCACTGCCCTCTCTGGTGAAACAATTGCAATAATTCAGTAAAGGCTCAAGCTTTGCTTCAAAATTAAGGGAAATAAGACAATTCTGGTGCATTAGTGAAATTATAAAGCAGAAGTCACGGTGGCAAATGGATGGAGATGCTGAACATCTGAACTCACATGGCATAAGTTTTCTCATTAATTTATTTAATTTTAAACTAATCCATAAATTGCTTTTACAATTGTCTAAAACTAGATTAAAATATGAATATGTCATTTAATGTAGCCCCACCAATAAAAAAAATCCTAGGTTCCAAGTGATAACAAGTATCTATGATACTAAAAATATCCTACCTTATTAAATTTAAACTGTGTTTTGTTTTTTTTTTTCTGGTATTCTGCTTTCTCTGGGGACCAGAGCAGTCCTCTGCTCTGAGGTTTATGTCTCTTGCTGTTCCCAGTGAAGAATTTACAAAGTTATTTTTCCTTTTAAATAACTGGTTTTGATGGAAATCTCTCAAATGAACCAACTAAAAAGAGAGTGTGTTTCCTAACGAAGCTGATATAAGATGTAGTAAAGCCCAGCTAGAAGTAGCACTGCTGTAGGAAATCAGGGTAACAAAACCAAATTGAATAAAAAAATACAAAACCTTTAGAAGGAGAAAGATTTGGCCAAATCTCTCTAAGGGTTGGTTTGACCTGCTCAGTTTTAGCTTTGTGAGCTCTTAAGGACCGAAATGCGTGTGCTCAAGTGGTCTGGTCAGGATCACTGGTGTGTGACAGAGGACCAGGGACATTGCTGACCTCCTCACTTTATCCTCTGGGTTCTTCCTGAGTGAAGACAGTGAAGTAATTCTGGATGTGTCTTTTATAAGCTTTCAAAATTGATGTTGGCCAGGATCTTTTGTCTCATTATTTTATGGTTCCAGTCCTGTTCTTCATCATCCTGTCCCCTTATCTTTATATCATTTGGTCTCATCCTCTCTAGTAATTAAAAGATGCCATTCCTTTAACCCCTGCTTTGCTGTTTCTTCTGGGGCTTTCCACACTTTTCCATTCCTCTGCATTTGTAATGCATTTGTAATTGTGCAATGACCTCTGCCTGGGTATGAACCAGTCATCACAAAATCATTTACTCAGAGCTTGCTTTGCTCTCTACTTTGATTCAGTTCCTTTCATCATGATGGGGTAGGTAGCTGCATGCCCAAATTCCAGCAGACACAGCCACCCCCACAGCAGGGAGATCCTGGAAGCTCCTGGTTCCTCTACAGAGATTTCTTTTGCTATTGCACATGGTTAATCCTGGAATCACTGCAGCTTGGAAATTGCCCCAGACAGGGCACACAAGGGAGACTGGGAATCACACACTGGAATCAAACCCAGTGCATTTAGTGCCAAAACCTTGGACACAGACTCCAGCTTCTGAAGATGGGAAGAAAAGAGGTGCTCAGCTAATATTATCTGGTAATGTGAAGCTAACTGCAGAGAAAAAGGGGTTTCCTGTGTCCAGAACACAAGCCCATATATTGCATTATACTGGACTGAGACATGAAGGATTAGGGAAGAGGCAGCCTGACAGTGCTGCTTTGCTGGTCACACGCATCCAAAGGCCCTCCCCAAGCACTGGGTGTTTGCAAATGGGAGTAATTTAGAGCTCAGTTGTTGAGATTGGCTTTGGACATTTCTGGGTTCCCACAGCTGGAGATGTGAAGGCCAAAAGCACATTAGCAGGTATTCAGCATGTGTTGCATGAGGCTAACTGGTGGCATTGCTTCTTTGGAGAAGTAACTTGTAAAAATGCTACCACTGGCCAAGCATTTTCAGTTATCCACATGCCCATAAGCAGGTTTTTTTAAAAATTTTATTTCAGAATTCATGTGGGAATCCTGGAGAGGCACTAGAGGAGAGCGACCACTTAACTGAGCTTGTACATAAACTCATTTTGGCATTGTCAGTGCCAGGAAGGTTGGCCATCAAGCCAAGTGCAAGGAGGACTGGAGCAAAGCCTCTCCAAACTTGGGCAAGAGAGTTGCATGTGTGGGTTTCCCAACACACCTGATGCTGTCCCTTGCTGAGGCAAAGTCCTGAATCAAGAGCCAATTTGAAGCTTAAAAAGGGGAGATTCAGCTTGAACATCAGGAAAAAGTTCTTTCCTCTGAGGGCAGTGAGATGCTGGAACAGGTTGCCCAGGGAGGTTGTGGCTGCCCCCTCCCTGGAAGTCTCCAGGCTGGATGGGGCCTTGAGCAACCTGATCTAGTGGGAGGTGTCCCTGCCCATGCAGGGGGCTTGGAACTAGATGATCTTTAAGGTCCTTTCCAACCCTAGCTACGCTATGCTATGCAATTCTAATTCTATCCTATTCCTCAAGGCTTATCCAAAACTGTGGAGGTTCTGCAGAGACAGTGAGTAGTGTGATCTCTTCAAATTAAAGCTTTGGTAGGCATTGAGATAAGTGTCACCTGCAGGTGTGCCATAAAGATGCTCTTTTCCTTTTTCATATTCTTCATAAGAAATCTTCCCTAATTTTTGGCACAGTTCTCTGCCCAAACCTGGAAGTCTGAATTAAAATGGCAATTAGCTCCTCTCCTAATTTGCTCCTCTTCCTAACTGAGCCCAGAGCACAGATATTTCACAAAAGGATGAGCCGGCTCCCCTGTAGCTGCTCTGTTTTCTCTCCATTTTTATGTTTCTACTGTCTCATCTGCTCTGCTAAACTGCCAGTCATCTCCTGGGGACACTTTCTCTCTTTGGCAGCTCAAAGGACTCTCTGTCTTCCCCTCATCTCCAGTGCATGTGTTCAGCTCCTGAGGCTGAGACACACCATCTGGAAGCAGGACCTGTGGTCAAGGTGGCTGCTCAGAAAGTGCCTTGTACTTCTGGGTCTCCTCATTACCACCATGGCAGCTGTTCCTGAGCTGGGAGGAGCTCACTGCTAATGATGGAGCCTTGCTGAACTATTTTTCCATTCCTTGTGTGGCTCTAGAGTTGCTGGTGGCTGAACTGCCTCTGGCTCACCTTAATCAACTCAATTTATTTAAGGGTTTTATGTCATAAAAGTATGGAAGTATGGAACTAGGGAGTGAGTATGGAAGCCTCAGTGGTAGCTTTGCCCACCATGATCTCTTCTTATTAGTTTTAATGTCAGATTTTGGTGCAGCCTTCAGCACTGTTGAGCAAGGACTCTACAACTCCCAGAATGCAGCAGGTCTGCAAGAAAAAATACTGGTCAGGATGATTTTTTGTTCTTTCATTCATCCTGAAAATGGGCCATGATTGACAAGTCTGAGGCAGAGGGGTTTGAGTCACCTGACTTTCTGTTTTCAGAGTATTTCTTATTAAAACAGTGGATGCCAGTGTCATAGCAGGATGGGTTATGAGAACATTAAAAGGGTTAAGAACTTAGCTAGGCCTGAGGACACTTACAAGCCCTGGTGTTCTGTATTACTCCATCCTATCAGGTTACTTTTTCCCTCTCTTTGAAATACTTAGATAATTGTCTAACTCATATAAATTTGTAAGTCAATCAACAGAACAAAACAGCTTCTGCTCACATACCTTGGAAACACCGACATTACATAAAAAGACACATAAACCAAACAAGATCTCAAACACCTAAAGTGACTTCTGGCCACATTCAGTTCCTGCACTGCAAGCTGCTAAGCCCGTGAAGTAAAAATGCAAAGCAGAAAGCAGAGATGTGCCAGCCCCTTCAGAAAGCTGTGCATATCATTGGCAAGGGCTGGTTTGCATTAGTGTCTCTCAGTTCTCTGACTGATTTGTTCCTTAGGTGTAACAGCTGCCTACAGGCTGTACCTACACAAGCAAATCCAACCTGACACAAAACCAGAACATTGCAGCACGTTGCTCCTTGTACTAATAAATATTTCAGGATAAAGCCAAAGTACTTCTGCAGCATCAGATCCTTCTCTGTTGCAATTGCAAAAAACAACTTGCAAATTGCTATCTATAATGGAAAAGATATAAAAAGGATGTTGATAAGCTTATGGTAATGGATGGCATTTTAGAAATTATTTTTATTAGCCAACCCTGTCCCTCTATTTCTTCCTTTGAGGGAATGGAGAAAAAAATAATGGCCACAAGTCATACACCAAGGCTCTTCATGAGATTTTGTCTAGGGAAGTGAAGAAAAGCACATCAACCATTCAGGGTTGGTTCATCCTTCTCCCCTCTTTCTCCATTTAGTGCCAAGTGAGAGACTCACTCACCTCAGCCCCCAGTGATGCTCGTTACCAAAATGTCCTGGATCCAAATGGCAAAGCCAAACCATTTTGTAAGCTCACCTTGCCAAGGCCGTTCTGTGACTCTGGGGTGAGCACTCACAGCTTTACCAGAAACCCTGAAAATAATATTTGTACAGCTCACATCACAAACAGGCATGGGCAGAAAGCGTTTACAAAACCAGACCATGTTAATTGCTGCTGGCAGTGTCTAGAGATTACTCTACCTGAAAATATTTGGAGTCTTTGATGAAAACTCATATATTGTGACACACAGTCAGCAAAGCAAACATCTCGCTCACTTCCTCTCTGGTTTTTGAAATTAAGGACAAAGTGGGGAAAAATGCAGCCTGTATTTAAAACAGAACAAACCAAAGCCAAACAAAAACCAAAACCAAAACAAACAAGCAAAATAACCCCAAAAAACAAGCCACATGTGTGTCCAGGAGCCCATTTCCAAACTCCCTGTCCAGCTGTGAGGGCTTTCATGACTGGACAGTCTTTTGATGGAGTAGAGCAGGTAATAAATTTGGGATTTACTTCTAGAACCTCAAGTGCTTACTCTTGGGGAATTTGAAAATTAGGAACTCAGGTAACAAAGAAGGGGGTGAAGTAGCTCAATATTTTCTTCTAGGATCACCCTCCATCCTCAGTTCCACAATGAGATTTGGCTTCTGTGGATATTTTTCTCTGAGTTAGGGTAAAACCTGTGGTGTAAATGTTATTGCTTCACCTGCTCTGAATCTTCTTTCCTGTCTTATCAGGGAAGCCCCTCAATCATAGAATAAAATCCTAAAGCCAGCTTTTGTGCAGCAAGAATTTTATTGATAAAAAGAGAAGAATAAGGAAAATCAATAACTTTCCACTGGCTTTACTCATCTTTATCTAATGTGCTAGGAAATATGCACCAGTTCAGTGGGAACAGGAGTTATGTTTGGCCTCACTATGGGTTTTACTTTTCTTATTCTGGAATACCCACTTATTTTTATCAGCTGGTGAAAGAAAATTAACAAATGTAAATATACTTTCTTATTTGTGGATGCTGGTGTGGATTCAGCTTGGGGAATGCTTGAAAACTGATGCTATCAAGATTCTGTGGAAAAAAACCAACCACTTAAAAATTCATAGTTTTAGTCTTTATGAGATACGAATCCATTCTGTTTCATTATAAACTAGAAGGGATTTTTCACTGGGATCTGAGAAGTAAACTAGAAATAAGAGGATGGAAGTGAGATTTAAAATGACTACTTGGGAGCTGTGATCTTTACACAGGGTAATTAATGCTGCAGACTGAAAGAAGACAAGGAGACTAAGAAACACATTCCACAGAAAATAGATTCTACAGAAACATGTTCACTTTAACAGAATCCACACCTGACTTGCTAATATCTTTGTCAGAGTGGCCATCAGGCTTACTTAGGTAATGTTAGTTCACCCCCAGAATGACCCTTACATTTTTGGTGGAAGTGATCTAAAATCAGGTAAATATGATGTTCCTCCCACACTGTGTTGCACACAGAGATATTTGAGGCTGCCATATGTGGGGCAAATCAGAAAAGAAAATACTCAGAGCTTCAGCTTTGAACAATGCAAAAGTCTCTGTTTTCTCCCAGAGTTCAAGAGTGGAATTTCAGAAGTAAATAATCAGAGAGCAGGAGTACCTCCCCTATGGAGAGAGGCTGAGAGTTGGGGTTGTTGAGCCTGGGGAGCAGGAGGCTCTGAGGAGACTTTATGGAGGCCTTTCAGTAGTAAGATGGGGCCTATAAGAAAGATGTGAACAAACCCTTTAGCAGGGCTTGTAGTGACAGGACAAGGTGTAATGGTTTTAAACTGAAAGAGGAGAGATTTAGATTAGATATTGGGAAGAAATTTATTACAATGAGGGTGGTGAAACACTGGCCTGGGTTACCCAGAGAGGTCATAGATTCTCCATCCCTGGAGGCATTCAGGGTCAGGCTGGACGGGGCTCTGAGCCACTTGGTCTAGTTGATGTCCCTGCTCATTGCAGGGGGGTTGGACTAGATGGCCTTTGAAGGTCCCTTCTAACCCAAACCATCCTATGATTCTACACGTGAGATTGGATTGAATTTGGTGAATCCATGAAGCCAATTTTCAATACTAAAGGCCTGTCACTTTTGAGGGTGATTTAAGAGCTTTGAAGGTTGTTGCCATCCTTGGTGTTATGAAATGCATGCATCTAGCTGGGCTGTCTGAGATCCCTTCCAGCTGTTTCAGAAGAGCAGTTATCATCATCTGCAGGCAAGATTGTTTTGCACCCCAGCAGATATTAGAAGGAAGCCTATCTAATCATTTATAGCATGTGTGGATCTTAGCACTGCAGCTGAATTTTTTTGAATAGGCTGTAATATATTCTGGCATCACACATTTTCTTCATCATCACTCACGTTCCTCCATCTCAACAAATCAAAATAAATGCAAAAGGGCTCCTTGTGTGTTAGCAGCAAGCCCTGTAGCTGACACATTTGGAATGTAGGTTAAGAACACACAAAAAAGGCAAAATAATTGTTATGCCACACAACACGTACTCACAGTCAATAGTCCATGAAGAAGTAATTTATGTAGACATATCGACGTTGCAAATTTTCAATGTCCTCTTTAAAAAGACCCTATTTCTTCGGAATTTGCTTCAGTTGTGAATGACAGAGGTCTCTGATTCCCAAGAAAATGCCAAAGGACCTTGAAATAAAGCAATGCCATAATGGCTCACAGTGATACACTCCTCCCAAGTCTTCAGCACAATTATATGCTTATTACTTTGGAAGAGTTAGAAAACAAGCAAGCTGCAGCTTTTAATGAAGCTTTCATAGCACTGACAAGAACTATGAAAACGCATTTAAAGCAGCTCATCTCCTCCTCTATTCAGACTCTCTTTCATTTCCAGAGGCAGTTGCAATGAGAAATTGGATGCTATCCAGTTTGGATTTATAAGGAGGCAGAAAAGGAGATAATGGCGGAAGCATGTGCTTCTTTCCCCCATGTAAATTCAGATAATCTTTAATGTTTGATCAGATTTTGAGGAACACAAGACAAAAAACCAGCAGATATTTCCAATCATACATTTTAAAAACTCAACAGAGCTTTGCAGAGTCTCCCTGCATCCAGAGCTGCTTCAGACTTCCCTTTTATTATTTTTTGGGGGAGATGTAGAACATAACCATTTACTTAGCTCTGGTATCTGATTATAAAATTCTGACTCACAGCATCTACAAGTTATGCTTACAATGCCCAGACATACATCCCAGCCCTTTGTACTGTCAGGCTGCCACCCTAACAAGCTAGAAATATGTACGTGAGTGGAGAAGACATTTCAGGATCAGAGGAACAGCCAGTTCCTGAGACCCATTTCCTTGTCAGTCCATAAAAACTAAGTGTGACCTCAGTGGAGACATTTTTTATTACGGGGAAGCAATTTTCTTACCCTTTTATGACACTGCTCTCCTGGCCAGCATTATTCACAATTCTCTAATTAGAGAACACAACGTTATTAAGCCAGGCTTTATTCTTTGATTGGGAAGCACACAGGCTTTACGGATGCCATGAGAAGGTGCATCAGTGCTACAAGGCTGAATAATATTCCTTTTCCTTTCCAGCTCTTGTGTACAAAGGCCAGGGGGCCACAATATTTTATATATGTGTCTGCTCTAATCCTGTGACCTTAATTATGCACGTGAAAGGAAACGGTGAGGCTGAACAGTCTGTTCATTTTCTGTTTAAAAGAGCTTATATGAAACTGTGCAATCAAAGCTTATTTCTAGAAGTATAAACAATCATTAAGGGGCAAAAGTAACAAACGCTGATGTATGAAATAATGTTTCAAGCCCATGTACATGAATTTAGGAACTGACCCGACCCTTTTGTGCTCTCCAGGGAGTAACCTGGCTTTGTGCAGTAACATGGAACTACCACAGGGGATTGAAGAATGAAACCATTGCTTTCTAGGTGCCTACACCTTAACCAAGGGAACTGAACTTTGACAAGGATACTGGTTGTTGCTTTGTCTGCTTGTTTCCATAAGAATTCCTAGCAAACCTGAACTTGAACAGAACAGAACGTGAAATATTTCCAGCGCCTTCAAAAGTTTTTAGATAACTCTGAAGAAATCTCATTGGGCAGCAAGCTGTTAATACCAGCGAGGGTACCAAGTGCCCCAAATCTTCCTTTTCCAGACCTCAAAGAGTAATAACTCCTTGGCATTTTGAGGGAGGTTGTGAATCAATTCCCTACTCAGGATTTCACTTTAAAGACCCAGGACAGCCCTAAATGTCAACTGTGTGGAAATGGTTCCTCTCTATTTGTTTTTTTCCCCCCAGCTGAGGTCTGTATATATTTCACTGCTCAGAAGTCAATGAAGGGGTTTTACCACAGGTCTAGTAAAGTGCAGTTCCCCAATTACAACCCAGCTGTAAAACATACAGTAGGCTTTTTTTTCCCTTTCTACTTCCAGGCAATGAGTTTTGGTCATGTCAGTTAAAGCCACCTAAAAGAAGGAGAAAGAGAGAAATGACTGTTCAGTGAGCCTCAGGAGAATTATGAAGTTATACAGCCTCAGAAGGATTGTAGGCAGTTTTATATTGCCCAGCTCAACTCACATTTATATCATCTGTCCCCATGGCTGAAATGAGCTAAGCTATGTGCTTGATAGAGAAAAGTACCTCTACTGACTGATGTGTCTAAAAACCTGGTTTGGATATGGCTGGATGAAACAGAAAAGAGGGTTGCTAGCTGCACAGAAGAACTTTGCTCAAATGTATTTCATGGAAACAAGAGCTGGATAATGCTCAAAAAAATATTGTACATGGAGGAAAACAAAGAATCAGTAAAGAGCTAATAATTTTAAATGCTTCCATGTGCACTTAGTGATGTCCTAATTACTGCTTGAACTGGGACAAGGAAAAACTGCAGCAAGCTGGAATGTTGTGCTGCAAATATCACTGCTATTCTAGATAAAAAAGTGTCTAAATCAGTATAATTACCCAATTGTGCCTGGATTTTGACGATGTCAGACACTCAAAAAGTCTTCCAAGAACCTGGAAATATTCTGAAGCATAATGTTCTACCAGTGAAGATTTATCTACAGTTTCACCTGGTAAGATTTCTCATCTTGCTTTGAACAGCATAATTTACCACACTCAGCATGCTGTATTGCATTCATACATGTAGAGAAGAACTGGATTGATTATCTTCAGGCTTCCTGCCATTAAACTCAGCAAATTAGTTGCTCATGATTCCAGAAAATGACTGCTCTTTTTTAATTTTTTGTTTTTTTATTGCTTCAGGAGAAATCGAACTGCAAAGTTTTGGCCAAAGCTTGTGGGAGGATGGATTAAAAGAAAATGCAGATAGGAAGAGTGGCTGTGTCCAAGGGTTGTTTCCTAACACAGAACAAGGCTTCTGGTGTCCATGTAGGACAGACACAGGCTCCTGCTGGCATGAACCCCAGGCTCACACTCATCCCCAAAAAGTTCTTTACAGTCAGTGCTGTTCAATGAGCATTGGCTACTAGGGGCTACAAACCAACCAAAATAAACCCAAACTGCATTTCTAAGGAGAAATACAGTATATTGACCACACTTCAGGGTAAAAAAAGTAGGTTGTAAACCCCTCAGGGGAGAATTTGTGCCTTCCTATCTGTTTCCGTAGTGTTAAATTCACACTCCCAAAGGCAATTATGGCAGTAGCACAAATAATAAACACCAACAATTATCAGCAAACAGTAGATGATAAATGGTGGATATATATATATTTTTAATTTTACATTCAGAATGAAATGTTTCTTCATTGCAAATATATCATGTATGAACAATTATCATGTTACTAGATTAACAAAGATGCTTCCAGAGTTAAATTGTTATCACTGTGTGCCACAATTATTTAAAATAGAATGTTTGCTTACTTAAATGTTCTTGATCTCAGTTTATCTTGTTATTCTGCTGTAAATCTGTGGAGAAACAGCTACATTTTTGTATAGGGTTTTGCATTTTTAAATATAAATTAGCATGAAGTCTTGAGCATTTCATTAACAATATGATTTTTTTTTTAAATGTTGCTGATGGTTTTATGCTTATGGAAATGAAAATATTTAAATCATTTATGGAAAATGTTTAAACTGATTTAATTGTGGGTGAATTTTGCCAAGAGTTGCCTCAGCGTAAGTCTGGAGTAGCTGTATCGATGGACTGCCAGATGAAAAGAAATTTAAACACAAAAAATTGGGATTGTGCCTTATTTCTGCTCGCCCCAGGTAGGTTTAGAATCCAGTAGCTTTGGAAGACCCCTTTTAAAAGAAGCAAGCAAGTGCTCTGATGTAATTACTTGGGTAATTGTTAATGTATTTAATGATTCTTACGGGATCTATTTTCTTTATATATGATGGGAAATTCTTTTAAATGTAGTATGTCTGTGAATGCCACACTCCACCATGGCAGACTGTCCTTGCAGACCTTAAAGCTCTTCTAGTCCCAAATCCCTGCACGGGCAGGGACACCTCCCAGCAGCCCAGGTTGCTCCAAGCCCCATCCAACCTGCCCTTCAGCACTGCCAGGGATGGGGCAGCCACAGCTTCTCCGGACATCAGTATGTGAGTACAAACCAGGAACAAATCCAGCCTCTAGAAATCAGGGCTGCAGCTGAAGTTAAGTGTGCAAACCTCCCATTTCTATGGACTTTCCCTCTTTCCACCCAGAGGTGGTGCCGGGGGGGGAATGAAGCATCTGGTACAGACAGAGGCAGCGAATCCGTGATGTGTCCATGTCCTGGTTTGGGCCCGAGAGGAGAACAAAGCACCAGCCCCGGGGCTGCTCACTCAGCTCCCCCCACAAACCCAACCAGGAGCTCCTGGCTCGAGACAAAGGACAAGGAGGGTCCCTTCACCGATTAAGGTTCTGGACAAAACTCAACTTGGGGAAAACCAACAATTTAATGCCAGACTAACGGGTGCCCACAGGACACAGACACGCAGAGCCGGGCTGACCTACGTGACCCCCCCCTCCCTTCTTCCTCCCAATTCCCTTGGTTCCCGGGTTCTCTCCCTCCTTCCCCCCAGCAGCACAGGGGGATGGGGTTTAGAGTCAGTTGGTGGTTCCTGCCGCTCCTTCCTCCTCAGGAGGCAGGATTCCTGACAGCCCTGCCCTGCTCCCCACGGGGTCCCTCCCATGGCAGAGGCCTCCACCAGCCTCTCCTCCATGAGTCCTTCCCTCCAGGCCCGGAGCTGCTCCGGCGCTGCCCGCAGAGTCACTTCGGGAACAGGCACCTCCCCTGGCCCAGGGGCTTCCACAGCTGCACCATCCCAGTGCCCTGGCCACAAAGCCAAGTCCACTGGCCAAGGTCACGCGTCCTGGCGCCTTCAGGGAATGTCCCACCATGTTCCTCCATGGATGCAGAGGGGCAGCTGCCATCTCGCCAGGGGTTAGAGGGAAAGTTCTGCTCGGGCACCTTCCTGCCCTTCTTCCTCGCCAACCACCAGGGACCTGCACCCAGCACTGCTTTTCACCTGCCAGCTCAGCTCTTCTTAACTGCTCCCTCTGCTCAGCTCTTACCTCAGTCCTTTCCTATGTTAATATGTTAATGGCAGAGAAGCATCTCTTGTCCCTCTGATGGCTCCTTGGCTGGGTTTGGAGCAGGAGGAGCTTCTCAGCTTCCTACTGGAGCCCTGGGGCTCTTCCCCCACTACCAAAAAATCCCACCAACCCAAACCAGCACAGGCTGCCTCAGCTCAGCTCAGACCTCAGCTCAGCTCTCTGGCCTGTCCTAGTACATCCGTGTGGTCTGGGTCTTTAATTTTTCCTAGTTTTCTTTTCACTTCCACAATACACTCCCTGCCACTTTGAAGAAACGACTTATTTCTCCATCGGGTTTTGGCTGTGACATGGGCTTTCCAACACCAATGAGAAATAATACTCTATCATTTTAAAAATGTGGTACCTCTGCCAAAAAGAGGGAAAAAAACCACACACAAAAAAAACCCCACAAAAATAAAAGAAGGCAAAAATAGTGGTTTAAAGCTGGAAGAGTTTGTGATGCTTTAAGGAGTGAAGACGTTTTCCAGCTTGGGCAATTTTACGGTGCTTGTGGCTGCAGCTCTCTCAGCAGGTGAGCTAAAAGCTGGGGCAGCTGCAAGGCAGTGAGAGCAGGGCAGGGCTGGCCTTGCTGAGAGGCAGGGGCTTGTGCACATTTGAGGGAAAAGTCCCTCTTTGCGGGAAAAATTCACTTGGAGATGGTGCAGGGAGAGAGAAAGCACCAGGATGGGGACTCCCCGGGGCTCCAAGTGCTGCTGCAGACGCTCACTTGATGTTTCTCTTGAAAAAAGTTTAATTAGGTGCAGATACACTTTTTTTATTCCTTCTGACCATCCATTTTTCCCAAGCAAGGAAGAAGATACTTCTCTGAATACAAATTTTCCCACTGTCAGAGTCAAGCCTGGTGAGCTCCTTACAGATGGAAAGAAGTGAAGCCTTCATGTGAAGGCCCTGGCTGTGCAGGACACCCAGGCCTGCCTGGTGTATTTTCACCATTTCCCTCTTCTTTCTGTTCAGTCTTATTAATTCTAACTCCCTCTTCTTCCTTTGTCTTTTAAATGTTATTTGTACCATTTTTATCCTCACTGTTCATTTTTTTCCACTTCCATAAAAAGCAATAAAATATTAATGTGCCATAAAAAATCTGACTGTGCTGGTAGAGTCTTGAAAACATTGATGAATCCATGAATAAAATATGAATCTTTATTTTGCTTGTGGTATATCAGATTTCATGTGTTTATTATATTTTATGTGAAGTAAGCTTGTCCAACAGAGCTTTTGTTTGTTTGCCTGCTTTTATTTCAAGTAGCCCTTGATTTATTAACCTTTGGAAATTAAAATATCTGATGCAGTCTTACATGAAACATGAAACTTGCATTTTGATCAATTTTCCAGTCTCATCTGGAAAGGGAAAATCAAACGACAAAAATCCAGCTTATCCCAGCAAACCCATATTTTTTTTTTAATCCTTGTGCTCTTGAGCTGTGTTTTACAGTATTACCTTGGCCTAAGAAAATGTCTTTTGACTGCAATGTGTGAGGTTCACTATAAAAAACCAATCAAAATCCCCAAACCTGGGGCACTGTAACAGTAATGCTGTTTTCCTTGGAAAGTATCTCTATCTTTAGCAATCTTAATCAACATTTTTATGCCAATTACACACTAATTTGAAAGTTGGAGTGTGGGGTGTTTGTTTGTTTGTTTTTTAAAGCTATACTTTTGCCTCAGGCTTTTGGTGCAAGCCTGGAGGCAATATAAATGTGAAGCAGTTTTTCTGGCCACGTCTCCCCTGCCTCCAGTTCTGCTGGTTTGCTGACAAGGGATCTGCTCGTTTGGGCAGCCTGCTCTTGAGATAAGCTTAACAGAGATGGGTTGTTTGTTTTTTTTTTTAATAACATTGTTTTTCTAACAATCCATTCAATGGGGGCAAAAGGCAGTTTTGAGTTGAATCTGTAAAACAGAGATGGAGAATGGGTGATGAACAGCTGTCACTTCAAGGTAACACACATGGCTGCTGGCATGAACTAAGACATCACTGCCTATTTAGGCTCTTTTTGGTTGTTCCTGTGGGGCACACAGCATTTAGGAAACAGATCTACCTGCTCCAGAAGAGCATGTGAAAATCTCAATAAGCTGAACATGCCAAGGTTAGTTTGGAGAAGAATAGTCTCTGCTTTCAATGAGAAGCACATTTGGAACAATGCATATAGAAGAGAATAAGAAACATGCCCTGGAAACCTTAATATAAAAATTACAACATTTGTATGTGACACTTTTCTGAAAAAAAGTCTTTCCAAGTTTGGTAACTGTATATAGTATTTTGATAGCTTTATAATTGTACTGTATTCTTACTAAATATTTATCAGGTAATCTCTGCCCTATGCTTTAATGTGACATTAAGTCCTAAAGCCCAGCAATGGCCATCCAAAGAGGAGACATGCAGAAAGGAAGCTGAAATCCATGCAGAGTGTTGGCTTCAGCCAGAAGGGTGAGGAGAAGATAACTATTGGGTAATGTCCCTTGGTAAAAGTCCTCTAACCTCCAAGCCTAGGCAGAGCTTTAAAGGGAAATGCAGTGCTTGACTCACAGTACTTTCTGTAGTCCATTAATATTTACTCCCAATGATTAATGCCACAGAGGACCAATGCCACTGAATGATGGCAGTGCAGTATAGAGGATTTTATTTCTTCTTCTTCTAAACAAAGCTCACCTGCACAACACATCCAAAGCAGTGTTTTTCCTTCCTGTATTCCAAGAATTCACTCCAATACCTTGAAATATACATCAAGTGATTAATAATCAGAAAAAAATAGCTACTACTAATTTTCCAAGAGCTTTTCCTCTTTTCAGTGTACAGTCATTAGAGTGAAGCACAACCCATGTGGACCTGGGTTACCTGCCCTCCCTCACACAACTCCAGCATTTCAGGTTGCAATGCAGCAAAACATTGAAGAGCTCTCAGAAATAAAGGGATTTTTCTCCACAGATGAATAGCAGCATCTGCCTTCCCTGGGAAAGAAGCTGGTATAGATAATTACTGGGTAATTGCAAGTGTGTTTTCAGACCCTTGGTAAGTGATGCACAGTGGGGAGGGAACACTTCCCACCACCTCCTCTTTGTGACTCTGCTGCCCACCTTCTAGGGCCTATAACTGCCTGAATTCATAAACCATTGACAATAATGTCGAAAATGTCCAACCAGACAAAAAAGGGAGAATTCCCAGGAGTGGGTGGGGAAGGAGGATCAGTTGCTGCAATGGCCTGAGTCGTGGCACCGAGAGATTTTCATGGAATGAAGGTAAGAGATGGCACATGCAGATAAAAATCAAGACCTACCAGACACATCACAAGCAAACACGAAAGGGGCTGTTTTGGAGAGGCTGCTTAAACTTTTCTGATCCTGACAAAAAGAAAATATGGTGATGGGACTTCTGTTGCCTAAGAAATGAGATGAATTCACTGAGCAGTGAGAAAATGCATTGCACCCTCTTCTCAAGGAGGAACCATAGGTTTCCACTTGTTGTTTTCTCCCTTATTTATTTATTTATTTACTTATTTTTAGCAAAATGCTCCCTAGAGGAATGATGGGTCATTGTCTCTTGTGGAACTTGGACAAAACAGACTGCCTTATGGATCGCTGCCCCTTCACTGCAAAGTTGTAATTAAAAATAAGTATTAAAACTTGGTTTACAGTATAACCTGGCTCTCTATAGCTGGCTGTGTACAATAAAAACCCCATCGTGTTGTCCTCATCAGAAAAGCCACCGCTGATCCAATTTCAGAGTTCTGCAGTGGCAGCTGAAGGCTGCAGGAGGCTGTTCAGCAGAAGGTGAGGTTGGGATTTAGCTGTGGGCACGTCAGGACGCAGCTGCACCGCAGCCCCACCTTGTGCAGGCTCTGGGTTGGCAGTGCTGCAGAACAGGGCTTCATGGCACCATGAGCTCAGAAGTCCTCAAGAATTAAGAGTATTTAAAGTCCATGCCAGGCAGTGGATACATCTTGATTTTTATTACCAATTAGTTTTTAAAAAAACACAACACGGTATTGATCTCTTCTATCTGCTAACTTCCTTCTCTGACAGCTCGGCTGGGGTTTTTTGGCTGGGAAGAAAGATGATTTCGCTGCCAGATGATGAGTCTCTGAGACTGGAAGATTATTCTCTGGGTACGTAAACAGTAGGAATATATATGCCATAAATATATTTATAAATATGGTCAGGATAGTATATGTTTAAACAGGAAAGGTCAGGATTTAAGCCCTCAGGAATCTCATTTCAGAGAGTCTGGAGCCTGCACTTCTGAAACTGTTTACACCCCCTCGCTCACATTTCACAGAGGAAATTGCCTTTATTGCATTATATTTTCTCCTTTTCTTGGAGCTGAAGCTGGGTAATTTTTAAAATAAAAGTAGTCTGAATTGAGATTTTCAGCATCCAGGACATCACTGTGCAAGGATGTTGCACCTCTGAGTTGTGTCTCAGTCCTTATTCAGTGTCCTCAGGTGCCCCCAGCACAACCCCAGAACCTCAAATTAGTCAAACTTTGTGATTTTTTTTTTTTTTTTTTTTTTTTTAAAAAGACCAAGTACTCTGTGATCTTTTCTAGCTACTGATCTGTGGTAGCTGCTGATCTTGTAATGCTTTGTTGTTAGATGGATGATATGAGTTGTAAATTATTAAGGCAAAGAAACGAGTGGCCTGTGAGATTACTAATCAGTTTTCTAAAGAAGTATCTTGCAGAAAGGCCAGTTTAAAATTGTTTCATATTTCTTTCTAATTTAAACAAAGCCAACTACAGTGACCTGCTGGCATCTGTCTGTGTTGACTTTCATGTATTTTATTAGCCTTTTAGCATTGCTTCTATTGCTCATCAGTGACTCTGAATGTCCCTGTAAACTTTCGCAAGGAAAATAAAGATGCTTACTGTGGAAATTATTTCCCTCATTTTGGGACACATTACATTTATTAATCCAATGCTGAATCTCTTTACATTACTGCTTTTGAAAGAGTGAATGGCAGTTTTGGCTCTCCTGTGCTAGGTGCTGTGCTTCTTAATGGGACACACACTCAATCTTGTGGACTGAATGAAAGAGAAAAGACACGTGGAAGAAAAATTATCACCAGCCTCTTTCACAGACACGGAGCTGAGGTGCAGGCAGACTTGTTCAGGTTCACCTAAAACAGGCTGTGACATGGTCAAGTGCTGAACTTTGGTGCCAAGCTCTTCATCTGAACCCCAGGTACACAGCACAGGTACCCACACCCCCATCCTTACACTTTTTCATAGGAATAAGGATGAATCGCTTGGGAGAAGATAGAACCAATTACAGAGAGAAAACAATAATGAAAGTTACTGTCAGTAGGAGCCACACTGCAGAAATTGATGTGTTTCACTTGCATTGTTTCAATATTTGACAGGAAAGCTGCTTTGAGAGGAAATTATCTGTCCATTATCTATCTAAAATTTGCTGTGCTTCTCAGACAAGACAGGAAAACGTCTTGAGGTTTAAAAGCAATAATTGGAGTTGGTTAATTTGCAGCTCTTCACTTTTGCCTTCAAATAATTGCAGTGTTACACTAAAGAAGGACGTGTGATAGTTCCTGCAATAGTAACACTTACAATGAAATTATTTAGATTTGCTATTAATACATCTGAAGAAAACTCAGCTTTCATAAAAGCTTATTGGACTTTTCTACCCATTCCTACAATCCAACATCTGATTATTCCCTTCACTATTGCATCAGACACTAATAGTATTTCATGTTACTTAAAAATTGAGGACACTCTCTCAGCTGCTTTGAATGGGAGAGGGCCTGGGCTGACAATTCCTCTCTTACACCCATGAGAATATGACTCTTACTTTAAACAATATAAACCACTTATGTTAGTAATAGCAAGATCCTGCATTTGTTTAAGCTGCTTAAATAAAGGTAACATACCCCTCAAACGTTTAGCTTCCAACACTCTTTCTTTATTATAGCAATTTTAATAATAAGAGGAAAATCCTGGGTTGGACAAATGGTTTAAATATTTAAACACAGAGATTAAACCAGTTGCTGTAAACTTGCTTAATCTGGAAGAGCCAAGCAGTGAAATGATGGAGTGAGTCAGTAAACAGGAGCAGGGCTTGGAAAATGCAAATGTAAAGCTTGGTGACATCCTCCTGGTACCAAAAAGTCCCCAGTGGTTGGGAAGGTTGGTTCAATGATCAGTGACACCAAAAGCTCAGGTGATTTATTCATAAAGGCTTTGCTTAGCTTTGAAGTCAGAGGGAATTTTCCCTTAGTAAGGGCTTCAGGATGAGAGCTGGGATGACAAAAGGCAATAGATCAAGAAGGCTGTATTAAGTTTGTGGAATGTGGAATGTCACTTCTGCCCGTTCAAAGTCATTCCCGAGTCCTTGTCCCAGGCAGTGTGCCAAGGAAAGCTGGACCTTCATTAAGAATGAGTCACAACTTTTACAAAGTAAAGATCATCTTTACACACTAGATTTATGGGGGGAAAAGCCCCACGTGACTAGACTTCAGCTAAATATTTCAATATTTACAGAAAAGCATGCAAACCTTGACAGTGAGGTGACACAACTGGCACCAGCTCTTTCTTTTCCTTTTCTACTCCAACTATCAGCAAGTCTTCACTTCTACTGGAATTCAAGTACCACTTGCAAGCCCTTGAAGAAGGGGAGAACTAGAGGTTTATCACAACAGGATCATAATGAAAGATGAGCATGCTCTTCTTCAAAGATCTTGTTAATTTGTTGAGGAGCACTTCCTGCTGGATTTTTGTTCATACTTTTTTGCATGTGTCTGCTGCGACATACACAGGAGAGAGAAAATGAAACACCACTTCACAGCAAGGAAGGTGGTTTTTCCCTCTGTATTTCCAGTTTTGCTCTCAAGGACAAAAGGTTAGTAGTGGCCTTTCACTCTGCAGTGCAGGAACTTTTCAGGCTTCAGAAATTTCACCCTGTTAGTGCATGCAATCCACTGAATCTCTTGATTACTTTCCTGTTGCTAAGGTCTGCTTCGTTTTTTGATAAAATAATTAACTGCTACTCAAAGCAGGAGAATGAAACTGGGAACATAAGAGCAACAACAAAGAGCTCCTCAAATAACCTCGGAATAGTATGAACTGATTTCTTTTTTTTTTTTTTTCTGAAAAAACAGGGCAAATAATTTTGGGTTGGCTTGAACAAAAAGCATGTTAAAACTTTTGAACCAAAAAGTAAACCAAAAGGTTTTCTTGTGAAATGAAAACCTCCATCTGTTATGGTCTTCTAAAAAGTTTCACATTTGAAACTTTGAAGTTATTAGCTTGGGATTTTCTCCCCAAATTTTATCATCCTTTTTCTGATTTAACCACTTGGAATTGTCCCTGTATTGTTACATTAGCAATATGAATTGACTAGTCTCTGTATTTTTGGAAAAGCTACAGGCAAAACATCCTGCTGAGGACAAGTGTGATTGATAGGCCAGCAGTGAGAGTTTGCACAAGGGAAACAAATCATGTTGGTTTTGATTAGCAGGTTTGAAGTTATGTCAGAGCAAAGAGCTCTTTGCTGCACAAAGGTGCTTCAACCAAAAGCTCATAACTACCTTATATACCATCAAGTCTGCCTGCTGCCTTTTTTCTGTTGCATAGGCAAGTTCTTAATGGCTCCTACTGAAAATCTAATCATGTTGGCTACTTATGTTTTTTAAAATGCTGGGAAATTTTGCTTTTTGTATTGTAAAGGTACCCCTGAGCTAATGTCCTGCAAGTCAACTTCCAGAAACTATCAGCACAGCCAGGGAAATTCAAGTGTAGTTTTTTTCCATCTTGCTGAAAAATTTCAAAATGTGACCCACTGGGATCCATTTAAGTGTCAAAACTGGTCTTAACAGAATGGAAAAAACTGTCAAAGAAGAAATAAAAAGAAGAAAAACCATGACCCATCTATTCAGTCCATCAGCAACACAAGGCAGGGTCACTTACCCTGAAAGCATTAGTGGTAGATGCTGATTTAATCATATTTGAGAGCCTTTACTTTGTGGAAAATCTATATTTTCTGCAACCTACTCAAGCTTTTAGCCATTCTTACTGTTAGAAAACTGAAAGATTGTCCTAATAAGCTCCCTGTGGGATTATTTTTTCCCAGACTGCACAAAACGCTTTACTCAGAAAATGCTCCTCAAACCATTTTATTCCTAAGGTGAATTTTCCAGCTCTGTCCTGCAAAGGACACAGGGTGGACCTGGCTGGATTCAAACTGCTGGGCATGCAGGAAATAAAGAAAAGCTCAGTCATTCAAATTTCTACCATGATCGAGCAGCAACTGTAAAGGAAAAAAAAACACCCAGGTTTGGGCTGAGAAATCAGGCCTCCTGCTGTGTGGGAATGACAAAGGCTGGGGAGGTGGAGCAGGAGCAAGGTGGGTGGTGCTGCTGGGGGATGCAAGGTGGGCTGTCAGTCCCCAGCAGCTGCTGAGCCATCAAACCTCTCCAAACCCTCCTGGGTGTCTGCATGACTCTTCCCTTTACAGGATGGCTGCAAACCTGGGGCAGGAAGGGCCTCTCAGCCCTCCTGCCAAGGGGGCCAATTACTCTGCCAGGTCTCGCTATCTCCCAGGGACTGGGATCCACCACCCTCTGGGCCATGAGCTTGCACTGTGATGAGATTCTGAGCTCAGAAACATGCACATAAAGCTCCATTTGAGTGTGGATTATCCTGGTATGTTTATAACCCAAAGGGCATCTTTTCTTGAAAAGTTTGGTTTATTGGAATGAATGAAATCCAGACATGTGGAACGTATTTAAACTTGGCAACAGTGGAGCCATTTGTAAATAGAAGCCATCAAAGCAGACAGTGTTTAGCCCATAGTGGAGCCATCAAGGGACAGCTTGTAAAATAATGCACTAGAGTTACACAATGATCTTGTCATCGGTGACCTAAGAATGTTGATAAAAGTTCTCTGCTGAAATTTTTGAACTGATGTGCTGTTCAAAATAACCTTGGCATAAAAAAAACACCAAACAAACAGCCAACAATCGACAGCCATTAATTATGAATATGTGCCAAGAAGATACAACTTTCTGCAAAACAAAATTGTTGAAAAACAAAAATAAATTATATCGCTGTATCTGCAACTTGTTCCTTCCATTACCTTTTTCCCTGTGTGATTTTAAGAGAGTAATAACGAGGTTGTTGGAAATGAAAAGGCCAGGTCATCAGCTGTGTAAATCAGGGCTCAAATGTCAGCAGGTTACCAAGGTTTAACAACAGGACCACTGTAAATGCCTGTGAGCAGTTGTCTGCCACAGGGTGATATGAAAACTGTTAGTTAAAACCTCATTGATAGGTACAGTGTGACATAACACACCCTGTTATGACATAATGTAAGAGCTGAGCAGGAGCAGCTGTTTTCAATGAAAAGGAAACAGTGATTTCATAGTAATGCAGCTGTTCCTCTAATAGAAGATTTTTTACTTTTTTTTTTTTTTTGCATTAATCAGAGTGTCACAGTGCTGAACAGTTCATTACAACAGCCAGTAAACAGGATGTTTAAATAATCCAAACTGTGTGTTTTAATTAATTCAATACCAGAGCAAAGGTCACCATGCTTTCTGACAGATGAAAGGACAGGGTGCCTGTGGCAGTGGGCAGGGCAATCGTGTCATCTGGTACAAATGTCATCAGAGAATAAAAGATTAAGTAAGTTCCTAAAAGAAATGGATCTTGAATTGCTGTATTTTAATAAATTAAAAAAAGAAAGAAAGAAAAAAAAAAGAAATAAAAGAGCAGCTGAAGTTTTCTTCCAAAGAAGAACTCTTTAAGGCCAGGTTGGATGAGGCTTGTGCAGGCTGGTCTGGTGGGAGTTATCCCTGCTCATAGTAGGGAGGTTGGAACCTGATGATCTTTAAGGTCCTTTCCAGCCTTCACAATTCAATGATTCTCTGATTCTGTGAACTCCAAATTTCATTGGAATTTAGTAACACCATTTTACCTTGGCATTATTTAGCAGCAAAAATTAGCAAAGCTCTGTATTTCAGAGCACAGCTGACTTTTTTCTTACTGTATTTGTTCCTTAGTTTACTGTCCATGCAGTGACAGCATCCACCAGATGCCTGGCTGGGACAGTATCTCCTCCTATTGGGTACTCCATAAGCAGGTCTAGTGTTTTGGGAACCTGAACTATTTCTAGCTGGAACAACAGGTTTGCCTGTGAATATTCTGCCTTAGCTATTGGCTCTCTGCTCAACAAAAAGAAACCACCTGAAATTCTCTTAAATTTTTCCTGGAAAATGTCTCCATTTCCTTCATCCCTTTAAACTTTTGGCTTTCTTCCTCCTCTGACTTTCTGTTCTGGAACTTCCCTGTCACACTCCATTGCCAATTCCTCTCCAGATTTTTGGGCTCATTTCCTACTCTCCTGTTTGGGACCAGTCCAAGATGTTTCTGAGCCACCCATGGCTGCTGGGTCTCCCACTTCTGCTCCTGGTTGGTGGATTTTGCTGGGCTTCCATCACCTGGTACCACAGCTTTTGAGGAGGTCTGAGGTGAGGTGGGCGAGTCCTGTCTGTAGTATTTTAAAGTTATTCCATTTAACAGCTGCTTCTCTGTATGTGCCTCATACACCACATAACAGACTGGACATGCAGATGCTGGCCCATGGTTGTGCTCCCTGACCCAAGAGCAGGATACACGACCCACTTAAACCCTGCTGGAATTACTCCAGGTTTTCAGTGGTGTGGAAGCAGCCAGCTGTAGAAGCCAACACTCAACCACATATTTTCCTGCCCCAAAAGTTTATCATTAAATTGTTCTCAGCACTAGTTTCATTGTCTGTCATCTGACAAGTAGAACCTGATGTTAGATTCACTGCAGCTTCCTGCACCGAGGCAGCATCTTCCGTCCTCCTAATTATTCCACACTGACATAATGCACTTTGGGTGTTTTTTTTTCTCTTCCATTTAGTAACAACACAATAATGGCATTTCACTCCCAGCCACGATGGGAGATTCAACTGCATTTTCTCTCAATGCTGCAGCTTCACAGTCCATTTTTAAATGGCTCACTCCGTTTGGGGAATCAATAACACTATATATATACATAGATATATAGATGGCTTTTCAGTTTCTCACAAAGCTGCACTTTCACATGTCCCACAGGACCATCAGATGATCTACACACATTCTCAGCCTTGGCTTGAACTGAAATTAGTAAACCCCTTTCCTTTTCTCTCTCTCACAAATAAAAAGATTTTCCTTTGCCTGGAATATATTTGCATATTCCCACTGAACCAGTCAAGGCAATGTGGGGAGCCTGGTTTATACCTCACTATGGTTCTTCATTTTTATTCTTTGTTCTTGCAGCCCTTTGCTTTAGATTAAACTCATGGCAAACCTTTGTGAAAAAAAGGCTTTTTGTGAAAATATTTATATTCCCACTCCATGTAACAGAAAAATTCCCACCCAGCTTCTCTTCTTTCCAGAGGGAAATAAACGTGCTAGGGTACAGCTGGTGGTATCACATTAATTAGTGCTCTAACAATAATTATTGAAGAATTCACCTGTCCCAAACATTCTTCTAAATGTGATTACTGAAATACAATGGTGTATATTGTGTTGGAATCACAGCTAAATCAGATCATCAATAAATAAAAGGAAATTAGGCTGTGGTGATCTACACAAGGTGTGGATCAGACAAAAATCCATGTCTTTGTGAAAAAGATCCATGTGACCAAGGGAGCACCAGGTAGGAGAAGAAGAGTTTCCATCCAAAATAGACTCTTCTCAAAAAAGCAGACTTTAATGGGATGCAGAGATGAGCATCAATACCTATAATTCAGCACTGATTAGCTGCTGGTGCTGGAGAAAACATCCCTGGTGCTGAAGTTCAGGAGCAACACAAATAATTTCAACTGACAGTTCAGCGAAACAGTTTGTTAGTTTAAAATTTTACCAGACAAAATTACAGTGGTAACTACAAAACACCGATGCCATTGATTTTCTCCCAGCTCTGCTGCTTCCCTCTACATGTTCCTGCTGGCACCCGGGCAATTCTCCACCACCAAACAGGACCAGACAGGAATTGTAAATGCAGCCTCTAAGTAAACTGCTAGGTTAGAATTTTCCTCAGGGCATTGGTCTAGGGCACAGGACTGCGGAACTGACCTCGAAGCCCTCCTATGTATGTTTTGATTTTTACCTTCACTGCTGCCTTACTTTCTTTCTTGCATGAACTCTACAAAGTGTGGCCTGTTACACATTCTCTCCTGTTGGTTTTTGTTTTGTTTTGTTTTGTTTTTTTCCTCTGGCTTCAATTTAGCTACTAGCTCTCCAGGGCTCTCCACTTTTCTGTGAGAGTTTTCCTAGTCTAACAGGGCTCTGATTTTCTTGGCACCCTGGTGTACTCCTGGGTAATGTTATAACTACTCCAGGGTGCAATGCTGAGCTGAGCAGAAAGCCCCTCTCAGCCCACTCTGGCAGAGCTCAGAGCTAATAAAAACTGATAAAATGCAGGTCTAAGAGAGTTCTGTTTAGCATGCCAGCTATTAGTATCTGGCAGTAGATAAATATCAAATATTAATATTTTTATTAACTGAGAATTCAGAAAGTAATCTAATTAACACCCTAATGAAGAAAAATGTTTGCCAAAGAATTAATCACACCTTGCTATAGTTCACTCCATTAGTTTTGACATCTTCATTTTAAGGGACTGCCTCTGCATCCCGTTCTGGGCACCATTACATGCAACTAATTGGGAGGAAACAGCTGTTGTTGTATCATTTACTATGACCAAGATGGAGATGTGGTTACAGAACTTTTTCTTATAAATATTCTCAAGGTTCTGGTAATTCTGGAAGTCACTAGGCTCTAGTGACTTCTCCCTGGTATGGAGACAGGGAGGGATTTCTCCACTCTGTGCTCTCTCCTGGCTCCAAACCACCCCTTGAACTTGCTCATGCCTTGGGGTCTTCACAGCAGCTGTAAAAGGCTTGATGGGAGCTGGAAATAATGGCTGTAAAAAAAGGGAAGATATTTTCCATGTAGCTTCCCTAGTCCTCAGATGCAAACAGAACTAACTTGTCTCAGAGAACAGGACAACAAACAAGAGGAAAACAAAGTCATGAGGTTTTTCCAGCCCACCCTGTGCAAGCTGGCAGGGTTCTTGCCAAGATGAGACACTGAAGTCACTTTTCCTGACTAGTTTTAAGGCTCCCAAGTGATGAAATATCCTGAGGGCTTTTTTTATGACGCTTTCTTACCTGCTGTCCTGATGTTCAACCTTTGTTTTTCTTCTTCTTACATTTCTTGAAATTACCCCAGGTTATGAAATTAAGCACGTTCTGTCATTTAATTGCTCTCTTCCCTGACTCTTCAGCATAAAAAGTAGGAAGAAACACCAGGAAAAGAGAACTAACAGATGTCTTAGTTGAAACAAAGTCATTCTAATTATTTACACTTTATGAAAAAATACCATTTGATATTTTCAAGTTGAATGCTACACCAGATATAAATATTGATAATTATAGTATATAGAGCTTTCATAGTCTGTAGGCATAACTGTTTAGCCTTTATATTGCCTTGTTTCACATAAGGGGAAAATCAGTTGCAGATTTAAAATTAATTGTTGAAGGTTTAATAATCTTACCTCTTGCAGAGTAAGGAGTCAGAAAGTCCTTGTCTGCTGCCTGTCCCTTTGTCCTAAATCTCATCTTTCTCTTTGCTCTGCTATAAACTCATTAAGGTGTATGTGCATGTCAAACACCACAGATACCACAAGCTAAGATGTGGTTGTGCTTTTCATTACGACAGGACAGTAAAAACTAAACACCTCTAAAATCCTAAGACAAAAATGAGAGTAAGCAGTATTGTATGAGTATGGGTTTAAACAAAATGTTTGTATGAGGTAACAGGGAAGATCCAAAGAATTAGCTACGTTGCCAGGCTATTAAAGTGGAAAGAAGCAGCCATAAAACACTAAGTAGGAAAGGTGGTTTCATTTCTGCACCAGTTTGTAGAGCTTTTAAGTTGCATACCTTTGCTGCATCCCTACACAGCATGCATGCTGACACAGATAGGAAATAATTTACATTTCCTCCAGCCTCCCCATCCTTTAAGCATCACTGATAGGCAGTGGAACAGTAATCCTCACCTTCTGTCTCTTGCATTTTCTTTGGGTCTCCTTAGGAGCTCACATTCATGTGTTTCCAATAATACGAAGGCTTTCTGCTGATAAAATTCTTACACATTTAAATGGCATTTTGAAACCACTATAGCTGTCTTTTCTAAACCTCCAGTCAAGGCAAGCAAAAAAGAACCAATTTTAAAGGAAGGAGGCTATCAACCAGATGGGTAAAAACATGTTCTCTGTGTGCCTGCACTAAAATGAGAGAAGTTACGAAACAGGATAAATTGATCTTGTAAAATATGTTAATGTTGTCTCTTTAGTGCCCTTTTTCTCTCATAATACTTGAAAAAATGTTACATTTTTTTTTTCTCTTGAGTAAAAAAGTCAGGCTGGAAATCAAGCCTCCTCCAGCCTCAGCTCCTGAGTCCTGGGAATTTCAAGTGCAGGGCACTGCAGAAGGTGTTCTTGAGAAATTTTGTCTTCAGATTGTCAGAACCAAATCAGCCCCAGGACCAGGGAAACCAGGGGTCTGGAAAAGTGTGTCACTCAGGCAGAGCTTTGTGCCTACATTCAAACACCTAAATAAAAGGTCTGATTTAAGGTCATGCTGAGTGACCAATGTCCTCTTTTGGGTTTATTGAGGCTGTTTAATCAGGTGTCTCAGTGTAGCTAAGGAGCATGACTTAAGGCAATCATTTTTCAGTAGGTTTGTTCCAAAGCTTTGATTGCTCAGCAGTACCAGGACCTCTCTGTAAGGCTCACTCATTATTAGGGCTCTAAGAACAATAAGTAGGAGCGTGTCATCAAGTCAAAGTTAACAATGGTGTTTTGATGGAGAACCCAAACCACAATTCCTTCCTAGCAGGAGCTAGTCCTGAACAGTTCACCTTAGGAAATCAAGTGCTGCAATGCTGTTTGGTGTGTCAGGCATATTCCTGGTTGGAAAAGCTGTGGAGAAAGATCCTGGCCCAGGAGGAGCTGAGATGGCTCAGTCAGTCCTTCTGGATCTCTCTGAGACCTGAGCTCAACCTGCAAAGAGCAGATGATCATCTGAGACACAAAGAGAAAAGATGGAGTGGTCAGAGTCCTCCTAAAACCATTTTTCATGTGAATATCCAGGGGAAAAAAAAAAAAAAAAAGAGTATTGAAGACTTTTTTCCCCTGATGGTACAAGAGTACTCTTAGTACAAGAGACTAGTATCTTTTCCACATCAGATTGTGGACTGACATAAATAATCTACTTAAGTCTAATCATGCCCTGATTTATAGTACAGAGCTTTTCCCACATCCATGGATATAAGGCAAATATGCTTAAATCAGAGAAAATCAGCCTTGCAGTGGTGGAAAACCAATGTAAATGACAGAAGAATCAGGCCAAGTGAGAAAGAAAAGAGAAGGCAAAGTACAAGCTGGCTCCAGGGAGCAGTGAGGGGAAAGAAGCTCCAAAACAACACTGAGAAATGTCTTTTCCTTTCCTATCCCTACTCCTGAATACACCAAAAAAAAAGCCTCCCAAGGGACCACCAGAGGAAGAGATCATTGTGGAAACTTCCCAACACTTTAAAATGCATTTTATTTTACCCACAGTCACCTGAGAGACTGGAAAAAAGAGATAAGAGGAGGAGAGGATATGGTATGAGGAACAAATATTAACATACACACAAAATGTCAGCAGCACAAATAATTGAGTATTTGATATTTTGACTCGTTCAAGTTTTCTGATTTCCCAAAAGCACTTCTAATTGCATGTATTTTTGAATGAATGAATTAAATTTGCATTAATATCTTGCCTTTAATTCACATAAGATCTTAAGGCATTTTGCCAACCAGAGAGAGGGGAATCACCAATAATTACACGGTTGCATGAGAAGGATCTTCCCCATCTTTCACTCTTTCCTGACATGTTACTATTTCTCACAATCCTGTCTGGAAACCAGCAGTGCACAGACAAAAGGCCTGATTCACCTAACAAAAATTTAGGTGGGATGAGAGTTTGTTTTTTGGATCTTATCATAGCCACAGGGATTAAGATCCTATTTTCACCGTGGCACTGAGTATGCCATGTCCCCCTCCTGTCCTTCCTGAATGTGACAGTTTCTTGTGGTGTTAGATACATTAGGAGAACATTCAACTGGAGTCCTGAAAACGCCATCACAACCTGAGAAGAGAGTCTTTCTTCTTTTATTTTCAAAGTATTTTATAAAAAAATTATCAATAAATAATAGTGGCTACTGAGGAAGACTGTATCTGCCTGCCTGGTGGCACAGGGGACTCTCCAGAGAACATATTTTAATCTAATTTAAAATTTTAATTTTGTATGTGCTGTTCATTTCTACATGGTTTTTCATGTAGCAAGCCATGGAGCAATGAAATTCACTTTAATTTTCCACTTCTCTTGGATGCAATGACAAGCTTAGGCTGATTCAGCAGAGTAGAAATAATTTTGACACTTGCAGTTACCAGATGAGGTTTAATATAGGGATTCAAGCTCTCCTGGGAAATCTGCAAGTGCTTGCAGATTCATAAGTTTATCCATAAATATTTAAGAATTTGCAAGTATTAGAGGCCCATTTTGAAATAAGGAAAAAAAAAAAAAAGAAAAAGGAAAAGAAGAAAAAACCCACCCTTATAAGCATTTTGGGAATTTCATGTAACACCTACAGCTAACAAAAATTCACCTCATTGGTAGTAAAGCTGATCCACAGGCAGAAGTGTTTGGTTAGATAAATTGCCAGTTCTGATGGGAATGATGGTTCTGTCTCTCTGGGATGTGTCTCAGTGTGCTGATATCCATCTCCCTCTGCCAACACAAAAGCAGCCCCGTTTGAAGGCAGAGTGATTAAGTCCTTCCCTGTAAGCTCCCCAGGCAGATCTATTCCACTAAAGCCCTCAGGCAAATCAGGATTAGGGTTTTGGAGAAAATCTGCCAAGAGGGACCGCATCTGAGGGGATGCGGAACGTGTTGATGCCCCAGCTTTCCTCCAGGAGCCCAGCAGTGGCTTGCAGCTCCCCCAGGACCACCAGCATCAGGATCCAAGGGGGAAGATGCACAGCTGATTCATTCACCTGAGTCCCCTGTAATCTTCCCTACTCCCACTTCTCCCTCTATTTTTATCCCAGGTGGATGCTGTTGTTTTGCCAGGCTGGCTGGGGCTCAGCTCCCTGGGAGCTTGGTGGGAAGGCCACCACGGAGACATCTCTGGCCACAGAGATGTGGGAATGGGTTGGAGATCACCAACTCCAATGTGATGGCTGCCCAGTTTAATAGGCACCTGCTGGATTCCCCAGGGAGTCTCTGGGGATAATATTCCCCTCCTGGACCAGCTCTCACTGCCTCTCTTGCCCAAACTGCTATCATCAAGGTTTCCTGCCATACCAGAGCTTGGGCCAGCTTTGGCCACATTGTTGTGTCATGCTATTCCTCTTGTATCCCCCAAATTTGACAGCACTTTCCTGAAAGCTTTCCAACATGATGGGTGAGGGCAGCATGCTGCAAGATCCATCATTCCCACTGGGAATGCCTGAGGAGAAATCTCAGTCACTGTATTACAGTTTGATTTCTGCAGAAGATGCTGACAGGGGTGAACATTTTGCACTTCTGGCACATGGGTTTTATTGTTCTGTGGATTACAGAAAGCCTTGGCTGAACTGAACCCCTGGCTCCAGACTCCTCTTAAGCACTTAAAACCACACTGCTGGAGCCAAGCTCTGCCCTGCTCAGAGTATTTGAATGGCCTCCTTGTGCTCCAGCAAGACCTCCAGTTGACATTGCAGTCTCCACAGACACCTAAGCTTAAGAGACTTGGTGTGAATATACTCAACTATCTCCCCTCCCTTTGGTCATTTCTAATGTTATTTGGCTTTATTCACTCTTACCATATAGTGGCTTCCAGGAGAATGGACCTCATCATCTTTTGTTTGGAAACAGCTATTTATAGCAATGTTGACTTGTTGCTGGTTGCAGCACCTAGAGATTAGTATCTGGGGGGTGAGTGTGAACACATAGGGAAGGAGAGCTTCTATAAACTGTTCAGAAGCAGGGGCAGGGAGGACACAAATGGGTGGGCCAGGAGGGCCAGGAATTGCTGCCATTGCCTAAGCAGCAGGTGGAAAATTTATGCAGAGGGAGATAAATAGTTTACTTAAAACTATGCTGCAAGTCCATGGCATGGAGAACGAAACCCCAGCCTCCCAGCCTCCATACATTAAATGCAAACTCATCCTTCCCAGCATGTGAATATTTGTAAGCAGAATTTTTCTAACGACTTGATGCTTTGTATGCTAAAAGATTACACTGCCTGTCTGTGAATTTCTGAGTCCTGGCCCCAGAGTCACAGGGTAGAGCATCTTGTTATGAACAAGAAGTAGCAGGCAAATACATTGGAAGCTATTGCTGCTTTTACCTTCTACAAGATTTTCTGGAGGACCTGTCATCCCTGCATCAGCCTGTCCCCCGCTGGGAGCAGGTGGCTGTTGCTCACAAACATGCAATAAATGATATTACCAAAAGCTACATAAATAAAAAATAAACACCACAAGAAATTGCATGACGTCTTGATGGATACTGAGGCAGGGAGGGATTTGTGATGGAAGGGGATGAGCCAGTTATACTTTACCAGTGAATAAATTAAAGGATTCATGCCCGGGGTGTTGTAGCAAGGGCTAAAAGTGTTTGTCTGCAGCCAGAGGGAAGAGGCTCCAGGGTAGTTATATCTTCCCAAGCACAATGATAAAACACATTCATTCTGTCTCTGGAGATGTTTCCCACTCATAAGACACCTCCATAAAACCTGCCTTAGGTTACTTTGCTGTGACTGATGTTTGGTAGGGAGTTTCTCCAGAAAAAGACACAAGGTGTCCCCATTTTGCTGAGTGTGCAGCATATTAGCATCCCCATTCCTGACCCAAAGCCTGGTAGAGAACAATCAGGTCAAGGTGAAAGGTTTCTTTAATTTGTAGCATGGACCTTAGAACTATAAAATCAATAAATAACTTAAGGCTCCTCAAAGCTACAAAATTCTCAATATGAGATGATATATACAGGGATAAAGCAAAAAAGTTTTTTCCCCTAAATTACTTATTTCTTAATGTAGGGTCTTCATGCACAGGAAATCTGTTTGCAGTGTTTCACAAGGTGCACAGAAAGTGGAGGATGTCTGACACATGTTGAGGCAGCACCACAGGCTCAGTGCTTTATGCACAGCTAAACTTCTGTGTGTGTTTACACAGTGCTACGTATGACTTAGACATTCCAACCACTAAGTGGAAACCATTTATTTTCTGCCACTGACTGTTCCTGTTCTTCAAAAGCATCACCATTTCTTAAAGTGGGCAAAAAAGTGTTTCAAAAAACTTCACACAGCTGTGCTGAATTACTACTTTTTAATGCCCTCGAAAAGAAGGGGAAAAAGTGTTTGTTGTGTCCACAGAGAAAAGGACAAGAAGCAATGAGCTCAAATTGCAGGGAGAGGGATTCTGCTCAGGCATTACAGAAGCCTTCTGAAGCAGGAGAAGGCTGTAAGTCTTCAGTGTTGTACAAAAAAAAAAGTGGATAAACAAGGAAGGATGTTTGGTTGATCTTTAGGGAAGAGAGATGGACTAGATGGTTCTCACTTGCATGACATCTCCCCAATCGATGCCCTTGAACCCATTTACTTTTTTCCATCTTCCAGTTCTAATGTGTGATGCCAAAATACCACAAGGAAGCTGTAGGCAGAAATGTCCACTTTCCTCAAAAACAACTGGGCAATGAGAAAGTAGAAAATATTCTTTTTTTTTTTAAGAACTTGACTAGATACAAAATAATGTCTTGAGGTTTTTCTTACAATTTTGCTAAGGGACTCTTGCACTCTCTGTAAATTGCTGAAAGACTGGACTGATAACATCTGCTGAGGCTAAGATGTGAGACTAAAAGGAGATGTAAAAGGTCAGAAATACATAAAAAAATTTAAATCTTAGGTATCCAATAAATAGTTGTCTATGAACAACAAGACTTTTTACATGGGCAAGGTCCCATGTACTTTAAAAAAGTGTTTAATGTGCTTATTATTTTAGAAAGTTTTATTTTATAATTGCAGAATTATTGCCAATGGAGAGTTTTGCCTTGAGTAGGGTGGCAATATGTGCAAAAGCCTCAGAGGGTGATTAATTCTATGTGATTTTTTTCATTTTTAGTGAGAGGTGTGGCATCCCTTGGCTGGCAGTCACTCACTCTCCGGGGGTTTGTGACATAAGACATTTTTGGAAAGGGATTTGAAAGAAAGCAGGATGCAGATTAGACATGAGGTCATTGGAATCCATTGGAGCTTTCATAGAATCACAGAATCATAGGATGGTGAAGGTTGGAAGGGACCTTAAAGATCATCAGGTTCCAACCTCCCTGCTATGAGCAGGGACACCTCCCACTAGACCAGGTGGCACAAGCTTCATCCAACTTGGCCTTAAGCCCCTTCAGGAAGGGGCTTCCACAATCTCCCTAAATCCAGCTTTCGTATTCATTTCAGGTAGTTTATGTATTATTTAGAGCTATAATTTCAAACATGCCAGGAATCATTTGTGAAAGCACAGACTAAAAGCAAGGCAAAGTAACTCCTCTCTTATGGAAAACTCTCTCCCCTGGAACACTGGCCACCATCTCTGCAGATACTGCTCCTTCAAGGGATTTCCAGATACCACCTTTGACCCTTAGTGTGTAGCCCAGACAGACACAGGTCTGCATGTCAGAGCTCCCACTGGCAGTGAAAATACATCTTGCAGTTTGAAAGTGAGACCAGCAATACAAAATACCTTTTTAAATATATTTGTATCTGCTAAGGTAACACATTGTCTAAAATAACGTACTTTTCCCCATCCAATCACTGTTCCCATCTTCACTGCTCATAAAACGGAAAATGAATGAGAGAAAAGATGAATCAATTAATACATGATGGAGAAATCGATCTATTAAAAATACCTATTGAGTACTTTGAGGTCTTTAATTTGATGGTGTTCTACTTAAGAAGCAGAGAAAGAATCACCATGAGAGAAAAACCCAGAAAGATCAGAGATCGTGTGAGTAAAGTGTTCTGGATTTCATCCACCAAAAACCTAAAATTAAGTGCATCTAGTAGTGATTTGCTTCATGTAAGAACATGCTGATTTATGGTAAATTAAGAATGCTGAACATGGAAAATTAGCAGGTTCTTTCTGCTAAACTGTTTTAATTATTCTTGGCAAAGACAGAATAACCCTACAGGGTTATTTATTATTATTTTTAATTAATTGAAGAATTTAAATGAAGCACTTTAACCAATAGTGCATCTGATTAAACATGCTCTGTTCAATTGGCAGCTGAGGACTAGAGCTGAAAACTGTGGTGGTCCAACCCAGATGGCTTCCATACTTTCCTGTATGGAATCATGCAGGAGTTTTAAACCTGCAATACATTTGTGCTCATAAATTTCACTTGCTTGAAAGTCTCAAACCAAATTAAGTCTCTGATCCACTGATAAATTCTTGGAAATCTCCATATTTGTTACAGATGGGATTTTTCAGGAGTGCCCAGCATTTGCCTTGGTCTCCGTCCATTCCAAACAAATTACCTTAAAAGCTAAATAAAACTATCCCTATGATTTCTATCTTCTTCAAATAGTTTTGAAGTATTAAAAAATACTAATCAGAATCTGTAAAAAGATTTTAGAGTAAAACATTGCCTTGCAAGATGCTGCAGGGTCCTGCAGGATGTAAAACTTGCAAGGACTTTGAGATCCTAGAAAAAAAATGTTGATACAACAGTTCGGGATCTGGATCCTCAAAGTTAACTAGAGCAGAAAAAAATACAGAAAGTAGAAAGCAATTTAACAGCACATGGCCTAGAAGTGTAAGATAAAGACAGATTTGGCATATTGCTTTATTGTTTGAAACAGTTGTAGAAGTTTTTGTGATATATTTTGCCTTTGTTTTCCTGGTAATTAAAGTTTTAAAACTACTCAACCCCCAGCACTGGAGGAGTGTGTACCTTTCCATTTCACCAGTTTTATTTCCCTCTAATCATCAGGTTTAGTAGCATCCTTCCACCGCCCCCAAAAGCTAAAAACCATAAAAATCACTGGGTTCTAAAAAAGAACTATTTGGCTTCGCTAGGGCTGATTTGCCTTCTGCTTTCTAACCTGTGTCCTCTGTGAGCCAAACCCCCACCACAGTGAGCAATGGGCTCCTGTCTTCTCTCCCACCACTCAGAGGAGACCAGAGCAATCACACACTTCAGGGGAAGGCTGGGGTTTTTTGGTGTTACTTGGTTTGGTTTTCATGCTGATTTTAAGCTTTTTAATAGAGAAACACACTTCATTAGCTGATTCTGTGTAAGAAAGTTTGCAACAACAACAATTATTTAAACAAGTCAGAGACCTCAAAGGCTATTCATCTCCAGCTGGGAAGCAAGAAAGATACATAAAACTTGGGGGATGCACAAAAACCCATCTGAAATGTCTAGCCCACCAGTGGATTTTTGCTCCTTTTTTAACCTTAGGGCATGCAGTATTAGCTAATGGATTTTCAACTAGATATAGTTCAGTGGAGAAGGCTTTTCAATTTTATCTGCAGCAGAAAGAGTGAGTTTTCACACAGCATTTCTATTCCTTGCTGGACTGGAGTCCATTTGCCTTTGATCATCATAAAGAAACAGAAATCAGCTGTAGAATTCCTTTTGATTATTTACCCTTTCACACAGAACCCGCTGGCAGAAGAGACCTGGTGTTTGCTCTTGATTAATTTGCTGTTGTATCTTTAAAGGCAGGTGCTGGTTGTAGATGGTTGCAGCATAGATAAGAGGGGGTTTTATGCTCAAACAGTGGACAAGTCATATAATTTCCCGTTATTAGTCTCATTTGAGGAGAGATGCAGACAAGCCATAAAACTACCAGGTTTTAAACAAATGAGGTGGGAAGTTGTGGATATGAGGGGGTTTTATAAAGCAGCTATTATTTCACATTTCTACTGAAAAAAAAACCCCACTGTAATTTCATAGCAGTGCTCACAGGCACTATTAGACCAGGAATTACTTGGAAGTTAACCCACTGCACATTAATTAGAAATTGCTTGCATTCAGTTAGACGTCTCTGGAATGTTTTTGAAATACAGAAAAAGATCTTAAAAGAATTCAGCTTCAGAGTAAATGCCCAGAAACAAGTTGCCTCCTTCCTGCCAATATCTGTAAACCCTGGGTTGGAGGGGAAAGGTTTCAAAATGAGAAATGCAGTATTGCATTCTAAGGATGAGAAAGACTTGGTCTCTTTTTTTGTGTTAGGGAAAAAGGTGGATGAAGGTAGATGGAGGGGAGACATGGGAATGAGAGATGGGGTGATGAAGACAAGGAGTACCCAGCCCTCTGGCTCTCAAGCCCTGAGACTGAAGGTGGGAGACTTGAGGCCACCTCATACAGGAAATAGAGTCTGCAAACAGGTAGCTCTCCTTGCCCCAAACAAGAAAGAAAGTCTGAGCAGGAGAGAGAAAGAAGGGATTCTGCACTTCTTAGAAAACCCAATAAAACCCCAAAGACCTGAAGCTAGGGCTTGTGTTTCTGTGGAGCTCCTGCTTTTTGTGCAATTAGTTAGGAAAGCCCTTTGTGTTTTCTAATTTCAACCTAACATACATGACTAAAAGTTGAGGAGGTTTTGGTTGTTTTTTTGTCTTACCCAGAGAGTGCCCCATGGATTTGGGTAAGATGAGAGAGAAGGTGACATGTATGTGTCTGAGAGCTTGGAGATGAGGTCAAGTGCTACATTTCACTGCTAATCCCAGCCTCAGGCACCTGGCAGGAGATTAACCACAAACCAACATTTGCTCTCATTATCATTTTTCTGTGTTCATTGTTTCACACCTTGCAGGTATAGGTGAGTCACTAAACCTGTGATTTTCAGGATCAGCCTCAGTGGAAATGATAAAATGCCCCACAAGAAGCTTCACAGTAGTGCTTTGTTCCCAAGTCAATGCCTTTACTTTAACCCCTGCAGCAAAGATATTATTTTCATAGCTTTTTCTTAATTTCAAGCATTAAAGGCACTCCAGATTACCTCCTCTGCCAGTTTTTTAACAAGGAAAAAGTCACCAGATGGTAAATGTGTTTCAGATGCACTAACAAGTCTTCCCAAAATACTTGGCAATAGCTGGGAATTTTATTTCTCTTAGCCTAGTGGCTAAGACTGGGTAACAGATGCAGAGAAGAAAAAGAGTTAACAGATGAAGGATGAATGATGGGTGGATGAATGGATGCATGGGCATGTACACATTGTTTCAATATCATTATGACTCTGCAGTTTTATATGCATCTCATTAATGTTAGACTAAATATCCATATTGTTGACATAAAGGAAGAGTATTTTAGGCTGTGAAATTTATTTTGAGGGTGGTGCCTGGAAGTCTAGAAAAACTTCTCTTGTCTTCACCAGGTCAGGGAGAGTAGCAGGTGAAAACCTTTGTCTGGGGTGAGCTGCATTTCTACCCTGGTATTCTGTGAAATATAACCCTCTACTAAACCACTGCTCAGTGTTGCAAGATGCAGTATCAGCAGAAATAATCAATTGCCATTTAGAGTTATTTTAAGTGAGATTAAGTGAGATTAAAACATAGAATATTTTTTTACCATAGTACGAAAAAACTACTTAGGGTTTTCCAAGATTGGCTTTCTAAAAAGGTCAGAAAAGAGAGCAGTGTCAAATACACCCTCCCAAGCCACATACAAGGAACAAAAATGTTATTATTCTTGGCCACACTGATCTTACTAAAGACAATATTAATGCATCCAATTTTATTAATACATAAATGTTCATAAATCTACTGGTATTGCTGACTGTCAAAAGTTAGTCCTGGAGTAGTTAAATCCTTGAGGCTGCATCACTGTTGCCAATAAAAACATTCAAAATGCAGGGAAGTTACACCTGCTCAGAAACACTTTATGAAGTTAATCTAGAACATTTAAGTTAAATTACTGCTCTGGGTGTGAAGGGGAGTGGTAATTATAATAATTGATAAAGGTGAAATAAAATCAGACGTTCCTGTAAGCATGTCCTAAAGCAAATCTGGGGTCTTCAGCTGAATCTCTAGCCATTAAAATGCACATAGTTCACTTTCTAGCAGTAAGTATCAGTTCTGATTTATTCACATGTAAAGCTCCCAGATATAATTTTGAGTAGTAGTGTACAGGTGGCATCTATGCAAACCAGTCTGGCTGTGGTCCTCTGGGAGATGCAGTGCTGTGACATTCGGGTGTTAAAGGTGCTCTAGGAGCTAAAAGTACTGAGGGGATACAATTCCTCACCCCAAATATTTGCAAATTCAGCAGAGTAAAGAATGTGTTGTTATCCTGTTTCTTCTGTCTTTTGGCAGGTAGGGGCTGGATTTGAGAAATTAATTCAGATTTTTCTAGTGTGCAGGCCAATGACTGCCCAACCTGCTCTGCTCATTCATTCTCTATGAATGCATACCATAAACAAACCACAACATTTGGCAAATATTATAGGGATTTTAAGAAAGTATTTCTACACATGAAGCTGTTGTTTGCCAGCTGCTTTGTGTTTTGTGGGTTGGACATCTGCCTCCACCAGCAGTGAGAACAAAATACTGCAGGGTCAGGTGGTAATGGTGGCTGTTGGTACTCAGCAATTTCTTGGTGACAGTGACAGATTTTAAAACAAATTGGTGCTTGGATTCCAGGGGAAAATTCCTCAGCCCATCACAGCACTATCAAGGGGGTGAGAGCCAGAGCCCAATCTCTCTGGCAGTGTCTTGCTGCTGTCTACCTGTCTCTGTTGCACAGCACAGGGTAATGCTTCACTCCTGCCTCTGCCCAAGTAAAGCTGAAATACTGTCCTGGCTCTCTTCTAGAAACATTTTACTACATTTTTAGTGTTTTTCCTGCATGTGTGGTAGATAGGGAAAAGAAGTGAAGAGGAATCCTATCACACATTAAGTTTTTTGTCCTGTCCCCACCAGCTATTTGTTACACCACAGGCCAAGGCCAATAAAATAAGGAAACAGAGATCTTTATCCAGACAAGATCCAAATTGGCAGAGAGGCCATTCTGGTAAAAAACAAATCCACTGAGAATGTCCACTCTCGCAACAGATTCACTGGCAAGACTGGAATCTGAAGACCTTTAACTGGCAAAGGACTCCTACAGATGTTCCTACAATCTGTGATGCAGTGAGGAATAAAGTGGATTTTGGAAACCTTGCCTTAGTGGTACGTACATCTGGAGCACTGAGCCATGATCTGCTTACTCCCTGCCCCACGTGTTCTTATAAATCGTGCCAGTCCATGCACACCTTTCTGATACAAAGGTAAGCAATGAACTGGCCATCACCAAAAGACCTTAAGCCAAAAAGCATCAGAGATGAAAGAAGGTATCAGGAAATTCATGGGCTATGTGAAGCTATTTGCTGTACCTAGGAGAGAGTGCTGTTTGTCTCTGCTGAAAAAATAAATCTGCCATCAATAAAAATGTAAAATGTACTATTGCCAAGTTATAACAGCAGAATGAGACTGTATTTACTTCTATTTCTATAGAGCAGACAGCACTGATGATTGCTATACTTCAGTGTAGTTATCCATGCTATTCAACTGCACTGCAGCAAACAGATAAACAAAAAAACCCCCTTAAAGTGACTGCTGGAGAAACTGGGCTTCAGCTGCCAATCTATTTAATCAGATTGACTGTCACTTGCTGTCATTCCTACAAGCACTATAGCTCTAAATTAGAGGCTGGATCTCTTCACCATGTCATTAAGGAACTATGAAAGAGCAATGGCCATGGTAGATTGTGATTCTTTTGACAAGAGGATCATATTAAACCTCTCTACTCCCCCAGAGCAAATCATATTGATCATTATAATTGAGAGGTACATTCCCTTAGACTGATGACTTCTATCTTTGTAGCACTGCTTTTCAGCCTGGAATGTTACTCGTTTCCCTCCCTGCCACTGAGCACTACATGAGCAGGTGTAGAATTTTCTCTTTTGCCACCCCTGTAAAGTGCAGTTGTTTCTGCAAGACAGCCCTTTCAATAAGGGATTTTGATTGCTGAGATTTGATTATTTTACCAATGTTTACATAAATAAAACAAGACATAAAAATTCAATTTGTAGCTCACGTGATTGCATTTGCTTCCTTTGGTCCCCAAACATCTGCAATGTGATCCCTTTCTTCAGCACAGACACTGCCAACCAGAAACATCTCTCAGCCATATGCAGCCCAGGCCAACCTTCACTTGAAATAAAAAAAAAATAAAATAAATTAATGACCACGTTCCTAGCAAAGTGATGAGTGGAACCACTTTTTTTTTCTGGCTGAAATTATTGATTGCCCTTAAGCATCTCATCTCAAACCATTTCAAAGGAGAAGCAAACAAGAATTTATTTTACAAATTAAAATCAGCTTAATGAAAAATTCTGTAAGACAAATTGATTATGATCCTTGCGTGGTTTTGATTAAGAATGTTTTACAATTATTTTGGAAATTATTTTTCTAGCTCGTTATCTACTGAACTTTGTCATGAACACGTGGATGAAAACTAAAAAAAGAATGTTGATTAGAGAATGACAGAGGTTTTCTAAAAGGAGGATTTACTGAAATGGTTCCTTGCTAGGACTGCAGAATGTATTTATATAAGTGATTCACCATACGGATGTGGGAAAATCTTCAAATATTTGTGTATCAAGTTTCAGACTCTCATAAATGTTTGCTACAGAAAGTAACACTGACTGTAAAATAGCCTTTCTGCTATAGAAAGTAACACTGACTAGAAAGTATATTTTGGCTTCAAATCATACATTTAATTCAGGAAATCCAAAATGAGAGAATGAAGCAAATGCGTAAGCAGGAGTTTATTACCTGGGTAGCAAGTCCCTGTTGTGAAACTGGATTCATGACATGACCCTTCCTGCCATCTCCACATTTACACTCCCATCTATGCTAAATCCATCCGTTCTACCTGTTTTTCAAGTTTTGAAATTACAGATCCTACAAGGACTTGGCCCAAAAGAGCACTGACAGCAGCAGCTTGTAAGTGCCAACGCCTGCCACAAGTGATCCCTGTAGGTTTGCTGGCAATTCCCAATCCCACCCTTCCTGGGTAGAGAAGACGAATCCTGCCATGGTTGTGTTGGATCAGTGGTGCAGAATCAGCGCACAGAACTGCTCTGTCACACTCCTGGTTAATATAGCTGAGGATCAGCGAACCTGGAGGAGCTCCTAAGAAAAAGGGAGGTCCTAAAAGTCTGTGTTTTAACAGTATCTCCTAAAACATGGTCTGTAGGGCAACATTCTACAGCTGACATATCTCCAGATGATCAGAATGTCACTTCTTCACTGAAAACAGGCTGCCCAGGGAGGTGGTTGAACCACCATCCCTGGAGGTGTTTAAAAGACGTGTAGATGTGGTGCTGAGAGAGATGACTTCAGCACTGGACTTGGTAGAGTTAGAGATGTTAAGAGTTCATGGGTGGTAGAGCTCGGTTAAGGCTTGGACTTGATGATCTTACAGGTCTTTTCCAACCAGAATGATTCTGGGATTCTGTGTGATTCTGTGAATAGCAACATCATGCCACCACTCTCCTCCCTCAGGATCAAGTGCTGCCTCCCAGACCCCAGGGGAAACAGAACTTGAGCAAAGGAAAGACTGACAGACCGGGACCAAAATTGTATTTACATTGATGGGCAAATCTCAGCTGTGGCAAAAACATGCATCTTTTGGTAAAGTTATTGTTAGATTTACTCTTTTATTTTGTTTTTATTTCCATTCTCCCTGCATAATAATGGATTGTTTTTCTCAGCATAATGAAGGGGAATGAAAAGGAAGAAAATTCAGAGCTGTGACTAGTATTTGTAGTCTGGAAAACAAGAACTTGAGGAGAAAACACAGTCTGACACACCCGTTGCTGCAAATGTATGTTAATTTAAATAATTGAAAAATGTAAGACAACATAATTATCTGACATAGTTCAGGAAAATTGCTGCTATTGCAGTGTTAGCTTAAAAGTGAGCAAGTGCATGAATACCTTCTTGACCACAGAGGTCAGGGAAGGGGACCATCAGCTGAATTAATATACTGTCATAATTCAGAGGGCTGCAGTGTCGAGTAAGATGCACCTTCACTTAACAGGCCCCCAAAAATCATAAAAATATGTTGGAATCAGGTAATCACAGGTACCTCTGGGACAGCCACTTTGTCCTAAAGAAGAGCTGAAGATATTTTGGAGAAGACATCCAAATTATGTCTTCATCCAAGGGAACAACCACAAATCACTTTGATTAGAGCAGCGACTGGGTGATCCAGGAGTTAAGGTTGTGCATGTCAGCAGTTCTATTAGGTTGGTAAGTAACCTGCTGTGAAAAATCTCAACAGTAGCATAGATGGTCTCTGCAAATAAGTTGTCATTTTTTTTTCCCTCTAAATTTTAAATCGTTGGTCATTTTGAGCTCATGTCAGCTTCATTTTGCTGCTGTGTGCCTGCCACCTTCCAGAACATCCTTGTGCAGATATTAATGCAACCTGCAACACCATGTGTGAATTGAATTTATCTGGTGAGGTTTTGAAAAGGAATGCTCAGTTAGTCCCTGTTGGTGGTAATGGAGGAGTTAAGGCTCCTGGCAGTTTTGTGGAATCTAGGCTTAAAAAATTTATTAATAAAAAAATGATCCAGCAAGTTTAGTCATCTTGGGTTTCTTTAATGAAAAGATGTTTAAATATATAAACACATAAAGTAAATATTCAACTAAAAAATGATTCACAGATGCATTTTTTAAAGCTTCTGTGACAGATTTTAATATACAGTTTAAACAAAATTGCCTGAATAAAGCTTGTGGGTATTGAATTCTTAGCTTCATTATTCTTCTGAGAATATATGATATGTTCAGGAACAGAGATCTACCCATAGAGAAGTCTTGCAAAATAGATGAGATCTTAAACAGGCCAAATGAACCTGGAAGGAAGAAAAAGGGAAAGCTACACACACCACCAGTGGAAACCAAGAAGACTTAGAAAGTCACAAAGCCATTGCTTCATTGCAAAGCCCATGTAATGCCATTAGACAGGCAAGGAAAAAGTAGAAGCATCTTGAAAATAAGCTCTAAAAACCTTTAATAATACGTTCAGTCTCTTTTTAAACTTTATGGCTGTATCATGAAGGAACATTCAATTTATTAGCCAACTAAAAGATTTTAAATACAATTTTTTAACAATGTGTTTTGAAATTAAATCTTAGTTTCACTGACCTCTGTGTGTGCTAAACCTAGGGACTAGCTCTATTATTTTCTAGTGGGTCTGTAACACATGGAATATCTCTACCAAGAAGAAAGGTCTTTGAAAATGCCCTTTAAAACCATAGGTATAGGCTGAAAAAGAAAAACTGAAATGCTTGGCTTTTAGTTAGCCCTGCAGAATTTGATAGTAATATATTATCCGAGGTGGTTATAACTGTTTTGTTTCAGGAAGCCACATTATAATCACATATAGACACTTCAGGGTGTCTAACCTAACAGTAGCAGGTCCTGCTGTGCCTTATTACTTAAACGTGCTTGCAGTTTGCTCTCCCTGCTGACTATTCATTTGTCTCTCCTAGGCACAGATTGATAGCAACTTTTACCAAGTTGTATTTATTTTACTAAGAAGGGTGTTGGTCAATACCAGATAAGCTGAGACAATCAAACTCATTTTTTTCGGAGGATCCTGTTTTTCAGAAAGCCTGATGAGATGTATTTATTTGTACCATACCTTACAATCAACTACCCCATACAGATGCATAGTGAGATTATAACCAAATGACTGAGCAATGAGAACTGTTTCCCCATTTAACAAGACCCTTAACTCTGTGGGAAACCTTGAGCAATTCTGGGAATTAAATGTGAATCCAGAGTTACGGACCCTTACTGCTCATCCCAGAAAGCCAGACACATCCAGTTTGGCTGTTCTGAGACTGTGGTAAGACTGACTTGCTGGGAATGACACATTTGGGATGCATGTGTTAATGTGAAAAGGGGCATAAAACACTTCTCCATATGGAAATACAGACAGAGTCTATATTCTTCGCTGATAAGGCATATGGAAAAGCAACCAATAGCCTCAAAAGTGCTCAAGCCAAACTTCTGACACCTTTTTAGTACTGAAATGACATTAATTTAGTCGGTTTACTTAAAATTATTCCCATGAAGGCAAAGTAGCCAAACATGGTAAAGTCTGCAGAAGAGCTTTAAAGTTGCTTTCAGCTACTTCGATTTAAACAAATTCCTCAGCGAACCAAAGCCCCTTTGAGTCACGTTCAAGATCCCTCCTGCATGGGCATCTCCCCAGGAGGAAAGCCCGAGGTCTGGACCAATACCCTGGGGGGGGGCCCTCTCAGTTGGGGTGAGGGCAAGCAGCCCCTCACTGGATATTGATTTGATTGTAAGAAAGTCAGGCTGAAATGAAGTCAGTGGAGAGTGCATGAGGAGCAGCTGAGCTCATGAAGGTGGAGTTTTATACCCACCTGGATTCTCTGATGTCTAATAAAGGGTAAGCTTTGTACTCAGTGCCTGCACTAATATCCTCCTTCTCCTTCAGCTTCTGGCTTTTATGATACCAGAAGGAATCTAGTATCTCTGTGAACTCAAACACTTTGTTAAATTTCATTTTCAGGGCTAAATGTTTTGAAAAGGCATTAGTACAGATAGCTGGACGGGTAAACAGACATATGAGTGTGCAGACTTGCACTTCTAGCTCATACATACCTAAGATCATGTTAACAATCTTTTCCTAATTCTGCAGTAATATTAGAAAAAAAAAGCCTCCCTCACAGTACATAGGGTAAAGCTAATTCTATTTTAGACTCATTCTCCTAAATGACAAAGCACAAAGGTTGCATTTTACACAGGTGAACTACCAGCAGTTTGGAAATTACATGTTTAAGCAATGAATTAGCCTCCTCTAGGTTTATTAACTCACTGTGGCCTAAATTAGTTATATACCTCTCTTGTATCCCAAGCCAGGGGCATATCCATCAAATACACAGTAGCATGTAGAAACGTATAGAAAACTATGCAGCAAGCAGTAAAAATTAATGTATTATGCTAAACTAAAGGGGTACTGCTCTTCAGAAGCTGGAATCCACATAAACCACATTGTTTTTAAAGCTGAAAAGAGGAAAGAGCATACTAATATTGGAACAAACAATATCGCTTCTGAGAGTCTTCTCCAAAGAGAGTAAAACGGAAGCCACAACAAATTAATGGCACTTTTTTCTGAGAGTTTTCTTAATGTTGCAGGATCCAGAGACCCAAGTTCCACATTAATACCTGCTTTATGATTCCCCCCGCCCTAGAACGAACCATGATTTCATTATCAATTCCAGACATCTATGTCTGAAATATATTTCCACTGTTTACAGTGCTTTTCAAAACAGAGCTAATGAACTGTGTGTTTTAAAGGGTTCTGTGGGGTTTGTAGGCAGGCCTGTTATTAGAGCTAGAAAGCAAATGGGAGCAATAAAGCTGAAATGATGCCGGGTGTACAAATAACAGTTGTAAGCAGCAGGTTCAGTATCTTTGCATAATTGTAACTCATTTAGCTGAGCTACCTGCAAGAAGAGAACACGGGATGTGAAATGATTAAATGCCATTTCATGAGAGAAAGGAAGGAAGTTTTCCATGCTAGGAACATGTCCAGCACAGACTTGTGTATCCATCTAACCTAACATCAAAGGGAGACCAAGTGTGCCACTATGGAAAGGGCAGCGTGTCCAGCCTCAAAGTCACCCACTAACTATATTCTCAAATTGAAAAGGCATATTTAAATATATATATATGTGTGTGTGTGTGTGTACACATAGTGCAGCTGTTCTAAAGAGCTATTTCCTGTGATTTTTCCCTAGAAGTTCTCCTTTAGTCCGATTTCTTTCATCTTTGGCTGTTTTGTTTTTTTGTGGGGGGTTTTTTGTTTGCTTGTTTGTTGGTTGGTTTTGGCTTTTTATTTTTCCCTCCTTCTTGTCTGGCTGCGCCAGCTCCTGCAGATCTACCTTTTTGTCTGTTCCTTTGCCCTGATTTTACCACAGCAAATACCAGAGACCCAACTTAATTTCTGCTTCTGTTCCCCCTCAAGTCCCCACCCCAACCAGCTTTCCTCATCTCCACAGCCCGGTAACCAACCTGTGCCTCGCTGATTGTTCACGCCATGAGGCGAAGGGCTCGGGGGTGGAGGAGGATCACGCCGGGAAACACCTCTTAAAGCGGAAAAAGCCGGGATGGCAGCGGGAAGCGATGAAGCTCGGGGAGGGCGATGGCGGCGGCTCCACCCGCCATGTCGGGCTGCAGGGCTCGGGATCCCGCCGGGGGGCCCTGCCTGAGGTGCAGGAACCCGCCGCTAAACCACAAGAACCCGCGACTAAACGGCGAAGGGAAAAGCGCAGGGAGTGAGGGGGTGATCGGCAGCCCGGCCCGGCCCTCGCCCGCGCGGGAAGCGGGCAGCTCGGAGCCGGGGGGCCGGGGAGATGGCGGCGGCTGGAAAACCCGCGGCCGCCATTGCAGGCGGGGGAGACACCGGCCTGGCTGGGCAGGGGCTGCTGGCAGGGACCCGGTAAAGAGCAGGGAGAGTTTTCCACCTCTGGAAGAAGGGGCAGAGCAGCTCAAGACGAGTCCCGGGATCTCGTGAAGTCGTGCAGAGAGAAAATGATAAAAAGCCCAGCTAGAGCTCAACCTGGCCGCTGTCACAAGGGACAGTTAAAAACAGTTTCTACAAATGCAGTGACGATCAAAGGAGGGCCAGGGAGATTGTCCATCCTTGGTTGGATGGGGGGGGGGAAGAGGGGGGCGAGAATGCAACCAAGAATGAGGAAAAGGCTGAGGTACTTAATGCCTCCTTTGCCTCCATCTTTAATAGTCAGACCAGCTACCCCCGGGTGCTCAAGTCTCCAGAAGTGGAAGATAAGAGAGCAGAACACTCCCACCTCCCCCAAATAATCCAGCAGGGAGCAGTTAAGGACCCGCTACGGCACCTGGACACTCCCAAATCTGTGGGGCTGGATGGGATCCACCCGCGAGTGCTGAGGGAGCTGGCGGAGGAGCTGCTCTCCATCATTGATCAACAGTCCTGGCTCTCAGGAGAGGTCCCAGACGACTGGCTGGTCCCTGTCAGCCTGACCTCGGTACTGGCGAAATTCCTATTACTTCCTGACCCAAAAATCTTACCCAGAATGTCTAAGATCTCCTCACTTCATCACTTTACTGGTAATTCTTACACCATTTTACATCCTTTTGCAGATCTAATTCTTTTTTTTAGATGCAGAAATATTCCGCAGAGCTTCATAATAACCTATTTTAATATTTAACAGTGTTTGGGCAGATTAGATTTTTATGGGAGCAAAATGATCTGTGGCACCTAGATGCAGAATTTAAATGCATTTAGCAAAGAACATGCAGATTCAAATCAACACAATTAAAAAAAACCGAAAACAACTACAGGCAGTTTGGGAAAATCCTGACCTTGAACTGCGTGTGATGTGTGTTGCAACAAGGGTGTAAAGCTTGGACGTGTATTGTATCAGTGTGTACTGTTACTAGCACCTCTGGAGCTGACGGAAAGAAGTGCATTTTTCAGGATCAGTTCAGTCATCCTAAACCAGCCATTTAAAATAGGTCAGAGAATTGTAAGAATGACACTGCTTACCAGCCGTTAATTTCAGCGATTAGTTCAAATGCAGATGTCTGACTTGTCAATGTGTAATGACTGGTGGGACAGATCCTTACTCAGTGCGATTCAGCTCGTACAGGCTTTTGCCTCTTTTCAATGCACCCACTGAATTTGTGCTAATAAGCATTTGTCCTTGGCTTTATGATATTAATCCTCGCCAAGACAGGCAAAAATTGCTGTTTCTGTGCCCAAATAGTAAGAGAAATTGTAAGTGTAGTGGGATATCACTGCAGAAAACCCCCCCTCTGTGCGTAACCCCTTTTTCTCCTTTCAAGTTTTCTCTGTGGCCTTACCCTTGGGCAGAGGGGTATGGAAGGCTTGTTAAAACCCTCTGTGCTTCAATCAATTTTACTATCTTCAAAGCAGATTTAACTTTGCCTGCACAATAACACCACTCTTCCTGATGGTCTCACATTTTGTCTTCTTGCATGGCAGGCTGATTTTTAACTTAGCTAGAAACTGGGAACATGGTCAGAATAATGTTCTGAAACATGGTGGGTCTATTTTTCCAGTAATATATTAGCTATTTCCAGAGGAAATAATTCTTCAGGTTCATATGTTTTCCCTGCTTGCTTAGCTACATAACTTCTCCCCGGTGGGCAAAGTCTTTAAAGGTCATTGTGTGTTTGTGCATATAACATAAAATTGCTCCAAGATCTCGCTGCCTCTTTCTCTGACATCTTTGCAGTGGCACATTCTCTTCCAGGTGAGGCAAGGTCTCATTATCACTATCATTACGCTAAATAAGCCAATTTAGCGATACTTTGCCATCTGGAGCACTCTTTCCCAGCTCAAATGCAAAACTGAGTCTGAGACAGGATCATTTTGTCAGGTTAGGGAGCTGTCTGGGAGTACTCGTGGGACTTTTCCTCCTTTGGAAAAATTTAACATGAGGAGTGGATCTTGTGTGGCTGGAATAGATTCTGGAAGGTTAAGAGCTTATCTGCTGGCTATGAAATGACTGGAATTTTGTACACCATGGGGTCTGTCCAAGTAAGAAGTATAAAGGTCTCCTACAGAGGGAAGACAAGCAAGAGGAGCTGTGCCTGAAGGGTTGGCTCTCAAAGTCCAGGCCAGAAACACTGCTGAGGGAGAGCTAGTCATGAGTCCACACTGGGGTCACCCATCAGAAGATCTGCCAGACAGGTATGGACTTGTATTTTTGGAGATGGTATCTAGAGAGTTTCTTAACACTCCTTCTTCAAAAGAGATTGCTAATTAATTGTATTGCAATGTTTCCAATCCAACTTGGTGCATCCCAACACCAAAACCAGAAGACTCCAGAGCCTGCATCCTCTAGGTTCATTAGAGGGAAGAGGGAAAATAAAAGGAGAGAGTGGGCTCTGAGCCCACCTGGATCCTGAATGATCTGGGATTCAGACCACAGACCAGAGTAACTTGTCAACCAGTATAGCTCCATTAGTTCATTTTGGCAGTAAGTTCTTAAAGCCTCTTAAAATTCTTGCCCAAAGCATAATTTGAGCATGCTTTCTTAATGCTTTCTTTTTCCCACTGAAAACATTAGCATTCAGCTTGCAGCTCTGCTCTGCATTGAATAAAACCTGCAGGAGAAACAAAGAAATTGGTGGCAAAACACCCCTTTGTTTTGAAAGAGCTGCCCGTGACTTGATTGGGGTTTCTGCTCCCAGCTCTGCTCTCTCTCTTTTCCAAGGTGAGAGGGACCAGCCCCAGCTTCACAGGAGCCTGGGGAAGGCATTTTCCTCACAGTGCCCCCAGCTAGGACAGCCCTTGTTGGCCATCACCCTGAGCTCAAAGGTATAAAATCCCCATAACTGGTGATTTATAAACTAAAATAAGCAAACTGGGACAACTAGCTTGAAGAGAGCCTTTGAACTTACATGCATATGTGATTGCGTGCAGTGTTACAATTTTTGTCACCATTTGTAAACAACAGTCTGAGTGGCTTCAAAAGGCATTTCTGGACTTGGGATATTTTAAGTCCTTTCTGTTTACATGATGGTTGGGTTGTTTCCTCTGCCAGACATTCAGCCATATGATTTTTATAGAGATATATTTCATGTATTAAAATTCTCTAAAGGAGGAGTAAACATTTTGTTATCTTGCTTAAAAAAAAAAAAAAAAAAAGTGCCTGAAATCAAAACAAAACAAACAAAAAAGGCTGAATCCATACAGATAGCCAAGGGAAGGGAGCAGTAATAGAAAAATGAGATGTCCAGTGTGCTAAATAACATTCTGCATTATCCATCTTGTTCTCCATGCACACATCATTTAGAGTGCATTTTGACTTTTTGACTTATTATAGATGTTTGTTGGTTACTATTGCCAGTTTCTCAGTAAATTCCACTTGATCTTTATGTGATGTTCCTTAGGTCATTTACCGTCCTCAGTTCAGAAAACAGTCACACACAGTGCTGGAGGGAAGTATAGAGCCCCGAGACAGAAGTCTGGCAGAACTAAAAGATACCTTGTTAGGGTTTTTTCCAAAACAGACATGTCTGACCTATGGCGGATTACAAAGGGAACCTCAATGGAGGCTGGTTGCTGTGTTTACTCAGGAATACGCTTGATAATATTGTGATTATAAAAACAGATAGTTTAGTTGATTGTGCAGGCTGATCTAGTGTGAGGTGTCCCTTGTCATAGCACGGAGGTTGGAACCTGATGATCTTTAAGGTCACTTCCAACCTTACATAATTCTGTGATTCTGTGACCCGTCCTCATTTAATTATTTTACTTTCCAGAAGCACAGGTCCTTTGTGGGTGCTGACACCCAAACCCTCCCAGAACTGACAGATCATTAGCTGAGTCCCTCCTGCCTGGGTACTCAAACTCAGCTTCAAGGTGGTCAACTCAGCTTCCCTTTAACTACCTCCAAACAGGGGTGATCACTACTGGTGGCAAAATATATTGGCACGGTACTTCTGTTTGCAAGGTAAAAGCTTTTAAGGGAATGAGACCCCAGGAGATTTGGAGGTGTTTATTTTTTTCCACTTGATTTGAAGCTGGTGTTATTTTCCATGGGGTCTCAGTGGCATCCCAACATTCTTAATCTACTGACTGCAGATCCTTTAAAGCTGAGGGGCTTAAAGCTAGGCATTTAATTTAGTCTAAATTTGAAAGTTTTTTATGATCTCCTTTTAATTCATTTTTAATTCCTTTATACATTTTTAATTACATTATTAGAGTACTTGTGTTGAAATTCACCTAGAGTGCTGCACAGAGATAATTAGTTAATGTATAACGAGAAAGCCTATTGTATTTGGTACAGTGGAGGATTACTGGAATTCAAAATATTCTGGCTTTTTTAACTTTAAGATTGTACACTTAATATGGTCCAAAGGAAAATTTGCATACACAATATTAACCTGGCAAATGTGAGTGGGAAGGAGCAAAAAGGCAAGCAAACGTCCACTTTCCCTGGTGCTCATATAATGCTCATTATTAGACCTGAAGCAGTAAAGACACTGTATCTGAATCTTGATTAAAAAATTAATTGCTGGCTAACTATTTAAAAAAAAAAAAAAAAAAAAAAAAAGAATAAAGCAAACAAGAAACAGGGCTTTACAGAAATGAAATTAATTGTAATGCAGTGAATTCACAAATCTAGCAGCGTGTTATATATTCTAGCAGCCTTAACAAACTGTTATTTCCCAGTCCAGCTGCAGAGTACAGGACAATTAATTCTGGTAATGGCAGCAATACGAGGCATATTCCTATTTCAAACTAAGTGCTAATTTGTTCTTTATTTACATATGCAGTTGAAGACAATGATGTCACACTTATGCTGTGGAACTGTAAATGTTGGCTTTACTGGTTTGCCTCTTTGAGTTTCAGGGCATCTCTTATTAAGTAGTGGAAGGCAAGTTTGGTTTCTTCCGCTTGACCCAAGAAAAAAAATTATTGCTTGGAAAAGCTCAATTAATTTTGGATTCTTTGCTCTGCTGATGGCCATTCCTCATCATTGCATTTGAGATCGTGGCCCGGCTGTGCTGGGAATTGTGCAGAACGCTGATGAGCTGGCAGACAAACCAGGCAAAGTAGACAGGGAATAGAAGGGGAAGTGGGCAAGGGAGTGGTATAACCTGCTCAGGGGCAGAACTGGAAAATTAAAGCCAGATCCAATTAGTATTAGCTCAGACCACTGGTCACGAGAGAGGAGTAAAGTACAAATGATATAATAGAATGGACTTCAGAGGCAGGCTGGGGAATATCTTGCTGAAAGGTGATATTGTGCCCAGTTAGAAACTTTGATACCACTTTAATTCCCTGGGAAGGCAACTGGTTTCACTGCAGTCTGGAGCACATGCTACTCCAAACCCGGGAGAATGAAACTGCTCAATTCATGTTGAGTTGCATAGAAACTCTGCTGACACCCTGATCTCTTAAGAGAAGATAGTTGTATTTGGCTGTGTTCCGTACAAAAGTCCTGAAATGCTGCAGAGAGGATAGAATTTCCCTTTGGGAGCAAAACAACAATACCTGAAATGGAAAGCAGGAAAATTCTAAGATCCCATGTAGATTGTTGTAGGGATAAAGATCAAATCTGGTAGAGGAGGAAATTCCCTCATTTTCAGAGGACTGGCTAGCTGTATCCCACACAAGGATCTCAAAACCAAATCCTTCTCTGGGCAGTAAGATATCAAGGTATCCTAAGATAATGTGTTTGTTCAAGATTCAGTATTTGTTTAAGTATTTCTAACAGTTAAAAAAGGGTCAAAGGTCCATCTTGGGACAAGCAGAACTGCAAGGCATTATGATTACAAATCAAAATCATGCTAGGAGATTATGTAGGTAGCATTACATCTCTTTGTTTTTGATCACACTGCCCAAGGGACTCTTAATCCCATATATTTTTAGTTCCTCCTGCATGGGGAGCTTGGCTGGTCTTCATTTTCCAAGCTCTGTTCTAGACCATCCAGTTATGACTCCAGCTGCTGTGATGGACTTGCATGAGGAAAAGACAATTAAGCCACTTTTTCTTTCTTCATTTTTCCTTGAGGCAGTTTGCTTCAGCTGTACAGTAAAACATCTGTTACAAGGACACTGCGTATTTGCAGAACAGAAAAAAAACTCTGGGGGATGAAGGAACACATCTGAGATGGGGGAAAATCTCCAGTTCCTGAAGGAGCCTGGTGGTTTCTAATAGGTTCCTCTTTCTGAAGGGAAGAAATAGATGTGCTGAAAGAAGGGAAACCTGAGCTGTATTTGTTGTTGAGGCAGTAATAACTACTAGTACTTCTGAATTGCTGACTTGGGCCTGATTCAGAACATTTTAATGCATTTGCAGGACTTGCTCTTGCAGATAGCTGGAGAATGGGGTTGCTTTTATTTTTTTAATATGTTCTTTTTGAACAAGCTGCTTTTAGTTTTTATATTTGCTTAGAACTGAAGTTTCAGAAAGTCTCCATCAGACAGGTCATCAATAACTTCTAACGTTCTCACATGCTCATGGATATGCCTGTAAAAACTCCTAACCCAAACAACTCATCCACATGGTGTGCATAAAACATTTGAATCCTTTGGTAATAAATGAAAATAATTTCTGTAGAAGTGTGATTATAGCTGAAGTCTTTCCTCAAAAGGCCTGTGTAAATGAAACTTTTCTGGCATTTCTACATGATCAGTCTGCTCCTTTTATTTTGTATGCCAGTATTTAATTTAAAATACCATTCCCATCTCCTTAGCTGAATACATACTACTTTCTCAGATGATTCTTCACCGTATTTTTACACTGACGTGCCTGGAGCACTGCTCCAACCTCCTGTTAGATGTCTCTGCCATGTATGCATGGATCAGCTACAGAGCATTGCAGCTTCCCCAGCCTCAGCTCCCAGCTTCAAACAAAAACAGCTCAAACTTCCAACTCAGAAGTTTGTAGCTTTGGGTGCTGGCCAAAAATTATGCTGTCAAGCTGATAGAAACCATCTGCTATTGTATTTACCATCTTTTTTGGCTCTATATAACTCTAGTTTGGAGGCAGGTCCTTCAGCATAGTCCTTGAGTAGCAAGTGCTTGATGGAAGGGATGATGTGATCATAAGCCATTAATTTTTATTAAGCTCAAATAATTGCCATTAAAATAACAAAATAACTCCATGGCCACCCATGACATCACAGCCTGTTACAGAGGGAGAAGGTGGCTGCACAATCTTGGTTACCAGGAACTTGGAAGGGAAATTGGTTTTGTAATGACAACCAAGACACAAGCACAGATTTAGAGCTTTAGCTTTACCTTATTGAAATTTATGTCGAATCTTCCTTAACCAGATAAAAAAGCTTCAAATGTTTATCCGTGTGGTTGAAAGCTATTTCTTCAGCTGGAGGGTTTAATCAGAATGCTTACATTTCACCCAAGAGAAGATAGGAAACAGTTTTATCATAGTATTTTGCCATGATTGTTTTTTCTCTCAGGTGGAATCAGAAAGGGAAAACACAAGCAAAAGGCAATAATGATGCTACTTGCACAACTAGCTTTCTCAAAGTGGGCCTGTCTTCACCTGGCTGTGCAAGTTTTCAAAAAATGTCTGTGGATAAATGGATTATTGTAGCCTGGAGAAGAGAAGGCTGAGGGGAGACCTTTTTAATGCCTGTAAATATCTCAGCGTGGGTGCAGGGAGGATGGAGCCAGATGCTGTTCAGTGGTTCCCAGTGACAGGATGAGGGGCAGTGGGCACAAGCTGGAACATGGAAAGTGCCATTGGATACAAGGAAAAACTTCTTTATGGTGAGGGTGACAGAGCCCTGGGACAGGCTGCCCAGGGAGGATGTGGAGTCTCCTTCTCTGGAGTTATTCAAGACTCACCAGGGTGCAGTCCTGAGTAATGTGCTCCAGGGGATCCTGCCTTAGCAGGAGAGTGGGGCTGGATGATCTCTAGAGGTCCCTTCCAGCTCTGACAATTTTGTGATTCTGTGACCTGCCTCTAGAAGGGCAAATAACATTACTTTGTAACAGCTAATTATTATTTTTTTTATATCCTGGACAATTTGATGAAGAGTAGGAGCCAAGTCATGTTGCAGTGTCATTCAGTTCATGAAAATGCAGCAAGAAATAATCTCTCGCCTGTGTTGCTGTGCAGTGGTTGTGACGCAGCAGCCCAGAAGCACGACCCAAACTCCTCTGTTTATCAGAAGCATGAAGCTGGAGTGAAACGCTAGCCCAGGAAGTGAAAACTTACTTCATTCAGACAAGTCACCTGGCTATCAGTTTTTGCCAGAGTTGACAGAAGGGAAAGGACAGCAGAGGCAAGATGATGATTCTGGAAAATCCAAATAATAATGAAAATCCACTGGAAGTAATAGTGGTTTAAGTAATCTGCTTCAGCAGACTTTAGAGCATGCCACTCTATAATCTCCACAAAAATAAAACATCAGTATTTATCTGTCAGTGCTCCTTAATATATAGTCAGCAAAATCAGAAATAGGCCTACATAAAATGAAGTCTGGCAAAAGCACAGAGGCTGCTTTCCACCCAGCACTTTTCAAATGTCACTGAATGACATATTATTGTATTTTGCAGCAGAAACCACTGCTGTCCAAGTACTGAGATTTGGACATATTTATGTGCTATTCTTGATCTTGCCCATCAGCTAATGAATTTTATTATATAATTTTTTAGAATATGTTACAAAACTTCAGGGAATATTGATGATTTTATCTTGGTGTTTTTATGCACCAACGTTCCTGTGCTTTAAGGAATCCTATGGCTAAATAAAATTTCTGGCCTGTAATAAAAGTGACAAAAGAGAATAAAGGCTTTTGAGCTTCGAATCCTCTCCATGTCATGAGATTATGCAGGAAGCACAGAAATTATTTCAAAACCAAACATTGTCTCTGTGTGTAATAGATGCAAAGCCAGAGCCCTTTGGCATCTCTAGCATTCATCAGCATTGCAGCCAAGGACTTGCAAATCCTTTCACAAAATTCTGACAAACCTGATTACTAAAAAAACTGTCAAATCTTTCCATGTCACATGCAGTCCAGCAATGAAATACTAGCCTACAGCAGGTTAGCTGAGAAATTCTGTTTCTCGACTAAAAGACGAACTACTGTATTTTTTTTTTCCTTTCAGTATCATTTTCTGGTTTTAGAATAAGCAGTTGATCTATATTTACCTGAAAGAAAAATCATAACTCTAACCAGGGAAGAAAAATAAATATGAGGTTTAAAGAAGCTGCAGCAAACAAGAATCCTTTAGAACTGGCTAAGTGTAAAGTTCAGTGTCTCTTCTATTTCCACCTTAGGTCCCTTCTTCCTATATTTTCAGCCCTGTCTGCATCTCTTCTTCAATCTCTGGGCTTGATTAAAGGCCCATGCTTACACTAAGGCTTCAACACCATTTAGTGCTGTTAAAGCACATACGCATTAATGATAAGTCATGACAGTGTCGTGCAACCAAGACCCTTGAAAACTGTGTTAAATGGATGGCAAATGCTCAGCTAAGTGTTACATTTAAATAAGCTTGCTTTGGTATTGCTTGTGCCTCAGCACTCATCTTTTAGGACTGAGGCTACTAATGTTTTACTAAGACAAATGACCATGGAAACAATTGAGAAATCATCGTTTTTCAGGAAACCTCTTTGTAGATAGAAAGGGTGATTGTCCAGGGACTAGAAGTATCTATATGCTCAGGCTAATCAGGGACAAGGATACAGCTGTTAGAGAAAGGCAGAGATAAAGGTGAACACAGTCAAATCATAATTTTATTCAAGATCTTCCTTATAAACAGTCCTAGGTAAATTATTAAAGTTACGATGAGAAATACTGCATTTTTTAACAGCAGAGACACATGATGCAGTCACACTGTTTCTTACCACCAGTCATCCATGAATATTTCTGCCAAAGCTGAATCTTTGTTCCTTGTACACAGAACCTTTCCCTTGTTTTCTGAAGAAAAGTAAAGGACAATGCTGAAAATGTCATCTCAGGAAAACATTTTCTGTTCTCTAATCGTGTTAGTTTTATCCCCAAACAGCATGCTCTATGCATGGATTGCTTAATCATATTCATTGCTTACTCAAGGAACAATCTAGTCCCCACATTGCATTCAACAGATCCACGTTCCAGTGATTATTTAATTAACATCATGATCATATTCTTAATACACAATATCAACAGCTTCTTTATGCTAATAATGATTAATTGTACTTTTGTTTTGGAAAACAGGCTACCTCCAGTGATAGACTAGAATAACATTTAGTGCCAGAATATCTTTGCAAAGCTTACAAATAATTTGGTGAAACAGATAAATATATAACAAAGTCAATCTTATTAATAATCTCTTAGCAGATTTCGTAAGACCAGTCAATCATTAAACATGTTTTTGTTGGTTTTTTGCTAAGCAGTCTCTTGGATATCACCATTCAAAATCTGAGCATGCTAGATCAGAATCAAACCCAGATCTACCTCATTAACTTCACCGAAGTTGCACCATGATTTATTTAATCCAAATATTTCTGAAGATCTGTGACTGCATCTTGTTTAAAGGGAAGAACATGTGGAAATTTGTTCTGAAAATTTTACATGTAATCTGGAAATATTTTTAATGAGAATTTAATATTTAGTTCATAAGCAAGCAGGTTTGAGCCCTAGAAGAAACCCAAACACCAGAAACTTAGTTTGGATTCTGTGAGATATGAAGAGAGATTAAAAATAAGAATTCTGCGATGCTCGTCGTAGAACTGGTCCATGAAATGGTGGGGAAACGGTTCATAAAAAGTGTTCCTATTCTCAGAAGAACACTCCCATATTAATTTTATTTCCAAAATAGGTCACTCTTTGTTATTAAATGACTATTCCTTGCTTGATTTCTTTTTTTAGAAGAAAGCTACAAGGCTGACATGAAACTTGGGAGGTATTTTTGACTGGAAAATAATTTTAAATGAGACCTACTTCTACTCCTCCTAGTTCTTTTCTACCTCTTGTACTAGTTTCTCTTATTGAACATTCAAATTCAGGATGAGATTATGTCCTAATTTATTTCCTCTTGCTCTGGGTTGGTTGCAGAGCCCCCCTCCCCTTCTCTACCTCAGTTATTTTTCAAAAGGAGGTGGGATGAGAGGGGTGTATTTATGTCAGTCCTTTGTGATTTATTTTTGTATTTTTAAAAATGTGTTGCATACCAGACCAGAGCCATGGGTGCTCCCACCTACAGAGAAATTCAGGAACAAAAGATACCAAACAGTGTTGGCAAGTGGACAACAACTACATTGCACAGCATCTTGAGGGCAGGGGTTGCAGCAGGATGTTTTTTACCTAATATATTCACAAGGAAAATAATAAAAATACAAGAAATATTCAAAATACTGAGTAAAGTGCAACAAAACCTAAAAAACTGGCTGAGTTTATATGTGAAAACACCAGAAGGGACTCAAATACAGAAGAGACTTTCTAGCACCTTCCAGTACGTGAAGAGGCTACAGGAAAGCTGGAGAGGGACTTTTGACAAGGGCATGGAGTGGTAGCACAAGGGAGAGTGACTTTAAACTTGAAGAAGGGAGATTTAGGTTAGACGTTAGGAAGAAATTATTTCCTGTGAGGGAGGTGAGACACTGGCACAGGTTGCTCAGAGAAGCTGTGGCTGCACCATCCCTGGAAGTGTTGAAGGGCAGGTTGGATGGGGCTTGGAGCAACCAGGTCTGGTGGCAGGTGTCCCTGCCCTTGGCAGGGGACTAGGACTAGGTGATTTTTAAGGTCCATTCCAACACAAACCATTCTGTGGTTCTATGAGTGGAGATTATCCAGATTGTGGAAACAATGGAATCAGTTCCTCTCTAAGGGACCTGCAAGAGATACCCAACCTGTCAGTCCACACGCAGCCCCCACACCACAGTTACCCAAAGGGCAACGGGCACTGTGATCACTGGCACCTTCCCTTCACCTTCCTCCCTGCAGGTAAGGATGGAGGATGTTCCTGCTCCACCACAGATTCTTGGAGACAGGCAGCCTCTCCTTATATTTCCTGATGAGGAAGGAATTTATTCCCCATGGGCAGCTTGTCCTTCCACTTGTAGCAGCAGGAGAGCATCCACTGTAGAGATGGCAACCATGGTAACCATAGCTATACAGTTACATAGCTCACATCTCTGACAAATTGGTGGCAAAGTGCTTCTCATCTCTCTTTTAGAAGGAGCAATTATGGTATTTCCTGCATTTTATCTTGCAATAAAACACCTGATTTCAGAACTTTTTAGGAAATATCAATACACAGTAGTTGCCACTTGATGTTTGTTGACCTGGTAAGTCCTGGTATTATTCAATTTGCTTTGCGTAACTGCACACCAATTAATCTTCTGTTAAACAAACTTACCTATGCAGCAATGCACAATCCCCAAGTGAATAATGCTTTTTCTTCTCATTTTCTTCCTTAAATGACCTGCAGGCATTTTAAATACCCACTGTAACTGTAAATCTCCAAAGCTGTCTAGGAGAGGTGGTCTGTAGATACGAAGATGCAGTCCAAGATTTCTTCTAAATGCCCTGAGATGGAGCCATAGAGTTGAAGTCTTGCAAAGCACTAGTGTTTGAAAGGAAAGCTCAGTGATACTGTCTTTAATGTACCAGGTTTAACCCTCCAGCTTTTGCCTTACTTCCTAGTGTTGTCAGGTCAACTTTGTATTTAGGTGGCATATCAAGATATGAGCAAGGAGCTATTTTTTTAGACCTCTACCAGCTGGAGGGGATTGCAGGGGAAACATGTGGTAGCTCTTTTGTTCAAGGTATAACCTGTACCAGGACCAAGGTATTTATTGTATGCAGTAGCTTAGGAAGTATATGGCCCTTGAGAAAACTGAACTGACTTTACTGCCAGAGTAAGTTATGTTACAGCTAAATAATGTTACAACCAAAAGAAGATCATCTTGGTCCAGGAAGTGGTGGGAAAAGGTTTAAAGGGAACTTTTCCTTCCCAAAGGCTCTATGTTTCTTCACCTTCCACCCTTGCAATCTAAAGATGTTATCTCTATTACCTCAGCAATCTTTTTTTAAGACTTTACAGGTTATTTCAGTGTACTTGTACACTCTGATGGCTTTTTTCCTCTTTGCTCTCTTGAATGTGTGTGAAAAATGAACAAAGGCTAGGTGATAAAATAAAAGATATTTCATTAATAAAAGCTTTTCAGGTCTTTACTTTATCAACCACTAGTACCACTAGTCAGAGAAGAAAAAAAAAATAATCCTTCTCTGTCAGAATTCCCAAGCAGATTCTCTTAGACAGCAAAAAAGGGGTATCAAGCAGCTGCATTAAAAAATATGGAAAGTACCAATCTACTTGCTGCCTTCATTGCCTCATGTTACTTACATTTATCTGATGAAAACAAGTACTTGCTATAAATGTAAAACAACATGATGTGAAGCAGAAGTACTGGTAGCCTGGCACACAATTGTACTGTTTACATCAAATATATTGCAGTTATTGGTAACATGCCCTGTTTTCCTGACATATTTTGTATCTTTGTGACTAACCATGCACTAAAGGCCTGTACACAAATACTTCATTTAGGAACTTTTGATTTGTCATGAATGCTCTATAGCCATCAAGGGAACTGCTGAAAATTAAAAACTTCTGCTGTTTCATCTAAGTATGAAAAAGAATGACATGTTTTATAGGATCAAATAACCATGTCTTTCTTGCTCCATTCCTCTTTATGGAATTGAAAAGCCACTCTCACACTAAGAAATATTTATCTACGTTTTGTACTCTGCATTTGTCAGGATTTTTTTTATGATCATCATCATTTAGATATACACGATATTTGACACTAGCACAGAGGCAAACAGGAAGCCATCCTTCAACTTGTGATCCCTGCAGTAAACTCTTCTCTTGGGTGATTCCTGAGCACCCCTGAAGCCCTGGGGGGGCTGTGTAGCACAACATTCTCATACACACTTTCCAACTCTCCTTCTCGTCCCATCTGCAAGGGAGCTCTTTAAAGATGCAGTGGGAATGCTCTAAAATACTCATTAAACATTCTTGAAGGAAGATTCCAGAGTTTTGATGGTGCCATGATCCAAGAGATATGTTTCCTATGAGATGGTTTAAGTGTAGGGTGACATCATGCCTATGGTTAACCAGATAGAGGCATGAATGAGCAATGCTCTTTTGGGGACACTGTTTCTGAAGAAAACAAGCCTTAAATTGCTTAGGACTCAGATCTGGACTTCACCTGGTGCTCCATACTGGCGCGTAGGATTTGATTTTAGATGGACTGGGACTGTTAGGATGACTGTTCTTGTGGCACTTAGTTATCTCTATTTCTGGTCCAGGCTGTAAAACTGAAAAGAAGAATCCTGGGAAAAATACCATTAGGTTTTTGATGCTCCAAAAGTGAAGATTATATGGAGCCTCAAAGGGATGAAGAGAAGTGTTTGTACCAGGATCAGTAAATCAGTCTAATGCTTCAAACAACCCTGTTTTATAAACAATTATTAAATTATAGTAGGTAATTAAAACCATCAATGTTTGATTTAGCTTCCTAGTTGTTTTTGGTTTTGTTTGTTTTTTTTTAAAAAAAAAGACATTTTGACATCAGTGATGATGCTCTCTTACCCTTTGTACCAAATGCAAAGAAACAGAAATCGTTGCAATGTTGTGCTTCAATAAAGTTCCTGAAGTTTAACATAAACATTCTGAAAACCTAATTTCTGGAAAACCAGGGCCTGATTTTCCGCTGAGAGAATTTTCTAGGTCTTAGTGGAGATACTGCTTATTCATATAGCTGTGAAAAAGGAAGGTCCACAGTGTTTGCAATAAACTTTGCTTCTTGCCTGAAGAGAAAGCAACCAGAATTATATATGCAGCAGGAATAACCATGGCCTCCATCCTATTGATTTTCTCTGCTGTTGCAGATCTGGAATATTGTCTGCTCCTACCCAGCTGGAGGTGTCCTGTGAATCTCTAAGATTTAAATATTTATTGTTCTTGCAGTAATTTCTCAAAGGTTCTCTGTGTTTTTCAACTTGCCTAATCTTAACAGAATCCACACCTACGGGAAGTCAAATTTTTAAAGCTGCCCAAAGCCGAATTATTTTTAGAGGGGGCATCATGTACTGATTATTGCCAAATCTCAGTGGACTAAGACACTGTCATTGTCAGCATTTTTATTGCTGCCATTGCTTTTGCTTTTTTTCCTTTTCATAGTTACAAGTGCCTGTAATGTATTTTGAACACACTGTTCCACCGGCTAGAAGGCACTGAGAACTTTTCATAAGCAACATATCTCGCTGTAAGAGACAGAAAAATAAATATAATTGCTGCATTGCTGTTTCTGTCACACATTGTCAGTGTCCAAAAGCACAGATAGAAAAATGTTCTGTTTGTTTTGACGAGCAAAGAGAATAAGCTCTTTCTTTTCTTGATCTAGCTGTCCTTTTGCAGACTATGGATTGCATATATAATGTCATAATGTTCTAGAAATTGGAGTGTGTGAAGTGTAGACAGAAACAAATCCATTGGGATGCATAAAAACAGGAATTCATCAGGGTAGTTGGGCCCAGGACACACATGGATAATTTCTGTATGATGAAGATTCTGCCCATCTGGAAAATTTAATGAAAGGTTCAGTTTGGTGCATTGTCTGAGAGGTAAAGCCCTCCTTGCTTCTGTTATCCTCTCTCTGCAGCTTGGTAAATGTTTACTCTCTTAAAAGAGGCTGGGGCTCTTGGCCCCAGGTTGTTTATGGCTCTGTTGGAGCTGACAGAGTGATGCAGGGCTGGTGATGACCACAGACCACAGACCAAAAGCTAAATAAAAAAATTGGACAACCATCTACCTGTCCTGTACATAGTGATGCATCTTTGTGGCCAGCAAATTTTCATTTCTGTATTTGTCTTTGATTAGCAGCTTTTTATCTCTCCTGCTTTAGCTTATTCGAAACAGAAAATCATACCAAGAGATCTTCTCCTTTTCTCATGGCATAACTTGGCATGCTCCCTGACATTAAGCAGAACTTTTTCTCAGATACCAACAGCACGTTTCTGTTCCCAAACAGACCCAGATAACCGAGGTTACTGTTGGTAGGAGGCTCTTCTCTGGTGTTTCTGTCAGAAAATGTGCAGCCTAACACAGGTCAAGTAAGCTGGGGCTCTAGTGAGAGAATGGGAAAATTAACAGAAGCCAAACTTATGACATCTTAAATAAAGCACTTGCTCAGCTTGCTGTTCTCCCTGATTTTAATATCCAAGAGGCTGGGGCTGGCCTGAACCTGCTGTGTTCAAGCTGTGCCTGCAGAGCTCCTCCGTGCAGCCGTGCTAGATAATATTTTTATTTCTTCTGCTCCTCTCTTGTGGGTCAGACCAAAGCAGGGGTGTGTCAGTGGAGATGGTGTGACGGTTCAAACAGGAACCTCAGGATCCCCAGATTTCCAAGATGTCCCTTGGCTTCATGCCCACACAAGGCAAACACTCTGGAAATGTGCTGGGCTCTTCCCAGGTACACACATTAAAAACACCAGGGGTCTTTTCTCAGAAAATGTTCCTTCTTCTCCTCTTTTTTGCTGTTTCCTGTTGCCTAGGTCAGAGGAAGCATGAAATGAGGGTTGGAGATATACAAACTCCAAGGGTATTTCTGCATTTTGCGAGCCCCTTTGCCCATCTGCACTCACTCTGGAGAGCACCTTTCAAACTGTCTCTGAAAAGTCAAACCCTAACATTGTCATTGTGCTCATCCTTCAAAATAGTGCAGATATTTTAGCAAACCTCTAATCAAGAACTAAAATCTTCCATAAATTCTCCAACTCAGAGAGCAGTTACAGAGCAAATAGTATGGATCACATCGTGAGTGTCCTAACAAAACTCCTCCCAACCCACATCACAGGTCGGCAGAACAATTCTGCAGTGAATTTGTTTAGCAGAGTTCTCCTTCCTGCATTTGTTACAATCTCTTCTTTGTACAAACAACATTATTTTCCTTTTTGCTTTGCCTGTGTTATTCCCAGTGGCTATCTTTTTAGTGCCATTTTGCCATTCCTTACAGGTTTCTCTGTACTGTAATTATGCCAAGTGTGCTTTTTTTGGTACAGAAATAGAAAGGTTGGGACAGCATGGAGAAAGGTACAGTAATTTTCACAGAATTATTTCAGCTACTTCAGAGACTGCACATAATGTTTTTACAACTTCCCATAGATTTTCCTTCTCCCAATACTTACACATACTTGGTAGTCACTCGGACAATAAGACATCCTGACTCTCACAGTGAGGGAAAAAAAAACTGCTGGCCTCCATCTATTATGAGCACACAGTGCAGCCTACATAGATCTTTTACGTGAGACAAGTGGTTATTGTCAAAGAGACTGGTAATATCTTACCCAAACTTTTTCAGGCTGGCTCTAGGACTGTATATGCAATGTTAGCAGTGATGGAGTAGGTACAATATTTCTACAGCAGCCTAATTCCCTGCAGACGTCAGTAGGTTTTATCAGGCTCAGCGGGAATGTCTCACTGTTTATTGCTCTGGTGAAGTTCTTCTGCTTTGAAGAGCTCAGACCAGAACAGGCTTTTATAAAGTGCTGACTCTTTAATTTTAGATTTTAATGCTTTTTGATTAGGAGTGGGTCTGAAGTTTTTTGCAAAGTTTTATCAAAAACAATCAACCAAGCAAAATGTTTCCCCGAGACAGATGTACAGTCCGTCTTCTTGTATCACTTCAGGTTTAAAATGTGTAAGCAACACGATTAGGCAACGTGACAATTGCCATATAAGATAAAATTCCAAGTACTAAGTTCCTAAAATTCCAAGCAGACTTTGGGAGTGGGTAGTAATAGTTAAACATGTAAACTCCTGCTCTCTTAAGGTAAACAACAGGGATCCAGTGAGGCTGACGGCATCGAGGCTTGCAGAGATACCTGCTTTAAAATATTTGTGCATCAGTATGGGAGGCCAGCTTTCTTGCATTAGCTTGAAACTCTCCCTCCAGCAAGGTTATAGTGTGGCATTATAATTTCATAATAAGATGTAGTGAGGCATGGGATGAGCACAGTCTTCCCGATGATATGTGTAAGAATATTCGGAACTGAAGGCACAAGGAGGTGCCTCCCATTACACGATGGGAAATTACACAGCCCAGTTAAAATATCGACTCAGAACTTTATGCAGCAAAGTGCTTGAGCTTAAGTCCATCTTTCCCAGCAAAGCACTTATTGTTGTGGGTAGCTTTAAGTACAACATAAGTCAGTTGGTTTTAATAGGGCTTTGCTGCACAGATGCAGCTTGTTGAGGCTAAAACCAGACAAACAGTTTAGGAAGGGCCATCCTGTTTTCCTGACAGAGGCCAGGAGACATTAGCTCTTACAGTAGCTCCCCTCTCTTGAGACCCCCAAGCAGAGATGAGATTTTGCTCTGCACCCAGTTAGCGCATCTGCCTTTCTTGGCAGAGAAACAAACCTTCGGCTTGTTTGCTGGCCAAGGGACAGGCCTGTCACCATGCCAGGCCAGGGAGGAGATCCTTCTAGCAGGGCAGCTTGGCTCTGGTACATGCCCCAGGGCAGTGGCATTTCTGCTATTCCCTCACGTTCCTTTGCACCTAACCCAGTGACTCTTCTCATCACTCCTCAGAGCACGGCAGAGGCAGTAACCAGATATCTTGACTGTTTCCTTCCAGACAGCTCCTTGCTTGGAAATTATCAAGGGCAGCAGGCACTGTGGTAGGATTAGAAGGGTAAGAAACTCAAACCTTACCCTGCCGGATCTGCAGAGCTAGTCATGAAGGAACTACAAAAACTCTGTACCACATGCAACCCAGGACTGCAGGAATCCTCTTGATGGCAATTAACTTACACAAAAATAGTAGAAAGAAAGAAGAAATCCATATTCCTAAGTCTACTGTTGCACAACTATTCTTTACCATCATAGAATAGTTTTGGTTGGAAAACACCTTTATGACCATCTAGTCCAACTATTAACCCAGCACTGCCAAGGCTACCACTAAACCATGTGTCCTAAGTACCACATCTGCACAGCTTTGAAATCATTCTGGGGATGGTAACTCCACCGCTGCCTTGGGCAGCCTGACAACCCCTTCAATATTTTTTTTTTTCCTAATATTGAATCCAAACCTCCCCTTGCACAACTTGAGGCCATTTCTCTTGTTCTATCACTTGTAACTTGGCAGAAAAGACCAACACCCACTTGCTACACCCTCCTTTCAGGTAGTTGCCATAGTAAAGCAGGTAACCTACATGGGATCACCTGGGTTTCCAAGTCCCAAACATCACTATTTGTGAGATGGGAAGGAGGAGGAGAAGGAGGAGGATGCATCACCCCATGGTGAAATTTCCTACTGTGCTGTCACTCCTAACACAGGAGCAAGCTGAAGCTGCTGTCATCTCTCTGGTTTTTAAGCAGTTAATCTTGTCTTATGGTATATTATCAATATTTCCCTGTAGGAGGGAGATTCACCCTTTCTAACTGTAAGAGACTGCTGGAAAATAAACGAAACAAATTAGTAATAAAAGACAGATCTCAAGAACATTGCATCCAGACTATCCATTGCAGATGTGAATTGGAGTCAGCTAATGGCAAAAGACTTCAGTCTCTAACTTCTCAATTGAAACACGATGGCTGAGTTAGTGGCTGTATTATAATACTGTTTACAGACACTGTGTGAAATCACAGGCATAATAAATCCAGAGAAAGCGCTAGTGAAATTGAGAGGGAAATTCGCACTTCATTGAATTCAGTGTCAACTTCCATTAAATTCAAAGGGACATGAGAGTCTTCACGGGGTTATTGAGCTTCCATTAACATTTCCAAGTATGCCCCAAGTTACAGGTTTATTTTTCAGTTCAAAGGAATTTGCCAGGCAAAAGTATGTGTATTTTTTATTATAGAAGTAGGAGAGCAAAGAAGGATGAGATGAGAAGCTGGATAAGAGAGCAAAGACATTTTAAAAGATCTAAATGTTATGATATTTAGGGTGCTACACAGTTTGGGAGCCCCATTGGATATGGGGGACCTAATTTCATATAACTTATGCTTTTTTTTTTTTTTTTTTTTGCTTGGTGGTTCTTGGCAACAAATACTCATTCCTGTGTTGCCTCAAAGACACTTGGCATCCTCATATTTCAGGTCTGATGTGCTTCATGTTCAGGCACTGAACTGATGGACACGTTTCGCAGAATCGCAGAATCACAGAGTCACAGAATGATTGAGGTTGGAAGGAACCTCTAGAGATCATCTGGTCCAACCCCCTCAACAGGCAAGGCCACCTAGAACCAGTTGCCAAGGACTCTTCCAGACAGCTTTTGAATATGTCCAAGGATGGAGAGTCCACAACTTCCCTGGGCAACCGGTTCCAGTGTTCGGTCACACTCACAGTAAAAAAGTGTTTCCAGATATTTCTGTGATTTTCAGGTTTTGCCCATTGCCTCTTGTGCTGTCACTGGGCACCACTGGGAAGAGCCTGGCTCTGTCCCCTTTGCACCCTCCCTTCAGGTGTTTATACACATTAATAAGATCCCACTTCAGCCTTCTCTTCTCTGGGTTGAACAGTCCCAGCTCTGTCTTGAGAATGCTTCCTCCTGAGCTGTCTTCAGCAGGAGGCAAAATAACAGCTAATGTCCTGGCAGGGGCACCTAGATCACTGGATTTTATATTAATGAACAAGAAGACTGAAATGAGAAAAAAGACAACACTGTGATGAGGTTAAAGAGTTCTTGTTCCAATAAAGCTTCTTGCTTAAACAACACAGGGAGAAAAGCAGAGAGGAATAATATAAAAACATTTCAGTGATAAGCAGTATTTAAAGTCTGTAAGAGCAGTAAGAGGAAGGGTGATCCTGGATGCTACAAAGTGAACCTGGCACCTCAGTCTTCTAAATCTTCCTGTGGTGAAGGTTATAGTCAACAAAGCATTCAGATCCTTGGGCACGTGTGACATGCTATTACTCGTACATTCATCTCAGTTATAAATACATGCTTAATTGTTTTGGAGTTTTTGTGTGCATGTGTCAAAGCCCAACCTGTACAAGGATTTATTTTAAAGAGTTATGGGCTTGCATTAAAAGAGTGGGGGCCAGCTCAGTGCTAAATCTGGGTTCACTCCAAGGCCTGCAAACTTCCAGTCAAAGGCTTTCACTGACTTCCGTCACCTTCAGATTAAGTTTCTAGTGCAAACTATTGAACCTTTTTGCAGCCAAAAAATAACTCAGAGAATTAAATAAAAAAATGATTGAAAATAAAATGAGAAAGTTTTCTTGAAATCTTGGGGTTTAATTGCTGCTCAGAGCTAAAAGGGCAAACACAACGGCTGGGAGAAGCTCTGCTAGCCTGAAGCTTTAATAAACAATCTGGAGTGGTAGGAAAGGCAAAATGATATTTGTTAAGAAATGAAGTGCAGCTGAATTCCTTGTATGGGAACGCCCTGCTTGGCAAGCATTATGGAAAATCACCCTATCTTTCTTTCATGATAAAAGAAAACAACACAGAAGGGTCCTGCAGGTTGCTTGAGGTTCCATAACACTGAATAACAGACCAGGAAACACGGAGAAACAAGAAATAGAAAGGGGAAAAAAAACATTCTGAAAATACCTGCTGCAATTTGCTGGAGTGATACAAAAGGAAAAGAGAGAGATCACTTAGTTATTAGTGAAAGATATTAATTAGTGACAAAGGAAAATGACCTAAGTGCTTTAGTTATGGGAATTTGGGTTGAAACTGGAGATTAAAAAGTATTGCAATCAGGTGAAGTCTGGATTCTGTTGTAAAAAAAAAAAAAAGTGTGTGTGTGTTCACATTATTATGCACACACACAAGAGAAGCTATTCAACCAGAGGAAATGGTAGTTTCCTTTGAAGACTTTCTTGATTAATGAATTTCTTCATTTATTATTGTACATTGAGGTTAGTCACAAACTCATGTCTGAAGTCCGGTAGCTGTGTACTCTGGTTGTTGGTGATGTTGCTTCTCTGGTTGGAACACCTCAAGAGACCAACCTCCACTAAAGGAAGCAGCAAAAAGTTTTCCTTCACAGTGCAGGTGGTATTGAAGAAAAACAACATTGTCAGCAGTTCTGACCACCTTTCTGGCTATGTTTGGCAAGTCAGAGATCTACAATCAATCACTGAGCTGGGCTTCTCCATATAGCATTGAATTATAAGGCCCTATAAAATGAAGCCAAGCAGATAAGTCCTGATTCCCAGACAATGAAAGAGAAGTTCCATAATTCAGACAGAAATACCCTTGGAGCAGTACACGTATTTATTGCAAACCACAACTCTTTTCTTTACATTTTCTTTTACAAATTCTGCATTACTTGCTTCAGTTACAGTGAAATGGCCTAATGTATTTCAAGATATTTCAAGCTGATCTTGTACTTCACTGTTCTATGTCAAGAAATATTCAGACAATTGAACAATCAGATCACTGAAAAGCTCTTAAGTGCCTTGTGATGCAAGGAAGTGTGAGCTATTCAAGAGCTAATGTGACAAAATGGCAACTTACACAATCTCAGGTAGGTCTGAAGGGGAAAAAGGAAGAACAAGTCAATATGATTTGACAGGAGTGTATTCATTAAGCACAATTTTGTTTTGAAATTGTAAGAGAAGAATGTTATTTCTTAGGAGATTTTCCTTTGGATTGTGAAAGAAGATACTTGCACTCTGTAATGTGCATCTTGCCCTTGCAGTCCCCATGGTTTGTCAGAGTAAACTGATGGAAAAGAACTAGAGGCACTGAAATGAGACTTTATTTTACAGTGGAGAAACAGAAATTAATCCTCTATACTAAAAACGGCAAAGATTATTTATACAAGAAAAGAAGTGTTCAATCAATCATTTTTAAAGCAGAAATGGGGTAAAAAAGAAGAATGTTGCATTAATGATAGTTATTTGGCAACTCTGCAGTGTTTTTCTGAGATGAGAAGTTGAGTTCATTTGTGCAGACACACCACAAAACCACAAAACCATGACTTTTAATGGCTGCTAACTTTGGCCAAACGACTAAGTGAGCATTTGCAAAACTGAATAAAAGTTAGAATTATAGAACCTTAGAATCACAGACTGGTTTGTGTTGGAACTTGGGAACTGGTTCTGGGTTGACCTTGAAGATCACCTAGTTCCAACCCCCTCCACCTAGACAGGTTGCTTCAAGCCCCATCCAACCTGTCCCAGAGATGGGGTAGCCAGAGCTCTGGGCAACCTGGGCCAGTCTCACCACCCTCATAGTAAATAATTTCTTCCTAAGAGATAAAATAAATCTCCCCTTTTCCAGTTTAAAAACATTACCCCTTGTCCCATCACTCCTTGCCCTTGTCCAAAGCCCCTCTCCAGCTTTCCTGTAGCCCTTTCAGGTACTGGAAGGTGCTCTAAGGTCTCCCCTCTCCTCTGTCTTTTGCTGTACTTAATTAATTGAGATTTCCCAAGCCCTCAGACCTGAATTAAATCTGCTTGCTCTGAGGTTACAAAGGTAGATAAATATTAACAGATGAATTCCCATGTCACCAATAGGCAAACTGAGACATGAGAGGTTTAAATGAGTGTGTCATTCTTCTGTACAAACTTTGAAGACACCCAGCTTGCACTTGGTTTCTTGTGTGAAGTAGGTAGAAAGAATCACTCCCATCCATTCTGAATGTGGGTGTTTTTATCTGCAAGGTTTCAAAATGGAGAAGTTAATAATGTGTGGGGAACTGAATAAGTGACTTGTTTTAATTCTGATGGGACATCCTGATCCCAGTAAATGAATGACATCTGGGTTTGAAACACAGAGGTTGTGTTCCAACTGCCAGACCTTCACTTCTTAGTCTCACAGCACCATCATTTCTGCACTGTACAAGCTGACAGCCTGAGTTAATCTTCCTAACATTCTACCACTAAAACATATTTAGGTTGCACTGCAAATCTATGTCTGTTTTGGTATGGACAAATTAATTGGCAATGCAGAAAATTCAGTAACTCATGCGTCACATGCTCATAAAGTGATAAAATCCTTATATCAGAAAATACTTTAAAAACCCCTCACATATATATCCAAAATGCATCAGAAACCATGGTTTTAGTAGAGTCTTTAGGATGGAGGTGCAACCAATGTTTATAAATGTATGAAAAAAACCAACAGTTTTTAGTAATTGACGATTAAGTGCCAAAAAATTTACCAGACAGAAGTGCCTGTTTCTATCAAAATGTAAGTCAATGACTAACTATTAAGACATTTTTATGAAGTCAAAAGGATTGCAAGGAAACTGTAAAGATACTTTTAATTACAGCATTTTCTGTCAATATATAAATTTAGAGAAAAAGATATACCCTACAGAAAGATGTTAAGTATTTGTATGAGGAAAGGTGAAGAGGGTCAGAAAAAATGTACATTCTACTGAAAAAAAGGAAAGATGGGCACTGTAATTAATGGATCAAATTGCCAAGGATTTGCAAAGAGGATCAGAGGGTAAAAAGATAATTAGCAGATCAAAGGGTAAGAAGCCAAGTGTTGAAATAAAGTGGTAGTGATACAGACAGCTAAAGAGGAATTATTGACCAGTAATTGTATTGCTTTAGGCAATGTATGCTTGGCTAGAACCATTATTAACAAGGTTTTTAATGGACTGGTCTATTTTTAAAAATGTGAAGTTATGAATGTCAAATGCCATGAATCCGTTGCTGAGCCTCGTGCACTGTCAGTAACTTCGTTTTTAGGTGTTTGTAACACCAAAGGAAAATAGAAGGAGTTCAGGGTAGTTACGTGGTCAAGGAAACTTCCTTTGAAGTAACAGAAATAACAGAGTGTGATCTCCAGGGATTTGGCATAAGGCTTGTTCTTATATCCACACAAATTGCAGTTTATTCTGGAGTAGGTGATATCCTAGGCTAAAGCCTCTGTGATTCCTCTCTGTTGCTCTAAGGGAGTTTTGTTCCCTCTGTCACTCAGGTTTCCAAAGCCTGGCAGCAGAAGACCATCTAGTTTCACTCTGCAGCACACCTGCCCCACCAGTAACGAAGCCAGATTGTGAAAAGTGAATGAGGCTCCAGGGGTTTCCAACTGTCCCCTGAAGCACTGTCTCACAGAAGAGTGAGACCTCAGTGGAAATTTCAGTCCTGTTTTCACCAGCCCACTGGGCCACAGCCATCAGGTCCTGCTACAAGAGACACCATGGGATGTTGTAAACCAGAGGTGGAAGGAGCAAGTAGGATCCTCTTTGTACTTCCTGACTTCAGCACAGAGCATTGTGAAGAACCTGATGCCATTGCTGCCTTGCCACAGCTGGAGGTAGCTCTGGTCATTAATCTGGCATTTTTGTGCCCAGGGATAGGAAAGACAATTCAACAAGGTTCTCTTCATTGCTTACCTTGTTCCCAAGTGTTGTCAAGCTGCATTGCTGAGACCTAATCCAGGTGTTTCTTGGAGTAAGAGTAGAGACCTGTAGGCTGAGTTTCTGGACCCTTGGGGGAAAGTCACAGCCTGGGGAGCTCCTGTAGCAGTTGGCTGTCAATTCCACTCTCTAGAAAGGAGGTCTTGGACATGCTGAGCTGAATATTTTTAATAATACATCAGTGTGTGGGTAAGGATGGGGGCTGCTACAGGGGACTGGGTTTATGGTACAATTAAATTCATCTGTTGAGAACCTTGATGGGGGAGCAGAGGACGCTCAGGTGAGCTGAGGGCACACTGCTGGGTTTGCCAGGGGCTACCTGAGGATAGCTTTGGTTTCTGTGTCCATTTTTCAGACTTTGTTCACTCGCAATTTAACAGAACCATGTAAAATGGAAAGGATTTGGTGGCATTTTTAGTTAGCATCTAACAGATTTTCTTCTGCTAAGAGAAGTGCATAAATACAGCTTGTCCACAGCTTTGGTCTTGCTTTTAGCTCATTGTTAAGGGGGGGGAGGGATAGGGGAGAGAAAATTAAGTGTCTTTTAGGTGTGGAATTTTTTTCTTAAATAGTAAAGACCTCTTAGATTACTAAATTTTAGAGGGGATTGAAAATGTAAGGCAAAGATGTTCTGCTGCTTCTTCTGAAGGTAATGACAAAACTCTAATTAACTGAAAGCCACCCAGTGGTCTAAAACTTGGAGTTCTGAGGTTATTCCCAAAGAGATGCAATATAAAAATCTTACTGAATGGAGGCAACCAAGTGTATGCTTGCAGTTTGGGTTTATTGCAATAATTCCTGGACTGCAAATTGCACCTGCAGTGAGAGCGACAAGATCAAGCTTTTTTAAAGGGGAGGAACTATAACTATCCAAATCACTGTAGCCCTGAAAGCCAATCATGAAATGGAATGAGCATCTAGATTAATAAAGTATATATATAAAGAAGGACAGCAAAGCAATAGTTCTCTGTAATTCTAGCTCCTAATTAAAAATATATATATATAAAGCAAATTAAATACATCGTTTTAAGTCTGGAAAAATGAGGCATGATTAACATTATTTACTGACTGGTGTAACTTCAGCTACCAGCATCTGTAAAATCTGTAGCTCTGTAATTAGTGAGTGGGAAAAGTTTAATATTTCACAAGTATCCCTTTGGATCTGTAATTCCAGCTGGTTCCCACAGTCCTGAAGAAGGTCCATGTGAATTACTTTCTAACCAGTTCTTGATAAATGATCAGTCACATCTCTTGCTGCTTTTCCTGGGTTAATAACCTAATTGTCTCACATATGAGATAACAAAATAAGATCCACCTGAAAACTCAGTTGAAGTGTATCTATTTTGTAAGAAATAGTGCTGCAGAGCCTGTAATAGAGAGAGGATGATGAGGTAGCCTGAAGTGATTAGACATGCTGCAAGAGTGAATTTAATTTGGAAGATTGAGAGGTGTGGAGATAACTGCTTTCTGCCTACACACTTTCACCACTGTTCAGTATAACTGAGGACTTATAAATACTTTATAAATTAAAGAAATTAACCACATCACTCCCAAACTGTGAGAACCACCTACACCATTTGTGCATTGTTCTATTAATAGCGGGTGCAACATTAGTTCCTGGAACTGTGGCTTATATTAAAATGGAGCAGAATTGAAAAGATCAGAAGCTAGTGTTCTTCTCCAGGCAAACACATTGATTTGGAAGGACTACACACTTTCTAGTTTTGAAACAACAATAATTTCCTGGCTGTCTCCAGATCACTGACCAGAAGAACTGTATTTTTATAAAGATGGTGATATATGTAATGACCAGATTCAGCAAACCCCCAAAAGACAGACCCCCCCCAAAGCCTCTGTAAGTGCCATTAAGCTTTGATGCTATCAGGAAGGAAACTTTTGCATCATTCACTTCTGTGTAACAGACCCTGTGCTGGAAATAAGCTTCATTTTTCCTTCTGATTCTCCCTAAACTGACTGAAATCATTATGCAGCTAAACCCTCCCAGCACTTCTGCTCCCATCGTGCTTGGAAGCCTTATTTAATCTCACCTGCAATCCAATTAAAAGCCTCTCAAAAATTCACACCTGTACTAATTGTAGATTCACATGACTGCTTTGTAGTCATTAAGTCTATGAGTTAAAGTTTTTATGAGGGCAACTAATCTAGTTTATCAACAAAATGCTGGAAGGTTTACGTGCTAAACCAAGGTAATCAGTATTCATGCTTCAAGGTTTCAGCAGGGGTCAGGAAGGAATTATCTTGTCTTATGAAGCATTTCAAAATGGCTAATTATGTTTGTTCATAAAAATGGTCCTAAAACAATTGAAATCAGAGTAAAAGCTTTTGAACTTTTAACTGTGAATGACTAATTTGGCTGAGGTATTAATTTAGATCAGAAAGTCCTGTGATTATTGTGTTCTTCAGTAAAGGCCAAAAAGATACACTTTGAAAGTATACAAACCAAATATTATAAAAGCTTCCATCTCCACGTTGCTGGCAAAGGTTGGAAACACACTGCTGAGAGGCAATTGCTGAAGAACCTACATTTTTATGTATTATGTGTGCCTGGATGTATATTCTCTAAGAGACACATGATTTGTGTGGTCTTCTCAGCTCACAGAACAGAGTCAAGGTTGTTTATTATTAACCATCTGCAGTTTCCAGATGCTTCTTATAGATCCCAAAGATACAAAACATGAGATTATTTGAATACTGTTTTGCGAGAGATTTTTTTAAAATAAGTTGTTTTTTTAAACTTCATACAACACCAATCACCTACCAATGGAAAACTCACCTAGAACCTTACACAGATGACAAGAAATAAAAACAGAGCAATGAAAAAGAGAGAAATACTTGTACTCCAGCCAGGAACTGGTCTTTTTTTTTCTAATGGGTTCTTGCTCCTAATCCACCTGGAGTAAATCAAGGGGCATGTGGCATATACTCCAGTTGGGTCAGCTGTGGTAAACACATACAGCTGCACTGATCTGTTACACAGGTGCCTGGTTTTAGATGCTCTGGCTGGCCAAGAGCAGTCGGAGCTCTTGGCAAGTGCTTGTAGTTCTGCAGATTGGAAAACACAATGAGAAAGTAGGCAGCTGGCACCAGCATCTCCCATAGCAGCCCCCAAGCCTGAGCCAAACCTGCCCATCTCATTCTTCACCCCCTATTCTGAATCACTGTCAAATTCCTACACCTATTTTGTAATTCACTGGGAGGTTTTTTTGGCTGGGGTTATTGGAGCAGAGACACTGGGATATAATAAGCCCTTCAGCTGCTGATAGTTCTGGGGCAAAAGTGCTTGTGTTGGGTTTTCCCTGGTCTTATTTTTTGTTGTCCCCTTTTTCATCTTTATTTTTGTTTTTTGCCTTTTTATCTCTTTTTTAAAGTCTTCTTTGGTTTTGTTTCCCCCTTTTTGCTTATTCTTGTTTTGTTTTCTCCTTTTCTCTCTCTCTCTTTTTGTTGTTGTTACTATTTTATTTTTTTTTCTCTCCCTGCAGGGGAAGGAAGGGCATGAGCCCTCTGTGGACAGGCTGCACTTGGCAGTGGCAGGGCAGGCTGCTCTTTACTAGCTGGCCACGCTGCAGGTGTGAGGTAGGGTGACATTTATTATGTCCCTCTAAGTAGCTGCTGCTGATGGTGCAGAGCTGGTGCTGAACCAGCTACTAGCTGCTAGAGATTTCCCTCTGCTCCTTGCTCTTAACAGACATATCTGAGTTGTGTGTTCATAAAGAGCTAAATTTGGTGCATGTATCTGTGTTAGAGCAGTAATCTCTGCTCTGTAAATAGCCTGATCCTCTAGTGAGCAAAGAGGGCCAAAAATCCAGGCTTCCACTTACACAGAAATTCAGCTTTATCAGTATGATAAGCCTAGAGTGATGACCAGGGCTCAAGACAGCAAGGACTCAACACCCATCCTGAAAATCCAGGCTGTGAATGTAAAATCTGCAACTGGAAAACTTGGAAACCTCTGGAGGAGTCTTAGTTCACCAGAGACAACCTTCGGTGTCTGAGGGTTCCTGTTAAAAGCTAGAAATCTTCATCCTTGGTTGGTCCAGCTCTGCAGAGCAGCCCTGCACCAAGTACCCTGAACATCTCAACTCCTTCAGTTTTAGATACTCCAGCAGGAGCACAGATGGGATTTCACTCAAATGATGCTTAACTTCTCTGAAAAGTTATCTAACCCAAAGTCCTTTAGAAGAAACATTAAAAATGCAAAAAATAGTTGGTTTTAATTAAACAGAGTTTTGCTGGGAAATTTCTGACTCCAGTCCTCTATGACTATCTCTAAAATATGTGTGAAATGTCTGTAATTTAATCAGTGTGCTGATAGCTTATAAACCTAATGACAACTGGTTTAATGCCAACATTTTTTGGCACTGCAGTTCATATTCTTGTAATCTTTCAGCAACTCTGGGACTAAATTTGGAATTCTTGCTTTGTGTATCAAGAATTGTAAGAAAGACTCAACACATTTTCTCTGGTTTCACAGAGAAACCTTGGTTTCTTGCCTCTTTTGAGCCAAAAGAAAATACTAATTAACAGCTTTATATCCTCAGTGAGGTCTGGGTGAGATATCCCTCTGATGTATAATCATCATTTGAAGCAATGACACAGTATCCTCAAACAATTTCCAGCATAAATTTGTTTGACCTTTAGTTTGAAACTACCCACTATGTGGACTGGTCTTTTTTCACCCTTCATTACCTTAGCCCCTTATTTCCAAGTACTTCCTAGTTTTGCATAAATGTGGGATAGGAGCATATGACTGCATGATGTATTGATTTCATATGAATGATAAATGGAGATATTATTTCCCAGCCAGCGAAAAAATACAAAGTTAGCAATTTATTCACACCAAGAAAACCACTAAAACCACACTGCAAAAAGTGGTTTAACCTTTATTCTCTTCTGTTTTTCTTTCCTCATCCAAACATCCTTATTCCTTCTTAAGAACATCCCACGTGGAAAGGATATTAGTCTTCAAATAGACCTTATCCAGCCTGGCTCTCAGCACATACAAAGGACACCTTCCCAACCAAATATTTTATAAACTGCTTTGCCATCTGCCCTTCACAAAGGTTATTTGTGCATTTTAATTACCTCATTTTTTTTCCTCCTCATTGATTGGGCTGATTAGACAGGTAGATAGTGAAATATAGCTAAGAGCAGGATCTCAACAGAGAGAAATGCTGCTTTTAGCTGTGCTTAGATGCTGCTGGTGCCAAGGCTCACCGTGGCAGGTCAGCACCCATCACACCTGTGAAGCACACCACAGAAATGACATGGGAAATCACACAACTGGCTCAGTGAAGGACACAGAGTTCATCCTGCTGTGGGGTGTTTTCAGTAGCTCATCACTGGCATGAGGAGTATCTGATGAATACCCAACACACTCTAGACTGACACAGCTCTCCATGCCACTATTGACAGCAGTAACTATGCTAATGTATGTAATTAGCTAATTACCCGTGGTATAAACATGATGTGCTGCATTTTAATCTCAGATCATCTCAAGCTTTAATCAGCTTGCTCAAAAAAATGACCATTTTTTTTGATTGCATAGGTTCAATTGTAGTCTTTGGAAATGCTGTGCTGAAAGGTGGTTTTAGACAGGGAAGAGTTGTATTCTTTTAGAAATAACCAAAAGGATGGTAAGACATCATATGTTGCAGAATTTAGCCTTTCTGCAAAAGTAAATCTTTTCAGTGTAGGGATTCTGTGTGCTCAAACTGATTGCCAGGAAGAGAACACTCTCTGTTCATTATCTGGATCTCTTCAGTTGACTCAATTCGAGAATGAATTTTGAAGAGCTGGCAATCACTACAACAGAAAATAGAGGCACTGAAATGCTCTCACATTTACAGAAAGCTTCAGGATAATTTATTTATGAGATGGGTTGTTGCTCTTACATACTCCTTATGTTTATCATGTTTTTGGCATTTATTCTTCCCAGTTGGGCCAGTGAAAAGCAGCCAATTAAGGTGTTATTCAGGCATACAACATCCAACCCCAGCCAGAAGCAGGGAAGTTTTTTTGAGAAGCTTATAATACATTCAGCTTAAGTAGGTAGAAAGGGATCCAGGAGATGCCTATTTGCATGGCAACTGGAGCTCACTTGACCATATCAAAGAGCTGGGTCCTTCCCACCAAGGTCACAATGTCCCTCTGCAGTGATATTGGAACAGGTTGCCCAGAGAAGTTGTGGATGCCCCCTCCCTGGAGATCTTCAAAGCTGGGTTCAGTGGGGCCTGTGGGAGGAGTTGGAACTGAACGATCATTAAGGTCCCTTCCAACCCAAACCATTCTGTTACTCTATGATCTCCTACCAGGCTTCCCCAATAGAAAGAAGGACTTTCTGCCCAGGTCCTGCTCTCCTGCTGAGACATGGCTGTCCAACCAGGGCTTTCACAGCTGCTTTCTGACCAACCTGCTGCCACACAGATCGATGCTCTTCTGCAGGTATAAAAACTTGTCCATCATGTTCCAGTCAACGTGGGGCTGTCCCTCATCTTGGTGGACAAAATATGATTAGTACTTACCTCCATAGCAGAGACTTTTAACAGCTGAAGACAGTGGGTGCCTGAGCAGGGAAAGCTGAGAGTTCATTACTTTGTGAATCTGCAGGTCTTTACTCCTTGAAAAATGATAACAGAAGCATAAGTTTTTCTGGCTTGTTTCAGCAAGGCACTAGCACAGAGAGTGCTGATGATTTAGGCCTTCAGTAGATAGTTTGAATACTCTCCTACTGCAGCTTTGTCCTCCAGATTTAGCCATAAAGAAGCAATGATTCAGGCTTTAATGGGTCTTAAAACTTTTTGCTCTAACAAGCAAATACCATTTGGTGGGTCCAGCAAAGTTGTTATCTCTGTTTATGTTAATTGAATTATGTCTGGAGCAAGGTTTAAGTGTGGTGGCACTGCAGTTAAAAATCAAAACTGATTGTGGCAATACTGTAAACCACTGCTATTTCTATTAAAAAAATATCCATTTTAACAGATTATATTGTTTCTTTGAAGTTTAAGTAGCTGGTGTTTATGATAATATGTACATCATTAATCTTCAGACTTTAATCTCTACAGTCCTATTTAACACACTGAAACTTCAATGGGTTTGGATGCCTTACGTTGTTTATTGAGGTTTGGGGTAAAATATAAATGAGTGATCTGAGGAATCAAAATTATATCCATAACATTTTTTTTTAATCTGCATAATTTATTTAATGCTAGATGTCTTAGAAAGCTACCTGTGTCTTTGCCTGATGAACAGTAGTACAGACATACTGAAAAGGGTAAACATATTAATTAGAGCCTGCACATCTCTCCTTCTTGCTAGTGTAATCATTAAATTGATTTTTCCAGTCTGACATGTAATTGTTCCAGCGATGGAATTCTGCTTTCCACTCTCGTTCTGCTTCATCAATATTTCCTGTAAAACATGAAATGGGTTACATTAATCTAAATTTGGATCTCTTTATATGCTAATTGAAAAATAATTTTGATTATCAATGTCATTTGCTCCAAACACATTACAGGATGGTCCTTTGCCTCTTGTCTTAAACCTGGAATGACTGAAAATTCAGTGATTAACATTTTATCTTTACATCAGGAAGGCCTGCAAAGGTATTTTAGTGCACCATAGGGTAATAACTATACTCATGTGTGGACTTGTTGCTTTCTGGTGATACTTCTGTCCATCAAATTTTTCATTTAAAGCCTTTTTTTTAATCCTAAAAATACTTCTTTGGTTCAGTATAACCAAAATACTCAGTATACAGTGAAACCTAGATATCCCAAAGACTACAAAATGCAAAACGGGATGGGTGAGTGTAAAGAAATCACAGCTTTGTTCAAGGCAACAACAGCATTGCCACTGGTTTAAATGGATGGCCAGGTTTTCACCCTACTGAGGAATAAATCTGCAAGTTTAATGCATAAGGGACACACAATTGGAGAAGGATACTGTAAAATGTGCACTATGTCAACATGAAACCATCTTCTCTTTTCTTTTTTCATTCTAGCCTATAAAGTATTTCCTGACTAATCCTGGGTCCCAAGGCAATATTTATTGCCAAATTTGTTAGAGGCATCAGATCACAGGGTGAGAATGAGAAGAGTAATAAAAATAAATCATTTTACAAGGTTCTCAGAGTATTTTACAGACAGGGATTACTTCCTCCAGTCCCAAAACGTAATTAAGGCTAGGGAGAAATGCAGTGACCTTGCAGGAACAGCCCATACAACAACTAAGATAACCCATTAAGGCTGCATTGATACTCCTGCTTATTATTTTGGATCAGTTGCAGACTTTTTCTTAAAAGTTTAGAAAGCACTTATGATCTATGAATGCCTTTGTTCATTCTAGACCCAGTTATCCACGTGTCCCACACTGACACAGTGTGCTTCCAAAAAAATTTGTTAACTGTGTTTGTGATATAACAGTTCCATGGTTTCTTTATGCTCTTTTGACTTTATGTTCTTCTGCTGCAGTAGAGCACAGGCCCTTTCTCTTCATAAATACACCCTTTTCCCCTTTATTTTATGATCTGCCAGCTCTGCAAGTTTAACTGGTTATGTGAAAATGAGATACTTTTGTGTTTTACACATCAGTAGAGAAAATATTCTTGAAAGAGAGTTAAGAGATTCAGTGATTTAGTTTGGAGAAGCATCCAGTAATTTGGTTGCTTATCTGCAGTTTAGTTCAATGTTTCCAAACCTTTTTGGTCTGGAAATCCAGATGGCAGTTTAATGGGACTTTGAAATGAGATTTACATTACTTCTTGATTTCAGGAATAAAACCAAGATACTTTTTCTTGGGGAGGTTCTGTACTTCTGCTTGCAGTCAAAAGGGGAAATTGTGAAGAACAGATATAGGATGTATGGGAAAAAAATATTTTTAAGTTAACCACACTCCTCTTCTTCAATACAGAGATGTAAATAAGCTTTGTTACATTGGAGAGGAAAGAAAAGTTCAAGTGTTTTTTAAAATGTTTCTGCCGGCCACAGTCAAACAGGATTTGTAAACAGTGGTAACAATAAAACCATGTTTTGTTTACCAGGCTGTGCAGATGTGAGTCCTGGAACTATGGGGAGAAAACATGCACAACATTTGACTTTCCTGACTCTAAGAACTTGCCTTTCCATGTTTCTTAATTGAAAGATGTAGCCAGGGTCTTGGGTAAAGCCAAGTTTTCCACTTATGTTAAATGGATTGGAAGTTTATGAACCAGTACTAGTATTATTTAAATAAAAATGCCTTAACTGTATTTCTTATTTTCTATTATAAGTATTTTTAAAAAAATTATCCAGGCAAATCCTCCACTTATGTATTAAAACTCTTTTCCTGCTTTTTTTATTCAAGTATAGATGTGTTTGAAATCTGCCCAAAAACTTTAGAAACTGGAATATCTCTACTGTACTCTCATCTTCTATTAAAAGTCACTGTTCTAGTATGAATTATGAGGCATTTCAGTGCTTCTTAACAATCATGGTGAAGAAGTGAGTCAACTAGAGAAAGCAGACAAGGAGAAATTCAGAGTAGCCACCCTTATGAATCTAAAAGATGGAAGGGGGGAAGGAAAACACTGAAATAAGAACTTGGATTCCCATTTGTTTGCTTTTTTCCGTGATAAGATCCAAATTGAAGTCACAAGTCAATGCATCCCATTATCACCAACATCATCAATCTCTGAAGCAACCACCCATGACTTAGATGTGCTGACAGCTAGAAGGCAAAAAAAAAAATAAATTAAAAAAAAAAAGAATTTTACTTGACCAATAATTACAGCTCAGAGCAGCAGGTTACTACAATGCACTGCAGTGCTGGGAAAGTCAGCTAATCATACAGTGAGGTTCTTTTGCTCTGTGCAGTTATTTAGGCAATCCCAAACTTTATAGTAATACCAATTAGCCTGATGGAAAGCCCCGTGAAGTTTACAAGGAGAAAAGGGGAGGTTTCAGTAGGTAATGAATCATACTTGGGTGCTCAGAAAGGTCCCAGGTTAACAGACCAAAAAAGGGAAAGGGATTTTTGGTACTTTAGCGGTGTCAGTGCTGACAGCTGGCATTTATTTTCTTTCCACACAGGCTTACAGCCCTTGCTTTAATGGCATTATAGCACAGTTAGATTTATCTCCATACCATCATTTGTTGAACTGCTGGATGGGCCAATAAAGTGCTAATCTTAAATGTATTTTTGTGGTATTAAGATTGGTACAAAGGCTGTGTAGCTGTTATGGTACAGTATAATTAATATGCGATGACAAGTTAGAATTAATTTTTCTGTCCTCAACAGCTCATAAACGCAGGTACCTGCAAACTTCATTAGCATGATAAATGCTTTAAGTTTATCTATGCTGCAGATTCTCATGGTTGTAGTCAATACACAAATCTTTAGAAAGGAGAAAACTCAGTACTGAGACTCTCTTGGTATCTCTACGCAACATTCTTCAATCACACAGTCTGAGTATCAATACTTTTTTAACCACAGCAGTATCTTTGTCTTCATATTTGCTTTTAAGCACTTAAGATTTTAAAATGATTGTATTTTCTTCTTCCAAAAGTCAGTAGTGTTCTTTGGGAGATTAAATATTCTCTCCCCTATGACCTGGGATACAAGGTACTGGAGTTAGAAAGAAATCAGATGGTTGAGGTAGATATGTGACTGCCTCTAGCTGCACTGGGTACAGCCTTCCAATGTTGGTAGGTGCTGTAGTGTTGGTGAGGTTACTTTTGACTAGTTGACTTCTCTGCATTTGTATCTAGCTCCCTGGAAACTGAAACCTAATTCCGATGGTGAATTTTCTAATTAGTCACATTTTCAATATTCTTACAACCCTGAGTATTTAGCTCTATAGAATCCAGATACTACTTGGAGGATCACAATAAATACAATTGTTTTGGTTATTCACTTGTCAGGAGGTTGAACTTTTCTCTGTCTTCACGTTCAAAAGGGTTGTTTGAAAATATAATGTATTTATATTAGCTACTTTTATTTCTGTATTGATGATATATGATACAGTAATATAAAACAAAATAGAAAAAGATGTGCTATATATATATTAGGTACACTGAAACAGTAATAGAACAATAAATGGAAAACTTGGATCCCTGAAGCTTTCTATAATCAAGAGGAAATGAGCATGTATAAGTAGTTAAGGCTCTAGATGCATTAAAGGTTGTGTTAAGGAGGTAGAGCCTACCATAAATGCTTTTATAATTAACATATGATTGCTCTAAAAGCTACTTAAGAGTCACTTGCTGTTTACTGTCCCTCTGGTGTGTTTCTTTTAGAAGCAGTCATCTGAAAAAGTTCTGGTGTTTGTTCCACCTTGTCTTGGGGTGAGTGGCAGGGGAGGTATTCTCTGTGCCTTTGCAATAGGGGTGAAATCAGCCCAGAATTTGTCTAGTTGGAACTGAGAGCCCATGTGAGGCATCTCTAGGTCCACTCTACCTGGCTAGTGATTATAATCAAACTAGACAGAAAACTCCATGTTTTGACTCATGTCTTCAATTATATTTTTTATCTATGAAACTGAAGACATCAAGAGATCTTCCCAAATCACACAAACTAGTGTGCAGATGGAAAGGCCAGTATTTCTTTCTTATATGTCTGTTACTCTTGTGTTACTGTGTGAGGCTTTTTTTTTTTCTTATTTGTTTTCTCAATCCATAACCACAGCAAGTTTTTTTTGGAACACATCTGACTTGGTTTACTTGAGGAAAAGAGCTAACCATAAAGATGGCAGGGACTAAATATTTTCCTCTCTTGTATATTTAACTGCCTCAAGAAACCTGTCTTACCCAGCCTGTCACAGGAACAGGCTTGCTCAGATGCTCAGCACATTTGGAGCAAACCATTACATTCCAAGAAGAACTCAAGGGACTGAGTAGCAAGGCTTGTGCCAGGAGGGGATCAGTAAATAAACAAGTGGTCCATTACCAAGTGCATCCATGTCAAGTTCTGACCACTTGGCACAATGAGAAATTCCCTTGCAATTTCTGCAAAATAAGTTGCTTTGATTGTCCTCTCCAGCTTCTAACTGATGTTACTCCACTTTGGCAGTCTGAACCTTACTTGAACTACAGCTTGCAATAATGGTAACAAAATTTCCCTCCTTCTTGTTCTCTTGTCATCTTATATCACATCATATGAAAGTAACCTTATTTTTCTAAGAATATTTTAATGGAAGAAGCAATAGAAAAGACAGACCCTCAGAAAAGGAGGAAATAAGTGTATTTATGGCGGGCAGTGTCCCTTGTGCATAACGGGAGATACGAATGCAAAGTGGGAGTAATAATTCACTGAAGAGAATTATTACAATACAAAGTGTTATATCATGTTTGTAAGCAGAATCTGAAAGGTTTCTTTGTCAGAATTGTGTAAGATTGTTTAGGGAACGTGACTATAAATCCCTAGTATTTCTGTTACACTGTTTCAAGGACTGGTAGATGTAGGTACATGACAAAGCACCATGGCTTCTTGACAATATTCTTGTCTCGTTTATTTATTAGGATCCAGGCACAATGATTCTTTTGCTAAGAATGTGCTCAGGAATTTCTTTTAATTAAATTATGTAAATGTATGTTGTAAATTACCAAATGTGGCAAAATGATGTATTTATGTCTCCAGGCAGATCCAGAGTGTTGCTTTGTCATCCCTCACACTGCGGGATGCTGTCCTGCCAAGATGCACTGAGCCATGTCTGGTGATGTGCTCCCTTCTGCTCCTCCACAGAGCACTTGGTTACTCAAACCCCATCTATAAGATGCACATTACTCGATAGAGGTTCACAGGGAGGTTAAAGAAATATGTAAAATAGTTCAGTTCTCCTGGCTCACCATAAAGAACTTGTCAGAATTTGAGAAGACTCCCTCAAATCCATCCCTGGTTTAGCACCCTGTGATTTTAAAATCAGAGGATACTTTATAAATTATTCATTTTACCTACTGACTCTGCTTTTCTTGATTTAGTTGAAAAACATCTGTTGAGCTGAAAGGGGATAGAAGTTGAGCCATAATACAGTTAGAGGCTCAAATGAGAAAGGAATAAGTTATTTCAGAAAGAATCATCTGTGCAACATGGAAGTTTCCATATTTTTAAGACTATAATTCAAACTGAATCTTACAGAAAGCTTGTAAATTACTAATTAACATTTAAAAGGTATCTTGTTTTTGAAATGAGAGACTATTTTTTTTTTCTCCTCCTAGTAGAACTGCAGAATGCAATTCCAGAGCTGCAAAAATCACTTTATAAAACCAATTCCTTTCAAAGTCCAGAAGCACAGAAGCTTGGGCTGTTTGGTGGGCTTTGCAAAAGCAGTGGCATCTCAAGAAAAAACCTGAGCTTAAAGTTTCAAATATTCTATTGTAATATTCTGGGTCATGAAATCTCATAAACATTGTATATTCAGTCAGGCACAAATTGCTTCTATTTTGCATAAGCAAATCTTGAAGTCTCTTGGTTGTCATCAATGGCTGACACTCTGAAAATAAACCACAAGGCATCTTGACTCTGAGATGGAGAAGAGTCCTCTTTTGGCAGGACACACCTGTCCTCTGTGGATTAGCTGTGTAATAATATAATCCTGTAAACAGTGGATAATATAATCCAAATATAACACCACACAACATACCTTAGATACGTGAAGTTTATACAGAACATCTAAAACCTCCAGAAATCTCAGCACCAGCTCCCACTTCAGCAATGTCTTTCCTGCTCTCCAGGAACAGGCATCACTGACCCTGACAGTCAGTAGCTTCAGGACAGAGATTTGCAGCAACATCCAAGAGTCTCTCATTGTGGCTGCATCTGCACTTTGGGGCAGAGAAGCTCCCCCCACACTGCCTTGGTCTGCCCCCACATTTTGTCCTAGCTCATGACAAGGTGGGGAACCCATGGCCAGAAGCTCAGGGCACATTGCAGAGAACATCCCCACCACAGCATGGAGAGCTTGGTCCAACATTTGCGCATCTCATTAAAATTTAGTTACAAATAGGAATGTAAAGATTTAACCTCAAGTATCACGTTAATATCAAGCAAACGATCCTCGTATAAAAATTCAAATAAAGCATCAAGACAAGCATTTTTACCTGTCATTTCCAGGACTTTGGGGAAGAAAATATTCCAGAATCTACATTGCTGAGCACGTAATTTTGCCAGTATCTCTGAAGTGCTGGTATTTAACGTCAAATATTTTTGTTCAGTACTGGTGAAGACTGGCCATTGCTTTCCATCAGCCAGGGTTGCATTGGGAGTTCTAAAGGAGGAAAGAAACATTTCATTTGGAATGAGCAATTACCTCAGCACATCGAATAAAGTATTATTTCTTTCATATTTAAAAGTTGTTTCAGGTTAAATACACCAGTTTGGAATTACTGAAGTACACTTTTGTAATTAAAAAGGGGGAAAAATAAGACAAATTTAATTTCAAATAATTAATCTTTTAAAAATTAAGTATTTTCCTTTTTTTGGATTTTCTGGGTTCACCTAAGGGAATAAAAGATAATAAATGACCATACACAAACTACACTTGTTGAATGTGGAGACTCTCACAGAAGCTGTAAATTATTATGCAGAACTTAAAACCAAATAAAACAGTTTGGGAGGCTGAGTAGTTTGTTTTCATTTGAATGTTGTTGATGCCTTTGGATAGACAAATAGATTGAATCATAGAATGCCAGGTTGGAAGGGACCTCAAGGCTCATCTGGTCCAACATCTCTAGGTAGTACTACAGTTTCTATGAGATGGCTCAGCACCCTGTCAAGCTGAGACCTAAAACTGTCCAATGGGGGGGAATCTGCCACTTCCCTTGGGAGACTATTCCAATGTTTGACTGTCCTCATGGTGAAAAATTTGCCTCTTGTGTCCAAATGGAATCTTCCCAGGAGCAGCTTGTGCCCATGACCCCTTGTCTTTCCCATGTGACTCCTAAATAGCCCAGTTAAAAATGCAAGTAAAGGTACAAATAATGTCTAAATGTTGGATGAGAGCTATACTGGGAGAGAAAATAATTATTTCTCATTAAGAAGGAACCCTTCCTCCTTGGAGTATGCTGAGCCCCCTCACTAGGGTGCCAAACACAAGCAATCTTAAATGTTTGGAAGCTGGGAAGAGAGGCAGAGTGCTTGGCCCTCTATAAAACAGGCTCTGCATGTTTAAAGCATCACAGCTGTTAGTATTTAAAGAGTTGTGATAAATATTTATAATGCAACAGAATGTATAAGGTTCTAGGGACAGACATCCAGTTTTTCCTCTCCAAAAAGAATAATATGCAGTGTCCCTATGACTAGAGAAAAAATAATTGATTTAATTATGTAGAAAAAGACCAAAATGGGGAGCATTACATATGGAAAAAATAAGACTGAATGATTTTCAGGAAAAGAAAACTATTTGTGTTTAAAGTATGAGTCTGTGGTGGCTCAGAAGAGGTTAAGAATACAGAGAGTCTTATTGGTGTATAAGCAGAAGGACTACTTCTCCAGAAGTTGATAGTAAGAAATTTGAGGTTCAGAGCAGAATAACAGTATTTGATGATTCTTGGTGGTATAAATGAATTAAATTAGCTAAGTTAATTTGATTATTTCTACTTTTCACCCAGGCTCTTCCCAGAAGCTGTGGTCAGAGAGGAGTCCAGATGAGTGGAGCCCACTTGAGTTCTGCTTGCCAGCAGAAGGTACTGGGTGTAGGTGGGGGAAGGCACCATGAGATTCAGCTGCTGAAATAATATGAATAGCTCTTAGTTCAGTCCAAATGAATCAAGTTTTTGGCCATGTTTTAGTATTGTGCTTTACTCTGGTGCCTTTAGCACCAGGCATTGGCTGCTCACAGAAACATGATGTTCGAGTAAGAGATCCAGCATGCCATTTCCTGAGTTGCTCACTTCTTTACCAATTTGTCTTTACTAATTCAGCTCTGGTTAACCTATGGCACCCTTTTTAACTGCACATTTATTTGTGGCTCACGAGAGTGATGACTTAAGCAGAGCTGACTTGCACTTCAGTTCAAGATCGGGATGCTAATGGTGCTGCCAGTATTCATTTAACAGCTTTTATGCTATGTGATAAATCATGACATTTCACATTATAATTTACAGGTGGGGTGAGGGGGGAATTAAACAATGGCTACAGTTGTATTTTATTGAAAATTATTGAAAGAACAGTCAAATGAACACAGCATTTTGAAATAGGGGAACCTGCTGATAAGGGTATTCTCTCTGCATTTCCAATAAGCTCACTGTTCAAAGAAATGTCTAGTAATGTGCTTCTTAGCTCCAGCATTGAAAATTTCCCAAGTTAAAAAGTAGCTCCCAGTTACAGCAGACCAGAGACATCACAGGAGTATAATTTTTAACTGGTAAAGAACAAGTTATGATCATGACCTTGTTACTCTATCACGATTACTTTTCATTCCTTCTTGCTGATAACTTCATGATGAGAATTACAGTGCCCAGAATAAGCTATAAAATTCCCTGGTCTTTGCACCAAACTCAAAATTTAATAATTTTCATATAGAAAATGAAAAGTATTGTGAGAAGATCCTCAATGCACAGAAAGGAATCCAATACACTGCACAAGTTGTCTCTGGCCATCTATGTTTTGATAAACAGTCTTTGCTGATACATTGAGCAAAGCTCAAATCTTCCATGGAAACCTCCATCCTATTATCTTTATCATTTCCTTAAACCTCTGCTCTTTCGTCTGGTACTACTCAATCACGTCTTCTTCAGTATGTTCCAGTTCTGCCCACCTCAGTGCTGTTAATGGGACCTGAAGGCGTGTCCCAAAGCAGCTTCAGGATGAACCTCTGCCTTCTCTACCTCGCCAAGCACGAGTCACCTTTCTTAGACCTATGTCCACATCTATAAGCTCTAGTCAGGGAAGACCTTAATTTTGTTTAGAGTAGATGTGACTTTCTTCACTGAATGTTTTAGAAAGAAACTAGCTTCTTTCTGAGATGCTCTTTAATGTTTGCAGGAGCAAGTCTATGGCAATTAAGAAATATTTTTTAATTGCTCCCGGGGAAGAAATGCAAGAGAGGAAAAAAAAACCCACAACAAGAAACCAAAAACCAAACCACTTGTGTTTGAACTTTGGTGTAAACAGAATTTGTTTCATTATTTCAGCTATTTTTTTTTCTTTGCGGATGTTCTGAAGTTTCCTCTGCATGTGCCCTCTCTGCTCTGTGATAGTGGCATTGCAGCCCATTTATAGTTAATTATTTCATCAAGATATGTCTTTAAGGCAGCCAAACTTATTTGCTCATTAATTTTGAGCTCAATCGCCGATAAAGCTACTCTCAGGTTCTACCTTTTTGTGCTTACAGCACAGTTCCTGAGCCTTTTAAAATCTCATCCTCAGTGTCAGTTGCTTGGTACTAATCAGTTACTCAGATCAGGTTTTTTCCCCTTTAGGTATTTTATGTCCATAGCTGCCAATAACATTTCATTCTCAAGAATCATTTATAATAAATAATTTAGATTTGACATAGGAGCGAAGAGGATTTTAAAGGAGCTTATTCATTGATAATTTCTGTATACTTCATGTTAATGTTCAGCAACTTGAGAGAGTTAATTTGGTTCAGATGGAAAATGCAACAACCTGCACAGAGTTCTGTTAATCATAAAACACGCATATATTACCATTCTCATTAATATGATCAACATAGCCTGAAATACAATGCTAGCTCACTGCAGATTTATTATTTGTTACATGGCATTACTTTTACATGGTTGGTTTATCAAACACAGGAATAGAAAAATTGAATTAATCCCCTATCTCATTTTCTTTGTTTTAATAGGTATTCATGGTATAAAGTACCTGTAAAATATTCACTTGGTGTTTGTGAGTGAGCTCCAAGTAGTTTTCACTCTGCTGTGGTACCACCGTTGAAAAGAGAGGTTCTTTTGTAATGTTAAGCTCCATTTTGTTGTAGTCCACAAAGAAAAAAACTCTCTGATATTGAAAATGGTTTTAGGCATCATTTAGCTTCCTAATGAGTGCTGTAAACACTAACTGTACCACACACCAGCTTAGATTCTCCCTGTATTCCTATTTAGCTGCTCTCTTTGAAAATGGATCAGATTAACATGTCGTGCGTCTCTCTAGAGGAAAAGAAAAGCAAACCCCACATCATTTTAGTTGTTTAACACAGCTGAATTATACCAGCCCACACTCACTAAGAGATTCAGAGGCTGAAACACAATTTTACCTCCAGTCCCCAGTAGCCTCTTCCTCCAGACAGCCTTCCTGGATCACCCCAGACGGATGAATAATTGCTCTGCCTGGCTGAAGCTGTTCCTAGAGATATTGCTCCCTGAGAGGAAGCCCACACTGATTCCACCTGAGCAGTGCTTTATTGCTCTTAATTGTTCCCTCTGACCCACTCTGAGCAGGCAGGGCTCAGCAAGTCTGTTTGCCTGCAGGTCTCCCTGTAAATGTTCTCCCATCCATCCCCATCATGTGGAGCAGGGGGAATGTGGCATCTCCTGCCTCCCTCTGCTCCCATCAGGGGACCAGCAGCTCCACCAGTCACAAACACTGAGTGAGGCAATTTCTTCCACGGAGCCTTCTGCAGGTTATGGCCAGCCTGGCCTTCTGCTGGCATGTGTCTCGTTAACTGAACAGGTTGCCCACTGAGATTAATGAAAAGTTACAATAATGCTGCACTTCCCTGGGCAGTAGGAATTGAAATCAAAGGAAGACCTGTTCTTCTGAGGTGAGACTTTATGGACTTCACCTGGGCTGGAACTGCTGAAGCTCATTTTCAATTTGGCCCCTTTTTTTTTTTTAAACTGCTGGTGGAAAGGCAGGAGAGAGTAAATGTGAGTATTTTTTTATTAGCTTTCATGATTCCTTGTAGCTATCGGGCAGTGCTGGCAATCAGCTGCTTTTCATGGGGTGGCATTTTCCACTGTGTTACCATGGGCACAAGATACCAGGGAGGGGGAACAGCCTTGGAGTGAATTCCACACAAGAATCCCCTCCCCAGCACATTTTCTACAGTTGCATTACAAAGCCTTTAAGAATTATGGAAGTAGTCAGCTCGGAGTCAAACAAGCATACTGTAAATGTTTCAGCCCAGGGGTAGGTCTGGGAGTGAGGGACTGTCCTGCATATGTCTATACTGCAATCAAGAGGAGCTGCAGAAGCTTGTGCAGTTGTACCTGAGGCTTCCACCCCTGCGAACACTAGTACAGGTATAAAACCTGACAGGAGTGAGTGTCATTAATAATGTCTTTGTGCTTGGAGATAGACAGATACATAGAATCATAGAATGGCTTGGGTTGGAAGGGACCTAAAAGGTTCTCTAGTTCAAGCCCCCATGCCATGGGCAGGGATGTCTCCCACTAGGGCAACCTGTCCTTGAGCACTTCCAGGGATGGGGTGTCCACAGCTTTTTCTGTAGCATTGTAGATTTTGGTTGTGTTGTCTCTTATGCACATTTTCAGGTGAAAGGGAGTAAAAGCACAGAGCAGAGAAATCCAAGCTTTAGGCAAAATGAACAAAAGGATGAGAAGGCATCAACTAGGCTATGGTGTCAATGGTTGATCTCAGTGACTAGGGGGTTGGAAGCAGAGTTGTGTGGTTTACAACAGAGCAAAGCAAGCCAGCAACTGGTGCCACAGGTTAAGCTGTTGCTGCACCACAAGTAAACACACCTGCTAGCTCTAATTCAGCTAAAGGTGGGTTAAAAAAAGGATAGGATGGTAGGGGCTCCTGGATAATATCATTGCGTGGTCGGTCCCCATCAAAGCTCTGGCCTCTAACTCTTTGCTTCTCTGAGGGATGGGCTGTGCCAGCTCTTTGTGCTTCTTTCTGCAGTATGGCCAGAGCCCGAGTCCCTCTGGCTGACGCCTCCATCAATGAGCAATGTCACTGACTTCAGAGGAGTCACAATGGGGATATCCTATGCTTTGAGGAAACACCACAAGATTTGTATCTTAAAAATGTATCTCAGTTTTGAGTTTTAGCTTTATTAGTGGTTGTGGCATGTAGAGCATCTCCATTAATCCTCCTGCTGGTACTGAACAACACACCAAATCAAAATATCTTTATCTATCCAAATGCATGACCAAATCAAAATATCTTTGCTTATCTAATGCAAATGGATGAACTTTCTTCCCCCCACCCAGCCTGATAGAAAATATTTTGTTGTGTTCCCACTTTTTGACTTGGATAGAAGGGCATTACTACTTAGCAGAAGAGCTGACGAGGAGCCCCAGGGCTGGCTGCAGAAGGGTGGGAAGTGTTTCTGGCATTAGGCCCAGTACATGATATTTATACCTATGTCCATTTTCTCATGGCAGCACAACTGCCAGGTTATCTCAAGTTGGGCAGCAGGGGGGTGATGAGGTGATGACAGTCTGTGTTTGTGCAAGGCTTTGCTTGGGTGGTACGACTGGGAGTTTAACAGAAACTTTCCAGCCCAGTCCTATGAAAAAGAACAGATTTTCTTGTTAAGTACTAGGTTGAATCTTCCCAAACCCCTCTAACAATTTGGCTTAATGCCAGTTTCTTCATGCCAGGCAATTGGTTTCAAATGACTCACTGTTAAGGAGACACCAGAGGGGGCTGCAAGATTGAAGACTCAAAGCCCTTAACCTGAGGAGCAGTCCTAGCTATCAGAAACAAAGAACATGAACTTGTGCTGGAAACATTCCTTAGAAATGTTAGCAAGGGAGAGGATGAAGAAATATCTGTAACCTGCAAAAAAAAAATTTAAAACTGTAAGAACGTCCCCAAAAGCTCTAATTACTGCATAAAACTTTCCATTTAGAGCCTGAGGCCTCAATAAATATGAAAGGGTTTCACTGCATAAATACGTAGATTGCACTTGATGCAGTGTCACCAACAATTGGGCCCACCTATGTATGAGTCAGTATAATTAATTTATTCTTAGGTCGTTTAAATTCAGTCAGTTATCCAGAACATTCTACCAAGTCAGCTAATTCCCTACTACCTGCTAAAATGATTTGATGGACTCCCTTAACAAAATCTTTATATTAAGCTAAAATATTTGACATTAAATTGTACATTTTGAGGCTTTTTGTTATTAGAAGCTGCAGAAGCAAAGGCAAGATGACAAGGACACTTTTCTGTCCATTGTCCTAAGTTTATGAATGGACATACTTGGAATAACAAGGAAGTGCCACTGCTAAGTAAGTGAACTGGAAAGCTGACACACTAGCTCTTCCCAAATAAATATATTACTTTTAATGTCACTGCTGCTACCAGTTGGTGCTCTTTATGAACAATACTACATAACAAGTTACCTTGCTGGTTTTTATTTCGTTGAAACAGCTCTTCAGAGTATTCTTTAATATCAGCTAATCACTGACCATCCTACCTATTGAACTGATGGACCCTCTGTACAAATGTGCTGCCACACTTCATATTTTATTTGAAAATATTCTCTTAAGGCCTTTATCCCCTTAGGCTAATGGGAAAGACAGCAGCTATCTGATCTATCTGCTGAAAAGGGTGAGAGGTGCCATTTATAATAAACAGGCTCTAAAATCCACCCTTCTGAAAGGTGAAAACTCAGACACAGATATTGTCAGCCTGTGTGATATTGGATGATTGGAAAGCATTTACAATTATCTGTTTCATACCCTAAGCTTCCTTGCAGCCTCATGACATCAACATTCTCATGGTCTCAGGCCTGTGCTCCTGTGGCACTGTGAAGAACCAGGGAATTTAGGAAAAAAATAATAAAATTGTCATGTCTAAAAACATTGTTTTATTTACTAGAATTTAATTCTTGCAAGAAAACAGTAACCCATTTCTGAAAATCTGTAGTAATTAATCCTTTCTCATTTACTGTGGTGCAAAAATTGTTGGTCCTCATTCTGCAGTGTTTGAGCCTTACTCAGGTTCCCACTGTAATGAATGAAAGGACTCGTGGTTGAGTACTACAAGTTTGTGACAGGTTGCAGATTTCAACCCTCCAAATTACTTTTCTTGAGCAGCTGTTTAGGGGAAGTTCATTATATTCTGCTGCACTCAGCTCTCACTTGCCTGTCACACATGAGTTTATAATCCAGAGACCATCAAGTGCCCCTGAGCCGCAGCAAAAGGAAACTGATTTGCAGGTTGTATCATAGGTAAATGTTATTTCTTCTGCTGATCCTTGAAGAAACCTGAAGGGTCCAGTTGGCATGCTCTTTAACTGACAGAAACTGGAGAAGGACCTTTGCAGCTCAGCTGTCTTACACCTTTACAGGCTAAATAAAGCTCAGGATATTCCTTCCAGATTCCAGCTTGGTGACAGAAGTTGAGCACTCAAATGTCTTAACCTGTAAATTATCATGGTGTGCACCATTACAACTGAGATCAGTTTCAGGAAATGAAGCAACAAGCTGTTGCTTTTTGTGTGTGCTCTTATTGTGCTCTGCTCAAAATAGCCTCATGATGCATCCATCAAGTTGGAATGATTCTTGCTTGTGCGTGTCTTGGTACTTATTTGTGAATTCCTGCTATATATAAGGGATTGACGAGGTAGGTCTTAAGGTATTGGCCATAAATAATATAGTATTTGAGACATTTAGAACCAGGATGTTCTGCCTTAGCACTCTGGGCATGTTTGCAATGTGTTTAGGGGCTCAGTGCCTCAAATCCTTGGATTGGAATCTGCTGTGGTACATAACCAACCGGGTCAGCAGAGCCAGAGCTAATGAGCTCTTCAGCCCCTGGCTGGGTATTTCTAACCTCCTGGGTCCACACAGACACTCCTGCACTTAGGTTTTCTTCACTGTGAAGATGTTCCAGTAAAGTTTTTTGCTATTTCAGGAACCCCTGCCCCAGACTCCACTACCTTTGTAGCATGTGATGAGATGTGATTATCATAGAAGGTCTGGCACAGCAGTTCCACCACTCTAAGGGTCAGTAGCACTAGAAACTTGAAAGTGAGTTAAAAGGTCCTTTACTGAGCAACCTAAGGTATGACTTCAAGAAGACAAAAGCTTTGAAGTGGAATTGAGTTCAGGGAAATGTTGACATTAACATGGGGATAATTTTCAAAACACCAAAAATCTTTCCTACTGTCCTGTTTCAAGAAATGCTTCTCACTCGATGTGATGTTCACAGTCACATTAAGCTGGATGTGACAAGTGTCTAATATACCTACAACACATAGTTTTGGTCATTTACATGTTCAGATTATGCATTGTGATGAAGCAGTAAGGAATTTTCAACAGGATTTTATTCCTTCTGCTTAACAAGCCTTGCACCTGATGTGTTGTTTTACATGGTGTTTAAAGACTTTTTGAGGTGAGTCAACTTACTAGTGAGGGACTGATCCAAATCCAAAATAATGGTACAGATTGGTTGACCTGGAAAGCTTTGGGTCAGGTCGCAGCTGGAGAAATACTTGTAGCTGTTTGCATAAAAAGTTTTGCTCCTCCTGGACTGATTTCACGAGGATTTCATGCTTTCTCCAGGACTCCAGGTGTGAATATTCACAGTTCACATTTACACCACTTTTAAGTTAACGTGAGAGAGGCAACACTATGCCTTAGTCCTTCTTTATTCTAAAGGAGCACTTTTGCCTTCTCTTTTTTTAATGCCCTTTTGTATGGTTTCAATTTTGGCTTTCAAGGACCGCTTTTCAAAGCTGTTATTTTTTTTTTTTTTGCCACTCTTGGCTGCAGCAAGAAATAAAATGAAATGATAGTTTTTAGTCTTACTTGTAGAGGTTGAAGAGGGCTATTTGGAAATGGAAGAAGGTGCTGAACTCTACTGAGAACTTGAAGGAGGAAGTAACTTCCATAGAAGGTACCTAAAAGACTAAGTAGCAAGGTAATAAGTAGCAAGGCACATGGCAATTGTCCTTTTGACCATCTTCTGAAACTGTATTATCTGCTCTACAACCTCACTTCTCCTTCTCATGACCTGGAAAAACATAAACTTAGATAGTGTCTTAACTGAATTGCTCCCTGGGACAAACCTTGAATGAGTGTGTAAAGGGAGAGAAAAATGTTTTTTACTGCCACAGAACTATTAATACTGTGTTTTAAATTCCCAGTGGCTTTGATGAAATTTGTCAGCCCAGTTGGTTGTGAGAAAGAGAAAACACTACTCATATGTATATGATGGCTGTTTCCATCTCTTCCTTTCTCCCCCATTAATAGAGCTCATCCCAGACACTCAGAAATTGTTAGATAAATGGGTTCAATGCTTTCCTTATCTCTAGAGACCAGATTTTCAATATAGACTGTGTAACAGATACCATAGTAGGATATATTCTTTGAGATTTGTTTTCAATTATAATTGCCCTAATCATGATTTTTTTTCAAGATGAATGTTCCACATAGCCCTGCACCAAATAAAATAGTCTAGATTCATTGTGTCCTTATGGACTTCATCATAGTAGCATTTTTCTTGATATTTTTCACTACTGCCACTGTTTTATTTCTGTGAATGGTAGGAAGAGCATGAGACACAAAGTTCAGCTACTGCGTAATCTGGGCCAAACTGAGCAGACCTATAAATGAAACCATCGGGTAGCTTTCAGTAAGGTGTGTATGTGTTATTGCTTCATCTGAAACTGAACCACTGGTACTTCATGATGGGAAATGTAAATAAGAAACTATAGTGTTCATTACCTCCCCAAAATATAATTTATTTATTTATTTATTTATTTATTTTTTAAAGATGGTTATATTCTTATCTCTGTTAGAAAATCATTGTAGGCTTTACAAGTAGAAGTTAGATGTACTTTTCTTTGGTAAACACATCCAAATTATGTCCCAGCATAATAACATCCTCTGAGTCTGATTTTAACTACAGTAAGAGTGGGAACTTCAAATATCAGCATTTGGATTGAGCACCATGACAGGCACTCTCTCAGGATGAAATAATATGTAAAGAGGAGAGGATATCTGAGCCTATTCTAAGTCCTTCTCTTTGAAAATTGAGAGGGCTTTTGTGGAAAGTACAGTATGCAAACTTCTTCATACCTAGGAAAAAAACAGCTGTGAAACCTCTGAGCATTTCCAGCTGTATAGAAAAATCACTTGGAAGCTGCTCCTTGAGAACAAATATCTCCTTGAGATATTGAAAACTTCACAGGTTAAAATAAAAATTGCAATATTTGAACAGTAGCTCCGGTAGAAAAAGGATCTCTCTGGTGTAAATGTGAGGCAAGACTCTTTGGAGTTTGTATTATATGAAATTAGGAAGCTGTCTCATGTTCCCTCAAGGAAAGGTAGAGAACAGACATGGCAGCCAGAGATGTCTGGGAAAGCAGATGATGGAACTTTTTGACTTTACATCTGTGCAAGCATATAAAGGTGTAACAGCAGTAGCTGTAAGCATGAAATGCCTGATTTCTGTGTATGCATCTTCTAGATTTGTAGGGACAGAATTTCACCAGTCCTGGGACTAAATTGCTAGCTGCATTTACCCACAACTGGCTTTTCTTGTGGCTGATTAAAAAAAAAAAAAAAATGAAACCCCATATTGAGCTACCTTCAAAAACATGGTGTTGGGTAACCTCTGCTGCTCCTCATTTCCTCTTTTCTCCCCTTTGCCACTTCCCTGAAACAAGCCAATCTCTTGCGTTGGGGAGTAAATTAAAACGTGCAGAGAAAGGTCTCCATTCTTCATGTGAAATTTCTCAGTAGGACTTCAGATTAGTGTTCCAGAACCACCAGGAAAAATGGGGTTTGTAGACCTTTTAAATTTCAGTTTCTGTCTTTTGCTGATGAAACAAGAGCTAAGCTGCAGAAAAGCAGCATGGAAGAAGAGTGCCCCTAAAAAGAGGATTAACTGTGGGTGAACACTAATTAGAATTTCACAGTGACTTTTGCAACCATGTGTTTACATGCCTGCAGAAGTTATGACAGGGGGAAAGTAATCCCTAATCCTAGATTACCTCTGAAGTGTATTGCTCTTATATGTGAACCTACCTTACTCATAACTCCTAATGAGTTCATGCATGCATTGCCTTCATTTCACTGTTCACAGATTCTTCCACCCCAAAATGATTAGCAAGTCTCTCAGACATATTTCTTCTTTTATCTTTCTGTCTCTTTTTGTTCTTCCTCTCTTCTTTATCTTTTTGTTTTGTTTTGTTTTTTTTTTGTTTTTGTTCACCTGGCTTCTTCCATCAGTTAGCATTTCCCTCTCTTGATTTCCTTTCCCTTACTCATATACATTCTACCAAATACTAAATTATTTCCATCCAGGCTTCTTATTCCCACTCACAAATTTAAGGTAGCAATGTCACAATTATTTTATTTCAGCTCATGAAGCAGCTGTATCTTTTCATCCTTCTCCTTTCCCCAAAACATATCAAGGGAGGCTCTTGGCCAGGTTCTGGGCACAGCAGGGAACCACGTCCAGAACAGGCTCTTCCCCCTGCCTCTCTTGCGAGAATAGGAAATTCCATCCAAGATATTTCCCTCTCGGCTTTTACAGGGTCAGGCAAGGGCAGCATAGCCCTACAAAAACCCACCTCAAAGAGATTCACTTTATCATTTCTGTAATGTTTGTTTGTGTGTCTCTGCCTCCAACCACACGCACAGAGAGTCCATCTTGCTCAGTCTCAGGACTGATGGTTTTGATCCTGAAGCCTTTGGCCATAGTGTCAGAGCTCACCCTTTCCTACAGAGCCCTCCCAGTGTCATATTCAAGGCAAACCTTTGCATTATAGTTTCAGGTTTTGGTTTTATGTCTCATTCAATTGCTCCTACAATATTTGGACCTTTCCTTAATAGGTGTTCTCATCTCATGTTTGATCTGTTGTAGAAAACAAAATCTGTATGGACAGAATTGCATCTGCTATGCATATGGAAAGTAAAAAGACACCTTACTGTAATTTTGTAATACTTGTGATAATATTAACCCAATCTAAACAATTTATATCCCAGACCTATTTTCAAAAGATGACTGAATCAAATACTCCTGGTTTTAATTCTGAAATTCAATGACAGCTTGTCAGCTTGCAAGCCAGGGAGAGATGACTGCCAAACGTGAGTCTCTAGTTACTGATTTTTTCCATGATGCACTATTTCCAAATAGATTGGGGTGAAAAAAAAAAAGCATGTTTCCATTACTGCTGCTGAATATAACAATATGTATGCGCCCCGGAAGCATGATGAGTCACTTGTAAGAACCCAAAACCCAAAAGTGAAGGTGGAGAATAGGAACAAGTTTCCTAAAAGCTGACCTTTTATTTTTTTGTTCACGACTATGATTTCCACATTGTTTTTCGTGTGAAAGGCAGTGAGGGTGAGAATGCATCTGCCCTTTTGGGTCAAAATGAAAGCTTTGCTTTTCCCTAACATGAGAAGGGAAGAGTTTCCTTTATGTATATCTTTTTTGATTTTTACAAACCTCTTTCATGCCTTACTTTTACCTCATACCCAGAAATCTTCTGTTCTGGATTCTTGACCTGATCCAGTCAAATGACTAGATAAGGTGACAAATTACTTATTTTAGGTAAACCTGAGGCACCAGAAGCAGCAGCTGCAGGGAAATCCTTGTCTTGGTCTCGTTGAGCAACAGCTCAGGTGCATCTGGAGACCCTGTGAGGACTAGCACAGGTCTCAGCTGAACAGATCAAACCCAGGCACCTTCCTCTGTCCATGTGAACATGGGCTAATATTGGGAAAAAATACAAACCACAGGAAATTTCTTACCATGAAATGGCTTAGTGGTATGTAAAACTTCCCATTAGAAAATTTTTACACAGTCTGTAACATCTGTGAAGACTCTGAAATAGTATTAGAAAGTTAAAAGTGGTTGAAGTTTGCTTTCTTTCCCCCTCCCAGTATCTTCGTTCCCTTCCATACATGAAGTGTATAAGGTCCCCACTAGGTCTGCTGTCTGGTCTCTCTATGAGGCTATTTTTTTTGTTCTCACTGCTCTCAAACTACTGTCTATAAACATGTTGTGATAAGTCAGTAACAAAAGCACTGAAATTTATTGTATGTCTGCCAGTGGAACATGAGGGAAATGCAATAATAACCAGGCAAAGTGCTTTAGTGGGACAATCAAAGCCTCACAAATTCCCCTAAAACATAGGAGGAAATATTTCAAAGGCTTCACTTTATAGAAAAACCTGCAAAAGATTTGTTTCACTAGTTGTAAAACTGGCAGTCAGACAAGTTTTGCCAGTTGCCTTTTATCAGAAACATTTTTCACAAAGCCTGAAAAAATATTGTCTTTCTGTGTCTCGCTCCATTCTTATTTGAGTTTCTGTCTCATCTGATTTGTCTGTCTCCTTGTCACTTTACGTCACTCGTGTCCTAAGAACGCAGTTACCAAATCTAATGAATAAAGTAATGCAAAAGGCATAACCTAGCAACCACTGCTTTAGGATGCCATGTGTTTTTTCATGAGAAATAAAACTTCCTTTTCATAGAGTTAGCAGAGCATTCTGCTGCTTATGATGGATAGTGCCTGTTAGTGTCACTTCCTTACTTTCCAAAGCTTTCTGAAGAGTAACCAAAGTGCAGCAGAGAAATAAATTTTAAAAGTGTCTAAAAAGAGAAATTTAACTTCTTTAGCCAGGGATGTCACTTAAAACAAAGTGTGCCAGAAAGTATTCAGGAGAAGGCCACTGAAAACTACCTTAATATTGTTAAAATGAACTTTGCTTATACACAAACATAATCATACTGAGCCTGATCCAGCCCCTTCCATAGAATATCACACTGTTGTTTCCTGCTGAATGCAATTTGGCCACACCTCGTTGCCTGTCTAATTTTTATGATGTCTGGAATTTTATCGGATGATTTTAAGGCTAACAATTGATCTGCCAGTGTTCTTAAATGCAAGAATCATTTAAGGAGACCCTAGGGCAGGGTAAATGGAGGAATTTTAAATCAAAGTGTAAATCAAGAGCATCAATTTTGGAATCTGCTCGTTCCTGTAACCTGAATATCTTATAATATTTGATTTATTTAGATAGCACCAGTAATAACCTGCTTTCTTTCCTGGCTGGTAGAAAAGAGATTTTTTTGAAGGTGTGATGAAAATGTTGTTCTTTCAAGGCTCAAATACATGCAAATGAAGTATTTTATGAAATCATTCTAATAGCAATAGGAACTACTGGGGTAGTTGGTCAACCTTATTTCATATCAAAAGTTCAGTCATTGACAACTGTAGTGATAATGAAACAGCAGAAGGGTTCAAGTGGTGAAAAAGGAATACCACACCTGGAAGCTTTTCTCTCCCAGTCCCTGGAATTTTTTGGCAGTTTAGGAACAGTTACATTCCTGTTCACCCTAAGGGACATGAGTGCCCATTTCAAGACTGACTCCACACTGTTCAGCCAGGATATCCCTGCCTACCCACTTTTTCCCTCAGTACATTGAATCCAACTTTAAAGCGAAAAGGTTATTGGAAGATCTGCCAGCAAGCTTCAGACACCAGCACACTGGGGCTACTGGGAACGTGCAGGGAGGGCAGGAACTGGTTTCACATCCCATGGAGTAAAAGTTTGGTTATTGGAGTGATGCACTTCTAAGCTGTGATTCAGAGTATGGTAATTTTGTCCACATGTAATACATCCTTGAAAAATTCTAACAGACCATTTGTACCACTGATTACTTGGATCTGCTCTGGAAATAAATCATAAGCATATTTCTGATGGGGAAGAGATGCTGTGAGTGTGTAACTGGAGGGTAAGTTACCCACAGTGCCAGTCTGCTCAGCCACAGCTCCATGGTGGGTCCTGACCTGTGTCCTGTGCTCTATCCACGAGCATCAGGCTTAGCCTTAGCTAGAAATAATCCAAATGATCCTTGGTATCCTATCAGGAATCTTATGGGCATCCCAGTCCAGCTTTTTTTTTTCTTCTTTTTTTTTCATTCTTTTCTCTTCTTCAGACTATGTGATATGAAGTAAAATTTATGTAGGCAAATAAAGCAGAAAGTGATGAGCAGCCTGTCCCAATGTGCAGTAACAGAAGGTAGTTCCAGGTTCTAGAGGTTCCTCAGCCTTTGAATCCTGTTCTGGATAATGACTCTGCAGGGAATCTCATGAGTGAAGAGCAATGGCTTGTTGTCAAAGACACCTATTTCAGGGTCTTCACAGATGTTACAGACTGTGTAAAAATATAGCAGATTCCTTAAAAATGACACTATTCTCTTGGGTGCCAAAGAGACATCTTGGTGTATTACACCAGCATCAAACTTCAAGCCTCACAGATGAAATGTCTATTCCCATCTCCTGCTGAATCATCTACATTCCCCATTCATATTCAACAACAGAAAGTCTTTATCCCTGTTAATTTCCCAACAAAAACGGCCACTTATCCCTGATACTTATTTTTAGCAAGGACCTGAAATAAGAAGTGCATAGAGGCTTGGAACATTGCATGCCCTATTGATGGGGGTGGTGGTCGAGTGGGAAACCCTTGGGCTGGCTGACAGTCTCCTTTTGTTTACTGAGAAATGTAGAAGTCAAGAATTTAATATACACTCTTGGGTTCCTCTGAAGGAGTCACCTCTCTTTTTCTCCCCAATATCTTTTCTGTTGTTCTTACACAACATTTCTGATATTTCTAAGGAGCAGAAAATGCTATTACCAGGCATACCTTTGACTTTTCATAGAATTGTTTTTATTATTTATGCTCGTGTGATGATGAAAACCAGAGATCATTAGGACCAATGTGTAGGCTTGAAGACCCCTTGTGAGAAACAGCTGTGCACGCAGTGAGCTCAGCCACCTCTTGGTCCTTCCCAACCAAAGAATACCAGAAGAAAACTCATTTCCTTCAATTTTTGTTGACTCTACCCTATATCCATTCCTCTGCAGGCTGCTCTTCCCCTCCCCTGTGTTTTTGTACTTCTGCACATTAGAATATTAGGTCAAACGCCCTCACTAAAAATTGTGCTGTGCTATATTTCTGAGTTTCATCTTTCTGCTTAATTTTCTCCTCATCTACTGGAGACATCAATGAGAAACTAATTTTCCCCTCAGATGTTTGCCCTTTGATCACACCAGAGTTTACTATAAAGATGATGTCAAATGGGGCTTCCCCAGTTCATTATAAATATTTACTGTGAGCTCCTAAGTGCCAGGAAAATCAGGATCACTTCTTGCTTTTGGAGATGTTAATGATTTCATTATTTCATTATTATGGAAAATCTGTTATGGAGCCTTAGGAGTCTGTGTTCTGGATGATGAGGGGAGTGTCACATAATCTGGTCCTCTACTGGTACATAAATTCCATTATTGTATATTTTACCCTAACAATGATGGGTTTGATACTTGTGAAGGAAGTAGAGAGAAGGATTATTTGCTGTTTGCTGTAGAAACCAGTTGAAATTCAATCTGTAGACTAACCTAATTACAGGGCAAATGATAATCAGACTAGATGACAGGTCTGTTTTCTAAAAACTTAAATGTGAATATACTGTGTATTGTCTAATTTTAGCTAGCTACAGTGACAGGGACAGTGTGCTGTACTTTGCATAGCAGGTAATAGAAATTTTATATATATTTATATAGAGATAAAAGTAGAATATATCTTTATATGTTTATATTTAACATATATAAGTCAGTATTTGAAATGTAAATATATTTTATCTAATGTATAATAAATTTAAAATATTTTATATACTTCTATAGATATCAAATAGAGATTATATATACTTTTAATATATAAGTAATCCAGTGGAAACCAATAGTTCACAAAAATGTAATTTTTTTTATTTTTTTTTTTTTTTTTCAAAATCTGTGTAGAGAAATTTTTTCTACTAAGAACTAGTTCTGTTTAATGGAAAGATCCACTATCTCTAGTGTAAGATCCTGATTGCAAACTCCTGTGGGGCAGGTTGCAAAGCTGCAGCATGTAATGAGGAGCCTTTCCTCAGCTTGCTCTCCTCTCAGCCCCTAATGGCACCAGCGGAGTTGTCATAGAGTGTCTTCCTGATGCAGGAACTGTTACCAAGAGCTACCTGACCTCATTGTGCAGACTTCATCTTGGCTATCTATGAGTCAGATGCATTTTTAGCATTGATAAATCAACTGCACAGCTCAATTCCAGAAGGTGCACCCCTGCTGAGTGCTTATCTCTGTGCTACAGTCTTTTACACCAAATTCATATGGAGTGGTGTCACCAGGTTCTGAGGAAAGAGGGAAGCAGGAAGAGCTCATAGATTAAATTTTAGATTAAATTTTACAAGAATAAGAACTGTATTAAAACATAATGCATTGATGAGAACAACTATCTGTATGGTAATTTCCTGAGGTTTAATATGCTCATCACAGGCTCCAACAGGTAAAGTGGATAGAACTTGTTAATGTGATTAATATTGCTACGTAGGAAGGCAAACAATCAATCACGCCTAGTGATAAGCAAATCTGTTAAAAAAAAAGGATGCACATAAAACTAAGCCATTAGTCACCTTGGAATGGATGTGAAGGGACAGCAAGGGGGCTGGGCAGTGGGTTGGTGAGGAGGTGAGGCTGATCATAGAGCCATGGTCACACCACGGCCAAGGCAAAGAGCGTCTGCTTTGGGTGAGTTCCCAGGGATTATCAGGTTGAACTAGAGGGGATGGGTGACACCTGTAACTAGGACTCTTTGGGAACAACAATGTTTAATTCCAAAAGTTCCACCAAGGTGTTACAAATCACAGTTTTTAAGAAGAGGTATAGTTATTGTTTAAGGAGTTAAAAATATATATTATAGTGAAAGCCTCGAGACTAAGGCTTTGCTTTACTTAGCCAAAAAAAGGATTAAGGGTTATTTGAATGAAGCCTAGAATAATCTCTACATGGAAGACAAATAATAATATAAACCTTAGAAATTGTCAAACAAAATATAGCACCTGGAAAATGTAGAAGTAGAATAGACAAATTCAGACCAGGCACCAAAATTCCTTTTATAGCTGTAACCATTTTAAGTGTAAACAAGCTTTAGAAGAACCTACCAACATTTGTTCTGGATTTTCCATCACTGGAAATATTCAGGTCCCACCTGAGTTTTGTGTTATGTACAAGGTTTTATGGACTAAATGAGCCCAGTGATCTCCTCTGATTTCTAATCTGTTAAGAAAAATAAACAGATCCTGTTCCAACATTGATTTCAGCCTTTACAAACCTATGTATTCCTCACAAGTTAGGAAAAGTTCACAATGGAAGTAAAATTAAGACAGGATTTAAAAAATTATGTTAATTAGTGGCATTTAAAGTGTGAATTAAGTACTCAATTGTATGCTCTCACTGATACGGATTTATATATGTATAATTTTCTCTTGAGAGAGCACAAACTGAGCTTACGAGAAGATAAGATACCTGCCCACCCCAGCAGCCTTGAGACTAATCACACTTGCCCCTGGTAGTGGCTGTTTTTCTCACAGCACTGAAATATTTCCCTTCCATACTGAATATTGCACTGAGAGCCCCACAGCCCTGCTGAGCAGAGCAAGGGCTGCCTCATTACTCTTGGACTCCAGCTAAACAGACTGAACAAGGGGTTGTATTTAATCCATTTCAAACATCCAAGTGAAATATGCTTATTTGCTTCTTACCTAGGCTAGGACATATTTCACTTAAAGGTGAGTCTAATGGAAATAGCAAGTGATTTGTCATCAGCTTCAGTGGAACCCAGGATTATACTTACAGTACACATGGGGAGACAGGCTTTCTGAAAAGAGCATCCTGCTATCTTCTTCACTTCATCATGGGAGCTTAATGCACGTCCATATTACACACCTGCATGTTCTGAGCCAATTACTTCTTAAAGGAAATTGGGCTTTTTTGCACCTACTTCTACTGTTGGGAATCTTGCCCAGAACTTGAAATATTTTGTTTCTAAAACTTGAAGCCATTGCATGCAACACCATGGCAAAAAAAACTGGTTTGTTTTAATGGCTGGGCACACGTTGTTTTCTTAAGTTCATCCAATACAATGAGCTCCACATCAGTTTATTTTACTGAAATGGTGTTTCTGTCAGAACTAAAACAGGGATTCTGGATAGCTGAACAATTAATCCTTCCTCATCATTCTCATCATGCTTCAAATCACCACCAACACAGTTAATCTTTTTCTCCCTGTGAAACAAGAAACATCCAAGCAATGAAATAAACTTCCAGGGTAAACTTACCCAGTTTTTGCAAAAGTTGCCCAATATCTCATCATGGACCTGCTTAGGGTTTCTTCAGCTTTGGTGTAATTCACTTTTCTTTCTAGGGGCAACCCAAACACAAACTCGATCTCGTAACCATGCATGACTCCCATCCACTCTGGCCAAGGGAGCTTTGAGGACCGATGTTCAAAGAAATAAAAGAACACGTTGTGCCCTGGTTGTGCAAATTTTTTGGTGAATTCCATCGTGGGACATATTATATTGTAGTCACCAATAACATCATCCATGGCATCACGATAATGTTCTGGCTTTTGTTCATTTTCCCAATCTGTGTACTGAAAAATGATCGATTCTATTGCAAGCTGGCTTGCCTGTGGGAAGGCCACAGTTAAAGCTTCTTCAAACTGTGTTTTATTGATCAAGCCATCACCATCCTTGCTGAAGCCAGGGACTCCATATGCTAGAAATGCTGATCCCTCATCCTTATTAACACCGACTAAGATCTGTGTTTGTTTGAAAAGGCCATTCTCAATCAACGTTTCTGGCATGTCAGAGAGAAAATCCCCATCCACAGCTGGACAAAAATAGACTCGTAAAAGAGAGTCATGTGTTAGAGCAAAAATTTCAGTCTCCAGTAAGTCCTTTGGGTCCTTGTCTTGCAGGCAGAGAATCAGCTCCTTCTCATTGCTGGTGGGACACTGGAGCTGTTTAGCTAAAGCCATTGTTCTGTTCCTGGCTTCAGATGCTGTTATGGCAGCCCAGGGGGCATTTGCAGATCCACTTTGCATGATGGCCCTTGTGAATAAAGGATGGCTTTTAGGAGAAAGGATATGGTAGCTGACAGAAGCTGAGCCAGCACTCTCTCCAAATATAGTCACACTTTTTGGATTGCCTCCAAATGCTGCTATGTTCTCCTGGACCCACTGAAGTGCCAATCTTTGATCAAACAAACCTACATTTCCAGGAGCTTCCTGGTTTCCTGGCAAAGCCAAAAATCCTAAAGCAGCAACCCGGTAGTTCATGGAAACTACAATGACTCTTTCTACCCTGGCCAGAAATTTCCCATCGTAGACTGGTAGGGAAGTTGACCCAGTCTCAAAGCCACCACCATATATCCACACCATGACAGTTGCATTCTTGGGTTTGGGAGAAGGAACCCATACATTCAGATATAAGCAGTCTTCACTTAGGTTAGTTTTTGGGTTCCACATCTCTGTTCCAGGAAATCCCGGGTAAGTTGTATCTAGAAGCTGGTAACAAGAGTTTGCATGTCTTGTGGCATCCCAAACATCTGACCACTCTTCACGAGGTTCTGGTTTTTGAAATCTCAGTCTACCAATGGGTGGCTGTCCATAAGGGATACCAAGGAAGGCTGTGACAGTTCCCCCCAGTACCTGCAGGTTTGTCCCTCTGACTCTGCCTTTCTTGGTTGCAATGATGTTATCTTCAGGCATTACCTTCCTGATGAACATATAGAGGAGAAGAAGCCACATAAGAAACCTGGTATAGAGACTTGTACCATTTGTCCAAATCATGATACCTGAAACACAGAAAAAAGAAATTCAGAATAACAGTTGCAATGTGTTAGTTTCACAGCCAAAACTGTTTATTCAAAAAAGGGTGTAGGTCATCCTGAGGGCACTGAAAATAAGATGGTGCTGCTGCACAAAACTCAGTGCTCTTTAACCATCAGTTCTTTTTAGTTGTGTTGCAAAGACTGTGTTTAGTATTTTGTGTTGGGCACAGTGCTTCAGAAAAACTGTCACTAAAACACCACGGAACTGAAGAAGCCAGATCAGGGAAGATGAAGTCACGTAAGCAGACTGACTACTTCAGTTAGCAGATGACTTAACCACTTGCATTTCCACCAGCACGATAAGCAGGACATTTTATGATCTGTGACAGAAAATGCCATTCTCCTCTAGCCATTATTCTGTTAGAGGTTACCTTGGCAATCTGTGTTTGCAAATCAATACAAAGTGAGAGGCACAGATTTTTTTTCCCCCCCACACATTAACATGTATTGCATCAACACTGAAGAGGAGCTTGAAGCCAGGTTTTAATCCAGGTCCATAAGCTTTGAGCTATGTACTCATGTCACAGGAGATGCCTGGGCTGAAGCAAACCACTGAGGTGGCATCGCTGTAAACTCCACGCACTGCGTGGTTGCTCTGTCCTGCTTGTGTGTCTTAAGATCTGAAGCTGCTTTAACAAGTGAAGTTCATGAAGTGCCTCTGAACTGTCAGTTTGTCAGCTCCTGTGGGTGACTGCCTGCAGAGCTACACCAAGATGTAGCTCTTTCAAGATCTCTTTTCTCTAAAGCAACTTAACCGAGTTCACAACCATCATAGCCTTGACATGTAGTCATTCCTCTGCTCCTTAGAATGAGCAGGACAATGCTCAAAAGCCAAGGATTTTTTAATCTATGTAGGTAGTGCCTAATAATTTAAGAATGGTCTGGTCTTTGCTTCCTGAGAACTTTTCAAAGTGAAATATATTAAAGGTAAGGGTACAGATGCTGATTATGTACCACATTCAAGCATACTCACAGTCCTAGTTACCCCAACCCTTGCAAAAGCTCTAAAAACCACAGTATCTTCCCCTTGAAACTGAAAAGCCAGAAAGAAGACTATTTGCATAAGCCCATTTCTGTGGCTTACATATTTGAAAATGCTCAACAAAGCTTCCTTCTATTTTTTTCTGGTTGCCCTGTTGTACATAGTGTACTCTGGCCACTTTAAACAGGCCATTCTTTGTTAATGAGAAGCACTTGTGTCCTTAAAAGGACTGAGGCTAATTTCTGTGGAGAGTACAGCTGGGGCCTCATCTCAGCTCTCTGGCCTGTTTGTGTGCTCTTGGAAACCAACTCAGAAAAGGCAGGGGGGGAAAAAAGGAAGACTTTGCACAAGGAGGTTCCTAACTTTTGAGATAGCACCAAAGGAGCAAGGAAGAATCTTCAGGCAGTATTTTTAGCATTCATGTAAATAGATAGATAAATATTAGATATCTTTAATATTGATGCTCTTGTGTTTTTATTAAAAAAAAAAAAAAAGACAAGGTGGTGACAGGGGGCAATAGACTTCAGAGTTGCTCTGACACTCCACCCAGCCTTCAGCTTGATTTCTAAAAACCTTCAAATGCCCCCAGGTGTGCTGAACCTCCGAGGTGTCAGTAGTCAATCTGGAGGACTTGCATGATCCAGCAGCTCCCAAGGATCTGGGGTAAGCCTGCAGTGCCTGCATAGACACATCATTTAGTGACATTTAGCCCTTTGTATGCTAGTCATTTTTATTATTTTTTTTTTCCCCAGTCATTCTTGTAATAAAATCTTGTAAGAGTCACCTAAGAAAAGGCATGTAAAGATCAGCTTAGGGATAAATTGCCCTGGTTGGCTGTGAGAAATGTTAGTACTGGGTGTCTAGTTGGGAATGTCTGCACCCAGTGCACAGCACTGAGAGATGGGAGAAGGAATTTCTCTGAAGTCTGTTGTTCCACTGACACTTTCTTTTTTCACACACTCACTTCTAACATCCCACCCAGGACCAAACCACAACAAGCTGGAAATATTAAGAGATTTCAAACATCATCATTATGAAGAAGAGAAAATGACACTAGGAAAAGCAAGAGATGTTCAAGGACTTAAAGCTTTTAATACCTAAATAGTAACTAAAATTAATTCCTTACTGCACTTTTCTGTTAATTGAAAAGGAATAGAATGGGAGGAAAACAATGTAGCATTGCAAAACACAAAAGTATGACTTTTGACCCTAAGAAGTTTTAGGCAAGAATCTTAGGAATAAAAAACCTAACCAAAAAATTAGTTCTGTACCTTTTTAATTAGCTCTGCAAAAGAACAGGTGGCATTTTAAAGAAACTTGAAAAAAACAAAAGTTGTGTATGGCTGAATAAGAAGACTCTCTGGTTATTCTGCTAATAGTAAGAAAAGTAGCAAGTGACAGAGAATGATTATTACACCTTGAATGTACAGCAAATATTAATTTTATTAAGGTTTTTAATGTTGCATTAAAACAAACTCAACCACGTAAAGCACACTGAGCAAAACAAACATTACTAGATTATTACTATGAGAGTAAAGGGTCAGAAGACTGTTTTAGCTCATCAACCTTAACTGAGCAGAGATAGATCATAGAATGTATTTGCATACTTTAAAAAGCTGCTTCTGTAGTAGTTCCCTCCAGCAAAAGTTTTTTGTTCTTATTCAGCAAGGGAACGTAATTTGTTTCAATGACTGTTTCCTCTCCTTGCAAACCTTTACCCAGCCAAAAAAAGCTATACACAGGACTATATAATCAGAATTTAAACAGAAAAGATGGTTGAATTAATAAGTAATTTCCAGTTTGGCTTAATTTACTTAGCCCTGGATCCCTTGCATTGCACCGAGGTCTGACACACACGCCTGCTCACTCCTTGCGTTTGCAGAGCAGAGGGAGTTTTCCCAAGAGAGCAGCAAATGGGCAGAGCACAACTCCTTAAAAGATCCCAATCCCCCTGCAAATCAAGCTGTGCTGTAAATCACCCCATCAGAGAGAGAGGTGCAAAGAGAGAATCACTTACCCGACTTCTAGTACAAGAGCTACAAAGTTTTTAGGAGTCGGGATCTTTGAGTACTCCAGGGAAAATGCAGTGTGCAGCTGCTGCCTGAAGCCCGTGGGTTGGACAGCCCTGACACCGTAATGGACTGTGTGTGACACAAGGCTCGCGAGAGCTGGCAGCAGCAGCTGCTCCAGCAGCAGCAGCTCCATCAGCAGCAGCTGCTCCATCCGCAGGAGAAGCTCCAGCTGCAGCAGCTCCAGCAGCAGCAGCAGCTCCATCGCGGCAGCCACTCCTTGCTGCCTGACATCTGCCCAGGGGCTCAAGCATCCTGCTTCAAGTGCCATAGGGAGAAACTTCTTCTGAGAAAAGCCAGGCCTGAGCTTTTCATAGGAAAGGGAAGGTGCAGTGATTTGTTCCTAGCATGGGGCAACAGTTATATAACCTAGAAAGACAAGCTGAATTTCCTTATGAGGAAAGGCTGAGAGAGACCTGGGGCTTTTCAGGCTAGGGAGGAGAAGTCTTAGAGGGGACCTAATTAATGTCTATAAACACTTGAGGGCTAGACATCAAGAAGGCAGGGACAAGCTCTTTGCACTTGTACCCTGTGACAGGACGAGGGGCAATGGACTCAAACTCGAGCATAAGAAGAAGTTCCACCTCAACATGAGGAAGAGCTTCTTTACTGTGAGGGTGACAGAGCCCTGGGACAGGCTGCCCGGGGAGGTTGTGGAGCCTCCTTCTCTGGAGACTTTCAAGACCCACCTGGATGCCTTTCTGAGTGATCTGCCCTAGTTTTCTTGGTCCTGCTCTGGCAGGGGGGTTGGACTCAATGATCTTCGGAGGCCCCTTGCAACCCCTGACATTCTCTGTTTCTGTGATTCTGTGATTATAAAGATGATGAAATCCTGCCTCTCTTTCCTTAATCTTCCTTATAGCACTGGTCTCACCTGCACTTTTTTGGTGTTGTTCAGCTTGAGGTTACAGCAGTTTTAAAGTACCTCAAACTTTTCACTGTAGGATAAGTAGTTATTTTTGCTTTTAAGCAGCTATAGCAGATAACACAGGAGTGTCCCCTGCACAGACATGTCAACAACTGGTGAGGAGCAGCTCTGCTGCTTGACTCTTGGCCATCTGTAGGCTATGGCAGAAATCTGCATTGTCCTCTTCTGATGTTAGGGTTGAATAGTACCTGTGTGGTGTCACATGCTGTTTTCCCTCTCCTTTTAGGCCTTGAACCAGAAACCACTCATGCTCCTTGGTACACCTGATACCCTCTTTTTGCCTGTACCTCTGGAGTGTTGATTCCACCAGAATTCAGCATGCCAGGTACAAAACCAGCCCAAGCCACAGGTCAGAGCTGTCAGTTGCAGCATCACTGGGGACATGTCCTGCAACATGAGGGGGGCATTTAAATTATGAACATGTTGAGGTACGAATAAAGGCAGAATAGAGGAGGGTGGAGAAGGTAAGGGAATTCCATATGCTGCCCTTAGAAATCATCTTGTCAAGCTCACATCTCTGAGCCCCCATGTGAAACCAGAAGGCCACCCCTGGGAGGCATCTGCTCTCCAGCTCTGCTCTGAAGAAAGCAACTTTTTCTCAGTTGGATTTTTTTTCCAACCAGGAGCCTTTTCTTCCCCTGTTAGAGGTGAAGACAATTACTTTCCCTCTGTTTAATAATCAAACTACAGCTTTGTTTCAATTACACAAAAGCAATATTTGGTGATGCATGGAATGGGAATAAAGCAGAAATAAAAAGTTAAGTGTGAGGTTTATAGACCTTAACATGGAGACTACAAATGATTGTTAAAAGCTAACATGTGAAATAGTGTTTTAATAGGGAGAAGCTGAAGAAAGCAAGGCCATTTAGTTTCTCCCAGTAATTTTACAGTCTACCTTTAGGATCAGACTTCCCATAGTTATATTGGAGAGAATGTGTCCTGGTCTAAACCTAAACCAGCATATAAATCCCAATGTGTAAGTGTCCAAAAGAGCTGCTAGTTGGGAATGCGGGATTCCCAGAGATGGTTATTGTAAATAGAGATATTTAATAAAATAGGATTAATTCGGGATCAACTCTAGTGCAACTCTTGCTGATCAAAACTTCTAAAGTGCATTTTCCTGCAGGAAACATTCAGTTGTGCTCTTTAAATTAAGGCAGTTTCCAATGTTCTCTGATTTGAGCATTCAGTGACTTTTTCTAATGCTCCTTCAACCCGTGTGGGAACCCAGCCAGGTGACACACATTTGCTTCATTTCTGTGACATCAGAGGAATGAATCACAAGCCCCAAACCTTGTTAGAGGCCACTTTTAAAGAAAGTATGTCTGATGCTTATGGCAAACCATGGTATTCTCAGCCCTCACCACTGCCTTGAGCAGCATTGAGACAGCAGGGGACTCAAACACTGTTATTTCTGTCTTCACATGTTTTCCAGCACCAGCCTTGTCCCACATCTGCTGTCACTACCGCTCCAGTCTTCTGGACCCTCTCTGCTCCCCTTGCGGTGTCTGAGGCAGCTGGAGCAGCCTCCAGCTCAGAGCCAGACACAGCTACTGGGTGCAAAACGTGGAGCATTTCTGTGGGCTCTGACAAGGTGACCCTGGGAGAAGGGAATCAAATGTCTCAGGCTGTTCCTTGGGCAGTAGGAAGCACTGAAATCAGCCGTGGGGTTACCTGGATGTCTTCAGGGAAGGGGGGAATTAGGACAGACTGTTAATACTGTTGTACTTCTAGACTATTATACTTTAGTCTAATGCTAGACTATTATGCTGTACTTTTGAAAACTAAGCCCTCTTCTATAATTTTTTCCTTTAATTAAAAAATTAACATATAAATTAAAGTTTCGCAACTGTGTGCTGGGAGAGGAAACACTTACTTATTACTTAGCTTACTAAAAATACCTGTACAAAAATGAGAGATTGAAGACACTTAATGCCTTCAGTAATTCTGTGTAGAGTGGTCATTTTCTCAGTTTTCCTTTGGGAGCTTGAAAGGAAAGGAGGTACAAACCAGCAGATAAAACACTACGCATGCATATATATATATATATATATTTATGTGTGCATATAGGAGTACAAATATATATGTAAATATACTAGTACTTCTAAATATCTCTATCCATCTATCTACCCCTCTATAATGCTGGGGTTTTTTTGAGGTTAATGTAAATTTTTATTTAAGGCAAGGTTCTTAAAAATCTCCACCAAAGATAAAAGTGTCTCTTCATTATTTAACATGTACATTATAGAATAAGTGTCACATGGGCATAGGAATTTTGATATAAGAGATGTCTAAGTCTCTTAAGAAATGAAAGAAAAGGCCAGCTCTAGGAAAGTCTGACATTTAGTAGGCTAAGAGGCTTTACAGAATGTAAGCAATATGTGTTATAGAAATATCAAACATTTTTGTTATGATTTTGTTCATTATTAAACGGCCCTTCAGGATATTACCTAAGCACATGCAGATGTTTAAACTCATAAATATCTGAAATTATGCACGTTCTGGGTCATCTTCAGGATTTACCTAATAGAGATGAGAAACCTGTGGGAGATAAAACTGTGGAAAAAGATATATCTTGAGTATTTCTAGTGGAAAACAGGTGCTTCTTTCCCAAGGTGTCCTCTGAGCTTTCAAGGTTTACTTGCACGTGTAGATTCCAGTTCACCAGATTCAATCCTGCCCTTCCAACACATCTACAGCCTCAGAAACAGCACCTGAGCTCCTGTAGGGATAACTGGGCTGGAAAGCTTTGCAAATGTCACTTCACATAAAGGGTATCACACAGGAAGTGTGTGCGTGTGAGGAAACACCTACATGCTAATAGTATGTAAACGTAGGGAACATTCCTATTTTTTAATTGCTGAGAGGAAAATCAAAAGGCAAGTGACAGTTAACTCTGTGAAATGTCATTTGTATGAAAAGGTGGGGAGGTTTTGTTTAAACTCCAGCCTTGGTGAGCTCCCCTGGGGAGGTTTAGCCATTTCTGATCTCCAGCTGAATTTTCACACTGAGCATCTGTGTGACCTTGGCTCAGACCTCTGAGAAAACCACTACGTTGTGAGAAAAAGCTGTAAGGAAAATCAGTAAACCCAAGCTGTACAAGAGACAGAAGGTGAAGCTGCAGACAGGGGGGAGATTGCTGAGATGGGGACAGTTAGCAGCTTAAGGACTCAGGGGGGGAAACACAGCGAAGCCACAAGCTGTGAAATCTTCAGGTGAAAAAACAGGAAGACAAGAGCTCAGCAGCAGCAAGGAAATCCAAATGCTCAGCTTTGGCACTTGCATTCTTGTTATTCTACTGTGCATATTAGGAAATACATCATTGCCCTTTACTTTTGAGTGTATCCTCCTTGCAGAGCACCTTCTCATACCTGAATACAGTGGCCTCGACTGGTTATACCTGTCTCCTCTTTCTGTATTTCTTTTGCAAAGCTCCTGCTTGGTACTTAGTGCTCACTCCACCTCTGTACACCCCTCCGTGTAACCCAGGGACACCCTCATAAGGCTGGAGAGAGCTTCAGTGTTTCTAAGGGTGATTGTATCTGGTGGTCAGACTTCCCTGAGATTCAGTTCTTCAAAGAAACCTCACTCCAGAGAGCTTCTAGGACTAGCAGAAGTTCCCAACATAGGTCTGAAGAGTAATTTGATAATATTAGGAAAGGTGTCTTAGATATACACCATGAAAATGGAAACCAATTTATTAAGTATATAGAAGACACTGGCACTCACATAAGCCATTAAACGTGATTATATTCTCCTCTTATTGGTTCAGTTATGATCTGCTGTACCTTTCTCCTTATTACTCTAATTATAGGTTGGTATAATTTCCTCTTTATTAACAAAAATACAATCTGTACTTATATAGAATTCTTGGAGAAATCAGAGCCAATGAGAAAATGTAGCCGGTTAAAAGATAAAGGTACTATTACTATTGTTATTTCTTTTGAATGTTCAGTTACTCATAATTCATTATGGTACTATTTTGTCTTATATAGGGATGAGATTTAATAAAACAAAAAAATGATTCATCTATCCACAACATGTCTTGCAATGACATTATTATAGCCTGCTGCTTGGCTTGTAAGAAAACAGGCAAACTTGGGAGCATCACCAAAGAACTGAAATCCTGTGTGATCATGATAAAGCTAATGAAATTATAAGTTAGCTTTCACAGATTAATTAATTGAAAATATAACTTATTTCCATTTCTGTTCCTTTTTATTTCCTGTGGATAGTAAAGCAGATGTTTAGTTACTTGTTTAGATAGTAAAGCAAATTGCTTAAACTTCTGTAAAGGTACCTGAATAACCAAGCTTGGTTGCTGATAATCACCTACTGACAGCAGAGTGAAGCTCATAGCAATAATATGTCCTCTCACACCCAAAATCTGTGAATAACTAAGAATTAGTTATTCATTTGAATCTGTTAAGTAGAACTTGTATCTGGAAGGTGGGAACTCTTCCCTATTCCTAATTCTCCCAGTTCTTACTTTTTATTTCAGCCTCATCACTGCTCTGATCCTCCATCTTTCACTTTCTGCACCCACATCTCTAATGAAAAAGGCCACAGAGATGTTCAAGGGTTGAGATTGGGCCACTGTAGTTTTCAGCTTTCAATTCCATCCAGCATGTTGAAAATAGGAATGAAAGAATTAAGCCTTATGTCAGGACCTGCTGGGACCTGCGGGTGGGAAGCTGCAGCTGAAACAAGTTCAGTGTGCCCCAGTCCACTCTCCAATAAACAGGTCACAGCACTGCTGTGACTGTCACAGCTACGGATTTTAGTGGAAATAAGTAGGTGTTTGTCATCAGATAAAACTTCAGATCCACTGGTGCCCTGTCTTTGATCTGCATGGGTCTGAAGGACATGGGAGAGGAGGCTGGAGAGCTTATTGCATCCCACGTGCAACAAAGGCACCAGGCTGCAATGGCTTTGCTTGAGCAGGAGCAAGTCAGCATCCAGGTGGTCCACATCAGGTCACATGTTTTATTTTTCCTTGCCATGACTGCTTCAGGGCAACACTGAGAAAGACTCCAGGCTAATTCTTTCTTTATTTTCTTTAGTTCACAGCTGATTCAATCTCTTTGTCTATGTGCTTCAGGAAAGAAATATAACTCGGGGAAAAACAAATTACCCTCAAAGAGTTTGTATTTACTTAGTTACCACCTTGGCCACTGGGTCATGCCCAGGGACCACTACACTTATAAAAGCTCAGGCATTGCTGAGCACTGTTGTAGTCCCACCAGAGTAGCCAACTTCTCAAGCTGAGTGACTTCCTCACAGCAGGCCCCTTCGTTCGTGTAATCATGGAAACCTCATTATAAACATCTGTGCAAATTTTTCAGGAGGATGCCATGCTTGGTGGATCCCAGGTAATTCATCACACTGCCATCTGCTTGAAAAGCAGAGCTGTCAGGACAGGTGGCTTAGTGATAAAGTACAGTAGACTCCCTCAGGTCTTGCTATATATCTATATATGAAGTACATAACATTAACTTAAAGGTTATGTGATGTTCCAAATATGATGCCCAATATGAAGTTCAGGGATACAAGTCAAAATACTGAGAGCATTTTGAATCCCAACAGTGTCTTTAAATCATTAATCCTGTATACTTATTAGGAAACATTATTTTATAAAAGAGTTTGAAGAGTTCTTCATCAGTAACCTTCAGTAGTTTACTAACCATACGTTCTGCTCGTGATTATTCTGCCCTCTGCAGATTCCTGATGGATTAACCCACCCCACAAATTTATCTTTCTCCCTCTCACCTTTGTTTGCACCAAGGAGATCATACAAGCCTGAAACAACACTGACTTTTCCCAGTCCTCTTCCCCCTATCACATAGGAATATTTTAACCCTAAAACCAATCTCTAAGTGTATTTTTCCTTGGCAGGGGTTGCAGCAGGTTCAATAAGGGAAGGAAAAAGTCAGTTTAGTGGCAAAGAAATTGGCACCATGGACCTGGGCTGGGGAGAAGAGGCATTTTTAGGAACTTTGTGATTCCCTGCTCAATCTCTCACTTTTGCCTCAAGGCAGGTTCTGTCCAAATGCACAAAGACACTCCACAACCTGAAGGACTTTCTATTTAAGTTTTCAAACCCAGGGATACTGGGAAATTAAAGAAGTGCCCAAGATCATAAAGAAGACTGAACTGCATTCAGACACACAGAACTTTATAACACCATCCCTCTTGGTTTGTTTTAAATCCACAGTTTTATAGCTGCAGTGTGGTAGGTTTTCTCTCCGTGTGTTAATAAAAGCTGAAGATGTTTTTCATGGTAATCTTGAATAAAAGCACAATTTCCATCCATTTTCCAGAGTAAACAGAAGTCAACCCTGGGGATTCAGAGGCTGCATTTTCTAAAAGTCCCCACAGACAATAATCAAATTATGTTACTGCCCAGGGCAGTGGTGGAGTCACCATCCCTGGAGATGTTGGAAGATGTGTAGATGTGGTGCTGAGGGACATGGTTTAGAGGAGGACTTGGCAGTGCTGGTGTAACAGTTGGACTTGGTGATCTTAAAGGTCTTTTCCAACCAAAACAATTCTGTGATTCTCTGAATACTCCTGGTCTCCTGAACTGGTAAACATACCACAGAGAAGTAAAACCACTGTAGGGCAGTCTGCCCTGGAGCTGCCAGGGCCTTTTATTGGAGCCACCACCACAGCTGGGAATCTTTTGTGCACAATAATTAATCATAATAAAAGTTGTAATGAGGTTTCATCTGGAAATGGGATCAGAAGGCACAAGCGGAATATTTTGGCACAAAACCATATGTCTTCATTTTTTTCAAAGCAGGGAATCACTCTGCTTTGAAGAAAACCCACAGGTAGGCAGGCAAGTGAGATTTTTGTGGTTTGCCTTTCCTTGCCCATCCTGCAGCAGCACAGCTTTAATAGGCCACCAGCCTATTGCCCAGTGCTGCTGGAGGAAAAAGTTCAATGCTTCATGACTTGCTCAGTGAAAACATTAGAGTGATTTTAATTTTCATGTTCCTGCAAAAACATCCTATCACCCGGTGATGAAAACATGGAAGATTTTGGATGTTGCACAAAGAAGTGCAAGTGCCTGTGGTGCTGCCTTTCTGATTAACAGCACTTGTACTTACATCAAATATGAACTGTCCTCCCCAGTGAAAGGGCTTTTACCAGTGCTTAGGATTTAACCATGTGAAAAGTGAAGGGCAATTTGCTAACTCTCCTATGATGCCTTTTCTCTCCTCCTTCTTTTATTCCACTCCCCCACTTTTTAGCCAGCTATTCTCTGTGTTGCCAAAAGTGCAACAATGTTCTTACGTGCAAAGTGTAAAAAAGAGCTTTTCTAATAAATGTTAACAGCAGTCATAAAACAACAAAATAAAGTAACAGTAAGAAAAACAATCAATAAAAGTCTGTACAAGAATTAAGTATTGGTGCATGAAATAGGAAAAGGAACCAGAGTGCTTCAGAGAGAAACCTGGAAGCTATTTCGAGAGAGGATGGGTGAAGAGTAAAAATGTATCAAATGTGTCTGAGATAATTATACCAGAACAGACAGGAAACAAGATGTTTGACCCAAGGGAATGTAAGTGAACAGATCCAGCTCTTTTTGTGCTTCCCAAATCATTGCCCTTTTGGGCTTACAGGATCCCAGTGTCTCACCATGCAAATGATTTCAAGCTAATGCTGAGACAGATGTTCCAGTGATGAGTGCCTGGACAGCAAGGATTTAGTTTGTGCTAAGCACCTGATGCATGGGAAATGGGGATTCAGACTATGGGATCAGTCCAGAGCTTCTCCAAAACTGGGGGTGGGAGGAAGAAAAAGGAAAAAAAAAACACCAGAAATGAGCAGCCCTGCAGTGTGTCCACCACGGGATCCTCAGCATTGGCTCTTGTGTTGCTCTCCCCAGGCTGCCCCACCTGCTATTGCAGCCAGAGAGAGTCCGTGGGTTCCTCCCTGCCCCGATATGTGTTCCCAGACATGTCCAGCTCATCTCAGCAAACAAACCCAAAGACCATCTGGTTGGCAAGCAGAAAATGGGACCATGCATGCACAGTTTGTACCTAACAGCCTTGAGGGCTGAGCCAGAGTGAGTAGAAAAAAAGCATTTATTTTGGATGAACAAAAAGAGTCAATAGGATAAATATAAGCAGCTCCAAGCTCTGGTGTGTGGGCTTCAGTGTCTACTCTGCAGACTAAGAGCTTTTTACCCCTGAGCAGTGTGGGGTTAACATGGGGACAGCCCCTGCACTGGGCACTTGGAGGGGTTTTCAAGCTCTTCCTTTGGTATCTCTGGCACTCTGGAAGTGGAATAGCTGTGGGATGAGCTATCAAAGGGCTGTTCTACTGGCATCTTACTGTCCATCTAGTATGCTACACTTGAGCTAAAATGTGAGCTGGGAGCCCCAGGGCATATGGGCATTACGTGGAGCTTTTCCAGTTTAGCCATTTCTATTGCATACCCAGATTCAGCAGCAGAGGCTACAGAAATGCTTCCTGTGCCTTGATGGATATTTATTCAATAAGGTGACTGAAAGACAGATATATTCCCTCCTCCCTCCTCCCCCAAAGATCTTGAAGGGGGAAAATACAGTCTGCTAAAGACAACAATCTCACCTGAACAATGGGTGTGAGATTCTCCAAGCATAGTAAAACCCCAGATGTTTGCTGGAGGTGATAATGATGCTGCTGTGAATGCCCAATCCAGTGGAGACAGTCAGCACTTGACACAGCAAACCTCCAAAACCAACATTCATTTATGGATCTGTGACAGTTTAGAAACCAGTGTTCCCTCTGCCTCCTTACTGGGCTAAAAATCTGTAATAAAACCTCTTTAAATGTATTGTAGGGAGAGTTTACAGAGGGCAAACCTTTATCTCAGAAAGTTGTACTGAGTCTTCAGTCCATGGCTGGAGTTTCAGTCATGATCGGTACCTTTCATGTAGTGGGGTGTGCAAGGAGATCATGTGTGGACAGCCTTAGTGGAAAAAAAGCCTTTCAATTTAAGATAAGTGGTATCTGGTGGAAGGAGAAAGATGGGACAGATGCACTGCATCTGTCAGTGCACACAGCAAATACCCACCTACTGCTGAAGAACAGAGAAGTGTTTGTCTGCGATGGGCTCAGCCAGCAATGAAGCTTGGAGCTTTTGGCAAGAGCTGGCACCTCAAAGCAGTAAAAATCAGAGGTAGGCTGAGGGCAGGCAGTAAGAACAGGCTGTTCAGGTTTGGAGCTCAAACATCTGCCTGCTAGCTCCTTTTGTCCCCATGGCGCCTCAAAGTCCCATGCAATGAGCCTTATCTTGCCTCACATGAACCCATTTCCTATAAATCTTGTGGTGTGGCATACAGGAGAATGTCAGGACAAGGGGAGCTGTTAATGCCCGGATTTCAAGCACACTATACAACGTGTCTGGCATTGCTGTGGTGCTGTCAGCAGGAAGGGCCCTGATGCCATCATGATGCAGTAGGCCAGATCCTCCTGCAGTTATTAGCATGTCTGCCTCTGACAGGATGCCTGAGGAGCTTCTCCATGGGACAGCTGCTATGTTACATCATGCCAGCACACAGGATAGAGCTATTAATGGCTTTTAATGTGATACTCCATATCCTGACCATACATGCTATTGGGTGGCCCTTAATCTGTGGGTCATGGATATGGATACACCGGCCCCAACAGCTCTAAAGATGTATGGTGCCAAAATGTGCTGCCCACGTCTGCAGCACTAGGTAGCAAAACCATGGGGCAAAGACTCAAAAAAAGACTTAGTTCAAAGGAACATTATGAAATTCCAAGCCTGAGCATCCACAGATCCAGTGTATGTTAAAAGAGATCTGAGTTTTCATTTTCCAGGTGTCCACCTGTTCTTGGGTTAATGATTGACTGTTACAACCAGCTTTCCAAAAATATAACAAAAACCAAATGCGGCTTGTTTTCCTGGCAGACTGCTTGCATTGCTTCAATTTAGGAAGCAAACCATTCCACAATCATCACAGCCATGTAAATCAGCCAAATATGGTGTTTATTTTGTTGCTTTCCAAATTTCAGCTGACCTAAATAACGTAAGAGCAAACTTGGAGCAGTGAGAACACAGTTTGGTGGACAGGTGTGAGAACGCATTGGGTTTGTGCTACAGAAGTGTTGCTCCTCTGAGTGAAAGATGATCCACCCTCTGAATGACTCTGCATGCTGAGGCAGCGTTCACTTGGGTGGCACCAATGGCTCTGTGCAAACAACACAGACCCTCTCTGTGTTCCCATCATGCAGCATGAAAAAAGGAGAGCTCTCTCTTCTTCAAGCAGGAAAACTGGATACATCCTTATTCTCTGATTGGCAGGTGTCCCCAGGCAGTATTTTAATTTGTTGCTGACAAACTCTCTTTGCTAATATGGAAATAAGGAATAACTTCAGCCAGCAGGAGAGGAAGCAGAGGGGAGGACTGATCCTATCCTTGGTGGTCACTGCCTGTGCTGCCCCAGGCAGTTGTGGCAGTAGGGACTGATGGAGAGGTGTCAGCTCAACCCAGCTAGTTTGAGGGTCTCCATCCATTAATCAGCACTGTCTTGTACTTTGTGGGCAAAGCAAAAAGCAGTGCCTGAACTGATGAGTTGTAGCAGGTTATAAAATGAAACATTAAGCGGGTAGACCTGACATCCCTGCTCTCACCAATAATTTTTAGCAAGCTGAAAAATCTTCTGGAGTTTCTCCACTGTGAAAGGGGATGTGTGGGAAGCTGGCACAGAGGCATTTCATCTCAGATGCATTAGTTTTCTGTTCATAGTTTTGGCTAGCAGTGCCAGAACTGAACATGCTTCTGGCATATGCTCCAGTGGGATGCAGGGATGTGGGAACTGCACCCCGTGCTCCATTGGACTATGGGAAAAGGTTGTGAACAAGAAGATTTGATCTTTGATCATTTCATCCTCTGATGCAGCACTCAAGGAGAAGAAACGATTATTTCTTGTCTGTCTTTTCTCCCCATTCTACCTTTTTCTAAAGCTCTTTGTACAGTTTCTAAAAAATACTTTCACTGGTCTTTGGAGTGTTTTGTCCTGTTTATGTAACGACTTCTTTCCTCTATATAAACAAAAGTAGAATAACAAGTACTTTCATAAATTTCAGCACACTTTGCATTTCATCTATATTCAATCACAATACAATAAATGAAACAAGTGATGGACTAAAGCACTTTCTTGGACCAAGATTGTAAGTCATACTTCAGCCATGAACAGGACCAAAGTACCAAGATGTAGCAATGAGAAACCTTCACATTTACTTGTGGTGACAGTTCAATGGGAATTCTCACTGCATAAAAATAATGCTACTTTTTGGGTCAAAGCACTTCAGTCTTTCAGTGCCTTGGTAAACATCTCTTCTACCTTTTCCCTCAGGCCCAAACCCACATAGGCTGAAATCAAAGGTTCTTTCTCTCCAGTTAAGCAGGACTGAGGAACCTGTGTTTTGGACACAGCCTGAAGGTGAAACAGGTTTGCAGTCTCAGTTCCAGCCCCAGCATGGGACTGGCACCATCTTTCTAGTCACAGCTAGTGGCCTTTGTCCTACTCCTTATATGCAGTAAATGGACCTAATCTGCAGCTAGCAAGACTGTTTTTCAACAACCATGCCAAAGCCTGCTGCACTGCTGGTAATAACACAGCCTGCTCTTCAGAATCAAGCAAAATAAAAAAAATGTAATTAATTTTATTTGAAAACTCTGTCTGAGCATATTTGGCACCCATTTCATTTCACTGCTACATCAGAAGAGACACTCTGACCAACGTCACATACCCTGTAGACACAGAAGAAAGAGAATAAACATTATTTTTGGTGTTTGAATATTCAGTCTGTGTAAATGTATTATACATTTTGCTTGGCTTTGCCATAATGGAAAAAGCAAGCAAGACAAACTTGGGTTTTCATTCTGCACACACTTTCCCTTAGCCTTTATTTTTTCCCTTCAAATTTTGCATAGTGCATATTGCAAGCTTTTCTTTTTAGTAATATGCCTCTAGCTATTAACTTGGAACAAAAACTCAGACATATACAGCACAAAACCACATGAAATAGCTCGTCCCAATGGCGCCTCAAGGTTTTAGAGTCATAGATGTTGGAAAGGAAGAGACCTATTCGTTTATCTTTTTGCATATGCTTTTGCAGTCTAGCTTTTTTTTTCCCTCTCTCTATTTTCCATTCTGAAAACGTCAGGTAAAGTGATATCTTAGAAACGAATTCATGAAAAACAACTTCAGTTCTGTACAGGCAATGAATGAGTTGGCTTCTGGTGAAGGCAAAGTCCTGTCTTTTCTTGTGCAGAGACCTGATCTGATGCATTTAGAATAACCAGAAGCCACCAGGTTGTGCTGTTGCCCTAAAGCAATATGCATCACCAGAGAGCTCTGCTACTCTGCTCATCTGACGGCTGCTATTCATCTGGGAAGACGCTAAGATCCTGGAAAGCCAGAAAGAAAACAAGTCCTTCAGACTAATTTTACTTTTTATTAGACAGCTCAGTATTTTTCATAGGACTTGGCCTCACTTTGTAAACCACTGGCAGTGTTTGCTGGCTGTGAAATTCAGGTACAAAAATAAAAAATCCATCTGCATGGGCTGAGGATGCAAACGCTGCAAAGCTGATCTGAAAATTGATGTCACACTCAGTGCAATTTCCAGCAAACCATCCATTAATGTTCAGCACTGCAGCTTACTTTTCACTACTGCATTTCCCCCACCCAGCATAGGTTGTTTCAGCTTTTCAAAATGATGTGCTGTGTCAAAAAATCAGGAGTGAACTGAGCACAGGGCTCAAAACTCCCTGAATATGCAGAGATGGGTGAAGATGCTGGACACCCTGTCCATTTGCAGCTGGAACCTCAGTGCTGCCTGCACTGGACTAACCCTCTGAATCTTATGAGTGCCTCGGGCATGCTGGACCAACCCATAAATTTTTCAGAATATCTTTCAGAGTACTCTTTTTGATAGTTTATACCCGAGCAATTTCTTCTTCTTGCTAATTTCTAACAGATTTAATTCTTTCAGCATCTTCATTACACAGTTTCTGAGTAAATCACCATTAAACTGATGGTTTGTTTTCTACAGGGCTGAACACCTCAGGCAGTGGGGTGACTCACAGTTACTTCCCCACTCTGTATGATCAAAGAGATATGTTAGCTGCAGGGAAGTAATAACATAATCATTAAATAACATAAATTTTACATAGGAAGAATGTGTAAGAATGGCCATGCTGAGGCTGACCAAAGGTAAATCACCAAATGCCAGGGAAGTTTGCAGAAGTAGAAGAGCAGGCTAAACACATAATGATACATGCAAAAATCTCTAGCCAGAAAAAACCTGACTCAATAAGATGTGATGTTTTTGAACTTTATTGCCACCCAGAGGTTTTTCTCCCTTGAATTAATAAAAGAACTTTTTAGGGCCTTGTAAAGATTTGGCATCTGGAATATCAGGTGGCAAGTTCCACTGGACAAGTGCATGACCTGTGAAAAACTGTTCCTTTCACTTGCATTTGAACCCGCCTGCTAGTGGGACACAGGACAGTATAAAGGAAGCTTGGCTAAGATTCAAGGCTGGTACCTGATACTTTCCCTCATAAAACTAGATAATTGGATAAGAGCAGTTTTAGGAGTTTGTGACACAAGAGACAAGACCAACCCACAAGAATTTATGCTGTTTCTTTCCCGATAGAAAGACAGTTAATTCTGTACTCCTCAAACTTATATAAGAAGCTGAGATATAAACCTTAATCATCACAGGGAGATGATATAAATTTTTCCCACACTTCCCCTCCCAAATAACCAAAACCCCCATAAAAGCAAAACCAGGAACCCAAGTCTTTTAAGCTAGACAAAAATAGCCCGGAGTTACAGTTGGAGATGATTTAATTTTAATTTGCACATCACTAAGCATTTGACTGTGTATTCTCCTCTAAGTATTCAGGATAGTTCCTCAGCTACCCTTCAACATTTTCCTTAGTGCCTAAGTACTTTCCTCCCATATTGGTGCAACATGTACTGTCTTCTGTCATCCCTCAAAGCACTCAACCCCCCCAGTTTTTAGCTCTGCTTAAAAAGATGAGGGGAAAAGGTCACCCTCTGGATGCAGATGACAAGCTGCACAGTTGCTGTCTTTCCCAAAACAGTTTCCCAAAGAACACAATCAGATTTCTAGCTACTGAAAATCCCAGTAGCCCTCTTACTTCCTGCTCTTGTGCATATATGTGGCTGAGATATTTAGCCTTCAGAAAGAAGGCAATTATATGTTGTATATTTTCATATTTCCTGCTGTCTAGATTGTTGAGAAGCAACTGCTACTGTGGCAAGTCCAGTGTTTGGTCATTTAATCGCCAGGTGGGGTGATAAATGTGGATATAAAGCTCCAGAGCTTTCAGAAAAAAAAAAAAGGAACAGGGAAAAATCCCCTCTGCTTGGAAAGGTTAAAAAATCCTGCTCCTCAGATGTGTTCAGTACCAGCAGAAAAGTTAGCAGGGAACAAAAGCAAACCCAAGGAGATGTTTCAGTTGTAGCATTAGAAAGCTTATGACACAGTCCATCACTAAAGCCTATTATGGAAATCTGGAAACTAGAGGGTAAAAGGTAAATTTCAGCCATGGATTAAAAACTGTTCATAAGATAGAAAAAACAAAGGAGAAGAAAAAAAAGATCTAATTCTTGACATACAGAGAGGTTAATATGGAGTGCCCCAAGACCTGCTGCTGGGACTGATTTTTGTAACTTAAATTCCTGGCATAATGCAGAAACTACTGGCTTACTCAGCAGATATTCTGCACTTCTCTGTTCCACTAAACCCTTGTGCTTTCTTCCATTAGATCAGGCTCCTGAGTCTGCACACCCAAACCTCTAATAGCACCCACAAGACTACCAGGGCACACAGAGAAGCAGCTTTATCTCCACATGGTTATTCTTCAGTACAGACATCCCAAGGGAAGAATCTGTGCTACTTGTGATTGTCCAAAAATCAGAACAAAGACCTTTTTTTTTTTTTCCCCTTTTAAACCATTCAGTGAGTCTGAAGCTCTGCAAGGCAGATAAAACCTACTTTTCCCTTGTATTTTGAAAAAATGCAGGAACCATGCTGCTGCTGTGGAAAACACTGCTATTATGTCTGAATGAATGCTATTCAACATTAAAAAGATCCTTTGTATCCCAAGCAAACTCTGTCTCAAAGGTGTAAGTCATACCATGGATGTGTGCAGACCTTCAGTATGGAAGTAACTGGTAATCAACTTATTCTCCAGTAAATGGAGCCAACTGAAAAAAATGGTAGAGGAAGTTTCATGAAGATGAAGATGAATTAATCTATCCACACAGACACTAATGGATTCAGAGAGGGTTGTTTAAGTCTTAAAAAACAAACTAAATCTAAACAATAACTCAGTAAAAGCTTATCCTTCAAAAGCAGCCAAAAATGGTCAATGTGTTGCAGGCGACTGGGAGCAAAAAGATAAAAGCCAATTTAAAAGTTTGCTGTTAATTCACATCCTCTTGATTGTGGATTCCGTTTCAAGCACATCACAGAAAGTATGGAAAACATTCCAGAGAAGCACAACAGAAATGCCTTGTTGGCAACAAGGGCTTTGAAAAGTGTAAAAGCACAGTTTCACACATGGTTCTGCTCCTTTTTGACCAGCAAAAGTCTTTCAACTGTGCAGTGTCTCAGCAGCTGAAAAGCTGCCATGGTCACACTGATTGGAGAAACCTGACTCAATTATCCTGTGCAAATATATCCAGATGAAAATGCAAAGTACAATGAATACTCATGATTCACAACATGAACAGCCAGTTCAGCCAAAAAGTTGTTTTCATGATATGTTTCACAGTTAGGCATCACGGCAAGAGGATCTGGCAGAAAACAAACCTGAACATCACATTTCCATTGTCAGTTGATGAAGAAATGATCTCAGAAGATCAGTTGCCTGATGCCAACACATACTGATACGTGTGACTATTGCAATCTTTTCATTTGCATGAGGGATAAAGCTGCCTAGTGTAGGCCACCTGAAACATCTCATTTTTCTAAGCCTGTGTCTGGAAGCCTTCCCAGCTCACACAGTACATTTGCCCTTTGGAGAATCATGTACAACTGAAGTCAATAATTGTATTTCATTTCAGGTGGTGTGAACAACATGCCAAGTGTTCCCCTTCTATTCACAGTGCCAGATGAGCAGCTAGGAAGCCTTGGTGGGCCCTGTAAAGGAAATGGTGGAAATCAACAGGTGATTTTCATCTGGAAAGGAATTTGGAATGTGTCCCTGATCTCTATTGGCATTGCTAAGGAAATCTAAAAAAATATTTTAAATTCTGTTCACACTCTTTTAAAAAGATGTATTTTTCAGTATCTCCTTTTCCTTTCTCTTGTTCTCAAACACATGGATTAAGGTAAGGCTGAGGATGCTGGTTTATTTTGTTGGAAATGTGGCATCTGTTTCCTTAGATTCCTCAGTGTTCCTTAGCTGGTAAGAACACAGTTTAATTAAGCTAGAGGGCCTATTAACCATAATAATACAAAAAACATCTGTTTGCTGGGGCAGACTGACAGCTTCTGCCAACTTCTTTTCCTTCTGAACATGTTGTTTAATGAAAATCTTTTTTTTCACAGTGAAATTATCTTAATATTTCCTGCTAATCATGTCCAGACCTCTACTGTTACAAGAAATAATTATAAATTATTTCACTCAGCGCTTGAATCAGCATCATCTCGTCATTCCTTGCCCACTTCACTCCTAATGGGAGAGCACTTAACAGTCTCAGCCATTTGTGATTAGAAATATTTTTCCCGTTTCCAAAATAAATGAATAAAAAACTAGTTTTCTTATAAATGTTACAATTTCCTTTTAGGTTTTCCCCTCTTGGGTATTCCTTGGTGCTTACATTTCTAAGAAGGGAACATCAGCATCAGCTTATTCATTCTTCTAAGCTAAGCCAACCTGTTTCAGTCCATTGGGCTTTTGGGAATAGGACAGAATTTACTTTCCCCTCAAGTAAACCTTGTTCCCACTGTCCCATTGAAAACGTTGTTCTTGATGTGGAGGGGTCAGAAATATATGAGGCCATATTGGACAGCACAGTGATACCTTAGACTTCTCCTTTCTGTTCAACTATTTCCAGTGAAACCCTCTCAGATCAACCAGAGCTCTCAAATTCTACCTCCCTTGACATACTGGCCACACTCTTCCTTATGCACCTCAGGATTCCAGTGGCCCTCTTGGCCACAAGGACACATTGCTGGCTCATGAATAATTTGGTATCTACCAGGACTCCCAGATCCTTCTCCTCAGAACTACTTCCCAGCAGATCCACCCCTAACCTGTATTGGTGCATGGGGTTCTTCCTCCCAGGTGCAGGACCCTACTTGCCCTTGTTGAACCTCATTAGGGTCCTTTCTGCCTGGCTGTCCAGCCTGTCCAGGTCACACTGGCTGGTGGCACAGCCCTCTGGAGTGTCACCACCCCTCCCAGTTTGACATCATCAGTGAACTGGCTGGGGATAAACTCTGTCCCTTTGTCCAGGTCATCGATGAGTATGTTGAACAAGACCAGACCAAGTATCGACCCCTGGGGGACACCAGTGGTTACTGGCCTCCTACTTAACCCTGCTCCATTCATCACCACCCTCTGAGCTCTGCCACACAGCCAGCTCTCCATCCACCTCACTGTCCACTCATCTAGCCCACACTCCCTCAGTTTCCTAATGAGGATGTTATGTGGGACAGACCGGTCTGACTCCTCCAGGACCTCGATTCCTGAGCACAAACACTGACTGGCCAGAAGAAAACAAATAAAATGAGATTAATGCCAGAAGGAAGAATGCCAAGATGTAACTAAGCACCACTGCAGGAGCACACATGTTCATCAGCTGTGACACCTACAGCACTGACCTCCCTGCTGTACCAGCTAATGATTAACCCCAGCAGGGCCACAGCCCCTCTCCTCTTGCTGCAGGTGGCCTTGGGGTCAGCTGGGAGGGAAAAGGGAGGGGAGAAGGGAAGAAGCTGAGCACAGCTGGTGTGTCATGAGGGAGCTGAAGGAGAAGGAGCAGCCTCTTCTCAGTGCTTGGCTTCAAGCAGCGAGCTGCCAGGTTCATTGCAGTAAGAACTGTAATTTGTACCTGCAAAAGCTCTGGGATATCAGCAGTGCCTTGATGAGCTCTGCCCAAGGATTAGCTGCAAACAGCCTCCTGGAGCAGGAGGAGCTACCCCAGCCCCGCACAGCCTGCTGAGGGGAAGGGAACAGCCCTTTGGAAAGACACCAGCAAGCGACGATCAGCTTTGGTGTCTGAGTTTGGCTGCTCTCATGGCACGACTGCAGCATGAAGGAAAATACAGTTGAAGTATCAGCCTTGTTGCCAACAGTTCTGTGGCTGTGGAGTAGCAGGAAATCAGCTCAGAAGTGTTTGCTCTGCTTCTTCTGTTCTTAACTTGCTTTGCACAACAGACATCTGACAGCCTGAGCAGCCAGAGAGAAATGGCTGCAAACTGCACAGTAGTTTTAAGTGCATTTATTGTGGCTGGATTTTTAATGATTGGAAGATTACCAGGAGGATCGAGGAGACGCAAGCAACCGACATTTCAAACATTTTAATTCCACCTTCATGTCCACTTTAAAGAGATCAGTGTACCTGCAGCTTCATTCCACACTGATGCATAATTTTATGTTCTTCAGTTTACTCAACCCAATGCTAATTCTCACTCCAACAGTACTGTGAAATTTTAAGGCTGACTTTTATTTCTTTGGCCAGGACAGAATTCAGCAATGCCTTTTCCTCAGCAGCACTGCTAGCCCCTGCACCAGTCATGTGGGTGATCCCACATGGTACAAACCATCTCCCTGGGTTTGCCTTTCCATGGCCCTGTAAGGAATGTAGTCCCCCCAGGGTGACACAGCCATGTCCACACACCCTCCCTGGGGTTGTCCAAGGTGAGATTACTTAGCAGGAAAGTATAACAGTGAAGTAACGCAACACCTTTCACTGCCTGTTCGTCCTCCTAGAGCACAGTTTGCATTTCAACAATAAAGAGTATAGAAAGGACCAGCAACAAGCTGGTTGTAGCCGTCAGCAACTGGTTAATTATTTTTTGAGGTTCCCACAGAGGAGGGCCTCCAATTTCCTGCTTAACATCTTTGGTCTGTCCTCAGAGCACAGGACAAGATGAGGCTAGTGGGGGTTTCCAGGCTTTGGGTGCAATCCTGTTTGTTTTTCCAGAGCCACCCGTTGGGCTGGGGGGGTTTGCGCACTGGGCAGCTCGGGTGCCGGCAGCAATCCCTGCAGGACCAGCACCAGCCCGGGACAGCCCAGAGCTCAGGAATAAGGGACAGAAAAGCCCCCAGAGCCCCTCACCATGGGGCTGAGGGGTCAGGCTGCTGCTCCTCTCACCATTTGCCCATTAAATTGTCAGAGCTGTGACATTTGTAACCAATTAATATGGAAATGGGGTGAGGGGGAATAGCACCTACTTGTCTGTTTACTCAAAGCTCCCTGATCAAATCAGGGCTCCCACCTCTCCTGCTTTCAGCACTGTTACCTAAAAGGAAGCGGAAAAGACTAACCTCAAGAACTGTTTTCCAGTCTCTCTCCTTCTTTCTTTGAATAAAAGAACTTTCTCAGGCCAAGAACCAACTTCCAAATAACCCAGCTGCTTACGTCCACAACTGCAGGTCTGTCTGCTGCCGGAGAAGCGTCAGGTGAAGGAGGCAGGAACACCACGTGACTCCAGACATACACCACTTTTTAGATGTAAATAAAATCCTGAAGTAATGACACTTTGGCAAACAACCGAAGGGAAATCTTTCTGCCCTGCTTTGTTTACACATCTGCGCATTTCCCACTTTGCTGAGACCTTTGCCTGTTAGAGTGGATTGCTGATAGGGCTGGAGTTTTTTTGTTTGCTTTGAAATTCTCCCCAAGAGCCAAAACAAGTACACGTAGATTTATTTATTTTTTTCTTTAACTTTTTGCAGTTTGAATTCACAGAGTTGGTTTGTCATTTGAGTGGAACGCGTGGAGTCCACATGGCTTGTGTTAGAAAGAAAAAAAAATATTAAAATCTAGTGCAACACTGGGGTAACCATCCAACTCATTTATTCAATTTTCAGCTCTGTTGTCACTAAGCTGTATGAGTGTGGGATGTCAATTCAGTGACTGAAACTGAGAAAGTGCCCTGTGTTCTGGTCAGCTTCTCTGGCATCAACCTACTTTTTTTTTTTTCAAATTCCAGTTTTCTGATGAAAAGGAAAACAGTTGGTTTAATTTTTCTTTTTTTAAGTAGTATTTTCTGTGAGTGTTTTAGTTGAACAAAAAAAAATCTCATCTTTTACTCCAGAAAGAGTCTGAAAAATGAGTCAAGTTCAAGAGACTCCACTGTTCAGTTCTCAATGAATCTGCAGTGTTGTCACTCTTACATTGTCATTTGAGCATATTCTTAGTCCTGCACATATTTGACACCTGAATTATCAGCTCTTAAGTCTGACCCATTTATGTCCTGAGTTTTGACCATCTAAAACAACACAAGGGAGTGAGACTAGAGATGACATTGGACTTACTCCAGCTACTCACGTGAGCACTCCCAACTTAAAAGGTCCAAAAGTGGCCATGTCCTAAGCTGCAGAAGGAAACTGAAGCCCCTCTGCTTTCAATGGTTAACCACAAATGGCTGTTGGCTGGAGAAGTCAGCACAGCCACACCCACACCATGTGTGGTTCATTAGGCTAATGCTGATGATTAACTGGTAACACCAGAAAGTGTGGTGCCCAGAGGCACTGGGGGACAGACTGAGAGCCTTTGGAAGCTGCCACCAACTGGTTTTCAGGTTTTAGATTTGTGATGCCAGGTCTTTGTTGACACCTGATGTTCTGGGACCCTTCATGCAGCCCCATTAGCAGAGACAGAACTTTCTTCTTTGAAAGCTGGTGTGTTGCACATCCCATCAGGACTTTTCATTTAAAGGTATGCATATTTAAGTTATAAAAATAATGATGTGTGTTTAGCTTTGATTGGTATTGTGCTGACCAGAGCTCAGGGTCATGAAAAGCATCTCCTGTGAGCAGAGTCTTGGGTGAAGCTGGTAGGTGCAGCTGGTATGTGAGGGCTAAGCAAAGAGGTGAGGATGGTCCCAGGGCAAAGCTGGGCCAGGCAAATGGCTTTTAGGTTGAGAAACCCATTAGGAAACCAGAAGGGAGTTTCTGGGTTAGGGTGTCTGTTTATTTCTACAGTATTTAAGGATACATGGCTAGGTTTATGGAATTTGTAAACAAAAATTATTGCACCTAAGAAACAGGCTCACTAATGCCAACAGAGTATTATTATATAGCAGCAGACTGCTGGGGTTACTTATTCCAGTTACTACCTGGTGAAAAATGCTCACTGAGACCATGGTGTTTCACCTTTGGATATTAGACTTACACTACATGCATTAAGATAAGTCTGTCTTTCAGTATTGTAATTTGGAAATACAATCTACACACCCTTCACAAGACTTTACTGGCACTTTTGATCCTTGCTCTGTTTATATAGTAATTATTAACTAGTGTTATTCTGAGAACTGTGTTCACGTTCTGTTTTTTGCACAAGATATTTTGGCATGATAAAACAATGCCTACTACAAGTCAAGGTTGTTTTTGCTTGACCAAAGCAGCCACATTAATTCTAAATTCAGTGTAAACAAGAAACAGAATAAATGTTTTGCAAGTAGAAGAAACAACGTAGTAAGGAATGAAACATATTCATGCCTTTAAGCACATAATAAAAGTGTGCAGAAGTACAGAATTTCAGTTTTGAAGAAAGTCTATGATTTATGTATTTTTTCCCTTTCATTTTTAGTTAATTCTTCATCTTTAACCAGCTTTAAACCTTAATCTGTTCAATTGCAGGTATTTAGAATTTGGGGATATATCCAAGCTTGCATTTTATTTGAGACTGAACTCTGAGTATCTTTATAGACAAGTGCAAATCAGAGAGGTCACTGATTGAATTTACTGAGAATAAGCTACAAGCACAGAAACCTCCCACTAATAATTTAATCTGACTCACACAATAGCAAGACTCCACTGATGTCAATGATACTATCATAGTTTGTGTTGGGATCAGATTTATTGTTTTTAATTTTGTATTATGTGATTTTTCACATCAGTGCTTCCTTGTCTTAAGTCAAGAAAGTAATCTCTTAAACCATACTTGGACAAACCAAATGCATTCAATTTTGTACCTTTCTCTCTAGAAGAAAGGTTTTCCAGACATCCTGTCATCCTTTTTCTGAACATTTCCAATTTTCATTATCAGTTTGGAAATGAGGCTGCAAAATTAAACAGAATGTTCCAATGATTGTCTCTCCCATGCTGCATGGACATAACACCACTGCTCCCCTGCTTTTCCTCCTGCTCTTTATGCCTTCAGGTGTTGAGTCCTTGCTCTTTCTTGCAGCATTGCACTAATATTTTACATTCGGCTTGTTATCTATGATCCTTGTTTTTCAAAGACAGGATAAGTCAATTTTCTAAGCATATATATGATACTGTGGCTCTACAAAACATGTTTATCTATATTAAAATATATGTGATTTACACTCAGACTTGACAAGGCTTCCTGTGTGTCCCTTTAATCCACAATTCATTTTACATTATTATCAAATCAAGACAGATTTCTGTCAGAAATAGCCAGAAACTATTTTTCAGTGTTTTACCTTAGGCAGTAGTAGTGAGTACAGTGTAAAAACAGTGGTTTAAGGTTGCTTAAGTCTACTGCTGATCATGAAACATGGTACCAGTCTGAGTGAAGTCCTATAATTCAACACATACTCTGTGGTATAGATCCTCCACAACTTGAGATTATTTATATTAAGTAAGAATTGGTATTTCCTAAATTTACAAATATTTATCTATATTTTAAATCATCTCTTTCACAGTGGAAGAAACATCTTCTTTATTTGTCATCTGAAATTTATCTTTGCTTCTCACAGCGTTTGGTAGAGAACTGGGAAACAAAATTTAGAGGGTGGAAAAGGGCAGGAACTGCTGAATAGAAGCAGCTACCTCCCCTATAATGATCTGTGCTGTGGAATAAAGATGATATTTTTACATTTTCTCTTAAGTATTTTTGAGCTGAACTTTTTGCTATGAGAATGAGTGGGCACATACAAAAGAAACAAATTTACAAATGGTCTTTAGTGTTATCTTTAGTTCAGAAACTAAAGACCAGAAAAAAAACAAACAATGTAGCCAGAGAAGAAAAACCTCTGAAAACGAGTCTTACATCCCCTCTAGACAGTATTTCTAACAGAGTAACCAAAGAAAATCATGGTAAAAAAATGGCTCTGATATCAAATCTTTGGGTTACTGCTACAAATATTCCCATTTCCATCGCTGTAAAACCTTGTTTGCCTGTAAGTAGAGAACAGTTTAAAGATATTGACATGAATACTAGATTTGAGAAGACCATAACCTTAACCAGAGAGGGGTGAAAGTAGAGAGAAGATTCCATGATCAAAAGATACAGAGAGGGTTTATTCGTTTTAAGAACAATTTATCCTTTTCTATTTCTGCATCTCCCCATGCAGGCTTTAAAACATTTAAAACATATGGAACTTGCACAGAAAGAAGCTGAAAGAAGATGCTAGTGTTTTTAAGACAGATATATTTCATAGCCTTGTGGGGAATAGAAAAAGATTACTCTCTGTATTTCAATAGCTGGCACTCAATTTGATTTTTAAAGTCCCAAACCATATGACTTCCATCTCCTCTATTATTCAACAGTTTAATATGCTGTGTTTCCTCATATGTACATCACATCTTTCATCCCTTACAGTATCTTCTCCTTAGCTGTTAAAATTGTACTTCTGTATAGTGGCATGAATAATTATTACCCTTCCTATAAGCTTAGGTCCTCAGACACTTGAATGCTGTTATTGCGTTCCTGCTTATTCCTTATTTTGCCAAATTATAACCACTTAAATCTCTTCATTTTTCTTCCCGTTTCATTTGTCACACACACACAAAAAAATCCCCTCGTTTTTTATTCTGACTCTTCTCTGATTTCCTTCCAGTGTCACATCTTTCTGGGAGAGCATTTCCCATAGTTGTATGCAATAGCCACAATAAGGTTGCAGAAAATCCTTGCTTTGGAACTGCCATCCATCTCCAAAAGCCTTTGAAGTCCATGGCTGAACTTCCATGAGATGCAAAGGGCACTGGATTCTAAACATGCTTTTTATTTAAAATAAGTCTTTTAACATCCTCTAACTCTCTTACCCATTTCCTAGAGTGCTTATTCTGATGGTTCATTTTCCAAATGGCTGCATGTTTTGTATTGCTGCTTTGTTTGCAGTAACATGTTTTTCCTCCCTTGATAAATCTCTCTTGGCCATGATTCCTCCAAGTTTCTTATGGGTCCCTTTTCATTTCACTCTCCTTATTGACATTCCAAATCTTCTAGAACGGGCACAATCTGTGCATGTCATTAAGATCTTATTTGTGACATTTTTCTAAATCATTAATGAAGATGTAAAGTAAACCCAGACTAACAGTCAGTATGTGTTACCCCACTGGACATTTCCAGCCATCTTGTTACACAGCTGTTTATTGAAATGTTTTTCATTTGTCTTTTAGCCAATATTCAATCCACACACGATTGTCTCCAGCCAAGCTGACTTGAATTAATTTTTCAATTAAGATTTCATGAGACAGTGTCAAATGCTTTGCTACAATCCAAATATCTGTCAAATCCTATACTTTATTTTTTTTTCTTTACAGTTTTTTCCATTCCCTCTGTTTAAAGTTCATTCCAAGGTTTCACACAGAGACAGCAACAACTGTTCCATGTGTGAAGTGCTTTAAAATTGTGCTTCCCAACAGGTAGACTTGAATTGCCTGTTTGTCTAAGGACCATTTGGCTTGCAGACCCTGGAGGAGACCTCTCTCTCCTTGACTCTGCAGAGTGACTGGTATAAGCTGATGGAGTTACAGGGCTGTTCCAACTAAATCCACTCTCAGACTCATAGGTCCCTCCATTATTTTAGTTTACACAGCTTGCAAATATCTTCTGTCTGCTACTTCTCTTCATACAAACAGCAGCAGATGACTTTGTCATTGCATTCATTGATTTTTTTTTTTTATACCAATGAGGGAAACTTCTTTCCACCTCCAGCCACCATCTGGTGGCCATGGTGTGCCCAAGCCAGGTTTCTTAAATCCTGGGTGCTGTTCTCCAAAGGATCTGAATTTTGACAATCTAATTCCTGTACATTAATCCTCTGGTGTTTCTGTTGCTCTCAGTGAAGAGCTTCTCATGATTAATTAAAAAAGGTCTAGACTGGACATTTTAGACCTACTCTGTGTTTCTCTCGTTGAGGGGAGGCAAGGAAAAGATGACAGCCCAATGTACTTACATATTATTTAGCATTTGGTTAATCCTTTCAGTCACTGAAAACGGTAATGAAAGTAATTGTTCTTGGCTAATTGAACTCACTGGCTCCTGCATCCTCTCTTGTTACAAAGGAAGTGTGACATGATGAAAGAGTTGGTAACTTCCTGTGAACCAGAACACAGCATTCATGCCTAAGCCAACAGTAAATCTCCAGCCACTAGGATGGATTTCAAATTAATTCACAGTGACTAATTATAAAGTGTTTCTTTCTTGATCCTAGAAGAATATTAACAGAAACTTTTTATAATCTATTCAAACTTCTGCCAATGTAGGGGAGCCAACAAGCAAGTTCTTGAAAGGTAAAAATGCCTTCTCATTCCATGGGAAAAATCCAGACCATCAATGCCCACTGGGGTGGTGGCCAGAGACTTAGATTAATTGCTGAAGGATAAGGGATTTTTAAAAGTCACGTCTGAATCTATGAAAGATTTAAAGATGCCTTTGAATAATGAAGGAAACAATTGAAACTAAAGAAACCCAATGGTTTGTATTTTATTGCAAACATATTTTAAGACGTGACAACAGTCGCAGTGTTCCCCTAATTTTTGCTATAAAAGGGAAGTAAACCAAGGGTTTATTGTAGCAATACTTCATATTGCCCTACTTTTGTGCATTGTCTTTAAGCTCTAGGGTAAGGATGGAACATTCATGTTTTTAAATTGGATACAAAAGGAGTTTCTATGCTGTGGCTGCTGTAGCATAAATTGCTACGCAGAGACTAGCAGATATATCTAGACATGCTGATGCTGAGTGAATTGTGATCATTCATTTTTGCCTTGCCATACCTGCAATGCTCAGAGTTAGTGCTCCTTTTAAATGCTTTCTAATGTTTGGAAGGTGTAAGGCAGACCTCGACAATTTTTCCTGCTTTTAGGATGTTGCATAATTCTCCCTGAAAGAGACCCAAAACTCTCCTAAAAGTTTTGAAGTGCCTTAACATAACTAATTTATAACATAAATTGGCTGACCAGTGTGAACCTGGATCTTACACTGCAATTTCTTATGAGGACGTAATGTTCTACCCACAATAATGGAGAGAAAATAGTACTTATTAAAGTTTCATCTGACAGCAGCAGAGGGTCCTGGGCCATGTCACAGAGGTGATGAGCTCTCCAGACCTCACAAAGGAGGGACTAAAGGGGGACCTTGCCTCCTCTGGTCTTGGAAAAGCAGTAAGGGGTTGGTATATTTGGCATGGTGGTGTGGTGGCCTCAGAGTCACCCAGGAGGAGCAGAGTCAGTGTCTGGAAAAAAGGTCCTGGGACTGCTCAGAAAGCAGCTGATCACTTTGCAGGTGGTAGGAGGCTGCCCATATCTATTCAATATTCCAGATGGCATCTGGAATAATTACATTTAGGGGGAGGGCTCGGAAGGGAGCTGTGCCATTAAGAAGCTGTTGCAAAAGCCATTGGAACTGACTGCTGTATTTTGCAGACAAGTACATAATGTGATACTGAGCAATTAGACATTGAATTAGCAATTAGATATTGAATCAAGTAGATGTAGATACCAACTGTCTCTGGTAGCTCCTTCCTTGCTGGTACCTTCATTGCACTCCCTTTGCTGGTCATTACAGAATAGACTTTTACATTCTCTGTGGGAAGGAAAATACATTTTAAGGCTATTAAGTGTTAATGATCAGATTGCAAGGACCTATTACTTTTTTTTTTTTTCTTTTTTTTATTTAGTTAAAGATATTCATTGCATGAGAGCAAAATGAGCAGCACCAGTTCTAGGGCAGCACCTCTGAGAAGCTTGGGTGAGATTAGCAGGAGGCTGTTTGCCAGAGTAGAGATGTAGCATTTGTGTTCACAAAGGTAGGAAGGCCAGTTGTTAACTGCAAGATTAGCAATGCAATCATCTGATCTTTTAAATAATATGAGAGATCTGAAACAGGAAAGCAGATTAAGCCTTGCTATGGATGAGAAAACGTCACTTGAAAATGTGTTTAGAGCTTGGCTGTGGCAGCAGGTGCTGCCTCTGAAAAAAGGTATTTACAAGGATGTACAAAACTGCCTCTGCATCTTACCTGCAAATTGCTATAGAACTGACAATAATTACAAACTAACATTGAAGAGAAGAAATGTGTGCATGCACAAATAAGCAATGGAAAACTATTTTTTCTTCTTTCCGAAATTAACAAATATATTGAGGTTTAATTTGCAACGGTTTATAAGGAGAATAATTTTGAAAGTAATACAGCATGTTCTTGTTTGGCTTCACTGCTTTGATACTAAATTTCTCTTTTTTTTTATTTCAAAGTGATGTTATGAAACCTTGAATTTGTTATAATAAGAAAAATGTCAGTTTTCTTTATTGCTGTTTTCTTGCCTTAGAAAAAAACCGACAAACTTGTCTATCATCCTGTTCAGTTCTGAACACACAGTAAAAATCTGGATGAAGTAGAAACTCATTATATTTTTGAGGTAGGAAACAGTTTCCGTATCTGTTAATGTTAAATTTACAGCAAAATCTTCAGAATACTGTCTGGATTTTAAGCAAAGGCACTGGTTGAGTCTTTTGAAGTCGACAGCAATTTCAGCTCAGTGGGTGGAATGGGTTATGTACATTATTCATTGTGGTTTTTATAATTTTGCTTGCTTTCCAAACCATCTCCAGCCATTCTTCTTGGGTATTAAGCTTTGTTTTTGTCAGCTCCTACCTTTGCCATTTTCCTACCTGGCCTGTAAGATGGAAATGACCAGGCAGTCAAGGTTGATGCTCCATGCAATCAACTCTCTTCTAAGCAGGACATGACTTCTTTTTAAGTCACGCTTTAAAAATAGTAGAAAACTTGTTTGTCCCTGATATTAACACTGTCCAAAGAATTATTTCCAACAAGACTACAAGCATAGAGTCATGATACAGTTTATAATTGGATTGTCTCTTGGACTCTTAGAAGCAACAGAGAAGGGATCCTTTCTGAACTAGATCTGCCTCAAGGCTGGGTCTGTAGAGGAGGTTGTTGTGTCAAGCGCAGCTTTCATCATCCTCACAGGAGACAAGGCATGCAGGAGAGAAAGGGTGAGGAGGTGAGACAGCTACAAATCAGGCCTTAGTTATACTGCCCTAAAAAAAAATTTTTAAAAATCCTATTTCTTAAGCTAAAGAAAGAAATAGGTCTCAAGTTATTTATCTTTGAACATCTTATGGTGTTCTTTATAAAGTAACTTTCCTAGTCCTCCAAAGAAGGCTGATAAAGCTGTATTATTCTAGGTCCTAAAACTCCTTACAGAGTCCATTACTTTCTAATACTATCAAAAATATAAGAATTATGGGCAGCACCATCAGCCCCTTCATCTTTCACAAGAGTCAGCGTAGAACTGCAAACATTGGTACGTTATGCTTTCAATCTCTCTCTCTCTCTCAACTGGAGGCAAAGAATTTTCTCATCTCTCTGCAGACTGGGAACTAAATGCTGAAACTCATCTGGCCTCCATAGACCACAGGAGATGAATTTTTGTGATAGCAGAAGACAAAGAGGTGATGCTCAGACTATACCTGGGTATAAATAGTATAAGCTGTGAGTGCAGAGAGGTGGGGAATCTCTGAAGTTCTTCATCCTTCAGATGTGGTAGGCAGCTATAAAATTCCTATGTTGTTTTATTTAATGCTCTCTAAATATCATCTAAAAAGCAGTGAGCCCATAGAGAAAGAGATAATTTTATGCTTTACTTTAAGTATGCATCATTTTATCTTTCTGTTGTGACACTGATTTATATATTGTGCCAAAAAGAGAAAACTTGTGTTGAAAGAACAGCAACATTGCACACAAAAGCAGTCAGATCAGACATTCCTCAGCTTGTGAGGTTACCCACGGGGTTCTAAATTGCCTCCCATGTTTTTTTGCTCTTTGATATTAACTTTCATTACAGTATAGTTTACATTTTTTTCCACCATTTCTTGCCACCTGCAATTGATATGATTCTCACTGCTCTCTAACAAATAGTCATTAATATTGCATCCAATCCTTGCTTTGTATAGTATGAATTGCCATCTTTTTTATTGCACATTCTTCAAAATGAGGTTGTTTTTCCAAGGCTGAGGGGGGAAGTCGTTACATGAACTAATTCTGGGTGCTGCCCTTGAGCCCCCATCCTTTGTCCAAAACAGATCTCTGTTACATGCCTGTTCGAGCATTCACAATGCAAATTTAAGTTTGTCCCTCCAGCAGAAGAGGAACATATTTTGAGAGGGTGCTTTTTTTTTTTGTCAACACAAGATAGATGCTCTTTCACACACATGCACACACACAGAGAATGTATTCCTAACCTGGGGCTCTTGCATATCTCCTTAGTGATATATGCAGAGGTGTCTGGATATATGAGGAATTACAAAGGGAATGTTTCAGTCTCTCAACCTTCAAGCAATATACCCTGACAAGCAGTTGCAGGGTCCTTACTGGGTAAGGTTCTGTGCGCAGCACAGACATGGCAAGAGGGCTCAAATCTCTTTACAAGTTAAAGCAGCACAGGGGTATGGATAAAAGTTTAATCCTTCCCTTTATCTCCTTGATAACCATATCCCTGCTTCCCCATTTAATAGTCAAGCTCTCAGCCTGTAACTTGCAGGAGTGGGGAAGAAAGAACAAAGTAAGGCATGACTTGACAGGAGGCTGGAAGGAGGGAAGGATGTGTGCTCTGCTGACAAGTTAACATTAGGAAACCTAAGTGGAAAGCTGTTATCTTGTCTGTGAACCTGCCATGAAGGGTGACGTGAATTGGCAGACAAATCACAGCTATTTGCTAAACAAATAAGGGCACTACAGCTCAGGAATAAGTTGACTGGTTCTTGTACAGGTGCCTGTTGCAGTGGCTCAAGACCTTTTACTTCTGCAGTTGCCTCTAAGCCGCCTTTTCTGAAACACTGCAAAATTGTTTGACCTTGTATCTCTACAGATATATTCCTGATGTTGTGTTTGGTTTGGGTTTTTTTTTTTAAATCTTTGAAGTTTTGGTAATGATACCTCTGCAGAGCAGTGTTGCTGCCTCCCTTCTTCTTCTCTCCATTCTGTCTTTACCTCCATCACTCCTCCCTCCTTCTATCACCTGCACATTTCCACTTCTCCTCTCCATTTACTCCTGCTCCCTCAGCTTTTGTCACTCTTTGCTCCTGTTCATCATCTTTGTTATTGCTCCCTCCCAGGTTCACTGTTCCTATATCTCCCTTTGGCTTCCAGCAGGAGCTTTTGGGGTGAGGAGGAGCAGGGAGAGCCCCTTGGTCTGTTATGTGCCTCTTCCCACAGTGGGTCTGCAAACAAGAAATTATTATTGCAGGAAAATTCCTGATCAAGTGCTGTAGTAGAGTGCTCATTTTGATCATGATCAGTGTAATCCGTAAAGAGGAGGTGAGAGAGGGGACAGCATGGAGAGTGGAAATGAACTGTCAGATGCTTCAGTGTCTTGCCTGGATTGCTAGCAAGTGTCTATGTGCACACTGGGATTTTAGAGGCTTGTTATGGAGCCAAATCTAGATTTTGGAGAATTTAATTATTTATTTATTTATGTTTGAGGGTTTCTCTACATTAAAAAACCCCTGTATTTCATTAAACAATCCCATGTTAGCTTCCCATGCCTGGAAATGCCGACTTAAACAGTCCTAGATTTAGCACTTAGCACCATTCCTGAGTGCTGGAGCAGTGATGCAACATGACGCGTTTTGTTCCCTGTCCTGTTGTGCTATGTGGCTTCTGGACAGGAGCACAGTCCAGCTGAAACTGCCTCTAACAACTACTGAATCATGTGGTACAGTTATTTTTTAGTATATATGCTTATATCTGTATCCATACCTATATTTACAGCTCATTCCAATGCTTAGAGGTGGTGTTTCTTCATAAAACAGCCCTGAAAACTGCTTCCCCTTTAACTCCCTAATGTTTCAGGTATTTTAGAAACCCGATGCTCCCCCACTCCAGACCCTCAAATTTCAGCTTGACTTAGAAAATACCTTTAATGATTTGGTTTGCAGCACTAAAACCAAGTGAAAATGAGCCTTTCCAATAAAAAATTCCAGGCAGCCACAGCTGCAAGTGACCTGTAAGAGAATATGATAAAGCACATTTGAGCTCCATGATACCCTCTTGTGTTTTATTACTACATGTCATCTTTGATATTTTTCCTGCACTTAGTGCTGCAATTAATAAAAATCCATATATAAAGGTAACTAGGTGTCAGCTTCATTTCCAGTTAAGACTGTCTGTTGATTAAAAACTACTTTACAATGACATTAAGCTGCAAAGAACAAGTGAAAAAGAGCATAAGCTCAAGACACGCACTGTCAGTCCCCATAGATTTAAATTTAATTAAATGAGAAAACTGCAGGACGTTTTTTTTGTTCACACTGAAGATTCCCAGAGCTACCCCACGAATGGTATTCAGTTATTGCAAGTCATGAGCTCAGCTTGGAATATTGTTTTATCATTAATGCTGCCAGTCGTTCCCCATTAGGTCGAGTGTGTAAAATGCCACGCTGCTGCAGTGAAAGTAAAAGGCCTCAGCCTTGAATTAAGTGTGTCCCCAGGATGCTGCCTGTGTAATCACACCAGTTTATCCATTTATTAGCACAGTAAGCCCGTTGGTTTGGAAGTGAAATTCAACCCTGCAGTGGGGCTATTCTGAGGGGTGTTGACCACTTGCTCCTGGATGCAGCTGAGCCATTTGTTTCCCAACACCCACAGGGTGGTGTTACCCCCTGTAAAACCAGATCTCCAGGGCCATGGGAGTGATGGCCTCCATCTCAGCCTATTCTTCCCCCTCTGCCTTCCCCAGGCAACATGGAAAAACACTTCATGTGCTCCACATAAAGCTGGTGTTTTTCCTACAAAGTGTGAGAAAGAACCGGGTGTTGGTTCCTAACCCTGGCAAAGAATTTGCTGTCTTTTGAAGCCTGGAATTATTCACTTGACACTTTATTCTGTCTATCTATCAGCACCATCAAGTCAAATATAACATCGTTGAGTTCAGTTTTCATTTATTTATTTTTTTAATTTAACTTTCATATTTGTAGGTATTCTGTTCTCAAAGATGAATGAGAGGAAATAAATGAGCTTGCGGAAAAATCTGAGAAGATACGGGATGTTAATAATGTACCAAAATGAACACGAAAAGGTCGTCAGCATCATTGCCAGGTATGTTCTTGTTAAGTTGGATTTCTGGTTTTGGGTTTTTTTTTCAGAAAACTGGCTTATAGAACTAGGGAGGAAAATAAAAAGAGGCCAAAGGGATGGGAGGAGAGACTCAGAACTGTACAGACAAACCTCCCTGGTGCCATGTGCTCCAAAAAATGGCATTGTTGCCCTTGTAGCTGCTGAATTTTTAAGCTGGGCAGAGTGTGAGGAGTTGTTCTTTCAAGCAAGCACTGTGACTTTATGTGATTAAAGGCCAAACCATGTGTTCATGAATTTTAATGGAAACAAAATCAGCTTTTTTTCCATCTTTTTTTTTTTTTTAAGATCTCTCTTTACTTTGTTATCTGGGGTGAAGGGCAAAGGAGCAAAACAGCCAAAGGGCAAGCTGCAGCCTGCAGGTACATGTGTTTTCATCTCCAGCTGAATCTTATCCTCCATGCTCTAAAGAGATCACATTTACAACAGAGACCTGAGAGCCTGAGACCAAATAAGTACCTGGAGCACAGCTTTTCCCAGACACCACTTACAGAAAAAGAATAAGAAAGGAGATGGGCCCTTCTGCCTCTTCACAGGTTTCTCTGGGTTTGCTGAAGTATGTGCTTCTGCTGCTACAATAATAATATTATTATTAATTTTCAAAGCACTTTGCATTTATTCTTCAAGTAACTAAACATTTCTGTCTCTGTTGGTGTTACTTAGGAAGAAGCACAGAGAAGGCAGAGCTGGCTCCTTGCTCTGCAGCAGTGTATTGACAGACCTTTGGCTAAAGCCTGGTAGCTCCAGCTCCATACCAATTAGTCTCAGCAGATACTGAGGCCAAGGTGACCTGTCAGAGGAGTTACAAAAGGAGTCTGGCAAAGTAGCATCTGCAGAAGGTAACAACTGTATTTTCTTACATCTTTTCTGTCATGTGGCTTCCCCAGTTGCAGAAGTGTTCCTAGCACAGTTATTTTGGAGAGCTGATTTTTTGCAGGGCACCTCTCAGCCCTGAATTTTTTCCCTTTGAATCTCTTCTGCTGTCTAATGCCCAAAAACTACCATCTGCCATTTCTGAACTGGCATCTGCCCCACACATAATTTTAAGCATCTCAGATGGGAAGGCCAAAGAGACATTTGGGCTTTTAATCTCCACCATCCACCTCTCTCTCAATCCCACTCAAACATAACTTCTAGTTAGAGATTCCTGTACATACATCTTTATATTGCTACAGCAACATCCAGAGATATGTGCTGGGAATAAAGAATGTAGAGTCTATGAATATTTCTGGGAAGGAGCATAACTCCTATTACTTCACAACTTCACTTTGAAGTCTGCAAGGCAAGAAGTACCTTCAATTTATTTTATCACTCTAAGTTAAGGGTACATATATTTTTCTTATTTAAAACCAGAAGCCTGGATGAATAACTGCACTTTTAAGATATATTTGCTCTAAAATAATAGGAATAACGTGACTGGTTTTGATATTTGCAGTGTAATGGTACTGAAACTCCTAAATTGTAATAAACAGTGTACTTTCTTGCAATACATTGAAATAACGTTACTATTATGAAAAATTGTGTTCTTGTTGCCAAAAAAAAAGGGGCTGAGTTAATACTTGACCCACTTGAGCTGAAAATGCTTGTTCCAGCATGAAGTTCTCCAGCAAATGACAGTTCTGCAACAAAAGCTTCAAGTCCTCTTCACAATCTTCTACCAGCATCTCTTCAGATGTTATTGTTTTGCTCCACATTCCACTTGACACCATCCAGCAGCTGAAACACAGGGAACTCCAGCAGAAAACTCCCTGGGCTCTGCTTCTGCCTGAAGTGAGGGTTTTGTTTACAGCCCCGTGTTACTCGTGGAGTCCTTGCTCTCCCTGCTGCATCCCTGGAGTGGGTGCTGGAAAAGCGACTCCGGGGGTTTGTGAGAAGTTGAGCTGAGTGCCTCTCTGGCCAGGATCAAGGTGTTCCACCTGAAGCTGCAGGAGAAATTCAGGCTCTTGGCAAAGCAAAAGGCAGCAGCACGGTGGGATTGCTCTGGTGCAGCTGGGGTGAGATGCCTGCATCCTGCAGCCCTCCTTCCGGAACAGTTTGCAGCGGGCGGCCCTGAGAGCTCAGCGTGGGAGGCACCCAGGTTTGAGGTACTACCTTTAGAGCTTATGAGATATTTAAAGTTTCAGGCCTGAAATATCAAAAGGGCTTTTTATTTGCTCTAAACAGGCTTAAAAGAGTGACTTTCAAATCCCGTCCTCTTTCAAGGAGGGGGTTATTTCAGCTCTGTGAAGCTGATACGTTTCAAGTTGCGTAGGAATGGGTTGTCTGTTGCATTGCACTTTCATGTACTGTTCATTAGAAATATTCTATAAGTCTAACGATACAAAGAGATTGTAAAGCAAACAAACACACACCCCCTGCTTTCAAATTACTTTTGCTCCTCATTCCTGTTACAAAAAATGGTCAAAAAGCAAAGCTCTTGTATAAACTGTTTCCATTTCAGTGAATCAGCGGTTGCTGAAGGGAAAATCTTTACATCTTTGCTTTTTCTATCAGCTTCTGAATTGCACACATCATCTTGAGACAACTAGGCAAAAATCTTTTGGGAAGTTACAAAATGATACAGGTTTTCTTGGTGGAGAGAGAAGTGGAAGGATGAAATACTTGAACTCCAAAATCTCTCTCAGGCAGTGTGGCAGCACGGCAACAGTGTAAGGCTGAACTGGCAAAAATGACTTCCATTCAGTCCAGCAATCCAACCTATTTTGGTTCCAATTAAGCAAAAGAGATGATGTAGAAAACTGGATGAAAAAAACTGCAGCAACATTGACCAAAAATACTGATTAGCTCAACTAAAATGGCAAGGATGAAAAGGCTCAACTACACAAGGGCAGAATAGAACCTATATTTGGAAATGACAGGAACTATAGAATAAAATAAGAGGTGGTTATTATTATTTTCCTTTTGATTGTTCTGTCTTAACCTAAAATATTTTGATTGAAAAGAGCAGGAAAGATTACCAGCCAGAGGTTCCATTTTCCTTGTAAATTACTTAGATCTCACCCCCCCAAAAAAACACCAAAAATTCCTGTTCTTTGATCTCTCATTTTCTCTATTGAGAAACTATATAATCATTTTATAAAATGGAACAACTGTTCTTTTATCCCTTCATTATTGCTGCTGATGCTCTGTGCCAAGAGAGCAATGCAACCACAAGTTGAAATTCAGTGTAAACTAGGAAATTGGTTTGTATTACAGATCCCTTTGAGTATCCTGCTGAAGCAGCCTGGCAATAGCCACCCAAGATATTCTGTCATGTTAGAACAGTCTAATCCTCTTCAGTACTGAATGTCTTCTCTGTTTGCTCTTCACTTCATCAATGCAGTTATCACGCAACAGAACCTGGCATGAGGACTCCAGAAGAGATGATGTGACTCAAGATGTGGTCTCACCTCTTCTTTAGCCTCAATAGTCCTTTCAAAGGAAGGAGGGCAAGAAAAATGAAGTCGCATCTAGCTGGATCTATCAATCAATCTTTAAAAAAACCAAACCAAACAAAACCAACGTGTTTTGTTAGGAATTAACTAGTGGTCTTTCAAGATGATCTGCATCCGTATGGCTTTAATATTAACATTCCTTTTATCTGCTATGGAAAGTATACTTCATACAAATTTGCTGCTTGAAAATAAGTGTAAGGAACTAAAAGCCAACTACCACTGAGCATGCTGATCCTTCTCTGCACCTGCTTTTTTGCCTTGTGTTTTTGTATTGATCTTCTCTGTCCCTGTTGACATTTTGGGAATATGGGTTCTCTTTCAGCCACAGTAGGTTGTGTCACTGTGTGTGCCATGAGGGAAATACAGGCATAAAATAAGAGTTATGAGCAGATGCAAATACTATCATAACAATATATAGCTCCTTTCTGGCAGTGTGAACCCACTGAACAAAGTGTTCTTTTTGGAGAAGCCTGTAATTATTTTCCGTTTTACTGTAAGGCCTTGGCCAAATATTGATCTTAATCTTGTGCTTTTGTAAATTGCACTGCCCCAAGTACCAGACTCAGACCAGCTTTACTGACAAGTGTCTGCTGCTTATATAAATTCTAGTGTTGTGAAGGGTATTTCTTTATTAAGTTTACCAGAATCCAGTGAGAAAAGTTTTTAATAGAACTAGTTAGAAAATAGCTCATCCTGTTTCTGTCAACATCTCAAATCAGCAGCCTGATGTTAACTTCTCAGTTAAAAATGCTGGGGTTTACACTGAATTCTTTCCAACCAGTTGTCTTAATCAGTTGTGTTGATTGTTAATATTGTTTTCCCTTTGCAAATGTTTCACAGCCTTGGAGCTTCAAAGCAGAACAGTGTCTTCTGAAGCACACAGCTAAAGGAACACAGGAGTGGAAGTTTACTCTTGGAGGTTTGTTTTGTTAGTTGTTTTTTTAATATTTTTTTTCCTAATTTGTGTTTTGTTTTTTTCCCCTGGGGGGATGTTTGGACTCAGTGCTCTTGGAGGTCTTGTCCAACCACGGTGATTCTGTGGTTCAAGCATCTGTGTCTCTATTGTTATTTAAATTTGATTTCCCACACTTTCTCATTGTATATTATTGATTTTGGTTTACACCACGATCTTTCATTTCTGCAGCATTTCTGGCTGACGTGATGCAAGACGCTTGACGCCTCAAGCTGGCAAATATTTCTTGGCACTGGCATCAGAACTGAAAGTCCAAACTGGTTTCTGCAGCAGGAGCAACATTTTTAGTAGTTTCTTTCATCTGCCAAGGAAGTAGGGGCACTCTGGTTGCTGCCATTCTGCCACCCTCATTCCCTGCGTGCACTTCAGCAGAGGTGAGATATACGGTAAGAGGTCTAAGGGGATCAATAACTGCACACCCACAGACTTTCATCTCTAGATCCTTGCTTGAAAGCTGGCTTGTGATCAAACCCCAGGCAATCTGACAGCTGTTTGGTCATTGATACAAACTGAATTGGTGGCCTCCATCCAGTTGCTTGTGCAAGCAGGCAAGTGCATCCAAATAGTTAGATTAAGTTAGTACCTTTATCTGGAAGTCTCAGGAGAGCAGTCGTGTTTGAATGTCATGGAGGTTTGTCTCAGGAACCACACCAGTGTCCTGCCAGTGTTTCCCAGTTCTTGCTGGGCTTCACAGGTAACTTTCCCAAGTATTTGTAAGATGAGGAATGCACATCTTCTGAAAATCTTTCCATCTGTTTTTTATAGAGAAAAGTAGGAGAGCAATCACAGCCCTCAAGCCTGACCAGGGACCGAAACATCAACCTCTAATTTAGTTTTTCTGAGCCTTAATCTCTAGCTCTAAAATTCAGAAGAGATGGTAGCACTGAGGATAACATCAACATCCCACTACGTGGACACTAGAGATGGGTTTTCTCAGTTCAGTCCCTTTTACACCTTGAAAGCCCCCTCTGGTGTCACAGGCTGGTGTATTGCACAGGAGACCACGTCATGGGCAGTCTCACAGGGCGGTGACCCCACCAGTGTCTCTGCTGGCACTATCTCCTCATTCTCCTAAAAACGATGCCAGTATTTTCCCTACCACGTGCAAGGATCCACAGTAAATTTGATTTAATTAAGCATTTATAGCACCCTAATTTAATGGGGCTGTTGCAACAATGCTCTTGGCACTGCTCCTGTTCCCTCACTGGAACCACGCACGCAGCCTCTGGCTGCACCACTGGGTCACTTGGGGACTGTGTTACTGCCTTGTAAAATGCTGCGAAAGCACGGTTGTCAATTATACAGCAAGCTTCCTCAGGCTTTGGTGTCTGCCTTCCTCCATCAGCCACAGCATCTTCTTTGCTGAGCCCCAGAATGTGCAGGAAGTAGAAATCGGCCTGTTGGAACACGCACAAGTACGTCTCAGAAAGGGTTTTGTCCCTACTTGGAGAATGATCAATATATGGTACTGTAGTGGGGTAAATGACTACGTTAGAACAAAGCAGTGAATACATTCCTAATAGAATTATATCTGACAGGTAATTGAGTTCTCAGCTGTAATTCCTTACATAAAAATTCCTGGCAGCAGCAATGAGCTCCTTATCTGGCTATTGAGTATTCCCTGGGAAAAAAAGAAAGCGAGAGAAAGAAGTGCTGAAATGTAAACTGCATAATTGTTACCACTAATTGTTGGTATCTGCAATAGGTATTTTTGGAGGTAATTCCAATAATAAAAAAATATTTAAATGTCAGGCATAGCCACAGTTTATTCCAGGAGATAAGGTTCCCAGTATTTTTTCTATGTGATGACTACTGGACTTTTTCCCTATTGAGGCACTTGTTAAAAATGATGCAATATTGCTAAAACAGAAGCAAGTACAAAAGATAATTCAAAATAACATTCACATTTTCTTAATCCTGGTTATTTTAGCTAAATTTAACCCACAATTTCACATAAAGTAAACATGTATAAAGCAAAGGTTTACTTATTTTATACCTTATTTCTCTAGCAGTTGCTATTTATTAAATATAATAATTTATGGTTTTTGGGGTTTTGTTGCTTGTTGGTTTTTTTAATGTTCATGCTCATTTAATTATTTCTCAGAATGAAATCTGAGTTAGGTTTATCTCTAAATGAAAGGCTATTTTCAAAGGCTATTAAATTGTAAGGGTACTAGGTAATCCATATCTGTCTACAGATCGACAAAATTGTTAAAAATGCTGAATGCTTAATTTCCCTTAAAACAGATTTGGAAATGAGAACATTTGGCTTCTAAACAAAGAGTCACAGACTTATAGTTAAAAGTTTTAGATGGAGTGACTTCTCCAGCTGTCTCAGTTTAATGACCTCACCCAACCCATCAGTTCTTTCAGGTCCTTTTTTACTCATTTAAACCCTTTGGCCTCAGAGTCACCTCCCATCTCCCAGCGCTGCACGACCAGCTGCCCACAGCCAGCTCCAAGGCTCTCCTCCTTGTAGGAGTTTTTCCTAGGAAAAGTTTATAGAGAATGACATTGGAATGACTCTTAAATGCAGATCTATGCTTTTTCTAGAGGTTTGCTAAACATCAGCATCCCAGATATGAGAAGACCACAAGTATGTGAGAAACGGAAATACTGCGCTGACTTGGTAATTCCAGGTTTGCAATTCTTCCTGTTGCTGTTAATATGTTTATATTAAAATAAATACCTAATTGTAAAAATGAGTGGTTTATATTCTCTCATTTTTCATGTGGAAAGGAGCAAGACTGAACTTCATTAAGTTATATGGCTATACTTTATAGGCTTTTTCTTTTATAACTATTCAAAACCTCAAAACATAAATTTCAATTTGTTATGTAGAAGGGGAGAACAAAATTTCATATGTTCCTTGGTATATCACAAATTATTTCAGATCATGTTCAGTATCATTTATAATTATTATAAAAATAAAGTGATTGAAGCATACCATACCAGGAGGATGTTTGTAGCATGACAATAGTTGATAAATACCTTTGAAAGGTTTGAATGGTTGAACTTAGTTCTATTCTCAGAAAATAGAGCACACAGGCTGAACATCCATTTTGCATTTCATTTTAATTGGCTCTTATAAAACACTTACATGTGTGACACTGAGGCAAAAGGGGACATCTACTCCAGATAGGATTGTTGCCTGGCAAAGAAATATTTATTTCAATATATGGCCTTTTATGGTTTTTTGATTGTGAAGTGTTTCTTTGTATAACCCACAAGAAAACCATGACAAAAACTTTACCAGTTTAAACCTTATGGTTATGAATAACAGTGAGTTAAAAGTCATCTTGAAGACAACTTGAAAGGAAAAGTATTTTACACACTTGTGTTATTCACAGTACACAGAGAGCTTTTGGTGCAACTTAACTCATACTTTTGTTTCTCTCAACCACTTGCCCAATAGTTGCACTACTTACATTGTAAAACTTTTTATATTGTAAAAACCACTCTAATGATGTGCATACTTAGTAAAAGTTATGCCTAACCATAAAATAATGCTGTTTATCTGTCATTAGGTGTCTACTTAGCATTTAAAAACTGTATTCAAGTGGAGTTTTTAAAAAGTAAACGCAGATTTCTTTTGAACATTAAAAATGCAGGTCTTTTCTTGGCTAGCAGGAAAGAGATTAAGTGGTGGTGTCATGCCAAAGACAATGAACATGAAGTTCTTTTGCCCCTGCTGATAGGAAAGGGCTGTGCAGACTGTGTGATTTGTCTCTCTGTGAGCAGAAACACACTCCTGAGGTCATGTCAGAGCTGGGCTTCAGTGAACCTCAAACAATTAACACTCCATAAATCAGGATCTTTCTCTGCCGCCAATTTCTGTCATTCAAATTCCAGTTGTCTTACTCATTCACAGCTGGGAAACGAAGAGAAAATACCAGGACTCTTCTCTGAACTCTAAGACTTACCTGGGAGTAAGTGCAAAGCAGAGTCCCCATTTGTTCCCATTGCCGTGGAAGGCAGGAGCCCCATCCCTGCAGCAGAGCTGTCTGGGTGCTGGCAGCCTCCTCTTGACCATGGTCCCAGCCCCTGAAAAAACAATTACAGATGTCCCACAGCTTGTCTCATGTCCTCATTTGTTTTACTTCTGCTTACCTTTGCATGACCATGTAATATAACCATCCTTTTTATACAGATGCTAGTAACAAGTGCTTATTTTATGCAGAATGAAATATTTATGCCCCCTGCTGCATCATCCAGGGTAGAGGAGCACAGGAGGCTGTGCCAGCAGGAGTGGCAAAAGCAGGGACTATCAAATGCTTCCCACACAGGAACTTCTGGCATCCAGAGGAGCAGCAGGCTGCCACGGAAGGAGCAGAGAGCACAGCATGGCACACATGCAGTACTGTGATACAGCAAAATCTCAGCCTTGGTCTGTTCAGCAGGGAAAAGATCCAGCCTCATCCCTGCCATGCTGGGGAATCTAGGGCAAGAGGCTTTGAAGGTAACTGCTGGTGCTGTAGCCAGCTGCTCTGTGCACAGCAGAAGATGTAAAAATAAAAATAAAAAACGCTGAATTACAGACTTCAGGGAAAGAGTAAAGATCAGCTGCTGCATATTCACAGCCCACCTCTGAGCAAGGCTCCTTCCATTGACACCTCCCCCCTGCATACCAATGCTCATACATATTTATGCTTTCAGAAATCACACCCAACATTTCTATGTTCATGATTATTTACCACAAACAGGTATGCAGTCCAAATTCAGGTGCCATCTAATTTCCCATACAGTAAATTCATCTCCAGATCACATTATTACACTCTGTGCACCTGCAGAATAAGAAGGTGTTTCACCACTGAGGCTTTTAGCTTCAATTATTCCTCAGCCTCCATATTGCAGTTCTTACAGCATTATGCAAGGCACTGCCAAATTTATCTCCAGGTACATATTATCTAAGCTTATATGGCTATAAGCATAAATAGCCTCATCATGCTAATTCTGGTGTTGGGATATAGGCAGGAAACAGCTCAGCAGGTCTAAGGAGGCTTGTCTTCGGTTTTGGTTTTGTTTCAAACCAGAAAACACTAAGTTCTTTGATTCTTGCTGAGGAACTTGGAAGGTGAGTTGCTCAGCCTCAGACAAGCCAATGCCAAGAGCACACTTGGCAGAAATTATGAAATATCTTCTAAAGTCATCTTTTTACAAAAAAAAGGCCAATTAGTTGGGAGTGAAACAGACCACTCTGCTCACTACCATGATTTTTTTTTCCCCTCTTTTACCCTTTCCAGCACTAAACATAGAAACCTCTATGCATGAAGTGTCTATTTTTTACACTTAATATAAGGAAATCAAGAGGCATAAAAATAACTGGGAATGACTACAAATTCATCTCTTGTGCACTCCTGACAATTGAGTTCTCATCTCACATCACTCACAGCACTAATTTTAAAAATCAAAGCTAGAGCAATAGGCGTTTTTCTGTTCTTTGAGTGTTAACCTGCAAGTCTGAATGAAAATTTAACAAACTACCATAAATACATACCTTTTTTTTCAGCAGGATGATGTATCATGCTTCCTTGATTGAATCAGTATCCCAAATTTTAATTTGATTATTTGTTCCTACAATGGAAACATTTTATGGAAATTGTTGCCATGTACAACAGGAGGTTCTTGACTTCCTTCTGTATCTGACAATTCATCCAAAAAGAGACATTCAGGCTGTAAAACAAGATATCCTGTGATAAAGAAGTAAATCAAAGAATTTCAGGTGAAAGTAAGACTGGTAATGGCCTGGCTGTACTGTCAAAAGGTACTTGTTTCCTTTTAGAGGGGCATGCCCTGTTCTGATGAGAAAATTCAGTAATTACTTTTAGATAAAAAGTCACAAAGGGAAAAGTAAGAAAACACTCAATGAGAAAATATGTTGATAAACATGCAGACAGAGGAACTTAATCTCAACAGAATTCTTTCTGGAAAAAAGACATGTTGTTAAGGCTCCATATACTTCTTACCCCAGGAGAGACTACATTAAAAAGATGTATGGAAGATACATACACACCCAGAGACATTTGAACTCCTCTTCTAAGATTAAAGTGAGAAGATGGATACATTCCATTGTACTTGCTGAAGCTTTGTGACAAATGTGAGACTGAAAAAAAATAGAATGCTAAATTACAGATTCACAGTTTGAATATATAATCTCCTGTTCCTATTCACTGTCCAAATAACTCCTTGCTATTAATCCTATCCAGACAACAGTTAAGATCTTATCCTGCAAGCAGTCATAAGATGCTTGTATTATTTATTTCAGCTATATATCAGATTTAATCTTCAATTCCTTGAAGTAAAAACCTTTTGTTTATTATAAGCATTGCCAAACCCGTTGCTGTAAAGCTTTAAAAAGATGCATGCCTTCCCTTTTATCTGTAATTGGAATACTTATTTGCCTTATGCTGGGAAATAAACATTTAATGCCATCTGTAAGGAATAAAATGCTGAATAACTTGTTACTATTTAGTGCTACTATTGAAGCTCATATGGCATGGGAATTAGTTATCATTTTGGTGGCATCTGATTTCCATAGCTAGCCAGGATACTTTATTCATGAGTTAGCATTACTTTGTCAGGTAACAAATGACAGTATATTTTAATAATAAATGTCATAATGTTTAAATCATGATGGGAGCACCTGGATCACATAAAACGTGTCTTGCAGAAGTGTTGCAATGCAAGACAGCAAAATAGTCTATTGTCCAAAAAACAGTGTTTAAAAGTAAACTTCACTGAAGAAAAAGAGTTTACAAGCTAAAGCCATTTCTAAAGTATTACATTATGGATCATTTACCTATAGACCTCACCCATGTACTTAGCTCAAACATCACATTTTTTTCCCTACCCACAGTTCTGTCATTCCAAGTTTTTTTTCTGTCCAGTGCCAGGTATTACAGCTGCTATTTTTGTTCCCTGAGCAAAGACTGGTCAAAACAAAGACAGCTGGGTGGAAGATATCTACAAAGGCAATCAGAAGCCATACCACAGCCATGAAAGTAACCTGAAGACAATGGAGCTCCTTTCCTTTGCACCATGTAAGGATCTAGCATTTTTATGCTCACAAGACATCAGAAGATTTGCTTCCTGTGCATCATCTGCAACCTGCAAGAGAAACAACTCAGAAAAACGTGCCTTCTTCTAAATATTCACCTCTGACCCTTAAAGAAATAAAACCTCCAAGAAAAGAAAAGTTGCATTTTAGGGAATAATGCATATTCAAAGTAAATATATCTCTGGAAATTGCTTTAGAAAAGCAAAACCAACCAAAGAGCCACAATATATTTTGTTGCAAGGGTTAAGCTGTTATTTAGGATTATGGACTTAGACCCACTGCCGTGACTCAAAAAACTCCTCCTTAAGTGAGTAGTACAACTGCATTTCAAGGGGTTTTCACGAAGCAGAAGCAGTTGGGCTGAAACCAAACTTCAAGAAACATGTCCTTTTAAATTAAAAAGTGTTTGTGTAGGGGGAAATTGGCCAATAAATTCCAGTTAAAGTCAATTCTGTTAAAACCTTGAATGTCTGCTATAATAAAGACCTCAGCAAAAATGAAGACTACCAAATACTTCACAGGAGGGTTCAAGTGCCAGGTATATTTTCAGATAACTCAACAATCCACACCAACATTTGTTTGAGGCAAAATGTGGTGGGTTGTTGTTGGTTTTTTTTTTCCTTTCCAGAAGCCTTTTCCAAAATGGATGAGAGACTTGAATTCAGACTGGCTTGCCAGGCATCCAAGCAAATTATCCTGAGCTTGATTATGCATATTTTCCTGGACTCCAAGAAAACATTTATTCTTGTAACAAAGTTGTATATTATATCTGGTTTCAGCCTTGGCTACAGATTTCATATGAGTTTGGAAACCCAAATGACAGGGGAACATTATTTGCATGTCATCATTTAATGGTTCGATTTCACAACTTGTCCAATTTGCTGCAGGTTTCACATGGAAAGTTATTTTTCTCTTCAAGAAAACTAGTTTTCAAGAACTTGCACCCTATAAACTCTTTTAATTGATTTGGATAATCCTCAGGCTAGATGAGTGCATGGTGTGTGACCCAGGATGGGGTGGCTCAACCCTCGCTTGGAATTTGACAACATATAGAAAATACCTTATGGCAGGAGAGTGGTCTGAGCAGGAAATCCTCCTCCTCTTCATGGGTGATGATGCAAACCCTCCTTTTTTGGTGCTGGGCAAGAAGAGTGTTTCTCCTTTGCAAACACAGCTCTTGCTGCTGCAGTTTGTCTGCTGCAGTTGCTTTCCCCTCTGCAGATGGTGGAGGCTGCAGATGGAGCCACGCAGCTGTGATTCCCCGTGGCTCTTGCTCTGATCCCCAGTGGTTGTCATCTCCATGTCAAGGCCTCTTTGGTTTGTTTGCTTTCAGGTTTTTAAGCACTTCGTTCATTGGAAAAACAAGAAGGAAGGGAGGGCTGGCCAGCTGGCAAGTGGGACTGAGCTCGAGAGAGAGAGAGGAAAGAATCAGGGCAATCACATCTCTACTGACCTTTAATAAGGGGTTGGGGATCCCGTGGTTATGTACTTGGGTAGTTAGCAAGAAATCCAAGTAGGGTGGTATATGTAATGCAAAATTCAAGATAGCATTTTACATTTCTACTCCATTTTAAAATTCTTTTGAGCTGTTTGTACTTATTCTCTGAGCACAGACTGAAGCAATCACTGAAAGAATTACAGAGAACATGAAATCCATGAAATTCTGGCAATATCCTTATTTTGAAGGGAAAGGAGGAAATGAATTTTTAGAGGAGGCTTTAGTTTCTGGAGGTTGTATGTTTGAAGTGTGATTATTTTGAAAACAAAGAAGGGCAACACTACATAACTTCTACCTCCATGGGGAATTTTAACTGATATTCCTAAGTGCTAAAGAATAATAAAGAATAATAAAGAAATTTAGTGCCAATAGAGTGTATGCGATTAAAATAACTACATGTCTCAAAACAGAAAAATCAAGATGCAATGTAACAATTTTACCATTCCTCTGACAGAAAGGGTTTGTCTGTCACTGATAAGCTGGAATTGACTCTGGGCTTGTACAGAACAAGCGAAAGTCAGTGGGAAGATTTTGGTCTGTGGTGCAGGGCAAATCAAAGCTCGACAAAACAAAGTTCACGGTCTGATTTTGAGACACAGAGAGTACATCATTAGCACAAATAGTTCATTATCTTCAATTAGTGAACAATAAGTGAGAACAGCAGGCCCATTTATTAACCATCATGAGTAGCTGTGACACACCTGTATGAAACTGAGATTTGCTGGTGTTCTCCCCAGTTCATGTTGGTAGAGAAGATTTTAGGGCTCAAAATTAAAAGTCTGGATTTCCCTTTAGCTAACTCTTGTGAAAAAAACTAAAACCATTTTACTCTGGACTGTGTTAGACCAGCTTACTGCCCAGGCTACCCAGGGATCCTCAAAAACATGAGTCTTGATTTTTAAAAGCAACTTCTCATTTGCCTTCATAAACATTCACCTAGCTACCTGCCTGCTTTTAGCTATGAGCCACCATAAATCAAGAGCTAACCCCAATTTTTCACCACTCATGTCTAATATTGGCTAAAAGAGATGTTGTTCACTGTGATAACAAACCCATATGTAAACACTACAACTGGGTTATGCCTACTTTTCATAGTCAATAACAGGGTGGGCTTTTTTTGTTGCTTTGGAGGTTTTTTGGCAATCAGTTTCACTGATCACCATGGGACTGGCTGCTAAAGAGAGTCCTAATACTGGCAGGGGGAGTAAGATTCAAGAAGGCAGCCCTGTGTGAATAAGCACCCATTTAACTTTAAGCTTTTCTTTATGGTCCTAGAAGTTAATAGCTTTACACATTTGGTCAAAGTTAAGCATATACTTAATGCCTCCTTGAATTAGAAATTACATCTTTGAACTCAAACTTCACTTACACTGTGTGTTATTTTGTTGGTAGATTCATTTTAGGAAGACAGGAAAATAGCAGCCATTCAAAATGATCTCTTTTTACAATTAAATGTTACCAATCCAGTATATTCAGCACATTGGCAATTAACATTTTTCTTCTTAATGTATCTTGGACTGCATAAGAGCCATTACATGGAACTAACCATACACTTGTTTCAATTAGATTTTCTAGTTCTGTAATCCAAGCAAAATTGCTCAAAGTTAAGAGAAAAAAAATGACTGCAGCTTATTACTGACTTTAGTTTTCTATTAGTAATATCAGTGTTTCTTGATCAGGCTTAGTTTTTTTGCTTCATGTAACCTGTCAACTCCTTGTAATTCCCTGATTTGACTTACACTTGCTTAGTCCTATATTGCACATGTTGGGCTTCGAATCTCAAGCCTGTATAAACCTCAACCTATTAGAAGAGCTGTGGAAAGGCACTTTTTTACCTTGTTTATAGTTTTTCCTTACAATTTAAACACCCTTGCCTGCATCGTACTCATTGGGACTAAAGGAGATCAATACCTTTATCAATAATAAAAGGCCATTCCACCTGCTCATAGTCTTATTCAGAAACAGTTATGCCAGTCTTCAATCCACACATCATTCTAAAAATCTTCTCTAGGTAAGATTTTAGAGCCCAAATCCCACCACAAAGCCAGATTTAGACTAATCAAATAAACCAGAACATCATGTGTTGTTAGACAGCGGAGATTTCTTACTCAGAAAGCACAAGGTACCTGAACCTGCACAGGGGCAGCTGCATTTGAAGGCTTCAAATCACCCAAACTTTCCCTCAGGGATTGCTGAACACCTGTTTTCTGGTAGCAGTAGATGCAGGGTGGGTTGGAGCCATTCTTTGGTGGCAGGATCCTTTTCAGAGCTCTGACATTCCTGGATGTCCACAGCGCTGCTGGCACAGGGAGCAATTGCCACAGGTGACAAGATACACATGATTCATCCTCATTCATTTCACTTAAAGCCAAATGAGCAAACAACCTTCTACTGGTTTCAAGGGGAGCTAGACCTAGCACAGAATACTTTAGCCTTGGCAGAGCTCTGGGGACTGTGGGAAGGGTAGCCATGGATATAGCAGATGCTCTTCATATTACAGAGCACTGCGATATGGAGATACCAGTGAGGCCAGGTTCTATTTAAAACCTGGGAAATCAGAATTATGGCCACAAAATCAGAATATATCTCCACAAGAGTCTTGCAAATCAAACTTAGATATTAGCAGGAAGTCAGGCTTCAGTTATCCTTACCTACCACCTTTCAAGTTTTCTTTGTGTGTCCCTGTAATAACACTCCATTATCTCATATTAATGTTAGATGTGTATTGTCATTTTAATAACTAATTATAGGACTCATAATACTAATGATGGCAATTTTGCTTGTAAACCCATCTGTTCACTTCACCAGAGTTGTTTATTTTCTTTCCTGCTTTCAAAATACTCCTGATTTGTAATTAATTGTGCATTTTCCCTTTTTTAATTAGAGACTTGCAGGTTTTTTAAAAAACAAAATGTCAGAAGGAATAAACAGGAACTGGCACAGCACTGCGAAAGGAAAACATTTCTGTGTTTTGAGTGACCAAATGATTGGAAAAAAATGGCTACAAATGACTTCTGGAACAGCTGAGTAGCTTCTACCATAAAGAATAAGTTGATCCTTCACTGTTATAAAGCGTTCCTGGAGAAGCCTGAACAAATGTTTCTGCTCTTTATGTACTCAGTCCTAAAGCAGCCTCTGCACATGGTGTGTGTTGCATTTTCATTTCAGCAAGCCTGGAATTCCTACTCATTCCCACCACCTGATGACTTGGCCCATTCCTTTGGAGCACGGGCCTGCTGAAACCCTGCGCAGAGAAGTTATCTAGGAAAGGCAAGATATAGTGCACTGAAGACCCAAAAGTGCAGCACTGTGCTCATGAAATGCTCACAGATTATTATTTTTTTTTAATCTGTATTATCCATACTGTTTTCCATCATTCTGTGCTCTCTGACTCTCACTCCTAAGAGATCAGGAAGTGCTTGCTCATGTGAATTTATTTCTTAGTTTACGGGACAGTTAAGTATGATAGTCTGAAAACAATATTGATATAAAAATAATTATGTTCATTTTAAAGGGCAATCAGACCCTAACAGTCTCACACTCTGTTTGCTTCCTATTCATTGGCCATATGTTGAGGGGAAGAATGGCAGTACAAAGAACTTTCCAGAAAACTGAAGGTGCACAAAAGTACAAACCGAGAAGGGAAGTTGAGGAGCTCCCAAAGTCCCATCTGAGTAAAATGAAGGTTTGGCTAATTTCAGTATGAATCTGCAACCAGTTCCAGACCTTCCTGAAAAAAAATAAATAAATCAGCATTTAGTTCAGTATTACTTGATGCTCATATATAAACACTTTGTCATTAATCTTGAAAGAAACTTTTGGAGAAGTGTAATTTTCTTTTGTATCACATTGTCCTGAATATGATAATGGTTCTAAGAGTTATAGTGTCATCTTTTCACATACATAAGTCATCCAGCCAAGAAAAAAATATTGTTTCACTATATTTATACTTCTTGCTTCTTCAGGTAATATGAAGGATCCTTTCTTAGTAATGGAGGAAGAAAAAGAGAGGCTAAAATAGGATAAATTGAACTCTTGGTACAAGTTAATCATGACCCACCTCCGTAGGAGTCAGATTTCCTGCCCTTCTCACTAACAGTCTCCTTTGAACTTCAAGATTGATACAAAGTCTGTTGTTGATTTCTTTAAAACTTTCTCCCTTTCACTAGAGAAATTTAAAATCAAAACTCTCTATTTTGGTGATCTATTTTATGGGCTTAATTTGCCTATCCAGGAGGCAAAGGTGGCTAAACCAATGAGCTTTCTGGTGGAGAAACTGTCCATTGATCTGCCAGAATAATAACATGATTTTATCCTGCCTGTATTTTGGTATCTGAGTACTGGAATAAATTGAAGGTAGTGAAAACATTAATTCTCTAATTAATTTATACATTTAACTCAGGTATTATTTCTAAACGTGTGAGATAATCTGGCAATATTTTTCTTATACCCTTTTTGCTCTTTAGCACGTTTTCCCCTGTTCTCAGAAAGTGACAACTTAAGCACTCTCAAGTTTAATCCTCTTTTCATTGAAAATAAAACAACAACAAAAAAGATGTATCCGGTTTTTCGCATTCGGAGTTTTTCCTATCCATACTTTTCTCCTTTGCTGAAGTTTCTACACTTTTTATAAACTGGTTTTTGTTCCAGTTTGTGCTTTCTAAGGTGTGCAGCTGCTACTGCGAAGACCAGGAATTCCAGCCAAATAGCTAATAAAACCTCAATCTATATTTAAGTTCTGTTGAATTTGAAATGTTTCAGGTTTTATCTGATTAATGACAGTACATCATCTGTTTTTTTCCCCTCGGTTCTACATGAAGCATCCACTGTGTCATGCTATTCTCAGTTTAAGTTTTGTGTGCTAGTTTTTATAGCTCCTTTTTTGACAGCAGAATGATGCAAAAGAAAGTAATTACTTTATACAAGAAAAAATGAATTATTATTTCTTTTTTTTAAAATTAAAAAAATGAGGTATATACCCTTCCTTAAGCCAGTGCTATGATCAGAATTTTTTTGTGTGTCTGAGGATTGGGTTGAGACCTTAGTCTGTTCCTGTTGGAACACAGGATCAAAACAATAGGCTAGCTATTTGCTACAGATCTTTTATCCATGCTGCAATGCCAAACATCAAACAAATCTCATTTATTTTCAGCTAACACATACATTAAAAAAAGCCCAAGCTATTAGAATTACATCCACATAACCCAAACTGAATTCATCTGAATTTTGTTTGCACGAGTCCAGCATATTCCTTCCTTCCATATCCACAGCTCATGCCTAACCCTGTACACCCTGCTGGCTGTGAGGCATTAAACACCTTTAGGAGAGGTATTTTTGTTGTATAAACATTTTTTGCCACCAAATACCCAGCCCAAGTGGCTGCACTGACTGGTGAAGGAAGCATGTTTTATTTATGCAGCTGTTGTTGCTACAACCAAGCAATGGTTTGGTTCTGCCCCTCCAACTGTCTGTGCTGCTAATCAGGATTTCCAAATGCTAAGTGTTAATGCATACAGCTTGGAGCTGAGAAATTCTGACTGTCATCACCAAGGGATTAAACAGAGATTTATTCAGGTAACTCAGAACAAATATTACTCTATGAGGTTTAAAACAAGCCATGAATCCAAATTATTGAACTTTCCCTGCATAACAAAACACCCCTCTTGCATACTGCCAGATGGACTGCACTCTGGGCCTTGACTTTGTTGTCTTGTACCCTCATTGTTTTCATCTTTTAAAAAGATACATGAAAATGATGATAAATTTCCACATCCCTGGAAACATTCCAGGTCAGGTTGGACAGGGCTCTGAGCAAACTGATCTAGTTGAAGATGTCTGTGCTGATTGCAGGGGTGGTTGGACGAGATGACCTTTACAAGGCCCTTCCAACACAAACCATTCAATGCTTCTGTCATAAATTAGAAGTATTATTTTAGTAAATTACCTAAACCAGCAGCAATCACAGGGAGAACCCTCTTTCCAAGATACCTTCATAGCAGTCAGCCTTTTGAAAAGGTTTTTGTGTCTTCTGGGCCAGGCAAGCACTCTATAGCTACTTGGACCTGAGCTCCTCTTCAGCCTTGGCTACACCTTCTATTCCCTGGTGGAATAGAAACTGGGAAGTATGAGCTTGGGGAAAAGTATTTGCTTACTAATAAATCTGAGGTTTCCACAAGCACCAGTCACTGGGAGCAAGGATGTGACAACAGTCCCAGTGTGTGTGACAGTGAACAACTGATTAAGCACCAGAAACACCTGGACACATTCTCACCCAAACCTGTGACTTTTGGCTTCCAAGAAAACAGGAGGGAGAAAAAAGGCATCATCCTGCTGACAGATAAGTTGTCCATACTGCATCCCATCCAGTCTGCCCTTGCCTGGGTGACTTTCCTAATTTTGAAGCCTTGGTGCAAGAGGTCAGAGAATAGTTTAATTGCATATAAGAGGTGATCATCTTTTGGCTTGATTTATAACCAAGGTAACTAGTTCAGAAATGCATGGCTCATTTAATTTTAAAAAGAGGGTTTATTTTAATTATTTATGCTGTATAAATAATGAGATTCCAACAGTCTGGGAAGCCACTGAAACATTATGATATTAAATCTTTGCAAAGAGACAGGAGGTGAAGGGAGAGACTCTTTTGTGTGAGTTATAAAGTGTGAGGATTAGCAAAATGTGGATTAGTAAGGGTCTGCTGCACTCAATACAGAATGTGGGGTGAAATATTTACTCTTAGTATTACTTGCATTCAGCTTATTAAAATTAACTCTACTAACTTGTAAATAATAGAAAATGTGTTTGATGAAAAAAAAAAGCTTTTTTTTCTAAGAACCTTACTTGAAGTTATTTAATAAATTCCACTTCCTATTTACTGTTAAACAGTAGGAAACACTCAGTAGCTCCTGTTGAAACCTTGAAGTATTTGGAGCACATGGATAGTATTTTAGGGTTTCATCATTACATTTTTATATCTCTAGTCAGATTAGTTCAAAATAAAATCTAAGTAAAACAAAGGATGTGGGAGACAAGAAGTACTTTCTGTCCTGGGCTCCTGAGCTGAGAACTCAGCACCTGTTTGATTATGCTGATTGTGCTAAAATAAACCAGTTTTTCATTATTTATCTATTTATGTTTATCTATTATCTATTAATCTACTTATATTTCTATTATATATATATATATTTATCTAGCTAAAATATCAGTTTATAAATTTTGTAAGAAAACAGATCTCCTAAAATAATGTGAGGTCTATTACACTGAAAATTCAGCTGAAATCTGACAGCCAGGGAAAAAGCAAATATTTATTCCCAGTGAAAACCAGAGATAGTCCAGGAAAGTGGGACTGTGAGATTGTTATGTTAGAAAAAGCACTACCAAGGTCCTTCACAATTACCAAAGAGCTATAAACCATTATGTGATGTGACTCATTAAGGGGAAAAAAACATGGGGGAAATAAGAATTGACAGTTTTGTTTTACAGGAGGCACAAATTTGGCAGCAGAGACAACCAGCTGCATTGGTACACCTAAATCTTGGACCTTTCAGCAGAATTACTGAGTCAACATTTGCTCATATTTCACAAGTCCTGTTCCACGTTTTGTTACCTGGATCTCTTAATGCTTCCATTTAATTACAGGGCAATCACCACTGCAGCTTATGTTCCTGTCACTCATTTTGCTTCTGTAGGAATATCCACCAGCAGCACAGAACCCTCAGACCCTCTGCATGTCAGCTTTCACCTATTTTTCATTTTGACATGGTTTATAGCAAATGTCATTATGGGATTGCATTTAAGGTGCTGGTGACAACATGTCATCGTTCCATTAAGTTTTTAGACACCTCTTCTAATTGTGTATTTCAGCACTTCAGATTCCTGTGATTGCTGCTGTTTCTCACCTTCCCTGGCTGTTTAAATGGCACCACAATCTTGCTCCTTACCTCAAAACGTGCAGAGTGTGTTGACTTATTTCTGTAAACGTGACATCAGAATTGCACTCCCAGCACAAACCTCCATCAGGAACCTGAGGGTCACCACCCATTGCTGGAAAAACTGCAGGAGTGCCTTGAAGTTGCCCCACAAAACATTGATTTGTGGAAATTCCTGTATGGATAAAAGCTCATGTCAAACGTTGTTATAATGATGCCCTTGACTGCTCCCCTGGAGGACTTACAGACCATCCCAATTTCCAGACTGCTTTTTTTTTTTCTTTTTCTTTTTCTTTTTCTTTTTCTTTTTCTTTTCCTTTTTCTTTTTCTTTTTCTTTTTCTTTTTTTTCTTTTTCTTTTTCTTTTTCTTTTTCTTTTCCTTTTTCTTTTTCTTTTTCTTTTCAAATAAATGTCCATTAACACTGGTAAACGGATGGATAAGTGAAACAGATGCAGAATCTAAGATCTGTTTGAATTCTCTTGCCCAATAAAGGTAACTGTTTTCAACATAACTATCAAAGAAAAATTAATTCTTTTTTTTATAAACTACCAAAGAAGGGTGTTCTGGTTTTGTGTGTGTATGCATGGGTTTGCAGTTGCATTTTTTCTTTACGAAAAAGCTCTGGCTTCTTCTTTAAGAAAAAGTCTCTCTTGGAATGGACCAGAACAAAACATTTATGAGCCCTAGAGAAGGAAAGCTTTTCTTGCTGAACCTTCATGGAATGACTGTCTTTGAATTTCAGTGATTCTGAATCAGCTGGGAAACTAAGTCAAACCTTTTAAACATATGAAGTCAGCTTCTGGATGTCCTTGAATCCCCTAAGTCAACTTCAAGCACCTTCATGAAAGATCAGGTGCAGTTCAGCAGTGGGATGGACATGGTGGTGGAATGGATGAAAACTTATGGCTGTGCTATTTAGAGGACAGACTCAGAAGTCATAAAGGACCTTATAGTCACAAAATAATTTCATTCAGTCATCACAAAGTTACACATATGTTTAAGAAAAATAAAAATTGAGACATGTAAACCTGCTTTGGCCAGACCTACACAACTACTCCAAGCAGATTAAACAAATCTAAACCAATGTGAGGAACCCTCTGCATGGTCCTCATGTTTATTATGTTCCTCAAGGCAAGACAGAGAAAGAAATAAATAAGGTGAGAGCCTGAGGGTAAGTGTCCAGGGAAAAGATGTCATTGTCACTGGGAGAATAAATGAGGAAGGATGACATGTAGGAGAAGAATTAGCTAAACAGCTTTTGACATTTTTTAGGAGGAAAAGAGCTCCCAGCAGCTGGAGACAATGCAATACTCCAACACATGTAGGAACACAGCAGAAACTGAAGATCTAATAACCCCCATTGGGAAAGAAGGTGGGAATTTAAAAATAAAAATAAAATTTTTAAGTTGCAATTGCATTAATAAATAATTTCAAATTTCACCAGTTAAGTTTTTGATTTGTTGTTAAACTGTGTCTTAGGCTAAAAAGAAGTAAAACCTCTAGTTGTAAATTAGAACAAGCTGAATGGAGCTTCAGGACATTGTATTTGACAAACTGCAAAATCAGCTTTGCCATGAGACTTAGTTTCCAAACTCCACAGCCTTTTGCTAGATATAAAATGCTGTTTCTGTGAATCCCTCTCTCTGAGTTCACGTTTGCTTCTGGGGGTTGCAGAGGGATGGAGAACAAGCAGCTCAGTGGTGTGATCAGTTATTCTGCTGCTCTTGGACCTGAGGTTTTTTGTTTCTGCTCTTGCTCAGAGCTGGGGCAGCAGATGTGTTTGCAGGTTATACTGGGTGGGCAGAGCATGAAAAAAAATCCCATGTAGAAGCAGAGACAGGAGGAAATGATGGTCCTTGACTGAGGCCAAATAAGTCTGGAATTTGTCGGATTCAGGTTTGACTTCTGGCAAGTCACTAGTCTAAATATTCATGGAAAAATGAGGATTTGATTGCTTTTAAATTGAGTCCTTAATCTCTGTAGAGCTCTTATGTTATTTTCCTTACAGAAAAGGTTTAGGAAGTATAAAATTACATATTCTTTTGAGTGCTTAAAACTGTTTAGAGGAAATATTTATGCTTTGGTATAAAAGAAAAAAAAGTGTAGAAATATGTACAGGTTTAATTTAAAGCAAAATAAGTGAACTTTGGAGACTGCAAATAATTTCATTCATGGAGGATTTGTCAAGGTTTATATCAGGCCTCATAAAAGCTGGCACAGTAGTTTGGGGAGCAGTCGGGACTTTTCAGTGTGAGATTTGCTTTAACTGCCCAAAGTCTCACAGAGGAAATGAGATGCAGTTGACCAGGCAGTGTGTTGCATCAGTCACCACTTCTGCATTTGTATCTTAGTTGGATTTACCTCCTGACCAGCTCTAATTTACAAATATGAATGTTTATGACTACAAGTTACATTTGTGTCTAGTGATGGCAGAGCTGGAGATTCATGGCTTCATTTATGCAAGTACTTGTTTCTGCATGTCAAAGGGTGGGGTGGGCAACTTCCATTGCCAAAAGCCTGGCAAAGATGTGCTTTGTGATTAACTATTGGAACACCAGGACACCTATTTGGCCTTTACCAAAATGTGCCACAGCAAAGGACATTACGTTCTTCTGTTTGAATTCAAGGGACAATTACTTTTGGTTTATCCCATCTTGTGTTTCCCATGAAGCTATGAATCTTAACTAGAGAGTATTGTTTTTCTTTTCTCATAAATTGCCCTTTGGGCTAGATTCTAGGGGAGAGAGGAAAACATTCTAGATTTTGGCATTTCTCTTTCGGGTCTGTGTTTTCCAGCTACATAACACAAACTCATGCATTAAGGACATTTTCTGATGAAAGCTTTTCTCTGTGAAAAGAAGAATGATAGATAGATCAGGAAGTGAAATACATGAGAAAGTGTGTTTGGAAGCAGAAAATTCCAGTAATCAACTGAGGTCAAGCTCCATGTCTGTCAGGGCCTTGGTGGGGTCAGCTGCTCCCAGCTGCCCCACTTCCCAAGCAAGCATATGAAAACCAAATGGAAAGCATAAATATTTGTTTCTAAAATCAGTTGGTTAATGACAGAGAGTATAACAAGTTAATGAAATTACAATCTCACGGAACACTATTTTGAGAAGTCCAGAAAGCACAGACATAAGGAGTCGGTTGAAATGAAGTCCAAGACTCATGAACTCTACCTCTCAGGAAAAACAAAACAACCAAGCAAAAAAAGACAAAACACCAAAACCAACCAAGCAAAAAGCAAAACAAAACCAAACCAACCAACCAACCAAAAAAAACAACAAAACAACCCAAAGAGATGTGGAGGGAAAGCTTTGTATATTAGTCAAGGCTGCTAATTTAAGGGAAATCCAGTAAAAAGCATTACTCTGTTTGATGATACTACCAGAGCACCAGGGTGTGACTAGACCCCAATCCATTACATTTTACACTCATATAATTGATGAGACTTGAACTGTGATCTTTAGTCATGCAAAGCTCTCTTCTGAATTGATGGTAGTTTTGCAATCATTACTCAGCCTGCACAGAATCATATATTTCTATGAATTAAACAGAGAAGCAATTTTCTAATTAGCATTACAACTGCTAATGAAATGAGAGTTTACACAAGTTGCAGTGAACAGAGAGATGTAACACTATCAGGTATTCAAGCCAGACATATTTAAAATATACACTTCTGATTTCCTGCAATTCTCACTTCCTGCAGTCTCTAGAGTTTAGCAAGATCATGAAACTGGAGCAGCATGTCATGGAGTTCCTTTTAGTTAATATCACAGTATTAAATAAGATCTTTCCTGCAAGGGAAAGAAAATAATTATTCCCTCTCCTAAGCTGACTGTGCAAAATGGTCTTCAATAAAATAAATAAAATTAATATTCAGTGATTTACAGGAAATCTCCTGAGCATGGGAGGTTTCCTCCAGACAGGAAGAGCAAACACTTACGGGTAGTGTTATTATGATGGTTTATGCTAATTAAAATGAAGCAGAAATTCCTAATTTTATGCTTCCCCATCAAGTGCAAAGGGGAAAATTCTTTCCTGGTTCAAGCTTTATCTTGTTAAGAAGATTTACCTCCTTATTTCCTATACTAAAGATCTGTTCTTGAGACTCTACTGAGAAAGCAGAGCCTTGCAGAGCTTTTCTACTAGTTGCCATGACACTTTGGATCTCAACCTACAGTTCAACACAGTAGCTACAATTAGGTTAATTAGAACATTATCTCAAAGTACACAGCTATTGTACTAAGGAAGAAACATTCTCACTGAATATGCTGCTCAGTCACCAATAAATGATGTTTTTAAAATTACATTTTCTAATTATAATGAATAATTTATTTTTCCTGGGGACTCTTGACATTTAAATATTGTAACTCAGAAGTTAAATACAGGATCCATCTAATATCATCTTAGGACATTTGAAATGTTTCTGACCTTTTAGTTATTTTCTTCTATAAAACAATGAGATAAAAAGAATCCCTATAATAAAGTATTATACTATTTTAGCTCATTAGATATTTCCAAATTCAAAGGTCTTAATGAAAAACCACACACATATATATAAATGTTCATCTTGTCAAAGCAATTTTTTTTAGTGTAGTGTTCCTTGATTCTTCCTGCAAAAGGTGACAAGGCTGGGGGGTTTTGGCTTGTTTTGTTGGTTTTTTTTTTAACCATCTCAGCACCTAGAAGCTCTTCTCTAGGGAGAGGAATCAATTGTGCCAGGTGCTGTGCAAACCAAACAAACGAAGCTTTCAGTCTACACAGAGAATAACAGCCAGGTGTAGACAGACAAAGAAACACAGGAAATAAGGAATTAAAACTATTAGTGTGATGAGTTGGGGTGTGAGTCCTTATGGGCTGGCTTGTTTTTTCTACTGGTTTTATAGTGATTATGAAAAGGAAAGCTTTGAGGAGAAAAATACAGTATTTTAAGCCTATTCTTCAAACTGAGCACAAGCACAGAAGGAAATGTTAAAGTACCAGGAGCATGGCAATAAAAAACAGATCCACTGAAATCAGTGTCTTTTGTCACTGATGTCAGCAGAGGCAGATCAGTTTTTGAGAGTGTCCCATGTCAATTTAAACTCTTCGCCTTCTGAAATAAATGTCCAACACTCTACAATTTTGCCCAGGTGTACCTGAGTGACACAACTGGCCCTCAGACCCTGTGTGTTACAAAAGCTACCTCTGAGCTACGGGGTGTGACCAGCCACAGTTTCAGGCTGCCCTGGAAATCAGATGGTGCTGTTGGGATTTTCTGCAGCCTCTTAAACCTATTCCAGAGCGTTGCCTGATTCCCAGAGAAGCTGGACATGCTGTAGAAACCTGCCCAGGGCAATGACTTAGCAGCATACATCTCATGAATGTCATAGCTGTCGTTGGGAAATATCAAATGCCAAGATTTTAATAATTTATTTCCACCTATTTGACAGGCAGGGACTTTTTGAGGACAGAACTCTAAATTTAAGCATTTGTTTCTGCCTTTTTGTGTCTCAAATTTGTTCCTATTCCCCACCCCATTTATCAATCTTTTTCACTAATCATTACTGCCTATATTTAACTTCCATAATCACTAACCCTCTTTTCTGTACATCTTGAAGGAAGGAAAGTTGCTGTCAGGCATTATGTCAACTATGCAGAATGCTGAGGTGAAAAGATGGAACACCAACCCCGTTAAAAAGATTGCAAAAATCCCTTAACTTCAAGAAAATAATGTTTTGCTGATAAGAAATGTTATCAGCCAGGTGCTCAGCTAGGCACATGAGCATAACTCACCTACAAATGAGTTCTGGTGCTCTCAGCCTCTTGGACATTTGCTCAAACTCCAGGAGCTTTAGGAGAATCCTTGATGTTGTTTTGATTTGATAGTTACACCAGTTCAAGTCTCTCAAGTCCATTCTTTCTTTTTGTCCAGTTCCTTCACTGACCTGCAAATGATGATGATGATTAGAACTTCATTCTTTGGTTCTGTGAGCAAATTAGAGGTTTACTGACCTGGCACTCTAGGTGTACCTGACACCATTTAAAAGAAACCCAAAGAAAAACATAATTGCACATAAATCTCAGGTAACATAAAATTCTCCTCTCATATAGATCAAGTGCACCGCTAAATTCCAGCTGGAGCCCAAAGAAGTTATTTTGCATTGTAAAAAACCTTGAAGACTAACAGAGCAAACCATTTCAGCATAAAAGATGAAACATTTTTACCAAATTGTCTTCTTCTGTTTTCTTCTTTTTAAGAGGAAAGAGAGAAAGAGAATGACCTGGTTTAGATTTGCTTAGCCAGCCTGCATTTAAGAGAGGTCTTCATGGCTCTGCCATGAAACTCCTCCTAGAACCAAACCTGATGGCCCAAATTAGTTCCAAACTTTTGTGTGTCTGTTTCTTCATTCCACCATTCCCATCATTCTACTTGTTCAACAGTGTAAATATGCTCTACATATTTACAGGATATGTATACAAGTGTCTCCTACATAATTCAACACATGGTATTATTATTTGAGTGAATCACAGAAGAAAAATTAAAGTTAATATCTCCTTCCCATACTTAATTTAACACCATAAACATACCATTTTTAGTCACTTCAGAGAGGCTGAAAATCTGCTGTGGTAGATGCTTTCCACCTTGACCTGCAGCACTTTGTCCTCTCAGCTCTTTTCAGTTCCACACCAGGAGAGATAAAACAAAAGAAAATAAACTGTTAATTTTCCCATGTTACTGTTTGTTTCTCTTCTGTTTTCACTAAACCTCAGTAAAATGTGTCTCCTCTTCTTCCAGGCAGCTTTGGCTGCTGCCACTGAACCTGTTTCACGTGACTGTGATGGTAACAGATGACACGGATAATTCTGTCTGTTCCCTACTTCTGCTCATACTTACTCTAAAAGCTATTCCACCAGAAGCAAGAAAAGTGTATTCCCACCTTATCTAATGCCTCCTCTCCCTCTCCTCTCACCCTGTCACACTGTTTGTGCCCTTGCTTAAGCCCTTTCTGAAATATCTTCTGCCACCTGGGATCTGGAAGCCAGCAGATATTACCTGCCTATTTATCCTGCATGTTCTTCAGTTGAGAGTTTATCCATTTGTATAGTGCCTGGTGCAAATGGAAACCTGTTCCCTGCCTTCTGGCAAGATTGAAAGGAGAAAAATTCACTTGTGTGTGTGCCTGAGAGCTGGTGACATCCTTGTGAGACAGAAAAGATATTTTGATTCATTGCTCTCAACCCTCAACTGATTTGTCATACAATGTCTGTTCATAATCTCACCCGTCATCCTCTGCAGGTCTTTTGCTAATAATAATCCAGCACCCTCAGTCCTCTGCAGAGTTTTGCCTCCTCCTCCAGACACCCTTCCCTCATTCTGCTGCACTTCTTAGACTTAAATAGGAGAAAGAGGATGTAATGCTTCTCAGGACAGAGAGACACAAAAGAGCAGGAACTCCTGTAATTTGCTAATCCAGAAGATTACTCTCTGTAATCTTCTACAAAGTCTTTGAACAGGTAGGTGTGAGTGTACTTGGGTAGTTGTGTATGATCCCAGGTAACCAAGTCCATATATTTGTGTTAATATTATATCTACCTGTTATATATTTGTTATGTTATTTAATATATTTGTTAGCATTATATTTACTTATATTTTTTATAGACATCAAACCAACATCCATGTCATATATTCTTATTTCCAGCAGCAGTTCCTATTTTTCCTGAGTACTCTGCCTTTAATCCACTGATGCAATGCAGCAGTTGTTGATTTTTTCCTAAAATTGGTAGCAGCAAATGTTACTTCATTACTGTATCCACCTAGACTTTCTGCAGAAAGGCTGCAGCTGGGATGCACAAAATACACTATTTTTATTTATATTAGGGTTCCACCCAGGGGCAGCAAAAAGCACCAGGCTCTTCAAGCATACAAGGATTGCCTGACCTTTAGTTCCCTTTTTCTTTTTTTTAATAATTCACCCCCAGTCCAAGTACACCTGGAGATGAAAATGAAATGCAGTCCTTAGAGGGGGGCATGAGAAGGGTTAAAACTGGAATTAGAGAGGGAGAAATACAAGCAAGGAAGCAAATTCTCCACCTCAGCTCATTGCTTCATGACCTATCACTTGTTCCTTGTGAATTTTATGTGGGAACTGATTTATAGGGCAAATCAATCACTCTAGCAGAAGGAAATCTGTCCTTAAAACTGTGTGACAGCATCTGTCTGTGACAGCATGCATGCAGCATGAATAAGGATTGAGCACAAAATTCTTTGCTTGAGAGGCTTCACAAAGGTAGACACATATATATACATGTAAACCCAAATCAAAGAAACAAACCTGAAAACACTTGCCAAAACAATCTAGTCAATGTAAGCACAGTTTGCTGCATACTTCACATGTGAGTGCTGGGGAAAGGCAAGTTGTGTGGAAGCATGTAGGAGTGTACCAGTAGGTATTTTCAAAGGTATTTTGCTCCTTACTGGTGGCACAGAAATACTCACAGGGCACAGTCAGGGGAGAAGCCTTAGCTGGGCTCCACATTGAGACACAGGTTCCAACAGCAAAGCCTTACTTCAGGGAACAGAACAAACGTGTCCCAGTGACAGTGGGCAGGGACAAGCCAAGCCCTTTGCAGGGGGTGCACAGGCAGCTGCTTTCCCCCTGAGCCCTGGAGTGGGATCCAGAGGCTGGTACTCACCTGCAGCCCTAGGACCTGGCTCTTGTTTGAAGGGGGCTTCGAGCACCAGTGAGCCTCAGAACTGCAATGACTCCTTTAACCCAGATTGCTGTGTCCAGCTGAAAAATCCAGATTCATTTGGTCCTCTGAAACATGAACCTAAAATAAAACAGAAAAGATGTTACCAGATTCTAAAACCCACTAAACTGGTTTCTTCACCAACAACTATTTTTCACATTGGAAAGTGCCAGAGACTACATTATTCCCATATAAAGTCCCAACTCCTTTATTAACACACAATTTAAGATACTCGGGCACCATGATGAGAAACAACTGGAGATGGAGAGATGTAGCCCTACATCCCAGATCCCTGTGCTCATGCCTCGGTGGCATCAGGTACTGAAGCAGACACAGCAAATCAGTGAACTACAACTCTTTGCTCTAGTGAGAGAGAAGTAGGGATTTCATTATCCAAGGCCTTCTCAGGGTAAGAGTCTTAATGCCTGCAGTGAGCTCAGTGGGAAAGGAGAGTATCTGAGAGCAAAGGAAACCTCTGATGGTTTCAAGTACTGTAATTTTTATCCCATAAACAATTCAGATGGGATGAGTTATGTAATAGCTTTTTTATGATAATTATATCTATTTGTTTGGTCTTTCACCAGACTGTTAAAGGTACAGAGGTTGCTGGAGAGCCAATTTTTGAGCTGTTTTAACTGTTCTTATTTGATTGTTGGAGTTCAGTGATGATAAAGATTTATAAGCAGCCATGAAAAGCTTATTTTTAAAAAGCTTGCCTCCTGAATATGAACAGCCCCTCCCTCTTTAAATAATGTCAGTGACAAAGTTTTTCCTCTACTAAAAAGATGAAAACAACCCAGAGGAAGCTACCTAGAAAATATGGTAAAGTGTTCTTTTTTTCCCCAGTAATTTTAGAGGGAAAAGAAGGCAAGCAGAAAAACATTTCAGTAATGAGGTTTGGCACAAGCTCAAACATAAATGTTGCTTCATGCATTGGGAGTGCAGGATCAGGTCACAGGAGTGAAATCAAGTGTAACTTCATTCCACTCTAAAATCCAGCTTTGGAAATCATTATTAATTTGACTTCATCTCTTGCATAGGATTGCTGTTGTAAAACCATGGGATGGGGTGGGTGAAGAAAGGTGAAGGGATGTGTAGGTATGTGAACCTGTAAGAGCTTCCTCCAGAACACCTAACTCTGACCTCAAATGGAAAACCCCATCTCAATATAACACAGTACAGAGAGGGTTGGTCAAAGGAAATTAAGCTCTGAGACACCATCTAGAACAACACTTCAGTTGTACCATTTAACAGCACAAGGAAACAAAACTGACAGAAAATCACCAATTTATTGCACTGCCCAAGGTGTTGAACACACAATCAGTTTCTGATGGGCAGATTTTTCTAATTATAAACAGTTTCGTGTGTTTATGAATCTCTAGCATGCTGAGTCCAGTGACAGCATTTGCCACCTGCATTGCAATTCTCAGACATTTAATTATAATACTGTGCACATTTCTCTGCAGTTTCAGCATCAGTTACTCTGCGATCACATTAATATTATTTATTGTACCTGCTTAACCTTTCGATTTTCTAATAGGTCTTCAAAGTGGTTTTACATAGACTGCTCTGTGTACTACACAGCAGTGTGAAATTTAGACAGAAATTTACATAATTCTCCAAGGTGTAAACTTATCTTCCATTCCAAGCCATTAAATATCATCTGTCTGTATATCACCATCTCTTTTCAAAGTCTCAATCACATCTATATGCAATTCCCCTTTCAGGAAGCAGAAGTTCCTATAGTACCTGAGTAATTTGTTTCCACCCATTAAAACATTCATTTACATTTTTAATACCAGATTTTCCAGAAACGAATGCATTTTTAATGTAACATATTTTAGATTGGTATTGCATTGTTAAAAAAGGAACACAGGCTGGTTCTGAGGCTATTTATACACAGCTATTAGATACACAACTGTTGTATATGACTAATCATTTCTTTACTGATCGCAAAGTTGTCCCACATCAGGTCTGCCTTGCTGGAATCTCAGCCCTGCTACCCCAGAGAGGGCAGGTGGGATGTGAAGACAGAAAAGACACAGGTTTTTAGGAGGAGGTGCAACAGTCATGGATCTACTACTATCTCCATAGCAGAGGTTCAGCCAAACCTACTTCTCAAGATGCTGCTTTTCCAGCAGCTTCCCCTTCCTATAATTGCACAACACTGGTCTGACCCACCCGTCTGATGTGGGCGCTGATGGTGCTGAGCACTTTGGCCACAGCTCTGGATCAAAGCAGGAGAAACTTGTCTTCTGCTCAACACAAACTGTGTGATGAGAGCTAGGTACATGCAAAATTTCACCTGAAAAACTGCTGTTGATTTTTTCTCTACTGCCATCATAAAATACTCAAGTAACAATCAATAAAAAAGCATTTTTCTTTCCCCCTGTTTTTTGTTGCTGTTTTTCTTTCTTTTTTGTTTGATTTTCTTTTTTTTAAATAAAAGCAGCAACTGTTTAGAACTAGAGAAAATACAGTGTTTATACCCACTGTGATTCAAAAAGAAAAATATTCAGTTTCACAGCATTAATTGTCCTTGGAAAAGAAAAAGGTAAGAGTTTTGCTGCTAGAAAGTAAAAAAAGCAGCCACTGCACAAACTGGAATGAGATTATTATTGATATTACCATTTAAGATAGTTTGCTTGGGGGCAGCATGGCTGAGCTATCCTACTGACACTGCTTCTCTTCGTGGTGCCACCAGGGCAAATTCCGGGAGGACTCACACATCACAAACACCTCCAGCCCCTTCACCTGGTGCTTTGATTGGCTGAAACCACCAGGATCGAAGGAAATGTGTTCTGTGTTCCCAACCTCAGCAGGAATGAGAACAGAGACATTTGTGCAAGAGTTCTTCATCCAGGTCCTATGGTGAAGCTGACACACAACAGCCCCGGACACTCTTCTACAGCCTAAACTGAAAGTCCACAACACTTCCCAAAGCACTGTACCTAAAAATCCCATCCCTGCAACTCCTACTTTCACAAATCTGCTTCAAAACCAATTGCTTTCCAATTGAGTTTTTCACCATTTTTGGAGAGAACATGAACAAACTTAGCAAGCACATAAAAAGCACAACATTTAAATGTATCTCATGATTGCCTGAATACTTTGAAGTGGCTGACTTCAAAAAACTGAAGTTCTGATGCAGAGTCTGTAAACTTCCACCCATTTATTTATTTATTTTACTTTTCTTTCAGAATTTGGCTGAAGCAGCAGCTCCTGAACACCTTGGAGAAAGATCTAAGGGATGGTGTCATGGTATGTATCTGGGCACAGACTTTGGGTCTTCTAAAACAATGATCCCTGCAGGAATTTCCTTAGGTTAGAAATAATTATGAGAGCCAGTAGATGAAGCTCAGTTCAGTGTTCAGGCAAGTGGGCAGCATTTGCTGGTCCCCTTGATCCCAGAGGCTGCACAGAGAAAAAGCTCAAGAGCTGCTTTCAGTTACAAAGTGTGTGTAGTGGGTGATGTAGGTATGAAGTGGTAGGAGAAAGAGACACAAGCAACCAAGATGTGCTTCTACCTGCAGCACTTCTGCCTGTCATCCTGAGGTGAAAACCATTTCTTGTACTGAGGTGACACCAAAATAGCTCATGCAAACCCCGTATCCCAGACCTGAGCAAAGCAAACAAGCACACCCAATTTAACTCTCCTAGACACATAAAAATGTTCCATCCTACCAAGCAGCTACTGTATTTCCCTTGGCCTGGCAGTCCCCAGCTCAGGGACAGCTGGAACACGATTTTATTTCTGTCCAAGCAGTTGCAGAAGGGTCATCAGTGCTGAAAGGGGTGGTGAGACAGAGCTGCTTGAAGATGCAAACACCTACGTAGGAAGGAACGAGACTTGCACATTTGGGACCCAGCCCCAACACAGTCACAACATCCATGTCCCCAGTGGGGTCCACCACGTGTGCCACCACTGCAAGGCCAGAATCTGACCCCTGATGACTCTCCCATGCAAAGCCCTGTGAATGTGAGTGTCTCCCAGCCTCCCCAAACCATAACAACTTGCAACATTTTAAAGATGATTTTCATGCATGAGAAGAGCTGCCGTGTGCCAGAAATGTCTGAACTCCACACATTTACCCTTAATGTTGTTTTGACAGGAGAAGGCCAATGAACAGCACATATGCTGACAAAGGAATTGCTAATAATGAGCAGAAGAAGCAATGACAATGTTAGTTCTGCAAGATTCTTCACTTTAAAACTGCTTCTGCCAATATTGGCACATATTTCATATCTTTAATGTCCAAACTTGTTTGCCATTATAAAGCAAATATTTGTCGAGTCCCTGTGCTCTCTGAAGCTTCCCTGGGCTTACAGCAGAAATTTCTCTGCTGCCTCAGACACTGACGTGCCAAGGGGAGAACGCAGGAGTTCAGAGAAGAAAGTGAGAAGTCACCCCTGGGTGGAAAAGGAAAAAGATCTAAAGAGTTTGAATCTAACCTAAGTCAAAGGACCAGCTCAGGTCAACAGGTCCATCACCATCATGTGGTGTCATCAAAGGGAGGGACGTGGAAGTTTCAAGACACTTCCCAGGTTGGTTCAAAGTCAGTCCCTTTGGGAAGTCTACAAAAAAATGGCAGAAGGTGCTACCTAGTCATTATTTTCTGCTTAGGCATTTCTATCTGGCCACAGATCTGCAAATGCCACCGTGTGTCTTCCCCTCGCACCTCTCCGCAGTTCAGCAAAAGCTCAGTTCCTCAATAACTTACCTTGCATAACACCACCATGAATGACTCCCGTATCACCAGATGGTCAGTTTTGATTCTAAAATATCAAAAACATTTCTTTCAATGTATGCCAGTGGCTGAGATTTTCAGGAATGAAACAAGGCAGAATTTTAAAAGCCGAATCAAAAATTTGGAAGCTTTTCTCCCACTCATTTGTGTTTTCAAAAATATCTTAATTGATTTTCAAACACATGTTTTATTGACTTCCAATGTGTTTCTAAATTACTGGGGCCATTTTTGCTCTGGGCATTGAAATGGCTGTAAAACACCTTTGAAAATCACAGTTTTAATGCTGAATACATATGGTTTCTATTGATATTAGAGTGTTTTACTATTTTCAGAGGTTTTTTTAAGACACAAACAAATGAACAAGGAGAAAAAAAAGACGTAGAAAATGTAGATTCAGACTACCTTGAAAGCAAAAACATTCAAGTCTGTAATTACACAAAGGAGAATCTGAAGATAAATTAATGTAAAAAACAAGACTGCTCTGATTGTGTTTGCCAGTATCTCTACTTAGCCACTACTTTGTAACTTGACTTTTTTCTTTGCATTAGTCATTCTGACACAATGTCAGCTTTGAGGCCACAAGTATTTTGAAAATTAATTAAAATGTCATAAAATAGTTCTTTCATTAGCATATATATGGTCATAAAAATAATTATAATTACTTCTTAGATGTGGAGGAGAGTTAAGTTTGATTGATGGAATTAATGAAAATGTGGACAGTTCAAACATACTAAAGAGCAGAAACTTGGGGTATTAACTATTGACTATGCAAAAGTTACAATAATTACAGTAAGAGCTAAAAAGATTAGTATTCAAAAAGAAAAATGTACCTTGGAGCCTAGAATACCCGTTGCAAATTATGAATGCATTTTCAACTGTTTATATCATTCTCAGAAGAAAAATATCATTTTGATTAACTTCCAAAGCCTCCCAGATTAATAGGCATTTGCAGTCTTACAGAGTACAATCAATCCCTCTAATCTTGTTATCAGATGCTAAACAGCTGGGTGACCTGATTTAAGTGTTATGATTTTAAGGAAGTAATAAGGTATAATAGTTTCCAAATGCCTGCTAAGAATTTCCAAGCTGTATAATACACCAAAAGATATGCAAATAAATGACACTAAAAGAAACATTATAATTAGCATTGGAATGCATATAAACTGCTTGTGCAGCCATAAGCAACCTAAGCTGATTTCAGCTCTGTTTCTTTTAATTTATTCTCTCTTTTAAAGACCTGCAACTCGGCGATGATATTCTTAGAAGCCCAGGTTGAACCCACTTTGCAAAGGGATAAATCCTTAAGCTGAATAAAGCCTTTTCATTCAGCAGCTGAGACCCTCTAAAGCAAGCTGACCACAATTTGCAAGAATAACAAAATGAGATTAAGGTGCAAGTGGCGCATTCACCACATTTATTGCCCTTCTCCAGACACTGCATTTGGAAACAAAATACAAAACCAGTTGGCATTGAAATCCCCTGGGAGGGGTCCCAGGCTGTGAGCAGCCCCTGGGAGATGTGGAAATGGTCAAAGCAAAACTCAGCTGCTGCTTGAGGAACCCCCTGGGGCCATTTGCAGATCCCTCTGGCTGGGCTGCTCTCCTGACCCTTAATGCCTGGTCCCTGGAGGGCAGTTCCTGGTTTTCTACATGATTCTTCAACCTGAGCCTCCCACCTGTGGCTCAAATGCAGACCTAGATGCCACTCTTGCTCTGTCATCTGATGGCCATCCAAGGAATGAGGAAAAGCTCTGGTCCTTCTGCCTCCCAAGGGCTGTGATGGGCAGCCCCCCTGCAGCTCACCTCACTTCTAGAAAGTGGATTTTAAAAAATAGGCAGGATGTGAAAACTTGGTGGTGACACCATGGCAGCAGATGAACAGAAAGCCTGGGCCAAGCCCAGGAAAAGAGCCAACCCAGCTAAAGCCCAAAGCCAGGCAGCTGCAGGTCCTGCTGGACATTTAAAAAGTTCTTGATGCCTTTTAAAAAACAAGATAATCGAAGACACAAGCAGAAGTCTCCAGTGAAGTAGAGCAGGGGAAAAGGAAGTTGAGCAAGAAGAGAAATAATTTTTACAAGCAGGATTCAGTTCTGGTACAAACTATCTTCTGCATCTATTGATGTTTTCCTTAATTCATTCCCGCTCCCAGCAGGTGGATCCAAGATCCCTAAACATGCTATTTAAAATAAAATACAATGTATATCTCTGTCTACCTTAATAGGCAGAGACTCCCTGTTACCTACGTTATGTGCCATGGCAGGCTGTCCACAATAACTTATGTCCTGCATATTATCCCAGCTGCAACCAAGGAGAAGAGCAGAAAAGAGGCTTTAACTGGTATTAGCCCTTCTCCCCATGTACCACACTGGTTTGTGTTATTTCCAGAAGGCACGTTGCTGATTTCTTTTAAATCAAATGCCAAGTTTGTAAAGAATAATTTTGCAGAAGCATTAACTACATTTAAAGGTCCTTTCTTTTTTTGTAAGACAGTTCTAATCTCACACCCCCCCTCTAATCACACAGTTTAGACTAAAAACCCTACATGGTAGGAAGAAGCGGGAGGGAGTGGGCACACACAGCTGCACATGCTGCTGCCAGGGAGTTTGTTTTCCATTCTTGCATTGATAGAGATGCTCTGACAATTGTTGACAGTCTGTGCCAGATTCTCACAAATGCCATGTTTTGCAAACTGCCAAATTAAAGAAGTGAAGAGCTTGGGTTTTAAGCATTATGTTTTAAAGAGGTTTTTGGGTTTTTTTCTTTGTTTGTTTTGTTTGTTTGTTTTGGTTTTGCTTTTTGTTTTCACTGGGAGAGCATATGGTGGAAGGTGGCACATTTAAAATGGTCTTTCTGATGGCTGGGACACAAGAAAGGGTTACTCTGTCCAGAAGGCTACTTGCTACTTGGTGTAGCCACCTGGCGTTAGTGATCAATAGGTAGAAGCTTCCACCAAACAGTGGAAATAACTGTGGTCTCTCATGGTGATGGGATATAATTTGCCCTTTTCATTCTGCTTCAAAAGAAGCTACTGCCATGGGCTCAGCCCCTCAGCAATCTGAGTGCCCTGGTCCTGCAGCCATGGTCCTCATACTGGAAGCTGGAGGGAAGAAGTTTTACTTCCCCCCTCTCAGACTTGGTTTGCAATCCGTTGTATAGAAACCACACGTACTTCAGTAGGAGTGATTTATCTTCAGCTCTGTAACAGACTGGATTGAACAAATGAACCTGGAATAGAGTGCTGCTATTTCTAAATTAAACAGCAGCAAGAAGAGAGTTGCAGGGTCCTCAGCTCTATTCTAAGGTTCATTTCCACTGGAGCATTACTTGATTAAAGAAGGAGTCTGCAATCTAAGGAGTGCTTAGGTATTCAAAGACAGACTTGCAACAGAGTTGCAAAGGATGATCAGAGAATTCCTCCTCATGCAAAAGATGTCCCTGCAGCACGTTCCCCTTCCTCATCTGGGTCTTCACATCTGGCTCATGCTGTGCACCAGGACTGTTCCTCAGCATGGGCTGGCAGCTCCTGCCTCCTGCAGCCTCTCCTGCCCTGTGACCTTGTATTAACTTATTTCTCTGTCTTTCTGCATTTATATGACCAGCATTTTAAACCTAAGATTTTCTTCCCTTCAAACCAGTTGTACTCCCGTTGTGAGTTGAGAACAGGTCTGTCATCAATTATTCACTGCTCTGCAGACACAAGAACTATCTCAGGGCAAATTTGTGTTTCTTCTCACTTCTCAGAAGTAGGTATTGGGAAACGTGCACCTCAGCAGAGAGCACATGGGAGCCACGTTCACTTTTAGGGGAAGGCAAAAACCACCTCCAGCACCTTCCCTTTGCATATTTGAACAAGGACCTCCAGTGCAACATTGTTCCAGATTTATGAATAGTGATGTGTAAAGACACTGACATTTTTCAAGTGGAACTATCAGAATTAATTTCTATTTAACCCTTCTCCATAGAGGGTTCCTACCTCCAAAATGAAGAAGACAGAAATGTAGGGATAACAATTAACTCAGTACTTTTAAAATGCACACTTTGCATTTTTCTTTTGTCTTTGGTTTTCTCCCAACTTCATCTTGATTGGAAGTGCTAAAACAATGACATTTAAAAAGTTGTCATATGTTTTTGTTTTGAAATTAAATAGTCCTATAGAGGATGAGGTAATTTGCTTGAACTTGGCACAGAAAATAATGTATTCATTAACATGTCATGAGTTGCCTTTTTCAAAATCTTTCAACCCTCCTACGATAGTTTTTTCTAGCATCAACACTGATAAACCTTTCATTATGTTACAAGAAGAATTAGGCTGACTTTAAGCCTTTCTGATAATCCTAACCAAGGCTGGGATCTCACTGTTTATCTTTGAAAGCATTTGCCATGAAATAAGAACAGTAAGGCTCAGAAAAAGTTGAGTAGAACTATGTATCTTAATTTTTTAAAATTAGGATTTTTCTCTTTGCTTCTCTCTCTATCCTGGGGAAAAAAAAAGAAAACAAACCCAACAAAAACAAAACCCAGGAAATGGTCCTTATAAGCACAGCTTATCCTATTGAGGAGATTTTTGCACCATTTTACAGAAAGTATAATAATTAAAAGCTAACACTGACCAAGAAAAAGTCAAGCTCTAAGGAGGTTGTGAATAAAACTTAGAGGGTTTTGTTTTTAATGAGACAATTTTTTTAAAGTGTTTTTATTCTTACTCATATTTTTACTCAGATTTAGAGACCTAAGCTATTCTCCATCTAGTTCCATTAAATGGGACAAAACCTTCTATCTCTTGCCAGTTTAGAAATGTGCAGGTGCTTGCATCTTTCAGAGCCTTTGTGAATATTGTACAACTTTCAAGTCTAACCTACTTTTCCTTCTTCTTTTTTTTTTTTTTTTCCTAGAAATATTCTCTGGTCCCTTACGAGTGTTGCAAAAGATTCACAAATCCTAACTGCTGCAGAAAGCAGCCAGAATTAACATCTCTGAGAATGTCATTGAGATCTGCAGACATTTCCTCCCCCCACACCTCCCCAGAGGGATAGACTTTGATGGAACAAGCTTTAAAAGGAATTTTAAAGCCTCTCAAAACCTATAGGAAAAAAATAATGCAAAATGTTGATTTCCTGCAAAGTTACCTTTTCTCCCATGGATCAAAACATGTTGGAATAAACTGGGAAATACAGCTTCATACCCTACTAAGGTTATTATGCTCTGTATCTCTGAAATACTATATTCCCCAGACTGCAAAGCGTAGGAATTCCCTGAAAACTTATTTTTAATTTGATTTTCCCCTGTCCCTGAAACAACCAAGCAAATAAACCCCTTAAAAAAAAAACAAACCAAAAACATGCAGTACCTTGGTGGATGGAAATTCAGACTGGGTTTGAAACAGGCAAAGCAATTTCTTGACTCAAAGCCTAGGAGGTCACTGCTACTAGAAGGTAGAAGCTTCCTCTTCTATTGTCCTGAGGATCAGGACACTCTTCCATTCACACCTTCCAATGTAGCTGAAACAACAACAACAAAAACATCTCCTTGAAATATGTAATTAAAAAATACACTTTAATCCATTCTAAATCTTGAAGGAGAACACAACAAAATTATATCCCCATTGTGGAATTTGTTTGGGTGAGTTGCAAAAGCCATAGAAGAGGAAATTAGTCCCACTGCATCCTGCAGAGGTTCAGTATGTGCATCTCATAATTGCATCTGGCCAGTTAGAAGAATAAAAATAATCCTTTGAGTGAAGGAATAAATCTGCTTGCAAAATCTGGTCATAAAATGGACTGATAAGAATATTCCTGTCCAAAGATCTAGTGGCAACTGAGAATGGAAAAAAAAACCATCCACAGCCTCAGAGAACATGACATTTAATTAATAAAGGCCGTTGTTCTCAGAAGATGTACAGAAAACTGCAAGATCTTTGGCAGCGCACAAATCTATTATATTATCAAAGATTCGTTTCCAAAAAGTGTGTTACTCACTTTCAGCTAAAAGAAATCTAAAGTAGTCCATGACACAATCCATGTAGGGCAGGTGACTGAAAACACCAAGCTTTTTTGGCTCTAACACATGCAGCATTTACTTATTACCTAAGTAATAAGCCCTTGAACTTCAGCATTTTCTATCCTCTTGAAGGAGATGGTTGACACTTGCACTGGCTATAGCACTCAATATTATAATACTAAGTAAAACAAATATTTTCCCCTCCTTTCTATAAAAAACAAAAAGGATAAAGTTTTCAGTTCCATTTTGTACCTGAACAGCACTTTGTTTTTACTAACTCACCCAGAGACACAATTGTGCAATGAAGTGTTGATCCATACAAGAAAAATACCCCACAAAACTACAGGTTATGACACATACATTTTGTGCTATAACATAAGCAGTATTTTTTTACAGGCTACTGCTCTGGGATATATATTTTTACTCAGCATCTTTGATTATGCTGCCACCAGCAGCTTTCAAGACATAAAAAAGCAAATGACAGGTGCTGTCAGTGGCTCGAACAAGAGCGGTGGAAATTCACTGAGCATGTAATACAGTAGATTTTAGCAAAGTGAAAAACCCACAGCAGCTTTGACTAACTTGATCTTTCAGAAAGCTATTTGAGGAAGAGAGTCACAAAATAATGAATTGGATGTAGCATTACATAACGAAGAACTCCCCGGGGTCTTGTCTGCTGCCTTATCTCATAAATTGTAATGATTTTCATGTTAGATCAAAGAACAGCATAAAACAAAATTGAGATGAAAACAACTATTCATTGCTCTCACGTGTATAGCTTTTGTTTTAAGACACTCATAACCATCACCTTGGAAGGTATTTCTCTCTTTACACAAATCACTGCTCTGTCATCTTTTCTGTGAGAGTGTGAACAAGTTCATTGTTGGAAGCACACACCTCATGGGCCGGTTTTCTCTAACTTCCTTTGCAAGTTACAGATAGCCAGGTGGAGCTGAAATTCTCTTTTGGTTTTTAAGAGTGAGGGGAAAAGTAAAAGAGAGAGGAAGGAAGACTCCACAATAAAAGCAACAGAAAGAAATCACACCTTGGGATATCAAACTTAAAACATTCCGTTGGTAGAGTCTGCAGAAGAAAAAAGGAGCAGGAAAAAATGTCATTGCTTTTATGCAGCAGAAGCAGAGTTTGCTGCCATGGACTCAGCCAGTGAGTGCAGTGGGCACGTTCTTCTGTGTCTGCCAGGAAGAACCTTGGCTTGGGGAGGACAGTGTAGAACAAGGACACATAGAAAGGGTGTCCCCTCTTGGGGGTTAGGATGTCAGGAGGAGGTTATGGGAAGTAGAAAGAATTCTGATGCAACCTTGGGTGACAGGGCAGTCGGTCACCACCATGACCATCAGGCTCAGGAAACAGGAATTTCTGGAAACTAATTTATATATAAGGCCTGTTACATTATTAACCTGCCATCAGTTTCTCAGAAAACATGTTTTCAGCAGAAATCAATCCTGACAGAATTCAACTATTGGAAATGATTAAGGTCAAGCAGGGCAGCAATACTGAACCATGTAAAACATTTCAGTAGGAATGAAGAGAGATCTTAGCCCTGTCCTGTGAGCTCCAAGCAGTGCAGAAGACAACACTGAAATTAGGTATATTTAGAAGGAATTTTTAAATGTACAAAAGTCTAAGGTTCTTCTTTTCACTAACATTATAATTGCATATTTATAACAATGTAATAATTAGATTTCATTTCCACACAGGGATACAGTGACATAGAGAGGTGATTTTAAGGAATTAACTGCTAAAAGAAATAAAAAATTATTTTTCAAACTCAAAGAGAAGTAATTATTTCCCTTCTTCATGTATTATGAATGAATTCATTCCCCAAAAAAATCTTAATATGGAAATGCTTTATTACAGTTCAGGGATAAAAATCTCATGAAACCTAAAAAGAAAATGCTTATTATCAGAAATGGAAAAATAATAATTTGACAAACTCAGCTTCATCTTCAGTTCATGAAATATTCATGAGCAGATCTTGAGTCCTTTACATTTGTTATTTGGACTTACTTGATATTTGCCCCCTCCAGTGTGTTTTGCTTATTGATCATCAGCTCTCTGGATCTGCCCAGGATCTTTGCTGGTCAGCTGTGATTAAGCACAGAGTTGTATTCATGTAACTGGATTACTCTGATTCTCTGAAACAGGAGAAGTTCTTCGTGTTGTCTCAAGGGCCCTGAAACACTCCGAGAGCACTGGAAGATAAGTGGGTTAGGAAAAGATGGAAAATACTAAAGCTTTTTCGTTCTGGTTTACTAAGGTCTCAACAGAGTCCCAGTTCCCACCAAGCTAATGTAAGATTTATTGGCTGGTTACAGAATTTGAATTTAAATTTCTTTTTTCCATGGTCACACAAGTACATGTGCTGAGATATGAAGAATGGAGGCAGATTTTTCCCACTTGTTTTATTTCCTATCTATTAAGGGTGGCTCCAGAAATTAAGACCACTCCAAGCACCATAGAAGGACCTGCTCAATGACCATTTTTTTCCAAAGGTAAGTTAAAAAGTGACAAGGAAGGAAAAGGACACTAAGACCTAACTATCTCTTTTTAAGATGTACTCAGTTCTTTGACACACGAAAAGTCTGTCTGGGGGTATTTTGTTTTTTTCTGCTTTCTTTCCCCCCTTTTCCCAAATTTTTGATTAATGGGATGTTTAAGTGTTTTGTATTTTTAACAGTCATGATCTCCAGAGGACAAGGAACAAAAAATTCACTAAGTTCTGGTGAATCAAAGACAAATTGGAAATCAGAGTAACATTCATTTATATTTGTGGAAAGCATTAATCAAATGTGAATGATACCAATTTTTAAATTAGATGTCAGAAGGATTGCACTGGGCCAATAAAGTTATTTCCAAAAGGACAAAAATTATCTATTTTACCTTTATCTTTGCAAACAATTTTTTGTGATTACAAAATGATCACCTTGTCTCAGACCACTTACAGGCAGCTTTCCCCTCCTCTCTCCCACTCCCCTCATTACAGTAGTGATTATTTCTAATAGCATTTTGGAAAGTGAATGGAATATTAGGCTTTCAGAGCCTGAATTGAGCACATCTGATTCAATAATCTGGAGATTTAGTCTCATCGTGAAGGCTTCCTAATTGTACTCTCCTCAGATAGACCAGAATTAATTCTTGCCATTCTTCCCCTGAAATGTATCTGGGCTGATACGTGGATAATAATTCTCTTATCTCAGAGAAAGATAGCTAAGAAAAGAGCCTGGGAAAATAAAGGGAAATGTTGAAGGTGATTATCATAATGAGAATATTAAATAGCTCTATTTCAGACACCAATTGTTGTTACATGAATCAGCAAGCAAGTTTCCAAGTGTTTTTATAACATTCTTCTATTCTCTACTACAGTCAGGAGGAGCCTCTTTGATAAGGAAAAGCTGATTTCAGCAGTTGGAAAAAGAAGAATATATAGTTGGTAAAGCCCCACAGAATCAAACACTTCCTACACGTGATCATACAAGTCCTTGGCATTTAATGTAGTTAAAAAGATGCACGAATGTGACTTCTTTTATTTCTTCAGCTCAGTGGCCAGGGGATTATGTAGGGCCAGTACCAAATATCTGGATTCCAACCTTACCTATGGACTTGGATATCAAGAAGAAATGCAGAGGGAGCAACTTATCTCCTTTTCTCTTTTCTGAGAGGTGGTTCAAGTTCCCTTTTTTTCTGAGCTCTGCCTTCTCTGAACACCCTCAGAATAACTCCTTTTTTACTTTGCTATGCTTACAAAATACCACTTGATTGAGGTGCAGCTGAAGCTGATGTTCTAGAGAGAAGATGATTTTTTCTCTGCTCTGATGTCCTTTGTAACCAAGGGCTTTAGAGGCAGTATTTGGATTATTTTTTTGAACCACTTAGCACTGCAGATTAGTTATCTGAGCTGCGCTCTCTGCACAACTCTTCCTTAGGTTTCTAGAACCCATTCAGAATGTGCTGTAAATTGTTTCTATCAGAAAGGTGTCATTTTGTCTTGTCTTTCCATATGGCTGGTCTCCCTGGCTCTCTAATATTAAGAAGTTCTCTAGTTTAATATCAGGCTGGAAATTCAACAAGCTGACATTTACTCCCACTCCTAGAAGAGTCATCAAATGCACAAGTTTAAATTCAAACCTGCCACACCTCGTGGGACATCTTGCAGCACAACAGGGTCCAGTGTTCCCTGCTGCTTGCATTCCTTTGTTTTCAGGAGACAGATTAGCCCTGTGCTAATTTGGGTAAATCCAGTCAATTTTCATGGCATCTATCATGTGCTGCTTAAACTCTGACAAGTTATTCCTGTTTGTAGCTCTGACCCCTCATTACTCAGCCAAATAATAGAGCTGAATTTATCTTAAAAACTCTACTCCTCTTAAGGCCAAGCTCTTTATTATTAAGACATTATTTTGGGGTTTTGTTCCCTGAAAATTACTGGTGTGGTGAAGTAAAGTAGAAGGATCAGCTTAGCCATGCAGATGGCAAATAACTGCTACAGGGGAAGGAAACAGAAGTTTAAAGCAAGCTTTGTAAGACATGAAAAAACACAAGTCAGAGACTTTGAAGAAAAGTGAAGCTGTTTTCATTCCTCAGCAGCTGTTCAGGGACATGAGAAGAATCTGTGCCTTCCCCTGCAGCCCTATCTCTCAGCATAAAACTTCCTTTCCTTTAACCCTCTGGGATGACCTCTCAGAGCAGGAGATGCTCTAACTGCCCCACCATGCTGTCCTCCAGCCCCCAGCAGCTCCCCTTAGCACCATTTCCTTACCTTCATCCTCTGGCTTCACTCCAGGGTGCTGCTTGATCAGCTCAACAGCATCTCTTGACCAGTGTCCCACTGCCCACTTTGACAACCTCCCAGTGACCAGCACACCTGGTCCCACAGCTGATCCCAGGGAAGATGGACCAGCCAGCTTTCTGAGTACCAAGGCAGCAGTTTTACTTCATTGTCTCAGCTCTTCTTGCCTCTCAGGCCAAACTCCTGGGTTTTCTCTTCCACGTTTCTAAATAATAGGAACATTTGCATTTTCTTGAAATTTTTAAATATTTATGTATAAATACACATAGAGTTATTAGTTTACAAATAAAATATGTTTCCTTATTATTTTCAGGGCTGGGAATGCAAATAGAGCTAAAATTAATAGCACAGATTTTTCTGGGCTTTCCCATAACTCTCTTCCCAGCAACAGCATTTGCATAAGAAAACAACTACGATTAAAATGTGGTGTGAATCAAAAGTAAAAGGCCTTGAGTCTTAATTCTGTTATTCTCCTGTTTATTCCATTTGCATATTCCAGCAGCACCTGCAAGCTGCCTTGCCAGGCAGTGTGTAAACACAGACAAATTTTAGGAAAGAGGGCTATAAATCCATAATGACAAACGTTTTATTGCTATAAATGGATGTAAAAACCAAATATTCACCCACAAATATAAGCTGTAGATGCTGAGGAGTGTTAGGCCTTCCCCAATCCATTAAAGAATGGTCCAAAGTATTCCATGTCTATGGGAATGTTTATATTTTGTATGTAGATGTACTGTGTATTCTCACAGGACGGGGCCCATCCATCAGGACAACCAGAAGCCATGAAGCCATGTTAATATTACACCAAAGTTAATTATTAGTTTGGCTTGTCTATGTGCTAATCAAGTCATGGAGTATTTGTTCAGTTCAGTGCTGGCACAGCCCAGAATAGAATCTTTACCTTCCCACTACAGCAAGTTAAAACACAGGGTTTCTGTGATTTTAAAGAGCAAGATTCATAAAACAAATTTAAATGCTCTGCACTGGTTGTTTTTCCAATGTATTTTTTGCACACTTTAAAAAATATTGTTTAAAAAAGTATTTCCCGTGCATTGTTTTATACTCAGATTCTTTACACCTACATTTGTTCTGACAGTGGGGTAATATTTGCTCACCATTATGTGTACTCACCTTGGCACTCCCTGTCACTGCCAAAAATCCATTGCTGGAACAGAAGGAGAGGGCTCTTTAGGAGACTTGTTTTGAGTGCAGTCACACGCTGTTACTCCAACAAGCTGCTCACAGACAGGTTTCCTCTTGCTTTCCAACAACTCCTCATGTCAGCTGGAATTATGTGTCCCACAAACTACCCTCTTTGAACAGCCTATTTATAACTGCTTGAGAATGTCTGAGTGCTCAGATCTGTAACTGAATTCACTGTTTTGCTTTGTTTCTTTTCTTTCTGATTAAGAAAATGGTATCTCTTCACTATAATTGGTGTCACCCATCAAACATTTTTACCAATTTATCTCGTTTTCAGACACGATTCATGGTAGCATTTTTCATCATTTCTCATAAGCATTCCCAATTAAGAAAAAAAGCTTTGCCATTTTTATATTCTATGGGCTTTTTTCCCCTGAACTTTATTTTTACCTTCCCTTTTTCTATATTTGTTCATGGTCTTGGGGTTTTTTTTTGTGTTAGAGAACAATAACTTGTCAACAAGGTCCCTTCGAGTTTCCCATTTCCTTGGGGTTTAGCCACTACTTGTTTTGCCTTACCTTACAGTTCCCAACTTTGCATGGATCTCATGGTCTCTCCGTGGTCATCAGGTTTTATGTGCTGTACCTAACATAAGAATATGAGAAGAGGCAGCATTTCTAAGGTTAAATTGCACATTAAGAACAAATACAGGATGTGACACCATCAGCCTAGTCATGAGCACCTACACCATCCTCTTCCCTCTATTCCTTTCATTCATGTTGCCACTATTAAGGTTAATGTATAAAGAGTGGATTCAATTTCTCAGTGAAAAGCACAGTTATTAAAGGCTATATGAGTACGAATTCAACACCCTCAGAAAAGTCTCAGGAACCTTGTGAGGAAAAAAGTGCCAGGCAACACAAGCAACATAAAGGGGGGAAGAGGAAACCAACAATTCTCACCCAAGCCTCCCAGCCTGTAATGCCTTTGCAGCACTATGTGGCTTTGTTACCAGGCTACGTCCTGTCTCCACAGCCATTCAAAATAAAGCTTGGTTGAAACCATATCACTATGGGCACCTCTTTCATGTCAGTGATTATCACCATGGATGACATTTTCTTATTCTCAGCCTTCAATGCCCATTTGTAACCCTGTCTCTGCTCCCTGCAGGAGAACACTAGCTTCCCCAAACCCCCAGACAGATGAGCAGAAACTGCAAAAGAATTAGTTGGAAACCTCCCACTGCAGAAAGACATAAGTATGTTGATATATTTTCATAGAAAAATAATCATTATGATACCAAATGCACTTAAATCTCTGACAGCCATCTGCAAATAATAGGCAAGTCATGCTATTTCATTTCAGTAAATATATTAAATAGAAAAAAAAAAAAAAAAAGAGCACTGAACCTCATCTTCTTAGGAAGCAATTTTACTTTCCAGCTTCTGTGCTGGAAGCTGACCTGAAGGATGGTTCTTTGGTAATTTGTAATAGCTTGGGAGAAGCAGCTGCCACTTCGCCTCGGCTGGGCTGGGCTGTAGATGAATCAGCAGCAGCTTCCCCAGATGAAAATAGCTGTATGTCTTTTAAATTTTTAATGGAGATTAACACCTTGTCATTGTAGTGCATCACTCAGTGTAACATGTTGAATAATGCTCCGTGTTGGATAAGGCAGAGCAATGGTATGAGGAGCTGGAAAGATACAGTGACAAATCTCTGATATAATGGGTGTCCTTGTTTGAACTGGCATTTGCCTTCCCAAAATACAGACAGACACATTCCCATGATGGAGGGCATGGGATGGCTTTCCATTTATTTGTTAGTAGATGTATAAATCCAAAGGAGAAAGCTAATTAGACTCCCTGTGTGCAGGGCAGTGGAGTACACTCTACTAATTATATAAATATAGGTAAACAGCTATTGACAGCACAAGTAATTTTCCCCCATCCACAGTTAAGAGGCTGCCAGGTATCAGTATATCAGCTGAGAGCAAACCTGAGGCAATCTAAATTATGGGGTTTAATCAATATGCAAATTGTTATTGTAAAGTACATCAATGATGTTTTACTCCAGCTGGCCCACACTGTTCCTCACACACTGCAGGTGTTGGTTCAGGCTGTTAGTCACTATTCTTCATACTGATGCCCTGTGTTTCTAAATTGATGTTACAGGTTTTCTACTATGTGCCCTCTGCTTAGAGGGTCTCTTGCTCTGCACAGGTGCTCAGGCCATTAGAGCTGAAACTGGCATGATTCAACAACCCTCCAACTTCTGTAGCTAGAGAATCCCAACTGGTGACACTCAGGTTGATCATAGCCCATAACAACTCCTGCTGCCTCCTCTTGCTCAAGAACTCCTGACTGTGGGCATCAGTAGGGGCAGGGAGTGCTTACCTCGATAATTTGTAAGACTGATGGTCAAAAGCACCTAATCAAATTAGTTTTCTCTTGGCATTGTCTCCCAGGGGTGGAATGCTAGTTTTATGGCTCTATGCTTTTGGAGAGTCTTTCTGCTCCTTTACCCCAGCAGCCACCTGACTTTGTATTCACTTACTTTCAACTCACTTATTACCTCAAGAACAAACAAATAAATGAATATTAACAATAACAATAATAATAATCCAGACTTATTATCTTGCAATTTTTCTAGTCTACAGTCCTTAAGGGATAATCTAATCTAAAAGCTTCCAGTTCTAGATGCTTTACAATTAGTATTTTAGATGTAGCAAGATGCCAAGTCCCATATGTTCTTGTAATTGTGTCAAAATACTGCACAATGTCTTCAGTTTTAGTAAGTGTGTTCCTTTTGCATTTCAACCACTGTTATGTACAATTTCCCTTTGGTCAACTTAGACATAACACTGGGGGGGGGTTTAATGAATGACAACCAAGGTTCTTTTCTTTTTACTTTTAGATGTTCTTTGGGAGTGCTTGCCATTTCTGATATATTCAGCAGTATAAAACAGAGAGGTCCTCAAATATTGCTCCTTCCTGCTGCCATCAAAACCATATATCTCTAAACCATGACCAAATTGTATGGCTTGGATCAACTTGGATTAAGAAAGGCCAAAAAATATGGTTTGCTTGCAGTAATTAATTTTTGTCCTGCTAGAGACCTACTGCAACTGGCACAAAGTAATTGGTCATATTTTTCAGATCCAGACCTGTCCAAACTGTAAAGTTAGGGCTAAATACAAAACCCCTTCAGAAGAGGGCAAGAGGAAGAGAAATAAGAAAAGAACTAGACTGTAAAGAAAAACAGCATAAGAAACCCAAAGGGCAGAGGAAGATCCTACGCATCAGCCTGAAAAGTCCTGCTTTATTGTGGCTGGCTCTTCTGGGGCAGGGACCACTGATGCTGGAGGAAGCAGCAGGAAGGTCTCTGAGTGAATTAATCTCTTGGCACCAACCCCTGGCCCTGAACACAGCAAAGTGGCCCATCCAGGAAATGGTATGAGACACCACCTTGGCTGTGGTTGGCACTGGAGAGAGGGGAGCAGATTCGTAGCAGGACTGCAAGACTTGGCAGGCTGCTGAATTCCTCAATTAACCACTGACCTACTTTTAGTAAATTTGGTAAATCGATACATTTATTACTCAAACACTGTCTGTCTCAGCCCATTAAATGTTATTTGTGCCAGGTTCTGTTTGGATCTTCTCTCCCCTGCAGCCCTGTGGTCACTCACCTCCCACTTCTGTTCACCACCACAGAAGGTGGTGGTGGCTCTCTGCAGGGTTTGCTTAAAGCCACTATGTGCACAAAGTCACTTCATGAGCACATGACACATCTTCTGTGTTTTCTAGTGAAAAATTATTTGAAACCAACAAAAAATAGCTCCTTAAAATACACTTTCAGTAATATTAAGGCATTCTAGTGGACCTCTGTTCTTCTGCAGCTTTGAAAATGAATGTAAATTAATTGCAGACATAGAAGTTGGTTCTTCCTTACCTTTGAAATACCCAGAATGCTTTGGGCACAAAACAAATAAGTAAGAATAACATTTTTAAAAGTTGCTGTTCTTAAGCTTCATTTAGAGAGGCCGATTCCATCGGGGTCTGTGGATGGTTATTTTTATGCATTCATTGCTCATTGACCAGGATAATCAAATAGAATATTCCATTTGCTTCCTGCTGGTTAAGTGCCTAATTCAAAGCTAATTGAAGTCAATGGGCAGATATTCATAGACTTTAATGGAACAGCCATAATCTCATGTCTGTCCTTGTTGTGTGAGTTATTTCATTTATGTTCATTATTTTCATCTTCACATACATGCATGCCTATTTATTTTGCATGCATAATAATAACCATCTCTAAGTAGAAGTACTTAAAGTAGTTTTAAAAGCCATTTCAAGACAGATATTTACATAGACCTGTGACTGTGAAAATAGCACATATATAGGTTCTAACCTAGTATTACTTTGATATCCAGTATAACAGTTATCACTATAAAAACATATTTAAACTATGGGGGTTTTTTATTGCTTCAGCTACATGGGCAGAACTTTACCTATTTATGTGATTATACTACCAACCTATGCATATTTATGCCTTAATGGCATAACTTTTCAGCCAGTGTGAATAGAATAGACTCTGAACAAGAGTCAAAGTACATGAGATCCTTTATCTCCTGTAAAAAAATTCTCTAAAACATCTCAATAGTGTTTCCCAGGGGAAAAAGCACCACCACAAAAACCCTCACAAAACCACACACACACATATAAAGCCATATGTCAAAAATTGTATCATTATTTTTCTATATTAAAGCATTTTCACTTTAAAATTGTTCTCCCTCCCACTTACATCCACAGGTATTAACTTACTTCCATCTCTTGGTTCTAAGGCAACAAACCTGCTAATTTTTCAGCTTTTAATGAATATTACCAACCTGAGATAGGAAATGAAATCAGTGTGTTCTGCTACAGTTGATGTCTCTGAAGTAGGAAGAATTCTGGAGCAGGATGTGAAACCGGATAACCAATGATATGCACTAATAACTCATACTCCCTTCTGCTTCCATTGCTAAAATGCTTTTGAGCATTTCTAAAGTCCTTCTGGACTGCAAATTCTAACATCACTTCTTGTGAAGGTCTGAATCTTGCATGAAAAATTCCCATCTGCCTTTCTGTCTTTCTCAGGTTTCTTTTCCTATATCAGCATTTTGAGGAACACCTGTATGTGCTACGAAAAGTTACTCTTAGCATATATGTTTTGTTCTTGCCAAGAATTTAGTATTGTGTACCTGACACAAAGCAAGCAAAAGACAAATGCTAAATCCATAGTAGAAGAGGTTCAGTGACAGTGTCTCCTGTAATGAAGTACAACACTTACAAATGACTTGCTGGTTTTCCTAAGGTGGCAGCTTTGCAGAGCATCACGTATCCTCATGGACAGTCCCTGTTTGCAGGTGTAAGCAGCAACACCACGTTTCCTTGGGGCCAGTTGTAATGGCTGGAACAAAACACAATGCTGGTTAATTCTAGCCTGTCATTGACTTCTGCCATGGTGAAGACAGGTCAGATCCAAGTGTTTGGAAAAATCTTTTATTTTCCTTGCCATACAATTACCTCAGAATCCAAGCATAAAATTACAATTCCATATACTCAATATCTGGATACCTATTAGTGCATTAAGCAAGTTACATTTAATGTTTTGATATAATTTAATCTTGCTGGATGTCAATATTTAGCTTCTAATTAATAGCATATTTACTTCTCTTCCATACATTGATGTGCCAATAATGAGCTTAAACACCCTTCCCCTGTTCAATACTTCGCATGGAATTTGAATTCACTAAATGGAACTTGTCTATGATGTAACTCCATGAAAGGCAATGAATTTACTTCAAGCTTATGTTTCATCTACTGCAAAATGCTCAGACAATCTGAAGGTATTTTGTGGATTATATTTTCTCTCCTGTGACTGTATTTGCTTCACCAAGTATTGTACATACCCAAGAAGTGCACTGGAGGTACCTCTGTCTAAACACCTAGTTTGCTGCTCATGGATTATTTCCACTTCAATTACCTTTCATGTTTATTTTGGCAATAAATTTACAATTAAAGCAAACCCATCAAATAGTATAAAAACTTGAAATTATGCCTGACACACTATATTTCATTGCATAATTGATTAATTAAAAGGTTTAGCGAGTCATTTTTCATCCATCGTTTGAGGAGGAATTTTGACAGATGTATATTGAATTAAACTGTCTTCTGTTTCATTTCACCTTGCTCCTTTGATCCCTTATTCTCTGCAGAATGACTCCATTATCCAGAGTCTGTCAAGAATTTGTAAATACTCCATCCTATATTTTTTCTTGAATTTTTCTTCCTATCTGTAGATGTGTATATATGTGTGATAATATTATAAGGGTTCACTTTTAAGGCTTCACTATAAGGGTTCACTTTGGGAAGAAAAACACACCTTACACGATTTTTATACAGAATCAAGTATTATTATACATCATTATATTTGCTTTCACAGTTTTCTTGTATAATATTATTTCATTGTATTGCATTTTCTGGGAGTTTGAAGTTTCTTCGACCAGACAATTGTACTGGTAGTGGATCATTTCACATGGTCTCATTGTTATGCTGCTATTGGATCTTGATAAACCAGTAGAAGTTGTGTAAATGAGGTAAGAAAGCTCCTCAGTGCTCCTCTTCCTGAAAAGTTTCAGCAATTTTACAGGGCTTTTCACACATGAGGAAAGTAATAGCAAAGTAGAATCACAGAAAGAAATCCATGGAGAAGGAGGACAATAAACACACGTGATCTTCAGCAGGGAAAAGAAATAATGTAGAAAACAGCAAGAGGCCTTTTGAATGGCAACTTTCATTTCATAATATCTGATAAATATTAATTGATTTATCAGGAGAGAATTCAGCTGTATGTAAATTAAAGAGAATTTAGCTGAATCCCAAGTGAAAGATAAAACCAAATTATTTTGGCATACAGTTGAAAATATTAGCATTATAATTAAAACATAATGTAATGACTCCAACAGCTATTTCTGTTAGGATTGAAGAAAGCTTGACCACAGTAGGAGATGCAAAGGAAGATGTATGATTTAAATACAAACACACTACTATAAAGTAAACATTGTCAGAGCAGAACTTTACTTTTGCTTCTTTAAAAACTAATGGAAATCCAGTGTGAGGATTGAGTTAATTCTCATTAAACTTGAAGCCAGTGCTGGCTTTGATAAGACAAAAATGGGTATGGAAGTGCAGCCCACCTTAGTTTTCAGAGATTTCCATTATTTCTGTTAATTTATATCATGTTTAAAATGCTTTGCACAAGCAGAAGGGTCATCTCATTTAAACTATATGATTACATAGAAAGGTTGGAGCAGATGATCCTTGAGGTCCCTTCCAATCTGGCATTCCATGATTTTGTGATTCTGTTGCTAACAGATTTCTTTATTTGCCCTGATGGCTCCTCAGCGCTCAGTCAACATTCTCTTGTTCTTAACAGAAAACAATAATCTTCTCTATTTCACATAGCAAATCTCTGGCTCTGCTCTAACAAAGAGGGAAACACTTTCTTTTGAAAAAAACATCTTTGTGAGTCACAAAGGCCCATATTCGTTTATGAAAGTTTTCTCCACAACATCTTCCAAATGATCCCTGTGGAGACACACAGAAAAAGAAGCACCCAACAAAAGCCTATCACCACAGATTAACACACCTCGAATGCTAAACAGCAAGAATCAGGCATGTAGTTAATTGCTGACAGTTAATCCACAATGGGAAACAACTCACCAAAGTTCAGTCTAATGATGAAAACGTTCAAGGAAATCATAATCTACTCATGATGATTCCATGTTGAGGAACAGACTCTGAACTCGCTGAGTGAATTATTCATTATGGATTGTTTGCAAGTGCTACAACAGTCTTTTTTTTTTTTTTCCTGGCATGTCACTGTAAGAAATGCAATTGCATTTCCTTGCAAATGCAAATGTAAATTCAAATGCAGTTGCAAAAATATGATCAGAATTAGCTGTCATTGTCATTAAAGTGCCATTGATCTCAGCAACTTAAAAATAAACTACTTGTCTCCAGGCAAACATCCAAAAATGTGCAGTGAAACTTCAGCCTGTGGCTAAATGTTCATCTTCAATGAAAAAGACTGTCTGAATGGTTGAAAATGCAGCTTGAAACTGCAGCTCTGCACTGACCTATTAATCATAGAGAAATAGTGTCCATGGGTTTTAATTTCTCAGACTTTACTAGAAAGTTTCCCTGTGACCAAAGGGATGTGCTATGTTACCTTTTTTTTTCATCTCAAATTTTGAACAGTCAACTTGATATTGAATTCCTAGAAAACTATCTATCAACACTAAGCCAAACAAGAGTTGATATTTCTTTAGGGAACCTAACTACACCTCTAAAAATACAAGGCTCATTTAAAAAATAAATAAATAGAATCTATCCTTGTGATTTCAAGTTCAGAAAAAGAAATCCATTGGAAACAAAATTTCTTGAGGGTTGGAGGAGTTGCTAAATATGTGGACAACCTCAGGGAATAGTATTCAAGGTATTTGGAGGCAAAACCTCCTTTCTGGTACTATTTTCTCCAGGTAAGGATTTCTATCAGGTGCAGTGCTGCTGTTTTAGGTAGGACATAAAGAAGAGTTTCTAACCGTGTGTCTCATATGACAAAAATACAGGGCACACTGAAGCTTACTCTCTGTTTATTGATGATACATAACATACCAGTGTCATGCCCAGTCATTTCCACCAAGGCTTAAATAGTCACTTGGATGATGGAAGTTACTTTCCTCTGACTACTCACAGACAGGACCTGGGATCTAAAGCTAGTTCAGTTAAAAAAACAACCAAACAACCAAACAACAAACAAACAAATAACCCAAACAAACCAACCCTAAAACCCACACTCATTCTCACTGGTCAAACTCAAAGGCCTCAAAATATGTACATGTGAAACAACCTTTCAGTATCTCCTCTTCTTTGTTTAACTTTTGAACAAAACCCAAGTTCTGATCTTACCTATGGTTTTCCCAAATTATTTTCATCTCCAGCTCCTACTTCATCAGGCACACATGGCAGTGATTGTCCATTTTCTCTCGGTTATTTCCCCTAAAACAACAGTAAATACAAACAGAAAACATGGATAGAAAATAGACTTAAAATAACAGCCTACCGTACAAACATTCCTCAGCATCTCTGGCAGCTTTTTATCCAAGACTGCATTTAGGAAACCTACATTAAATACATTAAGTATTTCATGACAGCAGAAGAAAGCAAATCATAGATCCTGTTAAAATTAAGATAAAAATGCATATGGGCCTATGATGAAGGGAAAAATGTACATTTCTGGGTCTGAAAATTTTCTCTACAATGTTTGAAGTTATAGTTCCATGATAATGTTTTTCACAACCCTGCCATGTTGAAGATGATCAGGAAATGAAGCAGAAAATTAAGAAAATAGAAATATTACTTTCCTGTGATTAAGCCATTAAATAGAGACTGAGACAAGGTACAAAAGGTAGAGCCCTGATGAGGTGGATCACTTTGGAAATACTCAAGAGTACTGGAAACATTAAATCTCTACTTCATTTTTGCCTGATTAGTATTGAACTTTTTCTTCTTCTTTTCTTCCTAGAATGTCTGATTCATTCACCCCATTTTCAGCTTGAATAGAGTTAAATGTCATGACTGTTTTCATTTTTAAAATTAATTTTCCATTCTGCTTAACAAGGCAATCTAGATACTAAACATTTGAATTAATAAAGTTTTGTCTCAAGAGGTTACCTACAAGTTTCTCCACTACTGATCATCTCTCATTCACCTGGTTGACTCATTACTTTGTTTTACAAAGTAATTTGTTTTACATATATGCTGTTTAATGCTTTTTGTCACTTTTTATTTGTACAAATATAAATCCAGTTATTGCCTTCACCATTTTCCAGCCTCTTTCCCAAATATATTTAATTTAAAATATTTAACTAAGCTATGCTTGCATACTTTTATACATTTAGGCTAATATTGACCAACTATATTTTGAATACAAACAAGTTTTATCTCTAAAGAAAGCAGAGAACTCCTGCTATTTAAAAGTGCTATTTCATTGGTAGCTAGAAGATATAAAAAAAGCATAAATGACCTCAACTTATCTGCTGTGTTTCATTGGTCTTTTTGATTATTATTATGCTTGTAGGATAAATAATGAAACAGTGATAAACTGAGTCATAATGCTGTTTAGCAGATACCATCAACACGTGATTAAATAGTGACATTAAAATCTTAGGCTGATGTCGTGACTCATAATTATAAGCAATTGAGGTAAAACAATTTGCTACTCAGAGGTGAAGCCCAGCCTATTTCTGTTGGTTCATGCAGTGATGAATTTCTTCTTAAATGCAAGAGAATTGTAAATAACTTAGAATGTTTCTTTTACAATGAATGCATAAAGGCAGTCATGTTACACATTGATTGTTTTTGTATGTCAGAATTTGAATTGAAGTTCATTCTCATAATGTTTGATGCATAAAGAGAGAATTGATAAAGGTGATAAAAGGTGATAAAATTGCAGAAGTTTTTAAGTTGTGCTTAACTAGTGAAAAATGTTTCTTAAAAGCTTATACTGAATCTGTCACACAGACAAACTGTGCATCTTGCTTCTTAGTGCTTTGAAACTTTTGCTTCAACCAAGAAGCTTAAGAAAAATCAGGAATGAATCAATTATAAAATTCTTACCTTTATACAGTTCTAAACACAATCTCATCTGTGAAGGTATTTGTGTAGTTCTATTACCCTTTCTCAAGATTGTTCTCTCAGGAATTGCACTGAAAAATAATGCAAGAGAAAGGAAGGGTCTGACCAAGTGTTCTGCTATGGAGGAACCTGAAGAGATTCTGATTTTACACAAAACTACAACCAAATAATAAGACAAGGAAATTTTGCATAGAACACAGATAACAACATCATTTCATCCAGCATTGTTGCTATTAATATTATTAAAACTAGTAATATTAATCAGCTCCAAATTTGCATTAAAATACTGACAGTCATTCTTCATTTAGCGTTGTTCCAAATTTTAAAGTTTGGCACCATTGAACTTGCAACACATGGAGTCTTATGAATTTTCTTTCAAGGTTTATTGGTCTGTAAATTCAAACAGTGCTTATTGAAACAAGATTGTCATGTTTGGGAAGAATGGAACTGAAAAAAATACTTTGCTTTTACTGCTTTCAGAAATAGCTAAACATTGAACTGCATTGTGTAAATAGGACTTTACAGTTGGAGAAGAAAAAGTACTTCATCCTTTATGGCATTAAGATATAGGGCTGCCTTTGCAATCTGGCTTCTCTCTGCTGCTCTGATGGAACCAAGTGACCATAGACTTAATTGAACAATTAAGGGAAAATAATGAGATGCTGTTTTGCCTGTTGAGGTCACAGGAGCCAGGCAGTACCAGGTAATCATGGCAGCAGCACCTCTCAAAATCTGATAGATGACACCCATGCAAAATAGTTTTATGTTCTTCATTAGGAACTAAAGATGTCTGGTCTACATAGTGCTGAAAATGTAAATCAGAGTGATGTTGCTCAGCAAGAAAAAGCAAGACTGACTTTGTCTGTAAATGAAGGAAGGGTTGAATCTATTTCTGTGTCTCATAAACACAGGCACCAAATTTGTTGGAGGGAGGGTAAAGGGAAGTGTGCACTAAAACATCTCCTTTTCACTGTTGAAAAGATACTGCAACACTTTATTTTAAAATTCTTTGCAAAATCTACTTTTATTTCAGCCAGGAACTAAATGCTTTGGAAAATCTGGCTAACTCCAGGAAATGGTCAGGAGTTCCAGTTCTATTATGAATCCTTATCATAATAAAGATCAAATTGACAGTCTCCCCCATCTAGCTTCTCTGTTTGAAACTGCAAAAGGTTCTGCAGCTCATGTTTAAATTTGTTTTCTGTCATGCAATTGCATTTTATAAATTCTGTTCAGTAAGATGTACCTAACTCCATGACAATAAATGGAGCCCAGATTCACACCAACACAACAATCACATCAAGGAACACTGAGGCTGTTGCTGCCTGCCTGTTGATCAGCTTACTGCTGCAAAAGGGCAATCAGCTTTTTTTTCCTCTCCTGCAGTTACATCCATCCCTGCATTGTGAAAGTAAAACTGCCCTAAATAGGAAATAAAGATACTGCAGGTAATCTGCTAAACCCTGTCTCATCCCTGTTATCAGCCACCAGGTTTGCTCTTTAGGCATCACTGATACGTTTGGCATCTGTCACAAAAGCAGGGCTGCCTTTTCCCTTCCCTCTGTTCAAACCACCACCAGGAGCAGGCACTGCTGACACTCCAGCTGTTATCTTGAATGCACATTGACATTTTAAAGATCTCTTAGACTGCTCTTTTTTGCTTACAACCTGTTCCTGCCAGAAACATATTTCTAGTCATGAGGAGAAGATGAAGAACTGTGGGAAATACCCCAAACACACACAGCAGCCCACTTGACAAAATCTGCTGGTAGGAGTAAAAACCAAGAATAACACAAGAGTGCCTGAGCACCTGTTCTGTGTGACAAGTGACAAGGATCACACTCACTCGCTTCCATCACTTTCTTCATCTGACATTTTCCCTTGGAGAAGCCAGATGCTCAATCAGAAAAACAAGTTCTTCATTAATGACCAAGAACATGCATGCCTACTGGTTTGAACTGGTACTCGTCCTCTTCCTTCATCTGGTCCAGACTTTCCTACTGTTGTTAATATGCCAAACTTTACTGCTTTTTAATTTGTCTTCATTTAAAATGAAATAGGTTTTTCAGAGTCAATGTACCCCACATATAAAGATAGCTGGGGAAAAAAAATAGGAAAATGGCAGGTCATTTATGAACTCGAGATTTTCTTAGAAAAACCTTATGTGAGCAAAGCACAATGGGAAGTAATTTAGTGCCAGGGGCCTGCAGAAGTGCAGAGAAAGGACTTTTGGCTCTGTGGTTGCTGGGGAATCTTGGATTACCCCGTGAACCTGAGAAATCATCCACTACAGATTGCAGAGTGCCCACCAGAGGCAAAGACAGCCTTGGATTCCCAGATCTGCCCTTCTCATCCACTACTACTTCTACATATATCTTCTGAGCATAGGAAATGGTTCACGGGCAGCTCTAACACTGCGAAGGATCTATGCAAAGTGCTCAGGTCCCTGGAGCAGATTGGCATTTCTTATTCATAGCCTCTCCATGCATCCAGAGTCACTTTCAGATTATTCCTGAAATTTTTGCTTTTGTAGATTTTTTCCTTCAAAATTAAACTTCAGAATTTAGACTGCTGTTTATAAATAAACTTGATACAATTTTCTGATTACATAGTTGCCCTAAAGGATGTCAAAAAAAAAAATAATATCATAACCTGTTCTGAATCATACAGCTTCATATCAGCCAAGTTGTTTTTTTCCATAATCTAATTGGTCAGATAGTCTGTTCCTCTGTCATAATCTAAAGAAAGGTAAGTATTTAATTTCTTTAGTGAGATAAATCTTAGCAGGGAGAAAGACAAAGGCAGAAGAAAAAAAGGAAAAAAAATGCAACAGATCTCAATTAAAAATAAATTTAAAAAAAAATCCTTCTCTTAAACCAAACCTTACTGGAAGCACAATTTTTGTTTCTACCCCTGTTAAGCTAAGATATATCTGGCAAAATATAAATGTTTCATAGAAGAATTTAGGCCTTTGATAGTAAATGAAAAACTGAAAGGTGTTCAATTTTGAAAGAGGGAGTTAGAAACATTTTTTCTTTTTTCACTCTTGCATAAGAATCCACCTACCAATGCTTAGAATGTTTTGAGCTGTTTTTGTGGTGCCAAGGCTCAAAAACCACAGAACAGTGGGCTCTGATGCTGCAGTGCAATCCAGAGGTGGCATAATTAGTAATACCACTTACAAAAATTATTCTCTTGATGGAGGACTGCAGACAACAACCACATATTCACCATGGATGAGACCTATATGAAGAACTGATCTCACATCTGTCTCCTAATGCCAACTCTATATAAACCACTTTCATTTACAGGTTGAGGAAAGCCAAAAAAACCATGTCACTTGTGACCAATAACTTCACCTATCACTGATAACTTACAGGAGCATGAATTAGGCCTGTTACAACATCATGGTAGTTTGTCACTTCTGCAAATACATTATGTTTCTTCTTTCCTTACTCAATTTTCCTTTTACTCACATAGATGGAAGTCCAAAGCATGGTACCAGCTGCCTGAACCAGTGAAGCCCAGTCCTTCCCAGCCTCCTTTTCGTCATTGCAGCCCTGTGCCTCTTCATGCTTTACTGTCACATTCACTTAATTGTTTTTCCTCCTTCCAACCTGTCAAAAAAGAGGAGATTGAAGTGCTGAGGAACACTGTGTGCAGTGTGTGTTCTCCAGCCCCAAACAACTCAGCAGGGATTTAGGATGATTTGCACAGTCATCCCCCAAGCCCCAGGAAGTTGAAAGTCTTGATTTTACTGAAGTGTACAAGGACCAAACAAAGATCAGGAGGTAAAAATTGCACCATGTGTAATAGAAAAATGGGAAAAGGGAAGTAAGAAAACCAGTGCTACTGAGATTCTTCATCACAACCAGCATGAATTGTCCCCAATCCTTGACATGCATGTCACCCCATGCCAAAAGTTGTGCAGGGGTGGGAGAAATCGTACCAAAAACAGCCAAGAAAAATGTTTGAAAATGTCAAAATAATTTTTAAAGTTTTAAGACAAGTAAAATACAGTAATTTTTTAAAAGTCCTAGAAAGACCACATGTTGTGAAACATGCAGTTCCTTGCTAATATCATTTTAATAAAAATAATTAGCAAAACACAGCTATGGAACGTAATACTGAAGAGTCCTGCTGCTATGGATGAATATGATGCCAACAGGAAATACACTGCCTGGTCTAGGGTATAACTTGTCTCTTAATTTTAATCTTTGAATTCAAATTTAAGAGGTTCTTTTGAAACAATGAGTTATATTTTCAGTGCATATAATTTCTTCTGAATACCCAACCACACATGTCAACATGGGAAGCAATCTCCCTCAGAGACTGGGGGTGATGTTCTGATTTCATTTGCTCCAAATCATTCCCACTGGGGTTTAAGAGGTCTAAGTAAAGAATATATGTATTTTTACCATTTAGGCAGGCTGTGGTGTTGGGTTTTTTTCCCCCAATTAGTGTTAGTGTTGGTATTTAGTGATGTGTATTGGTGAGATCTAGGTATAGTTCAGACTATATAATTACCATTTGCAATGACAATTTTGTTCACTACCTACACTAAAAATACTTACATGCTTAAGGTCACAGACACTGCTGCAATTTCAGGTGCTCAGCTTTCAGGCGGCCACTCCAGCAAAACATCCACTACATTGGGCCTGTAGTGAAAACAAAGGGTGATGTTTTTGAACTAAAAGAGGCTACATTTAGACTAGATGTAAGGAAGAATTTTTTACAATGAGAGTGGTGAAACACTGGAATAAGGTACCCAGAGAGGTGGTAGATGCCCCATCCCTGCAAACATTCAAGGCCAGGCTGGACAGGGCTCTTAGCAGCTTGATCTGGTTGAAGATGTCCCTGCTCACTGCTGGGGGGTTGGACTGGATGACCTTTAAAGATCCCTTCCAACCCAAACCATTCTATGATTCCATGAAAATCATTAACTCAACTGAAGTTTCCTTATGTTTCCAAGTGGATCTGAGGAGAGGGAGGATCCCCAGAGCAGTTTGGGATCTGCTCCCCAGTGTCCCTTTACTGTTCTTGTTGTTTCAGTGCTGCTCACAAGATCAAATGTCCAGTTTTCTCTCCTCACCTTATCCTGGAAGGATAAAAATTGTGTAGGTACCATGAAAACCAAGTGCTTGTCATCTGCTCTCATGGAAGCCAATAGCTAAATTCCACTAATCTATACACAGTCAAAAGTTCGTCCTGTACGTACATGCATATTTTATTTATTTATTTTTAACATATATATATATATATATATATATATATATAAGCAGTTTTACAGGATGTTGGTCCTGCTGGAATGTCTTTTGGGTGTGATGATCCTCACCCCTCAGTGGCTGGACCAGCTGGTGGAAGTGAGGACCAAAGCCTCCTCACCTTTCTCTGTTGGAATAATTTCCTCTCTAAGTGCTTCAGTGTGCCAAAACAATTCCTGTCACCCAACCAAAATCTCTTCTTCATTCCTCTGCTGTCCCATCAGAGCCATTCCACTGCAGCCAGCTGGGATAGTCCAGCTTCACTTTGGTAGCACAGAGATGGGAATTTGTCCTCCTCATTTTGTGAATTCATGACCCACAGTCACGCAAAGTAAATAGTTTGTTGTTTCTACAGCCCCACACCTCGGGTCCCCTCAGGAGTCAAGATGTGATAAGTCAACTGGTTCTGCCTATTATCTCTGTATCACCTATCTCTTAATGACCCTTCAGAAGTGTAGAACATATAAACTTTCTTTATCCAATTATTACTTGCAATATTTGAGTAGTTCCTGTGAGAACAGTACTGGGAACCTTGGAGCATCTGGCCTTTTGTTATAAGTGAATTAACCAACACTACTTCTACTAAAATAGATTTTTGTAATTAAAAGCAAGATTGCTGAAAGAATTATTCATTTTTTTTTAATCCTTGCAAATTACTTACTCTGTAACTCTAAAATATATTTTAAATTATGGTGGATCATGAAACATCCTAGACAGGGTGTCTGAAGGAAGAGATTTCATATTTATACATTAAAACAAATGTTATGGCTTATGATGTTAGAAATTTGATCAAGTATAAAGATTAGACATAAACATGAATTTGTGAAGAGAAATAATAAGTACATAAGAATAATACATACAGTGGCAATGAAGCTGGTAACTCCAGATGAAATTCCATCATGTGTCTTTTCCAGGGGGCTGATGTATGACACAACTTGTACCTAAATCAGTAACAGCTACTCAAATAACTCTTCTCCTCACAATCCAAATCTGATAGTTTGTGATGTACAGAAATTTAGAAGATATTATATATAACAATATTTATATATAAGCAGAAGGAGGAAGTCTGTGTTTAAAAGATGCAAACCAAAGTGCAGATTGCCACAAAACTTCACAAATAACTTAGTAATAAGATTAAAACTCTATTCTATTTCCTCATTAACACACCTAAATTTGAGAAGATGCAGCATGTTTTTTCTTGTGACATGAAAAATGCCACAAATCTTTACCAGACCAGTAATCAGTCAGGTCAAAAGATAAAGCAGAGCTATAAGTAAAGCCATGTAAAGACACAACCATTTGACTATCTCAAAAAAAGAGGATTAAAATGCTTTAGTGATTCAAAAGCAGCTTTCCATAGGCAGTTTCCTCAGTTACATAATTCATGACTGAACTCACTGGAAAACTTTTGACTTGACAAAATGGGAATAGTCTTCTGAACAAGGCTTTTGAACTACAGCTATTGCAAATAATCCCAATGCGTTTTCCGTGAGGAAGAGGAAAGCATGGGCCCTCTTCTGCTCCTAATGAACTAGCACAAGTTTTGCCCTGGACTTCATTTCATGTCTCTAAAGAGGGAAGATTATCAAAGTGGACACCACACAATGCACAGATGTACTAGAAAGTAATTATGTATTGTAAAGAGAGGAAAATAGGCCAACTGTTCTTCTGGTGTAATTTCCCATTCCGTTTCATATCTCAGCATCTCCCACTCTCTGTTCCTGCATAATAAGTTGATGAAGCTTAAGTTGCCTCCATCACTTTGTGATCTGCCTTTCCTCCTAAGATGTATTATGTATACAAATTATTATACTTAAGAAAACTTTTGTTCTGATAAATCTCATCAAAAGAAATTACTTTTCAGATGAAATAATTAGCAATGCTATTTGATGTACAAGAAAACACAACTCTGCTTTGGTGTAACCATTGCCATTTCTTTAATGTCTAAGGACTTTTATACACTTGGGTTTGGAAAATTTGGCTTTTAAAATGTGAGAAGTTCTTGAACTTCATCTTTGAAGGCTCTTGATCAAGTTCTGCTTTTTTTACAAGCAAAATAATTGATGAATCTTCCTCTGTCTTAAGATATCAACTATCAGAAACTTTGCAGACTGAATGGGGACAAAGCAGTCATGTACGAGTAGAAGAATAATTTGTGTGGAAGTTTCAAGGACAAACAATTTTGTACCTGACACCAACGAAGGTAAGGTTTTTGGATGGGGTTCTCATTTTTTTCCTCAATAGCACAAATCCCCCAAAGAGGCAAGTGAATCCCTAAGAGATTAGAATTTTACTCCACATCAGGGTTCTGAATTCGAATCACATTTCTTAATCCAGCCGCATCCCAGGGGATTATGTACACCAGTTATCTGCATCCAAGGGACAGAAGAGTTGGATTCCTGGCTTAACTGGCCTGGGGAGCCAAATATTGGGCCAGACCAGGGCTAATGCTGTCTCTATTTTGTCTTAGTTTTGTCACAGTCAGGATGGTTTGCAGTTAATAAACTTCTTCAGGAACTTTTAAAGTTTTTGGGTAATTAGACAACCAACTGGTAAGTGGTCAGTCTAGTCAACTACCATTTTCTCTGAATCACTGAGAAGTGTTCTGTAATTCACTGAAAATAACTTGGGGAGACACAAAAATGGAATAGTATTTCTTGTTGGGTTACAAGTATACGTCGTCTATGGATTGAAGGTGTATGAGCAAGGGTTTACCAAACTGCTCAGTAATTAATTTTGTTTATTGATTTCATGTATTCAGCAGTTTCCAAAGGGCTCATTCTCTTGGCAAAGTAAAAGAACATTAAAACTTCTCATGAAGTTCTCAGCACTCCAAGCACTGCTTCTTCACTTAAGCTGATAAAACTGTCACCTTTTGGGTGTTTTATTCAGCTCCATTTTCAGAAGGGAAGTCAGACATTCAATCCCTTGCCCTTGGAGCAAAGAATTTACACGCCCTGTTGCTTTGTGATGACTATGTTGTCAAAATAAATGACTACAGCATTGTGAATGTAATTCAAACACAGAATAAATTCATTGTGTATAGCTTGTGTCACAGCAATCTGAAATCTTCCTGGGAAATATATGGAAGAACTGTGAGATCATGTGCAGCTGTTTCCTGGTTAGGCAGGATATCATTTTAAGAAGTTGTTTTAAATTTTGTTCCAGCACCATTGCACCATCTACCCAGAGGTAGGGGTTTGCTCACTGCACAAATGCAAAGCTTGCCCAGGCAGGAAAAGAGTGGGAAACCAACAATCAAATGTTTATTAGCATTTTCAATACATTCTTAGAGTTAATTAAACTCCAGATAAATAATATCTCAGTAGTAGCTAAGCACATTAACTGCTGCATTTCTATATGCCATGAAGACACTTTGTCCCTGTGCCTATGGTGCTGTATTCAGCTATTCACAAGTCATTTCAAAGAGCAGCTATATGTTTACTTATTGAGCTTTCACTTTTACTTAGGTTTTCCTTTCAGCAGCTGAGTTTACTGTTGCTTAAGTGCCTTTTTACTTGCCTGTTTGACAGCTCAGAATGGCATCAGTCATCCTTTCTGTACCTTCATGGGCAACTTTTGCCCTTTCTCATGATACTTTGTTTTTCTTAAATGTAAAACTGGGGCTTGTTGTTGCTGCTGAACTTCCAAATGCTTCTTCTGCCCCAGACTAGTGCCAATAATGGATTTCAATTCCAAGCCGGTGACTGAGCTGTCAGGCAAGCCAACTGAAACAAACCACATAACTGATATTTCTTCCAACCTTGCAGTGGATATGGAAGGTTTTGAACCTCTTCCTCCCTCCCCATTAGCTGTTCTTGAAATTAATTGGCCCTGCTCATTATTAACATTTACCATTAGCTCTAGGCTATTGCAAAATTTATTTTATTTTTATTCATTAATCAAGAGTAATTCCAAGATTTTCTTACTAAACTTTTGTTCTCTTGAAAGACTTCTCCTATCTTTAATTCCTTCCAATTAAACTACTCTAATATCCTGGCTTCTAGTCCCAACTGAATACCTGTTCACCTCCAGCTTATGCAAAACTGTATGAATATCACAATGAAACAAACAAAATCTCAGTCTTCCAAGAGGAATCACATAATTAACATTGTACTCAAGTTAGTTTTGCTCTTGACCAACATGATCTTTTAAACAATGACTTCTTGAGGTCATTGAACTGTGTTTTATATGCCTTTTTATATTGATTATCTCTTCTGGACTATAATTACTCCATTCACTCCCTAGGTTGTATTTTGCAAAATTAAACTTAAATATTACAATAGGATTTCTTCAAGTTCATTTTTCAGAGTGGATGCACTGGCACTGGTCATAACAAGCTTGAAGAATTGAGACTGAAGTTTAAAACATAGGATGCTATGCAGTATGAACTTCTGTCCAACAGGACAAAACAGACATGTCTCCATCCTTAAGCATTTTATTCTATGCAAAAGGTAAAACTCATTCTAGCTTATTATAATAGCATTAAAAAAAAATCAAAAAAATCAGTTTGCAAAATATGATGCCATCTGCCTCTCAATATGTTTTTTTTTTTCAATTTTACCAAATACATGAGCCTTAGGATGCCAATGCAGTTCAAGGAATAATTTTGCTGCAAGAACTGACTGATCTTTACTGTTCACTCCAGGCTCCTTTTAAAACATTCTCTATATTTTAATGCAATCTTTCCCATGTCTAAGTTCATCTGAAACCAGTGAGAAACTTTCTGTTATAAACTGATGGCTAAAACTATTTATAAAATCCTTTGAGGCTTGCTATGTATTTCAATAGGAGACCAATCAATCAATCAATCAATCAATCTCTTTGGGGTCACTTCAGTGTTTCATTCATACACTTTCTCACCAGACTTCAGAAGCTCATCTCTAGTGCAGTACAAAACGTGACTTACCCAGTCGAGCACTGGTTCATTCCCTCAGCTTTTATCAGTTGTCAGAGTTGGGTCAAGAGTGGTAGTTCTGGGACAGCACACACTTGAGGAACATCTCACAGATCTTCACTTCAGGAGTACTGAGCTTCTGCATCACATGCACAGCCTTGAAACTATGAAACATGGTAACTGCTGTCATAGAGAATATGAAACTTGTCTACATTTGTTACAAAGAAGAATAGGTCATGCACCTTCTTTTTCTGGCAAGTGCACTTACTCAAATTTATGCCAGGCAAAAACAAATGCAATGATAAACTAATTGTTCTTTCTGCAACATAGAAAGCAGATGCTACATATGGAAGAGGCATCAAACTTCCACAGTGAAGCACCATAGTTACCACTGAGCTTGTCAGAAAATGATTCTTAATTCAAAACTCAGCCCACATTTTCATCATGTAAGTCCATGGGCTTTTGTATTTCCAAGAAAGGTGAAAAGAATCTGTCTGAGACACAGCAGGATACAAACTTGTCAATACTACAACCACTTAAGCAAGAAGCTTCAGCCAGTTGGACTATGGTTACCTGCACAACAGGCTGCTAGAAGAGACAGCTGTCCTTGGGTACATAAGCAAGAATAAAGTGGACAATCCTGACCTGGCTAACCACCACTCGTGGGGCCACATCACTGCTGGCAGAAGCAACTGCAACTTTGTTGAAGTTGTTTTTAAAACTTACATAAATTAAAAAAAGAGTTAAGGCTATGTATTTTTTAGAATACACAGTGTGAGAAAGAACCTAATCAAAGGATGAAGCTAATTAAATCAATGTAAAAGAAGACATTAAAGAAAAAATAGCATCAATTTACAAACTCTTAAAGAAAAGATCCAAAACTCAACAGTTTGAAAGCAGACAGGAGAAGAAGACTTTAACATCTATTTGTTCCTGCATGTGTTTAGCAGCTCTAGATACTTGAACTTGAAACAGATACAGACTTTATTTTATCTTTAAAACTATTTAAACTAAACAACCCACATTCATATATTGAGTGTGACCTATGTCTTTCAAATGAGCTTCCTCAAATGTGGAACAATTCAGCCAATTTCCAGCTTCTGTGCTTGGAAGGGTTACGGCAACATGTGGGAAGAAGGAGATCAGAATTCCACAAGGCCACAACTTGCTTTAGGTGTGTCTGCTTCAGATCTTGCAAATACACCTCAGATCTTTGTCAGACTTTTAAGAAGCTATCTGAACAATCTTTTCTCTAAAGCCATCAGTTATTAAAAGGTCAAGAAAATGTAGCAGTCCTAGAGGGAGAGATCAATTAGGAATGCGTGCTTGCTAGGTGATTAAGTTTTAAAGGCTGTTCATGTTAAAATAATATCTTGGAGTTAATGTATGCTATAGCACCCACCAAACTCTTCCAATTCTGCAGTGGCTTTATGAACTTTTCAAAAGGTTCTTGAAGGAAAAAAAAATAGTGAAACCCTCCGAATTGAAATAAATTAAAAATCTAATGAAGAAATTAAAATGTAAGAAACTCAGTTTATTTTGCCAGGCTCTCATCAATATTTTCTGCTCTGACATTATGTTAATAGCAGGATATTGCTCTTCAGAATGCTTCAGCTTCAATTTTTTCTCACATACCCTTGGGGGTTCCTACTATGAACGAGGGACTCAGTTTATCAAGGTGGTTAAGCAGGTGCCTAACTTGATTGATCTGTCAACTTAACAGATGTTCACATTTTTGAGGAACTGGGAATCTACACTATCAGTGGGGCAGGGGGGAAAAGGGCCACAACAAATCCAAAGCAAAGAGATAATCCCCCCTCAGAATCCAAACAGCTGGGTTCTTTAGTACCCTTCATGGATAAAGCTGTATTTGTGGGCTGGATTTCAACCTTGTGGAGAAAAAGATTTCTCAGTAGTAGCAACAGGCTTTGTATCCAGACCCTAATCCTTCTCTTTAATTATAAGTACTGTGTAGGAAAAATACCAGGAGAGTATAAAAACAGGCCAGCAAAGAATTTGATACTCTTCCTAATACAAGCCTAATTTTTCCTTCAGCTGCTGCATCACTCCATAATATTTTCGTGTTTATCTCTAAAATCTTTTTGTGCTTTCCCAGCTGAGAATATAGATGGAGGAAATCAATGCAAAAGTAGTTTCTGCTGATATTAAATGGGGTAAACAACTTATTCTAAGCTCTTCTTAACAGACAGCTCCACTGAGATGTACTTGGCAGATGCTTCTCAATCCAGATAAAATATATCCCATTATCTTCTTTTCTTGTGGTAGTCACTTGGCTCCTCAAAGATTCATATCTTTTCTCATTTGGAAATTTCTTATTCTGTAGGGAAATGGCTTTCCTCAAGAAGAAGGTACAGAAGAGGAGCTCTAACAAAAGGCTTAGAGAATTGACTCAAAGGAAATTAATGCCTTCAAGACCTGAGTGAAGGGAGTTTACCAGCTTCTCTGAATCAAAATGGGAGACTCATATTCAAAGATTTATTAAAGTTCCACATTATGTTTTATGATTCCACTTCTTTCTTTGATAGGACAAAAATGTTGCTATCATGTCAGGGAGGCTAGGACACCTGAGGCAACTGTGTGGATAAGAAATGAGAGATGGTTGAATTGAAAAAAAAAAAATTAAAGAGGAAGAAAACACATTGCAAGTTGAGCTTAAATTGCAGTTGGGATCAACCAGAATCTTGAAAGTGTGAGAGGAGTTTGTTTCTAGTGGCATTTCTACTAACACAACAGCAAGCAGATTGCTTGCTGTTCTTCTGTCTGTCAGTTTTCTTTCTTGCAGGGTATTTTGTACTCATCTTTACTTCACAGAAGTCCTAACATATTGGGGATAGAAGCAGATCAGGTGAATTAGATAAATCTCAGGTTTGAGAACTGTCACTAATCTGCCATTGTAGCCACTATGAATTCAACAGTAATTTCAAAGTTTCTAAATAGACTGACTCCAGAAAGTACTCCTGGCTCTCAGAGGAACCTTATGTCCAAAGTTAAGCACATGTTTATGTGAAGTTTTGACAGTGAGGCTGTTTTCTAAAACTGCTGCAGTACTTAAAATTAGGCATCTGCATTAAGCTACCTACTGGATAAAACTCTTGCAAATGTGCAAATGCAGTTCTAGTTGATGCAAAATGGATTATAGATGCCTGTCTTAGATATGTAATACTGAAATCTTGTCCTTGGGGAACTAAGACGAGCATAAAGTCATATTAATAGCTTTCTATCATCTTTAGAGATGAAAACTTGAAGCTCATTCCCAGGCAAAAAGGACCTGAAGCATTCCAGAAACATTTTAAAACCAAGATTAGCAATGACAGGTTATCCTCACAATCATCAGCTGTCAGGTCTCTAGGGGATATTCTGTCTTTTGCTTTCCATATCCATAGAAGAATTTTAAGTCGAAGACAGAGAATGAGCTTTGCATCCTTGGGCTGCATAACTCAGACACAATGACAGTTTACTAACCTCTTCTAAAAACAATGAGGATTTTCCAATTGAACAGTGGAATTAAAGTGAGGGTGTTGTTTATTATAACTCATATGTATCCAGAGCTGTGGTTGGCCTTGGGATGCTACATCTATCAGAAGTTTAGCTCAAACTAAAACTCTTGGTACATTATTCATTCTGGAAATATTAAACAACATCCCCCACAATTTATTCAGTCCTTTAACCTCTGTGTCAAAACAGGTGCATGTCTCTTGTAGGAGTTCATCAAGCTGTGCAAATCAAGATGATTTTCATATTTTAATATTAAACAACTCATTTCAGAAAAGGGAACACCTGTTATTTTGTGCATGCAAAGCTTCAGAAACAATTACTTTCCAGGAGTGGACACTGCTTTTGATTGAGGCTGTTACAGTTGCCTGTATAGCCCTCTTGCTCTAATGGGTGTGATATTCATACCCTAATTTCCATAAAAATAAGTTTTACAGAGTAACTGTTCTGGGATTTATTAGATTTTCTTGCAAAGCATCATAATTGTCTCATACATCAACCATTATTGGTGCTTATTATAAATGCCAGTTGCAATAATTTCCTGATTTTGTTGATGTTCTGAGAACAGTGGAGTTATATTTCAGTTTACCCAGAAAAAAAATTCCTCATATGATCCCATACTGTGCATTTACTTCATTGTATTTAAACTAATGATAAGCTTCAAACTTTTCATCATTTTAAGTTTCACTGTCACAAAAAAATATTCCATATATTAAAAGTATTAACACAAAAAGAAGCTTAGGGGTTTTTTTTTAGCACTCATTGCTACTATTTCAGAATGGTTTGTGTAGAACAATGTTGAGTTTGAAAAAGATGTAAAGCAGAAATGAGATTTTTCCCACTAATATTTAGGCTGAGAAGAAAATACAGACACTAAGTATTCAAAGTAAGAGTTTGGATTTATATATATATATATATATATATATATAAATCTCCTCCTTGGTTCTCTTCCAGTCGGAATTATCCTATGAGAGTTTAATGTTTAATCTTTGTAGGACTACACAAACATTCAGCTCTGAGACCCCAGTCCAGTAAATATTCTTTTGGTTAAGAAAAAAAAAAAAAGTAGATGCAGTTGTACAGCCCAGTAGTTTGACAAACAGCTGAATATTTAAAACTCATAAGCAGGAAGAAGCAGCTAGTACCTGCATAAAAATGTAAGTATTGCTTCCTAGAGTAGTTCTATAAAATACCCTGACATTTCAAAATATTTTTCTGTTTGGAAGGGACTTAAGAGTCCAACAGGTTTGGAACACTGGGTTTTGCAATTGAGCAATCAGAAACACTTAATGTTCTCAGATGTCACATTAAATCTCCTATAGAGACTCTCTTCCACCTTGTAGCACATTAAAGATTTATATCAAGACTTCCTATAAGCACACTATAAACTCTTTACATATTCATTGTCTTACACATGCTTTTGTTATGTGGCTATAGAGCACAGCTATAGTAGTGGTTTGAGATTAACATATGCTCCTACTCTGTCATTTTATATGAGTGTGGTTTTGCACCACTTACACAGATTCTCCTTAAGTATGGAAGAGGAAAAAACATAACTTATTACTAATGGAGATCCTGAGTTGCAGTCTGGAAGGAGTCAGGGATGGCAGTGTCAACCAGCTCTCTGGAACATTGTCTTCCCTTTTACCTGCTGCACCTTCGACTGGCACACCTCGTGCTGGTACACTTTGAAGGAGACACTTAGCTCCTTCTCAAGTATTTGTGTCAGTGGATGCTACCCTTTGAGAAACTGGAGTTCCTTTTCTGGCATTTTTTTGCTTTCCATATGATGGTTTTCAGCTCAGAATTATTTCACTATATTTTGGAGAGTTTTTCTTATCAGTAATGTGAAAATTATACTTCAACTGCTTTGATATCTGATGCTCTCTTGTACACTTAGCTCAGCTCTGGGGTTTCCTTGCATGCTGTCTGGCTAGCCCGACAGAATGATGGGATTCCCTTGGAGGCTTTGATCTTAGTTTCATTTCTGCCTTGCTTTGATTCTCTCTCTGCAATGGAAGCTTCTTAGCAGTACTCTCTCTTGGTCCGTAATTGCTTTCTAGACAAACAGTTTCTCATAACTGAAGGTGCTGGTCAGACTTTGCAAGTGTGAGCACCACTTCAAGATTGAAATTTTAGGCTTGCCATTTATCTGTTCCACTAAAAATAATGTTGTTTACAGAATAGCTACTAGCTCCCAAAATGAGCTGAGTGAAGCTTAGCCTCGTATATTTAGAGCCAGGGGGTTTTATTATGCATTTTCATTTCGGTCAAGACAGAGACATTTGCAAATATTCTCTCTCTGGGACGCAAAAGTGCTTGAAGGTACTAGAAAAAAGGCCAGTAAATTCAAGTGTTTGGAACAAACCCCAAGATATGAAACAGCATCGTTTGTAGCTCATCCTTAAGAACACTGCTACAAGTATTTGGCCTCTTACTGAGATCTTTGCACAGAAAGTCCCTGCTACCTCAATTGCAGGTAGTTACTGAGCAGGTAAATAGGGACATGAGGCAAAAAACTTCTCACTCTGACAATGATTGAGTGTTGGGATAGGTTGCCCAAATAAAGCCCTGAGCTTCCTGATCCAGCACTTAGGTCTGCCCTACTTGAAGCAGCAGGCTGAACTTCAAGACCTCCAGAGGTCCCTTTATCATATGTTGCTCTGTTTGAATTACCACTGTCCTCTGTGTTAATAGGTAATTCAAAGAAATCTCAAATTTGATCTAATAAACCATTGTAGCTATTCATCTCACTAGAGCTGAGTGATACCAGGTCTTTGGGTGACTGGGTGTTCATCAGTTGCACTTTCTTAGGCTCCCTCCTCAAGATACTCACAACTTGGATATTCGTGTTAGTCTTATATCATGATATAAATATGTTTTTTTTCCAGAAATATTCAGGAGGAAACAATGTCAGTAATCTCAGATAGAAAGAAACACTGTCAAATGCTGAGATTCACAACATTAGCACTTCCACAAGCAGAGGAGAAGCAAAGAAATGTGGAGAGGAGAATAGGCCATAACCTTGTTGGAGCACAAACTAAGCAATTTATAAATACTACATTTCTATGAGAAAAGAATGGAGAGTTTTAGAAAGCCTCAGAGGTAATTAGGCAGACAGTTTTTGGCACTTGATTGATTGCTTTTTGGGAAACATTAAAGCCCCCAGAGCTGCAACTAAGTTAAAAGCTTAGGTCTAGACATGAGGTCATCACTCTTCATTATCACCTTATGTGAAGAAATAAAAAAGTGATGCACTTGTGATTGAAACCAAAGCACTTATTGATACAGTTCTCCACCATAAACCTCCCTTTTCCCTCTCTCTGTTCTGTAACAAATTATGTTATATACCAGACAGCTCTTACAGGTGTTTTATAACAGGTTCCTAACTCCAGTTTGAAGCAAAAGCAGCAAATCCAGAATGTGAGCTTAACACACACTTGTTTGCAGAAACAGAGATTATATATTTCCATTAAATTGCACACTTCCAAATGTCCAAATAGTCATGAGAGGGCTAGATATACAATTATTTCTGTGAAACAGTGCTGTTATCTCCCTGTATCTCACAAGAAAAATAAGTTCTGCACTGAAACCTTCCAAGGCTACCAAACCCTTAGAGAAAGTATTAGCAATGATTCATTAGATAACCTAAAAGTTAGTGATGCACCTGTGGCCCTGATGGATGTTAGTTCCTTCTGCCATATGAAAAGCTCCTATTGGGTTTCAGGTAGATGAAAAATATCATCTCTGAGTCATTTTTAAGTAATCTATTTCACAAACCTTGCAGGACTGCAAAATGAGTGCAAACACTCCTATACTGATGACCACTTGGCAAGTAACACAAAACTATCTTATTTGAATTCAAGCCACAAATTCAACTTGACTTTCATTGTCTTAGCTATCTGTGCAAGCTGCTGGATCCCCTCTTCACTAGAGACATTTTTTCCTCCTTTTTTTTCCCTTCTAGTCCTTTCTACCCGCTTTGGCAGGTGACTGTTCAAAGCTTTGTGAATTTAAATATTCAGGAGTGGTATTCACAGTAATTTTAATTTGTTTCTAGAGAAAGACCATGAGATAGTAATTCATTCTATGTAATGCAGCAGCTTCAGAAAGGCCTTTGTACACAGGGAGTTTATAAAAACAAAAATAAACAAAAACTCAAGCCCCACCCCCTTTTATTTTAGTAAAGATTAACCTGTATTTGGCTAACTGCTTTGTAAAGAAATCTGTGTTTCTGTGGTGTTTAGAGAAAAATGAGTGACAACAGATGAGTTTTTGCTATCAGTGGCAGAAGTATTTGTATTTGCTAACTCCTTGCTGGTAATAAACTGTCTCCTTTGAATAAAAACCTCATACTCACTATTCAGAGGATATTTCTAAAAGTATCAAAAATTAAACCCTTCTGGTGGAAAACTTTCTCACAACAGAGAACTATAATTGATGTATAACTTCCAAATAGCATTTCTTTCTTGACTGAATGTGTTTGCTCTTCTAGGGTGGAGATGTCTGCCCTTTGTTATGAAAACTGCAGAAAACATGTGTTAGATCATGACATTTTAGGTAATTACAGATTATTTGAAACCTGCCATTTTCACAAAGGTTTCAAACAGAACATTTGTTTCCCAGCTGCATCTGCAAGCAGAGAGCAGAAGCTGAAGCTCTCTTCAGGAGGAGTTTGAATCCGTCCCTAGGTTATTAATTTCAATTTCCACAGCAACTTATCAATGCTACTCTCCTGCTGTTGTTTTGGTTTTTTCCTGGTGTGGGGTCACAAAGAGCAAAGGAAGCATTTTGTTGTTTTTCAGAAACATATTTTCTCTTCACAAAATGTTTTGCAATGAGCTGTAAGGTTCTCAGACTTACTACTCTAAAGTTATTTAATCATTTGAGCTGGGATAGTCTTTCCCCTTGATGAGTAGCTCACAAACAGGGGTAGAAAGAGTTTCTACCTTCAGCTACAAAAACACACCAGACTTCGGTCTAGTCAAATCAGGCATTCAGCACCAGTTTCCTTCTCTACTCAGGTATATAATGCTGACTGGCATAAAATACATTTTGAAGTTTCTGTTTAGGAATATTGCAATACAACCTACATTTCTGAGTATCTTGTATAACTCAAAAAGATCAGCTTGGAGGATTAATAAGAGGTTTGGGAAGATGTGAGGTTATTGCTATGCTAATCATAACAGCTGTTTGTTGCATTGCATATAAGTGAGGTACTTGAGGAGCCAGTCTCTCTACTGGAATGCAGAGAGATCTCAGTGGCAGTATTTAGAGACTGAGGCTCAAACATTTGTCAAAAACATATCAGAAAAGCTGATCCTGCCTTGGACCAAAAGGACAAACTCACTGACTTCTTGCACATTCTTCGAGCCCCTTATTTTATAATCAGAATTGGTAACACGACTAAAATCTAGCTTTTGGCTTGATTTAGCTCAAGGTTTCTCCAGCTTTTTTTGATTTATACACAAAGTTTAATTTAAAAAAAATATAACCCAAGTGTTTATAATGATTTCTGACCTTGAAAATGTTACATGAAAACCTACAAGAGAAACCCTCGAACTTCCACTATTTAAAGTGGAAATGAAAGACACAGCCTGAACTTGTTGGCTGTTCTTCCAAGTAAAAGAAGCATCACTGCAAGGACTTTTGCAAGTGCTTCTGCTTGCTCGTATAAGTATGGGTTTGGAAAACTGGAATATCTTAAAATGTCAGACTTCATCACTTGGTGTGATACAACATTGTGCAATTTGCTTAACGATATGGACAATAAAACAACAGTACTAGGAAATATGTGAAGAAGAAAGTTACTAAGGGTCTGGAGCCTTGTGAGGAGAGGCTGAGCGAGCTGGGGCTGTTCAGGCTGGAGAAGAGGAGGCTGAGGGGAGACCTCATTGCTACAACTACCTGAAAGGAGGTTGGGGTTAGAGGGGTGTTGGCCTCTCCTCCCTAGTGACCAGCGATAGGACAAGAGGAAACGGGGTCAAGTTGCAGCAGGGGAGCTTCAGGTTGGATATTAGGAAAAAATTCTTCACAGAAGGAGTGGTGAGGCCTTGGAACAGGCTGCCCAGGGGGGTGGTGAAGCCACCATCCCTGGAGGTGTTCAGGAAATGGGTGGACGTGCTGCTTCAGGAGGTGGCTTAGTGGTTGGGGGTTGTAGGGCAGGTGGTTGGACTTGATAATCTTGAAGGTCTTTTCCAACCTTGATAATTCTATACTATCTCAATGCCAAACATGCAGTTTTACCATGGTTTTCTTAAATAGCCACACAAGGACTCTATATGCCAATGAGGGTCAGAGTCAAGCTGATGATAAAACACCCTGATCTGTCTTCCACTAGCACAAAATTCACCTTTCAGACTTTCAAAGCATTCCAGCTCCTAATTAAAATCCTACTGTTGAACAAAATCTTGCAACACAACATTGGGTTTCTGCAATGTGGTTCAGAGCTACAATTTCAGTTATTTTTCCCTGCTCTGAGAAATACAGTGGTGGATTTTTACATTATTAGACTATTTTTTTTAAAAAAAGGCAAAAAAAGCAGTTCTTTTATCTTTATAGATATTTCATTCTCTCAAGGGTGTCAGTGTCAGTTGTATCTTCACTGGATCCATATCCCTCCAAAAAAATAAACCAACAACAAACCAACCACAACAGCAAAAAACCCAGATGCATCCAAACATGATAAATCTCAGTATAGATTGTTATTAAATATGCATCTATTACAAGTTTTCCTTTTAAAAGATTCTTCAAATACTCACGACTGGAAAAGCAGGACTGAAGATGGTTATTTTCCACACATTTGCCTATGTGAGTATGGCATAATTCACCTGAAAGGCAGATACACAACATATTTGATGGAGGAAGGAAATTGTCATCTTTTATTGCAAGAAGAGGCAAAAAAAGCACTAAGGACTAAAGGAAAGAAAAATCAGTAACTCTACTTTCTGTGAAAAATCTGAATGACTGTTCCACTTTCAAATGTACTCACTACACCTATCAAAAGAAAATTAAGAATAAAAGTTACCAGAATATCTTGGGACTAGTAGTATTTAATTTCACAGCCAGACTGATACTAATTCATATAAATCACAGCACATCTTAGCAGAGAAGGTATTTCCAGGGATTGCCAAAAAAGTTGTCTTCAAACTTTTGAAAAGAGTATCTCACTCCCCACATAAAAGTGACTGGAGAACCTGACCCTAAGTCTACTGGTTCTTTTGGTTCACTAAACACCATTAATGAGTTGCACCATTTACTTTGGTGAAAGTGAGACATGATATGCTTTAGCCAGGAGGCTGATGGGTCTATGGTTCTTCATTTTTCACTTTATTACTTATTTTGTACAAGGGGTAAAAGCTGTACTCAAAGTGCATTAGATCTGTGTGTTGATAATATACACAATGAACAATTTCCCCCCTTCCCTGGATTTTCTTTTCAACAGCCATCATAATACACAGGGTTTGCATTTGGCATAATATCATCCTTCTTATCTTGGGGCTACCTTTCCTTCAAATGGGTAGCAATATACTTAGTTCATCTCATAAATAACACTTCTACCTTAATGTCAGCTAGCTTGTCAAATCATAGAAGAAACATAGCTGGAGAATGGTAACCCTATGGTCATTTTACAGGTCTCCAATACATCTTGCCCTTTTAAAAGAAACCTTCAGCTTCCATATCTCAAATTCAAGCACAGTGTTGCTCTGACAGATTTCTCCACAATTGCACACCTAGGGTGAGAGAGAAGGGAGCCTCAGAAATCAGAAGCAGTTTCTCCACTCACCTGCATCTTGAGCAGTTTAACATCATCTCTAGCTCCCAGCCTAGGGCAGGACTGCAGAGGAACATTAACAAAAAGAATGTTATTGTTACTTCTCCTCTACTGACAGAAGACTTGACCTACCAGTGTCCTAAAGCTGTTTCTGGTCTACAGTTTGGCTTAAATCCAAATTCTACTTATCACCAAGATCAGCTGATTGTTCTGTGCAATTATGCAAATCTTCTCCCCCCCTGCCCTGCCCCTTTCCTTCATTATGCCATTTTATTTTTGAAGAGCTTTCCTACAGGTGACACCTGCTGTGATAGAACCTGAGAAGAAAATACATCTTTACAGCTCTGCCTAGTCTGTTGCAGTAATATATGTAAGCAGTTGTAGCTGTCCTCAGAAAGGTTTCAGAGTGTTCACAGAAATTTGGATATAAAAAAGCATAAGATAGTTCTTCCAAGGTCACATGGAGAAGCTTTTAAAGGCCTTCATCATCTCCCAAAGATGTTGATGCATGAGAGTTTAACTTGATGAGGCTGGCACCTCATTATCTTATAACGTGATGACTCCTTCAGCAATAATGCCATATTAGAAGGTGGTGTGGCAAATCATAAAGCTGACTACCAGGGGTCTTCAGAAATGCATCATTATAGACTGTGAGAGTGACAGGTGATTCTTTTAAAATTATAATGTAATTTGGTGTAAACCATTTTCAAGTCATAGACATTTACCCAGTATTATTGGATTCCAGCAGCTCTAGGAGGCCTTTACAGTCTCATCAGGTTTACATTCAATGCTCCTGAAACCTCCCTACTGAGTAAGGCAATGGGGCTGCTCAGCTACTTTTCTTTTTTTTTCCTTTTGCTTAATCATGTCATAAATGTAATGAGTTCAAGTTCGGAATGAGCTTGTTGTACTCAATTTTAAGTTCATCATCTCTGAAAGAGACACAGAAGGTAAAGAACTAACAGAGGAGGGAAAAAAAGACTCTCTCTCTGGTAAATTGGTTAAACTGAGATTTGCCAGGATTTAAAAAAAAAACACCCAATCTATAAAAATAGCACTTAATTTTTATATATATATATTTTTTAAATAGGAAAAAAAAAATTACATTTATTGACTTTTTTTTGAGGGGGGGAAGGAGGAAGTAAAGTAATTTTTTTTTTGTGGAGAGAGAAATCTGTGTTTTCCAGTAAAAAATGTATTGCCTTGACTCAAATGGTAATACTCTCCATGGAGCACCTAACAACCTACAAAGTACAGATGTTTACAAAATCTTCAACTACAGAACTCATTCAATTTAATATTCTTGTATTTTTTTGGCTCTTTGCTCACAATAGATGGTTGGGGAAACATTCAAGATGGTTTTAATGCACTACTACTACTTTTTCCAGATGCAGCATTTCATGAAATACCCAATTTGCTTTGTGTGCACTGGCTACTGAATAAAATGAAAGAAATCCCAAAGTTGATCAAGCAAAGTTCCTGTCACAGAGGTCTCACAGTTCACTTATACACCAGACTGTCACAGTTCCCTGCCTATTCACAAGTGCACACTCAGGTTCAAAATTTAACATCTAAGCATTGACTTCTCAATTTCCTTCATTATTTATTTATTAGGTATTTAATATTATGCCTAGTCTTTCCTGACATTTTCAGTCATCATATTTCTTCCACACAAAAAAATGCCAAACAGCCAAGTGAACCACATGGATAAAACACCCAGAGATTAGAAACTAACTGTCCACTGTACATTAAACAGCCTCTTCCCCACATGCAACATTTGAGCTGAAAGTGTTGAAATACGGCTTCAAATAGTTGTCAGTTAGAAACTCCTGAAACAATTAATGCAAAGCTTGATTTCTTTAACAGCACTATTACCTAAAGGAGCTATTATCCCTAATTGTTTTATGGTTTAACTGTTGGCACACTGGTTGTGCTTGATTCTGCCACCACAAATTCGAGGTGAGCTTATAATGGATTGATTTTTCAGTGTCAACCAACTTCGTGAAGCAAACATCTCCTGAATAACAAGCATTAATCAGAAATTTCTTCCATCAGGGACATCTTGGGGCTCTCTATTATTTATTTTTATTTTTAAATGATTGTCTGAGAGAAAACGTTTGAGAAACAAGCTGTGGGGAAGACATGAAGCAAAAGGTGAAGATGATGCCAGTGGGATGTCAGGCTCCACCAAGACCAGCCCCCTGATCCTGACTGAACACCTTTAAAGAGTCAGCACAGAAAGCCAAACAGCAAGAAGCTGATTCAATGCTTATCAAACCCAGTGGAAATCCTGGAGAAAAAGATAGAAAATACCAGTGGACGGACTACTACAATATAATGTAGAGTTATTCAAAGCTGCTTTCAACTACCCAGGCAGTGGTGGTGGCAATCTCGAGTTTAGCTCAGGAGAAACTATTCTACTTTTGCAGATTTTGCAGTCTGATCTGAGCACCCTGCTCAGATATTGCTGTCCTTGTCTTGTTCTCACTGCAGTGATGGTAACAAGAGCTGAGCTCTGTTGTGCACCTCTGGGGAAAGGGCCCCCACTTCACATTGGGATAGTTTCTAGGGCTTCCAGAGGAGGGACAACTGCTAGCAAATAATTCCCAGGACTGATGGACTGAGGCTTCACAGGCAAGTAGGTGAACAGTGAAATTAGGCATTGATCAGAAAAAACAGAAAAGAGCTGAAAAGCTTAATGTATTTATTTATTTCATGGTAATCTAAGTATCATTCCAGTGGAAAACAAACGCGAGAGAGGATTTTAGAAAGTATCTGCAAGGTAATTGAAAAAATATATTGTCTCCAGGACTAAGAAGGCTGAAAGAAAGCAGGGTATTGTAGATTTCATCCTTCTCTGCCTTTTCAAAGGACTGTAAACAATGAATGCTATTCAAGAATATTGAATTTGTAACACAGAACAGTATAATCTATCACACAACTGAGTGTTATTGCATTTTCTAGTATAATAATTAACTTGAAACCTCAAATATATTGAGATATCCGAGCAAACTGGAGTCACTGCTTCCATCAGCAAAGTATCTTCAAATATTACAGTTCCTAATAAAAAGATTTTCATGGCTTGCCTAGAATATGAGTTTAAAACTGGAAGAATCAGAACCCTTCACTTTTTACTGATACAAAGATTTTTTTTCCAAAGTTTTTCCCCCTTTCTACCTCTTGCAGTTTGAGATTTTTTAATAATATTGATGAGAGATGAAGCACCATCAAGTAAGAGAAGGGAAGCCAGTCCCAAAGAGTATGGAAAGGTAAAACAGAAGATGTAAGAAGAGTCTGGCCTTTACAAGGGGGATTTGAAATTCATGGTTTTTAGAGGATCTATGATTACCCTTTCTAATTGCTTAACTGAGAACAAGAATGTTTTTAACACATTTGTTACAGATTACAACAGCAAATGATTCAGCTTTTTAAAGAACATGTTATTTTAAGCCAGAGACTGTATCTTACTTGTTAACCTGAATAACCCACTACTGGTCTCTGCACCAATTAACACTTTGCTGACATCCATTAACTATCTATGAAATTTTTCAAAGTATTTGAGATGAAAATATTAATCACACTAGAAAATAATCTGAAGTGCCATGAAAATAGTGCAGATTTTATGGCACAGATCTGTCTGACAGACTGACTCATCTCTGCCGCACACCAAGGGATTATGGAAAGTCATAAAATTATCTTCCACTTCCTTAACTTGAAAGCTTCCATGTGTATTAGCAAATGAGGACAAAATTCACACTGAAAATGAAATATTTCTTGTAGACTCCTGATTAGCACAAATTTCTTTTCATCCCTTCACTGGATATGACGACGATGCCACGAAACTGTGAATTGTGGAGGAGGAGAGAAAATTTGGGGCAGTGAAAAACTATCACATATTTGCACAGCTCTTCTGGTGGTTCTTTTGGTCACATACTTCTTCATCAGCAAGGAGGACAGCTGTTCCATAGCCTCTCAAGTTTAAGAGTCAATTACTGCCACAATACAGCCATGCAAAAGGCCTTTATCATAGACCTGTCCAGATGCTAAATGAATCTTCCCTCTCAAGCTCTCCCTGGCATCACAGCATCCTTTGAAGTCTCTTCTGGCCATCATAGATCACTGGTAAACCACAGTGACTTCCAAGGACTCTGTTAACAGAGAAAGTGTACAGGTACCTCTTGCTTGGACACCTCCAGTTTGTCAGCATCATTAATTCATTGTGGTTCTCCCCCAATGAACACAATAGTCTAGTTATAATCACAGCCAGGCTCTGGGAATGGGCATGATCACTTTTCTCTCCTCATGAGGAATGCACTCCAAAATAGCTGTGGCACTTTCCCCTAACAGCCTCACATTTCACTTATATTTAATTTGTTACCTGCTGTCTCTCTCAGAATCTTTTCTGCATTGCTGCTCTCTGTCCTGCTCGCCCGTATTTTATTTCTGCTTGTTATTCTTCTTTTCTGCCCCTTGAGAGAAATGCCATTTATCCACTTCCAGCCACAAATCTCTGGAATTAATCCAATGTTCTGAACTCTCCAGATCTTTCTATACACCCTCCCTTTTTCTACCCTTTGCCAGCAATATGCTTCATAATATCTTTTCCACTATGAAACTTGTTTGGTTTTTCTTTAGTTCAGCTCCTCAACGACTCATTTACCTGATCAGAAAGGAGGATGGGCAGACAGTGAGTGTGTACTCAGTATCAGACACCTCTGCCCAAAAATCAGATAAACTTCCTATTGATTTTGCTTTATGTTCTGGAAGTCTTTGCTCTCTGGTGGCCAAGGGCAGTGACAAACAGGGCAAGAAGTAGGGACTGGCCAAGGATTTCTGAGAGCAGCAGGACCACAAGAAACACCAAGATTTTCCTGACCATTCTCTAGCAGCCTATCGAAAGAAGAGGAAAAGTCAAAAAGTAAAAGAAGGTTTAGACAGAAATTTCTAAGTATCAGATTCTATCTTCCCTCTTGCACAGTTTGAAAATTAATTATTGCTCCCTCGTTGCCCATCTAGAGATTATATGAAGCCAGACTTTTAGAAACCACTATGAAAAAGCTGCTTATACCAGTAAGCACGACAGGGGGGAGACAAAGGAAATTAACACATTCAGATACTTTGTTATTCATTGCTCCCCATGATCATAATGTCAACAAGACCCTTCCCATACAGCTCTTAACTCTGAGGTGACATGGTCAGACAAACTAGAGAAAAGGAATAGAATCCGTGATTATATTGGTAAAATTAGTAAACAATTAAAAAAAATTAAAAAGAATACAAAACATATAATTTTTTACCAGGATCAGTGGGACATTTCAGTAGCAGTTCTGATAGAAATCAGCAGTCTTTGCAGTACACAAATTTCTTTCTTCACCATCTCCCTCAAGATTTTCAAATTAATTTGCCCTTTTTTTTTTTTTTCCTTACTGCCTGTGCTATAGTTTCGTTTGATGTTAAGTGGCATTGGGTTTTTTTGAGTGACATCTATTCTATTGAGTGACACAGAATATAGAAGTGTGGACAAATTACCCTCTTATGGGAGAATCTTCCTCTGGAAAAACCTATTTAGTTTTGGTTTGTTTCAAAAGGAGGCATTTCCTCCCCACCTCGGATTCCATTTCTAAAGGGTTTTTTTTTTAGCTTTCACTCTGAATTTTTCACTCTGTTTATTCAGGTATGCTAACTACCTTGGGAAGGGGCTCTTAGATATAAAATCCTATGTCTGTCACCATAAAGGGTATGCTTTGCCATGGCATCCTGCCTCCAATCATCCTAATACCCTGCAGCAGAGGGAGTTTTCATCAATGCAACACAAAGGAAGTGAAAAATCCCACACCAGTGAAAGCATTTTCTATTCATACTGAGGAGCTTTATAGTTAGATGCCTTCTGAGGACACATGTATAGGAGCCAAACAGTGACAGTGCAGGGGAGGAAGGGCAGACCTTGCTATGGGAATCTGGGTGAATCACTCAGTTTTCCTGTCAGCCCAAAATAAGCATCAATAAAGTGTTAGTTCCCTACTTTACAGAGTTTGTAAAATGCTTTGATATACTAGCATGCACTTCTCTGCAATTCCCAATTGCTAAGTAGATCTCTGCAAAGAATAAATTGTTAGAACAGAGACTTGCCTGGGTTTTGTTTTTTCTTTTTTTTTTTTTGGGGGGGGTCTTTTTGCATGTAAACTGCTGCCATTTGTAAACAATTGCTATAAAGGGGATGCTCCTCGATCAAAGATGTGGAAAGATGTAAACAGACAATTAAATGTGATAATTATTCCAATGCTGATGAAGCCTCTCAAAGAAATAAGGAACTACTGATGAACAATAAAAACACACAAACACGCAAAGCCTACATTTTGGTCTGAACTGGAACTGAAGGTATATAATGTCCCTAAAAAATTTCTAGGTGAGACAGCAGGGGTAACTTAACAAGGAGGAGAAGTAACCCCGTCATCTGAGCTTACAGAGGTTTATGTGCCTTCCTCTGCTTGGGTTGTTTTCTTCTAAAGATTTCTCCTACAAAGGGAAAAAATAAGAAAGATGTCTCCACAGATAGATTAATAATGTTGCTAAGCTCATCTGGCAACATTTTATCCTCTCTAAAAGACAGGTGCCCTTTGCAGAGAAATATTCCTCTCTTTTTTTTGTTGTTGTTCTTGGTTTTTTTCTCTTCACAAACTCCACCATCTAGGGAAAGAGAGTACTTTGTCTTAATGGCAGTGATTGTCTGCTATGGAAAGACCTGGCAGGACAGAAAACTGAAGATGGCTGGCAGATGGAGAGAGGTAGAGAAGGAAGTTTTACTACTTTTAAAAGTAGCAAAGGCTCCCTGCTATGATGACAGATGATGATGTAAGGGCTGTTAAATAACCATCCCCTTCTGGAAGACAAATGAGTTCTCCTGCTGCTGCAGGGCCTTGTAAAAGCACCAGTCCCAAGACACGGATGGTACCACTGTGATGATGAGTACCCAAACAGGGGAAAGCTGGCAGCCTGACTGAAGCTTCCTGCAAACAAATGGGCCAGAGGGCTTCAGCTTAGCTTTAGACAGTGCTTTAAAGGACTCAGCTTCAGGGCTCTGAGCTGCTTATTGTAATTGTATTAATAGCCCCTCCACCTTCAAGCAAGTCTGCAGCAAAGCTGCTCTTTCTCTATGGGAAATTAAAAATTCAAAATATGAGGGTCTAGAATGACTAGTGGGATTGTCCCAAACAGGCTTTTAACAGCCAGAAGCCTTATAAATAAAAAATATTTTAAAAAAAAATAAATCCGTCCTTCCATAGCCCAAGCAAAGTTTTAAACAAAAGTATGTTGAGTCAAGATCCAACATAAATACATTCTGTACAGAGCAGAAGGTGAAAGAGATGGTGTTAACACTTCTGTGTGAGCTATGAAGATGCAGCAGCACCCGCCGTGCAGTGCAGGCTTCTGGCACCCTGCTCTTTGACCACCTTGGCTTTCTGCAGGCAATGAACTTTGGGGGGTGCTTTTCAGTGAGAACTCATTAAAACTTTCGAAGTTGTTGCTGTTGGAGAGGCTGATTTCTGAGAGGTACATTGATGCACATGTGGCCTGTGACTTATTGAATCCGTCAGGGTCTTAACTATCATTGACTCTGATGAAGTTTCTTTTCAGGGAGTGATAGATTCAGCAAGCACCTCAAGAAAAACAAAATTGCTTCTGTTTCCTCCCTTCCCTCACACTTGCACATCATGCTGTTTGTGCTGCAATAAATGAAGAAGAGATTAAAATACCTGTTATTAATCTCCCACTTTTCACAAGTGATTTAATGGTTTACAAGCTAGGTTAGTGATTGCTGATAACTTGCTAGGGAACGTGAAAGCAGACCTTCCTATTGCATTTAACAAAATATTCTTTGAATAATGAACAGTAACAAAATAAGCTAAAGAATAATGATAGCTATCAGTATTTTCCTTTTTATAGGTGGTTAATATCTGCTGTCATTGCTCAGGTGCAATGATACTTTTTTAGCGTGAAGTTTCTTGAGAGACACACACCATGGCAGGACCAGTCAATGGTGAACTCATGGCTCGTGGCTAGGAAAGGAAAAATTAATGCTGTGCTCTTTGGACTGATCTCAAGATGGAGCAGAAACACTACAGTTCCAGATAACAATGGAGATTCAAAGAACAAAAATAATCAATTAAAAGCTACAAGAGCAAGTTGAAGAGAAACAACAGAACAGAGGCAACACAAATATAAACCATCCTTTTCTTGTACATTCAGCAACTTATTCCTTCTTTGCAGTGCCTTGACAAGATCTGCACCTCTGCTTTATAGCTGAGAGTCTGAAATTGCCATCTAAACTGCTTCCAACCAAACCTGTGAGTGCTGTAGGACATGACAGGGGAAATGATGCATCGACTTTATCTAACACATTGGTATTTATGGTCTGCTCTTTTGAAGCAGAGATGGTTTCAGAGACTTTTTAAAAAGAGAGAGCTGTAGGAGTTAGTAATCTTGCTATTGAACAGTATGAAGTGGCTGGCACTGGAGCTGTTCCAGAAGAATCAGCATTTTTCCCTTCCTCAGTGAAGATTTTAAAAAATATATATATAAATATATAAAATAACCACCTTACAATACAACTGACAGCTGTCCCAGCTCTGCAGCCTTGTCACACTGCAGTATCTGTACCAATCCATGAATATTCAGAATAGGTTCTGGGGATATATTTGATCTCTTTTTACATAAGAGACTACTGTATATGAAAAGTTCTGGAACAGAGATGTCTTGTCAGTTGTACTGTGCTGGTAGGTCCCACCCGAGATCTATCACGATAGGCACTGTGGTACCTAATGAGTGGATATGGCTGAGGCTGTCCTTGATGACCTACAGGCTAAAACACCTACACAAACTATTGCAGGAGATACTGAACTCACATTTCCATGGTCCAACTCTCATACACAAGTCACTGACCAAGCTGCTTTCTTGAGCATAAAGTACAGTCTCCCTCTAACACAAGCCATTAGCTTGAATTTAATGTTTCAACAAGATCAGCCTCTTTGGCTTTACTCTCTAATGTCTTTTCTTTTTTCTATAGCATGTCAGAGAAAAGTGATGTACAATTACTGTTTTATGAGGTGAACATGCAGTGTTTCTCCAAAGACATGATAAAAAGCATTTCTTCCTTACCTACTTCTGATTATGACCAGGTTTTGAGAAAGCAATGAAGCCTATAGTAAGCAGTAATTTACTCAGAGAGGACTGAATGTCAAACATCATGGCTTAGCTCCTCTCTGAAAGTCCATTTCAATTCTATTGGCCTGCTATAAACACAGGGAGGCAGCAGTCTCTACATGTCCTAGCACTGTTGTCATTTATTCATCAAAGACTCTGTCCTGTACCTGCAATTTCAGCTCTCCTACAGATGTCAGCAGAATCTCTTTATGGAAAAAAAAACCTGTGGTTGGAGTATCACTGTTTCCATCCTTGCTGCATGCTTTATATTTTTACATTTAAATCTCTGAATGAGAATGCAATATTTGATAGTACATCATTTCAACTGAAATTACAAGAAGAGTTTTAGTCCTGCTACTTGTTTTTGTTCCACATTACTATTCTACTTTGCCTTCAAAACATACTTTGCTTTCAAAACTGTATGCTGCTTTTCACCAGAGATATCAACCTTCACTCCTCAGACAAAGTTCTTTAGGAGAAAAAATGGCTAACATCTAAATTTATTTCCATGCACTAACACAAGCCAATGAATTTTGGGAACTGCAAAGGCCATGTTGAAGGAAGAAGCAATATTTGGCTTAAATAAAAATTCATGGAATATACTAAATGGCATGTGCTGTCCTCCTGCAAGATCAAAGGAGTCCTTTCACTTTCTTAGTCGATATATAACTTTAGTGCATACATATTTAAACATTTGTAACACAAGAAATTTTTCTAAAAGGCAATGTTGACATTTTATACAACAGTCCTAGTCCATCACTAAAATCTATTTTGAAGTACTGTAAAAAGCAAGCCCAGTACCACCACTCCTCCCTCCAAAAAAAAACCAACCCCAAAACCAAAACAAAACACCCACAAACTTCTCATAGAGATTATGATGCTCCCATAAAGTGAAAGTTCTCTCAGTATTTCCTGGGAGATAAAACATAATCTGTATGAATCACACAAACCAGAAACATTGTGGTGTTTGCATAACTTTGATGAGAGGAAGATTCTAACTCCTGGTGTGTTTCACAGCACTAGTGCCCTGTAATCTCACCAGTGCAGACACGTATCCTATGCTCAGCACTGGCAGATTTCCAACCATTTCTCTTGAAGATCTTAAACTGCTCTGAAGGACACACGTAAACATGCTACTGAACAGTTGCAGCATTCACCCAGGAAACCCTGTAACAACTGGAACAAGGAAGGAGAGGGAAGAAAGCTTGCTCACAGACACATCCATACACTATGATTTGTCACCGTGTTTTTCATTCCAGCATATTGACCTGATACCACAAACCATAAACTTAATAGAATGTATGTGTCAATACTCTGAGTATAAAGTTTAGCACAAAGGATATTAATATTATTATCAGCACTGAATTTGTAGCTCCATATAGAGATTTACTGTGATGGAAATAATTCATTCAACAGAATTAAAAAAGACAAGGAAGAATAAAACTCTGAGTAGTTAGGGCTTTTCATCCCAAGCAGAATCTTCAAGGACATTTGTGTTTCTGTTGAATGTGATCCAAAATAATAGGTTTAGGATAAAAGGAGAGGAAAAAGAAGTAGGAAACATCTTACCAAGAGCTACAGGATGCCATGGAGAATCATGGAATAATTTAGGTAGGAAGGAACCTCTGCAGGTCATATGATCCACTCTCTTACATGAAGCAGGGATGACTTCACTGTTTAATCAGGTTACTCATGGTCACATCCAGTAACATTTTTAATACCTGCAAAGACAGAGAGTCATCAGCCAGGCCCCTGCTCCATCACAGCCAACACCAGAACTGCCACAATGCAGATTTCATTGCCTGTTCACTCACTGAATGTTGGGTTGTAAATCAAGGACAGCAGTCAGGGGACGGTTGTAAACAGAAAACTCTTGAAGTTAGACATTTTTCACAATTACAGTATTAGAATGAACAAGTTTAGGCTAAGAAACCTCACGGAGACAAACCTTTTATTTCTACATGTAGCAGAAAAAATGCCAAATTCCCATTTCACCATGTTCAAAGAAATAAATAATGATTCTTTGGCCACATAAGATGCTGTTTTCCTAAAAACAGTGCAAATTCTCTGGAGTTGCATAAGCATTTATTCAGGAACAGAACTATTATACCACAAGCAAAGAAAATAATTTTGTATGTTTAGAAGAAAATTCTTTCAATGTATACAGTTATGCAAAACAAGCATCACCATGCTCTCTTATTAAATGGATTCCCTTTTAGTGGCTAAATTTTTAAAGCTAAGATGGTTACAAATAACTGATCTTCAATGGCAGCATATATCTTTCTTGTGTCTGATTAGCTGTTGCCATTATATATAGCTTTGTGCATGTGATAGAAAGATAGGGAAGACAACATGAATCTTTCTGCCATTGTTGACAGGCCAACCAATCCATTACTAAGTCTCCTCCATTCTTATTCCACTTACATGTAAACCAATAGTGTCAGTGCTGAATTATATTTGATATTGAAACTATTGATGAATTGCAAAGGTTAAAATTAAAGTGTGATTTATGTTGTGATCAGCAGCATGCTGCTAGAGCACCAAGTGATCTGTGCAAAATTATAACCATAGATACACTTCAGGTTTTGCTTTAGAACCTCTGCCAAACAGCTCTACACTTCTTTTTTGTGGAGGTGTTTCAATCTCTCTGTCTTTTTCCCCCTCTCTGATACTGTAGAAAAAGAAATGCAGATAATTTGCTGATAAAGATCCTGAACTCCCTGGTTTTGATGACTTTCTGAACAAAAGGGTGTTACTCTATTTCACTGAAGACTCACCTGAAATAGTACAGCAGCCATTGGAGAAAACTTCGAGTGCTACAACACGTACCAAGTTTCTCATTTGACAGAGGCTACAGTTTACAAAATTCCTGGTGTGATTCACTGCAGTTCAGTACCACTGGACTTCTCTACTAGTGTACAAAGTACTTAGCAAGTGAAACAATTATTTCCTCAAACTGGAATAAAAAAGAGTCCCTATCTATAAGGCTCTGCTCCCTTCATGTAGGCATCAGCTTTTCAGAGGTGTTCAACAAAAGTGGACACTCCATTTTCTATGCACGTGATCCTTCCTTGGCAAGGAAGCATTGCTAAAATAACTTTTTGTTCCTCAGAAGAAAGTTAGAAATCCTGAATATTATCCTACTGAGATCTCCCATTTTTATATCCTCTTGCACTACAGGTACGGAAGCACCACAAGTCCCAAAACACCACTGAAATGGGCCAGTCCTTCAGATCTGCATCTTAAGCCTCAAGGAGTAAAGGCTGATAAATCACTTGCATCAGTGGATCTCCCACTCCATGTTGCATAACAAAAGTGAACTTCAAATGCACTCTTTTACATATGCCTTTAACAAGTTCCTCCATGGCAAAAAATAAGACAGCTGTGTAACCTCTGTGTGTGGCCTGCAAGTGTTGAAAAGCATCAAAAAGAGGCAAACTACCAATTACTGGGAACAGCAAGTCCAACCTTATAGTCTCTTTCTTTCCCAAACATGTGCTGGTTAAAACTTGAGCAGAGAGCACGCACCAAAACACTGGGAGGAAACAATGCCAAAGCCACTCATCGCTTACCATGGATGACAAAGTTATATCAAAAAGTTTCATTTAGGAGGTCTTTGCAGAATTAGAATGACCTGAAGTCCCAGGCTGCATAATTCCTGAATCTGTTGCTAAAGAACCCTTTTAATAGAATAATCCCCGTGCTGCTGCAAGTCAGGATTTCCTGTAGTGAAAAGCACAGCAAGCGACAGGCGTAGCGCCAAGCATGACTCCGAGTGGCTAGGGGAGCACAATTTCTAAAGCCCTAACTAAAATCTTAAAGAAATATCTCTCCTGATACTTTCATGCTTTCATCTTGCTGAAATATATGCTTGACTTTCCTGGAGTACTTTAGTGCTTATTCAATAAAGAAGCAACCTTTACTGGAGAGTAACCCAAAGGGATAGATTTGTTCACAACGTCCTGTTTTAATTGGTTACACAGAGATTCTGGATTTCTACAGCTCACACAGGAAAGGCAGAAGTAATGACAAATGAATAAAATCATATTAAATAAGAAGAATTTGTTTCTCTGAACATATTTGGTGGGTCTATTAATTCTTTCATTCTATATGCCAAGAATGTGCTGTTTCATATACTGCTCCCCAAGCACTGGCCCATCTCTTCCTGATAGCAAAAAAAATAATTTTTCCCATTAAAAATGCTCCTGGACAACTTTTGAGGTTTAAAAGTCAGTTGATCTATTACTCTCATGTTATCTGATTAAAGGGACTGGATGGCTCTTTGTTAGACACCAGGAGAATGGGAATATATCACAATCTGTCTGTGCCTCTGCCCCAGTTTAACTGCAGAAAAAAATCGCCATACCTGAAAGACAAGTGTCCAGCAGAAAGAAACCTGTGTCACAGGGCATGATGCTAAGTGCAAATCCAAAAATTTCTGTCTTTCAGATACTTGCAATTTTTCATCCAAAGCCAGAATATCATCTACAATTACACAGAAAAAATTCAAAGCACTGCCCTTCATAAGCATTATCAGGAGCTTTGCCTGACTTGAGCTGCAATGAGAGAATGAAGTGAGAGTTACCTTTTAAGACAAGTTGGGAAGAAACAAAATGGGTAAGTAACCCAGAAGGGGTTTGTAAACCCCTGCAGAAGAATTGCCTCTCCTAACTGGAGGCTGTCATACACAGGGACACTCAGACATTTACACTTTGCTGAGATAAACCTGGGAATCAGAATACTTTCAGTAGCTCAAACATTAGGAAAAAACACATTTATAAAAGTGATTATGAGAATTTCCCTGGTAGTGAGTTCTCTTGTGGGATCCCCTCAATGGATGAATCCAGATTTCACAGAATCACAGAATTATGAATGCTGGAAAGACCTCTGAGATCAAGTCCAACCTATGACCTAACTCTATCACATCAGCTAGACCATGGCACTAAGCTCCACATCCAGTCTTTCCTTAAGCACCTCCAGGGATGGTGATTCCACCACTTCCCTGGGCAGTCCATTCCAATGTCTGATCACCCTTTCCCTTAGGAAGTGCTTCCTAAACCCCCTAAACTTCCCCTGGTGCAGCTTCAGGCCATGCCCTCTCATCCTGTCACTAGTTGCCTGGGAGAAGAGCTCAACCCCACCTAACTACAACCTTCCTTCAGGTAGTTGAAGAGAGTGATAAGGTCCCCCCTGAGTGTCCTCTTCTCCAGGCTAAACAACCCCAGCTCCCTTAGCCTCTCCTCATAAGACTTTCCCACTAGTCCCTTCATCAGCCTTGCTGCTTTCCTCTGGACCTGCTCCAGCACCTCAGTATCTTTCCTGAAGTGATGTTTCTGCAATATAATGGTTTGCAGCCAGCTGGAACTGTGCCTCAAACAAGGCCATGCCTTGCTGAACCAGTTTGCACCCAACTGTTCTTAAAACCTGCCAGTTATTTTCACCAAAGAGGGCAGTTACAGGACAAGGGGTGATGGTTTTAAACTGAAAGAGGGGAGATTTAGGTCAGACATCAGGAAGAAATTCTTCACCATGAGGGTAGGAAGGCACTGGAACAGGTTGCCCAGGGACGTTGTGGAAGCCCCATCCCTGGAGGTGCTCAAGGGCAGGTTGGATGAGGCTTGTGCAGCCTGATCTGGCAGAAGGTGTCCCTGCTCATGCAGGGAGGTTGGATCCTGATGATCTTTAAGGTCCCTTCCAACCTTCACCATTCTATGATTCTGTGATTTTATGATTCTATGCACCACACAGATTCCCAGGACTTGAAATACAAGGAAAATTCCTTTGGCTACTCTTACTGAGCTGTTGCAGCCACTGCCACCAACCACCTGCCAAAAGATGTGATTCCAGCCACAAAATGGAAAACAACATCAGCATTCAGAAATCAAGTTCTTTGAATTAACTTCTAGAAATAAACCCTGGTTCTTGCTGTTTACAAAATTCTTTGCCTGCCCCAAGTTTCAGCCCTTGCTAATTGAGGTTGTGAATAATCTTTTACAGGCCATTTTCATATTCTGTAGATCTCTTTCCCCTCCTGATTGCATATCTAATTTACTGTGAACAGAAGCAGCTTATTACATCTGCTACAGTAGCTGAGATGCATGAAAAAGTCCAGCCATTAATGCTTTTTTATTATTTAGCTTTTAAGGTTTTTGGCTGCTGGCGTTATGCAAACTACAGTCATTTTAGTCATTGCTTTGGTAGCTGCTAAATTTTCAGAAGGACATGCTACGTGGCCTGGAGCATTTCTAAATAATGATTAAAAAAAAAAACAAAATAAAAGTATTTGGCTTAGAATTATGTAAGATGCACCCTAAGCTAACCTGAAATGATAACATATATACAATTTAAATAGGACCTTAGATTCTTGGCCTCAGGGATTCATATGATGCTGTGAAAAATAAGCAGAAGGGCAATAATAAAACAGCTACAAGAACAACTTATTTGGTTATAATGCTGGCCTCCTGTAACTTTGTGTTTGTTTCTCTTTTTTTCCTAATGATTTCTGACAGGATGTGTCCCCTGTCTACTGAAAATACCTCATCCCTGTTCCAAAGTCCAGGATAACTTTAGAACAGCTCAGAAAAACCACAGCTTTGACAGCTTTAAACTATAAGTGCACAGGACTGCAAGCAGGGAGAAGTTCTTCCTAGAAGAGTTTTGAAAGTGCTTGTGTTCAGTACATTTGCAACACCTTCGTTTTAACATAGGAACATTTTTTTTCCTTGTGTAAACTGAAAATAAGAGACACAACAAAACAATACATTATACCCTTAAAAATTTGCAGGACAGGATAGCAAAAAGTAACAAAGGGAAAGTACCAGAAAAAGAAACCAAGAAACTGCTTCCTAGCAAATTTATTCCTAAAATAAAAGAGCCTTGTGTTAGTTTTCCTAGAGTGTCTGTGCATTAGCAAGGGGACAGAAAGAGGTGATATGACTCATCAGAGGGTGCATTAACCACCTGCTCTGTAGCACAGACATATCCTGAAGGTCTACTTGTCACCCACTCCCTCCTCTCCTTCCCTCCTCAGTTAGGAGTTCTCTTCAAAAAGGACTGACCTTACCAGAGGTTTCAGAGATAGGAAACCTCTGTTTGCATCATTCTTGTGATGGAGAGACAATTTAGTTTTAAAAGCTCTGAATCCACTATTATCTGTCAACAGTAAATGAAACTTGGTGGCAGGAGACAACCTGGTGAGATTTACAGCACGGAAATGAGAAAATTTCCTGTGATGCTGACTCTGTTTTATAATATCTCTAGAACTTAGAGTTCATCAACTACTATACAGTAATTGTCTGAATGAATATTTCTGTCTTCACGGGGCTCTGCAGGTCAATGGGGAACATTTTCTTGGGGCAAAGGTGAGCATGGCTAGTGCAGGCACCCAGGCAGTTCATGCTCTAACTTGTTGCTTTTGTGATTGGTGACTTTGTGAGTGACACTTTAAGTGCACAGCCATTTGTCTTATACTTCCAAATAATGAATTCAAATGTTCCAAGGTATTTTATGCAAAAGCTATAGTGTTGCTTGTAATTAAAGAGTCCATTTAGAACTGCTTTGACCACATTCATTAAAAAAAATTCATAACAAAAAAGGCAGAAAAAACTGTTAACCATAAAGTGCTCTGGGAGGTAAGATGAAAATATCAAATTAAGGGTAACTTTCCTGTTCAGTTTGTTTGCTACCACAGGTACTTGCAGTCTCAAGGTGGGGTCAGAGTCCTCCACTGGCCTACAAACACTTCAGTGATGAATTTACTGCTGATTGGTAGACTGAACATAAGCATTTACACAGTAGCTAGAGTCTTTTCATGGACTTTGATGAGTATGTACATGGCAAGTAGCACACCAGCTTTCCTGCTTCAGCAAATATTTGTCCATTCCCCACCATTTCAAACATTAGCAACAAAGCCACGGGTTCCTTACCCACAAGGCATCAGTCACTCCTATAACTACACTGCTGCTCACTAACTGGGAATGACTGAAGGTCCAAGTGCTGCATGAATAGTTCACAAGCTTTGATCCTCAGTGGCTGCAGCTCTCCATAGCCCTTCCCTCCTCTTCGAACATCTGCCAATTTACTGCAGCTGGATCCTTGCCTAGAGCTCAATTCACCTAAGCACAAGTCTAACACCTTTTTAGTGGTTCCCTGGAGAGCACACCAAACGACAGAACCTAGCTTTAGACTACCTCATCTTCTGAGAGCAGGCAGAATGCACATTTTCCCTCTGGGCTATTTACCCAGGTATTTTTCTGGCATCCATTCTAGTTTTTCAGTCAGCCTGCATCAAAGCTACATACTGTCACTGTCATACTGCTACATACTTACATTGTATTTAGAGCTGGTTGAACTACATATAGCTGGCTTGAAGCTCTGCTTCTGGATGGCAGTGGAGGCATCATCACTTCTCCTCACAAGCTTTTGAAAACTTGACTTCAGGTATGTCCCAACTTGCCTGAAAAGCGTGGGGACCTGTGGGGGTGAAAAGATCACAAGCTGTGAAAATTTCTGCTTCTCAGTCATACATACATTTTGTAGCTTTCTTAGAGCACAATTGCTGCAGCTCACCCTTAGCCATTAATTCACTGGAATTGGGCTGGCAAGCAGGCACACTCTGTTTATATTTAATCCACAAACTCCTGAACGTTGATATGTGCCAGCAAATCAAATGCAAATGCGAGGTAATGTGTAATCTGTGAAAGCTAAGGAAAATCATCAGCTGACATACATCACCAAGTGAAATAACTAAATCGTGCATGATTCCTTCCAGATGAACAGAGATGAGCATGCTGCACTTCATTTAAAAGGTCTAGCAATTCATCAAAGGATCTGTTAATAATGAGAAGGCTTATCCAAGGGGATGTTGAGGTAAACCAGATCAGCAGTCTAGGGTTTCTTTTATTTGTTTCATTCATTACTTTGTTTACCAGCACTAATGACCACTAAATCGCAAGGAAATGAGAGATGGATTAACGGAGGAAAACAAAGGGAAGTCAGCCTGTCTGATTAACTGGAAGATTAAGAGAATTCCTCCTTTTTTTGAAAACTTCCTTCAGTTGGAATGAGACTCAGAAATCCTGACTAGCACACTCTTGTATTAAATATGCCCACCTTGAATCTGGATTCTAATTCTGTGGCCAACTTCTTCAAAGATTCTTCATGTGCTGTTTTTACAGCTTTTTATTAGTGGTTACAGCAACTCCATTCTCTGTTTCTGAAAAGAGAAAATAAAAAACAAAACCCAGGCACCATAAAGGCTCTGAAATGAGAATTAAGGAAAATGTAATATGCACTTCAAAAAGCCCACAATCTCACATGTTCAGTGATGGTTTCATGCAGTGATGGAAGCATGTGGTGATGCAGATAGTAGAACAAGGCAAGAGACCTGATTGTGCATGTCCTGTACACACCAATTTGCCTGAACAAAATTACTAGTGGTCTGACTTTCATTTAAAGACCACAATGATATCTGAGTTTCAAGGCTCCTTCAGAAATTTTACAGGCTGAGCAAATGCTGCAGAAATCAGAGTTCTGTCTCCTTTTGACTTTTGAACCAGCAGAATGTGCTCAGATTTGGAATCTTCTATCCTGATGCAACTTTAGAACTTCATTTTACACAAAATCATCAGCACCACAAGATCAAGTGTAAAATAAAGTGATATATTATACCCATTGCCTTTTTCTGAGTGTTTGCAGTTGCAGCACAATCCAATATAATAAAATTTGTGCCCAAATATTTATTCTCTTAATGAAGTGACAACTAGAACCATTTGATAACTGCATGAACACCAAAATACTTTCTTAATCTCAACACAGACTTCCTGAAAAGAATTAGGGGGATATGCAGTAGGTCTGTGGCCACTAGAACTCCACTAAAACAATACAAATATAGTGGTTTACATCATCTGAAGACACAGTGCCAGGAACTTCAAGAAATTTTCATTCATGATACTGCATATGGTAGTGAAATTTCCACTAAAGCACCTCATGTATGTCTTAGAACCTAACTGCCTCAAAATCTGTGAAATTGACACAGTTAGGGACATTAGCTACAAATATACTTCAACTTGCAAATTCACAGTAATAAAACTTTTTCTCAGTCTTTATTCCTTGCTATTTCCAGCTGAAATGAACTTGTGCTGTACCATGTAACTGAAGTAGCACAATCAGAAACAGAGTATTAATTACTTTATAGAATCACACAATCATCCTGGTTGGAAAGGACATTGAAGATTATCCTAAATCTACCTACTGTAACCTCATCTACCCATTCAGTGCTTAAATCATGTTGCTAAGCATTGTATCTATATTTCTTTTAAACACTTGCAGGGATGGTGACTCCACAACCTCCCTGGGCAGCCTGTTCCAGTGTCTGATTATAAGGTACTGGGAAATCAGAAATACTGTCTTAAAACAAATGGGTTAACTCATTAAGTGGGGTATTAAGTGGGCTTTCTAATGACATAAAACCAGTGCAAAATAAACAACTTCCCTCCATCCTGCACATTTCTCATTTTTTCCTTAGTAGAAATCTCACTAGGAAGCTATTAAGCTCCAGTTGTGACCATTGCCCTGCCTAATGGTCGCTGTCAAGGTTGACTGAGTGCTTGTGGAGTAGACCTCTGGTGTTCTAACCTCTGCTAGTGTGTGTCTTTTCCTCTTCTGTTTTTCCTCCTTTTCTTTCAGTACTGTTTGTGTGTGATTCAATGCACCTGACTGAGCAGCAAAAAAAAAAATGAAGATGATTCTTACATGTCTCTGATGCTATGGGCTGATGCTAGGCAGAGCATACAAACCCCTCTAATCATAATTTAGCATTACATTTCTTAGTATCACATCAAGATAAATGCTGATGTTTCCTGCATTTGTAATTCTGGCACGTTTCATGGTTTTGAGTATGTTTATTTCTCCAGACAACTATGACAGCCCAACAGCTCGATACAGTAGAATGTGTTTGAAAAAGGACATAGGGCTTCCAAGCATCCATGGGATCTACTATAAAACTGTAACAGTAGATGCTAGATTATGCCAATAATTAATTATGCTAATGCATATTTCTAGTATAAAATTCAAGCCAACATAAGAACACAGTGGAGAAGATCTCAAGAACTGCTGAAAAGCCTTATTTTCCACTAATTCTGAACCCAGCATTTCGGTCCAAACCTTACTGCAACAAACAGTCAGCTGTACACATGGGTCCAGCTTGCCTTCTATTAGCAATAACAAAACTTAGTTTGAAATTACAGGCCTGATGGAAATGGTGCCTAGCACCTCTCAGCACTCCTTTCAGGAGTTAAACCAACTCCAGGGACAAACAAATAAGAACTTAGTATCTAGAGAAAGTTACAAGAAGTTGAGAGACCTGGTAGGTAACTGTTTTTTCCTCTTACAAGTCATGCACAGTCTTACATGAATGCCAGCCATGCAGCAGAACATCTGCAGAACTCTCAACTGAGTTTCCTATAGTCCGGGGGGAGTCTTGGTTAGAAAATTACAAGAATGTAGGATGCACTTACTCATTTAGTTTTTTGCTATCTCCAGACCACTGCAGTTCAGTATAATTCCCTACAATTTAGTAACATCTGCCCAAGAAACATGCTGCAATGAGATTACAGGAGAACTGAAGGTCAGTTCTGAACTGTATCATCAAAAGCAAATGCAAGGCCTGCTTACACTGTGTTTATCTCCAGTAAATGTTGTGCGACAAATGGGATAAAGTTAGAGGTGTATAGTGGGCAGAGAGATAAACCTGAAAGTGAAATGTTTGCTAGTTAGTGTACATGTCAGGGAAAATCTCACCATCTTGCATTAGACAGATGTAGAACTCTGTGACTCAGAGCAGTCACCATTCTCATAGTTGGTGCCTTAACCCTTAATTCTTTTAAGAGTTTGCTGGGTTTAAAGCAGGCTTTTTTTAAAGAGAATGAACGGTTGCATTTGAGCACATAGGGGGAAAAAACCCCAACAAGCCAACAAAAAGCTCCAAACCTTAGACAAAAGGTACAAGACATTTAGAAGAATAAATCATTTTCAAACTGAGGGTTCCACTCCAGCTACAGGCAGGGGGCGTCAGGCCTGTTGCAGGAAGCAGATGCTCCAAATAAACTAGCAAATGACTCTGCTATACACCAGGTTCTACCTGGGAATGTAAACTGAATGCTAAATGGATTTGCTATGTGATCCAGTTGTGCTCCTATCATTACTTTCCATGAACACATTTTACATTGAGTGTCATTGTGATTTACTTATTGCTCACTATGAAGCAAGTTACCATTTCTTTTTACAGTTAATTTATCACGTAACTCTGCTCGTCCTCTCACACAATAAGCTGGGAAATATCACTGAGTTATAAATTCCATTTTCATTTCCATCAGTTCTTTACATAAATTATTCAGAATTGCTTTTATAAAGTGGAGACATCAGATTCCTTTATAAAAATCAGAAGAAATGACAGTCCTAATAATTAAAAAAAATGGTTAAAAGTATACATTTCATGCAACTTTTAATTATCCTTTTCATTACATGCAGCGTGTTCACCAGTTCATAATCTAAAGAAAATGTACTTTATACAATAGATGTGGCTCAGAATATTTTATACACTTATCATACTAATTAATATTCCTAGTCTCCTAGTCTCTCTCCCCAAAAGACAAGAGGAAAGAAAACAACAAAGGAAATATTCCCAAGGCACAATATTTCTTTTGTTTTTGAACTCTCAATTTGCATATTCATGTTCAATGAGCAACGTCTGCTGACATCTCCACAGCTAGCTTTTTACAGCAAAACATCATTTTCCTCTGCAAGCCAGAAGCCACCACCTTGTACACTGCCAAATGATGTATTCTAATCAAAGAATTTCAAACTGTGACATATTTCTTAATTGGAAAATATTTCCAGTTCCTGTTTTGAAAATAATCAAAGAAGACTTCTAGCACCTACATCAAAAATACATGCTCATAAGGGCACAGAAAATTTAATACCAAGTACCAGGAAAATTTGTGGGCACTTTGAATTTTATATCAATATTCATTGGCTGTAGTGGAAATTTAAATACTGTGTTAGCTGCTAATCATTGCCAAGCTGTTGGCTGTTGGGCAATCCATGAAAAAGTAGTTGTTCATTTGAATTCACTATTGTTGGGCAGATGTCTACACCATGAAGAGAAGAATCACAGGATTACTTTTTGAGTTTCTTTAAATGAAGAATCTACCAAGAAAACAGTTACAAAAATGACAAATCAGTCATTTTTCTGCTTGAGAGGACAAATTACATGATGCAACTTGCAGCAGCTACAATTATCATAGCTATTTTAATAATGCATATATTTATTAAGTAATATAATATTCTGTGGTGTACACAATGATACTCACTGTGGATAGTTGGTTGACTGCTGTACAGCTGGTTTTATTACTAACTTTCCTATGAAAAAAAAAGACACAGAATAGCCAGAAAATAAACAATGTTACAGTAAAAAAAATAAATAAATCCTCAAATCTTTTTCAATTTAAAATTCTTCTATATTAACACAAAATAAATACAAACATCACAAGAACCAAACAGTCTAGATGTGGGGTGGTATATAAGAAAAAACACACAAAGCATTTTAAATAGAGCCAAGGCACTCAAAGAAATACGAATCCAGCCTCTGGTTTGTGTGATTCCAGATCAGATAGTCCTTTGTTTTTCACTAGTGGAATTGCACCAAAGTTTGGTTGTTTGCAGTCACTGATATTGATTATAGGGTCCAACTGAGGACACAGGGATTTGCATCTTTCTGTCTTGTTCTGGAGAAGTGGAAGCTTGCAACTTATGTGGAAGTCACCATAAGTTAGTAACTTTGACAATTTATAGACAACGTTTAGGTAAGACAGGAAATCATACCACAAAATCAAAATAATTTGTTCAAAAAAAATGTCAACAATTCAGGAAACTACTAGATAAGATTTACAGGAAGGGCAAAGACATATGGCTTGAAACATATGCCTGTAATAAGAAAAGTCAAGACATAAGGAGAACAACATATAAGGAATGACATTTTGAAAGTAAGACAATAGACAAGATAGATTTGAAGGCCTCTTCTAATTACATTTCCCACTATAAATTCTCCTTTTCAACTATATATCAGGAACACAGAAAGTGCTATGCACTATGAAACAGACATCTTAAAAATTAAACTCCTTTGTGATGTATATTTACTCACTTAAGGATCACATTCATAGGGAGAAATATCCAGGTCCATATCAGAGCACATGGAAGTGTCTGGTGAGCCAAGCAGAGGTTGAAATTCTGGGGCAAACAGGGATAGCAACAATAATTCAGGGGAGATGGACAGCAGGTGTTAGAGATAATTATAAAAGGGAGTTTGGAAATTATTTGTATATTTTGACCTGTGCAGGTAGGAAGAGGAAGACCCCACTACCTAACACCTCCAGGTGTTCTGAGCTAATGGTAAATCAGACTGAGAGGGCAGGGATATGTAGTAAGAGAAGGAAAAGAAGTGTGAGAAGAAAGGGTGAAACTTGAGTAGCTAAGAAGTCAGTACACACCCATCACACATCAGCCATGCTATTCACATCAAACACTGGAAGCTGACAAGTTGGTTTCCAAAGATAAGAAACTAGTCGAGAAGTCATGAGCTTCAACTAGGAACATCAAAAAAATAAACTGATTGTCTTCAGATAATACTATGTTAAAATCTGGAGTATTAATTATGAAGCAGATGAGAGTTGATAGCAGATGTCAATGGTGTATTTAGAAAGGATTTCTATGATTGAAAACTGTTTTTATCTCCCAAAACAAAAGACCCAGTTGCACACATTAAAGAGATTCTAATAGTACGGCAAGGGAATGAGTCTAAAAGTCTCTCTATATATTTAAGTGGGTTTTTTATAAGCTATCACACTAAACTACTAATATATGCCTCACATAAGCATAGTGAAAATATGCCTGAATCCTTTTAGTCGCATCACTCAGTGCTTCATGGGAATATGACAAAGCTGTCAACAATTGTCCCCAGAGGTCAGGATTAGTGGTGTATTTCAGTAAACCAGTAACAAAATATCTACTAAACAGAGTTTTGTTTGTGATACTTTCTGTCAATTCTTGCTCAGCTTGAGTACTTCTCGGTAGTATAACAAGTGACGGGTGAACATCCAAATATATTATTCTATTCTATTTGCTCTTTGATCCTTTCTCCAATAAATGTGTCCTAGTTTTGCTACTGGCTTTAAAAAGTATTTTACTCCATTTTTCATTTATTAATTTGGTTTTAGAAGAATGGGTCATGTTGTTAAATAGGCCCAGAGACTGAAATATTTCCCAGTTGTTGTTACTGTGACTTTAAAAATCTGTGGCACTGCTTTGTCTTTTAAAACATTGGCAGCACTCTGTAATTTTTATTAAAATACCTGTGATTCTTCTTTTTCATTTGTCAAACAAGGGACAGCACAGGTGGTAATGCAGAACAGGAAGATTCCTCTGAAACAGAAATAACCTCTAAGGACATTACCCTGCTGTCAGTGTTTATTCAAAACTCCTGCTGACTTTTGTGAGAATTCTCTACAGCTAATGATGCTGAGTACCAGGTCTATGTTCTCCTCAGTTCTTCAGCAGGTAGCAATAATTTTCAGTTGCTCTGAGTTTTTTGTTGTTGTTGTTGTTGTTTGTTTGCTTGGGGTTTTTTTAATTTTTATTTATTTAATTTCCACTTTGCTTAGGGATATCTGGAAGAAATAAAAATATCCTTTCATTTAAAATATCACTTAATTAAACAGTGCATTCTACAGAAACCTCCAAGTTTAAACAGTATCTATTTATGTTACCACTCACACCTGTGAAGTTATCAGCCAAAGACATACACAGCAGACAGGCCACACCATAATGACTTAAACCAACAGTCACGTGTTTGGAAAGACCCGCTGAAGACCTGCCAGATTTTTCAGGTAAATAAGCATGTCCATATTGACTTGGAAATCCATATATGCAGCTAGAACAGAGAAGTCATCACCCAAGTTCAGAGAAATTCAAGTTCTCAGAATTGAGGGAAAACTCATACATTATATGAGGAAAACTCCACTCAGCAGCATGATTTAAAATATTGCACATTACTAGATGTGTCTAAAAGATGGAGATAATGAAGTTATGCATACTGATGAAACATCACAGAAGAACATGATATTTAATTGAATGTGATGAAAGTATTGTAAGATGTTAAAGTTTAAAAGTCTGCCATATTCTAATTTGTAAGTCTTTATGGCCAATATTGATGCAAGCCAATTGCTATAATAATTAATTTCCTAACTCCACAGAATTTAAGTCTACAACCCATTGCAGACAGTAGAATTATTTTGGTATTCTAGCAGGATACTGTGTCTTATTTAAAATGACACACACTTCAAACTACTTGTTCTTTCAAATTTTCACTTGAGCTAATAGTAATTATACTGCAAATTATAAGTTTTCAACAGTTACATATTATGTCCTTGCACATGTGTTTCATTGTTCTAGACAGGGAAAGCAAACTAACAGTATTACTGCTTTATCAGAAGTACACCAAAAGCTAGGATCTCTTTCTAATGAGACAGCTAATAAAAATAGCTTAATAATCCTTTGGAAGAAAATAAACACTATCATTTTCTAAGGTTTAAAATTAAGCCTGTCTTTACATACAGGATACTAATCAGGAAGAGGAAAAAGGGATGTATGTTGGGAAAAAAGGGATAGGTACAAATGGTAGTGATTTTTGTCTTGTTATGCTTGAACTGAAAACAAAGACGTTCAAGATTATTAACTACCTAGTAATTTCTTCAACAAATGCTATGAAGTTTCTCTCCTCCTTAAATAAAATGAAAATACTGAGGGGCAGGTTTTTTATACTGGACATAATGGTACATCTCCATAGGAAACGTAATGTATCAAGAGAATTCTGGGGAATTCAGGTGACACACCTGAAATCAGACTGTATGAGGATGCATTTTCTTTCACTTCCATGACATTACTGTCAAACTGAACACTGTCAAAGAAGAGGCACCTGCTTTCATCAGCCTTAAAGCGTGTGCTCCTCCAGAATGACATGAAGAGCTGGCCTAACACAAACCAGCTGCATCACCCAGCCTGCAAGAAAACAAAGGGACAAAAGAGTTTGAATAACAGCCAGTCCCCTTCTGTGCTCTTTGCTGCTTTTCAATTACTTCCCTTAAGAGGATAAATCATGCAGAAGATGCTACCAGTCAAGTTTCTGATGTTAGTTAGTATCTGCAACAATATTTCAGCAACTGAGTTAATAAGTACTATGTGTTCTGCCACCCACATATCTGACCTTGTGCAACTATAATAGGCAGTGTCTAAAGTAAAGTAATTCAAGTGTGACAACATCTTGAACAAGTTAGAGGTATCAGTTGCTGTAAGACATTTTCCTCTGAAGCTTCAAGGTCTTACTTAGGTTGTAAATTTTCTAGGCACTCAATCACAAAGAATTTTTCCTTCCACTACAGTGGAAAGTATGAGATGTAACTCATTAGGATTTAGACTGATTTTCTCAGTGTTGTGGCACGATATGGAACTTGTGGGTTCAAGTAAGATCTTTTCTAGTGTTAGTCATGACAATAAGTTGCCAGAACACAGCTGGTAAAGGAGCCAGTCTCTTAGCTCTGGAGTTTGCTGCAACTACAGTAGATTTCCTAAACTGTTTTCCAAAATTACAATAAGAACAATCTGCTCTAGTGCCAAATCTACTGCAACCCCATCTGGAAATCTGTAGGTGTTCTGGTTTGGAGAATTTCTGAGTTCTTCTTAATCTCTCTTCAATAATCACACCCATTTTATCCCACTGCTTTGTAGCATGCTATTTTTATTACTTGCAACCCATTATATTTTTGCTAGATCAATACAGCTTCTTCTTCTGTTTACCCAGTTCTTTGAACTTTGCCTGATTTTAGAGATGTGCTTCTTCCCTGCTACTACCAAACAGCTCCCAACTTTTCTGACATTTCCTAGTATTTACCTTAATGCTGCTGTGGTGGATTATTTTCCTGTAGCACAGTTATAATCTTACATTCCATGAAGAAAGTCCTTTCCAATATGAGGCAATATCAAATGAAACATCCCTCACAGTCTCTAACCACTGGTCATCAGAGCAGACAGTAAAATATTTAGTCATAAAAGGTGTTCCTAGCCCAAAAAACCCAACACTCCAACGTTTCTTCTTTGCTACATCTATTCAGTGGCTTTGCAGAAATTGTTACAAGTTGGCATTTTGTATTTTCACAAAGGTCAACATACTTTTATACCAGTATTTGAAAGATCAATGATTTTGGTTTGGAAATTTGGCTATTAAGTAAAGTGCAGAAAAGTGTGGCTTGAGACAGAAAAGAAATAATCAAGATAAAATGTCTGATAGTTCAAAAAATTGATTTTTCAGCTCTTGGTTTGCAATGAGACAGGTCTTATCAAATGCTGTGTTTGCCATCTATTTTCAATATGTTCAAAAAGGAGGATGTTACAAAGTTCAGGAAAGGGGAAATGAGATGCTTAGCTGAAATGCCTTAGAGAAGTTATTTCAAAACTGATGAATGAGGTTCTTGCAAAGCAACATGAAAATCAAACAAGGTTTTCCTTTATTTCTTCTATGTACAGTAAGTTTTTTAGACATATCTATGTTTTTCCATAGCCCATACAGAGGTGGAATGAACTGAGCTTAGAGATATTTTGGGTCTTTTTAGACTATCTGAATGTCCTTCAGAAGTACTTCTCTGAGGAAAAAGAAAAAAGCTTCAAGAAAGAGCTCTTCAGAGGCAGGTTACCTACCAAAGTTTAAATAAGTATAAGAAATCATCCTACTACATGTTTCTTTTGGTTGAAGTAACATTAATTTCAGCTGAAAAAAGTTTAAACTTTGACATAAGAAGTGCTTTTCTGAAGTAAACTAAAAGAACTGGAAAATCACAAGAAACAAATCACAGGGGTTATTAGGACAGAGCAATTATCTGGATCTGTCCAGTGTAATACATATTCTTACACTCTGCAACTCCCTGTTCTCCTCCTGTGGGAACTGAACAGTTCACATAAAGATGACAGCCAAATTAAAGAGGACCATGAATCTCTAATTGGAGTTTTCTTACCCTCAAAATTGGTCCAAGGCCCTGCAAAGCTTTGCCTTATTTTCTGTTCTTGATTTTTAACAGGATGGCAGGTTGCACTTTCCTGCTAAGATGAAGGAAAGCTGATGGTGCCTTGTTTGCTTGCCTTAGTAGAAATATCACTAGGAAATGACAAGTTGATAAGGAGTCTAGAATCTCCACCATTAACTCTCAGCCTAATGAAAGAAAGTGTCATTCTTCTGTCAAATAGCAATAAATCAACTTTCAATGTGAAGAATGCAGTGTGTGTATTGTTTGCTCTTTCCATTTGATTCACGTGCAGTTAAACTCCCCTGTGGCATGGTCAAGAAAACTTCACTGAAGTTATATCAGGAGCTGCTTTATCTACCACATTCAATGTCATTATCAACTCTGTTGAAGTCTGTTGCCAGTTGTTCAAGTGCTAGAAACTTCAGAGGATTCCATTTCAAATTCCCAACTGAATCTGAGTTGTCAGCTACAAAAAAAGGATACTCATGACTAGTCTGGGAAAAGTCCTTCTGAGATTCTGGGGAATATGCTGTTGGCTGGCTGTAAAATTAAACAGTACTGATATATGAGATGTGCGGCTCTCTCTGTCTGTGTACACCTGCTTTCCAAATGATGTCATGAGCTATCAGATGCACATGATTTGAAGGTGTGTCTATGTGAAATAATGTGGCTGAACTCTTAGGAAAGACATCTCTTTTCACCACAATGCTAGTACTAAATGACTGCAAACGTGGTGTACAAAAGGAATTTCACACATCTTAACTACCTTACTTACACAGTAGACTGAGGAAGGTACCTTAGGCTTCTCCTGGGTCCTACAAGACACAGACTGGTAAATCTACAAGGAAAAATAGAGCAGAAACACTGTGTTTTCACTTGGAGTTTGGAAATCTTGATAGTTCACTTTCCCAAGTGTCTGAAATTCCACCCTAGAATAAGCTGGTACTAGTGAAAGGGCTAGAAGGCTGTTTCTGTACAACTCTGAGCAGGAGATGGCTGTAAACTAAGAGGATATAAAGGTTGCTTACTCTGTTGGGTTTCTTTATTTCAAACATTGGCCAGCAGTAGAGACAAAATATTGGGCTTCTCAGACCTTCAGTGTGACCCAATACAGACAGCTATATACATACTGATAAGAGTACACAGCTCACAAAAAGTATAATGCACTTCCCAGGGGGAAGCTGAAGACGGGAAAAGATGGAAAGTCTTCTCTTTTACAGGTTTTCATAGAGGGGTTTGCTCAGTTTAGAGAGAAGGAAAAACAAATGATATTTATAAAGGAAATGAGAAAGAATATGCACAGCACCATGAAACCACCACATCTGATTATCTTGTATAAATTGCAGCATTCAACACTGTCACACGCACTATTGGAAAATTTTAAAATGTTGTGAGTTGCCTGCAAGTTAACTTTTCAGATGGCTTGCAATGACATCTAAATCTATAAACCAGTGCTACATTTGTTAGAAATTATTTGGACAGATGTTTTATTGACTTTAGCTTATTAACATTCACTAAATCTGATCTGTCAAGCTCAAGCTGTTTGAAGTAATAGAGCTAAGAGAGAAGAGGAGCTGAGAGAAGAAAATCATCGCATGATGATATGATTTCTTGAGAGGAGAAACTCAAACATGGTGGCTAATCAAAGAAAAAAAGATGCCTAAAAGAGACAGAGACTGACTTTCTATATTTGTTTGTGTTTTTCTTTTTAAGTGATTAGCGACAAAGGATGAAAATAAATGATGTGACTTTTATGAACTGGAGAGAATCTTTTTTTGCTTTATTTACACAATAAAACTAATAGAAACAAGTATAAAAAATGGATGTGACAAAAGGTTGCACTGGGCTTTTTATCTAGATAAGGTTGAAAATTAAGGAGGAGGACTAGTTGGAACTCTGCTCTTCTAGTTTTTGTTATTTTTATCTGAAGTAGGTTTGGTATTCTTTGTGTGATTATTTTTGTTGCTGTAAAGTCATTTAAACATGATGGCATATTTCATCTTTGAAAATGGGGAGGAATTCACCTGACAGGATGGGAGAGCTAGATGTAGATGTCTTTATAAGAATTAGGTATTTAAGTTTTCACCATAATCTACAATATTTGAAGAGCCAGTTGAGTTGCTCATAGTTTCTGTAGCGCCAGTTAAAATCCCCAGCACATCCATTGCCTGTGCTGGGGTCTGACAGCTGTGGCACAGGACACAAGGCACATCAGTGTCCTATTTAAGCTGCAGATGGTCTCTAGGCAGGATAACCCAAGGGAACAGGTGACACAGCTAAATTAAACTCAGAGTGGGAAGTTAAATTAAACTCAGAGTCAGGACAATCTAATGAGGCCTGGGACAACTGAAGAGCCCAGATGGATCCCTCAGCTTCAGGGTGAGCTCTGTGTTCCTCCATTCTTCACTGCCTCTACTTACAAAATACACAGGGACCCTTGGGGGAATTGAGGCATCTCACTCACATGCCTATACTTGGGCACCCAAATTCAGCTGTTTAAAATCTGAAGATAAACTCCATCCTTTGTATATTAGAGATTGCTAATTGTAATGAATCATCATCTCAAACAGAGTCTTTAATCCTCCGTGAAGACAGACGTAGGGAAAGAAAAAAACAAGCTCTGGAAACAAGAACAACTTCCTTTTAGTTACCTCTGAAAGTATTGTTGGTACTCACAGATCCTGAAGGAAATGGACAGCCTTGTTTAATGTCTTATCTGCAGCCCTGTTTATGCCAAAGGAAAACAGCCACTGGGGCATTATTCTTAGAAAAATATCTTTCATAACTTTCTACAGTCTCCTTTAATGTTCTGACCACATATGAATGTGTGCTTCCTAGGAACTCAGTGAAGAGTATCTCTCTCTGAATGTCTTCTTACAGATTTGATTGTTTACATTGACTTTATTGCCATGGAAGCATGACATTGGAGATTCACTGTGAAATTCCCTCCCATTGAACAAGGGACGCCAGGATAATTTTAAAGGCAGTAAGACAAAGCATTAGTGAGATAAATGGAGTGAAATGAGTCCATATATTATGTATTGTTCCACACCAAAATTAAAAGTGCGTGTAGATACGTATTTTGAAAAAGATGCTTCTAATATTACTGATCAATCTCTGCCTTCATATTGCCTTTAACCTAAATTCAGTCCTAGAAATGTAAGAACTAGTTGCTTTTTATATATATTTAAGTGAATTAACATGATACATGTAACTGTTTTGCCTCAACTAGTGCATTATTTCTCATTCAGTTTGATATACAACATGAAAATTAACATATATTATTTATATTTACAGTTAACATTACCAATAAATAACATGATACATTGCTTTAGAGCAAAACTTATAAAAGCCCTCAACATTGATAGTTTTTTTTAACTCTGAAATCAACGTCTTTGATCTTACAATACTATATAGCTGTCACTGAGCTTTTTCAGGCAAGGGCTGTGGTTTGCCAAGAAGCAGAAATTAAATTCTAGATGAAAGTCACTAAAAGTTGAAATTAATTGAGAATGTTGCCATATTTTCAGCTCTTGGAGCTAAGGATAGCATTTAAACTATTGTGTTCCTGGAATATTTTATAACTGTAATAAACTTCATTCCTCTTTGGTTGTACTCCAAAGGTTTCTTAGCAACATGGAATTGGGAAACTTAAAATAAAAGCAAAAGATTAAATTTTCCTGGAATCACTGAAATGCTCTCCTTGTGTTTTCCTACCAGCATTTCCAAGGCAAAGCAGCAAACTCTGAACTTAATCTTACCTATCTTGTCCTGCAACAACATGATCTGATGATTTGGGTACAGAGCATTTGGCTTGAACTGGTGGCTGTTCTGAATTGAACTATCAGAGACACATAATGTGTTTATAAACTATCAGCACTCACTGACCCTCCAGTCTGGGCTAGAGTATCTATTGCACTGGTCTTACTCTTACTTTCCTGGGTAGGTTGGCAGGGTGTCAGTGCTTCACTTTTTGGTATGTAAATATTCATACAGTGCTTCTCATGATCTAAGACCAGTTACTTCTTGTTTGACCTTAGCACAAGAGACTTTTACTTCTTCACAAATGCTCAGACAGTGACTTGTTTTGATTCCTGGAAACTTGTACAGCAAACATTAAACTCCCATGCAAGTGGAAGTACACTGGGTGCTGTATAAGGGCTATCTGTATGATGGTATTTACATTAGAGGTGGTTATCAATAAAAAGTAGACTATCCTTTAATTTTCATGAGCTGTGGACGTATTTTACAGTATATATTTCCCAGAAGATATCTCCTAACTATAGCTGATGGCATGTGATTTTATTTTTTTTTACTTTGCTTTATTCAGTGAAAGGACACTGCAGGAATCTGACTATTTCACAGCAGACACTGTAGAGGCTTAACTTTTTTGTTAGTGTCCTCTTCCATAAAATTAGGACTGTGTGAACTTCATTTTAAACAGTGACTGTGCTCAGGAGTGTGGTGGTAGCAATCCCAGACCTTCGGGGTTAGGGAAGAGAGAATAGTTTACAATTGCTGGCAGCAATTGCTCACCCTAGCCAGGAAACTAACTACACATCATCCCTGCCTTTAGGGTAGAGGAGGGAGCACACACACTTTCAGCTGAGCAACTTCCCACTCCCAAACTCTGGAAGAACTAAGCTCCTCCTGACAGATGAGCCTAAATGGAGCAGTCAGTAGTAAAGCCAACCTGTAGTTACTAAAGGATTTTACTCTTAATTGTATCTTTGTACTATTGGGGTAAGATATTTCTACTTCAGACACTTCAAAGTTCATATTGCAGAAAGCATGAGACAGAGAATAAGCTGGAGAGATGAAGCAGAGGTGGTAGGAGAGAGCACCCCTTTCCAGGAAACCTCTCCAGGGCCATCCTGACTGGGAAGCTCCAGGAGAAACTCCAAGACTTGATCGGAGGAATTCCTGGGTCACAGGCCTGGGATGCCAAGGGATGCACCAAAAAGCTTAATTTCTATTGCAGAGCAGGTTTAAGTGCTAAAGCATGAATTTTCACAGTAAGCAGCATGAGAGAAGTCAAACACTTGACCTAAGTCTTTATACTGGAAAACTATGGGTAGGGTTTAATTAGCTCCCTCGGGTGCTGCAGCTGCAACATTCACCAAAGTGATTTGAAGCAAGAGTGGCTGGTACCACACTTCCTTCTACTTAGAAAGAATCTGAAAAGATTTAGCCTACTTCATTGAATCAGCTACAGCTCAAAGAGAATCACAGTTGGCTCATGAAAATGTTCATGGATCAGTGGAAAGAACGGAGGACCTTTGAAGTTTCTTGAATTAGCCTCTGAAAAATGGGGCCAGTTTTCATCTTTGTTTATTGAGGCAAATATGGATCACTCCACAGGCAAAAAAAAAAAAAAAAAAGAAAAAAAAAAAGAAAAGAAAAAAGCCTTGCCTTTGTCTGTTTGGGGTGTGACATCCAAATGAGCTGAGATATCTAGTCATCTGAAGTCTTGCTCATTCGATATGGAATCTAATTCATTGCTGTATTCTTTGGAAAACTTATCATACTGGGAGATCTGAGATATTCCAGATTAGCTGTTTAAGATAGTACCCAGAAGTGGCTTTCATCAAGTTATGATTAATTAAATGATGTTCCTGGAGATTTGCCTTTTCCTTCTCTGTTACAGAACTAGAGGCATGGATGTGTGCATGTCTGTGGAGTCATCTGGTGAGTTTCCTGATACCAAAATGCTGTGGGGTTTTTTGTTAAACCAATGTTCCTACTTCATCAAATAGAATTAACTGAAATGAATTTCTAAAATTTCCTTTATTTACCTCAACTTCAAGAGGCAGACTTGCATACTGGGAATTCAAAGCCATGGTAAATGAAAGCCACCCTCACAGGAATATGTCACCTTTGAGTCTGCTTGAAGCTGATCTATCCATTTTATAATCTAAGGGCTATGGTACGAGGGTAGCTACTTAACATTTGGGTGTTTTAGGAAGTTTTACAATAAAGTGGTTGCATCATAACCTTCCTCCTATGTGTCTTGCACATCCAAATGTATGTTGTGCTGTAAATACATCTAGATCTTAGAGGTAAATATTCAAAACCCTCCAGACTGAGTTAATAAGTTAGAGCAGCCTATTCAAGTGAAAAAGAAAGAACCTGCTTAGGCTGTCAATACAATTCACAAAATGAATTTTTGTGCTGTGTCAAGGGAATCTTGGAGTCAATATGTGTTGCACATTAAATGTCAAACAATATAGAAGTACAAAGCCTTATTGCTTTCACCACTGTTTTTAGAAAGGTGGCAACTCTTCTAGTGTTAAAATGACAGTAATAGTTTGGAAGTTTTAACAATTTATTCACATTGAAGGGCCAGGAAATGTAAGAAAATTTATTTTCTCCTTCCTATATTTTTTTTTTTCCTTTTTAGACCCTGGGCACATTGCCAAAATCTAAGAGTTTACTGTGGAGTTATAGGAAAAAGAGTGAAACGCCAAAAGAAGAAATGACCTGCAAATGCAAGATGAATTACCAAAGGTAACCAAGGGCTGAGGCTGTGTTCTCACGTTTCTGATTCAGGATAACCCAGTAGTGCAGGATGGATTGTATTGGTGTATTAGAAGGACACTATTGATCTAGAAATCAGACTTTCTAGCAAAGGTGCAGAAGTCTTTGACTCCTAAACATTGTACTTGTCAGAGACAAATGAGAAAGGGAGAGGAATGTTAACTCAGAACAAAAAAAAAAAACAAAAAAAACAAAAAAAAACCACAAAACCACACAGCTGAAATAGACTCCTGTCCTTGTATCAAGGCCTTACGTTCATTATTTTCTGAGATGACAAAGAGGTGATGACATAGATTAGCTTGCAGACTGCATAGGCAGTTTAACATTGCTGCCTCTCCTGAGCCAGGAACATCATTGAGATCTGTTTGATGTCTGTGTCATCTTAAGAAGGAGTATATATATCCCCTCCTTTTCAGAAAGCTCCTCCCTAGCCCACAGGGACACTCTGACTCCAGCCACAAGTGTCATTCAAGTAAAGGTCCAATCACAGGAGCTAAGAGGTGGACAGAGCTGTGAACATTTGGCTAAGACTGAAATACCCAGATTACAACTGTGGAAGTAAGAACTGGGAGCATCAATACTAAATAAGCCCTTGTGGGTCTTGCATATTCCATATTTTCTATTTTGCATTTTCACTGGGAACAATTGTAAAATACAGATTTAAAATCTCTATTTTGTATTTGCTTCCTGCATACATCTGTATTGGAAGCTTTCTTATGTGATCTTAATTTCTTTACCTGTTGGCAAACTCCACAATTAAAACTTCAACTCTTAGGGTCTCTTTTTCCAAGATGTGCATGATTTACAAAATTCATTTTCTAGAGGTCTACTCTGGGAAGGCTGGATACTCTGATTTTGTTCCCATATAGACTTACAGACAAATGTAAGGGATTTAATGGACTTTGTCTTCCTCCTGGAATTACTGAATCTGTAAATTAAATTAAATAATAAAAAGGCCCAGCTGCTGTGGCAGGACTTGGAAAAGCTCAGCACAGCCAAGGGAGCCAAAGGTGGCTGCAATAGAAATTTGATTCCTAGAAATACTTAGAAATAATTTAGTTGGGGAAATATGCTAAGGTGTTATTTCATCTACCAAATGTTGATAATTCCAGGAAACAAGCTGCTAAGCCCCTGTACTAAATTTTCCACTCAGAGGGAGATGTCTGTAGAACTGGACCTGTTATGATAATTCATTGCATTATAGCTACAACGCTCATGATTCACACTGAATTTCTTAGCTGGAAGAAAAATCCTTCTTTACCAGCAGGATCCAGCTTCCTGTTGAACATGTACTTATATGTCCCACCAAGCAAAGTTTGTGTGGAAAGCTGCAAAGCATCTTTCAGCTGTGATGCATTTTGTTTTGCAAATGCCATTCCAACTATTAGCAAAACCAAGACTCATCCCTGTTAGGATATCCTGGATTAGCAAACTGTGAATAATTAGGTACGTGTAAGTAATTTTTCTCTCAGGAAAAAACTCTGTCGCGTGCTACAAATGCCTATTTTGCCTGTTATAGAGGTCTGTACTGTTTCTTGTATGTTCTTCAGGGTGGGTATTAACAACAACAGTTACTCTTCAGATATCTGACAGTCCTTTAAATCTGGCTAGCTTAGATGACATATCATTTTCCTTTGAGAAATCCTTGCATATGGTTTGTGATACAAAGACTTATCCTGTGCCCTGCATGTTCAGCACTGTGCTCTTAATACTAACTACTACTTCTGAGTGCTACAGAATGGGAACATTAAAAGTACTACTTAACGTGACTGAAATTAATCCACACTCATCTCCTATTTTTTCTGCAGAATACTTTCTAGGATTGTGTCATTATAATTTTTCTTTCTAGGAAATGTACCTACAGACCCACTAAAAACCTGGTCTGCAGACTCAGAGGTCTACATAAAGTCAAAGATTATCTGAAAGGAAAGCATGGTGCAAGACTTAGTTTTCTCACAGACTGTAAGTTTCTTACCTTAGTTTCTTCCCTAACAATTTCCAGCTCATGAGATGCAACAAACATTCATCACATTATTTTCTTCAGCCTTTCCTCTTCTCTTCTTTAAAAAACTATAGAAGGGCCAGTCCCACAGTCCAGGTATCTGTCTCACTAAATTACACTGTTAGTTTAGTTCATTTTGTCCATGAGTTTGCTCATAGTTCACAAGAAATATGAAGTAATTAAGTTTAACTTAAAGCCAGTGACTTCAGGTGATGTTGAGTTACTTAATATTTGTCTGAAGTTAAGAATGTACACGTGAGCAGTCATTGCAGACTAGCTGCCATGAAGCAGCTGAGCTGAAGTCACCTGCTAAAGGCCACAGTGTCTTTTAATGCCCACCTGCACATGATGAAAGCTCTACTAACTTTTGCCCCATGTAAGTAAGAGTCATAATTTTATCTGTCATCCTCTGTTATTTTGGGCCAAAGCTTTATACAATGGCTCATTCACTTCTCTCAGTAAATTTTGCCTGGTCGTTAAGCTTTTGTATTCAGGGGAAGAAAATAAGAATCAATTCTTTTTCATCTTCACCTTTTTGGGTGGAAGCCTGCAAGGCTATGTGAAATTACTGGTGATCTTAGTTCAGGGCTGGTGTCTAGTTTAGTCAGTATTTAGCAAGAAAGTCAGAAATATGGACTCCAGATCCCACATGAAGGAGAGTATGAATCATATTAGTATCTTCCCTCTCCAGCCCCTCCAGGCAAATATTTCACCTGTGAAGTCTATCTGAATTCTACAGAGAAAGAGCATGACTATCACAACCTGGATTAACATAAAATCATGAATATCTGTACTTGCCCAAGAGAGGAGGTAATGACCCTTTTGGTAAAAAAATTCGTAAAAAGTGTAAGATAGCTTTGAAATATTATAATTAATTCCTCTATTTAAAAATGAAGAGGAAACTTTGTAAACTATTCCATTGGGAATTTTAAAATAATAGCCAAAACAGTGAAGTATATTGATGAAATCACCTAGAAAAAAATTTTAAACACCAACTTCTTACCTTTTCAAAACACTGTTCTGCTTCTCCACATGAAGATCTCCACCAGTTTCTCCTTTTCTGTTCATTCTCTTCCATTTAAATTCTTCACAGTGCTGCACCACTCATTGCCTCCATGTGACACCTGCCTCCTCCCACTCCATCCACTTCTGCATCCCAAATCCTGCTGCTCTCTCCAGCAGAGCCACATTCACTCTACAGAGGCTAGAAGTCTCCTTCTCTGTAATTAATTTAAGTGCTGGATGAATTGCCTCAAGCAATTAAAATTAGGAAATCAAACAGAACAGTTCTCCAGATAACATTTACTAGTCTCCACTGGAGTGAGAATGTCAATATTTCTTGATGGGTTTTCATTTAGAAAAAAGGAAACGAAGTAGAGAAGGCCCATGATTCTACCACAGCAAAACAATATCTGAACACACACAGCAGAAGGAAATAAATCATGCAAGATGCCCTTTTTAAAGGTCACAAAATAACAAGCAGTTCAAGACTAATTGGTATTGGCACATCTATTGTAGAGAGGGGAAAGAGTGATCAATGATCAAATGGCATAAAAAAGCCTACAAAATACATACATCATAAAATGATGACAAGGTCAAAGCAGTGACCTCTGATGTGGGTAGATGAATGCAAAAGGGAAGACCAGTGTAATATATTAAGGTTGGAAATGGAATTATGAATGGGTTTTATAATGAAAATAAAATATTTAAAGAACTCAGTACTCTGAGTTAAAGCGTTGGTGAAAGGGAAAATTAGAGTTAAAATTTTAAAAGCCTACAAAACCTGAAGTGTTCAAAAAACACTTCATTGGAATGCATATCTAAAGAGAAAATACCACTGAAGAATCATTACCTCATCAATGAAGTCATAAGTAGGGAGATTATGATAAATATATAGGAATGATTGTTCAGATCAAACAGTCAATAAAATTAATTTTGGTGGCACTCTGAGAGGCTTTTTTTTCTTTTTGGCCCTTTTTGCGTTTTGTTTTCAATGAAGAGCCTTCCAGGGCCAGTGAATGCTAAGGTAACGATTGCTAGTGCAGCTTTACAGTACCTAAGTCACAGTTGAAACCATTGTTGCTCCCTGGGATCCTGCTTTTGCTTTTCTTGGCCCTTACATGGAATCACAGAACGGTTGAGATAAGAACAGACTTCTGGAGTTCATCCAGTCCAACCAAATCATGGCAAGATTCCCTTGCAAATAACACAGTGAAAACTTTTCAAGGCTTAATTCAGCTGTCAGGTACCTAAGCTAGTAAAATCAAAACCTGTATGAAATGGATTTTGCTGTGAAGAGAGAAATTTGTACTCTAAGTACAAATTTATAGAGTAAATTTAGTACAAATATACTAGAGTAAATGACACCATCCCAGAGCACTCACAAATCATCCTGAATGCTCTTTCAAGAGCTCCTTGTAGATCTTAACCCACTTTTGAGCAACTCTGAAAGCAGCCCGAGTTCTAAGCACATTGTTGTAAAAGACAGAGTTTGGAAAGCAGACAGTACTATTCTAATACTTAAACTTCCTAAATACACAGCTAAGGTAAAACATCCTCAATCACCAGGTAGACTTTGACTAATTAAATTAGAAATATTTCCAAAAAATACATCAAAAAATATCCCAGGAAAAGATACTTCTGAGCTTTTCCCTCTTCAGTGAGGGACATATCCAGTAAGCTTAATCTAAGCTGAGTGTCAAATGCCCAAACACCTGAAATGTCAGTGACTGAAGAGCATTAGGTTTCTACCTTGATCAATAATTACCTGTGCTACCTTCAGCAAAATCATTACCTGATTTAAGGCAAGTTACTTGTATTTAAGGAAAATCTGACATCATAAAATGAAAATACTGGCAGGTTTTCCTCACAACAGACACAGCTGATCAGGATAGGAATCTCAGGACAGGCATTTGCAATTCTTAAAAAGACTTCTCAGATGATCTTACACAACTAGCACATGAATTTATATTCAGTCTTATTACTATGCACCTCTGATGCATTTTCACAGTAGGAATAAAACACGAGATTGTAACATCTAGCACAGAATATTTCATCTTTCATATCAGCTATTTACTTTGTCATACATCACTTTTCTCCTTGTTCCTAACACTTGATTGATGTCATCAACATGCACAGAGACAACTCTGCTTTTAGCTAATAGAGTGCCTGTATATTTGCTCTTTATAAGCAAGTGCATTGACCACATAATATGGCTGTTTCTGGGTAAACTCCTGTTTAATTATGACACAACTAACCTCTCTAAAATCCCACCATAGGCTATCCCATTTGTCTCTTTCAGCTCCCTTTCCATCAGGTAGAAAGCACTTGCTTGTAGTGAGCACTGCATACACTGCAGTCCACCCTCTTACTTAGAAAACACTTGATGGAAAACAGCAGTATGAATCTGGGAAGAACAGGGCACCACTGTGGTTTGCCTGCTATGCATTGCCAGGGTGAACATTCTGAAAGAAATAATCAAGAGAAGCTCATGAAAACAGGAAGAAAATATAACTGTTTTTATGAAGTTAAAGGTCTTATTTCAAGCCAGAGGGTCTTCTCTTTCACTTTCTTCTCCATTTACTACACTGGAAAGAGAGGGAACATTTGTGATCTTTTCAAACCCCAAGTCAGGAATGTATAATCATGGGTTTAAATTGTTTATGGTTAAAAATTTACAGACTCCAGATCCCAGTGCAAATTCTGCATGGTCCCAGCACAGCCACCACACGCAGTGCCTGAGCAGACCAAAGCAGCTGCCTTCTTGTTCACCCAGCTCCTGGGCAAAAGACACCTGGAAACCAGTCACAATAACACGAAGCCCAGAAATAAACCTTGAGAGATGTTCACAGAGCAATGTTATTCTGGTATAATAATTAATAATGTAAAAATGAGCATTTGCAACAATAATCTATGGCTCTTATGGAATAATTTCACTCTTGGTAACAAAGAGTTAATAACTAGCCCTTCTGTACTATATTTCCTTTAGGTGACTGATGCTGGAAGAGCCCAACTAACCTGATGGGAAGTCTCTTTGACTTGTACCACAGCAACAGGACTTGTATAAGGATTAAAGATCTTTTGAAGAGAGGGGTGGAGGGGCAAAGATAAAAGATTAATTTATTTCCAGACAGATACCACAGCAATAAGATTAAGATATACTCCCTTCCTGCAAGACAAAAATAAACAACCAAGGAGAAGAAGCAATAAAATGATTTTTTTTTTTCCCCAGCTAGTAAGCTTTATTAGCTGTTCAAGAGAGTTTTTTTTAAAGGTTTAAAAATATATTGAGCTGAAAAGTAAACATTTTCCAACTTTATAAAATGAAGTTTCCACTGTCTGCTGGGCACCCAGTAGAAAAACATGTAGGGATTATGACTTGAATTTTCCCCCTTCAGTTTATAAGAATATCTAGCTGTAATGGTAAGTTTCATAACACTTTTTTTCTTTTTTGTGTTTTTGTTGTTGTTGTTGTTTTGTTTTAGAGTAACCTTTAGGCTAAATTAGTTTACAGTATCCTTTTAATTATCCTAATACTAACAGGCTGTTACAGTATTAATGCACATGCAGTAAAATCATACTTGATGGGAGATAAATTTCTTATGCAAATACTTTGGTTATGACTAATTTATAATCATAAATACTATATTCAAACAAACCAAGCTTGATCACCCTGACACTGCAGTGGGAAATGGAAATTGCACATCATTGTGCATCAGGCTTACAGGAAAAGGTTAGTCCCTTTATTGCCTTTCATTGGTGTTTGCATACAGACTAAAAAGAAGAATTTAGTATGTAATAAAGGCCATCCTACCATACTCAACAGGTATTCTGGAACTAACACATTTTTTAACCACAATTTGTTTTTTAAGTTGTAACTAAACGAGCAGAGCTCTGAAAAGAAACTACTCTGTGAATGACAATTCTAAAATGAGCCTGTAACTGCGCAGAGCAGTTTGACATGCATGCATGTTTGACATGCACCTCTTTTCACATGCATCTCAAGCAATAATTGCTCTGATTTTTTATTTTTATTTTTTTATTTCCCTTCTCACCATATTTTTTACCAAAAAAAGCAGAATTTATAGCAAAATCTGTTCTTTCTGAGAAATGCAAACACCACTTTTCAGCTGCCCTGAGGGACATTCTAACTAGCATCATTATCCCTTAGAATTCAGTACATACCTCCTCTGTAGGATCCCTACTAGCCCTCAAAGCATACCCTCACACTACACACATGCAAAGGCCACTGGGCACCTGGTACTGTTTGCATTGACCAGTGACAGTCAGAGACAAACAGTATTTTTTATCATTTGGAGTCTTTGTTGCAATTCAGATCCCACTCATTTCAAAAGCTCATCAGTCAAAAGAGAAACCACCCATGATCACTCTGAAACATATCTTATCTTGTAAGTCTCAGATCATGCTGGTTTTGCTTTTTCAAAGTTATGATTTCCAACAGTTTAAACATCCTGAGTAGAACTGGTACATCGTGCAAGCTCCAAAAATAGGAATCACAGGTCAATTTCATTTCTAAGGAAGGAAAAACCCAGAAGCTGTTCAGAACCTGCTATTTCACAGAATCACAGAATAACTGAGCCTGCAAGGCACCTCTGGATTTCACCTTGTCCAAGCCCCCTGCTCAAGCAGGGCCACCATTGAACTAAACTACTTGTTTGCTACACACTCTTTTCCTTATTTCTTAAACTTAATGCAGGTTTTGCAAGTTGTTCCCTGTATTTATGACATAGAAGTAAAATGTCTTGAAATAACTTTACTACAAGAAGCGTGTCCTTGTAAGTGTAAACCATGGCATGAGGGTTTGGGAGACAACTGAGCCCTGACAAAGCACCTTGTGGTTTTAAAACCCCAACTTCTTTTCTTCATTCAGTGGATCTGGGCTGATAACTAGAAAATGAAGGAAAGAAAGGAGGTCCTTGCAACTATCATCACCTCATTTCAGTTTATACACCATGACTCTAGATATGTAGGACAATTTTTTTTAAAAAAGCAATGCAGCATGGTGACAATTAGAATTTTCTGGGACAGCTACTCCAGCAATGAAGTGAGTTATTTCAGACAAGTACATGTAAAAGAGCTGTAAGTCTTTTCACCCCAGGCATCTAGCATATATTTTCACACAACGTAGACAGAAGCAATTGTGTGGCCTGTGGGCATCACTTCTCCCAGTACAACAGAGTATGCATTTTCTTAACATCTTTCATCTGCCCTTCAGCAGAACAGATTCCTCCAACTCTTCCTCCCTTACTAGAAGTGGTCACTACCAGTAGGAAAAGACCTCACTGATCAGTCTAGTCTCTGCAGATCCTGAATGGGGCAGAACTGAAAGGGAACAGAACTTATGCATTTAATGAAAGGATAACATTTAAAAAAAAAATGCCTCCTTCATATAATTCTGTTAATACCAAAGGAGAAACATTACAGATTTAACTCAAAGCACTCAAAAAAGTGATGTGAAAGTAATTTCAATTCATTTTTTACTCAGAGCAGTGTGAGAAATTATTTCTTTAAACCATTACTACATACCATCAGTGTTTACTTACCTAATACTGGACATAGCTAAAGGCTTTGCTCAGTTCTCATCTAACAGAATGGCTTCCTCACTATTTCATTCAGGAGTAGAATCCACAGGGGTTGCATTTCCCATAATAAAATTTCTGTCCCAGTTCCAGTTCCCCAACAGAATCCAGGAGGAATGGCTCACGATGAAAAGCAGCAGTCTCTCAGGCCATGGAGTATGTAACTGCCATAAAGAATTAATAAATAATTATAAGCCACTCGTTAATTAACTGCTCAACATTTTGCACATTATAGACAAATCCCTAATACATTTATTTCCTCTCTTCTGCCAGATGTGTGGCTGCTGTTTCACTTGCAATAAAAAACAGATTTGCACAGCACCACGAAAGAGCAAAGTAAAGGTATTTTTAGGCAAGTAAGATTTCAGATAAAGGTCAAGGTGATCCTTTTCCTTCTTGCCTTTTTGGAGCTGTTCAAGACTCAAGCTTGATAGATAATTATGCAAACAATGAAAAGAATGGTCTTTTCTAGGGTCTTTTCTAGTAAATTCATTAGTAAAATAAGCTTAATTGTACACATTAATGCATGGTAAAGTAAATCACTGTGTCTTCAGTTCATGACTTTGTAATCTTGTGCAATATCAGCCATGGTATTTCCTTATGTGAGTCCAGCCACTGCCAAGATATCTTTGTCAAGAGGCAGTCAGAAGTGTGGACACCTCACTAGCAGCTTCTGCAGCACTTTCATTTAAACTAAAGTACCCATTTTTTCTGTGCTAATTGTGCTTTAATTGATCAGTTCAGATCCTTGAAATACTAATGCAATCCATGAGTACTAAATAATCTGAACATAAGTACCTCTGTTAAATACTCCTTTGGGTGCCTGATTTTATCCCAATCAAGTCTGAAAAAATTAGCTTTACTTCCAAACTAATATACCTCTAACCTGGTGACCTCTTTTAAAGGTGACATATGAGGTGAATTACAGTTTTAAAATAGCCTGCACAAACTGTAGCAAATTAATCAAGTAGTTTTCCTTCATAACAGGTTATTTGTGCATGATGTTGCCTGCAAAATAACTCTAAAGAATTAGAGAAATACGTGTGCTGGATCTTACCTTTCAATGGATGCAGTTATTCATACTGCGTAGTAAGCAACATTGCCACAAATAAGGAAGTACAAACTTCTCCTTTTTCACCAACCAAGACTATAAAAAACAACCAACAAGAATATATAAACAACAAGAATATATAAAATAACCAACAAAACAACCAAGAATATATAAAACAACCAACTCTGGAATCTCCAGGCCATGAATAAATCTTGTAATTTTACTTCTGAGAGATCATGCTACAAGAGCTCTAAAAGTTTTCTAAATGTGAGCTCAGTGAAGAAAGAAAGAGGGAGAGTCATTCAATGATCAGCAGAAAAATTATGAAAAACTCCGGATTTAATTGTTGAAACTTTATGAACATATGAACACTTATATTTTCAATCCAATTCATTTTAAGAAATACAATTAAAGCCAACAGAATATCCTTAATACCTGGCAGGTGTAGAGCTGAATTTCTAGAAGTATTTTTTGTTGCAAAGTGAAATGTTAAGTAAGTCCCTCTGTTTCCTCCTCTGTAAAAATTTGTGAATTTACTTTTGGTTTTTAATCAATTTTTCTATCTGATTAAAATGTTAATTAAAACATGCACACTTTCAGTAATTTTAAATAAATAAACAAAAGGAAACACCAGTGAACAGGAGGGAAACCTGAATATTGACTATTCTTCCAGACATAATTGTATTACTCTAAGTATGAGTTAATACCTTTAGATTCTCCCCCCAAAAAATAAATTGAAAAGAATACATTTAAGTAGTTCATAGCCATGGTGCAGCTCCAAGGAGGTAACATTGTACAGATTTTAATCAGTTTGGAAATCACTCATGTCCTTTCCTTGTCGTGTCCTTCATAACTTGCTCCTAATGAACTGCTGAGACCTTCGCATTAATTACTAACTGTGGAAACAGTGTAAACAACTTTGGTTTGTGGCACATTCTTCTGAAGGACATATAATTATGTCTCGTGTATTCGTGAGATCGTATTTGAGACCATATCTGGGGAAGTAATAGATAATTTGTTTCACAATAATCAAACATGCTAGATATGTAAGATTTCACATTCCTTTTTCCTTAATGACACAGTAAATTAGAATTTGGGTCCCTATATCCCTAGAGTTCAATTAAACCAGATGTGTAAATTAATTTTATTCAAGAACATTTTCCAAATTAACCAAAGGCAATTTCTCTAAGACACTGTGCATGGCATACTGAACTTTTTGTCTCTGTTAAACATTGTAGCCTTGAAAATAGTTGATTTTGGCTATATCAGACACAAGAAAGCCTACAGGTCTCCTTCTGTTGATGCTCAGAGAGGATTAGGCTTTCACAGTTGAATATATCTATTATCTTCTTAGTAAACGAGGATTTCATTTAGTCATTGGAATTACCTGAAACTACTGTATATAATATCTATAAGCTACTTTATATACAGATGCAGGTAAAGAAACAGTTGTGTTCAGAAGTCTATAAATAAAAGATATGCCTTCTCTAAATACAAAGTTCAATATCTTTGGTTTCTTTCTCTTTTTTTTTTTTTTACCCCAAAATCCTTGCTTCTGGTAACTTCACACGTTTTCCAGCAGATTCCTGTGGAAACCAATCTGCCACCTTTTGTCTGAATTAATCAGCATCTCAATTGCTTGTGAAATGTAACACTGCAAGAGCATGAAGGTATGATCAATAAATGACCAATTCAGTCAACATTTGGAGAGACCTTGCAGAATGCGAGGTCACGCCTGATGAGAATACAATAGTAAAAGTGTCACCAGGCAGTTGCAGTGATTTGACATTAATTAGGATATTGCTTTTACTCAGATACAACTCAGCTGTGCTAGTAAACTATTCATCTAAGATAAACAGCACAGGTTTGAAAAGTACTGTCGATCAATCTCTTTCGAATAAAAATGAGTCAGATTTTCTCCTGGAAAATTTAATGGCACTTTCATCATTTCTCATGATGTCCATCTTATTCAAGCAGTACTCATTTTTTGCTTTTACTAATATGGACAGTCACTGTTTGTCAATAAGGAATATAAATTACATCTCCATTTGGAGAACTTATGTTAAAAATATATATATCACAGAAGAAGCAAAACTGGAGAGTAGACTCTTTTCAAGTCTAGAATTCTAGAAGATTAGTGCATTTACTTCTGTGATGTCTTTGATGGAAAAACTTAAGTGAAATTAAGATTCAACATTTTGTGGAGTCAGCAAGCATAGTAAGAGGCAAATGGAGAGTAGAGTCCTGTGGATTTTTCACACCTCCATCAATATCATCATTTCTGCTCTTTCAGCTGCTGACTATCAGAGGAGTAAATAGGAAGCACAGAGCTCTCCTGTATTGTCTTACTCCCTCTTTATAACCACATAAAATCTGGGGTTTTTTATGCTGAGCTTCCATAATTAGAGGCTGACACTCTTGAGAAATAAGGCCTCTATGTTGGATCTTTGAACACCAAAAAAACATCTAATGCAAGTCTAATTCTCCCAGGTACACACTGGTTTGTACAGAAATAGGCTTCTTTCCTCAAAAGAACTCAGTAGGTAACTTTGAAAAGACAATGTTTTGCTCATGATGAAATGTTTCTTTAAAATCTAACAGGATAATAATCACCACAAGGTCTGAGCAGCAAATCTGAAGTCCAATTCCCTGTTCTTCTTCCAGGAAATACAATTCAATTATTTAGCAAATTCTTCACAGCATAGTGACAGTGAGCAGGACATTAGTGGCCTTTCTCACACTGGGAAGTACTACACACCATGAGCCAGCAGTGGCTCTCCAGGCAAAGTTGCAATTTCATTTGGATTCATACTTTCAAGTAAAATGGAAGTACTGCACTGTGTGCCTAGAGCTCTGTGATTTATGATGCTCTCTGGCCAAAGCAAAGCAGAACTGCAGTGCTCTTTCTCATACTGAGTCATGCCCACACAGACACAGTCTCTGAAAGCCACCAGTAACCACAGATCTCAGAAAGCTCACAGGATGTCTTGTACATCTCAGAAAGAATGATATAATTTTATTTCATTACAAAAGTAATTTTTTTTTCCACTTGTTGCAATACTGGTGGTAGGAATTTTGTGCACCTTAGAGGCAAAGAAGGAATTCTGTCCATGAAAATTCAGGGAACTAATCTGAAGGACACCAGTTATGTATTCTCATTTCTCTCTCTTTCCTACAGTTAAATAACAAGTAGTAGAAAAAAAAAAAATGTAGCTTCCCTTATCAGTTGGATGTAATTGTCTTCTCTTCATCTATATCATGCTTGTGCTCCTTGCTGAATGCAATTATACATATTTGATCCAGCTACATAAAAAGGAAAGTTTCAGAGTGTTGGACTTGTGTTGTCCAGCCAATAGGAATGGGCAAACCTGCATCTTTGCATGATAAAAGTATAACCTTAAACAGGTCTGACCAAGTTAGTCCTTTCCTTTCCCTTCCTTTCCCTTCCTTTAAGATTCCTTTCAACTCAAACCATTCTATGATTCTATGATATTTTTCCTTACACTAGTATTTGTATTCCAAGTTCTGTTCCAAATATTATTTCCATTATAAATGTCAATCAATATTTAGAGAGTTAATCCTTCTCTAATCAAAGTCCATGGTACTGATATTACATTAATTTCAGTGGAACAAAAATAGGACCTGTCTCATAGAAATAAAAAAATGCTTCTATACTGGAAGTCATTCCACTGCTTCCCACTTAAAAAACAAAACTTAATTTTCTCTTTATAAAGCCAATTATATTTTCTGTGTCTTAGGACAGACCTGTAAGCTGGCACTTGTCTTTCAAAGAAAATAATTTGCTCAAAGCTGTGAGCTGACTGTTAAGGACTAGAAAAAACAGTGGATACCAAAACATTGAGAAAAAGATTCAATGTTCTGACAAGAGCACTGAAAAATGGAAAAGACAACAGATGACACAGATATTTAATGACATAGGATTTAGAAATGGTGCTTTCTCAGGACTGCTCAGGACTACAAGACCAGTCACTTTTTTTCATAAAAAACTGAACTTCTTGCTTTCACTCCAAGTTGAAAAGAAAAATAAAATTTAAAAATTAAGTTTCTAGAAACAGAGATACCTAAAACAGTTACAAATTCAAACATATGTCATAAATACAAACTAGAAGCAAATGTCATAAATGCAAACTAAAAAAAAAGGTGAGAAAAGGAATCTGTAATGAGTAAAAAACAGTTGTCTAGCAATTAATTGCCTCAGTTTTGAGGCAGAGGGACTTCAGAAGGAAGAAATATGACCTCTAAATCATATAAAGAATACTCTGATTTCCCAGTACATAAATGAAGTGTGCAAAGGCATTCTATCTGAATCAGGCAGGCTGCTGATGCAGTTGACACGTTTGTTATGGCACTTACTTGTTTTGCTTCTGTGTCATAATTTCATTTTCTCCCCATCATCACCTGTCTTGAAAAAAAAAATTGTATATAGGAAGTTTAATTTCAAGTCTACAAGGAATTGATAACTTAGAGCTGAAAGTAAGAAATAAAAATATTTAAAATACATTTGTGCTAAGTATCTGTTTAGCATGTTTAAGGAAAAAAGATGCACTGGAGTTTTTTTCCCCAAAAGAGTCAAATGAAATGTTACACTGGAACTTTGTTTGAATGGGATAGATCTTCATTCCTTTTACTCTCTAAAAGGTGTAAAGATAACGATGACTTTATAATTATGAGGATTTACAAATTCTATTAAAAGAAAAGAATGATACAGAGCTTACAAAACTGTCAAAGTATTAGTTGTATTTGAAAAGAGGAAACTTAAGTTCAAACCTTAGGTGGCAATGGAATGCTGTTGTGCCTCTAATCACCTCTTTTCATTAACTCATTAATTAGTCATATATTCAATGTGTGTACAGAAAGCATAAAAGTTCAATAGCAGGGATGTTATTAATGACAATATTTTACAGGCACCAATGAAAATGTCACATGTTGAAATCCATGCGTTTTCCCTGCCAGGAGATAAATATTTTTTCATGGTTGGATAGTATATTTTAGTATATTCACATGTTGTAAATGTGAGCATCTATATGCAGAGATCATATCTTAGGTAAAAGAAAAGAGATATGGTTCTATTTTTATCAGCTACTTGGGGTCACATATGTACTCGTACAGGTATATAGACAGATGGATGTTCACATCTATCACACACACACAATATACATGTAATTAACAGAAGCTTATTGGCAAGGAGCAGTTATGGCTCAGTAAGGAAGTAGGTTTAGAATCATGTACCAAACATCCAGCCTGCACCTGCAGCATTATTGTATTGTAAATACAAATTCATCTAAACAGAACTTTTTTTGACATAACAGTAGTTGTCACATGGCAGGTTTTTGTCTCATGTGAGTCCTGGGTCATCCTCTCCTGTCTTCATGGCAGCTCTTCCCCTGCCTGCTTGTCAACTGCAGTAAGTGGCACAGAGATGGAAAACAACTTTACCATCATTTGTCACTGCAGAAAGCATCCTTCTCTCCTTCATCATTTGGTTCTGAAAGAGCAGGTTATCTCCTTCTCTTTGGCCATCCAGGTGAAAAACAGCTATTCTTTATGTTACCTTTGTAAATGTTACTGTTGTTTGTAGCCCTTCCTTATTACTTTTCTGTAGCAACTGATTGTACACTCATTTAAATGGCATTTTGGGGATGAAGAATAACAGGAAAGCATACCAATGCTTCAAACAAACAGCACTGAACTCCCTAGGCCATATGCACATGAAGCCAAAAGTACCTTCACATTTTAGAATGACAAAAACATCAGTGTTCAGCTTGAAAATTCACTAGAAGATTAGCAAGTTTTCCACATTTATTCTAGATATTGTTAATCAGGTGCATGTATACCTTTCCTGTAGACGTCAGTGAGCAGCTCTCCAGGATGACAGCCTGGAATTCAGAAAGGAAACATGATTCATTTAACAACTGGAGCCCCTTTTCAAAGAGAGAGAGGCTGAAGAGAATGTTCAGAGAAGAGCACAACACTCCTGTAAAATATAACTGTGATAAGTAGGACACAATCCTTTCCAGCTGTGGAGAACATGCTCCAAACAGAAATATCTTCCTTACCTGCAGCAGTTACCTGGTTACTCAAGCACTTCTACAATATGATTCTTAGTGGTTAGGACTGCAGTCCTTCAGAGGTCACAAAAGGGAACCAAAGGAACCGTAAGAAAAACATGTTCTCACTGTTCATTATCAATCCTGTCTTTGCTAAGAGATAAAAAATCCAGTCTACAGATTAAGTGTCAATGAATTTTCATCACACACATCTTCTCTAGAGATAAAATTTCTCTTATGCAGGATACGTACTCCCCACCACCCTTCCCAAACACCCATTTATTGCTGTAATTTCTAGAGTAGAAGTACCAGGGCAGAACATGTGTTTTGGTTTATCCTAAGCAAAACCACATCTTTCTTTGCCTGAAGTAGTACAAGCAGTCAGGAAGAGATGAGACCCTACCTATGTTTATCCAGTTTTGATATAACATTAGGACTTCACTCTTTTCTTCTTTCTGCATCATGGTGTTGCTTTAAAAATCCATGAGGATGAGGTGGAGCCATACCTGTAACAGTCAGGCTACAGGGATTTTTAAAATGTATTTTGCATTGGTCTTATATCCATGCAGATGTTAGGAATGGAATGAAATCCTCCTGTTGCAAGGAGCTTTTGTAGTTGGCTCTTGTACAAATTATTTGTAGCAACCTAGCTCAGCCTGCTACAGGAACAATGAAATAAAATGCTTTTCCAAATTAAATATCTCTAATTCTTTAGTCTAGTTAAACATTTTAATTATTGATCTAATGAACTGTGAATGTGACATCAGAATTCTTGCCTAATACCAAGAATTTCGATTTAATTAAAAAATAAAATTATACTAACCAGATATGTTTAAAGATTATAGTGCAATTAAAATATGCAATCAAGCTTACATAAAACACATAGTCTTAGGGTATGTTTACACAATGTTATCTTTGTTTAGCTAGAAGCTGCACTAGTTTCTAACACTCTACTAGAAAACTGGCTGAGAAGCTCTCCTAGCTATTCCATAGATAAACTCTGCTCTGACTCTCTGCTGCAGCACCTTGACTGATGCTTCCATGAGAAAAGCAGATTCCAGTTGGAACTCCTAACTGACAGTCTCTTTTTCATATATTACAATGTCCCCCTTAGCTTTGGCATTCTCACATTTAACATCTCCTGCATAAGCTATTATGAAATGATTGGCAGTTCAATTTGGGCTGAATTTACACTATATACAAAGGGAGGTTTTGTAGCATAGATACTGGGGAAAGAAGAGTGGGGGAAAAAAAAAAAAGAAAAATAAAAGAAAAAAAGAATTACTGCCTTGGGCCAATTTAAGCAAGTTTTGAAAAAAAGCAAGTTTAGTTGAAATAGAAGACTAGATGGATTCTACACACAATGTAGGCAAGGAGAGTCTGGCATTGTTTAATCAGCTCTTGCTCAGAATAGCATTTTCAGAAATGTCTATAAAAAAATGCTGAGGCTACCCTGGAGATTTGAGGGAGGGATCAAATGGCAACATTTCCATTAAATCTGAGAAACCATCAAAGTTCTCTCATATTTCAAAAGTGTTGCTACAAAACATTAGGCTTAATGGAATAAAAAGTGATTCTTGTGAAGTAACTGGACTGTGTACAAGTTGGATTAAATGCACTCTGAAAAAGTTAACTGTATGTATAAAATAGTTATTTAAATGTATATGCCATAAGATGTATGTGCTCATTGGTTCCTTATTCATTTAAATAGACAAGGGATTGTTTCATTTTTCAGAACTGCTGGATACGTAAAAAGAGCAAAGATTTCTTCTTTCTTGGAAGAAAACTTGTATTAGCTTAATCAATACATATGGATAATAACTCCTTAAGAGATTTATCTTTTGGTTTAAAAGGAAAGAAAAAATGTTTGTGGTACAGCTGGGAATGTCAATTTCTTAGAAGCAGAAGAAAGATATTTGGGTAGGCAGCACAGTCTGACACAGAAAGGAAAATAAACCTTGGACTCTACAGCTTTAGTGTTGCTGTAGACAGTGAGTATAAAAGGCTAATTTTTTAAAGAGATTAACCACAGTCATGTACCATAATTTTTCTAGACCCACTTTACTGAGCCTTTGAAATGCAATTAATCATATTTCTATTGTTTTGCAGCATGAAATCCACAATAAGTGATGCTCTCAGAGTTTTTGTTTTTCATTTGGGCTACTTTGTATTGCCATAATTGAGAGGACACTGACATGAATATCCTCATAACCCAGGACACTGAATCTTATTTATAAAATGGACACAATGCTCTTGTAAGAAAATGTTCTCTTTAGTACAGAAAGTGCCATGGGACTTCATATTCTGAGTCACAGGAAGGTCCATTTGTCTGGATCTTTGACTTCCTCCTGTAACAAAACCCTCCAACTTCTGCCTGAACACACAAGCCCCAGAGTGGCTAACAGCTTTATCAACAATTTGCCCAGGTCTAATCAAAGCCACGTGTTATTGAGATCGTGCCTATCAGCACTGAAGCACCAGTAGGTCAGAACAGACAATTTGATTCATTTTTTAAAGTGAAATGATAACTCTATAGATACAAGTACTTAGTTTAGTTGAGGAAAGGCATTTCAATTATATTGGCAAATTGCCCTGGAGGGCACTTTCTGTTCCAGGGCAATCATTAAAGCCTGCAGCAGCCAGGAGGGACATCTTGGACAAGGCAGATGAGGGAATGGTGTAGCTGGTCACTAAGAAGCAAAAAGGAGAAAGTCAGTTCCACAAATTCTTGAGGAATCAAAGTGAAACAAAACTTTAATTGAGAACTAAGCTAATGCTCTAAATATAATCTACTATGAAAGGTAGAGAGAAAGAAATCAGTCCTTAAATGCAACACTATAAAACAGTAAATTAAACTCACAAGTGAAACAGAAGATTAAAAAATTTGAAGAAAAAAGTTTTATTTTAATAATATTACTTCAGATGTCAAAAATGGCAATAAATTCCTAGCATTTCTGCAAGGATCATCTCCCAAACTAGAAGGCTGAGTAAAATCAATCTTTTCATTATCCTTACCTAGTGTCAGTAAATACAGATGCAATAACTGATGGCATTGGCTTAAACACTTTATGCACACTGGGTGAAAAATGGAGATGACATAAAAAAATGCAAAAACCCACTATTTTGTTCCTAATGTATTATGGCTATTTCTGAAATTATTAACTTTCTACTGGAAAGAATAAAAAATTATGAAAAATTCATACTTTAAAAGAGAAAAGGTATCTTCCCTGCCTTTAATTATGTGTTTTGATATTTATTTTGACAAAGAAAATATTATAGGAACAAGAAGATTAAGTGTTTAGGATAGAAGAAAATGTGAATTTTTCTGGGTCAAGACCATATGAAATTACAGCAACCTTTGTTGGATTTGTTTTCTTGTTAAAGATTTGATGGACTGGCTTTCCACTTTGTCTTACTGCAGACCACACATGTTCCATTATAATCTTTTGTTTGACAGTAATAATAATAATAATAATAACAATAATAAAGAGTTATAAAAATACTTTTATGGAGCTACTGGGCTACTCAAAAGTCTTGGTTAAACAAAATAGTAAGCTAATTCTTTTCTTAAGTCTTTAAATAAGTATCATATGTTCAGATAAAAACACTATGGGGAGCACTGACCACAAAGTGTGACATTAAAAGACAGAATTTCATGCCCTGGCTCCTATATGGAATCTTTTTTTCTCACCAGAACTGAGAAGTACATTATTGCATCATTAACTTCCAGAGTTTTAATAGGAAATGAGTTCATAAATAATTTTAAGATCTGGTCCTTAGGCTTCCAAACCATTCAAATGCTTTTAAAGTATGACTCTCCAGCTGCATTTAAGAAATTTTCTTCTCTCCATTCACATTTAACTACATTTCTTTCATTTTTATAACAGATTAGAATAAAATTAATTTAATATCTACCATATATTTCTATAAAAAGCCAGATTTGATCTTAGTGTCAGGTTTTGGAGATGGCTGCCTTTCTCTGCTAATTATTTTTTTCTGGCTTTTTTAGCAATGCAAAGATCAGTTTGTGGCAGCCAGAGAGATAAATTACACAGAACTGGGAATAGCCAGGCTTATTCCTTCAACACCATCTGATCAACTCACCATTTCTTCCTCCATATTTTCAAAATAATGGCTCACAGATTCACAGAAGCATTATCAGAAGGACTCAGACAGAAGAGCAAAGAAATGTCATATAAACACTTTAGCAAAGAAGAACCAGGATAAAAGGCATTAAATAATGAATTTGCATTCCCTAAATGCAAGTCAGACACAGAAATGTCTCCTAACATATTGTATACAACGTGGGAACCTGACTGAGATAAATCTCTTTTCGCTTTTATTGCAATGTTATCTCTAAGATTATAAATAAATAAATGGGAAATTACAAGATGTTAAATGATTTCCATTTCTTTCTCCTTCAACAGCTTGAAATAACCCTTTGTGATCCAAGAGAAATTAATATGAAGAAAATAATGCTGAGAAGTTTTGCCCAGCTGAAAGGGCAGTAAGTTCAACAGCTTTGCAGTTAGAACCAAATCTGCAGTGGAGATTTCTCTAGATTGGAACTGGAGGCTGGAGGAAGGAAAGAGTGCATCCCTGGAGTGACTCCCAAAGCTGAGGTGGCTGCTCACACAGCTCATGGGCTACAAGAGTCCCCTCTGGAGTTGCAACCACCTAAGAGGGGCCATTTCATCCTCAGCATCTAACAAGGACAGCAGTAATTTCCTTTCATGGCTGCCAGGGAAAACTATGAGAGGAATTAAAATCGGGAAACACGAATGGGTGGGTTAGAAAAATGAAGATGCAAAATGCCAGTCTTATATGTTCAGGGAGTAATAAAAGCAAAACAAAACAATCCCAAATGCCAAGAAGTTCCATGTCCTCATAGCCTTAATTCTGTCCCTTGCTAGAGCTGAATAATGCCACTGATTTCACCAGCCCATTGCTGGCATGGCTGAGAGCAAAGTACACTCCTTAGGGTTTTTTTGCCTCCTAGAGTAAAATGATTTTGATACATAACTAATTAAAGTGCATAGGCCACTTTTGGGGTAAGTCCTGAAATGGTGGGAGATAACTGGAGACCTGTTCTCTTTGCATGCTAGATAATAGACCTTGCTAGCACTTACTTAAAGCAATAATGAACTCTTTGATCTCTTTAATCACATAAGCCAGAGAAAATTACTCTTGACCACTCAAAGAGCAAGTTCCAAATGATTAACAGTCAACTACAAAAGACTTGTTTTAACCTGATTTGCCCTAGAGACACTGTGCTTTTAGCCTGGAAAGTTTTTTCGACCAAAAAAACTCAATTCAATTCATTTTCATTCTAATTTATCCTATTTCTTTTTCATTAGCTGCTCTCTTGATTTTTATAATACTAAAAGAGACTTCAATAGAGCTTTAACTGAAAACTTTAACAATTGGAATCAACTGTTTTAGATGGACTTCAAGCAAATCATGCTCTTCTGTTTTTTAAATCTTTTCTCTTTCTCCCATCTCCCAAAGCAAGTTATACACCATGTGGGCTGAGAGGAACAGTTTTGAAACTGGAACGAGACACTGAGGCTTCAGAAAGTGGAGAGCAGGGACTTGGCAGTGGTATTAGATGGAATTTGTATTCGAGGAAGCACAGTCCCACAGTCTTGTCCCTAACAGAGAGAAATGTCAAAAGCATCATGTTTGTTAGAAGCAGCAATGGCAGAGGCTGATGCAAAAGGGAAACAGGGAAAAAGAGCTTTTGGTTGAAGAGCAGGAAAGGCAAGTCTTTCCCTTGTCTGTGGCTCAATCCAGTCCAATTCTGCACTGTAGGATCAGTAAATTATACTGATTGACAGACATGGCTCCAAGATTTCATGTGATTTCTCTCCCACCTCTGGTCAAAAAATGACCTTTTAGTACTTTGTGCTTCTGCAGTATGTGGGGCATGGCTCCTCTTACCAACCCCTGTAAATACTGAAAACAAAATGGCAATTCCATCTCAGAGTTACTAGGCTTCAGGCTTTTCTCTAATTCATCGCTAAAAAGTAAAGGAACACATAAAAATATTTTAATGGAAATACAATTGTTCAGAATAGGAATGGATGTTGAAATGGGTAGCTTCGGGTGAGTAAAATCAGGCAACAATTTCATGTGCTCTTTACTTTATATAAGTATGAAAACTAACAGGCTTTCCCTCTGTCCCCCCCAGTCTCTTAATATTTTTGAAAGGAAAATAGAGGAAAAGCCAATTAAAAGTGCTGAAGGTTCCTGAACTCATGAAATACAGACTTCTGTTTTCCAGCATCAAAGCTACAGGTAATTTAATGAGTGCAGTCCAAACGCTGAAAGACCAGAGCCTCTAAGGTTCTTTTTGGAGTAGAACATGTACTAAAAGGAATAAAAATTAATTTGTAGTAAAGGATTTGTTAGGGGAGTTCAAAGGCATGACAGACTCCTAGCAAGCCTTGGCATATTGCTGCTAAAGTGTGGATGCAACTAATAAAAGTTGCAAAGACTCATGTAGTTTCATGGCATGAGTTCAGTGGTCCAAACGACTTGGCTTGATTGAGGGCAAACTTAAAGGTGGGTAACTGAAAGCTGTGCACCTGTGGAGTAGCACTGAAATAGGGCTGAAATACTGAAATATACTGAAATACCAGTAAAAGCTTTTCCCTTAATCAGACAGAGGAGGGACTTGAATCTGGGTCTCCCACATTCCAGAACTGTACACTAAAATTAGCACAAATCTGTTTTTCTCTCACTAATCAACCATGAGCAGACAGTCTACTTTGCACAGATGGGCAGTTAACTTCTTTTTCCATTGTGTTAAGAATATTCTCCATGATATGGTAGCAGCTGTGATGAGAATGGTAGGTGTCCCCAGACTATGCTTCATTTAGCTCCTGGATTTCAAAGGCATTGTCCTGTGTTGAGAGTCAAAAGTCCTTTTCAGCACTGAAGTGTGATCTTCTGAAGCACTGTTAAATTGCACTAATATTTGGATTTCTGTATTCTTTTGTATTCTATTTTTATCTCCCTTTTAACATCAAAATAGGACCTGTTGACTTCCAGAAATCATAATAAGCTCAATTTCTTATGATTTATTTTCTTTGGAAAAGGAATTTAAGAAAACTAGTTCAAGAAATAGCAGCAGAAAAGGATCAGGCTGCTAAAATGGCAGACCACACATTTCTGCATTATGATGTGGCTGGCACAAACGTGACAGTGTGAAGAAGATCTGAGCCTAATTCCTGTCTTGCTAGAAGCATATGTAAAAGCACAATGAAGACTGATTTGTCTGAACATTCTCAGACTACTTATACAGTCCTAAGGAAACCTGCTTGCATAATGAAGGTGTCCAGGTAAACAGAAGATGGCAGAATTAAAGCATGGAAAAAATGCATTATTTTAAAGGTGCTACTTAGGAGGCTGAATTAATTGACTCAAGTTTCACCTTATTTCAGAGAGAAAACTTGCTTCATTTATTGTTGCAAAAGGAATGGTATTTCTTCTTATCCAAACTACCCTTGTCTGAGTTCCTGAACAAATTCTTTGGAACCTATGAATTACTTGTTTACAAAACAGGGTAGTATGTTAATGACTGCTCCTTATCTCAATTGCATTTGGATTTTGCTCATAAAGTCTGAGCAGGTATCAAACTGTATTTACCATAATAGATCTAAATACAGAACTGCATATGCAACCATTAACTAGAAGGCTTATAATATCAAGGAAATATGTGAGTAAAAAGAGCATAGGTTGTACTGCTGAGACTGAGAAAGTTGGAAGGTGACAGTGCATTAGTACGTGGGTTGGTCACTTCAGGTGGCTGTCTGCAGCCCTGGTTTAAACACCAGCAATATATTGCCCTAGGTTAAACTGAGAAAGCTATGATGCAGCTGTAAAAACTGGAAGTGTATTTTCAAATGGAAAATTAGAAACCTCAGATTTTCCATCTGATAGAAATTATTAAAATTTCAAACCCAATGTGAAATTATACAATGAAAACACATTTGGTGAGGAGAGGAACAAAGTCTTGAGGCAAAATGAAAATTCATCTGGATTAACATAAAAGGGTTTCCAGCTCTGAATCAACAGTTTCAAAAACAAACCAGTTGAGCTTCTATGTGAATCTAATTTTTATAAATTAATTTCAGTCTTCCAAAGAATTACCCAGTGCTTGGCATATTTTAATAAGGTAAGTCTCATTAAGGGAAAGGAGTATGCATGAAGCCCTAGAGCCATAAACTTTTGTTTAGATGCCCATGAAAGACAATTCTGCCTTTAATAAACTTCTAATTTCCCTAATTAGGCACCTAAAGACCAGACTTTTAAAATACAACATACTCAGCTCCTGTTGATAGCTTCTGCCCATGGGTGCAGCATCGGGACATGGAGCTTTCCTGACAGGGACATGCAAAGGAATAAAACATGTCCTAGTTACAAGCATGAATTTTTCTCACTGATACTAAGTACTGCAGAGTTTAGAACACACTGTGTGGTTGAAAAGGAATTTTAACTGTTCTGAAAAATCTGAGGCTAGTACTTATTGCTTAAAATTTATGAAAATACTTCTTTTGTGTTTTTTTTCTTCTTTGTGACTTTTGGTCAGGTTTCTAGAACAAGAAATTTTAAGGGCTATTGGAGGACATTTCTGAAGCATCTCATTTAAGATCTATTTAAATTAGAACTCTATTTAGATTTAAGCTCTAGTTAAATTTAAATCCTGTATGCACCTCTGCAAATCTGTTCTATTAGAATGTACTGACAGATGCTTGGAGATGTAAAAATCATGTCATTCTTTTTTGGAAAAATACCATGTAACTGTTCAAAGTGAAAATTAATTTAACAAACAACATTTATGTGGAAAGCTCACAGGCATTCATATTGTTCAGGCTGCCAGTCACAGTGCAACACACAGCTACCTCTGCCTTGGGAACTGGTTAGCCTTTTATCTGGAAGTGGCTGCTCTCAGACACTCTGCCTTAGTTCACTGAAACCCATTAGGTGTACTGCAAAATTGGTTCTGCACTGGTTTAATCCTACCTTAAGTGGACTTTCTCAATTCTTCTGTAGGTGAAAGTGGAAAGAAAAAAAGAGAAAGACTTAAAGCTCTAGGATATGGTTTAGGGGAGAACGTTGACGAGTAGGGATGATGGTTGGACTCGGTGACCCCAAGGGTCTTTTCCAACCTGAATGGTTCTATGACTCTATGTTGGAACTTGGGTATTTTGTTAGGGATGTGAAGCAGAATGGTTTTTATCAAAGACATATATTGGGCATCCAGCACACTAATCACGTCTTGGATTCTAACCAGCTATCAGCTTTGCTATCAAGGCTTGATAGTTTGTCATAATAACTTTCAACAAGTTTCATGACAACGCATCATCAGATCTAGAAGCAGGATCCAGCAGTGTTTCCTGCATTCTGCTCAGCCTCTGTGCACATTCTTTCTAAATATTTCACTAATAATTTAAGCTTTATTTTACCTACACTGAACTCTTTAAGGCCCTCTCCAGTCCAACAGTGCTACAAATTTGGTAAGTAATGAGTCATACCTTCACCTTTGTCACAATCCTTGTCCTCTTGCCTCCTTGCAGTTTCAGGGCATGATCTAGAGGCTTCTGTATGAACCACCAGACAACTGCATCACCAACTAGAAAAAAAAAAAAGATCATTATTTCTGTGCATCAATCTTTATCATATCCTGCACTCAAAATAACCTGTATACTGAATACCATTTTGCTATATGCCAAATGATGTTTTGGAGCAAAGTGTTACTATATGAGTATCATAAATCACGTATCACTGTTCGGGATCAATCCCACATATTCCCAGGAGACCCTTATTCTTGTAAGACAGCATAGCATGTATGGTTGGCCACTTTGAAACCAAAAGTAATCAGGCTAGAAGTCTCCTGAATCACATTATTTTTCTAAGCAGAAGGTAATAGAGGTCCAGAAGTGTCCTTAAACCAAATGCCTTTCTAAATGTCATTACACAGCAATGACACAATCTTCTCTACAAGAAAGACACTGCAATTTTACTTCACCTATTTAATGTCCTCATTGCCTTTTCCTGGGGTGAAATAAAAGGGAAACCAAGTATCTTGGGTTTCTTGGCATAGTAAACTCACCAAGGAGTGAAGTCGTAAGAGAATTCACACCTTTCACTGACTTAATCTGTGTTCTAGAGAATATTTCAACAGGGAAGGGTGATTATTATATTATTTGATGAGCATAAAAGTTTCATAATTCATAGGCATCACAACAGCCTTCAGAGTTTGAGAGTTATTAAGATCAGTCATGAAAAAAAAATGTAAGTTTTTATTGGTGAAATATTACATTTATTTTATGAGAAATATTTTTACTTGATTACCATTCCAAGAACAGCAGGCAGCTAATAAATGACTCAGGAGCTTTTTGTCCATCTTCCCATGTGAAAAATAAAACGATTGGTTGAAGGTTTTTATACATTAGATAGAAATGCTCAGAAGTTGCTCAAGAAAATACTGTTTTATTTGAATGTCTAAAATATTTTACTTCTCATATATTAAAACAAGTTTCCCTTTATTTTCTGAATCAAACACTTTTCTCACAGGTTCTAGCCATTAGATCTTTAGCTGTAATAAACATTTTGCTTTGTAACCTATTTAGAACTTTCATCCCTAACAAAATGATTACAGAATGAAGTTGATTCTAATAAAATTATCTAAAAATACAGTGGGCTTGAAATGCTTTCTTTTAGTTCCTGGTTTAGCAACATTTATAAGTCCATGGGTACCTTTCAAGTGAATAATACACTGTGTTTCACGTGTTTTGTGCAGACATATAAGCAATGGATTGAAAAGAAAAAAATCAGAGATTTGTTATGTGAAAATTAAAATAAATGTGTTGATGCAAAATAAGACCTCATTGATGAAAATCTGCATTTATGTGAGTAAAATTTCAGGAAAAATGTCCATACATAAAACGAATGGTGGAGAGAGTATTGAAAGACTTTTTGAGATAAAGAGGATGTTGTGGTGGGAGCTGGAGTACCTGCAGGCAACACATGGGTTTGGAACTTTTATTTCTCACTCTGTCTTTAAACAAGGTTACTCTCCTGCTTTGGAAATTGCAAACACACACCTTAAGCCAAGAAGTTCACGGCATGTTTGTGGACAAAACTCATTCTACTACAGTGTAAGAAGCTGAAGATTTACAAGGTGACAGCAGAAGAGCAAAATTCTTGTATTTTAAAATTGGATTCCCTGGAAATTAATTGAATTTCTAGGCTGAGGATTTAAAACTCAAAGTAATTCATTTTATTAGCACAATCACTGCACACAGTGGTATTAATGTGCCACTCCTGTGGACAATAATGTGGCACCTCTTATGTGCAGTGCAGTTGTAGCTGTTCTATGCTGTGGAAGGCTCTGACTCAGCTGAGACAGTCAGAGATCTGAAGTGCTTGACTTCCCTCTAATACAGTCAAATCAGCTGCCTAATAAAGCCCCTCAAAAGAAGGAGCTTCCAGGTTTGGAGGCATACATAAACCAAAGATGGAGTCTGAACAGAAGGTTCTTACAAAAAGCATGGTTTAACCATTAATTATTCTGAAATCAGTATAGTAGAATTATTCTGGGAATTAGGAAACTGAAAGAATTCATGTAACATGTTTCTGCCATCCTGAGCTATGAAATGTTTCCTTAGAGGAGCCTTAAATACCAGTTCCACCTTATTATTCTTATTTCCAAATGAAAATTCTGTACCAGATTCATAGGAAATTGGCACTATAAATGGAGTTGCATTTCAGCAAAGAGAGTAATTTAGAAACAGAAAGAGTAAAAATACAACTATTTACTCATTCTGAAAAGGCAAACCTCACTAGGAATGGAATTTTCTCAAAGCACTCAGCACTAAATTCCCATTCCCCTGAAAGTCAGACAAAACTCCTACTCAGTTGATCAGACCACTTCTTCCTACACTAACTGCTGTTGATAACTATTAAAGATAACTTGCTATTGTCATTGGGCCACAACAGAAGCACAGAACCTTTTCCCTTCTCATGCTAGTTTTTCCATCTAGTCAGTGCCAGAGATTTCAACAGAACTACCTGTACCATCAAGGTCTGTCAAAGCAGGAGGTTTCTTCAGTTCACCTGGAAGTGTCAAGTGCTGAATCCACCACAGCACAGGAATCATAACATTCCAAGGACATGCTTCCCTCAAAAGTCAAATAGATCTTTGCACCTCAGTTCTCCTTAAGTTTTCTTTTTTCCTGGGTGAGAGTACCCAGACAAGTTTTACTGATGCTCAGTAACTCTGTCACCACAGTAACATGAGACAGCTCTCCAGCCAGACAAGCCCTTAGAGACAGAAGCATCAGGTCTCAAAAGCAGCAACTATTGATGGGATCTACACTTCCTGCAAATCTCTGCAGGGAAAAATCTTTCCGGATTCCTGCTGTCTGTACCAGTGATAGTATTTTAATTCCCACTGTTCTGTGTGTGCTCCTAAAACAAATGGCAACTGGGAGGAGTTATTTGTAGGAACTCTGTGACCAGCAGATTAGATATTTGGCAAATTTATATACTGGGTAAAACCAGTTAGGATCAGGAATTAATTGTTTTACACATATTTAATCAAGGGCATAAAAATCAGCACTGGGGCCTGCCAGTAAAAATTCTTCAGATAGTACAAGACAGTGCACGGAAGTCTTAACTCATGTAAAAAAATAATGTTCATTAATTAAACTGTCAAACCCAGTTTATCAATTAATTTATCATCTCATTTGCCTTTACTGTGCATTTTATTTTGTAGTATTTCAGTAGATTGACCTCCCTGTTTAATAAGAGCAAAAATATTTTTGTATACATCCCAAACAAAACCACCTGTGGAATGTATCCGTAAATGTATGTAACTATGCATTAAAGCATTTAATGTGCTACTGGATTTTCACCTGTTTGGATGTAATTTGTCATTTTTAATGCATGATGAAAGGAAACTTTCTTTTTATAGACATGTTAATGAATTTTAATGCTACAGTAGAAGGAATTAAACCAAAGAGCACATTTCGTGTGGCAAGACTTTCCACAGACAGCTAGCAATTATATGAATATTTAGTTAGCATTATTTGTGAAATGAGACAATCAAGAGCCTTCCCAAGTCACAGCCTAATACTGCTATAATAAGCATTTGAACTCAGGATATGCAACAAAGCCTTTCTACAAAATGCAAGCATCTTCCAGAGATGCTTTAAATAGCTTTAGAATATTTTTAATAATAATAAATTGCTATAAAAACAAATAATCTGAAAACATTAACTAATTGTGTGTCTGTGAATAAGTGATCATAAACACAGCAAAATTTCATGGAAGTATTAATGAATTTTAGAAGTTTGCCTTTTTAATTCATCTTTCAAAACACACTTATCATAGAAAGCTTCCAATTCTACTTCAATGTAATAATTTTGAAAGTTAATACAAACATCAATATGTAAGATAGTTCTGAACTTCGGCCACAAGGGTTTTGTTTACAAAGAAAACTAGGAGTTACTTAAAAATTTGGATCATGTTCCATAGATTAAATACTAGTTTGTCTCCTGATAACCAGGATGCACATAACAATGAGAAGTTATCTTCAATGTTCAGTGCTAATTAAGAGAGAATGTATGATCTGATTTGGTTGTGCTCAAGAGAAACTGAGGATCCCAAGGGGAAACAAAATTTCACAAGTTTCTTTTAAATAGTCCTAAAATAAAGGTGAATGAAAAGAAGAAAACCAAAGAAAATACCTCAGAGACTAGATGCTTCCTGTGGTAATTCATGATGTTGATAGGTTTTGCTTCTGTCGCTTCTGTTCTGTCTGTGGCAGCTAATCTACCAAATTCAAGATAATCTGTTCAACAGCCTTCCTGCGTGTCCTCCTGACTCAATGGTATCCTACAACCCACTGAACAGTACAAGGTATGGTTTAACACCATCTGCCTGGTTTTATTCCTAGACATGGTTCCATAAACTGCTGAAGAAACAAAAAAATGCTTGTATTTTCTGTTTCTTGGGGTTTTTATATTCAGTAATTGTAGTCTTGTGAAGACCAAGATCATCAAGGCATGTACAGGTGCACTGATATATGTTTGGAAAACACAGACTCTGCACTTGAGACACATTTTTCATTATTAAATAGAAACACCGAAATCCCTTGGGTACCCTGATCCAACCCTGCAAAGACATGAGTCCTCCTCTTCAGCTTTCCTCTGTGTAGTACTTCAAGCTGACTTTCAAAAATTAATTTCTCTCCAAAGTTAAAAGATCTTTCTCATTTTCATTTGTCTTTTAACTGGAATATACGTAGACTTGAAGGTTTTGTATGTTGATTTATTCTAACAGCTTCCATAATTAGATCAAAAATTAGTCTTACCAATCAGTTGTGATGCCTTGGCCAAATAACCACAGCATAAACTGAGGGTGCTCTGCAATAGGGTTTGTGTAAAACAATTTATATGTAGCAGAGATGTGGCATCAATAAAATAATGACTTAGAACAGCAAAGAAGTAGAATTTTAAAAAAATGCATCAATAAGTGACCAAATAATTTTTTAAACTTTCATCCTGCCTGAATGTAACTTGCAGTTCTTTCTGTCATGCCTTATGATAAATCAGGTAGCCTTGATATTTTCTGAATCAGAACACATCAAAGAAAGTCTCACAATTGTAATCTGTGCCAAGGAGATCTCCTGGGGAGCTTTGCAACTATGTGTATCTTTCTCAAAAATAAATGAGTCACATCCTTGCCTAAACAGACTTGAATGACAGGTGCTATTTTGTCTGTCCAAATCAAGCTAATTTCATTATCATACAATATACGTGTCCTGTGCATTCCCTTATTCATTTGATTTGTTCCTACATATTTCTGAAGACAGTGTTGAGGAGAGAGAATTGCTTACTTCTACATTTCTTGTTTATTCATTCAATTTAAACAGGTCTTCACAAAAAAAAATATATATATATAAATATAAAATAATAACTTGAAAGGTGGCTAAAAGAGGAAACACAAATGCCCTTTTTTCACCTCACATGTGAAAAAAGACCAAAGAATATTTCCCAGAAAGTAATAAAAAGAAGTCACTTCTGAAGCCAGGCAAATAGCCAAGAATATGATTGGAAACAGCAGGAAAGATTTGCTCCCTGTCCTGCTTTTTTTTTTTTTTTTGTCTACTGCAACCTTTCCTTGTGTACCTGCCCAACCCCACTATGTGGAGGTGGTGTTCTAGGGGTAGATTGATAGATCATAGCTTCCAAAAACTATGGAAATATTCCTAAAGAAAGTTTGATAAGAAAATCAAATCATACCAAAGTTTTTCCAGGAAAAAAATCCTAAAAGAAAATTCTTAAAATAGTGTCAACCAAAATTACTGTTATTGTGAATGTATGTCATTGCACTAGGTTTAGTAATTCTGAAAGTTTATATGGGGAATGAAGTTGTCTCCAGCTTTTTAATCCCATGTGGCTTGCACTGTAAAATATCAAAAGAATAATTTTACCAGTAGATGGACCCAAAACTCCAAAATACTTTTGTTCTGATCCTGTCTTCACTATCACACATTCTCTCCTTATAAGTTCTGAGGAAGTCCCATTTCTGAAAGGAGAGATGTTTTCTTCCTCACAAGCATTTAAATCAGGATATTAATGTAATGATTTGGCTGTGATCCTATTTTGGGTTTTGTTATTTGTTCCTCCTCCTGTGCAGTCTTTATTCTACACAAGCCTCTGTTTTCTGCGAAGACAGATTCTGTCTGATTTTAAGACATTATTAACCCATAATTTTCAAGGTAATTATTTGTATTGACAGTTTTTAGCAGACTACAGCCACTAATCTGTCCTGAAATTGTGTCTTTGCTCTGTCTTATAAAGTCAAAGAAACTCCAGAGTTTGCATAACTACTGATAGAAGGACTGCAGCAGTGCAGGAATTTTCTGTCAAGATCAACCTAAACCATCTGTTCTCCCATGTCAGCGCCCTTGCTCCAGCAACAATACCCGAGGAAAAATGAAACACAGACAGGATTCCCTGAGCACTGGTGTCCCCAGGCTGCTCCAGAAGCAAGCCAGTACTGTTGGCAGCTGGCATGTATCACACTATTTGAACAGCTCTAAGCCAGGGGAAACACAACTAGTTCAAAGAAAAAGCATTTTAGGTGAATGAAAAACATCTTCCCCACCAGATTTCACCACAAAAGGGTTATCTAGAAATTTGCTCAGGATTCACCTGGCATAGTTAGCTCATCTCCCCGTCTGAGCTCTAAGAGCTTTCTTTCTCTTAGTCAACCCAGAAGATTTAATGCTTCCTTTAGCATTTGGCAAAGACTGAGGAGTGGCTGCCTCCTGCCAGGTTCCCCTCTCTTCTTACAGTGCTGTGGATTATACTCAGAGCAACAGAATATGGTTTCTGGAACATTTTTTATTAGCTGAGCTAATGGGAGCTGATTTCTCTAGTCCCTGGTTCTGTATAGGCATTTGTGACTCTTCCTAAACCCCAATCATTTTCAACCCACTGGCAGAATCTGCACATTTCATGGAAAAGTAAAAGCTTAGATATATTAAGTTGCTTCTAGTTTAATAAAAATGGGTGTTTGAGAAGATGAGGGAGAGGGCCTTGGATATTTGCAAGTTTAAACATAAGCTTTCTTTTTTTTTTTTTTTCATTGGGCAATTTCTGCACTCATAGTAGCTTAGTATGTTATTGCAAGACTAATCTGGGGTCAGTAGTTCCATAGCTCAAGGTGCAGCCAGTTCTTAACTTCCCTAAACTGATAAAATTGCTACTAATTTGTTTTATTTTCTTTTTAAGTAAAAAAAAGCTATCAGTTTTCTTTTTTTTTTTTTTTTTTTAATTGAATACAAATGTAATTTAGGGGCTGACCTCCATCTCTGAAGAGACTTATTTCTTTATTTGTTAAGAAAATTGGCAAAGTAAAAAAAAACTCAACAAAGGTCTCTGGGCTGTTCTGTCTGCCTTGCACAGCTCTGTCTGTGTGACCATCGTTTTAACTTAAAGGGAATCTGTCTGGAAAAGAATTACACATAACTCCTGGAATAATGCTGTGTTCTCTGCTGCAACAGCAAAAAGTGAGCAAAACCAGAAACAGAAAATGCCAGTGAAAACAGGATCTTTCCATGAAACTGCAGGGTAAATTGTATTAAGTCACATTTAAGGAAGTTTAAAAGTGGATACAGCACAAGTGCTCCATAAACCACAATTCCATGGAAATTAACAAAACAAACAGTAACATAAATGGTGCTAATTACATTATTTTCAATACTGCTCTTTGTGCAGCTTTACACAATGCTCAGCCTGTGCTCAGTGACTAAATCAAAGCAAGCAAAGTGAATATAATAGGTCCATTAAAAGTGTGTTGCTAATGTATCTTTATATACCTTAGAACAACAGTACCATTTCTATAGAAATAAGGATAAATATAACGTGTCCTAACAAATAGTGATAGCTGATTTTAACAGGTACTTAGAATATTTGTTTAGATCAATATCCAATTAAGAGTCTAGCTATTCAGAGTCTACTCTGGTTTCCCTTCAAATTACAAAAGCAAAAGCTATTAGTAAATCTTATTAGTTTCATGCTAGTCTCTTGAGAATTTTTCCACCTGACCACTCCGTGCCCCTTAAAAGATAATTTTAAACACAGTGTGATATTGATTGTTTCAAGGCACTAATGTGAACTGATCAAACACAACCAAAGAAAATGTTACTGTATACATAGTCAAATGGAGGACTAAGATCTGTCAACATCAGAGGTTAATAATTTCCACTTTACTATAAAATTAACATCTAATCAGTAACTCAAGCAGTGAATGGAGCCCTGCTTACATTTGTAATCATGTGGACTCTGGGTAACGTTACAGTGAATCCACTGGAGAAACATCAGTAAAGTATGAACTTCAAAGAATTCTGCAGGTATATTATTCTGAGGCAAGGAGAAAAGAAAATAACTCCTTTTTTTTCTGTCTTTTCCTGCATTCTTTGTGTTGCTTCTGCCTAAATAACTAATGGTAAGGCAAGACCATACAAGCTGATATCTTTTATGCACTGAATAATCACACAAGATGAGAAGTGAGACTAGAAAGTTTCTTCACTGAAACAGCTAGCTTCCTAAAGTATAACCTTTCCTAAATACTTATTAAATACTACTTACTAAATACGTATTATTTAATGGAAAGGTACTGAAAGTTGCAATGTTGAATGAAAATTATGAAATTTTCCCTTTCAAGAACCTGGAATACCTCCCCATCTTTCCCTTCCCAGTGATGAGTTTTTAAGACATAACTTCAGTCCTCCAACATCAGTCGTGTTACGCAGGAAAAAAAAAGTCCTGTTAGGCTTCAATATTGTACCCATAGTTAGTCTGAACTTTCGGTTAAGGTATTCAAAACTAAGCACCACAACTAATTCCTCCTTTTCTATCAGTTTTTTTTTTTTTTTATTGTGCTTAGATAAGAGATGGAGCATGGCTGGCTGAGTCCTCCAGAGAAACAAAAGCCTCATATGTCTCTCCTGCCTCCCCTCAGCGTGTAAATGTCAATTGACATAAGTGGCCTGGTGCTGCCTGCTAATTAGGCCATCACTTCTACACTTTAGCCAGATCAGTGTGACAGCATGAAGCTAGTTACAAAAAGAATCTGTGAATGTTAAAAAATCTGCAGTTCATTAAACATATATATAGTTATAACACAAAAATATTTTTAGTTCAAACCAAAGGGACATCATTATTTTCATTTAACAATCAAAGCTTCAGCACTTACTATCATATTTTCCTAGGACAATTGTTCTGAGGAATTATATGAACAATACATCACTGTTTCATAACTCCTGACTATCAGCCCCTTGATATCAGTGATGGTAACAATATTACACAGTCATGCAATCTCTGTAGTCATAAGAAAAAAAATATTTAAAAAATGTTACAAACAAGAACTAGAAGACAGAGAACGATTACCCTACAGAATCAACAGTCTTGGTACAATCAATGAGAAAAAAATCTGCCCTACTTTCCTTATATACTGATAAAATTATTTCTCTGCTATAATTTATGTTTTTGAGAACTGAGCACTTTCCTCAGCTGGGTGTAAGTCAAAGTGTACCAAAGGGAAAGGAAAGCTGTCACTGTCTCTAAGAGGTTCAGGATCAAATGTTAATTTTATATACAGTAGGAGAAGAAGAAAACTGATTTCACTATCAAATACAATCATCTTCTCACCTCAGGAACATACTAGGGTCAATACAGCTCTATGGGTTCAGCCAGAAAAAAATGGTTCACAGAACCATTACAGTTGCATTACATTATATGACTCTTCTTTGAAGTTTCTTTTGCATGTGAAAAAAATATCTCCTGGTTAGAGAATCTCCAACCTATGAGAAACTATACGTTTTGTGTTATCCACATATTTATGCCATGCATAATATGTTTTTTCCCACTATCACAGCATTTTCATGGGCATTATCACAGGTTTGTTAGCAGAAAGCACCACTATAAAAGCTGTGCAGTTTTCCTGCACTTTAGCTGTAATGAAATTAAGAGAGAATGCAGGGCCTATTGCAGCACTCAGCACACCCACAATCACTATATCAAATGATTTTTTAAAGGAGTGGTCTTATGTGTATGTCAGCAGCTTCCTCTGACAAAATAGAAGTGAATTTCATCTCAGTGAAGAAAAGAATTCTTTCCAACAGTTGCTACTGTTCACACTTGAAGGATGTTTATTACCAGGAAATGTGAAGCATACTAGCAAAAGGAAATAGCTAATGTGACATAAAAGCAAAACTAGCATGGTGACCTACTTTTGTTGTTCTGCTGAATGAAGTTATGTTTCCTCTTGCCTTGAGAGACTGTGAATATCATTACTTACAGTACCAACCATATTATGCACTTACCTTCAATGCAAGATCAAAGCACCGAAGCTACCCAGGGACAGCAGTGCTGAGCTGTAGTGAGTTGCACATAACGAAGCCCTGTGAGGAGGTCACTGCATATAAAGGAAAAAAAAAATGTTGTGGGTGCAGTGGAGGACACTGAAAATATCAGAAATACTAAGCCTGAGGAAGGAAAACTCACTCTTGTAGGAGCTCCACTTGATTCCCTGCTGACTGCCAAGGCCCACTAACTTTACCAATGAGGAAAGAATGAAGAGGATAAATTGCTCAGGTGGTCACAAGGGCAGGTGTCAGGTAACCTAGTCTTTTAATTGGCTGTGTTAAGAGAAACCAACAAGCAAAATATTAGCTTCTTTTTGGAAACAGATCCTTCTGGTCACTCAGTTGGCCATGTATACGCAGCGCTCATACATACTTATCATCCCCCTCAGAGAGGGTCTACGTATCCTCCACTCTCACCTGTAAAGATTTTTAGGGTCAGGAAATTCAAACAGCCTTGCTTCTGCAGCTTGGGCTATCCTGAGCCATTCACTGCTATGAACTTAATCTTTACTAGGAAAAGAAGTTTTTAAAATGAGGTGGCAACTGAATAAGATTATGAAAGAATAAAGTTTATGATGAGCCCAGAGTTCCCAACACTATACTTTGTGGACATTGAGGTATTCGTTATTCAGTAACCTTTAGTGCACTTTCTAGTGTAAAGGACATAAAATATCAACCAATGCAACTTCTTTTTTTTGTTCTCATATGACTGCATCTGTCACAAAGGCTAACTTACTGATTAATGGACTCCAAAGATATTCTGTGAAATTGTGTTCAACTTATTGATCATTTTCTGACATTAAAATATTTTTTTTTCTTCTATACACTTGCTACCTGCAGAACATGAGAATATATTTACTACAATGTATGAATACATATCATTAAAGTGGTCTCTCCAGTCATTTGAAGAATTAAAATAACATTTTAGCTAATGTACCAGCAGATACAGAGCTAGTTTCTGCATCATTCTACATGCTTGTACCAAAAGCAGTTGGAAGCTCAATTTCTGATAGAAGTTACAGATTGATTCAAGAAATATGATGCCTACCTTCAAATGAATATACACAAAGAAAATTTTTCAGAGTTAGTTACAGAACAAATCAACAATATGACCTGTATTTAACTGTAGATGAGAAATGGCATCTGCCATTTGAAAAGGAATCAAGCCTATTCGTTATTTTCAATTCTCCCAATTCTGCTTGTTTATATTTAGAATGACACGTATAAAATACAAAGTCTGTAGCGAGCGAGTACACAGTATAAATACACCCCCAGAAAAAGTCCTTTTATTTCTGAAGATGAAATGTTGACTTATTTCAGGGATACTGCAGGAAAATAATTGTACCAAAAGTTGTACAGACAGTTCAACACGACACAGTATTTTGTGCTGAATAACAATGCTCAGGCAAATAACGATACACTCAGACTGTCATATGTCACCTTTGAAAAGGATCACACACATAAGCTCCTCAGCAATAAATGCCTTTGTGTTGAGTTTTATTCCACATCAAACGTGAGAAAACTTACTCTATTTTGCAGTGCAGCTAAGACGAAGTAGTTGGCACTATTTGTCATGGTTTAAACATACATAAAGTTGTTAACATAGCTCAGCTAAGGCTTTGAGACTTGTCATCAACTTTATCTTGTGAGTAACCTTAAAGAAATGGAGGTCAGCTAGTCTTTGTTTTACAGAAATGAGGTATAATTTACAGTTCCAAGATTTTGAAGCCGCTTCATTTACTGGTTTTTTGACAATTCTGAGAGAGAAAACTGAAGGCCAACCAGGAAATGCCTGTTATGCATACTCAAATAGCAAAATAACCTCTCAGATTTTTGTTAACTACGGATGTAATTGTTACCTTGCCAAGACATAGCTCAACTTTCAAACAGTGGATTTAACCACATTCAGCACTTGACTGGACCCAGTCTCATTTCCAAAGCTGACTGGCAGCAGGTGGTTTTGTCTTCCATATGTCATTTTTATAAACTCAGTATGATTAGCTCTATACAATCTTTACTTCTTATTTAATAAAACAAGGACTTCCCTGAAATATATTGGCCTACAGGTCTTTCTTATCCACCAACAGCCACCACTACAACAGCTACAAAGCAATTTCAAATTACTTTGAAGATACAAAGTCCTGCCTGAAAACTCCTAAATCAAGGATTTTTCCAAGGTATGAACAACATTCAGTTTCAAAAGTGGAAAAACTAAATCAGTTGCCAAAAGAATATGAAATGACATCAAATAAAAGTGGTGTTAGAGTCTTGGAAAACTTTTTCAAAAGTAAACAAAATTACAGACATTCTAGAATCTAGATTTCTGAGGAGTAAACTTGACCTGTTTCAATTACATAAAAAAAAAGATCCCCCTACTTTTTATTCTCATAGTGAAAAGTATATATAACGTTGAAAATACAGAGAAGAAAAAAAATAAGTCTTTAAATTGTCTGTTTGGTGCAAGATACATTTATCGGTTTTTTGTGGGTTCCTTTTCATTCTCGTAGTCCCCAGTTAGTAAAGTAATTAGCTCTTTGAACATGGGCCCATATTGAAAGGCCTTCATTCACATAGTTCAGTATGTAAATACTCGCCCTGGACAGAGCAGAACATCTTGAGGGCGGAAAGTTAAACAGAAGCATAACCAAAAGATTCTGCTTTACATCTGTATAGTTGAACATGCAAATCTCCATGAGACACACATGCAGACTCACACCATATCCAGGGCCCCAGCTTCTCTCATTTTGCTAGAACAATGCTTTCTGAGCCCTTTCCCAAGATTGTCTGTCCAGTTTAAAGTTCTGAAACATTCAAGAGAGTTCTTCCTACTCATTTTAGCAGTGAACTATGACAGTTGACCCACCAGAAGAGAACTCTGTCAGCTAATGATTGCCAAGTGAACAGGAGTAAACCAAGACTAATGACATTAGACAACAATTGCCAGATAAATGCACAGCGAGCAAAGATAAACAATGTCAGCTTGAAATGGTGACATGATCAAAGGCAAACAATAATGAACAATGTCAAACAGAGATTGCCAAAAAGATTAGGATGAGCAATGTTCAGCCAGCTTCAGTAAATAAAGATAAATGACAGAAGACACTGATTAATGAGCAAATGGACAAACCATGGGTAAGATGTTGACTAGGCAAGATAAATTAGAATTTTAATATTTTAGTATTTTTTGTACATAACATAGAATACAGCTCTGTGGAGCCCTTATGGATTCTGTGGGTTGAGTTTTCTTTCAAAAAAAATCACAGTGGGGGAGGGGGAGTTAGTACTTCCCATTAACACTTTTTAGAAACAGTACCTGTAAAAACTAAGAACTGTAGGTGTGAGAGTAATGACTGTGGAACCCAAACAAACAGCAGCTGATCTCTATCGTTTGAGTAAATGATTCTCTGCTAGTCAAATTCTCTGAAATGTTGCCCAAGAAAAGCCTAGCAAGTCGATCTTTTTATGACAGAAAGGGAATTCTGGCAAGGCTTGCAGCTGGACTGTTTTGTCATACATTATAGGTAAACTATTCATAGTTACTATTCATATGTAAACTATTCATAACATGCTTGCTTTGATAGACATTAACTTGTTCACCTTTGCACATCAGCTTTCAGAAAGATTACTTCATAGCTTTCTGGAGCATTATGCAGCAGTGTTAGGGAGTTTGGGATGATCTTAAGGAAATTCAGCAAATCTCATCATCACAAACTCAGTAACTGATAATCAAATGGAACTAAGAATTCAGAAGTAGTGAGCCTTGTGCTAGCTGGATAACTCCATTGCTCTGAATCCTGAGTAGAGCAGTGTACAACATGCACAAAGGCCTAGACATTTCCAAGTTCCATGTTTAGTCCACTAAGGAAAATGGAGGTAGAAACATCAGTCATACAGAAGAGGAGGCTAATTCACTACACAGACACAGGCCTACAGTGGTATATCACAGAGCTCCAGCACAGTCACAAAGGTGAAACAACAGTCACAACCAATTTTACTAAGACAGCAATGAAATATATACTCACTAAAAGGAGAGTAAACAAGAGAGACAACAGCCAGCTGTTGGACTGAGAAAGGACCATCTGAACTTCACTGCTGAATGGTACACTACTGTTGAGAGATACTGAGGGAAGAAGTAATTCAAGTAATTCTTTCAAATGAGAAGATTGAGAGGTCTATATTTTGTGCTGCCATCTTTCAGAGGAGAGAGGAGAAGACCTTTGCGTTAGCAAAGATTTACTTGACACATTAAAGTACCTGTATTAATGTAAAGTATTCAACAATTTACTTCCAGTCTTCATCTGGTCTTCTGAATGGCATTTATCAGTCAAATCAGCATGAGGAGAGAGGGAAGGATGCCATACAAAAAGCATGACTGCATGGGAAGTCCTGAAAAACAAGTTTATAGAAATATAGATGTGCTCAGAAATATTCAGGAGCAATGAAAAAGCTACATTCCTCTTCCACAGCTGTGATGCTATGATACGTTTTGCTGTTCTTGTATTTTGTGATGATAATGAACTTCCAATGGATGAAAAAAAAAAAAAAAAGGGTTGTAAAGAACCATAATTCTACTAAAGTTATAGTAAATGGCTGAAGACATTTTAGCAAACAATTATTCAAATGATGGATAAAAGCTATATAAATTTTCAAACTAAAACACAAAATCAAAATTTACAAAGTAGGAGCTAAGGCTGGATGAGCTTGAAGGCATGATTCTTCTTAGGTATCTAAGCTGTAGGTACCTATATGGACCAGCTGACCTAGCTGTCACAGTCAGCAGAGGAAAATAAACATGCCTGAGGGCAATTAATTTCACTCTGATGAGCCCTCTCTGTCAATGGCAGGAGCTCACGATGACCAGCTTAGATGTAGATATCTAACTTTTAAATGTCTAGTGAGATAAATTTTCCATAAGGCCTTTGAGACTTGAGTATGGCAATTCTCAGCTTAACCTTTACAAAAACCTTAGTAAGATGAAACCACACAGTAAGATCATGCTCACATTTTCAACAGCTTGAACGTGGAGTTCATTTTGCCTGGTTGGCTGAACAGAGTCCCTATACCTGTTGGCAGACAGCTCTATGAAAGGGGTCATGCATAGAGCATCAAATATTATTCCCAGTGAGAAGTTTATAAAAAGCATCCTAAATGCCAAGTGAAAACTCCTTTCTGTGAACGGACAACTAAAAATGTTCTTTAAAATTCACCATGTGTTCAGTCAATTCAACTCTGGTAATATGATGGTAGTTTGAGACACAAGAGGAACTCTAGGTTCAATGCCAGCCACAATGCTGGCCTTTGAGGGTTTCTAATCTGCCCTTACTGTCTTAACTACAAAAACAAGGAGTTACTATCCAGAATGTGCTGTTAAATATCTTACCCTCATCTCAAGAAAAGAAAAAGAAATCCCAGCTTTTAAAGAGTAAGTCATAAATTCGCTTCATTCCAATGCAATGCAAATCTTTCATGCTCCCATATATTCCTTTGAGCATATTTCAGACCAAGTGGCCTTTCCTTTTCTGCTTCTTTACACAATATTTGTGAGTAGTCCCTTAAGAATGCTTGAATGAATTATGCTGGAATGCTTATGAATATCTCTTTTCCTCTTGCTTATTTATGGTGCAGCCCTCTCTTTATTGAGATGTTACAACTATCTTAGCTAAGCAGACATCTGTGAATCCAGCCCATTCACTGTAGCTTTTTTTTTCATTACATTTTCCTCTAGATGTGCCCCACCTTGAATGGGGTCAAGATGCCAGTAGGAATCTGACAGCTGATTTTCAGTTGGTGTAAGAAATCCTTATTGCAGTAAACTGGTAGCTAGCAGAGAATCTTCCTCATGAAGGCTGCAGTTTATTTCTTCATTGGAACAAAATCATCAGATGATACAATACCATGCTTATCACTGTTCAGGTTGAACTGAAGTGGCCTGTTACTCTTCTCTTTGTTTTAATGTTTGTCTTTAGTAGGTGCCAGATGGCTACCATAAAGAGATTTGCTCTCTTGTGCTGCTGAGTATAGATATTTTCTTAACTTCATCTGCATTATTTATGTATATATAATTGCTAATTATTAGAAATCAATGGACCTTAAGGTTTGGAGTCAGATCTTTAGCTGTACCTTCAATGAAATGGATGTTTGCATCAGTTACAGATAAGTTGCTGCATGGTGACTTTAATCCTTTTTCTTCTGATGGCTAGGCTAAAATAAGATAGATGTTTTCAACTGTGCTTTGAAAGAAAAATCAGTGTGAAATTTCATCATCTGTTTCCTCATAACCTCTGATAAAAAACTGAAATGCAAAAGCATTCATGATGGAGGGACTTTAAAAATTGCTTTTACAAAAAAGGAACTTTGAAATTCAGTTATAGCATAGAGACTACAATTGGTACAAGTTTACAGACCTATTTTACAGAAGTATGCTGAGTTGACCATTACAACTTGCTAAAGCAGTATTTTCCAAAGAAACATTACACCTCATTCTGGAAGATCCTTTAATTAATTTGAATGGTGAAGCACTGCAAATGTAGAATACAAAAAACATGCTATGCAACATTTAGCTCCACTGAGCCATACAGCAGCATAATTTTTACCACTTTCTCTATGTTCCCATTGTGCTTAATTCTGTTACTTGTATTAGACTGCAGATGTCACTGTCTTTTCCCCACAGCTAAGACTGTTCTGCAGTGTAGTGTAATGGCCAGGATATAAGCCCCCAGATCTAAGATAATTCACTTGTTATGGGAGGTTAAAAGAGATTTTGTTCACATTACTATGGAACATTTATTTTCAAACACATACTAGTGACTGAGGTGTCAATTCAAAGCAGTACTTTGAAGAGTTAGTAAGACAATGAGAAGGAAAAATCTAATTTCAGGACATGTGTAAAACTGTGTAGAGAAAAAACCTCAATTTTTAGAGAATTAATTGTCTGCAGGTGACTGAAATTCTCATAGACACTTGACAACATTGGACAGAATGGAACCTCATTGTTCTGTTGAAATGCCAAAACACAGCAGCCAAATATTCGAGATTTTGGAGAAAAATCTACAGACCAGGTTTGTGTTACACGTCTTCCAACTTTGTAGTTTCAGACCAACTTTTCTGCTAAGAGCACAGAAGTGCACTAGCACACAGCTACTCCTCCACTCACTACCCTTCCTTCTTAGTCAGGATGTTTCTTCCTATGAAGAGACTTCTAGTTAGTGCTGAAATGCCAGTCACACCAACAACTCTTTCGTATAGCACATTTACACAGGTAAATATATAAATACATAAAGACTGGGTGCTGGGGGAAAAGGAGAGTGCAATCACCATGATCAAGAATTTCTCAGCTTTGTCTGCTGGTCCCAAGCATTATTGAACAGTTTGCCACTAGAAAGTATTTTTTAAGGAGAGATACTGCTGATCTCTATGCTGAGTACAGGATGGCCTTCTGTCAGACTATATAGAAGGATTCATGCTTGGCACTCAATGCTGTAGGTGGCATGTGGGAATAGATGTTTCTTTAGAATGAACAGGAGAAAGAAATAATAAGTTTATCAGCAGCCAACAAAGCACACATACTGTGATGATTAATAAGCATTTGAGTGGAGAACTGCTCTTTTTGCCATTAAAACTTGTATTACTTACACCATCTCTTTCATCCTAGTCTTCTAATTGCACTACAGTTTGTGATCATTTAATTATCTGCATTTTCTTTACAAGATGGCAGCTTGAAAACATACTCTATCTATTAGAGTACTTCTTCACTTTGACAAGTAGCATAGCAAAAGGGGTTTCTCCTTGAGGAAACTGGTTTCCTGTTTTTCACTTTGGCCAAAAGCAAATTCCTGTTGTGATTTAAGGTTCACAGGAAAAACTTACAATAGCTTAATTACAAATTCTGTGTGATATCTTAAGACACCTTAAGCACCTGCTCTATTTGCATTTCTTTATTTTACTGGTGCAGCCTTAACAAGTAAAATAAATCCTTACTCCATATAAACTGGGTGAGGCTCTGAGTGGAAGTGTCTTGTTAATTCTGCTAGTAACTGAAGAGAGAAACAAGGAAATAGATACCTAAAACAAAGGGGAAGGGCGGCCATTACACTGGGGCTCACATTATGGGATACTTCAACTCACCTTTTGAGGGGTCACCTCTTCCTGAGGTAAATGACATGGAGAAGTTGTTTTGTTTTGTTTTTTTCAAATGTTGTTTATCCTGCTTCCAGTAAGGGGTTTTGAGTTCTGGCAGGTCTGTTTTGAAAGGAAAAAAAAAAAAACAAAAAAAAACAGTTGAGTGTTTATAAACCATAATGTATACTGGGTTTGTTTAGGCTCATTCAGATGAATAGTGATTTGCTGCTTTATTGAATGTCATCTGTTTACTAGGGACTTGCACTAAAGCAAATTTAAACATCCTGGGAAATCAAGTTCTATGAAAATGGCACTTTATCCAATTAATATGTAATACAGTACTTTAAATGGGATAATTATGCATATATTGATTTCTATCTTTCATGCATGTGTGTATTTTTAAAAAAAAAAAAACCACAATGAAATATAGGAACAAAACATTGCTCTTAACATGATAAAATGAAAACTATCTCAAAATTATATTAGTGACAACTTTCTTTTTACCTGTGAGCTTTTTTTTTATATGCTCAATGCATCTTAACAGTGTTTGTTATCATATTTGGCTGGAGATCAATTGAGTTGTCTGCCCCACTTTTTTGTAAAGCCCATGAGCTCATGGAAAGGTTTTTTGTGAGAAGTGGGAGAAGAACTCTGTGTGACAAAAACACATGTACAGCCAAACAACATAATGTAATACAAAGATAAACCAATAAACTTAATTCCTAACAACATCATAAATTTTCTTCACATTGGTAAATATTAAAGCATGCAAATATGAAATATTCTTCCCACAGCACCATGAGTACTTGCACCTTTCTAAATGCAATATTATTCTTTGCAATATCTTTGCAATTATAAAGAAGGGCAAGATTTAATAAAAGAGGCAATTATCAAGTGGTAATGCAGTCAATATCCCTGTTGATGTGGGGTTCCAGATTTTGTATATATTCATTTTAGGCAGCTCTGATAGCAAGTCTGTTGCTGATGGTCATGCCAGTCATGACTGAGCCTCTTTGCCATTGCAGTCTTATAATCACAATAGATCATAGAATCATAGAAAACAGATGGTTTGCTTTTGAGGGTAAGAGGTACCACAAAAAACATTATCTGTGTCACTGCACTTTTTGCTTCATCCTTTTTTTTTTTCTTTCCAAAGAAAAGGAAGGACTAACTTAAACACAAAAGCTCTGTTATTAATGGAAAGGCCTTATAGAAACCAGAAATACATTGATTGGAATCTGTATGCTAAACGTAGAAAGGTATCCTAGGTCATAATAACAGTCTACTGCTGTAACATGTATTTATAGATTAATTTTATATTATGAGACCATAAATGTAGAGAAACGTTTTCAGTCATATCAGACCGTTAGAAGCCAGAGCTTTGGATCCACTGACACAACCTTAGTGCAGTCAGACTCATCAAGAAATCAGTGCCAGTCTTAGCTTGGAGCTATTAGATCCTCTGACTTTAATTTCCAGTAAGATAATATTAATAAATTGAATTCTTTTTTTTTTTCTTTTGAGGAAATTTAAAACATCCTCTACATACAAGTAAAACCAAAATAAATCTCATAAAACATGTATAGGGAATAGTGTCAAGTAAGAGAAGAGGCTTGTGTACTTGAATGCCTTGGGAGGACTAATCACAGCCTTGGAGCTCATGAGTCTTGCTCACAGTGCACAGGCTAGACAAAGGATATTCATTGTTCAAGAGCAAAGCCACTCAGCATCTTGTACTAGATCATACTTGCATTTAAAGTAGAAAGGGTTTAATAAGATATGCAGAGTTGTTCTGAAGGAACAGGTGGGAAGCCAATAATATTTTCTTGAAGATTGTATGGAAAACCATTTTACTTACTTACACAATTATCTGAAGAAGCATTTTTTTACTAACTAAAAAGGAACACAGAAATGTAGGAATTAACAAATGGATGAGAGGAATGGTTCATTTGTGCAGCACCCTTTTTACCAGAATGGCCAGTCCATGGCATTTCAAGCAGAAGTAGAAAACACACTGCATTATACAGGTGTGGAACACACTGTGTACTGTCCACAACTGCCTCTTCAAACATTTGTTGGCCTGATGCCTGTGCTCAGTTGTTCATAACTGTTGGCTATTCAACACTTCAAAAAGCCAGCTCAGCACACTTTAGGTCCCTGATTTATTTCTACCACCCTCTAAATATAGTTGAGAACTTTGGGGAAGAGAGGACTGCAACTCCCTTTTCTAATATTGCTGTTCCCAGCAAGAGGGAAATTTAAATTTATAATGCTTTTCTATTCTTTATTCATTTGTACATTTTTACGGGAAACCCATTTTTGACAAATTTCTAAGTCACATATATGTTGAACTTTTAGTTCAAGATAGGCTAGAGAACAAGAATTTGAACTGTGTACCTGGTTGAGGGAGAGGTGGTTTGCTTAAAATGGTTAGAGAACAAAGATACTATTCATTGCTAACTGAAAGTGTAGGACTCTTGTTTTCAGTTTAATTTTTCAACATATATTCATTTTTTGTTTGGGGTATTTACATGTAAGTCAAGATTAAATACTGATTAGACAGCAGGAGTAAAACAAAAGGAGACCTTCAAGAGAAAAAGCACTGTGATGCAGAAGGCAGCCAGAGTATTTGCAACCTGTGCTGAGTACTTTACATGAGCTGTCCTGAGAGTTGTTAAATGCAGAGTTCTGGTGCTAGTCAAAATTTCATTTTTAAATCCAGCTAAACAAATGTTACCCTTGCTGCTAACATTTTTAATCCCTTTCTCCTGCTCCCGCAGCTAAAAATTGAAAGTAGGTCATGCTGCAGGATTACCTGTTATGGATTCTCCATCACAACTGGAAAAGGAGTAACTGGCTCAGCAAATGGACAAAATTAATTAAAAATAATTATAAGATATGAGGCTTTCTTTAATGCAAATTAATACTGAACTCACAGAAAAAAAATAAATAGGACAAAAGCTCTAACAGAGACATTGATAGAACTCCCCAAAAGTTGCAGGTGCTCAGTTCCAGGTGAAAACTTGAAATCAGACTTTGCAGACACTACATGGCCAGACACCATAGTGTTGAACTTGATATATGAAGCACTGATGGCTGATATAAAACATAAATAAATGATCTCAGTCATGAGGGAACTGAATGATTAGTCATCTCTAATCTGGATATTTTATAAACAAATATTGCAATAATTTTTCCATGACTAGGCTTAAGAATATCAAGCAATGTAACATTAGTCACCACTTTACCTGAGACTATGGACTCAAGACACAAAGAAATTGTGCTTGAATTCCATGCATTCTTTAAAAATGTGTTGGATCATATCATACCAGTTTTCCTTGGCACACACTTTTTGATATTTGCTAGTCCAAAGATGCATGTTAGACAACACACCTGGGACAAATCAATGTCACTGTGTGAATGCCAGTTAATTATATATATATTTTTTAAAATATGTTTATACATACATACACACATATGAACATACATTACACAGGCAATGTCCTGTGTATTATCTTCACATGCAAGATAGGGGAAAGATTATTACTTAAAGCTAGGGAGAAGACAGACTACTGACAGATGATCCCTCACCTGGCTAATAAACACTATATCATGTGATAGAATTCTTCAGAGTTTTACAATGACTCCATAACTTCTAAAATCTTCCAGAGTTATACCAAGCCTAGTTAAGTTACTTTAAATGTAGTTCTACTGGTTTATCTGTACTTTCATTTCTATAGCAGTGTTTTAATGAAGGGACAATTAATGAAGGTAAAGAAACAAAGGAAAAGATGAGTCAGTATTTTGAGAACCTAAATTTCAGGCTCTGAATCACTGCTCATTATTCATCACAGAGCATCAGTGCAGACCCTCTTCTGAACTTGTAGGTTAGAAAATGTCAAAAAAATTTATCACTGTTCAGAAGAATGCAACAGAGAGGGAATCAAGGGGTGAAAAAAAGGCACTGGAATCCTAAAAGTCAGCACTAGCTCTGAAAGCAAATTTCATCATGTAACCAACTATTATTTCCGTGTGACATTGGTGATCTGAAGACCACAGTCATCAAATTAGCCACAAACTATTACCAAAGTATTCTGTTAATATAAGGAAAGCTGCTGTGCCACCTGGTGAACATTTTCATATGCAAGATTCTCTTTTGCTTTATTTATCAATATAAAAGGCTAATTCAAGTACTCTTGGCAACTTTTGTTGATGCTTGCATTAAGACATGAATAGCTGCAATCAGTAATGACAGAGAGAGAGAGAGCAACTCCACTTCTGCCACTACAGACTACTAGTCTTTTGTCAGCACATAAGTAATGTGCTCATTATTTTTCAGTTTTAATTTTAGAGAAAGTGAAAAAGCATTATTTGTGGCATATGGCAAATAATCTACAGGGATAATACATGTGATGAAAATTTCACCTCATTTTCAGCTCATGAATTGACCATGATCAATCATGATTGATTATCAAATTGCAATTAGATTATCAAACTTGATCATCTAAATACATTAATTTTCAATTTTTTTTTCACTGAACACTGAATAATTCCACTGTATGAATCAATCTGTTGAAAAGTATTCATCCTAGAAATATTCTTTGTCATTTCCCTACAAGAAAATCCATGCATCTGGGGAAAAAAAACAGGAAGCATGCTGTCAGACAAGATACACAGGAGGTCTGTGCAACAACTGTGGCTGATTCTTTTTCATAACAAGAAGACACAGTTCATTACAGTTAGATCATTATCATACTAGCAAGCTGAGTCCTCCAAGAAGTAAATCGTTGTTTATTACATCTTGGAATTGCTTATGGAACAGTTCTTCAGCTTGAACCAGTTCCACTCCACAACTGAGGGGATTAATCTTATGAACCTGCTCTACTAAAATATGAGATGTTGCACTTCCTTCACCAGAGAGGTACCCAGTCAACTTTAGTGTCAGAGAAAAGAAAACAAAATAGTTGTTTTGCTTTTGGTATCAATATAACTCATATTCAACTTTTATATACTACTCAATGATTACTCTTAAGTTCCATGACAGATTATTTCTTTTCTGAATGAACGGAAGCAAAATTGTCTTGAAACTATCAGAAGATGTAATTTGTGAAATTCTTCAATACAGCCATTGAGACAAGTGAGAACTATTGAAAATACCTGTCAGTTAGGCCATGGGACAGAATTCATCCCCCTGTCTCACCTGACTCAGTGATTTAGAATGAGGTTTTTAGCTGGTGCTCATGCAAAAGACTGCACTATGGAGCATTTCAGTGATTAACGTGACACTTAAGAGGTTTAATATTGTTAGCACACTCAGAGCTGTAGTAAACTTTCCTCGTGTTTCATGGAAGAAAATGCATCCTTTCATTTCTGCACAAGCTAGCTCCAGTCTGTATTTTCATGTGACAACAAGCACAACTGTTTTGAAACATACGAAGGATAAATAATCCTACATTCATGCATTCTGTTTATGAAATGATGTGAAATATTACATACTTCCACTACCTACGCAATAGGAGCATTTTTATTTCTGTTTCAGAGAATTGGTGTTGTCTTAATAACTAAATAAACAGAATAGGAGGCAATCCTCCTCAGAGAGCCAGAAGTGTCTAACAGAGTTGGTGCTGAAGTGCTGGATAGAGCAGCTTCCCCCCGAGGACAGGCAGCAAGGTGCACTACCAGGTGCCAGAGCCACAAAGCCTGTGATGGTTACACGTGCCCCATAACTGGGCCCACGGGGGATCCTCTGCCACCACAGCCTGTCTGATTCTGCTCCTCAGGCTGCCAAGTGCTGCAGCTCCATGATTTCCAGACTGCCTCAGCTATCCAGAATTTTGTGTAAAACTTCATTTTCATTCTTCAGGAACAGATTTTGCGAAAAGATTACTTTCTTATAAAACAAATAACACTTTTCTATCAAATGGAGTTTTTAGTTTTTACCATCTGGACACAGTCTGGATACAAATATGTATGCAAAGGCAGATTCTAAAGTTGGTTGTTCCCCACAGTTGCAACCCTCATTTCTACCAGAGAGATGAGATTAATCTCAAGAAATGTTCAGAATCTAAAAACCAAGTATCAAGCTAGCCTCTTAGATTTGATGAATTAGCCAAAGGCAATTCAGTCCTCTAGCTGCAGCAGGATTACCAAATACCACATACCAAAATTTTATGTGACTAAAACTAGATTCAATTTATCCAAACCCAAATGAAGGCTTTGCACAAAAGAACAGAGTCAATATTGAAAACACGGTGAATACCATTACTGCCAAAAAAATTATAAATAGCAGGAATACAATTTCACATTTTTTATAGCCTCATCTGTATAAGCATTTTTATAGTCTCTTCTATAAAATTGTCTAAAAGTACTACATAAATGTTAACAAATTAACCTCCCCATATGGCAGGTATTTATTTTTTACATTGTGTTGCTGGAGAAAAAATTGCAATAAGGCTCAGCTCTATGCACATGTCCAGTTAGCAACTCTGCTAGAGAACCAGGAATATATAATCCTGGATATTTGTTGGTAGACTATGTACCTCAAAAAGTAGTTATCTAACCAGCCATATGTAGCTTATGATTTCAGAGTAATGGGATTTCCAATGACTTTTCCCTTGCCACAGGACAGCTCTCCCAAATCAAACATTTCTATAACTGACATGCCCAGAATAAACAGGGTGTATTTTTTGGTGCTAGATTTCTGTAGCTGAAAGCATTTCTGCAGATGTGGAAAGCGCTGGGGCACCTTCCTACCCTACTGCAGAACTGTTATCTGCACCGTGGCATTTTCAACAGGCCAAACAAACTAAACATTACACCTACCTAAGGCTTCATACGGGTGTGCTGTCTACAAGGGCACTAGCAATTACTGGAGGCAGAGAATTTAAAGTATGCTCTAGAGAAGACATAATTCTTAAAAAAACCCCAACACATTGGTTTTCTTTTTTTCTATTAATCATGTAGATGTCTTTTAGACCTTTTCTGGATGGACAAAGATGATACCATAAATCCAAGTGGGTCATGGGTAACTGGAGAGGTGCCTGAGGACTGGAGGATAGCAAATGTCACTCCAGTCTACAAGAAGGGCAAGAAGGAGGACCCGGGTAACTATAGACCGGTCAGCCTCACCTCCATCCCTGGAAAGGTAATGGAACAACTTGTCCTTGGCACTATCTCTAGACATATCAAGGAGATGGGGGTCATCAAGAGCAGTCAACATGGTTTTACCAAGGGTAAGTCATGTTTGACTAACCTCATAGCCTTCTATGAGGAAATTACTAGGTGGATAGATGATGGTAGAGCGGTAGATGTGGTCTATCTTGATTTCAGTAAAGCATTTGACACCGTCTCCCACAGCATCCTTGTAGATAAGTTGATCAAGTATGGGTTTGATGATCAGGCAGTGAGGTGGATCAAGAACTGGTTGAAAGGAAGAAGTCAGAGAGTTGTAGTCAATGGGGTAGAATCTAGTTGGAGGCCTGTGACTAGTGGAGTCCCTCAGGGGTCGGTACTGGGACCGGTGTTGTTCAATATCTTCATCAACGACCTGGATGAGGGCACAGAATGTACCCTCAGCAAGTTTGCTGATGATACCAAGCTGGGAGGAGTGGCTGACACACCAGAAGGCTGTGCTGCCATTCAGAGAGACTTAGACAGGCTGGAGACTTGGGCGGGGAAAAACCTGATGAAGTTTAACAAGAGCAAGTGTAGAGTTTTGCATTTGGGGAAGAAAAACGCCATGCACCAGTACAGGTTGGGGGCTGACCTGCTGGAGAGCAGTGTAGGTGAAAGGGACCTGGGGGTCATGGTAGACAGGAGGATGACCATGAGCCAGCAGTGTGCCCTTGTGGCTAAGAAGGCCAATGGCATCCTGGGGTGTATTAGAAAGGGTGTGGTTAGTAGGTCAAGAGAGGTTCTCCTCCCCCTCTATTCTGCATTGGTGAGGCCACATCTGGAATATTGTGTCCAGTTCTGGGCCCCTCAGTTCAAGAAGGACAGGGAAGTGCTTGAAAGAGTCCAGCGCAGAGCCACAAGGATGATTAAGGGAGTGGAACATCTCCCTTATGAGGAAAGGCTGAGGGAGCTGGGTCTCTTTAGTTTGGAGAAAAGGAGACTGAGGGGGGACCTCATCAATGTTTACAAATATGTAAAGGGTGAGTGTCAAGACGATGGAGTTAAGCTTTTTTCAGTGAAGACCAGTGATAGGACAAGGGGTAATGGATACAAGTTGGAGCATAGGAGGTTTAAGATGAATATCAGGAAAAATTTTTTTACTGTAAGAGTGACAGAGCACTGGAACAGGCTGCCCAGAGAGGTTGTGGAGTCTCCTTCGCTGGAGACATTCAAAACCCGCCTGGATGCCTTCCTGTGTGATGTACTCTAGGTGACCCTGCTCTGGCAGGGGGGTTGGACTAGATGATCTTTCGAGGTCCCTTCCAACCCCTAGGATTCTATGATTCTATGATTCTATGAAGTGAGACCAAAAGATTTCAAAGAGAAAAAGTATGAGAATCAAAATTCATTCTTGAATTTTCTAAAGAAATAACTAAAGAAATACCACTGTTCCCACCAAAACAAGCTCAAACTATAAACAGGCACCAATAAATTGAACTAGCAAATAAGAAAAGAAGCAACATACGTTTGAAATTTCCACCACACTGAGGATGTTAGCACCCACCTCAGGCTTTTGAAGACAGTTTGCACCAAAAAAAAATAAAACATGACAAAAATAATAATAAAATAAGCTCAAAGAAAATAGTTACCCTGCTCAAATAATAGATTGTAGAAGAGTTAGGAAGAATCATTCCATGGAATATTTTCTGCTGGATTCTCTTTGAAAAGACAATTACTGAATCTTGGAATAAGTCTGGGAAAAAGCCCTTCACATTTTTACTATTGTACAATTCCAACACCCAACTTCCATTTCAACATTATAATGACCTGCATGATACCAATATATAGAGAAACTTTTACTTTGCATCAAATCTATGTGTTTCACTCAGAAACATATTCAAGAGCAGATTTTTTTCTTTTGATACCTAAGGGAATCTGACAGAATTATTACTAGTGTCATAGGTAGTATATTAACATTTCAGACCATGCTTTGATTTATATCGACGTTAAACCACCTTATTTTGATCTATGTTCAAAGACTTAGAAACTAATTCAATGCTGTTGAAAGAAAGAAAATTTATTAACTACTTTCAAACTCAATCAGGATTACTTTGGAAATCTACTGGTATGCTACTGGCAACCATTTCTTTGACTTGCTGTGAAGAAAAAGACACAGCAAACTTTTTATGAGATACAGTCATTCAGATATCAGTCAAAGGGGAAAGCACCAAGCACTGAATAAAATTGGATTTAACAATGGAAAAAATTAGAAGGTGTTTCAACACTCTAGCTCATTTACACATGCAGATTATGTAATACTAATTGAGCTACTGTGTAAAGGTGAAATCTGTGATTTCTCTTCATCATTCATTTATTCAAAATTACTACACTAAATTTTCTTTAGAGATTATACAGGATGGGATAAAAAATTTCCTGAAAACTTGATCAGGAAATCAAAGAATCTTTTTAGCAGAAGAAAAAATCTGTTCAGTTGCCAATTGACTATAAAACCAAAATTAGATACATTATATCTGCATAAGAAAATCCACACACTCCACAAAGACTTATGAGTTTCATTCCAATTAAAGATAAAAAGATTTTGCTGACTACAGTATAAAGATAAATGGGTAATTAGGCCAAATCCTAAAGTGCCTATTTAGGATTTAGGCTTATGAGAATAGTCTGTAAGTTACTATTATGATGATGTTCCCTCCTGGAAGTGTTCAAGGGAAGGTTGGATGGGGCTTTGAGCAACCTGGTCTAGCACAAGGTGTCCCTGCCCTTGCAGGGGGGTTGAAACTAGATGATCTTCAAGGTCCCTTCCAACCCAAACCAGTCTGGGATTCTATGAAATACAAAACTATTATTTTCCTAATTATTATGCAAATGGATAGGAAGACACAGCCTGTGATTGATTTTCTATTCTAAACAGTGGCTTAAAATATGGGGGAGGAAGATGTCACGACTTCACAAAACACACTCCTGTTACTGGCAGAAACAAGAAAAAGAACTTTCCTTTCTTCCATGAGAACACAGCACCTAAACCCAGAAGAGTTTCACACAGCACTTGCCTCCCAGTGATGGCTGTGAGTACTGAAAGTGAATCTGGGGTCTTGGTGCATTTCCATTAATTGGCATTGAAGTATATTGCTTGCCTTCCTCATTACAGTCCCAGTCTCAGGGGCAGTAACATTTGTTCACGGTTTTAATTTAATTTTATTTACTTAATGTCACTTCAGCAGCAATAATAACTTTCTCAACATGATAACTTGCTTTGTTTCTTTTGTTGTTCTTTTGGGTACTTGGTAATTTTTGCTGTGCAAATACCATTAGTGCTGTTTATTCCTGATTATTAGATATTGCAGTTTCACTCTGTTCCCTGATGAACTAGATGACAGAACAGGGAGCAATTACCTGCCATTGTAGGAATCTTTCTATATGATGCAACAGGACCCTTTTATTTTTTCCTTTTTCTTGTGTTTTGTACAACATTGAGCTTTTAAATTGTGAATCATCACAAGAATCCTTCTCAAAAAACTGTCCTTAACATTTTGGCCCAAAATGTCAGGAGATCATTGTTGTTCTTCTATCACATCTAACATACCTTTCCCTCTTATCCCTCACCCTCGTCCCCAGGACATTTTGGATTATACAGGCTCAGGGAGGCTGCTCCTCCTGTGATACCTCATTGAAACATTTATCTTTTCATGCTTTTGCACAATATGAAACACCCTCACTTCATTTCTTCGCAGTGAAATACTGGCTCTTTTGGACTTCCATAAAATATATGAGGGGTTTTCTTTTCTGCTGCACTGTTAATTCTTTTGAATTATATAAGGAACAACTTCTTATTAGGGAAGTATGAACTTCCTGAGATCAAAGCCCTACTTTCAGCTATGTTAAGGTCCCTTTATACCAGTCTGACTGTCTGAAGGTACTTTAAAGCAAGTCTAAATATCTCACACTAAGCAGATTCAGGGGCACATTTTGTAACATTTTGGCATGAGATTCTGATGTTGTGTGACTAGTGGGCTGACTTCAGAGAAATTGTTTTTCAAAAAGGAATGAAATCTAACCTTGCTATGTAAGTATAAAAGGAAAACTTATAAATTTGTTTGTGGAGAACATTGTTTCTTTAGCTTAGTGGATCCTTTACATGATTTTGTTCTCTCAAAACAGAAAGAATTTGCTGTATGACAATTATTCTTAGCAGCTGCTTCTACCTAATGATCAGAATTAATACACACGATCCAGCACATCTGTCTAGGATCAATACAGTTTGAGGGACTTCTAGTGCATTGCAGGGAGGTTGGAACTAGATGATCTTTAAGGTGCCTCCCAACTCAAACCGTTCTATGATTCTGCAATTGTTGTTGGTTTCTAGTGTAAGCCTAATAATGATTCAACCCCTCTGTTTCCATCAGCTCCTGCCCCATTCAACCAACATCTGAGTTGAAAAACATAATGTTCAAACTTCACTATTCCTTTTTATTACCTGCAAGTACATTGTGTTATGTTTTGGGGGACTTTTAATTCAAAATTATATGTCAGTTTGATGTCTAGTCTTCATTAAACACTTTATTTTCTTACAGAATCATAGCCTTGTAGATGACACAATCATCTTTCTCTTCCTTGTAAATGGAAGTAACTGCTGCAGGCACTGCTTGTATCATTTCATTATTGTTCTGCAGAAATGGATAGTAGGCCTGATTAAATCTAGTTAATGCTAACAGCCACTGTCACCTTAATAAGCATTTGGTTTTGTTGATTTTAAGGTCCTAGACACACTTTACATATAATCATAGAACACAGGACAGAAGGCACTCAGGGGTCATCTGGTCCATTCCCCATGCCCAAAGGAAGGACCAGCTCTAACTTCATCTGTCATGGGAGACTTGTCTGGCCTTCCACTACTGCTTGACCTTCAGTGGTGGTCATTCTTTAAGAACCTAATGTGTTGCATTGTCCTACCATTCTTTTTCTCCAAGTGTAAATCACATCTCCCTGGCTGCAATTTATGTCCATTACATCTAAATACAGAGTATCTTATTCTCTTCTTTTCTGTATCACTATTTTAGACACCTGAGAAGCGTTACTACGCCTCCCTTCAGCCTTGGAAACAAACAAACAAAATGTAAAATCTTTTCTACTCTTGCTTGATACTCTTTCTTCTCTACACTACACTTTCTAATTGGTTCATCTGACTTGAAATGGAGTGCTCAAAACGGCACACAATCTGAGACCTGTTTGTTCAACAGAGTAAGAAGTTGAATCTCACATCTACTTATGCTTATGTATAGCTTCTTCAAAATGGATTGCTTGGTACATTCTGAGGACAATACGTTTGCCTCTTCTTGCATATTTTGACACAGGTGTCTAACATCTAGCTGACATGGCCCAGCATGGATTCTTTGCACACTGCAGAGTCTCCTCCATAGAGCTGCTGTCTAGCTGATGATTTCCATACTGTGTTTGCACAGGTAGTTAACTCTGCCCAGGCATTCCTGCCTTGCTGAATAGCGGTTTTTATGGTCGGTTAAGATCAGTCTGGATTCTCATCCATTTATACTACTCTAGTAGTATAACTAACGTTAACTGTGCCAAAAGATGTATAACAAAGACTGTACTCCACCCACGAAGCCTTCTGTCATATATAAAGAAATCAGATCATTCTGACATGGATCATTATTAAAAAAAAAAAAAAAGATGTGTTGACTCTTTTCAGGTTGGTCACTTAAAGGTACTTATGAGCCGTGAAATTTAGCTGATTGGTCTGCTAATGTACTGTGCCTTGGTTTTTTGAAAAAAGACATCAAATTTCCTTTCTCCTAGTACTTTCTCTGCCTCTAACCCACACACAGCTCTGATATTTACTATGCAAACACTTCTCAGTATTAACCAAGGCTATGGTTTCCAATATGTTTATGTTCTTTATATTAATACAAAATTCCAAATAGTTCTAAAGCAGAAGAAAGCTTTGAAAATCAACATTATAGTAATTATTACAGTGGCTGGCAAGATGGCAACTTAAAATATGCTTGTTCAAATAAATCTACATGTAAAATAACTCAGTTCCTTTAGATATTAAAAAAACTTATCTATGCATTAAAAAGATGTCCTGTCACATGGGTCCTTTACTCAATTAGCCTGTTTTCTGTTTGTTGGAAGTGTTTTAAAATATATGTGGACATCAATAGAACTGCATAGGATAAGCAATAGCAAAGTGGAAAGTAGTGGTTCCTCAGCTCTAACCATGAATGATTCTCAGGGGAGCCCTTCAGTCCAAGCCTTATTCCCAACAGTGGGAAGTGATGCTGTGCAGATGTGCACTTGGCCCAGCCAGCACAGATAGAGGCTACATGCCAGCAGGATCATGCTTTTGCACTGTAGATTCTGTTAGGGAAACATATGAACCAATTCATGAAGCCCGCTAAGAACCTAGTAGCATTTTATATTTTTTTTTTTCACTCAACATAGCAGACTCTATGAGGTTGCAAAGTTCCAGCCCTAGGTCTACAAGATAAGTCTCTTTAAGGGTAAAACTCAACTTTCAGCATATAAAAGGTAAAAAAATTTAGCCATGAACAAATATTTTTACTTGAAATAGGGTGGAAGCAGTTGATTGTGCTTATTTGGTGCACTTTCCTATTTTTATGGGAACCTTCAAAACTTTCACAGTCTTTATTTAAAGTAAAATATTTGATTGTGAAATAACTCAGTCACAATCAGTTCAAGCTAAACAAGCCAGACAAATGTTTCTCCCTGTTCTGAATAAAAGTCAATGAGAGCTGAAGACAAACTACCTCATAGAAAATGTTTGCTCAGAAGCCCTGAATCTTTTGATATAGCTTTTTTTTTTTTTTCCACTATGCTTTAAATAAAATTTAAAAAGTACTGCCAACGTATGCTAGGAGCCACCAGATTTTGTTTGCCTGACTGTAAGAAAGGCTCGTGTACCTGTAAGCATATGTTATGTAAGAAAGACAAGACAGCAGCCAGTAAATTTGAAGTCCTGCATCACTGACAGCAGAAACATGAAAAAGTTCTGTTAATTAAAACTGCTTCACTGCACGTACATCATTTACCCTAAACGTTCTTCATCCCTTCCCCAAGCTCCTTTATTTGCTTTTATTCCGTTTTCAAAGTCAGTCACTCTCCATCCTTTCAGCAGAACGGATAATTATGGCTAAAGCACGGAATGGCAGGTAAAAAAGACAGGGGGGAGCTCTGTGGGAACACTGGGGCTGGGGACGAGGTGCCCTCAGGTCCTTCCCTCCTCGTAGCCAGGCTGAGAGCTCCCTCTCCTGTTCCCACGCATTCTTCAGCACTGCACTTCACATGAAGGAACCAATGTGAGAGGACAAAACAGATCTGACAGGCAAAAATATAGGCTGTCTAATGAACTAGAGTACTGCCCGGCTCAGACAAACGTATACCTTCCAAATCTCTAATATCTAGAAGACTGCAATTAATACTGACTTCTGCAATTATAAGATGCCTCTTAGCACATCACAGAGCTTCAGTATCCTATGGCAGTAAGACCAGACTATGCTCTGGCAGTGGTACTATGATTGTATGAGCACAGAAAACCAACAAAAGTTGATCCTGGGACAGTCATTAGAACTCCTTAAAACTTAAAAGCAAATAAAATAAGAACACACATTTAGTTATTATTGTATATTTATAGATTCTGCAATTATAGAACATGGAACATGAACATTTCATATTATTTTTAAATCTGGCAGAGAAGAAATTGCCTAAGATACAACATTTCACCTACAAGAGAACCACAGGGAAGGAGCTTAGATACTGTCAAAAGACAAAATTTTAAAAAATAATCTCAGAGCAATAGAAAATATTATGCTTAATCAGCATAATGCTATGACTATTCAATGGCTACCTACTGCTTTCCAATTAAAATATTTTCTTTTAAATCAAACAAATGCAATTTATGTTATTTAAAAGAGGAATCAAATGAAAAGGAACAAAAATCACAATTTTTACTTCGACTAGATTTAAAAAAAAAAACACACAACAACAATTAAAAAAACCTAAACACACAACAAAACCAATTAATAAGAGCAAAAAAATCCCAAAACTGAATGTATAAGAAGGTAATAGATTGAGTCATCTATGCTAAGAGAAAAAAAATAATTTCTAATAAATATTTAGTCAGACAATACTGAACATATGGCAGAAGTGTAACACTAGATTGAGCTGATATACATTGAACTTAAAAGCAAAACCTTCATTGTCATCATATAAATCAGCAAGTAAATAAAATAAACATGAAATATAGAAGACCTACGAAGAAAGTATAAACTATAGAAGAATTACAGGAGAAACAGCATTAGTCAATGATCAATGAATTTAATGGAAGCCTTTCCAGTGACATTAATAAAATTCAGAGCTGGCTTTTGTTCCCAAATATAATGGCAGTTTAGGTGATACAATCATTTTCAGGCATTAAAACACAATAATGACAGCCCCTTCTGTTCGGCTGGCTGGCTGTGCTGGCAGGGTGGGGAGGGGGAAAGAAGTGTTAAGATTGCTATTAGAGAAAGATGAAATGTTACACCACTTCAGATTAGAACTGAGAGCCAATAAGATATTTCTGGCAATGCCCTTGAGATAACCACCTGTCACATCACTACAATGTGTTTCTGAGTTATTTTCTGATGTACTTACATTCCTAAGTCCCTATTTTCAGTATAACATATTACTTTTTAGTAGCTGCTACTCCATATACAGCACATCTTAATTTTTCTTCTTCCCATCGAATTTCTAATGAAGATAAATTATAATCATGACATTTACATCTCGACGATTTTCACAATTGAAACATTGTCATAATCCTGGTGCACGTGCTGTAAGTGGGTTATGCAGCCAGATACTAAAGCAATCATTTTATCATTGTCAGAATGAATATAATGCCTACAGCAATCAATTGGGCTTTTATGGGAACAGTTAGCTCAGCTGTTTTTGCTTTGAAAGGAATGCACTGAAGTGCCTATTATCCATCTAAGTGCCAAAGGAAAAGCCATGATCTTAGCTTTCATTCCCAAGAGTGTGAAATTCTGTCTGACCAACACAACTAAGATCAAATACCAAGAAAGGGCCAAGGTGGCCAGCAATGAGCAAAAGCAAAAGCACTGAGAGCCCTGGGAAGAATAAAAAAGGACTACCTGACTCTGGGTACACTCACTTGGGGTCAAACAGAGCTTTCAGCTGTGGTTTCTGTATCCATGAAGGTAGTCCTGGCCAAGATGAAGAGCAGAACTGAAGAGGAAGAAGGTGCTAAAAAAATAAAAGGTAAACAAGTGAAAAAAAGGAGGAGGTTCAAAACAGCCCTAGTTGGAGAAAAGCTGCAGAGGACACATCAATACTGGTGTGGGTGAAAAATGAGGACAGGCTGGCCAATTTTCCCTAGTGACACAATTAAAAGTTAAAAGTCAGAATTTTACAATAGGTGGCAGAATAGCTAGGACAACGTTTTTCTGCAGCTACTCACCATTATTTCTAGCAGTTCCAGAAGTTAGGTGGGTTCACTTGTTCCAGGTCCTCAGGTCCCTTGATCCTTTGTTGTTCCAAGCTGCCTCACTATCTCAGCTTCTTCATAACACCCCTTGTGATTTAACTACTGTTAGTTCAGCAGTCTGCACACCAGTGTCTGGTGCACCAAGCCCTACACAGAAACACCATCCAAAAGGGAGGAACAAGTCTACATTTCCTTATCTAGTCCATGTGCCAAAAAATAGTCCTTTGCAGATTCTTGAGTCCAAGGCTAAACTGAATCATTAATCAATAGACATTTTGTGAAAGAACAATGAATAAGACACAGAAGTCATTAGAATGACCACCAGGCTAGGCAAGCAGCTTCCCACAGCACAGGTGAATTACTCTGTGGAGTAATTACTGTGCCACTCTTAGTAAGGTACAGCATTTTATTCCTGTTCTCAAAGGCAAACTGAGCGCATCCTCATCTCCTTTAACCTTTTGTATTCAGCTGGGGCTTCTTTGGGGCTTGAGTTTGGTTTGGGGGATTTTTTTGCATATCTTCTGGCATCTTCTAGGCTAATGTCATTGTCAAGTGCCCTGCATAAAGAGCATACTCAGAAGCCATGTTTCTCCAGGATGAAGAGGAACTGCACTGCATGACATACCCGGTAGCTCTGTAGCTTAGTGCAGTCTCCTCTAAAGGATAATGGAGAACTGAGGAGTTTAGTGTACCCCTTTAGCTTAGTATATCCCTATGCCCTGAGATAAAGCCAGAATAAATTTTATTCAACAATATTACAGTTGACATACTACAGCAGAACTTATTATTAGATTTCGAGGAAACGTGGAATATTTTTTTTCGTATTGTGACTGATAACACAAAACAGATCCTTTATCTTCTTATTATCTGAGCTAACGATATTGGTAAAGTCCTACATTCCTGAGCTTTGCAAACACCAGACCTACAGGATAGACAGAAGACTTTCAGTGATAAAAAGTTCCTTAAAATAATTTCTGCTTTTTTGTTAGGCACTGAGTCTCCAGATCTGCTTAGCAAGAGATATTATAACAACAAATATTTTTACAGCTTTGAAGAAAAATTAACAGTAAAGATTAAGGCTGGAAATACACTATTTAAAACAGAAAACTAAATAGTTCTGGCAGCTATTTAAACATCCACTGACCAGATCCACAGAAGAAAACCTGCTAATGTTTCTGTCCCCATGATCATTACTCAGAGCTTTCACGTTCTGTAAACATAAAACCTTAAAACTCCAATTTCTATACTGTGAATTTGCAACATTTTCTGGAATGTATTGCTAGAGAATAAGTGAAGAGGTCCCACCAGTAATGAATGGATTTCAGATACCTCATGGAGTACACAAAGACCAAAACCATGAACCACAAAGACCAGAACCAGGAATTAAACACTACAGAGGGTTAGCAAAGCCACAGCTTCCATAACACAGTGGTGAAAATCAGATGCCATCACAGTCAGAGAGACTTTCTGCATTGTCTTTTGTCATTGTAATGAATGGGGCTCTTAATTCATCAGCAAACACTGTGCTCAAGATATGTCAGGTGCACACAGGTACTGTGCGTATACAGACATTACTCAGAAAGGAAGTGACAACTTTTAAATCAATACCATACAAGACTCTCTCTACTGACACTTGTCGCAATCAATATTTATTTACCTGTTGAACAGAGATTATTTTTTTTAATAAGATATTTATCTGGGCAGGTACGGTGCATAAAACTCTACTTGCTGGGTTTTCAAAGTAAAATGCCAGACTGTTGGAAACAAAATATACTGTGGAGAACTGTCAATTCTGATCAGCTTTGCGAGTCAGTAAGGGTAAGGCACCCAGGTGCCTTTGTGCCTTGGTGTTTGGATAAACTCTTCAAGAGCAGTTCATCTGTGAACAAATGTGATTCTGTAACAATGCCAAGGTCAGTGATGTGCTGAGTAAGTACCACTGGCAAGTCAAGACGCCTGAGGGCACCTTGAGCTCATATACCCAATTTTTCCACTATGTGGAAATATGTCAAAATTGATATGAGACGAGATTACATCATGTAACCTGCCATCTCCTTCCTTTTTTGTTAAATCCTTGCCCTCCCCCACCCCAGCTTGTGAAATCCCCTCACGCACCTGGCAAGCTTCCCAGAACTTGCACTGAGTTTCATTAAAGAGGGAGAATACTGATTTGGGGTGATCTGGTCTGCATTGCCATAAAATATGTCACTACCCACTTCTTCAAGTTCTAGAGGAAATCTGTGATCAACAGAGCATGGTAAAACCAGAAGCCCTTACATATCTCATTTCTTCCTTCAGGTTAAAAAAGGCAAGAGGTAGAAAAAAATCCATCTCCCTGAATATTATATCTTTGGTAGTACCAGACTGGACCCATGCTGATAACCATCTTGCAACACAGAAGGCAACCTCTTAATAAACACTAAACCCTTCTAATCTGAAAGATTGCAACCACTCTAATTACCAGAAATTAAATTGTTCAGGGAAGGCTTATAAAATTATAAGTCATTGTGCAATCAGAGAATAAAAATATTCTTGCCTTCCTTTTTCTTTTGACAGGACCTAATCCACTGGGTGGTCTTACAGAACACATGAGATTAGAGATAGATGCCCAAAAATATAGATACCAAAACCAGACCTCATTGAAAAGTGTTTGCAAATTTTGCCATAAATTAAAATTAGAGTTTTTTATGAGTAAAATTTGTATGTCCTATGTAAATGCCTATGGCATGTTAATTACTCAGAGACTATCATTTTAAAATTAGAACACTTCGGTGGGGGATAATTTGGTTCTAGAATTTACACATGAATAGTAATCATTAAAATTAATCCATTTTTTTAAATATCTATAAACACACCTGTAAATTATGTCTGTAGCTTTTTAACTTGATTTTCTCTCTGTGCTCAAAAGAAGTACCAGTTTGACAACATCGGAGGCAACAAGCACAGCTGCATTAACATTTTTCTGGTAGTAACTTAGCTATGTGGACCAACCCATGTAGGAACTGTCACTACCAAATGTAAAAGAAATCATGTCATTAGGCCCAAGCAAAAAGTCAGTCCTGTTGCCAATGACAGTGGGAATTTTACTATGCTAACGAGGGTGGATAGATACTGGATAGATAATGCCACTGGACACCTACTTCCCATTTAATTGGACAAACAACCACCTCAGCAAAGGTACTTAGAAAAAGCCCACAAAGAATGCAAAATGAACTCAACCAGTAAAGTAGCTGAATTTTAGAAGCTACAAAGTGAAAAAAGTTCAAATTCAAGATGATTTTCCAAGGAAATTGAACCTAAATAGCACAAGAATATCTTATCATGTGCGGAAAAGAACAGAAAAGACAAAGGGGGGCTTTTAGGCAGTAAGATAAAACATAATCTAGACATAGCAAAAAATGTAAATGGATACATTAAATTTTTAATATCAGCAGTACTGAACCTGGGGCAAAAGTAAAATGGCCGGTGAGGATGAGAGCACAGTCACAGACATGACTGAAGTTGAGATGAAACAATATATATCTCTCAGCAGGATTAGAGAATCACCATCCTAAAGTACCTGGCATATAAATTCTGAAGCCTTGTGGATTAATTTCTTTTTTTATTTTTTTTTAATTAAGGGACAACAAGTGACTGTCCAAATTACTAGGGAGCAGGGTTTCCAGGAAGATTAGTGGTACGGAACTACTGGACTTTTTTTTTTTTTCTCTTTTTCTTTTTTTGCCTCCTTCCCCTCTAAAAGAACTGGTTTCTTGGAAGGCAAAATGAGATAAATCTAATCTTCTATGATTCTAATCTATCTGGACTTCAGCAAAGTATCTGTTTAGTTGTCATGCTGGAAATTACTTGTTAAAAGTAGTCTAGTTAAGGATCAGCACAAAAAATGAGGATGGCCCAAGAACCATCTGAAAGTGACAGAAGAGCAGACTGATGAGTTCAGGCTAAGTTTCCCTGTGATTGCAATGATTTAGATTTAATGACTCTCAGGTTTTAGTCCTTTGTCATTCTTTATAACCTTATGCTAGGGAACTACAACCCATCTGCAGGATTCTTTCAGGTAAATATAGAGATGTGCAGACATGGGTGCCCATGAAGCACTTGCTAATAAGCAACAGCAAGTAGGTCCATATAAACTCTGGGATCATATTCATCTTTTTCCTAAAACTACTTCTGAATTCAAAAGTAGGTGTCATTTTTATGACATTGTGGTATGTCACCCTGTGAATAATGATGGTGAATAAATATTGCATTAATGGACTTTTAATCTTCCTTCCATTTGAAGTTCATAACGATATTGGTACTAACAGATTTATATTCCCCACCCAGCCAGCCCCGGCAAATGACAAACCCTGGCATTCAATTGCATTAAATGATAATTAGTCAGTCTACCTTTAATCTGATGGTTAATATATCATGTCAAAGGCTTTCTTATGAAGAAGATTGAATTGGAATTTCATCTATAGCACTAACATAATGAATTACAATAATGGGTTCCAATCCCAGATCTGAAACTTCAAGGAAGTTTGGATATGGAAATGACCCAAACCCAAGCTTTCTGCCTCATGTGTCTCACTGTGGGATAGGCCAAAGCAGAATCTATGTATTTGTCTCCCTCTGAATTTGGGAGAAATTAAGAATATACATAAATAGGGAATTATATTACTCAATTGAGTCCAGTGTGACAAAGCAGTGCTTTCAAGATTTAACCAGTAATGACTGGATGAGTAGAGATTCCCAAGAGAGAAATCTGAGGAGCAACTGTTACTTATGCACAAACTACCAGTGCTGTAAACATGCTAGAGCTTCCTGCTTAGCTCCTTTCTGTCACTCCAGAGGAACACCAAACTCCTGTGGGTCTTTAGTCATACCTGCCAGTCCCACACAGATGTGCCAGATAAACTATGGCATCTAAACTGACACTTATGCTCAAGTATCTCTTATTCTCTTTATAGGCACAGGTTCTCCTGATGACTTTGTGGCACTAAGTCCTTTGAAATGTTTGAGGATGCCAGTAGCCCATTTTCCACAGTTGATAAGGCATCACATATGGAGTCCAAGCTGGTAAGCAATACCAGCTTCAGCAAGAGGCAGCAAACCAGGTAGCATAGATTTGTAAATTGTTTCCCCTTCACAATACAATCCAATATTCCCCACCACACTTGTCAGTTGTGAACCAGCATGATGTAAAAAGAGTGATATGTACAGCACCAATAAGAGTATTAGCCATCAAGCTGTAATGTTAATAAGTTAAAATCTTTTAGGGATAAACTGAAGTGCAGGGACTTTGCTAGCTATATCCATGTGCAGCATAGCTACAATCAATCATTTCTGATGATGACTATCAAATTGAACATAACCGACAGTCATTAGCATCATTAATGGATGAGTCTCTAAGGAAAGATAATTTTGTGCTGCCCTTCAGCATTTTGAGACACAATTCATGGAAGAGAGAGTCACACATTTGACATTCCCTTAACGTCAATCTCCAATTGCTTGTTTCTCCTGAGATACAACCTTGTATAAGTGACTTCCACCAGATCTGTTGCTGTACTCCTGCCATATAACTGGGTCTTTGCTGACCAGTCTTCCTTCTACCAGATTTACATATTTTGCAAATGGAACAAAATGTTTCCCCAGATTAATCAAAAGCTAATCAGGCACTGGTAATATCAACATTAACAACTTGCAGTTTCAGATCCAGTAGTACATAAGCCTATATAAGCAATAATGAATCAGCTGGCACAGAGACAAGTCCCTTTCCTCATCAACAAATCTTGGCCACCTTTGGTCTTAAGCCTGAATTACCCATGATAATTCAGTTCTGTCGCCCTCACATATGGGACAGTTCTCCCTGATAAGAAAACTAAATTTTGGGAATCAAATTATTTATTATTACCCTGTTACCTTCATATATGACTGGGGTAAGGATAAATGACCGTGGCTCAGTCACCCAAGTTTCCTGTCCTAGAAACCTTCAAAAGACCTTAAAAAATCAATTCTACTTGCATTTTTACTAGTAGACCACACTTCCTTGAAAAGGAGATACCAGCAAAAAAATAATAAAATCAATATGAACAATATCCTCAAATGTGGTGGGGTTTTTTGGTTGTTTTGGTTTTTGTTTTTTCCTGTCAAGTGTACAATATAGCATAGCATTCTGACACAGGGCAATTTTCTTCCAAGTAGCATTCTAAAGTGCCTTACAGGTTAGAATAATGTAATCACTGAACTAAATAGCTTGTAATGGAAGAGATGAAATACAGCATCAAGAGGCTCAGAGAAGGGAGGCAAGCTGCTTTCCAATAAGATTTTAAAAGATAAGTAAGCCAATGAGGCACAGAGATCCCAAAAGGCTGCTCCAGATGGCAGGGTTTTATGGCAAAGACACATTTTTGGGGTAGCACAGTGAAGAAATGATTGTTAGACTACTCAAAAGAGCAGACAAGTCAATAGGTGACACAATAGGATGCAATACACACAGATGTCTCAGGACTCCAGTGTCCATTCTGTGTTCAGTGGCAGGACTATGAGGACTGTCACTTTAGCTTTCTCCATTTGTAATCCCACCCTTCACACGAATTGTCTCAAACTTTCACTATGTTTAGGTGCAAGACAAAACATAACAGCTGAGTTGCTTGGACCTAGAAACTAAATACTGATTGTAATAATGGCCATAACAAGATATTCTGGAATAGATCACAGGTACAAAAGAAGTTTCAAACAGTATCTTAAAATGAATATAAGAAAAGAGAATTATATTGGAAAAATAGAGGCAATAAGACCATAATGCCTCTGAAGTGCACAGGCAAAACAATTTGGAAAAATGAACAGCCAAGAGAAGTGGGACCAGGAGACAAGTAGTGAAGGGAGGAAAATGAGAATTACTTTTAAATTTTATTTTATTTTTTACAGTGTTTTCCAAAGATAGATATGGGTAGAAGAGATCTGTTAATGGAATTGAAGATACACTCTAGAGAAATGGACTCGCATTGTTACTCAGCAGTCACATCTCTTGAAGATTAAGAAGATTAGAGAGCTGTCAAGCTGATCTGCACCTATCACACAACTGTGTAAAGTATATTCCTAGACCTACACACACTGGATAGACTAACAATGTCAAAACAGCAAAATTTCTTTCAACGTGAAGAAATGGCATTTCTGCCTTTGGTTCCAAATATGTTTTGGTTCCAAATTATACATAATCCTCTGGGTTTAGTGGGAATTTTGCCTGAAATGTGACAACATGACTACTTCCACAAAACAGTAGGCTTGGATATGTTCCCTCTGTGAGGTGTTTCACTTATGAAAATAGCCTCTGACGGGTATCAATACAAACAATGCATAAGTCATGGAAACATTTTTACTCTGCTTTAGAATTGCTCTGGAGATTCAGAGATTCAGCAAGCTTCTCTGCAACCACAAAACTGACGAGCACAAACACATCCTTCATTGAAGGTCTTATTAGTGCTCAGGGGAATATTCACTTCAGACATCATTTACAGAACTTCATCATTTGTGTCACGTTTTGGCACTATATTTTTTAAATTGCCATTGACATCCAATGGGATTAATTCACTATATTTATCTACTTAAATTAGATGCAGAAAATAGTATTTTTCTGAATGTTTCTTTTGAGAACAATATCATTATTTAAGAGAAACTGAGCTTATGCTTTTAAAGAACTTTGCATTTTAAACAAAAATCCAAGCTGTTGTTTAGATCTAAAACATTTAAACAGCAGGTATGCAATCTATGAGAATGCTCCTCCATCACTTCTAAAACACAGTCATTTTTACTTGGTAAAAACTCTACATTCATTTTAAGGAATAACTAATCTGAACACTAAAATCCGTATTCCAGAAATAAAGAGATGGAGTGTGATTTATTCAGCTGGAGCTTTTAAATACTATGGAAGGAGCAGGACAAGTGCCTGCCATTAACCTAGCATAAAGAGGTTAAAAAAGTGTATTTGAGAAGTAATGAGGAACATTTACTGAGATTCACCCTGAACTTCAGTAAAAATTGAGAATTAAGAAACCTACCTTCTTATTTTAACCACATCATTTTAGAGGGTTTCAGTCTCCTAAATTTGGGAATCAAAAGCTATGCTTTATCTTTCCTCAGTACTAACTTCCACAGATCAACCAACTGTCCCTGCAATTCTGTGCCACCAAGTGAAATACAGGCTTGATCTGGGAGGATGTTACAAATGTGAGTAGACATTCACATGAGTAGTCCTATTGATTTAATCTGTTTTGTATTAAGTTGATTTCAAAACAATCTATTCATTTGCATAACTTTCAGCCTTGAGGCCTTACAGAACATCTTTGGAAAAATTGAAAATAACCATCATAACTGTTACATTCCTTTTCCCTTTACTGGGAGGGTGAAATAGTCAAACATCTGCTTTTTTGAATGAAATGTCATTGCTTTTGAAATGCAGCTACCCTGCAACTGAACCAACGCTACATACACAGATCTCCAGCAGACTTCACCAGAAATCACTTCACAAATTCATGGCTCTCTAGTTCCTGGTGGGCTGAGGAGTGTTGGGAAAAAACTAGTAAATTCACATTTCCTAACATTTTCTTCCTCTACATCTTAGCAAGAAAGCTCTGAATGCATGACTGGGGAGCCAGGGAATTCTCTTTCTTAAGAGAACCTTCAACAACTTAAAAAGAGAGATTAATGACATAGTTCAGCTACAACAGCACAAGCCTAAACTACATTACATGTTTTATCTAAATTTGCATTGTAAGTAAATAAAATATAGGGAAACATTCACCCCACCTGCTGCAAAGTTGGTGCACTGCACTACACAGTCCTACACTGTTTTTACCAGCATCTTACTGATGGTTTCACATGACAAAGGAAAAAAAAAAAGAAAACCAATAAAACCAGAAATAATATTTTATTTTACAGCAGAACCTTGGCTATCTCAAGAGAAGAACAGTGCATAGCTCACAGTCCAACTCTAATTAGGTTAGGAAAATGAATTATTCCCTACCATTAATTCTCATTAAGCAGATGAAAAAATGAATACATGTTGGCAGTGTGTGTTTGCAGTCCAGAGAGTCAATCATATCCTGGGCTGCATAAAAAGAAGCATGGCCAGCAGGTCAAGAGAAGCAATGCTCCTCTTCTGCTCTTCTGAGACCCCTCCTGCAGTACTACATCCAGCTCTGAGGCCCTGAGCACAAGAAAAACCTAGACCTGTCAGAACAGGTCCAGAGGAACGCCACAAAAATGACTGGAGGGTGGGAATAGTTCTCCTATGAAGAAAAGTTGAGAGATGGGGGCTCATAGGAAAGATGGAGAGGAATTTTATCAGGCCCCATAGTGACAGAACAAGGGACAATGGTTTTAAACGAAAAGAGGGTAGATTTGGATTAGATACAAGGAAGAAATTCTTTACTATGAGGATGGTGAGGCATTGGGACAGGTTGACCAGAGAAGTTGTGGATACCCCATTATCAGCATTTGAGAAACAGGAATCAGTGATAGATGTGGAGGAGGGGTGAAACTAGGTGTTCTTTAAAGGTCCTTTCCAACCCAAACCACTCTACGTTCTATGATTATTTTGTTTTCCATAAGCAAAATGAAAGACAGGTGAAATATACTGTGAAATACACTGTTAAACAAGGTACATTTTAAGGAAAAGATTCCTTTGTATTTAACCGGAATGAGCTTACTGTAAATCAAAGGCTTAAAAGTTTTAAAGTTGTAATTGGATCAGCAGGGCTCTGACAGTTTTCTGGTTTAATAGCAGTGCAGATCTTAGAGTGGCTTTTTTTAAAAAAAAGAAGAGGCTCACAGGAGACAAGCAGTAAAAAAGATCCAGTCTGGGATATATTTTCAAAAGAATTTGAAATAGACTATCAACCTCTTAATGCTCTTTTTGTATTAGGAGTAAACAGGGCTTCAGTTTAAACTTCTGAATGCAACATACTCTACTTTGCCAACTTACTCTCAGTGCACCTAAGAGGCCATTATCTGACAGATGACTAAGGACTTAGCTGATTGTCTGCAGTGTTTGATATAAAATCTTGACAAGCATAGTCTATTAAATTAGAAGAATGCCAGCCAAAGTGAGTGATAGAGAATTCCAGAGACACACTAAGAGGAGTGACTAAAAAATAAATAGCAATTTTTTTCATCTATGCAGCCTAGGCACCCAGCTGACTGTTATCAACACTGTTATCTTTCAAACATTATTATAGCTAAAAAAAAAAAAAAAAAGTTAGAGGCATGTTGTAACCTCAATTAGTAATTAAGATTCCATGGAGAGTCGCCTGCTGAAATTCATAGCAAATGCTTATAATCTTGTCCCTAAAATCCACTTATCTAAGTTCCACTGACCTTCATTGGACTTAGATACGTAAGTCACTGAATTGCTTTTGAAAAACAAACACACAAGAGCTACAGGTAAAATTCTAGGCATCTTCAATGTGAAAAGTTATACCTTTCTGTTACTGAAATACAAAAAGCAATAAAATATCTGCACTGAGTAATAGCATGAGCACATGTCTCTGCTGAGAGATTCTAAATGAAGGGTCAAACCTAGAGACATTATCTTGCTGCAGCTTTTTGAAGTATATTCTTTAAGGAATGGAGACCTTTGTAGCCTTTAATATCAATAACAATAGTAACAAGAAGTTAGATTTTTCTTTCCTGTGTGTACCTGTATATACCAGGCATATCATACTCATCTATCAGTATTCAAAGCATGCAAAGGGCACAAGGAGAGGAAGGCCACCTGTCAAGCTGAAAAAGAATAAGTGCTATTAGAGCAGATTTTACAAAGGGACAAGAGCTAAAGTAGCAAGAGACAAAGTGCAATATAAATGCTTAAAATGCAAGCAGAAGAATAACCTGGACAAAAATCCTTATAGAGGGAAGTCCATTAGGTAGATCAAGGATTGAGTTACATTTCCAACTTTTAGAAAAACTAGCTCTACTACAGGGCAAAATCAAAGTATTTGATAATCCATTATAATTTTGAATTCAGCTTGATCATGTTATTTACAGTATTTATTTTTTTCTAGTTCATAATAAAACCAATTACCAAAAACCATTATATCTAGCCAATACAGGCCAAGTGAAACATTTGAGTATTAACCTTGTACCCACATTGCCTGGGAATATACTAAAACCTATGAATAGTTACCTGCCAGAAAATAAGACAGTTGTCTTTAGGAAAAGCATATTATTATGGCTTAAAGTACATTCTTAAAAGAAACACACACACGCACAAAAAGTACATCAGTACTGCCCACAAAATCCTGAACTCCAAGTCACAATTTGGAGTTACTTGTATTTTTAACAATCCAGTAATACTTCTTGTAATAACAGTTGAAGCATAGACTACATTAACCACTCCTGTCCTTCCTTAAATGGACTAGCCACAAATTTAAGGCATGTGAATGTATACACACACTAACACACATGTACACACAGGACATACCAAAGGCAAGGGCTTTCAACTCTCTGCACTGTCACCAGCAGACCAAGAAACTTTGCCCAGATCATTTCAAACCACTGTCTCAGTTTCTCTATCTGAAATGCAAAACATTTCTGTGTTCCACATATGAACTAGGTTTATATACACAAATGGGGGCATGATCACCCTCAGATCTGGAGTAAAATACAGAGCCTTACTTTAAAAAAAAGCTCCTTAGCTTAAACTGAAACACTTCCAAGAGGAATAGTTGCCTATACGAATAACATGAAACTGCAGCAACATAACAAGAGTTCTACAGTTTATATTACAGATAGACAACTGGAGATCAAATCCCTGCATCATCTCTAACACCGGTTGTAGTTTATCATCCCATATACATTTGTGGAGAAAAATGTAGTCAACGAGATTATTAAAAAAATTTTAAAATTAGGTGTATGTTCAGTAAGCTCTACTGTATTTATAATTCTTTTGAATATTCTTATAGATTCTGGATTATTAAAAAAAAAGTCTAGATCTATCAGTTTTATTTTTTCTTAATTAGTTTTTCCATGTAAATTTTCTCTGTTGACTCCAATTATACAGTGTTTCTGGGCTTATTAAAAAGTGTGGGTTTTTTTCCTTCAGCCACAGAAGAGAATATCCAAGTGTCCCCCCAGGTTCACACATCTCTAATGATCATACCATTAGTAAAACTGACCACGACATTAAAAGAGTTTCTGCAGAAATGCAGAAGCTACTTTTTACTTTCATTAAAATGCTGCAATATGGAAATCCAGTATTTCATTTTTCAATCTGTGCACCACATAAACCAGACTCAAGCCAGTTTGAGTGGGGAAACCACACAACTGAGGTGATCAACTTTTCTGTTTGGCATGCTTTGTCACTTTCCCTGGCATAGAGGTTAGGACCAGTTGATCTTTAAGGTCCCTTCCAACCCAAACCAGTCTGTGATTCTAGGATACTGTGATTAGGTGGGATGTCCTGTGGCTGTGGCTAACATCACGTAGATTTTATAAGCTCCAAGAAACACAAAGATAAGTTTAATATTGATGTAGTTTTTCTTGATTATTAGCTTACTACTAGTTTTATTATCTCATTGGAATTTCATTCACTTTTTCTCTTCCCAATGGGCTCTACCTTATAAGATCAGACAATCTCAGGCAGATTGAGGTAGACTGAGTCTATCAGGCCCTTAGACTTAGCTGACTGTGACCTTTATAAGATCCAACTAAGATATTTTCTGCAGAATACTCCATGAAAAATGTTTTACATATTTAGATTCCTAGAAAGCAAACAGTAATGAGGAATATAACTGATGATTCTTGATTTAAATCCTATTTCAGTGAGCAAGTACTATATAATCAAGCTATTGTGTTTGTTGACCTGATAAGGTCAAATCCTTCATTATTCTGAGCGAGGCTCTAACCGACACTAAAATGGCTTACAAATTCAGCATGTATGAGCAGCTGTGGCAACTGTGACCATGTGTGTGCATGTGTGTAGCTTTCTCAAATGAGATGAAACAAGGCCTAGTTTGAATTCAGTGAAAGAGCAGCAAGTTACATTAGTGGTGAGTGAGTATGTACACGTGCAGTAACTGCAATATGGCTGCTAAACCTCAAACACAGACTGAGCAAATGTCAGAAATTTTCAGTGAGTGTCAAAGCCAAAATTGAAGCACACTAGTTAAAAAGCTGGATAAATACTGTAGTCCTGTTTTCAGAGCAACACATGTAATTGTGGCAAAATCATAACAAACACACAGAAAAAGGCAATAAGGTGACATGGCCTGGTTCATGATGCTTAGTGCACAAAAAAGAAATATTATATTAATGTATTTTGTTATTAGAGTTCATAGGCTGTAGTTGTTGCTCTAATGCAGTGGTACCATTGGAAAAGTATCCAAATACAGGAAATATCAACCTCTGCATACATGGGTGCAGCCATTATTGCTAAGATATTTTTTCTGTTATTATTGTGCAAGGTCATCTGAGCTACTTCAATCTGCCTTTCATTGAATATACTGCTCCTTTTTTCAGTCTCAAATATCAACGACTGTAACTGCTGGCAAATACTAATTTTATAATTGCCAATACTTGTGAAAGAAAATAATGGAACTGCATGAAACTTATAACCCCCAAAATGACTACTCCTAGGATAAGAATTTGGATAAAGGAGAATATTTCACAATAAACTGTAGTGAATACTTCAACTTGTGGACTTCTTTAGTTAAGTACCACCACTTTTGTACAATAGCTGGAATCACTGGGGATGCAGTCTTTGTGGTTTTTAATTAATTTCTTCATTTATCTTGATGATCATCTAGATTTACTGAAGCAATCTACAAGAGTGTTATTTTAATAAAATTGCAGTCACCATTTCTCTGCCTAGAGTTGCTTACTGCTGATACTAAATAATCTACTAAGGATTTACATGCTTAAAAAAAAAAATGCTCACTACTTGTAGCAATGCCAGAATGCTGACAGTCACCAACCACAAACATTTCTTAATACAGAATTTATCATGTTTGTGATAGTTACTGAATATTTTCTCATACTTATCCTAAAAGAATTTTCATATGGATTTAGAATTTAAAAATAAAAAATAATTTTAAAAAATATTAACTATGTTTGCTTATAGACACAGGCTGTAGGACTGAACTTAAATGTATTATTTTATTTATTAATTATATAGCACTTTATAACCACTTTATATTATTAATTTATTTAATTGGATTGATTTGGATGATTTCTTTATTTCCCTGCAAAGTAAGCTATAGATCTTCCAGACTGACAGAAATTTCTACACATCATCCCCTAGGAAAGAGCTGCCCCACTTTACACCTGCCAAAGCTGTGACCAAGGGAACCCAGCAGTGCAGTGCTCCAGCTGCAGTTCCAGTCTTGACAAAAGTTCTTCAGAGCCACTGCATCTGCTGGTCACAAAACTCTTAAAATATTCAAAAATATTAGTAAGACTAATAAATCTGTACTGAGATTTACTGGGAAGGCTGAGGAGCTGTTAACCTACTTGATTAGCACCGTACCCCCTTATGGTCTGCACTGCTTCTTTCTCCCTTCCCTTACTGTTGATATCCCAGTCCCATCTCTGCTCTAGATATCTCACCTTTTAGAGAGAAGGAGGACAAGGGATGCTTTAAGAAATCCTTAGAAGGGTTTGTTTCCTCCTATGCCATGAAACAACTTGCAGCTACAGCTGATCATATTCTTCCATTCCCTTCTGAACACTGGAATCTGCCCTTCCTAACTGGCCATGGCAGCACTTCATTACCCAGGCAAAGATTTTCTACCAAATTCAGAGATTAAATTGTGTCCATCAGTGCTGCAAATCTTCATGCAGTTTGGACACTCTTTCCTAGAGAGACAATTGTAATATGATTTAATTGAGACTATGCAACTATAGTTTAAATACATTTTTGTTTCTCATTTAGATTCCTTGCCTTTAACACTTCATCATTATTCATTAAGTTTAAACTGCATTTTTAACCTCCATTCAAAATCGCCCTTTAAGGTGAGGTAGTTTCTTGAAAGCCCTCAGGCAAGAACAGCCAGTATCTTAAACTGCAGTCATCACTCTGGCAAGCAAGTCTTCTTAAAAAGGGAAGAATAGAAAGGAAATTCTGACCATGAAAAAGCAAAGCTTACCTTTTTTATTATTACTTATTATTAAAAAGAGTAAGTTTAAATTTTTTAGCAGTGTTTTTCTGCCATTATGGTTAGCAATGGGATGAAAGGCACGGACCCAGAGAAAATTACTCAAAAGATCCATATATTTCAGTCTTTCATGGATGAGTTAAACAGTTCAGAATGCTAGAGGAAAATCAGATCCTTCAGGCCACATATATGGCCTGAAGAAAAAACTGGTGTTGACCCTAGATTCTACTAGGAATAAGCAGGCAACTTGAATCTGTGTCTGTTCATTTATGGTGCCCTTCCTTACGATGAGTACACATCCAGCTAAGGACAGCTGGAATAGGCAGCAAAACTGACACATTCTGCTTGCTCAAGACAGAGCAAATAAGGACAATCTAGTTAAGGGAAACACTTTTACCTTTATTTCTGAGGAATAAGCAGGCAGAAGTGAGCAAAGTTCAAAATTGTCACTGAATATGGTTTGGATCCTGATTACAATGTTAATTTTGTCATTGATTTCAGCAATGGGGGGATTAAGCACTCACCTCTAGATTTACCATCTAAAAGCCAATGTTTTTTAAATTCAATTTTACATGAAAGCTTGGAAAGACTGTGGATCAGTTGCCTATAGTTTTACACAGATGGATGTTCCAGAGAGGACTCTGCTCCTGGAGACTGCCTTGGGCTTTATCCTTTCGTCTCTGACAGCTCCAGCAAGTCATGGCCCTACCAGTCTGCCATTGACACCTGGTCTGTAAAATCCAGACACAGATAAAGCACAGAAAATGTGTGGCATAACAGATGCTAAGTGGAAAATCAAGATTACAAAATCTAATAAGCATCATTAGATGCAACGTAAATAAAACAAAAACAATCTTGGGCATATCTATAAAGGAAAATGAAAGGGAAACTTTTCACATGAAAATTTAAAGTTAAGAACTTTTCCTGCATGTTTAAGTATAATCAACTGTCATACACTTCCAGCAAATTCTATTATTACACATTGTACAGGGCTTAGTATTTAGAGCTTCTGAATTTTGTTGTTGTTGTTGTTGTTTTTTTAAGTAGAGATAATAATTTAAATCTTAATAAAACAATGAAATTGGAGCTGGCTGAAAATAATTTATCCAAAGTTCTTTTCAGACACTAATGAAGTAAGTCTCCATGTTATGCTTAAATAGTCTGTAATTTCAAGCCTCCAAAAGATTGCTTTTTGCTGCACTTTTTGTCTTTTCAGACTTTTCTGGGAGTTCATGGATTTGTATTTTGATGATGTTCAAAAAGAAACTCTTCTTTCCTTCAAATTAAAGTAGGTGCTTTGCAAAATGAAGACTGCAATTCCTAACTCTTCTCTGATTAGCTAACTTTAGATTTTCTCCCTCAAATGGTAGTAATTATTAAAAATGAGAACATCATCACTGTAAAGCCAAAATAAATGGTTGGGGTAAGTGACCTGATTGTGTTAGGGGATCGAAATGTTCTTTGCAAGACTTCACTGCTAATAGCAACCAGCAGCATCTAGCAACTGCAGCACTCAGATTCAGTTGGGTCCCTGACACACCACACACTACCAAAACCTTTTTGGCAAGTAAGTAAGAGTTTATAACTGGGACAACTTGGGGCATTTAATCTCAAGTTTCTATTCCAAGGTGTCACAGAGAACATGGTATTAGCAGCACCTGTGGGGAAAAGTATTAAAGTATTACAACACAAGTATAATATTTTTTTCCTCCTTTCTTCCCCAAAAATTGAGAAAAAAAAACAAACCAATAAATGTCTCTTATAACAAAGGCTTTGCCTTGTTTCTTCGCCAGAAACATGAAGTACTGTAAGGTATATGAGATACATATCTGATGCAAAAATCAGTTCATTATCTACATGACTTTTTCTTGTCAAAGCTCAAATAAACCACAGGAATCATGAACCTTTAGTAGTTCATCTTTGCTAGTTCTTTAAATGGAGAGTGAAACTTTGCAGAAAAAAATAAAAGGTGCTTTACTACTGTTCAGAAGACATGGAAACTGATTACAATTAACCCCTGTGCTGCTTGTGTAGAAGAAAGGGTTTTAAAGCAGCAAAACATCTTTACCTCTATATATGTGCACATATATATCATCATCATCATCATCCCATAAATCAAGCCTTGTGGGCCAATTCAGCTGGGAATATTAATTACACAATTCAGCCAACTGTCCCTTCACTTTCCCAGGGAATAAGTAGAAGCTACTTTGTGATTTGCACTGTGCACAGCCAGCAAACTTCAAGTCCATTCTGGTGTTACAGATAGTGCTGACTCTAGCAGTGTCCTCTGTACTTAAAAACAACAATAATAATAATGCTAAGAACTAAATATTAGAACCTACTGTATAAGAAAAACACCCATTTTGAAGAATATCTGAATCAGGATCTGCTCAGGGATTTAACATTCCTCAGAAGTAAAAACTGCAAGTTCTGGGTAGCTATTAGAAATTAGCATGGAAGTTCCTGAAACATATAATGAAATTTTTCAAAACAGCTATTTACTAAAAGTCTAAACATACACCAATGACCAAGAATTTTTAAACAGGAAAAATATCTGGAAAACTACTAGGTAACTAATTAACTAGCTAAAATAAATAAGCAAAGCATTTTCAAAGTTAGAAACACTTTAAAATTGTTGATACTTGAAAAGTATCTGCTCTTTGATTACACTGAATTTTTAAGACAAACTGAAAGTATTTCCATTTTCTTTGCATCATGATAGCAATTTTTTCAGTCTCTCAAATTTGTTTCCATCTCTATTCGAAACCATAACAAGACTCATCTACTGTTGACTGAATCCATCTGATATACTCATACTCTCATTTTAGTTCAAATTTTCCTTTGACTTTTTGAGGGAAATATTCTTTCCCTGGTGCTAAAACTGAAGAAGCAAACTACAGCCAAAAAAGATTAATCCTTATTCTCCTCTTCATTTTTAAGCTCCATTGATTACTTTCAGATATTTTTTATTTTCAGGAAGTTGGTATTTCATTACTTGGTCATTTACAAGGTCATTTCTTCTCTTATTCAAGAGAAAAGTGAATTTATTTTGTGTTGAATCAATTTTATCTCAATATAATTATATCTTTAAGATCAGAGGCTATAATTGTTAAATTTAATAAATATGCATTTCTTTGTTCAGACTAACAATGTAACATAACAAATGAAAAGAACAGACTCCATGACATCTTAAGCAGTTGTTTCTTAATCTAAAAATAGAGATAGAATGCCATCTACTTGTTAGTTTCCTATATTGCTGGCAGTGGGAAAAAGAGCTAACACCCTTGGATTACTGCAGCCCTTAAGTAGATACTCTGCCTAATCATCTGTGTCCAGAGTTACATGGAAAATAAAGAGCAGCCATCAAATTAGCATGCACCTGATACGTTCAATGCATCAATTATACAACACAGCAGAGCCCTCTCCCTTTCCAAGGTACTGACCCCCAAATGCCAAACTCTGGAAATCAGTCCAGACTGTGAAGTAAGAAACAACCTCTGATGCCTGTTTGTTATTTAGAATCCAGATCCTGGCCAAGAACTTGTGTTATTGAGGTATGGAAATAATCAGAATAAACTAGAGTGACAGTCTTTGTTCTGCACAGCTCACCAGTCTCTGGAGATGATTTTACAAGAACAACTTTGTCCCTGAAGTTTCAGAAGGGGTGCAGCCAGCTGGACAGAGCAGCAAAGAGTTGTTATTCAAGTACAGGGCAGATAAACCACTAATTTGTTCCTGTTGTGGCAGGGCTTTCATCAAATAATAAAAAATGACAATGTATTCCAGAAAAATCTACAGAGATCCCTTAATAACCCATAAGCAGAAAGGATGATACACATAATACTTGTGAGCTTTGCCTGCTAAACCTAGGGAGTTCTTTACCAACTCTGCACTCATCATGCTCTTCATTTACAATTTAATTTACTAATAGAAAAACTCACTAACAATTACCAGTTTCAATGGAGAAGTCTGCTTCCTAATACTGAACTACTCCATGGTATCTAATGTATTTGGCAAAAAAAAAGGTATTGCCTTTTTTTTTTTCCCTAGCAAAGTAGTCAGAGTCATCTCAGAAATAAGTCAGTACTCAGTGAAGTAGTCATATCACTAGCTTTCCTACATTGCTCTCTCCAGGCATTAGTACTCCTTTTACAAACATTTATTTGAAAGCTCTATAAACCTTTTAGAAAACTTAACCATACACAAAGGGCTCAACAAACAAGTCTCCAGTGAGAAATTCCCTGCTTTACAAAATGGAGAAAGTGACTCTAAACCTGGGAATAACAAACATTATTCCCAGTCTTGCTCTTTGCTTTCTGGTTCCTGATCCTACTGGGCACAAAGGCTGCCCCCATCACTCTGAGGCCAAAATGGCTAAAAGCATAATTCAGTATAAACCAAAACTTTCAAGTGTCTCTTCATGGGGCTTAAAGACTGATACTTTGCAAAAACAGCCAGCTATTACACACAATATGGTTAGATAAGAATTTAGTCATAATAGTTCTGCTACTTAAGTGATGCACAAAGGTATTCTAAGATTTAAAAAGTATTTTTGAGATATCTAATTTCAGTATTTTTGAGTATTTTTTCCTCCCTCTTCTTTTAATTTTTGCATTGGTACAGGTCCAGGAGAGATCGAATACAAACTTAAAATACAAAATTCCCATTATTTAGTTCTGGTCTACTTACAGAAGTCACTCCATCTTTATTTTTCTAAAGTGGAATTGATTAGAATCACAATGAAGGTAATAAAACATGGGCACATTCTTAATACAGACCAAGGAATCATTCTAACTCTAGACACACAAGAACCCTTGAGCATGTTGGGCTTTGCCGTTACACGTGCTCCCTCTCCTGCCCACTTTCAGTACCTTTGAATGTTCTTAAATTAATTTTTGAGTTTATATAACTGAGCATAATCTCGTTATATATATGACATTTCCTCAGTTCTTCATATTCTAGATAGCCTGGCCATGCTGAGCAGTCATATTCAAAATAAAATTTCCATGATCAGGTTTCCAGAGTTTGCATTTACACCGGCTGGAAAAGAAGTCCAGAAGCACACACAGGCACCAAAAAAAAAAATAAAATAAAATTACCTTTGATAAATTACAAAGCAGCTGTAAAATAGGCTGGGCATGTTTTACCAGGTAGAGCTAGAGCTGTGAATTTCATAGATTGGTTTATTGCAGACAATCCATTCTCAAAGCATTTATTGTTTTCTGCAATCTCCAAAGCACACAACCTTGCTACGTAAAGGAAGTGGCCACTGCCTTGGAGGAAGGAGACCTTATGGAGAAGCAGCTGAGTTAGTTACTTTATATAATACTTTGAGAGTCTTTTTTTGCCTTTGCCTAGTTCTGCCACTCCCTCCTCAACCTAACCGTTCTAAAGAACTCAACCTCTTCCTGAAATACTGTGAGAACAACCAGCACAAATCAAATTCAAGAGCAATGACAGAAGCCTTCAAATCAATATAGGGAGGTGAGGAAGGATGAGAATTAACACTGCATGAGTTATTGCTGTATAATTCCCTACTGAGCTAAGTTAATGAAGTGGCAACCTGATTAAACCACATTTCTAGAGTCCTTACCTGTCCCAAGTGTGCTGAAAGAAATGGGAATACTTCTGAATCCATCAGACATTCAAACCTCATGACAAAACTACTGCAGGATGTCCCACTATGAAGTACAACCCTAATCCTGCTAGAAAGAAATCTCAAAGGCATTTCTACTCTTATTGAGCCTCAATATCCACGAGTTTTATGAATTTTTATGTAGAAAGAATATGAGAGTGCATCTAAGCAAGTAATTCTCTGCGCACTTCGTGCATGCAAAATGGAAGCATCTTTAATTTCTGCAGTTCCACCTAAGTAGGTCAGGTCAGGTCAGTACTAGCAATTAACATAAATGAACAAGAAGTTCATAAAAGCAATTTAATTTGAATTAACAATTTATCTGCTCCCAGACTTGGCTACAGTGAAGATGCTGTTACTTTTACTTATTAATATTTTTATTTATGTAACATCAATGTTACACAAGATGGATGTAAGCAAGCATAGTTCTATGAGAGAACTTTAGAATCAATGCCCCAAAGAGTTTATAATGCAAACAAACATAAAAATGTGTCAGGAAATCTGGCATATTGTTTTATTTTCCCAGATGAATCCCTGAAGCCCTCAATACTGAAACAGTACTTTTCTAGAGAATCTAACATCTATTTTGTATGTTAATAATGTGCAAGATATAAATACTACACATATTATGCATTATATTCTACCTGCTTATGCTATATGTATGATTCACATGATATTCAATATTATATTCAATACACAATTGCCAAGGGTATGGCTTTCTGAAGTGCTCTGTTTCTTTTTAGGTTACAACAGAGACTGAGGCCATGAGTGAAATCAAGCAGGAAAGTCTGAAACAGAACACAGTTCTCCCTGGCAATTTACAACAGCAGGTACTGCTCCTACTGCATCTGCCTCAAAAATGGTAGTAACATCACTCAGTAGCTATTACTGCACTTTAGAATTTTCAAGTCCTTTCCAAACAATAATTAATTAGTCTCACAACTCTTTCAGGCAGGTAATTAGCTTGATTTTATTTTTTAAAACTCTAACATGAAGAGGCTGAGTGACTTACCGTGAACTGGTGAAGGGACTGGGATTCAGTCTTGGTTCACTGTCATCTCCATGAGTTCCCTCTTTCTGGTCATCTCTCTTTTTCTTTGAGCTCTTCCTTTCCAGCTAACAGACACAAAGCAGTTTAAGAACACATAAAAGACAAGATGCCTCACAGTGTAACTTCATCCAGCTGCTGAGATGAATGAAATTGGATCAGTTTACAGATATGGGGTACAAAGTATTTTAGCTTTGTTTTAAGTCATATCACTGGAGTTTCAATCAGCAGTGGCTGAAGACATAACCCGGCACAATTAATACTAGTATTAACTACTCTAGCACCACCTCAGGGGACACAGACACCCATGGAAGTCCATTACATTAGATTACAACTGGTCTGACTGAAGGTTGCTGAAACTAAGATATTTTCTGTATGTTTTGGGAGGAAAAATAGCTATTTTCTGATGAGATTCCATTAAACTAGAAAATGTACCACCAGAATCTTTAGACAAACCACTAAAACCAGGCATTATCACCTGTGTTAACTCAATGCCCCTGCATGTTGCTGTATAAACTTGCAGAGGTTTTGGTTTAGATAAGCATTCATAAATCCCACACTCCTTTCCAAGGGATTTCAAGTCTCAGTAATAGTTTAGACAAGATATTCCTTTTGTGTTGTACCCAGGAAAACCTTCACAGATCCCTTATTTATTGCCTTCACACAGAAAATACCATATTTTGTCTTCAGTGATCAAATTCAGACATAACTTTGGGGAAAAAGAATAATTTTGGGAAAGAAAAAAAATTAAAAAGATGGAACTCTTTAGAGCTGAAATGGTGCTGCCTTCCCTATCCAGGCCAGAAAGCCAGGTTTAGCCTGAATCTTCTACATGGCAGCAGTTAGGAGTGTCTTGGTAAAAGACACAGAAAGCCTTGTCTCTCAACTGCTACAGTTACCTGTGTCGAATGATACACACAGGCTATTTTCACATATGAGCTCAAGCAATTATCCTCCCTGAAAAGCATTTAATTTGCACCATAATTTTTATTACCTCCAGTACATGGAGTGTCTAGATAGGTCACCTACTGGACTCTGGATTGATGGCACCTGATGTAGTGAGACACAAGCAAACCATGGCGATATAACAGTAAGTACAACCTGCACTTTAATTGGATGAATTACTATTTATTTCAATACTGTGCTCTGCAGCTGTGTGATTATAAAGCACTGATTGAGATGAGAAACTGCTGATTTATGTGGTGACTTTGTAATGTGGACTGAGATTAGCCCTCATTACAGATACAGCATTCTAGAGGTTCCCAAAGCTGCTCAAGCAAGCATAACAGATGCCAGCCTTCAGGATCATACCCAGTATCCACCATTATCATTTTGCTATAAAACAAAACATGCAGTGTTGGGCAGGATGGGGTCAAAATTAAGCTGTTTTTCTGTTTGGTCTGTATGTATTTTCACTCTGTGAAATCAGGAATCAAGTTGTCCACTTAGAAGTCACCACTACAAATCAAGCCACGTTATTTCTTTATCTCTTCCATCTCCCTCCATGTAAAAACTATCCTACTCGGTCTGCCTTTCACAAGAGGAAAATTATTTTTCCCCCTCACACATATACCTCCCACTACCACTTCCAGTCTTTTCAAGTGAGACAAACTAAACCTCACCATAAGTCCCTTTGACAATATCTGTCAATCTGGACCTTCGATCACCTGTGGAAAAGTTCTCCACATTCTGCTGAGAGAAGCAAGCTACTTCTTCACCCTCCTCATCTGGAAACCAACAGACTCTGGCACCCTGATTACTGGATGACATTCTCTTCCCTTTATTTTTGTGCCAAAAGACAGGCGAGAATTCACTGTGGTACCGCAGGGAATAAATATGGTAACAAGTGTGTTGGAAACTCATTCAATAAATCGTCATGTTTCAGCAACACTTGTCTTCCTGAGGGCTTATAGAATTGCCCATTCCATTGGCACTGAAATGTCATGTACCCATCATAATATCCTTGTTATCATCCTCCAAGTGCTTCCTATTCTTCATCTCAGTGGTTCTTAGTCAAGTAAGTGTTATATATGACCCCTGCATTACAGTTCTAACTCTTCCCTCAAACAGAGCATTAACTTACCTGATCACAATGAAATTTTCTTTCTCCATTTTCCTTCTGGGTTGCAACAACTTGGTCTAAACAATTCTATCTGTGAAAAAAAATTCTTTCAAGGGCAAATTCCCATTCTCATGCATATCACCTCAGCCTTAAAACAATCTGAGGGCGGGTGCCTAAATCACCCTGCCAAAATTCAAGGGCAAAACCAACGACAACCTTTTTGCTGTTCTTCTCACAGAGTCCACATCACAACTTGAAGCTTGCCAACAAATAACCCACACACAAGTGCCCCTCCACATATCTTTGTATCTCTTTTAAACCTCTTCAGCAGAAGACATGCATCCATTTGTATGTATATACATGGTAATACATCACCAGGCACCGAAACAATATGCAGCCCTTTGCAGGAGGGAAATACAGACCTGGGAAAACGAGTTCAGCCTTTGTCTCCAAGTGCAGAGAATACATAGGCATATGGTTTGAAAAGAACCTTCTTTTATACAATTCAGTGACTGGATGAGCCAGCTGGGGAATGCCTGAACGGAAAAGGCTTGCCCAGTAAACATTAAAAAATAAAAGAAACAATCAAAAAAACCCCCTCAGAAATAACCCTACAATCAAGCCAAAGATGGGAGCAAGTATTTGATAGGAATAAAGAGTCTGAGGCAGTACCAAAGATAGAAAAGAGTTCTCTGCAACAATTTAATAAACCTAACATTATTCCTGTAGGTATTTAATAACCTCACATCTTTTGGGGGAATATAAATTATTCAATGCTGAAGTGCCTTGTAATTTGATTTAAATGATGAATGGAAAAAATATTTTAATTGTAATATATATTTTGTATGCATCACACAGAATCATCAACCAGCTCAGTGAAACAGGCTCTCAGGAGGACGGTATGGCTCAGAAGATTGCTAATGGGACGTGGCGTCCTTCATCATTAAGATCATGAGTTGAATCCAGAACACGCTGGAAGCAACTGGAAATGGCTTCTCAATACGGCTAAAATTCAAAACGGAGTTATTAGTTACCTTCACCATGTCCTCTCCCTTTCTGCTCAGGAACATCCGTAACTCCTGGTACAGGAGCACGGAAAATTTTCAGCCCTTCTTGATGTATTTTTCCAAGGTTGGCCGTAGCACTGGGCTCGCTGCTTCAGCCTTTGCCACGTCCCCAGCACCACCCCCATCACGCACCCCCTTCCTGCTGCTTCCCCGGGCAAACCCCTTCACTTCTCCCTCACATCTCCTCACACACCTCCTGCCGCCTCTCACCGCGGCGGGCAGCGGGCGCCGTTCCGTCCCGCCAGCGCCGGCTGGAACCGGCTGCGGCCGGCCAGGACCTCCCCCAGACACCGAGCGGCTGCCCCAACAGGGCATCGGGCTTTCTGACGAAAATCAGCACTCCCCATTGGCATTCGCCTAAGGAAACCTCGACAGGTGCCGGGCGACGGCATCGCTTTCGCAATCCAGGCCTGGAAAATCTGCTCTTGGCTACGATCCTTTCACTCACCACACCGGCTCTTACTGTTCCCTCCACAAAACCGCGTCCACAAAATTCGCCACTTACTTTTCTCTGCAAAATACACGCTTGCCTGATCGCGAAAGGCCTTTTAGACTTACTGCTTAAAATACCCAAGGTATTGTAAGGCAACCTCTTAAAATTTAGTTTAATCAAAGCCATAATCACTAAAAAAGCGAGCGCCTTGTTGCTACAAAACCAAAGAACAAGAAACAGGCAGTCAAAAGCATGATATTAAACTGCACCGCAGTAAAATTTGTTTACGTGCAACAAACTCTTTTCCTAGAAGTAACTATTTTTAATCCTGTGAATTTCTGGTTTAAGTGCATTGGCTGCTCAGGCAATAGTCAGGACGCCTCATGGCAACTCCTCATCTTGCCAGAACTGGAGACCTGAACTGAGCACCCCAGAGAAAATGAAGGTCACATTTGTAGTTTTGCCTGCTGCATGTAAGTCCTCTGAAGGAGAAATTATCTGTAACTACCTTTGGAGTTCTTAGCACAAAGCATCTTCAATCTCCATTGGATTTTTGATGCACTATTGCAACATAAATAATAGTGGTTGGTTTGAGGTGGTTTGCGGGGTTTTTTCATGGTACCCATGATCACTTCTTACTAGTTTTACCTTTTTTGATCTCTCCATTCCCTTTTCATCTCCACTCTCAAAATCTGTAAAAAAACATCATAAAAGCAATCTCCACATAAAAATGTGTGGATAAACTAATGTCCTCGAGATAAATGCACAACACACACAAAAAGGGGCACAGCAGGGGAAATAACTTTTATTAGATTAATTGATAAAGGTGAAAAAAGTGTGTTGGGTCTCAGAGATATGGACATAAGGCAATTGACCTAACAAAAGTTGTATTTTACCCAAACATCTCACTCCCTTTTGTATCTTACACCATCACTGCTGCACTGAGGGCACTGTCCACTCCTAACACTCAGCAGTCAACCTACCTGTGTCAGACACATCAATGGAAAACTCTCAAAACCCAAACATTCCCATCTGTGTAAAGGAAGGAATTGCATACTTTGTGAGACCTTACAAAGACTTCTTTTAATAACTTTAAAACTCTTTGCCTATTTTATAACCATGCTGTTTAGAAATGCAGAAACAAATGGCCATTCAGGGGAAGACACACGGCTTGCCTGAGGCAAACTGTGATTAAATGACTAAAATCAAAGACTTTTAGTTAAAGAATGACTAAACTAGATGAGAGAAAGAGCTGGCACAGTTTAAAGCTAAGATTTTACAGAATTAGAATTATCACTGTTACAAGATATGCTCAGACAAGCTTATCAGAGCTCCTCCAGTGTTTGCCACTCAGATCTCTTGCAGGTTTTGCAGCTTTCAAAACAGCAATGTCTAAGAACCCCAGAGGCTTACAATGTGAATCAGACTGTGCCATCCCTCAAACTCTGCATCTGGACACTAGCAAGGAGACATTCAAACATCCAGCATCACTTCAAAAAGGCTGCACCAGCAATTTAGACAGAAGCCATGAGTTCTTTCAGATGATAAATGCAATCCATATATTTTTTTTCCTACGAAGAAATACATTTTTTTTCTTCACGGGACGTGCAACAAAGATAAAAAAGACTGAGAACACTCTCTGCTAAGAGTAAGGTTGACATAAGGTATATTTCTATAAAACTCCACAGTCATCTAATAATAAATAGAAGAAACAGAGAAGATGAAGCACAAATTTCAGAGAAATATACTGAAAGATTTACAAACATCATTAAAGCAACTTCATGCAAAACTTCTATTGAATGTTTCAACATATTTTAGAATAATTTTTTTCATTTGCAATACAGAAGTGTAGTTAAATTTACTGTCACAAATGCTTTGATCATGTGTGCTAACCAAGTTTTTAATGGGAAGAAAAGGCAACCTCTTTTTTCTTAATTACTGCACTACAAAATCATTCTGAAACACACTTTGACACTTTAATTTTCCAGTGAGGAGTACATACATGGAAAATCACTACAAAGGGCACAGCAGACCTTGTTTTCATTTAGACAACATATTCAGCATCAGACAGATCTATTATCTACATTTCTGCAGATCCACAAATCCCAAAGTTTGCTGCAGTTTTCCCTTGTTATAATTTTGAAGAACTACACAGACATTTTATACCACATGGTCAGAACCTGTACAAATTTACTACTACACTGTCATCAGAATCTTTATTCTAAATTGGCAAATGTGATTTCAGAGACATTGTGGCTTTCATTCTCACTTGCTTTCAATTCAAAGGTGTAACTTTAAAGAAAAAAAAAAATTACCTAGAGTTTGAGTACTGGAAACCTGGGAGTGACTTTTATTTAAGTATAGTTGGTACAAAAAAAAGACTAAGGAACTAGAAGAAACAGCGAAGAGTGAACAGGAGTAGTTTGAATATAAATAAGATTAAAACATAACAAATGTTTTTAATTATTTGCAAACTGCTTCAAGAGAGATTAGTTTTACTGCACAGATTTGTATAAGGCAGGAAGGCTTTGGGGTGAATATTGGGTTTGAGAGGATGAGTGAGTTGTAGAAAACCTGGTACCACTTCCAACCTGATTCCCTTGTGCTGCCTTGCACCTGCAGCCTGCAAAAGCAGAGCACATTTGGCTTTCTCTGTTCAGTTGACTTGGCTGTTGCAGTTTCCAAATGATTAATATCACCTTTTTACAGATACAAATAAATACATAAGCTGGAAAGAACTGGGGATTGAGAATCCTGAAATGTAATTAGCTACTACCATGCATTTTACCAACAAATATTAAAACTACACAGCAAAAAGAAATAACAAAACAGATTCGTGCAACATCATTGCTCAATAAAAATGATGTGTTTATAACCTCATTACTCACATTTTATAGTTGTGGATGCTGGAACACAGAGAAGTTGCTGTGCAAGGTCACACTGGCAGAGTTTGGAACAGAAATTAGACATCTCATTCCCTAGTCGTCTGCTCACTGTTTAGGAATTGCTTTTTTCTTTTCTTTCCTGTATTTTTTTTAAACAGATAGATCTCCACAGTAAACTTACAAAAAGGCCTTGTGTGACATACAGATAAGTATGGACTTCAAATAAACTGCAGCTCCTGAGCTTCATTTGCAACAATGGTTTGTTGATTTCAATAAACCATATGCAGAAATAATATCAATATTAACAGAAATGCTCTGGTCTCTCTGAACTCCATGATAAAAACTTCCATTATGATTAAATTTCACTCGCAATATTGGATTTGAACCTTTGTATGTCATAAACTGCCTCATCTGAAGTCCAACTGCTGCCAACAGAAATCTTTCCATTCACTCCAGTGAAGTCTGGATCCACTTCTGAGTGAAGGAGACTGGACAAGGCATAACAGCACATCTTTTCAGCTGGGTCTTCAGGAGGACTCCTTTGTTAATGATTCTTTTCCTTTCCAGTACGCCTCTGGAACATCAAGGGATGCCACTGGAGAAAGAAAGACAAAAGGAGAATGGGTGTTTACCTCAAACTACATCATAAACCAAAAAGCTGTTCTACAGAAGAAAACTTGGGTTGTTTTTATTTGTGTTTTTTATTCCCTCCAGAGTTTCCTCATCATCCCTATTTTTCCACAAGTAATGCCAGACTATTTTAAACTTAAACTCTACTAATTTGTTTGAGTAAAGATGGTTACATGATGTCCCTTTCAAAGCTCTAGGATTTATATGGTATAAAATGCATATGGCTGTGACTGCTTTACAGTCTTTACAAATGTGTGTGTCATTGGACTTGAACAGAGCTTTAATCAAAGAAGCATCAAGATGAGCCATGCCTGGGTTTGCACAGACTCAGGCTGTGCTCCCAAGTCATGTACATCTCCCACAGGCTCATGACTGATCTGAGGGAGAGCAGGAAGAAAACTGTTAAACTTTATCTTAATCCAGCTATGAGAGAAACTTGGCAAGTAAAACAACTAAAGCTGTCCATGAGACAATGAACTATACTCAAAATACATAATTTCTTTTAAAACAAACAGAATTCCTGGGTCTTCTCTCAGATCAATGCAACAAGAACTGACTCCACTGAAGTCTGTAAATTGTCACCAGATTTGTTGTCAGAAACCTGTCATGTCTTTAATTCTGTCCAATTCCATATTACAGAGACAATGAGATACAGATTTGGTTTTTTTAGTGAGACTAATTGTTATTCCTAAAACTGCAAGGAGTTATTCCTCATAGTTTTCATGAGAATCAGGCCGAGAATCAGGCCAAGACTCAGGTCAATGAAAACATTAGAGGCAGTGAATGCTGAAGTTTGTATCACAGAACTCAGACAACACACAAGCTATACCTATAGGCTTGGTGGGTTTTCTTCTATAATAAATCAGATTATGAAGCTGCCATTAGCCCTGTGGGAAATCCATGTCACCACCTGCAACAGCAGAATATCACCATAATAAACCAAAATCTCCAATTTGGCACAACCAGGAGATGCTTGTTGTGAGAAATGCCTGGCAAGCCAGTCAGTAGGGCTGCAGAAAGCCCAGTCCAGCCCCCCAACACCAAAGCAAAACACATGCACACTGCTTTTTGTGCTGACAAAACACACCACAGCGTGGCAGTTTTACCGTGGGCAGAGAGCAAGCTTGAACCACCAAAAATACCATCAGTCCTCTCAGGTTTTACTCCAACCTAGTCAGCAATCCCAGAGCAAAGAGGACCAATTAAGCAGTTTTTGATGACACTGGCAAACGTTTACAGTCCCATTTAGTGACAGAACTTGTGGGAGTGAAACTAAAGGAGGTGTCTGCAGAAAACCAAACTCGGGCCAAATTCCAGTCAAAGAGTAAGCACAGAGAGAGTTGTTTTTAGAGTGAAGAACAGCAAAACTTCTAAAGCAATACAGCAAATCTACATTGATCTTCTCAAACTACTTAAACCACAGATTATTCTCACAATAAAATGTGCAAGAAGCAGAGCATTTGCAATGAATCACTTTAACTACAGAATTACTTCCCAAATCATGCTGAGCTGATTTAAATTTATTTAACCTTTTCTCATTCTGCAAACTCTGGTCTTTGTCCTTGGCCACATTTGTGTGCATGTATGTGTTTTCTTGGCTGTTGTACAGAGATGGGGCCAGAGAGGTAATGGGCAACTTTGGTTATCCCTGACAGGTTTCACACAAAGGTTCACTTTTGGGACAACCTATCCTTCCTTCTAAATTTTCCTGTCATCAAAACAATAATGATCTACCTGCAAAAGAGCATTCCAACAACAAAAAAAAATGTTAGAAACACAGCAGGAAGATTTTAAAACAAACAAACAAACAAAAGAAATGCAGATTAGCTTGGAACCCTGCAAGCTGGCACAACAGTGGGTATAAATATTTGTGTTCAGCAAGTTTCACCATGCAGGCATGATTTAACAAAGCTATGCCTAGAAAGGTTTTTAGTCCACATAAGCTGGTATTTCTAAACCTGTAATTATCTTTGCTGAACTCACTCTGCATTGATTATTTTGTCTGGTGGTAACATGACTAGAAATGAATGAAACTTCTAGGATGTGGTCATGAGATTAGTTTTTCAAAAGCTAAATACCTGATCTTTTACACCCTGAGATGTTAATGGAGCTCAGAATGGTATCAGTACTTTCTGCTGCCAAATGGCACTGGGAACCGTGTGCCTATTTCAAAATAAATCTGATTTCTAATTTTGCTGCCCTTAGTCACATTTGGCAATACCTTACCCTGCAAATAGATCAATTCAAAGCCAGATGCTTAGTTACAAAGCAAGGTCCTTCACAGCACAAGTGTCACAGAATCAGAAACTTTCTTCCACTACTTTTATATTATTTCTTTGTCCTTGCAACACCTGAAGTTGTCCAGTGAGTGAAAGAACACAGCACCATAAAAGGAGAAGGGGATGTCAGCTGTCAGTCTGAGTATCTTGGACTTGTTTCTTTGCTTGCATGTACTGGGAATACTGTGTTACACTTCAGTTTTATTGGCAGATGTTTTATTTTGTATTCACAATGACCTAGATTGCCAGTTTGCAATCTGCCTGCAGAGCAGCTGAAACAGGGCTGCACGCTCCCAGAAGAAGACTCTGGGAATCATCTGGCAGGGACAAACAGTTCAGCACCATAAGCTCATGTCTCTTCTAATCCTTCCAGTTCCTACAGAACTAGGGAACAAAGTATTACTGCAATGGGCCTAAATTTAGGATTAAAAAAAAAAAATAATTAAAATGAAGCAGTCAAGGAAATAATGCTCACGCAGGCATGTGACATGGACTTGGACTTACTTTGAGAAACACAACACACCCAGCACTACCACAGATGAGGAATTTGCTTTCCTCTCAGGATCTGGCAAGCACGGGCATAGCTGCATAGACTGATACATGTTTGTACCTCAGAGGTGTTAGAAAGGAACCTCCAGTTTGAAAGTCAGTGGAATTACATCAAATGTTGATCTGCCCAGCTTTTTTTCACTTTTCACGCTGATGTTTTTCAAATTTGAACGACAATTTGGTGGCATTCACTGTTTGCTTCAGAACAAGGTTTTTTTTTAAAAAAAAAGTACTCTGCTGCCCAAATCCTTCTCTCACTCCAGGGCTTACAAAAGAAACCAATCTATTCTGTAACATGCTCCAGAACAGCACTGCCACCACCCCTGGCTCTGCACCAGAAATTCACAGTAATACCTTACATAAGCATTACTTTCATTAAGAGATTGATAAAGACAATGTCAAGTCCAAGAACAAACCTGACAATACAATTGCAGCATCATCCTATTATTAGCACCACAATCAGTCAAATGCTGAAAGATTCTAAAGGAATTTTGGGTCCAGTATTGTGTCAGCAATATCCCAGTGATGGCAATTCATGGTCACTTCAATCACACATTTAGGTATTTTGTTTCAAGGTAGTGCTTGCTCTCGTTCTTTTGTCCTTTTCTCTTGTCATTCACTCCAGCCTCCAAGTTGTTATTAAAAAAAAAAAACAACAAAACATATTTTCCTTCAAGTTCTCTTTTGAGAAAAAGAAAAAGGTAAAATACTGTGTCCACTGAACCAACAAGATGCTAAAATTTCCCAGTACATGTGCCTTGTTTAATTGATTACCTTCTCTAAAAGGTAAATGTGTACCACGCTTGGAAGTGGTTTCAGTGAGGAAAACCAGCACCTGTGCTGGAGTTTGCAGGGAAGTTTCAGCACAGGAACAGAGCAAGGCTCTGAGGCACCAGTCTGCTGCTCCTGATCAGGTATTGCCTTCGTGTGAGGAACAATTAAATGTATTAAAACTGGTATGAGAACTCTGACCAACATCTTTCTCTTGTATAAGGGAAAACACTGATTAAAAAATAGGCTGCCTGCATAAGCAGATAACCATAGAAATTAAACACTGATTTTTTGAATTCAAATTACTAGCAACACACACAACTAAGAACTTACACGTGGGGTTGTACTCACAAGGACTTTTCTTTTTCCTATTAACACTTTATATTTTACAGTTCACTGCATGGTATTTAGGCATAGTTGCAAACTGAATTAAAATTCTAGGAAAGACCAACATACAATAATACACGAAGAGAGAAGCTACATTTGAAACTAATCCTTCCTGACAGAAATGCACCTTACCTGCTCTTAAACACTTCCAGCAACAGGTATTTCCCAAAATGTCTTTCCTTCATAAAATGATGGAAATAAGATGCAGAAGAGACTTAGAGGGGGCCAGAAGCACAGATTGTCAGGCAGACATCAGCCAGGACTGCAACAGGGAAGAACCATCAGGGCAGGTGTGAGTGGAGCCACTCCAGAAGACCTCCTTCAGCTTTGACCTGCAGTAAAAGCCAGGCAAGAGTCTCTCCCTTCCCTCTGTCTCTTCCACTTCCGAATAAAACAAATGCCTCCTCAAAATCAGTAGGAGTTTCTTCAGATGATGTTATTGAGTAACTAAAACAAAACCAACTGAAAAAAAGCAAGGGCAAAGAAAGGTTAATACTGCCACACAGGAGAAAAGACACCATCAGTAGGTATAGTGAATTGTAGTTAATTAGCCAGCAATGAACAAATGTTCATTGCCTGCAAGCTCAATATCCAAATTATTTAATGAATTCTTATTTTCAGGCACACATAAACATGATCACAATCATGAATCCAAGAACTGTGTTTCATTATTAGGTCAACAATCTACATGAAAAGGGTCACTCCTGCTTTTGATGAAGTTGGCTTAGCCCTGCCCACTGGTTCCAGGCTATTTGCTTAAGTGAGATACCAAAATGCTTTGCATGACATTCCAGTTCTGTCAGAATCTCAAAACACTTTGTAATATTTATCTTCCAGTGCAGATGAGTGGGTGCAAGGGGAAAAAATTCACATTTCTAATAATATACACTGTCTCTTTCAATACACAGAAATGACACACCTGCACAAACTCATAGCTACACAAGTAACTAAGAAGCCTTGGATTTGCATTTGGACTGTGTCCTCTGGCAGTTCACAGTTCAGACAGAAACGTACCCACTTTCTTTCTGCTACACCTGAGCCATGATGTTCAGCTGGCTAATAATTGCTTCTTCTGTGGCTCATTTCCCTGATTGCTCTCATTTCCAAAGGCAGGAAAAAAAAAAGTCTTTCCTGATGGATAAAGTCTGTACTCAAGGGGGAGACAAAAGCTCCTGTGGCTACTTAATGACTTCACCTAACGACTGGCACAGTCACTAGTGAAAGCTCCAGAACCTCATCATCCCCAGTGATTGCTCTAATACTCAACTAGTAATTCAGGCTTCTTTTCGCTGTGTCTCTCTGGCACAAAAAAACAGATGAGATTAACAGCTCACTTGGCCTCTCTCTCACCAAACATCTCTCCCTCCAAGGGTGACCCACCACGTTCTGGAGAGGGTTGATCTTGTCAGCTGGAGAGAATCTGAGCAAAGCTATTACACACTTGTGAGACTGCTCCCTCTCCTGATGAAAGGGGCCTGCAAGAAGGTAAGACAGGACGTTCTGTTTCCTGTGTGCTGCTGGCTGACCATTCAAGCTGCCAATCTCTTCCTAAGGACACCACTGCAGCCCTACCCTGCTCATTATTTTTCTGAAATCTGTTGCAGTCTTCTCTGAGAAATCCTATCAGACCCAGGCACGTTTGCAGCTACGTGCACACCGGCTCTGTGAACACTGATGCAACTGCATGACTCTAGTTACTTCTTTTTCTGCAGTATCAAGACCAAGGAGGTTGACATGCCCAGAAACCAAACGTTCAGCACTTAGGGGACTCTGTAATTTCAGACATAAACAAATCAGGTAGTGTGTCACAGGTCAGAGAGAGGGATGACGTTATCTTCAGTATCAACACCCAAAGAGACAGTGAGTTGGGATTTCATACAATCATAGAAAGCCAGGCTGGAAGGGACCTCACGGACTATCTGGTCCAACCTTTTCCTCTTAGGGATAAAACCATAAAAAATCCAAGCCAAACTTCTTAGAAGACCAAAGGGATCCAGCCTCTGGATCCAAATTATCCTCTGTAGATTTTGATGACAAAACTGGGTGCCTTCTGTCAACAGGCAGAGATGGAAAAGAGGCAACAGATTAGGCAAAGCATAGCTTATTACCTTTCAAAAGATTCCTTTTTACACTGTTTCTATTAGATTTTGAACTTCATATTAGATGTTGAACTCTTGGAAGATTTGTTCTAAATATTTGTAATCTTAAAGCTGCATGTTCAGTGAAAAGTCAAAAGCTGAAGAGCTACATTGTGACCTATGGATTTAAATAAAAACAAAATACCTTACTGGAGACTCCAGAGTCAAAGCTTCTAATGTCCACCTACCCCTGCACATGCTGAGCTGGGAAAATCTGTCTCTTTTACCTTTGACAGAGAAAGTAACCATGTCCTGGCACAGCTTCCCAAGACTACCATTAAAGAAAAGAGGGGTGAAACAGCCACCACCAGATCATTTCTACACAGAAATTACTACTGCTGCCCAGGGTACTCAACTGCTCACCCAGCTACACTGTGCAAACACACCTATGCAATATGCATAGGCACATGTTGGGCTTTTCAAACTCTAATATATGCACCAGCAAAGTGGATTTTAGAGGTCAGTTTGCCCACCTTGTTAAAGGAGCTCAGACATTTTCAGTAGGTATCTCGTATTTCCACAATTCTTCACCAGACTGTCTTGCCCTTGTTTTCTAAATCACTCCTTTAAATTAAAATAGCAAGACTGCAAGGCAAAAATATCATTAACAGACAATATAATGTCCCAAAAGGAAATGAGTACAAATTGCAAATAATGAACAGAAATAGGAAAATCTTGCTAGGGTTATATTTTCTCTTGCCATATACTGTCTTTTATCATGGCCCTAGATGTTAGAGATCAGCCAACTCAGGAAAGATGAAAGGCCTGCTGGGGTTTTCCCTGCTTCAAACACTTCAAAACATGGAATTCATCCAGTAAATTATTGAAAGCTGCATCATCCACTGGAACTGCATCTACCTCTCACAGTGCACGTGCAGTTTACAAATAATGCTGTGTATCTGCTGTGTCTGGAAAATCCCTTTGGCAAGAACTCAGGTAGAGGATGTGCTAGGGCCAGGGTACTTGCAGGGGACCAGCTGTAAGAGAAGTCTGGCTATTTGCAGTTGCATGTTGTGATACAAAAACATCTTGAACATCTGATGCTAATTTTGTCTTCAAAAGTACAAATGCCCTCGAAAACATCACAATGTAAGGGAACAAAATGGCTACTCAAAAATAAGATGACTAAAGAGGAAATATTATCATTTATACCCTAAGGGAATAAAATTTACTCAATAACTTCCTCTTTGTCCAACCTCTAAACCACTTTGTGCTAGAAACATTCTTTCCAGCAACAGGAAGAAAATAGGAATTTAACTAGACTTCATTCAAAAATGAAGTGGGAAAAAATCATAACCTTTGCTCTTTTTAAACAAACTAATAAGGGTGAAATTCTTAATAAGGAACAACTAATGCAAGGCAATCTCTATCTTGTTCATATTCCAGGTATCCAGTTTTTACCACTTGCATTATTTGATGGTTTTGCCAGAGGAGGTATCACCACAGTCCAAAGCAAGGTAGCTACACCAGAAGTGTTTCCAGCAACTGGAGTACAGGATTAGTGGGTGTTCAACAGCAAACACCTGCAAAAGTCCCCAGCAGTCTCCTCAAAAGTCAAATGTCTAGTTTAGAAATGGACACGGAAGGCAAAAAAAAGAACAAGAAAGCCTTTGGAGAGAGAGGAAACATACAGAAAGGAGAACAGGAAGTGGAGAACTGCAGGACAAGGAAGAGAAAAAAGGGACCACGTAAGATTAAAGAGATGTAAAGAGTACTAGAGGGAAAAGTTTTGACCTAGCAAAAGGACAACACACATAACACAGGGCTTGATTAAGCACTGCAGTAAGTTAGCCACAACCACCCCAGGAGCAATATATGGACTAATAAATTGGGAACACTGACAGTCTGAACAGGATTATTAATTATGACTCCTTTGGTTGAGCATCTCAGCCCCATAAACACATCTGGCTCCCTCAGTGTCTGTTCTAGTGATAGATGCCATTCCTACAGCAGTCAGAGGTGCAAAAATGAACATGGAGCAGTGTATTACCAAACAGTCTGGAGGAAGGAACTGAAAGATGAAAGAAAGTGTGGATACAAATCCAGAAACCCAAAGAAGAGGCAAAGTTCCACAACGGAAGAGGTAACTCAGAAGGGTGTTATTCTACATGGCCTCATGATTAGAGCATGATGTTCATGCTCATTGCCTTGCAACATTTCTTGGGGAATCTGGGAGGTGAAATGTGGCTGGGTGACTTATTGTCACAGTCCTAGGCTTGGGGCATGCTGTAAGAATTCTGATAGATTGAAAAAAAGAATCAGTGTTAGGTAGAAGCAAAGACGTTCTCCTTATTTTTGTTCTCCCTCTCAATGCACCTGTCTGGAAAAAAAAAAACAACACTAGTGACACAGTTTCCAACTCAAACAGCTCCTTAGATTACATCCTTACCTCATCTAGGCAGAAGGAGCAATTCCTGGGCCTAAATCCCAGGTTTTTCAGATTTTCATACCAATTACCAGAGCAGGACATTTGAGTGTACACAAATTGTTCCATAATCAAATATTTCTTGTTACATTGAGGCAGTAGCAGGAAAACCACCACTATTTTGGGCCTAGTAAGTAGAACACTTGCTCAGGACAACAGCATTTTATCCCTGATTCAGCTGCAACTTCCAGAGCATGTCTGTGAGCAACCTGAGCCCAAAACCATTGGCTTCTGTCTGCACTGACCAGTGTGCACTTAAGTACCAGTGTGGATTTTGTCTTACACTGCTGTGGCATGAGTTGTAGACAAACCATAAATGAACTTAAAGAAAAAACTCCCTTAAAAGACAAGTTCTGAGCCCTCACATCAGCAATTTTCTTTTCAAAGTGCTAGTGTGGTCAAACAACCCAGCACATTGTCATCTTTCAGCTCCACTATGGCTCGGGGAAATGAGTTAAGGATTTCCAATGTCTGCTGTGTGGTAGAAATTTTATTATCAATATAAGGTGTTCTATAGAAAATATGTGTTTCCAAAGAAGGGTGAAATGGAGGCGAATCTTGTGAAAAGTTTTGTCTCTCAAAATGCATTAAAAAACTCTTCCAAACTTTCCTAAAGAAAATCCTCAACTCCAGAGATGGGTTTGAGGAGGGAAAAAAAAAGTGGTAATGTCAAAAAGTAGCATAAAGACTGAAAGATACAGTACCAAGGAAACATAATTTGATGGGATTGCAGGTCATTCCTGCTGCCATTGAGAAAGGAATTAGGGTGTGGGGGACTGCTTAATGCTCCATCATGTGGAACATAAGTCAATAAAATTTTAGTTATTCAAGAAAATGCTATTGTGAAGTCTCCTTGCTTGACTTTGGCCCTGCTGTTCTGTATGTAAGGTTTGAATTACTTCACTGGGAACATTTTCTGTTTACTTTCCTTATCTAAGCAATTTTTTTACAATTCATGCAACACAGTGTTATGACATCAATATTAATAGTAACACATAGTCACATAAGATGACTTTTTATGTTTCATAACCATGCATGGAAGTGTTCAGAACCTGCATTAAATATTATTACTATTATGCATTCAATGACACACAACCTTTCATAAACCCTGGGCAAAGTAAGGGAAAACAGATGGTAAGTCAATAACATCAGAACACACAAAGAACTAAAAGACACTAAGTCTAACCTTAAAAATATGGAGGATATGAATTAGGGCTGAGTTACTGCTGGTTGCTTTTGAGATGAAAACTGCAACCTAGTTAAACCCTTTTTCCCATGACCTTGTCTTTTTGCCACAATTGTTAGAAAAAAGTACTTGCAATCAATAGTTTTCTTAAAAACCAGCAAGTCCAGCCTAAAATTGAACCTGGTCACTGCTGTTGTCCAGCAAAATGCAGTTTGTTTTTGAAGTCTAGAGAGGTTGTTACCCAGCCCCAATCCACTCCTCCCCTTCCATGAGAATGCTGAGTAGACAACACACTGTCAGACAAAATTTACACATGCAATGGAAAGGGGAGAAAATGCATCCAACAAACTTTTACATTGGTCCAAATACAAAATTATGATACAGTGGCTAAGATCTTATCACACATCATACATTTTTCCCTCAATGAACAAAGAATTTCCATAGTAACTCCCACTGGGATTCCTACTATTCCATCTGTCATTGAACAAGTGGCCTGTAGGATGGTGAGAACTGCTGACAAAGCAAACTGCTTTAAGTCTTTTTTTAAGCAGTTTAACACATCAAAACAAGGAAAATAGAATGGGACTACTAGAGATGTTCATCTCTTTGTGCATCCCCATGACTAACCTACGAGCCCTTGGATTAAGGCACTACAGGCAGAATACTGCCCTTGTCTCTGTGGGAGCTTTAAGTTACTAAATAAGCAAGTGACACGACTTAGATAAGGTACCAGAGTAAAATAAAAACAAGCTGTTGCCAAAACTAACACAAAAATTAACTCCTAACTCTCAAATGCTAGGGGCTTTCAAATGGACATGGAGAAAATCAAGCATTTGGGTCCAGTTTTTTAATAAAATCTGTCATGCAGAGGAATGGAAACATCTCTAAATTACACCTATTTTTCACCTATGATGATATCTTCAGTAGCTCAAATATTATCAGTTTTAAATGGGAGTAAACATTGACTAACAGTGGAAAACAACTGAAAAAATATAGAAAGAGCAAGGGTTGAGTCACACTGATCTTAAAATTTACATAGTTTATATAAATGTGTATATATATATATATTTTTATATATATATATATATATATAATATGCTGCCAGAAGGAAACCAGAAGATGCAGTAGTTTGGAAACCATCCTAGAATTTGGGTAATCCACCCCCAACAGATTCCTGTGCACTTGGTGGCAAAGGGAGGGGTTTTCTCTCTCAAGCCTCAATATAAATTATTATACATTTCTTCCAACTTCCAGTAATGCTGTGAGGATTAACAGAGCAAGGATTGTTGATAACTGAGGAAGAAAGAGAATGGAAACCATATAAAATTCCAGATTAATAAACAGCCAGGTCAATTAAGTGCAAGTTAACAATATCAGGAAGGAGGAGGTAGTCTGTATTATCTGCAGGTGGGAAAAAGGATTCAAGTAAGAGAAGAGCCAAAAGGACACTAGAGCAGCACTCCATCCTTGCACTGCACACTTCCTGCCTAAGGGTGAGGTGAAGTGGATGGTTACCAGCACCTGGGAGCCACACAGGAATGCAAAGACAAGCTCTACACTCAGTTGTGCTCCAAAGCTCCCCTTGCCCTTGTCACCTCATCTTGCTTTTGAAGAAGGGCCACGTTTCTGAGAGCAGGACTACGGAAGTTATCACCAGAGATTCCCAGCTGCCATGCAGCTTGAACAGTCCTTTGCCATTCTAAAGCAGATTCAAGAAAAGACAACCAAAAAAGGAGCACTTTGCACAGGCTTTGCACAGCCACAGCTCTGCGGGACCGCAGAGTTTGCAGGGCAGGAGGCAGCAAATCACACCAATGCCAGTGACATGGTGACATTTCATTTCTCATCAAGGTTTCCCCTCTAAGGTGGAGCCCAGGCTTTTCTCACAGTCTAGTTTTGGGCACCACTCTGTCCACAGAGTCTTTGAAGAAATAACTGAGGTCAAAGCCAGCAGAGGTCCAGGGAGGGCAGCTGACCCCCAAAAGCACCGCGGCACTGGTTTGGTGGCAGCCTCTAGGTCAGAGCTTGCACAGATGCAGTGCCATGGTGTGGGGGTAAAGGAAGCTCATCAGTGAATGAAAGATAAAACATGGACATCAGCCAGATGCAAATCCAAAAAGCCAAAACCCAGAAGCATTCACTGGAAATCTGTGCACAATATTTAGTAATAGGTACGTGGTACATGTTGTACAAGATTTTTATAGAGTTTGGTTATGGCTTGTACCTGAATCAGTCTTTAAAGTAGGAACACCACTCTTGCCCAGAAAGAACAACTAACCCTTAACACCAAGTAAATCAGAATATGACAACGAACTGGAAAGACCAATATTTTTGCATGTCAAAATTAATAAATATCATATTTTGTGCTCACACATTAAAAAAAATGCAAGGTCACTTTCAGCAGATCCAATGAACACGATCATACTCCACGTTGAGTTTTAACATCATCTAAAGCCATCTGGTATGGAAACTCAAGCTCAGCAGATGCATTTAGAAAACAGAGCACTCATTTTTATTGTGCACTAAAATTAGATTTAAAGTGTGCTCAAAAGCATAACTAAAACAGATTGTCCCTTCTAGCATTTATGTTGCAGACATCAGTGAGGCCTTCATTTGTTGATTCTGTGTTCTTTAGACTGCTTACTACCCCTGTCAAAATATTAACTGAGAAACTTTTCCTTCTGATAAATATAACTCCAAATTATTGTCTAAATGTTTGCTTTATGCTTGTTAGTTGTTCAAATTTTCTTAAGAAATTATACTTGTTACCCCCAAAGTTTGTGCTCTGTGAAAAGTCATTTAACTAGAAGAGCAAAGCATTACTGTTTTCTCTATTAACTACATTAATTCTTACTCTTCCAAGCAAAATAATTACATAAGAAAAAAATGCAGATAAAAATAAACATGTTTACTTCCCTTGGTATTAAAAAGCCACAGATAAGGGAAAGTGATAACACCATACCCAGCACCCTACAAAAGTAACAAGTTCAACTGGAACTTGTCATTGTGCAGCCCTATTTTTTGAGTTTCAATATGACTGGTTTTTGCTTCTAGAGACTGGAAACGGGCTAACTTCAACATCAAAAAAAAAACCCCAACAATCACAATCATCCTCAAACTAGTGGCATATTTGGTCTAGCATACAAGGTACAGTAATTTAGGAAGTGAAAATAAGTCTTGGTGCCTTGTCAGAAGATTTTGGGAAGACAAAAAGTTCTATGATGGTTTTCGGTCTCTGATCAGAGTCTGAAAATCGGTATGGACAGTAATGTGTTATTTATCTGCTGAAGAGACAAACTTAAAGAAGCATTCTCAAAACTGGCTGCCTTTTCCACAACTCAGAAGTTACCTGCAAGAGACTTTGAAGTGTTTTAAGAGCCCTAGGCTTTTTTGTTTGGTTGGTCCAGTAGCTTTTCCCAAAATCTACCCATATCCCGTTCTAATTTTCAAGTGTTTGCACAGACTATTTCCCATCACCATTGACTTTCCTGTCATGTCTGCTGTACCATGCTTAGGGCCCAGAGACTTACAGCTTCAAAGGGCTTTGAAATCTTCCTCAAGGTTATGGCACTTTGCTCCACCCCTGCTTCTGCATCTACCCGTTCCCTCCACACATACCTCACTCATGACTTGGAGGGGAAAAAAAAGCAGAGGAGCTCCATGACTCCAGAGTCTTCTTTCTCTCCCACATCTTCTATCACGAGTGGAATATTGCCAGCAGATCCCAGCTTTATCTGACCAGGAGAGGATTTCCCCATGCCTGAGCTGCCACACTGTGAGCCCTTTCCCTTTATGCCCTCCCTAAATTCCAGCTCTCAACTTCAGAACCCTTTAATGCAGTAGCCAAGCTATTATCCACAGCTTGTAATTCACACTTGCTATAAAGCATGATATGATGCTCTCAATGAAGGGCTACATATAAAAACAAATAAAAGATGCATGAGTTGGACTGTATGTCAGCAGCATTCCTCCTTGGAAACACATTTTTATATTGATGGCCTGGAAAACGTATAACACTAGTCTCATTTCACTTCCTTTCCTGTTAAATTCCTTGGATGTGACAGATTCATGCAGTGGCTTTCAAGACTATTGCTGTTGTTGGCACATAAACCAGTTTGATTCTGAGACCAAAACATTGCATGCTTTGGGATTTTCTTTTGTTTGCCAAGAATGGAAATATAATTGCACCTGGCAGTGGCAGGAACTGCCGACAGTCCAATCGATTCTGAATCTATGGGCTCAGAGTAAGAGGTGAGAGCAGTCTCCAAACCTAATTAGCTCAAAGGCATCTGAGACGTGCAATAAGCTTATAGATATGTACTGCCTGTCAACTCCTGGTGCTTAATTATAGCTGGTTAGATTATACATTCTAGATGGTTACATCTGTGGTGCAGTCCGACTGGTTGAACGCCACTATTTTGTGACTACCCTTAAAGAACAATCCATCCATGTACATTTTCAATATTGTTCTCTCTGTTGCTCCATCTTTCAGAACCATCTCCCATTTTCAGAGTTACAAACTGCTCACCATATAACTGAGGGTCAGAAAGCCACCACATCCACCAGGAGATGCAAAGGATCAGGCAGGTGGCACAGCACAAGCTTGTGCATGACGTGTGACCAGTGGGGACCACTTACCCTCCAGGTTCCAAGGATGTTTACATCAGTGAGTAAAAGAAAAGATAAACTCCCATTTTTTTTTAGTCTACTCATCAACAGTAATTTGAAGGATTGATTACATTTAACTACCTACCAGCTTCACGTTCTCCTCCATGTGATCTCAAATTATATTTTCACAATAATGTAATTGTTTAATGCTCATTAATTGTGTCTCCCTTTTCAAGGTTCTGAAAGGCTGCAGTATGTGAAAGTCTATCATTTTCCTTACAAACTCTATCTGCACAGAATGTTGCATGAATTTTGAGAACAAAATATTATCAATGTAATTTTGGCATCCAATAGAAAAATTACATAGAGGCTGAGGATGGCAAATAAGCCTGGAAGTGATTATATCAAGGTTAATGAACTATTGGGACAACCCATCAGAAGTTGTAACAATTCCAACAGTCACAGGAATGAAGCAAGGAACAATTCAGGTGCTCTTAAGGTTTGACATTTACAGAAGGTCAGTCAACACACTCTTTTCTGGCCTTAAACAATGCAAACAATAGGAGCTTTCTCCCTCATAAACTTCTGTTAGACAAGATACTCTTAAAATCCCTGGCATAGATACATTGGATGAATATATTTCCATCTTTTAGACTGAAGGCAGGTGGTGAAAAAAAAGAACCAAACAACATTACAGGAGTTTTCCATGACATGTAACTTCACTGACAAGTAATTCTTACTGTTCTTCTGAAAATAAATATATGGTAATACAAGCAATAAGTAACAATGTGGTATCACTGTCATCAACAGTAGCATTTGAAGCATTTAGTGATGGATGCTCTAGTGACTGTTTTTAATAAGGTCCTGATCCAGGATCTTACAGACTTTGATGCTCTTCAAACCAAGCCTCAAGAACTTACCAGATTTTAGCACTAGTCAACAAAGAGAAACCAAGGCCAGGCCATCCCAGGCCTTGGTTTCTTCTTGCAGGCTGCAAGAAACATCAGGTAACTGTTTTTAAAGGAAACTATAAGTTATCTGTAGGGGGGGAAAGCTCATAAAACCTTTCTAGAAATTCTAATCACACAGAGAGAAAAGTCTTGTTCTCGAACCCTGAGGGCAGTAATTTCTTTAGCTCTTTCTCAGTAAACTGCAGGCCAAGGTCATTCTACATGCAAGGGTAACAGAAACAACTCTATAATCAATGTCTATTATTTTGTATTAGCTATGGGAAACTTAATTTACTAGTTTGAGTCTGGTGGAGGTTTCTTCCTTTTATATATGTTTAATTGGTGTGGGTTAGTTAATTAGGGACTCTGTTTCAGGGGTAAAAGGACTATTTATAATATTATGTGAACTAGTTTCAATACTAAGAAGAGCTAGTTAATACTTAATTTTAATTTTGTATTTCTGTTCCTATTAAATAGATCTAGACATTAGTGGCACATTTTCTACCAAATCAAATGCATTCCTACTGGAGGGAAAACAAACACAAACAAAAATCAAAACCAAAAAAAAAACCCCAAACAAACCATAACAAACCAATCAAAAAACCCCAACATAATTAAGGAAAAATATCTAGAACAACATCCAGTTAAAATGTCACACACTGCTCTGCCTCATTCATCCAATAAAGGCAAATTGCCTTAGAACAGAACCAAGGACACGATTTCCCACTGATGAAGGCCACATTCTCAAACCACTTCTGTGTCTCCCAGCCATGGAATGACCTGCTAATGAAGCTGGGAGTTGCTGGGCACACCCTGTAAAATGGAGCACAGAGGGGAAATGCAAAATCATATTGCACTGTTGGGATTTTCAGTTTTAAAGCAGTATCTCAAGAAACCCTGAAAGCACATATTAAATGCAAACTCACCTTTTGAAAAATGTTTCCTCACTGAATCCTCAGGGTATCAAAAGCAGCTGCCTTCCATACCTCAAACTAATACAATTTTGTTTTGGAAAAAATTGCTGCTCTCCATCAAGTTCTTTGTGATAAAGCTGATATTCACACTTAACTCTTCTCATGAGGCACTTCAAGAAGGTCTTTGGAATGTGGGTCCACTCACCTAATAACTCAAATATGTATTTTTGTGTGAGGAAAAAAGGGAATGGAGATTCAAGAAACCTGCAGAGAAAGGTAAAGAAATACATCATAATACAAAGATTTATAGTTGGTTCATAATTATTCTCCCATTATTTCTTCTCTTAAAAAAAAAACCTCCAAAAAAACCAAACCAACCTACCTGAAGTCTTATTCAGTCGTTATTCATAATTGATTTTCATCCTTGGGATATGGAAGTATTTACACTCAAATTATAACTGGTCACAGAACAGCTGAATAAAGGTATTGAGAGATACTTGGTCTGGAATTATTCCCAACTTCACTCCTCAGGCTCCAATGTACTCATGTACTAACAAGTTTTGTTAAATTTGGTCTGAATGCCTGTGATACTTCAGTAATACAATATTAACTCAAACTGACCAGCTTTCTCATGTACTGAAAATAAATAAATAAATGAAATCTATGCAAAGACCTTTGGGGAATTCTCTGGAACTTGCAACCAGCTCCTCTCCCAGTAAAACAGATCCACGTGTGTCTCTCCATTACGTGCATTTCTCCTTCCTTGATTAAACAGCAACAGCTACCAGTGAGTTCCTCTAGGCACAACCCAGGCTGCCCTTTACATGTAGTTCCAAGCCACACAAAAATTAAAATAATGATGCAGTGAACTCCCTCTACAAAGGTTTATTCTCTTTTTCAACATCCACAAATAACTCCTTGGGTTTAATGAGATTTTTCTCCACCTATGATCTACCCAATTAGTGAGCACCTCTTCTCTAAGCTTTACAGTTTTGAGAGGCTTTAGGCTGAGAAGCCCAAAGAAAGGAGGCTGAGAGAGCTGGTATTGCTACAGAAAAGGGCAAGAGATAAAATACACAGTAGAGCTGCATCATATGGATTGCTCTGGTATAAGATGATGACTTGCAGCTGCCTCCTGGAAGTAATTGAGTGGTTAAACATATAAAGTATAACTCAATGTAATGGCTTTGGTTAGGAGGGAGAGGTGAGCACCACTGGGAGTGAAAGTGATCATTCTCAGCAAGTATCATCTGAAGTTATACTTCATTAGGCTAATGTTAATTGTGAAATTACATTGTTTAAAACTCTGTGGTTATATGAACTTGCAAGAGAGCAAATTTACCACAAAGGCCAATCTGGGCACATGGGTAAGACAAGACACTCTCCAGTTACTGCTACACAGGTGGACATGTATGTAATTTACACACTAGACTGAAAGACAGATAAAAGAAAAGGGGAAAGAATAAAACGTGGTGAGTATAAATGTTTTTCACTTTCTGATGATACCAGCTCTTTACTCAGGCAGGTAAGAGTCCCTGCTTCTCCTGAGCTCTAGGTCACAGTCTGAGTTCAAATGCAATGTCAAACAGTGTTTCCTTTTCCCTTTTGAAGAGGGGTCAGCAGAAATGCTGAGAAGTTGAGAAGGCAACACCATCTACCTGAGGAAATATGGGTCTGAGATGTACAACTTCATACCCATTGAAAGTGTAACAGTGGACAGAAAATACAGAAAAGGGCAGACATGAAGCCAAGGCATTCAAAGGGATATTATTTCTCATGTTCCCACAGTAAGACAAGTTTTAAATTATAGTAAAGACAATTTTAATTCAAAATGTTGAGATAAAGGAAACTATCAGGTTATACGAAATACTTCAGTGTCATCAGCTTCAGACACAGTCCCATCTGCTGAAGCAGTGAATATTCAAAATAGGTGAGCAAATAATTTATGGGCCTTTTGGGCACAACGTGGAGAAGGATTGCCCCAGGGGAGTGCTGGAGGCATTTTGTCTGGAGCTTCACAGCACAGACAGCAGCATACAAATTGTTACATCTTCCTGAGACTCTGCACACTGGACCAAGATAACCCAGAAGTCCAGCTGCTCAGACAAAAGAGTTTGTAGAACAAGCTGCATTTCTTTATACTGCTCTACACTCATTCTCTGGAAGGTTTACATGTTTTAAGTCTAAGAGAAAAGAGTCTCTGACTCCAGACAACAGTCACTTGCAGAATTTTCTTTGACCATGGTTTGTCTCAAGACTTCTTGTGGTGGGAAAGCTGATTGCACATGAGGTCCACCAAACTTCCACTGCCCTCTGGTTTTCACCACAAGTCATGGCAGGTCCACTGACTTCTCACAACCTCTTCCATTCTCTGTTCTCTAAAGCAACCTGAACTCCAGCCACAAACACTCGTGGGAGGTTAAAGAAATGCCACGTGACACAGTCACTAGACAGGCTGTCCAAAGGTACCTCCCTTTAGACCTACTCCACGTTACTGCATGGGTCTCTGTAGAGGAAAAAGTATTACTTCTTTTTGGATTGCAGATCACGTGTGGTTTAGTTCAGACTCTCTCAAAACTGTGTGGAAGAGAAACTGCCACCAAGAAGAAGCAAACAGCAGAGCTCCCAGACAGTAAGTCAGAGTGAGAACTAATCCCAGCTACTCCACTTTACTACCCTCATGCCCTTACATCCCCTCAGTACAAGAAGGGTAGTTTACTGCTGCTACAGTACAAGGGGTGAGATTCTGCCCAGAAGCTGTTAAAGCAAAACAATTTATACACTTGGTCAGTAAATTTCCACCTTTCCTTTCTCTATGGCAACTTGTTTGTGGCCCTGTGTCCTTAGAATGCCTTATTGTAACACCCTGCTGCTCTTTAAAATATACCAGTTGGTAACATGATAATGAGACTTACAGTAATGAGTGAAAAGCCTAAAAAAAGCAAAAAAAAAAGGTTGCTGCTTCAGGTTACTCCCAGTCAACTGATGCAAATCCATTCCATCACATCTAATCCAAAGGCATCTTGAGCATACAATAGGATAAATGAAGACAATGTTAAATCCTCAGCATCTTCATACTATCTATATCTGCCCATACTATAGGATTTATCTATTTATATTAGGCTTTTACAAGATATTTAGTCACAGTAGCTTGGAGAGAAAATAGCAAATATTTCTACAGCTTATATTGGGTTTTATTGGTATGGCTGGAGACTTTTATCATATCAATGTCAAAATCCTTTAGAAACATTGCTGTAAATACTTTCTTGCAGCACTGTTATGAGCTGCAATAAGCCAATTGTGTGAACAAAGTCAGAGTTGAACATGTACATAATAGTTCTCTTAAATATGAAAAGGAAAGAGATTTTTTACAAGCTTTGCAAATCCTTCACTCAAATATTTCTGATTACTCTAATACACCATATCCTATGGTTCTCCCATCATACCTCTAACTTCTTTAAATCTTGTTATAAGACCCTTCTCAACATCAGTTTTTCCCCAGAAACTTGATCCCAAGTCTGATTTAAAAACATAGATTAGGTGAAATCAATAAAACCCGCAAATCTCTGATTTTAATATTTATTAAGCAACTACACCACAGGCAGACCCAACCTATTGCACAAAAAGAAATCAGTCTGTATTCTACCTACACCTTCAGAGTATGAAAAGTAAATTCTCTGAACCACTGCAAGTCACAAGGCCCTGTTATTTGCTTACTGCCTTCTTGTGCTACCCTAAACCCTTAATTAAAAAAAAATTAAATTAGAACCAGTTCAGGACCAATTATCCTGCATGACATTCTAATTTTCCACTCTTTACTTTTCCCTTCCCTTAAGGCCAGACACAACAGCCATCTCCACAGCTGGGGAGGGCTGGAGACAACTCTTGCAGGGCTCATCAGCACCATTCTGGGTGCTAGCCAGAGGTATGGTGCAGGCCAGGTCCTGTGGCCAGGACCACAAGCAACTTGCTCTTTCCCCCGGCGTCTGAAGTGCAGCCTCTCCAGTGCTTCCAGCCCTTGCCAGCTGAAAGGAACAGAGACCAACCACCAAACTGCATCCCTGATACCCACATCCACAACACACCAGAGCCTGGCGACTGCATGAACCCCAAAAGAATCAGCTTTTAAAGGAATAGATGGCATTCTCCACTAAACAGAGCAGGGCTGCAGGGTCCTACAGGGCAGCTGCTCTGGGGTTTCCAGACTCATTTTCCTGAGCTGCAAATGGGCACATGAACTTCATAAATTGTAGCAGGTGGGAAAAAAAAAAATAAAAATGAAGCCCAGTGCAAAAGTGGTGGCAATTCAGTTCTCAAAACACTAAACCGCCATGTAGTCAGAAAAGCTGACCAGCAGCCTCCTGCAGATAACCTAAGGTCCCCATCTCAGGAGAAGAAGCTACCCATGGACTGTCTAAAACTACAACTCTCCTAAGACAGCCAGTGCTAACAGCTGCAGAGAACAGCCCTGTGGTTCTAAACCACAGAATTAAAAACAGAAGTCATTTCCACTCTGATGGCTGCACAATGTGAAACCAGCCCATGGTCCAAGTGCAGTTCCTAAGGACCAGGTGTCCACAGCCTTGCAACTCCTGTCACTGCTGTCACTTCCTGGCTCTCACTAGACCTAAAACCACTTTAAACCATTGGGGGAAAAAAATAAAAATAAAAATACTTAATTCACACTACTTATGTCAGCCAGGGATTGCCTGCAGGGGACAGAGTAGCAAGAACAGGGGGGTTGTTTCTTGTAATTACACAGACTACTGGGCCAAACTTTCTGCCCATGCAGCACTAAACAACTTTAAGAAATGCAAAGGTATCACACTGCATGTCCTTCAAGCCAAAGCATGCTATTCTGTCAACTCCTGGGTGTAAATCTACAACCTGTAGCCCTCAGAGAAGCACGAAGCAGCGTGACTCAGAAATACTGCTCCTCAGCACAGCACTGCCTGAAAGGTCTTGGGGGGGTTCTCTTTTGTTTTTATAAACAATATGCTGGGCTTGAAGGACAACATGGGAATCAGGCAAGAAGGAGAACCATAAGACCAGTCAATTTTGGCTGTGTATCCTACTTAGCCACAGTTTCCCAAAATGCTGCATCGTTGAGTATTTTTACCCCTCCTGCCCAGCATGGTCAGAGAGACAGGAAGGTGGGAATTGTGGAGCACAGCTTAGAAGGAGTAAGACAGAGATCTCAAGCTCTCTTCCACTAGTTATTCATTAGCCCCTAGGGCTAGATAAAACCAAAAGATCTAATTTAATTTTCAGGAAAAGAAAGTCACCATGATTTATTTTGCTTTTTGTACTAGGTGCTCACCTACAATGACTGAGGAAGATGCATATTTTAGCAACTCTACCTCTGGTTTTCCTACACCACCCTCAGAAATGTAACTTTTCCTCTTTTTAAATATGGAAATGGAATGACTTTAATTCAAACAGACCCATAAAAGTAATCAACATTAAATTTGGTAGACTGACCACACCAACACTCCATTTTGTCCATTTTTTCCCCTAAAAGAAACTAACCCAGCCATACAAAAGCAATATTCCAGATGGCTGTACAAAGACCTCCATCTTTTTCAACCAAACGTTGATCTGGATCCAAAAGACAAGAAAGTGATTTTGATGGACACACACGTCTTTCTGCAATGAGACATCCTGCAAAAAGGAAGAAGAAGAAAAGCAATCTCATTTACAAAGAACTCTGAGCTTAGGATACAATTTGGAAGATTAGAATGAGGAAACCTATAATCGACAAGACTGGTAATTAGAATTTATTTATTGCCTTCCCTTGTTAAGCCTGTTATTAAGATAGAATATTTTCCTACACTTACTACTCCTATCCTATAGCAAACCTCAATTATTTAAGTCTTTTGTGTTTTACAAAAACTTCAAGACAACTGTTTTAATAACTTCTACTTCACTAAGAATCATGGCACTGTTTAGTTGCATTTGCTCACTGAAAGTCTTTGATGAAGCTAACAACTACCAAGAAATTTGAAAAACTAAACTCTATTCCAGAGTGAAAAGCAATCAACTGTTATCTCTGTGTCTGCATTTCTGTGCTACCACAGAAAAGTGTCTCCCAAAACGACTGTGCATCTCAGCACACTTTACCTGCAAACCTTAACTCTTCCTGACACTTGTCCCAAGTATATTTTTCAAAAGAGGTTGCCTTAATTTTAGAATTGACTTTTAGTGACACTTAGATTTCAGATGGCTAGATTTTAAAAATACTGAATTTCTGGAGTCCCTTGGATAAATTCATGAAAGGACATAGGCAACAGGGTTTAAAAAACCAAACAAGCAATGAACCGACCCCAAAACAAACACCACAATTCCCCTGCCCTGTCCTCTGAGGGCCCTAGCTCACCATATCCATCAAGGTCCCTAGTCTAAAGATCTCATAACATCCCAATCAACTAGGATTTCTTTTAATCAGCTGGCAAAAAAAATAAAAGCAGCTGGTACAGAAAATATAACCTTCCATTTTTCCAGCTACTCAGTAGTTAGGATAGTCAACACGAGTACCTATATTTAATTCCTTTCTTACCAGAAAAGAGATTTAAGTCTATGTCACTTATTTCTTGATAGGTCTTCACCTCCCAGACCTAAGCAACCATCAACTGAAGCTTATTCTTGTGCAAGGGCAGCTGTCAAAGCTAAGCAATTTTACAAGAAACAAGTTAATGTTCAATAGGTTAAAATAAGAAAGCAGACCCAGGCAGAGTTCTCTAGCATAACTTTTGGGATACTTTTATGAGTGGTGACACCAATACTAAAAGACACCGTATAAAATATGAAATGCCTCCTTGAAAACACACCTCTCTCAACCAAAATGTTCTCTATGAAATACCCGCGTCTCAATCCACAACTCTTTTATTCTCCAGCTTATGTCAGCACAACTCCACTGATTTCAGCTGAACCAAGCTCACAGCTATTTTTTTCCAGCAAGATTCCCCTGACAGCTCCATCAGGACAAGAGCAGGTATTTTCTACTTTTGCTCAGTGGTGGTTTTCTACTCTCTGTTTAAAATACAAACTGTGTGAAGCCAGACACTCACCCAGTTCTGCTCACGAAACACACCATAACTGAGGTTTCTGCCTTAAACCACTTGAACAACGAACACTACCTGTTCTTGACTGGCCATTCCTTCCTGCTCACATTTTCCTCTGCTCCTGGTTTATTGGCATGAAATAAAAAGGTGCTGGTGAGAGCAAATGAAAGCATTGATAGTAAATTCAAGCCCACCTTCTCCACTGCTCTACCTCTGTCTAGAACAACCTCCAGGAATGAAAACACTCGTTACCTTTGTCACAAGGGATCACAACTAAATTTAAGAACTAAGTTTTCTCACAAGTCATTTTTCCTTTTCCCTTCTCATTTTTGTCTTTTCTCAATGTAAGAATGCTGCAAATCAGCCTCATTTACACTGCAACATCCAATTGACGCATTTGATTTCTGGTCATATCCTGCCAATTTCCATTGGTTTTTCAGGCAGATTTTCCTTCAAAGGACTTGTGGGATTTCACAGGAAAATGCTGCTTTGGTTTCATGCCAAACAGGCAACTTTCAAATCACTATTTCAGATCAGTTTAAGGAATGTACTTTGCTCATTGAAACTGATGTCCTCCCAGTCACCTGCTGCAGAAATCCCTACCTTGGTCAGCCCCAGGGCTCTCTGGCCATCACCTCACCTCTCTTCACTACTGTCACCTCAGTTCAGTCAAGCTCTGCCTTCATTTCACAAACTGTAGTTGAGAGCAGTTAAGACCTCTTACATGTTACCTACTTACTCTCTAGATGAAAAGCCTTATTTTTAAGTATTTCTTAATATAATTATTAAAAAAAAAAACAAAACTGAAATGGCCTCGAAGGTCTGAACAATGACAGTGCAGTGACTTCTGCCTGAGTTAACAGTATCTTAAAACCAGTTTTGGTTCAGTTCACTGAAATGGATGTGATCCCAAGTCCCCAGATGGCACCTAAAAAAGATTTTACTCCTCACCAACATGTGCAACACTGGCAAGAGAAGGACCCAAGCCAACAACTGGTGCTATTTGTAATGAAGTGAAGAGATGCAGCCACCCACCCCATCCCTCCCCCAAGCTCGGCCTCACAAGTCAGACTCAACACCCCTCAGACAGAGCAGGAGTCCTTGCACAGAACTAAACATCACAAGCCCAAAGGGCACAAACTTGATCAAGAAAGACAAACACGAGCTGTTGGCTGGATGCATAGGGAGGTAAGAGATGACTGCAGCTCCAACACGTGGCTTTGTGTGTCTGACAAAGGGTGACTGTGTCAGACAGAAATGTCACTGTCCCTTCTTTCTACCAGTGCTCCCCATTCCCTGCTTGTCCACTTTCAGATTAGACAGCAGCAAAGACAAGGGAACAGACAATCATGCCAGGAATTATCATCAAACATGTCTGAGGCAAAGTAATTACATGATGCAGTGATTAATTGAACAGTTAATTTACAGTTTGAAAATTAGAAAAGCTGCACCATGATACCATTTCAGATCAGGCAGAGAACTTCAGATTCTTACAATTCACTCTAAATAAATGCATCTCTACCACCATTTACGTTCAAAATGATCAGAAAAAAAGTGGTATCTGCTCTTTCAGAAAAACAGGCGTTGATGGAAAAGTCCCAATCTGCTCTCAGGACCAGATAGAAGAACATGAAGTTCAACAGCTCATTACTTTTTCATTCATGTCAGCTTTTCTAATTAAAAAATCACCACCACTCCTTACAAACCCTTAATCTCTGGCCTTGCTTCCTGCGGTACAGAAGATGATGATCATACATGTACGATTATCACACATAAGACATACGCTCTAACCCTGTAACACCATCTCCCCCCAGTGGTCCCAAACTCCCATAGCAGCATCCCCGAGTCTATGAGCTGCTCTGAGATCATCTCACCACCTCTCACAACACATTTTCTCACCTTTCCTTCTCACAGACACAACGTCCCTATGGCAATCACAAAACCGGTGAGGATGAAGCAGCAGCAGCTGGGACTAGCCCGGGACAGCACCACACGAACTGTCCTTTTCTATGAAGTTCTCCATCAATTATCTGGGTCGAAGCATCCACTTTGATGCCCAGGGGGAAGAAGTTCACTCCTTCCATCCTGGCATCAGAAAGTTCTTGGAGAGAGGGGTAGAAATGTGAAACATGGTAGAGGTGCTCCTTGGCAGCTGTACTGCATGGCCTAAGTGATTCCAGAAGGATCAAAATCAATAAGGAATTTATTAATTTGAAGATCTTATTTTTATTCCTTACATGGACATTCCTATAGCACAGCTTTGTGCACATTAAGGATTTGATGAAGATTTTATATGACAATATTTAACAATGCTTAAATAATATTTAAACTACTACTTATCAAAAATTCAGAAGTAAACATTTTGGTTCTGTTTACTCCATAGGCAAATGCATATTTTCATATATAAGCCAATTATTTTGAATTTGCAGACATAAAAGCATGCAACAAATCAGACCTCTGTTTTAACCAGTAATTAGTTCTAGGTACTATCTCTACATTCATGCACTTCAATTAAATACCAAGGAAAGATAATTATTCCAGTCTCAAATGTCAAAAGGTTATATTCCCCTTTTTTCAGTATAAAATATACTTCTTTTTTTTTAAATGTAAGGCTTTCAATTGCATTTAAGATGATCTAATACGATTCCTGGGTGTTTTTGGACTAGTATTTTTGTACTGTACCAATACTGGAATATGAACGCACATTTTTCTATCCCATATCACTGCAGGTTGACATTTATCTCATATTGTTAAAAAAATCCTTATATGAATTTTAGATTTCCTCCCAATGCAGAAGTGAGAAAGAGACAGTGATGTGAATTGCTGGGACAATGATGATTAGTCACTATACAAATTTTAGGTTCATAAAATGTATGGGAAGAACAGGATTCAAAAGTCAACTTGTGTGTGTCTCAATCCAGTGAAACTCCAATTAGGATTTCTCACAAGACTTTGATGAGGTTCAGCTAACAAAAAAGTTTAGAGAAGTCTATTATTACTAGGTATAGAAATACTGATTATTATTAATACTTCCTGCCAACAATTACACATTACTACACGTTTGTAAAGCCAAAAAAGGATAACAGGAAAATATCTGAAAGTGTAATATATTCAACAGTGATTCAGTGAGCAAAATGTTGAGAAAGGAGGAGTCATTAAAAGATTTGTGTCATGAATTACTGCATTCATTAAGTGAAGCAACCTAAATGTCTACAAATATCTTCTTGAGAACATTAGAACTGTATCAACATCTCATTAGCAGTTCCTCACAAGCAGATGTTTTACCAGTCAAACCCCTCAGTTTAGGGAATCACAGAATGCCAGGGGTTGGAAGGGATCTCTAGAGATCATCTAGTCCAACCCCCCTGCCAGAGCAGGATCGCCTGGGACAGGTCACCCAGGAATGTGTCCAGGCAGGTTTTAAAAGTCTCCGGAGAAGGAGACTCCACAACCTCTCTGGGCAGCCTGTTCCAGGGCTCTGTCACCCCCACAGTAAAGAAGTTTTCCCTCATGTTGAGGTGGGACTTCCCATGTTCTAGCTTATGGTTATGCTGATTGTCCAAGGTTTTAACTGAGAATGTACCTGTATCAGCACTCTGCCCAACTGGTTCACCCAACCCATACAAGATAAAAGGTGTTGGACAAGTGCAGCTGAGCAGTGTGACTACTCACCAGGTGCTGGATAAGGAATGAATCGTTGCTGCTGAAGAACTGCCTCCTGATGCTCCCAGCACTGGCAGGCCACAAACCATCACTGTCAGAACAACTTTGCTCCTGAGTGGCCAGTCACTGGTGGTTCAGCACAGGTTCCCCTTTCTTGACAAATGACAGCTACTCAAGCTGTGATTTTCTTTCTGCTCATTTTATTTTATAGGTGGCTCTATTCCAGTGCTCTAATGGGATTCAGCTTCATGGCAAGTCTGGTTATATTTCTTCTAGAGATTGCAGTTATATTTCTAAACTCTTCTGTGTGTTGCTATGAGAATCAAACAAAATGGAAAAAAATAAAGTTTCAATGGAAAAATGTCCATAATACGTGGTGGCTGTCACAATCTTGCTGATAGAAATAATTAGTCCTCCTGATGTAACTACATTAAACCACCAAGAAATGTGGGTAAAAACTCTAACCCATCTGTGCAAAGCTCTTTCATAAATGCATATGAAAGAAGAGCTAAACACAGAGATTAGGACACTCTGGGATGCACAGCAGGTCACAGATGCCAAGCTGATAGGACCATGTCACCTCAATCCCTGAGACTAGGAAGGTACTACCTCTCCTTTCACAGCAGAGAGGGAAGGCTTCATAGGCTACACTGTGATTTTTGACCCTCTAGACAACACATGCTAATTCTCATTTTTTGGCTGATAAACTGGAAGTACCAAAAACCAAACCCATGACTTGTTCTAGCATGAGCCAATGCTATTTTTCTGAGGCAAGAAAAACCACAACACCTGCAGATAACAGCCCCTGCTTACAGATAAACCACACTGCTGCATTAATGAATTAGAAAAAAAAAAGGAAGTCCATTTCCAGTGCTGGCGTGGTTCTTAGTCCAGCCACAAGAAAGCCCAGTTTATTACTAGGTGCTCCTCACCCATCACCAGCACTTCAGGGTACAACAGAGGAGGCAGCTTGGATGAAGCCCCTCAGCACTGCTTACTTTGCTGCCTTCTCGTAACTACTAAGTCAAATACTTTTTTGTGTCAGATAAAATTAACGAACAGATTAATCAAAATTTGATTTCAAAATAAAATGCTGAATGAGATAGCTTTGGGAACCCTAAACCCTCCTTGAAGTCATTCCACCTACTAATAGATCAGGAAGATGGTAACATCTTACCCAGCTCTGGACAACAGCAGCTGTGACTTTGGATGAACAGTGACTGAGTGACAGTGTATCTGTACCCACGGCAACTGCAAACTCAATGAGAGGTTGTGATTCAGAAGGAATTCCTCAGTCTCCCCAGCTGACAGGTTAACTGTAGCAGAGTGGAACTTCTCCCATGGCAGACTAAAAACTATCCCCAGCTCTGTTCTCAGTAGCAGGAATTGGCCGCTACTTGTATCTTCCAGATTTTAGGTTTGGGAAGAACTCAAAAGCAGGCATGAGCTGGGATAAAATGAGCATGTACCAAGAAAAGCATCTCCTCAGCTCTGCAGCTAGCAAAAGACAATCACTCAGCTGGGCTGCACACTGCCTGTTCCCAGGAATTGGGTTCATTACACACATGCTTCTCCAAAGGAACTTAATTCCATCACCGTCAACACCAGCTCTTCAAAGCATGTAGGAGATAATGATGACTTTATTGGACCCGTTGGGCACTTCGTTACATCCAGCTGTGTTCTTCCTTTCTAGGGCAATTAAGGGGTTTCGTGGTGCTATTTCTGAGCCTGATACAGCAAGAAGTCACACAGATCTACATCTTTAAGTTGCTCAGGTTGCATTTGAAGCCTGTAACTGAGAGGATGCTGCCACCGTGAGTTCTGAAGACACAAATGGCAAGCTGACAGCTGTTGTCAGTGAGGACAATGAAAATTGGCAGATTTAGCCAAGTATGAAGCATGACAAATTGCAGGAAGGCAAAAGGAAGGCAGTGCTTCACTCAATTCAGGAGCAGGATGACATTTGCTAGGAAGCTTGTGGGAATTCTTCAGACAGCCTACAAGATGTGCTAAATGCTATTTGCATTATAACAAATCATAAACTTGTGACTGCAAAATCATTTGCCTTTAATGAAGACTTCTGGAGAAAAAAAACTATCAATCACCTACACGACTGAAACTACAAATATGTTGTGCTTTACATAGCTCTGAAGCATGAAGAACCTAATAAAGTGCACCTAACAAAAATAAACAGCAAAATTGCTGCAGCTTAACAGATTGACAGTCTTTTTGAGTTTACGGCATGCTTAGGAGGTTCCCCTTCCTCTCTTTACATCTACACTAGGGGTACATTTTCCAAAAGCATGTTATCCTGCATGAAAAAAAGATATGTGTATCTGTTGTGTCTTACCACTGGAGTGGAACAGTCATTTGTTTGCTTCAAAAAAGCAACCCAGCCTCACTGCAGCAACCCTTCACACTAAACGACAGTTGAAACCATGACCTGCATTTGTTTAACATAATTGATTATTTATTTTTTTACAGATTTGGGGGGGTATTTTACTGAACAGCATTTGTTTTGGCTGTTGATCATGTTTTCAGCTTTCATATTTGGTTTTAGTTGCTTTAGAATCTGATTGCAATTCTGATCTCCCATGGCACTGAAAAAATAGAAAAAACCTCATCCTGGTAAGTACTACCTGTCATCTCAAAAGAATTCTGCAAACTGATATTAAAGAAGAATTATTTTTTTTTTTCAAAGTACTACCCATCTCTAGGAATAAGCATAACTACATTTTAAGTACAAGAATTAAAGCAACTGTTTACTTCAACACTGTAACAGAAATCAGCATGCACCTGAATCTCACCTTTAACAAGCAGAACATAAAATGGAGCTGGAGCCCACAATGCTGCTACCAGGAATGGAAGCAGCAGCACCACAGCAGACTCCCAGGTCCTTGAAGCAGCCTGTCTCACCACATCTGCCTGATCTGTACCTGCAGCCAGAAGAGAAACCTTGACCATGGCTTGTTTCTCTTCCTGCTCATGTCCCAGGCACACGACCCCTCCAGGGCAGCTCGCTCAGGTTGGGCCAGTTGCATCATTACATCTTTAGGTTATGGTAGGGGGATGCAGATTATGGTTGGACTTGATGATCTTCAAGGTCCCTTCCAACCAGGATGATTCTTTGATTTTATGATTCTAGCTTTAAAGAGCCTCATTCCATCTGGCTCTGGGCACAGAACGTAGCTCGTCTGCTCGTCTCCAAGGGCTCAGGTATGAAGAATGGAGAGCATATAACCTTTTTGAAAAGGTTATTCTGAATAAGAGACTATTCTAGGCAATGTGGACTGCTTCTGGAAATACCTAATTTCACCTCATTTCTACAGGGGAAATCCCAGAGGGACCAGACAGCTACATTAGAGGCCTAAGGAGATGATGTAAAGATTGATTGCCTGCACTCCCAGCATCTACATGCTCCCTCTCATTCTGCCTTTATTTTTTATCTAGCTTTATATCAGAGTCCCTGAAGGTAAAGAAGCATTGACATTGCATCAGTAACAATGCTGTGCTATTCTTCATGATTTACCATAAGGCACTCTCTCGGAAAAAACCTTTTTTTGAAGTCATTATTTGGCCATCATGCAACTTGCATAGAGATAACCCAGCAAAGCAGCAGGTACCACCCACAAACACCCCTCATCTCCCAAATCAGAGCTGTGCAGATAAACCCAAAGGGTGACTAAGTCTACTACGTTATGTCCCACTCCTTGGTCCCTCCGTGTCAAGAAGTGACAATTACAGCACACTAAGTGACATATTTAATTAGATACTGTGCTTTTTTTGAGCTAGACAAGTGACCCCTAACACCTCAGCTAAGACCATGGCATTTTATTGCAACCTGGAACCAGGTAAAAAAACTTTACTCTTAATTCAAATGCTTTTTCTTTCTCTTAGGTGAAGTCTCACTTAGTTCTGGGGGATGGTGAGTACACAAAGGAAAGTTCAAGGTACTTTCATCTCCTTTGTATTTTATAATAAAATAATGAGGACCAGCTCATATTTCTAGTTTAAAGGCAAGTCTGACTCAGAAACACAGACCATGAGCAGCACACGCAGAGGAAACTGGGTCATGTACTTAGGAGTCAATATATGGATTTCAAAATACAATTTTGAGTATTTATGTTTGAGCACACATTTCAGCCAATGCTCAGCATCTGTTGGTCATTTTTTTTAAATATAACTTATCACTAGGTGTTACACACAGCTCATTATCATGGCATGAGCAGGTTTTGCAAACACAAACATGCTCTGGAAAAGCTTCCCCACCTGAATGCTACGATTCCCACCCCCTTGCAGGGAGAACCAAAGCAGAAGCAGGGATGCTGTTCATTTCAGAGGGCACCACCAATTCCAGCACTTCAGTCCTCACAAATTTCCCACCACTGAGTCCAGCCACAGTATCCTGCTAACCAGGCTGCTTTCTTCTAACACACTTCAGAGGAAGACGTTTGAGCTGCTTTAAGAAAAACAAAAACAAACCAAAAAAAAGAAGCTCAAATACTTCCACAGTTGTTGGGTAGAGGAGAAAAATAGCAACAGGTTGGACACATCACTGAGGAGCAAGCACAGGTCACCAGATGGCAGCAGAATTAAACTAACCCTGTTGTGAGATAGATGTCAGGTAAGGGGATAAAAAGCACCCTCTGACCTGCCCCTGATCATAACAGACACCACTGCAGACCTCACACGCTTCAAGGAAGATGGATCCAAAGAAGAGAGAAAGAAAGACTTAGAATCAAGACTGTTAATGTTTTGTAATGTTAATGTAATGTCTCTACTTTTGAATCTCACTTAAAAGAGGAGCTCAGCATAACCTAAATCAGATGGTTTCCTATCCAATAGCCATAATGCCTATAGATGAAGGGAGGAATTGCCTTAGGCTGTGCAGAAGTAGAAGCTGGCTTGTAATCACAGAATCACAGAATGGTGGGGCTCTGAGGGGACTTTTGAATATGATCTAGGCCAACCCCCCTCCTAGAACAGGATTCCCTGGAGCAGATCCCACAGGAACACGTCCAGGCAGGTTTTGAATGTCTCCAGGGATGGAGACTCCACAACCTCCCTGGGCAGCCTGTCCCAGTGCTCTGTTACCCTCAGAGAAAAGAAGGACTTTCTTGTATTTAGGTTAAACCTCTTGTTTACCAGTTTGTGACCAGTGCCCCTTGTTCTGTCACTGGACACCACTGACAAGTGTCTGGAAAGACCACTTGTCACTTGGAAAGGCCCCTCCTTAGAAGCTACCAACAACAGAACTTGACAACATGGTGCAGACCCTAACTAATAAAATTTGTAGGAATACTGGAGAAGAGACAGCTATGAAAACAACCCACATAACAGGCTTTGTTTTAGCCCCCCCAAAAAAAATGTTTTTAAAAGTCAGTAAACATGTAATAAATTTTGATCCAGGTTTCTCCTCTTCACAAATAGTGCTGCTTCCCCAAGAGACTGTGGCAGTTGCAAGCTCTGCTGTACATAAGAAAAAAAAAAAGCAAGACATTCAGTATTTTTTATAAAACTGAATTTAAAAGGAAATCTAAAATCCCTAATGTTGTCCTCCATGTCAAAAAGGAATACTTTCATCTTCATAGCAAGATTACAAGAACAAAAAGAAAAAATTCTAGGCCCCAGTTTCTTAGGCCTTTCAAAGATAAGATGGTGAGGAATAAACTTTTTAGAAGAAGTAAGAATAAAGGCTTTGCTGTATGCTTAAATTCATCTGCAGGTCAGAAGTGAGCTGTTCTCTCTTTGCACTGCTAGAAAACACACAAGGTTTCAATTTATTAACTTTTTTTTTTTTTTTTTAAATTATTAGATAAGTTGCAAAGTCCAGCTCTGTATCCTGTCTGGGTTACTGAAAACTGGTAAAATCTCTTGTCAGGGGCTTCCACCCTGGAAGGAACACGGGTAAATCCCAGCTTCCAAGGCAGATGGTAAAAACCCTACCATTTGAGCCTTCTCTGCTGAGATGAATCCTGCACTGGTAGAGAGGAACAAAATTACTTCTGTGTCTCATTAACACCTCCTACTCTCAAGGATAAGACTTTCCATCTTTAATCAGTTATTATTTCCAAGGGATTTATCCTCCCCAGTTTTTTTCTCTGCTTTATGCCATTGAATTCATATCAGAAGCAAGGGAAACCAGGGTAACTATTCTGACAAACATTCAAGTTAAAACAAAAAAAAAAATAGTTGGCTGTGAAAGAACAATTCCACTTTCCCATGGGATTAAAGCACAACAGGGTGATTTTAGTGTTTTGGCTTCTTAATTCAAATGCACACCAATGTTTTCTTGAAGCAAACTGCATTTCTTGAAATGAAAATACTTCTACAACTCCCTTTTTCTTCCTCCCCCTCCTTTTTTCTTTACTGATGTTGGCACACACTTATTATCAGACATCCTCCTCTCTTTGATCCTAACAACACAAAGAAGCCCTCCTCCCAGATGAGGAAAATGAGGAAAAGAAAGCTGCTGAAACAAAACCCAAAAAAAGGTAAATTAAAAATATTTCAAAAGTAACACTTCTTCCCATGTAGGATTATTATTCTCCTTCCTCCACACAGCTCCTGAAGCTCTGTTGACCTTTGCAGGGTGGCACCAAGCAGCACACCATGCATATGCATGGCAGTTCAAAAATAGCATTGCACTGAAGGTAATGGGATGGAATTAGGGTGTATTTTGACTTCAGGAACTGCAGCAGACATAAAGAGAGGCCTGGAACTCTGAATCCTTCCCACACAGTGGCCCTTTGCTTTGCTTCATGCCTTAGAAATGCTACAGGGAAGGCAGCAAAAATAAAAATGACAGTTGCTCAGCTTTTCCACTGTGGTTCAGTCAGATTTAAGGCCTGCCCTTTGTTTTTGTGGCAGGAAAATAAAAGGGGTAACATGCAGGAGAATTCTCTGTCCTACCATGAGTGTACTTGTGTGCTGGATTTGATGGTGCTGTGCTCCCTGGATGCCATGTCCCTCCCCAGGAGCAGAGCACCCTGAGCTCTGTGATGGCAGGACCTGCTGGCTTGAATTGCTTTAAGGTCACTGAATGGAAACGTAGTGGCTGCAAATGTCACTCCTTGTTCCAGGCAGCAGCAACAGGGTGTACGAGTGAGGGGAAATTGCCAGCACCCAAGTACCTTTGGTGATTTTAAAGCCAGTTGAAGCTCTATTTAAATTAGCATCAAAAAGTAAAGCTATTAAAGGACGAACATGCTGATCTTGAGTTGTTTTCCACTGCACTCACAGCCACGTCTACAAGGAATCACTACAATATAGGGAAAAAATGTCCTCAAGCTCTTTATATAACCTCAGATTAGATACTCCCTCTCCTTCTGATGAACCTCATCTATCCTTCTTCCTTTTATTAGGACAAATTTTCAGCTGTCCATGAATTTAGCAACAATCCTCCTGCTGCCAGATGATTCTTGAGGAACATATTTAAGCCCTCACAGACAAATCAAGACCAACCACTCAACATGGATCTCAGCACTTCTGACTTCCTTGAGAATTCCTCAGGCACCTACACCTTTACCCAAATAAAAAAGCCAGGCACATTTCTAATCATAAATTTTGTCTTAGCAATAAAGCACCAACTCCCTTTTAATACTGAGAAGCACAGTGGCAGTTCACACTGAAGGTGAAGGTGAAATGCCTCACCAAGCCACAAACACTGGAATGTTCCAAATATTAAGATAAAAACTGAGTACATAAAATCTGCCATAAATCCAGGGAGGATGGGGGGGGGAAACCCACACTCAGAAATAACTTTAATATTCCTTTTCAAGAATTTGAATTCATGTCATTTAACTTCAACTCCAATTATACAAGCAAGGGGTTGATGTAATTTCTTCTTAATTTTCCAGTGTAAGAACTTGAGGTTGGGTTTTTTTAACTGAAAAAAAAATTCCAGTCTGTCAACTGCATGAAACATTTTTCAAGATGGTTGACTGGAAAAATAAATCAAAATAAACTGGCTGTCATCAGCAATTCTGTTTTGACAGATCATCCCATATCAACAAATTTCATGGGAAATACCTGTTAAATTCCCCTCTCTCAGAAGCATTTTTTTCATGGGAGAGAAGTGAACAAGATAAGAGAAGTAACTGATGTATTATCCATTATTATCTTCCATTATTTTCATTCTTATTTAAAATGGCTTTCCTTACTGCTGTTCTGAGCGATTCAACACACACACAAATCACTGATGTCTTCCCCAAGATACCCATCTTTATAAAACCAGAATCATTCAGTAACAGCATATCAGATAGAAAAATCTCAATAAACACCAGCAGGTTTTTGGAGTATGGTAGCTCTGAAAATAAGCTGTTTAATAGCAAGCTTTCTGCTGCTTTGCACCTTCTGAAATACAAGTTAAACACATTTACTGAGTCTGTAGCTGGCAGGGCAAGGGAGGTATTCCAATGGAAGATCCTCACATGTTCTTACTCCATGTAATTCCTTACATTTCTCAAAGTCAGCAGCATGCACACAGAATACTGTTGATTAACTTTTGATTGCACTCTATTAAAAATGACATCAAGGAATTAAAATTCCCTGAAAATAAGACTGTTTTATGCCAGCAGGTCTCTACAGTAGTTTGGTGGCACTTCAAAAACCAGCAGTACTACAGAGAAAGGTTCCAATACAGCTAAACACAAATTTAAAACACAATAAGAACCTGCCATTTTATGTACCAGTTCAAAATCTATAAGCTTATAGATCCCAATGAAAAAATATTATTCTTTTTCCTTTAAAAAGGCCATCTGAAATGAAGCTTGCTTTTAACATCTGGCAGTCTTACTCTATCCTTTTAGAAAACTTCAATAAAAAGAAAAAAGCTTGGATATCTTCTCTATGCCCACAAAGCAAAGGTGCACTTTCTGTTCCCAGCCTTATTATTTTAGATAAAAGGGAGAAACAGCAGGACAGGAACCAGAAGTCCATGAACAGTGTGTGGCTGCACCTGGGCTTGCAACTCACTTGGCTACCAACACACTCAGGGTAACAGTTGCAAATGGATACTCAAGAAAGTGAGCAAAGGCAAAGATCCTGCCCCACTCCAGCATGTTACAGGTTTCTATGCATTTAGACACCTTTGTGCTGCTTGTTGTTACAATTAAGAAAGCCAAAAACAACAATAAAAAATCTCCAAAAAACTCCCCTCACCTACTGAGAATAAATTCATTTGTAAATCAGTGAAGACAACACAATCAGATAAAAAGAATTCTATAAATAAAAAGGCTGTTTCTTGTTAAAACATCAGCCCACCTTTCACTATAAACAGATTTTTTAAGGCCTTGCAGTACAGCCAGGAACCTATATAAATATCTCAACCTTCTGGAACTTAGTGGGATCTAACTGCATTTGAAATTCCCTTGACAAGTGCATAAAAAAAAAAATAAATCTAGACCTGGATGACTTGAGATTAACTGTTCCATTTAAAGATCCAAATCTTCATAGGCATCTAGAGATTGTAGCCCAAGGAGCAGTAAAGATAAAACCATCCTCAAAATGTTGCCCTTCAGACATGTAGTACCTCAACGTATTTAACATTCTGAACCTGCTTAAGTTGATAATCTAATATCATAGCTTTCAGAGTTTCTTCCTGATAATAAATAATAAATTATTTCAGATCTGCTAGACTCTGGCACTGCAGAAAAAAAAATTAAGAAATCAGAAGGAGCTGATTGGAAAGAAAAAAGGTAATGTTGATTTGAAATTTTAAGTTTGCAGCAATCTTTAAAAGTTTGTATTTTCACCAAACCCCAATAAGAAATTAAAAACTAATCAGAGTGTTACCACAGAATTTGTCTCAGGTACTTAAAATTCTTGTCTGAGGAATGGAGCTCATTTTTATATTTAGAAAATGCCTCAGTCGAGTGTGTGTCTTGCAGCTTGTCACTATTCAAATTATTGAGTGATTCATCCAGTTCTGCCACCACTCACTCACATGCCCTGCAAATGTAACCAGTGCAGGTGGAAACCACAAAACAGCAGTTCTAGGTGTGTTAAGGTACTGGTCTGCTTAACACTGGAGGGGCTCTTACACCTCATCAGGTACAGAGTAATTTAATGGATCTTTTACCTTTTGAAATACACAATCTTTAAGGCAGGTGTGCATATATGCAGAGTAGTACTTACACTGTGCCATGAAATAACCAACTGTACAGAAACTATGTGAAATTTCTTGGTGTTTTTATTCTCTTTTTCAAGCTTAGCTTTTTTATCTGAACCTTGGCATTGTGCTTAGCAATATTCCTGACTGACCAGGAAACTTACATGTGGTTTTAGTTCCTACTCAATAGATTTTTATATTCAATTTTCTTTTTCTATTCCAACACCAAATAATTGCCTGTGCATGCATGTGAACAGTTGCTATTTAAATGCTTGCAGAGAGCTCAATTTCTGGCCCATTTAATTGCCTGAGGCTATTGGCTAAGAAGATCTAAGGAGTTCTGTATGACTACATAATTTATTTTGTCTGCCCAGAATGAACCTTCTGGTCTCCTTTGAGACAGTGATGGTGTTTGTCATCATTCCATAATTCTCCAGTGCCATTAATTGTGTACATGCACATTCCCCTTTGCAAAAATGTGCATTCCCATCCCCTTGTCTCTCTCATTTTATTAGCTGCAGAACACCCAGCCTGCTGGCATTAGGAAACATGTCTTACTGATGGATTGCTGGGTCCCACCTGTATATGCTCATCCCTAGTTCATAACTGTGCCAAATACAACTTTTGCTGTGCTGTACTTCACAACATCCTTGTTATTCCCACACTCATGTTACATCAGCCCGTTTGTACAATCCCTTCTAAGCAGGAATAATGTGGTGCCTACACTGACAGCAAGCACAAGGTCCAGGGATTGTGTTTTAAACATCTTTCCTGCTGAGATAAAGATGTTTTGCAGCGAGGATCCCAAGGGGGTTGGACAGAAGGTTTAATTTGGGGCTTTTCTCTGGGAGGGTTAAGCTCATGTCAGTGTAACCTGCCTCATCCTCACCCACCCCTCTCCAGCTCTTGCAATGATTGCCACAAGAGCAAACTCTCCAATCTGGAGTTTCCAGTGCAGTCAGTGAAATAAACCACTCTACTCTGAATGCATTAATCACTTCATATTGTGGCCTACAGTTCCCCCACAGAAGAAAAAGCTGCAATCAGGAAGCAAAGATAGAACAGGGAGAGCCAGAAAGGAAATACCAGAGAAGGGCAGAGCAGCCCTGCACAAAGAGTGCAAGAGAGCTTCAGATTTCCTACCTGACTCCTGCTCATATCCCTCCTGTCAGGGTACCTTGGACTAGGTCAAGAATTTCACAGCTCTGGTTATGAAACTGGGGGTCATCGAGGGTATTCCCAGGATGGGCTTCTGCTCTTCCTACAGAAAATGTTGGCGTGGCTCTGAAACAACAACAAACCTGCCTGGTGTGCCTGAAGTGGGCACAGGATGCTTCAAAAGATCAGGGCTCTCCATCCCTTGTCCCATTACAGTCTGGATCAAACCCTTGTCAACTGCAAGGGCCTGTGGAAAAACAGGGGGGAAAGAGGTGGGGGAAGAAATGAAATGGCAGTTTTCAGATTTAAATAAGAGTTACCCCACAAAAGAGCTTTCCCATCAGGCTGCATATGGTGAGATTTGGAGTTGGTTTGTACCTGTGTGTGCTTAAGCAAGTTATCTGAGGAAAGCAGTAGCTACCTGTCCATCTCAGCTGCATTACCATGTAAGTCATTTAGCAATACTTTCTTAAAAATAACAAAAATAACACTTCTGCAGGTAGTTTTGTTCTGAGTTTGTTGCTCAGCTAGTCAGGTATTTCCTCTAAGTATTGTTTTAATTTCAGATATTCTGACATAAAAACACAGGAAAAATTATCAATCTTTGGCATGTTTAAAAGTGTGTTTTTCTGCTATTGGGGTATTTGGTAGTGTGCACCAATGGACTTGTCACATTATTTTCAGAAAGTCTTGAAAATTCCAGTAGAAGTTACATTCTTACATGTGTTAAATGGTGAATGCAGCCATTTTCACTGGTTTTCTCTGACATGGAACTCTCCGTAAGTTACCAGCCCTTAGAGCAGCACAGGAACAATCAAGATAAATGAAGGGCTGTCTCATTGCCCTTGCTTAAAAACAAACTGTAACCAGGGATCTTCTATTTTAATTATATGTGTTGGACATGGATAAATTAATTATCTTCACAACATGTTCTAAACTTAACTGTATTGCCAAAAGGTTATAAGGAGGCATCAACCAAAAAAAAAAGCATCTGCCTTTTATCCTCATCATTGAAGCTTATATTCTAAAATATTTGTTCACATATAAAGCTGCAGGAACAGGGACAAAATCCATTTACCCTTAGTGAGGTGAATGGTCCCTGTGCTGTGCTCAATCACAGTTCATGCCCTGTCCTGCACCATGTTCCCTATTATGGGACTGAGAGGCTGTGGAGAAAAAATAACACAACATACAAATTCATTTCTTTTGGCCTGTGCAGACAGCAGACAGCTCAGAAGATGGAAAACTTTCTTCTGCTTGGTTCACACTCTTTAGAACTTGCACTTTCCATTTGCCTCTAAAACAATGAGTTGATCCAGGGAGAGCCTGAGCCTCCTTCCTACTCCTTCCACTCCCACAGCAATCAGACCATAGCTATTGCAGGCACTTGGAAATATTTCCTCTGTATTTCCATACTATTTAGGAACTATGCTCTACAGAAGAAACATCTGGGACCAGGTTAAGTATTTATATGTAAATAAGTTAGGGTTTGATAGTTTGATTTCGCCCTCTGCTCCAGGCAAATGCAGTGAATAATGACTATCCATCTATCAGAATAACAAAACCACAAGCAAGCTGAATAGTTTTCATTAAAAGATACTTGAATAAAAAGACTTTGTTCTGAATGGAAGCAGTGCTCTCCTATGAAGCTTGTTTTCATGACTTTTTTTTTTTTTTCCTCTTTTTAAACAGAATTCACAATGTTTCCATTTTCTATTTCTTCCTCCAAAACACTTTAGATTCCCTGAAATTGAGCAACTGAAATAAAAATTAATTAAACTTTGGACTAAAGTGAGATTGTCAGGCTTTGTGAATTCTTTCCTTTGGGATGGAGGCTTCTGTTCAAAAATTTTAAAAGAAAAAAAACTAAACCTATCTCCACAGTGTTTCTTCTGTTAAGCTACTTATCAAAAGCTTTTGATGGAGGAAAGAAATGATAATGTTAAATGAAGCTCATGAGTATTGGTTATTCATTTTATGGAAAAGAAGAAAAAGAGAAGCAGCTGGGTCATATGTGATACACTTTGTTCTCTCTGATATCACTCAAGAGATCCTCCAGATGGAATAAGTTAAATTATTTAGGCAAAAAACATCAAGATCTTGTACACTGGAGTCATTCATCTGCATCTTTCCTCGTTTGCACTCTCAGAGACACCATCCATGCACAGAATACAAGCTAAAAGCACTAACTGTGGAACAGGCCATGGGATTTCCCTGAATTAATTCATCATACAATGACCATCTAGAGATCTCACTGACAAAACAGACATTCCAGTCCATCTCCTAGTGTATAACTGGGACAAAGGACCCATGTACCAGTGCTACCACCTGTGCATTTCAACCTGACAGCTCACCCAAAAAAAGAGAAAGCTCTTTTGGTCTGGAGCCAGTCCCAGTCCAGTCTGGACCTGTACACATAACACAGACTGTACATTGCTAACTACATAAATCTTTAATCTCACAGCCTCTACAAAACTGCTTCACTCCCCTTATTCCAGGTCAGGGTCTGCAAACTGGATTCCTCCACCCAACTTCATCAGAATTCAGCTCGGCTCTCAAAATTTAGAATCGTATTGTAACATGTCTTCTTTCTGAGGCATACAGATCAAGCAGAGGTAATCTTCATTCAGAGACTGTCATACCAAGTTTAATCTGAATAATCTGGCAAAGTCTAAAAATGAACTTGTGGTTCACTGAAAAGCCTTAGACTATCATCTTATGTAACTGGCTGGAACTGACTTTCAGTGTGAGTTGCACATCTGACCTCTAACCTCAGATTTTAGAGGCTGTGAAACTGCCTTTTGCATTGATTCTTTGCTTTTCCATCTCATTCCACACTCTGCTGGTCTTACTAAAGCCAGCAGCATTTACAGTTCAATTTTCCCTTTGCTCATCTCTGGCCTCCTTTGCGAGAAAACACTTTTTTATCTTTAAGTTAAGATATGGTGAATAACTTCAGTCGCTACAACATAACATGAATGTGGATGAAATTGGAATCACTTCGGCAGAAAAGAAACACTTCAGGGATAAGAACCAAGATTCTGATAAGAAAAAAAAAAAAAGCATATGAACCTTGTGTATTTATACAGACACAGATGTCTTTCTTCCTCATTCCTTCCAGATATGTCCCACATGGGGGGAGGACAAGAGCCTATCAAGAACTTTGCAGTAAAGTTTTGAGAGCCTGAAATTCAAAACAAAACATTCAGAATCTTGTATTTTGAAAAGACCCTCATCAACAGTCATCTTCTTCCCACCCACCCCCCCTCCCCCTTCATACATTACCTGATGTTAAGGATATTCTTTTTTTCAATCTGCTTGCTTAATTTCATTAAGTTTTGAGTTAGAACTCATCAGCTAGAGGCCCTACCAGCAATTTCAGAAAACACATCACAGGATATCATTTTTAGTCCCTGAAGTACATCACTATTTTCATCTAGAGCTGTAATTGACTCTGCTTTTAAAGGAGGTGATAGAAGAGTTGCTGCAGCACCTGTAGGTAAGCAGCCCTGCCAATACATAAGGGAGAGAGCACTGCCAATGGATGAGAAAATGGTTACAAACACATTAGAATCATCCTTTGCCACATTCATCTGTAATTTTACTTTATGTTATCTATGAGTCTCTGAACTGTATGTTCTGAATCATACCCAAGGGAACTGCATCCCTGGTGATTATTGCTCAAACTCCCCTCAAGTCAGAGTCAACTCAGCACCATGCCATACATTTTGTTTCTGTAAATACAACGGGCAAAACTTGATACTGACAAAGACAGCCGAGGAAACGGGGGTGTTATCAGGGCTAATACTGCTTCCTGCTGTGTAAGATAAGGAAGAACAGTTTCTACCCTTTTTCACCAACCAAGCATCATGTTTGGTGACAGCAAACAAAAATCCTCTAAAGATACAGACCGGTTCCAGGGCTGAAAGCTGTAGGGAAGGTCCAAAGCAACAGTGCCATTGCCACAGGAATTCAGAGGTACCTCCACCAGTCACTTGAAACCAGGGAGTTTTTGTAACCACTGGCAAAGGCAATTGTGGTGGGAGAAGAGAGAGAAATAGAGAAATGAACAGAAAGTTCTCTAATCCTACCTAATCCATAATTGTGTCACTTTCTGAAACGGGATGTTCTTACTTGCTTCAGCACCTGCTAGACTAGAAACCTGCCCTTTGCATCACAGCCATGGAGCATAACTTGTTGACCTTTACATTCCTCTTTTCCATGGATCATTTGAAAATCACTCAAAAATTAGCAATTATTTCAGCAGGTCAGGGAGGACTCATCTCTTCTTAATCATTTCTATTCTGTGAGGCAAAGATTAATTTCCTTCAATGAGAAAAACAACACACCACAGGAAGGTATGATCTAATTCCAATAGTATTTCCTACTGAATGCCACAGATTTCTAGGAAATGAGGCTTAATTAACACTGGTCCTCTTGAATTTCTTTATTCCTAAACATTCCCAGCTGCTATGGAAAACTAATTAAGGCTTAAATCTTGTGGTTCTGTCTTTAGCACTTGTTGGATGGCTTCATTTTTATGTATGAGCTTCTTTCTCTGAAATATAAGTCTTACCCAAAAGATGAACTGTTAAAGTCTCAAGACAGATATTTGGACATCTTTGTTTCATTTTGTTGGGTTTTTCACCCATAGGACATGAATTACTCGCGGATATGAGAGATTGTAAAGCTCTAGTTGGAGGCATCAGTAAAATCAGTCATGGCAGAGGATTCAGCTGGCTTTTTACCAGCAAGTTCCACAATGGTTTTTGAAGAATCTCCACTGAGGCAAGCCTTGCTGGTTCCCAACAGGAGACCTCAGAAGACTGTGGTGTCACTTAGCCACTCAGATTACAGCACTCCAGACCAGACTGACTCTGCCACTAAGCAGCATGGATGCACCCAGGCACTGAACATCCACAAACACACCCACGTGGTGCAGGTGACTTCTGTTGAAATTCAGCTCTGCTTTGTATCATCAGCATTATTTTCCCTTCAACACCTGAAGACCTGCAATGAATGTATTTTTCATCAATTAACTCTCAATATGCTGCAGTTATAACTCTTTTTCTCCCCTGCCAGTGCCTATTTTGGAGGATTAAAAATTTGACTACAATAAAAACAGCTACTAAGAGAAATAATTGCCACCATATTTTCTTTCTAACAAGCTACATGAGTTCATATTCCATAAGGCTTAAGGTTTCTGACTGTGGATTGTTTAAAGCTAACAGAAAAAGCATTGGAAAATCCATAGACCCAAACTTGGACCTAGAAAAATGTGAGCTAAAGTATATATTTTTCATAGTAACTAACAGTGAAGACTGCTGCAGACTGTCTCTCACTTTGAAATCTTTAAACTGCCATTAGATATCTTTCTGAGGTTCCAGTTCATCTGGGAGATAAAGAATTGAACTCACACAGTAAAGCTTGGTGGGTTCCACTTAGTATGCAACAAACTGCCAAACCAGTAGATCTGTGAAATGCTCAACTTTTCTTACCTATTGATCCTGTCTTCTCACTTATCCTGCTATGGAGCAGGAAGGATCTCAGAAGAAAAGCAGACTTCTGCTCCAACTATAATAATAGAATCACAGAACCATTCAGGTTGGAAAAGCCCCTTGGGATCACCGAGTCCAACCATCACCCCTACTCTACAAAGTCCCCCCCTAAACCACGTCCACCAACACCACATCCAAACCACACTTAAACACATCCAGGGATGGTGACTCCACCACCTCCCTGGGCAGCCTGTTCCAGTCTCTAACCACTCTTGCTGTGAAATTTTTTTTCCTAGTGTCCAGTCAAAACCTCCCCTGTTGCAGCCTGAAGCCCTTCCCTCTTGTTCTGTATCGTGAAATCAAACTTCAGGTCTCATCATGCTTAGGTTTATGCAATGATCCTTATGCAGAGTAAAAGGCAGAAGACCTCAGACCACTGATTTTGGAAGCAGTAATACATTTTAAAGAAGACCAGGGATTAATGGAGCATTCAGCTGTCTCCTCTTCTCGTAGTTTCCACATAAACAACAGTTAGGTGCTATTTTCTCTTTTGTTTTTAAGAAAAAATAAATTTTGGGCTTCTAAAAAAGAAAAATAAAGTAATATAATAGTTCATATGAAATCACCTGAAGTAACATGGAAAGAATTATTAAAAATCCAGGCTGAGAGGATATCACAAAGTTCAGATAAAAAGACACTTTCCTAGCAGAGCATGTACCAGCTTGGAGTTTTACCTACAGCTCTGAACAAGAAAGCTAAGGAATAACATCAAGGTGACAGAACACTTCCCTGAAAATTTTTGTTCTCTTGTCACAGCTTAATTTCAAATCCCACTGCTTCATGGCATCACCTAAGATGACTATGAAAATGTTTTAATGCCATATATTATCAAAAAGATCCCAGGAAGATTTAAGGAGATGGGTTTAAATTCTACATAAACAATTGTTAAAGTGATGATGACCTAAGTAAATTTACTAAACAAAATTAGGAGTGAAAATATAAGACATTTCTAACAATTCTGAAACCAAAGAAATACATTCTATTAAAAACACTGTACTCAAAAGGTATTACCCAATTTTAAAAACAAAGAAGTAAACAGATCACACTGAACTGCTCCTGTCTCTTGCCATTCCATAGTTAAGTATTGTCATTTTTTGCAAACCAATTGTGCACTAGACAGGGAACACTCTCCTTTCTGTTCTTTCTTCTCCCCATATATTAGACTTTATTAAGAGGCACAGGTCCAGGTAAGTGGAAGGTTTTAACAACTACTATCCTGAGCTTTTGAAGCTGTGCCAAAGCTTCTCTATCAAAGACCTACATATATTTCAGTCTTCAAAAGGACATTGCATTCCTCTGTCTGGGAACCTCTGAGCATCAACACCAGAAATATGACTTTAGACATTAAAAAAAGGTAATATTTCAAGTGAAAACAGATTTCATAAAGCCATGGAGGAATGCAGTAACAAAGGAATTCAGGTCTAATTTTTGATGCCAGTTCAGGTACTCCAAGACCACTCCATAATGTTGCCCACAGCATGAAAAGAAGGGAGTATTTGCTTCAGAAGAGCTCCCTGATGGAAGGGTGGACACTCCTGCAGCTGCACCCACAGCTTCCTCACTGATCAGCACCCACCAGAAAAAGCTTGCAGGAGATGAGGACAATCACTCAAGAAAGCCCCCAAAAACCCATTTCCACAAAGAAACTGCTGAATTACTAAACTTATTCTATTCTGTTCTCATGATCGAGTCTTTTTTAAAAGTAAAATATTTTTTTGTCTGTCAAAACAACAGTAATTTCTACTTTGCCTAATCACTGTTTCCCTGTAAAATATTGTTTCCTTAATATTTGAGTGAACAGTAATTGTTTGCACTGATAAAACTGTTGTATTCAGAGGAGAAAGGAACAGCTAATCTCTCCTCTCAAAGTATTGTTATTCAAAAAGATAAACTATGGATATGAAGATGTTCAGACCAAAAGTGTTTGAATTTCAGGTAACTCCCAAGTACCTTTTCCTGTTGGTTCTTCAGAATATTTCAGAATTATGAAAACTGGAACCAGCCCTAGAGAAGGTGCACACAGTGCATACACTTGTTTAACATGATCTCTTTTTGTCTCACTGAAGCTTTAAATGTCCAGGAGTCCTTGGCATTGAGTTTGTAGCATCACCAAGGAAATCTGACCACACTCATTCCAACAAGTTTCACCATCTCTGTCCCTGCTAGTCTAAAATAATAAATTCAGACTAAAGGGGAATGAATTATGTGCACAGAATAAACAAAAATAAGCATACCAATGCTTCCATATTCAAACATTCAAATCAAGTGGGAAAGAAAGCTCCTGCTGGGAGTATTATTTTTTTTGGTATTTGAATCACTTGACCCACACCAGTAAAATCTCCATCATTTTCAAAAGGACATGTAAACAAGTCCAGAAGTACTGAACTTGCCTGGCACTCCAAACCAGAGCATGTCATACTCATCTATCATTGATGGCAACACACTGAGAGCAGCTGGGAATGCACACTGACAATTTACTTAGGACAATGTAATGTAACCAGAGAGGCAAATCCAGGCTGCATTTCCCTGACAATTACATGTGGAGACAGAGAGCTACCTGCTAGCTGAGATATTTATGGTGACATGCAGCTTAAAGCACAGCTTACCAAAAAGGTGGCTAATTTGTATTACCTTGTGGATGACACCTATTACAGGAGAGCCTTGTACTTGTGAAACTCCCAGGACATGCCACAGCAAGCACTGTGTGTTAGCCAGCAACACCAAATGCCAGGTAGGCATTAATTTGGAGGTGACTAGCACCTGCTGGTTTATTTGTGAATAATGTATTGAATGGAGCAATCATTTATTGATAATTTACAAATGGAAAATACTGCACAGCTCTGCTTGCTCTTCCTTGTTTATGTGGCACAAGCAGCTCCTGAAAAAGGTACCAGAATGAGGAGAGACCACCTACCCCAACCAAGAAAATGCATTCCAGGGCAAAGAAAAAAAGATGAAGGTATGTGTATATAGCAATAAAAAAAACAACAGTTATAACATTATTTTTTAAACTGTGAAGGACAAAACAAATCATATAAAAGACAAAAATAAAGAAACAAGATGAGGCATAATTAGTAGGGACTAAGAGCAAGGACAAGTTACAGGTCCCTGATTCTGTATCAATTTACAAAGCAGGTAGAAACTAATGTCGAGAACTATTTATTCATCTCCATTATGGGAACAACTTCAGGCAAGGACAATAATCACAAAGCAGGAAAGTGTCCATTAATTAAATGGAAACAAATCAGAATTGTTCAAAGGACAGCTTGCCAAGGAAATGTTTGGCAAGCAGAGATATGCAATGTTATTCATTGTGGTCTGAACTTTGTGTGACAGGAGCTTAAAGAAAGTTTATCAAGGCTCCTGGCTGCACAGGTAGCTGTTTGGCAACCACATGAAAATATAAATCTAGATTATCTATACATATCAAGTCCTTAAAAAAAACACAGCAGTACTGCAGACATCTGTGAAACCCACGGCTTCCCCACCCAGCTGTGAGCTGTGTCCATAACTACTAGATTATCACATCAGGCTCTCCCTTCTTGCCTACCTCCTCCTGACCTCATCAGCTCCCATCCACAGGGCACAATGTCAACAGCAGCTACGTAGGAAACCTCCCTCTCTCTGAACCCCTACTGTGTAGCCTAATAATTAACATACTCTTCTAGAACAGCAAGACAAGTTTCTGTCTCAGATAAGAAAAGGAGATTGAAAGCAGATATTCCCTTTATTAGAACAGGCATCTTGTTATTATCAAGCACTCCAGAAGTTTTCCTTGGTGGGTCTCTTTGTGCAGAGTCATCCAACTCTGAGCAGAGCTCCAGATCCAGTCCTTCAGAGACCCAGGTGCCGCTGCATGCAGACACACTGTACCCTGTCCTGTACATTTCTGGAGCAAAGACCACTACTAGGCACTCAGAAGAGGCATTTCTGGAGGCAAGCAATGTCCAAGCTGAGGGCTCAGGTTGTGACTTGGAATTCCATTGCCTGTGGATAACAAACTTGTGTCAGAGTTGAAGATTTTTGTCACCTATGTACTTTTTAGATCTGGCCCTTTGTGGGTTCATTCATCACCACAGCTTCAAAAAAGGCTTAATCAACTGAAGCCATTAAAAAAGCCATGACAGTCTGCAAACAGAGTGACAATTTATTTGCCAGGTTGCAGCAGATTACAAAACAAGGAGGCTGAATTATGAACTCCTGAACAAGTGGCTGTACAGTGGGAACCACAACGAATCCTTAATTACAAAACCATAAAATGATGCCATAAACATGACTTTGCCACAGCAATAAAGGAATGGCTCTGCTATAATTTAAGCATCTTCCATTAAATGCAACAGGGTTTGAGTTGGGTTTTTCTGGTTTGTTTCTTGCTTTTTACTACTGCATTATCACTATACTTGTTTTTCCAAGCTGGTAACTTCAGTGCAGCACCAAGTGCTGTGCTGGTCAGGGCAGGACACATCCCTTAGAGCTCTTTGTCACCTGCTCCCAGACAGAACAAGTCACACCTCGTGCCTTGTTATGAGGATCTGCTGAAAAAAAGTCAGGAAGAATTTGATGTATATTTACAACAGCAGCACTGAGATCTTTTCAGAGGAAACTACACATGTGAAATCCTTCAAAACTTACTTTACCTTTTGTCTTGGTTACTGACCATTGTTTCAGAATCTAGGGGTTTTTTTTCCCCTTTCCAGTTTTTTAACTTAAACACAAACTCCTTTTTCTCCTTCCCTCTGGGTAAATATGTAAAGCAAAGAAACCAAACGGGGGAGAATACATCAGATATTCAACACATCAAAACCCCTCTGAAAAAAAACTAACTAAATAAAACTTCACTTTTTGCAAAACCCATTCTGAGCAGAAGCCCCCCAGGCTTTCTTTACAACATGAGCTGTTTCAATCAGCTCAATGGCTACTCTGCAACCAAAAAAATAAGTTGAAAATTTTAAACTACCAGTGTTGTGAAGTCACTTCAAGAGTTTTTATAGAAAAACTCATTTCTGAAAGGTGAAATTAATGTCATATCCACGGGGTGATGCTACAGACCATGTTCAAAGAAGCATAAAATTTATCTCCCTATGACTGTCAATTAATTTTGACATTAATTTTGGTAGCACAAGTTGAACCATTTTTTTCTCTACCCATAACAATACACACAAAGCAAATTCTAGGAAAAAATATGTGAACATTTGCAAACTGCAAAACAATTCCATTATTCTTTTAATTTACAAGTGATCTAAAACATCACTAAGTACCTTCATATTATTCCAAGTTCACACAAGCAGCATGTGCTTGCACATTCCTGTTCTTGAGATTGTGCCTGGTCATTTTGCAGGAGTCAAACTAATACCCATTTAGGAAAAATGCTTAAGAAATTGATGGAAATTCTAAGTTATGTTGATTGAAGCACTGAAAGCCATAATGAAGCTGCATTTCAAATTAACTATACTTTTTTAATCACACAAGGAGATGCAGCACATATTGAAACAAAAAAAACAATACAGCAGATCTAAAGTAAAAATAATTATTTCAAGGACTTGCAGAGAAGACAACCAACTTATCCTTCTGCTTGAGAATTTCATTTTCTACCTTAAAAAAAGATGACTTGCCAAACAAATCCAGCAATGACTGGAAACAGACGAATTTTCACAAATGAACGTTTTTGTATTTTCAAGTACACTTCTGTTAATTAAAAAATTATTTGGCCTTGAAAATACTGAAGAGACTGTTTCCCCTCCCACCCCCACCCAAGTTTATGGGGGGATATTTCTAAGCCAATCTAATTCTCTGGTCTGAGAGGAAGCTGCAGGAAGTAGCATTAGTAAATTTTAAAACAAACAACACACACAAAGCAGTTTTAGTATCAGCACAAAACTGCTGTGTGAGGCTCTAGGATGATGTAGCTCCCACCAAGGAATATGGGAACATGCATGTGTTGAAACTTAAAAACAACAGTGTCAGCACATAGTTTCTCTCTCACAGCATTACAGGCCTTTTAGGACATTTTCATCAATCAAATAAAGAAATGTTCATAATTTCCCAAAAGAAGAAAAGCTGCAATTCAAGACTAACTCTGAGCACTGTTAGTGATGTTTTCCTAACCAAGAAATCCCCTCCTGGGATTTTTGTGCTTTATCTCAGTGCTACTCTGCCCAAAGCTACATTTTCATTCCCACTTCCCCTGTGCCACACAGAATACCAGATGTTTCCTACAATTCTGGGAAAACAAACTTGTTCTGTTCCTTTCATAGGATGCTAGGAGGTGAGAAGGAGCAAGAATGGCTTTGAGGGATTTATGAATACTTTTTACAAGTGAATAATTTGTGGATCCCTCTCCATAAACAGAAATAAATATAAAGGATAATTTACCATTGCTCAATTTACCATAATCAGCTGAGGGAAATTCGGCCTTGGCAGATGGTGCTTCTGATCAAGAAATCCCATTATTCCTTAAGATGCCAACATTAAAGTGTTCTCATGCTTATATTAGTAATGATGTCTCTTTTCTCATGTCTTGTCAATTCCAATCTCAAAAGAAGTTATATTTGGCAAAAAAATGAAAGTCTAGAGCAGTCTTACCCCCCAGCCACGTCCTGAATCAAAAAAAAGAACCCAATTATTTGGCCACTACATCTGCCAAGCAGATGGCATCAGAAGGATGCTCCTCAGCCCAATGCCATAGTCTCCTGTGCCCTACCCAGCCTTTCCTTAGGGAATCTCAGGGCTGGTTTAGTTGCTGACACATGTCCCTTTATTGCCACATAAGATAGCCTGTGGAACCACAGGCAGGCCTCCTGCTGGAGTATCAGAAAGATGTCTATCAACAGCCCCATGTCACATCTATCAGCCCCATGCAGGGTCCCTCATTCAAATAACATCTGGCTTGCAGCTGGGCAGCTGAACTCAACCCTCAGGAACTTTTAAGGGGAAGAACTATGGAACTTACAGACTTAATAGCAAGAAAAAGAAAAATGTATGTTTCATACAGATACACTTTTCTATGCCTCTGTTTTTACTCAAATAGTAAATTAGAGCCAGTGAATGCTGAACAGCCCAAGAAGCATTGCTGCTTAGGAAACTTTATTTTTACACAGCTACAACTTCTGTTGGCTCTGGGGAAATTCCAACATCTGGTTCTTCTGGCCAAGGTACTCAGCATCCTGCTGCCAAGTCAATGCTGCTTGAGTCAATGGCCTGTGGTTTGCACCCCCACAATCTTCTGCTGGCTGGGAAAAAGCAGAACTGCAGGTTACCCTTTTCTACCTTTTTGTGCAAGCATTGGCTGCAGTGTATTCTTGTGCTATTATTAGCTTGCCCTGCTTCATACTGAAAGTCCTCCTACAGTTCCCAGCAGGATGCCAGTTGCTGGCAAGCTCCAAAGCCTGTAGGCTGTACATCTGTTCAGAGACTGACAGGTAGCACAGCAAGTTAAAAAGCCTATAAATTTGCAGCAGGAGGCTTAGCCTAGACAAATAAAATCCCTGCTTTGCTTTGTTTTTCCAAGTGCCAGGTCATGTTATGCCCCTGTTTTCGTGCAGGGAGCCACGTCCCAGTCAGGTGCTCAGGTTGTCCCTTCTGAGGACTGTGACAGACACAGAAGAACGTGGCTGTCAAGTTTTGTCTCCCAGGCACTGAGCTTTCTGCAAGTATCTTCTTGTTGCCTTCACTGTCTGCAGCCCAAACCTACAGTATGGGGCTCATACAACTCTCCTCCCCTGAACAAATGGACTATCACAGCAGGCCTGATCCAATCCTCACCCGTAGCCAGCACTGAGCTCTGAATTCTCTTCGAGAGGCAGATGGTCCCTTGGGAGGGACATCCAAGCAGGTACATAAAGGAAGCCTTTCAAGGTTCTTCAGCATCTGGCAACTGAGATTAATCTACTCTGCCCACTGAAGAAAGCCCAAGCTTGGCCCACAAACTCCCCCTATCACCCAGCCCCAGTGGAGCAAAGCCTTCTGTCAGGCAGCACAGACCTGCTTCCAGACCTCTCAGATCTGCCCCTGCAGAAGCTCAGACCAACAGCATCTCTCCCTCTCCAGCACATGGCAACATTCCTCTGTTCCACTGCTAATGAGAAACTGCCACTGAGACAAGGACTGAAACACAATCAGCATTCTTCTCCTCTCTAGCTAAAGGAATCTCTTTATGATGCACATTTAACTTTTCTGCAGCAGTCACAATGAAGAACAAATAATTTTGGTTAAAGGAGGAAGCAGCACACAGTTTTATCACCAATATTAACAGTTCTCCCAATATGCTACATTTTGGCTCCATGGAAACAGATGCTGTTATTAGAGAGACAGGACACGTCAGGATACATTTTAACTAACACTTGTTGAGCTCAGGTGACATTAGCTTCTCTGTTGAGCAACCATTTCAGATTCTACAGATTATAGAGCTCTCTTAATTCAATGGTACTAGCTGTAGACACTATTGTACCCTATAGCTAAAACCACCTTACCTAAAAATGAAATAAAAGTTGAGGACAGTTTCCTAGGATGACACCTGAACAAATAATAAAAAACCACAAACAACAACCCACAAACAAAAATCCAAAACACCAAACCCCTCAATAAGTATAAATGTACTGTCTCTCATTAATGTTCTTTTTGCATTAAATAAAATCCATCACTCTGCTGCACTATCCAGCTCTGCTGCTGATATTTTAGGGGTAGGAGAGCAAAAGCTGCAACTCTTTAACACTAAATCCTGTCGACAAGCCCAGAATAATGATCTCTAGCAAGCTTGGTTTTACTCCATTTTTAATGCCTTTTTGATTCAAAACTTCATGAACATTTCCTTTTTCAAAACCATGCCTGAAAATCCTCATGTTAACCTGACAAAACATAGAGAAAAATTAAACTTAGAGCTTAGCCTTCCAAAATCAGCATCCCACTGGGATGAATGATGGTAATGCAGATTCCTTGTAGAGTTATTATTTCTATCACACAGAGACTGAAATTTTGCCTGTACTAAGGAATGTTTCTCAACTCCTCGTGGGCATTTTTTTCTAGTTCAGACTCCTCTAATGTTAGCAACATTTGGACACAGACTACCTACAGACCACACCAGTCACCATCTGTGTTTAAAGCAGCATGCCATTCTCTTCTCAAAGATGACCTAATAAAACAGCATGGAGAATATAAGAGTTAGATCATTGTCCTGTGATTAAAAGTGGAAAAACTTTTGGGTCTCACAACAACCAAGACTAGGAATTAGTACTTTGGAAATACACCCCCCAATTCAAACTGAGGTGGCTGTCAAAAACCTGTTGGGTATTACTGCTAACTTCATCACTCTCTTGACTCTCATTCATTCAGCCTTTGATTAGGTATTTTTCAGAAGTGTTTCTGGGCTGTTATACTAATTTTATGAGAGAATTTCAATAGACACCAGTGCCAAATATTAAGCCTTCACAGTATAGGCCTAACTCACTTCTTCAGAGTGGCATATACCAAATAACTGGTGATTTTTATAGTCTGGGATGTGTATGACTTGAATGAAAGGTGGAGAAGGGATAGAAACACCAGAGCAACATCTTTCTTCTGCAGTGTCATGTCCCTCCCTCAAGGCACAGGAAAATGCAATTAGAAAGAAAGATCCAGCTTCTGTGGGTTTCACAGCTAACCCAAATCTACAACTTAGCCTCAAACTGCTCCATCCATGCCAAGAGCAACTACTCTGCAACAACCCACCAGTAGCCAATGGATTGAGTAAATCTGTAATTACTCAATGAGTAACCACAGTGCTGAGTAGAGAGAATGGACAGGAAGACCTTCAAGCAAAACAGCAGAAGTCTAGAACCTGGTGCCTCAAATAAATGTGCAATTCAAATAAAAATCAGATCTTAAATAGTGCCTAACTCCCTGTCCCCTGAGGTGTACTATATGAAACTCCTCTGAGAGGAGTTTCTTATTCTGATATTGGTATTTCATAAAGAAAAAACAACACATACTTTTAGGAGCCTGGATGCTGCCGTTCTGAAGGTGATCAGTTCATGAACATGACAGAAGTGGGCCAAGATATACCCACATCTGTTCTAACTCACAGAATTTCCCTGTCTTCTCTCACACATTGCAAACCAAGAAATACAGGATGATTAGCTGGTTTGTGAAGAAATAAGAGTATCCAGGCAAGGATCAAAATCATTATATGGGCACTTCCCTAACACTTGGTTCACATTCTTACACCACAAATCAATTCATAGGCTTCAAAGGCAGATAGATGGTTATAATCATCTAATTGACCACTTGTGTAATACAGGGAGAGGAATTTCAAATGAGAATTCCTTCCAGTCTCATAACTGCTCTTCAACCCATAAATCATATTTAGAAAGTTATCCAATCTGGATAAATCACAGCCAACCAACACTTGAGAAAGTTCTGAACAAAAACCACAGAAAAGGTAAATATTTCACTCTACTTGGAAAAGTGAGAGCTTTCTGAATTCTACACACAAACCTAGAAATCTGTGTGTCAGTATGAAATAAGTGGCTTCAGGTCAGTGTTGAACTGACACAGAAGAGGACAGGGAACTGCTTTGATTTCTGTGTCTTCAGGGTGGGGTTTGCTGGGGGCCACCAGATGAGGCTGGGGATGGGAGAGGCATCAGTCTGGACTGTAGTCTGCAGGTAACAGAAGTAGGATTCCTGCAGCTGCAATTCCATATAAATTACCACACCTCTTCCACTGTTCCCCAACTAAATTCTTTACTCTTCCATCACATAGCTTCTCTTAATCAATTCCTCTTACCTATACTCAAGAGAAACTTATTCTCAAACTGTTCCTTAATTTAAAATTGACATGATTGGTTGGTTTTTTTCAGTTGCATTAAGCAGGTTTTGGACCTGGCCTCTCTTAAAGCAGTTTGAACTTTTTGTTGGTTTTTCTTCTTTGGGTTTGTTTGTTTGTTTTGCTTAAGGCTAGCTATAAATTAATCTTTAATAATTAGTATGAAAATACCTTTTTATTTGTTGGTCACACATCTGTGTGGTTGTTGTGGTTGATTTCAGGTGATTCCTTTTTCATACAGCTATTATGCATTAACTTGGTTGTTTTTTCTCCATTCTGTCACAAAAGCACTTCATCACTGGCAGCATCACTCAGGCTGCAGATTTCAGCCAACTGTTCCTCTGTGGGAACTGGTGCCTGGTACCAGGAGACACTGTGCCTTCTGCTGCATCTTTAGAAAGTTAAATCTAAGCAGTTATTTGCAGTTTATACCTGTAAACCTTAGTAATGCACTCATGCCATCTATTGGCAAATGGCATATAAATCACAGTTCAGATTTCTGATGGGCACAGACTAAGTGTTTAGTTACAAAGTTGTGTATTCACAAGGGATAATAGATATGGGGAGAAAAATCAGGAAAAAAAAAGCTAACGTTTTATTTACAGCAGTTGATTTTCACAGGAAATGTGTCTAACCTTTGGCTAAATACATCATAGACTATCAAAAGGCTTGAGTAGAAAGAATTATTTAGTAGTATCACAGATAAGCCACAACATCTGCTTCAGTTGCACTCGTTCCAATATTGCTAACCAGCACTTTGCAGCAAAGCTAACAGAACAAACTCTTTTTCATACACTGTGGAAAGATACGAGAGACAGGCAGAGATAACTGATGTCTCTGCAAGTCTCCCAGGAAAAACTGCACGATGGCTTTTTTGATTTAGAAAGTTTTCTAAAATTAGCCAATGCATCTTGGAATGATGTGTTTAAACTTCAATTGCTCTAGTGCACAAGAGTTTAAAAAGCAAACAGACAAAAACATGCAACAAACCAAAAAAAACCCAAACCCATGGATTCCCTGCTCCAAAACAGCCTACAGATTTCCTCATCCTCCACAAAAGCCAGGAAAGCCCACAGTGAGTCCTCCAGGGTTTTGAAAACATTCTGCTGAGTCAAATTTCTCATTTCTTAAATTTCTCCTTTGCAAAAATTAGAAGCACATCATCTATTGGCAGAAGCAGAGTTCAAATGTGTTCAGGTTTGGTTATTTCTGTCCAAATCTTTGTATTTTCGAAACAGCATAAGAGAATAGGGATTCTCAGACACAATATAATAAGCTTGTCAAATAGAGCAAGGTTCTCCAACTGACAAGAGAATCTCTTAGAACAGTTTAAACTCTTAGAATAGTTTCTTGTAAAACAAAATGCAGACTCTGCTCAGCTTTGGGAGCACTGCCATTAAAATGGCAACTCTAAACACTACAGGAAATATTTACTGCTGTCAGCAGAGGCACAGATACTGCTCTCATTACCTAAAGCTAGAAAATGAGACTTTTTTTTCCTTTGAGATAAAATTTTTTCTAGTCCAAAAGGCTTATACCAGAATGCAAATACATTTATGACCACAAGTTTGATAGAAATACTGTGTGCAGCATCTCGCAGATCCAGAATCTGTAACATATATGCCTTCCCTCCCACCCCCCCCCCCCCCCTTTTTTTTTTTATAAAGTAAAGCTGGCTTAAAACCTAGTGCTGCGTGTGGCTGGCTTCACTCTCAGCTCTTTTCATCTTCAATAGAAGCATTTCCTTCTGCACAGGATGGTCACTCATTTAATTGCATGGTGGAGAGAAAAAAGCAAAGGAAAACTCAGCTGTGGAGATAAACCTCAATAGAAATGTACTGAGCACTGCTGCCAAGAATCATTTACTAAACTTCCTATTCAATGCTCACCATCAGAAGTGGGACATCCACAATCCCATCTGTGAATCTGGAGATAAGAAGCTGCTATTCAACCCCCAAAGCACTCTCCTGCTGGCCAGCAGCAAATCCACTACTTCAAACCACCAGTAGCATGACCCAGAGTAGCATTTTGCACTGCAACAACTACAGCCCCTAGGCTAGTGAACTCCCTGCCTCTGGGCCCTCAGATCTGCCCTCCTGTGTGAGCTTAACATCATTCATCAGGCTTGGAGTGGAGAAAGGCAGAAACTGGGGCACCAGCTCAGCCATCCTGATGCTTTACTGAAGCAGCTTCTATCAACATGAGCCCAACTGAGCTATAAAAACACTCAGTGAGGCTTTTCCTCATGGCTGCATTTTTGACTTTTAGAACTGGTGAGCTGAAGGGCTGACCAAGCAGACAGGCAGAAAGAAGGGGGGAATCCAGACTGAGAACCACATCTTAAAACTTCTACAGGATGGGACCACAGAACTGAATTTCAATTATGAACTGAGGACACCAGGGTAGAAGTGCAAGCCTTTTTAATTCATTTCCTCCCAGCTAAGAGATGCTTTTGTTTATGTCTTTAAATACACTTCAGATTGCAGAATACTCTAGGCATTCTGTGCTCTTTTCAGGACTTCCAAACTTCCTTTAGGGCTTGGGGGAAGAAGGAAAGAGAGAAGTGACTCTGCCTCCAGCAGGAAGACACTTTCCCCTCGAAGTATTTTCCCCATGTCCACCACATGTGCATTATGGTCCATTCTGAGCCAAGCAAAGCATTCTTATATTAAACAACACAACTCTGGGGAAGAAAATTTATCTTTGCTCTGCCCTGATAAGGCCAGCAAACTCCAAGCAGACATTTGTACTCTTCCATTCACTCAATGATCTTTCATCTGCTTCTACTTATGCAATGAGAAAACAAATGGCAGCACAAACATTACAATAACAATCAAAAGAAGATCACTCATCCAACGTACACATAAAAATGCACAGCTCAAGGCAGTCTGAGCCATTCCTCTCCCTGAGACACTCCACACAAAATCACTGCAGCACTCCACAAACTTCTGGCCCACGGGCAGCACTGCTGCATTTAAACTGTAGGTGAAGACAGTGAAACAACCGCCCAAATCACTTCTCAAGAAACTTCTATCAAGCCAAGTGCTCAGTCTGTGTTATGATCTGCTCTAGGCAACACTGCCACACACCTCAAACTGAAGTGTGGTCTATAGTGCTGTTCAGAATCAGAACACAGGAGTCTCCTTTCCCAGTCCACACGTCCTTCAAACGACCTCCTCTGTAATCCATAATGTATCTCAGTTAGGCTCGTCTCGTATTATGCAACATCTAGAATAAATCCTTCTGAAGCCTAAGGAGACATCAAGAGGGATCACATATGGCTGTGGAACATAAAGGAAAGGTTACGTGCTGAGTAATGTGGTACGGGTCAGCAACATGAAAGCTGCTGACAAAATTAGATTCTGCTGCCTGAGATGCAGGACTGATGGTAACTCTGGCAAGGTATTCTATGAAATTTATGATCATGTACTGCAAGGGCTGAGCTGAGGAAAGAAGGCTTGCTCCCAGTACAGTGGTTTGTGTGCAGCTTAATGAACAGGAGCTCTCTAATGGCAGACACAGGGTGCATCAACCTATGAATTTCACTTTTCTTAGGTATAAGATATGAGAATTATCATAAAACTAATCCAAGCAGGCTCTCAGGAGAACAAGTAGCATTCAAGTGCAATCAAGGCAATATGAAATGGACTCTGTGGAAACTACTGGTACATCATAATGTATTACACAAATATGGCAACAGATACATCGATTTTTTGTCCCTGAGGCAGATGAAGACAGTTGCTCCAAAAACACAAGAGTGCCTTCAGATCAACATGACTAGTGCTCTGAAATTAATTTTTCCAGGATGGTGTGAAGAAGCAGTGTGTGGCAATGCAAAGCCCCTCAGATCACCACTCTCTAGAGTGGCATTAAGAGGTAATATTGCTTAACAAATATATGCCCACTCAAGCAGTTCCATCCAGCATATTCCATAAATTAAAATTAATTAAGTTGAAGCATTACCTCTGATGGGAACAGAATTTGAACCTGTAAATTTAATAATGAATAAGTGTGTAATATTTTCATCAAACACCTCTACAATTCTATTAACCTTTAATTGACTTGGGGCATCTTAATTGCACATTTCTCAGACTTCTGGGAGGGGAAAACTGAAAACATAAAGGAAAAGAAAGCTTTTAAAAGTACTAGTAATTGAACTTGAATATTTTTAAATCAGAGGTAAATCAGTGCTATATAGATAGTCAGTGGATTTTCTACCAATTTTCTAGGAATTCAATTCCTTTAGATTTAGTCAAGCTAAAGCAAGACTAAATATCAAGAATACTCACTAGCCCTGGTATTTTACTGGCAAAATTCTGTTGACTTTAAGGTGCTTAATGGGAAAGTATAATGATAAAACAGAGTAGAATAGAAAAACCAGCACCTTTAGCTAGATAACTGTATATGTGGATAGACAGATGAAATAGAATTCACACCATTAAAAGATCTGAAAATTGACAGGAAAGATGAAATAAAGAAATTGTTCATATTCTTGCCAAGAAAAGTACTGCTTTCAGAAAGAATCAGAGGTTGATGCCCAGAGGAGGGGAAGAAGGGAATGCTAGGGTGAGTTTGTGGTTGGAAATGCAGCAGCAATACCACCTGCATCAGCTGAAGAGGTTTGGCATCCTCTTCCCTTTCCAACTACTTTTCACCTGCACTGTGCAGGTGAAAGCACCTATGCAGCTGCAGAGTCAGGTAGACCAGGAGCCTATCTGGCTATAAAATACTTATCAAAAGAGGATATTTTATAAAGGATGGGGACAGATCATTTGGATACAGGAGGAAAAAAGAGCAAAAAAAAGGTGAAATTACAAAAGAGACAGGAAAGCTTAAAGTCTTGTATTTGTAACATGAACTCCGATACAGAACGGACTATAATATAGAGCACCACAGAAGCAGAGAAATTAAATTCAGTGTTCCAGTAATTTCTGTGAAATCCAACTGGTTCCTCCGTATTTGCAAGGGCAAGAACTACTGAGGATGAGTGAACCCCTTGCCCTGTGATTTCCCCAGCATTCTAGCACCTCAGAGGGACACACACAGCATGGACCAAACCACTTGTTATTGGCCCTTGTCTAAACAGAGATGGGTGCTTTTCTTTCCTCCCCCCTTTCACTAGCCTGCTGACTTTCATGTCACTATTTTACCACAATTAAAAGTTATATTCCTCACCCCAGTGCGACTTCCACCTCATTACACCCATTCCTGGAACAGTCTTTAGTTCAAACATCATCTCATTCACCTTACCAGAAAGGCCACACCGAGGACACCGTTCCCCTCTCGTCCTTTCTCCGACCTTCTCTGGCAGTAGGAATTTTCTTGATGGTTACTGCATGGAATCTACTCTGCTCCTCATTTCTTTTCAAAATGCCACTTCCTGTCTCCAGCACTATTTTCAGTTTCTCTTTCACACTGCAAGCCTTGATATTTGTGAATAATACCTCTAATAATGCCTCTGGGTAACCAGAAGATTTCCATTCATTATCTCAGCAAGAACTGAAGAAAGAGGGGAAAAAACCACTATCTGAACAGAGCATCACTACCAACACACCTCCACAACAAAGCAATTGCAAAAAAAGGTCACACAAAAGCCTAACAAAATTAATTTTAGACTGAATTTATAAAAGAGAGAGGGGAGATGGAGAAGCAGAGAATATCTTCTGTTACTTAGGTATTAATATACCTTGATTTTCTTAAGAGTATTTAGACAGCCATTGCTTTTCAATTCTTTTTATTATTTTCCATTGGTGTGTAATCTTGAATTTAAAAATAAGGTCTTTTAAAGTTAATATACAATGACATTTTTGAGATAATTGGATGGCTATTATTTCAATAACTGGGGATATATATTGCATGTATTTCTGACAACAAAAGGGATCCTCCAGCACTCTTTAAGCTAGTGCTTTATACCATCATGTGTTGGACAAGATACTTCACATTCTTTTAAAAGGGGAAAAAAATGCAGTTAGTTTGAGAGCATAACATCTGGTATCATACAAAGATAATCATAAAGGAATAACATTCCTTTTATCTTTTGAGCATTTCATTATTTTTTCCACTAGTATGATTTGGAAACAAAAGAGATTTAACAGGAAACAAACACACATCTTAGAGATTGCTTTGATAATGCTAATATGCCCTTTAAAACTGACTCCAGCTGGGAAATTGAAAGGGTGACAAGTGGAACCAACTTGTATTATTAGGTTGGCATGAGCCCAGTCACTGGCATGGCCTAAATGACAGTTACTGCATCTGGGAAGAGGTTGATAAGGAAATCCTGTTACAGTGTGGTGCTAGATTAGTATTTTTTTTCCTCCTTCTTAAATTACATCTTACATGATTTTTATTTTTGTCAGTTCTTCATTTTTAGACAAAAAAAAAAATAGTGTAATCAAAATACTGTTTTGATTAAACAAATGCTTAAATTATAGCTTCCAGTCCTTTTGTTGTGTGTGAGAAAAGAAATTCTACTGTAAACTAATGAGATCACTCAAAGATTTTTGGTGGGCATCCTTCCAGTCAGTAGTTTAGAATTTCTGATAGTAGTTTACAAAGGTAAAGGGAGAGCATAAGCTCTTTAGACGACCTTGATCTCTTCAGTTTTACTCCAGATAATCCCAAGGGAAGAATTCCACCGTAGCAACGTTGTCTATTTGCAGATGTTTTAAACAGAAATCAAGCAGAGGAGAGTAACTACCTGACAACCTCAGTCTTGTGTGCAGACATGGTCTAGAAGTACATGGTGGAGAAGTGATGGATCAAAGACAGCAAGGGTTAAGAAAAAGCTACAGGAATTCAGAGTATCTTGTCAGAGCCTTCTGTTCAGTTTATCCACACTTCTGATTTCCAGTTGGATCTGTTGCTACTTTTGCTTCCTCTCAAACACAAATCTTGGTCTTTAATTAAGCTGTCCTGTGAGTTTACAGGCTTCATGAACCTGGTATGGCTGTCACAACTCTGTCAAGAGAGGTGCAGTGTTTAAAATAGTCCTCCTGCTGCTGACATTTGTGCTTCTGATGAATAAACATGATCCCTGTCACCTATGGCTTTCACGGGCTCCTCTTGATGCTGAATCATATTAGGCTGCCAATGAAGTGCTCAGGATAGATTACCTGGAAATTGATTCCCAGAATCTATAATTTCTCACCACTCAACATGCTAGCTAAAGGCAACATTAAAAATACAAGCCTGAAAGCCAACAGAAAAGAAGCTGGTAAATCACTGCAACGCATCTCAAAGAGCAAATATTGGGGCTTATTTCATCATTAAGGGTGGCTGAATTACCAAGACACAAAACATACTTAAAATATGGCTGACTTTTCTCAGAAAAGATGGTGGGTGTTTTGCAAGCAGGTTCCTGGGGAATTTTTGGAACTGTAAGCCAACTGCAGGCAGATCTGTCAGATTAGATGTATAGGAATGTAATTATCTTCTCATAAAAAAAAAAAAAAAAAACCAAAAAAAACCAAACTATTTAAAAGCACATAAGAACATTGCAGAATGTTAATGTACAGAAATCCTGTTTTGCATAAAAAGATGCAGAGCAAGTTTGCTAAAGAAGCAGAAGCATCTCAGAGTCATCATGATCTTCAGAGTCAAAGCTTTCCCAGCTCCTTAGGATCCAGCCTTCAAACAGATCCTCAGCTTCTCACTCTAACGACATTTTCCTAACTGTGTTCTGGAAAAACAATGGTCCTGGCTCCTTAGGAGCCTACTTCAAGTGTTCCTTGGAATGGCATGAACTGTTTGACTTCTGAGGATTTTAAGGAGCTTCAGAAGTAGTAACCAAAAGACCAAGCAAAATTCCAAAGTTACTTAAAGTAAAATAAAATTCAAACTCTGGTTCTGCAAAACGCCTCAGAGTCCTCCTCTCTATTCTGTTTTTTTCTATATCATATTGATTCCATATTTCAGGAAGCTGGCCATAAAAGCAGGGTTCTGTTTTGTAGCTATGTGTCATTCAGCACAGGACACTAGTGTTTCTAAAAAAGCAATCAAAACCATGGCAAAGTCACTGAGAAGAATCTGAGGAACTCCAAGCAGACTATGGGTCAATATCTTGATTCACGGGCATTTGCCTGAGCACCTACTATGATCAGCTGCATCTTCTATTAAAACTGGGCAGTATTTCCTACTTCCAATTCATTTGTGCCTATAACTCCTGCCAGGTGCAAATTAAGGTGAAATATTACCCAGCATTTCAAACAGGCTGCATGGCTGGCTCTAACTAATTTTCTAGTATGGTTTTATGTAAATGTGCATCCTAAAGCATTGACTTAGCTAAACACTTGTACAGCCAGCACCATTCCTGGCACACCACAGCCATTAATTTAATATTCATTTCATATTACTGTGAAGTAGAGAAGTTATTTTACTTAACTACAGAGATTAAATGACTGGCTCACAGCAATTCAGTAATCTTGTGAAAATGCCCAGACCAGAACCCAGGTCTGCTGATGGACTCTACAGCTGCATCTTTTATATTCAAAAGTTAATTACTTTCTTTGCTTCTCCAACACAATCTAATTTATTTATTTATTTAGAATTAAAAGTAATATTTTGTTTTAATTCACGATAACTTTCTCATTGTTAAATTCAATATTTTGTTTCAAGCAAACTTTTTTTTTAAAAAAAACAAGACCACAGAACTAGAATTCTTTTTCAGAACACCATGACCTGCTTTATATTCATGGAAATGATGGCTTACACATGTGTTGATTATTATCACTAAATACTACCAGCTGAACCAGCTTCCCAGATATTTCTCACCCCTATTCTTACCACAGCCTGTTGTCACAAAATGACCTGCCTGTAGGAGACTGTGACATGTGCCATCTGTGGTTAGACCATGGGTTTTGACTCAGAAGTGGAGTATGAGGCTGCAAAACTCAGGTGCTGTATGTTCAAGGATCCTGATTTTTGGAGAACTACCCTGACCAGCCAGATAACATCAGCATTTTCCTGCAACTGAATGGAAAGCAGCAGAGGTCATGCTGTTGTGTGAGAAGACTGCAACTCCATCTTTTCTCATTTCTGTTCACCTAACAACTCAGATTTCATGCTCCTTTTCAATAAGGAAAAAAAAAAAAAAAGCGCCTTTCTTGTACAATACAGATCTATGAATAAAATGTTAGGTAACAACTAATCTTTTTTGCTTTCCCCTAAAGAAATAATCTAATTATTCAGAAACGTCTGAAAAATTATCCTATACAAGTCAGGCCTTAAAATGAGACATCTCATATCTGGACAACAATTAAATTTCTTGATACATTAAATAATGTTCTAAAACATTAGAATAGGTCTTCTCTTTAATGTATCCTTTTCTATATATAAATATTTAAATCACCTCAATATATTCTTCCTGTCCACGACTATCACAGAGGTGCAGAAGTTACATTTGCTTTTGTTTTCAATCTGAATAAAGACAAGGCAACTGATTGTGTTATTTTCCTCCCTGCTCATTTACCAACTCATTTGGAAAGAGAGAAAGCAAACACACAAAGCTGGCAATGAATATGAAGCTTCTCACCCCCTAAGCCCGATTAAAGGGAGTTGTTCTGAAGTTAATGTCAATGGAAATATCATGGAAACATGACTGCTTGTGGTATTTCCAGTGGAAATACCAAACAAAAAACCATCCAAATATTACTTCTCCTGTAAATATCATAAGGATATTTGCTGCTCAGCTCAAAGGTAGGAGGATAAAATGGAAACGAGGAAGAACACAGCAGAAAAAGGGAAGTAGGGAAACCTGAGGAGGAGACTGTGGCATAGAGCTCTTGGAGGAGACAAACCTACAGAAGCAGGAAAAGTGCTCACAAATTCATACTGAGCTCTAAAGAATGGATAAGACTTAGAACTACACCATAAATGAGTGAAAAGGAGGCAAGACTGAAGTATTAATGTCTGGAAAGCCATGCTTCCCAAAGGGAAAACACATTGCTGGTTCTGGGATGGAAAGAACAGAAGCAGTGGGTGAACGTGAAAAGATGGGTATATGTCCTCAATTTTGAAAATTTAACTCTCTCCTCAAAATTAATTCAAGTAAGGGGACTATTACAATAGAATCTGAATTAACAGCAATGTGCATTGCTAAGGTGCATTCATGAGGATAAATGGTAATATGAGAATATTCTCTAAAAACATGTCAACAGTTTCCTACTGCTGAAAAAAATTATGACAAGAATATGGCTCTTTTTCAACTGTTAATAAATACCTTCCTTCAGCAGATTACTTGAGAGGTGGTCTTTGATTTATAGACTCTTAGCATAGGAATTTTAATCCAGTTTAGTGTCAGTCACAATTACCATTACACTTCAGCAAGTTATGCCTGCCTGAACCAGGGCTATTGTCCATCTCCACAATGGTAAGAAGCAAAATACTGTGAATCTCAAGTTATCTACTTGATTCCTATTTTACCTCCTATCCACTCTTCCAAAGAGCAGGATGATTCTAAAATAGCAGATGACAGCAAAAGTGGGCAAACCAACTACATCAATAACTTCATATACTTCAAATAACTTCAAATACTTCAATAACTAGTAGAGCATTTAAAATGTTAGCTTTCAGTTTAATGCCCAGTTTGTCTCTAGGATAAATATTTAGCAACCTCAAAGTGATTTGAATAATTCCTTATTTTTGCTATTGCATTCATTCACCTAGCAACAGCAATAACAGTATGAAACTCTGCTGTGAATAGGGAGTTACTGCCACATCTGAAGAGTGGCTCTCATAATATTTGAGCTTTCAGAATGATACTACCTTTAATTTAAAACCTATTTCTGGAGTAATTTTCAAAATCCAGTATTAATGGAGGATTAAGTTGCTACAGATATTCACTGCAAAACCTTAGCAAAAATATCCCATAGTCCTGTATCAAAGTAGCAAACCTGACCACAGGTAGGTATGCAAGCTTCCAAGAAACTGGACCCTCAGCCATCCTGCACAGCACTGACTTGCTTGATTCAAAATGAGGATTTCCAGCTCCCCTTGGAACAGGGAGTCTGAAAAGCAAAAATGCCCACAATTCTCCTCAGTTACTAACAATCATGTTATCAAGAGAACCCTTTGCTGAGACATTAAAAAAGTGCTACCTGTTGATTCCCTTAATGCTCTGCACTTCACTTCCTCTTCTCCCAAGCCTTAGAAGATGAGGGACCAAAATCTTGGATGATCTCTGCTTCCCAAAAAATACTAGAAAATAAGATACAGTAACAGTCAGACACACCACACATCTTCACTTCCCACTCGTGCCTGAATTAGAAACTCAGCTGGATGCGACAGAAAAATCCCCCTGTATGTCTGTCCTTGTGTACTTCATAGACTGACTGGAAAGTGACAAATGACAGGAAGTTACAACCTGTTAAAAAAGCCTTTCTAACACAAGAGCAGGGACTTGCTGAGGTGAGGAATCATAATTTCAAAACACTAGGACGAAGGACACGGTGGTGCCTGTGGATTTCCAGTGCTTTGCCTGCTGTATTGTCCGAATGCAAAAGTCTCTGATTCAAGGAAAATTAAGGTCACAGGCAAGAAACTAAGACACTGAGAGGGAAGAGCCACCCTGGAAATTGAGATAAGCAGCTTTTTCAAGTTTTGCAGAAGTAATATGTATTTACACAGACACACACCCCCTTACACATGTATAAGCTTTACATACATCACTAATGCAAACCAGTATATACAGTTTAATACTTTCATGCATATGTATTTTTAAGCACATATATATATAAATGTAATTGTCTTTACGGTGCTTTCTTTTCAATGTAAATATACTGCTACACTTTGCTTGATATATTCTCTGGGTAAATCATCCCCAAAGCCAAAACGTATTAATGAGAGAGACTCTACAGCCCAAACGCTTCTTGATTTTCAGTCCATCCTACATGTGATAAAATTAGCAATGGACATCTTCAGATGCATATTTAAAAGTTGCAGTTTCCAGCTCCTGTACAAAAACAAGACAAAATATGAAGGATGTGGTTATCATTTAATTTCTTTTAACATTATTTTTTTCCAGATTATTAACTCTGTATTTTTTCCACTACAAGTGTGTAAGAAGGCTAGAAAAAAATTTTGCTATGAAAAAAAAACCCTGTAGAGTGAAAAGAAGTCCCTCTCTCAAGTAAAGATTATATTGTTGTAAAAAATAAACTGAATACTTCTTCAATTTTGTAGCATGGATAAACAGAGCATAATCATGCACAAGTTGTATGGGAAGGCTTTAGTCACTTCAAAATCCTTCTAATGGTTGAACAGACTGTACAATGTCCTGGAGAAACCATGCCAGATCCAAACACCATTGATACAGAAGAAGCTTTAGATAGTACAATGAACACTCAGTTACTGAAGAATTGTTTATAACTCCGCAGATTTAACTAAGAAACAATTCTTCCTATCACAGTTCCTCCTGGATGTCTCACACATATGCAAAAATATCCTGCAACCATGGTCAAAAACTCTAAAAGACCATTAAGAAAAAAAATATAGTGGAAGAAGAAAGCAGAGACAAGGAACTTCCTGAAAGATTTCATAAAACTTGCTATAACCAGCAGAACTGAGATGTGTCTTCAGACTGTCAGTTGCCAATCCCATCAAAGAATTCTGCCTCCCAGCTGCTAACACAGGTATAAAATCTAAAAAGTGTGCAATACTTGTCTTTCTTCCTTAAATCTAGTTAATATGATGTATAAAATAAATCTATATTACAAATCGAGTATATAGACAAAATAAATATACACTATAAATGAAATACAAATTAAATCAAATCTTATCCTCATTTCCAACCTCAAACTCTACCCAAACATTGGATAAGACCATCTTGCCCTCTAAATGTTTTCAAGTACATTATATCTTCAAAAGGATTTAACTTATCATGCTGAGATAAAAACACATTTACTTCAATTATATACTTTGGTGTTTTTTCTGGCTAGTTGTCTGCACCAACTTGTGAACATAAACCAGCTAGAAAACAGCTCAGAGATACACAAGCATCTTTAGGATTCCTACCACATAATTGTTTTATTGATCCCCATGTTACGAGATACCATTTAAGACAGAAGTCATTCCATTTTCAAGTACATACTTTACCAGTTCAATAAACGTTTCTATACTTTCAGGGCCAGATTGCATACATTAAAGCAGTAGTTGCTTTTCCATATACCTTGGGGACTGAGATTCATAATCCGTTGATTGAACTGCCTGTCTCATTGATTCAGCCAAATTTTCTAATAAAAGAGATGCCTATTGACCTGATTGAACTGTGGAGTCTGATAACATGATTCACTTGGTCTGGAGGATCTTATTGACATCTCCACGTAGCTCAAGCCATGATAATGCAGCTCCCAATTAGCATTTTCTAGTGCATGTTCAGCTGCTACTTTCTCCACAAGGAAAGGGTGAATGACATGCTCAAAGAGCCAGGCAAATCCTGGAGGTGTTTCAGTTCAGCATAAGCAGCTTGGCACGTAAAACCTTCCCGAGCGTGGCTCTGGCACCCAGTTCAGAGTTCACATCTAGCATGAGCTTCTAGGCCTTCTCCTCATTGCTGCTTGCCAGGCTCAGCAAAAACTGAATTCCTTCTTTCAAATAACTTAGAATCACAGAATGGTTAGAGTTGGAAGGGACCTTAGTATCTAGTTCCAACCCCCGTACATGGGCAGGGACACCTCTCACTAGATCAGGCTGCTCAGAGCCCCATCCAACCTGCCCTTCAGCACCTCCAGGGATGGAGCTTCCACAACTTCCCTGGGCAGCCTGTTCCCCTGTCTCACCACCCTTACACTAAAGAATTTCCTCCTGATCTCTAATCTAAATCTCTCTTCCTTCAATTTAAAACCATTACTCCTTGTCCTTTCACTACAAGTCCCTCCCCAACTTCCACTAAGGTTTTTTTCTCATGTTATACCTACAATTTGGTACATCTGCTAGAACATCAGGCAGTTCTCTCTTTGATCAAATAACTCAGTCATCCTTGTATTTACTACCTGCCCAAATAGACTATATAAACACACAGATAAACATACACACACCCCAGCAATGCTCACAGATCTCTAAACTCTTAAAGCTGAGCTGCAAGATAGGATGACATTTTCATATAAGGGGACAAAATTATCCTGTAAGCCACAATTCAGCCCTCCCTCCTGTAGAATTTGACCTGAACACATGGAATCACTTCCATTTCCCACCTTCATCAACACTGTCAAATAAATTTAAAACGTGACTAGTTAATGGAATGACTAGTTGAGCTGACAGCACATCTAATAAAACAACCAGCTATCACCTATTTTGCAAAAATAAACAGCTTGACTAGAATAACAAAGGCAGAACTTGACAAGAAGTCTTAGAATGTAACCCTGAATTAAAAAAAATACATAGCAGGACAAGAAATATCTGAACACAGCTGCTCAGCTCTGCACAGCAACCAACAAACTACCTTAGTTATGCATATGTAGTTACTAATGACTTAAAACCAGCTTCAAAATAAGCTTAATTAATTAATCCTGAGGCATGATCTATTAGATAATATTTATCTTAGAATTAGCCACAGATGTTGTAATAGACAATTAGGAAGCTGACCAAACTGAGATGGAAAACTGCAACGAGTTGTCATTCCATCCATGATGGTCCCTCATTAACATTACAAATGTGTGAAGGTTTTCAGAGAACACAGAAAGCAAAAATTCATAACAGAAGATCTTGGAGATGTCCTGGTTGCTTCACCTCTCCAAAGGTCACACTCAGTCTCACACTATTTTCAGTTTATTTCCATAGAGGTTCAAATACAAAGACATCACAGGACAAGGGAAAAATCCCACATAAAAATAAATTAATTTTCCTCTTAATTTTTTTTTATCCATAGGTCTACAAAGTTTACCAGATCTAATCAATTCTCAGACAAGACAGAAAAAACAAAGCCAATGTTAAGGAGAAAATGTAAAATATATATAGAGAGAACACCATTCTTAAAAGAATAATTACATAAGACTGTGGCAAAGTTAAGCAAGAGTAAGTTAGACACATGTGCTCTAGAATTAAATCACCATTAATCCTGAAGCAGCAAAACAGTGGTGAGCACATATGGTCGTTTTTAAAAAGAAATGGTTCTTCAATTTTAATGACCCAAAATCTAAATAAGATTACAAAAACAAATCAGGACCAAGTCAAAACATTTGACTGTGCCAAGACCATCCTGCATTACTTGCTGCCCTAGTGTAGCCAAGAAATTTCTTGTGTCATGGTAGGGAGGGAGTTAAGCAATCAGAAATTTAAATGTGCCATGAAGCACATCTCCTCTATGTGAGGCTTCCAAGTTCAGGTCTCACTTTGTAATCCCCCAGAGAGCCACAGCCTCCAGTTTGTTGCTTCCTCACATTTGTTTCTGAGGCAGGAATGGTACTTTGTGGTTGTTACAGCACCTTGTAGAAAAAAATGAAATTAAGAAGTAGAAAGAACAACCTGTTCTGGATAATCTGTCCTGCCACATAATTTCCCTCTTTCTTCAGCAGGAAGCAAAAAGAAACAAACAAAAAAAAAACCCCACCACTTCCTCTTTTTATCTTTTGGAGTAAGAACCACAGTGGGGTTGCACTTGCCTGTGGTGCTCCCAGGATCACATCACACCACCAGTTCACAGCCCATGTAAATTCTGAGTTGGCCTTTCCTCTTTACAAAAGCAGTAAATGCAGCACTTGCAGGCCCAAATAGGAGGGCAGGGATTACAGTGCAAAGAGAGCAAATTTGCTTTCACAGCATTCAGAAGCTTGAGCTTGCACTCCTCGCTTTTTTTATTATTTTATATATATATATATATACACACAAATAGAAACCATGTTAACTGTGACTCATGGGTTGCTATCAGGTTGTGATCACAATACTGAACACAACGTCTGTTCTTCTCCTTGTATGGCTAGCAATCATACCAATTTCTATGCATACATACAACCTTCAGCAAATTCAAGGGCACTTTCTCCTCAAGGGAAATATAAAAAAACAGAGCTCTCCATACCAAGTATATAAACACAACTTCACATTTTCTGTAACTAAAGACACACCCTTAGTAGCTTCTACACAAGCTAGTCCTTGCTCACCCACAGAGAAGCTATTGTTCTAAAACAACAGCCAGCTATGTCAACTAAACACTTACAGGCTTGCAGACTGGGTGCCTACAAGGGAGAATACACAAAGATACCACATTTTTTGCCTACCAGCTCAAAATACATTGATAGTGCCACAAAAATAATAAATAAAAGTTCAAAAGCTACACACAACTGATCAGTAAAAGACAGTTCAGCTCCATAAGGCCTCCTTAAAACACTATTGGCCCCTAAAGATACATAACTCCGAAGTACATTCTCCTTGAGGAGCTCTAAACATTTGAGAGCTATTCACATTTTAAAATTAAAAGCAAAAGAAGTCAATGAAACAGCAGTCAGCCAATCTGGCAGGAAACTCCCATTTCTTTAAAAAAAAAAACCCAAAGCAAACAAAAAACCCCCCTATCTGGATTTTCAGCTACAATATATTCAAAGTTTACAGAACTCCAAAGATCAACATAACATCATTTTTCTTCAGGCAACTGAAGCACATCACTTCACTTTCCCTTGTAATTAATGATTTAGGAATATTAAACCCACCTGACCATTCTTAGCAAACATTTTGCTCACAATAAGTCCCTCAGGTCAAACTGAGCCATTTGGGATCCCACCTTCATCACATTTACTTTCTGATCAAGCCAGTGGATCTTTTCAGATCTACTCACTTGCTCACAAGGGGCTTTAATCCCCCATGGACAAACTCCACATGAATTCAGGAACTGCTACATTCAAGGGTTCCCTTTTCTAGAGCCTGCCATTAACTCTACTGGAAATGTTTGCAGCTTTGGTTTTTTTTTTTTGTTGTTGTTTTGTTGTTGTTTTTTTTTAAATGCTTATTTTTCTAAGACAGCTGGGAGATATAAAATGTAGATGAGGCTTCCATTCATGTATTCCCAAAGTTTGTGAGTGCATCCAAAACTTTGATTCCATTTAATCTTGAAACTGACGGCAGCTTCTTTTTGTATTTAAAAAAATAAACTTTTATTCCAGTCCTTTAGTGGTGCTGATGGCCAAATAATAGGCCATCAAGGTACAAATTAATAAAGCCCTTCATATACATGAGAGATTGTGGAACTGAGAAGGTGAAAACTCTATCATTTGCAAGCTGTACCTTCACATACTCTCTGCCTGAACAATAAACTAAAAACCAGAGGTTCATGTATCAGCAATCCTTTCACCAGTACATGCCAGGCCCCAAATTCCACACTCATGAATATTATGTAAATGAATTTATGAATAAAAAGGAAAAATACCTATTCTGATGCAAATCACACTCGGTACATAAGCAGTGGGAGTGACTGAAGCCTCTTCTGTTTTTTCACAGCACCAAAAAAAAGGTGTCCTCAGTGATGCTGACTTGAAACCATGAGAAATTTAAATAAGAAAAACCAACCCAAACCAAACAAAATTATTTAGTATTTGCTTCAGTTCCTGCTTAACATCAATATGACACCAAGCAGTTGCCCTTGTGATGATCACTGAGGTCTGATGCATAATACCTGCTGTAAGGACAAGCCAATAAACAGCTACTTGGGTCATTTTTATCACTGCTTTTAAGAGGACAGTGCTTCAGTGATGCCAGCTGAAGATGTGAGCAGTTACCTTCTCCATCCCCCCACTCATTCTGCAATGAAAAGCATGAAAATAAAACACGTGAAGGCATTCTGCTGGGGAGGGAGTCACTGCCACAGGACTCCCAAAGCAACTCTGCACTGCCAGGCACTGTACACAGCTCCCTACGTATCAAATCAGCTGCTGGAACCTCAGTTACAAGCTGAAGACACTGCCCCTTCCTCTGCCCCTTCAGCTAAAGTAAAACAATCATTTCAAACTAAATTAGGTGGAAGAAAATACAAGCCCCCAATATGCATCTTTCATACATTCATTTAAGTAACAAAAAAAAAAAAGTAAATAATTCAGTAAATATTACTGATGGCACAATTATTTTTTTCAAGTGGCATCTCAGTAAAAGAAATCACTAGTAGTAGGGAAGTAACCCTGTACTTCTCTACTGAAGAGAGCTGTGCCAAAGCACAGATGGTGTTGTAAACTTCCCAGATAAAAAGAGCAGGTTATTTTTAACTTTGTGCACCTGCGTATTTCCCTCCTAAAATTCCTGCAGAAGTGCAACAAAAACCAGCTCGTTCCTCATGCAAGAACACCAGTCCTAGTCTTTCCTTCTCCATCCACTCTCCCCATTAAATCTGCAAATCAAGAGACATGAACTAACCGAGCTATGAAAAAATGAAGCACACAAAATTTACTAGCTGAACCATCAAAGAAACTTCACTTTTCCTCCTGGCTCTGTGTCTCAAGCCAACAGCAGGGGAACACAGCAGACACCAGCCTGGCTAGTGCTGGGGGGAATAATCCAGAGGAAACTTCTGGGAAACTGGAAACTTGTAGAGGATCTGAGTATGCTGACACCACCCCGTGCAACAGTAACACCAACTGGAGTTGAAAGAACAAATGTAGGTACAGGAAGCAATTCAGCTGGAGAGGAGCATGCTGCCCCATGGATGGGTGCAGTCCTGCCCAGCACCACCAGCCGTTGCTGTTAAACCCACCTGGGCTGCAGCAGTGAGGAGACAAACAGCCACAGAAGATGCAGTCCTCACACAGCCCATGGCCACATGCACCAGTCAGGCAAAGCAAAAGGCTCCGTTTGCCTCACTCCCTCTCCCCTACGTGCTGGTTCCTCCGAGACACTGACTGGTCCCAGGTGATGGAATTCACAATAGTAGACACTTGATTGTGTTTCTCATTCCCTGTGTACTCATAAGCTTGCTCTAGCTAATTTAAGTGAGAAGGTACCAGCACAAACTCCTGTGAGGACATCTTAAATTTTAGCCTAATTTAATGGATTATTACATCTTAAGCTAACAATGTTCCTAGCTGATTTACACTAACCTGAGATAAACAGTTTATGCTGAAATAAGAGTGGCTGCACAGCCTGTTGGACTAGCTTAATGAAACTGATTTGAAATTACACCTTAATTTAAAGAGGTACAGTAATGCATATAAACAAGCCCTAAGTGATGCTCTGAATACAAAAAGAATTACTACAAAAAGCTACAGACATTGCTAGATTGTACATCTCAGCTTCTCAAAGCCCAGCTCTGAAGAGCTCAACATCAAATCTGACTCAGTTGTTAGTCAAGAAGAATAAACCCAGCATAAGGAACAAAGAAATTAATCTTAATTTCTATGTGGATTGCCATTAAATTATGCAAATTCAAAGACTCGGTAATTTTTCAAAACTCAGTGAAAAGGTGGAAGGCCACATACATGAGTCTTCACATACTTTCTTCAGTGTGATATGGGGGAAGTTGTCACTGTGGGCTTGATTCTAATGCTCAAGAAGCTTAATCTGATACCACCAATTTTGTACAGGAAAGCAGTTAAATTAATGGAAACTAAAGAGACTGGGGCCATGTGCTTACTGAGTAGTTATAAGTCATGAAATTCTGTTTTCTAGTAACAGTTTTCTCTTTGGACAAAGAAAATAAGTGTGCAACTGTAAAAGTAGGGTTGAAAGTTACATGTAAAGAAAACAAAATATTAACTACTCTGGCTCAGTTCACTTAACTTATGTTGTTTTTCAAACAAGAGAAGCTGGTTATTAGCCATTTCAGGAGTTTTTACATCCCCCAAGACCTAGTTCATTATGCTGAAATAGACTGCAAATAAAATATAATAAGGAGAAAATGATGGCATAAAACATTGAATTGTACTGGGGAGAAGCAAGACCAGAATTATCTTTCTTTTGCAATGTGCACTCCATTTTCTTCTTAGAATGGGTTCATATATAATTTTAAGAGTTTAGAAATAAAGTCTTCCATTTTACTACCTGTTTATGTCAAGTGCTCACTATTTCACAGCAGGGATTGTGCCAGTCTAAAACTGACAGATACTCATACTACCTTCACCATGTAGTCAAAGGCCATAATCACAGACTTTAAGGTTGATCTCAAACTTCGAGAGCCAACTCTTCTCTTTTATTATGTCCTTTGACTCTGAATTAATACAATCTTTAAACAACAATAAAAAAAAACCAAACAAACAAACAAAAAACCTCTTCCTCCTCCTTTTCATGGCTATATAGCAAATGCTCATTTTTGCCTGTTTGGGCAAAAGCATGCAGATCCAGAATTGAACATTTTTATCTTTCCTAGTTAATGCTGGTCCTTTAACACTGTGAGCAATAGCTCAATAAAACAAATTAAGACTCACCCCTAGATTCAGTCCATATGTCTTAAAACAAACAAAAAATCATCTTCTTATATTCACGACTCCTAGGAGACTTGAACTGCACTAAAATATAATTTTACTAGGTTGGCCAATTAATGTATGTTAGATACGACTTCTAGAAGTTTCAGAGAAGAACCAACATCACAGCAAACTCCAGTCGTCCTGTTTGTTTACTGGAGCCTCCCACTGCTCCACTGCACTAATCCAGGTTTATGGCTGCTTTGCATCACCAGAGCAGCACAAAGTAGCCAGAGCATATCAAGGAATATGGCCTAATACCCTGAGCAGAATGTTCTTAACCTGTTTCGGTGCCTGAAGAAGGGTCTGTGCAACTCAGCAGTGTATTCACTGAACACACAACTATTTGGATTAAAACTAGGTAACACAGCAGGCAGAGCTTATTAACCTCAATTCTTTAGCTCTATCAACCCAAGTTTTAGCACAGATGTTTTCTTCATTTTTTAATCAAGTTTTTTTTCCTAATTCTCTAGTTCTAACTCGGCAGATGATTACAAACAGTCATTATTGACTTCTAGCATTGTAGGACATACTAAAATCCAGACTACCAGCATTCCACATATTGTCCAAAGTCCTATACCCCAGATACCAAAACCAAACAGGATTGTCTGTTCTCCAAAGTAAAGATGGCCTTGAAGCAGTTATAAAACCTGGTTCTTTTGCAGTACAGTTCTCCAGCAGCCCTTCCAGATTGTTTCATCTACACATTAGAAGCCAAACGCCCAAGCACTTCGTTCCCACATAAACTCTGTCCAAGTTCAGAGAGAAAAGAAACTGATTCTCCCAGAGAAGTCCCTGGGGAAAGCTGAAAGGCCAAGTTCAAAGAACATCTAACACAGTGTGTGTGTTATGCTCACAGTTACACCCAAATTTAACCCATAAAAACAGCACTGAGATCCCCACAGAGTAAAGCAGAAAGAGCCACTTACCTTTAAAAGAAAACATGAGAAATGGAACTCCAAAGTGCTCCAAGTATCCCCTTCAGATACTTAGTTTTAAACCACTGCTGCATCTAACCTGGGCTCTTGCAAGGTCTGACCTGCAAAACCTATAACAACTTGGAAATGTAAATTACTTTTGGAAAAAGCACATTTTCACCCCACTCCAAACTTGCTATGCCATTTTAAAGGGCTGTTCTTTTACAAACGTAGTCCAGGTTTGTCTTTTACCAAGGAGGGAAGCAAAAAAACTTGCAGTTAGGCTTCCAAAGAGCCTTTAGTTGTTAAAGTAAAAAGCAGGAGGCCTCTGGGTGTGGCTAATAAGGCAACCATATTAACACTCATTAATGATGGCCCACCCATAAGGCTGTTACCTGGGGAACCTTTCCAGCCCTTACAGAAATCTACTGCAGGAACCAGCGTCCTCCTGAGGAGAAGGCCACCACTTAAGGGAGGTGAGAAGAACACAGCGTTCAATGGGGCAGAGGACGGAGAGTCTCCAGGCAGAGGGCAGAAACTGAGTTCACTGCAGACCTCCTGTCTCAGCTTTATATCCCTTCACAGGTTTTATCTCTAATCTCACCCAGAAAATGCTGTCTGACAACAGAGCAGTGGACAGAAGCCTACCTTTGTGTTTGCAAACTGGGCACAGTTCCACATTTACTGTCTTCAGATTTAAATCATTATTTGTACTTGCTAAATTGGTGAGGCCAATAAGAAGATCAGTCTGAGATTATTTGAGTGTTCTGCTTCAGCTATTTATATTTGGTGGCTCCTCGTTTGTTATTTCTGCCATTGCTGAGATGACAAACATTTTGAGGAGGAAAATAATTAGGGCATAAGGTAAATAATCTTCCTAGCACGTTCTCAGAGTACAACTTAAAGCCTACTCCTGTTGAAAAGCTGACACACTCTGCAGTTTAATCTGGAAACAGATCCAGCAAGGCAAAGCAGTGTCAGAAGTTCAAGGGCTTGAGCTGTAGCCAAGAAAAAGGCAAGTTAGCCAAGGTGGTATAGAAGGACATACACAGCCTGTCCTTTTGTCTGAGGGGAGGTGAGGAGAAGCAGACAGAAAAACCCCACCAGCTGTGTGTCAGCCTAGGCACAGAAGAGCTTATAACATCAGGTGACAACACATTTCTGTCCTCCTGAAGAGATATCACTTGAGACATTTGAATATTTTACATACATATGCAACATTAGATAATGCTCAGGACAACAAAACATGAAACATCAGAGGTGAAGCTAAAAGAGCTAAGCAGAAAAAACAGCCACAGTTGATAGAAATGGTTTACTCTGGAGAATCTGTGTCAGACCCCTAGGGAGGTCTGGGGTATCTAATTCTCAAGTCTTCCCAAAACTCTAGTGTCTGTCAAGATGTATTTATACACAGTTCTCAGTGGGATGATGGATGTCACTTCTATCAGAGTATCATCAGGACCTGCAAAGGCCGAGTCAGCTCACAGCTGCAGCCCAAGCGATGAGCCTTGCTGTTCCTACCAAGAGATGATGAAGGAAAGCCATGGCAAGTTGGACATGACAAGTTCTGCTCTAGAGCTCTAAGGCCATGTTAGCAATGAAGTCATGAGAAAGTTGCCACTGATACCACTTTAGGACCAAATGATGGTTTAAGTCATGAACTGTACGTATGAGACCACTCTACCAAACCACCAAGCACGTGGCCTCAGGAGATCTTGGAGGGATGTGAATCACCACAAGCAGTGTCCCTCTCTAAACTGGCTTTGTTGCCTCCTTTGACAAGTTGTTCCACTTCTGTCAATAGAACACAAAACCTCCAAAATTCTCAGTTCCACACTATTTGCAATCCAGGATTTCTTGTGTGCCCTCCAGTAGTGAAGCAGTGAGGGATACTACCATTTTCTTGTAAGAAATAAAATGTCATCTGAACTCCCAATTTTTCCAGCCTAGGTGAGTCCTCCCCTATTGCCATTTTTTTCAGGAAAATTTTTGCAGCATCCAAACAGCCCTGCTGAAGCCAGTCAGGTTCAGGAGTAGGAGCTCTGCCCTTTGATTTGAACACTGCTTTCTTGTGACCCTCTGTATACCTGGTGACACTGATACTTCCTTTGGCAGGAATAACAAATAAGATGAGGCTTAGAAAAACAACCAAAAGAAAATTTGGCTGCATAAAAAAATCTATGGAAGTTTTAAGAGGCAGCACAGAAGACTTAACATTTCTAGTTCCAAAATGTGTAAAAGCATATAAAAACATCCCACACATTGATCAATCTGATGTCTAGGGCCTTTCCTCAGTAACAGCAAATTTGGAGTAAGCCTGAAAAACATTTTACAATCACATATTTTGGATATAAATTCCTCACACAACCACAAGAGATTACAGTGAGTGGCACATTTCGGAATATAGCCCACTGTTTTCATGGAAAAAACAAAAATCTCAGATGTTTGGTTGGATGCAAGGCATTATCCAAAAGACTTTAAATGGGGAAAAGATGAACATCAGCAACATTGTTAAAGATAAAAATAGACCGTGATAATGGATAAACAAATAGAGTACCTTGGGGTTTTTTGTTATTCCTTTGTTTCTAGCTTATTTGGAGGAACTGTGGAGTTGGATTTAGGTTTCAATTAATTATCATCTGCTCGTAAAGAGGCTAAAGAAATCTTTGATCTTAAAGGAATCTTTCTATTCCAAGTTAAAGGCATGTATGATAAGAAAACAAAGTACATAAAATCATGTTGTATCTTGTTAGTAACACATGAAAGGTGTGAAATCAACAAGCCACAGTTTCATTGTGTGCCACACGCCAGAGCCAAGATTAGGCAGCTGGTTCCCCTAAGCATGTGGATAATGAATCCCAGGCACAATATTCCCCAGAGACAACCACGGCTGAGCTGTTGGACAGCAGTTTTCGTTTCCCCAACTCACACAAAGCTGAGCTGACTGCCAGTCTCAGGGCTGGAACTGAGGGCCCTAATAATGCATCACCGAAATTGCATTCATGGAATATTTCAAGAATTAAAAAAAAACAACAAAGAAACAAAATAAATAAATAAACAAACCAATTACTCAACAATCTCACCCACTAGAACACTGTGACAGGCAAAATGAAACACTGCTTTTAGCTGCCTTACCAGTGCTACTTCAAGCTCTTCAGGCCTTGGTAACACCCATTACCTTGCTTTCCTGGCTTGCAAATCCTAAGACAGCAGATCCGCTACAACTGCTCCTCACTGCATCACTCTTTGCTCTTTTCTAGTACTTGTCATAAAATCTGTACACGATACCTTGTCTACAGACTATCCAGGAGTTCACTCAGCTAACACTAGATGGTGGTGTGGTGCACGGCGTTTTTGGATGGAAAACTGATTCATTTTTCGGGGGAAAATCATAATGAGTTTTCATTCCAGTGGTGAAAATAGGTGGGACAAAAAGAAAAAAAGCACACAACACAAAACACAGCCATAACTCTGCATTCTCCAATTTCTTTAAATGCTAATTTGGTTATATTCACTCTGTCCTAAATTGAGGCTGCTAACCCTGCTAATGAACTTAGAATTGCACAATGGGAAATTAAATTACACTTTCTCTTACATCTCGCCATCCCTTTAAAGTTTTCCATACTGAAAGAATTGCCCCTTCAAATTTTGGAAAAAAAGAACTGTTGTTTTAAAAGTTTTGCTTCAAGTTTTTATTTTTATGCTGAAGACCTGAAAATTATTCAGAAAATTTTTCAGCTGTATGATAACATGGCTCTTGCAAAAGATCCATCTGGAGAAACTGCTGCCATCAGAACAACACTCCAGGGGAGGGGGGGGTGGGAAATAAAAGAGTGCAAATGCATAGAGCACCACTGCAATAGAGGACCACCCTCTTGGCCTCAAAAGAAACTGTTCCAGAGAACAATACTGCCCCAATACTGCCTCTTAGGTCTTCCTACCATCTACAGAAAGATCTCCAAAGAAGGAGCAGCACAGAGCAGAACTATGTTCCTTCCCCTGCCCTTCCTAGATGAGATATTCAAATCTGTTTGAAGTAGAAGGAAAAAAAAAAAAATCTGTCATTCCTTTGCAGTCACTCATTTAGCTGCCACTGGCAACTGAAGGAGTAAAGTCACTTTTTTAAACATCAGCTTTAGTTACTCATAGTGATCTGTTCACGGAAATTTAAATATCATTGCAGATATCGTTGTAGTAAAAATTTGAATCCAAACTATCAAGAGGGGGAAAAGTTTCATTTGACTAGTTTTTTAAAAGTTCATTTGCATGTGTTCTACTTTCTTCTTGAACAAGAAAAGCCTTAAGTTTCCAAGACTGTCAGGTCATTTTAATGAGGTGAAGAAAGTGTTTTCTTATAAATTATTAATCTCTTTCCTCTTTTTTTTAGTTTCTTCTCTTCTTGCTATATTATATTAATATTCAATATCCTCTACAACAAAATCCTTACTTCAAAATTACCACATTTGACTTTCCACCCAAAAACTGTAATAAATTAAGTGCTGTACAGAACCCTGCCTACAATTTCAATGCACTGTATACAATTTGACCCTTTTTAATGTGTCCTCTTTTTTCATTTCTTTTTTCTTTTTTTTTTTCTTTTTTCTCTTACCTGGCATGAGGAGAGAGTAAAGAGAATGAGGGAGGGAGGAATCTGAGATTGATGAAGTAGGCCTGGGAGTGGGAAGGTTCCAGAAATACCCAGGAGCTCTAACTTGTCTGCAGCACTAGCTAATATCACATGCTTCAAGTGAAAATATCTAATATTGTCAAAAAACATAAGGAACTGGCTAGTACAGAAAGAAAAATCACTGAACCCAACTAATGATCTATTCATATCCTGAAGCATGAGAACTAATAGTCTGGTAATTTTATCCCAGCTAGAGAAACAGCAGACTATTCACATATTCATGATAAATGAATTTACCCCACCAGTGATTTCGAGTCTTACTGTGACAAACAGAGATGAAGTATTTGTAGCCAACAATAAATGACTCCATTGCTTTTGGCTAAGTAGAACAGACTCACAAAAACATGTTTCCTCCACAGATTAGTTATTATAAAGACGATGGCAGATAGTGAATCTTTAACACAAAATAAGCAGCTGAGCACTTTCAGTAAATATTAATGCTACTTCTTAGTCCTTCAAAAATCAATCACATCTATCAAATATTCATTGTAAAGGTTGTACTATACAGGAAAGTGATCACATAACTCCTAGGAGGAGATGCTGAGCTGAATTACTCAAACTTGTCTTGGTTCCTTGAAATAATCAGAAGGTGTCTCAAGCTAATAATCAGTCCTGAGGCTTCAACATCTTCTCTTCTCTCCCACTATGAAAATTATTGCATCCTGATCTTTCTGGGGGTTTCTACTCATTTATAGTCTAGGGCTCATCTCTTAAGAGAAAACCCCAGCATGAAGGAACAATGAGTAGAGGATACACACTGAGAAGGGTCTTAGAACTTCACTAGTAAACTACATAGCAACCAAGATCCAAAAGTGACAAAAGGTCAGCTAGAAAAAATAACAGGGAATAAATCCTGGACAGGTTCCAGAAGTGAGGAAAAGAGATAATCGATAAAAGTGTCAAATATTGTAAATCAATGTATTATGATAGTGCTTGAAGCTCAGAGATAAGGCATAGGAAACAGGCAGCTGAAGCTCCTGAAGAGCATACACTTTAGATATTGGAGACATGCAGGGCAATGGAGTGATGAAACTTGTACAAAGAGTAAAATAAGACAAACAAAAAACCCCACCAGAACATAATGACAGCAAACTGCCCATTAAACAAACATCCTGCAAGGAGTAGTTTCATGTATTGTTAGGCTACCAAAGATACAGCCCCCAGAGAGTACCAGTATCTGGAGCAAATCACCATGAAAATTCCCTTAAAATAAAAACTTCATCTTGATCATAATGTTGCTACCTGGAGCATGTTGAAGTAGTTAAAACTATGTCATACTCTCTGCTTACCACACAAGAACATGAGAACCTGCAGAAAAGCTTGCCATAGTTTTCTGAGCCTGCCTTTATCAGGGTGTCTGTGCATCTTAGCCAAATGATTACACAAGTATTATTCTAATTCCATTTCCTTCAATAACAGTAGATCATGAAAGCTGGGAGAGAGCTCCTATGAAAGCAGAGAGACCTCTGCTCCCAGGAGTGACTATATCACATCATCTTCTGAAAACATTCCATTTCAGACTCATGTCAACCAGCACACTCTGTGCCAATGCATTTCAGACTCTCCTATGCAAGTAAAAGCTCCACTTTTATGCACAAACTGAGCTACTAAATCTATGACACAAATTAAATTTCTTTAGATTGTTCACCAACAGGTATTTTTCCCCCTCTCCATTCACTGAACACTTTTTTTTTTCTCCTCAGAAGTGGACAAAGTTCTTTCCTTAGATTTTTGCAGAGCATATACCATCCCTGGCTCTTAACATGTAATTTCCCAGTTTGCTAATAAGTGCCCAAACGCCTCCTTGAGATGATCTCCTACAGTCTGGCAGGCAGGGCTGTTCTGGTTGCTTCTGAGCTTCAGATAGTTTCTCTATTTAATTAACTTCAAGTGCTGTATTCTCCAAGGAAGCGGAGGGAGAGTTTATCAGGAGGTGTGGTATAAATTACATAGTAATTTGAACAGAGTAGAAATTCAAGACAGTTTGTGTGCAAGAAATATTTCTTTAACACACCCACTGCTTGAGAGGCTAAAGGCCAGAACTTGATTTCCAGCTCTTATTTGAGACCACATGGCAGTGTGATACCTCAGCATCTCGAGCAATTTGATCCATTAGGATGTACACAAAGGCAGGCTCCCACAGGTTCTGTACAGATTTGTTGGAGCTTAGATCAAAACTACCATCCAAGAAACCACAGTCTTACTCGTTGCCTAGGTAAGAAATTTACAAAATCTCCCCTTCTGCCTGAAAGCTTTGAAAGTTGCATCTGAAGGATGCAGCCCTTAGGAGCTAGATACATAAATCCCAAGTTTCTAATTAAGCAGAAGGCCTCTTAGCACCCTTGAGACCTCAATTCATTAAGCATGTTCCAAGCACAGCTAATAGACAAGAGCAACTGGATTGGCTTTAAATGATGGCCAGACTATCACTGCTACAATTAGATAATTGCTTAATAATCAGAACGGCCTTCCAAGGGAAGTGAAAAACAGGTCAATACAATCCTCCTCCAGAGAGGATTCAGGACCATATCACCCACAGCTGATGAGGATACCCAAGTGACCATCCTGCAGAGCAGGCTATGCAGAAGAATGAAGAGGAAGGCAAATCTATTTGAAAAATCATCCCAAATTAAGGTGCCACGAGGAAAGAGTGTAAAATTGACAGTGATGCTACAAGCCTTGTGGTTATGGCACCCTTCCAGGAGACAGAAGGGTGACCCAAGGTCTGCTCCCACTGCTGCTGTACACATTTTATGCTGCACAAGCACTGGGTTAAGAAGGAGGTAACTCAGAGAATTCTCTTTGAAAGCCAGGACTAAAACTGCAGCTTCCAACACACTCTTCAGAGCTGTGCCTTTACCACCAGACTACCAGCAATTCACTCCTTTGGAGATGTGAACTTATACTTTAGTTGAAGTATTTATCAATACTGGCTGAGGCAGGTTCAATCACATTTTAAAACAGGTAAGTCCTGTTCAACATTTCTCTAAGAAATTATGTAAATGCATGGTCTAAGCAGAGAGAGCAAATAAGACACTTAAAGAGGAGCCAAGCAAAGTTTACATCTTGAATAGCTTTGAAAAGCAACACCATCAAATCCATATATACTTACAATCTACTCTTCTCTCAGCAATCAGTTAAGCAGAAAAACAAGAAGTTTCGCAACATGAAATGGCTCCATTTTGGTGCAAGTGGAAATTCTATCAGCTTTAGTTTTATTAACCAGATTTATTTTAAACTTAATATTAACACAATGACAAAATGTAACATTTTTCGGGAAGCCTTTCTGAATTGCCAGACAGTAATTATAAATGGGGAGGGAGGGGGGAATCTCTTGCATCAGGTTCATTATTTGAAAGGATAAGTAAATAAATCTATAAAATAACTTACTCTGTTAGTTGCTGGGAAACCTCACTGTTGATATGACAACCATGGCACAGTAAACCAGATTGCAGCCTGCTTCTGAGCTGTGTGTATTCCACATTGTCATTAAGGGAAGTGTTTTCTATCTGCTAGGCTGCAGTGACACCTACAGAAAAAAAATACTGAAAATGGCTGACCTGAGAGGGAATTACATTAGAAATACTTCTTAAGTGCTGCATAACCACACTTGTGGATGCATGCAATAGGTACTGTTTATAACCCAACAAGGAAGCTTTTGAACACCATATGCCAATCTCTCAGGACCCAATTTATAAATGTTTTCGTGGTAGTCATGTCAGAAAATCATGCTAATAGCAAGTTTCCAAGCAAGGCTGATTATTATAATTGCTGGATATATTTTTCTAACACTTCTTCAGAAGCAGTAATTTTTAGCATTTTCCAAGGATCAGCACTTTTTTCCCTGTAGCTCTGCTGAGTTTACAAAAAGGTGCATCTTTAGAGTCTCTTACTGATTTTGTATTGTTGCACTGATGTTGTACAAAGTGTTTTCTCTTGAAAATGCACTCAAGACTTGCATTTGCAAGACTTCTTTTGCAGAAGGAAGAAATATCCCTTTTTTCTAGGCCTCCTTTCCTTTAATAACTCAAAATGAAATGCTCTAGGAAGTTACACAACATCTTTGGAGGCTGACATTGTCCTTCATCATCAGAAGCCATTTTCAGTACTCTAATTCATTTAATATCATACTCTTAAACACTCAAAACCTGGCACTTTAAACACTATTTTCATTTTACTTGTCAACAAAAATCTGGCAGTACAACCTCTTCTTTCTGTTCTCTTCCCAGTGGGTTGTGACACTTTTAGGTGTTACAGTTAATGAAGAGTTAAACAGCAGCATGACATCAAAGGCTTCTATGAAGCAGCCTTTTTGATTTGATAGAAAGTCCTGCGTAATTTAAAAAGCCTCAATTGCATTTCCCAATATAAAATTACAATTATTATTTTTTCAAATTAGTATCAATTTCATTGAGAGGAAATTCAGCCCTAGGGGCAGTACGAAGCTTTCTGTCCTAAACGTGCAACATCCAGAATAATCCTGCTTTTCAAGAACTACAACACATGCTTCCCTATGTATGAGACTGTAAAAGTTATCAGGTGTTAAACTACAACCTTTTGGCACATCCACCAGGCAAACTGTCCTACACAGGTATAAAGAGATGTCAGTGACATCCAGGTTCAGCATGACAGAAATCTTGCATAGGCCCAGAGATTTTAATCACCAGGGATTACAGTGAATGACCATGCTCTGGAGCTATGACAGATCAAGGGATCTACTGTTGCATTGATTTTACAGCATCCTTACTTAATAAAGGTGTCCTGGGTGTAACAAGTACACTTTGCTTATTAATCAGTAACAGTTCCACAACCAGAGGGGAAACACCACCTAAGGTTTTTTCTCCTCCATGTTCAGCGTATGGATATAATTAGAAGCAAAGACCCAAATACCTGGGCTTGGACCTAAATATAACACAACAAACAGCTTTTATAGATGCCTTTATTCTCTCCTATTCATTCAACCTATTCCTGTTCCTTTAGGACAAAATGGGTTTTCTTGAGTATTCTCATTAACTTGACCTCAAGCTGTGCTTTGTCCTAGACATACATTTGCTAAATTGTACAGATGACATTTACTTGTCAGAGCAGCCACTCATTAATCTGAGGAGACCATAAGAACTCTGAGCTGTGCTTGATGCTGGCCTTAGGACTGCAGTCATTGCAGGCTGGCAGCAGAAGCCTCTGTGAGTCTCTGAATAAATATACAGTCAGAAGAGTTTCTATCACGAAGATACTGTTGTAGCACTCCCTGCACTGAAATGTTTATACAAATTCACAGGTGGCTCTTTCAGAAGTACATTATAAACAAAAAGAAACAATAAAGAACAAAAGATGTGGCTACCCCTGCAAGAGAAAAGGATTACTTCCATCTCACTCCCTACCAAACCAAAATGGAAAAGTTGGAATAAATCAGCAAGATGCAGAGAGACATTTTGACACAGACACCACCCGTGAAGGACAAGCAAGAATTTTTTGCTGTGTACAGCAAGAGTTAAAACTAACTCCATTATCTCCTACCTCAGAAAGCTTCACACATTCCACCAAAGTTAAATTGCTCTCTGACTTAAGTAATCATCTCTTCCAAGCCCTTAAGCAATAATAACTGGCTGGAGCTAGGGTGAGTAAAAAACAAATAACACCAGAGTCAGTGGAGGTAGCACAGCAGAAGCAAAGGTATTCCTGATCCCAGAAAGTGTATAAAACATTCCCAGTTTAGAAAGAAATTAGTCCCTTTACATATTACAGACACACTGCAGCTAAACTATTAAAAACTTAAGTGTTGGTCAAGGCATCTCAAAGTTTGTTGTATGATGTAATTAACAATTCCCTGAGACACAGAATAAATAAATAAATAATACATCAGGTAAACCTGTGTTCCTGTGGAATCTCCACAGCCCAGTTCACCCAAAGCTCCCATCCAGACTCCTTGTTCTGATTATCCCATTATCTCTGCATTTCCTATGGCAGTAAAGGCAGCTTTTGGAGTCAGAGATGTGACACGGCAGGCATTTGCCCTTGGGACCAGGAATGAAAGGGCTCCTCCTTCTGCAGCTGCCAGTGCTGCCCCGTGTTTCTCCCGTATTTGAAAGCCCTTCATCATCCATCTGGCACACCTCACTGCAGCTGGATTGTGGTACTTGTGAAGAACAGCACTGCTGCAGTCACTGCAGATAAGTGGCCGAGTGGATGCGTGTACAAAGCTGTGGGTGTGAGCGTGTGCAAGATTCAAAAGCTCTGATGGCACCAGGTGTCCATCACACTTCGGGCAGTCTTGTCTCTGTCAGTAGATTTTTCATTTACTTCAGCACCTGAAGAGCTGCCACTGATTTTGATCAAATAGCAGGGCTGCTTCAGGCCCTACTTTGTGGCTTAACTCTCATGAAAGTTCTGCTGCTTCAGCTTCCATTATCTTTTCTGGCTGCTGTAATTTTGTTCCATGTATGTCACACTGGTGAGGAGCCAGTTATTAGGTTTCCTCCTCACCTCACCCTTCTCTGCAGCCACAAGAAGCAGCTTTTGTGATTGTGTAGTATTTTAAAGTAGTATCCTGCAGCAGTGATAGAATAACAGGGGCAAAATCTATCCCTAGATGTCTCACCTGGCTCTTTTGTAGCACCTTTTGAACTGATCACCTCTGGGTCTGTTTATGGCAGTTTAGTGTGTTATACAATAGGAAAGGAGAACTTGGCATCCTTCTCACGACTCTGTTGTAAAGCAAGTTTTACACTTACTTGGATTTGCTTCCCTTTGGTCTTTCTTTCATAGGCTTTGGAGAGTGGATGCCTGAAGAGGGCTGATCAAATGGCAACCAAAATTTTGGCACCTTTGGACACCAGCATCATTTCATCTTCCCACAAAGCAAATCATCTTGTTGGATGTGTTTGGTAACAAGGTTTAAAGTTCACTTTCTGGCTGTGGTGAATTTTTGTGTCAGAGCAGTATTTCAGCCAGTTCCTATTATTTTTGTCATTCAAGATAGGAATGGGCTTATTTAGTGCAGCTCATGTTCCTTTCTTTACTTCATCTTCTTTTCACAAATCAGATTCTCAAGTCCCATCTCAATATTGAAAATACACTATAAAAATAAGTAGCACTGATCTAAAGAAAATGCACATACAAATCCTGCCTCTAGATTTAACTAAGCACTCCTAAATAGTAATCTTATTCCAGAGAAGTCCAAGCATAGCTTTCAACCTCTGCTTTATATGCTTTATTTGCTATCCATATATAAACACAACATCAGCCACATCACAGGACAACAGTGCATGGGGCATAGAACATATTGCACAGAATTTGATATTATATATTAGACATAAATCTCCTTAGCTTTCAGAAGGCAAATTTCACATATCATACTCCTAACAGGCCAAAACTAGAAGCCTTGAAAGTCACCTACAGACAGATGTGTTTGCTCCTGAAAGGGGAAGTCCAAAAATGTACACACAAATTAAGAATATATTTGGCCACTAGTGCAACAGGTAAGTTCAGAGCATTCTGAGTCTGAAAAGGACCTGATAAGGCTATTCAAATAAATACTAGGACTTCCTAGCAAAAGAGGATGGAGAAAAGTTTCTAGTACCTCAGATAACCTCCCTCCCTCCGCTGCCGTTGTGCAATTTCAGCCAGTCAACCTTAGCCAAGCACTGAGGAAGCAAAAGTAGTTGAATAGTTGGAATCTGATGCGAAAGCAGGAGAGCAGTACATCACAGGCATCCCACTTGCAGTATTGTCCAGAGTCCTGGATAGCCAGTGAACAAAGGGAAAAAAAAAAAAGAATGTAACTATTTGAGCTTAAAGATCAGGGGCCTGTAACACATTACAGGAGAGAAAAGAAAAAACAATCCCCAACACACCTCTCCACCCCCCAAAAAAAGCCCAGAGCCAGTAAAAACATTTTGTCTAAATTACTACACTAAGAAAACAGTATTAATATCATTATCAAAATATAAGGACTGCTTCACTTTAGTGTCTAGAAGACCAGTCAGCCAGTTAGGTTACTTCATGTTTCATTTTCACACAGTGGGACACAACTTCACTTTCACAGGAGATGATGGTAGCAAACAGGACAGCATGAAATGCCATTTTCCTTCTAAACCAGAGTGCAGTAGTCATTCTACAGATGTATCAAAACCCCTATCAAAAATCAAGATGCAGTAACTCCAAATTAAGCACCCAGCTGTTGTGGCAGGCAGAAGATCCTGAGCCAGTCCAAGGGAATCATCATTCACAGCAAAATGGGTGCTCTCAAGATAAAAAACATAAAAATTGTTCACAGGTGGCCAGCAGTAAACTGGATATAAGTCAGATTCCAGAACTGCTAAGTGCAAGATTAACTGTTCTCTGTTGAATGGGAGAAGAAGGTTCTCTCAACAGTTCCATTTGCTTAGAAAATTACAGAAATCATATCCCTGAAAAATACACAAATCATTTATTATTTATTGAATAGCCTTAGATTAGCAAGATAATACAGCCCTCAAAAAGCAATGTAAGATAAACCACTCCTTTAGCTTGGACACAGAGTGTTTCCAGCTACTGAATTACTGGTACAAGAATTTATCCCTGCATAAACTTGAACACTGGATAGCAAGAAAATTATTTGACTTTTACTTAGGGACTTGCAAAATGTTTGCCACATCATACAGAAGACCATTCTTCTGTAGCTATTTTTATTTTTTTATTTTAGATGAAGTTGGGCTTTAGTGCCTGTCTTAAAACCTCATTATTTAAGGGACTTTAATGGAATGTTATCATAGAATAATAGAATCATAGAATGATTTGGATTGGAAAGGACCTATATGAAAGCATCAAGCTTTACTGGAGTAATAAGAAACTGTACAGCAAATTTCCCCCCAAATTTACCAATTTCTGTTGATGAGAGCTTAATTCTTTCTGAAACCATTCCTATCACTTACTTGATGCTTTGCAGTAAAATATTCCAAAAGCACCTTTTATCAAAAGCATCCAAATGGTTTCTTCTAGCTCTGCTAAACGTCAGATTTTGCATCTATGCAACAAAGAAGGAATTTTATGAGCATTATACAGGCAGTGTTTGTGGAATCTCAGAAGTCATTTGCCTCACAGTGTGGATGGCTGCACTGCATCTCTCCTAAACCATTTAGCTACATTACTAAACCATGTACCTAGCATACCTTTTCAACCCAACACTGCTGTATTGATAAAAAGGTGAATTAATCATATGCTATTATGAGGACCAAGGGGGAACTCCTGAAGGAGAATTATCTTTGAGTAGTTTAGCAAAGTACCATATTTTGGGTTTTAATTGTTGCCTCTCATTAGATAAAATGAATTCAAAGCAAAGCATTCATGGAGAGAAAACATCCATTTAAATTATAAATGCTATTAAAAAAAATATTTCTGATGGACAAATAAAATCAATAAAATCAAAGTTAATCTGGAAGTGAGATGAAGGTTTCAACTTGACTCTTAGAGCAGCAAGGTTCTGGAAGCACTTCCCAAACGTGGAACCAACAGCAAAACACAGCAAAAAAACAACCAACAATTAAAAAAATTACACACTGCCTGCAAAATAAGGATTAGACTTGCTGAGACAAGACTGCTTGTTCTAGTGCTTCTAATGGAGATTTCTTTTTTCCTAGAGTAGGCAGGGAATTTGAATCCTCCTCCTACCATGACATCAATAGTACCACTGTACACTGAACAATGTAGCATAACTAGCATCTACATAAGGAATTACATATGTGGCAGCTTGATTGCCTTTCAGCTAACATTTTCAAGGAACTATAGGCAATTATTATTTCCCAACTAACAAATTTAAAAGTCATCCTTGACTTTGACTAAGGTTTCTTCCCACCCACAGATGGTAATTTATTTATCAATATTCAATTTCCTCTGTCATTCAATCATTTCTGCAAGCTTCCACAGTCACTTTTAATTAGAATATTCTGAGTCACTCTGTAGCAACAGCAAATTGTCACCTATTTACCTCCTCTTCCAGCCTAAGTTTGTTAGATGGTGCAAGCCTTGTAATTGTCTTCCACCAGAAAACATGCAATCCTGTCCTTCAGCTCCTCTTTTTTTTAAGGTAAGTTACAAAGGAATAAAAACTCTGCTCTTTAACCCAATGCTTGTTCAATTTCCTAAAAGCTTTTTATAATTGGTAAGAGGCTTTTTGGAGAAAGCCACACACAATATGTAAATGATGTCACCCACATCAACATACTTGTTAACTTCTCCAAGGAACTGCAAGCTCCCAGATACTGTTTATCTTCATAGAAGTCCCAGTGATAACTCTCCAGCGTGTGTTTATCCATTCCTCTGACTTTTTTCTTATGCTGTACTAATAAAGCAGACTGACTTCTCTTTGAATTCAGCTACACAATGAAAGACTAAGAAGGATGGTGTGACAGTTTCTCCCTGCTATTCCTTCTGCACCAAGGCAGATTTCAGTGGTATGCCACAGCAGCAATCTGGTAATTTCACATTTTAATTCCCTTAGAAGTGTTGGGTGAGGACCATCTGGTCTTTGTGAAGTGGTACTGCTCAATTTATTGATTTGTTTCAAAATCTGAGGATTGCTACAGAGAATAAAGCTGTGTTACAAAGGTCAATTCAGTTCAACAAACTCTACAGAAAACTCACATTAGGCACAGTATCATTTTCCTTGAAAAACTCAACTACAGAGGTGGCACCTGTTTTTCTGCAAGACATTGCTTTTTTGCCACCTCTCTAGCCAGGCTAAGCAAGGTAGGCATCATAAGGGAATCTGAGCAAGGTTTTAATACTAAAGATGCTGCTTATTCCACAATCCATTTTCCTTTATCAGGCCATTGACACTGCTTTTATACACATGCACTCTGAAAACAACATGCACATGAGGTTAAGCACCTATCAATGTACTGCTGCTCTTGCAATACTTATACTTTCTATTTAAAATACAGTTCCCCTTTGAAAAAAATATGAACAGTTCCTTAGTTCCACAGCCACATTCACATACTGTACACACCCATACAGTTAACCCTGCTCTGTCTTTCTACCATTCCTTTCCCTTCTCACTTCACCTTCTAAAATACTACCTGGAATCCAGGCTTTGTCTGCTGAATGCTACACTTCTAATAAGCCCAAGTGTGATGGAAATGTACACACCTTCCCAAGTTAGAACTGGTATTGAAGAAAGGCATTGTGTGCATCTTGTGAGAGCTTTTAGTTCCTGACTGCCATACACAGAATAAAGGAATAGCAATTGATTATATTACTTTCCTGACCTGAGATCTACATAAAGTGTTTAGAAGGTACTAAGCACCATCCCTCCCTGCTGAGGGCTGCTTACCAAAGATGAACACTGATGTACAAAACAAAGGCTGGAGCCAGAGAGCCTGCTGAGGAACAGAGGTCAAGGCACTGTCTAGCAGTAGGGAATCAAGAAAACATCAGGAAAACCTTCCCTTGACTGAGCAAGGGTTGGGGTGGGGGGGATGATCAGCTGGGGGAAGAGGCCTGGATGTGTCAGCCCTGGAGACCAGAAATTTCTGTGCCAAGTGCCCAAAACAGAAAACTTACCATTAAAGAGCAACACTGCTGTGCAATTAGCCACACCATTTTCTTGTCTCTTCTTCTCTCCATTTGGTCGTTGCCAGCTGCAATGGGAAGGAAAATAAGAGATTAAGGGGCAAAGTTTGAGGAACAAGCAGTAGGTGCCTCCTTTAACAGGGGATCAAGAAGGTGAAGAAACTGTGAATGTTTACAAAATAATGGTTTGTTTGCTTTGCCTTGCAATATGTTGCATCTTGATTAACACTACTGGAACAGAAGGGGGCAAGAGTAGTTGGAGAACATGAAAAGCAAGCACAGAAGACTATGGGAGGCAACTGGGCTAGATCTCCAATGGTGTTCACCACCCACTTCACATGGAAGATTTTAGAAACATGCAGTTTATTCAGAAAACCAGGTAAGTTTGGCTGTTTACTGTCAAAGAGGATTACTGAAAAAGTAACTTCTAGTAAAAAATATGTTCTTTTTTTTCACTAAATAACACAAATAAAAACAGCTACAACATTCCTCAGTTATCTTTTCTATAACATGAACCTAAGAAGGGAACAGCTGTCACATTTGGCTGACAATTTGGTTGACATTTTGACACATCATTCAAATTCAGAGCATTTTTTTCCTTCTCTCTGGAGCAAACAGATTTTGCTTTAAATAGCCCATTTCATGCAGTGATATTTACAGGCACAAATCCTTGGTTGTCATTCATGAAAAAACTTTTGGCTGATTTGTAAATTATGAGTGACTTTCAGAAGCACAGAGAGACTTCCACATTACAGGACAACAGTATTTGAATCAAAATGAAGAGTCAAATATAGAATAGATATCACCAAAAGAAGAAGACATTCTGCTGTTCAGAATGTCTTTATTTTTTAATTAGGAAGAAGCAGCAACAGCACAGGATTCACTCATGGCCAATATAGCCTCACCATACAGAAATCAAATGCTGCCAGCTCTGTTATGCTGTTTCTGTCAGAAAAATTTCTAGAAGTGTTTCAATTTAATCCATTTGATTTCCTGTGTCACTATATCCATATTTAACTTCTCATTTTGACCCAAAACCTGTTGAACAATAATATGAAAATATTACTGTGCTTTTGAAAGTCACTCAGTATTTACAGATCAAGAATTTTCACAAGAAAAAATCCTCATGCCTAGCCTCAAAAGGCTTAGCTCCCTTCCATTTTTTGTTTACATCAATACAGAGACATTTTAAGGTATTGTAAAACATGTTAAGACATTGTTAACTTAAGGCCTTTAACCTTTGTGGAAACTGAGAGACTTTCAGGACACAGTCACACATCAAACTAGCATGGGCAATGATGGTGGAAAGAGAAGAAACATCTCCTCATCTCTCTGGCCTCTTAATGATCTTTAAGATACATCTCTTGGAGGAAGAATGCAAAGGAGTTGCAACTAGGGCTTCAGGGTTTTTCCAGTGGAGCTGTTCCTCATGCCAGCAGAGTTTTTTCCTGGACAGAACACCTGGCCTTTTTCATCTTCCTGTTGTTATCATTACTGAGCTTACTTAGTTGTTTTCTTCCTTTCCAGAACACACAGCAGAAAGCAGCAACAATCTTAACACCAAGCAGGAAAAATAACTGCATTAATCTGACAGCAACTTTCCTGTGCCTTGGCAGAGTACTTAACACACTTTATACCTTGGAGTGGCCCATAACTTTTGCTGTGTGTTTTAAATTGATGAGCTTCCTCGGCTGCTCTGGCTTCTGAGACAAGTTTTATTTTGACAACATGCTGAGAGTACAGCTGTCTGGGCAACTGAGCTGCAGCTAATAAAAGTCTACAGTGTTTTCTTTTTCTGATATTTGACTAAATGAAAAAAAGCTTTTCTGGAGCAGTAAGCATTCTGTTTTGTCTAAAAACTTGTCAGGAAAGAAACCTCATCATTCTTTAGATGCTTTGTGAAATGGAGATGCCATATAAAGTACTAATGATAAACACCCTGCAGACAGGCTGAAGTCCTATAAGTGAAAAACAAGCCCCACTGATGTGAAATAGTGTATGAAGTGTGATTTCCTAAGCCATACACAATACTTCCTACACACTATGCCACAAGCCATGGCCCTTTTGTTACACAATTCTCATTTCTGCAGCTTTATATTGTTGGAATAATGTAAATAGAAGAGAAATTCAAGTAGAAGTTGAACATCTGACTATAAAAAGTTGCAGTATAAAATGCTGAAGGGAAGTGGAAATAAAATGGCTTAGTGGAAGATTGTTGGTATATTCAAGTGTTAGACACACGAGTTATATAAGCAAACTCATAAACTTTCCCAGAATTACACTGCCAAATAAATTCAGGTAGAAAAATTAACATGCAAAATACTCTCTAGAAAGCTATTTTGAATTTCAGAACCCAGTAATCTCATGCAGCATAAGAAATGTTACTTGGTGATGCTTATCTGAGACAGTTAAGCAAGTATTAATTTGTACTGCAGAATGTAAGTGCATATAACTATAAAACACCATCTTCTGAAGTGTTCTAAGTTATGTCTGTTAAATGATGAAAAGATACTTCATGTTCCCAGTGTAATATAGGGAAAAAAAGGTAATCATGACATTTCTGTATTGGTTTTTGATGAAGCAAACAGCATTTTTAACTGTGAACTCCTCAGAACAGTAATCTCCTTACTCTTTTAAGCGGTTTGTAGAATACCAGGATGATTTTCAATACTCTTTATATACAAATTATATTGTTAGTTTAAAAAATTTTCCATCAAAATAGGTTCTTGCTAACAAGACCTACAAAGTTCCTGGCAAAATTAAAGCTGACTCAGCAACAATTGTGTTCATAATGATGAATGTTACTTACCATTACTGCTCAGCTTTGACCTGGCAAATAAAAATCAAGGTCCAACCAGCTCTTAAACCTTCAGCCTACAGAAGGATTTCATGACCTAATCAGTTTTCCAACCAAGAGCAGAAGACACCAGCTGTTGTTTCAGTACCTTTGTAGGAAAGGTTGTATCTGTAACTGTAGCTCTTCCTGTTCTAAAAAGTGGTGCCATAATTCTTTCCCTCACTCCTTTCTGGTGCTTCTGAGGTCCAACTTTTCTGAAGCACACATAGGCCAGCATACCTGCAAAGAATGTTGTGTAGCAGAATGAGGTTTTAACCTTGCTTAGCACATTCTGATGCTGTCCTCACAGATACACTAACAATCCAGAGAGGGAAAGGAGAAAACAATAAAAAAACAGTGTAATAGTAGCTTAGCCAAGAGAGAAACAATCTGTGAAAGCTTAATGGTTGGAGTTAAAGAGGACAGATGATATGGTACCTCTCAAAACTTTCTGGGATTTTTAAAAAGCTCTTTTGTTCATTCTGCTGCAGAGCTGGTGCTTTAATTGTGCACATAAAAGCTATTTTTACAGCACTTTAACAGCTAAAAGCAAATAATGCCAAGAACAGTAGCTGTGTTTTAAACAGCACATGATGGCTCTAATTAATAATTTAATAGCAATAGAGTAAATAGGAAAATGAGATACAGTAGTGGAGAAAGTATATATATGTATTTGGCAAGCTACTGCAGCCAGACAGAAACAATGCAACTGAGCATCCCTTTTCAGGACTATATATTCATAGCACATTACAAAAAGTGTTCACGTTTTTCAGAGCCACACTCAATTAACTTTTCTTCAGGTTTCCCTATTAAAATGATTCAAACTTAAAATTAAAAAAAAATGCTTTTTCAGGGCTCTGGTGCAGAAACAGCACTGGTAGAAATAGTTTGTGTGCACCACATCATGGGCCACTATGCTTCTGAAATGACTAGACTATCCTAGATGAGGTTTCTGAGCCTCTAGGTCACAGTGACACAGGCAGGCACAGGCTCAGGGACTCTTTCTTTCCAGGCCCTGTGGTCTTAAGTCTCCCTTTCCACTGGAAGGAGACTCTCATGCTTCTGAGACGTATCTGCTCAGACAAGTTGCCTTACAATTCCACCTTGCTGTGGGAAGTATGAGCCCAAAGCTACAGGGACTACAGGGGCAAAGCAAGGAAATACAGTTTCTGCAGAGAAATCCATTAGTGCAAAATCCACACAACAAAGAGGTTTAGACTCAAAGAACAATTTACGGACTACAAACACCTCCCACTCCAATAGATACTTGGGACTGATTTTGTTCATCTCCTTTAGAAAAGGTTGTCCTCTGTTTTCTGCAACCTCTATTTTCCATTGATACCAGTTTCCAAACTAGACAGGCACCCTCCTTGAAAACATTAATTGTTGAGAAACGGAAGCTGCCCCAGCAACAACTGGAGAAATGCTTTCCCTTCTTCTTTCTCCCCTCAAATTAGTTTTCTAGGAAGAAAATCTGTAAAGTGGAAAGCCACGTTGGCATCTTCCATGGTTCAATGTGGGATACAAATAATCATTTTTCTTTCCTCTGTCTCAGTCTTTTATTGCATCAAGCTCCTCCTAGAGAATGGATTTCCCACTTTACAACCATTTATGGTTAAAAACAGAATCTTAAGTAGATCTAAATGTAATTCCCAGTTCACAAGGATCACCTCTACATCTTTATGTAACTGCTTGTTTTGTTAGATCAGGTTACCAAAAGTTATCATACACAAAAAAAATGTGCAGACTCACCCTAGAAGCTCAAAAAAATGAACTTTCACTTGGTTCCCCTGTCTTTTTCCTCTTTCTCTAATGGAACAGAAAAGATCATTCTTCTGTATAAATGTTTTGACACAGATTGAGCTCTAGTCCTCCCTACAACAGGCACAGGAGAAAAAAAGAGAAAAAAAAAAAAGGAAAAGGAAAAAAACCTCAAACTATAACCATTTGCACATTGTATCAAGGCAGAAATGCAGAGCAGCACATTGAACCACATCCATAATCAGCAAGCTTTCGACACTAGATTTTTTTTCTACTTGCAACAGAAAAACAAGCAATAAATGTCACAAAACTGCATCAGTTCAGATGCTCTTTTCGGGCTTCTAGTTAGAATAATGGTTCCACCCCTCAGTCTTGAAAAGAGAAAAGCCACATAAGAAAGACACCTTGAAGGGTGTTAAACCTAGGACTACAAAATTGAGATGCATTTAAATCATCACTGACTAACCAAAGAGATTACTAATACATTGAAGTAAGCTCATTTTTAGTCCAAAAGTTTCTTAGAGGTATAAGAAGTGTTTTTTTTTTTCTTTCAAGAAAAAGGGATGGGAAGGGAAAACTGTCAGAACTGGATGCTGAAAACAGTCAGTGACTTCCTAGTTATCTCTGACAAGCACAAACACAAAGGATTAACCTGTCTGCTGAGGGCTCCAGGCACACACTACAGTGGCACCTGCTTCATTGGTTTTCTAGTTAAAAAGGGCTGGGAACAGCATGGAAGAAGTCAGCCTGTCTGTGCAAGGGAGATGAGTGTAATAGGAATACTTGGAAAAGTAACTCAGAAAGAAAGAAAAGGTCATTCATGACAGAAAAGCACTGGCCTTAATCTACAAAGGTAGAACACTTGCTTTCTGATTCTATTCTTAGAATTTTTGGCAAAGAACTATTGTAATAAAACATCAATATATGGCAAACTCTATAAAGAAAACTGAAGTGGAAAGCATGTCCTTACCTTAAAGGCAAGAAATGAGGCAGGAAATCGAACCAATGGTGTGTTCAGCTGAACGGCTCTAGTTTCTGTGAATTAGGGTTGCTGGAGTACTTTCCCCTGTAAAAGAAACTGCTGAAAAGATTAGTGTCTGTGTTGTCACAGTAGTGCACAACTGATGGAGGAGACAGGCATCAATGGCAGACTGATGACATCAGAGTCCTCTGGGGTGGGGAGAACACAAAACAACTACGTGTGCAATTGTCAGAACCTAAACAATACACTGGAATGTTGCCACTGATACATCAATGGTCACTTGCCACCTATGGGCACAGAACCCCAAGGTTTTTAAGAAGAGCACTCAAAGATATCTTTAAACATTTGAGGTTAAAAACGAAATTAATTTCTTAAAACTACCTACCATTTCCTAATTAGCCAATTTAGAGGTGGAAATAATGGCTTTTAATAAAACGCATCCAAGATGAAATTCTGTAACTTACTGAAAGGACTGAATTAGACATGTAATCCTTTCATTAAAATTGGTAACAACACAGTCAGAAGGACACACAGTTCTCTCTGAATTTAATCTCCTATTCACTCCTCACTTAAAGCAGTCAGAACACAGATGGAAGATGTAAAGCAAGATATAAAAGCTTCTCTTTCTATATGAAAGCTTCTGTGAACAATTACCATTAATTTTAGAGTGGTGTGAGGTGATTTACCTGTAAATGGCTAAGAACTGCTGCCAAAGGATTTTAATTAATCCCACTTTCAAAATATCCCAGCAAAATGAGACAGAAATCTGTGGCTGCAATTTGAGACACTTTTTTGGATGAAAACTGGGGGCGGGGGGCAAGATTTTAAGGTGCTGTGAAAGGCATCTTAAAAACCAGAGGGGAAGATTAATAAAAGGAGGAAAAAATGTGTCTAGCACATTGAAATACAACACAATGAAGGAAAAAACTTCAAAGAAAGCTGAAGCATGCTGCTGTGTATGAGAATTCTAGATACATTACCAGAAGACACCACTTAGGTATTTTCAAAGATGTATCTTTCTGCAACCTCCACAAAAAAAATACTCAACTACTAGGTACAATTAAGCATCTCCTCAAAAGAGAGCAGAAAGCCACCAAACTTTCTTTACAATCAAGTACCACATCAGTATGTAACAGACAAGACCTTTTACTGAAGTTAATAAATTGCATTTAACTGTACATTAACTGGAAAGGGGAGGAGGAAACCTCCTTATACAACACAGCTGCAGTTCAAAAGTACTGTTGAGGCATCATCATGATCAGACAGAGAAATTCAAACAGTTTGGGGAAATCAAAGCTACCCACCCAAGACCACCTGCAAACTGTATTTCCTCTTTGCTCTCCTAAATGGCCTGTAAGGTAGAACCCCACAGTACAGCTGAATTTGGTATGCTGAACAGAGATCCCTCCCAGCTGGCACATGGGATCAGTGAAAGGAGTATAGTGCCAGAAGAGAACTGAATTCCCATAGATGCTGAGCAAAGGCAGCCAGGTGTACTGCTAGGATCTGTTACCTGCTGAAATTAAGGAGTCTAGCAGAAGTAAAATATACTGTGTAAAATTGTTAACTTCTACACAGCAGAAGTCCCTTAGTGGCAAAATATATGACAAGGAGAAAAGTATCCTAGACTTATTACACTTTTTACTATGCATCCCACCACATGAACTCGGCCACGCTGAGACCCCCAATTTAGGAACACTCCATCAATACCCCTTTCAAAGTTCCCCTCAGTTTGGCAACTTGAAATTCAAGCTGCAGGCAAGGAAAAAGAAATTATAGAATAAAATGTCCTAAATAATAACAGCACAACACCAGTTTTCTTTTATTATGTTACCTGCTCATACTAATAAAAAAGCCAAAATAAATGGATTTTAAAGATTTTTTTTATTGACAGTTTTACAAAATTATCCTTAATAAATAATATTTTGAGCAGCACTCGGGGCACTTCTTCATCTGTTCTTGGTTTTGTATGATAGGCAAAAATAGGAATTGCATTACGTTCTGTGCATGTTCAGTGTAATGCAAGAACCTGTTGCTTATCCTCCAGAATTTCTTCCTCATCATCCATTTGGCTTTCATCCCAGCCCCTTAAAAGAAACACACCACAGTGATTTTCAGCAGCTCAAATTCCTCAATCTACTCTGCCTTAAGCCTTAGTGACATGTGTTCACATATGTAGAGATAAAAGGCATGAAAACAGCTTTTGCTGTATATTTTGCAAATATACATACCTTACAAGCTACTATATGCATTTTTTTAAGAAGCAGGAAGTAAATCATATTATCACTATTGTGACTTAACAGAGAAATCCCACATCCTAGTGCAGGAAAGCCAGGAAAGTTGGTCTCATTTATACTACCTGTACTATTTGTAAATATTGTATAGTTTTCTACTGACCTGAAATTTTAATATATTAACACCAACAAATAAAAAAACCCCAACCAACCACTAATCTCTGCATCATCTCTGTTCATATAGCAAGAAGTTAACCCCCCCAGTGTCTCACTGTCCCTTGCTAGTTAGGAGATGGTACAAAGAAAGCAGTGACAGAACGCAGGGGAACTTCCTTCTTTCCAGTCATCTCCTTAGCCTCCAAGGCTATATAACAAATATATCCAAGGCTACATAACAAATATATCCAAGGCTACATAACAAATATATCCAAGGCTATGGTGAGTTAAATGTTACTGGATCACCTGCTCACAACGGCTCTTTTCAACACCTTAGACTATGTGTAACAGGATATTTGTCATATGAATAAAAAAAAAAATCTCAGACCTGTGTATTAACAAATTCTAATGCATTTTAAAAAAAGAAATGTAATCCCAAAAATTAAGTTTGGAGTCTCAACAACAAAAATATATCACTTAATTCCTAATCTCAGCTGCCCAAGAGTCCTGGCTTAGAACACCAAGATATAAAATAGGTCATGCTGACCTTTGTCATCAGCATGTAAAGTACAATCAGAAAGTCAAGACTGTTTGCATTGCAGTTCTGGCAAGATGTCTGACATATTGAGCTTTTTATAATATCATAAAAACTTGCTCAGCAAATTTAACTTACTTAAGAGTATCAGCTCTGCTGTGGTCTTTTAGCTCCAGATTTTTATGGAAATCTGTACTATTTCTACTTATCTTCTCTGAACGTCTGATGGAGGAAGTTACATCTTCAGTAGTTAAGCTGTAATGATTTTCAGGACCTGAAATATTTTAGGTGATTTCAGGAACAAATAGAAACCAAAACATGCAGAATCTGCACTGTCAATTTTTTCAAACTTCACAGCATGAACAAAAACTTGCCATTAAATCACAAATCACATCAAATCTCATCAAATCACATCGAGCTTCTAACACACCCGACGTATTCAAAAAAGGAAAGGATACCTATTTAAAATAAATTTATGATCCAAACAAAATGCAAAGGATAAAAAGGAAGCTGCATGAAAGAGTTTGCTTCTACTAAATTAACAGTAGGTTAAAGTATGATCAAACGGAAATAAATCACTGTTTAACCACAAGACTCTTCCATCATCAAATGGTTTAGTACATTTTTGCATCAAAATCAATTAGAACTGAGAAGGCAAATGAAACAGCTACTTGTTTTCCTTTTGTTACTTCTAAGCATGAGGGGGGAAAAAAACTAGTATTGCCACTTACCTGTACAACTTTGTAATTCCTTTTCCAGAGCAAGTAAGGCTTCTTGGTCAGCAATGCATTCCCAAAGACGTACACCTTGTTTAGCTCTATCGAGGCATTTGTGTCTTGGTTCCTCAGCATCAGCTCTACACACATGCACAGATGAGCTCTTTGGTCTTGCCTGTGTGTTTGTTGGACAATTTCCAGTCTGTTCACAATTTAGTGTGTCTGTTGACCAAGGTCTCCTAGAATTATTCCCTGAAATAACAGAGAAGGTGACAACTTCCAATAATTCAAGATTAATGAGAATTTAATCTCAACTCATGATTGACATTAATTGTGGTTAAAACTATGAATCGATCTGAACAGATTATTCATTGTGGTTGAGACTGTGAATGAATAAATTTTAATTAAAGTTGACAATTCTATCAGGAATTAGCACCTCCTACTTCAGGGGTATCTTTCAGGAGAAAAAAAAAAACTTAATTATTAATGTATGGAACAAATTCGGGGGCAAACAGAGACTAAGAATGCTTGTAGAAAGCTTAAAGCTTTAGTTCTGTCATTTTGTTTTAATTGAGGACAACATGAATATAACCTAGACAACTTCACACGTTTTTCTGGAATTCAAAATTGACAGTTTCAATTTCCATTTGTAGCATTTTTAAAACTAAAACGCCAAACTGATTGCCTACCATGATAAAAATAATGTAAGCCACATTCCTTGGGGTAGAGACAGCTGAAATGGAGGAATGTAACTAAGTGCAGATGCAGTTATGAATCACTTGTTTCCTTGTTTCTTCATGTAGTAAGACTGTCTTTCAGCAGGATGAAGAAATATTTTATTAACTTAAAACCATATGGTACTAGATGCTGCAAAACACACAGCAATAGATATTCTTTTTCTGGACAGTTTATTATCTAAATATTCAAGCTAAGAGGGGAGTAATGGGGTGTAGGCAGGAGTAGAAACTAAGCACAATAGAAAGAAGTATTAGTGACAGGTGGAAACAGGTAATTCTAACTCAAAATGTGATTCTTATGAAAACAATGCCATTATACCTAAAATACATGGATGAATATAAGAATTACCTAAATTCAACAGAATCATCACACACAGCACTTCTACTTTTTATGTATGAAGTAGGACCTGAAAGCTCTTGCTGTCCTTACCTGGGCATGACCTCTGTGCCAGCATCGGGGCACAAATTCTGTTTTGAATCTCCAAACCACTTGAAGGTCTCTTCAACTGACCTTCCAAGACACCTTGAACTACAGAGTCATCAGCATATTCACTTAAGCTCCTTTCAGTAACCCACCTTCCATTTCCTGAAATTAACAAGTATTAGAGGAAGCGATTTGCAGGTTTTATGCTAATATGCATTTACACATTTAATGTGTGTGATTTAAAGAAGTCATTCAACAAAGTTTTTACACATAATGTAAAACAAAAATAAAAATCATATATAACACACAAGCTTAAATTCAAGTGATATCCTTGGTCAAATTAATATTTATGTTCACCAATATTTTTGCATGTTGATTCATAAACAGAATTAAAAGCATGTTTTGGTAATGAATATTATGCACAAAGAAAAAGTAGAAATTCCTACTGGAATGAAATTCTCAGGGCACATACAGCAACATATAAACCTATGGCACTATATTAATGTTAATAATCTCAAGGTATGAACTTTATTTTGCCCTTCCTCAGCACCAGTTGTATGTGTTGGCACAGATTCAAGTTGCACGGAGGAAGATGGCTTACAACAAACAGTGATAAATATGTATATTGTTTGAGGATTTTATTGGTACATTCTTACCTGGAAATGGTATATTACTGTCCACAGGGGGAGAGTCAGCACAGAGTGAAGAACGTGCTTCAGGCATTACTTGTTTAGGGCTTGCACCTCCAACAAAGAAACCTTCCAGCCCCCAGTACTGTGTGGACGCAAATTTCTGTCTTTTGGCTACATCCTGTAACTTGGATAAAACACAGAAATATGAAAATCAGGGGAACAAGAAATGTCACAAGTTGCCCTGGGAAGTTTATAGTAATAAAATGCTTACTTCATAAAACTTACTATTTGGATAGCCTGGTGCAATAGATATTCTTAAGGATGATGGGTTTGCATGATACAGGCTTTAAAAGCCTATAAACTTCTAATGCTAATATTGTGAGAGTGAGTCTGTTCTTCCACTTGCACAGGAAAAGAAGTTTTTCTTTCTTTGTTTTCCCTTATCTTGGTGTACATCAACTAAAGTAATAACTGTTTAATAATTACTCCAGATCTAATGTTTCAAACCTCTCCATGATTTTTTGCATTTAGTTTTAATTTCAGCAAAAGAAATTTAAATAGTTGAGGTTAGAGAAGAGTACGTACAATTTTTGGCATCAAAAGATGAAGTGACCTTGATACTAACATGGGAAGAGCTTCCTTCTCCCCAGTACACTTTTTTTTTTTGTCTGAGACTTGTCTATTCTTTCTTTTGCCTTTTTTGAACATCACAGAAGACTGACAACACAAAGGGAAAAGCCCAGAGGCCTTTATCCCCCATATAAAAAATATAGTAGGCAGTGGCAATGCTCCAATTAAAACTATAATCTTGATTGCTTTGGGGAAGGGATTCTGGAGGAGAATGGGGAAAAGCAGTAGAGTATTTCATGGTAACCATACAACTGTCACTCTCAACTGATTCAGGAACATTGCTGCCTCATGCTAAAATGGGAAAGTAGATTAAGCAGAGATTATCTATTTAGCAATCAAAGATTTAGTATTTTACCACTGAATGCTTTGTAATTACAGGCAAAACCAAACTCTGGTTGTTGCAGACACTGTCCAGCTCTTGTGAATCTTTATGGATTTTCTGCAGTTGTGTCTCAAGGAGGAATTTACTGCTCATTAGCTCAGCAGGGTTAGAGATCTTCTCAGGTAGTTCTCCCATAGTCTGTAGCTCACCACTCTCCTTTTGCACAGCATTTCTTTCAAGATGACTGCAGACAACCATTTTTTCTACAAGAGTAAAACAGAGTCATGAAAGTGGGAATTACTTTTCTTTAATGGAAATGAATATGAATTACAACCTGCAAGTCTACTATATTTTCTTTGTGAACTTAAACCATGAAACCTAAGCCATAAAATTATAAACAAGAACTGTTAACTTTCATGAGCTTCCTGCCCTGCCTGATTTTACCTGAGATGCCACTATACAGGGACTGGACTAGCCAGGGAGTAGCAGCAATTCTGTATCTGCTGGATGTGTTCCTGTACAACATTGTCTGTGAAAACATTAGACCTTGATAATAATTCTAACACGTTTCCAACTACTGCTTCTTGCTAATGTAATTTTTTTTACATTTACAATGCTATAATCTAACCAGAGCCAGCCTAAGAACTGCCATAGCAGCAATTCCATTACATTTCTTTAAAAAGTAGTATAATGGTTTGAAATATGTACTATCAGGCTGTGAATGATTCTGCAAGCTGTTTTCCTTTGTTTATACAAGACATAGCCATTTTATTTTTTTTATCCTGTGCCCAAAGAAGCACATAAATCACATCTCATTAGTCAGCTCTTGTTTGCTTTTTCACATTTTAACTTTAATGAGCTGTTTCTTGAACTAAGCACAAAGAGAACAAGTGATGGTCCCGAAGTGCTGAAGCAATTGTTCAGTACTTGCAAGAATAAGAAATCAGGTACCTTTAACATTCCAACTCATTTCCTAATATTCAAAAAGTGACAACATACTTTATGTAGTTTCAGGGCACAAAGCAAGATCTTTGGGACCCCTTGGAAGTGCTACAAAATAAATTTGCCAAACTTTCTTGGTGATTTCACTGACATGCTATAGGCACTGGAATACTTATACACAAATGATGAACTTTCATTCAGAACAGGTAAGTATTGAAACAGTTTCTCAACCTATCTATTCAAAAGCATTTTTTTACTTAAAAAGAACACACACCATACATTAAATCTAATGCACTAAAGATAAACAGAGATATGTGTAAGATCACTTTACAATGGGTTTGTTTTCAGTACAACTCATACTGGGGCAGTCTCTCCCTCAAATATGAGCTCACAGCTGTGAGACTGCTGTCACAGGTGACACTTAGTATTTCAAAATAACTTGCACAGCCCATGAAATTGTGGCCAGAGCACCTGCATAGCTCAGGGAATGGTACAAAATTTAACAACCTTTAACTATTTTTTTTGACAACCACCGCAGTTGACTACCACATCTCATAAGAATGATAAATCTGTGTACACTTATGTATATTGTACAGATAACTTTAAAAATTTACCTTGAGAAATTTCTTCAGAAGAAATGGGATTTCTGTCACGAGAAAAAGGTAAAAATAATGAATGTTGGATGTGGAAGTTAAATGATAAAATAACTCTCATTATGCCTACAGTTTGTCTTGGCAAAAGTTCTGGTGGTGTTCTGATCTGCAGCTGCTGAACTACTTTGAAATGGAGCAAAGAGGAGAAAGACCAGAAGAGTAAAATATAACAAAACAGATGACATCTAATCAGATATAAATTCTGGGACATCAGAAAAACTGCACGTATATCATTGATTATGAGGACTCAGTTTTGCCTTCAACTACAAGATTAGTTGAGTGAGGGCCAACTGGGCAACACTGCCCAATTATAGATTTGCCTGTATGTTAGTCCCTGCTCCTTCTCAGATAAGAGAATACAAAACAGAAATTCTACCTGTAATTCAGGACATACACATACAAAGAAATCATGGTGAAACATTGGAGTGATTAAGCAAAACAAACTAAAAACATTTAAAAGTGATGTCTCCCTAGTTACAGGCAATTAATACACCTTGGTGGCTCACTGACAAAGTAGAACACACAAACTAACTATTCACTAAGGGTAAAAGTGTTTTATGCCCATTAACTGCCAGACAGTTCTCAGAGTGTCTTACAAGTTAATCCTTAAATCCTCGGGTCATTCAAATGAAGACTTTCAAGCAGAGAACAAGCAGTCACAGACGGGATCTTGGAAGAAATGCAAAGGAAGGGAAAGTAGTAACTAAGTGTTACTTAGTTACACAGTCTGTGTCTTGCACCAAGGATGAGAACATGTGTAACCTCACCATGCCTTAAAACAATTCACAGTCAGGGATTCTCTGCAAATAAAAGTACCTGTTCTTTAGGAATATAACTAAGTTAGAAGATATGATTATTCCCTTTTCCAAATATCCTCTGCACTTCTGATACCTTTCAAACTGCTCCAGTGGTTCATTTTTTCCTTCCTTATTCATTCCCATATTCATTTCATCCCCATTCATTCCATCTTCCATCACCAAAAAGTTAGATGATTCTTCCAAGTCCTTGTCATAATACTAATTAAAAACAAAACATAAAAGCCCATATTTAACAATAGATTAAAACTCTACATCAAGTAATTAAAACCCTGTTGATTTTATTTTTGTATCATTTCTGTACAGTAAGGGTCCCTGGAAACAGCAGGAAAAAAATTACACAGAAACTTCTGAAAGCTACATTTTCCACATTTGTATAGTAAAAAAAATGCACCACTTTCTAAGTAGAGATTATTTAGCTGCTGATACTTTAAATATTTAACAGAATAACATTTGAACAAATCACTTTGGATCACAGTGAAGTCTCATGAAGTCCTTTATTATGTACTTACATCATCAAGGAACTCAATTTTCAAAGAAGATTCTGCTCTTTCAGAAACAGTGTCGGGTACATCCTCTCTAAAAACAGAAGTCCAGTATCTCCTCACCTCTTCAGCTGTGAAATACAGTAAATTTGCTCCATTTCAATTTTTCCTGAATTGTTCAAGATTCACTTATATTAACGCAAACTTTTTTATTTATAGTGAAGTACCATACATTGCTCCTTTCATTATTGTTATTTTCTTTAAGCAGAAACTGCTTAACTACATAAATGTTCAACAATCATAGAAAAAAATAATCTTAAGTATGTAATAGTCAGATTCAATGAATAGAAATCTGTTAAACCTGTTAACTCATCGATGTTATCATCTCCTTCTTCCCCACTTTCAATCACAGCCTGATCTACACTCAGTGTTTCCACAGGCCTTAAATCTTTAACACAACTACCTGAAGTTTCATCAACAGCAGTTCTAGAAAAGGAAAAGAAACCAATCTTAATGAGTCATCATTGTTTTAATATATAATAACACAGTCACTTAAAAGAAAACCAGAAGACCACACTACTTCATGCAGCAGTATTAACTGCTGGTGAAAAGCAGCAACTCTGCCTAATTTCATTGAGATGACCTCGCACCTCAGGGACTAACCAAACAACTCTGTAATGTTTATAGGTGTATCCTGAAAATCATATGGCCTTTTCTCAATAAAACTCTGTCCCAAAATCAAGCACCAAGTATCATTATCAGTCCTCAAATTCTATAATAAACTGCTAGCAAAGAGAATCCCTCCAAATACTACCTCGGCAATAATTCCAAAATACTAAGCCATCATGTCTGGTTATCATAGTTATTTCCTTAAAATAATGCACCATGTCTACAGACACCTTAACTCTTGATAGTATATCTAAAATTTTTAAAGTCACAATGGTATTTTTTTTAATGTTACTAAGTATTTTGGACTTCTTTCATTAGTACCAGCAAACTCTACAATACCTTCTGTATTTCTTAAGCAAGAGTTTCTCCATGTAGCTCAAGCCACCTTTCTTGAACTCAATTTGGACAGGTTCCTTCAGAACAATAAGATTGGTCTGTACCTCACAAATGCCCACAGATTCTGTTAGAATTATTTTTAAAAACAAAAAAAAAACAAAAAACACCAGCTATTCAGATTTATAAACTTGCTATTCAACTACATTATTTTTAAATTAATGCCACATTAGTCAGCCATGCCTAGCTAAGTCTTTGCACAATTTCAAAATGTAAATGGCCAGCAGTACTATATTTATACAACACAGTCAGTAGTGGGAGTAGTCAGTAAAAACTAATTTATTACAGCTTCTCACATAAAGGAAGATCACCACATTTGGGGGGGGGGGGCCGGACTCTACACAGTCCATGACTCTACAGATAAAAATCCCACCACATAAAAAACAATCACTATATTATTTTTTACACAAAAATACACAGAGAATTAACCTCATCCATGGACTAAAGAGACTAGCTTGCATAAATCAAATCACACCAGAGGTTTTTTTTCATATTTTCCCACAGATACCTCAACCAATTGCATCTTTTCACTGGGACAAAGAAGGTTGTTGGTCATTTATAAACAAACACAGAGAGAAAACTTAAGAAGAAACATTTACTGTTCTAACAAAACATTTACCTTCAGTAATCAAAAATCTGCTAACTCACAAAAGTGGTTCAATTTTATTTTTTTTTAATGCAATTAAAACAGAAAAAAACCCACCATACCTGGTAAGACATTACTGGGATGCAGCTGTTCTCTGTGGTCAGCATTACCTTTTCTCCATTGCAGCAAAGCTTCCTGAAAAAACTGTGCAGATTCCTCCTCGTTAAATGTACCATTTAGTAATAATCCTTTGTCCTGATTTTCAAGGCCTGTAGAGGTTGATTCTGAGGGCAGTTCCTAAATCAGTTCCACAACATAATTAATACAGCACTTCTGATGATAATCCTCTCTCCAGTTACATGCAAGAGCAACAATTTGAGTGTCAGCTATGGAAATGTAGCACTCTGTTTTCTGGGTTTAGCCCAGCTACTCTGGTAATCAAGATCACTCAATCTTTATTAGGTCTTGCTGACAACTAAATTGCAATATTCCATCAAGAGCAGAATAAGCAAAAATTGTAATATGCACACAAAAAACACCATTTAACTTAAATTCTGCAATAAAGAGCAGCAGCCCCGGGTAGCCCAGATCCGACGTGGATTTTATGTCTCCAGATAGGAACAAGGATCAGTGGGCTGTGCAAGGCTGACAGCCTGAGCCCTCACTTGGCACACAGTGGAAAAATTTAAGGCCAATCTACTTAAGATGTCGTAAAAAATAAAGAGAAATTTATTTTTCCTTTTACTGTACACTACCTCAGCACTGTCTACTGACAGTAGGCGAGATGAAAACTTGTCTGTTGTGACCTGATGTTTGCTATTTACTTTCTTCTGCTCATGACTGATTTTCAGTTTGTCCAGATCTACTTCCTTGACGAAGTGATTAACAGCTTCCAACCTTGCACCATGTGTATCAGCTTCTGTCTGTTAACAAAACATTATGAAACCTTTTTTAAAAACATAGTCAAACATTCCACCAAACACCATGTTAAGATCAGGTAGGCAACCAGATACTGAAGAGAGATGGTTACTTAAACACATAATAATTTCAATAACCAATGGTGTGCAAACGTGTGAGCAAAAATTCAGTAATCAAAATATTGCATTAGGTACTACACGGGGCAGACTAAGTGAGGCATTTTATGAAGTACATATCTAAACAAATTAATGAGCTATGTACTCTATTAATGAAGTTCTGCTTACTGAACCTTTCCAGTAAACAGAAGCACATCTATAGAGGTCAACAAGAGGAAAACATTCACTTAAGGATCTAACTGGAATATCTGTTTACACACAAAAAATAGTCTATGAAATTTCAAACTATAAAGAACTAGATGAGTTTGACTGAAAATAACAACAGAGGAGAATAACAGTTTTGCTCACACTGGGACTTTACTGATTTGCAACCTTCATTCAAAGGAAGAAAATTACTGCAAAAATGTAATATGAAAGTTTGGGTTGTCAACTCTTGAATGATTACTAAGCAAAGCAAAAAAATATTTTACATTCATTGTCTTGGTAGGTCCCCTCCCTGTCCACAGAGACCATCCTTTGTCTATAAAATCCTCAAGTAAGGAGCACACCCTTATCCCCAAAACACAAGAGCAGTAAAGGTACAGGCAGAAAGAGCCATCAGAGATGTCAAGTAGCAAAACTAGAATCTCCTCACATCACATCTCCTCCTTTCTACCTACTCCACACTATAATCAACCCAGTGATCTTGCAGTTGCTTTGCCCAATAAATGGTACTTGCCACATGCCAGGAATTAAGTGTGGAGAAAAACTGCTTTGAACAGCCCTTACTTTTTTATCCTCTGATTCTTACACTGCATTGATGAATTCACAGGATGAATAAGGTTTAAAGTTTATGGTATGAACACACTTGCTTTGTCTTCTTCATCCATCCTAATAGTCTATAATCACCCATAATTGATAGCAAGTCTATTTTCCCCAGCAGAAACGTGTAACTAACACACTTGGTGACCACAGAAGCACATGCCCTGCCATTTCCTTTGGCACACACATTGAAAAGCACATGGCTAAAGACTGTGTTGATTTCTTTAGCACCACATGAAGAAAACAATCTTAACATTACAGTAGAAGTGACATTCCTTTCAAGAAGATCATTTTATTGATGTAGCTTGATACATCTACTTTCTTTGAGCAAGCACAGTTGCGTTATTCATGCTTCTTTTTGGTAGAATGTATTGTAACAGATCAATATCTGAAAGGCTCACCCTGCTGTGTTATTTGTATAAATAACATCAACATCTTCTCTCAGATTTTGCTCCATTGCCTCAAAGTATTTATGTAAGAATTGCAAAACTGATTCTAGAGAATACCTGCAAAGCTTATTTGTTTTGACCTCATGTTAGGCTTCCAGCAGCTCAACTCAAATGCTAATTTTCTCCTACTTTGATGTCTAACCAACACAGACATCCCTCTCTGCACCCTTTTGTTAGCTCCCTTTATTAACAGAGGCAGTTTCTAATTAGCTTCAGAGCAGGACTGGAGAGAATATAGAACAGGACAAGTAAAAGGGGATGAGGGCATCAAGACAGCTTAAGATGGAATCCTCCTGATGCAGACAGTGATCACAGCACTCCAGTGATTCTCAATTTAAATCCTTGTATTCTTCCAATTAACTGTTCCATGGCCTTAATCCCCACAATAAACTTCCAACATCTCAATCCAGTTTGTTTACCACCAAAAACGAGGTAACTGGCTTATACCTTAAACAAACAAACCCTATCTAAAATAAAAAGCACTACAAATGGCAAGATTTATCATTTTTGTCTTTATATTGTAACACCCCAGTTTTCAGTTCTAGATCTAAAAGATCTGCTACAGTCGAATACAAAATAATCCTAAACACTCTGCATTTAGTGTGGCGAAATATTTTTATATCCATGTAAAACAGCTCATGGAAAATCTCTTTTATCCACTGTGTAACTCAGAATAACACATCATCCCAAAAAGATGATTTCTTACTGTTTTTTCATCAGTCCTTTTGTAACTGCCTTAAATTCTCACCAGAAGTTTTTCCATCAAATGATGTAATCTTTCTGCTAACATACTACAAGGATCATTTCAACAAAGAACTATTTATTTGACCCATAGCTTTGACAATTTATGGCAGTACTAAAAGGATTCTATTTCTGGGAAGAAAGAATGAGATCACCAAATAAATTTTAGCAGGAAAACATATGAAATATCCAGGGACATCAACGAAAAGTAAAATTTGCCTTCAGGAGAACCTCATATAGTAGAACTGAAAGTGTTAAATCAATTTACACTTAATCAAGATCCTATCTTTATTTTTCTATCCTTATGTTAGCTTGCAGCCTCACAATAAATTTGATCCTTTGTCATCATAACAATGATATATGAATCCAAACACTTTTTCATAACAAGGTCCTGACATGGTTTCTTGTTGATTCATTTAACTCCACCTATAAAACAGTTATCAACACAGGAATGAAAGAAACTGAAAACAAGCATAATAATATATATTTGGAGAGGTACTACAAGAAGAAAATCGAGGCGTTTCTCAAAAATCAAATCTGGAATATCCTTAGAAGAAAAGCAGTGTTTTTCTCTGAAAGACAAAATCCAAAATGCATGCAGAGTTTGGTCCAAAAAGAGAGTTGTTACAACCCATTTATGAAATGCAAATACAATACGTAAGAAGCTTAAGTTTGTTACAATTAAGGGTTATACAATAATTCTAAAAGAAACCTTTACTACCCTAATTATAAAACTGTTCTTGTTTCATAACACACGCAGCATAGAGCTGTATGTTAGGAACTGAGTATTACTGAGCTGAATAATAACAAGTCTTCGCTGTGCTATATTACATTTTACTTTCACCAGTTTATTCCTTTGGCAGTGGAATCCAAGTATGAAAGAGCCAGGAATGCCAAAAGTGGCATCTGACAGAACAGCCACACTAGGAATTGAGAGTTCCAAGCTTCCTTACACTTAAATTACAAATAACATAGACTTTTAAACACAGTGCCAACCGTATATAATTGCCTGCGATGAGCAAACACACACCTTGGCCATTTTTAGAACTGAGGTGTGTTTTTTTTTTTTTCTAAAGTGCTTGACATCCAACAAGTTGAAAAAGTCTCAAACAAGGCACTACTAGCAGTTATCTCCAGGAGCCTGCGGGAGCAGCCCCTGCCCCGCCACTTGCTCCGCATCTGCCGCGGGGCGAGGTCAGCTCCGGCTTCCACGCGCTGCGCGCAGCCAAAACCCACCAGGGCCAGGACGGCGTGCTTTGTTATTCAGGAGGTCCTGAATAAAACAGCTACGCTATTTGCTTCTAGGAAAAGCTGTTTTCAAACGGAAAAGCTCTCTACCGAGCAGGAAAGGCGCGTGCGAGGGTGTGAAACGAACCCCTGAGCAGCGCTAAGACACGGGGCTGCGTCACCGCCCGGCGCCAGCCACGACACGAGCCTTTCTGGGATGGAGAACGACGTATTTCGGGAGCCCAGCTCCACCTCAGCTAAAGGGTGAGGGTTAAGCAAAAGGCACATGGCAGTTCTTACTAAAAGAAAGGGGTTTCACCCGCTACTTCTGACGCTGGAGGCGGCAGCGCGGCGGGGAAGGCAGCAGGGCCGGGGCCGCTGCGAGGGGCGGGCGGGCGCTCCCGTGGGGGCGCAGCGCCCCCTGGGGGCACGGCCCGGCCCTGCAGCCCGCCCGGCGGCACAGCCCCCTCCTCACGGCCCCGAGCCCCCTCCTCACGGCCCCCCAATGGCACAGCCCCCTCCTCACGGCCCCGAGCCCCCTCCTCACGGCCCCCCAATGGCACAGCCCCCTCCTCACGGCCCCGAGCCCCCTCCTCACGGCCCCCCAATGGCACAGCCCCCTCCTCACGGCCCCGAGCCCCCTCCTCACGGCCCCCCAATGGCACAGCCCCCTCCTCACGGCCCCGAGCCCCCTCCTCACGGCCCCCCAATGGCACAGCCCCCTCCTCACGGCCCCGAGCCCCCTCCTCACGGCCCCCCAATGGCACAGCCCCCTCCTCACGGCCCCGAGCCCCCTCCTCACGGCCCCCCAATGGCACAGCCCCCTCCTCACGGCCCCCCAATGGCACCGCCCCCTCCTCACGGCCCCGAGCCCCCTCCTCACGGCCCCGCCGCCGCGGCAGCAGAGAGGTCGTGGCTGATGTAGAAACAGGGGTTTTCCGAGCAGGTGGGACCGCGCGTGAAACGCTGGCGTGGAGGAGAAAGCGCAGCCTTTGCACCGCCGGGGATGATCAGCCGGGTGACCCCACGGTATGAATTCCTAGGTGAGCGCTAATGAAGTGCAGGGGAACAGAAAAATTCCAAGCTTAAAACAAAAAGAATCAAAGGAAGCAGAATCCCAGTGGCTTTGGTGCCAGGCAATCTTAACAGAAATTTAAATTCCACAGGTATTTTTTCCTAAGGAAAAACATTTACAAGACACCCAGAAATGAAATACCTGCTCCTTTTTGAGTGTCAGCACTTCCAACTGGTTTAATTTGCCATAAAAGCAATACAAATATATCATGCCATTTATTATGGAGCCGGAGGAGGGGGAGGATGGAAATGTTTCAAGGAGAGGTGCTAGTTTTATTAAGAATAAAAATTGTTATTCAACAATGGAACTACTCTATTTGCACAGGTTACTTCAAAAATCGGGTAGTACGGGGGCTGTATCATATTTTAGAGGCTAGGTTTCTATTTATACTTGCTAAAAGGTAAAATTTCTCCATGACATATAAATCACCTCATGCTTGATAATACCCATTCCCACTGTAACACAGTCAGCAAGTGCCAGCTCAGAACGTACTCAGAATTAAGAATGTGCCCTGGTGCTTCTCAAAGTATTTAAAATTACAAAATATTCATGGACCACTCCATTTTGCCCTGTTTGCCTGCAACCATACATCTTATTTTAATCATATGGTAGTGTTCTTTAAGTAGATCAGTCTTCTTCAGTTCTGTTCACATGCTGGGCAAATTAATAAAAAGACAGCCTAAAGATACTCCCTGTTAAAGAACTGATAATAGTTCTGATAACAGAATCATTTGATCTGTTCCCTTGCCACTCAGAGGGAGATCAGCACATAAAACCTCCCTTCACCTTATGAGCACTAGGTAGTTATCACAGTGAGAAATCCTTGAATTACAGTGGTTATCACCAACAGAGTTTGGAAAACGGGTGAAACAAACACACTGCTTTAATTTCAATTCCAGTAAGATAAGACATTTAAAGAAATAGGATCAAATTAATCTCAGATATGTTTGGTTTTTTTTCTTCAAGTTGCTGCACATCCAATAGTCAATATGGCACCTCAGGCTGACCATCTTAAAGAAGTCTTAATCTTCCCAGCAGAACAAATTGCAAAAATAAGGTATTAATTTTTTTTTCAATTCACCAGAAAAGCTAAGGATGAACGTTCCAAAGAGTTGCTTCACTTTCTAATTTCCCAAGTAGCAATACTGCCATCAAAATTACTCCTTTTCACAGAAGGGATGGAGGCATCTAGCATGACAACATCCAGAGACTGCCACAGCACACCTGCACTGCACAGAGCAGCTACTACACAGAAACCTAACTTGGTATTCAGACCTGCACCTCTTCTAGGCATGTATTTTTATATATAGGTCCTTCATGAAGGAGCCTGGAAATGAATTCCAGGTCAGACTGCTTGTCTCTGCAGACCACACAGCTTGCAGCCTGGACAAACCCAAGGTAACTCATTTTGCAACACACTGTACTCTATAGTGTACATGCATCTAGATACTGCTACAAAGCTCCTAGATATGCATATTACATTCTGTTGCTACAGAGTACCTTTTAAGATACTGACTTACCAGCAGTGCACTCGTAATTTCACACACTCCACATGCCATCTCCTTCACTTTAGATTTTTCATGAGCTACAGCCTTTGCCATTTCATGCTTAAATGTTTTTTTCACTGGCTCTGGAAAAAAACAAACAAAACAAACTTAAATGCAGTACTCCAGTCCCTGATTTCTTTATTGTTTAATTGCAGCAACCTTCAAGAGCCAGATATTCTACCAGAATTTCTCAGTTTTTAGTTTAACAAATATGTCTTTACCTTGAACATGTTCTTTGAGTATTTGCAGCCTCACTTTTCCTGAAGAAACCTACATGGAAGAATATTCAGATTTAGAAACGCTAAGGTACTGGAGTATGAATATTACATTAAATTTAATAGAAGCACAGCTTTTCTAGAATTAAAATGTCACTGTTTCTTGGAGAATAGCTAAGCATGTATTTGAAGAGAAAACACGTATTATTCACGATAGCTGTTAAGTCTGTGACCAGTTTCCCTTTCCACTTGTGCAATGGCACTGTCCTTGTTTGCCCAGCCAGGTACACAGCACATGTATTCCTCAAGCATAGACCTGCAGAACTTTGACAACTATAGTGACTTCAGCTCAAAAGTTAATGAGTGAAGTCTACTGCACATATAATCTGCACATACATCTACCTACAGTTTGGGGGGGAGGGGGGCAGTAATTTGTTTTACTTCTGCTTCTCCTCCTCCTCATTTCCCTTCCATGATCTAGCACCTCAGTAACTGATCATTTTCACTCAGTTTTTCCCTGCAAACAAGTGTCCACACTGCACCTCACTTTCCCACACACATTCTCTTGGAGTTTTTATTTTACCTATTTGAAAATTGTGCCCCATGCCTCTTGTCCTGGGCCACCACCGCTGAAATCTGAAGTCTTTGAAGAAGCAGCAGCAGCAGCTCTGAGTTACTTGTCTCAGAGAAGGGGAAGGGGAGAGCGGCAGGTAAAAGAAAACCTGTTCATGCACTTCTACTCACTGGCAAGCAGGCAATTTTATGGAAATGGAGTGTGTTGGCTGAGAAGACCTTCACACCAAACTGCTGCTGCTTCAAAAGACTTCAAATAGCAACTGTGACAGCTTAGTCTGAAGTTGTCTTTGTCTGTTTCTCCAGACTTAGGAAGTTTTATTTCAGCCAGTTTCAAGTGCTCTCTGTTAATTAACAGCTCTCATTTCAACACAGCAAATGTAGCATGGCTTCCATTAAAAAAAAAAAAAATCGTAAGAGAAAACCCTCCTTCTATGTCCTACTCAGTCCAATTTGCACGTCTCTCCAGACACATTAGCATCTGCTAAGAGAACGAGGAACTATCTTTAGGTTCCATTAGTTTGGATTTGAGCATCCTCCACAGATTTTTTCATACAAATTCACAGAAAAAGTAAAGAGCATAAGCTCTGTTACTGCAATCACTATTTTACCAGCACTCGTGGCTTGCTTCCATGATGTATAAAGCCTCAAGGACAAGAGTCTAAGCTATTAAAATGATTCATTTATTTCACTAGACAATGAAATATTAAATCTAGATTATTACAGTTGGAAGTGGTAACACTCCCTACAAGGTCCAGTCTTCAGTTCCTTGCAAATAGGACTAACTTTTAGCGTTCCCATACATCTGCCTTAGCCTTAATATATTTTGAGAGTTTGAGCAAAATTGCCCTAGTTCTTTCCAGAAGGAAATAAAGGGGAAATAATCCATTGCGTTTTAAAATGATCACAATTTTTTCAGTGACTTCGCAGGAACACTCTACATGCCTCCTCCTAGGTCTTAGCAGGAATGCCACAAAACAAGTCAATTGATTAATCAAATTCACAATTTAATACACTCCAGCATTCAGTCTCAGTCTGAGAGAACGGACTGACTCCAGGCCTTGTCTAAGACAATGCTTCAAAGATCTGTTTAACCCACACTTGACCAACTACCATCAGCCCTCAGGGGATGAGTGTAGGACTTCTCCAGCTACTGTGGACAAAGTGGCAAGTTGGATTCTCAGTCTCCTTCCATACTTACTGAGAGGAAATAAATCCAAAATCATCATAAGAAAGATTATAGGACATGCAGAAGGCGGGGGGGGGGGGGGGAAGAGAAGAAGCCAGAGTCATGTGGGAGTTCTACTGTGAATGCAGATGCTATTACACATAACCAAGTTAAAGACAGAACTTTAACTGTAGTATTTTCTTAATGTGGTGTGCCTTTTTCATTAGCTTTTATCTATCAAGGTAGAAAACTTGTACTCAAAACTTCACATGAAGCCTTATATTTCAGATTCATAGCAGAGATTAGACAAGGCCTAATCAATTTGAAAGGCAGGCTCTCCGATGACTTCCATTGCTACCAAATTAGACTCTTACAATATTAAATCTCTAGAAGCAATGATATTTTCCTATTTATTGCAAATTAGAAAAAAGACAAATCATCAAACACAACGTGATGTTCCTCCAGAACAAAGGAAAGCATAAACTTGGCATGGAAAAAAAAAAAAAAATTATTTATATTATGCTTAATCTTTTATTTTTACAGTATTTAAAATTCCCATGTTCTTCACCATTATTTTTATTATCCTGATTGTTTACTACCTTGTTATTGTTTTCTTTCTTTTGTAACAAAACTTGGGTTTGCATGGTCATTGGTCCGGACTTCCAGTGATATGCACTTGATTTCCTATGGGCCAAGAGGAAGGAAGAACTTCAAAATGATGTCTGGAAGCAAGAGAAGCATCAAGGTTTCCCTTCAGGTTTTTAAATATGAACAGAGCATCACAAAAATAAAATAATTGTCTATAGGATCATCAATTCCCCAAAACACAAACACCCCCCTTCTACTGAAATTTGCCTCACATCTACTTTAATGGTAGAAAAACATCAAGTGTAGAAGAAAGTACTTAGTTTTAGACCATCAAATCAGTCGTTTTCAAATGTAAAAAAAAAAACCTCAGCAATTCTCTAAAATTGGTTTTAGAAGAATGAAAAGGTAAACAAAGTACACTTAAAGATAAATCTTCTCTGTCCCAATTTACTGTAGGGCATTCACCCAGAACAACTAAAATGCTGCATCTTTTAATAAGCCAGGAACACATACCTGCAATTAAGATTTCAGTGAACATCAGTTTAGATATTGACTACTATAATGAACACAGAAGATAGTGGGGAAGAAATTAAGACTAAGGCAGATTAAAGAGCAATTTGCAGCTTTAGCACACTGCAGAATACACTACTGCTTGGTATGTGTCAAGTGTTCAAATAACTGATCTACTTGATTTTACAAAAAAAAACAACAAACAGAACAAAACACAATAAGGCATACAAAACAAGAGGTTAGGAAACCATGTATGAGGGAAGAGGGGAGATCTCTCCACCAGTGGTGCACATGCCAATGATTCCTGCCACTTGAACTCAACCACATTACCAGGGTTTGCAGGTACAAGACCATGAGGACAGTAATCGAACAATATGGTGAAAAAAATGTCAGGCACTATCTGGAAAACATTGCATCAACAGCTCAAGCAAAAGTTTACAGAGCTGCAAACAGCAGGCCCTTAGCATTATCAAGGCTAAGGCACTAAATTAATCCAAGGCACTTGTAATTCCAGTGATATGTCAGGCAGAAGTACAAAGAAATGGAAGCAGATGTTGCAGAGATTTGCTGACATTCAGAATGAGCCAGTAACAGAGCTGAGCCTGAAACTTCCACCCTAGCACTTATTTCATTACATTACACTTACTTTCTGAGCCATGTTTTTCATCATACAGAAAATGGCTTTCTGAGAAGCTACAAGATGCAAAACATGATAAAAGCAATATCAAGAACAGCATCCTCTTTAGAAACTTCAGAAATAAGACAATTATTGCAAAAGAAACTACTTTCTGTCTCCTGCTTTAAAAGTAATGTGACACATTCCATTAGAGAGAGGAAAAAGGGATTTCTGCCACTGAAGGAATATCCCTTCCAGGAAGGATTTGTTAGTTTACTTCTGCAAAAAACAAACTTAAAATTGAATGTTCACATGGGAGTTTAAAATAAGAAAGTGGTAGGGCAGCAAGTTTATCCTTGGTAATAAAAGACTGGAGAGGGGAAATTGAACACTACTGTGAATTCCACACTTTGCAAAAGATCTCATCTGAGGGAGAGACAGATGTGGAGGGAACATCTCATTGGACTCCTTTTCTGAAAGAGAAATTTAACCTACTTTCTCTGTTCTTTTTCTCTGCTCATGTTTAACTGTAGTTGATGTAATTTCTTCTCCATCTCTTTGTTTTCTCTTTCTAACTGTGCTTTTTCCAATTGCAGTTCTCTGACAGTCCTGGAGAAATTCAAGTAGTACAACATTCATTAGGAATTACATGAAAGACAGTAAGTTACCTAAAGAAGTTAAAAGCAGCAAGGCAAAAAAAAAGGTGAAAAATTTGTCATTAAAGGCATGTCACTCTTCTCCCTCCCAGCAAGACTGAAGAGAGTTCTGGAGAACCTAGGGCAGGTCAGGTGCAAACTCCTTGGACCCAAGAATATCTCATTACAGAGAGGTAGGCTGACAGTGACATGGCTACTGCAATATAAGCTTTGGAGTGGCCAACATCAAGCTGATACAATTTTGTCTTTATTTAGAACAGTTTGTTGCTTGATCATATTAAACTAGCCACATGAATCCTTTAGTACTGTTTCACAAGGAATCTATGTTAGATATACAGAGTTATAAGACCTAAAACTTACTCAGAAAATAAGCCTAAGAAAAGTAAGGCTTAAAAACAAAAGCATAGGGAAAATACTAGAAAAACAAACATCATGATTCTTCCTGTTCTTACACAAATAAGCTCTTCTACATGATGTTGCATTTAAACATTAAAAATGGTAAAAAACCATCTCCATCACAATCAGATAAAATGCACTCACTTTACTTTAAATCTTGCTGAGGTTCCAGTTTTTGAGCCTGGAAGTGTTACAAAATCATTGATGTTCATGATTCCTAGTATAATCTGTTTCAAAAAAGAGAATTTCAATCATCTACAGTTTGCAACCTGTTGAAATAGGAATTAGACTGAAATTAAAACTGTAAAAACTGGTTACAAATCCAAAATTATTAGTGCACAGAAAGAGAAATGAAGCACAGGACTTATTTGTATGAAATGCCAATAAAATCCTAGAGCAACTACTAATTAAATTTAACTGAAAAAAACCCTTTTTATTACATTTATGTTACCAGGAAAAAATGTTTGTCTCTGAAGTTCAATGAAAGCAGTTTAATATTAAATAAAACAGCTTTCTTGAACCAGACCCATAGGAAGCAGAGAGAAGGAGACAATTGTTATCAATGGCTGTGAAGTCAAAGCATCTCAACTGATTTGGAAATACTAATTTCTTCTGTCATATACAAATTGATACAAAAGAATAAAATACTTTTCCAACAAGGAAGTTCTTACAGCACAGAGTACAAACTGAAGCTCGACATCCATACCCTCCCTGAGCTAGAATGTTCACAGGATAACTAGTACAGACCAAGCAGGCTGCTGGAAGAAATGTGCCAGCACTTGATTTCAAGCACAGTGCCAAAGCAGAACATTTACTTGGGCTGCTGGGATGCATATGGAATAGAAAAAAAACTTGATAGTCTGGGGTCTTGCTAACAGGACGTTTGGAAACAGTCCTTCAGCTGTTGGCTATCAGATTCCAGCTGAAAGCAGGACCTAACTGAAATGACGTGGAGAAGCTTAATATTTGAAATACATCAAACGAGCTCAAGATCAAGAGCTCAGCTGCCAGTTTGCTTCAGTAACCTGAAAATTACCATTAATACAGTTAAAATGTATCCAAATAATACCTGACCCATGAGGCGAAGTGCAAAACATCTGGTGCCACAGAACCCAACAGTAAGAACACTTCAGTGCTGACAGAAACATCAGATGTGTGTACAAAACCTGTTTCTTACAACAACAAAAACAAAGCAAACACTCCACTCTTGTTTATTATTTCAAAACCATTACTCTTTTAGCACATTTTAAAACAAGATTCTAAGTCAATAAAGTTCTTGTATTGGTGAATGTGTGCTAGCAGGACTAGCCAGGCAGAGATTACACTGGTCTTGATGTAGCCTAAAGACCACCTGATAGTAACAGTGGAGGTGAATGACTGAAGCCAGCTGACCGAGTTCAGGGAGGGAAAGCAGTGTACTCACATACATGATTTTTTTTTTTTTTTTAAATAGAGCTTAACATATTCCACTGGAAGCAAATATTTAAAGTAACCTAAAAGTTGTGATAGTATCAGAGATAAAGCCATCTACAGAGTTTTGGGAATAAAGTAATACTGGGTGGAAAAAAAACAAACATCGAGTTCAGATACAGACAGACTGAATGTGATCAAAAGCCTGAGTTGTTCTGAGAAAATACACTAATTCATGTAATAGGCATTTGAGCATAATTCTGTTTTTCGTGACAACTGTTAAACATCGAGACTGTAACATTCGAAGTTAAACATATCCCGTTTGGGGAATATATAAAACATTAGTTTGGAAAGTTTGTAAACATCCTTCAGTAGCCAAACTCCTGAGAAACTAACTCCGCACTTGGAAACAAACTTGCCATTTAAATACAAACAAAGAGTTCCCTTTTCCTGTGTGCCTTCTGTTTACTTAGGAATCCCTTTCTCTTTCAAATACTTCAGACAATTTTCCAGTGAAACAAACATTAAAACAACCCATCCACATAAACAAATCAAGCATTAGTTATCCACATCCTTTCTGCCAGCCCTTCTGCACACACGAGTACTCAAATTGCACCATTCCAGCAGGTTCCTCTGTGCTGATAACAGTTGTACAGTGGAGCTGAACAAAACCAAACCCGGTGTTTTTGCTATATGAAATTTAAGCCAATTGAAAGTCTGAACACAAAGCCCATACACCCTGTATCTCAGCTGAGCTCAAGTATCTTCCTCGTGAATTTGAAGACAGCTTTATAATTTAAAGACAGTTGAAGATGGCTGCAGTTTATTTTGAACTACAGGAGTTTAAGTGGAGCAAACTAAATTCCAGCAGCTTTCTCACATCAGTAAACCCATAAAATCCAAAGGGCTACTACCGTATATGTAACAGCTCACATCCAATTATCATGACCATGAACATGGATTTCATGCTTGACTCTCCCCACTTACCAATAATTCAAACCAAACTATTTCCTTTTAAGGTTCTTAGTCCGTCTAAGACTTTGTCCAGAGTTGCTCTCCACCCATTTGCTATTAATTGTATCAACTGGGCTTCTGGTCCTTCCAAACAATGCCCTTTAACGTTTCGCTAATTGGGGAGGGGGTGGGAGGCGGGGGTGTAAAAGAAAAAGAAAAAGTTACATTTAAAAAACAACAAAACCCAAACAAAACAACTTCGACTGCCGCGTAAATCTGCTGCTAGCAGCTAGTCTCAATGCAGCAATCAGGTATGTTAACGTAATCTCAGTCCCTCGGGACAAACTCACATCCTCCATACATCAACCATTTCAAACATCGCTATTTTTAGACAAATCATCCGTTTCTATGCTTACAGCATGCAAAAAGTAAGATCCTGAACACCTACTTGAGAGGTCCTTTCTAACCCCTATGATTCCTAAATTATTTTCCCATACTTCTCAACTTTGTCACGCATTTGCAAGATGTATTGTCTCAATGACTCCGACACCTGTTTCTGCCAGTTGTGCATCTTCACTGTTTGGCCAAAAACTGTAATTTCTGCTACATTTTAAGTAACTTCAAACACGAAAACCACTAGCGGAATGGGTCTGTGTCTCAAAAGAGTCTACTAAAACAAAACAAACCAAAAAAAAGTCGCATTACCAAGCATGTTTTATGAGAGAAATGCCTTATCATCCACACTACGTAGCTACAGCAGCTGCCCTGTGCACTCCTGCAGAAGCATCGCCCAGAAGTCAGCAGAGCAAGTGAAGAAGCAGGTGGGCATAAAAATAGATGAACAAGTGGTCAGTACTTGCCTTCAGTGCTTCTCTCAAGCTCTAGCCTGCTAAGCAAGGCTCACAGATTTCAGTTAGTCCAGGCGACAGCTCTAGGAAAACACAGAACAATGCTCAAGAGCAGACAAAACAAACAAACAAGGTATAAAAAAAAAAAACCCGCTGACAAATGAATGGGTTGGTTGGTTGTTTTGCATTTCGTTACCAATGGCTGGTTTTCAAGCAGGCTGGTGAAAGGTGGGAAGGACAAAGAAGAAAACTGCCTCCACCTGCCACCCCACAGCCGGGAGCGGCGGGCAGGGAGCGGAGCGGGAGGTGCGGGGGACGGACACAAGTTCCACCCGCCAGGGCGCCTGGCGAGGCCGTTCCCGGGCACCGTCCGGGGCAGCAGCACCTGCCTCCAAGTGTTCTCGGAGCCCTTCGGCACCGGCTTCGCGGCGGGCGGGGACGCGCCAGGCGGGGCCGGAGCCTTCGCCCCTAAGGCCAAAGCCCGCGGCCGCAGCGCGCCCGCCCCGGCTCGGGCTGCCTTCCCCGGCCCCAGCGTGCCCTGGCTCACCCCGCGGGGCCCGGCCCGGCCCGCTCCCGCCGCCGCCGCCCGTTCCGTTCCCCCGGCAGCGGCGGCAGCTGCGTCACCGGCACGAGCCGCCCCACGGGCGCGTCCATCCGCGGCCGCGGGGGTGGGACGCGGGGACGGGGCGCCCGGGGCTGGGCAGGGCCTGTCGGGCCCGCGCTCGCGTTTGGCGGAATTCAGGCCCCTCCGGGCGGCCTGTCGCGGTTGTGCCCCCGCAGGCTCCGGCCCGGCAGGCATCGCCACGGGTGACCCGAAGAGCTCCGCGCACCAGCCGTGCCTGAGGAGCTGCAGAGCCAGGCCTCAGCACTCCCGGTGCCCCTCGGCTGGCCGAGCCCCTCAGCCCCCCGCGCACGGGCTTCACCCCCTGCGAGCCCCCCTGCATCGAGCGCGGCCGGTGCCACACGCAGCAGCCCTGGGCACCACGAGGCGAGAGCAAGGCCCTCCAGACATCCCGAGGTACAAAACCACTCTCACAGCGCTTCTGTCCCCTGACTTTTAAGTTTTCGAGATGGACTTTCTTCATATTTTATTTTATTTTTTTGTGAAGCGACATGTGTGAAAACAAAAAGGCTTGGCGGGTATTGTGCTGCCGCTGCAGGAGGCAGCGCTTGGATGAACTGCAGCCAGCAGAAGCGATGGGGCGGGCCCTGAACAGCATGGCAACAGGGAAACCGTCTCAAGTTGTACTTGGTAAAGTTTTTCCCATGGTCAAGGAGTGTCTTTCCACACCAGCTCAGTTAGAGCTGGCTTGGATCAGCCTTTCAGTAGGTAAACCCGACTGGTACCTGGCTGTGCGGCAAGGGGAGGCCACGTTCTGCCCCTGCATCCATCCTGCTGCTGCTTGCAAGTCTTCCCATCTCCTTCCAACAGTATTCCCAAAGCCACTGCCAGGCATGCCTCTCTTTGTATCTGGGCTCTTCTATGTTTTCATTCTAACTTATTATTTATTGAGAGCTTAATCTCTGGAGGAACCCCTAAAGTCTTCCTGCGGATTCCGTTCCGCGCTCTAAGCAGCTAAATCTAAGTCAACATAGCTGAGTGATGTGAGGCTTCAAATAGCTTTTCATACAAGTTACCCAATTTTCCATTGCTAACCCTAGCCTTCAGTTAGTGCTCAGAACCCAGTGAACTACAGGGCTTCCTTGTGACATTTAATTTTTCAGAAAAGCTCTGTCTATGGCCACTCTAGATGTGTGCAGTTGTAGATCTGTGCTTGATTATTCCAGAACATATTTAGGTTATCTGCTAACAACTCCCATGCCATTCCCTCAAAGGATACCTAGAGTCCATGGCAAGGTGATAATTTTTTTAATGAATCATATTTTTTCAATGTATTTACTTCAACCCTAGCCTTTCCAATTTTGGTGGATAGACCATACTTTATAATTGATGCTCCTTTAGGCAAAAAAACAGTCTTTACAGAAAAGCTGGCATGTCAGGAGGCAGCACTCTGTTTATGATCCAATCCAAGCTTTAATAAGTGCAAACTATTATCTGTTTGAAATTTATGCACTCTAAGCTGTATTTCATTTGGAAAATTTGCATTTGTCCCATATGTATTCAAGCTAGGAGGCACAAAATAACTTACACAGTTTCTCTTGACTATATAATCTGTCTGGCAGTAATTTTCCTTCATCATCCTGGTTACAGTACAGTTTTCACCCTGACAGGCAATTTGTGTTGAGGGCCTGTGGAAACACATATGGATTTTTTGATCTTAAGAAGGAGAAGTAGTTTGCATAATGTGTATGAATCTAAAAAATATGCCCTGATGCTCACTTCTGTGAAACAAATTTGGAATCACTTTCTGTTTGACCAAAAAACGTTTTAGAGAACGAGTAGAAGTAAATCATTATCTGCTTTGATGAAGTAATTCCAAAGACCCTGCAAACTGGAGCCAACTTAGGCTCCCTTACTTACCTGGCAATAAATGAGCAGAATAAAAAGTGACATCAGGAAAGAAGTTATTTTTAGATGATGTTTACACATGCCTCACTTTTAACAAATACCAGTGGGCTGAAGACAGAGGAGGCTTTATCCTCCTAAACCCAGTGTCTGTATCCTTCTGTCCTGTCTTTGTTGTGATGGAGCAGTGTCTACACTGTAACTGTGCCATTAGCAGCAGCCAACATGTATTCCAGGCCTTATTCAGAGCATCGTTTTGTAGCATTTAACCGTGTTCTTTCCTGTAGGAAGAGAAAAAAAACAAAACAACCATGAGGTTAGCAGCCACCAAAATACAATTCATATCACATATTCTATAATAATGCCCTACTGAAAGGCATTGTGCATGGGATACTTACCTGTTATCTTTAAAGAATATAAAAGTAATACATTTATTCTAGATAAATTACGTCCCAATCATTGTTACTATATGCAAGACTACTTTTAATTACAGTGTTTTCCCTAGGAAAAATGCAAGCCTTTCCTTTTAGTTCATATGTAATTTTCTGCAAAAAAACTGGCATTCAGCTTCCAAAATGTAAATGGTTCATACTGACTTTGTGAGCTTTGGATCAGGTACTTTAGCTGGAAGAATATCAAGAGCCTGTTTTGTATGAGGTTTGGACTATTAGATTTACATAGGTGGGAGATGAAGTAATGCAGAATTTGATGCTGGCATTCTATATGTCACCATATTTATGATTAGATTATTTAAGTTTCAGCCATTTTATCTGTCCTCTCTGGTGTTTAATTCTATTTTTTGTTTCATTTACTTAAATCTTATTTTCATAATCAAACATCATTTGGGGTTTTTGCAATTAACATTCACAAATGTAGAGCGTACAAAATAAAGGAATGCATGCCTCAGTTCTCACACTTTTCTTGAAAGAAAATGTAAAGTTTATAGGGAAAACAAACAACTGAAATTCTACTAAAATCCATCTGGTGGAGTTGTGCTATAAGTTATAAACCTTCTGTGTTTCTTAAGGCTATGACTACCTTTGTTCTCATACTGATCGTGGCAGCAAGGGAAACCCGAGCTGTTAACTCTGTGAGTTCTGTCTGTTCAGTCCATAGTGAAATATTTTACACTTGTTTTTGAAGCTCTGTATTTAAAGCTACAGTTAGAAAGGACACAAGCACAGAGGCAAGAACCTCACCAAGACAGACTTCTAGGGTTTTGTACCAACCCATGTTGCTACTTTGATTTGCAATCCCTTAAATTTGGTTAAAGCTTCAGTTTCAAACAAAATAAAAGTCAGTATATTCCTGTTGTGGAATACTTGGGAGCAGCTGGATGAGGACTGAGGAACTCTGAAACTCTGCCAAATTTTGAAATGGATTCCCTCTGTAACTTTAGATAAGGTCCATAGGGCTCAACTGCCCCATGGAAGAGATGAAAGATGGAGAGCTGAAAGATGCACTGAGAAAGAAGGGGTGTGTTGAATTCAGTACTGGGCAGTTCACAAATTGAAGATCAGTCATTTGGACCTTCTTGGTCAACTCCCTGCATCCCATTCCGTGACCACATTTTCATACCCTTGAGATAGATGAAGATTACAGTGTGTGTGGCCCTCAGGCTTGATTTGGCCAATTTTCCTTCCGTCCAGCCTCCTGCCATTCCCAGAGGAGATGGGTCACTGAGTGCAGCTGCACGTCAGTGTGGAGAGCTGGGCTGGAGAGGAGAGCTGCCAGAGGAGGAGAAGAGGATCTTCTTCAGAAAAGTTAACCCGACTCTTTCTGTGTCTGTGGTGGGCTGTAGCACCAGTGTGCCTTCAGCAATGACTGATTAACTAACTGACAGGGTGACACCACCTCCTGTGAAGGTGAGGCCTCAGACCCAAGGTTTCAAGCTTTCTGAGGTTGGAGAGCTGTAGTTCCCTTAGTACTGAAAATTAAGAAGGAACAGAAAATATAACTGTTTTTTTTCTTAAGCTCCCTTTGTTCACTTTCCACAAACGTTCATGCAGTTCAAATTCCACTTTAATGAGCATTTACCAAAAGCCAGTTTTAAAATCTTATAAATCAGTATTAGCAGGAAATGAATTTTAAATTTGTTCTGGAACAGCTTTGTTCTTGTGACTAGGCAAGAAATGGAAACAACATCCATTTCACTTACCTGAGCACACGCTACTAATACACTTTTAATAAAAGCAGAGTATTTTTAGTCTTCAAGGTAGGGGACCACATTAGTTATTAGTTATTAATTATTTGTTCCATACACTGAAAACCTTGTATTCCCTCTTCTTCCACCATTTTCAGCTGCAGATACATGTGTGGAATGAAACCTACCAATCAAATGGCTGTGAAGCATGTTATACTTTTAGTCACATCAGATCCTACTTAAGATGGTCTGGAGAATTAAAGCTATTTAGATTCAGGACAACCCCTGAACAGCATAATCCCCTTTGCTTGACAGGAGAGGGCTTATTAAGCCTGCTGGGAAGACAAACCCAAGCAGGGTGCACATTCAAGGAAGGCAGTGGTGGAAACACACCAGTTATCCAAGGAGCTTACATGACCCTCGTGGTCATAAAACACTGTGGTTTATCAGCCTTTCAGTAACAACCCCGAGATCAAAGTCTCCCTTATATGTCTGGCTCACTGTGAAAATTGTCCTTCACACTTCCCAGAACTCAGGGTTACATTGTCATGTTCAATTTTTTTTTTGCATTCTTTGTAAATAGAGATTTCCTTGCTCAGCCAGAGCTCCTTGTGTGATTGAAAACCTCATGCTCAACCTTGGGCTCAGCTAAGCAGATGCAGAAATGATCTCAGAACTGCACAAAGGGACAAACAATAAAGTGTCAGCTTACCTGACAAAAAGAGGTATTGTTCACCTTGAGGAGTGGTGCAAAGACTAGGTAATTAATTTGTGCTTACAAATGCCTTGAAGAAAAACACTAATGGCTTTATTGGGCCCTCTTCACCCAAAATTCAATCTAAAGTATAAAAATGGAACTAAGTTTCGGGGTTGTTACGAGACAGGTGAGTTTCAGGTTTCATTACCAAGTTTCAGGTTTCATTACCAAGTTTCAGGCAAGCTCTGTGATCTGCAGCCTGCACCTCTGAAGGTAAAGCAGGCTGCTACCTACAAAGAAAAGCATTTTTCAGTAATAAATGGAAGGGATTATCTTCAGTGCTTCCCAGAGAATACGGCTGCTGGATAGTGTTTTATTTACTTACTTCTTAAGGATAAAAAAAATGAACTTGTCTTAAGCCATCCAGGTTGAAGACAGGCTTTATCTCCCTGGTTGGAGGAAAATATTAGCACTTCTTAGACCCTAATCTTAATCATATCCATTTATAAGTAGGGCTTCACATTGTTTAAAATATTTAAACATGATTAAATGGGAAGACTTAAGACGGCTGAAATCTGAAGAGAGAAAAAAACAACCAAATCCAAAACCTGAAGATGTATCTATGCAGATTAAAGTAGCTCTCATGGCAAAGCCCTAAGAAAATAAAAGAAAATAAAAGATCAGAAGAACAGCAGCCCATGCTAGTGTCTGTAAAAGGCAAATTGAGTTACAGATGTACTAAAATGGCTTAAGAACTTATAAAGACTTAACCTTTTAGTTGCTGTTTCATAACCAACGATGACACAACCATTTTCCTGTCTAATAATTTGTCTGGGTGGTTAGACAATCTTTGTTTTCCATATAGAAGAGTGTTACAGTATTCAGGTGTATTCAAGTATTAAAAATAGAAATGGCACTTTCCCCCAAAGTGTAGAAAAGAGAAAACATAACTTCTTGTTCATATGAGTTATTATAGTGGAAGAAGCAAGAGCGTTACTCACTGATGATGGGTGAGGCCAGGTGGCAACCACTGCCCTGAGGACATTCCACATGTTAGCCCCTTTAAATTTCCACCTCTACCCAGGATCATTCTCCCCTTTTGCTCAAAAGCTTCACCATCATAAGTGACAGTGGTCCCTTAGTCCCAAAACTCTGAGGAGCTTGGATGTGAAAGGCCTTTTATTGAAGGCTTTTCAGTAAAGAATTGGTGTGAAGAGCAGGATGGCAAGATAATCACAGCGATACCTGTTGTTGCCATGGGTTTGCTATAATGTTTAGTACCAACAATAGCTTTTTCCAGGTTTTTGCATCATGAGGTGCAGCTGCCAAGCCTGAAGGTTACCATGTCAGTAGTGTATTCAAACAGATAGACAGCATTTTCTTTCTGGCTAGACAGGGAATTGGCAGTTGGGTTTTTACGGAAAGTTGCACTGAATTTTGTTCTCTCCTCCCCAGTTACTGAGCTATGGTAACATATTTATAAATGCCCAAGGTTATACAGATGTGAGCCTAAACTCACCTTGCATCCATTCCTCTCTTCCTCAGACTCACAGCACTACTTTTCTTACCTGACATCCCATCTCTCAGTCCTGCTTTTCATACAGCCATTTGTAAGACTGTTGCTGCCTTCCCATGACTTGCCATTCCTAGCTCTTTCAGAGCAGCATTTACCCAAACTGAACAGAGCAATTCTGATGTTTGAAGTGATGAATAACCTTTTCCTCCAGATTTCACAACTGCAGCATCTCAGTTTTTCTCCACCCTGGAATGAGAAAAAAACAGGAGTCAGGAGATCGTATGTCTAAGATTATTTTCGTTTCTTAGAAGGAGTGAAACTAAGAAATCCTCACCTGAACTTAATATATAGGCATGGTTAGTTAGTGCACCTCAGTTTGGCAATTTGTTTCTGTAATAGCTTTGCAGAGCTTCTTCAAAGCCTTGCCAAGGTATTTCTATGGTATCATCAATATTTTCTTCAGAAATTGGTATGAGAAATGGTAAATGAGCAGTTTTTACCTGAATAATGATTAGCTTTAACAGCAATACCAAATGATTTCCCATAGCCCTAGTAGAATAGCTCAACTGTTTCACATATAGAAAAAAAAGTTAAAAGTCTAAGACACAAACAGGAATGTAGATCTGAGTCAAGTTTTACAGCCAGAATGCCAACATACCATCTTTAAAAGAACTTTCACTGGGATTGCTTACGAATACAAGGAAACGTTGCTTTTTTAGCAGGTCTGTGTGGGAAAGTGAGAGATGCTCCTCTAGAGAAGGTTTTCAATATAACAATTACAATAATTCCATCAGCGAACGTTTGCACTTTGGCTTTTGCTAGGCTTTGCAAGACTTCAGTCCTGCCAACTTGAGCTAGACTTTTATTGTTCATTTGTTCCAGCTCCTATATATTTAGTAGCCTGTGTGCACAATGTGATAAGGATGGTTTAGTCTGCTTGTATGAAAATCCTTTCATTGCTAAACCCCTGCAATGGCATATTGAAATAAGAAAAAAATCAAAAGTTCAGATCCTGTTTTTCTGGGCTTTTAGGAATGGATGTCAACCCTTAGCAGCACGTGTCATATTGCTGACATTTCTAACATGCTGGATAACTTAACAAGCTGTGCAGAAAGCACTGTAATTAACAGACATGTTACTGGAGCCACTGACTTTTAAACTGGTGCTAGGTGGGTCACAAAAGGTGATGGAGCAAAAATTATTTGTGTATCATCAAAGTCTTGGTTATGTTAAAAAGAGAACTTTCCTGATTCTTGTGTTTAAGTTGGAGGGGAACTTTAAATTATAAAATAACTTTACAAGTTTTTCAGTTATGTTATTAATTCTTGAATTGTTTGCAGCAAAATTCAGGAAGTCTAGAGAAGTGACTTCTGTTAGGTCTGTACAAGTTTGCAAGATGGAAACTTTGAAAATATTTCTCACCTCCACCAATTTAATAACAGATATGCTTGGCTCCCTTTAGGCACAGAGCTCCTAGAGCAGCATCTGGATCACTGGACAAGCCATCTAAATGCAGTGCACAATGCACTGGAGAGGAAAGCATCTCAGGAAGCTGATCTAAAGCAATGATTGTCCAAATTCTTTCATTCTATTGAGACTTTCTTTCTTGTTCTCATCTTAAGAGGTACAAATGTACATATATTCACCTCCAAAATACTGTACTACATATCCCTCCAAAAAAGGCGAAAACTTTGTTCCTTAATCATCTCAACCAAAGAGGTTTTTTGACCTCCTAGGAGACTCTCTTTTCCATAATTAGCAATTTAGATAGGAACATGCTTCTCTCTGCTATTAGCAAGTGGGTTTTCCCCAGTCTCCTTCAGGCTCTGCTTCTGTGTTTTGCTCTGAACTGTCATATTTGGCCTCTTTTAAATTTAATTTAATTGTGCCTGCTTTAATAATGAACAAGAGATTAAGCCTACAGATCTCAAAATGAGACAGTTTTTGGATCCCAGGTTTGCTAGGCAATTGTGAGCAGCAAGCTAATGTCACTGGGACACCTCTAAGCAGAAACTGAACTGTGATGCTTAAGGAACTTAAGTGTCAATATCAACGATCTGTTTTCCATGTTTTTGCGTTATTATTTTGGACTTCAGTACTTCAGTTCTGCCTGAATTCTGCTAGAGATTCCAAAGGTCTCTGCTAGATAGATTTCTTGCTGTGCTTTTCATAGAAACTGTTTACAGAATGGCACAATTTAATGTAATCATTGTCAACGTCAACACTGGTACCCTACAAGTGAGCCCTCTCTCCAAGGAAAATTCTGGTAGAGCCCACAAAAAATTACTGTCTCATAACTACTTAAGGGGGTGGCTGCTGCAATATAGGAGGTGGCTGCTAGCTACATCTGTGTTAAAATTGCAGCCTTGGTCGTGACTTCACCAGAATTTTAGACAAAGCAATTAGCATATGTTAGATATTTGGCTAGAAACAAAGATGTCTTTATAGTGTAAATGTTGTATTCTAGTTATTGGATCACTACCAAGAAAAGACAAGACAGAATATCTATCAGGAAATTGCTGACAATATCACAGAGAAGAAAAAGATTCAACTTGTGTCTAAAAAACTTCAACAAATAAACAAGCAAAACAGCTGTTGCACTAAGTACAAAAGAAGGAAAAAGGGAAAGTAAGCTTCACTGTACAGAGCTTCACTGCAGTCTTTTTTTGTCCCAAAAAGCAACAGAAATTAATCGTCTCTGGTGACATCCCAGAGTTACAGACTAAAACATTAGTCCTGCAAGAAACTACCAGTGAAGATCTCCCTGTCAGAACATTCATGTAAAAGTCATTCCATCAAAGGAATAAGATCAGACACTTTATTTCAATTCCAGCAAACTGATTAAAAAAAATAATTAGATATCAAGTCACAGTGCGCATTAATTAATAAATATGGATTTCAAATACATCTTCGTGATAGTTGTACTAAGATGAACAGACAGCTATTGCACAGGCAAAGAGTAAGCTGCTAGAGAATTTTTATTCTGAAATTCGAGTTTTCTCATCTTTTCAACACAATGAATAAAAACAGTACTTAACTATTAAGAGTTAGGTCATCATTTCAGAAAATTACATCTTCTACCTTTATGTGATTATTCCGTATCGCTTCCAGTTGGGGTTCTAACAGGCTTTTTCTGCATTCCCTCCCCAAAAAAAGCACTTAACTAACGTATTCAAAGGAAAGGAAAAATTACTTAATGCTAATCATTACTGTGAACTTCGTTTTTTCATCAAGTATTAAATGTCACTGGCATTAGAAAATACCACAGAGAAATGTAATGTCACAGAACATTAACAATTCCATTTTCCTTACCAATTAAGCTGGCCTTATCTACCTTTATTATTTATTTCAACAAGAAAAATCTAAACATATAATCTGTGATGAATGAAGAATTAACTTTTCTTTTTCCCTTTTTAAAATCAACTACCTGAGATTCATCTTTGGGTCATGAAGAACAGGCTGCGTTTCTAAGTTTATAAGTGGGATGTATGGTCAAGATTCAGAATCTGCCACCACACTCCATGTTCCCATCATTCTTATTGTTGATGGTGTAGCAAATAGTGACACAGCTTATTAAAATACTTTGTTAAATCACAAGTTATAGCAAGCAAAAAATTATACAGAGAAAAATCTGCCTCAGTCTTAATATGGCTGCTGCATAATGTGCATTTTCTTTAAGGACCTAGCACAAATAATCATTAATAGTAATTGGCTTGAAATAGCAGGTGGTTTTAACTTGTTCCACTCAAGACACAGCATTTCATTTTAAAGTTTATGCACAAGACATATTTTAACTATATTTTGTTTTAACTGTAGTTACTATGCAGGCATTTGGGAAATGGAAGACTTAAAATGGCCCGTTTAAATGACAATGGATATGCTCAAGAACAATGGTTTACAACTGAAAATGTGCTAGTTAAGAATTAAAATTTGATAGTGGCAAACTCCATCATAAAAATTAAGTCCAGTTACCTCCAATTTCATATTAGCATCCTTCCTAGATGTAGTAAATCACTTTTAATGTATTTAAAAAAGCTCACAGGCAGCTTACGGACCAGAAAACTAGAGCGAAAAATAACTTAAAGACAGAATTAACACTCCCAAGGTGTAATGCAAAGCAGTGCCAAGTGTCAGGGCCCAGACCAGGGTTTACTGGTGCTGTGCAGTGAAGTTCATGGTACTTGCTCCCAGTCTGCAATACTCAGAAGTCAAGCAAGGCAGGTTCTCCTTAGGTGCAGAACAGGGATTCTTGTCTTCACTAGGATGAGTTAAAGAGGAACTGGATCTTCTGCTTACCAAAACCAATGGAAAAATTCCCACTGAATTAAGAGAAGCAAGATGCGACCCCAATACCACGAGGATCTGTATAATATCCTTATGTTAAGCCTTTGACTTTTATCTAGTGAAAAACAACAAAAGGAAATAAAAGGAAGTAAGATACCAAAAATATATTGCTTAATAGAAAACTAATTTCTACCTTTTCCTCCTGAATTTCAGTAAGCCAGTCTCAAAGCAGCTGAACTGAAATTCCTTTCTTCTACCACTTCTACAGCTGTACATCATGCAGAAGTGCCAGGGATAAGCTGGACTCCTTTTTGTGGCTGCTGCAAAATCTGATTGTTTTCATGAGTGTTGGAAAAACGGCTGGAATCAAGGCAAAAATTATGGCTAGCAATTGGTAATTAAATCAATAATTATTATTTGATCTATGTGGAAAATGCTATTTATATTAAAATACCAGTTCTCATTCTCTGGGGAAAAATCTCATGTTGATACCTCAGTCAGGGAGAGCTCTTTCTTCCTCAAGCTCCTTATGAGCAGCCTCTGTGCTGACACTGTTTCACTCTCCTGGACAGTGGAACTCACCAGGACAAGCCTAACCAGACCAAAGTCTGTGCTCCGAATTATTTTTTTGTTATTTACCCAGAAGAGCTATAACAAAACTTGCCAAGATAGAGATCACAGCAGTACCAGCCATTATCTTCTAAATAAAATCTAAAAGCAGGTAGGACATGGAATCTGTCCAGAGAAGATGGTCCTATTGGGAGAAAAAAATTCTTTGCTTATGTGAGCAGAAGTGTTGACATGTGGAAATAGTTAGTGCTCATGGCACCAGTTTGTGAGAGATGGCAGTGTGTATCCTTGTAGAGCTGTAGGTTGTTCTTTTTGTATTGCTAGAGGACCATCCTTCAGAGTTTAAAACCCTTTCTAGTCAAAATTTCCCTGCTAAGATTCAGGCTGCAGTAATGGCCTTGTGCACCTTTAGAACTCATTTACAAGACAGGGGCTTTTTGCTTGGTGAGTTCCCAATATCACAACTCCTTAAGCTTTAGAAAATATCATTCTGTCTAACAGTATTAAGAAATGCCTCTGACTGCTGAGGAACTAAAAAAGATCACTGATGTTTTCAGAAAGGCTTAGCAGCTGTCCTGTCTTTTACAGATTAGCTGTGTGTGTGAACAGGCCATGGTGGTGCTGACTTCCAATTCCACTGAGCAAAGTCCTGAATCTGTCATGGATCACAAATTCATTGTAAAACGAACATTAAGGATGTAGGGGAAAGTGGGGAATAACTGGCAAGAAAATGATTCTGCAAAAGCTGGAGAGAATTTACCATCTGTTTTGTTTTCTATCCAGGTACTGCCCGGCTCTGAACAAGCTTGTGTGTCTTGGAAATTCACCAGTTTTGTAACTGTCTGAAAAAAATTTCCTCGTTGCTATGGCAATACCATTCTTTCCCGATGAATCCTGCTTGAAGGTAGCAGATATTGGTAAGATTAAATGTAAATATTTATTTATTTTTGATGGCATGACAGACAGAAGTGGCTGGAGCAGGGAGAATTCCTCACCCACAAACCAAACGTTGCTAGTATCATCTTCATTTGAACAACATAAAGCAGCTGTGATATAGCATTGTTAGCCATCCACAGAGCACATCCACAGTCCCCTGAAACTCCTGGTATAGTGCCACTGATGCTGCTTTGTGAGTGAGTTGCAGGGGTCTGAAATGTTTGTTGCCTTGATGCCTGCAGGTCTGTTTTAATGAAACAGAAAGTTGAGAGAGATCAATAGTGATCTCCCCTTACAAAGAGCTCTTTAGTGCAGTCTTTGTAAAGGTGATAGGTGAGGAAATTAGATGCCTGTGAAAACTGGCAACATCCTTGTCGAGTTCACAGGAAAGAGGACACCTTGTCATTTCATGGCAAGCTACAGCAGGTGGATGCTACTTGCAGAAACAGGCCAAGTAAGGAAGGTTGAAGAGTGTGTGAAAAGAATTTGATAGCAAAGCTCTCTTATTTTTCCCCCTTGTTTCTTTTTTTCATGCACTCTGCCTGTATACCAACACACCTCTGGGTACAGGTACCCCAGATCTGACTCTCAAGATGAGCAGCACAGCAGACAGTCAGACATGATGATGTTTCATATCCTGCCCCCTGCTTGGAGCCCTCCTATAAACACAATCTGATGGCTGCTGAAACTCTTATCGACCCTGCTTGTGGAAAATAAAACAAAGCCACCCCTTCAGCCATAAGGCCTAATCTATCCTTCTGCAACTCAGACATGTGCAGTGATTTACGACCAAATTCATTCCATCCCTCAAATGCACTTAAAATCACAAACAGGCTCAGGGACTACTCAAAAAATTTAAGCATGGCTCAGCATAAGCATGGCAAATCTGTCTGTTAACCTTATGAGTTTCTTCAAAGGGTAGGACCAAATAAAATTAATTTCAAACCAAAACATGAAAAAAAAAAGGCAATTTAAAGGTAGCATACCAATGAGATCTTTTGGTTTCTCTAATAAACTGATGCCCAGGAGCTGAAAATATGAAGTGTTTTGACTGATTGCTTTTCAGTGTGGGTAGCATGCTAGAGGTACAGGTGATTTTAAGCCACTTGTGTGCTTTGGCTGTCATTATTGAGAGCACTCATATTTTGACATCTTCAACATACTGATTGCATATTTGATTCTATTTTTTATTTTTGAAGCCTGAATCAACTGCAGTTCCAAAGCATCTCGACTGATGTCAGTAGCATTACAGCTGGACTGCTTCCTGCCAGTCAATCAGTAGTTCAGCTTATTACAGCCTAGTTTTTCCTCTCCACTTTCCTACTCTGTTCTTCTGATGTTGTTATTTTTACAACCTTTGCAGGGTATGAAATCCGTTTAGTGTTGTGGCCACCTACTGTCAGTGCTCTGCTTGTGCCATATTGTATCAATAGGCAGCCTGAGAAGAGACCTTTCTGCCAGTGACTGCAGGACACTTGGCAGCAGTCAGAGCAAGGCTGTTTAATGCAACTTGTCTGTGAAGTATTTCTGCTGCTGGGGGAAACGTAATGGTAATCACCTGCCTGAATCAACAGACCTGCATCACAGACCTCTGGTCTATGAATACATGATAAAAGCTAAGTTATCCCTTAGTAAGTTAGTATTTCTGTGAGTCTAGAAAGGGCTCTGGTAGGAAACAATGGCTCAAAGCAGCATTGCTGCAGAGTTTTTATTCTAAGTGCAAGTCAGTGACTGTACTTATTAAGATTGTATTAGAATGATGAAAAGTAATTTAAATAGACGTACTGGCTTTCTAAGTTCTGACATAGTCAGAACTTAGAAAACTCCTGCTTTAAAAAAAAGTAATTAAAAAAAATAATATTTTCCATTTAAAAAATATTCTCAGAAACTATAGAAGTGCCTTTTGAAGTACTTACCTAATCTTTTCCCATCTGTCTTACTTTTCTTAAACAAGACAGTTGAAAATACTCTTTAGGGCAGGCTGAGAATGAAGCTACAGGCAATTTCTGACAAAGGATCAGAAATTGACACCAGAAATTTTTTGTGCTAGTGATGAGTGTTTCATTCCCCCAGTAATTTTAGCAAGGAGCTCATGGGTAAAGTTTGCACCCATGGTGTCAAATTGTAACTGCACATGTGGCCATAATCCCTTCACAGGGATTCCTTTGTTTGAAGTGTCCTGGGGAGCTGCAGCTTCCCTGTGCAAGCTGGAACAGAACAAATGCAGCACAGTGGTCAAGGACTAAGGTCTCCAGCCATCACCTGCCTGCTCCCATTGTCAGCAAGGCTGTAGCTGCAGGGTACCTGCAGAGCATCAAACACATTGGTGCTATGCAACAGGAAACCCTCACCTCAGGATTTGATTTTGCCCGCACTGGAGCCAATGGCAGTGGTTCTGACTTCCAAAATGTAGGATCATTTGATTCCAGGGTTTTTTTGGTTTGTTTTTCAACAGTGTATGCAACAGAAGTGTCTACATAATCAGCATGTCTCTGAAGGTCAAAGATGATCATTTTCACAGGTACCTTCAACATACTTCTAAATGAATCTGTTTCTTTTATCATTATTTGCTACATTGATTTCTGGTTGTTACCATGTGAAAAATACTTTAAAATAATAATCTACTCCTTCACACCAGTAGCAGGACATCCATACCTTTGTTACACATACAGACAACAGCAGATGGGGAGATACTCATAATCAGTGTTTGCTTAGCCTCTCATAGCTTGTGTTAAGTGCTGTCCCTCTAACCCCCCCTGCCCCATTTCAAGAACCAGAGCCACACCAAGAAGGGTGAAGGGCTTGATGGAGATCCACCACCAGCTGCACAATGCTCAGCATGCAGGGGCAGAGCTAGTCTCCAAGCTAGGGACACTGCAGTAACAGTGAAAGCAGAACTTAGCTATTAAGTACTGGCCATTATACCATGGGTTTATTGCACTTTTCCCCTCCAAATGATTGAAATGGATTCAATCATTGAAACCAGGAAAGTGACTTATCTTCAAAGTACTGCACTTGTCTGAGAAAATTAGATGAAACAGTGCTGAGTTTTCTGAAGTTCTATTGCTCAGTGTCTTTAGCTGATATGCAAGGAGCATATGTAACAGGGCTTTGTGTACAGCAGCCCCAAAAGTAAACTTCTGCATCTGAAGGGATGTCAGATCTAATAATGCAAAAATCCATATAAGTTAGAATTCTTATTTATGGCTTTCTTACAAGTATCACTTGGCTTAAGGTAATATATTTCTTTAAATATCCCACTCACAGAAACAATGAAAATTGTTTTACAACTAAGAGAGGGTTTCTTCTCTCCTGAGAAACAAGTTCAGTGCTCAGCTTGTTTCCCCGATTTGAGCAGCTAATGCTGTGCACACAAATACTTTATCACTCTTACACACAATACCAAGTCCATACATTATTTTAATTACTGTGAAATACTCTGTTGCAAATGGAGAGTGGCTCTCCTGGCAAACAGGAACCTGGATTTTCAATGGTAAAGTGCCTCCATCCAGAATTAAGTCAAGGTGACTAAAGGTACTGGTATAAATCTGACCTTAAGTAACATTTAAAGACTCAGAATTTTTTCACAAAGCTTGGAAGCCAAAGTCAAGCTTTCCTTTAGAAACACTAGTTTCAGATACTGACTCGGAAATACACTTCAAAAGGATCCCAAACACCCACACACCCTTTTCCTCCATTCAAAGAGCTGCCCCAGCATATTTATTTTCTTTTATGGGAATCTTATTTATCACTGGACAAGCACTACACAAAGAAATAGGATATCTCTAATGTGTTAACCCAGAGTATAAACTTCAATCACACTAAGGAGCTGAAGGCAAGGATTTTAAAAGCATCTCACTTCAGCTCTTCTGAGAATCCTGCACCAAACCCATAATTCTGTTTATCACCTGCACTGTCCTAAAGGCATCATCTGAAAAGGAATAAAACCAATGGGACTCTTCCCATTTACTTTAATGGGCTCTGGATCATTGCACAAACACGTTATGTTTCAGAGACAAATATATATTTAATTCTGTCACGTTTTCCAAAATTGCTTCTGTTGGGATCAATAGCAAACTTACTGGTCTTCTGGGAAAAGAGATGATGCCCACACTCACCACTCTGCAGTTCTGCAAAAGTAACCTGGATTTAGGCAAAGGTAATACAAAACACGATTTTAAATATTTAGCTTTCCTCTGTTAACAGCTGTCACTAACTACTGCTGCAACACTGTCTTGTGTGAATACCCATCACTGATACATTAACTGTTCCCAAAAGCCTTTTAAAGGATTAACATGTAGGACTACCTGGAATACAGTATCACACCTCCCCACCATTTGGTTCTGAATTAGGTTTGCCTTGAGAGCTACAGATTAAAATAAACAATTTGAATAATGCAGCAAAGCCCATGGGAGGCAGTTGCCAGCCTTGTACCATCCTGAACCAACCAGTGTTAGCTGGGCTGCCAGGTCTGCCTTCCCTAAGAAATGAACAGAGGGAACAAGGTTTTGGTTTAATGGGACCTGAAGAAATACTGACCTCTATCCCAGTTCACCTGATATTTTTGCTTACCTTGCAACCACTTTTGAAACAGATTTCAGAGTTCTGTATTTTCAACCAGCATCTTACGCAGTGTTCGTGTTGATCTTCTCCAGCATGGCTCCATGAGGAACTGCTCTGTCCCATGCCCCTTTCCTTTCTTTCTATAGGGAAGGAAATGAAAAGCACCTTCTGAGCTCCTCCTTAGTCAGCACAGGGGCTGCAGTTCCTCTCCCCACACTATGCAAATGCAAAAAAATCCCTGGATCTATCACTAGCTGAACAGGCATGTGTGAACAAAACAGCTTTAGCCTAAAAGCAATCCAGTCTAAACCAGAGAAATATTGTGACATTAAAAGCACTGGAAATATATGATAGAACATCTAGAAAGCTTTTAATCTGGCTGAGTTTGAGATAAGGCTATTGTCACTTATTGGAGTTGTCACAAGCGCATTTCAGCTCAGTAATGTATTACCTAGTCTGTGTGTGCTGTATCTATGCCAAAAACATCATTTGTGGCTGTATTACAAACATTCATTGTCACTCTGTGTATTTTTAATGTGAGCTTCCTCCAGTTTTTAAGGAAGAGAATGCCATAAATAATGTTTTGGAAACTTCTGAGGTTGACCAGAAAAGTTTTTCTGTAGATAAAGGTGATGCTTGTTTAAAGTCCAATACATTGCCATCTCCTAAGACTAGAAGCAGGTGTTGTGGGAGGGCAGGAATCTTCTTTGTTCCAGGGTGTAAAGAATAAATTTCAAGTCCTAAAGACACAAATATTCACAAGGCTAAGTCACTGGTACAAGCAAAGCTGCTGCCCACTTGCACCTCAGACCTGCACAGCTCTGATCTGGGGCAGACGTGCAACAATTGCTTTCCATTTCAGGGAGGCAAGAAAGGGCATCGCCACAGCAGATCAATTTTTAAAAATTGGCCTCTGCTTGAAACTCCTCAGGTCTGAAATTAAGTTTAACTGATATGAAGAAGAAAATGTTTCGTGTGAGCATTGGCAGTCAAAAAAAAAAAAGTCAAAAGTCACCCTCTGCTCCTGCTGTGCTGGCAGATACATCTTTCTGTCACCATAATAATAATCTCTCTGCCTTTTCATGCCCTCTGAGCATGCAGTGGTCAGACAAAGCCCTGCTACACTTCCACCCTCCTGTTGATCTTTTACAAACCTACCTACATACTCACGTGTAAAAGCTCCTTGTTTCATTACACTCTGCCATTTGATTTATTTAATTACCTAGCTGAGTTTCTCAGAGCAAGGATAATTTTTCACCAGTTAGAAAGCATCAAACACCTACTATGCATATAACTGAGGTCTTAAAGTCATTAAGGCAACAATATAGAAGAGTAGTGAAAAATTACCAGAGAAAACATGGACAGAAAATATGAGATACAGTTCTGGGGAAAAAAAAAAAAAGCCACAAAAATTTAAAGTTATGTTCTTCAAGTCTTTGGCTTAATTACTTAACTCTCCTCAGCTTGCTTTACTTCATGAAGCTGTCCACTGATCCTTACATCCATGCCACCAGGTGCTAAAATGGCTCTGAATTAATGAACACATCTTTGATATTACCTATGGGTAATTACCTGTGCAACTATGTTCTCGTAGGGGAAGATTTGATTTTATTTGAAGTTTCCATGATACTGGAAAAAGCAATTTTTGACCTTGTAAACAACTAGGCATGTGAGATTATATTTTTCAAAGTATATGTAAACCTGAGTAGTCCTACTGCATTCAGTGTGACTAACGACTCAAATCTTTGCAGGATTTGATCTGGAAAATTACAGATGCAAATTATTCCACAACAGGATATTTTGCAGATTGACTGAAACTTGAGGATGAGCCAATATACTAACATTAAGATATGTAAATTGGTTTGAATAAAGTCCATTTTCTGGTGAGAAAATATTTTCCAGTAGAAATGATAAGACAATCAACTATATACTGCAGGGAGCAGTGTTTCCTGAGCAGAACCTGCATCTGAGGTTGGCAACCAGCTTGTTGTTTTCTTCCTATAATCTGACCTTGATCCTTAATGAATAGCAAAGCTCCCAGTGGAGAAAGAATTAGGGCTTGAGTTTTTAGAAAAAAGCACCTCTTGAAACATTTCTGTCAGTTTAGGTGAGCACTTGAATAGTCAATTACTTTCCCCAAATTTATCCAGATCAGGTTTTAAGCTGGAAAATGGAGGAAATTAGGTTGTCTGTGGACATTTCTTGCCCTTCAGGTTAAAATAAAACAGTGTCAGAATACTGGGGTTTTTTTTTCATACCCAAAGAAATACTAAATATTTTTTTTCATTTTTTTAGTCCAAAGGAAAAAGCTGTGATTGCCATGATTAGTGTTTTGACATCACCTAATCCAATCAAGCATCCAGCTCAGCTGTTAATTGTAATTTGCATATGGCTTCACAGATTCAAAGGATGTGTGAGATCAAGTTTGGGTTCCATACTTGTTGAACCTGAATTAATGAATGTCAAACCTTGGGGACAGCACATGGTTTGGAAGAAAATGCCTGCAAACCTCAGATTCTTCTCTGGCCTCACACTCACATTTCTCTTTTTAAGGTTAGAACAGGAAATTCTTACATTTCTTACATACAGAAAACCTTACATTTGGAAGAAAGTAAATAACTGACAAATAACTTCACGGGACCTAAACTATTTGGTTTAAATCAGATCTGGATTTGATGGCTCTCAGTTTTAAAACACTGCAATAAGATCTGAATGCCTAGAAGCTTCAGCTGGACCAGAGTCAGAAAAACGACCTAAAACAGAAAAAAACAAAACCCAACCGTAAAAATAACCCCACTGAACTGAGTTACTTTGATGAAAAACACAGGACAAGGAAGGGATGGTGGGATCCTAGTTAAGACCTAAGAGCTGTGTAAGGATGAGGTCCCAAGTCATGGCTGAAAATGTTGCTCCTTATAAAAACTAATAGCATGGAGCAACGGCAGTTTCACATTCTTTATACACACCTTCCTTTGTCAGAGGAGGTCTATTTTTCTTCCAGCTTTGCTTGCTTCTCATTTCTTTTTATCTTGCCTTCCCTGCACACTCGCTCACAGAGGTGCCTTGCTTTTTGAATTTCTTTTGGGAACAGACTCTTCTCAAAAAATGCAGCTTTCAGGTCTACAAAACAGAAGTGAATTTCACATCAAAATCAGTTAGACGTTTGGTGAGGTGCACTGGGAAAGTCAGGTGCTGTAAGAGGAGCAAAACAAAAGAGGCAGATCTCAAGCACTATACTTCACAGAGAACAACCCTGATTTTTCTCCTTCCCCTGCTGCTGACAAGTTGAGCTTCTTCGTAATTTTTCCCCCAGTTAGGGAAACAAGGCTTGTTCAGCCCTGAGGACCACACTGTCTGCACTGACACTTTGAGGTCATTGGCCAGGTCTAGCAAATCTGATGGAGGAGTGAAGATCTCAGAGAACTTAATTCCTGTAAAAAAGGAAAACAGATGAACTGGATGGAGAAGGAAAAGCCTTTCCCTTGGAGAAGTACAGCAAGGTAACTTTGGTGCCTATAAGAGAACAGGGGAGGACAGGCCTTCTTTGGGAATGCCCCTGTTCCTGGGAAATCCTCAGCCAGGACCAGCACCTTGTTGGGCACTGAATTCAACCTCAAAGGAGAAATCTCTGGGAATGTGCCTTCACCAGTGCTTTCATACCTACTTGTTGTATTTTATTTCTTCCCCGCTTAAATCTCTGCATTAAAAATTAGCTAGAGATCCTGAAACAACAAAGGGAGAAGTCTCTCTCCCTCCCTCTACCTGCTACCCCTACCAAAATCCTTCCAGTGTTGAGCAGAACTTGACTTCTTACTTTTTCACAGAGAAAGTTAATCCCCTGCTCAGCTTGGGGAGACTATTTTTTTTTTTTTTTTTCTTCTCCCTCCATTCCTTTAATTTATTATACCTTCTATCCTGCTATTAACACCTTAAAAAATTAATTAGATTATCCTCTATTGAAACAAGACCATTCAATCTGTTCACTGAACATCTGCATGACTGAGCAGGTTTACCCTGCAACCATTTGTTTACACACATACAGCAGCCTGATCTTCAGGGATTCCTCCAGTCCCAGATCAAGGACAAAAGTCTCTCTTCCCATGTGCGTATGTCCCTCCCCCTAAAGTCAGACTAGTTCAAGAATTAAATTAAATTCACTGAGCTGTTACTATAACACCTGATAGTATCTCATTTGAGCAGTGTAGGCTGGAAGTCTGTGCTACTTTCTTAGGGAAATAGGCCTGAGGAATTAATTGTTAAGAATTTCATACCCTCATACATATATTGTTAACGAGGTGAAGAGCGTTAGCTCATCAGAACATGGATGAGCTGCAGAGATCAAATTTGCTGCAACCATTGAAGCTGAAAGTTCACTTGCATTTAACAAGCTATGAACTGGACTGAATTTCATTCCCAAGTGATTGTTACCACTGTGGGGACCATTAAAAAAATAAAGGCATGGAATACTCAGTGAGACCTACTCCTTACTGTTCAGGCAGGAAACAACACCCTCTGAGCAGGTGGGCACCCCAGCAGCAAAACATTCAAGACAAGTCTTTTGTCCAAACTGTAGAATCTCACCTTACAGCTATAATTACAGGGACTTAGGTAGCTCTTGGGAAAGCTACAGGACTTTATCTGCTGGTTTCAGTAAGCTTAGGATGAAAGTTGCAATGATTTAAAGGATTATCATTTTCATGATGTAAGCTGCATTTCTGCCTTCAGTTAATGAAAAGGAACATTAAACTGGAAGAAAAAAAAAAAAGTGGCTAATTAATACATTACCAGGGATAATACTTAATTGGTGTATTTCAGATACAAGAAAGCAATTTAAGAATCACTTAAATGTGAACAGTTTGGCTAGGAATTGTTAAAGTTAGCTGCAAAAAGAATCTGATACCAATTTACTGGTACCCTGATCCCAAAGGCAGTAAAGTGCTGCTCTTAGCTTTAATGAGAGGTGGTTCAAAGCCTCAAACAACAAATCAGTTCCCAGTGCCTCTACAGCACAGCCACTGCAGGCAAAATCTATATAATCAGTGTGCTGGAGGCAGGGCTGTGTCCACAATACATTGAAACTGCTCAGTGGCACAAAGTGGACCAACAGGACAGTGATTTGTATTAGCCATCCAGCTATTTCTGCTCTGTAGTTGGTCACTGAGTAGCCAAGCCCAGTTAGAAATAAAATACAGGTTCACTAACAGCAGTGCTTCTTTAGTTAGGTAATGGTGATATTCACACATAGCAATTACACTTCATTCAAGGTTTGCTTTTCAACTTGCACCACCCACACTATTTGTATGGCCTTATCTCTTTTATCTCTCATTTTGAGTGTCTCACAGGGATGTGGGAAGTGCAAGACTTACTCTTCTTTTGCTTGGCAAGGATGAAATTTGGATAGTTAAAGCTCAAATAATAGGAAAGTTCTGAAATGTGGGGTTTTCTGTATTAAAAGCACAGTATTTTCTTTGTACCTTTCCTTTCACAGGAGAAGCAGAGAGGTGGGGAGAGACAGGGAGGGAGAAAGACACTGCTAATGAAATCCTTACCAAGAAATAACACCCCTTGGTCAGATGAAAACAGGCACCTGGTTAAAAAAATTAAAGCTCATACAACAGTTAATTCAGCTTCGAAGAATTTAATTTAAAGATTGCACAGCTGGCCTTGCTGAGTCAGCTGCCAAGTGCCTAACACCATCAGCTTCTTTCACCTCATTTTTTTCCATGAGCTTAGCAATTGACCTTTGTTATCCATCTCACCCAAAGCTGTCATGTCTCACAGAAAAGCACCAAATACTGACCTTCAAATAGCTGTTATTTGTACCTACAAACCATGATCAATTGAATGCTGTAACGTGCTTGGCTGTTCCTGTCATAGATCCTTCACAGCACTGCCAGACTGTTAGCTATGATCTTCTGAGAGCAGGTTTTCTAAGGAATAGAGAGAAACTGCAAAGTCAATTGCAAAGCCATCAGAAAGCCTCATCAAGGATGCAGAGACGGCAATGAATGCACAAGTCAGCTTTTTAATGATGCAAATTGAGCAGTTATACAAGCTTTACCAAGAGCCAGCTTGACTTGAGCAATGGAAAGGTGTCTCTGAAGAAAAACAACACCTTGGTAGCAAATACCTGTTTTAAGGGGACTGATGATGCTGGCATTTTACTGGGACTTGGTTTGCTTGTTTAGTAGCAACACTGACAGGAGGCTGTTGTGTCTGAAGGTGCTTGGTAAAGACAGGCTACTGAAATAACCGAGTTTTTACAGCCTGTTTTTTCTTACTACATTTACTTTCAAAACATTTCCTACTTTGTTCCATTACATCAAAAATGTCTTTTTAATGAGCAATTAACCCATCACCAGGCACTTACACATTCCACGTTGGTCAGGGAAATGAGGAGTTGTCTCCTGCTTCTGGGTTTTGACTATGCAGAGGAGAAAACCATTTCTCAAGTTTGCTGATGCAGCCTCTTGCCCAGCTTCCACTCTCCCATCCTCAGTCGTTTGGCAGTTGAATGAAGTCTATGTTTTCCAAGGGGACTGAGGGAAGTCTCTCATTAAACATAACTGGGCAGAAATCATCTAGTACAACATCCAAATAACATTTTCCTCTCATGCACTTGGATATCTGTTCACAAATTTTAATCCTTTTTCTTTGGTCAAACTCATTCAGAAGTCAGCATTTCAGACTCGTTTTTTTCAATTAACCTGTAAAAGTTGATCCAGTGCCTGTTAAAAGAAGTTCTGATTTTTCCAATCAAATACAGTGGGTTATGGAACATGCCCTTACAAAGTAAGAAGTTGTTGAGATAGGATTATGTCTTACTACTTACTTGAAGCCTCAAATCACCTGCTAAGCAATAAATTTTAGAGTTCTCCATTGCCTTCGTCTCATTTTAGCACAGATGGTAAAAGCTAGTGACCTTTATATTTTGCCTTTCTGTGCTGAGAGTTGAAGTAATGAGAATATAATGAAGGTCTACTTATTTTCCAACAGACTGGGAGGACTCAGATTTTCAGAGCAGCTCTCCTCTGTCTTTTCCTTTAAGTGTTTCTCAAAGAGAAGGAATTCAGAGTCATTTGTGCCATTAATCTCCTTCAGGGCTCCAATATTCAGTGACCTAAACACACCCTCAAAATTCAGGTGTACTGAAAAAAAAAATGCAGTTGTGCTTCTACAAGTTAACTTTTCTCAGCTAATTCTCACAATATTACTCTGCCAGGCGTATAATGTATTTGCAGGCAAAAAACTTTCAGAATCCCTAAACAGATGTGTAGGATAAATACATGATTCCTTTTTGCTCCTTAAGACAAGCCAATTCTTTACTCTCTTTTAGGGGAAATAAAAAGTTACCATTCTTTCCTAAAACCACCTTCTACTTTGGTTAAGCCAAAACTCTGCCTGCTCCAGATGGGATCCTTCCTGAAGGAAATAAACTCAGCTGGTGGAGTAAGTGCTGGGAAACTGGGCCAGCCTCTTGAAGATAACTAATAGTGTTAATTACTACTTTGTCCTGTGAAAACAAGTCTATACAGAGACAAATTCAGGTGCTATGTTTCATCTGCTGCTGAAATGTTTAGATGTCATTTGAAACAATGATAACTGAGAGAGCCTGTTGGGAATCACTTTGGGCTCCTACCAAAAGCAAAAATGCCCATGAAATAAAATGTAAAAATGTCAGCTGAAATAAATCTGTGCCTGCTCACAAGTCACATCACTCCCAGCCTCCCCAGGCCCAGCAAACTGAACACAAGCATCACCCTCCAGGCCAGGCTCACAGGAGGAAAGTGAACATATTGATCTGGGGAGCAGTTGCCCAGCATTTGCTTTGTACATGCTGTCACCTCCAGTCTTTTTCTTACCTATAGAACTGAGATTAAACTATATATTTGAAAAGCATTTAGGGGGATATAATATAAATTATATATAATGTAATAATATATCTCTTTTAATATTTATTTGTAAATATGTATGTAGCTATATAGGTATGTATATATGGCATGAAGCAGACCTTTAGGGAAGAATGCAGGATAAAAGTTTGATTGCCTGCCAGCCAAGTAGTAAGCTTTAAGCAGCCACAAGAACACTTAAGTAGTGCTCTGCTGTTAGACAGATAACATGGCTGAAGAAAGAGGTTTGAAACTGTAACTATCCTGCAGTAGGAAAGCTCTTAGTCTTTTATTTTACCCATTCTGAAAAGAAAAATTAAAAAGTGACCCCAGAATATTCTGTGCCTAGATATGCACATAATGAGGGAAATTATGTCAAAATAGTTGTGTACCACTTCACTGGTTCATGTTGTTTTGGCATTTAAAAGTTCTTCCTCTTTTTCACAGTAAAAATGAAACACTTTTTGGCTAAAACAGAACTAGGAAGTCCAGAGGGTACCATGTACTCTCTCCTTTTCCTGAGATGGTCCCTGCTGTTTCCACAATAGGATGGAGGGATGGGACACACAAATATGTTTGCAAGTCTATGCAGCTTCTGTTTCAGCAAGCAGAAGCAACAGACCTAGTTGTAGGAATTTATGATCAGATCAAAAGCCCTTTAAATCCAAGAGAAAGCTTCTTCAAGATTTTTGGAGGACTTCAGCTCAGGTAAATTGCCATTTGCAAATCATATGTGACACAACCTATTTGTGTAAATACAAGCTAAATGTTTAGCAAGTGAGCCGGAAATTCAACTTGCATAATAAGGCTCCTAATTATCTTTTTTAAATGAAATTTTAATTAAGTAAAAATTGGTAACTGATCTAGAGGTTTATACATTACCATAAATGTCTCCAAAATAGAGCACACTCTCAAAAATGCCTCACATCACTGCACGATTGGAAAGCAGGACATGCTGATGTGATCCCAAAGCGATTCTTACTAGAAACACAATTTCTGAGAAATCTGGCTCCAACAAAAGGAAGAAGCCCTCATGAGGCCAATTTCTAGTAAAATATTTACAAGAACACCCAAAAGCCAGTTTCTTCTTCATGTGCTTGTAGAAATGTACCAAAAGTGGCACAACTTCATCTGTTGATCTTTAGGCACTTTTACAACTCGGAGAGAAAAAAACCCCTCTGCCTTCCCCTCCCTACAGCAGGAGGAGGAGGGGCTGGCACCTCTCCAAGCTTGCTACCATGGCTGGGAAAAGGCAAAAAATGACAATGCCTTGGAAAAAAACCAGACCTCAACATGGATCTTACTTAGCAATTTGCCATTTTCCTATCAGAACAATAAACCCAATGGTGTTTGGCCTGATTCGGGTCTGATTTCTAACTGCTTTACAGAGTGAAATCTAGAGGGAATGCTCTGAAATTAGATTCTAGATTAAAAGTATATTAAAAATGTTTTTCATTCGGGGTTCTTTTTATCTGCTGCTCAGTCTTCAACAGATACTTTATCCCATATAGAAATAAACCCACATATAACAAAATTACCTTCAATTCTAATTCATTTTGATGATTCAGGTGGTGTTGCTAAGATTAGATTTGTGAATGTTACCTAGAAAGTATTTTCATGCTGTAAGTGTGTCAAGATTTTACGTTCAGAAAAGTTAATGCAAAGAAGTATTTTAGTATAATTACATTTTATCTGCTTGTATTTTGCATAGTCTGGGCTACAGAAGGTTATTGAAGAATGAAATACTTCAAAGCACACCTAAATTATAAAGATTAATACATCCTATTGTCAGCAGGACTAAATATTATCTTTTGTAATAGCATCTAACAAACCACACATCATTTTTGAGAAAATAGAGTCCTTAAATGCAGTAATAAAGCCACTAGATTAGCAAGTTCTACCCTTTCCATTTGAAGGAGACACTTTCTAGCAGGTAGACAAGATGCACTCTGCACCTGTCATCCACTCAATGCTGGGAGATCCCATTTGCTCTTTACACATCACATGAATCCATGTTCCTGACTGGGGAAAGGGGAAAGCAAAGCATGAAAATCTGGAGAAAGCACATGAATTTACTTAAAATATAAGTTCTGTTAAGAAACAAATTATTCCAACTGGAGACAATGTCAATGTTTTATTTTAACATAAAATCTTACAGTATTCCATCATCCTCCAGACTCTTGGGTCTGTAGTGCCCTATTTTTTTTAGCTTTTTTGTCCAATTTTGACATGATGGGTCAAAGTGGAACCACTGCATAAACCAACCTTTTTCAAGTTACTTACACCTAAAATTACTGTTCATCCTCCATACCAATATTAGGAGATACCTTTTAAAAGAAAAAAAGAAAAAAAAAAAAAAAAGAGTATCTTTGCTTTGTCTCTTCATCCTCATCAGCCTTTTTTCTTGTTTTTTGCAACATCCTTCCTGTGAAAGGCAAGATTTTCAACTTGCTGGTTTTCTTCCTAGAGGTACAGAGCAAAGAGTTGCTTGAAGTTGCTTGAATCATTTCTCCAGGCCTTCAAATAAAAGACAGATACTCCTATTTATAAGGTGTTATCCTTTTCCTCAAAGAAAAAGACAGACAAAGAAAGGAAGCACATCTCTCCCTTGAGACATCCCTAGAACTACAGTATTTATTTCTACCACAGCAGTTCTTAAAAGTGTTGTTTTTAAAAGTCAGAAGAACTACTGTACCACAGCTACTTCTTATTTGTATTTCATGTCACTACCCAAGTACTGGCTAATGAGGGAAAAGTCGTTCCCAAGATACTCCAGCCTTGCAGAGAAAGAGCTAGAACAGCTTGGCAGAGCGGGCTGCAGTCAGCAGTCCTGGTCAAAGGAGAAGGCACCTGAACACAGGCAGGAGAAGCCTGAAAGCTTCCTGAGACCCTTTGCTTGTGATCCTGGCCCTGGGGACTTGATAAGGAAATGTCCTACTAATCCCTTTCTGGAGCAGGTGGGAGGAGGAACCAGTTCTTCTTTAGCTGCCTGGTTGAACACTCATTACAGTCAGCACAAGGACTCCTGTGGACTCAGTAGCTTAGACCTGAACTTTGAAGCTTTGCTCCATTTTTCTCTTTGCTAAAACCAAACAAAAGCCTGTAAACCCTGATTCCTTTGCACTTCATAGAATCTTCATAGAATCTTAGGGGTTGGAAGGGACCTCGAAAGATCATCTAGTCCAACCCCACTTCTGCTGATCAAATACAATGGCAGCTACTACTGGATATAGATTGGAGTGGGGGGAAAGAGAAGAACTGCTGTTAGGGAGAAGAAGGAGCCAGTATGTAATCCTCTTGGGAGTGAACTCCTTTCTCCTTCTGGTGTCTAGGATAGTCTTCATTGGTAGTATGCCAAATGTACCCACATCTAGTATAGTGAGAGAATTTATCCAGCGTGTGTGGAGGGCTTCTCTTTCTCTCAGGCACATAAATGGAGATCTACCTTTCATGTTGAACAACCTGCAGTCCTTCTTGTGTCCTTCTTGTTTGTTGTTGCACTTGTCCTATGGAATTAGAGAACAAAAAGATACAATGGACTGATTTCCTTTCACACTACCTATATATTCTTTCACCTGCCTGACCTATCAGGAGCCTTGGCCTTGTCAGGAGCCATGACCATGGATCCAGCTCGGGCACCACACCCTGCCATCAGTACCCCGGGGCACTGCCAAGCTTGCAAAGGAAACACAGCTTGCTCCGTGCTCCTAAATCACGAGTGTGGCCAAATAACAGGCTGAGCAATTCTACGCTGAAGCAACCTCTCCTGTGCATGAACTTACTGTTCCAGACACTTTTTAAATATTGAATGGGACAAATCTGCAAATGAACTTCATCCACATGAAATCCACGGTGCGAGGTGGCTGCTAGAAGCATTCATTCCCCAGAGCAATGTGAAATGCAAAAGAGTTCTAGCCCAAAAAATGTTCTTTCAGAAATGTAACCTTTATTTTCTATTCATGAAAACTGTGATCCAGAGTAAATCTCTGTGTACACAGTTTTCTTAACAGGATTGAAAGTAACTGGTGAAATTGAATATAGATGGGGGGGAGGGAAATCAATAGCCCTATGAAGAGATTTCTTCAAAGTACATAAATCCAGAGCTTTTCAAATGTTTTGTAGACGTACAATGCAGGTTCAAAGACTGCCCAGTAAAACCACCAGAGAATATCTTTTACATTTGCAAGGCAGAAAATAGCTGAAGATACCAATACAAAATCAAAATGTGCTTTGACCTCTGTCCTCTGCAACCTCACAAACGTTAAAGTATATTCACAGGCTATAAATCTGTACATATTATGATTCTATACTTGTTGCCAGGCTGGGTTTAGACTATTTAAATTCCCTATCAGCATCAGTTATGATCAAATCATTTCACATAAAAAGTGAAATAGATCCATAATAAGGCTTAATGCTTTGTTGTTTGAAAAAATATTCCCACATGCAATTAAAAACTCTGATTTAACCCTTTTGCATTTTAGGAAGAGAAAATGAAAGATTCTTACATGGTTAACAAATCAGAGCCATTAATAACCCCCTCTTTTCCCTCAAACTCATTTTATTCATTATAGACAAATTGAGCCAAGCCAGTGTGCAGAAAAGTACTTTAAAACACCTGTCAATGAAATACTCCTTCTACAGTCTAGAAGCAAAAGCCTGGTGATAGGTGGCTGAGATCAGTGGCAGTCAGTAAAGTGGCCTGCAGACATGGTGTGCCTCCTGCAAGTCCTTCTGTAAGCACTCCCACTTGGCTGTTTTAGTCACTGCATGCCTACAAGAGATATTCCCAGCTTTTGTCAAGGAGCTTGTGTTTGTAAATAGGCATTACACAAACTCAAGGCTTAATTTCCCCATTTTTGTACTCAACTGCTTTATGAATCCCAGTCTCTCTTGAAGAGAATTTGCACATCCATACAGTTTTTTTTATAATGAGCTAAATTCTGCCATCCCTCATTGTGGTAAAGAGAATCATATCCTGGAGATTAATCACTGACTTTCAGTTGAGCCATTCATTGACTAATGATCAAACTCAACAAACAAGGCAGCAGATGGTGGCCATATGAGATTTCTAGTGCCTTCTTTAATGAGCACAAAACACGGGCTCTGCCTCATTTGCACATCCCAGCCACTACATCAAGGAGTTGTCTACACAGAAGCAGCTGCCTGAATAGAAAAAGTGTTGCCTAATTACAGGGCCAGATCCTCAGCTAATGTAAATTGGTCTTGCCCCTTTTAGATCAGCAGAGATGGAGAACTTGTATCAGCTAAATACTGGGTTCATGACTTCTGGAGGAGGATTTGTGGGATTGCAGGATCAGCAGCAGGCACCTTTCCCAGGGAGCTCCAGGGCTGTAACAACCAGCACTGGCAATAACTGCACCAGCTTACTCAGGATACCAGCAGCAGCCTGAAGAACAGACCCCTAAAAGCTCCGTAACTTGATTGTTCCTTTGACATATCAGTGACATTCACACTATTATAAACCTTCCTCATTTAAAATATTTAGCTCCTCTGAAGCAGTCAGACACACATCCAGGCTGGCACAGACACGCAGTAGATCACTGATTTATTTCTTACAGCCCTCCTGGGGGCTGTATGTGCTGAGACAACTGCATTCCTAGAAATAGGCATAAATATCTGCACTTATTCTCCCGTCATACTGACTGGGGAGTGGAACCCAGAATAAGAATCATACAGAGAAAATGGCTAGACAAATACACTGAGGACACTTCCTTCAGCTGCATACTTGCTATGATGTCTCCTGTGCTGCACTTGAGAATGGGCCATAATTACAGATTTCCAGTTGGCATGATGGTTTCCTCTATTAGATGTTAGTCTGTAAAGACTGTCAAACCAAGGCATTTCTTAGGTTTTGAGTAGCCTGCAGGGTAGGGCTCTGCAAGACTCAGTTTCATGAGCAGTTACTGTTATTTATAGCCTAGAACTAAACAAGGCAGAAATTAAGGGAATGCTCCTCACCGAAGGTAATGGCATGAAAATGCTGATGCAGGCCTGTCACAGTCCAGAGAAGCAAATAGCCTTGAGAATGTATTGAAATGTGGAGGTGAACATAGTGAGCACCACCTCGAGGCTGCTTTTTGTCACTCTGACAGAGCAGAGTTGTGAATAATCCCCTCTCCCCAAGTCTACACTCAATTACCAGTAATTTAGTAGCACCCAGGATATTCTATGCACAGGAAAATATAATGTCACCTCCAGTTCTCAGCAAAATCACTTGGGTGAGTTGCTTTTTCACCTGATTTGGATTGCAGAAGCTCTGCAGGACACTGTTTAAGGCAGGCATTTTCCATATTGCTATTCCAAACAAATTTTCCACTGAGGCTCCCTGGACTAAACAACACTAACTTTAAATGAATCAGCCGATCTTGAGCCAAACTTACAGGAAAAGAAAACATCCCCAAACCTAATAGGTCATAGAATCATCAAGGTTGGAAGGGACCTTAAAGATCATCAAGTTCCAGCCCCCCTTCCATGAGCATATATACACGTGCTAGATGAAAGTTCACCTTGAAAAGTTTAAGAGAACTTGCATTCCTATACGGGTGTAACACTGGCCACTGAAAAACTAAAAAGGAAAAACAAAACCTAACAGTGCTTTTTATAAAGATCTGATCATTAGCATACTGGGTAGGTTTTCTGAGGAAGAGGAAAATGGGGTTTAAGACCTTTGCTGTTCTGTATATTGTTAGCAACTCCTACTCCCCCACTACTTAACCCTAATATCCTTGGAAGGGACAGGGTTTCGCTTCAGGGTCTAATTTCAGAACAGGGCCAGCATGCATCAGCTGGGGGTGATGCAGAGTTGTGGTGTGAATGTGAAGCTCTGCAGTACAAGGTTTATATTTGGGATGTCAGAAATGCTCGATGCTGACTGCCTGTAGACTTTGAACTAGTTTCCTGCCCAGATTGATTCCTTCAGTCTTTGAGATGGGAGAAACAGGAAGGAGTGCACCTTTTCTCACTGCCCCTGTTAGGCCAGTAGTAAGGTATGTTCTCAGGGGCTTTCAGTCCTACCTCCTTAAAGACAATACAGGAGCTTTAGCTCATGTCTTCTTTCAGTGCCTGTGTAATTGCCAATTCTATTAGCAAAAACTGAACTTGCAATCCCCAGTATCAAAAAGCATCTCTATTAAAAGGCTGAAATGCTTTACCTGCTGCCTCTGCTACAACAAGCGGCCAGGGGACACGTGCCAGATAAGCCAGTGAGTTCTTTAAACAGCTAAAAACAAACTGATACAAAATGAAATCAACAAGGTGTAAAGATTACATATAGCACTAGATTTGACATATTTTTTAAATCTGTTGTGTGCACATTGTACTTTGATGCATGATGTGCTCTACAGAAGGTGTTATGCCCTGCACCCAACTGTCCTTCCTGTCCCTCCACTGTAAAGGAAACATGTCCCTATACACCTCTGGGAAAAAAAATCCCCAATGCTTGTATTTGAAGAAAACTTGTCCACAGTACACAAACTCAATATCAACATACATTTGTCCTTGACTCTTGAAATGATCAGATTTGGTCACGTCTGGTAAGTGACACACCCTGGCCAGTGCCTGGGTCTTCCCACATGCTGCGATAACAAGGGCACGTTCCTGGCTGAGCTGCTGCCAATAAACACTTTGCTGTCTGCAGTGAGAGCACGTGGCAGTAAAACACAGCACAGAGGGTATGGTACTGATAGCAGCTCCTTCAGCTTGGACAGAAAATTGCTTCGTGTTTTCAGGTGGGAGGCTGTAATTACCTTCATAAAAGATTCACAAATAAACCAGTCCCAAAGAAATGGATCTCATCACACCTTGCTGCCAGAGAAGTGTTTTATCAGTATTGTCTTAAACATGATTATTATTTCTAATAGGTTGAACTGAATTTTGAAATGAGCTGCCATAAAAATTCTGTCCACTGACAAATCAAAGGGTAACACAGAAACTGCCACAAATGCTGTTTCTCTACCAACACTGAACACTACCCCAGCTTCCAGCAGGACCTATCTTGTGAGATCTGTGTTCTTATTAGCAGACCTATCAGTGATATTACTAATAAATGTGGCTGCTGGGACACAAATAGATTTATAATCATACAAGTTTCTCGTGACATCTGTTACCAACAAAGTACAATGACATCCCAACCTCAGAGGATATTCAGATCTACAACATGGATATGTAGGTCTTAATACCTGGGGAAGGGATGTGGATCCTTTTGCAATGATCAGTGCTTAGGAAGATGTTGGTACTTACACAGAAGTGTATGAAAGCCAAGGAGGTTTCTGTTAAGCATCTCACTGATAACATTCTTTCCATTTGTTTATCTATTGATTGGAAAGAGACAAACTGAACCAGATAGCAGAATTTATATCTCCCCAAGGGACCATAACAGCAAGATTATATAGGTTATAATCCTATACAGGATACAGGTGGACATGGCAAAGGGAAAACAGAGAGCTTTGTACCTGTGGCAATTCAGTAAGACTTTGCCAGATAGAAACAGGAGGTAGAATAATGAGTATCAGTCTTTTTTAAAAAAAATTACTTTTTGCTTTTAGGAAATAAAAAAAGCAAGTCAGTCTAGTGATACCAGCTGAAAAAGGATAGGCTCGATAGCCAGGTAGAAAGAAAAATAGACTGATCTTCACCAAAACAGAGGCCTTTCAGTCCTGTCTAATGTGCAGACTACAAACAGAATTTAGTCTGTCTGCAATGATATTTTGCATAGTACAGGAATGTTTTATTGTCTGTAGGCTAACATTGACTTTCTACCCACCATGCCACATAAAACTTAACTGTATTTAAAAGAATCAAAGCCATATCTACAACTGGAAATAAACAACTCATTGAAAGGACACTGTAGAAAATAAAACTTCATCACTCTAATTAGAGCCTTAGGTGCCTGTGCAAGAACACAGATGAGTTGTTCTCAAGCAGAAGTCACCTAGGACATTGGCCTTGTAGCACACCATGAAGCCTAGAAGTTACTGGACCCAGGAAGCTCAGATAGAAATGGTTCCAGAAAGGGTACTGGCAGCTGAGATTCATTTCACCTTGTTAGTCACTGCATTTCCACTGTATCTACACAAGTTTCCTGATCTCCTACTATGGTCAGTGGTGCTCCAGAGAGTGCTTCATCCCACCCACAGAAAAGCCAAGAGCACAGTCAGCCTGTCTCTTCTGGACAGAAAACCTACATTTGGTAGAGAAAATAAATACATAAAAAAAGATCAACACAAACATCTAGATGATTGAATTTGGATGAGGTGAAGTTTAGACCCAGCTGTCAACTAAAAACAATACAATAATGAAGATTATTCTTGGTTCATTGCAAAGCTTAGGGATCCAGAGGTTCAAAGAACTTTAGCTACTTACAAGCCATGGTTACTTCACAGGCAGGTGTGAACAGCAACAGTGTGTGCCCATCTTGCAGCTGAGAGTTACTACAGAAAAGCTGTAAGTCCTATAAATACACAATGCAAAACAGACAGAGAAGTGGCAACTCTCCTGTGGTACTAAAAGGCATTTCCCCCCATTCCCAGCATATTGCCAAGGTACTGCATCATTCAGGCTTTTGGCCACTACTGGGTATTTTCCTTGCTGAATTTATATCCTAAAAGGCACAGAAAGGTATTTGTTTTGAAAGTTTCACAGGAGATAAAGACACACAAGCAATTTATCCCTTTTTATTCCTCATCTCACAGTGAGCAACTGCTGTGAAAGTCATCTCTCTCAGTAAAGCAGCGTCTGTGTTCTTTGAACTTCTGAGTTTACAAATGAAATGTTTGCAAATTCTGGGGCAGCATTTGTCATGATAATGGTATAAAAATTTAGCAGAGATGTTCCTTTCATAACTTTGTGCCTCGGAAGATGCTGAACAATTCTGCAGTGAGCTCTCTTCCCTGCTATAAAACCAAAAGAAGAAAGCCTTAGGAAGTCAATATTGTGGCAATCCTGTCCCTTAAACACCAACCTTACAATAACCTGCAATGGACAGACCCCAAGAACTGGGGCCTTAGTGTGCCACAGATATGGGAAGGAAGTGCTTCAACTCTGCTCCAGCTTTTAGAGAAATATTCAGTGATGTGCAGCCAGACTAAATCTTCCTCCTCCACTGAGTTGCCAACCAGCCAGTGAGTTACTAAGCTTTAAGAATCATAGAACTATTCAGGTTGGAAAAAATCCTTGGGATTACCGAGTCCAACCATCATCCCGAGATTAGGCTTTGATAGATTTTTATCTTAAAAAAACTGAAACAAACAATAAATTATAAAAAAAGATCTTTTCCAGCTTTTTCTTATATCATATATATTATCTGTCCCAACGTGTAGTCATTATCATCCTCTTTAGTACCAGGATCTGGGAGACATCAACTGCTCCATCCTTTCCAACATTAAGTTTATGGTGACAGTGAAATCAAACTTCTAATTACAAAAAAAACCACCCTAACAAACAATTTAGTACAGGCAAAGTAGAAAAATGCTCTAGTAATTTCAAAATCAGTAAAACAATGAAGGAATATAGCAAAAAAGTATGATCCAAGCAAAAACAAATTAAGGGACGGAAATTACCACATCACATAATACTATGAGTAAGTCACCTACCTCTCATTATGGATTTTTTTTGCCATCAAGACAGAGAAGAAAAGAGCACTGACAGTATCCCCCATGTTATGGGCAAGGGAAACAGACAAAATTAAATTACATATTGCAGGTCATAAGGTAAGACAGTAAGAGAACTGTGTATCAGAGGCAGGATATAACCCAGTGGTGAGATAGAAGAAGTACATTTTATCCAAATCCCCAAAAATGTGCTTCTGTTAGCACAATTCAATGCTTTGAAAGAAACTCTTGTGGTTTTCAGGTAATCTTCTGCATATCCAGCAATTCTGACATCTCCAGACTATGGCAGACTTGCTGCTCTTACACAGAAGCACCTGTTTCATGTGCAACAAGACAAAGGTGCTGGGTCACTGAGGTTCAGCTCGTGTCACACAGCTCACTCTGGCTACCCACACTGTTGGGGGACTGCAGGACACTGTCAGCTTGGCTTACAAGTTACAGTACTAACCAACAGGAGTTAGTGCTCTGCTACCTCAGCAGAGCCATGGAGAGGTACACGTGGCCTCTCTTCCCTCTCAGGGCTGCAGACACATCTTCAGCCCAACCCTTTGCTGCTTGTAGAGCTTTAGGGATACCTACCATTGAGTAGGCTAAGGAGCAAGGGAAAATTCAGGTCACTGATATGGCCCCTCCCAGATCAATGCTCACCTGTGCTCCAAAATGCTCACATTTTAGGCAATTATTATTTTTTTATCATGCATAACTGAGTTTTCCCTGCACTAGCCCAACATCATGCTAAAACCCAACAAAATAGGGTCCATCTGTTGCCCCAGGCTTTTCCTAGGCTGGTATTTAGTAATTTACAAGCTGGCTTCTACAGATTAAAATAGCTTTTCAAAAGATGCAGGTTGGGAAAATATTGGCAGCACATCTCATTTGAAATGCAATGTAACTCGTGCAGTGATAATTTATATTGACAGTAATTTCAGACATGATGTATTTGCCGTTGAAGATGGATTGCCTTTCTCCTGTTGGTATTCCAGCTGTGCATATTTCATGGCAGGATTCTGTTCCAAAGGTGCTGCTTACATTTGTTTTATTTGCAAGACAGAAAAGCTGAAATAAGGAATTCCCTTGCTGTGTCACCCCTGCTAGAAACACCTGACCTCAGCTTCAGGGCACTGATTTAAAACTCTGTTTCCCTCGTTTGTTCTTTGACAAGCACCATCATTGCACCTGCTTTTTTCTTATTCTAACTAATTAAAATAGGGCTATGATTTTGTCATGCTACTTCTTAACATTCAAAATGGAAGACAGGTATAATATGCAGAAGACCTAATAGACCTAATCTTTTAAGATGGAACTTTTATACTTAGACAAGTCCTAATGTAGCATCAGGAAGAGCCTCTTTATCAGGAAATGTGTTTTATGGCTTCCCACTTCTCTGAAGTCATTTTCCTCCAAGAGCCGAGAGTTTTAATTCCCAGTAAGCTCAGCATTCTGGATAATGGGGAGAGAGGTGTAAGGGCATAAGCTTGATCCTTGTTACAAGACTGAGATCAAGGAACAAGAATGAAATCTTTCAAAGAGTTTGCCATTAAATAAAGAAGGTTCTGCCTGAAAGGTACCACCAGATTCCCGAAATACTGGGAACTGGTATGTTCAGTTCAGACTGCCCTGTTTCCTGCAGCTACACAGCACACCCAACATCCAGCAAGTCTGGGGCAGACTTCCCTCAGTCCTTTTGTCCAGGCCCCGGGATAAGGCAGATATACAATGTTTTCGGAACTAAACCTAGTGAATTTTGAAAGCATGACCAAAAAAAGTGAAACAACAGCAGTGTCTAACTAGCAAGCAGTGTGCTGGGAACTGTAAGACTGTTTCCTCAGCCAGCTCAGCTGCTGAGTTTGTGCACTATTTTTATTAAGCCAGAGCTCTCTCCACGATCACCCTTTGCTCTGCAGCACTGGGAACTCTCTGCATATGGATTTACTGCTAGCATCTGCTGATATGGATGATGGGCTTTATTAAGAGCTAGTGAATGAAATTGGATGTGTCAGAACTTGCCTCCTCTGAAGAAGCCAGCTTGGTTGCTAGAAAGAATTTAGTGTGCATTCAGGTTAAAAATTAACAGTGCTGTATACTGCCCAGGTCTTTGTCAAGCTGATATTTTCACCTAGAGCATAAATGCCAAGGTCCAAGACTAAAGTCTGCTTAGCTCACGTGCTGTTTGCAACACAGCCAAATGTTTGAGATCATCAGAAACCTGTTCAATCGTTACTGCCTTTTAACACACCAGCATTTGGATACACCCTGCCAGTGCAGAAAGCAGCAGGTTATGATCCTTACCAGCATGGCTCCCATTTCAAAGTCTTGCTCATGGAGTGGCAAATGTATTAACCATTCGATGAGTCATCTCTCTAACTGATGTTTACTCCAACTTAACCAGCTGCTCTTGTTTTCAAGAGTCTCATACTCTATAGGGCATGGCATATTATGGGGACTGCTAGAAAGCTGCACTAAAGGCCAGCAAAACCCATTGAGGTCAGATCCCTGTATGGTTTCTGATACAGGCTCTCTCATTTAGCTGACTGGAAATAATTGAATAAGAAAAGCAGAATTTCTACCATATGTCACACAGCCCCCAAAGCAAAGATGCAGCATCATGGCTTGTGTGTACATCTGAGGTTTTAGATGAGCAACAAAAGCAAACTCCACTTTCCCAACAGCATTATGGCTTCTTAGCAAGGCAGTGGAAAACAACAGGCTATTGTTTTGACATGCTGTATTTGGGTAAAACTGCAAGAGAAGCCAATACCTGAAAAGGCTGAAGGAGAAGGATGGGCTTCCCTGTACCTTTATGGTTCCACTCGTGCTCCCAGTTAACAGCCTTGTCTCGCTCACAGCCAGTGCCAGTGCTCAAACTCAGCATCCCCATGACAACCAGGAAACACTTTGATTTTCTGCCCAATGTCAGCAAGAAGATAACAGTAGATCCAGTGTTTCAGCTAATTGCCTAGGGAAAGCACAAACTGCAATGAAACATGAAGTCTTGCTAGATACATCTTCATTACACTAATCTCATACATATGTGCTCTGAACTTAGAAAATACTAAAATCTGAAATGCAAATCACAGAGCAGTTGGCATTGATTTCCCCCCCCCCTTTTCATTTCATTAAAGAGATTCCTGATCCCACACTATGCAAGTTCCTGGGAAGAGAGCAGACTGGCTTCTTTGGGGTCATCAGCAGGGTGACACGGGGCATCACCACAAAGAGCCACAGCAGGTCCAACAGCAGCTGTTTGGTGGGTAGGCTGATCTTCCTCATTTCTCCTGGGTAACCAACACCTTCAGTAATAAATCACCAGTGCATGGAAAGTGAAATTCAAGGAGAATGAGGAGACAGGAGCTGTACTTTAAAATTCATCAGTAAGATCAGATTTATAAATTAGGAGAAATTTCACTTAAAATCCACCGTGACTGTTTCATTTCTGGTTTGGCCAGTGCACATGACCTCACTCAAAGACAACAAACTCCTGCTGTCATTTGCTTTACATTGACATCAGAGTCACGTCTGTTTGCCTTACTTCCATCAAGAAATCATCTTGCAGTACATCAGAAGGGGTCATTTCTAATTGTACTCTTGCAGCTATAGCCCTGTTTTCATAAACTACAACTACCCCTGCAGTGTTATTTCCTCTCTCAGGTAAAAGGTACACACAGCACTGTCCTTTCCAAAAGGAACTCAGGAATTTGGAAGCAAATGCATAATACCACCTTCCAAGCTCTTTCCACAGATGTTTCTCACTATTTCTCTGATTTTTTTTTAAAAGACAACTTTTAAAAGTTGTATTTCTTCATCCTGCAATTCAAATCTAAGAAAATAACCTGGGGTTTGCAGTGAATGCAGACAACTCAGCTGGAGAAATCTCATCTCATAAGCTAATGTTTCAGCTTAACACTTAAGGCCATAAATATGATACTAATCCATTCTATCAGTTACTGGTCAAAACCATCAGAGCTATTTTCTTGCATACTTGTAAAAAAATGTCATTGCAGTGAGGCAATGTGAGGCTGCCCTTTAGAAAGTCTTATTTAATTTATTAAACCTATTTGAGGAGCAATATACTTCATACTTACTGAATTACAAAGACTGCTTCTGCCCTTAGAAGCATCTCAAGGAAAGCAAAGACTCTAATTATGAACAAATTTCCTGTTAATATGAATATTGGTATTTTCTTATGCATTCTAAGCTCCCTGCTGGTTATTGAAGGATACAGAGAGGAAACAAGTTGCTCAGAAAGGGAAGGAAGGGGAAAAAGCAAAGAGATTCTCATATATTAAGAAATAAGGCACTTTCTCAAAAATATCCTGGTAAGGGTAAAGGGAAAAACAGAGCATAGGAGATACCACAGCTCACTACAGATCACTAATTTCAGGATTTATACATATTTACATATATCTATTTAGTGCTTTATGAGCACCCAGCAGAATCAAGAGCACTTCTACAGCAAAATTGTGCAAAAACGAAAGGACAAAACATTTTAAAAGGTTCAAAAAATTAGATTTAAAAAATCCAAGGCACGCTACAAGGGCAAGCAGCAAGTTAATGAAATTAAGAAATCATTCTGTAAATACAATAGGAGTAAGAGGAAAACCAGGGGAAAAGATGGATTCATTAGAGAAAGATTTTGGTAATGTCAAGGAGGCTGGAGTGTTCAGTGAATTAGTTTATTGAATTAGTCTTATTAAAGATGTCAAGTGGGTGGTTAACACCAGTGACAGAAGGGGAAGAGCTCTCCCTGGAACAGGTCAGGTCATATCTGGAGGAGATGGATGTTTTCAAAGTCTGACCAGTGAACCTCAGAGTCTCAGCAGTTCTAACTGAGGAATCATGGAAAAAAACTACAACAGCTGGAAATTTTAAAAGGCAGTGGTTTTCCCTGTCTAGGGAAGGGAGAGAAGAGATGAAAAGAAAAACAAGACAGCATTACTTCCATCCCAGAAAAAACTCATCAGGAATAATAGAATCATATCACTGGTGAGCAGCGAAGGGTAACAAGAGGTGAGCAGTGGCCATCACTCACTCGTCAGGAACAAAGCATCTCATTTCCTTTCTCAGCAGCACAACAGAAAGAAGCAGTTAATTCCATATATCTTGATTGTAGGCAGACATTCTCCTAATTAGTTGTCAAGATGAAACTATTATAGAAGAGAGGTAAAGCGGGTGGATGGTCGTTGTGATTTCCTGGCTACTTCACAGTGTGTCAGCAGCTTCTGGATCCATTCATGGTGACTTCATTTACCATCTGAATGATGGAGAGGATCTGGTGACACGGGTCTGTGGCAGGTATCACCTGCCAGTGGAGACAGAATTAGAAATCAAGATCATTTTAGCTGTTATCCTCTTACGAAACCCAGCAGTTCAGGATATATTTACATATCTACAACACTTGTGAAGTATTAGAACTGGTGAGGCTTCCCCTGCAATGCCAGCCCAGTGCTGGAGAGAGGTCCAGAGGAGATACAGATCAAGGAGAGCAAGGAGGCTTAGGGATGTGGTTATTTTAGCAGAGAGGGGTCTGAGCAAAGACATGATAACAACCTCCAGTGACCTGAAGGCTGTTGCACTGTGAGCAGGGAATTGCCAGCTGTCTGTAACCATGGCAAGCACTGGGGACCTCAAACTGCAGGAAGGAAAATCTCATTAAGACATGAGAAAAAGCTCTTTTTTTTCTTTTTTTTTGCCTTTTTTGCAAACATGGGTCTAGAATGAATTACTTGATAAATTAATGTAGACACCATTACCAGAAATGTAACATGTTAGAAAATGTTTATACTCCACCTCTCCTCCGTGGCCAGTGTCTGGCAGGCAGAGGCTTATGATCAATTCACCCAAGGTAATTTAAACATGAGGCATGAAAGAAAAGTTCACATCTAGTAAATAAATGGGAAAGCAAAAACAAATATCTAAAAAAAAAAAAAAGATAAAATAACTGACACCAAGAAATCTAAGTTCTGTCACTATAAATCGTATAAATGGCACAACAGACCCAGAAAACGTGGCTGTACCCCAATATAAGAGGAAGTCAGAAAGGTGGGGAAATTGGTTCAGGACTGGGCAGTCAGGGTTACAGGTCCAGACAACTTCTAGAGCACGTGGCCCAGCTCTGGCTGAGCCTCTGCACGTGGGCACTCTGTTCCAGCCTGGTAAGAAATGAACGTTTACATGGTACGAGTTTGTCTCTATCAACATCAGACTCAATAAATGTAGTTCCTGGAAGGCAGACACTGCTCAGTTCAAGAAAATCAGTATTTAAAATTGAATGGGTAGGAGACCAAATAGCAGAGGGGAAAAGAAAACACAGGGCAGGGGATATCAGACTTACCAGTGTTAAGTGAAGATGTACGTTTGCAGTCAAGAAAATGTAAGTTTTTTACCTAGGGCAGCCACCTGCCCTACATGTATTTATCTTCACATCCAAGCATGGCTCCAGACACTAAAAAGCAAAACTGACTTTAGTAATAAAAAACAAGCCACAGGGCAAGAAATGAGATTTAAATCTAGACAGTAAGAACCTGAAATATCTGAGGGAGATAAATCTGTGATGTAGATCACATCCATTTATAGATGCAAGACAGATTTGCTCTGTGGAGGAGGCTGATTCATCTGAACAGAACACCAGGCTTGTGCTTCAAGCTTTTGCAAGATGGTTGTTATCTTGCACAGGGGTATTATTTTATTACAAATCTTTCTTGAAGAAACTTTTGATTTCATAAAAATGGAATAAAAACACACCATTTCATGTCAAATCCATGATGCTCATTGCAGCCAGAATTAGCTGTGGCATTTAAGCATCTATTCCCAAAACACAATGAAGCAACATCTTGGATTGTTCCTCTGAGCCTCAGGGTGGTTACATGGAAGGCTGCAGGCAGAAATAGCAGAGAGATTGATCAACAGTACAGAGCAAGCAAACACATTTCTTACAACACATAGCCACCATTTTTTCACAACTTCAAATAGAGAATTTTTCAAATTTTGAATTGAGGCTTTATTTCACAAGGGAATACTCTTGACAGAAAGCCCAGACTATTCCAGCAGAAGGTGTTTCCATTTGGCCAGGGCAAGATTTTGTCCTTGAGTTTTGAATACAGCAGCATTCTAGAATCCTGAGTGAAGAAAAAACAAAACAACAAAACCCTTTCTCCAGTTCAGCTTCTCCATTACTCCTGTTTTAAGCCTGACAAATATCGGTAAGAGGGCCAAAACAGCATATAGTCTAAAAAGATGGAGATGAAGAACCATCACTCAGCCCAGCATCCACACAGGTTTCCAAGTCAGGGGCTGCTCAGTGCTGGTGTCACCTTCTTAGCAGCACCTTTTAGCACAAATTCCTGCCTGTGGTTTAGGTATTTAACTTTTCAATTCTGTGTGAGAACAAACTGATCATCCAAATTTAGGCATACATCTAACTTTGGGATACTGCTACCAGAAAAGGCTTATAGATGTTTGTGTCCCCAAAATAAAAGCATCCAGTGATGCTTCTGTCTTAAGAGAATTAGTCATCCTTGGCTTTTGGGTCTGATTTTGTGGCTCACAGAGCCTTCAACTCTAACAGCTAAGCTGGAAGCATATGTACCTTGAAACAATGTTCTTCTCGCTACATAACACTTTATTAATAAACAAAATTAATTTTACACTTAATTTTCAAAGTCCCTTTCAAGTTTTAAACAGAAAACATCCAGGAATTGATCTGTTGCCCAGGGAGCTTCTGCTACTGCCACAATAAATGCATCAATTTGTTTTATAGCATTAAGATAGCCAAGGAGGAACTTTCAGGCAGTTATAAATGGGCAGGATTTGCACTGGTGAAGTACAAGTCATAGCTGAAAACCAGGTAGGATACTGGTGCTAAAGACTCAGCTTTTTCACAGTGTCATCACGGTTGGAAAAGATCTCCCTTAAGGTCACTGTGTCCAACCATCAACCCCACCCCACCAGAGCATGTCCTGAAGTGCCCCATGCACACTGTTTTTGAATACCTCTGGGGATGGTGGCTCCACCACCTCCCTGGGCAGCCCATTCCAGCTCCTGACCACTCTTTCAGTAAAGAAATTCTTCTTAATATCCCATCTAAACCTCCGCTGCTGTAACTTCAGACCACTTCCTGTAGTCTTTATTTACTTGAGAGAAGTGGCCAACACCCACCTCCCTACACCCTCCTTTCAGGTACTTGAAGAGAGTGATAAGGTCTCCCCTCAGCCTCCTTCAAACTAAACAATCCCAGTTCCCTCAGCCTCTCCTCACCGAAGTTGTTCTCCAGCCCCTTCACCATCTTGGTTGCCTTTCACTGGACCTGCTCCAACACCTCAGCATCTTTCTTGCAGTGAGGGGCCCAAAACTGAGCACAGCACTTGAGGTGCAGCCTCACCAGTGCCCAGTAGAGGGGGAGTAACTTCTTCAGCCACTGCACGGAATCAGGCTGAAAAACATCCCCTTCCCATCCCATTTACCCCAACACCAAGACCCAGTCCTGTGTCTGCTCTTTGGCAGCTCAGTCATGGACTCAGTGCACGTGCTCCTGTAAGATCTCCCAGAAGGTTGCTGGTACCTCCGCTGGCTCCAAGATCACACCACTGTTGTTCTGCTGTGGTGTGATGCATCTGTACTGAGCTACAGACAAATTTCTGCTGTCATGCTGGCAAGTGACCTTTTGATTCAGCTTCCCAAGACAGGAGAAAACTTTCCAATACCGATCGCGCCTTTGGAGCTGGATCCAAACACAAACTACCCTTGGAGGTGATAAATCCAAAAGCTATTTACAAAGACTCTTCAGCTTACAATTTACCAGCGGAAGCTCCGATGATCCAAAAAGCTGGTTTAGCCCTGAGTGATGGCTGACAAAGTCTGAAGGTGTAAATGCAAACCATGCAGGCTCCTCTGAAGAGATTGCATTCCTGTTGCCATTAACGAGACAGCAAAGTAGCTTCTTGTAAATGGAGTTTAAAAATCATTTAACTTCTCTTAAATCTTAAGACCCTATTAAGAAACATTTGCTTCTTTAACCTGAAAACGCTCTCCAGAGGGAAAGGATTCTGAATTGTGCTTTCAGACAGGTGGGCACAGAGAGATGGCTTTGACAGCAAACCAGATCACCGGCTGCTTCTCTTTGTTTATTTGCTTTTCCTGTTTACAAATCAGATGGTAGCACTGCTGCCTGCTATAAACAGTCATTTGCGCCAAACAAAGCGATGAAAAAAGTCACAGTGCCCTGCATCAGAACACAATATGCTCTAAGGTTTGCATCTCAAGCAGGAGATAAAAGATGCTGCTTGGGCTGAGCTCTCAAAACGTTATCAGAGGTTCCCCAGTAGAGCAACCAGGGCTCTTCATTGAGATGCAGGTAGTGCTGTGATACCAAAGACTGCAGCGCATCATTAAAGTGCTGTGAAGACAAACAACACCCAGGCTGCATACCAAGTGGTATTACATTTAACTGAATCATTTCGGGATGAACACATCCAGGTCTGTCACTGCCAGCCACTTGTGTCAAACTGCTGGCAGAAACGGATCTGCTCTCATGACATTTCATGCAAGTTTCGGAATTAACCTCGGGGAGAGGGAAAGGTGGCGATACAGAGGAATTTTATAACCAGCTTCATTTGCAATTGGCAGCCACGTGAAGACTAACTTTCCTCAGAGATAACCCTAGAACTTCCCAGATTAGGAGTTTTATTTCTATTATGGTTGTTACACTGAAGCACAGGACACATGAAGATCTTTTTGTCTCTTTGAAACACTAAATCTTTACCAGAAACTAAACCTCTTTCAAAAATGAAAGAAAGGCTGGAGGACTTCAGCTAATGTGCCAGTGCCACTAAAGTCTGGGAGAAGCAAACTACCTGTACATCTTTCCAGGGAGTATCACAAAACAGTTAGGTTACATCAGGATGAGATATTTTCCTATCCAAAGTAAAGGGCTGTTTCTTTTCATCCCTCTGAACTTCCTGAATTCTCTTCCTAGAATGCACTTTTAAGTCTCTTTCCAGGGAAATGCAGATTGCTTTTTTCCTTTACCTGCCTTTTTCCTTTACCTGCTTCAAGACTGAATTGTTCAGACACAGGTAACAGCTTTCTCACTGACCCTCACCCTTCCACTAGGCTCCCGCTCCTTTTCCAGTGTCATCAGTTCATTGTTAAATGAGATCAAGGGACATCTCTGAGCTTCAATAAAACAGAGAGAACGGAATTTCAGATCTGTGGGAACAAGCCAGCAATCTTCTGGTTGCACAGCTGATGCTGAATGCCCCAGATCCTCAACACCTGTGAACATAATAGAGAAATCACCAATTATCTCCAGTTTTTGCTTCAGAATGGGATTCAGAAACAAATAGCTCACACTGCAGAAGGTCTGCCTTCCTTATTATTTTCCTCATTTGCCACTAAACACAGTTTGGTTTGCTTTATAAAGAACTGTCAACCACCATTTTCTATTATTATGTGTTTTGTATCAATAGCCAGGGCTCTGTTTACTGCTATGAATACACACTATATCCCAGTGATAATCCTGTTCCTGCTCTGGCATGTTGTACTTGGTGGCTTTCACGTTCCTTTACAGAAGGTGCTATGTTTGTGGTGCAGAACTGCAGAGGTGACTTGTGGTCCTGGTGGTGGTGTGGCCATGCAGGGAGTACACCTGAAACAAACCACCAAGTGCAGAGCTGCCTGCACCTGTGGGGGAATCTGCTCCTGAGCCCCCTCAGCCCTTCTGGTCATCAGTTCTTAAGACACTTTGTCTAGACAGGCTTATGGGCTGTAGGTTCAAAGGAGAAGGGGGTGGAAAAAAGCAGACAGGTGATTTATCCAAGGTCACAAAGTAGATAAAGGGCAGGGTTTGCAATCCATCCTGTTTCTGATCTCAACACAATGTCTCAGCTAATGAATCACACTCATTTTCTTCTCCACAGTTCCTGCCTTTCTCACTTGATGTCTGCCCTGAAATGTATCTGGTTTATAATCAGGCAGATGAGAGGAAGCAAAGCTGTTCTGTCTAAACCCCTTGCTCCTGCACACAGAAAGAAATTCCAGTTATCAGACAAAAGCTGAAACATCAGCACAGGCAGACCTACCTTTTGCAAGGGTCTCCAAAGACCTGAGAAGACAATACAAGCAGCTCAGCAGCCAACAAAGCTGGTCAGGAAGCAACAGGGTAAAACTCTCCTGTGGAATCATCCAGGGGCTGATGCGAGAGCTGAGCAGCTTTGGCAGAAAGATCATGGTCTGCTGTGCCCATCAGTGAAGAGGCAATTCCCTACCCAATATTTACTTGGTATGTTGAAAAGGGCTTTAAATGCATCTATGGCAGTAACTGCTACAGGTGATGGGAAACAGGCCATTCTGCAGGGACAACGGGGCTCCAGTCTTGGTAGCACTCCTGAGAACATCCAGCTGCAAGGAATCAGTACATGCAGACAAGCACAGGACACACCCTTCAAACAGGGTTCACCACAGATGTGCCCTGGATCCCCTTCTACCATCCAGAAGAGACAGAGATTTTTCCCTAATGAACTATCCCATTTCTCAGAAAATGACTGGATGATATCCCTGACAACTTAAAAATCTGAACTTAAAAATCTAAATATTCTTTATTGTGGTAATCATAAATAATATTTTTTTGTCTTTTAATTCCAATTTAAATTCCCTGAAATTCCACCAATATTTTCCAAACTGAATCTTCTCTTTCTGCAAGCAGATTTGTCTTTTGAAATCACAGCCACCATGTAACTGATGCCATAATTCTCTCTGATGGGTAATATACTTACAGGTAAAAGAAATGCTGGTACAATGCACAATTGTAGCCAGCATAATAAATAATGGTCAAGTAATAGAGAGAATTAATTTTAAATTTTTGAGCACAACAATTAAAATGACTTGAGAGTAGAAAGCAAGAGCATAAACACCTTGGGCAATCCTGAAACACAGAGCTGTAAATGACACTCTCTCTCCACACCAGCATTACGATGTTAATGACACTGGTTGCACTTGAAATAAAGGCATTTAATGAAGAACTATAGGCAACTATTAAAAAAAAATAATCAAGAATTTGATTCATACAGAATTAGGCACATCATTAAGAAAGATATTAAGCTACACCTGCAGGCTGATACCAAGCCCATTAAAGAAGCTCCCCACGTTAGAACAAATGGCATTAGTTGGAACAGGTCCCAGAGATGCTGGATCCTGCATGGGCCCCAGCATCCGTGCCTCACTTCAAGACTGCTCACAGGCTTAAATGTGTTTCTGGAGCCCTGCCAAGGTTCTCAGCATAAATGAGATATGACACTTTGGAGAACAAGGACGTGTACTTGACAACGTGTTAGATAATGTACATTTAATCCTGCAAGGTGCTCAGTGGCATCAACCCTTAGGGTTCAAAGTTGTAAGAGATCCTCTGTTTCAGAATGGACCCAGGAAGGAATCTGTGTGGTGAAACACATGGCACTGCTCTAGGGTATGTATCACTTGGAGAGTCAGGATCCATACAGAAAGAGGGAATGCTGGCAGCTGCCTAGGGAACTGCTACTTCCAAACCACTGCTCTGTCTTTCTAAACCCAGTTCTGATGTGCTTTCTCTTAAATGACCTCACTTTTGTCCACACTGCTGGGCTAGTTATTCCTCCCTCAGCAAAGCAAAGCTGGTATCCAGTGTTTACAGTAGACACTAATTCTTCTTCCAGAAAGACATGGTTACTCTACAGCATGATGATTTGATCAAAATGCATCACTACCTGAGAAATCCCCATGTTATTTTTCCTACTTAAAACCCAAATGCATTTTTAATTTTTGCTCTGCAGTCAGTATGGAAGGACAAATGAGGAAGTTTAAAAGCCTGACTGTTGCTTGAGGACTCGAATCTGCAAGGTTGTAAAGTGGCATTTATGAAAAGCTGTGTTTCATGAGCTTAGTAATTTGCAGTTGGTTACAAAGACAAACTCATTTCTGACTAAATTGTATTCTAAGCCAGGCTCCTCAGAGAATGTCTGACTAAAAGGTGATGTTAAAGCAATTTCCATAACATCAAACTATGCGACAAATTAAAAACTTCATAGAGGAGAAGACTGGGGAAAAGGAGCAAGCTCAGATGGAGCAGATTTCTTTATCTTAGTGATCAGAAGGGGAAAATCAGAAATTGCTCTGAAAGCTGCAATGCAGCACATTTGCTTTTAAGCTGCTTGACAATGTCTTGCTCCAGTCTTAGAAACTCTTTTTCAGCAGCATCCAGATACTCAGCAACATGTTCTCCGAGGAGCAGACTCCTGGCAGGTCCCCACAGCTCAGCTTCCGTGGCTTGGGAGTTTCACTGCACAGGGATCTGGCCCCCAAGGTTACCTTGTAATAAGCAAGATGAAAAACAACTCTCACATGCTAAATAATGAACTGAATCTGCCTGTACTCCAGCAATCATAGCTGCTCACTGCAGTAACATGATATTCGGAGGGAAAAGATCATTTGATCATTCTAGAAAAAAAAAATAATTGCAGCCTCCCTTTGAAGAACTAGTTGGTCATTCAAACACAGAAACTAGAGCAGTAAAGAAAATAACTTACTTGTCCCTGCGAAAGAAAGACCCAACTTGAGCAGAAAAAACCCAAAGGCTCTATCAGCCTTGCAGTTTCAAACCAGGACATTTATCAAGGTCTTTGCACCAACTGCAGCACGGAGATCCCATCTCACTTACAACCCCCCTTGATGTTCTAATATCACGGCTGAGGCTGTTTTCCTTAGTGAGAGAGAAGGGGGTTTTCTTGTGACAGACTGAGAGACCTGAACACGTACAGCTTGGGTATGTGACAAACAAGGGGGTGACAAAGTGCGAGAGTCATCGAAGGCAGCCAATGTAAAGAGAAAAACCACCTGCTCAGTGTAGCACAATGATTACAAAGGTGAGGAATGGTTTGCAGCAGGGATGAGGGTAATTTATCCTGGATATTAGAAAAAGCTCTAACAGTGAGACTGAATTCATGTTCTGTGCTGTCAAGGGAATGGACTAAATGACATGAAGGGGTTTTTTTCCTCCTGTAATTTCCATCATCTTATGATTCAGTGATGGATTTCCTGCCTCCCTTTGCACTTCATTCAGGTCATGCACAGGTACAGTATGAGAACAAACCTCCTCAGCCAGTGGGTCAGAACCTCTGATGCTGTGAGCAATAGATTATCAAGTCTTTCCAGAAATGTAGTCATCTCTCACTTCACTGCAGTAATGCCAATTGGATATTTTCTTGTTTGATAGTTTGTGTTTTCTTCTTACAGTTCCCACTGGACAGCTGGACTAAAACTAGCTGCCCTAATGATAATTGCATACCTAAATGATTCAAGGTCGATTTATGTATGTTCTTGTCCTTTCACCTGCCTACACTTTTTCCACCCCATTTATCACCTTAACATACATATGAATACCATCCCAACCTCCCTCAGCCTAGAAAGACTTAACAAAAACCCCTCAGGCTTACAAAAACTCAAATACTTTCTGCAAAAGATTATGACAAGAAGAATGAAAAGGAGTCTGTCTTCCCATTTACTCCATGAGATTTTTTCATTTTAAAATTAATTAAAAGCGATGATGGAATTCTTATCAAAAGATATTTGACATTATGTTTAAAGTGTCCAAACATCAGTATCTCCAAATGTCAGAATGCTGATCGTAAGTTTTATATAAAACCTTGTATGTAGCAGTGCTATTATTTAAACAAACCCATTTGTAATTTTTAATTATCAGCACAAAAAAAACCACATTCTTGCCAATCTTCTTTTTAAATACAGAGAGAGAGCTCTGAAGTTGACACAAAAGTGTTCAGACTTAACAGACCAGTCCTGATCTCATCATAAATACTGAAAGGTTGTGCCAATATGTAAAAAGAATGCAGCAAGATCAGTATTTAAAAAAAAGGCACATATATATTTTGATCTTTAGACAGAAGTGATATTTCTGGAGACTTCCCTGAGTTTATTCCCCTGTAAGGGATGAAGCAGATCTGCCACCACTTGCTATAATCTACAACTGCAATGTCAAGAGTGAATTTCATACATTCTACTTAGCTCCAAAAAAAAAGTAATTCCTGTAGTTTTCTGTTCCCTGGGGAACAGACAATGGTGTTGCCTTCTCTGTGGGCCAGTCTTTCTGCCCAAACTCGGAAAGGTAGAAATTAATTCCATTTCTAATAAGGGTCATTTGAGGGCTTTTTTTGAGCTGTGTACAGCAGAGACCAGAAGCTTATTTCAGCTGATCTATTGAGTAGCTGTCAGATGGTAACAATTCTTGGTTGCTGGGCTCAACCTGATCTGATGAACTTGGCTGGAAGCTTCTGGATCTTATTAGCAATCTCCTAAGCAATTAGCCTACAGCACACATCTTACCTCCATTTCTTTACTTGCCCTTTACTAGCAAGAAGGATGTATTTACTTTGTGCAGGGGGCACAGGGCAGGTGGTGGAGAATGAAGGAAGGAATAAACTTCCCTCTGTTCTATGAATATTCACTTCCCTTTCTTCCTGACAAATTCCTGTCAGTACTAGTAAATGCTGACTCTTTCATTTCTATGTTAAATAAAAAGATGAGAAATAAAATGAAATTCAGCTTCATAACTATTATGTAGAACAATCACAACTAATTCCTGTATCAATTCTATTAATATTTCCTTACTGTTCTTTCTGCCAGTCTGTATTTCACATTATCAGGAGAGTCTACCCTGCAAATGATATGTTTGAAGAATAACTTAATTCACTCAGGAGAATGAGGATCTCTGCTTTGTGCAATGTAAATACACCCTGATCCTCTCAGGTGCAAAGCAACCCACACTAACTGCTTTGCCAGTGGGACAGTAAGAGCAGAGACAGAGAGACTCATGTCACAGCTTGGTAGCTGAAATCTGAAATCAAAAGGAAACAAAATCATTTTTCTCATCATACTATATAAAAGCCTTCAAGCTGAACACTGAGTTTTCTTCTAGTATAAATATCTTAATTCAGATTTCTTTTTAAGTCAGTGCCCAAAAATTAAATTTCTAAATGCAACATTTATTCAAGAAAGGTAAAACTTACATCTGCAAGTGTTGAGTGAAGTGATTTTGATATTTATTTTTTTGAAATAATATTGCACCATGTACATTTATTTTGCTAAAATTAGGTACAAACTCTGATCTATTCTTCCAGCTAGTTTCAATCTGTCCAAAGTGACATTTTTATATCCCAAAAGTATTTTGTGGCTGAAGAAGTTCACTTAGCTTTACACAAGAATGGAGCTTCAGTACATCTCTTCAATACATCATCACACACACTAGGTCACAACCTCCTTCAAAGCAATTTTCAATCTATAACACCTCTACAGAAGGATAAGGAGAATTACTGTTGCCTTACACCCCAAAGTGCATCCCACACACCATGACTTTACACTACTCAGGTGCTTGAGCATTTACACCAATAGAACCACCAGCACTGAGGCTGGCTGCAGCCAAATTATTCAATTAGAAGGTCAGAAAAGCCCAGATATTTCCACCTGCCACACACCAAAACAAATGAAAAAGAAACTGCAGCATTCAAGGAAGGGGAGAAGTGAATTTCTGGCCCCAGCCAGTGACCAGCAAAAGCACATGATGCTACAGGGCCACTACCTGTGTGAAAGCAGCCACCCAACAGCCTTGAACCCTCTTCCCTGACATACAGCTAAGCTCAGGTATTTATAGACTTCAGCTAATTTCCTGTCCCCAGAAACTCTCCTGCTCAGTTATACAATGTCTTCCAAGAACTCAAATTCCACGTTAAGACCATTTAGGTTCTTTTTCCTCATAAGGTGTTCAGAAGGACACACTTCTTCCTCAAATAAGGCAACTCCACTCTTCGTAGCTAAGCTAACTGCAGTCATCATGCAGTCACAATAATGTGATCATACAATCATATCAGCTTCTAGCTGAAGCAGCTCTCTTTCTATGTATCACAAATATTTAAGTAGAGATTCATAATCTCTCTTCTGACCTTGATGAGATTTTGAACAAGCCAAACCCTTAATCTCCCTACACAAAAAGATTAATCAATTCCCCTGATCTTCTTAACTGCACTTCTCTGGTTCCATTCTCATCCCAAGCAATCTCTGTGAACAGAGGTAGCCAGAACCATACATGCACTTTTCCAAGTCATTTTAACATTGTCCATTAAAATTATAAAATACTTCTCTGGCTCTGAAAGTGTTGGGGATGCTTCATCTTCTCTGCTTCAGGGATGCTTTCTCATGGCTCTGACACTGGTGACCACAATCATTCTTCACTCAAGACATATCCCTGAGATGCTCTGCATGTAACCAGCCTGCCTAGACTTACCCAGAAATGAACAAAAAAATATTTGCCTCCCTTCCAGAAAGGGACTGTCAAAATGTCACCTTCAGGCTGCTTAAAAGTGTTATTCTGAAGAGAAAAACCACTAATTGTTACTACATGCATACTACAGCAAGGAAGTATTAGGGCAATGATCTCCCAAGATATGCATTCATTTTGATACTGATACATGATATACTTCCATTCTTTGTTTTCCACAGACACAGCATTCAAGCCTTCCTTAGGCAAAGACAAACAACTTGGTATATTCTAAGTACATATTGAACCATGAAGTATGTGCCAAAACAGAGCTGGGTCTGTAAGTCTCACCTATGGGGGTGCTTAATGTAAAAACATCTTCTTCTACCCCTTCTGACACCATCATCTTCCCTTCACTTTCCTCTTTTAAACTTTCATTCAATGTGATGCTGCAAGTTATGTTACTTCTGAGTGATTTTGTTGTGCAATTCTGCCCTAACAGTCTTTATCACTGAAATCAAACAATGAAGCAGGTTAGTCTACAAAGAAGTGGCATAATTCCATAGTTCACAGGAAAGAAACAATAGTTTCTACTTACATTTTGCCAGTGATCTTTGGCAAAACTCTTTCCTACTCCGTGAGTCATATTGTTTTGAAGTCCTAAGCTCTTTTACTGCTAATTTGTCTGTAACTACACAAAATGAAGCTTAACAAGACCCCACTCTGACAACATGCAGTAGTACAAAACAATAAATAATGCTGTATTTCTGGAATAAATTTGAAACAGAGACCATCTAGGAATAATTTATCAAAAAGCTTAAGAGCTACTACTACATTCTTAAGATAGAAAAGATGCTAAAGAAGATCTTTTGTTCAAACTCCTGGTCTTTAGAAAAAAGATGAAGCTCAGAAAGTCTGTTAGACAAATAAAACCTATTTAAGGATACAGGGAGGGTGGGTAAGACCCCCTTTGTGGTTCCCATTTGTCTTTGGCACAAGGGAGCTCTCACATGAGAGAGCAGCCCCTGGAGCTTTGGGTCTGGATTAAAGCAGAGTGCTCAGCCAGCATGGGCTTGGAGGAAGGGCTGTGGGAGGGCTCCCTGATACCACCACTTGAAGCCAGGAGGCAACAGGTTGGCTGCAGGATGTCCAGACAACTTCACAGCCCAGGGAACCCTAGACCAGTTCCACCTGGCACTTCTGCAGGTACTGCAGTGAGGAATGGGCCATTTAAGGCACCTCAGCCTTTCCCTGCTCTGGGAAGAAAACCTGCAGTAGGCATTTTAATGAGACAGCAAAGTTCTTTTGGCTTCCACAAAAACATTTACCTACAAATTACAACTATTCTCCCCCATATTTCCCTCTCTGATTTTCTTCTGGCAATACAATCCATGCAGAAAATTATCTGAGCACTTTAGCTGAAAGACACTGACTTACTTATTTCCCCTCCAATCTAAAATATTTAGAAGATGCCATGTAACTTTTGAATCTTCCTACACTGGAAGTGATTTGCTTTTGCTTACATTAAAATGTTTCTCACTCGAACGACTGTGCAGCACTCTCAAATGTGACAGACCCATTGGCTTGCAAACCTTTCCTTTATGCTTGGGAAATTTTATTATTATTATTACAGTAATGTTGCTGAGATCAGGGCCCCACTGTGTGTGTATTCCTTAAATAATGAACAGGGAACAGAGGCTCAGAGAAACGAAGCACGTGGGTGTGGGTCAGACAGGGGTCAGGAGCGCTGCGACTACAGCCACCGTTAGGGACAAGGCCACCCTTGTTCTCTGCCAGTCTCTGCTCTGGTGTCAAAACCTCACTGAAACCTGAGGCAGAACAACTGATCCACCACTTCAGGGAGGTCTGATGCCAGCCGTGCAGCAGCAACAGGAGAAGAATGAGAGAAATGCACAAGCCCAGTGCAGACTAGACAGGTAGGGCCCCACGTGTCTCCCAGGCTCTGTCCCAGCTGTTTCTCATGCCAGAACTGGTATGAATTCCATCTGCCCACTAGGTCCAAGGGATGCTGGCTGGCAATTCACAGCGGACATTTCCAGCCATAATAGGGTCTGACTTCATTCATTTAAAACAGAAAATAAATCTTCTGCTGCCACTAATTTGCTGGCAGTGCCAAGAAAATGAAGTTTGGTTTTTGTCATTGAGAAGAATGAAGAATGAGGTCTAGGTGGTCAGAGAGTGGCTACAAGATTTAGTATCTTCTAAAGTAAATATAAAAAGAGGGGGTTTATAAAAACCTGTAATAAGGGGCTTGTATTTCTTTCAGAAGTGCCACACTGATGGCCAATCTGACTTGTATGTTGAATACTGTGGCACAAAGGAGAGATTTTTCACAATAAGCAAATGGGCCCTCTAACACCAGTGATCCATGCACAAAAGAACCTGAATCCTCTCTGTGCCTGCAAATGATACTGGATTTGATTTTCCTTTTTAACCTAGAGTTACCTATTGAGTGATGCTCTACACATTGAGAAAAAGCTGATATACTTGGCATATATGGTGCCTGCAAAACAAAGGCACAGCTGTCCTAACTACAGGCAGACCAACACCATGTTTAAGCTGGGAAGCAGTTGTTGTGAGGCTGTGAAGCAGCATCAGGAGTCCCAGTCTTGCTAAAGCCAGCACAGATTCCCCAACCCCAGCACTTCCTGACAGAAACAGGCTTCCAGCTCAACCATGTTTAGAAATATTTTAACAGTGACAGAGGCAGCTCTCAGGAATAATCTTTCAGTGTCACACTTTTTGAAAGGAAAATTTCAATACATACTTTAATACTTAATTATGAAATTTCAAACCTAGTCTCCTAATTTTCGGGTTCCCTTCCCAAGAACTTGAATTCTTTTGTCCAACTCTGAGTTCATTCACTGAGATGGATCAGCAGAAAAACAGCCTTTTATTGCAGGGACTGTAAGACAAAGAATTTCAGGCAGATCATCCCTGAAAGATGTAGATGGCATGTTGGATTTCTGAACTCGGGGATGAACTTTATACAAAATCATCTCTTGAGTTTCTGTTGCTAATTCAACTACAAAAGTCTGAGCTATGCAGCAGCTTTTACAACTCCTCTGCTTCATCTCACTAAAGCAGTGACAGCTGCAACTGATGCTAACAAACCAACCCACACCATGGAAACCCTCCAGACATTCACCTATGCTAATACTCTACAGTCTACCATGTATATAGTGTAGGGACTCCACCAACAGCACAGTCAAAGGCAATCAGCAGAGAAGTCATGCCATCCCAACCAGGAAAGGGTACACATGATGAAAAGCCAAAAATCTTAGCCAGCTTCCACTGAGGTGAGTAGCCACACATTCATGAATGGAGATGGAAACACCTCGAGACATTATCAAAAGGTGTAACTAACCTGAAATCTCATCCCCTGAATTCCCCTTCCCTCCCACCCCCCAAAAAAAAACCACAAATCCAAACCCCACAAGACTCACACTCTCCACTTTGGATAATTTTCAGAGGTCAAGAAAAAATGTAAACATCAAGTTTTTCATTCGTTTTCACCACATCATTCTCCTCCAAAAAGCTTTCCAGAAATAGAGAAGTGATGAGAAGTTTTGCCAGCAAGGCACAAGTAGCAGAAGGTACAGGTTTTGAATTAGCTTTTAAGAAGTCAGAAAACACACAAAACTGCCAACTCCTAAAATTTAGTTCCAGGTCCTTGATTCAGAGAGACCAACCATGTAGACGTGAACAGAAGCAACAGCAGTTTGCAGCTGGACCATTCCCTTAGTAAAATCCATTTACTTCAGGCATTTTTGATGATGAACTTTTCCACTTGTTCCTCAAGTTAGGCTCAAAGGACAGTGACTAATGGCTTGGAGAAGAACTGAAATTGGAACTTGCAGTCTGAACACACAAAATGAAGCCCAGTGACTGCTGCTTTGAAAATAAATGGCAGCATGTAGGTGTACCTTGTACAAATGAACTCCATCCATTTTCAGCAGCAGCAGAGTCTGGAAACAAATAAAAAGTCTGTGCTGCAAGTTATGCCCCTGAGCTAAGGCTGCTGCCTTGCACAGAACAGCTATGGGCAGAGCAGGAACCCAGGTGGATCTCCAGCCCACCTACCCTGAACCCTAGACCCAGAGACATTGGTGCTTGCTCTAAATCCAAGAGCTCTACCAAGAGATACATTTGTGGCTTGGGGAAATAATGAGCAGTTTGGAAACAAAATCATTAAACAGTCAGGAGGATTTGTACCCGAATTTTCTTATGTTTTAGAACTGCAACACATCATGTGGAGGAAGATGTGGCAGGTGCTCAATGGCTGTTTCAAGAACTGGGCAACCCAAGCAGCAGCAGCTCAGCCTGCTGGTTCCTTCCCCCAGCACAGACAGCACAAGAACACCCATCATGTCCCACTAGGCTCCATGTCCTTGCAGATGAAGCACTGCCACAAGGTTACACATCACACTTGACACCCCAGTAAATGAGAATTGGCCAAGTGGCAGGTTTGATCTCTGATTATTCCACGGTGTCAGACCTGCTGTTTAATTTGTGTCTATCAGACATGATTACAACAGGGGTTTTCTGCACCTCAGCTGTATTTTTCTTCTGCATTACTCTGGTAATGCAAGTTGCTTCTGCATATTGGCAGAGAATTACAGAAGCACTACTGCATGTTCATGAGAAAAAGCTCCTGATAGAGGTCAAGGGGTTGAACTTCACTTACTTCAGCATCATCAGCAGTTGTTATTGCTTGTATTTAATGATATAAAGGTCTCTTCTTACACTGGAAGGAAAAAAACATACTTAGCTTTTGTGTCTTGGTGATGTGCACATTTTTTCTCTTTTGAAAAGAACATTGTAGTTTTCACTTAGGTATTTCTGATAGAAAATACTGCCTTGCACAAGGTTTTACTGTTAGAACTTTGCTTTGGTTTTGATATTTAAAACCACATAAAAGATCCAAGTAAAACTCAGTTCCAATTATATTTTCCTCTGCTCCTTAAACTATGTAATTCTTATCAAGTAGAAACAGGATTTTGCCTCCCCTTACCTGCAGCAGCCCAGGCTCTTTGGGAGGCTTCAGAGGAACCTGCATGAAATGTGAGTTGGACAAAATTCTAGTTTGTCAACACTAGTGCTGGGTCAAGGGATCACACTTTGCCTACAGCTGTAGTGTCACTTGCATGGGAATTTTCCTTGGATACAGCTACTGCAGACACTGTCTAGAGCCAGAGGAAGTTTACAGCTAGGATCGAGTTTTGCTTCTTAAGGCTTGGGGGCAATGTTTATATCCTTGCTGCATTACATCCTTGATAGGAATTTCTCATCTCCCATTCCAAGCCACTTAAGCAAATTCTGTCTGTTACTCATTAAGCAGATGTAGAAAAGCACACAAAATTATTAATACTACATGGCTGTGCTAACAGCAGTAAAAAATGGTTACCACATTTTCCTTGATAAGCAAGGCAGAATCCTTCCAATTAACATTTTAATTAGAAAATTCACTTACCATGAAAAAGTGTCCTGCATTTTCTTAAAGGTTACAACTCAGTCCACTTGCAAATGCCTCCACAGCATTTTTCACTGTGGCTCTATCAGAGATGAGATACCCAGCAGCAAAAAGGGAGTTTAAGTGAGTTATACTTGTAGCACAAACCTGATTTTCTTTATTTTAAAACTTCAGGTACTTAGGCTTCTATTTCACCAATCACTTGCCCTTGGAGACTAATATAGCTTTGGGGGGAAAAAAAGCAATTACCTACTGTGAAAAGTCTAGTACTCATCATTATGAAACAATAAAATGTCAAAGACAACTGATTTTGAGTGTTTTAAACTTTTTTAGCTTAGTGAAATACTAAAAAATATTCTCCAAAATCATTAAATCAGGAACAGTGACCCCTTTGATTGTGACACCAAATGCAAATTTACATTTACACAGCAGATCTGAATGTGCATTAGAAATCAGCAGCTGAAAAATCCACCCTTGTCACCCAGAAGGGAATTACAGCACTAAACCCCACATTTCCTTCTTGAATACTGTCATTAAGTAGAACACTTCTCTCCAGGGTGAGCAGTTTAACATTCCCAGTGCTCAGGGTTTTGCTTCCCTTGGTGCCCACGAGTGTCACAGTCCCTCATAGTCCCTACAAAACCAACTCAACTTCCCTCCACAGCCACCTTTGGCTACTGCTTAAGGAAGGACAGACCTAGGAAGCTTTTATACCAAGAGACAAATTCCAAAAGAATAACCACAGCAAAGTCTAAGCAAAGACAAAATTTTAACTGGAATTTCCTGACCAAGTTCATCTCTCCCCAACAATGCACATTTTGTGTAACGACTCCTAAAGTGCAAGTTCTCCCTGCCAGGTAAAGTCTGATCTTAATATAGTTTGGCCTGTGATAAGCAGCCCTGCAAGGTGGCAGAAAAAGGCTGCTCCTCATCCTTATGACAGACATTAAAAAAAAAGTAACGCACTGATCTTGCAAAAGCAAGATGCAATATATGCTCAATTAGAGAAGAGACTCACACATGATCACCTAGGAATCAATCCTGGTGTAAATGCCTCATAAATGGCTTTTCTCTTCCATACTATGCAAGTCCTTGGCATGATGTGTTGCCTGCAGTATCCATGGCCTGCTTCCTGAGCTGCTGCAGCAGCCCTATGCTCAGGTGAGGGTGAAGGAGAAACAGGCATAAATTAAGAAGTTATGGAGAAGATGCTTATGCCTCCAGCCAGACAATTACTACATATTGTACCGAGTCAGAAGGATTTTGCATCATCTCAGAAATCAAGCACTGTCTACAAAATCGTAACAAAGCTGTGAGACAGGAGAGAGGGACAGAGAAGGTCAGAAGGGGCATCACCCCAAAAGACATCTCTAGATGAGCCTTGGAGATACCATTGCCAATGAATTTTGTCAAACAATTCAAGTCTGTGTTACAAGCACAAGGAAAAATTATCTCAGCACCAAAGGAGCAAATTTAGCATTGCCTAAAACCTCTGCTCCTTTAGAGAGGACCAAAAATTTGGGATTATGCATTTTTACAAAGTAGAGCCCAAGAGAGTTTACAGCTCTTCCCAAGACTAAGTGAAGAAGAGTGAAAAAGAACAGTTAGTTGTAGACAAGGTTAGTGAATTCTTCATCAGAAATGGAATTTATGCAACGTATTAAACTTGGATTTTTGAAGGTGGCTTTTTTTCTTTGTCTTAAAGTTACATCTAACAAGAGGAATGAGGACAAAGAAGCTGGCTTTAAAATAGAACTTGACAGATTTATGACCAACATTCTATGGGTTTTTTTTCTCTTCTGCAAGGGGAAGCCAGAATTGATGACCCAGGAGTATCATTTGAGCTCCATTTTTTAGAACAGAGGTTTTGGCTGAAAAGTGGGTCTGTTCCTGAAGCACATGGCCTGCTATTCTCCTCTGAAAGCAACATCTGCCCAGAAGACTATGAAGACACACAAAGCAGTGGAGCAAAAAAATGGCAAAGTGAACAAATTCACCAAATCACAATGCAAAACTCCAAGAGTTCCTGCAGCTCCCAGGCAGCAGCTGCCTGCAGTGCCTTCTCCAGAGGGTGCTGGTTACTCCTGGGGCAGGTGAGCCAGACAGAGCATAGCAACATGATATTCCCAAGGAGAACAGCCAAGTGCTGTGCCAGAGGTGGTGGGTAGCATCTCACACATGGAGTCACATTTCTCTCCCCTTCCTAAAGGAATAATCTAAAACTTAGATTTGTGGCAAGCGTGTCTAGATAACCTTCTCTTCATTCCCCACCCAGTTCAGACAAGCACACAGTCTCTCTGTACAATAAAGAGATCAGATAACCCCTGCAAAATACACAAGACATGTCTGCCCTTGACATAAAAATCCAAAAGGAACACGAAGGGGAATCACTTCAGTGGCAATCTGGGTGACATTAGAGGAAAAGGTAATGCTTAATCAAGACTGACACTGCATCATCTTACAGTCTGCATAAATGGAAGTTTTGACACCAGAACACCAAGAAATTTCATACTTCACACTTTATGTCAACTCAAGATAAAAACTTGTATTGACCTGGCCACCTGGCACATTTACAGACTTTTCAACAAAACTTTTTAATCAGTATTAAAACAAGAAGCTTCTAACCAGAAATAAGTAACTCTAAGCTTTTCTCAATTTCTTCACAGGCTGAGAAAGGTCAAAAGAAGTGATTAAGACATTTCTTGGCTTCATTAACAAATATACAAAGTTTTATTTTGTTTATTAGATTGGTTTTCTGTACGTTGACATTATCATATCAGTGATAACCCACATTCACAGCAGAAATTTTCTAATAGCATTTTTAACACCAACTGCTGCATCAGAAATCCTTAGGAGAAACTTCTCTTTAGCTACTCAGGTGACTTGAATAATAAAGTGCAAAACCACAATAAAATTTGACAGACATATGCCCCAGTGCATACTGAGTGGAAAGTCTGTAAGACCAACAGATATGGATTCACTGCACACAATAGAAGACCATGACCTGAAGACATCAGTAACAAAAAAGAAGTCACAATAAGGTTACAAATAAAACGAAACATATTGGCCAGCCTACCTGAAGCTTAGCCCTATACTCTGTACCTTTATACCCCATAAAGGTTTTAGGAAGAACTGACAAAAATAAACAGTTCACTTCTTCATAGCCCCTCTGATTTTAACTTGAAGAAATCCATTAGCAGGATGTAACAGCATCTTGTTTGGGACCCAAGTAATTATTTTATTTACTACACCTGTGGACATAAACACCACACCATTCAACTCATGACTGCCAGCACTACCTACTGTCCCTCTCAATCCAAGAAGATGGAAAAATCTCAGATTTTTATTGGAATTCAGCCCAATTCACAAAGTATAACTCAAGTTTCGTGTCTCTCCTTACAGCCACTGGTGCAGTCTGCCCAGTACCAAAAACTCTTTTCAAGGAAAATGAACTATCAGAAACTTCCTCTACCTGACTAATTAGTTTTCATTAAGCAATTTGCTGTTACAGCCTAAGTTAAAATCACCTGCCAAAGAAGACTACTCAACTTTTTTGCTTACAGAAGATGCAAATTAGATATTACTCTAATTTAGTCAGACTGCTTCCTTAGTAGCTGCTAACATTGGCTCCCTCCTGCCATTTTCCAACAAATGAGTAGCACTCCAAGCTTTAGTAAATAACAAAAAGCTTTAACTATAACAGGTCTATGCATCCTTTTGTTATGTTAAGCTCAATTTGCTAGTAAACACAAAACACCACTGTCAAAACAGAGAAAAGCCTGAACAGCAAGCTTTAAGGACCAAGTCCTGTTTATAGCTTTATGTAACCAAGAAATTCACAACATACATTCCCAAGAACTCATTTTTACATAATTCTCACCTTCACATTGTTATATTTCACTACAGTCAGTGCTTTCATCAAGAAAACATTTCCATGCACAGATACACAGCAGAACATCCACTGCTACTCTGGAGGGCTGCAGACAGCATTTCCCCTTTTAGGTCATTTTAACAGGTAACAAAATTCAAGGACCCAGCTGATGTACTCTGGATAAGGCACTTGCCCCAAGTGAGCAACACAGCACCAAGCCAGTGAGCAAGAGAAGTCTGGCTGTACCTTTTCTTCATCATTCATACCTAAACCGAGAAACAGTTCTGTAGTAATTGTGTTCTTTCAGTCTGAAGTGATCCTCCTGCAACAGCTTGTGCAGCTTTAGAAGCTGCTTGACATTCTACCCTAAACTTACAGTTATGGCCATGTAAATATTTTGAAGACTTTCCAAAGTTCAGTCTATAACAATTCTCTTTTAAAATAAACTTAAGGTGCACTTCAAAGGGGCATGCTTGATACTCATTAGAATTGGTGAAATATTACCATGAAATGACAATGATAACATTTGAATCTGTCTATCACGAGTCCTTAACCATCTACACAGACAAGTTTTGCCAATTGAGGTCTCACATAATTTCAATCCCTGAAAAGAAAAAAAAGTTGCCTTATTGGCATGCATAGTACAGACACCTCTGGCAGAGGAGTTCTAGCTTCTCTCCTCCTCCCTTCCCAAAGGGCACCAATATAAAACCCAGGTATCTTAATATTTTAAATTCACCCTTTGCTGCATGGTCAGCTGCATATATTTAAAGTAATCCTCTGCTCAAAACCTTGGAGTAGTCTAGGAGTAAAAACCCGATTATTCACCACCAACAAAAGGTTAAGAAAGAACTGGGATTTAGCTTCTATCAAAAACAAAAGCATCTCTCACTTCTGAGATTCTTTATTATTTTGTCAAAGACATTTTAATAGAATTATTCTGGTATTCTGGTCTAGTATGAGATCACAGCCAAAAATCTCAGTTTTAAGGAAAACCCCTCGTTTTATACTGATTTGAACTGCCAGTAGCTTTAAGCACCCAGATAATTTTAAATTTTCCATTTAACGAATGTTCTGCAGTCCTATAAAGATGACTTATGGATTTTTGTTCACATACAAAAAGACAGTCTAACAGATGTAAACTATTTATTGAATATTTGCCACCAATATTGTTAAATACATAATCTTGCAGTTTTCCGCTTTCAAGTTAAAATGTCAGAAACAGAACACCAAATATTTACACTTCTTATAAGGAATGTTACATAATGACACATTAAGGCGTAAATTCTTTTGGCTTATAATTCTGAAAAGAATGATAATAGCAAAAAGTGATGCAAAATCTTCATTGTGAGATTATGATTAAGCTACAATGTTTTACAAAAATATGGTGTAAGATGGCAATAATCCCATTCAAAATCCTGCATTAGGCCCCTCAGAAGGGGCTGATAATTTATACAGTCAAAACTTTAAAATTTACATATAAAGGTACCCTATCCACCATTGAAAAGTACAACTCTCAACATATACAGTTTTCAGGCCACAGTTTTGAAGGTCTGGAGTATCAAGTTGGTTTGATGAATTAGTCGGTTGGCACTTACGAACACATTTATTGCCCTGTTGAAAGAGAAAGATTCCAATTCAGGCATCTTGAGGCACATGTCATTCAATAAATAACCATTAACTTTGGGCAACTACACATACTGGCATCTAGGCTCTGCAAATTGGAAGCATATTGATGTTCTATCATATCGTGATCTACCTGAAGCTTATTGCTGGCAAAGAGACACACTTATTTACATAGCTAATCCTAGGAAGACTATGTTTTATTGGCAGGAATTTAAAGACTTTGACTCTCAATCATCACTGACATATCAATCATTGAGTCCTGGGGTTTTAGCTAATGAAGAAAGAGTGAAGCAGAGGATCATTAAATGCCTGTTATGTTCAGAGCTGAACATTTAATCCTCAAGGAATTTCAGAATTTGCAACTCTTTGCTCAAGAAATACCGAGCATACACATATGGAAGCAACATATTATTTGTCACCTTTTTCTTAATAAAGAGGTGTGGGGCTCACAGAGTTTTCCAGCTCAGTAATGACACCTGTTAGCATAACTTCTGTTTAGTGCTGTTACTCTCTGGTGGGAGCAGGGTGTCTTATTCAACATGCAATTCACATGTAAATTACTCCTGATTCCACAAGGACATGAAACACAAGCCTGACTCGGGATTTCCTGCTCTCCTGCTAATGCCTCACACACTTACAGCTTACACCCACACTAGACAGCACAGCATTCACCTCACACAGGGCTAAGCAGAGCTGGTCTCCTTCAGTGTGGTCAACAACAAACATCCAGCCCTTCAGTGTGGTCAACAAACAACACATCCAACCCTTCCCCCATTTTTTCAGACAAATCATTTTCTCATCAGCTGAGACTGTTTGGACCCAGCTCATGTGAAACTTACCTACACATCTGTTCAGTAACCATAAAGCTACCAAGGTCTAAATTTCTCATGTTGGTATTATAACCAAATTTAGCCCCAATTTCAGTAAGAGGAGGAAAAGAAAAAAAGGCTTAAATAGGAGTAAGGTATTATTCACAGCTAGTCTCAAAACTTCTCTCTCCTTTAGTAATACACTATCCTCTGGGTGCTCTTAGCCAAGCTCAGCAAGACCAAACAGGAAAGGTAGTTATGCTTGAAGCAGCAGCACAGCACTTTGGCACTGTCAAAAAATCTGAAACGGTCACTACAGTGAAAAACACAAGGTAAGGACTGGGGAAAAGCCTTGGTTTGACAGCTAAAATGTTCAAATATAAAAAGATTAATCAGCTGAGTCATTTAAAATATTGCAAAGTGCTGTAAGAAGCTGTAAATGACAAGAGAAGTGTCAATCAAAAAACACTGCACAGATGTTTAGTGTTTGCAAAGGCCACTCAAAGAGGTAGATCACTTATTTCAATAAAGCACAAGTCTTCTTGTGCTGTATTTACACTGAAAAAGCACACAAGGCCAAGAAATTTAACTTCACATATTCAAGTTCAAGGCTAATACTGCACATGAGTGTTGTATGGTGGTACAACTAACAGATTTCCCTTTCCTCAAAGGTGTTACAAAAGGAATAAAAGCATTTTAAAGTAGCCATGATGGTCTGAGGACACAGGTGAGGAAAAAAATTACTTAAGTCCTGAAAAAGGCAGCTTATACCCCAAAGCTTGTCCAGTTTTCCTCTGTTAGTCAACAAGGCCTTTCATTATATGAAATGTTAGTACAAAAACATACTTACTTTCCATCTTTAAAATAGGTTTTCAGAGTATCACTGAAACTTTTGGAGTATTTTACAAACTCTTTCTTTTGGTGCTCAAGTGCCTAAGAAACAAAAAGACCAGGAGCAGAATCTTAGTTCACATGCTATTGGACACAGTGAGAATCTCAAGGTTAAACTGGTTAAGAAAACTGGCTGACATAGCAGCTACAGAAATTGTGGTGGCTTTTTTTACAAGACATACAGAGAAGTCATCCTCTTCCTATGAAACTGCCAAGACATACCATACATCAATCCTGTTGTTAAAGCATTATATCATTGACCAGTGAAGCTCTCCTGTTCATCCCCTGATCAAAACATTGTGCTTCCTTGTATATTATTAAAAATATTGTTTCAAAGAAGAGTGATTGCACCTACCCGTCGGTTCTGGTATTGGTATTTCTTGAAGACATTATTTACTGTGTCAAGAAGCTCCTTTATTGCACTTGCAATGTCCCTGTTTGGCAATAAACAGATAGTTGTAATATCCTTAAGCTATCCTATTTAAATGTTAGGAATTCATCCCCTCCTAGTCATCAAAAACTTAACAGTTTCCACAGAATAATTGTCACACAAAATTCAGCAGGATCAAACACCAAGAGCATTCTCCCCTTTTGCTCAGCCCTGGTGAGGCCACATCTGGAATACTGTGTCCAGTTCTGGGCTCCCCAGTTCAAGAGAGACAGGGAACTGCTAGAGAGAGGCCAGTGGAGGGCAACAAAGGTGATTGGGGGATTGGAGCATCTCCCTGATGAGGAAAGGCTGAGAGAGCTGGGACTGTTCAGCCTGGAGAAGAGAAGGCTGAGGGGAGACCTTATTAATGCCTGGAAGTATCTAAAGGTGGGTGTAGGGAGGATGGAGCCAGACTCTGCTCAGTAGTGCCCAGGGACAGGACAATGGGCACAAGCTGGAACATAGGAAGTGCCATCGGAATACAAGGAAAAACGTCTTTACGGTGAGGGTGACAGAGCCCTGGGACAGGCTGCCAAGGGGGGCTATAGAGTCTCCTTCTCTGGAGATATTAAAGACCCACCTGGGTGCAGTCCTGAGTAATGTGCTCCAGGGGATCCTGCCTTAGCAGGGGAGTTGGACTAGATGACCTTTAGAGGTCCCTTCCAGCTTTGACAATTCCCTGATTCTATGAGCTAAACCAGTGACACAGGAATTCCAACTGGGAATCAGCAAGGGAATTTTTGGTCTAGTCACACGGGGCTCTCACTGAAAATCCTCAACTCTGTCTACTCCATAAGCAAGGATCAAGCTCCTTTCTGGTGGAAATATTGTTGCTAGCATCTGCTACAGCATTTGAACATTCAGATTTAAATAAAAGTTTGACCCCCTGAATCTGCAGAAAAATACATCATAGAGTACTTACTTGATTGTCTGAAGAAACCTCACTCTGTCATTGATCTCATCAGGAATCTTACTAAGAATCTGTTTAAGTGCTCGTGCCTTTTCATTAAGATCTTGGAATTCTGGTTCTGGTCTTTCAATCATATACTCTAACAGAAAGAAGATATTAAAAATTCAATTAAAAGATATTGAAGACATTTCACTAATAAAAAGCAGTAGTAAAGTAACTTAAAGCCTACTGTATGCTCCCCTTCTCTGACAGTGTAACTACTGCTTTTATTTTGAAGCAGAGAAAAAAAATATATTTATACTCCATATATATTTTTTCCAGGTTGCTAGTATTGCAAAGGGTGAACTATGCACCCACGTACAGTTCTAAATATTAATTTTCTCTGTTTCTCTTATTAGTCAAGCACGTTTTTAGGGAGATTTAACCTCTCCAAAAGAGCCATTGGAAAATACAAATATTCTTCTATCATGCTGAAAACCATCTACTAAGAAGCAAACAACCTCTCCTGCAAATAGGCATAGAGAAATGCATGCTCCTAGTCAACAGTGTAATTAAAAACACATTTGTTCATCGTAAGAGATAAAATACTACCTTCTACATCATCAGCTGCCATACGCAGAAGGGACTCTGTGAAGTTCACATCCACACTTTTTTTCTCCAGGATTTTCATAATGATGTCCTGTGTAAGACCTGGATTTTCCTTTTCAGCCTGTATGGCAGAGAACATTTCTACTCTTAAATACGCAAGACCTGAACATTGCAAGCACAAAGGCAGATTTTTGTGTACCTTGTTTCATATACTGCATGAGCTTGCTAGAAACTTTCCAAGTTTAACAGCTTTAGGTTAGCAATTACATTGAAAACCATTTTTCCATTACAACATCAATTTTTCTTAAGATTACACCAGTGGTTTTGTATAAACTTTTCCAATAAAGCTTTCCACTCATTTCCATGTGAATAAGAAAGTTTCTCATGAAATTCTGTATCTACTTCCATAAATGCTAAGCTTTGAGACAAAGATATTGCATCCACTGGGATTTAATTCACTCAAACACAGGTGCTACTCCCCCATCTGCCATACAGCATTTTATAAATGTGCCTCTTATGAATCACATCATATGCTCAAACATCATCTTGGAGTTGCTTTTTCAGAAAAAAAATAAAATTTGATTGATGACATACCTAAGGAAAACTAAGCCAGACTAACACTGGGGGTATTCCCACTACCTGTGCTGCTATCCAAGAAACATGCCACGTTGAATGAGAATAAAGGTGTGGGTTTTTTTACCTAGCACTACCATTTCCACCAATATCTGTCTTCACACTATTTTTGTTCAGCTTAGCTTCTTACTACCAGTCATAAAAACATTTAGTTTGTGTGAGCTCTAGTTGAGACTCAAGACTGTCCATATACACTTAAATCTAAGTGTAGAAACAGGGAAGTATATTACATAGCTCACATGTTTAGGTAGATCGTGTCTAGAATTATTTTTACTTAAAGAATTTCAGAAGATCACCAGTTCAATAAAGCAGTATAAAGGAATAACTGTATTTTCAGTTGTTAGAAATATAAAAGTTAGAGGAGTATTTTTCCATTTACTGCTAGATGCAAATACAAACATTCACCTTATCCTCATCCACAAAAAATCCTGTAACCATTCACATTGTAAACCTTTTGCAATGTCTGCTACCTGCCTGTTTCTCACGAGCACCTATTCTACATGGTCTTGTTATATTTGGACTAAGTTTAAGACCTTATTACCCTCACTGACTGATTCCTCATTTCAGCTTTTGTACTCCATGGACAAGACTGTTTATTTAGAATTGCTCAATATGCTTGTATGGTTCCGATTTTTTAGACTACTAGATCAAGGATGTAGTCTTCAAACACAAAGACACCAGGAAACAAGACAGCTGACTTTTTAGTTTCATGAAATATGGTTTACCCTTTACATAATCAATCATTCTTCAATAGAAGTTACTTCTCACCTTAATAAATGCTGCTCTCAGTGTCTGAGCTGCAGACAGGTTTACTCTTTCTAGCTGCAACAAAAGTTTAGAATGATTAGCAAGTCTAATGTTAGCAGAGCAAAACAAAGTCAAGTCCTTATGACTTGCCTTATATAGCATCATGAAAAAGGGAATTGAAAAAAGTATTCAAATTGCTGATCTTATTTGAGAGACATACTGTAAAGTTTATCCCAAAGAAAAGACTTCACCCCTAAAATAATAAAAACATTAAAATCAAACATGTCACTGGATCTATCCTGCATTTATCCAGTGTACAGCAGAAGTCTGACAGTAACTTTTGAGAACATTTTGACCACCTCTGATACTTGCAGGAAAACCCTATTAAATTATAGCCAGTAGTAGTAAAATTAAAGTATATCAAGCTATTCACAGGTACATGTTCAACTGTATGATACTTCCTGCCATGGAGTGCAGGACCTAGCTTTTTTGTGAAAATCCTCTGTGGAAGGTAAGAAAAAAAGATTAGGGCCAAGGTAAGTAGCTATCCTTGACAAGCCTGAAATTGTCTTCATGGAAAGAGGAGGAAAACAATACATAGTAAGATGGTATTAGACACAAAGCTTTCCCTATCAGGATGAACAACCTGTTTCTGTGATATTTTCCAGTGTAATGGGGATTATTACATTCTAAAGCAAAATGCAGCTTACCTCATTAAAGACAGGATACATAACAGCATAGAGAGGCATGGAAACCATAGAAGTGGTCTCTGCTTCATTCTTCATCTCTTCCATTGTCATCCTCATTCAAAGAGCCACTTCTCAAGGAAAACACTATAGAAGCAAAAAACTCCTCATTCACCGAAATGTTTCTTCTTTCTCCTCGTTGTGCAAGAATACTTGAAGAACTTGAAAAATATAGTCTTTAGGTTGTGAGGGGAAAAAAACAAAACAAAACACAGAAAAAAAACACAATTATGAAGGCTCATAACTGACAGGTTCCAAAAAATGAAAAGGCAGTTTGTTACTAGGAATTCCTAGAAACTAGGAATTGCTTATGACATGAGTTGGGTAATAATTACTACTTTATGTAACTTTGAAACTCTGAAATCTATTAAGTGAACAGATATTTTAAAGAGTAAGGCACTACTTTTTACTTCAAGTTTGCATAGAATTAGTTTTCCTGAAATAATTGGTTATATTTGATATGTATGACAAAAATCTTGCCACCACTTGTAAGCAGCAGCCTAAGAATCCTGACAACTCACATATATAAAAAGCTTGAAAAGCATGACATGCTATAAACCCAAAACCCATACAGATGCCTTATGACAATTAAAACTACCTAAAAATACTCATTTTTGCATATACATCAAGCTGTGATTCTGCTGGAGATCACTGCCTATTTTCTACCCATTTCAATTCCAAATACAACATCTTTGTTTTTATATAAACACAAGTCTTAAGCCATCTTTCCACTCAGGGTGTGTCAACAGTTATGTTAACTCAATGGAAAAGTATTGTTCCAGTAACTGAATCTAGGGTTTGGAAGTTCTCCACCCAGTCCAACTCATCATACCCAACACAGAGTGTAGACCCTGAAGGTACATGGAATAGAAAAAAAGGTCACCTTACAGTTCATAAGAATCTTTGTTATGGCCTGCTATATTTTCTGTTCCTAAGACTCTCTGAAAATACTCTAACATAATTGAGTTTAAAGATCTAAAAAGTTCAAGTTAGGAATGAGGATAAACAAAAGGACATTAATAATTTCAATTTTTAGATTTGCCTGGAGCATTTAATGCACTAGAGGAGGATTTTTTCCTCTCTTAACAAGCTTCAGGTATCAGGTACTTGTATTTTTGGTGTACTGATTTTACTGATATTTTAGTAAGGAGTGAAAAAAAAAAAAAACACACTTAAGAAACATTAGAAGCCCCTACAGTTATCAGTATCACTTCCCAATACCTTCCACAGGTTAGAAAAAAATCAAGACATTCCTCCAAACTATATTCCTCATTGCAGTCTGCACTGGCTGAAAATCTTCTGGATCTTTAAACAGAAGAACAGCTATAATTTTTTTTGCCCAGGGCAGGTATATATAGTAGTTTAGCTATAATTATACAAGTGAGATTTGTTATTGATTACATTAAGCAAAGGAAAGGATGACTACAAATATCACATGTCTCATCTAAACACATGATTAGGCAGCATGAATACACCCAAAAGTGAGAAACCAGATGAAGAACTGGTCACACTGCAGAAATAGCCAACAGTTAAAAGAAGATATGGAAAAAAATTAAACACAAATATAGAAGACTGTTATACGAGTCTTCTGACACTGACTGCTTATTGCAAGATTTCATCATTGCTTCTCTTCCTGTTCAACCCCTTCAACATGATACATGAGCAGATTCCTGCAGCCACAGAATAGGATTACTGAGACTTTAAAAAGGGGTCTGTATAAATAAGGTATATCCACATGGATGGACCTGCAAAAATCAGGACTCCCACATTTTTATCACCCTACACATTGGTCTTTTGCAGCTGTCAGGAACATAGAATACAAATGAATATTCACCATTCCTCAAAAAGTTGAAAATAGTTAAAGAACTTGTTTCAGAGTTACATAAATTCATTCAAGGTCTACTCACATGGGGGGAGGGAACTTGTCAGAACAAGTTTTCACTCACAACTGCAAGTACAAGCTGTCCCATTTATTATACATGCATATTCCCTACACTAAGGACTCTTGGTAAAGGGTAGAGTGGAGAACTGTTTTACTGTTTATATCTGTTTCTGGAAGTTCAGTAAAAATATCTACTCATGCAAGATACTACACTAATAAGCACCATTGAAGACATCATTCACAGATTAACTGACTGCAAGTTTTTATCTAGAGTACTGTATTATCAACAGAGTACGTTTTTAAAACAGTTAAACTGGGTCATTGAACATAGTTCTAATTTACCCAAAAGATGTCTGATCACAGGAAAAAGGTCAAAAAAGGACAAAATAACCATCAGATATAATTATTTTACAGGTTAGCAGTATCCACAAAAAAAAGGAAATAGTAACTGAAATAAGGACTTTTTATCATGATGAAAACTTACTACACTGTGGACTACAACAAAGAACTCCTTTACTCCTGGAGAGCTGTAAGTTACTGTTACTAATCCATGGTACAGTTAAACCCTCAGTATAAAAACAATAATACACCATCCATTACCTCTTCATCAGACACTCTTCAAACAAGACACAAACCCTTGGGTTTATATTAACACAAATGATACAAGTGTTGCAACTGAAGAGGTAGATTTAAATATAAATAAATACAAGGAATACTTAAGGACATCAAATACTTTTGTTGCAAACACATGAAAAAGAATATTCAATATATCAGACTGATTGTTCTATTTTTCCAGATTCTCTTCCTATTTTCCAGAAGGTACTTGCATGACAGCAGTACACTACCTAGTGTATCTGACTGCTAATACTGCCATGCTATCTCTCTTTGCAGCCAGGGATCAGCTTCTTGGCATCTTTCAGATGTAACTTAGGTGCACTGCAGTCTTTCCTAGTGTTAAATAGCAGGGATAAAAAAAAACTAAACAACTTCAAAACCCCCCAAAATTACTGACATTACAGACAGATAGTTTGTCATAGCTGCACACAGAGCTCCACAGACCATATATTCAAAGAAGGCAAATCCTGATTATGGAAGCAAATCATCATGAAAATTCAAGTAGCCTTCAGAACGGTCTGACTAAAGCCAAAGTTTAACTCAAATCATCATGCAGCACTAGAAGCTTTTAGTATTTCTTTTGGTATGTGATCAAAAGCAGCCATCAGCACTGCTGCCAAGCTTACAGCAACACTGTCTTCTAAAAGCTTAATTTCAATTCACTACAATCTCAGAAGAGTCTTTTGAGCTGAGTTTATCCAAATTTTACCTGCCAATTGTGTTGGTTTGTTTGCTATTTTTTTTAACATTCTCAAATAAAGTGGAATGAAATTCCAGGAGCAGGGGATGTATTAGAACAGCACAATGTTGGTGCATGATCAAGAAATCCTAGCAAATGGCTGTAAACTGCAAAAAAGGTGTTACTTAGCTGGCAAACTTGTGCATTGGTCTGAGGGGTAAGACAAGTCAAAATAGGATATGCTGCCTGGAAAAGACAGACTGCCAAGTATTAATCTGCAGGCAAGCCTGATTTTTTTGGTTGTTGTTAACAGTGATCCCACAGATTCAAATCCGTGTATGTGTAATTAGAAGTCATGTTTCATGCTACGCCATCAGATGAAGTCAACCATTAGAGAGAATGTACAGAATAATGCAGGGAACTAACTCAAAGGCAATCTAAATTTGAAAACTATGCAAAGCTGCCAGCTAATACAATCCTGCTGCTCAGCCTTAAACACCCAAGCACATCAAGCTGTATTCCAAGAGATGTACTAACATAGAGTACATACTTTCACAAATAAATCTTACATTCTAACCCTTAAGTTCCAGCACTAAAACATTATCCCAACTGTTCAGCAAACACAGAGTACTGGTACATTTTAGATGAGAAACAAACCTGGAAGGATTCTTTGATAGACCTACTCCTCCATATTCATCCCATGACATTTTAAATCATTCAACTGAACTTTACCAGGGAAAACAACAACAAACAAAACTAAAGTAAGAGAAACTTCCTGCGAACCAAAAAGGGTAAAGAGCAAAAAAAAAAATAAATTAAAAAAGTAATAAAATCACTCTTCCCAAAGTGTACAACTACTATTATCAGTACTTAAGGTGGTATTTTTTTTCCTCTCATCTGTGCCATTTACTGACAGACTTTTGGTCACGACCAAAAAAAAGAGTAGGGAAAGGGAAATAACAAATTCTATCCTGAATTCTGAAGCAAAGAGCTTCACTCCTGTTTGTAAGACCAATGTGCATGGGAGGAGGGAGTTTAGGTAATTTACTAATTATAGTTGCAAATTTTACAGAAGAAAAAAACTGCAGTGTGCTCTTTTAACTATAAGCATACCCCACAGACAGCCTGGTAACTAAGTTTCCTTTCTTAATGGTCAGCTAAATCAAGAAACCCATGCTCCTTTTCCTTGCCAGATGGTAACCTACCTGCCAGCACTATATTTCAGTTGTAGATTGTAATTATTTCCCATTGTATAATTTAGACTACACTGTACAAAGCTTAAAGGCTTTGTGCTTCAGATCCAGAACTACTTTCCTTCTTTTTAAAACTGAGGTGACAGTATGGCTGAATTAATTGGAACTGGCATACAGATCAACTGCTATGATAACAATCTCTGTATTTTAAAATCAATAAAGATAACAAGAAACTTAAAAAGGGTACTCTACTGATTCCATAGTCTTCTAACATGCAGCAGTTTCACTGCAGAGTTAAGAGAAGGAATGTTATCAGAAAATAGCATTGAGGTTTTAAAAGTATCTTCAAATGCCTCTCTCTAGAAAGAGATATGCAGTTTTCAAACATCTCCACACACACAATAGCCACTTACAGTTGAGTTCACTCTGACAAAGCATAACTACTTATGCATTTTATTGCTGTTAGAGCAATCCATATGACTAATTCACAAATAACACGAACTTGCAATAAACCCAAGGTGTCTATTTTTAGAACCACATCAACTGAAAAAAACCCCAAAATCCAAGCCTACTCTTAAGTCAGGTTTACAATGAGTTCATATTCTTTTGCAATGCTGAATTTCAAACTGAAAGCAATTTAGCCTTGTTCTACTACAACCAGCTTTTTAGTCAGCTTACTACACAGGAGAAACCTCCTGGACTGCACCCCAATTTCACTAGTTAGCAACATGAAAGTGATTATATGGTGTAACTGGAACAGGTCATGGTTCTTGGCATATATAATCACAACAACCCATCCCCGTTTCTCTTTCTTTTTCCCCCCTATCTGTGAATGTGAAAGTAAAGCTATTACTCTAGCAAACACTAACAGGTAAGGCAGTTTCAAACACACGAACACATTCCAACGAGTAAACAAATACCAGGGGACAATTAACTCCTCTGATAACAGGAACAGCACAAACCTGGCCCAAGGTTTCAGCCATCTCCCTGTGGCCCCGCGCGTGTGAGCTACAGAAGAAACCAGCCCAACTCACCAGCTAAGCGAGCAGTTTCATGGGACACCCGAGCAAACCGATCGGCTACCAAGAGGCTCACAGCCCCGGGGACCTGCTCTCCCTCCCCGGCGCTCCCCGGTTTGCGGGAAGGAGCCTGTTTCTCTCCCCTGCCCGAGGAGGAGGCAGTGCCCGCGCCGCCGGCGCGCCCCGCAGCCGCCTGACAACGCTCCGCTCCCACCAGCTAAACACACGGCACACGCGGGCCCGCCGCGCCCCCGGCAGCACCCCCGGAGAAGGGAGGGCCCCGAACCAGCCCCTGCGCAGGGACGGGAGGGCCGGGCAGCCGGAAGGACGAACCCTGGCCCCGCGGCGCCCGGCCTGCAGGCGGGGGGGACAGGCCGGGGGCTCCCCCCCCCTCCTCACACGGCCAGGCCCGGGGCCGCGCTCACCCGCGGCGGGACCTGCCGGGGTCCCCGCCCGCCCTGTCCCGCTCTCCCCTCAGCCAGGCCCCGGTGCTGGGAAGAGTTTTACGCTCCCAGCGCGGCGCAGCCCCGAAGGGCGAGCCAGGCCCTGCGCAAGCAGCCTAGCGGCCCTCCCGCCCCAGCCTGCGGAGCGGCCCGGGCCGCGGAGCCCAGGGCAGGGCAGGGCAGCTCAGCTCACCTCCCCCCGGCCCGCCGGGCCCTCGCAGCGCTCAGGGGGCTCCGCCGCCGCGCCGGAAGCCCCGCCAGCAGGAAGCGGCCGCCGCGGCTCCCGCACCCCAGGCGTTGTCCGGAACTAACCGGCAGCCGCGGGGGCCTCTGGGCGTCGTAGTCCGGCCCCGCCGACTACAAGCCCCACAATGCCCCGCGCGGGGCGGAGCTGGGCGGGGCAGCAGGAAGCCTGGCGGCCCAACCGGCGCGCGGGGCGGGCGGCGGGGGCGGGGCCGGGCGGGGAGGTACCCGCGCGCGCGCGGGCGGGGGGGGCAGAGCCGCGGCGGAGCGGCGGGCAGCGAGGCGGGGGCAGCGGCACCGGCACCGGGACCGGGACCGGCACCAGGACCGGCACTGCCGGTGAGCGCCGCGCCCTTTCCGCCCTGGCCGCGCTGGGGGGGCAGGCGCTGGGTGGCGGCTCCGGCTCGTGTCGCTGGGCTCGTGTCCGGGGGCTGGCGGCACGCCCCGGGCTCGCGCCGCGAGATCCGTTACCGCCTGAGGGGAGCGGGGCGGGGCGGGGCGGGGGGGGAGCCCGGGGAGCCCGGGGAGCCCGGTGCCTGTCCCGCTTTGGCGGGCAGGGGAGCGGAGCTGCCGGCGCCGCCCGCCCGGGGAGCTGCGGGGAGGAGCGGGGCTCAGCGCCGGGCCCCGCAGGTGCGTTCGTCTTTGTCTCTCTCTCCACCTGCGGCGGGAACCGCTCCCGCCGCGCTCAGCCCCGCTCGCCGCCCTCTGCGCCGCGGCAGCGCTTCGCTTCCGAGTTGGTACCTGTGGTACCTGTGGTACCTGTGGCGGCGGGAGTTGCGAACGTCCCGTCGGTGCCGAAGGACGTGCCGTGCCCTGCGGGTCTGTGGCTTCTCCGGCCGCTCGGGACTGGGCAGCGGTGCTGCTGAAGCCCCGTTCTGAGGGGCTCCTGTGGCGTGCGGGGCCGTGGCGGGTGGTGCGGGGCCGTGGCGGGTGGTGCGGGGCCGTGGCGGGTGGTGCGGGGCCGTGCCGGCTGGTGCGGGGCCGTGCCGGCTGGTGCGGGGCTGTGCCGGCGGCTGGGTCTGCTCGTACGGAACACTTCGTCTTTTGGCTTTTAAAAAACTTCAGTAGACTTAGGTGTTGTTTGTCGAGGTAATCGCGTTACGGGAAAGCTTTAAGATCTCAAGTGTTAAGTTACATTTAAAATTACCGGTTGTGGAAGCGCTCGGGTTTGGATTTATATCTGCGTTTCTGATGCCTCGCTATGAAAACTTGCCTTTTAAAAACCACTGATGAGCATCAGCGGTGTTAAAAAAGACGCAGGGGATGCAATGGGAGCAGGTGAATTAATGGGGAAAGGATGAAAATTTTCGAACATAGGCTGTAATTTCTGGCAGCAGTGAGATGGCAAAGCGGGAAGACTTTGATTCTGTCTGTGGGAACAGATCATGTGCATGTATTTATGTGTGTTCCTGGTCCTTGTCGCTTACACATAGGTAAGCAAGAGCACTGGGGAGGGGGTTGGAAAAAAGGCATCTGGATTGTTAGACTTTGTGTAGTCCATTTTCTCCTCCTGGCAACACCTTGGTGTGTTTTAATCAGATTGATGTATGATCTCTCATATATCAAATACTCCACACATCTTGGTATTAAAGAGCCATTAAAGCTTACACAGTGTGTATGAAATATGTATCATTAGTCACCTGCTATCTCTGATTCCCCAATTCTTGTGTCTTCATTTTTGATGTCATTGGTACCTTATTCTAGAGGAAAATTATGCTATTCCTAGGTGACTGAAATGTCGTAGCATAGATTAAGTCAAATGCATATCTGAGGTATTTTATCATTTCAATGAAATTAGTAGGTTTTAAAGTAAAGTCCTATGGGTGTTAAATCTTAAAAGAGAGTATGTTATTCTCCTCCATCAATTTTGTGATACCTTTCGAATTGCTTGTTGTTTTTAAGCAGTGAATTCTTAGATCAGATTAATACTTTCCTTTTGTATGTCCACTGTATTTTTCAGAATTGTTGTGGCTTGGTTGAGTGTGATGAGGAATAATTACCAGGGAAGGAGATAGGAGGAACAGTGGTTGGCTTTTTCTTTAAGGTGTGGGTTGTCAACAGAATTACACAGGGCAGCTTAAGGTATAATGCAAGGTGAAGGGTTGTGGCTATGTTAAATTTGCTATTAAATGCAGTCATGAGTTCTAAAACTTATTTTTGTGAGACTGTCTATTCTATGTATTCACATTCTCAAGTCAAGTTTGAGATTGAGTTTGGATTTTAATATTTACTCTGACTTTCTCTTCCCATCTACCATTTTCAGCAAGTGATTTGTTCACACGTATGCGAAAGTATTCATGAAGTTGTCACTCATCTACTTTGATACTCATTATTAAAACCACAGAATATCCTGTGTGTCTGTTGGCCTACTGAATGCCTTAGCTACAACACTGCTGGCTCAAGTTGATTCCAGAAATGGCCTGGGATTAATGCTGGGAGCTGTTGAGTGACTCGCTTCCAGTGTGCTTCGTGTTCCTTTGTAAGACTTGTCTCTTTTGTTACCTCTGTTCCTCTCAGATGGAAGAATGTGCATATATATGATCATGTGTAGCCTAACATAGTTGTAGGAACACTACTTTGTTGTAGTAACTCCTTTGAGATTTATTCTGTAGATGTAAATTTCATGTTTGTGTGGTTTAATTCAGCTTCTAGTTTGTAGCAGTGGAGAGGGGTTAGCACTGGTAGGACTCTTTGCATCAAAATGTAGCTACTCTTAGCTCTTTAAAGTCCTTTTCAACTAACATATGGGTTTTTCTCAGATTTTAAAATTTGCATTTTGCTTGCTTATCAACCATGAAGACACATATTTGGAGTGGATTAGTATCTTCTGAAATAATTTCTGATGATCGGTGTTCTGTGTAGGCAACACATTATTCTCTCTTTGTGAAACATAGGCTAGATATCAATTAATACAGAGTAAATCTGTCTTTTACCCAGTCTCTAGGCTATTTTCTTTATGCTGTGTGTTCAAAATAATGTTATTAGTCTTGCACATGTGCACACATCCTGCTGGTTGTTGACCCCTCAGCCCAGCAAAAATCAGAGGTACATGTTGGGAGCTGTCTGGTGACTGCGTTTAGAAGCATGAACCCTCCTGGTGTAGCAGTCACAGCTTGGCTGTGTGATGGCAGCACTCTGCTCTGCCTGCTTCTGCTTTGGTAGTTGTGAATAGCATCTCATTTGGTGGCCTTAATGGAGTATGTATGATAAAGAACTGTTCTTATGCGGTGTGATTAAAGTATCAACCGTAAGGGCGTGTTCTGCTTTGTTTAATATACTTCACAGCTAATGATTATGAAAACTGCAGACTGTGGCTAATGTGATAAAAGCTGCATGAGTTATCCGCATCCTTTTTGGTCTTTTAGAGTCATTGCAAAGCAGCTGTAGCTAGGAGATGGGAAAAGAGAAAATTTCTTCTTGATACAAGCTAATGGTTTAAGGATGTGTCTGGCTTTCGAGTTAATAAGATTGGACCTCCTGTGTTGTATAGGATTTTTTTTTTTAGTTGAGTTATAATCATTCTTGAGAAATATATTTTCAGATCTTGAGGCTATTCAGGAAGAATCAATAATGACAACTAGTATGTCGTATAAAAGAAGGTAGTTGAAACAATGTAGTTGTATTCAGTTTTAACCAAATAGCTGCCCTATTAATCCGAAGATACCTTTCTACTTATGTACTTCTGCTCTGCAATCTTACAGGTAACCAAATAATTGCTTAATAATTCAAATTATTTCTGATCTGTTGTGTATAGGTGACAAATCTAGACCTGTGATGACTTGTTGGGGCTAATGGGCAATTGCCTTTCTCTAGAACAATCAATCCTTTCAGAACTGAAACTGTACCATGTGTCTGGTGGGATTTCTTAAATGTACAAAAACAAGCACTGGTTAGGTAGGAGTGATCTCTCCAGACCTCAGAAGGACACAAGTTCCTGTGCTTCTCTGTCTTCCTCTGTTTTTGTCATCTGTATGTGTATATATATGCACAGTGAGTTTGGGAGACTTCCTCATCGGAGAAAAGAGAACTGTAATTTCCTTTCTAAGTTCTTTAAACAAGACATTTATGGCTTTGTTTTGCTTTTTGGAATTCTGACTGAATTCTGAGAACTTTGCTCAGACACAACGGGAAAGTAAACACTTTATTGCCTTTGCAGCAAGATAATATGCCCAAGCACTTGCTCCCTAGCTGCACTCTGCATCTGGTACTTTCTGAACAGTGATACTATTCCAGCCCTTGATTCTCCTGTAGAAGTTTGGAGTAAACTGGAAAGCTTGGACACCAATTTTTCAGCATGATTTTTTTTTGTTTTAACTGACCCGGGCATGTTAAGGTAATGTTAGGAGCATGGAGATTTTGTCAAAGCCAGCCTGTCTCAACCTCTCACAATCACTTAGCCACTGGAGATTGCCTCCTTCCTTGTCAGTACAGCAAAACATCATTTTTCAATAACTGTTTCTATGTCTGAGGAAATGTTTGATGCCCCAGTTTTCCCCATACATCTCAGTTATGTAAATTGTAGTTAGAAAGAAAGTAATTTTAAAGATTTAAGGCATTTTTTAATTGGTACAGTAAAACTGCATCTTTTCAAATGCTTTTCTTTTTCACATCTAAATTAAAGGAATTCTTGGAGCATTTAATGATTATGTACTTCATGTAGCAATTTGAGTTCACTGAAGCAACTCATGTTTTCTTTCTTGGAGATATTTTTTTCCAAAAAAAGAGTGTTTGCTCTAGTTTCTGAGCTATTTAAAGATATTAATCAAAGCCTAAGACAGCACAAACAGCTTACTGTAACATTGGGTTTTTGACTTGAGATCCTGTTGATGTAGAGGAGAGATGCCCAGGTCCCTTCCCAAATTGCTCTAACTATATGTAAAGCCTGTAGGTGAATCTGCAAAGAGAAATATGAGAAGTGGGAGGAAAAAGAGAGGGAAGCCAAGTTATTTTTACAGTAAATATGTCAGTTTATTGCCTTGTTAATTTCAGATTTATTAAAAAAAGCAGGAGGAGGAAACAGTAATGTCTGCCAAAGCTGAAGTAATTAGTAGGAGTTGGAAGATGTCTAATGATTCTTACAAGTACTAGAGAAGAATAAACTAGTCTCTTATTAAATTGGATATGGACTTTTAAAATACTGTAGTAATTCTGTTTTGTCTTTAAAAGCATGTGCACTTACATATGGTGAATAAAATCCTCCTTAATAAAGTAACATAGTTTATTCACAGTCATGTTATAGGCAGCAGGTGTTTTTGTTATTTTTAAAAAGTGAAAAAATGAAACTGACTCCTCGCTTCTAAATAAAGGTTCAGATAATATTGGACAGAGCTGATGTTTGAGTTGAAGATGACAGAAGGGACTTTTAGTTTAATGCTTAATGTGTCTACTACACCTCCATGGTCTAGTGTGAAAAATAACAAGTTGTCTTATGACAGCATGTGCTATGGACCTTCTTATTTTTGCCGTGTCCTGTGACTGGCTGTGATTAGTCCAGTCACAGAACTCACAAACACATCTGTTCTCCCACTCTGTCTAGCCAGAGAAGTTATTAGTAGAGGTCTGAACTGAGGAGGTGGGAGGAAGAGGACAGCAGTGTCTGAGAATCTCCTCTTAAGAGAAGTAAGGCAAGGTGTTGAAAAGAACAGCCATCTAGCATCTGCTGTAAACATAGGAGATGGAGAGCTGAACCCTTTCGGTTCAACACTCATTTTGAACTTTGGATGCTCTCATCTCATTTTCATCCTGCAGTAATGTTGATTTAAGTATCAGAGGGATGATAGGGATTATGTGTGGTCTGTAACTGGTACTAATAAAAGTCCAGAGGAATGTTTTACCTTTGCCTTAATTTGTTCCTCTGCATCAGAACTGGGCCTTCCTCTTCATCTGCTTGCTTATTTTATCAGTCTTCCTCAGTGCCCAGGCCTAACTGTAGAGATCTCTCTCTGCTTTGACTGTGGTGTTCTCTTCTTCTGCAGTGTGTGCATGTAAATCTTGGCTTCTTTTAATCTCTAAGGAGCATTCCCTGCTCCCTTACTTCAGCCACCTGAAAATGCCATTGCAGGGAAGCAGAACTGTGAGGACTACTAGCTGTGACTTTCTTTTTAGAGTAAGCAGGGGCAGTTTTATTACTACCAGTTGAAACAGAGAACAAGTGGTCTGTGAAATATCCCACCCCTGTATGAACTTGTTCAGACATGGGCTGCTTTATTACGATTTTTTTTAAGCCAGAGACAAGAGAATAACTTCTTCCCATGTTTCCCCTGCCCCTCATCTGACAAACTCAGGGTGTTTAAAGAGCATCTCTAAATACCTATTGGGAATTCAGCAAGACATGAGATAACATTCTTAATAGAAAGATATACCTGCTAGGATTAAGCAACATGAAACAATCTTTGTGCTGCTTTGTAGCTGTAAGTGTTCTCCTTCTCCTTCCTGGGGACAGGTTCTGAAGCCCCACATGCCCTGCATGTCTGAATGCAGCTGCTCAGTTCAGTGTCACCTGTGTGGTCACCGCATGCTACACTCATGCTTATTCTCAGTTTCCTGTAGGGGAGTACCTTTGATTAGTCCTTCCCAGCATCTCTGAAGCATAGAAAATGTCATGGTAACACAAAACCCATGTGGATTTTGGAGATTTTGGAGTCTCCACTTGCACAGACGCTACTTGGCATTATCTGTAGCTGGCAGTTTCCATCTGTTCTCCCTACCATGCATGTGTGGAAATACTAAAGAAGGAAGGATATTAGATCTACAAGGACATACCAAGAAAAACAAATATCAGAAAAACTAACAACCAGACATGTCTAATTACAGGGGAAATAGAGCAACAGGGTGTATAGAGAATATATCCATGAAAGTGAGAAAGAAACAAATGACTGTAAGATGATTCATTTTGAGGGAATAATATGTGTGAACAGAAAAAATCCCATTGGTAATTTTTCATATACATGTATGAGGGAGGAAAATGTACATGCCATGTCAAAATAGCACACTTGTGAATTGGTTATAACTGATACTGGATCTTCATAGGTGAAGTGACAGCAAAAAAACCTTTAGCTTGAAGAGGACAAGCTTTCACTCAGTGATAATGAAAATTAATTTTTGAAGTGATGTGAGCATATTTCTCAATAGGAACACTAGGATATCTTGTATTTGGAAGGAGAGGAAAGCAACATAAATTCAAATCTGCATATAAGAATTGTTATAAGGAGATATGTTAAATTAGGGTATCCTCTTTACCTGTAGTGAAAGCTCTGTGGAAGCAGATGTATGATAATATGTTCCTACTCTTTGTCATTTCAGGATTAGTAGAGGCTAATTTAATTTATATTCATCATCCTTTCCTAATCCTTATTTATGTAACTATCCTATATTTGAGTTACTATGTAATTTCTTAGAAATTGTAGGACTTTAGAAGAATCCCCAGAAATATTGCTGAAGCACCGAGAGCCAGGGCAAATTTAATTTTTGTTTTCAAAGGCTCTAATATTTTATTGGGAACTCAGAGAAGGTAACACCAAAGGATAAGATATTTTTAAAGGAAAAAAGGAAAAAAGTTTACTTCTTTTTAGATTCTTTGGCAGTGGACGAGTCATGTAATCTATACTTAACCTGCTTTAATCCAGTATTATAGGAAAACAAACTCTTGCTACTCATAAAATAACATTCAGTAAAGAGTGTGAGGCATCTGGGTATTAGTTTGTTTAAAAGCAGAGGTCTATTTGAATGTGATTAATGCTTTTAACAACCTTATTGTATTGCATATAAGCTGTGTAAGCAACTAGGTGGTCATATAATTCATCAGGCATGGTGGTCCTTGCTATTCTTGAACAGCTTGTTATAGATTTTTAGAGATATTAGAACATTCATTTTACATACTGCACGGATAAATGGTAACATCTATCACAGACTTCATTTTTATTTTGTAAATCTTTCAATACAATGATCAAATAACACTTTGAAAGTGAACAGTTAGAAATGCTACATGCTGTTTGAGTTGTAGAGGTATTTTGCACTGACCTGATCAAAGTAACAAATATCATCAAGACTTAGATGATATTTATGTGTTGTGTTCAAGAAAACCATTAGAATACAGCATTCATTTAGAAAATATTTGAGATCATTATCATTCACTCATAGAACAATTCAACGTTGAGTTGAATTTCAGTCAAGGCTGTGAAAATACTTGATATCCTTTTAAAAGAAGAAATTGTGGCATCACTGAAGTCTTGCAAGGCTGCGTATATGACAGGAAGCAGGATATTAATGTGAAATTTCCATCTTCTTTCATGCCTAACTGGAGTAGATCTCAAATTGGTTCATTCAACAAAACAGAAACTTGCAGCCACTTTACAGAGCTTATCTGGGGGAACATGCTCGTTCTAGTTCACTTTATATATGAATTATGGAGACTACTTAAGTTTTTTTCCAATTTAAATTGCAACTAGTTTTATTTTCTTACATTTTACCTGGCTGACTAGAGAAATGTATTTCTTCTGACTGTATTCTGTCTTATACAAAATATTCTTAATTAAGACATACTATACTTTCTCCCCAGAGTCAAAGTGTAATGTTCAGCTGGCTGACTTGCATGAAAAATCCATCGCTGTGAATCATTAATTTAGAAGACAAGCTGTGGTAATTGATGTCTTTATGCAAGCTATGGAAATGCTTAGGGAAATCACTTATTTTTCTTGTTGGTACATTTTTAAATTTGTTTTAGAATATCTTTAGGCCTACGTGGTTGTTGGGCTGTAGTATCTGAAACAGGTTCACCTAAAATTAACTGTTTCTCTGGGAATCTGATCTTTTAATTGTTATGAGTAAATCTGAATATTGTTACTCTGAAAAACTGTAAAAACTGTAATACTTAACCTTGGGCTAATTTTGTGTACATATACTGGATGAACCACTGTTTAAGTTCTGGAAGTTTCTAGCAAAAAGGCCTGGCATAGTGATATTAGCAGTAGTAGTAAAAATGCCTTTCAAAAATCAAGACATTATTCTATCTGGTAATGCAAACAGGGATTGCAAGCAGTAATACTGGGTAATTTTGTCTTTAAACCTTTCTGTATTCCTGTATTGCAAGAGATTAGCTGGTGAGATGATTACCTGAGATAGAATATTTCTGCATCAAACTAAGCATGTCGAAGGCTGATGATACGTTTATTTTGTTGGAAGACTTACCCCTGAAGATAATTTAGCTCACAATTCTTGAAGTTCATTTTATATGTTAAATTTTACTGTAGCCATCATGTCTGTATGGCAAGAAAAGTTACCAATTCCATTTCCTTTTTAGGAACCTCTTTGCTTTAACTCATAATTGAAAAATTAGAGCTTGCTAGTCTAGGATGATACATACCAATTAACAATTGTTTTGTTTATCTTCAAAACAAGAAAGGTGCAGCTAGGTCAGGTGTGAATGGGAGCTGACAGCTGGGTGGTATTTCATTAGCACTTCAGAAGTGGAATATCAGTGACTTTTAACAAAGGCATCAGATTGCCCATGCAATTGCTGATGGCAATGGTTTTTGTATTACTACAGATCAAAGTAGTTTCAACTTTTTTATTGTCAGTATTTTATTTGAAAACAAAATGTCTACTCCATCTCTAAATAAATTCCTCTTGTATCAGCAGCTAAAGATGTTTGTCTTCAGCTTGAGACTTCCAACTCTACGTTGTCTTGCAGGTGCAGAAAGGTTATGTACTCCTCCTCAAATAAAATTCACATTTTTCATTACAAACTAAAATGTTATGAACTTACTGAGGGTTTTTTTCAATTTGTGCATGCAGGTTTCATATATGCAAAACATGGTAGAATTAAAGTATTTCAATTTACTTCAGTGGATCTTAGAGTAGAAGTATGTAGTACTGTGATGTTTTCTGTTCCATAGAGGAAATTTCTTAAATACTTGTCATGTGTTTGGTAACTAAAATGAGGCAGTAGAATGTATATTTGTGAGGACATACACATGTATATACATCTGTGTGTGTATACATGGATATTCTGTATGAGTGTGTTTCTTGATCATGGAAGATGAAGAATGAGGAATTTTGAAACTCACTCCTCTAGTTCACCTACTTTCCCAAGTCACAGGTGACTATCTCGTGAGTCCTGGTGTACTTGTCTGACCTTGTTAAAGGGGTCTAGATCTGGAGACCTCACCAGGCAACCAGAGCTTCATTGCCTTTGCCAGCAAAATGTTATTATAAGTCCAGCCTGATGTGTGTTTACTATGGTTTGAGGGTTTTCTTGTCCCATCCACTATGTGCACACAACTAGAATGTTATTTTAATTATTATTTTTTTTTAAATTTTTCTTCTCTCTCCACAATTGGTGTAAAAAAAAGAGACTGAAATGAGACATCCCCAAACTGGCAAAATTTGAGCTTTTTAAGTCCACATTACATTCATACTTGGCTACGTGAGGTGACATCATCCTTAGTCCAATTAAAAAGTAAACACCTTATTCTTAAAGAATTCTTAACTGGTCTGGTGTCACAGGCTTCAGAGAAAATCATTTAGACATAGAAAAAGCTTTTGCTTTTTGAAAGGCACTGCTTAGGACTATAAGCTTTTATTTCACAGTAACCAGCTCAAACTCTGACAACTCTTTAGCAATACCATAAACCAAACACAGTGAGACATCCACAGTTTGAGCAGGATGTTACAGGGAAAAAATTCTAGTGTGCATTTCTGACTAAAGTAACTCAGCAGTTGTTAGAAGGAGCCATGAGTTGCTGCTGTCAAGTAGCAGATGAATATGGTTTCAGTTCCCTTCCTGGAACCATTTGTCAAAAAGACAGTGATAAGACCTACAGGAATCTGAACAACTTAAAGACTCTGAGGTAGTTAGTGTTCTAATTTGGTAACACTATGGTCTGACTCTATATAAACAGGTTAAACGAGTAGAACCTTTAAAACAAGAACAAGGAAATATTTGTTTAATAAGGCCATAGTAAAGATTTTTTTTTCCTAATGCAGATTCACTGAATGGGAGGGTGTGCAGTGTTTGAGGTTAGGGATCAGCTGTGGCCATTCAGGGTTATAATTACAGCTATGGTAAGTGTTTTCAAGTCTTGTTGTACTGAGATAATATATTATTTTACTAGGCCTATCATTGGCCCTCCTAGCACATTGTAACAATTCCCAAAACTCTGTGAATCATGGGAAAACAAATAGTAAGCTATTAATTTCTGACTATATAGAGACATAAATTGAAGTCTTAGCTAGGCAAGTATGTGGTCATGTTTGACATCATTATTGCATTTATTAGGCACAGTAAGCATGCAAATATTGCAATTCTATATACAGTGAAAACTGAATTGCTTAAAATCTAGATTTCTAATTTACCATTGAGGGGGAAAAAGTGCAGTGAATTTTCATGCCATTATTATTAATAGGCTCAGTTACTGCAGACTGGGAGATAGAAAAGATGTATCCCATTTGAGGTTTGATGTTTGCTGCAGTTGGTTTCTCTGTATCTTTTTATGAAAACAGGCAGGAAGCTGATGTTTCAGCTGGTTACTGTTTGCTTTTTAAGTCATGCAGAAATCCATGCCAGTAAATGTCAAACGGGATTGGACACTTGATACAGTTGAGCTGCTTTTGCCCATACACCAGCAGTTTACTGCTTAAAATGACAAATCTTTGAGCATTGTTCTTTGCTCAGAGAGCCTTATCTTCTGCCTTTGACTTTGAACAAAGAAGAAAAAAACTCAAAAAGAACTTTACTTACTGTATGAAATTATCCAGCTAATGTTTCCCATTTAAATTCTAGCACCATAGCAGCTTTCTCTCTATGATTGCAGTGATAAACTTTATCTGATGATGAGACAGAGGTGGCTGAGGGACACCATCTCGCTTTCACAGGATGTACAGTTGATCTCTGTGTTTCTTCAAGGGTTATCAGGTTCTTGGTGGGATTAGAGATGAGCTGTTGTCCATTTACATATTGGGGTGTACTTGGATCCAACAGTATAACTGTTCTTTGGTGAATAACTAAATAAATGTGCATGCTTTGGGCGACACTTTGCATACAGCTGCACCAACTCCAGGAAGTCTGCATGAGGCAATGGATTCTGTTTTTTTGTTGGCAAATGAGTTTGCTGCTGAGCTATATTGATTGAAAATTAAAGTGTCTTTTCTGCTGTGGCTATATTAATGGAACTGGTCAGCACAAGCTGGGTCTAAATTCCTTGCTTTGAGGTCCAGCTTGCCTTGCCTATTTAACAACCTAATTTAGACATAATAATCAGATGACCTGTGGAAAGCTTGAAAATTAGGATCTTATGTACAGGCACAAGAATTCAGGTTAGTCTATTTAGTTTTCAAAGCTGTGCTAATTAAAAAGATTAACCTATTTGTTTTATCAGAATCTGTATATTACCCACCAATTTAAATATTAGATGCACATGAATCGGAGCTTATAAAAAGAAAAAGGGAGTACTAGTATAGTCTCTCTAACAAAAAGTAAAATTAAAAAGAACTTGCCGTAGGAAATCCTAGAGGAAACACTTAAGACTTGCTGGAAAACAGGTAGTCTACTTTTGGGAGGGGGAGAAAATGATTTTTCAACCCTCAGTTTTCATTCTGGGTGTTGGAAATTACTTGAATAATATCTGTAAGAAACTGGAGGTTTGGAATGATGCTAAAATATATAAAAATAAACAACCCTGCAAAAACAAACTCACAAAACCCCAAACCCAACCAACCAAGAAAACCCAAACCCCTTCTTTGAAAAATGCCATTAATGTGTTAATGAGAGATTGCACAGAGATGTGAGCCAGCAAACTACAGAGGTGGACTGTTTCTTCAGTGCTTCGTGATTGCTCTTGTTCATGTGAACTGCTTTTGCATTTAGAATCAGATACAAACTTCTCTGTGTGGGAGAATGAGCAAGATTAAGACAAATTCGGCTCCCTACATGTGTTGTTTAAATGGCTCATCATCGAGAGGATACTTGGAACAGCATCAGTTCTCATGAACACAAAGCAATGAGGCTTGAACAGTGAGCTGCAGAAGTGCACTTCAAGGCCAGATTCCACCTCCCAGGCACAGCTTGAATACTGGACTCTGAACTGAGCTATTTTCTCCATGGTGAGCCAAGAGGGGGGTATCGACAGCTATGGGTCTCCAAGGCCAGGATAAGCAAAACTATTAGAACAAATATGTGAATATTTTATTCTTCCCCCACACCCCACCCTCCAAGTAAAATGAATCTTTGGGGTTTTTTTGCCTCCTACTGAAGAAGTGATATGTCTTTGGTTTTTGCCACAATCTTCTGTTGTAGGTGAGATACCTGCACAGCAGGGATTGTTTTGTTCCTTCTGCCTTTCTCTTTCCATTTCCAGCTTTCCCATTTATCCCTTGAAACTGTTGGTGTTCCTGATACACTCTCTAAACAATTTCAGTACCACAGGCATAGCATTGAATTTGCTTCTTGTCTTCATACCCTTCCAGCTCACCCAGTTAGCAGTATAAGGCTACTGCTCTTTTTTTTTTATCTCTTAAGCTGTTAAGTTCATAGATGCTTATGAAGAAGCAAGAGGGAGGAAGCACTTGAATGATCATATGGAGAAAAAAAATGAGGATTTTAGTGGCAATTCTGTCCTTTATGGCATGCTAGCTGATTCTTTCTCCTGTCCAGATAGTATGTGTGTGGGTTGATCAGTTGTCTGTGTTTTGGTGCCTATAATTGGGCTGAGGCACTGGTTGCTTTTTTTAGACATTTGCAGAGCTGCTCTCAGGTGGAAGCAATGTAATATTGGAGTTCTGGGGTTGAGGAAATCATAGAGATCAGAGAGAAATGAAAATATATGAAAACTACTAGCAGAGCAGATAGCAATGGTGCTGAATCCTAAGAGGCAAGAATTGGAATTGCCTTAGGGCAGGAGGAGGAAGTTTAATTTTCTTCTCCATGTGGTGTTCCCAGGCTTCTCACTCCTTTAGGAAGACTAGAGATCAGCATCCTTCACATCAAAAAGAAATTCTTACCATATGCCTTGTTTGGAGTTTTCCACTGTGTGGAACAGAGAATCACAAATCTTACTACTGGCTGAATTTTGCATCCATATTATTCTGTAGTTTAGAAAAAATATAACAGATGTTATACTGTTATTTTAGAGAAATATTTGGAGTGGTGAAGCTAACATAGTAGAGCTAAGTTTTTCTCCCAGTATTACTGATTTTGATGAAATTGACTCCATTTTGCCGGTTCAGAAGTAAACTCCCTCAGACTGACTCTTCTTTTTCATTCTTTTGTCTCCAAAGTTTGCACACGACCAACTTTACAGGCTGTTTTAATTTGGATTTTTGTTTCAACTGTTGCTCTGTTGTTCAGGCTCAGCACACTCTCCAAAACAGCTCTTTCAACTGTTTTTTAAAACAGTCTTTCATAAGTGCCGTGCAGCTTCAGCTGCTGTGCCAGGACAGCTCTATTAACTGGATGGCAAAGGCCTGGCCACCTCTGCCAGCAGGGTCCCTGGGCTGGCTCCCGAGCAGCTGCCAGCACAGCTGCTGCCAGGGCTGCCGGGGTGGCTGGGGGAGCTCTGCTGGCATGCTGCTGTGCTCCAGTTACTGTGGGCCAGTGTTCAGTGCTGTTCTGTTGCTGGCTGTCAGGTCTGTGGCTGTCATGGCAGTTGGTCTGATACATGCAGTTGCTTCTGAGAATAATTGTAGCTGGCTGGGAGCTCAGCAGTGGCTGCGGCTGCTGCAGTCTTGCACCTTCTGTGTGGAAAAGGAGTATGAAGCTGGAAGTGTTAGAGAAATAATGGCTGTGCATTATAAGGAACAATCGTTGTAATAATTAATTGCTCTTTGTAATTAATCAGGATATAACATCTACCTTAATGCTAGGGTTAGTTGCTTTTGTTTTTTTTTTCTTAGAGCAATCTGTATAACGTATTACTGTGCTGTAAGAAACTGATTCTGATATAAGTAGTATTAACATAAGTGAATAATAACACTTCTGGCAATAGTGACATTAAACGTAAATGGAGCCCAATGTTGATTGCAAGTTGGAAGACAGTATTGTTTTGTAAGAAAGCAAGCTGCTTTGTATGTCATACTTGCATTCAGTTTATGAAATGATGGATTACTTTTCTGAAATCGTGATACATTTTAATTAATTTTCTTCATCTTCTTGACATAAATACATCCATAGTCTGATCTCTTTTCTTCTGTAGTCCATTTGAAGGAAGCTGAACAATGTTTTGAAGAATTAGCTTCTGCTTTGAGCTTTTGAAACAGTTTCACAGCTAATATATACCATCTATTTAATTATTTTGATTTCAAGACTATCCCTCTTAATTGCATTTTGTTAATGACATTAAAAAGATTTCCCATGTTGGTTGGTGGGCTTTTGAAATGCATGCAGCAGATCTTCTCCAAAGAGGCGTGATTTTAAAGTACTTTTAACTGTTCCCTGTTCGTGTGAATCACTGAATAGTGAAGGGCTGCTCTTCTGTTTTTGTTTATCCCTAATTAGTTGTGTCCTTCAGTCCTCCAGCTTTGGAAGGCTTAAAATTGGCCATGAGAGTTCATAGAATGCTAGGCAAGGTATATAGCCTAACATATCTCAAGTGACTTTATACATAAGTATGGTCTTGCAAGAAAAAGTGTATGACACTCGAGACACTGTTCCAAACTCACTTGCTATAAATGCTTTCACAAAATGTATTATTAATGTTTTTTGGTTCTGCTGAAACTGTAATATCATAATGCATTCCAGCAATGTCTGTGACATAAATGACAGCTTTCATCACTTATAAAACTATGCTCCAGTACATGCAGTAACACTGCCTTTAGGCTTAAACTGCAGTGATTGCATCTGGCAGTTGCATGTGGTGAAGCTTAGCTATTGCCCTTTTAATTAAATTGTAGTTGGGAGCTTTCTTCTGGGAGCTTGCTAATCAACTGAATTTCACAGTAAAATAACAGAAATCTAACTTATTGTAAGTAAGAGAACTTGCAGTACATGCAGGAGCAGGCAAGAAGTTGTTCTTGTACCTAAAATAACTGATTGTAGTGTGCCATCTCTGCAGCTTCTGATAGAAAATTATTACTACAGAGTCAAATCACACTTTTCCTCTTCCTTCCTTTCCCAATCCATCCTAAGGAAATCTGAGGAAGAAAAAATAATGCTACTGTCTCATTTGAGGTATCTTCCCTAGATGCTTGCGCTGTGACTGGAGTCCTACATTAGCCTTTTCATTTAAAAGAAAAAAAAAATTCCAAAAGTAAAAATTGGTTCTTTAGAGCCTCTGGCTAAGACCAACTGCACCTCTTGTGTCTAGACTTTGTCACTCCTTCCATAGTGAAATCAGTCCTAAGAGGAGGTTCCCACTACCAGGCTCTCAGGTCTCCAGTAAGGAAACTTTGAGGCACCTGCATGGAACTTTGTGATTGTGTCTTCTTGTGGGAAATCTAGCCATTTTACTTCAGAATAGAAGATTATGCCCCCCATTTCATGCATACTGCAAAATGTAAAACAAAAAAGGAGTTGAGATCCAGTCACTGTTTTAATGGTGTATTAAGTTTTAACGTGTTAGTCAAGTAGTGTACACAGAAAGCTCTGTAATAATAAAACAAGCATAACCGATGCCTCTGAAATGAAACACTTGATTCTTTCAGCAGTTCTGCTCTTGGCAATAGTGAATTGAGGGTCAACATCTTCACCACAAGATGTACGTGCATGGGACTGGCAACCATCACTGAAACAGAAATATAATATATATTTCTAAAAAATCAATCTATGCCTGATTAAGCTGTGTCTGTGGGACTTGATGGTTAGTCTTCCCTCCTTTTGTTCTGTTGAAAGCAGATCCAAAGTCATATTCCATCTTGGAGAGAGAGAGAGAGAGAGCCTTGGAGCTTTGACTTTCTCAGAAGGGTCACATGCATAGTCCCAATTCTGAGCCTTTAGAATCCCCAGATTCTCTAATACTTCAAACTTTCCCCTCAGTGCTGCTTTGTTTTGTGTTTCCTTACAGCTTTTACTTTGTCGGACACTTGTAGCTGTCACAAATAAAAGCACCCTGCCAAACAGTTTCTGAAGTTGTTTCTTCTAGGCAGAAGAAACAGAGACATTGTATATGGATCCTCACAATTGCAGGCCTTATAGTAGTAGTTTCTGGAATAAGACCACCTTTTCTTAATTGTCTAGACATAGATTTAAATGTTTGCTTTAGGCTATTCAAATTTAAGTATTTTGGACATGGCTTCTAATCATCTATTCTTATTTTTTAATTGGAGCTGAGGGATTATACTTGAGGAAGCTCAATTAAGACTATTTTGGCTTGCATAATTGCCTCAGCAGGTTAGTGACTCAGTGCCAAGCTCTATGAAAGTTTAAAAACATTTGGGATTTAACGGTAGAAAGTGTCAATATTAAAGTTTTCAGTGTAGCATTTTCCTTTTAGGTTTTCTAGATGCTACTAGTGTTATGGAGTCAGTTGAAAAATAGAAATAAAGAATCCTAAGGAGCATGCCTTGCTGTGTGTTGGAGAGCAAGGTTTAGATTGGTCCAAATACTTACTATAGAGGGACTCTACTTTGTCTCAGTCAGGCTATACTAGCACTTTAAATATCCCAGTATTTGATACATTGTTATTATGCTACTTTCTAATGAAATTAACCTCAAGGTTTCCTGCTCTAGAAGGCAGTGACTCCATAATTGACACGATTATAAAATCCTGTAACTTCATTACCAATGTTTGTGCAGATTGAAATATGGATATCACTGCACATCTCTGAAACAAAGAGATTCAAACAAACTTAATGATTCTAGATGCGTCTGTAGAATCTCTGTTTGACAAGGTCATATGCTCACATAAGCTAAGGATAAACATTTTTTAGGGATAAACTTCTTGTAACACAGAAAATGTAAATAATATGAAGGAGTTGACTTGCTAGCTAAATGTAATGCACATCATAGCTAGCATTTATGTTCTTGGCTGGTATCAAGAGGGCATGTATGATTTCCTATTTTTGTCACCTCTTCTGGGAACAAAGCTACTTCTAATAACCATGGTACTTTGTAGGTACCTTAATCTACTGCTTGCACTGTCCATGATGGCTGCAATGTAAAACATTTTATGGACATCTAGTTATTCTCCCATTTCCTTGGGTGAATTCTTCTGGCTATAGGCAATAATACCTCATGAATTGCATATCTGTTGCTCCGAGAATTGTGCTTTCATTTACTTCCTGTCACCTTCAGGCTGGCTGCCCTGTATCTCAGCTCCAGGTATAAGCATGCCCTAGTGGGTTGTGTAAGCAGTTGGTAGGATGTAGATTTCCCATTTGAAAGCTTGATTGCAGTGGTTAGCCTTTGCCCTGCTGTCCCCCGGGTGCCTGTTTTCACTTGTTATGTAAAAGTTTATTTTTCTGATTAAGTCAACTCAGGTTACAGGTTTGTTTCACGGAACACTGTCAGTCCATGTGCTGGAGGGACAGAGTGCCTGAGTGATTGGCAGGAAAAGGACAATGAACAAAGTAAGAACTGATGGGAGGAAGTGCCACAGTACTTCTGTGGGATTTTCTAGAAGTAAACCCACAATGATCCAGGTGTGGGAATACTTTTGCTCCAGTAATGCTGGCTGGAGATGCAATTTTTGCCCAATCTTTAAATAAATAAAGATCTGAAAGTTTGGATTCCTGGACAAAGCAGAAAAGACTGAAGAAACATGCTTCTGCAGTACAAACTGATTGAGTGGATTTGAAAGAATCTTGAGATTGGTGGCAGTGGGCAGGGACATTCCCCTGTTGTTGCAGGGCAGCATGCCTGAGGCAAGCCTAAACCAGCCTGGGAGCTCTTCCTCACTGATCTGTTCCTCCTTTGCAGAGCTTTCAGGGTAGCCATGACAACCACCGCCTGGGCCTGGTGAGCTGCTGATGATCTTGTTAACTGCTCAGTGCATCTCCTGCTCAACTGGTGTTCACTGGTTTCTTTTTGCAGGGAAAGTTGTCCTGATTTTTCTACGTGATTATTATTAGTTACGCAGTCCCTCCCTCTTTGATACTGTTTGAGAAGATTGCCAACAAGAAATCATCTAGAGCAAAGGTGCCTGTGGCAATTGTCATGTTTACTAACTAGCAAAGTGGTAGTGGCTGAATTTCACCAAACTTGCCTATCCTTTAATAATTAATCTGTCACATTAATCTGTGTCAGGGTTTGAGGGGTAGGAGGAGGTACCCAGCTCCTACCTAGATAGGTAGGGAGTGGATTTTTGCCTCTGACCAGCAGGGTTTGCTCCCTAAGTGGATTAGTATCTTGCTTTATTAAATTTTCTGCCAGACTTCTGTCTGTTCCTGCAGATGCTCTTCTTTACAGGAGAGAATGAAATCAGTCCTGTTTCCTGTTACTTCACTTGCTTTTCTCCACAGGCTTTTCTTTTGAACCTTGATCAGAAGGAATCAGCAGTTTTTCTTGTTTGTGCTTCCCACACTTTTGATGTTTAGCTTACTTGAAGCCAAGAGTGATCTTTAAGGCAACTAATCTTAGTTTAGTCTCTGTGTGCTGAGGAGCTAAGGCAATGTATCACAGTTTTATTTTGTAGGGTTTTAAAGCCATAAATGATTTTCTTTATATAACCCACAGCCTGTAAAGGTGTAAGAGACAAGGAAATTATAACCACTTTTTTCAACCTGTCTGGCATATGCAAGGTACTAGAACTCAACCCTTTACTGAATTTTTTGCACCTTCCTACATTAAGTCTGATTCTTGCTGTTTCAAAATTCTTGATACTTCTTGATTATGAACTCAGTTGATATGATATCCCCCAAAGTATCTTGGCTTACAGGGGACGCTGGCCCCTTTTGCATTTTGTTGAAAGCATATGTAATGAGCTGAATAGTTCAGAGTTTGTGGGTGTGAGGGGGTGATGTTGTTCTACTTCCTCTTAGTCATTCCAGCCTTATGCTTGTTGAAAGCCAAGAGCTATAGTTAATCAGCCCTGTGTTCTAGTCTAAGTGTTTTTCTTCAAACATTATCAGTAGTGGTGCGCCTTCTGCCCATATACACGAGTACATCTGTGCTGGTCACAGGGCAAACGAACAGGAATGCTGCCCTTAGACTGAGCTGGTTGTGACCTGCTGTGGAAATGTGCTAGGCTGAATTTCAGGACTGAAGGAATCTTCACAGGAGTCTGAAGTTTTGAATTAAGAAGTTTCCTGGGAGTTGAACTAGTTATGACCTCAATGCAAGTACCTACTGAACAACGTATATCTGGTATCTCTTTTTTTTTATTATTATTTTAAGTAATGTGGGGGGGCAGTGACAAAAAATAAGAAACAGTCAAAGAGGGGTGCCTTTTATTTAAGTTGTCTCCAAGAAACTCTTAAATTCTATATAGAGCAGTGTCCAAAGGCAAAAGAAGCCCCCAGACAAAATAGGCATGTCTCTGTACCCAGAAACAGAAACACCAGAAGAATTAAAAAGGAATGTCAAACTGAGTACAGCTGGTATCCAAATCAAGATGTGTATGTATGTTAGAGATGCTTATTTCCATTGAAGTTGTGGCAAAAGCTGCCAAGTAAGTTAAGGGTGTGACTGCAGTAATGGCTTGTGGTAGAAAGTTCAGGTGTTTCTCAGGTTTTTTAAGTGATACTGCATTGGTCAATATTTTGTTTGTTTTTTTTTTTTCCCCCCTGAGGACAGTATCAAGCAAAACCATAATATTTTGACAAAGCTCTGTAGCTAGCAGTGGTTTGTGATACACAGTTGTTTTGTGAGAAGAGGCTCTTACGAGGAGAGTATTTATTGATTTGATTGCCTGGTAGGAGAGTGGTTCGTATTCATGCATCAAGTAAGAAAAAACAAAACAGAACTTAGGTTGTCTGAGAATGACCCTCAAATGAGAAATTCAAATTAAGAAATCTTAACAGCTTTTTTACGTTCATGTGGGTAGCCAAGAAATGCAAAATGCTTGTAGTAACATTTGAAACTGATGGTTCTTGACTTTTTAAACATTATTCATGTGGACTTTGACTCCTTTTCAGCTGATGCAGTATTATTTAACTAAATTTCTTTCATGCAGAACAGCAATGACAGACTGTACTGCGGATGACTATGAATAAGAGTCTAAAAGAATGATTTAAAAGTTTGATGATTCTCATGGGAATTGTTTAACTACCTTGGATGTATATTACATAATGTTCAGCTTCATTTCCTTCACTTAAAATTATGTTTGTGAATAGGATACAATTAAGAGTCAAATAAAAAATGCTCTCTGTACTGCTGCAGAAACAAAACAGGGTGCCCTTGACTCTTACTGAAGAGAGATGCTGGGAACATGCTGCACCATAGTAAGGGCTCAGTTGTTGGATCAAGACCTGCTGCATGAAGTACCAAAAGTAATGTAGCCTAAAGTGAGGAAGAATCAGAGAAGCAGTAACTGTTATGCTTAGAATGATAATTAAGAGGTGGATTCTCAGTTGTCAGTAAAACGGTATATGCTTGGACCAGAAGTGCAAGAATAATTGAACAGAAGAATTTACCCCAGACATCTGAGATTAGATGGATAAGATTAGGCCACTTTCAAATTGGCAGGCTAGGCTTGATCTGTTCTGTTTTACAGCCTTCTCCCCACTATCTCCACCAGACCTTCAGTTGCTTTAAAACATATTCCCTTATGTTGTACTCCTATTTGCATACATTGTGAGAGAGTTGTATTTTTGCAAATATCTGAAAAGCTGGTTGCTTCCTTAGCCTATATATTTAGGTGCTCATTCCTGCCTCCCTAGCTCTCTTCCTTCTCCCTGGATGTGTGAATGGGAAACTTCACTGTGAACTGTGTTAGAAAACCTCTCTAGACTAACAGTTATGTGGAAGAAAATCTAAATTGTTTAGCTTTAGTTCATTCCTACTGGAAAGTTCAGTTCTGCACAGCTTAACCTCTTGCATCTCCATCAGTAGGATTTAAACATGTATTTAAAAACTAAGGTTGAGTGTGGTGCTTTGTTTTGTAAGTTCTTTTGAGTATAAATCTTGTTCCCATCTATGTAGTTATTCTATTTTCTGTCCAATTTACTAGCATTCAAATATTCTAACCTATATGTTAAGCACTTTATTAAGATGTGTAAATCTATCCTCTTCCTCCCTCCTCCAATTATTTAAGCCTGTCTGACAATAGCATGTATTACGAGGATCAGTGATGGAGTGCTGAATAGCTGCCTGTGTAACTAAAAGGTTGGGGAAATTTCCTTTTTTAAAATTGAAGATTATCTTATGTCTGTTGCAATCTTGTCAGCTCTCAGAGTGAGCTCAAGCAATTCATGATACAGGGGGGAAAGTATGGCTATCTGTATAATTGCATCTGCTTTGAGAAACACAACTTGTTGGTTTAGATTAGGATGAACGATTCCTCAAGTTTGCAGGCCAGTGTGAAAGCTGCAATGATGTTTAGAACTCATCCTCAACAAAAGAAACATCAGCTTCTGCTTATCTGTTTTTTTTTGCATACTGTTTTTGACACCACTACAGATCTCCTGAGTGATGTAAGTTTATAAGCCATTCTCATTTTGTGCAACTAAAACCTGAGCTCAGTCTGTCACAGCAGTGTGCTGAATTAAGTCTTACATTCTGTAATTTTGGGAGAGATGTGAGCTCTTTGTGGTTTTGTTGTTTGTTTTTAAATAAACAAATCTAGAATGCCCAAGATCAAAAAGAAAATGGAGAAATCCAGTTATTTTCTGTAACAGAAACTTTAATGTCTTAAAGTCAATAATTAATACACTGAGAGGATGAAGAAAAAAACACTGCTGTAAAGAAAAGTAGTAATTGATCAAGTTAGTGTTATCTAGATAATGTTTTGAACAGTAAAAAGATTGTGAAATAACAGTGATGGTTATGGCTCAGACTGAAGTGTTTTCCATTGGACAGCAGTAGTTCTAGAAGTGTAGTCAAGAAGCACGGTATGAGGCTCATGCTTTAGGTTGATTCTGTGCCATTCTTAAAGAGAGGGTCTTTGGCAGAGATTTCGTATATCTTGCTAAGAATCAGAGAAAGATTGATCAAGTAGTTGAGAGAGATGAAGTGATGCCAGCATAGAGGAGAGCTTATTAGAAATTGAGACAAGGGGCATATTTCATAGAAATATGGAAGCAATCATCAGAAAGGAGATATGGGGCTGGGGAGAAACAAGACTCTAGCTGCTGTGCCACACCAAGAGCCTGTCCTTTTCCTCTGAAGCACCTATGATTGCTGCACTGCTCACCTATTTAATTTTCTCAGTGAAAAATAAATAAAAGGCTGACCTGCAGCTAGGGGACAAGAGCAATCTTTACTAGTGACTGCACTGGTTGCTGCCAAGGCACGTATGTGTACCCTGTTGCCTTTTATATTTTCTCAGCTATAAAATGTGAGTAATAATGCTTAAATTATGTATCATTCAGTGTTGTGCGAGTTAATTAGATAATGCTACATAGTCCTTTAAAGGTGAACTACATAATATGAATGTTGTATGAAGCTTATGAAGGGTCTCTGTGTCAGTTATATAGAAACTCACGGTAACTGCAGAGACAGGAGAGCTGGGAAGCATAAGGGCAGAGGTACTTGGGCTGGCTGCACGCAAATTGGCTTCAGTCGAGCAGTAGGATAGCACATTCACACAAATTTGTCCCATGCTGATGAGCCCTGCAGACTGGCATAGCATGTAAACGTTCTGCACTGAAACTTAGTCTTGTACTGTCCAACCTACTGCTGCAGGAATCTTTGCTGTGTGATTAGTTAGATACTCAAAGTGACAAAAAGAAGGAACCGAAATCCAAGCTCTGATGTGATGTTTCTGACCCAAGACGCTTGGCAGTAGTGGGTCAGATGCCAAGGGAGGATAAAGTTCAAAGGAAAAAATGGAAGGATGAAGACATAAGTACACAGCTTGAGGAGCTAGAATGTTATTAGTATCAGTAGTTGTGTGATGAGCCAAACCGGGATAGAGTGAGAACTGTTGCTTGATGAAGCATATTAGCTAAGCTTGGTAGATGGATTAATGAAAAACATTAGTGCCAACCCCTTTTTCTATTTAGTATACTTTCTTCTTTCCCCTGTTGAAACTATCTCGCTGATGTGTACAACAACTTTATCCTCTTAAGATCTCTGAGAAGGTGTTGTCTCTTAGCTAGCATAACTACCCAACAGTTCTCCATTATTTACTAACAAAAGGGATTTCATTTGGTAACTAGGGCAAGTTTTATTTTTATTTCAAAGAGGTTTTGGCTCCTAGCCGTGTGTTTTGCAACTAAGGAATATGGTACAATACTTTTGCCACCAGTGTCAGCAAGCTTTTTTACAGTACTTTTAATAGTTTTACCAGTTTGGAGCTTAGAGTAACTTAGATGAGTAAGTTGCAGCTTACTGGAAGGTCAAAAAAAACCCCAATGTGGATTTCTAGGTCTCCTTGGTGAAAAAGTACAGAAATACCTACTAATTCCACATCAGCATTGCTTATCAATGACAGAAAAATGAAAATGTGAAAGTTGGAAAGGCCTTATTATGTCTTTGGGTCTTCTTCTGTAGAAGCCACATTTGGTAGTCTATTGCTGAATTTCAAAAGCATAAAATCATATAATGAAGTAGAGTTTGTTGTGTTTTTTTAAGTAGAACATTACTTCTGCTTAAACATTATAATTCTCCTCCAAATAACTGAATTGTGTATTGAACTCCATAACTAGCTTTTTTCCACACAGATTTAAGACTAAAAGTTGACTCTTCTTTTTCTCTTGATTTGAATCTTTTAATGCTTAAACAAGGCTAACTTATTTTCTCTAAAATTCTCTTGCAGATCTCTAAATCTCAAGACATGTATTTCCTTGGACTGTTGTCTTTGCTTGTTTTGCAAAGCAAAGCCTTCAAGACGAATTTTCCTCATGAAACCATTGCTGAGCTTTCTGTGAATATTTACAATCAGCTGCGAGCTGCAAGAGAAGATGAGAATATTCTTTTCTCTCCTCTGAGTATTGCAATAGCCATGGGAATGGTAGAGCTTGGAGCCCATGGGACCACTTTGAAAGAAATTCGACATTCCTTGGGTTTCGACAGCTTAAAAAATGGTGAGGCCTTTTAATCGTCTTTTACTGTGGTGTTTTTTGTCTTAGAGGTGGCAATGCCTGAACAACAGTGGAAGCAGCCTTGTTGTGTCCATGGGTTATTAATCAGTAGGCTCCTTGGCATGCTGTTTGATGGCCTGGGCATGCTGAAGCACACCTCAGTGAGTTCTGCACAGGCTGAGAGATGCTAACATACAATCCTGGCTTGGGCACCTGAATCTTAAAGCAATTCCAGTTAACTGTTAATCTTGATTTTCATCTGCAAAATAAGCTTGGCTTTACCTCTAGAGTTAGAGGAAGATTTTTAGGAACGTAATTTTTAGGGATTATAATCAAACCTGAAAGGGAAAGCAGTGGTTTCACAACATTACTTATGTGAAAGTATGCAAATCTTAGGGACACTGCCAGTTAAATTACTTACTTTCACACAACTTGTTTGGTTCTTGTAGGTAAAACCTGTGGCTTCTTGACTCATTCTATGTTGCTAATGTTCTGTCTGCATTGCATCATGTTGTGTGCAGATATACAAGTTAATTTAGGCAATATAAGCATCTTGGCTGTTTCAGCACAGTGTGCCACGTGTTCCCATCAGCCTTTCAGAGAAACAGGATTCAGTTCTTCAGCAGGGAGCAGTGCTACCCTGTTTGTAGTATGGGGTGAACCAAGGCTTGCATCTGGATGTAGGGCTGTGCAGTGCAAGCAGCTGTAGTATGACTGCAGATGGAGAGGATGAGTGAATGGCAAAAAATGATTCTGAAAAGGCAATTTCTGTGAATCTTTATGTCAAAGCAATTGGTTTGAGACCTGAATAACATTTCTTATTCATACAATGTACGAAACTTTGAAGCCTTCACTGAAAGCATCTTGGGGAGGAATTTCTGAATACACTGTTCAAGATGTGTTCAACAGTATCACTGCACAGCTGATGTCTCTGTGGAGACTACAGCACATACCTAGTTCTACAGTTTATCTCTAAAATATTGAAAAAAAATTAACCCTTAGCTATAAGTGAAGAAATTATGCAGTTGATTTGAGCTGGGCCATACACTGTTCTTGCACATATACTCCAATATTTTTCTGCTTGGAATATATCATTGCATTCCATTTGATTTTTTTAAATTAAATTAGAAATTTCAGCTTCAGGTAGAAGACACAACAGTACAATGCAAATGATTCTGCACAACCTCACACAGGATCCTGTGAAATTTTAGACATGTTTTTCACAGAGAAAAGTCTGTGGAGAAGTCAAGTCCTTAGCCTCAAGACTTGAAGTTTGTTTTTCCTTTTAACAACTGCCTTTTAGGTTGTAATAACTATTCTGTTAAGTGTTTGTGGTGGCAAGACATAGAAGTGTGATTTACAAGAATAATTTTTTCAATTTTTTTGTTGTTGAAACAATTATCATTGATGGCATTGTCTGCAATGGAATTAAAATGTCTCATTAGTTATGCTAATTATAGGTAGTAGAAAAAATAAGCTCTGAATAACATTCTGCTGGTAGATTGTTTTTTCAGATCTGAAGGTCTGTGTAGATTTAGAAACAAGTTTATTTAAAAAAACCCAACACTTTCTTTTTTCTTAATGTCTTTGTGAATTTCCAGCAGAAAAAACATGGAATAAGTTTCTTTTCTGAAACAATCTGATTTTCTTTCCTCAGGTGAAGAGTTTACCTTCTTAAAGGACCTTTCTGATATGGCATCTACTGAAGAAAGTCATTATGTTCTGAATCTTGCTAACTCTCTCTATGTGCAGAATGGATTTCATATCAGTGACAAATTTTTGCAGTTGGTGAAAAAATACTTTAAAGCTGAAGTAGAAAATATAGATTTCAGCCAAAGTGCAGCTGTAGCTACCCACATCAATGAGTGGGTGGAGAATCATACCAACAGTAAGTCATTGTGATTCTTTTATATATTTCCTGCAGCCTGTGTTTCCAAAGTTATACAGTGTGTTTGAGTTGTTGCCTTGGCTTCTGTCTGTTCCATTTGAGACTGAAGTATCTTCTCCTATAAAAATTCCAGTATCAGCACTTTGTGAAATTATCTTTTTTCTTGTGCAGGCATGATCTATAGCAAGTCATATTAGCATTGCTAATCATATAGTAGCATCTGTGTACACAATTTTTCCCCTGTCTTACTATCATAAAGTACTTGTAACATTTATGTAAGGAGAGTGTTTCAAGGGTAGGCATTTAATAATATTTTAATACTGTTATTGGTATTAAAAGAAAATAATAAGTACTTTTACTAACTGCAGGTAAGTTGTCTACAAAGGAGTTACTGACCTGTGCTTTGAATGTGTGGAGTATCACCAGTTCTGAGGAACTCAGAATAGTTACAAGGAACTGAGAAATAGAATACTAAGGAATGCAACGGATCATCTTGAACCACAAAATCAGGCCCTATAAATCTTATCTTTTCCAATGTGAGGAAACTAGATAGCATGTTGAGAGTGTATTTGATTTTAGGAAGACTGTCAACAGAGTTTCACAACAAAAATTAGCAGCGAGGGAGTAAGCACAGAATTGCTGATGTAAATATGCATATTCAGGTCTGCATGATGTGCTTGCTTCACTCGTGGATTCCCAAAGATATGACATTTTCTGAGCGCATGCAGAGTCTCAAGGCATGGGAGTGAAGTTAGTCCCCTGTTGTACAGCTCTAAGCATAATCTCATTCTGTGTCATCTGACCACTCTGGAGGTTTTCAGAGTGATTCAGCAGAGCTCTGGCTGTAACATCAATCATGGCCTTCTAAATGTGAAGGTATCAAAATCCCCTGTAAGGTCTTAACACATGACCAAGTAGTCTGAGTATTAAGAATCCATAATGATTTATGGAAGTGTATGGCAGCAAAGTGAAATACACTTCTTTTATTCCACTTGGAAATTATCTGTTTTTTTCCAAGGGGAAACAGCAGCTATTATGTTCATAATAAATTCTGCCCTGTATCTCAAGCTGCAGAAATACATAAGTGGTGCAGCAGATTGAGTGTTTTCAGAGAAGCATGATGTCTGTCTGAAGGAAAAGTAGAATTCTCTTTTAGAAAGAACAAGTTCTCCTGCTTAATACCTGCTGACTGGGCTGGTAGCCATTGCCCTGTAAGGAGCTGTGCAGAGCCAACAAGCAACTGTGGGTCTTTTAGCATTAGGTTGTGATAGTAACAGGTCCTCAGCCCGGCCTCTGACCACTAGATCTCATTCTTTCCTGCCTGCCAACTCTGATGGAGGAGGCTCATTTTCTCATTAGGAGAGGGGTACAAGACAGGCAGGTTTCCAATTCCAGTTAGGCATGATGGGAGGCTCAGAGCACAAAATATTAACTGTGAAAGGTTTCTCTGGCCAGAAAAATTCTGAATATGTATTAACAAGATGAAGCTGAAAGCTGTAAGGGAATATGAGGTACCAAAGAGAAATGGAAAAACTGAAAATGCAAATGGAAAAAAAAATCATTCTTTTTTCCCCCTTTTTTTTTTTTATTTCTCAACCACAGAGAAGTGAGTGAGGCAGTTGGGGTCATATCTCGTTTCTAAGGAAGTTCTAGATGGAATGAAGTACAAAGAGCAACCCAGAAGAAATACTGCCCTATGATACAGAAATTTCACACGACTTAGTCAGTGTCATATGCTCCAGAAAGCAGCATTAATTAGTATTTTTAACAATAGATTGTGAAGTAATAATCAGACGGTGGAATGTGTTTAACACCTTGTTTTGCAATGTCAGTTAAGCATAGAAATAAGCAAAAAAACTATCTGAAGTAGGCTGTAATTCTTCAAGAATAGTGACAAATCTGGTCAGTGTACCAAATTTGACAAACTCAACATTATTTTGCAGAACAGCAAGCCATTGAGGATGAGCTGAAGCAGGTAACAGGCTGTTTTCTCATGTAAATGACTTAGTAAGGAGTAGGAGCAAAGCAGCTGCCATGCTCAGCTGAAGTATCTCCCATGAATATAGCAGATGCTGAATGTTTTTTCTCTTTTGCTTTTAGATGGCTAATGTCAGTGGAACAAATGCTAGGAAGTTGGGGGGGGGGGTTATGATTAGTCCTTAGCTTGTTTAAGGACTTCTCTTTTTTAGTGTCTTTTGGACATTACTTGATTAGAAACTGAAAGCTTCCTTCAGAATTAGCTCGAGTGAAGTTCCAAGGAGCATACTCACACCCTTTAAATTAAGCACCCATGTAAGTGTTTCTTTGGATTGGAGCCAAAGTTTGTGGAAGTTCTGACCCTGAGCAGATAGTGCTGAACTGTATTAAAGCACCAGTGTAAACATTCCTTAGGTGACCCTTTTTCCACTTGGTTTCATTGTGTGGTATATTTAACTAGCAATTAAGAAACTGTTGACTAACGTGTACTCAGTGGAAGGGTTTATGCACCTACACTGTGATTTAGGTTTACAAAACACTAGCAGTTTAATTTGAGATGTAATGGGACATCTGAATTGGAAATTACATGTTAGCACAGCTTTTTATTTTCCGGCATGTTTCGAGCTGTCTTAAATTTTGATTTAATGCTCAATTTGACATGCAGACTGACAGTTGGTTTTCTTCTTAGATATGATCAAAGATTTTGTGTCTGCAAGAGATTTTGGTGCTCTAACTCATTTGGCTCTCATCAACGCAATCTACTTCAAAGGCAGTTGGAAATCACAGTTCAGACCTGAAAATACAAGAACTTTTTCTTTCACTAAAGATGATGAAAGTGAAGTGCAGATTCCAATGATGTACCAGCAGGGAGAGTTTTACTATGGTAAGTTGGAGCTTTAGTACTTGAAAGCTAATCAGCTTTCCCTTAATAGGCTTGTTGCAGCAATACTAATTTGTATTGTTGTCTGTTCTTTCACCCAGAATTTTAAATATGGTGTTTGTCCAATGAAGAGACTCTGATTTTGATGTAATTTTGTAATGTTTGTGCTTGTGTGTTATAACTAGATAGCAATGTTTGTAATAACCTCTTGATTTACTTTTTTAGGTACCTGTTGGGTGCCACGTGGTGGATTTCAGAATGTTTATCCATTATATTTAACCTCTTCATAATTCTTGAGTTAGTCCTGCTTCTCACTAAAATTTTTTTCTTGTGCTGTGCTAAATATTAAATTTGATAATGTTTGCTCATTACTGTTGTAATATCCTTAGAAAGGTAAAACAGGGGTTCTTGGAACAGCAGAACTAATGATGTTTTTATCTTGGGTTTCAACTACAAGTGAGTTCCACGTTCTTTAGCAGTTGCCAGTATTTGGCTTGGTCTCATAATTGAAAAATTATCTCTCCTGCATGAAAAAATACCTCAGCCCATTTCCATGAGTCTTGGCAGCCTTAACAGCTTTTAGACTTCTCTGTCTGACCAATGGAAGTTAGGTAATAGGTTCAGAAGTATCATTTACAGACTGCGTGACTGTGTAAGCTTGTTTTCTTTAAAAAATCAGATGTGTGTAAGCCTCAAATCCTGTGAGGAAGAAACAACTATACATTTCATATGGAACGAAAAGGTTCATTTTTACTTCAAGTATCTGGTAAAAACTGCCTAATTTTAGCCTCCTGTTTTTCCTCGATCTACAGTGAAGATGAAAGAAAATACTTCTAATAGCTTTTTCGTGGTGGCTGTTTTTCTCTTGCAGGAGAGTTCAGTGATGGCTCCAATGAAGCAGGTGGCATCTATCAAGTTCTGGAAATACCATACGAGGGAGATGAGATCAGTATGATGATCGTTCTGTCCAGGCAGGAAGTTCCACTGGTGACATTGGAACCACTGCTGAAAGCCTCGTTGATTAACGAATGGGCAAATTCTGTAAAGAAGCAAAAAGTGGAAGTGTATTTACCAAGGTGAGAATATGCTCTCATATTAATAGAAAGGGGAAGATAGCATTCAGGTTGATTGGAGTGCATGGAACATTTTAATCCAGTCTGCAGTTACATAGCACCCACCTGAAGGTTGCTTTAACAAGAAAGGATGTGCAGTGCAGAATGACCTTGGTTGGACAACAGGTGAGCACTGCATTTGCATCCCTTTCATACATAAATTCCAGAAAGCAGAATTTCATCATCAGGAACCATGTTCAGAGTATTGCAGAACTGGATAAGGAGTTACAGAAATATTCCAAGTCTGAATTAACAAAAGCTAAAATGTTTCATATAGGTCCTAGTTAGATTTGTGTTGCTGATTTTAGAAGTTCTAATGATGTTTGTCTCTGTAGGTACAAATGGTTGAGATTTGAAAGGCAATTCTGGTCAAATTGTGTCTTGTTCTTAGTTCTAGTAAGTCCTGGTTTCTTCTTCCTTAGAGAAATAACAAGATGTTACTACCAGAAGGAATAAAACTATTGTAATTTATTTTGTAGATATAGCTGTGTGTGCTCAGCGGTGTATTTGCTCACATGTACTGCTTAGCTACCTTTGGTAGAATTCTGTTTCATCTACCTTCAAATATTTTTCATCCTTACCCTGCACATGACTTTGTAACAGAATTATTTACTACTAAATGTAATTACTAATGTGTAGTTGGTTCATGACATCCTTCAAGTGATTCATAATGGCCTCGTTTAAGTGTTTATATAACAATATTGCCCAAGTTTGATGTGGGTCACTACTTACTCTACTTTTGTGGCACTGTATTCTAAGTATATGACAGCAGAAAATATAAACTGTAGTGAATCCTTCTAATCATTAAAGTAGTTACTTGTTTTCAGGTGACTTGGAGAGTTGTGGTTGCTGTATTTTACATGTACAGAGCAGGGCAAGCATCTCAGCAGTTTTATCAGCTTCCTCTCCAAGCAAGTGACCATTTTCAAGAAGCTATCTGCAGCTGAGCACAATAAAATGAGGCTAGTCAGGACAAATTAGGCTGAGATGGAATGGTGCTGTCAGCATGCTCTGATTCTACTTGAGATGGTTTTCCACTTCTCTGTAAAGCTGTTACGCTGAGTGTCAGAGTGGTGAGGGAACTGCAGCATTTTAGGGTTGTTTTTCTCTGTCCCATAGTAAGAGTTTCTTCCTTAAGTAGCATTTCCTTTGAAGAAGGAGAGCAGCAAAGAGCTGCATTGCAGGTTTTATACGAACAACCTACTGTACATTATTCCTCTGATTTTCTTTTTTTTTTCTTTTTTTTTTTTCTCCTGTGTTTTTCTCTTGGAGCCTCAGGTCCCAGGAGCTTTAGCATTAACTGTCCACTAGGGACAGGAGGACAGATGTTTCTCCTTGGCTATTTCTCCTGCAGTCTTGGGCAAACCTTACCTAGATGTTAATGAGAAGTAAAATATGAGGATTCTTCCAGCCCTTAAGCTTTCCTTTTATAAGCAGAGCATTTCACAGCCTATGCTTCAGGTGCTGAAGCTAGATATCTTCTCTCAAAGAATTTCTAGAGTGTGAAATCCACAACAGAAGTTTCTCCTCATTGATTACACAGGGGATCTGTGAAAGCTGGCTTCGGAATTTAAGAGGCTTAGGTAGCTAAAGGTAAATACATGAAGGTGATTGAAAGCATATTTATTATGTTTATGACTTGAATTAAGCTTATAGAGGTAGTTTCAGGTTTTGTTTGCTTGTAACCAAAAGGCGAGATGCCAGGATTGTCTGTAGCCGTGTTCTGAAACATGAGTTTGAGGCTTAGGTTTAGTGTGGTCATAAAATGTCCTGATTTATTCCATCCTCAGGCTAGTTGTCATGCCTGTTGGTCTTATCTAAGAACCTCAAAGAACTTTGTAAAAACTTGTGAATTAACGCTATACAAAGGCCAAACAGGTGCAAGAAGATACTAATTACCTTCAGTATTTTCAGGTTATAAAAGATAACTATCATTAACTTGAAATTACTTATAGTAATACTGCCATTTCCTTGCAGAAATTGCATGTATTAATTGTATACTCCCAAGGTGTTGGATTTCCATTAAGGATTCAGTGGTGATCTGCAGGATTTTATCAATGCTCTAAATAAACACTTCATAAATATTTTATGCTCTGACTCAGAAAGGCACGTTATGAAATGTGGCCTGCAGGCTCTGTCCACTGAGAAATTGAAAGCAGCAGTGGAATAAAATTAAATTTTTATGTCCTGATAGATGCTATCCAATTATGAAGTGAACATTTTTTAAGCTTACACATTTGTAATAGAACCTGAATGACTACCAAAGCAGAGTTAATCACAAGTTTCCAATTTCTGTCTGCATTATCTTTGTGCAAATGAAATTGTGTATTATTCCTCTTAATAGCAAAAGAGAGATTTGTACAGAATTGTTAAATTATACTTTCTCATTTTCATTTTCAAATCATTGTTTGCAGCCTAACCCAGACTAAAGTGATCAACATTTTAATCCACTTTTTGCATAGGAGCGAAACAGACCATGAATCTAATTTGCAAAGCTGTCTCTCTAACATAAATTATTTGAAGAGCATAGGAGAAACTAGTACCTAACAACAGTGCAACAGTCTGCAGATCTCTTAGGGATTGTTCTAGTATGTCTCGCTCTCTGCAATGGCCTTCTAGCTTTTTTGTACATTTAAAGTAACTTAAAAATGCCTTAGATGGTGTTGAAATAGTAATTTTCTTGAGCTGAAGGTTGTTTTCTGGAAAAGAAAAACAAATTTTAAAACCCCCACAAAATCCAAAACCAACCCAAAACCCCCAGACATTCTCTTTTTTGAACATGCCCTCTTGAGTCCCCTTTTCTTGAGGAATGGGCCAGTGCTGATTGTTCCTGTGATGCAATCACAGAAGAAACATAAAACTGTCCTGCTGAAATGCACACTGAGCCAACTTCTGCAGCCCTGCTTAGCCTTGACTTAGAAGGATGTTGTCAGAGAAGGAATCACAACCTGCCTTGCTTCACATATTCAGAGCAGTTGTATGGGTTTTCAGGCTATTAAAGCATGCAGACTAGTTCTAGCACCTAGGACAACCTAGCTGAAATTCCAACCAAAATGTTGCAGTTGATATCAGCTGGTAGCTTTGTGTTGTAGGCTGCTTACTAGGCTAAAACAGCAATTAGATCCTGAGGGCCTGTCCTCCAGACAAGAACACTGTTGATTTCAAGCAGTGGAGCCATCCCTTTGTTTGCGTTTTGTTCTGCAGAATGTAATGTGTTAGATCCAATCTGAAAACCTGCAATTTCCTGCTTTTTCTCATTTAGAACTCTTAGTAAGTTTTGAAATTAAAATCTTTGGGATGAAACACACTAGGCTGGAGTTCACTTCAGTTGTGTAACTAGGAAGTGTACCCTAAACCTTGGCTCTGTGGATCCTGAGGGTCTAAGGACTTAATGAAAAATTCAGCATTTCAGAAGGATTGCACAAGATGGAGCCATCTTTTTTTTCAGTAAAATAGAAAAAAGATGGCCTGGTATGGTTAGCTCAAGTTAATGGTCTATCCAGAACCTAAAGCTTCAGAAACGTAACTAGGGAGGCTGTTGATGACATAATTGCATCATTTTAATCTAATGGTTGTGTAAGTCCTACATTTCATAAAGATATTGTGATTCTCTGCTGAACTCTCCAGAGAACTGTTGGCTTCTCAATGTAATTCTACTTCCTAAACATCTCATTTTATCCTTCATTTTGGTGGAAGTCAAGGGAAGCATTTTTGTTCAGCTATTTGGTCTGCATTTTATATGTAGGAAGTAGAGAGACTTTACAAATAAACACTGTAAAAGTAAATATAGAGCTAACTCACATCTTCATTTCTTGGCTTTGGCTAACAGCTGATAGGCAGAGCCATGACCCCTGCAGTTGGAGAAAATGCTTTTTTTGCAGTTGTTTTTCTTATTTGTGACCTCAAATTTTGCTTTTCTTGCACACTTTTCTTGCTAGTGTGTTATCCTGATACTCTTTACGAGTGTGACATTGCTGCTTGATAGCTAAATTATTTGAAAAGCTTAATATTAATTATAATCTAATACTAACATACTAATTAATACTTGTTTTGGTGAAGTAAAAGCCCAACAAGGGAAAAATATGCCACTCTGAAATTTGTATAAAATGCATTTTAACATTAATTTGCCTTTACTGCGTGTTTTTAAGGCAGGTACAGTTGGATGTGTATTTCAGAATGTTATGGTTTCAATACAGAAGGAAATATTTCTGCATTTATCCAATGTGCACAGGCAGGACCTCTGTACTGTTTAACTCTGGTTAACTCTGGTGTGAGGAATCAAGTCTTAATTCATCTTAGGGTTTTTACTGAAGTTTTCAAAATAGATCTGGACTTAGATTACAACTGTATAGTGATACTAAAACTCATGTCTAGTTCTGGATCCTGTAAGCCAGTGGGAAATCTGGATGAATGAGCAACATGCAGATTTGTCTCAGTTTAAAGTTTAAAATCTTGCAGAAAGGCCTGTGAGCTCCTTGCTTGTAGTTTTTGACCAGTGTGAATATCCATAGCTTTTTAAGAGGAAAGGAAGTGATGTTTCCCCTTGAAGAAGGAAACGGGACACGTTTCCATTTCCGCCAATGCTGTTGGCTGTTCTCAGGTCATCTCCTCTGTCTACATCTCGTTCACTACAATAATGCCACCTTGACTGATGCAGAATATGCCAGAACACTCTAAGCTTCCTCGAGTACATAAATCTTTGATCTTCTGATTCTTTTGAGAACTGCCAAAACAATTAGATCACAAGAATCAATTTGTGGTTTTATTCCAGGCATATCCTGAAATTTATCTGGTGCCACCAGTGATTTATAGATCCTGAACTATGTCCAGTGCTTATTTTAACTTGTATTAAATTCTTCTCTGGGTAATGACTAATACCTACTCCATGATAGATTTTCAGCTTCTAATGACATTCTGCATTCATTAAGAATGTAGATTATGTATTGGATTGTTCTCATACTGTGTAAATATAAATGAGGAAGATCCACTTGACTCTTAACTAGTTGTCTTTTGATAGCCAGATTCTTCTTTTTCAAGCTGCCAAGGCTTATATGTGCTGAGGGATCATAGATCTCAGCTCTCCATCAGCTGTTTTGATCAGAGAACTCTCATCGGAGTTTTGACCTATACTTTGTGCTAGAAAGAACATGTTCCTCCATATAGTCAAAGACTTGTTAGTCCTGAAAAAGAATTATTACAAGCAATCACACAGAAGCACATTTTATTTTTTGTTCTAGCACAGGTAAGACCCTTCACTGAGCACTGCAGTGTAATTGTAGAGTTGTTTCTGACAGTGGCTTGCTGGAGAAACTGTAACACCTCATGGACTATGTATTTTGTGTTAGACAATTATAGCCAGTAGCTGTTAGCATAATGTAAACCACTAATATTTTGTTTGGTCATTCTACAGAGAACCCATAACTCATCCATAAAAACCATATTTATAAATAGTCTCTTGTGATTTGTGTAGACTCTGATATTTTATGGTTGGGGCTGTTATTAATATTCTCATGTATTTCTTTGTTTCTCCATCTGTCCAGTCTGTTTCTGGCCATACGTAAAGGACTTGATGGATTTTTTTTGTCTTACTGACACCAGGCATAACTTGTATCGTGTTTGAAAAGAAGTCTTTCTAAATGGAACAAGCTTGTGTCCAAAATCTTGCCCTCAGGATTAATCTCAATTTGTCCTTCCAGTAACATAGCCTAGAACATGCCTTTGCAAGCTAAAACTGAAATCCTGCCAGGTTGTACTCATAGTTGTGCTAACAACTATTTGTTTTCCCTGTTCTTTACTCATAATCAAAACCCAATTAAAATTTTGTCATCAGAGGAATTAGAAGCTGAGTCAGAAATGCTTTATATTCATTTTCATAACTTCTAGTCTTTGCTTAAACTGTCTAAATAAAAAAGGAGTCTCTTCCTTAATTTCCTACAACTTCTTTGCCAACAGCTGAATAGGAAGTTTGTGCTGTCCTTTGCATTATTTGATATTCTATTCTAGTATGTGTACAAATAAGTTCAGGTTTTATAACAAGCCTTTTTTTATAAAAAATAACAATTTATATTAGATACTGCATCATTGTACACTGAGGTTTTATGGTCAGGGTCTGTATATTCCAGTAGCATATTTTTGATTGCTTCTGCATTAGAAAAAAGATCTACTTGTAAAGTAAACTTGTAACTTGTCTGTAAGCATTTTTGCTGTTCTACTTGTCCTGAATTTACATAACCCTTATTTTACATTACATTGTATAACCTCCGTGTTTCAGTTGTCATTACCTAGAACTATTAACCTAATAACAATAATTCTGCTTACATTCTGGGCTTTTTGTCATTTTCTCCCATGTTCTTCAGGTTCAGAGTTGAACAGGCAGTTGATCTGAAGGATGTCTGGAGAGGTCTTGGAATTACAGAGCTGTTCAGCAGCAGTGCTGACCTCACTGCCATGTCTGGTAAGAGGTTCTTGTGTTGTCTCTCAGGGTATTTGAAGAAGTACTAAAATCACCTAAAGATAACCAACTAGCTCTTCAGAGTGGTTGTATACAAGACAAAACAAAGGCTAACAACCCTGAGAGCAATTTTTTGATCCTTTGGGATTTTTGCTTAATGTGAGCATTCTCACTGCACAAACACTTGGGCCAGGGAAGAAATCCATCAGGAGGTGTGTGTGGAGTTGGGGGATTTTTGACCTAAGAAAGTTCACTCTAATACTGTGCAAGAGGCAGATCCACCTTAGAGCAAATGGGATTCACACAGCAAGAGAGTTGTCATCTTTTGTCTCCAGAGACTGACTGTTCACAGCATTAGGCTGTTGTACAATTTAGTCAACTCCCCAGATACCTGCTTTATAGAAGCAGCACAGGAAAGAAGGAGTTCTGAGATAAAAGCAATTCAGTCACACATGCTGTGTATTCTAATACTTTGTCAACGCTTTATTTTCATAAGTTGAAATATCCAATACATTTAGAAATTTAGGTAGAAATGAGGTTTTTTTATACTCCTAATATCTCCTAGAAAGTGGCACAGAAGGTGGTATTTAGGTCATCTTTGCCTGAGAATTTGTTTCATTTTTACTTAACAAAAGTAGCCACTCAAGCAGTGTATTCAGTACGGTCTGAAGTTGGGCAAACCCACTCGTTCTCTGTAGAAGCACATGCCAGTGTGACATTTCAGTTATTGTTCTTGAAGTTTATGCTTATATGCCCCTGTCTGTAGGTTTCTGCTCCATGGGTTGCTGCCTAGTAAGGCTCCTTGGCTGATGTAACTGTTCTTAGTTGTCTGTCTCTGAAAGCAATCACATATCTTTAAAGTTTTATATTTTTTACAATTTTACTGTACAAAATCAAGCTATTATATTTTGCATAACTGAATTCACTTCTCTGCTAATTAAAGGTTAAGTTAGTAAGTGATGTAGAGAAGTCTAGTGAGAATTCATGACTTACTGTAACATTCTTGCTCTTCACTTAAAGGCATGTGCCACCAGGTGATGAAAAGTCATAAATTATGAATAAGAAAATGGTTTTGAAATAATGTCTTTAATGAAAACCCTGCTGTTGGTGGTAATGCGATGAAATTTTAAGTATTTAAAATACAGATTGTTTTCTATTTCTAATTTTCATGATGTAAAATTGTGAAAAAATGTTGAAAGCTTGCTCTTGCAAATACCTGAGTGTTGTCAGGTAACAGGGAAGCTGAAGCCAGAAGTTTATATGCATGTCAGCATCAGCACTTTTAAAAAACTTGGCACTTCATGAAACCTTAAATGCACATACTCAAAATTTTGGTCTGGACACTTTTGGGGAATATACAAATCATAAAATAAATTCTGTTGTGTTTAAAAATACTCTTCTCCCCCTCTCTTGTTGCTCTTGCCTTTGGATTATTGTCAAGGAAAGCTGCCTGCAATTTCAACAACAGCCCTAATCCTGTAATCAGATCCAGGCACAGATTGTTGAGTTCAGTGAAATTCTATGTGGGTTTAGTGGATATAAATCAAATCACAGGATTACAGACTTAGTTTTCAATATTTAGAATCTGTTGCTTTTTGCACTCAATCTGAAAAATGGAAGTAGATGGGTCATCTTTGCCTTCTGGGATGTCTGGATTGTGACCAACCAAAGGGAAGTGTTAATCCAGATGCACATTTTAAATATACTGTTGCAGAAAGTAAGTTCTTTGTTAGTTAACACAGATGAGCAGGAGAACATTCCTATTTAGCTGTTTAATTGCATGTGTTCTGACTCTCAGCAAAAGACATTTCCAGGTTTTACTTGCATCTCTGATTCCATCAGGTGTTCAAAATAATCTTGAAAGAACTTCCGGTATTTGAGACTTTATAATTTACATAGCACGTAAACTACTTGAGTATTTTAACAGCACCCAGGACTTACCTTTGAACTAATCTCAATAGTAAAAGTTCCCTTCGATTTCCAATTATTCTATTTCTTGCCATTTAAAGTATTATAAAATAATAACTGCTTTTAACCTCAAGGTGACCTGCATTTCAGTAAGCAGCTAAGTAACCTTCATGACTTACTTTCACAATATAAATTGTTAGAAGAGCTGCAGTAAGTAGTCCCTCAAAGGCTTTACTGAGGTAGATATAATTTTTCTGGGTTAACCCAAGCTAGAAAAGCCAATAAACCTGCATGTTTTTTTTATATGGGATTTGCACAGCAACCAGTTGGCAGCTGTGAGTAGGAGTCTGCAAGCATATGGAGTGTAATAACAAGTGAAATGTGGTGCTAACGGAGTCATGTACTGAGAATTAAGTCTTCCATTACTCCCACTCATTAATGGGTATCTAGGCTAGGGTCCTGCAGAAAGCTTCAACTTTGATACTAAATCTCCATGGAACTCTTCTGAAATGTTAGCAATCCAGTCATGTTGGTTTCCGTGAAAATCCGTATTCAAAGAAGCTGCTAGAGAAAAAATGTTATTGTAGTCGATATTCAGGTAAGCCCCACCTTATTCACAGTGAAAGCCATAAAAGAAAGATGTATAATAATGAAAAGATGTGTATGATATTGAAGTATTGCAGTCAGTGATCTGGCAATCATAAAACAGAGCAAAGAGAAGAATGCTTGAACACTAGGTGACAACATTATGCTTCCATATGAAAATAGATTCATTCACTTCAGAGAGAGATGAATGAGAGGGATGTGATAGTGGCAATGTAAAGAGAAGAGTCTGAGGAAAGTAACTTGGGATGTGGAATTGCTTTTTTCACCTCCCAAGGACAAAGATATCCAAGGAAGTTAAAGGCAAAAAACTGAAAGCAAATAGAAAGCACTTCTCTTATGGAAAGCATAATAACCACAGAGATCCTTGCCAGGTATTCCTTGAGGTCTTCTGTTTGGTAGGGTAAAAAAGAAAAAAGCTTCAAAGTAAATCAAAACTATCTATACTACATTGAGTAAAGGCATTCTATACATTCTGTGGATTGGAAACTCTGTTTAGGATGTAAGGCACATGCTGGGTGAGAGCATATTTGTCTCTGGGAAGTTGTGCTGCAGTTTTAATCTGTAAGGCATCTTGTATCTCATTCTGAAGCTGGAGCATTGTGCTAGACTGATGGGGCATACTGGTCTCATCTGCAGTGGCACTTCATGTATTTCTGTCAACAATGTTGTTCATTCTTTTTAATACCCAGATCCTGAATATATTTCAAGTGGGCCAACTGTTAAACCTGTTGGTAAATGTTAATGTTTAGGCTGTCTGAACTAGGATGTATGAGCTCATCAGATAGTCTTCTAAGATACTGAGTGTTCTCATCAGAAATACACCTCACAGTAGCATAAGCACCACCGCACTACACAAAATAAAGCATTCAGGATGAAAAAAAGGGGTGTACTGTTTGTTACAGGTCACAGGAGCAGGCTTAAGGGCTGTAATTAAAAAAAAAAAGTGATTGAAGTACGTGATTAGCCTAAGTGGGCATTTCTTTGTCTGCTGTTAAGCATTGAAATGTATTTGGATTTAAGATAAGGAGCTCCAAACCATCATTTTTCTGTGAAGGCTACAGAACTATAGGTTTCTTTGGTATGTGCTGTTTAGCTCAAATGCTCAATAGAGCTTTGAAAGGGGCTCAAACAAGGACAGCAAAACAGTTGCCTGGAAGGTTGAATTTGCAGAAATGACCAATAAACTTGCTAAGAATCCTGTTAACTGAGATGCTTACAAAGGCAGCACACACCTCATGTGAGCCATGCACAGCAGGATGTGCATGTATCTGTCACCCTTGTTGCCGTAGGTAGCTCTCCGTTATCTCACTTAAGTGAATTTTCTTGAATGTCCAGTGTTTGTTCTAAAATGTTTTCTGAAAACTTGAGTCTTAATGTGTCCATAATGGAATGGAAGCTTTAGGGGATGACTATTTAACACTTGACTGTATTGTTTTAGTTAGCTTGTGATTTTTTTTTTACAGGTAATACTTGAGGCTTAAAGGTCATGTTAGTTTTAACTGCAACCACATTTGTTTTCAGATGGACTTTCTGTTAACTGTTGAGGAGACAAAAGCAGTGAGAACTGTGCTTGGTGTTCAAGATGAGTAGATGCTGCTGCCTGTCCCATGTTTTAGAGTAGCAGAGTGGAAACTTTATCCTAGCTTTTAAGATACCATTACTGAAGGCTTGGAACTGAAGCCTAGAACGAGTACAATATTAAGCAGTCTCGTATGTTTTTCACTACACACAATCCCAGGGCAATGATTTGGGGCTTTTGGTGCTGACATTGAAGTTAAGCAGCTGAACTAGGAGGTTTACTTCAGTTTTTCTGAGTGTATGTGGCAGAAGTGAGATCTGCTGGGGACAGACATTTTAAACTGCTGTCTCTTGTGGTTTTGGCTTGCATAGTATTGGAACTACTGGCTATGGTTGTGGAAGTCAAAATAAATGAGTAACAATTAGATTAATAGTCCCAGGCTTTCCCTTCTTTGTCAGCCTTCAGCTAAAATTTTGGTGTTGAACATTTTGGGAAGGATCAGAAATGCAAAATGGTAAAGCTGTCTCACTGGGGTGGTTAGATTAGATTGTCATGCTTGTGTTATCTCCCTGTTGAGAGAGCTTTTATTACTCTCTTAACTCCCAGTTGTGCTCTGTCATTACTGTGTTTTTTATGCAGGTACAATAAATGTATATCTAATCCTTGTTATGTCTTGCTGATGAAACTTAGTCAAATGGATTAAATGGTGTTACGTGCCTTGCTTCCTGCTAGGTGCTGACTGTTCTAATAGGTCTGATCATTTAGTCACCAGATAAAATTAATGAAACATCCTCTGACTTAAGCTGAAGGGGGCTTGATCCAAAATTAAAATACTGTCAGTGAAGGATGGAAAACAAACAAGACTGAAAAACCTACTTCCATGGTGTTTTTCCCAATAACTCTTTGCATTCAGCTTCTTTTAAGTATAATGACAAAAAGAAAGAAAATACCTGAATTTTCTGGAGGAATTCTGTTTTCTCCTAATGCAGAAATAAAACTCCTTGTGTACAAGTATTTGCCATATAATGTCATAGGCCTTTTCCCCAGCAGTTGTATTGAAAATTCTGTGTTCAAGGATTGTCTTTTACTCTGTTTAGTATACTGGTGCTCTAGGCAGTGACAAGCTATTTTGATATCCATCAAGCAGGAGAGCACTACAAGTTTTAAGCAAGGTAAATGGTGCTATTAAAGGTATTGGCAGAAGGTATTTTAATGCAACTCCCGTGCACAAAGCTCTTATCTTTCCCTGCTTGGTATAGAATGTGGATAATAGTGGTTGGGGGTTTTTAAAATACTTGGATCTTGCTGTTCAGCCACTTGAAATATGTTTCCTTTTCTTCTCCAGATAACAAAGAGCTTTACCTTGCAAAGGCATTTCACAAGGCGTTTATAGAAGTTAATGAGGAAGGATCAGAAGCTGCAGCTGCCTCAGGTACCTGACTGAAAAGCAGAACTAAATCAAATATCTGGTTATTCTGTGTTAGTTATTTCTTGTAAAACTGACTTGCTATACAGCCAGGAAAGCTAAATAGGATATAGCACAAAAACACAGCATAGCAGGGATATGCTGTTTTTCAAAAGAGAATTCTGGAAATGAAGTTGTTAGCATCTTTTTAATGTGGTGTGTTTCACAAAGAATTTTGAGCATCCTGTGGAAAAACCTCTTCTTCCTTATTTTGCTTCTTATTGTAGGGAGGGCACAGACTGCAATTTGTGTTTTCTTTATGGAACTTACATGTTAGTAATTTTTGATCTGCTAATTGAGATATTCAAAGGTATTTTAAATCCAGAATAGTTAGAAGGAGATGAGGGTTGTTGCAATTGCATTTTAATAAGCTCATATACAGAGATGCAAAATGGGTAGTGCTAAGTGGAAAAACATAGTTGACCCCTGTTAATGCTAGGAGACCAGGTGGTTGTTTTACTTGGTTGTCACCTGCTTTTCCTGAACTTACATTAGTTGCCAATATGTATCATTAGGTGATTTCTGATTGCCTCTACTTGTTACTGTTCTTTGAGGAGAGGAAGAATTACTTCCCTTGTCATGAATATCATTGACAGGGTTTGATTGTGATACTAACATGGGCAGAGATCAGTGACATACATGAGTCTTTATCAACAGTGCAGTGAAAATGTAGAAGTGGAACACTGGGAAATAATGTCCTGGAGAAATCCATGCATCTCAAAAAAACCCCAAACAAGAAACCCAAATTTTGCCTGATTCCCAGTTAATTTTATTTTCAGTCTCTGCATTATTTAAAGACATACTGAAAAGCTGCAAGATCAGCCCATTGAGTTGTTACATATTTCACAGTTATTAAGAATTACCTTTTACTATTAACTACAGGCCTGGAGCTGGTTGAAACACACTAGCAGTGCTGTCTAATATAATGCAGTTTCTTTCTAAAAGTGAGCAGGAGTCATAACTCCTCTTAAGGTTCTGGATCTTATAATTTATAAGCTGCTCCCCCAGCCTGGGAATTAGTGCCACTCTCCATTGTTAATCATCCTTACAGTGTGAAGAGACATGCAGTTCCTCTGTAGGTCACTTGCATTTTCCATTAGATTTTTCATGCCATTTCTTGGTGACTCTTAGTGCTGAGAGAGTGGGACTTCAGAGTCTGCTGATGAGCTTAACAAGTATCTCATGAAGAACAGGAGAATGTGCAGTGATATTTAACAAGTTGTCTCTGTTCTTTCTTTCCTTTAGGAATGATTGCTATTAGCAGAATGGCAGTGCTGTATCCTCAAGTTATAGTTGATCATCCCTTTTTCTTTTTGGTCAGAAACAGGAGAACAGGTGAGAACACTGCAAACTCTTCCACATTTTTCACAGTACATCATCAAATGTACAAAAGAAAATAGCTTGTTTTCATTTATGAATTGGCCTTGTATTGTGAATTTTCCTTAATTTGTCTTATAATACCTAATATTGAAAGAGTGAGCTTTTCTATGTCCCCCTAATGTTTCTCCAAGTAAGACACCAAAATCAGACATAATCCTGAAAAACATTCACAATTACGTGATTTGAAACACCAGGGTAGAAGAGTCACCATTTTCCTTCAGAGAACACAGTGTTAGTGCCCTGATGAATATCCATAATCATCGTGTTCCATAAGAGCTTGCCTGTAGTTAGACCAGTGAGATGTTCCCAGTACCAAATGATTTGCATAATGGACAGATATTAGGGCTATGAATAATTCTGCTGTGCTCTTGAAGTGTTCTGGGGCAGACAAGGGATGAGACCAGCACTCACTAGCAAGTTGGGCAATGATTAATTCCTTAATTTCATATTTGTAATTTGCCTAATCATCTGGGTGTGACTGGGTGCCAAAACATGACTTTACACCCACAGATCATGTGGGTCTGTGAGTTGTGGTATCTTACATGTTCAACAAGAAAACTCTAGTAGGTTCAGTTTGAAGGGTTTTTTCTGTCTCTGAGATCCCCTTTGTAGATATACATGTTTATTAAACCATTTAGCTTGCAGTAATGCTTAGAGTCTAGCTAGGTAGGGTCACTTGTGTGCAAGGAATGATACCAACTCAGGGTTTGGGGTTTTTTTGGCCAAAACTAAGTTGAGTGTCCATGCCTTTCATGGCTACCAAGTTCTCTGAGACACAAGTTTCCATGGAAATTGTGCACTTAGTGCTCTAGAACTTAGTGTTTGTCATCTTATAACCTCAGCTTCTCCTTTGGCTCTGACATCTTTCCTTCCCTTCCCCCTTTTTCCACAGGTACTGTGTTATTCATGGGAAGGGTGATGCACCCTGAAGCAATGAATACAGGTGGCCATGACTTTGAAGAGCTTTAACTGCCATCAGCTACCAAAAAGAGGAAATAAGCACATAAAGTTTGAAGTTAATATATTTAAGGTTTGCTGTGTTTTCCCCCAAGATATTGTTTAAAATGCTTTCAGATCTAACTGTGTGCGAGTCAGTTTCCAGAGGAAAGCTTCCAGTATTAAAATAATGGTTCTGTTTGTCATTGTGATTGCTGTGTCCTTAAAATAAAATTGTGTACATGTCACCAACTGTTTCTTGTTCTAGTGAATTGTAAAGCAAAAAACCTTGCAAATCCATTACCCGTCATTTATTTTTACAGTCCAAAGACTGACTTGATCAATGAGACAGGAGCAGAATGTGTGCAGCTCTGAATAATGCAAATGGCAAACTTTGATGATAATTATTATAGAGTTGAAGAACTACATCTGGAAATGGTGATCTGTTCCTATAAAAGTAGTAAACAGGCTGTGGTGTGCTGTCTCATCAAAGTTAATGGAACAAATTAAGCCTAGTGGATTTTATTCTATAAGATAACTGTGGTAGACTTTGTGTGAACTCTCCCACATGTGATTCTAAAATGTTGCTTTTATGAATGCACCTGCATGCAACTCTGCAATTCCCCTTCCACAACTGTTGATGCCAATAAAATTTGATCGCATGAATATTTGAGACTAGTCAGTGTAGAATAGCTGTGTATGTGACTGAAGTAAAATAGTTGAATAGTAATGTCACTTGTATGCACATATTTTTCTCCCCAAAGCAGTTGCTCTGCTTTAACACAAGCTTTGCAGGATGTCACTTCAGGAATCTAGAATGATCTTTTTCAAAGAAAACAAACAAAAAAATCTTTAATTTTAAGTCTCTAAAGTATTCTACTAATAAATGTTTAAAGGAACAATATAACCCTTTTTATTCCTCAACTTTTTACTGACAGGAGAATGAGACATACCACAAATAAATATTAGGAGGGGAATTAGTTGCTGTTTCCATTTTCAAGAGAAGTACCAGTTGTCACCAAAGAGGCATATAATTATTTCCTCCTTCGTTGTGCAAAATACAAAAAGAACAGAAGTTATTAAAAAGGTAAGAGGGAATAGGAGAAAAGAAAGGAGCAGGTCCTTTGAAACAGATAATAAATACAAACTTTTGGATAATAAGTTGGTTTCTTCTCAGTCAATAGGAGTTTTGTCTTTTGATTTCTATGGGAACAAATAAGTGTTGGCTGAATTTTAGTTACAGGCTTCTCTAGCAAACATTCACTTCAAAACAGCATAGATATTGCTCACAAAGTTATTCATGCAAAGAGAACCTCCAAAATTTGACACAACGTTCACTCTTTTATATACTGCCAGTGCAAATCATGCAGTTCAAACTGCAAAGTGATGGATGTTCTCTGGAGGCTGGGTATGGTCCCTTGGAGAAAGGGCATTTGAACACATTTCTAGCCCTGTCTCCTTGAATTGTTCAGTTCTGTTGCACAGAAGGAAAGTGGAGCTCCATAGGGGGCTGGTGTTGCTTATTACCCTTAGTGTATTGTAGTCTGGATTTAGTGAGACAGTTTTTGTATTCAAATTTAGACAAAATTTGTCCTTTTAGTTCTGTGTAGCTAAAAATGTTATGATTGGAAGCAGGGGGAAAAAAAGGGAGTACTGCTAAGTAGGAGCCAGGGGCTAATTTTACTAACATAATGGAACTAGTCTCACTGCTGGTAAAACCAGCTCCTTTGACATGGAGTTACACAGGAGCTGGTTCTGTATCTTTAAATGATTCTGTGAACATCACCTAGTGTCTGTAGAAGTGACCCATATGCCAAGGACCTCTTATGGTTTTAACAGTATGGGAGCCTGATTTTTAAGCTATTCCTTTTTTTCAGGCTCAGTTTAAGTGTTCCCTATGATTTGGAAGAATGTGCAAAAGCAGAATGACAGCCCTCAATCATGTTTATTTTCACTCTATTGAAAGTTCTTCCTGACCAATTTTGTGTTTTCTTTGCATTAGTTCTTTGCAGCATAGATGTTTCTTACCAAGGGGAGGACTGAAGATAGAGGTATGGAATTATGGAAGGACAGCTGCCAGTCAGAAGTATTTATAGATGATACCAGGCAAGTGCACAGACTTCCCTAGCAGTTAGACTGAGCACAGGGACTGAGTGGAATGATGCAGAACAACCTATTCCAGATCTTTTTCTGAGAACTGCCTAAAAGAGGGAAATAGGAAAGCCAGCAGAAACAAGTGCAAACACTGGTTATTTCACTTCATACTCTCCTTGTCCTTACCGATGCAAAATAGCCTTTTCATGTTCCTTGAAAATTGAAAATTACCTGGTTTTCATCAATGTGAATTGATTTGTTACCAGATTATGCAAAGATCTCAGTTGCAGACCACAAGAACAGCTCTCAATACTGTTTTTCAGTAATGATAGTATCCTAAGTATTGTTACAAATTTATTGAGGTATATTAATACTATTCCATTGTGGTTTTTTATCTGGATTTTGTATGGTGTTCTCTTCAAAGATGCTATTGCTTTTTTGAGACAAAACTAGCAAAATAATTTTGTCTTTGTATTTTTTTTTTGGTAAGGGGAATTTGTCAATAGTGGCTCATATGTGAGTTCAGGTGTACAGTCTTAAAAAAAATTAAGAATTGTATTTTGTGCTGGAGGCTATATCAGAAAATAAATTACTGAAACTTCTGTAGTTGTGCTGTGTAAGTGACCCATGATATGACAGTGTCTACTGAGAGCCTTTTGTTCTGCCAATGGAGTTGAAGTGTGAGATGCAATTCCCTGATGCTGGCATTGTAGTTCTTGCATACATCTGCTGGAGCCTGGAGCTGTGATTGGAAAGAGTCCTCTCCATACAAATCCTGTTAGTAGTGGTGCTGCCACTGGAGACTGACTTCCTTAACTAAGAACCACTCACTTTTACACGACCATGGGCACAAAGTGATTTTTTTTTTTCCCTGTTAGTGCTACATTCATACTAACACAACCTGACAAATTTTTGTATGTTTTTGTTGTGGTTTCAAGCACTAATGTTCATTAACATTGCAAAAGCCTTTTTGATGGTTGTTTAGCACAGTAAAACATGTACTTAATGGGAGCTAGGCTGACTTTAAAAAAAAACACAAACAAAAAAAAACCAACCAGAAACATCACTTTCTGGGAATCAGCTCAAACAAATAGGATCTTAGTGGTACGCCAGAAACAAACAAAAATTACTCAAGGTTTTAGTGTCTACTTTTTATTTTTCAATGATGGTCAAAAGAAGAAACCACAAGATGTCACTCTATCCTAAGAAGCTGAGAAGTACTTTCCCATTGACAGTAATCCTATGGGAGTGTTGGTAAACTGAATATCCTGAATGGGACTCAGCTACATGTAGGTCCTCATAAAATCAGTGAGAATTTCTGGAGTTTGAGAGCATAAGTAAACCCAGGTGCCTGAGATTAGTTATTGGGGCAGTGGGCTCAAAACAAATGAGAACCCTGCTTTGTGTTGCAAACCATTCTCTGACTCTTGCTAACAGGTTGCTGGATTGAGTTCATTGTTGATAGGGAAACCCCTGCCCACTTCAACCTGTGTGGTTGTCTTGTGTACCTGGTGTGGGGTAAAAAGCAAAAGCTTGTTCTCTTTAGCTCTACTGCTGTTTATGGAGATGGGTTAAACTGGTTACTTCAGGGTGTCAGTGCTGCAAAAGAGACACATTTTCTTAACTACAAGACAGAAATAACTAGGGTTGAAGTTATTGATGTGCTGAGCCTATTATTCTGTTGTTGTTCTTTTGCCCACTGCTCTTATTTCCTCCTTTCCTTGCTGCCTCACATACAGTCACTGGAATTCTTGCTTGAGCAGGTTCCCAGGTGCTCTCCCCTTGTAGTGAGGTTACACCACTGAAAGTTGTTCTCCAGGAGAGGAGGCAATATTTAAACTTTGATAATTTTCTAAAAAAAGACAAGGCATTCTCCAAAAGCAGTGTTTACAAGCTAATTTTTGAGTTGTTTCTGTCCTTTTTAGTGGATAATCTTTGTTTTCTCTCTACAATGAAAAAAGAAAATACAGGCATTAAAAAGACAGATGATTTACCCCCAAAACCCAAGGCCAGGGAGGAGGAAAAGTGGTGCCTTAGTAACTCAGAGAATACTAACAAGAAGTGAGTTCATTTCTCCTGTGAGCTTCTCTGCATCTACTGACATAGCTGATGAGAAATTGTAGATTAATTTGTGAAACTGTCTGCAGTCCCCAAGGATTTTGCATCAAGCTGTGGTAGTTGCAGGGGTCCAGACAGAATGAAGACTCTGCCTGCTTGCTGGGGACCTTTTTGAGCTGGTTCAGTAGCTTGTCTTTGGCTTCCGGCTGCCTTTGGTTAAGGGCTATAAAGCAAAGTTTACACATGGGAAACCATTCACAATACACAAACAGAGCTGGTACTGCAAAACTCCTCAAGGATAGTACGTAACTGTTACCTCCAGCAACCAGGCTTCACCAGGGCTTCTCAGGTGATTTCTCTTTATAATAGACCTGCTCTTACAACAACATCCACGTGAATGTTTTTCATTTCACAGCAGTAATTAGAAGCCTGAGCCATGGACCAATTTTTCCAGGCATTAGACAAACTGAATAAAAAGCTAGATAAATGTCATGTAATAGAACGCAGTTTAAATTACAGTTTGTGGACAATAGTATAGTGCAACAGTCAGGGCTGTAAAGCTAATGAAGGATATCAGCCCTATTCACAGTCACTCTGGCAGGTAGCTAAATGGAGAAAGATGGTGAGGTAAGTTATTATCCAGACTAGAGGTGAGTCTCTGCTCCAGTTGCTATTTTAGAAGTTGTTCAGATTTTTTCAAAACACCTTACAAATGCAGCCTCCAAACTTAGTTAATGGCTTTGTCTGCAGGTCAGACAGCTAATGATTTTTAGAAAGATGCAACTACAAACAAACACAACAAAGCTCAAATTGTTGGCAGCTATTCCCAAAAAACGTATGCAAAAGTCTTCTTAGCACTCTCTGCTTTTGACTGGGATCAAATAGCCTGGATTTTTTCTTCTTAATGATGTGTTTGCAACACTGTGTTCTAGAAACTATTCTGGCAGATAATGGTAGTAAAATTCTAGGTCTACCAGGACCTGGCTGAAGAAAAATATCAGAATTGTTCCTGCACCTGGGGAACTTAGCCCATTGCCTGAGCTTTTATCTTTTCAGCCACACAGAATCACAGTATGAATGATGTTTCAGATATGACCCATGCTTCACTGATAACAAGTTGTTTTTCTATATATCTCTCATAAACACACTTCTCTTTCCCATGAAAGAGTCATCCTTTGGGCCAACTGAGGGAAGAGTTTGTACAGGAAAATTATTCTGTATTTGTGTGGAAGTGCTTTTAAGGAAGGAAGAAAAAAAAAACATACAGAGGAAGTCTGAATTGTGTCTGAATCATGTCTTCTATGCTCTTGTTAAGGGTTTGGAACTGGCCATGGATAAATCCTGTTTTCTTTAAGAACAATTTGTTTAGGTAGGTTTCAACCATTCCTTCAAGTATTTTAATGCTACCAAAACAGTTTAGACCTAATAATAGTAAAAATTTTTGTTCTACTGATACAGATTTGTAAAGAGTCATGTTTTAAAACCAAGCAACTTGGAGCTGCTTGCAATGCTTACAAGCAGTAACTGTATGATAGCATTGGCTGAACAGAGTGAAATAAATATATCAAAACATGCTAAGAAATGAAAGACATCAAGAAGTCCATCTTGTCCTGAAACCTGTGAGGAGTATGGTCTGGACAATGCCAAATCTCACCAGTCTGATACAAAAAGCCAGTATAAGGCTTTTGTCATTGTCAGTATACTTTGTAAATGGCATATATCTAAACATAGCAGCCAGAAAGCTGGCATAGTTTGACACAGAAATTAATAAAGTATCTTAAGTTTATCACAAGACAACTCCTGGTCTTAAAATTCATCGGTGGGAAATGTTCTCTTTGGGTCAGGCTGCAGCTTGGAATTGCTGCTGTGTAGTGACAGTTGGTCATTTTCCAGATCTTATAAAACTCTCCTGCCAACTCTGAACCAAGGATATGTTTTCATCAGCTGAACTGCTATTAAAGCCCTCAGTGAAACCCAAAAACTTGTAAATTGTCACAGTATTTCAATGCTGATCTTACTGCTACAGTTTCATAGGGTGCAAGTTGAACAGGCTAACCTTGAATACTTCCAATTCATTTATTTTCCAGTGTCCTTCCAAGTTTAACCTGTATGCATCTCTGGAATAAAGTGTTTTGAGGAAGCGAACTCTTGATTCCTATTGAGCTATGCCAAACGTGGAACAGAAAGCTTAGAACTATGAGTAAAATAGCTGGCCTTGTATCCAGCACTTACCAAAGCCAAGGATGTTACCAGTTCTTCCTCTTCACCATGATGATTGCAACAAGGTAGGCAGCAACCTTCCTCAGAGAGAAAGTGCACTTACTTCTGAGTAGAAATTAGGAAATGCCTAGTTCCATAACCTTCAATGTTTTAGTCAAGCAAACAAACACAACAAAAGTTCATTATCAGAAAAAGCTAAATTTCCTCAGAGTCATCTGGAGCCTCCTCCAGATCCCTTTGTAATCCATGACAATAATAATAATTTTAAAAATTGCCATTAGTTTCAGTCAGTTTTAGATCACATGCAGATTTCTCTCAGGCTATGTCCTGAAGCATGAGGACAAAGATCTGGGTGGGAACTGACATACCTGGGATTTTCTGTTATTAGTAAGAACTCCATTTTTTCCCTGTTTCCAAAAAATTATTCCTGCCATGTACCTGAAAAAATGAATCAGGTTTTGAATCACAAGACTATAGGCATGAAAGATGGAGAATTTCTGAAGTTGTATTTTCTTCGTGTACACATGCAGGCACTCCACTAATTGTGGACTATGAGAAGCATTACTATGAGAATCACTGATACTGTTACTATTTCACTGTTGTGTTACAGTAAGTAAGCAAAACCTAACCTGAATATCTTTGCATGAAGCCATAAGATAGTACAGTACAAAATAATTTAGCCACTTCATGCCCTTTGGTTTAGAGGCTGGAGAACTTTTCCTTGGTGCAGGATGCCTATAATGGAATGAAAAGGTTGTTTGTCCCTCTCGCTTTCTCTGTAACTGTTTAGGGAGCCTAGCTTGGCTAGGTTCCTGTCTTTCAGTCTAAAGTTAAACGAGGTGAATTCAGGCCTCTTGAGACTGTTGGCAGCATATTTCTCTGCCTACAACCATTGCACAGAGAATTCACAAGGTAAATACAAGTAGACAGATGAAGGGAGAGAATCCTGGGGAAATAAAGGAGTTTGACATAATGGGCAGTGGCAGAGCACCCAGCCACTGTCAGCACAGAGGGCCCTGAAGAGGAGTCATGACCCCTATTTGAAGAGCTGGCAGAACTGATGCCCTTACATGCTGCTTCTGTATTACTTTGCATCTATTTTCTAGATACAGCAAGTTGTTACTAGATTTATTGGCAGTGCACTAAGAAATATCCTCACGATAAGTTAATTCAGGCTGTCGTAACCTTGATAACATCTGCTTAAATATTCTTCCTTCTATGACCAACAAGAGTACAGAGATTATACTATGATAGTTCCATGACAAGTTGAAAAAAAGCAACCAAAAACCAACATAGAAGGCTATTTTTCAGAAGGCCTGTTAGCCATCTGGCACCCCATGTTCCACCCTTCAGTGTAAGCATGATAATCTGAACAGCATTCAAGAAGACGTAGATAGAAGTCTTTGCTGTTTCCCCAGGAAGTGCATCCTGACAACTCCACAGACTGTCTCCTTCAGTGCTGTGAAGCCCTGCATATTTTTTAGTTTCTGTACAAAACCTGTATTTTAAATGGAGCTTGGAGATTATTAATTTTGCAGGTGTGTACACATTAAGCACAGACATATGGAAGACACAATCTCCTAATAAACCAAGGGGCATCTCTGACAGTGTTTGCTTTTGTGTGTCATGCCATTGCAAATGTAGCAATAAGCTGCTGTAGCACTGTCTGAACCTGCACAGACACAGCAGTTAGGACTCAGATTTCCCCAGCACAGTTAGCAGAGCAGCATAAAATCAGTGTCTTTACTCTGTTCTCAATTGCAGAACTTCAGAATAGAGCCTTGCGGGTTAAAATTTTGCTTCATGTGGGGCAAGGCTGTTGTTGTGCAGGCAAGTGCTGTTTTACTGACTTGTTGGCTAAGATCTGGGATCCAAAGAGAGATGGTGAGCTTGTCTCTGCTGTGAGGCTTGTGCTCCTTTTGGCTTCTCCTTGGCTCTTCTGCCTGGGATTGCTGACTAGCATGGGATACGCTCTAGCAGTTTCCACACTTGTGTTTCCTTCCCATGGAGGGGAAGGTGCAGAAGGATGATGGTCTCAATCATATGGGTTTGCTCCAGTATGCAGCTGGAGCACTGCCAGGGCACACACTGGACTTAGAACTGGTCTCTGGTCCAATTGTGTGACTGTAACCCAAGTGACTCCTTGCACAGCAAATACCATTGCCAGAACAGGGACGTAACTCTCATGCTGAGGGACCAACAGGTACAGTTGGCCAAATGCCCTTGGGGCAGGAAAGAAGGAATCCTGCTAGTTTGGCACTGGGTTAGGGTCCCTGCCCTTTTAAGCTCTCATGTGTTTCTAAGGCTGAAAAGTGGAACAATATGGTGCTGTAAATTGCTGTTCATAAAACAAGAGGGAGACTGTTGTGCAGCTACCCACTGTGTCCCAAGCTACTGCCCAAGTCACAGCCTTGTTGAGCCAAAGTATCAGTGGATTTTTTTGTGGCAGGAAAGTCCTGTGAACAATCGAAGCATTTAAAAACAAGCCAACAAATAGGAAGCATTTGGGAATAGCAGAAGATATTCCCTCAGAGAAGTCACACATGATTTCTATAACCATAAAAATACATTTAGTTTTGTTTATTTAAACCAACCTGTGTTTTACCATGAGCATTAATCACCTGGTGTCGCACTAAATGTCACACATTAAATCACATCTCCTGCAACACCGTTATGAATATTCTGGATGTACTCCACAGCCTTAGAAAGAAGTACTTCATGCCTTGCTTGCTACAGAGCAAACACACTCTTGCAGCTTCATTTTGCATTCAGTAGCTCTACAAAACAGCAAAGGCAGCATGCAAAATGAGGAGGAATACTGTTGAAGCTCAGCTGCTGATCTTTCACAATTCAACTGCAAAAACTATGAAGTCTGAAGGAAGACATTAAAGTACATGTATCAGAAATATTAAACTACCTTAATCAAGAGAATTACATGTGGTCACTTAGTTTTCTAGTAAGATCTGTTTCCCTGAAGAAGCAATGACAGCACATAGTATTTCCTGCTGAAGACAGGATCCCCTTCTTTCCCTGGTGTGAGTCAAGGAGAAAAGAATTTCCCGACTGCTGGAACAAAGCATGGAGCTGGCAGAGCAAGACAAGGTGGAGCAGCTGAAAGATGGGTTTGGTTTATGTTTGAGACTAGTTCAGTGGTCTGACAAGTCTGTGACTGGAGAATATAGTGCTATAAACTGTTTAACAGCACCTTCATAGCCCCTCTTTAGGCCAGCAGTGGATTCAGCCTCTTTGAAGTCCAAAGATCAGGATGGAGCTGAATAGTATGGTTTTGTTGTTTTTTTCCTTAAAGAAAAGTTGCTGCTTCTATCACCTCATTTCTGTTAAAACAAAGATGTGAGAAGGGGGAGACAAACCTATTTTAAAATAAATAAATAAATAAATATACATATATGTCTTCAGAGAAGATTTTGGATGAAAACAGCTAAAGCAGAGAGAGAAACTGGTTGAGGTTCCCTAATCAGGGGTTACAAACACATGCTCCAGGAAGCCCAGCCAACAGATGTGGTGTCCTCAGTACCAGAAATGGGTTGGAAAGACAGCAGACCTGATTTAAAGTAGATGTTTACATCTGTGCCTTGTGAATGCAAAGTGCTTGTTAATCAGAAATTCCCCATTTAGTGAAGCCAGCACTCACACCTGCATGGCAGCAGGTACAGATACTTAGCTGAAGGTCAAAGCAATGGAAAATCAGTGCCAAGAATGCTTAAATACCCCCAGTAATGCCTAGAGGAGAACGTCCTATGGCCCTCAGGTCACATATACTGTGAGACTGCAAATGCAGTCCCTGACTTTGACCAGAAACACATTTTCATTACATTTCATTTCTTTTGGCAGGACACGCCAGTTTCTAGCTTTACATGCAGGAATTGTGGACAACTACAGTGCATCTGTCTCCTTCCTATGTAAGAAGCACTGGAGACAAATAAGGCTGTTTCTCCTTTCTTGTAACACAAGGCTGCTGTTTTTTCAAACTGAAAGCAAGTGGGAACAAATTCTTTGGATTTCCTGACAAGAGCTGCATGAACAAACACCTTTAATAAAAATAGGTAGTCCTCATAATGCTTCTCACTTCTCCATGCTTATAGGAGGCCCTGCTTTCTGTTTTCAGCTAGAGAACATCTTTATTATCCTTGCAGACAGTGAATAGCAAGACGTTCAATTGAACTACATTTCTTCCTGCAATAAGACTTGGGGAAAGAATAGGGATAAAAAAATCAGAGATGTCAACAAGTTCTGCCAGTAAATACACTTTCACAGTTCTCAGTTCCTCCTTTGGTTGCAACAGGGGCAGTTGTCTCTGAATTTTAAACAACCAAATTATGTTTGTCACTCATCTGTATTGCTTGTATGTGCTTTCTGGTTCTTACCCCCCTCTCTTAGCCCATGTAGAGCTGTGTGGTTTTTACTATCTTGGCCATCAATGGAGTAACCTCAACCAGGAATGTATTTTAGTACAACATACTGTATCATTGAAACACAAGTAAGAATGGATACATCTTTGAAAGAGAGTAGATATGTTTTAAGATATATTTGGACTGAAATTCCATGAAATTTTCATCCGTATAAGAACAGTTTCACTCTGCTCTCCTGCCTGTCTGTGCACAATAGTTACATGTAAGTATGCTTGTGGGTGTAGATATATACACAAGTGTACACACAAATATATATAGATGTGCAAATATCCCTATCTGTAAATATGCATGTAAAATGGGTTTGCTGTGCAGGTGGAGTCTGGTATATTGTGTGGTTTTGCACACCCTAAACATATTTCAGTGTTGTGAATGAACAGATGTACATGTGAGACAGGAATATACTGGGGAGAAAGGCAGGGAAAGGTGCAAAGTATTTCAGACAAAAGGAAAGGCTGCCTGGAATAAAAATATCGAGAACTTCTGGAATTGATAAGTGCAGAGCGAATGAGTCAAATGTATTATGAGTAGTTTTCCTTTTCCATACTTTAAGAGATTATTCCTATTTATCTTAAATATCTAACATATGACAACTTTGTAAAGCCAGTTTAATAAAGTAGTGCTGTAGTGACTCGTAAGCATTCCCATATTTGCAAGATCTGAGTTTCAGGAAGGCAAGGTTTTGATGGATTAAGTGAAATTATTTTTTCAGTACAATTCAGATAATCAGTTCTCCACCAAAAAAAAATGAAACATAACTCTTCAGCAGTTTTCAGCAGTTACATAAAGAAATATAACTATTTGTGGAAATACAGCAGCATCTGCAATGATGAAAGTCAGACAGGAGAATAACCAGAGATACTACTTCAAATGACACAGCATAAAAGGAAGCTTGCAAGGCTGCAACAGGAAGCTGTTTATCAAAATTAATTTAGAATTATTTTAATATGATTAAAATTACCTGATGAAGCTTATATTCAATAAGTTAGGAAGCACTTAATGAGTGTTGTATTCCATCAGGAATTATTAACAACGTATGAAAAGATGAAACATGAGATTGATAATCAATGTGTGGATGGAGGCAAATGGGGCTGCCCTCATATCAGAGTTTTCATCTCTGGGTGGCTTCATCAAATGTCTGTTCTTGTTTGTCTTGGCAGCTCTGGATAAGATGTTTCAAATTTTGAGAATTAGGCAGAAATGGCATTTGTACAAGTTAGGACAGACAGAAAGCTCATTAAAATGGATGGCAGTTTGCCTATCAGTTTCAATGAGCTCTAAGCCATGACCTCTGTAAAAGAAGGCTGGATTCAAGCTCTTCTGAAAAATCTGGCAGGTATCTGGCAGATACCTTCTGGGTTTTTTCTCTATGCACATACAAGTTTGATTCTGCTCCAGTTGGATTCAATGGCATAAGGTTAAACATATGCTTATGTGCATCTGTGGATTAGGGATGCAATAATTTCACTCAATATAAAAAGTTGTGTTTTAAGGTGAAAGGGGAAATATCTCAGTGAGATATAACGGGGGAAATCATTATTGCACATCAACCCCCAAGGATGCTCCATGCCACCAACTTCACTTGGGATATGGTTTTGTTTTATTTTTTTTACACCCACAGATAAATTGGCAAACACAAGAGAAAGAGACAAGTTTTGTTTTGGTTTATTTTAAAGAAACTTTGAGGAAAAAAATCTCAAAACATTACTTACATGTGACTTCATCCAGAAATTGCTGGCCTACATTTTATTAGAAAAGTCAGATTTCATACTAAAATAAGTCCCTCCTAAACCAAATAAAAATGCCATTCTTCATTCCATAAACATCTGTTTTTATGGCTTGATCCAAAGAACATAAAACCAATGGAAAGACTCAATCTCCAGTGCCAGATATGTCATTATGACTTGCAAGCCCATTGTTTTTCCAGAAGAGAGGACCAAGTTCCAGTACTTGTTGCTTGGTTACAGCCCCTCCAGCCCCCTCAGAAGTCATGAGTTTATAACAGTTTAGAAAACCAGACATAATATAGTTTTCGCTTCAATTATTTATGCAGTTAGTTGTTGATTCCTTTTTGTCTGGTAACCCTGATGAACTGTTCCAGTAACTTTGCTCTTCCTCTATTCATGACATTGTTCTGCTGTACTTGGCTTTTACCTGGGAATGCTCTCCAAGTCCTTCCAGCAGGAGTCAAGTAATTTTCTGGAATCCTGAATGGGCAGGACCAAAAGAAGTTTGTTGCCTAGGTAATTCAGCAAATAACTAGTTACTTTCTGCAAGTGTGCCTGCTTATCTGCTGAAGCACAGATGAGCATTTCTGTGTTTAATACTGTGTTCCTTTTCTAGTGCTCCCTCTGAGTATCCATGCAGATTATACTAAAGAAATATTAAAAAAAAATTCTCTTTCTCTAACCAATTCATCCAACGTGAATGCCATAAATTTCCAGAGACAGTCAAACCAGATAAGATCAATATAGCAATTAACTTCCTGCTGTTGCTATAATGTTGATAAGCTTTTAGATCTGATTTTACCGGTGGCATCAACTTAATGGTTTGATATCACCAATAGGCATCAAGCTAACACTAAGTAAAGTGAGGTTTTTACATAAACAACATGAAGTTACACCAACACACTGATTTTTACAAGCTGCTGTATTGCTGAACTGGAAATTAAAGTATTCTTCAATGATGTTTAACATAATGTCAGCTCAGAAAAGCTCAGCCATTTAATTGCTCGGGCTTTAAAAGCCAGATTGCACATCCAGTCTGATCTTAACCAAGTCAGTCTGGCTGCACCCTGTACAAATGCTGACCCTATTCACAGTAACAACATTTTTGCCATTGACTAACACAGTGCCAGGATTTCATGGTCTGAGCATTTCAGTTATTTCTGTATAAAAGGGGGAGGGATAATATTATTTTTTCCTTACTCTTTGTCTGCTCTGTTCAGTTAGACTATGAGTTCTCTGGAGTAAACAGCATTTTACCAGCTTTCTGTGGCACCCAGAACAATGGGGCCTGTTGTGGCCCACAGCAGTCTTAATAATTTGAATTGTTTCTGTCATTAATCACATCTTGGGATGAGACATAGTATGTCCAGCTCATACATATTTCAGGATTGAACTACCTGTATCTGTAGGACATGCAGGGAAGCACCTGATCAGCAGATACAGATGGGAGAGAGAACAGGCTGAGTCTGATGCCCACCTTGTATTTGCCCCACTTAACCATTTCAAAGACAAAATTACTTGTCAAATTTGGATAAAGTGGGGAAAACCATTTCTTTCTTGCAAGGATGGGATATGCTGCTGAATTTCTTGGCAGAAGCACATTTTTATGGGCAGTTGTAAATACCTGAAAACCAGTGTTTATAATGGAAAGGCTGACACAATCTTAAGTATGTCATTTCACTGAAATAGCATCTAGATAATTTTTCACACGATTTGTAAGGAATGGATTTGCTATAGAAGTTCTGAAGCCCATTAGGCAGCGACGTGGAGTAATACCTTTCATTATATACAGAGAGGAAAAACAGTGAGTAGAAAGGCTCCAAATTACAATCCTGTTTAATTTAGAAATAAGTTATGGGGGTTTTTTGTTAGCAGGTAAAGGTATGCTCAAATGACCTGATGAAACTCTTAATACCCCATCCTCTGCCCACCTTGCAATAAACTTAGTTCATACTACCTGAAGTTTTAGTGAAGCTTGTGTGGAATTATTACTTTGTTAAATTTCAGATAATGAACTGACAATTCAATCTCTGAAACCATAATATACCTTTGCATAGGACCTGACATTTTCTGATAAACATGCTTCTGTACATTTCTGGCACAATGAAGTTTGCCAGCAGAATTTCTAGGAGAATGTTTTGGAGACTTGAGTCACTGTTGGGGAAAGCATGTGCTTTTATATACAGAAACATTTTATAATGATCAGCCTTTATAATGACCAAGAAGAGAAAAGAGAAATCTGAAGGAAAGGGAGGATAGGGAATAATTTTCTGTGAAGAAACTGAAAGGTAGGAAGGCTGAACCACAGAGGTTTGTGACTATATGGTCTTTCCAGTTGAATATCCTTAGAGAGAGGGATTCACTATGTACTTTTTTCTTAACATATTTAACCCCTTTTCTTTCTGGATGGAGCTCAGGAGCTCAGGAGAAGAGGCAGCTCTGCCTGTGAAGTGGGAGGTACAGATCAGTGGGGCATGATTGACTGCTCCATTATAACCTTACACAGTACACCTCTGAGACTTGGTTCCTGTAACTACTGCTAGAGTTAAAAAGCCTTCAGCAGGGAGTAGCCATTGCCCAGAATGATGTTGGGCTGCTGCAGTTCCACCAGTGGCACATTGCCAGTGTCTACACTCTGTCTGAGGGAACCAAATGAACTTCATATCACATGCATTTTGTAGCAAATAACTTCAATAGACTCATTCTCAGAATGTACAGCTTTAATGTTTTAAAGAAAAAAAAAAACACAAAAACAAAACAGAAACAAAACTGACCTGTTAGTTCCCACCAAGAGAAGAGTGTCTTATTTGCATCCTCAGGTGCAAACTCGAGGAAGGAAGCCTGGAAGATGGTGTATGAAATGGCTGAGCATGTTCAAGTGGGCCAAGGACATTGAACAGAGTGAAGAGATGCTCATGAAGAATGCTCATGGCTGGTACAAAAAATACGAGGCTCTTTAAGCATCAGTTTTCATCCAGAGTTCTTGAGTTGATTAATAAGATGTTCAATAATGAGGCAGGGGATCTTTTGAACAAAGAGAAAATGAACTTCAAGTGAGAAAAACGTGAAAACAATTCAGATAAGTGAAGTTGCTGAAGTGAGCACACCAGAGATTGGTCTGGATGATCATGTATCTTGCTACAGATATCACCAACCTATCTTTAGCCACCTTCTGGAAAGGCAGTTCATTGATACCAGCTAGATCAGCACAGGAATTTGTTTGATGTGCTTAAGAGATTGGTAACAATACCTCCTAACGTGACTGCGTTGCGAGGTGACAGTGTTTCCTTGGAGACAGGGAGTCCATACAGCCCCAGCCAGGATCCTTGCAGGTTACCTCTCTTCAGAGAACGTGGAACTACCTCTCTATGCAGGGGCAAAGATGGGAAGATAAGCTTTGACTGTAGACAAATAGCCTTCTGCAAGATGTGAGGATTTTACACAACAGCAAGACATGTCTGAAAGGTAGGAGGGTGAAAGAAGAGAAGTAACTGTAGTCATTTCACAGCTGGCTTGACATGCTTTGACAACAAAGATAGTGTTACAGGATTGAGTATCTTTTTTAAATGTACCAACCTGTATTGCTGGTGGAGATTGTTGTGCCATGAAAACAGGAAGAAAAATGTTTTTTTTTTTCTTGGTGTCTTTGGCTGATTACTGAAAAGCAAGATTACTGTCTCAAATATGTATTTAGTTGTAAAAATGTGTGAAAGGCACATTGATTAAGAGGTGGAATTTGTATCATTGCAGGTTAGATCCATGATGAGCTGCATGGAATGCTATTAATATGCTAGGAATGTGTAATTATGGTGATAAGACTTAATTATGTTAACGAAGCCTTTGGGGGGAGCAATTTTATGATGTATAAAGCAAGGTAATGTATGGTACAGCTAACAGCAAGGATGCATTGTAACCATAACTTAAAGGTGTGTTTGTCACTAAATTATGCTCAAAAATAACTGCTTCAAAGTGTTGCATAATGTCCCATAAAACTCCCATACAAAATAATGGAAAGATAATAGAGCATGGAAACACCATGTCCAAGTCCTCTACTATTCTAAGTTCAGACAGCTCTCATAATAAATGTTTGCACACAAGCAACACTTGCTACACAGTAATAAATGGTGTACATTTTGACCAGGGCACAGCCTGAATTCTCTGTCCTTTAAATACCTCTACAAATTGCCTTTGTAAGTCAACCCTGCAGCTTGTTGCTGTTAATCAGCTTTGGCTTGTGCAATTGACTGAGACAGCATAAATAACTGGGGGTTTGTATCATTCAAGCAACTATTTTTATGAGTGATTTGGACAAATCCATAACTAGCTCTCTTACAGCCCAGGTGAAATTAGCAGCTTGAAGCTAGATGTAAGATCCCTTTTCTTTGGGAGGGTTTATCACTCTTTGCTCTGTTATTTGTTTTTCTTTTTCTTAAAGATGATCTTACAACTAATCAGGTTTAGTTCCTTTAGAATGATCCATGTTTTTCACTTCCATGCTAGCAGGACTGAAAGGGCTTGGAGCACTTGGTTGTAGAATAGCAATCTAAGCAGGCTTCCACTGAGGTCAGCTTCACAGGAGCACGAGGGCCTTTCCATCACGTGTGTGCTCTGATTTGGTGAGATATGAAGCTGTAGTGGGCACCAGAGAAATGCTGACTCTGATTATGTGTAAGAGGTAGTATAAATAGTTCTACTGCTTCAAATCCCAACTGCAAGAGCTTGCTCAGAATCTTATTTTTACTCCTCTTCCACTGAGCTTTCCATTTGCCCTGATCTGTGAAGCAAAGCTGAACCTGTGCTCTGAAGTCTAAGATGTTTGTTTGTCAAGGCTGCTGTTGTATCAGGAGAAAGGAGTCTTTTGACTGACAGTTTTTTCTTAATGGTCAAATATCTAAAATAATATATGTTTTTCACTCAGAGTATCTTTCACTGGTGTAGTTTCAGAAGTAGCTCAGCTATAGCTCTTCAAAGTATTTTAAGGGTTTTTAATATATTCCAACATTAAAGTCAGCTGGACTCAAATGTACTTGCAGTGCAGTTAGGAAATGTACAGCATTTTGTTGCCTACGAACATTTTGCCAAGATGTCAGTGGGAGGAGAAGCAAACCCATTTCATGGACACACAACTGACACTGACATCTTAATGAAGTGTGAGTGTTATCAGTGTATTCTGTAGGGGTCCATGATCTCCCAAGATATGGCCTGATAGCTCATAAATTATGTTTTGAAAAATGCAGTAGCTGTTCTGTATTCATTCCTTCTAGTTCACAAAATATTTCAGCTGCTTTCGTTCCCCACTGGGACTTCCACTGAGGAAAATGCATAGAATACATGGAGTTAGCCATGAGGACTTTCATTTACCCTCACAGTCCAGGCTACCTCTGTTGAACTCATGTGCAACATTCTAGAGTGCAAGGTGCTAGCAAAGAATTGTTTAGTACCATTTGTTTGTTTGTTTAATTATTTAGATGGAATGGCAATTCTATGTATTTGAGTGGTGCTACAGTGAATAGAATTATTTCCTTGAGCTGTTTTGAAGTGATCAGAAGTCCTACTTCTTCCTGATACTTCAAATACCCACTTGTCTCCACTGACTCTGGAGGGAGCCAAGAATATTTGCTAAGCCTAGCTTTGCAGGCTGGCAACTGCAGCTAGGTGGGAGAAATCATATTTTGACCAGCTGGAAATTGTAGATATTTAATGTTGCCTTGAGTATTCTGAAATTTTGTTGAGTTGCTATCAGTGGCAAAGCTGTAGTCAGGATAAGAATAACTAGACTGAAGGCCGGGCTCAGAAATTAGAACCTGGTCACACACAAGATTTTTCCTCCTTACCATTTTATGTTTGCTTTCCAATCCTGTGCTGTAGGATTCTTCAAATATAGTCAGGTCTCTCTGCTTCAAGGCCAGCACAGACACCCCCACCCCACTCCAGGAAGAGGGAGAACAGAGGAATGCTATTGCCACAGAGGGTTTCCATTAGTGAAATTAATTCCTCACTCATAAGAATTTAGGTCTATGATTTATGATAACCACCAATTTCGCACTGCAGGCTAAGTGAGAGGAAATGAGTCAGCCTGGACAGACATCATGAATCTAATTTTTTTCCCTCTAATGCTTGACATAATCTAGTGTGCTGCTCCCAGAGGTGTCATTGGAGATTCATAGCCAGCCGAAGGGCCTCACAATCAAGGCAGAAAATTTTGTTGCTTTCATGTATTGTGTGATCTGTAGTTGGTTGGAATTGGATCCTGCCTCATTCATTGCCATTTCTTTTGCATCAATTCTGCAGCAAAATAAGGGAAACAAAGCAAGAGGGAGAGAAAAGCAGCGTTGTCATTCCTCCTTCAGAAAAACCTTCTGTGACACAATGTTAGGGTCCAGCTGGTGCTTATTAAAATCAGGCAGTTTTGAGATGAAAAATGTTTCCTTCTGTCACTCTTCCCAATAAAAATCTCACTGCCCACCTGATTGGAAGTGTTATCTATCCCATATTGATTCTGGAACTGTATGTTTTTATTTTCTATCACCAATACAGAATTCTGTGAGTGGGCTTCTGCCAAACATTCAGAATAGATACCATGTTAAATGGTTCAGCTAAAATCCTGCATTTCAAGGGACTAAGAGTGGATATTTATGTCTCAGCAGAGGAAGTAGTATCTAGCTGAGAGGAAGGTAGGTTTTTAAAAGTCTTGCAGTTATAGTCATTTGAATACATCCTAATGATTTGCATCCAAAGCTGAGGATACTTTTAGGCCTTTTTCTGAAATATGGAAGAATTTATACCTATTTATCTGCTAAGACCTCATTTAACACACAAGGAAGCAGAAGCAAACAGACACCAAGAAAGGGACAAGCACAAGTTCCCAGCACCTTGTTTTTTTTAAATATTGACCAAATGTAAAACCTTTTGACAGGGTAGCTGTGTGTGTGGATGCCTGCTGATCTGTACCACCACACACACATGAAAATGGTCTGTTTGCCTCAAGATGACCTCCAAAAATGCCTAAGTAGATAGCTGTTATTTTCAGAAATGTTGAGCTTGCTCAGCTTCCTTTCAGTCACCTACAGTTTATTGTGGCTGGTTTGATCCTGTTAAAAAAACCATAAAGCATGAAGGAAGGAGCAGTTCCGTATGTCAGTGCTGTTCCCTGCAGTTTGTGTGCACCTGCAGCCAAAAGCCAAGAAAGATGTAATAGTGGGTTTTGATGTTGTTTTAAAAAAGGCAAAACAATCTTAGTAAGGTCAACAGAATGCCTCTCTTTGTGATTATTTGCCAATAATCTGTAAGTGTCAGTTTTAACTGACGTTCTGTTTAGCTTGTCTGTTACACTCAGTATTAAACTTTCATTACCATCCTCACTAGACCATTTTAAAGCTGCATTTTTATTCTCCATTTCTGCTCCTGACTGTAATTGTTTTAATGATGTTCACTGACAGCTGATACTTTCTGGCAAGCTCTCACTGAGCTTGTATGCTAGAAGTCAAATTATAGTGCTGTGTGCACACACTAAGTTAAAATTATTTATTTTTAAGTATTCCATGGTAAATTTCTAAATTGCAGCTGCCAGTTTGTAAATTATTAAATCTCTCTAAGCACAACTGGAGAAATTGCATCATTTGGGGTATATAAAATGTACTGCTGAATGTGTTCTTAGTCAATGAACTGGCAAAACATAGAAGCACATAACTAAGTCTCTACTGAGCAAAGTTCAACTCTTACCAACCTTGACATTCTACTGAAACATACTCAAGGGATTAAAATAAATATGCAGCTGAGATACTTTTTCATACAGCCTGGATCCATAAAAGCAGGGTGGAACAGGATTATGCTGTTGAAGACTGAGTTTTTCTAACAAACTGCCAGTAAGTTCCTCTTGCTAATGTTTGGATGTATCTGTGAAAGCCTTGTGTGTGTGTGAGTAAACAGTCCCCTAAGGGACTGCAGGGGATTGCCCAGCCTCTGGTTTCATCTCAGGAGCATGTGGCTATTGTCTGGTGGGGAGACCTACCCCTGGTTACACTGTATCTTCTGTTATTATTTTGCATTTCTCTGAACAAAATCAATTGCTGCTTTAACATCTCCTCTCTAGTTCCTCAGGTCTGACTACAAGCAACGAAAAATTCTGTAAAACCTGTTCATCCTGCTGCTCCATCCTAGGAGTGCTAGGAAAGGTAACAATACAGATACTCTGTGAGAAAACCTCTCTCCAATATTTGAGCCAATTCATAGAAGTAAGCCAGAACAGGCTGTGATAAACTACACCTGAACTGTGAACCCCCACAGTATGTACCAGCTTCTGGCTGTGTATAGCTCAGCTCTAGCTGAAGAGATGACTCAGGTGCATGCTCGGTCTCTCCACCTCCTCAACCCCACTAGCATGGTTTCCACTGAAGGAAATGTCAGAATTTGGAGCTGATGACCACGCTGCATTGCTCTGACAGGTTCTCCCTCTGCAGACAGTCATGGTGCTGTGTCTGTTGGGCACGACACAAATCACACCCACGCCTCACGCTACAGACGAAGTTAGAGGCTTTGTTCCTTGCTCCCTCCTGGGAGACTGATTCCCTGGAAATTGTAGAACATTTTTTAGTGGAAAGACAGAATGGGCAGAAATCTCGTATTCTCAACTGCAGTGGCGGGTTTTCTGTGTTAAGGCTTCTTGCCTCTGTTGCACTCAGGGTATGTGGTATGTAAGTCTGTCTGGAAATGTGTTTGCATGAAATACTTCCACAAATGCATGGCATTGTATCTTCACTTCCATACATCATTTTGCTGTTCACCAGATGGTATGAAGGCAGAAAACATTGTAAACATGTATGAATCTTCTATTGCAATAAGGCCAAAAATGTGAGAAAATACAGTGTCTTCACTGATTCCATTTATTTTGCCCTTTTTAAGCTTCCTTCTGATTCTTTAAAGTATCTCAGCTGGTGTGACATAGAGGACCATGATGTTCGAGGAAATCAGCTTCATTGTCCACGAGTGAGAGAAGGTAATTTCAAAAAGGCACATCCACATGTAAGGCTTTACTCTATTTATCCCAGTAGTATGTCCTTAAATGTTATGAGATTAAATCTGTCTGCCTATTAATCCCAGTTCCAGCTGTTGTCAGTGAACTGCGAGCTACAAACCTATTCCTTTCTCAGGAGAATTAAAGGATAACTACATAACCCTTATAGAAATTCATAGCATGTGAAAAAATATATAGAAAGAGTATTTTAGAACACAGGTGCTTATGCTCAAACATTTAGCTTTTATGCTGAGCTGTAGAAGAAATGTCATTTACCAACCATGTACCAAATCATCACGACTTTAGATTGCTGAATTATGGGCCCAGAAATGGTAGAAAAATCTTCACATTAATTTACCTCTTAGAAACCTGGAATCCTATGTACCTATAATATTATATATATTTCTTCATTTCAGGTATCTTCCCAGCCATATATATAATCTTTGAGTGAGTAAATAAGTGCCAGTTTCATATCACATCCACTATTGTACATCTTTTTTTTCTGAGCAGGGCCTACAGAAGAAGAGCTATTTTTGAGAGGAGAAGAATATATTTTGAAAAAAAGAAAACAAGTAACTGAGACAGAGAAGTGGCAAAAGAAACTGCAAGAGAACTGGGAAAACTGTGCTGTAAAACTTTCTCATTAACATTCTGTACTGTAGTAGTAAATAAGCCAAATAATAATGTGCTGGCTGCTCATTGCAGCTGGCAGTTTTAAAGCTCAGGTTGGCACCACGACATTGTAAAGCAGAAATTTTTACAAGCTGGGAGAAACACTAGAATATACCATCATTTGGGTTCTGACCCAAAAGAGTAAACTCCTGTGTTGTGATAGGCCTTCGTTTGTGCTCAAACATGTAAGAACTAGTGACATTCTTTTCCTGCTTGGTGGCTTCCTCAAAAATTGATGATAAATGCCTGGTTAGAGAATGGAGTCATTGCATTTTATCTCTTTCACTGTCTTCTCATGCCAGGCTGAGCTGTTCTTATGGCTGGAGGTACAACATTATTGCTGGTTCTGACCAGCAGTAAATTATGACCTCCCTAAGATCAAGGGGGAAGCCAGGTAGTAACTTCATCTAACACTGAGTTCCAGGACTCTGGATCACACTTCTCCCTGTGCATCAACATATGATACAGACTGGGGAACATTGACACCTGGCTGCTGCACAGCCCTTTTTTTCCAGATGATTTTAGAGGCCAAGCCAATAAGCCACCAGCACTTAGTCCTGCTTTCTCCACCCAGAGCACATCCTGGCATCCCCACTTAGAGAGGAAGGAGGGGCTGGACAGTAAGATTCACATGCTTAAAAGGGAGTTTCTTTCTTTACTTCCAAAGAATTATCGAATTCACTGTGATTCTAAGCTGAATTTGTCAATGGGCACCATAGAAGCAGCATAATAGAATAAATTCACCTTTTAACTAATTATGACACTGAAAAGACTTAATGCTATAGGTATGAGAAAGCAAGAAGAAAAGTAAGTAAGTGATTTCTCATATTTTTCCCTTCCCAGGAGTTGAACCTTTCATTTCAGGACCTGGGTGATCTTTACCAGGTGGAAAACTTCAAAAGGATTCTCAAACGATTAATTCGGGTGGAAAAACTTTGGTTGGTGGACAATTCTTTGACAGACCTAAGTGCCATAAGGTTGCCAAGGTAGACAAAAAGTCCTGTTTCTATTTTTGTACAGTATCATAGAAATAAAATTATTTACTTAAGTAATAGCTGGACCAGACTATTGAGAACTGCCAAAATATTATATTTTGGGGGGCATTTTATTGAGAATCCATCAATATATGGCTATTCTGAGTTCATGTCACCCCCAGATTGAAATATTCAGCCAGGAGATCAGACCATGTCCCCATTACTCCTAAATAATTAATAAGTCTTGTCAAGTTCAGTGACATCTGTGCCAAAAGGGAAAGTTGTGGAACACTGAAGGAATCTATTTGAACAGGTGGTGGAACATAACCCAAGCAGAGAGGCCAGATGGGACCAGCTATGTTTTTACAATCCATCTATTGCTACTTTATTGCTGTATTGGTTGTACAGAAAGATGTCATGTTGAGAACAGCAACAATGATGTATTCATTGTACAATATAAAGAAAGCTGAGAGTATAAAGTCTAGGGATCTGATCTTGCAAGTCCCTGGGTAAGCAAAAATAGCACAAACTTAAAACTAGTGTGCAAGCAGGTCTGAGGAATCAAATTCTTGTCGCTCTCATTGGGAGCCCTAACTTGCCATGATTTTGACTGCATGAAGAGCCATCCCTGTCTTGGTTTATGGGTCTGTGCTAGTATGGATGTGAGCAGTGTTACCATATGCTTTGTATTTTACAGATGCAGAGAACTAAATGTCAATAAAAACCACTTCACATCCTTCAAGCATCTGCCAAAGATACCTCAGATTCAGCACTTATCGCTTGCTGAAAATAACATTATGACACTGAGTGGAATATCAGACTTCAGACATACTCCACTTGAATCCCTTATACTCAAGAGGAATCCCTGTGAGTTTCAAGAAAGATACAGACAACTGTAAGTCTTACCATCTCATGGCCAATAAAAAGTTGATCAACACAGAAAATGTTTCTAAGAGAGTTCAAAAGGAATAGGACCTCTAATACAACAGGTTCTCCCAAGCAATCATTTTGTTTTCCCATAGTCTCCACTACTATAAATGCTCCAGGAGCATGGGCTGGTGAGCCAGTTCCTGATAATTGCCACAAAATATTCAGAAACTGCCTACAAGGCTTTTTAATCACGACTGCCAGTTCTTGAGCTGAACTAAGTTCAAGTTCAAGATCAAGTTTAGAAAGAATCAACAGAGCAGATAAACTAGATTCCCTTTTATTAATAGAAACTACCTATTACTCAAACTCTCTCCAGTCTCATTGCATCCCTCATGTACTCTGAACAGAGTCTAAATTGCATTACATGTCAGAGATGGAATCAGAAGGATGTGTGGATAGATTGGAGCTAAAGCAAGAGAAAACTAAGTTACCTCTGTTGGATTTTTCTGGATTCTGTCCTCCCTCCACGGCAGCACTGTAGAAGTTGCTCTGCCCTGAACACCCCCCGCAGTGCAGGTGGATGCAGTGTGACTTAACAGAGCTGTGTCCCACACTGGAAATGCAAAGTCAGATCTGTGACAGAGCAGAGAATTCAGGGGAAGATAATTTGGTCTAAATCTCACACCGTTATTTCTTCTATTCTAGTTGCTTAAACTCCAAAACCCTGTTGCCAGGAAAAAAATTACACACAGGTCAGAAAGGGGAATGAAATGTGTTCCTTCTGAACTCTTCAGAAACCTGGAGCACTGTTTCTTGTTCCCCACTGCAAACACAGCCATGTCAGCCATCTACAGAAGGCATTGTTGATATTTTGAGATCAGCCTTACAGCATGTGTCTAAGAAGTCATCTCTTCCTGGGAGGAAAAAAATGAGACGTTTAAAAGAAAGTATTTAATGAAAACCTTTCTTAGTTTCCAGTATGCTTTTTCCTTCAGCCTAGCAGGCATCCCTTTGCCAGTGTGATGGTGATGTTTGTGCTTTCTGAAGGCAGATAGGCAGATATCAAAGTGAGAGTTAAAAAATAAATTTAAAATCATGGATTTCACGTTTTAATTGCATATCAACAGGTCCAGGAGAACAAAAGCTGAAAAACACTTTTTAAAAATTACTAATTATGCTTCTGCTCCCAATCCTACCAATTCTTAGGACAATTAAATATTGGTATTACTTTGGCATTGCTTTATCTGGCAGTCGAAAGACAGAAAGAATAATTTTCGAGCACAGCTAAAGCTCTGAGTTCCACGCTGAGGCTGAGCACGTGCAAAGGCACAGGAGCAAATCCCAGTGCCTGTGGTTAACATCCTGCCTGGTGCTTGTGGAGGGGCTGAGGCTCCTTCAAACTCTTCTGAAGAAAGAAAGAGCAATCTTCATGGCTGAGGTTGGAGATACTGACAGGCTATTCAAAAGGGACAGCAGAGTAGAAGGTAGAGCCACTCATTTTGGTTTGGTGTCATGCCCACCAAACAGGGACTTCTTTTTCTTGGGAGAAACAGAAGTGCTAAAAGGTTTGCAGAGAGCCTGGTTTCTCTGTCACAGAGGGGTAAAAGTTAAGTTGCACTTCTTGCAGTCTGAGTCTTTGCTTTTCAACAGTTGAGAAAATTCAGTCTAGGCCAACACTGTGTCCTCTCTCTTGCATTACACAACTGGTTTCATTCTAGTCTATTAAAAATGTAGATACTTGCAGTGCTTTACTGAGTCTGAGGATGTAAAGCTTGTGCAACAGAGTGAAACTGAATTTTTTCATTAGCTCTTTATCAGATAAAGTCTGCAACAAAGGACAAAACAAGATTTCCAGAAATTCAGAGGTATTTTGGATATGCTTGAATCCACTTTTGTTTTTTATCAGTGTCTATTTTGTTCTCAGCTTTCACCAAAATATTTTATCTGAGTGTCTGTTTTTTCTTTTGTCTCTCTTTAAGTGTATTCTCCAGTTTGCCAAATCTGAAAATGCTGGATGGTATCCCAAAACTGCCAGAGGACTATTCACCCCCAAAGATCAGGTTTATTTTCAAAATGTGTACTATCCTCTAGCACTGTATTTTTGCAGGACTACAGCTGTGCTAGAATCATCTCACATGAAAGATACAATAAAACCTATTTATGGAAGTTACTGGGTTTTTTCTGATTAAAAGGATTTTGAAGGAGAGAGACAGTTTTTTAATACATTTGTGATACCACAGACTTCAAGTGAGTATGGATAAATGACATGTAAATAGGACATAATGTGTATACTGAGTGGCATAAGTTTGGTGTATTAAAATTCTTGGATGACTTTCTTGTCTAGGAACTTTATGTAGACAACAACTCACAACTCCTGACTCCTATTGCATTTACTTAAAACATGCCCAAATTCAGACTACATATCCATTATGGGAAATGGTACAAGGATTAGCATCCAGGCAGTGAAGAAAAAGAAAAACAAAACAAAAACAGAATAAAGGAACAAGCTATGCCATTTCCTTCTTGATGTCTCACCAATGTCCTAAGTGCTCTTTAATGCACTTTGTAGATGGGAAAGGCAGAGTCACACCAATCATTTTGACACTTAGAAAAAAAAAATAAATAATGCAAAAACATCCTTGCTTGGGAGTTTGGTATGGCTAGAGAGCACTGGGGAGGTCAATCATGAAGAAGGAAAGAAGTCCTTTTGACTCATTGCTGGCATTGATTAGTCTTGTTGCTTAATAGGGGTTCCTCAAACTGAAGCCACAATGGGGGTAGAGAGCTGTGGAAGCTGAAAAGGGATTTGTAAGGGCTCCCCAGGATATCTGAATGCAATTATCTTTCAGAGGTATCTGTCCTTGTCTTTGATTCATTTGCTGTTCAATTTTAGCTTTTTTTTCCAGGCAGCTCATGCTGGCACACAAATAGCTGTGCCACTAATGGCTCAGGAAAAGAATGACAGAGTCCTGGAAGATGAAGACAATTAACAGAATTGCCTAATTCCAGAGACAGTCAATAAATTCTCTGCTGTGTATTAGCTGCAGGCTCGGTTTGGTTCAGTTCCACGGGGAGGAGTAATGACTGCTCAGCCCTGTAGAGCTCTGCAGAGCAGTGACTTCTCAGCAGAAAGGTCGCAGCAGCTCTGTACAGTGTCTGGTTTGGATCTGAGCAACAGAAATTACTGGCTTGAAAAATTTCCAGGCTCTCCCTTAAGACTGTCCTTACCTGTCCCACAGCCTAACAGTCAATGCAATTGAACAAAATTTTGCATGAGCTAGACCTCAGGATTTTGAATGTATAATATCTAGCTCAAAGTATTTTCTACAGCTGAAAAAAGAAAAATACAATGGATGACTGCAAGGAGGGCTCACACTCAGGAAATATTCTTGCAATTCATAGGAGCAGGCCAGTTCCTTCCCATGCTCCCAGGGTTTAATACCTAGATCCAGCCAGGGTAGTCCACCCCAGCAATGGGAACAGATCCCACTATGCCAAACACCTCCATAAACATATCACAGAGTCAAGAGGGCACAGTCCAATAATACATGGCAAGAAGGTGTTACAGAGCCAGGGAGAGATGATGTGATTTACACAGAAACAACAAGGCAACCAGAGCTTTGAAACAGGAAAGCAGGATGTTTTGTACAGCATGGCAAACTGGTGCAGAGGAATGGGAATCTTTCAGGTGGGGAGGATAAGAACAGAGAACCTGAAAGCTTTTTGAGGAGTCAAGCTAGTACTCTGCTTCAGATCTAGAAATTACTGCAGATATAGTATAATACAGTAATCCATGTAAAATACCCACTGCTGTGTTTGGGAATGGAAAGATTAAAAACAACAGATGAAATATACTTTTCTCAACTGAGGATGTATGAGAAAACAGCATCTCCTCAGAAGCAAGGCAAGGAGCTAAAGCAGAGGGGACACAGGGCCTGAAGGAGCACCCTTCCTGACCCAGCCAGAGCCAGAGAGCTGCTGAGCACTGACTGCTGTGAGGAGACAGGAAAGGGAAGTGTTCCTTTCCCAAGGTCTGAGACACCAAGGACCACTCAAGTCAGCAATGTTTAAATCACAACCAAAAGCACTAAAGCACTAGGCTCTCTCCCTGGAATTCTGCATTAGAAAGTGAGACTGAGATGGGAAATTGCTCCAGTCCCATGGGCAGACGTTTCAGTTACAAGTTCCTGGTGAAGCTACCACCCACTTCTTGGACATGTGATTGGGAACTAGTCGAGTCTCTCCTGTGAACACCCTCAGAGGCTTTGCTCTTTAGACCTGAGTCCTGAGTCAGTCACAAGAAAGAGGCACAGGCAGGGATTTATTCTTTCCAGACAGGAAGTTGATTCTACTCTCATTATTTTTCCTTTCATTATTTTAATGCTCCAGCTTTGGAATCCCAGAGAAATATGAGGTAATATCTGGAGAGTCTTGCTGATTTTATTTAAAGTGCATCCAGGAGCAAGAATGTACTGGTGAGGTCTGAGTCACTTTGCTGCAATGAGGTTTAAATGAGATATTCACCATTAGCAGTGTCACAAGGGAAACTGGGAAAAAAGAGCAATTAGGTTCCAGCTGGTTGGCTGGACCACAGCCATAAGACCAAGGAAGCACACTGGATACATTTCAACATTAGCAGTCAACTAGAAACTCCAGCAGCAGGAACCTTTTGAAACTGGACTCAAGTTCATGCCAAACCAGGGATAAATTAATATGCATTTTTGGGTTCTAAATTAGATTATTGTTATCTAACTTTGCTTTCCTGCCAAATTTACACTCAGCTTCACTCAAGAAAAAGTTAGCCTGTGGCAAATTTTACTGCCTTGCTTTTCCACAGTTATGTTATGGAGTGGTCTGATCTAAACCTATGACTTCCAAGAAAATCTGGGAGGAATGGAACAAAAGTAGAGCCTTTATTTTGCTAGAACTCTTGAGATTCCATCTAGTGTGATGGCACTCTGAAATCTAAAATAGCAACTACCACCTGTCAGCTCAGTATCAAAGGGTCATGAAATCAAATTCCAATTATTCACAAAGATTCCTTCAAACCTGACGTTTCATGAAAAGTTAGCAGCATGTTCCCAAAGTTTTTCCTAACATCATGCAACAGGTCCAGGGCTGACAGCTCACAAATGAGTGCCCAAGTCTGATTTGAACTCTCCATTTATCATTGCATCTAAATCTGTCAATAAAAAATAAAAAGTGAGCAGTATCAAATCAAAAGGAAAGATTCCTGAAAGGAACAGAGGGAAAACAAGACTTTTCATTTGATCAATTTATCATCCTAGGAATTCTAGAGTGGGGTTTAAAACATCTGAAAGTATTATAATACCTGGATCATGAAAGCAGCCAAAGCTGTAATAAAAAAGAAATCATCAACTACTAATGAGCAGTTCAGAGAAGACCCTTTGCTCATATACATGTTAACCTTGTAGAACATAAAGCACAAACACCCTATGTTGATCCTGGTATAAATTATTTAAACCACACAGGAAATAAAGACTTTGAGCCAATACCCTTCTCCAGGACTGTGCATTGCAGCCCCAGTATTAGATGTGAGTACAGTGAAGAGGAAAGCAGTGGGTTTCCTTGCAAAAGAAGACCTTGCAAAAATATCTACATTTAGTTCCTTACAGTGAGCTTCAGAGGCTGAGAGAGTGCATCAGGGGCAAATCAGTGTTAATCAGTGAAGCCTGTAATGCATCATCACAAATGGTAATGCAAATGGCTCAAGCCCAAATATATGCACCCAGAGGGAATAAATAACTTGTCAGGGTAGTGCTGGAGCACAGACAGTAATAAGAACCTCGCAAGTGACTTCCTGAAGTTCTTGTCAACTCTAAGGTCACTTGATCTGTAAGAAATTTGCCTGGGACACAGTTTGAAATACGCTGTGGGAAAGGACCCTGGTGGTGTGGTAGCTCATGGTGCTTCCTGGACCACCACGACCCAGGGAGCAGCTGGTGCTCAGCCCTGGCAGCTTTCTGGCACCTCACTGCATGGCAGGCTCTGCTTGGCTGCTGCTGAAAACACTCCAGCTCTTCCTCTATGGACCCACATCCATCTTCCTGTGGCCAGGAAGGGGATTAGTTTTGTTTGCTTGTTCTGCCCTGGCATCTGTTTGTGGTATTTGTGTGGTAGTGGTGCCAGGACAGCAGAGCTTTCAGTGCTGGCTTTGTCCCTCACCGAACACAAGTGACTACCAAAGTCCTTCCTGCATTGAACTGAGCAGCAACACCATCCCTGAATGCAAAGCTGCAGCAGCACAGCTTTATTCTTCTGTGTGGAAGGAAGGAAACTACTCACAAATCAGGGATCAGGTTACCAAAAAGGGCACTATGAGGCTGTTAACCCTGGAGAAGCAGAACACTCTCCCCTTTCCCCGGAGAACCTCTTCCTGAAGATCAGAGTATATTCATTTGTTCTACTGTTTTGTTCCTGACTGATTAAAATCAAATACTTTCTGGTCTATGCAAGGCAGCTTTCGATCACTGCCACTTAAGTTGTGCTGTTCAATAAGGAACCTTCAGCACTTTTGATGATTTCTTTGCTATCAGCACTAAAAGAAGATAAAGAATTTAGTGAACATACTAATAATTCAAGTGAGGAAAAAGGAACTCCTTTTTTAACCAACACTGCTGGAGACTCGATGCAAACAGTGGCAGCTCCAAGCCTGCACTCCACTGAAGTAGAGCTAGTCCTCCAAGACCAGATGCTTGGGAGCTGCAGTCCCAAGCAATGAGACAGGCCCGTGCAGAGGCAGGTTTTTTGCCTGGGGATCCTGACCAGGACCAGGCTGGTGAGAAGGTGTTTGCTGGAAGAAACCAGCTGGGTTGTGGGGACACGCCAGTGGGGGAGATGGCCAAGGACTGTGCACACTGGGAAGAGAGGACTGAGCCTAGGAGATGGCTGGAAATGTGGTGTTGCAGCAGAGCTAAAGAAGCACATTTCAGCAGGAGCCTTACCAGGTAATGCCTTGGTGGTCTAGAAAGTGTATTGTGAAGCCTTTGTTGTGACTGATGCAGTGCACAGTTATCTTCAAGTTTAGAACTATAAACATGGCTGGAAAGGTCATGTCTTCTGTTGTATTTACCAGAGGAAAAAGTATAGATAAGTAATAGAAGCCCCAGATATCCCAGACATCTACATTCACAGCCAAATATAATGTGATGTAATGAATGTGTGTATTTAATGTCAAGCAACTTCCCAGTGTGTGCATCTAGAGAGGACTGTGCACATGGCAGGTGAAGGACCAGGGGCTGGGGGAGGTGAGGTGGTTTGGTTAGTAAATGTATGTGAATAGTCATCTCTGAAAGAAACTAGGTTGGTGTTTGGTTTTTTTTAAATAACTACAGTGAAATGTATCACATGACAATATTAGGAGGAAACAAAAATCTTAGTTTCAGTTTCTAGTTATGAACATCTGTGTACAAATGAAAGCCATTTCCCCCTCTGTAGGCATCTCTCCTCCTCGTGCCTGATTCCTCCTAAGAACAGACACTCAGTATGGGTGCTCTGAGGCCCATCATTAAGTGAGCCAGACTGCTGATATCCTCATATTCCAATTGCTGCTCATCTTCCTGTTACTACTCCCTCTCCATCTTTCCTGGCCTGTAAATTAGAAGCTGTGCTGCCCTCCAGGCCTGGGGCCCATGCAGCTATCTCCAGATATAAGGCAGCCCTCCTAATGTGGGAAGGGCTTTTGTTAGGCTCTCTGAAAAGCTGAGGACAGAGGTCAACAGTCTTCTAGAGAGCAGAACAAGTGAGGAGTGTATAAAGATAAGGAACACAGCCAGCTGCAGCCAATGAACCAAGGCAGCTGTGGGCTCTGCCTAACAAGGTAAAACTTGATGAACTGAGCCTTAGAGTCCCCAAAGAAAGAGCAGATGAAGGGCTAGGATGTGCATGGAGTAGCAGGTAAGGAGGGAATCACTGAGAGTGAATTTGTTTTGTGTAAGTGCTTGACATGCAGGACTTACTGTGGTTTACTCCTCCAGGAGATTTGTTGAAGCCTCAGGTCTTCCTGATAGTCTGAGGACAGCCAGCAGCCTACAAGTGGAAACAAAGAGGGAGACAACAGGGTGCTAAAGAAGGTAAGCTAGTTACTACACACCTTTTTTTGCACTGTAAGGCTTGGGTTATTAATTCCAGAATGTGACTTTGCTGGAGAAAATCAGCTGGTAAACAACTTTTTTGGAAGACTATACATTGCTGAAGGTTAAAACTCTGCTTGCATGTATCTACTTTCTAAGAGTACTGCCTGCTTTCCAGCAAGGACAGCATGCTGAGACATCCTCTTTGGCTGCTGTGCTGTGAATTCTAGGAGTGTTTCATGTTGTGCAAGGAGAGTGTCTTCTGTTCTGTCTGCTGCAACTTTACATCTTCCAGAAGCAGTCTGCTGCTGTGTTCCCATTCAATCTCTGTTCCTTTTTGTTTCTAAATACAAACTGACTTTGGACTGAATGATTTCTGTGCTTGGGAAGCACGCTGTGGGAAAGAGGCATCTACCTGAGGAGAGTTGTGCCTCCTGGGAGTAACTAATAGAAATGTTTGTGTTGATGATGTATGGTACCTAAAAGTTTGCTTTCAAAGTGCAGCTTGGACCTGGGTTCCCTTAGGACTGGTATGAATTTATTCTTCTTCTCCAGCCTTCTTGTGTTGTTGTAATTTAGCTCTAATTCATCTCTTTCTTTAAAACAAATTGTTTTTCTTATTTACTTGGGGATATATCCTTTAATTTGAGGTGGGGTTATGTGGATGGAAAGCTAGCTGCAGCAGAGCCAAGGTGCAGTCTTTGAAAGAAAATGAATAGGGTTTCCCAGATATGTTTGGCTTTTCTCCTTTGCTAGAGAGGTGAAGGACAAGTCTGCTTGTCACCAGCTGCTATGTGGTATATTCCTGAAGTATGGGACTTTGTAACTCCCTTAATACTAATTTTAGTCACTCACTATAGAATCTCCTTTTAGTAATTTCATTGTATAATCCTGTTTTAACAAAGCCCATTGATTGGAAGATAAGATATTCACAGAATTAGTGGCTTATCTATTAGATAGATATCTGTAGGAACACTGAAAACTGTCACAGCAATTAATATTGTCTTGGGAGAAGTAAAACAACCTGATCTATCCAATGATAATAGCTGTAGAGAGCAGAGCAGTCACCAGACCCTGGCCAATAAACTGCAGTGCAACTGCCAAAAGTTAAAATTAATTGGAAAAATAAGTTGGGTTTTTTCAGTGGAAGGAACCTCATGTTGAGGCTTCCATACCTCAGCTTGTGTTAGCAGGTGGCCCCTCTTGCTGCATGTTTGCACCCATCCTGTAATCAAGCCTCATCAAAGGCAGCTGGTTTGGTTGCTGGCCTCACAGGTGGGTCTTGTTGCTGGAAAATTTTGTCGTGGTCAGGGCAAGGCAATTTGGTGTCAGTTTGTGATAGAAAGGTTGGGATGAACATCAGTGGCAGGAGAGTTCTGGCTGGGATGAAACCTTCTGGAGATCATCTGGTCCAGCCTTACCCAGGTAAGGCAAGATCCTGCACCCAAAAGGGTTCCTTGCCCAGCTTGGTGGCACAAGCTGATGTCTTGGATGTTTGGGATTCAGTACTGGTTATGCCTGGGACCTGTGTTTTCATATAAGCTTCATACTAAGGAGTGCATTAGAAATAACCTGCAAGGAGTGCAGCACTGAGCTGTGGTTTGAGAGCAGTCTAAGCAGTAATAGCAGAGAAATGATACAGTCTGTTTTGCTTGGCTATCAGTTGTCAAGCTGAATGGAACTTCAGACAATAGGTATTTACCCAGCATTTTTCCTAGATGAAATAATATCCAATACAGCTTTTTCATCCACTCAGCTGCCAGTGGGGATCAGTCTGTTACATACAGGGAAAAAGAGTTCTCATAGTCTGTCTTTAAGGGCTTTGTCATGAAGTTTTTACTGTATAATGGAGAGTCCAAGCTGCTTCAATATTGTACAATGTCTGTGTTTCCTAAACCATTCACAATGAAGCAAATATTTTTCCCTTTCTTGAGAGATACCAGAAAAGCAAAGTTAAACAAAAAAATAAAATAATAGCATGTATAATTAAGTCGAGTGCAGTAATACTGAGAAGGCATTTCAAGGAGAATGATGCTTATACAGAAAGGTGACTCCAGCCAGCAACTTCTGTCTGCAAGAACGGTTTGAAAGTATTTCCATGTTTTTCATGCTCTTTTCTTTGACCTTTAGTTCAAGGCCATCTGTGCTGAGCAGCTGACTTTTCTTGGTCCCTTAAGTGGCTGCTGAAATAGGTTTTAGTATACATAATGAGGAACAAAACCCCTTGCATGAGTACATTTTTAAATCTTCTCCCTTCCAGATAAAATATGATAAAACTAATTTAGCCCTAGAAGGAACAAGTCTATTAGCCCTTGGATAGCTACTTTAATTCCTGATAATTGATTGTGCTGCATGAGTTGGAAAAACAGGTTCAAATGCCTTTTGGAAGGTACTAAGAAATCATTATAAGGGGAAAAAAACCCCACACTATTGAAAAGGAACAAAACTTGAATGATTAGGCAGAGGGAGCTGGAAGTGCCTTCCTGGCTTGGGTTGTGTAAGGAGGCTGGCAGCTTGAAGGGGAGAGCTGAAGACAAGAGCAGCATCAGGGGAGGGGATAAGGCAAAGAAACTGGCTTGAAGGAAAATTTGTTCTGGATTTAGACTGGTTTGTCATCTCAAGGTTTCAGGAGTTCATACTTTTCAGTCAGATAAAAAGGCCTGTTATAATTATGTGAAGATGTAGGGGCCAGTGGTTATATCTGAGTCTGTTTTGTTTGTGTTTGCTGTTTGTTAGGTTTTTTTTTTTCTGGAACCTCAGGGATTGATGTAATTTATTTTTATCTATTGTTCTCATAGACTTTTATCTCTAGATATGGCCACAAAGTGCTTATTTGTGTAGATTGCCTGTTGGTTTTTATTGTAGAATCTGGAGGATGGCACTGAACTCCCGAGGTGAACAGCCAGCATCAGAGCAAGTTATTTGTATGATAATTCAAAAAGAGATAATTTATTGGCACAGGCTACGTTTCTGGCCTGCAAAGCTAGGTAAATGTTCTGCCAGCTAGCTAAGGGAGCAGCAAAGCTACTCTTGTTTGCAGGACATCTTGCATATTAACATGCATTTTCCCTCCAGTTCAGCCATCCTACCAGTTGGATGTTGGATGGATCCTACCAGTGTGGTCACCTGAGCCCACATCTCCAAAATGCACATCTTGTCCTCCCTTGATGCATTTTGTTGCCCCACACTTGCTGCCAATGTTATTTGGTGACTGCTGTGTGTTCACAACTTTCCTCCCCTAAAACCAGCAAGCTAACCCTGCATTTTTGGGGGACCAGACATGCTATGGTGCATCTCCAGCCTGTGGTTCCCTGTTGAAGGACAGGGCTGCATGTGCTGGGATCAGCCACGTCAGGAGTGGAGCTGCTTCCCGAAGGGGCTGGTCCAGGGCATGGAGGCAGCACCATCCAAGAAGCCAGTTCTTAGCAGAGGCAAAGCTGTCAGGTTGTTAGAGATTCATTTTTACTTATGAGCCGTGAAATAAAGCTCATCTCCCTGGCAATTTACTACGATGCAGTTCCATTGATTTTTATAGGAGTTGCCCGGTGTCTCATAGCAGAATGGGATTGTTGTGGTTTGTTTTATTTCTTGGACATTTCTGATTTGCTTAATGGTTCAGCCAAAAGCCCACTGAACTTTTTATGGTATTTAAATGGGAGACATTAGCATAGCATGGATGCTTTAATGCTTTTATATATGAATTTTTAATATATTATTATTGATCAAGTCCTTGTATGACTGTGCTGTCCTCCCTATTTACACAGACTGAAAACTGACACACAAAGGAAACAAACTGCAAATGTCATGTGCAGGACTGAGCAACAAAGACTCAAAAACCCTCCAAACTGACTGTCCTCAAAGGGTCATCCCTTTTCCTTTGAGAAGGTTTTTTGCTCCCATTTGTAGGTGTCAGAGTTCTGCACGGGAGGAGTCTTGTTGTCTCTGTCTCTCTTGGTTATTTGTTAGCACAGCTGTGTTTGGTTTGGTGAGGCTTAATCTTGCTCTGTGCTCAGCCTTGATTTACAATTAGAAGAGAATTGTTGCAAAGGAGCTAAATCAGGTTCTAGGATTTAAGAAATCCTAAAGGTAATTATTAATTTACGAGGGTAAATTGTTGGTAAGATTATGTGAGCATGTGGAAACAACTCTGGGGTCATTAAAACCAAGAACAGCTTTATTGACTGATCAGGTGTCAGTAAGGTTCCCTTACAAGTGTGGACATTGTATCCTGTGAGGCAGTTAGAGCAGGCAGGGGAGGTTATCTGCTATTGCTAATACAATATTAAAGAGAAATCCTCTCTACTTAATCCTCTTATTAGGTATTGCATTACTTTGGATGTTGGCCTGTTTGCTACCTGTTGGTAGGAGCAAGCAGTGAAGTGACCTGTCATTTTTTTGAGCACGTTGTAAATGATTTATATAAAAAGGGATAATACATCAATCAATTTGCATCAATACTATGCAACAGATGATACCCATATGGGCTCAAATCTTGGAAGGGCCAGGGAAGATTTACTACCAGTTTCCCATTTTGTGTTCCTGACAGCTAGATCTATGTCCTGTCTCGCAGAGGACGGAAGCAGCTTGCTGGCTGGCAGCTGAATTATTGAGAATGGGCCTGGCAGCAGAACATGAGGAAGGCCTTTGTCTGCCTGTGGAATTGGAAGGCACTGGACAAACCAAACCCCTCTTGGGAGGGCTGAACCTTGTTTCTGTGTTTCTCTGTTTTCCTTGTGTGCATTTGCTGTGATGAATGAAGTTTGTGGGCTTTAGAGGCAGAGAGGAGGGGTGAACTCTGTGGTGTTACACATCCAGCTGCTCAGGCCAGGCTTGCTATGGGAAGGAAGAGGGGGGAGCTGAGTGGCTGTACAGATGGGGTGTCAGGTGGTGGCTGAGGGATCAGGGAACATAAACAGGCAGGGCCCTGCAGAGTCCCCTGGAAATCCAACCTGGCAGCTGCTTTGGCTTCTGGGCACATCTGTCCCAAGAAAACAGCATCAGAAGGAAAAACACCATTTCATGAAGGCAAGTAAACAAAATCTACTGAAAACTGGAACTTGACTCTTTGCTTTTACTTGAGATGAATGCTGCTTTCTGTAACAGGCATGTGGTAGCAAACTTCAGCTGACTGACCAGACTAACAGACTCTGCAGTATGAGCACATTGTGCAGAAAGGGTTCTGTGCAAATGTGTATTTGGCTATAGAAAATGTTAATCACCAGCAGAACTAGCAATTGGTGGAACTGCAGTTGTTCTGTGTTGACATGAACCAGCTGAGCAAGGTGTGAGGTTGCACTATAGAACGAACAAGGGGGACTGATTTTGATTTTTTCTTCCCCTGATGCTTAAAACGCAGCCAACCCAAGCCAGGTCTTAAAGCACCCCTGTGATGCTGTACCTGCCATGACAGAATCCACACCTGTAGCACACTAAAAAGAACCAAGGAACTTTTCCAGAAAGAAAAAACTCTTTGAAATATCTGTGAATATTTTGCAGTTCCCCCAAATGAAGAAGGTTTTCAAGTAATCTTCTTTTTAGTTTTTTCCACTATTACCTTTATAGTTCAGGAGATAAGAAACACTGGCTATCAAACAAGGCAGAAATGCCCCCATCTTTCCTCCACTCCTTATGACACTGATTATAATTCCAATATTGGAGCTGGTCCACTAAAACCATGGATTAGATTCGTGCAGCCTGTATTTTGAATTTGTTAATCTGATGGTGACATTAGCTGCAAAAGATCTTAAATCCATGAGGCTCAGTAAAGCATTTTAGTGTGGAAGGGAGGGCCTGAGCTGTTGATGGAGATTTACATGGAGAAGTGGAAAGCCTCCTAAACACAACTGTTAAAAGCAGGAAACCTAAATGGTATAAATAAAAGCAGGCTAGGAAAGCTCAGTGCCACATTAAATTAGTGGTAGAGCAGCAGTTCTTTGTGTTAACTGAGGCAGCATGACATGAAGGTTTGTCTGGATGGGGTGGAAATGGCCACTAAGGTAAATTGCAAATTTAATGGCATTTCTGTAAGCACAAGCCCTAAGGGGAATGTCTGCCAGTGTGGAACCACCATGCAGAATAACCTGGTGAACTACTAATTACATTACAGTCAAAATCAATATGGAAAATCGAAGCAAGACCAGGAGCTGTGACATATTCTTTCCTCATACTTGCACTGAGTCACCTTGCTTTGCAACAGAACCACCAAATCCCTCACACCATCTCTACATTTTTCTGGTTTTGGGCTAGCAGAACTGAATGTGTCTCCTGGTGGAATTTATGAGCCTCTCTAGACAACCACCAATGTGAAATTCCTTTCTGATTAACTTTTCCATTAGTTTTAAGCTGCAGAAGGGTATCATGTTGTACAATATTCTGTATTAAAAGAAACTTTATCCAGTATAAATCTAGTTGCCTTTTCAGGAATATCATGATTTGTGGCTTCACACATTTATCACTGTGAATTTTAACACTTCTACAAAGACTTTCTTCAATTACAGCATTATTTTCAACAACTTTATTTTAAAACCCATCAAAATATTGATCTTGAGATTGGAGACATCTCAGCATTTTTCATTATTGCACCACATCCACTAATTTTACAAGCAAATCGATCTGAAAACCTGACATATTGGCAACACAAGGAGTGGAACCATTTCCATGTCATCTGGAGCATTTGGAAGCCCAAGGGGAGTGTTAAGGAGTGCAGTTGTCTCTTCTGTGCCACTTTCGTTACTGCTCTGCAGGGAAAGGTGCTGGTAGGATGTAGATATTCATAAAGGTCTAACTCAAATTGCAGGAGAAGGGTGGTAGCTGGGAACTCGGAACTGAGCTCATGTACAAGAGTCTTTTGGCCAAGTTTCAGGTACAAGCTATTTCTGTGTAGCCTTTATACATATCTGCACCATTTCAAGGTAACACAATTTGGTCCATGGGCACCAGTGCCAATGAAATCTCATGTTATGCAGGTTTATGTCCTTCATCCCTCCACCTCTTCTGGCACATGTTCTGGCCATGTCCCCAGTTACTCCAACCCAGCACCTCTGGTCCCAGATCCCAGCAGTGCTCCAGCATGGCTGGTGCTGAGCTAAGCTGCTCCTTTGTGTCTGACAAAACAGCTGTGACACTTTGTACTTGCCATGAGGTCCCTCTGAAACCTTCAAGGTGTAGCTGCTGCAATAGGCTTTTGCATGTGTTGGTTTCTAATACCTGATTTTTATTCCTGGGATGACAGAGAAAACTCCTTTAATCTTTCTTTAATACCCATTTCCTGGCACAGCCCTGGGTCAGCTGTGACTTCAATAAAGCAGTTTGCATTGGCTCCACTCTTGCTCCTAACAGGCCGTGCTGGAGCTGTGCCCAGGGCTCTGGCCACGCTCCACCTCCCATTTGTGCTCTGCACCAGCTTCCAAAAAAGGACTCTGATCCCCAATATGTCTTCCCTAATACTGATTTTATTCTTTGGCATTACAGTATAAAATTACTAGTGAAGCTAAATCCAGGTGGGATTTGTTTGGCTGTGAGGACATCTTTTACTACTATAAACCCTCCCAGCTTAATGTTAGAGGAGCCATCACATTTCTCACCTGTCACCATAAATGGCCAGAAAATTGGCTCCCTGGAATGCAGAGGGTGTTTGCTTTCCCCTTGCAAAATCTCCTGTGCACAAACAGCTTGGGGCTTCTGCAATCAGGAGTGACTTGCACAGGGCTGACCTGGGTTATTCACCACAATTACTACTTTTGAGAGGTGCTTTGCAGCTCCTGCCAGGAAAGACTGAGCTTCTCTTTTCTACGGGTCAGGGAGAAACTGCAGGTCTTGGCATTTCTCTTATTCACAAGTGGAATAATGTATCTCAAATAGTCTGTGAATTAATTCCATAATCTCATTTTTCACAACTCTGGCTATTTTGCTCTAATGAACTGCTAACTATTTCATTTGTTCATTAATTCAGCAAGTTGCCTGTTCCAAAATGCCATCTAGGACCCTTTTTGTTCCCTTGACATAAGGCAGTGTATAAAATTCTCTGTGAAGTTTAACCTTTCATTAAAGCTCACCTCTTTATCTGTCTCACTTCATAGTTAGGGTCTTAAATTGCACCTTGTGGACAAATGTAAAACAGTTGGCTTTGCTAACTTAGTTGTGATGGGAACCCAAATGAGAGGCATTTCCATAGGACACTGTGCAAATTCATGGTCAAAACCAGCAGCCTTGAGAGATGCTCATGTAAACACAGACCCTCCTGGTCATTTGACCTCTAATGCATGAGCTCCCCCAGCCTGCCTTCCTGGCAGTGGGTTATATTGTAGTTATTTTTGTTCATTTGAGGAAAGGCAGGCTGTGGAGCCAGGTCTCTCACACAGTCATCCTGGTTGGAAAAGACCTTGAAGATCATCAGGTCCAACCATAATCACTCATCATCAGTGTCCCCAGAGGGAGGTACTGGGCCATGATCATCTTCTTCCAGTCTTTGACCCCATCTTCTGCGTGAGGAAGAGAAAATGCATGAGCCTCCTGCATAATACTGAAGACTTGAGGAGTCCCTGCAAACACCTAGGAAACCGTAACTGTCATGGTGCTTGTGGTTTGCTTGACAGCAGGGCTCTGACCTGTGGCACACCAGGAACTCAGCCCTGATCCTTGGCCATGAATTTTTACTTTATGACGGATGTTTTTTCAGCAAGCACATCCTTGCATTTGCCTTATGCCTCTTGAAAAAGGACAAAGAAACTCAAATCACAAAACAGCTTGTTGGGTACCTCTGAGCAGAGACGTTTTGGTTTTCCTCATTTTGCTTTTTCTGTAGTATCAGAGGCTGGGAGATGTTCCCAGGTTTTAGAGCATCATTCCTAAAAACCTCTGTTACAGCAGGTTCTTATAAAGCACAGGCAGGGAACCACAAGTGCTGGCTGACCACTGAGGGCTGCAGGCTTGCCCAGGCTTTTCAGAGGGGTGGTGATGGAGCACATTGCCTGCAGAGCTGCAAAAATGAGCGTGCTCATTGCTCAGGGTGATTGATGGCCCCTCTGGAGGCACATTTTCAAACAGAGGAAGAGATGAACCCAGAGTTTAGGTGGTGGGGGTGAAATCTCATGTCAGTGCAAAGAGCTGAGCCATTTCCTGCTGCATCCAATCCCATTCTTTACCTCAAAATCTTTTACCTGTGCCTGTGACTCACATGTTTGTAGAAATCCAAGATGCTTCAGTTGAGTCAAGCACTGACTGTGGTATGGTGATGGGCAGCAGGAATGGAACTGGCTGAATTATCCTGCAGGCAGCAATGGTTTGTCTTCTGAAATACAAGAAACACCAGGGAGAAATTTCCCAGGTGCTGTAAGTCTGGAAGTGGCACCAGGAGATAGATGAGGTAGCACAAAGCCAGGCAGCCTTCATGTGTGGCTGTGGTTGATGGGGAAGGGGATCCCTGCCTGAGTTGAAGCAGCAGAGCTTTTTGTGGGCAACCTGTGGAAATCTGTAGGGCTGTGAAAATGCTGGGAATTGTGTTGATTGATCACTGAAGGCAGCTCTATGATCCTGACAGCTTTTCTGGCTATGGAGCTCTGGGCTGTACTTTCCCTGCAGGGTCTGCTCCCATGGCTTGGAGGACACCAGGAGTGTTTCCAAGGCATTTTCTGATGCTGTGGCTGAGACACATAGTGTTTGTGATGAAAAAATGTCCTGATGGATTTTCCACCTCTGAAATTTTGGCTGAGAATTAATTTGTGGAGTTGAAGGCCCTAGCTGACCCCAGAGGTGATGGAAAGGAAGGCCCGGAACTAGTACAAGGAAGGGCTGTAAGAACAAAACAGTGAGAGATCACTCCCAGGTCGAAAGTCTGTTGCAAAGTATTTTTGTAACTGATAAAATAATTTTGTATGGCTGAAAACATGTGGAGGGTGTAGACTAATGTTGCTCATCTCTATCAGAAGGTACAGCAGGACTCTAGGGCTAAGCTTATCCCCAATCTGGTCTCAGGTTTCCTCTCAGAAACCTTTTCCCAGTCGCTTGCCCTGCCTTGTTCCTGTGCCTCTCTCTAAGATAGGGTTTAACACTTTTAAAAAATGGCTTGAGATCTGCAGATAAAGAAGCTTTGAGAAACAGTATTTATTACAGTGCAATGATTGTGTTCCAAGGAATCAAAGGTTATTGACATCAACGTGCCTGTGAATTTTCTGTTGTGTATTTCAGCGTGTAGGAACACGTAAAGGCTGAATCTCTGACTGTTACAGAGCTGATAATTCCTTTTAATATGCTGAATTTCTAATAAAACCTCAAAAAGACTTTCTTTGGAGAAACGGCAAAATTTTTTGTTTTTTTTAAATTCCCTTTAGAGGTGGTGATGATGATAAAATAATGAATAATTTTGCATTTGATCCAGTAAGAACTGTTAGAGCAAGGAGTGCAGCAGGGAAGGGAAACCTCTTTGAAAGCTGATGTGTCAGGTGCACTGAAGGCAACTTTTTTATCTTGCTCTGGATACGCAGCTTTGGGTTTCTCATTCTCTTCACTCCGCAGTTATTTTGGCTGCAATAATAAAAATGTATTTCCTGCATGTAGCACTAGGAAGTTCTGTGCACACAGTAAACAGATTTTACGTGCTCAGACTTGACAAGCTGAGTGAAGGTTGTTTTTAGCAATTATTTGTCATGAAAACCTGCAGCAAAAGCGGATAAAACTTGTCAGAAACGAGTTTGTGCTTCAGTGACAAGTGTATCCGTGTGTTTCACTCCTAATCACAGGGATTTTCCTAATGTTTACTTGAAAGCAGAGCTGTCTAACTTGGTTTTCAGCTTGGTTAGATCATGCTTTAAGTTAGCAGGTTGGCATTTAATGGATTTGGACAAAAGCTGGACACGAGGTGTGCTGTTTGCATGCTGGTGCTGCCTGGTGGTGCCTTCCACCCTGCCAGTGGTTTCAAACTCCCTGATGTCCGTGGAGCTGTTAAAGGCAATGGGGCAAGGAGTCATTTTACTGAGGTGACTTGTGGAGCCATAATATTGTATCTGATTCACTGGAGGATTTCCTGACCTACAGAATTAATTCCACTGGGTTTTATTTTTTTCCACAGACTTTTGCTGTGTTGTTTTCTAAGGCTGGAGCATGTTACTGTGATCCTCTTGACTGAACTTGCCATTTATCGTAGGCTGTAGGACTTCTCTTGTGATGCCCAAGCTGGGCCTGAACTAGAAAGTTTTCTTTTAAAAGATGTCTAGTGATCAAGAATTCATCACAGCCTCTAAAACAATTGCTGCAAAGACTAATTAACCCCATTACTCAATATTTACACTGTATTTCTGGCCTGAATTTTACTGTGGGTCTTTCTTTTGTTTTTCACTGGGAGGCTGAGGACTCCAGGCTCTCCTATTGGCTGCCTCTCTGTGTTCTCCCACCCAGTCACCCTGACACTTCTTTCCTGAGCTGATTGCAGCATGAACTTTCTTTCTACGAGCCATGTTTTCCCCTCGCTCTCGCCCTGTTCCCTGAATGGTTTCCAGTCCTCTGATCAGTGGATCCTGGACCTGGTCACAGCATGCCAACAGCTGTCGTGCTGCTGCCAAATCCAGAAGTGATGGAACTTTTCCCTTTGAATTTGTACTTTCACTCTGTTGCTGTGGGTCTCTCACTGGTCCCTGCTGCAGTGTCATGTTGGCAGCCACGCTCTGTGAGCAGTAAAACACCCAGAGCCTTTCCCTCTGCCATCCATCCTGTGTGCCCACAAAGCTGGAGCCACCCCGTTTATTTTTAGATCACATCCATATTATACTTCTTAATTTGGCAAAGCATTCAGCATTCCCTGTATCCCAGAAGACATCCCATGGCAGTGAGGGTCAGCCATGTGGGTCCCCCTTCCCACCACCAGTTCATCTATCAAGTGGAACCACAGGGTCTGGCACTAAATGACCTGTGTCAGGCAAAGAGCTCAGAATCGTTTCAGGGTGAGCAGCTACAGAGTAGGCAGTGTGCAAGGTCTTGTGTGGTTTGCCTGTAGCCTTAGCAAAAAGATAGCAGAAGAACCAGGGAATAGTGTTTTGAGTCATGCCAACCTGAGCTCCAAGACCCTGGCAGGGAGCAATGTTGGCCAGGGAGTCGTGGGAAAGCTCCCCCAGTGGTGGGTAGAGTGGTGGCTGGGGCACGTTACACACTGCACACTGCTGCTGTCAGGCAAGCCACAGGGCTCACTCGATCTTCAGTCAAGGAACTCCTGCCTGAAGGGAATAGGCCCCTGGTGAAGGATGGAGTGGGCTTCCATTAGGACTTTCTTGGCCTGTTCACATCAGATGTGCACTTGTTATGCTTGGTGAAGTGAATATTGCATCTGCTATGAATCCTGGCTTGTACCACACACAATAGGAGCCCTTATTCTGCAGCTTCTCATTCTGGGTGGAGTTTTGTTGTCTCTCTGGACTCTTGCTGGAGCCACAGGTTAGCAAAGTGAAGCCCCCCACCCTGGCAGTGAATAAGAGAATCACCAAAGCAGCTCAATAAACAGAGTCTGTGCCTAAGGGGAGTGGGGGCAGCAGGGCCCAGCAGCAGCAGGAGGGGCAGCTTCTTCTGGTGCAAAGATGTGCTGGCAGGTACCTTGTACCTGCAGGTGGTTTTGGAACTGGCTCTCACTGCACTCCAAGTGTGGCAGCCACACACAATCCAAGTGTGGCAGCCCACATTCTCCACAGGCAATGCTGCACCATTAACAGGAACTCCTGAAGTGTAAAGCTCATTGTAAAGTGTGAGAGAGACTGAAAAGCTGGAGCCCTTTGCATTCTGAGCTGCACTTCCACAGTGAAGTCTCCACTTCCCTGAAAATGCCACCGTGGCTCCCAGCTTCCCCCTTTCCCTCCCAGTCTCTACCATGCTCTGTTGAGTATGAACACCTCATTAGGGAAGGGAAAACAAACCATCACACTCATGAAAGATCAGTAACTATAGCCTAGTTTATTGACTGCAGTCAAGTTCTATTATGCCTCAAATAATTAAATATTGCAACTGTGACATTAAAAATACAGGCCAATTTACCAAAATAATTGTATTTTAAAGATTATGTACATATTATACATTTTACAGTATCATGTAAACTTTTTTTTATACATAAATCTGATTTATGGTAACTAGAAAACCCAAAATACTGACAAAAATATTCCTATGAAACATAAGCACTGTCTGGAATATTTAGGAAAATTGCAAAGAATGGTAACCAACTATAAAACAATGCAACTGAGTTAGTAGAAAAATGAATTAAATTACATTCATATAAAAAAATTAAACTAAAAACATTGCTAGGCATCATTATTAAAAAGGGAAAAATCCCAAACCCTCTCCTTTTATATATTAACACACTTTCATGGGGAGCTACTGTATGCCTCATTTCCAGCAATGGGGCTTAGCCTGGGAAATCCAGATTCCCATTCTCCTTTTAACACATTAAATAAGGAGGGTCTGTACCAATACAAATATTGTATATACTCATGCACTGTGGTTATGTTCATAGTAGCCACCAAGGCACCGTTTTTGTGTCATTTCCCCCCTCCCTCCCCACCCCTTACATTTCAACATGCAGTGCTAGAGATGTCTGCTGTTCAAAAAAACTTCTGAGGCATTTGTCTCTAGTCTGATTTTTTTCACCCTAGGGGACACAGAAATCCTTCCAGCATAGACTGAAAAATAAATAAGTAAAAGAAGGTAAAGGCCTTAGTTCAACATCTTGCACCAATCATGTCAACTTGGTTAAGATGCCTTAACCCTCTCTAGTCTCCAGAAAGCCTGTCACTGAGGTGATGTAATTATAGTTCTCTGGTCAAACATTGCATATATTAACAAGGACAGCAAAATAGCTCCTTCTGTACCTCTTCACTCACGTGACAGCTGTAGTGTTTTCAGTTGGCATAATGGATCTTCAAGTCTAAATTGGTTTCTAGCTCGCATCTCAGCACATCCCCATCTGCATTCCCTGCTATGTAGTGTATGGAGCTGAAGTACCCAGGTATGCTCATTTGCATAAATGCATAACTTATCTGTATAGAAACAGCTGCAAAAATCAACAGCTGCCAACCTGGCTGCATTTTGAAGGCTTGTAAAACTTGCATATTTTATAACTGTTCCAGACCTGTAAAAGGCCTGGTCCTGCAAAGAGTTAGGCATGTGCCATGTTATCCTCAAGGATTGGAACAATCTCTTTAGATTGTAACGAGTTCAACCGCCCCTGGGGCTCTACGAGCACCACAAATGGTGGCTCAGAGGGGCAGTGTGGCCAGTCACCAGTCACATGTGTCAAGGAAGACAAGAGCTGGAGTGACTAATGCTGGCTGGGTTTAGGCACTAGATATTCCCTCTGGTGTTGAATGTATCTGAAATTAGACCAAACATCTGACAGACTCGGACAAGGTGAAAGTGGATTCCAAGATGGCCTTTATAAAACATGCCCAGAATTATGAGAAATTAAACCTGGATAATGTCTGTTTATGTACAGCTTTAATAGAAAAGAAATCCTAATCTAGAGTATCAAAATACCGTAGTCATATAAACGCATGAGAGCATCTAATAGAAAAGTAAAAAGTGTAAAACACAAACTTTTTTGGAAATTAAATATCCTAAAAAAGTTGGGCTTTTTTTTTTTTTAAAAAAAAAAACAACCAAGAAACCAGGAATTTGTGTGCTGTAAAAAAAACCCAAAAAGGATTACATTTCCCCTCGTCTCCGAGTTTTTGCTGCAACACCTCTGCCTTCCTCTTCCTCCTCCTCTTCCTCCTCGTAATTTTCTTCATGAACTTCTTTCTGGTTGTTCTCTTCTTGCATTTCTTGCTCTTGGTCTGCCCCTCCATTATTCTTTTCATCTGCCTGATTGAAAGGAAGGCAACAACAGATTTAGAGCAACTGCCAGTTTCCTTATAGTTTATTTTGGGGCAATGAGATACATTTAGGAAAAATGACTCAGCTGGAGCTGTTAGAGCTGATGGACAGAGACAGGAGATTTCCAAAGGCCTCCAGGCAGCAAGAAGGGATGTGGGGGTGGAAGGATGAGCAAAAGGAAGTTGGGACAGTGTGAAATGTTAAGGTCTATGATCTACAGCAATGATTATAACACGTCACTGTGCCATGAGGGCACCTCTGCCAGGTGTTTAATCATGTCACAGGGTCTGTGGGTTCACCAGGACTTACATTGTCCTCATTTTCACCATATGGCTCTTCAGGGTTGCGTTCCAGTTCTCGTTTCTTCTCTTCAGTCAGATCTTCCTGGATCTACAAAGCACAGAGATGATCTCTACATTTTTATTTCCTTTAAAAAAGTAGCCTGTGGCCTAAAAGTACATGTTTTTTACAGCTAGGCTTTTACAGAATAAAGATCCAAAAGAAAGGAAGGAGGGGGCACAGAGAGGTTAAAGGAGGAAAAAAACCCCAACCACCTGACAATCAGGCAACTCACTTCCTGTGAGAGCACATTTAACTTTCAACTGCAATTGACCTTATAGCACCTTCCAGTACTTGAAAGGGGCTACAGGAAAGCTGGGGGAGGGGCTTTTCATCAGAGAAGACAGTGGCAGGACAAGGGGTAATGGTTTTAAACTGAGAGAGGGGAGATTTAGGTTAGATATGAGGAAGAAATTCTTCACTATAAGGGTGGTGAAGAGCTGGAATGGGTTGCCCAGGGATGTTGTTGATGCCCAATCCCTGGAGGTTTTTAAGGCCAGGTTGGATGAGGTTTTGTGCAACCTGGTCTAGTGGTGGGGTTTCCTGCTCATGGCATGGGGGTTGGAGCTTGATGATCTTTAAGGTCACTTCCAACCTTAGTGATTCTATGATTCTTGACTGCTCGTTCAATCACTGCTCACTTCCCTGTTTCCAGTAACACACTGGTTACAGCTCTTTGTGAAATGTATTAAATTGCTTCCTGTAAGCCAAAGAATAGTTGCCAAAGCCTAACTATTCCCAGTTCCTAATGACATGGCTTGATTTAAGGAACCTTATTTAGAACTGGAGAATTCTAAGTGCATACCAGGTAATTTAGACAAAGTGTTTCCCATAAGGGAGTAATGAGGAGCTGTTTCTATTGCTTTTGGTAAATCATTATGTATGGAGTAGAAAACAGCAATTGATTAGGGATGTATGAAAGAACTGCAGGGCAGCCTGTGCCAGTGCATGCAGAAGGAGCATGCCATTTGACATCCAAAGAACAAAGCCCCCTCCCTTCCTTTTCTCTCCAGTTCAAAGCAATGTGCTAACAGCTTCCTGACTGACTCCAGGACCAGCAGGGGTTTACACAACTTGGATTGCTGAGGATGAGCACAGATAAATCAAAGCTGGAGCTAAAGAGTGTAACTGGCCAAGCAAGCAGTTTGCTCAGAACAGCAGTAGCTGATTAGAGATGCAAAGTTAATGAGGTTTTCTGTGACCTTCAGAGGGCTTGAGGTTTTCAGGAATTTTTCCTTCTGTTGTGCATCACTTAATCTTTTCATTTATTGCACAATTAATGCTGTGCTGCATGGAAGACCAGTGGATTGCAGCATATAAGCACGAGCAGCATTAAGTGTGTCCAGAAGTAGAGAGCAAAGTAATGGCAAAGACTTCCTACCTTTCATAAAGTCAGACAAACAGATTTGGGATCATTTTGCAGTTACAAAAGGATATTAAATGTTACTGAAGATGTGCTGTGCTACCTGAGTCCACAAAGGCCTTTTGTCTGCTTTCTTACCTCCTCTTCTCCTTCTTCCTGATATTGTTCATCCACATTATCCTCCTGCTGGTCAGGATTTCCTGCCATCTGCAGAAAGATCATATCAAAACTTAGCTCCCTGTGCCTGCCTATTAACTTCAGAAAACCAAAGGTTCTTGTTCTGGAACTAAAACTTTATGTAAAGCTAAAGTAACAACAATAATAGCAAATGAAGTTGTAGCGTGTTCATTAGCTTTGATGATAGCCCAGCTACATGATTTAGAACTGCCCTAAATTAAAAAAGGAGACAGCAGAATGATAATAATAAAAATCCCTTCAAAGAACAAAGCCAGACTTTCTATACTTAGCAAGAAGACAGTGACACATTCACACCACTACAGACTCGTGCCACGAAAATACAAGCTCTTTCTGCCTAGAGGAGTTCACAGCTTAAACAAGGTTGAAACGTGCAGTGTTCCTTGGTATGGCCACAGAAAGATCTGAAGACTGTATGGACAGGGAGACTGTTCTTGGAGGGGTTTCTGTGAAGGTAAATACAGGGCCCCTGGACTGAGAGACTACAGGACCTCACTGAGTGGAGCCAGTGATGACAGACACACCAGGAGCAAGTCACACTGTGACCTGCAGATGTCGTAGATGGTTCAAAAGAGATCTTTAGAACTCAGTGTTCTCTCACCAAGCTACCCTATACTGTCCTTAAGGAGGACCTATAGTTGCTTCCTTCGCCTTTACTGACCACTAGGTGCTCTTCCATTCCTGGATGTCCTTGTTTCTGACTGGTCTGCTTGTGCTTCTCATTTTCATCTGGTAGATTTTCTTCTCTCTCTTGCTCGGCTTCCTCAAATTCATCTTCTCCCTGATTGTTGGGGTCATCAGCAGGATTCACATCTTCCATGGCAGCCTTCTGTAATTTTTAGAAGTGAATGTTAGAAATAATTTTATCTCACAGTCAAATTCCATTTCACTGGAAAGCCACCCTAGTGTGACCTGTGTTAGAGCCAACTTCATATCCACTGAAATCCAGCTGGGAACTCTCTACAGGCACTAAGGGACCCTACATCAAAGCCTGGCCAATACAGAAGTGTCAGGTCCTGAAAGAAAAAGTACTTCAGCACTGACACAGAGAGCTGCAGTATCTGTTAAAACCCAGGCTGAATCTGAGGACTTTTTTCACATAGGCTGTTCAACTGTTTTGTTTACTGACAATCTGACAACTGACAGTGCCTGACAGAACCAGGTGAAAAAAGGTTAAGAGTTGAAATGCCCATGGCTCAAAAGAGCTGTTGTGATCTTCCAGTATCTGTCTGTCCTGCAGTATTGGCCTTGTCTATGTTTATAATAAAACAAAAGAAACAGCACTCACTTTTCATCATACGTTGCCATTCAGAAAACAAGCATTCCCTTTCTGCTTATCATTCAGTAAAAACATTTCTGGTAACTTGATGGCTGACAAGTTAAAGACTCCTTAGAAATATTCACTATAAAACTCGATTTGCTGAAGGCAAGATGTTATGGATGTGTGATGTTCCATACCATCAGCTAAGATGGACCTTGGGGGAAGGCACAGGACAATGTGCATCCAGATCTCTGTGCAGTGGTTACCAGGGCTGTGCTCACTGCTGAGCTTTGTCCTGACTCAGGATCTCATGCTCTGTACTGATTCCAGCTGATTTCAGTGGCTACTGAGTTGACTCTTAACTATGAAAAATACCATTACCACTGTTTTTAACTGACCACCAATGAGTTCCTCCTGCTACTTTTTTAATCCAAGTTTTCCTGTTCCAGGCCCAGCTAAGTCTGAATATTTTATTCTGCCTAAAGCCTAAAAAAGATGTGAAAAGCAACTTCCTTCCAACAAGGAAACTTTTTTGGATTTCTTCCCAAATCAGTAAGGACAACATTAAACTGATCTTAGATGTAGTTTTAAACTGTCAGACTTGTTTTCCTAGCAGACCTCTGGTTCAGCTGATTTCTGTAATGTGCAATTATGTTAGATGAGATTCTGGGGTTTCACTTCAGTAATGACTGCAGTCTGTGCCCTCTTCATTCATACTCACCAATTCATCAGCCTGCTGGTCTTCCCCCTGATGTTCTGGTTCCTGCTGCTCATTTGCATGATTTTGATCATCCTCTTCACCTTCATCCTGGTGCTGGTTGTCACGTTCATAACCTGACAAAGTTTTGATATTGTCACTGTATTACAGCAGTTTCTAGGCAGCCTTCACCTCATGAGCTAACCAGATAATGCCCACAGAACTGTTCTACTGCTGGGAAGAAACCAACACTGAAAGATTACGTGATTTGAAAAGATCAAACAGACCCACAGGCAGAACTAGGAATGTGATCCACAAAAGCCTTATCCTAGTAGCTCAATCCAAAGGACACACTTCCTTTCAGGAACATGAATATGATCTTAGTAATAATACCTGTATTTCAGTCAGTCACTTCAGCCAGTGTTATCTGAGCTTCTAGCTTTAAATTGTGAGCTTGTATTTCACTTGCATCCAAACTGGATATGAATTTAGTATTAAAATCTTGCATGCAAAACAGTACATGGGCAACCTGTGAATGTGACAGGGACAGAAATTTATCTTACCTCCTTCCTCTTCCTGAATACCTTGCTCTTCTTCCCCTTGTACAATATCATGGTCCATGTTATCGTAATGAGCCTGATGGCTGAAAAAATTAAAATACATAATTTCAGTTTCAAAAAGTGTTTCTGCTCTAGTAAATAAAAAAAGCCCAACATCCTACTGCATCTCTGCCTCTCCTAGCTCTTGGCAGAATGGAATCCAGTTTAAATTCCTATGACCTAGTACTTTCTTGTATAACCTTTCCTGAAATGCACTTTATAGAACAAAGTCTTTCTTGTCCTACTATCCTAACTTCTGTGGTTTTATTTCTCTATACATCAATGGGATCTGCCTTGTATTTTCAAAACTCCTAAGGTAGTATATTCCATAACCAAAGCACAAACACCATGAACTGGAAGGAAAGAACTTCTCAGATAAAGGGTCTTAAACACAGACTACATGGATCAGTTATTTTGTTGAATAAGCAGGTTTAGCTTTCATCTTGAAAGGGGTTTATTTGTGTGGTTGTTCTCATAGGACTGAATATTTTGACTATCAATTTATGGAAGGCTTTCTCATACAAAATCCTTCCAGAACACAGGTCGAGTTAATTATTAATGTGTCAATGTTTCAGCAAAGAAAATTCAATGGACTTAAGATTCTACATGCCAAAAATTTGTCACCAATGATTTTAAACTAGCAGAAGCATAAAGAAATATGAAAAGGAGGTTAAAAAGCATCTAGAAGCTATAATATCATTAATATAAATGAAAGCACAGTAACTTTATGAAAATAACAAGGTGTCTGTGTCCCCTGAAATCATGCTTTTGCCTCTGCAATGCAAATAACACTAATTACTCTTGTCCAGAAAATCCTCATGGAATTACATAAAAACAGCATCTCACATTTAAGAGGAATTTCAGCCTAGGTACCTGAACGCAGATCTTATACTGGAGCTCCTCAGTACTACATGATAGTAATTACTGCTTAGCAGAAAACAATGACTAATTTAAAGCAAGCTTTAAGAGCAGGGGCATTGTATGCCAGAGGCTCCTAAGCTTCTCCAAGGATGCACGTGGCAATGTGCACTTCCTGCTCCAGACTTCAGAGGCTTCCATAGTAAAAGGAGAAAAAATTAAAAAAAGGGAAGAAAAACCCCCTTAGAACAGCAATCAGATTTATCCTTGGAAAGAAGATAAGGCTCACTGGTTCCTAGGCAGTTCATATTTACAGCCTTAAACCACCCTGTTTTCAAAGGTGGCAGCCATAAAACCCAGAGCACAGATGACAAACTTGTGTAAAAAGAATTTAACCTGAGCTGGTTTTTATAGAGTTTTTCTTCTTGTTCTTCCTGCTTCTGCAGCTGAAGCTCTTTTTCTCGAAGCTGCTGCTGCCCTAGGAGCTGTTCCCGCAGCCTCTGCTGCTGCAGTGAGGCCTGATGCTCTGGCAGTTGATGGGCTTGATCTGCTCTTTGGGCTGCAAGATGTTGCTGCTCCAGCTGCCGTTCATAGACTGGCTTGTGTCTTTTTGCTGCAGCTTTTGTTGATGTGATCTGTCAAAGAAATGTTAGCTGTAGATGAATCATCATGACCAGAAACAAGCACATAGAGAGACCTGGGACACCAGGGATAATTCTGCTGCTGCTGCACACAATAGGCAGAATTACAGCAAATTTATTTTAAGTTTTCTTGCCTCTGCTTCAAGTTTAATTACCTTTTTGAACACAAAAGGGGTGCCTGTGAAGGACATGAGGAAGGAAGAGGAGGTAAAGGGCTGGGGAAGCCCTGCTTTTCTTACACATCAATAATAATAACCCCTCAACATATTACCAGTCCAAGCCAGTTTTGATGGCTGACAATTAAGACAGTAAATATCCTTCCATTGATTTAACTGGTCAGGATTTAACAATAGGGGCTATTTGAGTGCTTTAAATGAGACACTGCACACTTTTTGCAGCCAGTAGTAACTTAAACTCCAGTTTCACAGCTTAACCTATTGCTGCTGTTTTAATCCACTGCACCTCTTTGACAATGGCTCCTCATCATACTGGTTATAACAACAACCTGCTGGGAGAGTGTGTGTTTACAGAGCCTAAGGTGGGATCACTAAAACACATTCTGGATTGGATCTCCAGTGGAAAATGTAAACCCAGGGTTTGCTGGTTCTATTTAGAGCTGCACAGAGCAAGACCTGCAATTGCTGCATGCTGGTTTCCCCTGACTATTTTAGTCGTGCTCATCTTGAAGCTAAAAATCATGCTAATCTTGAAGTTAAAACTTCCCATCAAGTGACAGTGACCATTTAGATGGCAGTGTGCTTGCAGAGGTAGGTACACCTGACAAGGAATCCCACTGCCATTTGCTAAGATGCACCAAATTAGTAAGGCAGGACAGGTCTCCAACAAGGCCTGGAAGATAAATCTCATTCTCACCAACTCTCTTCAGATCAGGTACCAGCAGCCTCAAATTTCACGCAGGAGATGGGATTCAACCAGACTGCCCTTTTTTCCATCTGTTCCTTTTTCTCAGCAGAATTAACGTTCATTAAGCTGCATTTGGCAAGCACTGCAGTATGTGTGTGCTGAAGCTGAGCATGAATCCTATGCATCCAAGTGCTTTGAATCCCAAATTTTCTATAAATCTGACAATTTTATCTAAAAACCAGTGAGTGCTCTGAATCCCAAGCTTTCTAGAACTATGACACTGATTTTCCCTAGAAATAGAGGAGTGCAACTTAGGAATCATAAGAATGAGAAAATGCCTCTAATTAAACAGCAAATGGCTCCATACCTCAGAATGAAGCTGATCACCCAACATGTTGGTTTCTTCTTCTTTCTGTTCCTGTTTTTTCCACTCATGCTCTTCTGGAACTTGATCCTGCTCCTCCTCCAAGTGCTCAGGCTGACCTGCCTGCTCCATTTCTTCCTCTTCAAGTTCTTTTTTGCGTTCTTCTTCAACTTGATCTACACGTTGCTCTTCATCCTCTCCAGCTTCTTGTTGCTCCTGAATATTTAGCTCCCTGGCATGCTGGCCTTCCTCAGCCCTTCTCTGCAGATGAAAAGGCTCAGCTCTATCATCTTTTTCCTGGGTCATTATTTCTTTCTCATTTGGCTGCTCATTCTGCAAAACGTACAGAAGATTATGTGTGCACAAGATGTTATGGATTTCATATTTTCAAGAGAGCCAAGGACCAGACATGGATGCTTTTATTCCAGGCTGGCAGTAGTGGTGGGCAGGAGAGCCAAAGGCCTCCTTTGGAACAAGCAGCCCCTCAATGCCCAATTCTCAGCCCTGCACAGCTGCACCAGGTGTTGCACAAGTGCATCCAAGCAGGTTAAACCACATTTTATCTGAAGTGGAACAAACCTATTGCCATTCTCTATCTACAAAGGAAGCTTTGTATTTTTATTTCCTGCAGGTTCTGCTGGCCAAGAACTCTTGTAAAACAAAACCACAGCTGATACTATAACTTGCTAGACTTTACCCACAACTTTATTTCTTTTTTGAGGATCAGAGAGTGGGCCAATACTATGAACACTGACTTCAAGTGTGCCACTGAAACTTCATAAAATCTGTGAAAAGACAGTTTCTTCTGAACTTGTTAAAGTTTGTTTCTGTAACACATGAGGTATCTAAAATTTTAAAGGCCACTTATTAAAAAATCAAGTTTTTTACTAACTTCTTAAAACAGCTACCATAAGTCAGTTTTAAATGCATTTACAATTACAGAAGAAAAGGTCACAATTGATATAATTTTCAACTACCATTAAATTAAACTGTCCCTTACTACTTTACTCACGACCTGATGTGCAAATTAAACACAGCTTCTAAAGGAAGTTAAGCACATAGTATTTTGCTGAACAACAACCATTCCCTATGGAGCCTGTAGCTGGTCAGGACTTTGTACCTCCTTGTGCTCTTCAGCCACAGCTTCGTGGGGCACAGGGAGGTCACTGTGGGGAGGTGGGGCTTGCACCTCTGGTTGCTCATCTGGTCGCTCTAACTTCTCAGGCTGGCGGAAACTTGGCATTTTGTTGAGTGTGTCCTTCAGCTGCCTGTACTCCTCCACCTGGGACTAAAGTCAACACATTAATTACAGTGTGTCCAAAGTGATTTCTTAATAAATATAGTCACCTCGGAGTGAACAGGCTGGAAAGTCATATGGTAGAGACTTGATATTCCCATCAGAGCAAGTATCAGGGAGGAGAAGGGACGAGAGCTTTTCAAATCAGTTGTTTCCACGTGCTAAATAACATGGACTCATGACAATCTTCTCAGCCACAGTGCACATGCATGCAGAGTGTATCAGAAAAATCTCTCAGAGACTAGGATTTGTTTTGTTCATGCCAAGCAGGAGAATTATCAGAAGGGGACGATGCAGTTGTGTTGGCAGACTAAAGTGAGGGAAACTGAGAGCACCCCAACTTCTCCTTTACTGGTAGAAAGAAATGCAGTTATTTCAGAAACAGGAGGTTCAAAGTACATACACCCATCATGAAAATGCCAAAACCTCCACATTTAGATGGGTGTCACACAAGACAACAGCTGATGTACAGAACTGAGGCAAAGAGAGTCACAGTAATAGCACACCTTTGGTGAAGAACACGAAAAAAGGGAAGAAAAGGAAATATGTAAATTTCTAAAGTATTCCGGAAATGTAACAGTAAAATGTTGTAATTTTATTTGCTTTTTAACTTTGTAAAGGCCAAAACTGTGTGAGGAGACAGACTGGTTGGTGCACCTGCCTACTCAGCAGATGTACAGGGAAGACCATCTCACAAAGAACAATTTTTGAGATGGACAAGATTTATACAAGCTGACCAGGTGCTTATAGAAAAGGTGGTGCCCCACAGAAGTGTTTCTCTGTTGCTCCAGCGGAGGCAATGAGCGTGTCTTCTGCCCATGCTGAAGTCAGAGGTGCATTCCATAACCCTTTTGAAAATTCAGGTTGAGAACTGGCTACAGCTGACACTGGGTGGCTCTGTGTGTGACTTGGTGTGTTCTGTGGGATCATAGCAATCAATAGTACAGCAGACAGGCAGGATGCATTGATGTACAATGCAAAATACTCATACAAAACAAGATCCACAGTGCTACAGATTGACATGATGCAATGCACAGCAGCCCCGCAGCCAGACGCACCTCGAAGCATCTCCCAAAGCCTAGGGCATCCGATAAATGGGACAGGCCTAAAAGCAGAGCAGAATGTGCAGTAACTACTCTTGTCATTCCAGAGGGACCCTTCTCTTTCCTGATTAGCCCCTGGAGAGTCCAGTAGGAAATCTGAGTGGAAAAAAATAGTATTTACTTAATGCAAGACTAATGCACAGGTCTCTGATTGATGTTTTTTTCCCCACTCACTGCCTGTGCAGAGAGACTAATGTATCAGGATATGGAAACAGAGCACATCCAGATCAGGAGTGAGGTGCTCCCTTCCACTGCACGAGCCATTCTGAGCTGAACATTGTGATTCCAGGCCACAGCCTAAACTGTGTTAATACTGGCAGAAAAACAGGGTTTATGAAAATATATATAATGAACCTGTCTGGCTGCTGGAGCTATGGAAAAGTACAAAGATTACAATGCCTTTAAGATTCAGGTCACAAATTCATTAGTGCAGTATTGGCTACTGATATTTAAAGTCTAGAACACACTTAGAAATAGAGGGATGGCTTATTGAGCTGTGTTCCTAAGCAGCAATTCCTTGTGAACTTTCTGGAGCTGGTTTGCAGGAGAAACTGTGCAGCGGTGCTAAATACCTTCTGTTCTGAAAGAATGTGCAAGGCCCTTCTGGTGCAGAAAAGGTTCTCCAGATGATAAATGGCACATTATGATTGCAGATAGAAAGGCTTTGTGTGACACAGGTTTTCTAATTAAAGAACTGAATCAGAGCCAGGAGAAGAATAAGCAGCTTCCCTTTGGATTTGGTGAACCTTTAATCAGACCCTGCATCTGCCCTTGTGGAATTTCAGATGTTAGCAAATACATACCAAGTAGCTAACATGGCCAGTGGGAGAACAGCTTAGAATTAGCTGCCAGCATGTTTTAGTAGTGGAAATTAAGACTCTTCATATACTTAAGTCTATGTGGGACTTCCCTGGTCTTTCCCAATTTTTTCAATTTCTACACATATTGACATGCATGACAGGCAGAAATGGGGGGGGAAGACCCAATGCTTTTAGTGCTCCTAATGATTTTGTGGACCATGAAAACACTTAAATGAAGAAGACTAGTCAGGAATAAATATAATTTCACTGTGCCTCACTGCCTTCCCCTTTGATCTTTCACTAGTAGTCTTTCTCTGCTCCAACATTACTCCTGCTCTCCAATTCCCTATGGCCTACACAGCTTGGCCTGGCAGAGCTGACTGCATCTGCACTGCTCTAGCAAAGTCTGTGCTTTGGGGGTGGTTCACTTGAAAATGACATTTAAGAAAGGTAATGCTGCTGCTTCTTTCTAACTATTTTGAGCTCCACCTAGAGTTCAGGTTCCTCCACATATACCCTCCCTCTGTTGCACTGATGTGTATCACCTTATAAACCAGGGCTTTATAATGATACATGGGAATGTCAGAGTGTGGGAAGTTAAACGAATAGAAGTTCTATCAGAAAAGACAGAGAAAGAAAGGTATTTGACAGCTCTCATGGAAGCAGATACTGTTCTTATTGGTAGTACATGCACCCTTGGATCTGTAATACAGCTTTTTAATTTCCAACAGCCCTATGATTTGTTGCAGCTTCTTGTTAAGAGCAGCCCTTGATCTCATGCATTTCCCTGCAGTGTGCAGCATGGTGCCAACTGCACATTCCCCATGCCAAAGGCTACATGCATCCCATTCCAGTCAGCTGCACTAGAAGAAACAAGTTTTAGGAAGGTAGAGCTAGAAGCTGCTTTCCTTTCTGACCTGTGCAGCTGCTAGTGCACTCTTGTGGTCTTCCAAAGTCACTACAAGCTGGTTGTGTTGGGAGAGTAAATTCTTATGCTGTTGCTACATAAAAAGAAGAACATGACATGTTTCACAAAAAGTTCATTCTAAAGGTAAATGAGGTTGCCTGGGGGATTTTGAACTAGGAAGATAATTAGATTTACTTCGAAAAGAAAATCCTGAGTTGGAATGACAGCATTTATTTACCATGGAATGAGAATTAAACATGCAAGCACACCAGGAAAGAAAATTCTGGAGGCCAGAATCTGTGTAACTAAAATACAGCTAAAAGTTGGAGGAGATGCCAGTGACTGTTTTTCATGAACTTCGTTTGCCAAAGCACAATTCTTAACGTGCAAAGTCAATTTTCCAATTTCTATGCTAAATACTTCTCTTCCAATTCTTTTGTGTTTTTGTTTGTTGTTGGTTTTGTTTGTTTTTTTTTTTTCAAATAAGCACATACCCACAATGCAACCAGGAAAGGACTAGAAATGCAGTTCAGCCACATTTCTCCCCTTTTTGCCCCTAACAGCAACTACCATTCTTCAGTTTAGGCCACCTCTGGCTTGTTAAAACTTGGGAAAATTTTTTACTTTTCCAAATGGTCTTGAAAGTTCTACTCAAAGCAAAGCCTACCTTGACATCTTGTAGCTGGGTGTGAATGTCTTGGTGAGCTTTTCTCAACTGTCTGTTCTCCTCCCGTAAGTTATACAGGGATTCTGGTTAAAAGAAAATACATATAGAATTTAAACCCTGTCAGATTTAGAGTACTAGATTAAGCACCAAAATTAAAACTATAAGACAAACTACATAAAATCCTACACAATGGATACAGTAAAAATAGATCAGAATTACTGTCTGGCTGTTTTACACCTCTCGCCAGCCCTGTAAAAAAGCCTTACATTTTCAAGCAAAAAATTGTAAAATTTGGTTAAACTTTCTATTGGCACACCCAGACTGCAACTGGAATTGTGCATCATTGTTGATGCTGGGGACTGCAGATGGCAAAGTTCATTCTGGTAATCTGAATCTTTAAAATACAGAGAGGAAGCTACCCTCCCCTCTCCCGCCACATTGCATCTGGGGAGTGAGAATTTTTTATCATAGGACTAAACTATTTTTTTGGAAGAGGTGCCCAGAGGGCCAGCAGCTTTAAAAAGCTTTCTGTTCTGGGACCAGGGAGAGGGCCTTCTCTTCTCACTTCTTACATGATGCAAGCAGACACAGGCAGGCTCTTCCCACACTCCAAGTTGCTAAGGCTGCAATCCAGCTCAGCCCAAGAGCTGTATGACTTCATTGGTGTGGTGCCAAGGCAAAACTAATCAACACAGCCCCTGCCTGCAAAACACTGTGCAGACAGAACTGCAGACAGCTCCAAAACTAACTCATGTGTTACTGACACATGGCAGAAAGCAGCTGAAAGCCCTCGGTGGGGGGAGCCCCCTCCTTTTCTTCTATGCAATTGTGTAATTAGGATTTAAGAGGTCTGCAGACTGCAAACAATCTCCGTAATAGGAAACTGGATGCCAAGAGTGAAAAATGAATACTTCATCATCCAAGAATACAGGTGCAATGTGTTTCAGAGAAGCTGATACATACAGAGAAAGTGAGGTCTAAAATGTATATAAAGTCACTTCATAAAGAGGCACAATTAAATCTCTGACAGAAGTGGCAAACATGCTTAGATTCCTTTGATTTACAAAAAAGAACAGAGACAAATAAATTCTTGCAAGTTTATACAAGTCTTAGAACTAAAATGGAAAGATTGGATAAACCAGCCACTAACACAATGGACTTCTAAGTGCTGTTTCTTACTATTTTCCTAATCTAATCCCTAATAGGAACACAAAGTACACACATTAATAGATTTCAGAAAGAGGCCACAGAAAATCATCCATAAAACGTAACTTATCAGAAGGCATAAGATGCATGAATGACCTGTTAGTGAGAAGAGAGACAATGCCTTTCTGTCTCACATCACAGAAAACAGTGCCAAATACACATTTTAATGTGGGCAGCCAAATACAGGTTGCACATACCCTTCAGCTTAGAGATCTCCTGCTCCTTTTCCTGCTGCAGTTGCAAGTATCGCTCCTTGTGATCATTGAACGTTCTGCTAAATTCCTCTCCTTGTTTTCTGTGATCTTCCTCAAGGTCAGCATGTTGCTTCTTTAGCTCTTCATGTTGACTCTGCAAACACCAAGTTAGACATTAGAACAGTTCTACATCTGCATATCTGGCTAATACTGTCTTTGGCAATTTGTTAAACAAGTCCAGATGAATGGGAAGCATTCATAACAAGAAGTTTATTATTCAAAGCATGCATGTTGCAGGTCCTCTCAAACACAAAACCATCTCTGTGATGAGTAGCCTCCTGTTCTAGGGCCACGTCACCTCACCTTGCAGTTGCACTGTCCCATTGGGAGCTGCTGGATGTGCCTAAGAAATTCCTTACATGCAGTCTGATAATGCAGTGTCCCATACAAGTGATAAGATTCAGTTACCTACAGGTAAGCCTGACTAGGAAAAACTGCAGTGAAGCATTTTTTAAATGGTACTGCTGCAGGAGGAAGGCAGCCTCATGCACTGACATTCCAGAGTGAATGATCAGCAGCCAGGGAGGCTGTGTCCCCCTGCCACTGCCATGGCAGAACCCAAGTTCTGTAACACTGGGACCCTCCTTACCCACCTTCAACATCTGGTGCTGCACACTCAGGGCACTGTACCGGCTGTTGGAGTCTTGCTGGAAAAGGAAAACACCAGTGTTCAACAGAACAGTGCTGTCATCCCTCTAACCCCTGTACATGCAGTTCTTCAGGAGTCACAAGCCAAGGGACAGACTCCCCAGGAAACAAATCAACCTCTCCACTTACTGCAGCAACACTGTATTTAAATTTAGGTTACTCAGCTCACTAACTGCTCCCCAGTTTCAACATGAAGTAGCCATAAAATCCTGATTTACTTGCTTTATAAAGAGCTGTCTGCAGGTCTCTGGGTCCTTTGCCAGATACAGCTTTCCTTCTGGCACTTGGTGTATAAAACAAAGTTTCTTGATGTTTTTATACTTTCCAGTTCAAAGACCACGTGTTAGGAAATTGTCACTTCTCCCTGACCTTTTCTCTGTGGACTAAGCTACAACAACAAATGCTAATGGCTTATTATTGCCCTTTCCCCTTAAAAATGGTAACATTACGTTTGAACTACCATAATATAAACAGGAGGTTATTTTCTAAATTAATTTTCTGGAAAGATATTAGGATCTCCTATTACAGCTCAAATAATTAGGAACTGCAGAACACTTACACATGCAGAGTAGAAACTGAACAATTGAGCACTCTTTCCACTAGTATTCTGTGAGAGCTTTTTAAGCAGTTATATTGCATATTCCTTTTTCTTGCAACTCAAATACCATCAACTGTTAAAAACTTGTGCTAGGAATGACAACTTACCCTTCCTTTATTTAGTGTTTCCTGTGCTTCTAGTTTATAAACAAGGAAATCTACAACATAAAAGGGAAAATACTAATGAAAAAACCCAGAAAGATTAAGAGTCTTTACTTAAATAACCTAAGTGTTGTGTACACGAACTAAGATCTGAATACTTATGCAGTTAAAATTTTCCAGAAGATCCTGAAAAAAAACAACTATGGCCAATTTGAAAAACATGCTCAAATTTTAATAAAATGTTTTCATTAAAAAGTTTCATATCTTAGTGTGAGATATAAGGGGGTACAGGAGCAAGACTACAGATAGGGAATGAAATCTGTTACATCAACTCTCTCAAGAGAGGCCCAGCAACATCATTCAAAAGGAAAAGGACATTGGGCCTGTTTGCATTAGGATTAAAAAAACAATCACTTTGAAGAAGTGTGAAAGTCTAGATTAAGTTTAAAGAAAACAAAAATTTCTCCTTTTGCTCCTTGAACCTCTTTCAGGAGGTGGAAATGCCGACTCATCTCGGTGAGTCAAGGAGACAGCTCGGCACTAGATGGCACCAGAAAGCTGTCGAGAACTGCACAGTAAGAGGAACTTCTTACACGTTCTTCATCTTCGCTGAAGCAGTAGTTTTAATTCAGCGCCCAAATCTTCAGTCTTGGGAAAAATACACGCTTTACTCTGAAAGTTGTAGTGAATTTAACATAACAGAAGACTTGGAGAAAACCCAGAGGACTGCACTCTGCTGGAGCTTCACAGAGGGCAGATGTGCAAGAAATAACAATGTGGGCCAACGTTTCCCCCTCACACACACCTAGAACCTAGTTTTAATCAGAAGATACATAAGCATGTGTTTACCCTTAAGGAGGTGTAAAAATATTGATTCAGAGTCTAATTTCACACTGATGGAATGCAGGAAGAGAGCCTGTGTTTTTGGCACACGTTATAAATCCTCAGCATGCTGAGACAGGATTTACTCATCCCTCCGCGTACCTGGGAGGTTTCTGTACACTGATACAGACACAGTCTCTATACACACTAGGCCATTTTGCAGTCATCTGTAAACAGCACTAAAGATGTTTACTTTAAAAAATGAACTAAGAACATCTGACAAGGTGGTCCTGCTAAGGTGTTATACATCAGTAACTCATTGGAAGTTGGACAAAAAATATCTGAAGTTACTTTTTTAAATATTCAAGGTATCTCAAATGTCAAAGTGAAAAGCAAGTTCTTACCTTCTTTTGCTTTCTTATGTTCAAGTCTCTCCTTTTGTAGTGACTTCTCTAATCTTGACCTGTGCTCATATACAACTGAAAAGACAAATTTTGGACACTTTGTAAGTAACAGACACAAAACCCACCCCCAGCACACCCAAACAGCACTGGTATGGAATGTACCAGGAAAACACAAGTGGAATGAGGTCACAGGATAAAGGACTGTTTGCATTTTTTGGGATAGCAAATTTTTTTTCTTCCTTTTTTTGTATGCTTTATTGATCCTGGGTTATTTTCGTTGCATAAACACACTGTGATAACTGTGCAAATTTGTTCTTGGAGACTGCCAGCTGTGGTGGAGCTACATGAAAGCTCCCAAAGCTCTTTCCTTCTCAGGTATGCACGTGCACATTTCCCAAGCTTCCATTCTCTCCTGCCCTGTTGATAAACAGAGCAGCTCAGTTTAACACAAGTCCTTCTCACTGTCCAAAGTATAACTTGCACTCTTTTGAGTTGCTAATTTGTATTAATTCAATGTATGATTTTCCCTTCAAATCTTGGAAACTCCTTTTCTAAGAAGTAAACTGTTGGTGAGCAAAAGCCTTCAACAGGAAGCATCAAATAAAGATTTGCATCTTGGCAGCCACAGAAAACTCCTCTTGCACCTTAAAACATGTTCTTAATTCCACCAAGGTGCAGGGTGGTTTACCTGCAAGTATTTACATTTTGGCTTAGAAGCTGGATTGCTAATCAATCCTTGTCAGTCATCTCTATTGTGCTATTTATCTTCTAAAGTCAAGGGCATCAGTCAAGATGAACTATGTACCAACAACCTCTGCAACAAAACAAGCATGTAATGAATATTCACAAAGTCACCAGCATGAAAGCTTTCAGGGAAGAAAAAGAACCCTGCAGCACTACAGTCATGGTTTTATCTGGGCACCGAGGACTGAGGATGCTGAATTACACTGCAAAAAGGAACAGTGGTTGTAGCATAGCAACTCAGGAGAGAAATGAAATCCATAATGGGTTTCCCCTCCCATGCAATCAGGAGTAGAAATAGGCTCTTTGGCAAACAGACTAAACCACAAGTCCATTGAGAGGTAACATTTTCCATTTCCCTAGTTTGTCTGCACGTCTACCTTCCTCATCTCCTCCTTGTCTTTTAAGTGTGTGGGAGGAAACCCTGCACACCAAACCCATAATGAGGGCACGAAGAAAGGAGAACACCATAGTTGGGGTTCCAGGGACTGAGATGCTCTGTACCTTTCCCAGTTAACTGCATCTCTGCCCAGCTTTGGCTTTCCTGTCTTCCCTCTGCACTTTGAAGTGATGTCTCTACACCTTTCCCATGTAGTGCATCCTTCCTGCTACCTTTTGTGTGCTTTGAAATGCTGGAACAAAACAGGCAGTATTTTAAAACAGCCCTTCCCATGGCCCAAAGGACTAGGAAAAGCTTCCTCCTACACCTCTCCTAGTTCCTCTACTGGTTGGTTCAGCAACGCTTTGCTCTGATAAAAGTGCAACATAATGAAGATTTTGATCAAGAAAATAATTGATAAGAAAGCCTAACTTCAGTATTTTCTCACTTGTTCATGTGGGGAGTAGGCTGCAGGTCAGATTTTTTAAGTACATATAGGAGTTTATCTCCCATAAATGTGAGTTATTCTCACCACCTGGGAACTTCCTAGGCAGGAGTCCGAACTACAAAGCTCTTGTTCCTACAACAGGGAATTCCTCCTTCTTCATTACCAGCCTGGGTGTAAGATGTCTGGGCAAGAAACTCAAAGAGATAACTACACTAAAAAACATTTTCTATTACAGGTTTCCCAGATGGGGGTGGAACCTATGTAAGGAATCTGGCAAATTCCTGCTGGTGTGATGCACCGACATGGCACTTCACAGATCATTTATTCACAGGTAAGTTCTTCAAGTTGTACTGAGTTTTTCACAAATAATTGAACATTTTCTAGAATGGCAAAAAAAAAAAAAAAAAAAAAAAAAAAAAAAAAAGGTAAAACACCCCACTGTCATCTAATGGCCATTATGCACTATTCCAAAGCTGGAATAAATGCACTTATCAGTTTCATTCTTTAGGTTATCTATAAATGTCACCTACATGAACAAAGAACAACAAGGATCCACAGGGAGGTGATCCAACCCCAGAGAGCAAAGCCCAGAAACAGAACCAGTAACATCACAGATCGTTAAAACACCTTTTGCCTTCCACAAGGAAATACTTAACAGGTCTTGAATTGATCCCAACTAAATGAAGGCCTTGATTTAAGATTCTTCTCATACAGAAATGAAAGTGGAGGAAAAAGAGCAAGGGTGAAGCTCTAAAGCTTCTGAGACAATTACACCACTCTGACCCTTGCTGAACGTTAATTGCAACACAGGAGTCAAGCCACATGATGAAAGCAAGATTATTTAACAGCCACAGTTATTTCTCTTAACTTGGCTTTGCAGCTCTAAGCAGTAAAACTGTTATTAAGCCAACTAGCCATTATTGTCTATTTAAAAGAAAATATCTCCTATTTTACATCATTAGCAATTTTGCAGCTGCATTACTTTGGTATTTTGGTCTGACATTAGCATGATTCCAGACTCTAAAACAGTCCTGACCCCACTATCTCACATACTGGAAAATTAAGATTACACTGGGATTTAAATATACATGATGCAAGAGATCTTATTAATTTTTATTGTTTCTTATGCAATTCTGCAACCTTTCTTTGAGCTTAAAGTAATACCTTTCATTTAAACCCAGCAGATTTCACTAGTCTTGGCAACATTCAATGTTAATTTCTCTCAGTGTTGTAAGTCACACTGGCACTTTTCTAGTGACACTATGAAGGTCTGTAGAACATAGACTTGTATAAAAATACAGTTCACTTCCAATGCTTGTGACTGGAGATAGAAGCATTAAAAATGTGAACCCATGCACATAGCTTTCCTGCTAAGAGAGTAAAGTATTTCCATAAGGCAAGGGGGAATCCCTTCAATACGGGATGCAGGATAGATTTTCTAGTCGAATGACGACAATAAATAAATAAAAAGTTATCTCAGAAGAGGTTTCTTGACTTATCTGATGCTAATGTTTCAAGCTGGGAGAGCACATGATTCATATAGCAAGACCTGCTCCCCAAGCTTCCAGCTTTGTACATGATTAAGTCAGTGAATCTGGCTTCCAACAGGAGATCCGGTATTTCACTACTCATAATCTTATCAGAAACAAACTATCAGACTGTGGGTAGCCTGGAAAATGATCAGGAGTCATAAGACACATTCCTTCCACCTGTTTCAAAGATTCTCATTTGAAAGTCTAGCAATAAATGGGTATTCCAGGGACACTGCAAAAATCTAAAAAAGAATGGAAGTATTCCCACAATAAAGACTAGGAAAATTAGTACAGCACAAGAAAACAACATTACAGAAACCATGTATTTACAATATATTGACCAAAATATTGAAGCTATATTTTATGCCCTTGAAGTTTGCTGGTTTGACTTTATATAAAAAGGCCAGAAACAGAAGCTAAGATAATGTGAAACTGATTGTGTACAAAACCAAGCATTTTCCTGGCTTAATTATGGAACAATTTTGCATACAGGCAGGGATTGACTGTGCTCGTTTTATTCACTGAAAGCCACAACTACCACTGTGTGTAGTATCACAACTGCATTTACTTTAAAAGAAACTCCTACACTTTTCAGTTTACTCACATGAAGAACAATCAGGTAACAGCTTTGTCAACTTACAACCAGTCACTGCAAAAGAGCAGAATTCCTCCTGGCAAACCAAACCGTGCTTTGGTAGTTGTGCTTAAAAATAACCACTGCTTTGACTCAATTCTCTATTGATTTATGTTGCTCAGAGTATTAATCATTTTAAGAGAAGTTTGTATTTAACATCCAAATATTCACATTCAGGGTTTATGTAGTGTTTGGCACAGACCTATTGCTGATTTCCAGTGCACAAGGAGAACACAGTAACGTACTGCTTTCAAAGGTCCTGCACCAAAAATGACCCCTTGACTAAAATAAACCCATGCCTCTGACTTAGTCAGTACTCCAGTATGAAACCAGAATTGAAGACTGGAAGCAAATTCGGAAGATTTGGGTCTGACTAGCTTCAGTGCAGACAAGCTGCTCACACCAGAGCGAGATCCCACCACATGGTGCTCCCAAGGTTCTACAGGAACAAGATGCACTACTGCCATGCAAACAGCTCCACACAGAGCAGTGCATGCAGACTGATCAAGTGCCTGCACCCAGGTGAAAGTTTAGCTATAAACTAGTTGATGTGACACTAAGTGTTTGGAATTCATTAAAACTCACAAGTCACTCCTTAACTAAAGCTGTGACTCTTGCTTTTGGCCCAACAAACTCCAGCTCAGTCCCTGGTGTCTTACCCAGGACAAGAATTAATCACTGATGCTCTCTGTGGAGCTTGCCTTCTACCAAGGGGGCTTCCCACACTAACAGTGCAGAGCGTGGTAACAGATTAGACAAGGTACCAGAACTTCTAATCATGAGAGAACTTCAAAAAGTTCTGGAACACACAGAGAGTTCAGGTAAGAGTATAAGGAAATTCACATGCTTATCAAACCTTGAGCTTTGCATTCTCAAAAAAGAAAAGAGGAAATCTGAAGCACAGCAAGGAGAAGTGGTGCAGATCTTGAAATTTTTGCTTTGATGGCAGTCCTGGAAATGGGGGAGTGCTGGGTAATTGGACAAACTACTGCAGTTTGTCCCAGAAACACTTAAATTTCTAAGAAATAGCTGTGGCCTCTAGTCAGTTAGAAGGATGACATGAAAATTAATTTCTAAACTGGAGTAAACATCTACATTTAATAGAATCCTTTTATTTCACCTTGCCTCATGTATTCCCTTTCTTAAGTCAGTAACACCTCTAGGAACAACAGATTTAAAATCAATGGCAAGTAAAACAATGATAGGTTGGGATATAGGGAGGTATTTAACACATTCAAGCAGTCAACTGTAATAGCTGCTGCTAAAAATACAAGTTTGAGAAGGGGGATTAAACGTGATTTAATATTTAATCCCTAACAGTCAGGCTTCAGACATGACTTTTGTTAGGAAGGAGATCACGTTTTTCACCCAAGAAAAGATTTCCTGTGCACTCCACAAAGTACTTCTTCCAGCCTTCAGGGCCACCCACGATTATGACACGCTGGGTCAGATTAGCATCTCACCTTGTATATGCATTTTTCTGTACACCTATCTATGCTAAAGATTATTTTTAATTATGATAAACGCAAATAGTTCAAACAAAACCTGTTTAGTGATGAGACTTAAATTCTTAAGGTTAGCAGATTTACTTTTAAAAAATTCCACTCCCTTTTCATGATTTTCCTCTCTCCACTATCCAGACCATTTTGAAGAGAACACACAAACATTCAGAAGAGCTGCAGAGACAATAGCTTCCTTCTCACAGAATCTCTGTTCTTCCTCTTCAAAAATTGTGTTAGAATTGTTTTGAATTTTATGCAGAAGTCTAGTGATTCCATCTGCACGGTGTTAGGATCTGTATAAAAATATATATTTGGAAACTAGTGCAGAAATTGACTCTGAAGAGAAACAACTTAATCTATACACACACGTTGGCTTAACAGCCTCTCCTAACTGAAACATCCATTTGTGTTTTTTTCAGGATGGAATATGGCAAAAGCTGATGTAATAGCTACAGTTATCACCTTACAAAACTGCTAACCACTTCCTTAAATTAGTTCTCAGGAGCTCCAACACAAGGGACTTTGGAGTCGGCTCCAGTTGTACATTTGAAAAACAGCACACAGAAATCAATACTTTGAGTTTGTGGCTCATACTTTTTTTTTTTTTTTTTTTGCAACAGAAGATCCCTGTCAAACCTCCAAAGACATATCTGAGTATGATGGATTAACTGAAACACTGAAAATGGCATCGCTCATTGTGGTGGGATGGACAGGATTGACTGCTTACTGTGCCCTCCAGGAGCATGAACAGGCCATACTCCTCTCAAGGTCTCTGTAATTAAGAGCTGAAAAGGACTGCCAAAGTCAGGGATCTGAGTCACCTCAGAAGAGTAAGATACTGGGATGATTTCAGATACCTGGGGGGGGAATGCAAAGGAAGAGGTGGAGTAATTGCAGTTTCTTTTCTTTCTTAATTAAAGATACATAGTAGAGAAGCTTGGGAAGTTCAATCACCAGAAAAAGATCAGAATTGCCTCTAGTTCAGAAGACTCTTCTTTAAACAAGGAACAGCACCAAACCAGACTGAATTCCATAGGTCCTTACCTCAGGCTCCAACAGTAGAAATTCACGTCCCTGAATCCTAAAAACCCCAAGAAAAATCACCCAACAAAAGATTCTGCCTTAATTAGTTATTCTGTATAGTTCCTGTTTTCAGCAATCTGAATTATTTAGCTTTCATTACCATTAAACCTCAAAACAGCATCTGGCTTTTAGCAAGAGAGGTTCAATTACATTTTGTATGCAGGGATCCTATTCCAAAAGGAGCCAAGTGAACTCTATTGGTGACAATATCTTCACCACTATAGAAGAGACTCTACAATGTGAGCTCAAATCTCACTCTGGGTGGAAACCTTACTCATAAGGTTGCCCCACCCAACTACACAAGCTGACAAGACTGCATCCTGCCCAGCAAAAAACATCAAGCCCGACCTGACAACGTGTTTGGAACATCATCTTTAAATCCATTTTGCTTCGGTTTTAACAGTAAAGCAGCAATCTTAGCTGAAGCACTCCAGGAGTGCCTAACTCTTGGATCTTCAGAGTTTTGTCAGCACAACTGCAAGGCCTACCCCACCCTAAAACTCTTTTATCACTTAAACTATGCTGTCAACTGCAGGATTTCAGATTGCAGACAACTGTCTGATTGTGATCGTGGCTGTTTCATCATCTACTTTTCTACTGGCCTCCCTCCAACAAAGCTGAAGATGTTTTAGGTGATGCAGAAGCTGCTGTCACACCTTGGCCTGCTGGGACCACATAACAGAATGAGACTGTTGAAGAAGCCAGAATGCAAACTCGCCAAAGCACCCACCCATCTTGCAACCCCCTCCTCTACTCTCAGCTCTGAAGTGACACAACCCAGACAGATCAATCACTCACTCACAAGCTGTAAAAGGCTTACATCGTTGGTAACAAATGGTCTCAGGATATTGGCTCAATCTTACATCAGTCTCTTTGCTACCAGGCCCAACATTAAACCGGGGGGAACAACAAAACCCAAGGAATGAAACCACCCCATTACCTCATGCTGCTTAGCACTCCTCCAGACTATGGGCTCTGTGATCTACAGCCCAGATTCCAGCTTGGGTGCAGATGTAATACTGCAACACTGCTAGAAGTTTATCCTGGAAGCATTATGTCCACAAGGAAAGGGATCTAGAGGCATTCAGGCATGGATTAAAGGAATAAAAAAAAAACCACCATAAAATACAGGCATTTGCTTAATTTATCTTTCCAGTCACAGAATTCAGCTGCTGGGACTCTTGGTCACTACAGACCTGGAAGCAAAAAAAGAACAGTGCCCAGAGTCAACCGAACTGAACAAAGCTCTGGCATGTTTACTGTGTTCAGATTATAAAGAAATCCTGATAATTGCAGATAACAGGAAATCTTCAGGTTGAGCTGCAAAACAGCTATCTAAGTTTTATACACACATACCTGTGCATACAAATGCATATACAAAGATATTTATAGCATATAGATCTTCTGTACTAAAAGTCTGCACAAGTAATTTCAAATGCTTAATGTATTTTTAACTTTTTAGGATGTTAAATACCCAGTGGAAAAAGAGAATTGGAAGTACAAAAGACACGAAGTTACAAACCAGAGCATACCATTCCAGAACAAGACAAGAGGACACCACAATGGCAGCAGAATTAGGGATATTATAATTGCAATGTAATGCAGTATTGCACCTACGTGCCAGCAGCACACAGGGAATCAACCTCTGCTGTAACAGCATGTACTGGTTTGGTGGGTTTTCTGGTAGTGGGGAAGGGGCCCCACCGGGTGCGTCTGCTAAGAAGCTCCCTCAGCTCCAAAACCAGCCAAGGAGCCATTAGAGACAGTTGATGCACGTCTGCAATTAACATATGACAGAACTGATAGACGAGCTGAGTGAGCAGGAGGAGCTGAGCTGGAGGGGCAGAGTGGTTGGTGAGGAAGAAGGGGAAGAAGGTGCCCAAGCAGAATTTTTCCTCTAACCCATGGCGAGATGGCAGCTGCCCCTCTGCGCTCATAGAGGAACGTGGTGGGACATTCCCTAAAGGTGCCAGGAGGGGTGAACTCTGATTTGCTGCCAGTGGGTTTGGATGATGCAGCTCTGGAAGACCCCATGGCAGGAGAGGGGACTGTTCCCAAAGCAGCCGTGACCTTAAACAGTGAAGAACCCTCCCTGGCCTTTGACCCGACTCATGAGCTTCTAGTTGGCCTTTGTCCTCCCCAACCCAGTGTGTGTCTATGTGGGGGGGCAGTTGAGTGAATGGCCACAGGGCTGGTTCTTTGTTGTCCTGTTAGGCCACAGTGCTACCAAGGATCCTTCAGATCTCAGATAGCAACCAAAGGCAATCAGAAGCAGCACTGTGGTGTTATGTGCAATCTGAAACTAACAGTAATCACAGGAATTCAGATGGCTGTTGTTATGGGGAACAATCAGATCCCACAGGAACAGCACAGGTGTAGCTCTACTTGCATGATGCATGTGAAAATTAAACCATCAAAAGTTCTGTCAGTTCTTCCTAGCTCTGCCAAATTTAAATAGAGCACTAGAAAAAAAAAACAAAGGGAAAAGGGGTGCAAGGTGATACATCCACATCTGTACATACTTCACTAAGGACAGTTTTGGCCTCTAGTAGTCAGCATGCTGACAGACATAATAAATATTAACCACTGCAGTTACACAGAACTATCATCTAGTGTTGTGATGCATTATGTAAGTCTCTGTACCTAGAGCTGCTGTAGATCTGATCAACTTCTAGCAGGTCATCTCCAAGCAGGGCCTCAGTTTAGGACAAACAGTGTAACAGGCACAGAGGAATTCTGCAATTGCTTTTCAACTGGTGCTTTCTAGTGCTGGAGGAGATAGTTTTGAGGAAACCCACACCTTGTCTACAACAGGGCAAACTCTGAACTCTCAAATTCAGAATCCCTGCAGGATTGACTCCCAGGATTACAGCATGATCTAAGGCTGCACAGAGATTACCTGAAGCCATCAGATACGTTACGACTCAAAGAGAAAGAGCAGGAAAATTCAGGTAGTAAAAGGCACTAAATTTAGGCTGTTATTAGGATTAGGGATTAAAACAGATTAAAATAGTACAGAAGGGGTTATTTAATACCCAGAGGATGGTAAGACAGAAGCTGTAAAGCCTAAAAAGACATTTATAGATACGTTCAGCCTTTAAGCAGACAAAGATAAAATCAGGTTCATCTACAGCTGTCAGTGCATTATCTGTTCTAGCCACTGAAGTCTGTTCCTGTACAGCAAATACCTTAAGTCTTAGTTTGACACATCTTTATAGGAGGCAAAGAATGTCAAGTTTTGTTTTTATCATTTTAAGAAGTACTAAATAAGATTATCTTAATGTTTCAGACATATAACGCCCAGAGAATGAGATCCTAAATAATCAGCTCACTGGGAAGATCAGCTTCTCTATGAAAGAGCTTACAAACAACAACGACTCCAGGTTTTCTCAGGAGCCCAGAATTTTTGCGTCATCTCTCAACTTTGCCTCCATTATTCCCTCTGTGGGTTACAACACCAGCCCTACTTTCTCCATGCCCATCAGAACTTTGTTAAAGAGACAAAAATGCCAAAGTTGGACATTCTTTTCTGTGAGAAGTTTAGCTTTCAAATACCCAATCTTCTAAAACATGAACTGTCTAAAGGGAGCGAGCTTCAGATCCCAGCTTCTCCAACCCAGTCATTCTTAACCTGTTTCCCAAGTGTGCCATCCTTCCAAGCACACCCTGGTCTCATTTCAAGAGGCACAAAGACTTCTCAGCTGAGTACCTGAAGCTGCAAACACCCAAACGAGCAGAACTCCCTGCAACAACAGTGACATGCAGCCCTCTTCAGATCAGGTGCATGGGCTCTTCCTGCACTACTTTTCAATGATCTGAATATTCTGCCTTGGTAAATGACAGTGCTGCTTTCCTCACGTGTACAGAAGATCCAGCCTGGTTCACGTGCTAAGTTTGAGCAAAACAAGGCAATGAAAAAGATAAAAATCTAAGACAACTGGCTTTTCAAACAAAACCAGAAAACACTGCTCATACAGGCATGAAGAACTGGCAAATATTAAAAAGAAGGGGTTTATTACCTACATAGATGAAAACCCTAAAACTGTGCAGAGACAGAAAAACAATAGAGGGGATAGAAGGAAGTAAAGGGAGGCTACACTCCAAGCTACATCTGAGGATCTTTCTTGAGATTTTGGGCAGACCAAAGGCACCCAGGCATATAACTGTGACCTTATACATAAACTCAGGAGTTACCCACAATCCTTAAGCATTTCACAAACTGACTCAAGTTTCACCCAGAAGCCATAACAATGTTCCTCTGTGCACAATCAGGAAAGCAACTATCTTTATAGGCCCCAGCAGTCACAATAAAAGCCAACAAAGTTCAGAAAACATGAGATATTTTGCTGCCACCTGAGATATCTGAAGTTATTCCAGAGCAGTATCCACAGAGAAACAGATTACTCTGCAGGGAAAAGGTAAGTTTCACTGCTTTACTATTGCTACATTTTGTGTTCTCATAATAACCCTGAAAGAAAGAATCATCTCTCTGGTGTTGTTAAGGTCAGCAAAGAGCTGTAGCCTGGGTATTCTTAGAGGTTGTTTGGGTTTGGTTTTGTTTGTTTGTTTAGCAACAGAAACATTGTTGATTTAAAATAAGCCACTTAAAAATCAAAAGTTCAAAGGGCAGGCAGATACTGCACCTGCAAATACAGGCTCTCCTATCAGTATTTTATGGTCTATTTCAAGGTCTCTGTTTAAAGCAAATTCCTTCCTGTTGTTCTATATCAAATAATTAAATAGGAAAGGTTCAGTTTAGGTGTTGTATGTCACCAGTTAGCATGGTGCTTGTGTATCTCTGCCTGAGTTGGGCACAGGCAGAGGTTCCAAATTCTCTCACTGATAATCTGCTACTTCAAAAATCCAAGTGATGATACAGGGCAGGCCATCCCAGGAAGAGTAATTAAATGTACAGAGACAGAAAGTCCTCAGGCATGTAGCTTCCATTTACTTTAGTGGGAGATGAGGCATCTGATGCTTGCTGCTGCTTTTAGTATGTTTCTGGCCTCACCCTCTTTTAGGTATATGAGCTATTGCCATAATACAGGAAAATTTTAAACAACCAATTTTATTGTTATATTATGCTTTTCCTTGTATTCTGTGGCTTAATAGCTAGCAATTTATTTTTAAACAAGGTTTACTGCTACCATACTAGGTACAGATAAGATCTCCTCCTTAATAGGCTTGATATACTGGCACAGGTCCCAGAACCATGTGAATTTATTGCATTGATAATCAAACCTATTAACGTTTTCAGACTCTGGTCCATATTTTGCATTTCTCATTGGTACACTGACACAAGCAAGAGAATGCTTCCATAAAATGCAGCACTGTCACTGCACTTACCAACTACTAGTTGCCTGCTGCTCCCCTGAACTTGCTCAGATAGATGATGGCTACTCAAAATGTTCAGAAGTGGGAAGTTTAAACTAACAGTCCAGACCAAATATACCTGATCAAGAGAATCTCACCACTGTTAGAATAAAATTTCTTGCATGCTCCTCTTTGGTATAGCAAGAGCAACAGGAAAAAGCTAACTTGTTGAATTTTAGCTTGAGAACAAGATGCTCCTGTGTCCTCTTCAAATACTGCTGGCAAACAGACAGACTAGCAAAAGTAGCCCTTTAGCCATCTGCCACATATTCATCTTTCAGCCAAATATTTTGTGACCAAAATGAAGGTTTTTGTCCATTTTTTCCACAGTATTACCTGGAAATGGCCTGAAATTAAAATACTAAGTAATAATGCTCTCAGATTGTAGCTAAACACACTCAAGTAACAAATCACTGTAAGAATCTACCAGTATAAGCCCAATTCTGCACTCTCTGCATAAAAACTGTGTGCTTCCAGGCATGCTTTTATCTAGAATTCTACAGTGAAAATTCTGGTTGAAGATCACCCTGAAGTTAAGTACTAGTACAGCCACCAGAGCAGGCCACTCCTACTTGTGTTTTATTCTGAGAAACAAATCTAAAGAGTTTTGGGAGTTGGCTTTGGACTTTGTATATGCCAACCTCATCACCTTGCAGTGACAATTAGAGAGGTGCTGAGGTCTTGCACCTTCTAGAACACTGATGCTTCATGTATGTATCTGCTGCTTTGCATCTGATTTCTGGACATGCAGATCTCAGACATCAGCATCTTTTCATCTTCAAGCACAGGACTCCCACCTTTGGTGCATCCTTAAACCAAGATACACATGGATCTGTATTTATGTGGCATCCTTAGGCCAAGAAATTAAGAGTTGCTCCAAAAGTAATAGAATAGACTTTTCCAAAGAATCTATTTGAACTTTCTTTCAAAATACCCTTTAAAAAAAAAATGCTTTATTAGAGTACTCCTCTATTTCCTGGAGCTATTTAAAGTTTATGCTGCCCAGGAATGGCAGCCTTGCACTTCTGCAGCTGAATGTTCTCTCAGAAGCATAAAATTAACACTGCTAAGACAACACAGGAGCATGCAGAAGTCCCAGAACTGGACATGGTCTGCAGTGTTAGATGAGCAGCAGTATGCCTACCTTTTCTGTTTACACCAGGAATTGCCAAGTGATGTGCTGTCCTTTGGGAGTAAGAGTCACTCCATAAAACGTGTAGGAGCGAGGGGGAATTAGAGCTCTCGAAAAGCCCGTGACAAAATCTCGCACTGACTTCAGCAGGGCTGGGCTCCTACCCACGGCTCGGTGCCCAAACCCCACAGGCTGGAGGGAGAGAAGGGGAAGAAGCACGGAAGGAGCAAAACTTTGTGAGCGGTCGGACAGCCAGAGTCCGGCCTTGCCCAGAGAGGGAAGGTATTCTACAAGCCTCAGGAAAGGAGCAGAGGGTCCTGCCGAGGTAAGTACCTTGTAACTGAGCCGAGAGGGACTCTTGGTGCTGCTGGTACTTGAGCGCCGTGGCCTCCGCCTTCCTCAGCTGGCCCTGCAGCTCGTAGTAGAGCATCGCCCCGTAGAGGAAGCCGAACACCACAGTCAAGAGCAGGAGGCTCTGGAAAATCCGCTTCTGCTTTCGGGAGCACATCCCGTTGCCCATGTCCCCGGCGGGGTCCCGAGGGTCCCCGCCCCTCACGAATCAGCAGCGGGCAGCTGGAGGCGGCGGGCGAGGAGGCGGCCACATCGGAGGCCCCGGGCCCGCGCCGGGAGGAGGAGGAGGAGGAGGAGGGAGGGACAGAGGGAGGGACAGAGGGCGGGAGGGGCGGGCGAGCGGCTCAGCCCCTGGGCACCGCCGCGGATGCCCGGGCGGCTTCCCCCTGCCTGCGGGACGGAGCGGGGCCGGGCGGGCAGCGCAGCCGCATGCTGCGGCGGGAGGGCCGGCCCCGCCTGCCTGTCCCGGGGCCCCGCGGCAGGGCCGGGCCGGGCCGGGCCGGGCAGCAGCGCTGGCACCTGCGGGAGAGGGGCTGCGGGGCGGCTCTCCCCGCTCTCCGCAGCTCGGCCCCGCCGCGGGGGCCCGCCCGGCGGGTGGCTCCGCCGCCGCCACCCGAGAGGAAGGGAGGCGGCTGCCCCTCGGCCCCGCACTTACGTGTCAGCCCCGCTCCGCCGCGGCTCCCTGCCGCGGGATCCCTGAAGGAAGTCCCGCTCCGGGCGCGGCCTCATTGGGCCCGGCCGCGGGTCTCTCCCCTCCCTTCGGGGCGGCAGCGCCGGAGCGCATTGGGTGCCCTGCGCGTCCGTCCGAGCCGCCCGGCGCTGCGCTTCCCTCCGCCCGCCCCTCGCCCGGGGCTGCGGGGCCGCGCTGGCCGCTCCCTGCCGCGGGGAGCGGGGCGGCGGGCCCGGTGTGTGCGGGGCGGCGGGTCCGGTGTGTGCGGGGCGGCGGGGCCGGTGTGTGCGGGGCGGCGGGGCCGGTGTGCGCGGGGCGGCGGGGCCTGTGGCCGCGGGCTGTGCCCGGCCCCGCACCCCGCTCCCCAGGAGAGGTGTCCCGTAGTGGGAGGGCAGAGCCCCGGAGAGCCTGGTGTCACAACCCAACGCCTGGTTTATTTACAGCCTTGACCGCTGCTCTTCCTTCCTGCGCAGGTTGCGCTGGGTGCGGCGCGGAGCCGCGGAGCCCCAGGGCCGTGGCTGCTCCTCGGCTTTCCCTTCTCAGCCGCCTCCCTCCGCTCGTGTGTTCGTTACAGGAGCGAGCACAGCAACCCGAACACGAAACCCAAGCAACCCAGACTCAAGCTAAGCTAGAAGTAGCAATAAGCAAAAAGCCGAGCTCTAAAGTTAGTTTCCTAAATGCGTGCGACTCGTTGATCTGTGTATTTCACGGGCATTATTTTGGCCTTAAAAAAAAAGCTACATCAAAGAAGCTTAATCATTTGGTATTTGAATATTCTACATGTCCCAGTAATGAAGAGCAGGCAGTGCCACAAGCTGGTGTGACTTCTATCTAAATGTATTTAAAATCTGTATTTGTTGTCTTTTAATTTAACGGAATACCTTGGTGTCTGTTTGAGGGCTCGAGTGTTGAAAATGAGGAGTTAGGCACCCAGGAAAAAGAATTGTGATTTCTTTTTTGAAATAGTGATACTTTAAAATAAATCTTATTGGTTTTGGTTGCCTTGAAGAAGCTTCCTCAAGTTCCATTTTAAAGCTTTTGTTCAAAACCATCAGAGTTTCAAACTGCCTTATTTTCATGTAGGTTCACAGTATCTTTCACAAAATAGTCCCAGTAGGTTCCTGAGTATCCCCCAAACTCCAGCTCCCCTTCCTCTCCCAGACCTTCAGAGATGTCCTGTGCATTCTTGCTTTACCAGGCTCCTCAGGATCACCTCAGTTGAGCAGAACGAGACAATTCTTTATTTCTGGACTGAAGCTTTGAAATCACTGAAGGTTATTTATGCTCCAGTATTGCAGCTATTCAAATTGTTTTAATCCCTGTGTTTCCACTTGTTGCTTACATTACCTTTCATAAAACACCTTTGGTTTTGATCACTTTGCACTGGAGAACATCTGGCTCACTAGCAACTTCACCTGGATAGGGCAGTCCCTTTGGGTTGTCACCACGATGAACAGACATCATGAATTCAAGAGGCCACTGAACTGACATGGTTACTTAATACCTATTCCAAGTACATTTCATTGGTGATGTAAATGTACTTTCTCTGCTTGCAGAAATTGGCAATATCATTAACAAATGCTGAGAAAAAAGCAAATCAGTATCTCCTGTTGCTTAATTAAATGCGACTTGTATTCAGTAATAGCTAGTGATAAACCTCCTCTTCAGGTCATGTAAATTGTGATTCTTCATGAGCAAACCAATTAGAGTTAAAATGAGGAATTTATTTGGAGCAGGGGACTATTATGTGAAGCTATTAGGCAAATTTAAATTGAATAGTCCCAAAATAGAAAGGTTTGGACCTAAAAGCGACTGTAATGTATTAAAAACCATTTAATTAGTTGTTAGGAGAAGAATGTTACTTCGACAAATCACTGAACAAGTTACTGATACAATCAGGAAAGATGGGGGATAAGTGCATTCTGAGCCCCGTGGTGCCATGGGAAGCATGTTTGGAGGCTGCAGCAGGGAACTCGTGGGCAGGCATTTCTACACACCTATTTATCCTCAGCTTCATTTCCTAAGCTAATGAGGCTTGTGCAATCAAACCGTCTGTCAGCTCATGCCTTGTAAGGACAAGCAGCTGGCCAAAGCCCTGGCCCATTTCAGATACGTTCAGCCAGGCTGTAGAAATTTTGAGCAAAATGAAGTTGCTAGAAATTTTGAGAAATTAGAGGAGCAGTATACAAGGTGTCACCCTGGAAGTTCCCTAGCAGAAGGAAAGGCTGCACGTGCTCAGGCTCAGCTGGGTAACAGAAAACCTGCTCAGGGGAGAGATGTTAGAAATATCCCATTTCTTTGGGACACAGGTTCTGCCCCTCAACCACAAGATGTAGAAAGCCAGTCCTTTAGTAAGTTCAGACATCACAGAACTGCCTCTTTTTTATTTCTCCTGTTTGTTTTCCTCCTCTTAATGTAACCCTCTCACATTTTATTTCATATTTTCCATGTCCATTTTATTATCCTTGATTCTGTGATTATTTTGTAGCTAGGGATACCAGTTTCTAATAAAAATTATCATTGAACAGCTTTGAGTTTTTCCAGAATGATCCAATGAACACAGCAGTTAAATAGATCAGGCAGAAAGTCTTTTGTTATTTTCTTTTAAATCTCACCAATCAATGGATCAGGGATCCAAAGTGATGGAAATGTGCAGTGAAGGTTGTCCCACACAAGGAATGTACTGGCAAGGCATATGTTATCACCTCTCCAGCTGCAAAATACATTCCACCTGCAGATGTTTAGGCAAGAATGACCTTTTTGTCCAGTGACTGAAGCTTACTAATGCATACAGAGATTGTTTTAACACTGACTGTTATTTATTAGTGGTCAGAAATTGAAGGAATACAAAGGTTGGACTTGAAGAGGTGAATGTTCCTGGGAAGATTGAATTTATCCTTGCCTGAGGTCATAGTTTGTGACATTAGGGCAAGCCAGGCTTTTTATAGCTGACCTATCAGCTGCCTGTGTCTGAGTGTCCAGCTCAAGTAATCAGTTGGACTCTGTTTGCTGGTGTCCTCATTTGAGGTGAGGACAAGGAGGGCTGTGTTCTAGCACAGTGCCATGCAACTTCATATTCCAAAAAAAATTCCAACATGAGGACTCCCAAACTGGACACTCAACACAACTTCAACATTTGTCTTCTGGTGCTTCAGTTCTGGCTGTAGAACAGTAGATGATGACTGACTTCTACCTCATGAATAGAGATACATTTTCCTAAGTCTCTCAGCATTCATGGTAGGAATGGGGATAAAACACTGGAAATTCTGCTCAGAATAACTGAAATGGCATTCTGGACTGAGGGGAGAAAATGTGGTTAGTAGTGGAGATGAATAAGGAGGCTGCACTCTGACTTTGAATATCTTCTTGTGCTTCCTGACTTAAAAACTCTTGGCATTTTACTGGCTCCAGAACATTATCCTTGTAAATAATTAACGCCAGTAAGCGGATGCATTAAAAAGTACAGTTGTTTTAATAGGACTAGGAAGTGATGGAGCTGTGTGTGCCACAGATTGGGAAATTCACATCTAGGATGCACTTGGAATTGCCATACTTATGTCATTGCCAGACAGTCACCATGAACTCCAAGGGGCAGTACTCCAGTGTGTCCTGTGCTGGATCTGTTAGATGCCCATCAAGGCAACAATTCCGAGAAACACTGGAATTTGATCAGCCTTTTGCTGCAATCTCCAGAAAAATACTCCTCATGGCATTACATGCTGCCATAAAAACTGATAGTAAACACTTAAATATTAGGATGCCAAGTCATTTAAATACCATTTAAAATCAATAATTTACTTTAAACAATGGTCAGATGATCCACCTTGTAAGAAACACCCTGTGTTCCCAGAGGCTGGTGTTTTACAAAAAAGAAAAAAAATATTAACATAGAATCATAGAATCATAGAATCTCAGGTTGGAAGGACCTCAAGGCTCATCTGGTCCAACATCTCTAGGTAGTACTACAGTTTCTATGAGATGGCTGAGCACCCTGTCAAGCTGAGACCTAAAACTGTCCAATGTGGGGGAATCTGCCACTTCCCCTGGGAGACTGTTCCAATGTTTGACTGTCCTCATGGTGAAAAATGTGCCTCTTGTGTTCAATTGGAATCTCCCCAGGAGCAGCTTGTGCCCATGACCCCTTGTCTTTTCCATGTGACTGCTTGTAAATAGGGAATCTCCATCTCTTAGTAGCCACCCTTTAAGTACTGGAACATTGTAATAAGATCTACCTGAAGATCTCTCCTCTTCTCAAGGCTGAACAGACCCAGTTTTCTCAGTCTCTCCTCATGTGGCAGGTCCTTGAGTCTTCTGATCATCCTTGTGGCCCTTCTCTGGTCCCTCTCCAGCCTGTCCACATCCTTTTTGTAGAGCAGGGACCAAAAATAAACACAGTACTTGAGAGGTGGTCTGACAAACACCAAGTAGAGCAGGATGATGACTTCTTTATCTTTGCTGGTGATGCCCTTGTTGATGCAGCCCAGCATCCTGTTGGCTTCCTTTGCTGCCACAGCACACTGTTCACTCACGTTGAGCCTGTTATCCACCAAGACTCCCAAGTCCCTTTCCACAGGGCTGCTCTCCAGCCAGGTGGATCCCAGTCTGAACTACGCTTCTGGGTTTTGTGTTTCCAGGGGACAGACCTTACACTTCTCCCCACTGAGCTTCATAACGTTCCTTCTAGCCCACTCCTCCAGCCAGGTCATCCTGGAGGGTGGGCCTCCTTTCCGGAGTGTCAGCCTCTCCGCTCCTCCTGGTGTCATTAGCAAACTTCATCAGTGTTCTTGATCCCAACATCTAGGTCGTTAATGAAGATATTAAACAGCATTGGGCCCAATATCGATCCCTAGGGGCCCCCCTTGTGACCAGTTGCCAGTTTGAGGAGGAACTATTTACTGTCACCCTCTGGCTACAGTCTGGTCTGTCAGCCAGTTCCCCACCCGCCACGCAGACCACTTGTCAATACTCTCATGGTTAAGGGGCTGGTTATGTGAGCCTTTAGGCACTTCTCTAAGATCATGCTATTAGCATCTAACACAAGTGCTCCAAGACAGGGATCTGTGTGTATTTGGGTTCTGTGTGTTTTGTTTATCCTACAGATCAATCTCAACCCCTAAGTGAAATGCAAACAGTAACGCTCAGGCTGCCCCACGCAGGAGCATGGGTGTTCCAGCAGGAGCATGGAACCCATGGGGCTGTGCCTGCAGTGAGGTGGGAACAGGAGAGAAAATGTAACTCTTGGGGGAGCACCCTGCAAATATGAGGAGAAGAGTTTGGTCACAGGAACCTGGTGGTTTTTCCACATTGCAGAGTATTGGGGAATCCTATGTCCTAGCTGAAAAATCCTGCAAGGGACGTGGGCTTCCCCACTTTACTGTTTCAAAAGACAGCAGTTGCATTCTGTATTTTATGAGTTAGAGAAAAATGTTGAGCTTGGGAATGCTGACTACAGACATTGTGTTTTTCTAATACACAGAGTAATCCCCAGTTTCATTTTCCTGGTGCATTTCCCATTGGGCTGTCCAGACTCGAGCCCATGGCAGATGGAGGAGTAAAAAGGTCAGTCAGTTTTGAATCGTTCCATCCCCTGCTTTTTCCAGTCTTTTTGGACTTGTCTGCTTTTTCATAGTCTTTTGGTTTTCCAGCACCTGAATAAAAGCCAGGGTCTGATACCCTACAGCTGTAAAACTGTCTGGCCTTCCAGAAAAGAGAAATCTCATCTTTATAGTTGTTTCCATTATCATTGCACTGCAAGATAAGGTAGTTTATATCTGATATCTTTGTGATTTTTGTAAGGATCTGAAATGGAGACTTTTAAGCACAGTTTGAAATGAACTGTTTACTTTTGTAGAGTTAGAGGAGAGAAAACAAGCACTCAGGAATTTGTGTATAAAAACTGAAGAAATGTAGATAAAGAACTTTAAAATGAACACAGGTAACAGCCCTTTCCACATTAATTTTCATGGAGTTTTCTGTTAGTGATATTATCATGGCCTGCAGACTCAGAAATAGAAACTATTTTTCCATTTCAAGGGTTATCCCTGGATTGTAGTTTAATTTTAGTTATTTACTTCTAGCATTCGTGCTGCTCTTACACACCAGGGAAATGTGTGCAGGCTTCTTTCACAAAGCATGACTGTCCTAATTGTTAGTCTTGGAAGTGCTTTATTGTCACGAAGTAAGGAGCCACTTAAGGACTTTTTATGTGGAGATAGTTCTTAAAGAAGCAATTTATGGTTATACAAGTAAAATTTTTGAACTAGCTGTAGAAATTACATTGGAAATTGGTCTGTGAAAAAGCATTGCTTGTACTTTGGCTTGGATCGGTGCAGCACTGTAAGGGGAGGAAAAGCTGTTTGTTTTTGCAGTTATTAAAACCGATGAGCTCAGTGTTTGGAAATGCTGCAAAAAGGGGGGAGAAGACCTGCAGCAAGGCATGTGTAGCGTGGAGAGGAATGACAAATAGTCGGTGCCACCTAGTGGAGGCTCTCCAGGAGATTGCGTAGAAACCAGGCTCAGTTGCTTTACACCGTGGAGTCTCCAAGAGGTCAGGCTGTGAAATAAAGCCATCATGGAGCAGGGCGTGGGTGCTCAGCAGCATCGATGAGCAAGGCAGGGAATGTGTGTCACGAAGGCAACAGCTGGTGGACCACGTAGGGGTGAAACAGGGTAAAGTTAATGAAATCTCTGATACTGCCCTGTTACAAGGGGACTTGTGTCTTCTTGAGCTAGCTAACAAAAACCCCCTAACACTGCTCAGCCAGTGTAGAGGAGCTCTTTGCCTTAGATGTGACACACACTGACATGGAGTATTGCCCTGGAAGTTCAGGGAGAGATGTGAGACAGTGTGCACATGCATGATTTACTAATCATACCTGAGTTGTAAGTGCTTTGAGGCAATGGAGCTCATAAAGTTTTACAAGCATTTACACAGCACATTTACCCTGTGAATAAAGAAGTGCTGTGGCTGCTATTAAGAACCTTTGTATGGAATACTGCATCATAAATAATGAGCCTTGAGAGTAAAACCTTCTTGTCTGTTTTATCAAATGTGATGATGAGCTGAGAGGCAGGGAGTCCAGTTCAGTGCATGACTTTTTTGTTTGAATATTAATTTTTTTTAAGTTGGTTTCCTTAGGAAATGGTGCTGCAATCAGCCACGGGTGTTGTGTTTGTGTATTCTCTTTAAAACCTTGCAGTGTTTTGCCTTATGCAAGCAAACTTATCAGAGGGCAGCAATCTCAGATACTGCATTCCTGACAGTTTCATGCAAATAGGTGGTTGGGTAGAGGAGAGGAGCCATGAGGGAAAGGCTGCAATGTGGTATTAGCTAGTGTCCAATAACCTGGAAGAATACTTTATAAACATTTGGAAGCAAAGGAAAAGCTACCATTACTTTCCTTAGTAATCTGTAAACCACAACTTTCAAAGATAAGCTTCTGTTGGAACTATCTGTTTAAGCAAAAATAACAGAAAACTGGTAGTAAAAGAGGAATGTGAACAGGATTTAGTGTATTAAGCAGCATCAGTGAGTTTATTCCTAATTACACTCTCTGAAGTGGAGTCACATTGCTAGAGTACAGTTCTCATCATACCCCAGCATGCTGCCTGGTACTCTGCTACAAAAGCTCTTAGCTGGAATACATTTATATCCTGGCAGAAGCCCAAAGACAGTGTTTGTCCTACCTAGATTTCTCTTGCTGTTTCACAGTAGAGTATCCTAGTATACTGTGAATATATTCTTGCTATTTTCCACTCATTCTATTTTAAATGTAAGACAACCTTCTCCCCAGGTGGGGGTTCAGGACCACAATATGTGACTCCTAGCAAACTGAGGAGCTGATGGTTCCTCAAGAAGGTGCCCTATGAGTTAAAGAGTAGAACAAAGAGGAATGGACTGAGCTCCTTTTCTCTTTGCTGCCCTGGGACTCCGTAGCCTCTCTCATGCCCAGGCTCAAAGGGACCCTCCCTTGCCCTTCAACTGTTTAGGCCTTGATCTGAAAAGAGGAGGGTTTGGTTCATGGAGCAGTTTGCCTTGCAGGAATCAAAGTTGTATTTACTATGTCAGGCCAATACTTGAGGAGAAGAGGAGCAAGGATACCAGCAACCCAGTGGCCCAGGTAATTGGTGACAGTCAATTGTGATTTCAGCAAATATCCCAAGTCTCCACCTTATCAGTTGCACTTAGGAAACTGATTCTGTGTTGTTTCTCTTCGGATATTTTGTGCTTTTTGGAGTCTCACTGACACCGACGTGCTAGAGGGCAGGACTAGTTGTACATACACGTTACTTCTTGCATGTTGTTGTTTATTATCTACTCTTCGGAAGGCATCTCCTTTTCTTACAACCCTGCAGAAGTTCCTGTGTTTAAAAATAGCACTGGCAAGAGCTTGCATTCTTTTGGCTTTTGTTCTTATATGTTGCTTGATTTCAGAAAAGCCCTGAACATACAGAGAGGAAGTCACATGGACATATTGCTCGTGGTGAGAGCACTAAGCAAATGGAAAACAGAAAACAGAAATTTGGCAGAAGCAGTAAGGAAGATTAAAGTCCATCTGGAGTAGAGCTGTATTATTTCAAGGGGTAAAATAATCAAAACAGTTGGAAATCAAAATACATTATTAGATATTTTAGCATTCAAATATCAGCAATAAGGAGAATGGATTTGCCAAATTTTGGTAAAATAATATTTTATTACGGTGAGCTCTCTACAGTAAATTTTCAGGTATATTTTCTTGTTGCTTAAATTAACTTGTGTTATCTATAAAGTACCTTAGAGAATGGAGAAGGCTGCTGCAACAAAGCAACATGGCTTTTGAGTTCATAGAGTATGTGTAGAATAAACATACAGCTGGGAAGGGGAAGTTTATCTCCAGTTTCAGATAGCAGAAATGTCCAAATCTGAAGGTTAGAGTTAGTTAAAGAATTCCTGACCTGCTGGTCTTAAGAGTGGTTGATTAAAAGTGCAATTCCTAATCAAATCAAGTATGCATATATATTTACCTAAGGTCTTCACTCCTCCGAAGAGGAGCATACTATGTAATGCATATTATGTATATAAAACAAAGACTTGAATTCCCACAGAGAGTTTTCTGGGGTGACATATTGGTTCTGTTAAAGTCAACATCAGATTATTGAGCTAATATACTCAAGATTTCACTTTTACTTTTTTTTTGACTTCTGATTACTTTGTTTTGACTTGTCTTATAACCTAATGCATGACTAATGCTGATATGCAGTGATAAAACTTCCTGTTAGAGTAAATCCCAAGAAACTGTAGTAATTTTATGGTCAATTTGGACTCACACCAATGCTACAGTGGATTTTTTTTAATATCTTTATTTCCACAGTAAAAGTAAGAGGCTCCAGCTGAAATATGACAGCCAGACTCCAGTTTAGCTCCAGAGCCAGACTTGCATTCTGCACTCTGAATCTTTTTCTAATTAAAATACACTTGAGCTACAGTTACAGTGTTGAAAAGCTTTTGAAGTCAGACTCTCACTTTTTCACTTTTGCAGGGTATTTTGAGGAGAGAAGGTTTTCTTTGTTTTGAGAAATATAAAGGAAGTTTGGTTAATAGATGATAATAATCATAGACCCATCCTATTGTAAGTTTCATACTCCACGTTGATTTGTTTCATCCTAGAATCCTGAATTTTTTACTGTATTTATCACAGTGGTATTTGGAGACATATTAGGTTTCAAAGTGAGCTTACTAAACTTTCTGAATGTCTTTTTTTTTTTTTCCTTGGGGCAGCATACACTGTCTTTTAGAGCTCTGTTAATGTGTTTAGTGCAAATTTTGAAATGAGTTCAAGAACAAGGTTTTATATGTTTTTCTCAAGACGTGATGAGAATGGATGAGCCAGGATTACCCATCCTCTTTGGACACATCACTTGTATCCAAATATGCCAATATTTCTCTATAAATAACAAAGGCACAAGGCCTGATCTGAAACAAAGTACATTTTTTAAAATGGAAAATAAATTTTCCTTTTTTGTGTGGGAGTTATAGTACCCAGGATGTTTTGCTTTAAAACAGAGTCTTTTCCTTATTTGCAGGGAACAGCTAAAACCCTGACTTTAGATTTGCAGTGCTAACAATGTACTTTCTACAGCTTACTTCAAACCCCGTGCAGATACATCATGTTGGCTCGTTTGTGTGACTGAAAAGTCCAAAGCTTGCAGAGCCTGAAAGACTCTCCATAATGTCACTTTTGCAGAACACCATTGTTCCAGAAGAGCAGGACATGGTTTAAATGTGGTGTTTGCATATTAATTACTTTCTTAGGCAAGCTAGTACTACCACAAAAATTTCTGCTTGCTAAATATTGGCCAATAAACTTTATGGAATAGTGAAGTACTGTGGGTGACCTGGCTATGCTTGTATGGAGGTTGCAGCAGGTTGTTCTGGATGCTGGGTGCTGTCAGGGGGCCAAAGCACAACTGAGCACACAGGTGCCCTAAACACCCCTCCATCTCTATTCAGATCCTCAGAGAAAAGCTAACCTGGAACATTAACATTTCATTATTCTAACAGACAAGTTGCTTTTATGGCTATTAGAGGTTTTCTTGCTCTGCACCATCTACTAAGCTCTTATTGTCCCAAAAGTACCTCTGTCTCTCCTGCTGCTGTCACAGGGTCAAAGGAGCTCATCTCTTCTGCTGTGTTAACCTAACCCTAACATCCCCCCTTTTCTCCAAGTGCCAGTACCCCCTTTCTCACATTCAGTGATTAACATGGTTAAGTAAACTCCTTCCTTGGTGGAGGCAGCTGAAAGTTTGTTGCTCGTGGTTTAGCATGTGAATAAAATGGAAGACGCGCAAGAAATGGAACTCTTAACTTAAAATAGAAGCAGTAAAGAAGCAAGCATGTAGATGTAATTTGTTTTTTAAAAGGCACATGTAGAGTCTCTTCAGGTGATAAACCTGCAAGTGACATATGCCCAGTATATTTATTTAGTATAGTATTTCTTCTGGCAATAATAAACACTATTCAAGGTGCCAAAGCTGTTACCACTAGTCCCAACTTCTCTATGCAAACATGTAGAAAACTGCAGAGTCTGTTCCAGTTGGTTGGTGCTTTCCCATGTATTATGCCAGACTGCACAGCCACGGGCTAATGATAGTACTTGTTTGGGGGTTTTTTCACTTACAAAGGAAATTGTGCAGTTAAGCATATGTGCAGCAGTTCCTTATAATAGGAAACTTCACCCAAGAGATCTGGTTGTATGTCTTGACATCACTGGAAATCTTTTTAGTGCTGCATGGGCCCCAAACCCTCTAATTATAAAACAGACCCAGAACATGCATCCAAGCTTTCTGTTCCTGTTTCCATGCCATAGTGCTTTGTTGGGATACAATTTAAATTCCTTTGAACTCAAATTCTCCTTGACTGCAGGAAACATTGTCTGGGATCCTGCCTTTAAAAACAGCAAAGTCAATGAGCCTCAATGCTCAATCACATAAAATCAGGCCTTTGTTATCAGAGCTGCTTTTAACATAAATATCTCGTACATGAAAAAAGAACACCCCATTTGTCAAAGCTCTTTTCTCAGATGGAAGGTTAAGTCTTGTCAGAGCCCTCAGCGAGGCAGTGTACAGATAAAACTGACTGGAGGGATGGGGGTGGAGGGTACAGCCTTCTTAGAATCAGGGAAAGGGAGAGTTCAACCATGGCTTCTGCACACTACAGTAAGATCCTGTCCACTGGACTTCTGACTGTTCTGGACACCGTGCTGAAAAGTCTCACAGTCATCCCAAGCCAGCTGGGGATCATACTGTAAATCTCCAGGTTTTGTAGCTTCTCTCTTCAGTTAATGAGCTACTTTTACTGAAACAGCCAATTGGGAATGTGCTCCTGCCAATATAATTTATTTTCCTCTGCACCTAAAGATCGAGTCTGGAAAAAACGGGTTTTTAAAGTAAAGTTTTGCTTTGGTTATGCTGCTTCTCTACCCAATATCTTACAAATAACTTCTGCCTTTAAGTTGATGTGGACTTTATTTTGAGGCCATAGTGACCCCTGAAATCAGGGCCCTGTCGTTGAACCAAAACTCAAAGAGGGATTACAAAATTCAGGGCATGACCACTTAGTTTTGGACATGATAAATGTGTGGTAAAGCACTTTTAACTCATGTATCTCCATCACTGAAGCCCATCTAGTAAAGGCAAATAACGCTGACACAACTGAAAAGAGGATGATGGGAAAGATGAAAATAAAGAGGCAAACAGCTAACTGATGTTACCCAGCTCATTAGTAAGCTTTTTAAAAGGAGGAAAACACACTAAAAGAATCCTTATTCCAAGTTCCCTGGTGTGTCTTATTTTCTATGATCCTGGAAGTATTCAAGGTCAGGGTGGACGGGGCTTTGAGCAACCTGTTCCAGTGGAAGGTGTCCCTGCCCATGGCAGGGGGTTGGGACTAGATGATCAACCCAAACTGTTCTATGATTCTGGACTGTAGCTGCCTTCTGGACAAAGACCACCTACGTTATACCACAGTGTATGTTTCTGATGCATATCTATCAGTGAAAAGCTTGTCCAAGCTTTTTTAGGAATCTCCATTTGGATTGAGACCCCTAACTTCATCTTTTCATGACAATACACACCACAAAAGCAAATGATTCAAGTATATTTGGGGTGGTATTTGCAGAAACAAATCCAACAAATCCTTCTTGGGTTCTTAATAGCTTCTCAGATGCTGAATAATAACTGCTTTGAAGCAAGTACATAATCCTTTTTTGGGGGTTTTCAGTGAAATATCACTTCATGTTTCAAGATGTGCCTCTTTATGCAAATCAACTTGCTTAATTAATTTGTGCCAATGAGAATTAGTTTTTAATGAGACAAGAAACACTGACTAAAATACAGTCATGTTATACCTTAAAAAGGGAGCTGTATATTTGTTAGCCAGTTTTAACACCTTGTAATGAGAAGATACAGTGACAGAAATATTTCTTACAAGTACTACCCAGTGGTAAAGTGTTGAGATGTTCTGGCTCCTAATTACCACAGTACAGTTCTGCTTTCTGTAGCTGTGTGCTCTGTCAGGATGGGTTGGTTGTTCTTGAAACTTCTCAGCAGTAGTCCTGCTGTTCATTTTTACCTGGTGTGTACCTGTGGGTGGCACCAATGTGAAGTTCTCAGCAAAAGCAAAGCGTTCCTGGTCACTGCAGAAGAAAATCTACTCTGATCCATCAGGCACTTTGGTCTCACCAAAGTTTTTGCTGGTAATTCTGTTTGCTGCCATTCAGGCATCGGAGCTGGGAAGCAGTTTGAGATTCATCCTTCCTCTCCTCTCTTCTTTCCTTGTTCAATGATGTTTAAGTGTGACTTCTTTAAGCTTCTTTTCCATTTACCCTCAGTGATTCCTCAACAGCAACGAGGTGTGTTCTGCTTTAGATTCCTGCTGTAAGGAATAGAATCCTGAGGGTCACGCAGGCATCATTAATTCTGGAAACAGTTCTGGAAGAACTTCTTTGATGTGACTGTTCAGTCAGCGACATTTCGGACCTTCACTCAGGCCCAGGGGCCGTGTGTATCGTTTCTGTGGGCTGCAGAGGCCGCGGGGGTCACCCAGATGTCCTGTTGTTACAACCAGAAGGGTTGGACCAGGGGATGTTCGGCGGTCCCTCCGGCCCGGAGCTGCTCTGGGGCCGCTCAGTGCCGGGGATGCTCTGGGCTTGCAGGGTCTGTCCGCCAGATGGCAACAAGTCCCCGATGCTTGTAAAAACGTCCTCGGGCCTCCCTGGATCGTCGCTGCGACAGGAGCAGCGCGGGCCGAGTCTGCCCGGGAGCGGGGACGGCTGGACTGGGCAAGGGGGGGTTTGGGTCCCTCTTTCTCTCTCCTTTGCGCGAGGCCTGTGAAAGCAAAAGCACCTTGGTTTAGATTTCAGACTGAAAAGTTCTGCAGAAGCTGAGTGTGGAGATTGAACTAACCCCCAAGTATCCAAACTCGCTGAAAACCCCCCCAATCCCCTGACTGCAGAGCGCCCTAAGGCAGCTGCTTTCCTTCATGGCAATACGTGAAGGTGCTGGGTCCTGAAAAAGTCTCCTAGATCTTTGTGAGAGGATCACAACCTATCCACCCTTCGTATTCCAGGACACCTTGGTGGAAAGCCATTTGCTGTCACCAGCTCAGCTTTGGCTTCCTCATTGCTGAAGGGAATCTCCTCTCTCGGTGGGTTGTGTCTGCCCTGTGGGACAGCTGCGTGGTGCTGGTTTGCTGCTCATCTCTCCTCACACCTGCTGTGCTTGTGCAGTTCCAGGCATACGAGGAACATTTTCAGCTCTTGTAAAAGAATCTGCAAGAAGCTGTAATGTGCTGTTGCTTCTGTTCTGCAGTGCTCGGATCCATTTCTAACAGCCCTAGCAAAAATTCTGTTTTGAAAAGCACATCTGATTTCTACTGGCCTGATCTGGCTTGTGGGTTGTGCAGCTGAATTAATTAGTGTTCTGTCACCAAGGCGTACTGTCCTCAGAGTGTGACTGTTTGGTACACATGTACATAAACCAGGATTTTTGTTTATTGCAATCTTTGCATTACCTGCATTGAGCAGGGTCTGGTATTTTACAGTTTGGTTGAAGAGGTTAGCAACTCTGAGCAACAGCACTTCCTGTGGAGTTAGGCTTTTCTCAGTGTTGACCAGTGATAGGACAAGGGGTAATGGGATCAAATTGGAGCATAGGAGGTTCAAGGTGAATATTTGAAAAAATTTTTTTACTGTGAGAGTGACAGAGCACTGGAACAGGCTGCACAGGGAGGTTGTGGAGTCTCCTTCTCTGGAGACATTCAAAACCCACCTGGACACGTTCCTGTGTGATGTGCTCTAGGTGACCCTGCTCTGGCAGGGGGGTTGGACTAGATGATCTTTTGAGGTCCCTTCCAACCCCTAGGATTCTATGATTCTATGAAGTAGTGAAGTAGTAACTACTACTATTGACGCTCTTATTCCGTTCCACTTGGGTGTAGACTCTGTCCAAGAAAAATAAAAGGTAGTTGGGGCCATCTGTCCACATGCACCAGTTTTATTTCAGAGCCAAAGGAGAAATTGTGAATAAGAAACAGGAACAAACAAACAAACAAACAGAACCTTCCCTGGTTGGTGGGGATTTCTTCATAGAGTTCAAAGATGTTCTCTATGCCACTAAACAAGAAACTTTAACTGTATGTTAGTGCTCATCTAAACTGATACACATTCATGTATTAGATGCCCTTTACTATCTTAAGAAAGCAATATTACATTGTACTGTACTTGTGGCTTGAGCACTGGCAGGGGCCTGAAAGTAACCCTGTCCTGTTTCTGCTTCTGCTGATTTTGGACATGTTACATGTTGTCTTTTTCTTCTCTGTGAGCTAGGGATGGTCATTTGCTTCTTCCTGTGTGGTCTTTATTTATACTATAAAATTTAAACCTCTCACATCAGTTTTCACCACTGATTTTGCCTCAGTGGGTATCCCTAGATGTTAATATAAAGTAAAATGTTAGAATATAATGGAAAAAGTGGTTTCCTGCTATGCTTTTTCTTGGTTTGTTTTGTGGGGGGGTTATTTTATTTATTTGTTTGTTTGTTTTTAATTTCTAACATTCAGGAAAAGTTTTCCAGAACTTTAAAGCAGCCTTTGCCAGGGTTTTGTTATGTGTTTTGAGCTCTGCAGGATGAACACAGTAAAGAAGTGCTAAGCAGCCCATCTTTATTACCTTGATACAATCCGTAGAGTTTCAGTGGAAACAAGTCATAAAGTGCTTGTACCCACCTGATGGAAACTGGGGTCTACAAAGCTTTCCAGTTCCCCTCTTTCCCCCACCCAGCTCTTTGCCCTGCATTTTGTTGATCTGCTGTTCTCAGTCTGCTGGTGAGTTGCTTATTTTGAGTGCAGACTCGTTTCATGCAGCTCAAAATTTGCATTTTAAGATAGGCACTTTGGATTATGTTGCTTCATTATTTTTCTTCGTAGTAAACCATGGCACAAGGCTGTTTCTGCACAGCTTAATTGAAACCAACAGGTAACTGACCTCTACTAGTTAGAAGTGACCTACTAGGTACCAATTTCACATCCTTGGGCTGCTTTTTTGGCTTGTACACAAATATTTATGGCAAATTGGATTAAAACACATTGTAACAGAGTTACACTATGGGATTATTTATGTCTCAGAATTTCACCCCTTAAAATCTGGGTTTTTATTTCACAAATAAAATTGCACCTGTTAATTTCTATTGAACAGACATTTTACTGTTTCCCAGTCCTATACTTACTGGGAGCTCCTCAAACTGGAGGCCTTACTCAGGGCCCTAAGAGGAGAGGAAGGTGGAAATCTGTGTAGTTGGGACCTCATGAGGGCAGCTCCAAATGGGGCTTTTGGTCACTCACTTTTCTCAGGAACAGCTTTCATAGGAAATGTTTGTGGGTGAAAAATCCTAGTAATTTTAAAAGCATTGGAAACATATTTTTCTTTTCAATGGACATCTGTTGTGCTAAAGAGAAAACAGGGCGTAGAAAATAATGATGACTCTGCAGCACCATATTATTTTCACTGTTTGCACATACCCAGAACAGACCATATTTGTCAAAAGTTTTGCTAAGCATTAGTAAGTGTTGTTGTAAGTACAATATGCTGAAATGTGTTTGTAGAAATCACATCATAATTCATAGATATAGAAGCAAAAGACAGAGCACCCACAGCAGTCTGGAGTTCACCGTACTAGAAAGGAGCTTTTAATTCTAAGAAGAAATTATAAACGTTCCTGGAATGCAGCTTCTGCAACTTCCATTTGTCATCTCTAAACTCACTGACTTTGCTTTATTAGCAACTAGAGGCAAGTCAGTAATGGCATGAAGAATGTGCTGAACAAGGTCAAGAACATTTTAAGGCAGCAATTTCTTTCCTTGGTAACATTAGACGTGGGCATTTCAGCACTAAGTAAAGGTGAGGATGATTCAGGGTCAGCCTTAAAAGAGTCATAAACTCACAATGGCCCAGAATTTTCTGCTGTTCAACTGATTACTCCAGAGTGAGCATAGGTAGTTGGTAATCATAAAAAGTCCTGTTGGGCTTACACCTAGAGGGAGGAGAACATCCTGAAAGCTTTTTGGATACTCATTTTTTCCTGTGTCATAAATATGCTAGAATAGCTCTTTGCAGTATGAAAAGTCCTTCTGGAGTCCAAGAGTTAAAAATTGGCTGGACTAAGTAATGACAGCCTTTCTTAGAGCACCAGCAGAAGTTGGACATAGTCACTTTTTCTGGAAGATTGGGGGCATTTTGTTTGTTAGAAGATAAAGTTTCATTGTGTGAGGATAATTCATGTTTCCCAAGTATGCCACATTTCTTTAGTACTCCTTTCCTAGTGTTGAAATGTGGCCATGTCCTGTCCATCATCTGTCCCAGAAATGGGAAAATGAGTGACAGCAACTGTTGCTGAAAAATTGTTGAAATTATTCCACAAATGCTACAGGAAAGATACACTGTTTATGTATTTGCACTGTGGTATATATACTTACATTGAAATATACTGGGGAAGAGTCAGTGGGGTGCTTTAAAGGTCTTTAATTTGCATGGTTGCTTCACTTTGCCAGGTCTGATTTATAAATCTGTGGATTCTGGAAGCCTAACTCAGTGGGATAGCATTTGCCCCATGGAGCCACATGCTAGAACTGAAGATTGTTCTGCAAACTGTCATCCCCACCTCCAAAGATCAGACACTTTCCTAGCATCCTGATCTAAGGCTTAATAGTAAGAAATTTGTTTTACACATCTAAGACTAATGAAACAAAATCATTGCAGAAAGGAGCAGGTGGAAACATTAATTTCTCTGAAGTTTAGGCTGGTATATCACAGCAGACACCGATTTCTAGGGATTGATAGTTTATTAATAGTGTAATTCTCATAATTAGTCTGTCTCTATGCTCACATGGACTTCATGAGTCACATCTCAGGTCATTATCTTGAGAAACAGACCCATTATTTCTGAAAGCCATCCAGTCAATAAATTAGCTTGGAAGAAATGATAGTCCAAAACACCTTTTCAATAGATTGCTGTCATGCTCAGTTCCTATCAAAGAGAAGCCTGAGTTTTTTGTCGTGACATATGGATTAACTGAGCCTTCCCTGCTGTGAGAAAACAAAAGACAATTGGTGATGCACAGAGCAAACTGATCTTAAAACAGAGACACCAACAAAGAAACATCACAGCATGAAAAGACAGAGTACAGTCTGCTGTCCACGTTCACAGAGTCGTTCTGTCTGTTACTCCAACCTACATCTTTTGTCTTATTTTTTTCTCAAAGTGACAGTTTTCCTTAACTAAAGGCTCTCAAAAAGCCCTGCACCTCAGACAGAAGTGGGGGCATGTTAACCAGAGTTTCTTTTGGTCTTGATTGTGCTTTCATGCTTGCTGTTGAGCCACAATAAGCTCAACCATTGTCAACAAGGAATAATTCTTCAAGCACAGCTCCTTTCTTTGCTTTGCCTTTCATTTGCTTTTCCACACTACTGAGACTGTAGTGAAATTTCAGTGTGGTACAACAGAACAAGCCGATTTGTTGTATTTTCCCCTCATTATTTATGCATGAATATGCCTTTTACCTGATAGGATTTTCTTTTTTTCCTTGTGATACATGCTTCTGATGTGTTTAAATAGCTCACTGCATATCATTTAATGTGACTTTGTAATTGCCAGCTACATCTTTATGATGCATCTAGATACAATGCAGAGGTCTTGCCTGCCTGGTTCTCAGCTGCTCCAAGGCAATGGCTCTGGGCTGCATCAGCTCACACCTTCCACCCCATCCTGAGGATCTGGGGCTTGTTAGACTGGGTGAGGGCAAGTCCCTGTTTGACAGCAGAACTGATACAGCCATGCTGGCTTCCTTCTAGGAGTGCAGCTTCATGCATTTCAAACTTTCTGATGTGACTTCAAAAATTTTGCTTCAGAGGAATCTGGAGCATTATCTGCTGCTCTTGTTTGGGTGGACTGAATTTGTATGTTGGTATTTTACCCCTTAAGGATCTAAGCATTTTTGTTTCAGTGTCTTTAGTAACTAATGCTTAGTATTTACTTGATTTTTAGAGACACAGACATCTTATTTCCTATCTCTTTGAAACGCTCTGCTCTGAAAATTAAGGATATTCATGTAAAAAAATTAATAGTCCATTGTGCAGTTGTTGTCATAGTGGCTCTTGCTTTTAAGTGTGATTGATTCAAGAACAGCTAATAGAGCTCTTTGCCCACTATCCTCTTGTCATGGCTGCAGATAGAAAGAAACATTTCAGCAAGAGAAACTATTGATTTCATTACACCTTGTACAGACTGTCATCAAAACAAAAGTAGAGAGCTTGATCCTTGTCTTACTAACTCCTATTTTATGTGGGTAATTCCTCTAGCGTGTTTCAATGAGAAATAAGTGGGAGAGGCTCCCACTTGTTTCAATGAGAAATAAGTGGGAGGGGCTCCCACAACCTTCTGCAGACAGAAGGATTGGAACCATCATCCCTTAAAACATGGTCCCTTAAAATTATTCACAAGGAAAGCAGATGGACTATGTATCTTGCACAGAAACCCTGAGAACCTAGAAGAGGAAAATGGTCACATCTTACTATACCCACAGAGCCTTTAATTATTGATGAGATCTAACTGCTTACATAAGTTCTGTAATGTAACAATACCTGTGTATCACATGCATTAATGGATTTGTCCTTAGGCTACCTAGGCAAGGCAGGGAGAATTTAAAAGGAAATTTGAAATTAAAACACAAGCCCCAGTGTCTTAGGACATTGAGGTGAAATACAGCTACTTAAATCTGAGCAGTAGAGTGGACGTTGCAAGCCTAAACCTCATAATGGCTGTGTTTGACAGTGATGTTTCCCTAATGCTTAACATTGTTCCAGCTTGTGTCTAGAACTGTCTTTGTCTCAGCAGGGCTCAGCAGCTTTTCCTGTCCCATGCTGCCATCCCTGTGTGCAAGCTGCTACCTGACACAATCTCTCCAGAAGACATGGAGCCAGTATCTGTCTTCTTCAGAAATACTTCTGGAGGATACAGGTCTCTATTTTTACCCAGTAGTTCAGAAGAAGAGTTTTTTTCCTCAGTGTTTCCTGTACTTCTGCCAGTCTTCCTCTATGGAAGCACCTGAGAAAGAATAGGGATGAGAAGCTGGGGATTTTTGGAGAAATGCTGGGAGAAAAAGGAAGCCAAGACAGGACTGTGGATGGATGGAGCCACTTTGAGCAGGGTCTGGCTCCTCAGTGCAGTGCTGTGTGGTACAGGAGCAGAAGGAGGCTCTGAGCTGAAAAAGGGATGACTTAGTCTAGATCCCTCTTCTAAAGATAGTTTTTTTATTTAGAGATCACTTTATGTAAAGATCAGGATAATTCCAGACTGCAAATTCCAAATGGAATCATTATTTTTACATAGGTATTTAAGCCCAGAGGAGGGTGAGATTTTGGACATGTCTTTCTCTTTTGTATTTTTCTATAGGATAATTTATAAAGCTTCCTTCTCGGTGCTGCTGAGGATCTGTTTCTTCTCTGCTACAAGATTAGGTGCTGCAACTCTAGGAGCTAAACAACCTAAAGTTAATTTCTTTACAACTGTACAACTCTTTTCATTACTTCTTTCAGCTCAACTATGAGCTTTGAGAGCAGGAAAACAAACCCAATGTGTCATATAATTTTAATGCCTAAGCTATATACGTCTGTTTCCTCTGCTGCATTTGTTGACTTGCAAGTGAAAACAAGCCTTAAGATGGACAGAATAGTTTGTCAGGTAACAGTATCTGTCACTGCTGTGCTCAACACTCAAAGCCACATTACATTTGAAGATTCCAGTAATGCTGCAACAGCCACAATATATTGTAGCAGTTCAGGAAGCAAATTCCATTTTCACTCAGAATTAAAAGAGAGTGTATACAAAGAGAAATTGCTTTTCGAACTAGATTGTAGTACATTGCTGTAACTCCTAATAACAAGAGGAGATGTCCTGGAGGGCTGCTACCTAGTTCAATACACACATAGTGAAGTGGCAGGGGAGGAGCAACTCAGCAGCAGAGGCATCCCCCTTCATCCCCAGCATGTCCAGACCAAGCTCTGAATGTCAGTTGCATGTTGTCTTGATCCATATTATCATAATGTAAGCTAATGGATGTTAATTGACTGTTGTCTACTGTATCAGTGTAATGAAGTTCAGTTTATGTCCTATTTTCCTACCACGAGTTCAGTACAAAGTGGGAAAAATGTTGCAAGGAATGACATAGGAGGAATGAGATTTTCTTCTTTTACAGTAGTTTAGATCTGCAAAATCAACTTTGCAATTGCTTGTCCGTCTCCAGCCTTTTCCCTGCATGCATGATTGCTGGAGATAAAGGTCTTGTGCAGAAAACTTAGGAGAAAACTTGCTGATGGTGTACAAAGATACAATAGAAACTATCTTGTCCTTCTGTTAGCCCTGCAGCGCTAACCTTGGTAGATCTGGGTTATCAGTAAATACTTGGTTACAGAAGAAGGTGCTGCTATACTGAGAGGAAAAAGTTGACACGTATTATTTTTCCAGTTCTAATATAAACACATATTTTAGAATTCTTACAATGAAATTACAGATTGACACCATGTAGCAATTTTATTTTTTTATTTTTTATTTTGTTGCTATTGCTTGTATTAGGAAGCTACTCCACTCACTTGTTAAAACACTTAAAAGCTCCCTCATAAATTCCTGCTTAAACATGTGTGTGGCTAGTTTGGACTGGCTTGTTCTTACGCCAGCATTGTCTTTCAGCTTTGCCAACATTCTTGCGTGTCCCTGATATTTATCCTGTCCCACCCCACTTTTCATAGTGTGCTTTAAGAGAACAGCAGTCACAACAATCCCGCTTGCTGCCCCAACCTTCATTCTGCTAGTTTAAACAAGCCTCACTTTTGCTCACCTAACCAGATCCAATTCTTCCTAGTTTCCTGGTTGCCTGTTCTGTTCATCCTGATGGGCCTGCTCCATATCTGCATCGTGGTGAATTCTTTTATTCATACTCCTGAAGAATCAAAATTGTATGTGGTACTTCAGAAGGCCTCCTACTAGGAGTCTTTATTGCTAATGTAGCACTATATTCTAGGAGTATTCTAATTTATTTTTACTGCCTTACCACATTGCTGACTTACAAAGTCATGTGAGTGACTCCTTTTCTTCTCTTTGAGTGTCATGGTAAGTGTAGCTGAGGTTGCTGTTATTGTTATTCCCCACATGTACCATCCAGCTTCTGGTGGTTTTAGGTTTCCTCTGTGTCTTACTTCAGCCTCAAAGTCATCTTGGTTTTTTCCAGCAAGATATTATCTCTTCAACATCTCTCACCTTTTCACCAGCAAACATCGTGAGGTTATGCCTATCGTTTGTGCCATCTACAGAGACAGAATCATAGAATCATCAAGGTTGGAAGAGACCTTCAAGATTGAATCCAACCATAATCCAGCTACCACAACCACTAAACCATATCCTGAAACACCACATCTAAACACTTCTTGACCACCTCCAGGGATGGCACCTCAACCACCTCCCTGGGCAGCCTGTTCCAGTGTCTCACCACTCCTTGAGTAAATAATTTTTCCTAATATCCAACCTAAACCTCCCCTGGCACAACTTAAACCCATTTCCTCTCATCCTATCGCTAGTTACCTGGGAGAAGAGACCAGCACCAGCCTCCCTACAACCTCCCTACAGGTAGTTGCAGGGAGCAGTACTATACATTTCCCTGAGAGTCATTCTGGAGAGATTCATTAGTGAGCTTCCAGAACTAAAGAATTCCCCTTTGAACACAACTCACCATTTTATCCTCCTTAGCTTTCCTTGTTATACAAAAAGCTGCTTGAGGTTAAACTAATTATTTTCCATGTGTAATAAAAGCTTCACTGAAGTCTGTAGGGATTAGAATTTGCATCTAAGAAGTCAATAATGAAAGAATAAAGTTGGGTTAGTTTGGCATGATTTAGAGTCATAAACCTTTTAGAATTTCATACTATTTCCATTAATCTTTAATTATAGTAACCTTCAGAAATATTTTTGATTTTTAGACAAATTTTGAGGTCAGTCTAAAAAGCCTGTAACTGCTGACATTGCCTTTTTCCTCCATATATCTAGGTGCTTAATTTTTTATTGTCTTGGTACTTGAATTAATAAAACATGCTTGATTTGCAGTACTTAGTCCACTCAATGCTGATTTGGTTGGAGTGAAGACTGCTCTTTTGTCTGTTACATATTCTGCTCAGACACTTTGCCTAAGTCTTTGCAGCAAAGCAGGTTTCTCCACAAGTTAATCAGAGACACAGAATTATTAGTGGGGGGTTCCAATCCAACACCATTTTGTTGTTGTTGGATCTGATCACGGTACAAGCCGATAAGCTGTAGATAAACAGCCAGGCAGGCACGTGTGAATTATTGAATTGCCACTTTCTTGCAGCAGTTCTGTGCTTGCTGTCTCACAAAGCATGGTCAGCACAATTCCCATACTCAGAATGATTTTATTTGCATTTAGCAACAAATACTGCTGATGCTAATATCTATCTCCCTTAAGAATTTAAAGAGGTTTATTAAACCATTTTTGGTTCATCAGCTCCCTGTAGACAAGAGTGTTTTAAGTCCTGCCTTGTAATATGTAAATACCTATATATGTGCTTGGCAATATGAAGTTAACTCTGTGTATTAAAAGAGCTGTTCCAGGATACTTGTAGGTCCCTGAGAATAAAGGAAATTAAATACCTTTTCATGCATCTTAGGATGAGAATCCTCTGTCCTTCTCAAATATCCATGATTAGGTAAGCAGGATCTATTTACTGCTAACTTTTTAGTAGTTCCTTTATTCTTTTAAGAGAACTCAGTCACTACCATTTGACAGGGAGGTATGGGGGAAAGCTTGCAAACATCTTCATGCCAACTGCTTTGTGCAGCCATCCCCTTCTAGACTTCACACCAGCAAAGAAAGCTTGCTAAAAGTTTAGGAGTTAGGAAAGGATCTGGAGCAAAAGGCTACAGCACCATAAAGGAAAAATATGCCTATAACACTTTTTTTCTTTTAGCTCATGCCCCTGATGAGTACTTTTTGAAATAGACTTTTTAGCATGAGGCATTCCCTTTCCTCATGTCTTTGGGCTCAGAATAAAGTCCAGCTGAGTAGTGGGGTTTAAAGAATATGTTCAGGCACCTGAGTTTGAAGCATTTTGGCTAAAACCAAATCTGGATAACTTTTTGGGTTTGGAGATCACATGGGTCCTTCTTGTCTATAAGGAGGGCATGCAAGGAGGAGGGAAGAAGGGAAAAACCCTTCTCTTTCTATCAAAATATGACAAAGTTATCTGAATTTTAAAACACCTTTTTTAGTTCTAAAACCACCTGAAAATATGGGTCAAGTCTTGCAGTTTCTACTAATTCAAAATACATACTGCAGTCTGTAAGTCTTAACAGGGGAAAAATGAATATGAAATCTTAGATTTTTTAATTATTTTTTTTGTGTGTGTGCTTGGATTTCAGTGTCATCAGTCCCATTAAATTCTCCTGGCTTCTGTTAACAGTTGGTAAATGTATTTGTAGTAGCTGAACTGACTCTTATAAGAAAAAAGCACAGACAAATGCTCCTTTATGCTGTGGATACATTTCAAAGGCAATAAAATCAAGAAGAAGAAGGGAAAAACTCTTCCATTTCATCCTTCCCTTCCTCTTTCCCTCCAAGCCACTACATTAATTAGCTGTCTGACTGATTACTCAGTCAAGGACTTAACAGATCAATGGTGACAGTAGCCAGGCAGGTAATTTAGAGGCAAAACCAGTAAAGTAATGCTCTAGTGTCTTTTTGAGAATGAACTGTGGTCTAGTTGTGTCAGCAGAACAGGCAGAGGGGAAAGTTATACACAGAAACAAAATGTCGAGATTTGGTTCTTCTGTGACAAGTTACCTGAAAGTGGATTCCTGGGATTTCATTAGATCCTAATTGGAAGCAAACAAACAAAGCATTTATTCCTTTGAATTTTAGTGTTTCAAGTACCAGTGATGTGCTTAGCACTGTATTAGACAAAGGAAAGAATACAGGCTTTCCAAGCAGCTCACATCTGAAATACATGAGCAATTCCAAAGGGACGGGGAAACCCTGAGGAGAATTCTGCTTCTGAGCACTTTTTTCTTTGATATATTTTGCAACTGCATTTTCAGTGATGCAGATGAGAGTTACTAGTTTTAACATCTAAAAACCAAATTTTGAGGGGGCTGCCTGCCCTGGAGGATAAATTAGAATGCTCAAAGTATTAGCACTAGTTACGACTGTCATTTTACATGCAGTGGTTGCTGGAGTGTTACTATTGCCTGCCTGGTGTGGTTAGGTTAATCACTGCAGTGTAGGCCAGACATTCACTGAACTATGCTATGAATGAACTGAAATAGACTTTTTTTGTTACATATTTTATTATTTTTTGCATGTACTTGTCTCAATTTTTTCAGAGAAGAACTCTTTGAAATTTCCTGCCCTTTGGGTAGATTAAGAATATTTGAAAACCAGACAGTGTTGTCTACCTGTGCTTTGTTGGGTAAGTCTCAAAGGGCTCCTCCTGACTTGATGAGCCTTTAAACACTCCTAGCATGAATACCCCAGATTTGATTTCTGTGATCACATAAGCATGCAGGTACTCAGCAGAGTTTTTTGAATGAGTTGCTTGTTCAGCTGTTTGCAGGATTTTCAGGAGAGTGATACCATCACCAAAAGAAGGTCACTGGGAAAATAATTGTTAAAAAATTAAAAACTATTTCCTCCTAGAAAATGTCTTGCAATATTTGCACTGCTTTGCAAAATAGTGGATTGCTCTTAAGTGTCTTAATTATTTTCTTTCTATTGAGATGAGGCTGGAAGAGCTCCATTAAGTTTGTTTGAGGTACATTGGGCTCTCAGTTATGTGGGTCAGAGAAGATGCAAGTTCCCCTCCCCCCCCACCCCATATGATTTTAATTTGAATGTACAAAAGTACACTAGATTAGCCACTCATTGGAGTGTCATTATCCCAAATCCAGAAAGAGAGAAAAGTACTCCCAGTTGTTTGCCTGCCAACCTAACACTCACTTTAGGATTATATTGTCAATAGCATGTTCTTGCTAGGGTTTTGGTTAACTAATGCTAAAAAGAAAAGCTAAGGATTGAGATCAGTGGCCTTTATATAAGTAATTGTGAATGTGAGTAACATTTTATTTTCTCAATCAGATGTAATAGCTCCCTACAGAAATATGCTCCTGACTTGAATATCAATGGATTTCCACTTCTTCTGTCAAAAAGAAATACTTTATTTGAACACTTTTTCCCTTTCAGAGAGACTGCCATGGGGTCAAATTATTCAGACTCTTTTTATTTTCCCTCCATCCCAATCCCTCCTGTCCTCTTCTCTGAATGAACCCCCAACATCAATGAAAACCTACAACTTTGTTACACCAGGCAAAGGGGAGATTGTAGTTGGTGGCCATTGGATTGGTAGGGTGGAAGTGACTGGGGAATGAGTAGGTTGCTGCCAGCAAATTCCCACCCAAGGCAAAGCCATGGAACCAGGCATGCCCTGCCTCTCACCCTCACCTCTGCTGGCACTGGTTGAGCAGTGCCCACTGCCAGCAGAGCCATCCCGAGGGTCCCAGTGTCCAGTCCCAGCCAGGTTTGCTCAAACCCACAGGGACCTTGTCATCCTGCTTCCTGCAGGGGTTTGGCCCTTGGTGACAGCTAATGTCTGTGGATGGCTGTGTTGCTGTCAAGTAATGGAAGAGGGGTCAGAGGGCAGAAATGCTCAGAAAGATAGAAATGAAGCAGGAATTTCAGTTCAGAGCTAATGGATGGGGTTTGGAGGCTTCTATTAGCAGAAATTATCACTGTATTAATGTATTTCAGGCAGCATTTTTTTACAGTTGAATATGGTGTTATTTTCCTAGTTATCCATTTCCTGACAAGTGGTTATAATCAAAGCTGTCTGTGAGCCCTGTTATCAGGAATACTATTATGTGCTGTGAGAAAAAGTATCAGGGAACGATGCAGTGCCAGAAAGCTATTATATGTTTTAAAGAACTAGTGCAAAACCAGGTATTTAGTTATGTGCTACCTTTACTTCCTGTGGAAGAAAATAATTTGAACTTAACTTTCTGGTCTTACCCAACTGTTTTAGAAAATGTACATGCTGAAGTAAGCCCATAATTATGACTAACTAGGTGGGTTAGGTCCTCAGTTACTGTAAATTAGCATTTCCCCCCTTCATGGCAATAGAGCAATTCCAATCCATTGCACCTGAGGAAGATTCCAATGGCCTTGGAGTGCTGCTTTCCACTATGGGTATGAATGAACCTTCTTTAATACAGTATCATACAGCATTTACTCCATTTGGTCAGAATGAACTTAAGAAAGGGATAAATCTAGAATCATGTTCCTAGAAGTCATTAAAATTCTCTTGTATCCTGTCAATAATCGTCTCTTGATAAATTAAATCAAGAAAACTGCTATTGGTCTGTCATGTGGTCTGGCTTTGTAGACCAATTTTATTTTCTTCTTAAATTTCACATTAGCCATATAATTTAAAATATTACTGCAATTCTAGTGTAGCTCTTACTGCTTATTGTGGAGGAAGGAGCTCCAGTGAGACAACACAGAAAGGAAGTAATTACCTAAAGATGCTTATATCTGTGTAGCTGACTGTTAAACAGGAAAGAAAAAAAATAATCACAAACCATAGAGATTTTGAGGTTAAGGACATGAGTAGGCAAAAATAAATTCTGAACTTTTCAATTAATAAATCTCAAGAAGGCTAAAAATCAGATTAATTTGAGCAACAGAGTAATATCTACGTTTTTAAAAACATTCTCTGTTTCAGGCTGGTCTGCCATGCTCTCTGTCCAGCTGATGCTGATGAGAGCAATGGTCAAAGACTAAGACTGATGTAGAAAATATTCAGAATTCCCAAGATTACCTTGACAGACAGTTCAAATCTGAACACAGGTACTATCTCTACAACTTAGTCTTTTCAAATCTCCCTTTCTCAGCATCCTCTCTTTTTCATCTTACACCTGGGAATTGAGCAAACAAAGTCCAAACAGGCTTTTGGAACAATCCTAAATCAGGGATACTGTGAAGACAAATGGTAAATGTCTGTTACCCCAGCTGCTAAGTTAATTACTGTAATGGGAAACATCTTGAGAGAAGCATTGCATATGGTTATTAGCAATTAACCCACCACTCCAAAAATCACAATTCCTGCTAATAACAGAATATAGCACAGCCTTCCTAATTACAAGCTCTGCACGAAAATTTCTTTGTATCAGAAGGGAATGTTAAATCCTGTAACTAGCTACCATTTAAAAAGACTGGAAATAGAGATATTGAGGATTAGTCAGAAAAATGAAAATAGGAAAAGGTGGAGTATTACTGACTCATTGAGGGTGCAGTCATTTGTGCTTGGGAATACAAAACTTTTGTGATATCTTTGTAAGAGAACAAAATCATAAATGAAAATTAAAAAGTTAATGGGGAGGGAAATATGCTTTAAATGGAGAGGATAGGATGGAACTTCATGAGAGAGGACAACTTTTCTGCAGAGTTCATGGTCTGGACAATGTTGTAAACAACACACTGAATTTCAAGTGCACTGGGATCTGTCAGAACTATTTTCTGCTCAACAAGAGAGCAGAATAACGAACATTTGTGTTTGCTATCCTATAGAAGGTCTGGGCGTGAGCTGTTTTATCCTGACCGTTTGTATGCTATGCAATTGGATTAGATCATAGCTCACCTGTACAAAGCCTCTGAGGGGAATCAGCACTTCAGCTGCTCAGCTCAAAAGCTGGCTTAGTAGAGCAAGATGCAATTTAATTTACTCTTTTCATCTATCAGGAAGAGAACTCTTTTGTCAGCATATTCAGTGTTTGGTTTGGTGGTGGCCATGAGGGGGTTTGTAGGTATCAGGATCAAAGTTACACAGTTACACAGCAAATAAGTTTCATGACAGTGGGCAAGAGTCTAGTTGGTCGTGGCAGGGATGTGGAACAGAAAAGAGTCACTAATGCTGTATCTGCTACCCTTTTTTTCCAATATAGCCCACTGTTATCACTGTAAGAACTAAAATAAATTAGTCTGCTTTTACCTCTGTATTATCTGTGTTGGGTCTGAAGATTTAACTGACTTGGGCCCCGTTGGATCAATTATTCCAGTAAGGTTTTGAAACTGCTTCCACCAGTGCTGGTTCCCTGCAACTCCTGCTCTTGTGAATCGTCCTGTTTAAAGTCAACAGCTTCATAGGATATTTTCAATTAAAACACAGCTGAGGGTAGAACATGAGATAATATTTGTAAGAAGGGCACATTGCACAGGCTGGGTTTACATTTCACTTCAGGAGAGAGTCAGTGTCACAGCTGCTAAAGCAAGGCCTGCAAAGCTTTCTGCACTGATTGCAAGGACGTTTTATGCTGCTCCATCTTCAGAATTCAGCTGCATTTTGCTGTGTGGCTCCCAGGCAAAAATCTTATCTATTAAGTGGCCTTCACTGAGGAAGGTTCTTTGCACTTCAGGGTTGCATGTTGCTGTTCCATTATTCTTAATAACTGGGTGTAAGAAATGTTGTGCATATTTTGTAATGATCATGTACAGGTTTGAAAAATAACGTTGGACAGTTTATTGTTGGGTTCCTTAAAGTGGAAAAATTAAAATATTTTTGAAAGACTAATTTGCCTCTCCTGGAAAAAAAACAGCTGAGCAATAAGATCCTTTGCTCTTTTGCCATGATGTGATCCTGAAAGTAATCCAGGTTGGTATGGCATCTCAGGACATAGTTAACACTCAGCTGTGACATAATGAAGGTCTATTATTTTATGAGGAAATATTTTCTGGGATTTAAAAAACAAAATTGTTGGAAAGCTATGGGCATTGCAGGAGGTAATGGGATTAGCTCAACACAAGGTCCTGTGGAGTTAAAAACTACTCCAGATGCAAGAGAGGCTTAGCCATTCAGTGGGAATTTCAGCGTGGAATTAATCTGCTCTAAGGTCAGATAAGGGCTGTATGTTTTCTTTACCATGAAAAAGAAATTGGTTGATAAAATCTCAAGGGGATCACATCAATGCAAGCTTCAAAGCAATGAACAGTAGAAAAGCAGCTTTCTTGTTATGATTGGTAAATGTTTACCTACTTTAGCAAAGGTCCTGGAAAATAAAAACCATGCAGGAAACTGTGCTTGTAACCTGTGTGTAGAGGAGGAGCTGGTGTATCTTGTTACAGAACTGAAAGGAAGACAAATTAATTGTAAAACTGAGGCTGAGCCCTAACCCATGAGGATGTTAGGTAGGGGTGTGGTTCTGTCACCAACTGGGATAGGAGCTGATTTGGAGCAACTTGAGACCAAGCTCCATTCATGGGACTGGAAGGAAATTGCAGTTGTCTTGAGCATGGGTTGGCTCAGGGCCCATCTGCTCATTCACAGCCCAGTGCTTGACTAGTCATGGGTCCCTAGAGAGAGGAAATTTGTCGTGCAATGGACCCTGAGCCCTACTTTAGATTATAAAATGCTTCAGGTGTGTTTTTCCTATTTTTTTATTTGCTGCTATGCATAGTTCCCTTTCCAGGTCAGTTGGTCTCCCTTCTCTCGCCAGTAAAGGGGAAAGAGCTGCCTCTGACAGCAGTAAAGGTCTGGGGAGGTCATGAAGAGGAGAGGATGGATGGTCTAGAGGACAGTGTGCAGCTCTGGGAGCTCAGAACCCCCTCGGTTCCCAGCTTGGCATTCCGGCTGTCACTCCCTCTCAGCAGGAGTGCTGTTACCCCTTCCTCGTGATGTTAAATACATTTATTTTCACGGTTATCTCTTTGAAGTGCTCAGATGCGATTGCAATGGACGTCAGGCACAGAACAAAGGACCAGAGTGAAAAAGAGAAGCCAAGTCTCTCGCAGCAAAGCAGAAACCTCTCGGCACCCCTGGAGCCCACGGGCGGTCAGCTCTCCTCCCAGAAGCGACAGCCGGCACCAGCACGAAGCTGCACGTAACTTCATTGATTATTCCGTGAAAACAAACCGCTCCTTCTCCCCGCATCTGTGCTGTACCCAACGGGAATTCAGACTAGGAGGAAAGTGCCTTTAAAGGGGGGAAACCGAAGAGACATCACAAAGGAGGCGAAGTGGGTAAGTGAGCGGGGAGACACAAGAGCCACTGGGGAAGGGGGTCTGCGGGGGTGCCGAGGAGGAGAAGGAAGAGGAGGAGGAGGAGGAGAAGGGAGGCGGGGGCGGGCCGGGGCCGCCCAGCCAGTGGCGCGCCTGGCCGCTGCTTTAAATGATTTGGAGGGTCGGCGGTGGCCGGGGCTGGTGTTGCGGTGCTGCCGAGCTGTGGCTGCCCTGCCCGTCCCTGGTTTCTGCTCGGTGGGGCGATGGCGGCGGGAGCGGGGCCGGGGCCGTGGCTGGTGCGGCTGTGGCTGAGCTGGGCGCTGGCGGCGCGGGCGGCGGAGCGGCTGGAGCGGGGCATGTGAGTGGGGCTGCGGGGCGGGGGGCAGCGCCTTTGTCTCTGGCGGGGGAAGGGTCCTGGGCTCCTAGCGGGGCTCCCCCGCTGAACGCACTCGGCCCTTGTCGCCGTTCAACTCTGCCACCAAGAAAGTTTAGCTGGGTGCGTCCTGAACTTACCCGAGCTGCCCCCCGCAGCGCAGGTTGCTGCGCTCGGGAGTCATTCTGGCTGTTTTCTCGGGAGCCCGAGCCCCCGAGGGAAGGCGGAAGGTTCGGCTGGCTGCGATTCGCTCCCCTAGGTGAGCCTGGGAGAGCGCACCAGTATCCCTGACTCTGTTTCTTCTCTCTCGCTTGAAAAGCTAAACGGCGGACGGGCGGCAGAGCTGAGCCCCGTGCAGCTGTTCTAGCCCTGCCTTGCCTTCTGGTTACGCTGAGCTTTACCTGGCGGAGAAAAGCGGCTGAGAAAGAAAAATAGCATGTGAATTTAGTCGGGAGGAATGGAGCCGGCAGGCACAGGTGAGAGCGGTGGGATGATCCCCCGCCGCTGGGAGCAGCGCTCGCTTGCAGACACAAAGGAGGCAGGTCCGCATGGAGCCCTGCTCGGGCTCATGCAGAAGGAATTTTCTATGAGGTGTTTTCCGTGGCTTGGGAAATAAAGGATCTTTGTTGCAAATGTAGTGTAATATTTTTGTCAAGAGGTAGCTTTCTGGTCAAGTTGTACAGGAGAACAGCTGACAGTATGTACAGGATCTTACGGTCAAAGTTTTTGCTCATTGAAGTGGAAAAGAACATTTCTGGTAACTGTTCCCTGCTTTGTGTTGGACATCCTTTCCTCTGCAAAGCTTTTTCTGTATTTTTAAGAAATACACCCACTCACTTTCCCCCTCCCCAAGCAGTCTGACAACAACCTTTTTGGGTGTCTGTGTATGCTTAAATTTTGAACTACTTTGCTCTTTCTATTTTTTTTATTTTTTTATTTTTTTTTTACTTCATGCTTCCACTGCGTCCCACCCTTTTATAATTAGTTTCTCATAAAACTTCTCAGCCAATTGCTTATTGGTTTTCTGTGCAATACAATGTAAATATGTATTTACTAGAAGTGCTTTTAAGGCACTTAATGTGACTGCGTTTTGCTAGAGTCATAAGTATCTATCACAATGTTTAGAGAAGTCAATTTCATTTTCTGGTAAAGCTTTTTCTTTTAAAAAAGTGCTCTGTTTTTTTTCAGGCATACTTCTTGCTCTCTTTATAAGCAATTATTCTGCTCTGAGGTGGCTGGCCTACATTGATCTGTTTGCATTTGACATATTGGTTTTAACTGATTCTGCCCTTTTGAAGCTGGAGGTGGTGTTAATTGTGACTTTACCTCCCTACAGCTTTTGTTTGCTCACACCTTTCTAAAGGTAGTGTCACTAAAAGAGTACAGGAAACATTCCCTTCTGGAATTACAACTATATATGAGGATACTAGTGTTGGACTTGGGTCATTGGGAGCAGAAGTGTGCTGCTAGCCAGCAGCAATCAAAGCAACCCACCCAGATCCCCCTACCTGTGGCAGAGCCTTGGGTGCTTTTCTGAAAGGCATATTCCTGCAATTACTGTAATTATTGCTTTTGTTGAGTGAGGGTAAGTGTAAGTATTACTTCAAATTTCCTTTACACTATTTAGAGACTTTACTTTTGATGTAAACGGAAACACAAGAAGTCATGAGTCCTTAAGAGTAAGCCTGCCAGCTTTCATCAAGAAACAGTCAAATGTTTATCCAAAAGGACACTTGTCATAAATTGCTTTTATTTAGTGATTCTGCTTTCTGCTTTTGAAGTTGGTCATCTGCAGTCAATGGGATAAGAACAACAGATGTAGCATTTGGAATGTACCATGTCTGGTGTTTCCTTTAGCATTTGTTGCTGGTTTGATTGAGATCTCAAGTGGCTGGGGATATACAGGATATTCTTTGTTATTTTTTTTTGTTCTGCTGCTAACTTGAGTATTTGCTGCTAGGTAAAAATGCATAGGATCTGTGTGGATGTTGGTATTCCACTTCCAAGCCCCCTGAGGAGATTTAATGTAGAGCAGATTATAAGATGACTAGCTATTTCCATCAACTACGTTTCCAGACAATTAGCCCTTTGATTATCTTGTATTAGAACTTTAGTGAACACTGAAATAACCAGAGAGCAGATATTCAGCTTTCATGAAAAAGGCATGCTATTTAGGCCTTGAAATGAGGAATTAATGTTCTCTAGGCATTAAAAGCACACTTTTAGCAGCTCATTTTGCAGTGAGCTCTATAGTTCAAAAGTGGGGTGTATAACGACATTGTAATAGTGTTTGTCTAGCGTTGAGTTTACTTTCAGGATCGTGCTTCCCAGAAGACTGAGGGTAGTTGTGGGGCAGTGCAGTAACAGGAGCTCAGAGTACAGGGCTTGAGTTGCTGTTGGAAGTGGTAAAGCCTTTCCTAGATAAAGATCCCACCACAAGTTTTATAAGTACAGACATTTGCTAATAGTTATCTATATAGGAAAAGGCAGGAGTGGTTCTGAGGTGTGTGCTAGGAGCACCACTTGTGAAATAATTATTACCTTTCCTAGTTAAAACTGAGACATGGCTCAAGAAGGGATTCTTCTCTTCCCAAGTGATGTGAGTGAGGACTTCTTTTGGAAAAGTAATGAGATAAACTTTGTCCCTGTCAGCATTAAGTCCACTGTCTTGCTCTGTGGTTTTCCACATCCAGGATGATGTCTAAAGGGTCTGACTTGGCTTTAGAGGATCCAGTCACAGTCTTGCTTCAAAAGTCTTTTGTTCAGATTTGTTGACTGCTCAGATGTTGCAGCTGTTTATTTACTCTCTCCATAAGCTAAGTTGATCACTTTCCAAGAACACCTGGATTTAGAGCTGGATTCCCAGCTGAGTGGCTGTTTTCCAGCTTCTTCAATTCTGTAGGGCACTGTAGGTTTACTTGTGCTCCTCCAGATAAATCCTGTTCCCAAAGGCAAAATCTATCAATCAGATGGTGTCTATGTTTCCAAGACTTGAGCAGACCTGGTTCTTTAAATCCACCAGTGACTGGGTTACAGAGACACGGGACTATAGCTGTGCCATGTCTTGCTGCAAGCAGGTGGGCACTATTTCAAAGTAATATAGATAACTTTTTAGGCAAGTAGGCGTAACTAAAAAGGTGAAGCCTACTTTTTTGAGAACTGGAATACATTTAAAAATAAACTACTGGTGTACAAAACATGTCTGTAGACGGAGACTCTTCTGAATTTTGATTGCTGCAGTGGAACAAATTGCATGTCATTTGGAATCTGTTGGAATGCAGTGCAGGAAACAAAGTAATGCCAAAAAATGCTTCTATAAAATATATGGTGATACAACTTAAACTTGAAGGCTGGAGTTTTGTGATAATACTGTCCAAATAATGTGAAAAGTAGGTTGTATCATCCTTTCTTGGTGAAACGTTTGTATATTTTTAGGCAATACACTGTATTTTCACCTCCAGTGATGCCGATTTTCAGGTGTGAGGAAAATTTGTATTCCTCATGTTAAGTGAGGGCTCAAAATTAGTTTAGTTTATCAAGCTAAAATGATGTAGTAGAATCTCCCATTTGTTCAAGTGTGTTATATGTTCACAGATTTAATGGCTAAAAAACTCTGCAGGCTTTCTAGTGAAAATCAGGACCTGTTTTGCCACTGCGGTGTCCTTAAATTTGTATCTTGCACTAAGTAAGATTAAGTTACATCTTTCTTTTCAACTCCTTTTAAACCTTGGCTAAAGTGGTGCTGGCGACCTGAAGTCACTGCCAAATTCCAATTTAGACTACTGAATTTTACCAAAATTTGTTTTTTCAGCTGAAACCTCAAGTACTTCTTCCCAGTCCTGTCTGCCTAGAATCCACAAAGTTGCAGTAAACCCTTAGTATTATTGAGTAGTAGCTACCTCCAGCCTTTGACATTTGGATCCTGTGATTTTACTAAGCATAGTTTAAATGCTTTGGCATAAAAATGATGGTAATCCTGTCCTGTTGTCCCATCATCCTTCCCTTTCCTTTCATAATCAGTAGTTCTTGCTAGGAAAGGAAAAAAAGGTGAAGACTGAGATGTTTCTTACATTTATGAATGTGAACATCATGCTGAACAAACATCCCTGTGCACTACAGGATCTTGCCACCAGATAGAGCTCATGCTGGTCAGCATTAGAACACAGAATCCAATTTTTCAAGAGTTTGCACTCAAAGCTTCTGTTTTGGAGTTTCTAGAGGAAAATTATTTTTGAATATGGCCTTTTAACAGATGGTAAAGAGCTCTTTTGTTCTCTCCCAGTATATTCATTGGCAGGGGACTTAATGAATGTCATCATGCTAGTTCTTTCCCTAATTTCTGGTATGCTTTCCTGTTTTTAAGAAAAAAATGAGATCAAGGCTGAAGTAGCCATAAGACTGTGAAAATACATGGTCATAAAATGTGATAGCCTGAAGGTTCTGTTTTTGCCCAAGATGAATTTGATCTCATGATTGACTAAAATATTTTCCAGTGTTATAAATCTGGTTTTCTGTCAGAGATATCAAACAATGTGCATACATGAGGTTTAGAAAATTGCCAGCCATAACTGCAATAGCTTACATACACTGTGGGAGTCTTCAGTCTGCAAGTTGAAGGTAGGTAAGTCCCTGCTCCCATTCACTTGTAATGGGATTTGGGTTTGCAAGTTACTCTTCTTGCATTGCTCTTCAAAATGGACCCTAAGAGGGGAGAGCTTATCAGCATTTCATTAGGTTTAATTGTGCTGCATTATGAAATGTTGATATAGTTTAGCTATTTCTGCATTTATTGTGTGCACGTGCTGTCTGTTTGCAGTGTTGCTGAATTCTAGGAAAACTGCCTGATTTTCACTTCTCCCTTCCTCTGCATTGTTTGTATCTATTGCTGCTTATTTATCATATTTCTAAGCATGCCATGAGCTAGACGTGGCATAGAACATGGAGCATTTTTAATAAATTTGAAGAATCCTCCTGGTGAGGAGGGGTAAGATTACCTGGTAATGCAAAATTTGCTCTTTGGCTGACTCCCCAGCAGAACCTCCTTGGATGGAAGCGATCCTTTGGCTCTCAGAGAGTTAACAGACCATCTTGCAGACCCGTGTTATTCACCAATTAAATACCTTCTCTCTTTGAACACAGTTAATAGATTTCCTCCTTCTGAAATTCAAGCCTGTTATTGCTTACATTTTCTCTAATATCTATTGCTTTTCATTTACTTCTGAGGAGAAAGACATTTCCTTTCATTACTGCAAAATCAAAGCATTTTAAAATTGTGGACTGAACATGTGTAGTCTTGGTTTTATGCTTTGGATTCCATGCTGGTCTTGGTTTCAAACTAGTAATTAATTGTTCTGGGGATAAACTTGAGATTATTTTTTTTTTTGCCTTTTGCATAAGAAGATGTGTGCTCCCAGATATAATGCATACACAAGCTGAGTTGTATTTCTGTGTCTTTGACCTATGGATGGAAATTTGATCTCGTGTGTGTGTGAATAGAGGAATGTTCCTGAAGTTGGAGTGCTGACATTTTATATTTTTTAGCAGAAACAGTGCACCTCCTTCCCTTTGTAAGTTAGGGCACAACTTGGTGCACATCTTTGCTTAGTAGACAACACGATGCCCAGACTGTTTTTATGTATACAGATTAACTCAGTTTTGAAAGTATATCATAATATCTGAGGCTTTGCTTGAGAAAGCTTTTAAAGTTACTTTGTATCATTTACTAACAAAAAAGTATCAATTTGGGCCTAATGTTTTCAGGTGAAAATATTCCTGTATTCCTCAACCCTCACAGTACTCTGCAGGTCCCATCCTTCTATTTGGGATTAGTAGCACTGCCCCTGCCTGACAGACACATCATCAGGTGTGAAAAGGGGTGTTCATGCAACTATTTTTAATTGTGTTCTTCATGAGACAACTTCCATCCATTTTTTTAATTTATTTTTTTTTTAGAGCCTTTGGGTTATTTAAAACTTCAATATTAGTTTCTATTCTGAAAGATACAAATGCTTGTTTATTTTTTTCCAGTTTACTGCTGGAGAACACTAATCCACTAATGCACGCTTGTTTGTTGCAGTGTTTGTTTGTGGGTTTTTGTGGCTAGAATTCATAAAATATTTAGGTGAGGATTTATAGGGGAATAAATTACTTGGAATATTTTAACACTTCAAAAATTAGCATGTAAGAACTTAAGTTTTCTTGCATATATTACGTGTTACTTCAGAATAAGCTTTCAAAAAAAAGGGGGGTTGGCTCCAAACTGTTACAGTCTGACATCCATCCGAAAAGCAGGGAACAATTCCTAAATACTGGTTGCCAAACCAAAACTGAGGATTTCAGTACCTTTGAACTAGTCTCACTGTCAAGCAATGTGGCACTTGATGCAAACAAGAATGAGCTTTTTCTCCTTATGACACAAGTGGTATGACATTTTTCAGTGATTTTGGTATTCCAGCAACATGCCTTCCTGTGCCTCCTTGCCAAAAGAAGCTCAGATGTGTGTACCTGGCAGATTCAGTGGGGTGACTTTGATAATTCACTCTTCTGCAGTGGAATGGTAATTGAGATGGCTGTAGTCAATATGAAATTTCATCTAGAGATGACTGCTGCTTTCCTTTTATAATTAACTTTTTTTTTTACCATTTGGTTTTGTCTGAATTCTTGACAACTATTTGCTTTGTCTTAATGAGTACATGCAAACTATTTCTTAGCCTCCTTCCAAGTTTTTCTGATTACATTAGAGTTGGATCCTTGGGACAAAGGTGCATACATTGTAAAGCAATCTGCCTGCTAGAAGGGCTTGGTGTTGTGTGAGGACTGGCAGGCCTGGTCACTGGCAGTGATGCTGACACTCCCCTGGATGCTGCTCTTTAAGTCACTTGTTTAAAAATAACCTCAGTGTAGACATCTGTGGAGTTGAGCAGAAGACATCTAACAAGATTATAAAGGATTTAAGAAGATGCTAATATCAGGTATCTTTTGCAATTATTGTACTATTACTTAGTTGGTAATTTATTTATTTTTTAGTTTACAATAAGAGTCATTCCAAAGTAGCCATATGCTGGGATAATAAACTGGTTTGGATACAGTAGATACAAGTCATGTGCATGTTTCCCTGGACATGAATGCAGTTGAGTATGTGGGGGCTCTCAGAATTGCATGCTGATGTGGTGATACTCTTATTTACCATCCTATGGGTCTGTACTTCATGCCTTACCTGGTCCTGCAGACATCAGCCAGTAGAAGAAACTTCGAAACTGAGTGTTGCTAGGGAGTAGGGTTTTTGTGATACTGCTTGAAACAACAACAAATTGCTCCTTGATTTAAGATGCTAGAAAGGTGACTTGACAAATCATAGTTAAATGATTTGGATGTGCATGTTTTTCTGCTTTTCTTGCTAACCAAAATAGACTATTCTGTCTTGGGGGAGAGAGGAGGTTATTTAAATAGAAGCTAAATGACAGATGCTGCACTTTGATAGCAGTAGGAACTAAAAATCTTATTGTTGTTATAATAGCTGAGTGTGTAATTAATCATCTCATATTGATTTGCTTTTAATCTAGATGCAGTGCACAAAGACTGAGAGAACTCTCATGTTATTTAGCTGCTCCATCTAATCAGGGAGAGGATGTGAATAAGACAGCAGTGCATTAGTAACCTGTGGGGTTAGGAGAGTCTTCTGTACTGAACCTTCATCCACAGATCCAGAGAACAGTAGTGATAATGAGACCTAATCTAAATGAGCTTGATGCTTACAATCTATATCCCAGAGGGCTTTTAAACATCACAAATATTGATACAGAATCAGTAGAGAGCAGGGATTGATTAGTGGTCAAGGGAGCAGGATGTCCTAATTGTCTCTGGTAGTGCTGATTAATTTTATCTGGGAAATGTGGGGAATAGAGCCTTAAAATAGATTAAGAGTAGAAGGGAGCTTGATAGTTTAAAAAGGAAGAAAAGCCTTTTCTGTCATTCCAGCCTTTGTGAATTTTTGTTGCTTTTAAGCCGTATATAGAGAAACACAAAATTTATCTATATCTTTATTTCTGTATAAATAAATATAACTACATCTTTGGACCTTTTGTTTCTGTAGCCTTTTTCCTACTTTGACTTTGTTTTTCTTACGTTCAGAAGAATTTTCTTTTCTCACCTTTCCAGTTAAGATGGTATTTATGGCAAACTTTTAATCAAAATCCTGTTTACATACAACATCATGTTGCTGATCTTTTCTCCTCTAGAATGCTGCATATTTCTGCATGGGGTCAATATGCTTGTCTAAATGTCTCTTCTAAAAAGCTGGGGATGTTTTACTTGGATGGTTGGAGGTGTGAAGAGATTCAGACAATTTTTTTGGCCTAAGTAGCTTCTAGACAAAGCCACTGTAGTCATCAACAACTATTTTCCGGTCCACATCAGTCTGTCTCTAGAGCAAAACCAGCAGTTGTCATCAAAGCAGCGGAGAATTTAGCCCTAACTGTAATCTTGGTTTCCTTAAGGAAAATTCTCATTTGATCTTCTCAAACTGAATGTGGAAAAGCATATATTTAGTCTATGCTTTTTCTAAAGTTTTAATAACATCATAAAGGGAAGGAGCAGTGACCAATTAGTGGTTTGAAAATACAGAATCCTAGCAAGTCGGTTCTCATGACAGGTTGCCACTGTTGACTCTTTCATGGGAAGATCAATAATGTTCAGGCTGCAAATTGTTCAGCTGAGGCAATGCAGGCTACAACATCTCATTTTTAGGAAGATATTAACAGGCTTAGTGTGGAAGGTGGTGTCATTCACTTAGTCTCTGTGGAAAGACCTAAAATCAGACAGCCAAATCATTCTTTGCTTTGTATTCATTAATATTTTGATTTAAAGCTTGCACTATTGAAAGAAACCTTTGGGGATATCTTGATGTGTTTGCTCTCTCACTGCCATTAAATCTGACTACCTTTAGCTTCTTGATTTGAGCTGCAAAAAAGTGGATTGATTCAATAAGACTTATTTTAATTGTCATTCAAAGAGCCAGGTGTTAGGATCATGCCAGACAGAATAAGAAAATATCCCTGTCACAGAGACGTGATGCACCTTTTGAAATGGTGGAGCTGTTCCTTCCACACATGCCAGGATTGTGTGCAGAAAGCTGCCTCTCAGCTCCCATGAGCAGATCCCTGCACCTGTAACCTGTAACCTGTCTTTGTTACGTGAAAAGTGTGTGTACTTCATCTGCTGCTGCGTGAAATTATTTGTGCTTGGAAGTGTTTGTGTAAAGGAGGTAGATGCACTGGTAGGCTTCTCACACTTGCAGTTGTGAGCAAGGATGAAACTGCAGAGAACCTCACTCACGAGATTGCAGAGATGCTGTTTCTGCCATGAGTTGTGGGAAGGCTGCAGTCACTCCTCAGGGGATGTCGATTGAGGTGATGCTAGTGGTGATGACAGCTTGAGGTGGAAGACTTAGAATAGCAGCTCAGGACGAATGACCACAATTGCCACTGAGGACTTCAAGGATGCTGTCTGTAGGTGCAAATGCTGTGAGATGGTGAGTGGGGGACACCAGAGTACATTGAGCTTGTGGGCTGCTTCCAGGAGTGGACACCAAATGGCTATGGAGGAGAATAAGAAAAGGGGTGAGCATTCAGTGAGGCTTTGCTTGAACTTGAGGCTCAGGACATCCTGAGCCACGTTCTCCATTTTTGTATTTAATACACTTCCATGGGTGCTTTTTTGACTATTTTTGTATGAAGATACAGACTTCTTTTTAAATTCTACTCACAGGAATGAATTAGATCCCACCTGGTGATGCTTTTAATTTTCTCTGAACTTTTCCTGTGGTGCAGTGGTTCACAGGCATCACAGCTATATGATTAGTCAAGGCTGCTCTCCCTTCATGTTCATCTAATTATCTCTTCATTAGAATCTTAAGTCTTGAGCTGGAAGCACGTAGGGTGTCTTTGTTTAAGGGGCAGTCTCTTAATGCAAATACTGAAAGAGAGCTTTCTGGCTTGCCCCAGTCAGGCTGACAAGCTAATAATAGCCTTCGTGTTAGTCTTGGCTGACAGAGAGCATCAGTATAAAAAGATTTTAAGGGACTGATAGGTCAGTCAAATCATAGAACATAATATGCATTTGTGTGTTTTGCTTGTTGTAACACTTAAAATCCCATTAAGAAATATTTTCTCAATGCATAGGGTATGGGAGTAAAAATGCAGCTCTCCTCTTCTAAATATACCATTAAAACACTTGAGGTTTCGGGTTAGTTTGAGATGGCCTCTAGTTAATAGAATGCCAGGATACAAAACTGCTTTTGATGTCTGTAGTCTTGTTCAAGGAACTGTTCTGGAGTTTATAGGTAACATATCAAGGAGCAGTGAGTCAGATAGCTTAAAAACTGGTGTGTTGGCTGCATGTATGGGGAGGTGTGAAGATGGCTAGTTGGTGGAGAGGGCATGTTTGGTTTCCCATCTTTGCCAGCAGAGGATTACATGTTATGCAATTGCTGCGATTTAATGACAGTGCAGCAGAGGTTTTGATACCTGCCTTTACATTATCCCAAGGGCATCTAGGAAGAATGGCTTACTTTGAATAAATCTTAATAAACATCTGACTTTATGCTGCTGGCTTGTTTTGTTCTGTGAGCGCTGTTTATTCCTGTTAACCATATCATAGAAGTAAATACAGCTATTCCTGGAAACATGGAAATATCACATGAGTAAGAATTTATAGGATGGGCTTGGTGTGTCATTACAACAATTGTCAGCTCCTCTCTTTTATTTGTGGAAGAGCAATGCATGTGAATGTACCTTTATCTGGAAAGTTTTAGGCAATTCTAATAAAAGGAGATATGCATGAATTATCAGTACATGATGTTCTATTCACTGGAGGGAGAGTAATTTTAAAAAGCCTGCTAAGTGAGGCATGGTTGCTAAGTAAGGCGAGGATTTTATTAGACCAACTGACGTAATGGAAAAAAAAACAGGCAAGATTTTGGGTATACACAGACCTCCTTTGGATGTGAAACAGGCAGCAGACTTTGCACTAAGAATGGCTTGGGAACAATTGCTCTGAACTTCAGCTAAGTATGTTAAATGGGAAGGTAATTTGAGAGGACGGGGTAGGTGACACATGTGGGAAGGATTGCTAAGTAATGGAGATGACATGGGAATGTGGAGGGAGGGTGGTTTCTGGGGCAGTTCAAGGCAATTGGAAGCTATGCTGCTGCTGTCTTCTGTGTTGCTTCCTGGTATTGGCAGCTGCAGCTGAGGCAAACTCAAGGAATGAGAAACAGGGAGCAATATAGAAAGTTGACTCTGCAGTGGAGGAAGAAGAACATGGAGCAATATGGACGGGATGTCCACTGAAATAGTGGTTTAGGATGATGGAGATGAGCAGTTCCTCCAAAGATGGGGAGAAATAGACATTCTAGTTCAGAAAACTAATTTCTGTCAAGGTAAGGTTTTCTTGATGTAGTCTTTACTCTTTCCACAGTGAGGAAAGACGACCAGAGCCTACAGTTGTGGACTTTCTTTTCATAACTTCCTTTATGTAGCCTACGTGGAATTCTTGGAAGGGTGGTTGGTTTGTTTAAAAAGTTGATCTCTTTTTCTACTGGAGTGTCCTTGTTGGGTGGAGGTCCTCTTTAGCCTGAGGTGGATGTCCCCAGTATTCCCCTTAGCTGGGGATCTGCTGTGCCTTTGGGAGACTGGGCTGGATTTCCCATTCTGGGTGTGCTTTGCATGGCCTGTGGAGTACTCGGCCTTCCGCACAGTACTGGGAATATTGTGGAGTGGATCGAGGCAGGCAGGGTAAAAACGATCACACAGTATTTTCCTGTTGTGCACAAGCTTAATTGAATGATGTTTGTCAACTACCTGAAGACCTGCAGATGAAGGATGTACTTTTTCATTAGAAAGGCTACCTTGCGTGGTCTTCAGATACAGCAGGGAGCTGTAAAGTATTTTGGGCCTCTGAGATAAAAGTGCTATAAATCTTGATGAGATATTAACAATATCCAGTGTAACTGATGATGACTTTAACTACCAGGCAGCTGTTGGGTGAGAACAGGTATCTATCTTATTAACGCAAAACCCCCTTCTGCTTTCTAGAGCAGGCTTATGTTCCTACCTCAGTTGTTTGCCAGAGGAATTGAGTGTGTGACTGTCTTCCTCTGTTACTCTCTAGCCTGAAGAGGGGTCTCAAACTGAAATTTGGGGAAGGACTTGTCTGCTAGTCAGTGTAACACAACTGCTGAATGCTATTTATCACTTCCCAGGAGTGGGTGTGCAAGGACCCTGTTTCCCCCGTGTGTTTTAATCATTGAGGCTTAAAGCCAGCTAAAGCAGGCTGGCTTGGGAAACTGATGCTTGAATTATTATGTCAACAATCTGTAAACTAGTAAAAATAATCACTGATTTAATTTCATTTCTGATAAGTAGGCTCTTGTCTTAAAAGACAGCAACTCCCCTCCCTTCCCCTCCCTCCCCCCTATTTTCTGTCTTTAGTTGGACCCTGCAGATTTTATGCAGCTATTTTTTGGCATGCAGCTTTTTCTAACTTACACCAGAGCAGTGAAATCTGAGTAAGGCTGGCAGAATTTCTGCCAAACCATAAACATGTGACCTTGTTTTTGAGCCTCCAAACGTCCTGAAATGCTGCTATTTTTGTAGCCAGGCCTAGGTGGCAGGTTGAAGATTGTGTATCACCCCACAAAGCAACGCTTTTATTTTGGTCTAGTTATTTTAGGAATAATCAGCAGAGAACAAGGATACTTCCTCTTAGAAATTACATGTGCTTCCCTGAGGAGCCTGATAGCAAAGGGGGGCTCTTACAGAATATACATTTTCCACAGCAGTAGTTTAGATAAATGCTACCTCTCCTTGAATCAATGATTCCAGTGACTTTTCTGGACCCTGAATTGTGTTGTATATTTTGTTCAGTTTGTGTACTGTTTTCTAAGGCAGTGTTTTCATCCTGTATGTGTAGAGGCTGGCTGTTGGGTGTCTTGGAGCTGTGCAGGTCGGTGCCTAGAGCTGGCGAGTCTTTGATTCCCCCCCAGACACCTGCCGAAATCAGGCCTGTTGCATGGACAAGACCCAGCAGGGGCTGGCTTGGTGTGGAAGAGCCTCTCTGGCTTCTTCCCCTCACTCCGCTGAACACGAGCCAGCAGTGTGCCCAGGTGGCCGAGATGGCCAAAACCGTCCTGGCCTGCGTCAGGAACAGCAGGAGGAGGGAAGTGACCGTGTCCCTGCTCTCAGCACAGCACTGGTGAGGCTGCACCGCGCCTGCTGGGTGCAGCTCCGGGCCCCTCGCTGCAGGGAGGATGTGGAGGTGCTGGAGCGTGTCCAGAGGAGAGACATCAAGCTGGGGAAGGGTGTAGAGGACAAGTCAAACGAGGAGCAGCTGAGGGAACCGTGGATGTTTAGCTTAAAGAGGAAGAGGATGAGGGGAGACCTCATTGCCCTCTACAGCGACATGAAAGGAGGCGGCAGGAAGGTGGCGTTGGCCTCTTCTCCCAAGCGAGTGATGACGGGGCCAGAGGAAATGGCCTGGGCTTGTGGCAGGGAGCGTTCACATTGGATATTAGGAAGAATTTCTGTATTGAAAGAGCGGTCAAGCAATGGAGGAGGCTGCCCAGGGAAGTAAGTGGTGGAGTCGTCATCCCTGGAGGCGTTAAAGAATGTGTAGGCCCGGCACTTTGGGATGTGGTTTAGTGGACCTGCTGGCGTCGGGTTGAAAGTTGGATTTGATTACATTAAAGGCATTTTCCAAGGTTAGTGATTCTATGATCTGCTCCTCAGCTTATGAGGCACTATGCTCTGTCAGACAGGGCCTCATTGGGAAGGGTTTTACTGTAGGCTGGTGTTAGAGAGACAGCAGAGTCTGCCAAGGTGCCAGTCAAATCCTGCTCCAGCACCTGAGCTCTCGTTTTCTGGGAACAATCATGTTTTGCTAGCTGGGATGTTTATGTAAAAATTAGGAGTGTGTTTGTGCTCATGACTTCTGCAACCAATACTTAAGGAAACCTTGGCTCCATTAACATCTCTGCACCATTTGTCGTTTCAAGTTCATCAGATCATGATTTGTCAGGTGTTTATGGATACTGTATTTTTGTGAGAGCTGTTTGATCAGTTCAAGGGGAAAAATGTCATGGGACTACGGTATTTTTAAACAGTAATACAAAATCTGTTGCAAACTGTTATATATAGAAGTTATTAGTATAATTTTAAGTATGTCTTTCTGGACTTGTAAATTTTGTGCTAGGAATAATAAAGTATATCCTTTTTCTTTCCCTCAAGGCCAAATGTCTGCCCAGTGTTTGAGCTGGCACTGGTTGGACACCAGCAGCCATGTGTTCAAGCCTTCAGTCGTATGGTGAAGATGTGGAAACAAGGCTGCACAGGGAGGAGGTGGTGTGTGGGTTATGAGAGAAGGTAATAGATTCTCTGTTGTTATAAGTGAACTCTGTTACTGAATGTAGTGCAAATTATTTAATTTTGTTTTGGGGAGAGAAGTTGTAAACTATTTAATCTGAAATACGTATGACTTGGTTGTGGATATATCTTGTTCTGCTGAGGCTAAGTCTGTTATTACTGAGGGGAAAATTGAACTTTTTTCTGTGTTTTGGGTGTATCATGAACTTCATGACTGCTGTTAGCTTACAATTTTATCACAATATGTTCCTGTCTCATCCTGTTTCAGGTGCAGTCCAGCTGTACTTTGAAAAACCAAACTTCTTTCTATTTCTATCATGTGCTTAGAACCGATGGCAGATGTGACTCCCCAACAGCTAAACCCAAAATTGATTGCGAGCTAGAATTTCTCACCTTTGGACTAGCCTGAATACAAATTAATCAGAAAATAGGTGCACATAGTGTATTAGAGCTATTGGATGTTCATCAGGATGCATTTTGTTGTATATGCTTAATTTTTACCAAGAGCTACCGATAGCGCCTGAAAAAAATGTAGATAGGTATGATGTGTGAGTAGTTTGTTACTGATGAGATGTGAATGAGTGGAGTAGAAGTTGTGATTGTTCTCAAATTTCTCTCTCCAAAGGTCTGGGTACTACACAGTTTACAAGCAGGCATACAGACTGGAGCGTCAGACTGTCTATAAGTGCTGCCCTGGATGGGTCCAACATGACACTGAGCCTGGTTGTTTGCACTGTAAGTTGATGGCAGAACTGAGACAAACCAAGGAAGATATGATCCTTAGGCCTTGCTTTCCTACTGATACTTACTCCTAGAAAGCTGCATTTTGCTTCTTGCTGTTCATAAGATTTTCAGTTATAAAGAGATAATCTATTGAAGGGGCCAAAAACTTCTTTTAAAAATACAAAAGCTGTCCTATGTGAATGTACCAAGTATCTCAAATTTTAATGTAAACAGGGGAAACTAAATTTCTGATTATAGTTGTTGCAGCATTTTTGTGCCAGCCTGGCTTTGACAGGCCAACAAAATTTATTGCTGTTACCCAAATTATGCAAAGGAATTTGCTGTAAGGCATTTATTTGTTGGACAGTCTGACTGGTTTAGGCTTTTTCACTGCTGCAGTTGCCAATGAAGTAATTGTGTTTCTACCCTACAGTTCTCCAGCTGATGAGGTGTTCCTATCAGTAATTTGGAATCATGATTGGATGTTTTCCTAAAAGATGGAATTTAATTTAAAATTATAAGGAAGCTCTTTAGCCACTGTTAACAAGACATGGGTAGAAGATAGCAATGAACTCAATGTTTATTTAGTTTTGTTACTGTTTTGTCAGTAATTTTATTTTCTGTGTGGGAAGTAGCATCTGTTCCTATGTATTTTTTGTAATCTTTACACCAACTTAAGGGCTGCATTCAAAGAGCTTGCCTTTGATTGTCTCTTTGTATTTAAAAAACAAAAAGAAGCCCAAGAGGTATTCCTCTTAGTTTCAGCTTCAATCTACATATTTAGTGTGCATCTGTTTTGTTGTAAGAAGTCAAAGATATGTTTACAATCTGCATTTTAATCTCTGAAGGAAAGGAATTTAATGTATTTGAGCGCCAGTACCAATATAAAATCATTTTCTTCCTTTAAGAGCAGTGCAGTTTGCTTTGAATTCATTAAGGCACCAAAGTGCTTGAATTTTCTTTTATATTTGATACTCTTTGCAAACTTTAACTTACTATAAGTAATGTTCTGTGTTGGAGGAAGGGAAGTATTGTAATTCCCTTGGAGATAATATATAACATCTTCTAGTACACCAGTGTTTCATAGCCATTGCTGGTTTTTTTTTTTTTCCTCTAGCAATTCATCTCTCCTTTCATTCTATATTCAGATACTTTGAGTCCTGAGAAACTGTCTTCTGCCTCTGAAGCAGTGTCAACTTAAACTGCATTATCTTACTCTTATTTTTATTCAAGTTAAAATTCTTCATATTGACATGGTAGTTGTACAGATTATAAGTTCTGTTGCAGTCTAACCCTTTCAACTGAAATAAAAAGCTGTATTTCTTATTTGGAAATTCCTGTTACAGCAGGACTGTGACAGGAAGAGGCAATTCTGGAGGTTCCTTGGCACGAACCCAACAAAACCCCCACCCCTGTTTTATTCTGTTTGTGTATACTAGTGCTCTGCACTGTTGGCACTTGCTTCAATGGAGGGAAATGTTCTGAAGCAGGATCCCAGGTGTGCCAGTGTCCTGCAGGATTTCAGGGTCCTCGCTGCCAGTATGGTGAGTCAAGTGTAAATTGTCTCAAATGCTTCTGGTCTTTGGGTAAAATGCACATTTAACAGTATTTGTTAAAACATTAATATTTCATTAACATTGACTGAAAAAGTTGCCTTTGCTGCACTCCAACTGATTATTTGCTCATTTCCTTCCAAAACTGGCCTTTTTTGGTGTTGAATTTTAACAAAGCAAGGTGAAAAATTATTTTGGTTGATAGCAGCTGAATTTCTGTAATGAATAATACCATTGAATACCAGCAGTGGTGTCCAGTGGAGTATCTTGCTACTGCTTCTGAACTTGCATGCTCTTGTGGCACTCTCATTATATTTCTCAGTGTTGCTTTACCCTTGTGTGAGTAAATTCTGAGTCAAAACAGGTTACAATAGGTAATGAATGCAGCAGGTAAAACAAATGTATTTATTAATGGTTTTTCTTTTGGTGCGTTTGAAAGTAAGGAGGCTGATTTTACAGACCACTGCTAATTCATAGTGTTGAAATAATTTATGCAGCAATCTTTCATTTTAATAACTGTGTTCTAGCCTATTATAGACTAAATTCTACATGACTTAAACTATCACCCACTCTCAATGGGAATCTTTTTTCTCTGATATGCTGGTTCACAGTCTGATAAACCTACAAAAAGGGTTGTCTTGTAATTTGTGAAGTAAGACCATCACATACTGTGTAAAGCTCCCCACGTTACAGAACTGCATCCATTTGGCTTCTTAAAGGGGGGAAAAGTCCTGCAGAGTAGGCTGTGATTGGGACTAAAGGATTTCTTTTGTATTAGACTAATAATAATTTCCTTTTCAACTGAGGCACATTGTGTTTTGTTCAGAGAAAGGCAGGTTTTGTTATTGATTTGCAGTAGAGCTGCTTCTTCAAGGGAAGCAGGATCAGGATCTCTAAGGAGCCCAAACAACAAGCTTTTACCAAATGCAATACAAGACTTAGCAAATTCTTAACTGTCTTTGCTGGTTTTTCATCTCCTTCTGTTACTTGGAAATGCCCACAGACCAAGGCATTTCCAACAGGCAGATTATGTGGGTGCAGCATTTGGTCAGATTTTCAAGCTGAAGTGAGATTCTGCAGTCTCTATTTCACAGGTGCCTGCAGACACTGCAAAAACAATGTGAGGTATCCTGCAGCCCTTGCTGTGTGCATCTGGGTGGAATCTTGGCGGTTTGTCTGCTTTCTATTGATTCCAAAGGTCTGAATGGAACTTCTGTAGTCATCGTTTTCAGGTTTATACAGTAGCTGCTATCACAGCCTGGCAGGAGTGAGTTTATAAATTAAATTCTGAAGGGAAAAACCTCCTCTCAGAAAGAACATCATGGACAAGTCACCAGCCTAACAAAAGCAAGGTAATTTAGAGTGTAAGGCCTCTTAACTGTTGCAGGTGTCTCCAGTCAGATGCTTGTGAGGTTTGTATCATTTTTGTTGCAAGCAAAACTAAAATGTGATGTGGAACTAGCAGCTATAACCTCTGTTTTTCTGGCTAATGTTGGCATATTGCTTTTTTAAAGTAGCCTGAATTTAATGTAACTGCATTACTTAGTGGTAATGTGGTTTTAAATTATCATTAAGTGTAGTCTGTCCCTTCCTCCCTAATTTCTTGTGCAACCTTACTGCAAAATAAACTGTTTTCCTTCCAACACTTAACCCAAAGGAAAAGGAATCTCTCCTACCAGCATCTTTTGCTTTGAAGATTCAGTGGGACAGATGAGCGCCAGGAAAATCACAATTTGTTTTTGGAACATGTGCTATAAAATGTTAGTGGAAAAGATTGTTCCCTTTGACAGCTTCATATATCATAGTATAATCTTTGGTAGAGAAGCACAATTCTCTGTCCCTCTGGATTGTCTCTTGGCCAGGAGTGTTAAGGTAGCTCTCCCAGAGGCTTTATGTGGGAAGGGGGTCTTTAACTGGGTACAACACCACAAGCTACTGGCAGAAAGCTGCTTGTCAGGCATCCTTGGTTATGATCTTGGTTTCTGTCATGTTTGGTGGTGTTGCTTTCTGCCAGTTTCCAGACAGAGGAGAAACCATGGCAATTACATAGCTGTACTTCTGCTCATATGAGCAAAATTGTTGCATGGATCCCTTTTGATATCCTTCCGTCTCCCACCTCTTTGCTTATCTTCTTTCTGTTTCTGACATTGAGTGTTTTCAGCTAATTCTGAAGTATCCTGTGTGAAGTGGCTCATGATCTTCCTGCTGGGCACTATGATGTACAAACAACAAACAAGAAATTATTATAAGGATAGTATTTAAATCAGTTATTCTAAAAAAATGAAATGTACATCTCAAGAATCTTCTAATCTGGCTTTTCTGTTTGTTGCATTTATATTTGCCATTAAGTTGTTAAGTAGGTCAGCCTCCTGGAAACAGAGCTGCTCCATGCTTTGTCCTGGTCTTTCCTGCAGAAAGTTTGACAGATCGTTGAGAGTGACTTATGACAGCCCAGTGCATCATAGCAATCTGCAGCAGAGATGATGATTCTGTATTGGCATGATGGCATTTAATGACTTTTTAAAGATGCCATGTGGTATTTTAGCAGCCTGTAACATGACATTATTTCTGATTAGGTGCTTAAAGGGTTATGATTCCTGCAGCAAACTTTATGTAATTGTGACTAGAAATGCATTACTGCATCTCTTGTATACTTCTCTCCATAGTTTCATTATTTTCCCCACACAAGCAGCAATACAAACTTAGAGGAAAGATTTATGAGTGAAATGGTTGAGCTCTTCATATAGCCATTACAAGGATTCAGTAACAGATTGAGCTGTCTCTTTCTTTGTCTGCTGCAATTTGTCTTGTAATAACAGACTTCTATCAATTACAATGTAAACTTGCAAGCTGTATTTCTTTCTATTTTTTTAACTTATTTGGAGGTTGAGATTCCCATTTCTCTTGAGCCCAGTGAAAGGGGGGGAAGGCTTCTAACAAAGAGAAACAGTGAAACCCAGTGCCAAGAATTAAATCTGCTGCAGTGGTGGTTTTGTTGTTATTCACTAGTTGTCCTGGTTATTTTGTTCAAGGCCTGCTAGCCACCTGAGCTGGAAATGGAAGTAAATTCATTTCATTTAGCTTGTTCAACTCAGCACTGGGACTTGGCCATGCAGCTAATGAAAGCATTCCAAATTCTACAGACAAGGGTAACTATTTGTTCCTCATGTGCTCAATGCGAAATGAGGGGTTAATTTTGACTTAAATATTTTTTTGTCAAGCATCAAGTTATTGCTGGTTTTATCAAGTACCTCCTAATGTTTTTAATACTTAAAGTAAGAGTGAAAACTGTTCAGGCTTTATGACTGAAATAAAATCCCAGCATTTCAAAGGTCTTGCAAGAGGCTACTGTAATAATTAAGAAAGAGGAGCCACTATTGAGCATCTCTGAGAAGATAGGTGTTCTTGAAAGATGTTTAAAAGTAGGTGGTGAATGACCAGGACAGACTTGTCAGGAAAGTCATCTTGCAATAACATGATGTTTGTTGGCATAGCTTAATCATTTGAAGAAAGCTGAACACAAGATTCCAGAGTTTAGCAGATTGTGTCAATGTATTCAAATTTGGCACTGTAATGCTGTAATGCAGGTGGAATTTTAAATTTTACACTGGCTGATGTAGACTACTAAAGATCATGTGCTTGGGCAGCATTTACCACATTTGAAGAGGTAGTGTGCACTGCTGAATACAGTGCTCACCTTATATTTGAGAGCAGAGCTTTATTTTTCACCTGCCACTGACCTTGGATACAAGTTCAATAACTTCTAGCAAATTACTGTGCCTCACAGTAATTGTGCCTCAGTTTCTTTGTATATGAAATGTTGATAATGATAGCTCATTCCTTTGTAAAGTGCTTTGAGACCTAAGTAATTAAGTGTAAGATAATAGCATTGGAATGTGTTTATATAAAGGCAAAATGCACAGTGCAAGGGCAGCTAAAATGAAATGCTTATGAGATAGATATTCATCAGTTCATTGACTAGCTGTCAATCTCATCCTTAACTCTGGTCACACACTATCAAGATATTGAGCTATATAAAGATTCTAGCAAAAGAAAATGTGAGCACCTCCTAGTTCAGGTAGATCAGAATTTAAACTACAGAACTGCTTAAAACAAAGGTGCTTTGTGTCTTGTTTTTGGTGTATTTTTTTTTTTAAATAACCACATTGATTAAAATGACATGAAGTCTGATGTATCTTCTTGCAACTAAAAATATTCTCATTCACTGTGAAAAATTATTTCCTTCCATTTTCCCCTAGGAAATCTTTCCTTCTGCAAAGAGTTATTAGATAAAACTTCTGACTGATGTCCTGTCTGCCATCCTGGTCTCTTGTAGAGACACATTTTCTTTGACTGAAGACCTAGACAAGCCTTACAGGGCAGCATACATCCATGGAACAGTGCTACAAGTTCTCATTCTTTGCCATTTGCTATTTTAAGGAACTTAAAAGCTTAAAACTCCTGTAGATCTGTTACCCATAGAGATGTGTTGAGTTTTCACAGATCTTCATTTCCCAGTGGAAGGGGATAATGTTTGAATATTTGTGAGGGTAGACTAGTTCTTAACCTGCTTACTCAGTGCTGCTCATAGCAAGGCCCTCTCTGTTGCCAGGGGTTCTGGCATTTTCTTTCCATATTTTGGCTGAGTCCCACCTATGCAGTTTTACGAGAGACAATTTTTAATATGAAAATAAGCAAACTAGAAGAAAATACTTGTTAATTCTGCTTTAGCCCATAGGGAGAGTGGAAGAGGATGGCACAAAGCTAACTTGTATTCAGGTTGCTCTAGTTCAGTGCACGTAATCTCTAATCTAATATCCTTCCAAGTAGTGACATTTGAAAGCGTGCGTTCGAAACAACAAACACAGCTAACAAGGTGTGTTGATGTGTTTTATCATATCAGAAGTTGAGTAGATTGGGGCACTTTCTCTGTTTGTCGTCTGTGAATCTCAGAGCAGAAGGAAGCAACTTCGTATGATGGTGCTTTATGGTCTTTGTTTCTTACATGGCAGGTTGGTTGTGGCCAACTACCAATGCTTGATGGCTGTGTTAAGGACATAGTTGCTGCTGACATCTCAGCCAGTTCTAAAGTAAATTGGTTTAATTCAATGAAATAGCAGGCAGTCAAGGTTTTAAACTACCTTGATATAAATTGGTCTTATTACAAATGCAGAAGCTCTTGATTTAGATGAAGCAATCAGAGAATCCAGTAAGTATTTATCTCTCTGCTGTAATTCTTTCCATTATTGAAGATTTCACAATTTCTTTAAAGCGGTTTCAGAGGCTGTTTCAGGTGATTATTATACAGTATTAGGAGTGTTCTGCTGCCTGCCGTGCATTTGAAAAATCCCCCTTTTTAAACTTACTTTAGCTGGTTTTGGGTTTAAAGTCCTATTGCAGTTGACTGGACAACTCTGCCCTTGCTAAAACTGCTAGATGTGTCTCTGAACAGCACAGCAAGCTGTATGCTGACCTCCTGTAGGTTGGTTCTGCAGGCAAGGAAGCCAACCCAAAAGGAGATCTAGAAATCTGCTCAGTCTGAAAATAAGAATGACCTCTTTAAGTTGCCCCTCACTATCTTATTTCATATGAAGGTACTGCTGTTACTGCTGTGTTAGTCCTCTTAGTCTGCATCTCTTCACCTTCCTTGATATTGTCTGTAGCAGACTGGCATTAGGGGAGTTTGTACCAAATGCAGCCTTTGTATTTCTCAGTGTAATCCTCAGTGTATCATCAGCTTGTGTCAGCTTGGAGTTGTCAGGGCTAGATTGGTGTCCTGCTGTCACAGCTGTGTTCCTTCTGATGATTCTCACACAATCTGCTTCTTGGTGACCTTGGAAGCTGCTGTCACAGCACTCCCTGTTTCTGCCTCAGATGGGGGTTGTGAAGCCTCACAAGACCTACAAATCCAGTTTGGGCCCTTCCAGAAGCAATATAAAAGCTTGACAACTCTAAAGCTTGGTGCCACAGAAGCTCAGAGCATGTAATCACAGAGGCAACTAAGATAATGCTGTTCAGGGCAAAAAGTAGAGAAGAAGGTACAAATGATGGCTTGTGTTATTCTTGAAAAGACAATACTTGCCTGATTGGGAAGAGCATCAGGTCAGGAATAAAGTGAAATAGTGGTGTGGGGATATTCAATTCTGTCAAAGCAGTCTGAGAATTCACAGGAGAACAGTAGAGAAGTTCAGGCACAAGGCCAGCTCTTCCCTTGGACTGTCATAAGAGCTTGACATTTGTTCATTTTTATTACCTGGAAGTGGCACTAAATATGCACAATTTATTTAAGCAAGTGCTCTAGTATCCTCTCCTAGTTCTTGTGGGTCGAAGTGGTGGATGATTTTTGTTTGCTTGGCTTTTTTTTTTTTTTTAACTGTACTGTTTTAATTCATGTATTTTCAGGGGCAAATTTGGATAAAAATTGAGCTTGTAAAGGATTTTATGTAAACCAAATGCTTTAGGCAATTTTATGTGGCTAATCAAAAGTATTTGCAAGTGAAAGTATGCTGACAGACATTTGGTGTTTAAAATTAGTGTATTAATCAGAGCAGTTATTTATAGTTAGTGAACTGAATTGACTTTTTTTTCTCTGATGTCCTGCACTACTTAGAGCCAATCGATCTCATCCTGTCTTACTTGTAGGAAAAAGGGAAAAACACTGGTGTCTGGATCTTTCAGTCTATAATTAGTTTATAAACTTAAATGAAACTTTAGCCATGCTAAAGTTTTCTCATGTAACCTTTTAGAAGATTTTGGTCTCGCTGGATAATTGGAGACCTTCAGCACTTCAGTGACTTAATTGCCTTGAAAAATCTGAGAAATAAATATGAGCTGGTTGATTTTCCCCCAAACCTCGATATAGCATATAAATCTCACAGAAGACTTTTAAAATGTTTTAAAAGGGGGGGGGGGGGAAATATGTATATATATTTTAAATCTGCTTCTAATGTACAGTATCAACCCGTGCATGTAGGTCAAAAGAGTCATCTGCTGTCATTGAATAATGCCCTCTGGGTTTGGTCTCATGGTAATATGCTTTTTTCTAGTCTTCTGCATTCTGTGCTTTGATGGCAACCCATTGGTATCTTCATACTTAGAACAGATTGTGGTTTGAATAATAAATTATAGACATAATCACAAATTAATACAAATGGAACATTGGATCTAAATATAAAATGTCACTAAGCTGGAGGTGATTAGAAACTGTGGAGGAACCAGTTAAATGTTCTGTGCAGAGACTTGCAAAAGACAAATGTAGTGCACAGAACACTGCAGAGGGTCCAAGCTATTGATAACCTCTAAAGAAAAAAGTTATAGTTAAGATAAAATGACATTATCTGTTCTCATGATGGATAACATTTGATTCAGAGATTAATTCCAGTTGCAAGCAAGATCCTGTGAAGGATTCAAAAAACCTGAAAGCATAGCTTCCTCCTCCAACCTTTCCATTTATAGTCCTTTGCCATTCATTCCCCCTGCATTCACTTCCTGCCTGGCACACAGCAAGTCTTTGCCAGTGTTTACACAAATACCTTTCAGCATCAGTGAGATATGAGCCAGTACAGCTAAAAAGCCCTTTAAAGTACCCACTAAAAAGCTAGGAGGAATAAGAGCTTTGTTACTTTTAAAATGGGAAGGGTAAAACACTGTAAGTCATGACTGGCTCTCACCTTGGTATGACAGGAGATAATAATCAGCCCATCTTGCTGGAATGCTCTGGAGTGCCTGGGCTCCACAGTCCTTGGCGCAAAGCGACAGGTAGGCGGGTAGTGAAATACCAAACAAATATGTCACAAGTAAATGAACCCAAGAACAACCACTTGAGAGCAAATTCACCGTCATTGTCTTTGGTACAAAAGGCTGTTTACTTTGTACTTGCCGCAAAAAGTAAAAGTGAACAATAATGGAAGGGTACTTGTTTTCCAGCTGCTGGCATTTATTTGATGTTGGTGTGGGAAACGTGGGAGGAAACCATAGCAAAGATGAACAGTGTGCAGAGATACTTTGCAGGTACATCATCCCCCCCCACATGCTTCCCCAGCATCAAAAGGTGAGTGAGCAGACCTTGAGTCTTTAGAAACATCTGGATTCTATTTCATCACTCCTGCTGGTATCTATGTGACCATTGGCAAGTTTTTTGGGTATCCAACTGTCCTACTGCAATGCAGGAGTACCTGAGCTTGATCATGGTCAAGCAGGTCGGGGAATACAGGTGAGTTTAAATAGCCCAATTGCTTAAAACCCTAGATTCTAATTTTTTTTTATACAAGAGTACTTACAAACTGCCCAATTTGGCAGCATATCCAGAAGACTCCTTAATCGTTATTGTTGTATTTTGGGAGGTTTGCAGAGTGAATTTTGAGATGGTTGCAATGCATCTCATTCTCAACAGATAGCTCTCCCCTTTAACCTTCTTGAGTCAGAGCTCAGGTGCTTGTTTTCTCTTGTGCTTTCTCATCTGTCCTCAGAAGTGATTGGACTGTTGTGTGTTTCCAAAGAGGTGCAAATTGTAAGAAACCTTCTCAAACAAAGCTCAGTTGACTCTTGCTTTCTACTTCAGTGGCATTAGTCTAGCATGTTGTTGCTGATTGCTTTTACTCCAATGAAACTTTTTTGAGGCATTGTCATTGCAAAATTTCTTACCAGAGTGAGGAAATGGAGCCTTCTTGAGCAGCACTTCCAAGGACTATTACTAAGGAAGTAATATTTAGGCAGCTAATTATTTTTGCTAATCTAAACACTTCATTGACACATGGATATGACCAGATTTTGACTGTAAAAGAAAAAAGTATACTTCTAGAAGTGTGCATATGTAGCAATGCTGTTAGGACTATATATCTAAGTCTGATGGCCTTTAAGAAATGATCTTAGCATTAAAGGAAGGCTGGTTGTTCTTTTCCAGCCCTTGCCTCCATTTCTCTCAAGTTGGATCTTGCTATTTGCATTATTTCAGAGACTGTGTTTTAAGGCTCAAGAGTAGATCTGTTAATGTGTATCCTGCCATACCTCCTTTCTACAGGAAATTTCTCCATCCTGTGCCTTATCTCCTTGGGTGTCCTCTCAGTGCTTTTAAGGAAATAGCTGTTTGTTGCTATCCATCATCCACCTAGAAATTTGTTTTCTCAGGTGTAATGACTGCAAGAGAATGCCTCTCTATAAATACTATTTTACAGTCATTTAAGAGAATTCTTCAGTGCTGATGTTTATTTCATCTAAAAGGGGCAAAAGAGTTAATTACATTGTCTAGAAATGGAGACAGAATCTTGCCAGCAACCATGAGGCATTGCTGCTCACTTCGATATAGCTGAAGTCACAGTAGTGGCAGCTGGATTTAATTATAAGTTTGCAACCCTGTGGTTTCAGCAGCAGCTGCTGAAGAATGGATAATGCAAGTAGCCTTCGAAGCCATTCATGTTAGAGATAAAACCTTGTCATTCACAGGGACAGCTGACTGAACAAGTATTAAAATGAACAGAAATTTCCCCAGGGAGGCTGCAGTATGAGGTTTGTTTTTTGTCTATCTGGCTCTTGCTTAGATGTCAGGCATGCAGGAATTTATTCTGTGTTTCCACCCTAAAATGTGGGACTGTTCACAACTAAAAGTCCTACAGTATCTGATTGTTGAACAAACAGAACATCCATGTGTGTGCATTGTGTTAGGAGAGACTCCTGTAATGCTGAGCAGTCCAGGCTAAGCATTGGTTGTGTGATTCACATGTGACTAAGCAGGTTAGAAAGGAAATAATACTGAATTTTTTTGTATTCCTTTAGCAGTGCTATGAAGTGAGCACTATTTCCTGAAACATGAGGAGGGAGAGGGACAGGAGAAGTATAACACTTGTTAAAGGCACCTCAAATTTTCACTTGGTTTTATTCAAGCCTGTGCCAGTAATAGACTATCACAGCTGACATGCTAGGGAATGTGGCTGTTGAAATGATATTTTCCCATTTTTAATAGAATAGAACTTAAATTCTAAAGTGAATTTGAATCTTGAAAAGCTAAAACAGAGGCTACAAACTCCACAGGGAGCTTCAGTTATCTTCCAAGTCAGATTGGAATGAGAGCTAAATCTAAATGATGTGGAAATTCTCAGTTTGATACAGATTATATGCCTACTCTTTCACACCTGAGAAATTGTGCTGCCAGGATTTCTTTCTCCAGGAAGGCAATCCTGCCTCTTCTGTGCTAGTGGGTTACTTGAATGCCAGCGAGTCTTTAGAAGAAGGCATGAAAATCAAAGCTGTATTATTATTTGTGCACAGATACAGACCCAGTGGTGTCTGTAAAACAAGGATTTGCCCTACCAGGCAACTGAAGAAAAATGGCAATCTTACTCCCAGCAGTTGTGGTAGTGTTTCAATGCTGAGATGGACATGTAACATATAATGTTCCTCATTAATCTCTGAAAGCTGTGGTATAAGCTTAAGGCTAGCATTACTTGTGGGTAGTCATCAGTTTAGAAGTTAACTGCTGAAGAAAATAATCTGAGGACTTTATACAAATGTCAACAGAGTATTTTGGGCAAAGCAAAGTTAACTGCTCATGATTTAATTTCTTCTGTGCAGAAAGGCTTTCTAGCATCTTTGACATCTTTGTAACTGTCCAGTACAACCCCCAAAAACTACAGTCCTGCACTGTGAAGCAGTTTTTCAACTCTGCTCAGTTCAGACATCCCCTGCTGTCATTTTTCAGCACAGTCACTTCCTAAAATTACTTTCCATGCTCTTGTGAATTTTGAGATGAGTAACAATTTGGGAATTCTTTTCTGTTTACCATGACACTTGTTCTCTGAAAATAGGCCCTGTTGAAGGTGTATTTTGTTGGCACGCAAAAACCTATGAAGGTTTGTTGAATTCCAGACCTGACTGTTTCAAAGCTGAGCCTCACATGGCATTTTTAAGGCTTGTTCTTAGGTGCTCCTTGTTTGTTCCCTGATAATCAAAAAGCCTTGAATTACACTGCTTAAAGTAAGTGCAGCTTTTTTTTTGTAATTTCTGTCATTTCTGCTTTGTCACCTTTCCTGGGGAGGAAGAGGCAGCTATGGATGAGATGGTTTCTGCAGGTGCTAGCCCTAAGATTTTTTTTTTAAATTTATTTTTATTGAGTGTCTTGATCATTCTTCCTTCTTTTCCTTGTCCTTTTTTCTCCTGTCCTCACTGCTTTCTAAGCTTGAAGAGTGGACTTAAACTTATCCAGTTCTTTCAAAATTGTTTTCGGCTTCTTCAGGTACTTTTTAATAACCTCTTCTAAGTACAACTACAGTTGAAAAGGCCAAATTTATTTCTTGGCTACCTTGGAATAAAAGTGGCTATTCTAGTTTTGAAGAGAGATTCTGATGGTGTGCATCACTTCTATGGTACTGAAGTGACAGAAATGGGGTCTGTGCTATCCTTTTACAGAAACTTATTTTTAACTGTTTCCTTTTTTGTAAAATCTAATTGCTTTTCTTTCACTGAGAATTCATGGCCAATTGCTTTTCTCACTATTACCGGTACTGCAAGTATAGCTTTTGTGTTCAGGGTTGCTGACCTGAATCTTTTCTTTCACTGTAATCTCATACAGTTTGGGACCTCAGAAAAGCTGATGGGGGTCAGAGGGGGCAATACTGAACAGTAAGATGGTATAGATGTGTCTTACATAGTTTGCTTCACATGTGAATACTAGAAGTCCTGTTAGTATATAACATACAAACTTATGGGGGAGGAGGTAGGAAATAGCCCATTTCAGTGGGGATTTTTTTGTGCTAGTCTTTAGGTTGTCCCTCCATCTCTTTTTCCTGCAGCCCTGCCCCAACCTGAAATGTACCTGCAGATACAAGTGTGATTTTTCTTTTTCCCCATTGCCCCCCAACTCTTACAGTTGCCTCTAGATCCCAGTGTTGCATTTCTGCTGTAACTAATGTAGAAACAGTAAATGTAACTTATTCATGGTGAGGGGAAAAAGTTTTTCTGCTTTCGTTAACTTGAAGGTGGTATTAGATTAATGTATTTGGGAACTGAAATTGGAATTATTTTTGATGTTGGCATAGTAAAGCAACAATCTGCACTAGCAATAATCTGCCTTTAGTTTTATATGGTGTGTGAAGCAACAGGAGGAGAATGTGATAACAGATGCTCAACAGAGGGCAAATTTAATAACTGAAATAAGTGACTATATTAACAATACATCTGTGGCATGATTGTACAATTACACATTGATTGCAGCAGAGTTGTACTTTACATATCTAGAGAATTTAGCCACAATTTGTTTCATGTTCCACACCTCTGTTCTAGCCAAGTAAATCTGAGGTAGAAGAAAACTGCACAACACATGGGGGAAAAATGGAAAAAGACAAACTGTAGGTGTAGCTCTAAATGTTACTCTTGTCACCATGTTTGTATTTCAGAGAGCTTTCTGTGATGATCCATTTATCATGGAAGTTGTTCATTATCCTGCCAGCCCCTTGGCATTATCATTTATTCTGACAAGTGCATAATAAGGCCAAGAGCTTTAAAGCTGATGAACTACTGTATATGTGAACAAAGACTTTAGGATTGTTGGGTTGTGCAACTAATTCAATTTCACTGCAAACATTTCCTTTTGGTTTAATCTAATTCTGTAAGAAAATGGGATGGCAAATAAAACAATTCACTGACAACTGAAATGCTATTAGTCCTATCATGGAATATGAACATTCCATGGACAGCTTTTTGGAGGTGAAGGATAAAGCTAACCAGCAATTTGGGAAAGTGTATGAAGAGTAACAGAACTCGCTAACATTTCAGAGAAAATTTCAGTTATCCATCCAGAACAGTTCAAACTGAGGTTTGGTCAGTACCTGACTCTTCTCCTATTTTGAGAAAATTCTTGTGTATTTAGATAAACATTCAACATAGTGTATCTTTATATACACACACAAACTTTTGTTGTAAAAACCTAGATGAGCAATTATTGAACTCTAGCACTTTGCAGAGTTCAGTTACTGTATCCCAGAATTTTTTTTTCCACGTGCTTTAGCTTTAAAATAAATTAGGAAGACTGTCTAAATAAAAAAGGCCCTCTTTAGAAATGTTCATTTGTGTAAGTTTTAAAAAATGCCAGTGTATTTTTCCTTTGAATAGATACACTCTTTCCACTCACTACTTCCATGTATAGGAACAGTACACTGAAATTTGTAACCAGATAAAAATGTTATCAGGGTAGCATTGTGCTCTGGGATTCAGAAGTTGAGTATACTTGAAGTATAGCTCATCATAGTGGAGGTAATAGTCCAGTTACCTTGCACAAACATTTCTGGCTGACCCCCAGTGCAGTTCATTCTGCCTGTACAGTTAATTGGATATAATATCCAGAGTTTATTCTGACACGGGTACTTAGTATCACCCGATTTATTTCATTGGGCTTGTTCCCCTCCAATACCAAATATCCTGGCTTAGTAGTTCTAAACAGGTCATATTTTTTGCTCTGGGGAGGCCCATATTTCTGTCACCACTTCAAACGTTTTCTGTATGATCATTATTCAGTGCTAAGAGGAAACCTCTTACATTTTTAACTAGTAATGGTGAAGAACTCTTGCCTGCATAGCATTCTAGCTAAATTAGCTGATGACTTACACAGCTTTGTTGCACTGAGGCATGAGGAAAAAGGATGGGTTATTACACTTGTCCAAAAACACATCAATGTGGCTCATGTGTCTTACATTGTACACCTTCCTGGAGGAAAAAAAATACGTGCATATATATAGCCTCATTGTATGAGAGCAGAGCGATGGGAGGTTGCTCCACTGCTGTCGTGTTGCCATCCCATTTGAGGGATAGAGTGGCCCTCCTTTCTCCAGCACTGTCTAGAAAGAATCCAGCATTTTTCTGAAGTGTTTTTGCTGCCAATGCAATTCTGGGTCATTATTCATCCACTGCGATATCTTCCCTTGTTTTTCTTCTGTTTTTAATCTTGCAAGATGTTAGCACAAGCTCTGCAACATAGTAGTAGGTGGCTTTATTTGGTAGACCCTAGGACATGGGCCAGAGTGTGTTACAATCTCCTGTGGAACATATGTCTTCTGCATTGCAGTTTATTGCACTAGAGCATAATTAAAGTTGGTACAGAAATTATGGAGAGCATGTGTGAAGCACCTAAACTCCTTCCCAAGCCAGGAAGGACTTGTTGCTGTGCCAGCAACACAAAGCTGCAAAGGCAAATGCTAAATGGCATAGTGTCCTCTGGCCTATTCCTTCCACTAGAAAAGATTGTCCTAGTCTTGTATTCCTGTCACTCAGCTCTTTGTGATTAATATGTAAGTGCTTCCTCAGAGGAACTGAGAACTATATAGGCTTTATATAGGTCTCCAGGCCTGAAAGAACCATCAGCCCTTGTTAAGGGAACAATGGCTTTTGCATGTACCAACTGACAGAAGTGCAGAAGTGTTTTTTCTTTGAGCACTTGCCCCATCTCTACTTTTGCACAGCCTAGCAGGAGATACTTGTATTGCATTTGTCCTCTCATACCTTCTGTTTGAAGGTTTTGTGTAGCAGATGTTTAGCCATGTTTAAACTCTGCATCAGGTTTATTTTATTTTTCTAGGCAAAACAGGCACTTAACCTTTCAACAAATTGTATGTAAGAAAATTAGATCAAAACCAATATGGTTTTTTGATTGTAGCAATTTGCAGCCAGCTTTTAGCTTGCAAAAATAGGTCTTAGTGATCAAAAGTACCATATGCACAAACTGACATGAAGGAAAGTCTGACACACTTGCACATCAGGCTGGTGTTAACTGGAGGTGGTGAAGGCACAGCCCAAAATCATCGTGGGAAGGAGAAGTTGACAGCATTTTTCTGCCACGCTTTATGTTGAGACTCCACAGTTAAGAGGTAAGTCATATCACTAGGGTGGTGGTGCATTTGGGGTTTTTGCATCTGGGCTTTCAGGCAGGAACAAATATTACTGAAACATAGGTGACTGATCCTACAAACTGGACATCTGAGCAGAGGGGCCATGATTCTGAAATGATTACCTGACACATCTGAGTTTTTCACAGCTCTCTCCTTGGCTTGTTTTGCTTGTTTTTTGTCTATGGGCAAGCAGCCTCCAGATTTTTCTTCATCTTACCGATCTATGGACTAGATGTTATAATTATTTTTTTTTTAAATAATTACAAAACTTATTTCTGAATTTTCAAAATCTTCTTTATATAAAGAATCCTATCTGTATGGAGAAATGCTCGTTAAAAGCCTGTTCTGTTGACAATGAAGGAAGAAAGATTCTGTGGCTTTAAAAACTGCTTTCAGAAAGTCTCTTGATTCAGTGCATACAACAGTATGGTGTTGTGCTATGTTTAGGTTTCTCTTTTAGTAGAAATGTATTATTGATTGTTTTCATTTTAACCAGATGGTAATAACTAGCACATAAGTCAACACAACTTGCCAATAGCAAAGAACTCTTGGAAACTTCCTTGCCATTTTGACTGCAGTGTACTTGTAATGATCTCATTCTTACACTTAAGTAAAACATTGTTTTCATTTTATTGAGAATACTGAACTTAAAATGCAGGCTTATATAGGTGGTAGTGCTCCAACCTGCTGTTACAATTTGTAGGTAGGGAAAAAGTGAATGTTGCAAATCCTTGAAGAGACTTTGGCTGAAGTAACCTTGATTTATATTTTTCTCAGCCTTGCTGATTTCTAGGGAGGGGTGTGAGGCAGCGAAGGGCTTGATGCACAGTTAACATCAATAAAATAGGGGATCTTCTTGATTCTTAGATAATTGCAGCTCCTCCTGAAATTGCTGGGAGCTCTTCATGAAAAACAATGCAGCTTCAGGTTAAGATGTGTGAACCTGAAGCAAACTGTCCCAGCAGAATCTGGGAGAGCTGGATCAACATGGTAAATAGCATGTCACATATGATGGATCAGTCTGGCAGGGTCCCTCCTGACTGCATGCACCCTAAGCATGTTTTGAACCTTCAAGACAATTTTAGCAAGTGATGTGCTGTCACCATGGAATAAATGAGAAACAATCACCTTCTAGTAGAAGTCATGGTAGACCTCACAGACAACTTCTGTTCTCATTTGTTTCGCTTTTGGGGCAAAGGCGTGACTGAAACTTTCTGTCCAGTGAGTCCAAGCAGGTGCCCAGTCAACATGATAGAGTAAAAGTACATGCCAGTTCTGCTGGAGAGGATAAAAAAATAGGATAGAAGGGAAAAGAGTAATTTTGACTTAGGTGGATAGCAGTGTGAAGTGATGTGGAATGACACTTCTGCAATTACATGGATCTGGGACTATGTAGGCAAGGGGGAATAGTCCTGCAGCCAGAGGAGAAGATTAGGAAAAGGAGCCAGGAGAGCAGATGATTGTTTCATTTTTACTCCTATTATTTACAACATTTATTTTTTGTAGAATTTTTTTCCTGACTGAAGCCAGAAAGTTAGTGGTTTCTGATACAAACCAAGGTTCTGGTCTTGGCAGTGCAATGCAGCAAGTCATCTCTCTAGGATCTTGGCCGGACTACTTGCGTAGCTCTGCCCATCTGTCATCATCCTCTGTTCTGTGGCAGAGTGAAACTGGGAGTTTGACTTTGGAGGTGCTTGTTATGCCTGGCATGTCACTGTTCATGACAGGTCTGATGTTCTCCTGTAGCAATTAATGGTGCTGCAGATTTTCTTTTGGCACCATCACGTTTCATGAGTTTTCGTCATCCTGCACTTGGTTTGAAGTGAACAAAATACTGAGGCAGCGAGGGCTGAGATTGTGGGTGTCTTTGCAAATAGCATGAGAGAAAATGTGCCGTGGTGTAGGGCTGGCCAGGCAACAGTATTTCTGTTCTATGATTGTTTGCAAGATCAGAGAGTTGTTTGGTTTTTTTTTTAATCTTGCTCTAATTCAGAACAGAGCACCAAAATTCGAGTCTTTATGGACTTGAAGATCTCCACTATTCTGCTTTGGGTAGGGTACACCTAGAGAACAGGTGTTTTAGAAAATACCTGCTCTGGCAGGTGCTGAATAAATCTGAAATTATCTTTGCAGCTTCCGTTATACTCATCAGTAAAGTGAAGTGCTGTCCAGTCACACAGCACGTGTCTGTGGCTCTGCACAAGCCTTTGCAGCTTGGTGGTTTCAGAACCCTGGCCAGCATGGCTTCTGGGTGCAGGGACATCTGTCTCCCAAGAATGTCCCAGTTCTGCAACTGAAGGAAAATCCCGTGGTTTCTGAGTCCATAAACCTTCCAGATGGGCTCTTATGGGTTATTACAGACCAGGGATCTCTAGCAGCCATCTGGATGAGCTGCTGAGCAGCTATGCTCTTCACTAGCATATGTCTCCTCCATGTTTTATCACAATTTCATTTCAACTCGTGTTTACTTTAAGGTACTTATTTCAGTGAATGATCTAAAAACAAGTTTGTTTTTCTTGGAAAATTCTCAATAGCCTTTATTGTATATTTAATTCTCCTGATGTTTCTGGAAGATCTGGTTGACATAGTCAAATGTAGTGGGCCTCTTAGAGATGGTCAACTGAATGGACTTAGTACAGCATTAAAATGTCTTCTGTTGAGAATATAACTACTTCTTAAATGTAAAACTAGTAAAATAAACCACCAAAAGTAAACCACTTTTTCTCAGGGTGGAATTGAGTGTACATATTCAGGCTAAAATATGAAATGTTTTTAAGCAAGATACAGCATTCAGCATCTATTCATGTAAAAAGAGGTAGTAAACCAAATAATTTTTATCTTCACCAAATAAAATCCAGAAAGCTGATCTTACTTAAGCCTATATAAATAATTACTCTGAATTAATTTTAGATCTTTGTTTATTCTGCAACGGGTGTTGTCAGGCAGCTGTTTATATGCAATTGTAGCTTTATAGCTCAATTCTGCTGCTGTTGATGTGATTCCAAACATAGATTCCTTCAGTGGGAGGAGAGCTGGACCTTTAGCTTACAACTTAAAAGTGAGAATACATACACAAATTTTTACTTTCTAAGAATAAATTGTTACAGAAAACCTTCCTTCCTGTGTTTCCACTGAATAGAGTGTCTTCCCTATACAAACTGTAATGAGGAACAAGTTGAAACTTGCATCACCTTAGCTGTTCTTGCTGAGGATTACAGCAGGTTTCCAAACTGGTTTCTAGGCATAATATTTCAGGATTTTGCTTACTGCAGTCTTTACACTGAGAACTGGCCTTCCAGAGTTGAGCTGTCCCAAGTCCAGTTTGGCAGCCGTTCCACTGTAGACTTGTACACTTCTCATTCCAAATCTAGGATAGAGTTATTCCATATTCCATTACAGATTTCTTACATAAATAACCTCAAATCTCAAAGGGACTGAAACAACAGTTGTGGCGGCCAGTTCTGGGCTGTGATTTTTCTGATCTTTTTATGCCTTTGCTGGCAGTGAATGTGTGTATCAGTCCTGACTCAGCTACTGCACTGCTGTGGCTCCTTTTTTTCTTTATTTTTCCTTTATTAACAATATCAAAGAATGACTTAATCATCTCAAGTGAGGTCTTTCAGCCTGGAAGCCAAAAGTTCTTTCAGCCTAAAGCTTCTTTAGGCTTTAGAGAAGACTTAAAGTAGATCTTTAATATGAGAAAGGGTTCCTTTAAGCTTGGACTGTCTTATTTTGTTGCCTTTGCCAGTATTGTGTGTGACAATTCAAATACATAATAGTTTCAAATCATCATTATTTAGATAGCTTTTCCCAAATATTACTTAATTCCTTCTCTTTCTCATAGGGGTGGAAAGGACATATGTTAGATATGGTCTAGTCACTTTACCATCTGTATAACAAACAAAAGCAACTACTAAAAATCACTGTCATACAATGAATTAATATGCAAAAAAAAGAGCAGATGTCTTTAAAATATCTGTACCTTTTAATTAGCAATGCTCCATGCCAAAAGTCTTGCAGTGAATATCCTCTATGGAAGAGAATTTCTTAATATTTTTGTTTAATGCTTGCTTTGGGGGTGGGAGGGTGGAGTGGGTCTCAAGTTATGCCTTAGCAAGAGCTTTTTATGAGTGCACATATATGTATATTCTTTTATATATATATATACATGTATCTGCAAGAAGATGGTGAGACATGTCATTGAACTAAGTAATGAATTAGTGGCTACGTGGCTTTCAAAATACATCAGCAAATCTTCCTTTTTAAAATAAGTCTTTCTGGTTTCAAGAAAGGAGGAAGGGACAAACTGCTTTTAGGTGCTGTGAGAAATCCCTGACAGCTTCTTTATTTATTCCAATTTTTAGGATCACCTAAGGTACCCTAGGAAAGTCAATATTGTTTGTTCATGGCTCTGACGTGTGTAGGAATTGTCTCTTAGTATATAATTTGAGAGGGGATATGTGTATGTTCACATACTTATGCAAAAGGTAATGAAGTTGATTTTTCTAATTCTGTAGAGTTTTTTAGTGAAAGATCTTGGTAAATGTGTAAGTAAATGGTGTTTCTCTGCTTTTGCTTAAGGAGCTTTGTTTACATACAAACAAACTCAAAGTTCAGGTTCACTATTACTAAGCAGTACCTGTGCATCCTGAATATATACAAAGAAATTCTTTAAAGCTAGCCTTTTCTCAGCTAACTTTCAGATAAATGCTTGCAAAAAGAGAAGAACCTTTTTAAGGTAGTCTTGTTTCGGAGGATCTGTTCCTCAGCTGAGACTCCAGTAGGACTAATGCTTCAGCACTAGCCTGGGTATTGAAATCCAGGCACCATTAGCTGGAGTGTCCCAATTACTTTAATTGACACAGACATATCTGAGGAGGGAGGCTGTTTCCAAGGATACCAGGATTTGAATTACAGCACCAATTTTTTTAATTTTTTTTTATTTTTAAAAGGCAAAAGAGGAAAAAAAAAAAGCCACCCCTCCCTCTGAACTCCAGTACAGTCAGGGAAATTATAGCAGGAGTGGAATAGGCTCTTGCCAGTGCTGGTAAATATGATCCGAAGCAAAATTATCCAATGTCTTATCTAATGCTGTGGCCACTTTGATTTGCTTTTGATTTATTTGCAAAGTACCACTGTTATGACTAAATGCTCTTAAAGGATTGGTTTCTGGATCATGCCTGCAGTCACTGGGGAAACACTTCAGCCACAGATCCATGTGCATGTCTGGCACTGAAAGAAAACACATCTTTCTCTCATCACACTTTTGCTGGAGAAACGTGTGTTACGGTCAATAGGAATGAGAGTTGAGCCTTCAACTCTGTTCTGCATTAATGTTTAAATGTTCATCTTATTAGAAGTTGGCATAATTCTAGAAATATTGTCTTCTAAACATTTTAAATCTTGACAATAATTTCTGTGCTGTGATGCAACTCTTAGTTCCATTGCTGCATTCCAACATCTGTTTCACTTTAGTGGGAATTTCAAACACTAATCCTCAGTGTGGTGTGTGAAATTTTTAGAGCAAAATTTTATCCAGTTTTCCAGGGATTAGTGCTGGAAATGGCTGCAGAGTTGGGTGCAGGTTTCGAGGCTGTCCTGGATTATGAGAGGAGGTACAAGAAAGGTTAATGCTTAAGACTGTTCTGTTTCAATGGTCCTTCTTCCCTACTGCTGCCAACTTTACTGTGCATACTGCACTGTAATACGAAGAATAGGAGTTTGTTGTGACATCTGGAGCTTCTGTCTGTCAGCTTGGTGGCTTTTGTTCATCCATAATGTAGTTACATATTTGAGTCACCTACCCCATTGCCCCGTGGGCCCTTTTCTCTTCCTCAGGCTCACTGGCATTCATGGAACCCATAAGGGCCTAGCAATCCTGGCTGAAAAAGAAGAGAAAACATTTAAAGGATGGAGGGAGAATGCAACAGGGGCAGGGGAGCATCTATCAAATCTACATTAATCTCTGTCCTCTGGCAGTCACTTGCATTTAGTTTTGGGGATGATCATTGTGGGAATTGACTCAGTACTGGAGCTGAGCACTTGCTGTTGTCTGTAGACTAAATTGTGCTATAAAGTTCACAGGTTCATTTTGATCACAATTCTATATTTTCTGTAACATTTTAATGGAGAAAGACCCTCTGCCTGTAAGTTCAGCCAATTAACTTTCTGTGAACTCTCCTAAATGTTCCTGTATTTCTATCAGGCACAGTTTCACTGGCCCCACTCTGAAGTCACTTCATGTAACTGGAACTGGAGTTTGCAAACCAGTTTGCAAAAGGTTTTGTGACAGAAGCTGTTTTAAGAGAAGGAGCTTTTTTCCTCTGATGTGGAGATACTATGTCAAGTAACTGGCTTGTACTTGTGGAAGAAGGAAAGGTGCCCAGCTAATTTATACCTCAGTACCTCCTGCAGACATGATGCCTCCCACTAGTTCAGTTTGCTGGTTGAACAGCTCCAATACCATTTGCCTCATGGGAATGCCAGACCTGCATTCCCAAAGCACCTGATGGTCTGGAGCGTAAAGCAGCAAAAGGCAGGGAAAACCTCCTTACTGGTTCATACCTATTGATAAATGTCTGGAGGTAAAATGAGAGAAATTCCATGAGATCTCCAGAGCTATTGTAGAGCTGCAGTGAGTTTAAATAAAGTTCAGTTAAGACATGCTGGACTTGTAGCCTTTTATGATCATCAGTCATCTGTGTGGATGGGAGTGTAACTGTTATGGGCATGCTGTCAAAACTCTGTAAGACTCTAGTGAGGAATAGTTTGCAAGACTGGTTCATCCTACACTTTGTCATGTAAGAGTGAAAACAATTATTTCTTATTGGAAAAAAACTGAAATATACATGGATCTTATCCAGTGCATATCTTCTTCTCAAGCTTTTCTGGATTATATCTGCTTTATTAAACCACAACCATTAAAGAAAGAAAAAAAAGCTGTTATTGGAGCCTGCAGTCTTTTTGTTAGAGAACTGGAGAATGCCATGAGGTGGGAAGAGCTTGTGATGAATTTCCTTTCTGGTCCATGGTTCAGGTGTTTGCAACAGGAAATGATTTATGAGATTAATCTAGATTTCAGACTGTGTTTGGCGAGGAGAAGAGGCAAGAACACCCTCTGAATAGCATAATGAAGCTGAGGCATTTAATTCTTTAATATCTTCCTTCAGTAAGTGAAGCCTGCCAGTTCTAGACATATGTGCCATTGCTGATTTAATCAGAAATGATACATAAACAAAAAAGATGCATAACTCATGTGTTTGGAATTGAGTGTTCTGTGAAAAACAGGAGAATTGCATTCCTTAGTGTTGAACTGGAGTTTTTAGGCACTGTGACATGTACAAGGCAGCTTGTGTTAAGGACTGGACAAATGCTGAGCAATAAGTGAGTTCATCTAGAGAAGGCTTACAAAGAGAAAAGATGTATTTGCTTTTTGAAATACTAAGAAACATCTTCAATTTAATGTATTTGTTTCTTTTTAAAATTCAGTCACCTCTTTCTATACAGAATGGAGCACTTTGGATAAATTTTAAATAAGACCAATTCCTTTAATTGGATAGGTGCACAGTGTCCTTTCAGTACTCTTATACAGAGACCAGTACTGCTATATATGTATGTTGGGCTGGGACCAGCAAGGAGGTATTTCTGAAAATGTCTGCAAGGGTGTTAGATGCAAAACGCCTGTGGCAGCATAGTCCTGCTGTCAATACTTGCCCCCCAGTGTAAGAGACAAGGAGGTGCAGAAACCCTTTGCAGTGGTCTAAAGGCTGGCAGAAATCCCACCTGTGATCCCAAGCATAACACACGTAATCATAACCTGAATTGTTGTGAGGCTGAAGAAAAAAAGAGTACAGTTGCAGCTAGTTTATTCCAAGGAATACTGGTAGAGACCTTATTGCAAAAACCTTGAAAATGATAAATTCTGAATGAAGAACTTTGTTTGTTTTGTCACTGTTTATCTAAATATTGTCTGTTTCTAGCAAATGTGGTTGTGCAGAACCCACACAAACGTGTGTGTGCTTCACAGCCATACTGTAGGAGCTGCTTATCAACTACTGAGACCCAGTGAGACACCTACCCATACCAAACCATCATTTCTAGTTCCAGTTTCACAGAAACAATGTTGGGGATGTGGAGTGGGACTACGAACTTTTGCTTTGTTCCAACCTATTGAAAAACTGCTTTAACACACTTTTGGTCATTTGTCTCCTCATTTATGTTTAACTGCTGTTCTGGGATTTGCCAGATTCAAAGATTTTTTTCATTTTACTGTTTCTCTGCTTGTTAAAAAAAAGATGTTTCTATAAAAAGATGTAGTAGCTGGTTGCACTTCATAACTGTTTGGGGTGAAGTCATGGCTCTCTTGAAATTGATGGAAAAACTCTCATTGACTGTAGCTAACTGAGATTTTCTTCTGAAATCTGTTTTTAATTATGAAAACAAACTTTTCCTTTTTTTTTCTTTGCTGCCTTCTCTCTTCTTGCTTGACTTTTCATCCCTGCTCAGTTGCATTGTGTTCAAATGCTCTTACTTGTAGGATGTTCCAATAACAATAACAGGAGACTCTTTCTTTTGTATGACCAGCTTTCTTCTCTAATTCTTGTGCCTTTGAAGATTTTGAGGAGAAGAAATAGCCCAATAGTATTTGATGTTGACAACAAGTAGAATGTGCTAAAGACAAGTCTGAAAATATCTGCTTAGCTTATCTGCTCATCTCTGGAGTTGTTACTGAAAGCCAAAAGAGTTATATTCCTTACTAAAGGTACTAGAGTGTACGTAAGTCTCTAAGATCTCACCCCAGATAGCTCAATGAGCACACTCAGTCATCCTACTGAAGTTAAAAATGAACCTCACATACAATGGAAGTTCTTAAGTAGTTAGTAGGTTTGAAGCAGTTTTGTAATTACAGAATTCTGCTTCCCCAGCTAAAGCTTTTTTTTGTATTCTTTGAAGAAGTGATTCTACTTACAGTGGCCAACAGGTATTTGAAGAACCCAGATAGCAATGTTTTCTAAATACTTAACAGGGTAAATAAAGCACAGTAGTTGCTTTAGTGAGCATTGTTCTGTTGTGAAGCCCTGGTTTTGTAATGCCTTTGTGAAGAGGGAATGGGATGTACAATTTACTCCATTATGAGGTAACCTCAGCAACCAGCTTCTGTGAAAGTGTGACATCAAAGAGGCTCCTGTCTCTAGACATTGCCTTCCTGCTGTTGTTTCTCTAATGACTTGAGGAATCGTTAATAAATTTGAAACAGGTTCTCCCCTCAAGCATTTCTTGGGGCAGAATGGGGTTTTGTACAGGATTTCAAAGAGACAATCATGTTTAAAGTTTGTTTCTTGAGTAAAATAAATGATTTTGAAGCAGGATTGAGAAAATGCATTGTATCAAAAAAGCCACAACACTAATAGCTCTAGAAGTTGTCTAGTAGGTAACTTGTTTAAACAAGTAATAATTTCTAACATTCTGTACGTGATTAATGCCTCTAACACACAAAAACATTTGTCTGTCAAACTGTACTTGTAATGTTTTATTTTTCTCTGAGCTCTTATTGGAAGATTTGAAAATATCTGAAGATATTTCAGGTTCTAGACCCACTTATTTTTTGGTTTTAGTTTTTGTATTGCTTACCTCCTAAAGTTTCAAAGGTTGCTTCTGAGAAAATGCATTAATGATGCTTTTTTGAGACATGTTTTTCATGGGATTATAAAAAGAAGCTTATGATCCCCTTTCTTACTTCCAGTTTGTTCATGGGGCTGTGGGTTCATTTGGCTGTTCCTCAGTTTCTGAAATAAAACCGAGTTTATCTTGTAATGAGGTGTTTGACAATGGTGGGGTTAGAGAATGAGAGTAGTCATGGAAAGATTTTTAGAAACCAGTAACCTTATGCTTAATACAGATGTTCTTATGGTTCTTCAAAGAACAAAGTACCTTTGTGGCTGGCATTCTTTAAAGAAAAAACAGAAAATAGGTTTTTTGCATGTTAGCATTTCTTGCACTGCATCAAGTTCCCCAAAATTTTAGGGAAAATAAATATCAGGCATAAATGCTTCAAGATTGTGTACCTTGCAATGTCTTCCTGTTTGTGCTTTGACATGATAATGCAACATCATCCTTTCACTGGTTATCATTTACAAAACATGAGATACAACTGGAATAACTACAGGCCAGTAGCCTTGCTAACCTGACTTTCAGTTGAATGTAATCTTTAAAGACAGCAGATTTTGTTCCAGATAGTCATCCCTAATAATGGCAAAATTTCCTTGGTGGAAATGTTCTCAAGAGTCTGTAGGTATGACAGAAGTTTGATCTATATCTTTTTTCTTAAAGCTATAGTACAGCTTTCTTGTTAGAGAGCTAGTGGAATGGTTTGCCTCCTGTATGACTGCTGTGCTGAAATGCACCAAGTGCAGCATCACAAAACCAGGCAAGACAGTTAATCTAGAAATCCGTTGGAGAGTAACATAATTATGGCTTGTGTAGAACAGTCCTGTGTGTTTCTAGAGAGCAGCTTAGGTGATTCACATAGTCATTATTTCCATTATCTCTGTCTGGGATGAGTAGCAGTGTGCAGTCCGGAACATAGGGGTTTTTTTCCTTCTTTGTGCAAATCTGGTACGCCGTGCCAGCTGTATCTGCTGCTACTTACATGGCTCAAATAGATGCTTTCAGAGGACAAACAGACATAGCTGAGTGAAGTTGGTAGGAACTCCTCTAATTCTTCTCTTACTTTCACTCAAGCTCATTACTGAAACCATCTCAGGATGCAGAGCCCAAGTCAATCCACTTCCATCTCTGTTGCTGTTGAAAATACAATGCCAACTCAGAGCTGTCTCTTGTTTGCTGTGTAACTTTCAACCATTGACTCTGTTCTCCAATGCCCTCAGGAGGCTATTAAGCAAGTAACTCATTGTGGGAATCCAAAGTGCACTGATAATAGTTTGCCATAAATTGCATAATGGAAGAATGTTATAGATTGTTAAAGCTTATTTTAACATTCTTTATTTCGTCTTCTGCTTTGGGTTAGTGCAGAGACCATTGCAGACAAAGGATGGATGGTTGCCACTGGATTCATGAACTTTGGATCAGGGTTTATAGGAGTTAATGAATACAAGCAGATGGTTCCTATTGGGCAAACAGGTTCTGGTAAATTAAATTAGTGGGTATTTTTATTCATATTTTTTTGCCAATAGTAAGAACACCAAGGCCTTGAGTGTGCTTTTACCTGATGCTTCCAACAAGAAATTTTTACTCTTTCTGGCAGGAAGGTCACTACACACTATCTGTCCAGCATACTCCATATTCTCCATATTTAGTAACATTAGAAGACTAGAAAATACTGGAAAGTGTAGTAAAATCACATCAGCATAAACAAATACACTGTCCCTCAGAGCATAAGTTGGGGAAGGGTTGAGAGGGTTCACTGGAAAAGAAGATACACAATATATCACCGAAGCAGAAAGGTTGGTTGGAAGAAAAGGAGGAAGAGGAACATGTTCTTGGTGATTGGAGGAAAAAAGAGACAGGTAGATGACTCCTGCATTTGTATCTATGTTGAAATTACAGTGGCAGTGAGGTAGATCAATTTCTTGTTTAACTTGTGAGGATAAGTTTTGTTTTACCTTTTTGATAGCACTTCACTCAACTGTGAAGTTGAGTTATAGATGAGGACCTCAGAGTGATGCAAATACAAAGTAGATTTGCTTATCCCTGCTCAAGAATTACACCTTAAAAGTATAGATGATAGACACTAACAGAGAGGTAGGAAACCAACAAGAATATCAGTATTTATTGGTGTAAGTTGTAGTTTAGCCATGTCCATGGCCTAGTTATTGAGCTTCTTGGTAAGAAAATATGTTGTTAGAGGGATTTTTTTGGAGGTAGAGGCAATGATTTAGTTTCGTTCACCAAGAGCTGTGTCCCTGCCTGGTCCTTCAAGGTGAGGGACAATGTAAGACAATGAGCAAGGAGAGAGGTTTGCTTTTATTTTTACCATATGGGTAATGAAGTCTGACATGTTGATTGATGGGACTGAGCTGTTGGGGACCTTGGAAGTAAAGCAAGGCAAGAAAATACATTTGATGTTGCAGAGAAGGAGAAGCCATTAGAAGAAACAGCACTGAGATTTGGCTGCAAATGCCACTTATCTGGACTGGTTTCATATGTCTGTAAGGATATGAATGAGGGAAATGGCAACACTTGGGCTCATAAAAGAACAGCTTTAAAATCTTTTTACAGCAGTCAACACGTAAAAAAATGAGAGCATCAAAAAGTAGTTAAGCTATCCAGATGAATCCTCTGTTATTGACATTGGTGGGCAGAGCAGATCTGGTGGTTGGGATCTGCAGGCAGCCCAGGCTTGTGTGCACATCAGCAGGTTGCCTGGTGGGATGGTGATGTGGTAACTGGTAGGCAGGAGATGTAACAATAACTTTTTTTTCACCCAAACGGAAAACTTGGCGTCCCTGTTCTCCCCAGTGCAGTTAATCCTTAAAGGAGCTAGAGAACACCTCATTAAAACTTATCAAAATAATTTGTTAATTAGCTACTCCATTCAAAAGTACATACCTAGGACTCCAGTAAAATAACTGGACTGGCATAACTGGAAATCCAGTTTCTGTGGAAAAACAGATTTAGAATTGTAAATCTAAGGAAGAGAAAGCAGTAAACTAGCTCCTGTTTTGAGCAAAACCATTTGAGAATTAGAAAAATACTGATGAAGCTAGTGATAAACTACATCTCGGGCGATTCATTTCACTGGAAAAGCTACCTGGGGACTTGGATGGGTCTTAATTCAGGGTTTTCTTCACTGTCAAGTGTTTGTTCCCTTTGGTTATCTGCAGCAGGGTCTGTCCTTTTACTATTTTGGGTTTTAGTTGCTAACAATTGGTCTTCATTTTTTCCATCTTGTCAGTTTGAGAGAATTAACAACGATCTGAACTATTAATCTTTTGTGCCTCATCATTTAATTTTTTGTATCTTCTTTTCTGAAGCTAAAATACGTTTAGCTTCAGACTTGTGTGTCTGACACATTCCCTCTCCATAAGGCTTCTCTATTTTGGAAGTCCACTGAGACTTTCAAATAAATTGAATTGACCTGTGCAGCTCTCTGCCTGTTTGTCTCTTGCCCGACCCTCCTCTCCTATGGCAAGCATACAGATTTGAATGAATATGATTATCTAGGAAAGCAAATTGTCTGTTTATAATTGCTTTTTAATTGCTATTGCTGGGCTATGGGAAGTGCCAACACTGGTTTTTTAGAACCTTTGTTTGAAATGATGATAATCTCAGTTGTATAGTCCTGTGAATATGCCATGACTAGTTACTAGATATTATAATTGGTAGCTAATTGCAAACTTCGGTTGCATTTCTTAACACTGTTTATTCAGAAACAAGCTTACCTTTTTTAGCTGAGTATGATTCTGGTTGATTGAAATTAGTAGCTCAGTTTTTTGTTATTCTGTCCTGTGATAATCAACCCTGCAAAAGTAGCTTTCCCTTTCATGTGTTACCTGTAGGAAATTTGTCTTTGTCAGCAGTGTTCCCTCCTTTTGCATACCCAATGCCTGTTTTATCAGGTGCTTCAGAATCATTGTGTTGTGCAGGAAGTCTTGGAGGAGGACATTGTCCAGTCATTTGGGTCAGGGTTCTCTTCCCTGGGCAGTATTTTCAATCCAGCTATTGCAATATTATGCAAACTTGCGGACTGGAAGGTGCAACATGCTGTAAACAGAGGGGATGTTTAATAATCTACTTTGTGCAAAGTGTAAATAGCAAACAGCAGTAACAATGCAGTGTCTGATCCACATCTGCCAATAAACTGTTTGATGGTGTTTTTCCTTAAAAATATGATCTAGAAGGCGTCTCACTAAAAAAAGCAAGGGTCTTAATTTTAAAATTCATATATGTACTGTCTTCCTTGGATTTGAATCACTAGTTAAATCCCCATAGGTCTGGGTTTTTTTGTCACTCCTGATAAGTGGTACTTTCAGGACAGTTTTTGTGTATGAAACTGAACACGCAGTCATTTTAATGAAAAAAAATATAAATGCTATAGTAAGATACAGTTTTGTTCTCTTTCTGAGTAGAGAACAGTGAATTATTTTCCCTTTCAAGCAGCCTACTACAAAGTGAAAGAAAATGTTAAGTTCTTGAGATAGCTAGAGTAAAGCTAAAGGTTGAATAGAAGTCTCTGCCTTGCTGCTGCTGCCAGCACTGACAGTGGTTCTGATATTTTTGTGGCAGTTTGTTTACCAGATGGAAATATCTCATTCATCACTACCTTTTTTTTTGTTCATCACAAAGAACAAAATTGGACTTCATCTCTTTTAATCACGGTTAGTAGAACTAATACAAGGAGAATCAAACGGTGGTGCTGAGAAGGCTTATTTTTTTTGAGAAAAACAAACTTAAATTTGTGAAAATGAAACTTTTTTCTCTCTTTATCTTAATGTTTAATCATAAACCTTGCAATTCCCATTTTTCCTGTCTGGCGCTTACAGTTTTGATATGACTACTCATACAGTTCTCCAATCTCAAAAGCTCAAGGGGATGCCTATAAACACATATTAATGATATAGTTTTTCTGGATTAAATTCCCTTATATCATTCCTAAAAGAGGAGATAAGTTTAAATTGATAAATCTGCCCAGTTTATCTCTAGTGCAGACTCTTCTTTATGCTTTAGAGGGAAAGTGTAAGATGTTGCTTTACTGAAAATAAAAGGAATATTTAGGAATCACATGCAACTAGTTTTCTTATGTCCTCTGAGACAGTAGCATATGATTTTAATTGACTGTTACAAGGTGCAAAGTTTGAAAACTTACCTAGTCTGATACTGAATGTACAATGTTAATTTTGACTGTAGACATTTTTTGTTTTCTAAGTCTTGGCTTGAGTTTTTAAGCATTTGAGCCAGGAAGGTGCTCACAAGGATCTTACCACTGTCTCCAAGAGTGCAGGCTCTTAACTGCCAACAGAAAAGCTTTATAAGTATTATGCAGAACAGTCACAAACTTCAAGTGCTTTTAAAGCCCTGACTTCATTCAGTCCACATCTTACTTTGTATCCCTTGTAAGCATGGTTCTTGTGAAAGGAGAAATGAAGTGATGGGAACCATCAGCTCTGGATCCTTCAGTTTGTCCCACAACTGGAATAGGGAAGCTGCCTTCTGAGTTACTGGACCACCAACGTGCCTCAATCATGCTGTCCCTGGTGGAAACCTAATAAGGCAATTTGTGTAAATTGAGGTTGTTTGTGGTGAGGTATTAGCTGTAATCTGGGTTAAAGCCATTTCTGTTTGGAAGTAGTATTGGAAGCACAGGACCTATTGGACTACGCACCGTATTTATTTTCAGTGTGTGTAGAGCAAAGAAAGCCTTACAAATGCTGGTTATCTTGGTTTCTTACCACTGTGCTACAAACAGCAGTGCTCTCATCACTCTGCTTATTGGTAAGCTCAGAGGCTCTTTCACATGGGGCAGCTTTATTCTCTGAAAGTTTATTCTTGCACCAGAAGAATTACTGAAATCACAGACCTCCCTGCGTGGCCATAAGTCCTCCAAGCTTCCATCACCTCTTTGCAGTGATGCTTTTAATGAGACTCTGCAGTTCACATCTGGCTTTTACTACTGTGGCTGTGTGACAGAATACAAAGGGCTCGTTGTTTAAAAATGAAGACCTGAGGCTTGTAAGAAAGCAGTAAGAGTTGAAAGTTACTCTAAACAAAACCCATTTAAAATGAATTCAAGTCTTCAAGAGTGTTTCATGTATATTTTACATATCAAAGGCCTTCATCTCTTATTTAAGATAGTTAAAAACTGCATAGGCCATTGCTTGGTTTTGTTTTCTTCTTATTTCACTATATTAATGCTTGATTACTTTAGGGTAGCATCTGTATTCAGTAAATCTATTTATTCTTCCTATCCATAAAGAGCCAGTGAGTCTACATTGTCTGCTCAGGAAGGTATCTTTATGTTTACACAGTACTAAATACTGTTGGTCTTTGGTGACAAGTGATGAATAATATTTGCAGTGGAAACAGAATAGCCTCTGTCTTGTGGGCAGACCCTACAGAAAGTGGTGTGTCCACTGGGAAGCTCCCAATCAGTATGGAGAAGGAGGTAGGTTGGGGCAGGTCCAGGAGGGATTTACTGGATCCAAGTAGCTGTGAGTGTGCTTGTTAATCCTGCAAGCTAAAACTTCTCCTGTTTTGGAAAGAGAAAGAAAATGGGCATTATAGAAAGGACTTTCATCTGAAAGCCACTTCTGTGGAATGACTTCTATGGTGTTCTGTAGCTGTGAAGAAGGCTATGATCTTTTTTTCTGTCCAACAGAAAGTTCTTGGATAAAGCTCCTTTTGTGAAGTGCAGAAACACCTTTAAGCATCATAATTTTTATAACTCATTAGTATTCTTGCAGAATTTCACCATGTGTTGTAGGAGTGATATGTAGAGCAAGCAAGGTGAGTCAGGAGACCTGGCTCTGTGTTGGCGTTGCTGTAGGATTGTGCATGGTCTGTGTTGGTGGGTTCTTTCAGCTTTGCTGTATTGTTACTTTCCACCTCCCACCATTTCTTTCTGGTTCGTTTGAATTAATTCAGAATGGGGACAGTTTCACTCTGTGCTCTCAGCTGTGTTAGCTTGGATTTTACCCTGGATAACCTGTTGCTATTTTTCTAGCTAATTTAGCTTCCCTGTACCTGGTAGCTGAGGAAACTTACTCAAAGCTCATAGGAAGCATTGGAAATGGCAGTTTGCTCTGCCATGTAAGCACCTTGCTTGCTTTTGTACAGCTTATTACAGCTGAGGCCTCTAGATGATACCTTAATATTTGTGCTGGTGTTAGAGAGGCTGATTAAGATAAAGGAAGTTGTGTCTTTTTGTACTTCCCTTTTGGTCTCTGTTACTTCTCAGCATTACTTACTTCATACAAAGAAAGAAAATGTGGTGGTTCAAATTAATGGCATGTGTTCTCTTCTGTAAAGTCATGACATACATTATGAAACATACTTCTGGAGAAGTAAAGAATTTGTCATTTTTGAAATTGCATACACTCCTACTTAGTGTATACAGAGAGGTGTAAATGATAAGGCAAACCCCATGGGTTGTAGGCAATGTTTCTAATTTCCATGTAGTCATTCAGATAGAAATTGAAATTTGGAATACTAAGGTTAACCTTCTTGATAAGAACTTAATAAAGCCTGTCTCTGGAGCCAATATGCACATGTGATGCTATCTCCGTGAGATTCATTAAGGGTGAAAACAAGAGCTCTTGGGTCGCTTACGTGCATTCATTTTACTTAAGATATTTTTGAAGTCTGAAACCAAACAACTCTGTGTGTATGAAATATGGCAAAGTTTATATGTTGGTAGATGGTTTCATTTCCTTTTAAAGGGTCCCCTACAGAGCTTATGTACCATTGTTGTGGATTGCTAGGAGTCCTGGGCCAAATTCACTTCACTCTGACTAGCTGAAGCCTTGCATTTTTTTGCTGCATGGGGTTGGTAAGTGCCTCAGTTGCTCTTGGCATTCAGAGGAGCATCTGTGAGGGGACTGATGGGATTTAAGAGGCAGGTAAGGTGCACTGCAGATACAGAGTCTTTAGAAATCCTTTTAAAGCATAACAAGCTGCTGTAGCCCTTGATTCAACAAAGAGAAAAGAACATTTGTAGAATTGTCAGAAGCTGGTAGTGGGGGGCTTATGTGGGGAAGAAAAGAACAGTTTCCCACAAGAACACTTGAATAAAATAGAAAGAAGTTAACTTCATTGTAAAACTAAAGCGTTTCTCTTCTTCAGCTGCAAACAACTGATGAGCACTATTCACAGGTCAAGAGTGTAAGTTAGTTTGGCAGGTTGTTCAAGGGGACACTTGGCTGGCCTGTAGTCCAGTCATCACAGGGACTGCTGCCAGCCTGACCTTTTTGGGGCAGGCAATCTGCAAGTCATCCCCATCTGTGAGCCAGAAAGGTTGGTGCATCTCTCTCGGCTCATGGATGCTTACTCTGCTCATCTTCCATTTTCTGATGTATGACAGATGAGGTCCTGCAGCTTCATTTTCATGGACATTACATTGTACTTCCTTTTTCTTCAATAAAGGTTGATTTATTTTTGTAATGCTGGTGAAGGGAAGTTCAGAAGACTTGGCACTCTAGAGTCAAAGCAGCTCCTGTGGTTTGGCATCTGAATCTATTTCAAAGCAAGAAAGATCTATCCTTCCCTTTGGATTTGGTCAAAATCTTACAAGAGATTTCAGTCCAGACAGAGAGGAAAAACTGAAAGAAAGTTAATATAAACAGATTTCTGCAACTGCAGCTTGCCCTGTTGTACTGATTCTTAGGTAAGCTTTCGTAGGTAAGAAATGGCAGAGACCTCCAGTATCAATAACATTGTGTTGGTGTATTTATCAGCCAGCATGAAGTGCCAAGAAAGCATTTTGATAATTTGTGATATACATGTTTCTGTTGTGCCATACTCTGTACTGGTGGTGTCTACACTTTGTACAAAATACTGTTCACTGTGATTGAGGTTAGTGCAATCTGTCCTTAAAATTCAAGATGAGCAGTTTCAGCACCTCCACACCCTGAATCATTGCTTTTGTAATACACAGCATGATGAGAAATAGAGCTGAGCAACCAAATGCAGGAAAGATCACCAAAGTCTGAGGGAAACATATACAAGAGAAGGTACCATGCTGAACAAGAACAAGCCTTCCCACTGAACAGACACCAGAATCTCTGCCTTCTGGGGGCACACGGTGTTATTTTTACTGTTTGCTGCTTCTGAGGCAGGTAACTGCTTTGGCCAGGAAGGTTTCTTTTCCCTTCATTCAGTCTCTTGTTATGTCACTTGATTTTTTGAATAACGTGTGTCCAGGTCAGGCCTTCTTTACTCCTCCTGTTTTCAGTGTGATCCCAAATCTCTTAAGTCTTTCCATTGTCTGTTTTGGGGAATAAACAAGGCTCTAGTTGTCTCTTTCTTTTTCCCTGAGAAGGTTGAGTTATTTCTCTTTTGCTGAATTAATTAGACTTGTTATACAAAAGGAGCTGAGAATTTTAAAATAATAAAAATGCTTCCATTGTGTTTCCTTTTGATGTTCCTTATAGGAACACTGTGGTACAATCAGTGGAGATCAGTAGTGTTTTCTGTTAATGTAACCAAAGTCATTAAAAAATTAGCATTTTTCATGAAGCTCACCTTCAGATACTTTTCTTCAATCTGTTCTATAGCAGATTGATAAAGTAATGGACTATAAAGAGACTAAAATATTTCTTTGCCTATTCCAGCCAACTTCAATTCAAATCTGAAGCACCACAGGCTTTTTTTTTGTTGTTGTTGAAGCATGACAACATGAAAGGTCTTAAAACTTCAAAGGTCTTGGAGAACTTGTGTGGGTTACTGAATGTATAGCTTTTATAAATGAGTAAAACTTTGAGTAATTATAGCATTACAAAAATGGAATGAAAATGTTTGATGAATAATAAACTTCTGCTGTGACTGTGTGACATCTTAATACTTTGTGTAATGTTGTTTTAACTGGGGACTCCAAGAAAATGTGACCCATGTATTTCTTTTCTGAATCTTTATATCCAAGAAGGATAGGGAGGTCACCCACTTCTTTGAAATGTCTTCTCTTTAGCTAAATCACAAGCATTGTTCTTTTAAAAGAGCAAGTGCAGTAATGAGATGCCTTCCTCCTCCCAAAGAAATTTGGAGCCAGGAAAGAAACTCTTTGGGGAAACCAAACGTAACCATCTAATATTTTATGAAGAATGATTTTTCCTCCAGGGTTATAATTTCATGTTTTTATTCTAATAGATCTTGTTAAACAATGAGGCAGGTAACTCTGTCCTTACTTTTAATGATTGGTTTCCAAAAAAGTGCTGCTGTTCATCAAGTTGAGTGCTTAATTATTGTTCCCTAGGCCATTTACAAATATGCCCTGAAACAGTCTATCAGTGTAAAGATTAATTGAAGTAATTTTGTTGTCTGGGGAAAACTTGAAGTAATTTTGTCATCTAGAGAGAATCTCAGAAACTTTTCTTGCTGTTCCCAGGTTTTATGAGTGAGCTCCACAGGCAAGGTCTGTTGGACTAGTGTTGGGGTTGTCATGTGTGATGTAACTTCTTTCAGTCTGTCACATCCTAAAACTACCTTTGTCCAGGAGCTGATCCACACTCAGTATCTCAGACTTTCAGTCAACTTGTGACTTGTGTGTTGGCTTCCTGCTGTGACTCAAGAGGCCCAAAACAGGATCTACTTCAGTGACCAACAGGCTACAGTAATGAGAGAGTGAGGAGAGTGTGATTTTTCTTTTAACAACTATCAAAAGTTGCTTCATTGAACCAACATTGGTAAAAAATGTTTCAAATAGGCAGTGCCTACCCACTGAGTGGTTGGCATCCTGAATAATGTCTTTATTTGATGTATATTCTGCTTTTCATCAGTCTGTGGGCTTTATGAAGTGTTTATGAATGTCTTTGCTTCTCTCATGATGAAAATGCATTAACTTTCAGGCTGGAGTTCTTTGGTCATTGCATCCCATGCTAACAGCAATAGAGAAAGCTGAGAGAGAACTTGAAAAATTTTATTCTTCTCTTTTTGGTAGTGCATAAAGGTCTTGGTCATCCTTGGGTCCCTGTTTTGCTGAGCAATGTACAACTGTGTAACAGGAAGTAATTCATTTCCCAGATATTATAATAAGATAAAAATAAAATTAACCATAACAGGTGGAGGCAACAGATTGAGAGAGCACAAGTTAATGATGATATCACTATAATTAAAGTATTAGCAGTGGTTATTTTACAGCAGCTGCTTAGTTGTCTACAACAACCTCTCCAGCTCAAGTAACAACAATGTGGGTGAGAATATAGCTTCTAATAATAAAAAAACCCTCAAGAATGCATTACAGTTTACAGTAATGCAAAATCCTCTTAGCATTTCATTGCACTCATTAATGATGATGAACAGTTGCTGCACCTTTTCAAAATCTGAAGATAGTACTTGTGATGGTGTTGGGGTATTCAATGCTGTAGTGACATGTGGGTTTCCTCCTAACCCATGTTAATTTGACATATATTTTTTAAATGCCTGCTGTTATCTGTGGGTTTTAGGGAGATCTTAATGAATTTTTAAAGAATTATCCATTCTTGGCCACGCTCTTTGAGTCTATCACTCAAAAAATTGGAGAGGCAAAGACCATGCTGGGTGAAATACTTACAAACAACAAGTGGAACCTGAGGCTGAAGGAAAGGCATCCATTTCTTTTTTTTTTAAATCTTGGAGATATGGTGCCTATTTGGGAAAAAAGCCAAGACCAATAATAATGTATATAAAGTGTCTCAAATTTGGCCAGATTTCTTTGTGTTGCTCATGAGGGGCTGTTACACATTGAACTAACACCCACAGGAAGAAAGTTAAGGCTGCTGTAGCAAGAAAAACAGGAGCAGCTTCAAGGGAAGTACCCCCTTTGACAGAGATTGGCATTGACCAGGTTTTCTTTGTGCAAAAGCCAGAGTGATGTGGGTTTACATTTTAGATTTCAAAAGATAAGTCGAGGTGGGCAGCTCAGGCTGGGGAGCATGTGGGCTAAGGTGAGATCCATTGTGCTCATTCACTGCTGTGGTTCTTTCTCCAGGAGTCTGTCAGTCAAGTCATGACATAAAATAGCTCTTACTTCAGTCATTGTCCTCATTAAGATATGCTTGTGAAACTAATGTCTTACCATGTAGAAGACAAGGAATTTCTCAGTGTGAAATTGCATGTGAAAAACTCATTTTTAAATAAAGTCTGGGAGTCAGTCCCCACCAGGAGGTAATTGCTTTAGCCCTCAACCAGCTGATTTGCATGGAATAAATGATTGCAGCAAACAAAATGTTAGTAGCTGAAATATTTATCATAGCTCTTACTAAAACAGTGCCAATTCCTGGAACAGTGTGGGGGGGCAGAATTGTGATGTGCACACTCCTCAGTTTTTGCTGCTTTGGTTCAGAGAAGTGCTGCCCCCTGTAGCCACTGGAGGTGAGGGGAGTTGGAGAAGCTCTCGGCAGTGGTTCATGCCAGAAGAGTCAGCAAGTGGCCATTAATCATCGGGGCCTCTTCAGTCTTTGCAACTCTTCTGTGGTTTCCAGTGCTCTCAGCTGTACCTTGCCCCTCTGCAAGTGGAATACAGAGCAGCTGTTCACTCTGAGCAATTTCCTGGGAAAAGAAGTGTCTTAATTTTTGAAATAATTCTTCAGAGAAGAATAGGAAAATACTGTATTCACAGAAAGATTATTAGGAGAAATTCCTTGAAAAGGCAGTGTGCTTGGTTTTAAGTGATGCAGCTTTCCAACATACCATTTTGCAATGCAAGATTGCAAGACCTAAACCATGTTGTCTTTGCTCAGCACATCACATATATTAATAATTTAAGTTGGATTTCAAGGGACATCTGAGCTTTGATGTGCAGCTCCTCTGCTCTGCCTCCTCCCTTTTGTGTTCATTAGGGACCTTTGGAGTGAGAGAGGGGGAAAAAAAGGAGATTTTCATTGCACTTCTGCTTTGCACAGTGGTTTTTGAGCTGCATTTACAAATTTATTTTTTCATTGGACTTGCTGATTGGATTGGCTATACTGCTGGCTTTATTATTACTCCTGATTAAAGTCTGGGCACTGGGGTTCTGACAAATGAATTCTGTCTGTAGTGCACCCAACACACACTGTTTAATCCTGTTGATTGCAAGGCTTGCCCAGATTGTTTAGTCACAAAGCTAGTTCTGTAAGTCAGCGAGGAGAGAAAAAAGGTAAATAAAAGATGACTCAGGAGGAAATGAGGTCACAAATTCTTTATACTTATAAACCCTCTATTGAAAGTCCAGAAAATCAGGGTGTTAAGTTAGAGCACTTGGATGACCTTTCAGTCATCTGGTCTGTCCTTGTAGTAGTGCAGGATGCTTTCCTTTGGTACACATCTTCTCAGTCCTTGGAGGATGGAGTCTGAATACTCTTCGTTTTGCCACTGAAAACATTTCCATGGGCAAGGAAACACAATGCTTAGTGCACTGTTATTCACTTTTCTGTGTTCCTTGGACCTCAGATCCCCTAAATGTGGAGGGATGATTATTTTACTTCCATTGAAGATTTTTTTTTTTTTCTCTTCATAAACTGGGCAGAGTAATGAGTATTCACTAAGAGTATTAGTGGTGGGAAAATAATTAAGCAACTCTTTTCAGTTATAATAATCTTATGAGGTTTGAGGTTGTCATTGTTCTCCAAATGCCTCATGTCTGCAGTCCTCAATTTCTGCTACATTTTTCAGGCAATAGCCCAGCTTGTCTCCCACCATGTGCTGTCGAGTAATTAGGCAGATTCTAGCCAGATCTAGTGGTGATCCTTCTACTTTGCCAGGCCTTTTGCAGAGCCCTGTTCAATCTGGCCTGCTAGTCACTGCCTTGCTTCTCCTGCCCTTTCACTGCAAGTGCAGCTGCCTTGGTGGTGTTTGTCAGAGTTCTGGTTTGCCAGCCCTTGGGAATTGGGAGAGCAAAAGACAAGTTATGGAAGGGATGGAAGACTAAAATCTTCCCTGAGTGCAAGTTACTGAGTGCAGAGATGATGTATTTCATGACCTCTTAAGAAAGAAATGTAATTTTCAAAGATCTTGCTAAAGACTAGAAGGATGTGATGAGGTTCACCTTAAAAGATGAACATCTGGGGCCCCCACACTGCTCTGCAAGTGAAGGTCATAACTGATCTCTCTTGCTTGGGATTGATTATACCCCTGAAGCAAATACTGGGAGGCACAACTGGGAATTCAGACTTTTTTGTGCTCTGCTCAACAGCACTGCATTAGGATTTGGGAGTGGGCCTCAAGTTTTCAAGTTTATTGCTTGACTCAGTACAGTAACATTGGGAATCTTATGTTAGAAAACACTAAATTAGCCTTAAACTGCAGAAGGAGCTTATATAAATGAGACGTGATAAATCAAAGCTTTTTTTTAAGGGTGTAATTTGTACTGAATGCTCTTGGAATGAACTTTGTGAATTTGGAAGCTGAATATTACAATTTAAGTGTGGCAGAAATATGTTTTGGTGAGAATTAATTCCTGAGGAACAGAATTATGTTTGTCTACTCAGCCTCTATGTGCTCCAAGACAGCATCTGGCTTATTCTTCTTCCCAATTTTACATTTGGATGAAGTCCAAATAAGAAAACTCTGGGCTATACTGCAGTTGACCAAGTAACTCAAGGACCCACTCCTGCTTAGATCCTTTCCTAGCACTCAGCTTTTTGCTGTAACTGATCCTGGAAAGTCTCTAAATGCCCAAACAGAGGGCTGATGTTTTGGTGTCTCTGATTTTCTGACTTTCTTTAAGAGTTCACTGTGTAGCTGGACAAGGTTTTCAAATCGGGCCCAGTCTGGACCAAAGATCAAGGACAGCTTTTGCTGCAGCATCTTCTGGTAGTTGGATGTGTGTTGTGCTGTGCTGTGGGGGAACGGGCTCTTCTGCCCCTCACTGTTGCCTGGCCAGCTGAGAATTTTGGGGAAGCTGGTAGCAGTGAGCTGCCTTGGCTTCCCTTTGTGCCTCTGCTTCATCAGTAGCTACTGCATGATGAATAATCCTGCGATAATGAAGCAGAAGAGGTGGGAGCATCTCTATTCCCCTTAAGGTGGGGAGTAGTATTGGCCCAACAAGGTTGTTCTCACCACTGCCTTGTTAAATGCCTTTTCCACTGCTTCTCCCTGTTGTGTTTTGGGGCTTGACTCGTGTGTTTTTGTTAATAAATTGAAAATACAAAGTGGTACTCAAATCTTGTTAAATGATGTTTGGGTTGCCTCATAAAACAGGATAATTGTGCAATCACAGAATGGTTTAAACATCTGATTTGGATTTGAAGCAAAAATGCTGTGTAATTGCTCTCAAACTTGTAACTCACACATGAAATGGGTGTTATCAGGCAGATGTTCTTTTATTTGCCAGCACACTCAGTGTCTCTGGCTCTTAAGAAACAAGGATATGAAAAACATGCTCAATTAGCTCAATTGTCTGTGGCCAACAGTTTTGCCCAGCTTCTGGTTTCAAGGTACAGCTCTTAAACAATTCCTGGCAGTTTTCTCACATGCTCAATGGTGTTAAACCAGTGCAATGAGCTGCATGACATAAAGGAACAGCAAAGCTGTGGGAGCACTGGCACTTAAAACAACCACCTCAAAATTGAGGGGTTTGGTAAATAGACTTAATATTGCATCAGTATGTAAAACAACTCACACCTTGTTACAGAGTTAATTAGATGAAAACCTTTGACCAAGACAAAAAAAAATATTTAAAAATCTTAATTCTTTCTGGAATAAAACTTAAAAAACTTAGTGTAATTTTTTGCTGACCCATAATTGAGTACTGTCATTTTTGTGTTTGGTTGGTTTCACACCCATTTGCATTTTCTGAGTAATTTCAGTAAAGTTTCCTGGGGAAGGGCCACAAACCTCCCAAGCAAATTCCACCTCTTCCACCAATCTGTGAGCACATTCCAAAGAAAGCTTGATCTTTAAGTAGTATGTGAAGGGGCTGTCGACAGGAATGAAAGTATCATTCTGATAGAGTACAGTTCCAGCTGTCCTGAAACTTCTTTGAGAGAATCCAGAGACTCTCAGCTTAGAAATTCTCAGGACTGTGGGGCAGGTAATTAAAGATGGCTGGAAAAAAAAAACCCTGCAAACCAGAACATCTTTTTGTACTTTTAGAACATGTTGGTGGCTTTTCTCTTGTCCCATTGCATGATTGTTGCCAGGTCTTCAGGTCTTCCTGCACATCATTTCACGACCTAAATATTTTTTTTTCCCCTCTCAGCTGAAATCCATTGTGCTGTCACCAGGTTTGCAGCTCATATTGATCTCTAGTCAAGCACATACCTGCCTTGCTTTAGCTTGCCTGTGGGCTGCTGCTTCTCCCTGTTTCCTCACTGGCCACTACTCTCTGAGAAATGTCCATCATCCTGTTAAGTGCATTTGAAAGGCACTGACATGCTGGTGTTCTAACAGCAAAATAAGAATAAATCTCCTCTCTCAAAAGCAATGTACGACTGGTAACTTGATCTTTCTTCATTTTTGTCCCACTGCTCAAATGTATATATTTTTAAGAAAAGCTTCTCTTGTTACAATGCATTCCAAGACTAGAAAAATTAAAGAAAACAAAAGAAAGTTTGTTGTATAACCTTGAAGGGCTTGGTGCAGAGAAATGACCCAACAATGGCCTTATTTTTTAAAGTGTAATTATGTCAGCTCTGGTTAGCAGGTACATGGGAAAGCACAGGATGAGGCAGAAATTGCTTGTGTGGTGAGCAGAGATATTGTTTGGTTCTGTATTGAACAAAAGCCTAATATTGGAAGTAAAAGGTGTAGGCGATGGGCTTTGGGCACCTTTAAACCCATAGCTTTATTCTTGTTGCCCTTTTATGCAGTGTTAACCAACTAAAATCTAAATTGGGATGTTTAATTTGTCTAGCTAAATTTCCCTTGAGGATTCAAATGAGATTCTTCCCCCTCAGCTCTCTGTTGCTGATTGCTGGCAGATTTCTCTTTCTATCCCTTTGCCTCTAATGTAAGAGGAAATGAATATCCTCTAATATAAACTCTTTTATTACATAGAGGGGACCATCTTCTTTCAAGTTCATTTTCTTTGTTGTACGTCAGCTCCTAAAGGTATCGTACTCAATTCTAAAATATAGAAAGGCAGATATGGTGACTGTGGTTCACATTACTCATATTTCCAAATAAAACACACTCCTGGGCTGTAGATGAGAGTAGCTGTAGATGCAGTGAAACAGCACAGAGTGTGCATGGAGGCATCTCTCCTCTGCAGGACACAAAGCTAGCAGGGATCTTCCTTCCTCCAGGGGAATGAAAAAAATCCTATTGCTGAAATAATTAATTGCTAAGAGACGGAAGTTTAGGTCTTAAAAGAAAATTAAAACAACAACCACCATACAACAAAGCACCCTCTGATTTTTTTCAGGAGTACTGATCACACTTAGAAGCATTTATGGGATAATTTTTCAAGTAAAATTAGGACAGACAGAAAATAATAATGTGCAAGCAAGGCTTCAAACCAATTTTAGAAGACTACAATGAGCATATCCCAAGGTGCAACATAAGACTGTAAAGGGAATGTGACTCGTATAGTTGAGAATCCATGTGCAGTCATCCTGAAATATTGTTAAATTAACTTTAAGTTGCCTCATGATAAAAATGGATGTTTCTTTTCTCCTTATCAGACTCTTTTCCTTTTTCTTCAGGAGAAAGAAAATCAACATTGCATTTAAAGTATGCTTGGGCACCTTGAAATCTAGTTGGGATTAAAATGAATTGGGGATGAACAAAACAGGACCAAACAGAACTCGTTAGATGAAATTTCTGTGGATTTTTTGGGGGTCTGCTGAGGCTATGCTGGAAGGATCTGCTAAAGAAAGCTGTGACTGTTTTACACAGAAATGTCAAATTCATGGTTCTCCTGAACTTGCTGGGGATCCCAGACATGGGCAGTATGGAGGTGATGGAATTGCAGCTGGTTCTTGCAGGACCTTTTTAAATAGGGAGTTGAACCTTTTGAGCTAATTGGGGTCTGCCCAGCAGTGAAAATGGGCCAGCTCCTTTAAAACCTGTGTCTTTTTGCTCTGCCAGAAGAGTGTTGGTGCGGGGGGCTGGAGGGGGGTGCTGCAGGAGGCCTGGCCAGGGTATGCATCTGCCCTCGGGCGCCAGGGGGGCGGTTGGTTTGCTTTAACATTCCTTAGTGGCAGAAGATTAATTTCTCTGATTTGAAGCTCACTGCTTGAATCAGACTGCAACACAGAGTAAGGCTGTTATGAATCCTTAGCAGCTGGAGGACTAGATAATTTTGCAGATATTTTTTCTGCTGTTTTGAGTATCTGATTGATTACCTTATGAAAAGCTTAGCGATAAAGCTTAGCTCCTTTAAACTTACCTTCCTTTGGGATGGGACAGAAGCAAGTGGTTTTGAGCACAGCAGCTGGTGTGCCTAAGTTCATACAGGTTGGTCTGGGCTCCTGGGGATTTGCAAAGCACTGAAGATTTCTGAGGTTGGTGCTTGGAAATGGAATACCTGCCATATTTAGCATTATTCTCATGCCACCTTTTAGTCCCCCTATGAATGTACCTCTGGAGAAGGCAAGGAGATGAGAAGGGAGAGAAACCTGAGAGAAGACAGCAGGGCTGGAACAAACTGAAAATCGAAGCCCTTCAGTATGTGTACATTTTAGTATTTTAAGCTGAAGGATATAATTTAATAATTCTGTGGTACATCCTTAACCCAGTTGGTGGTGTTTCTGTCTTTAAATTGCAAATAATTAAGACTTGGCTATAGATCAACCCAAGATCCAGACATTAATCTAAAAAGATGACATCTTTTGAAGGCTGGCTATTTCAAGACAGTCCTTGCTGGTTTTCTTTTATTTCTGTTGTTTATTTTTTTTACAATACCTTGTTGTTGACAGGATCCCACAGACACAAGAAGCAGAGCAGCCCACCCTTTGCAGGCTTAAAAACATTTTATACCATGTATTTTATATACATCTATGTTTTTGGATGGCTGGAGAAAGATTTTGACTTGGCAAAAGCAAACTGTACATAACATACCAGTATCTAAACCCCTTCCATTCAGTAGCTTCTGCTGACTTGTTATAAAAAGCATGGAGGATTCAGGAAATAATTTGATAGTCGTATTGTGTACTATGATAAGAGAGTTCCAATAATGAGGGCTGACTGAGGTCCACTGATCATGGAAAAGGTAAGAGAATAGCTAACTATTTCATTGCAGAGAAGGTTAAGTCACTTAGGGAAAATGGGTGGTGGGATGAGATCAATGTTCATGGGATCATGTTGTAGAAGAGCACATCCCTCCCGGAGATTGGAAGGCGGTTGAAAATGTGCTAACTTAGGGAAGGGAAAAACACGCAGCTGTTACTTGCTAAAGCAAATGACTGTGAAATAGTAATAGAAAAGAGGTTGTAAGGCCTGGGAGAACTTGAAAGCACAACTCTAACAAAAGAGTTTTTAACACTTAGGAAGATGATGGATAATTGTAAATGCACGTGGCATGCAGATGTCTTAACAGCAGGCAGTGGAGGTATGGAATTTGAGACTTCACTGTAGGTAAAAAGAATAAAATAAGTGTTTCAACAAGGAAGCATTCAGCAGCATGTGAAAACTTGAAATGAGGCCATAGGAGATCATGTCACGTGTACTCATTGGGACAGCAGATCTCTGCTTCCTCTGGGGGCCCAGAGAGGGCCCTCAATTTCCCTGTTTCCTTGGGAAAGAGCTTTGATGGTAAATGCATCAAAGATTTAGAGATTCCCATCAAATAATACAGACTGAGGACTGGAAGAAGCTTGTGGGCCACTGACAGGATTTCCAGCTAGTATGAGCAGGAGTGTTTTATTAATCCCCCTATAAACTTTTAAAGCAATTCCTTAAAAAACCTTATGTTCTAGTATTTGTATCTTTGTTTCAGATATTACTGTCATTAATTTTTTTTCAGTGCTGCTGTTGTTAAACCATCTGGCAGCGGAGGCAGATGTCTACTTTTTCCCAGGCTTTCCTCATCTCTTCCTTTTGGGTTTTCGTTTCCTGCTTTAGGGTCAGACATAAATCCAAAGAAATTAGGAGTTGAGGGGCTTAAATGCTATTAATTATTTTATGACCCATGTGCAGGCAGCTCTCATTTGAAACATAGACTGAGCCTCCACTGTTGTGACTGCGATTTTACTTTTTGATTAGTTACAAAACAACATTTCAGAGCACAAAATATAATCTTGGGCTTCTCATGTGAGGTCTTGCCTTGTAAGGCAAGCATGGACACAATCATAGAATAGAATCATCAAGGTTGGAAAAGACCTTCAAGATCATTAAGTCCAACCATCCACCTTACAATCCATAACCACTAAACTATCTTATGATACAAGGTACAGCTTTTCATGTTGTGTTTTTCTGGTTTGCTCTGGGTTTTTTTTGTTGCTTGTTTTTTTTTTTTGTTATTATGATTTTATTTTTTATTTTTATTTTTGCATGTAACTAAACCACAATACATTATTTCTGGTTTTCAGAAAGTATTAATTAAGCACTCCTTGGTACTTTATCAAATGTGCAGTGGCCAAAAAGACAAACTTCTCTGCTGTTGCATGCTAAAGCCCAGGGCAAGATTACCTACAACAGATGTTGGCTAACTTATTTCCCCTGTTTAGGGTTGAGTGCAATACTTTCCCCTCCTGTCTATTTTCAGGTTCAAGACACATTAGAATTGGCTGGTGGTCTCATCCCATTTCTCACCTCATTGTTTAATTGGCCATTTATTTAGGTTCCCTTTGACTTGGGTTAGTGAAGGTCATGCTCCTCTCAGATGTCTTTAGCTGTGTGACACTTCTTAAATACCTTCATTTCTGTAATAAATCTTGGAAATGTCAACTTGAATGCAGGATAAATTCCTTGTGTTGTCCTTCTGTGTTTGCATGTTGGTCTTTTGTGGACTGAAATTACACTCTGTTTTCTTTACTTGCAAGGTCACCAAATGCCCCCTATTTCCACCTTGCCATCCTGTTTGGAATTGCAGCTCCAGCAGTTAATCCTGACATTAGATATACCTGCTTCCCCTCCAACAGCTGTAAGAACAGAGCAGTCAACTGAACAGTAATATCAAGTTCTGTTGATGCCACACTCTTCAGGCCAGTTTGAGTCACTCTCTAGATAAATGTTTCTGTCCCAAGAGTTTTTGCATGCTTTCCTTCAGAGTATCAAAATTTTACTTACATCTGTGTTCTGCTTTGAAATGTTTGTTTGAGGCAGAATTGGCTGTAAGTAAAACTCCACCACAAAAGGAGTGCTCAAGGTTACATCTGTTGGTTAAACATCCTGTCTGCCACTCTGGATTTGGATCTTCTTCTCACAAGCAACTCACAGACAGATACCAGACTTCCAAGAAAGTCTTGGGATGAGCCATGCAGCCTCCACCCTGGAGCTGAAGTGTATAAAACTGCACTGATCCTCAGTATTTAGCAAAATGACCAGTATGAAAGGAGAGACATCCCTGTGGCAGCTGCTGCAGTTCTGGATTCTTGGCCAGAATGGCAGCAGAGTGCACACCATCATCCTTGGTGCCATACGGCTTGAGACACTTGTGTCACGCACCATGTGGAAGATGAGAGAGAATCATTTCAGTGGAACATTTAGGAAAAGCTACTGGGTATTTTAGGTGCCTCTGTGTCCTCATTCTGACCCTTTCTCTGCAGTTTATCTGCTTAGTTAAATCTTGTCAGCATTAGGTTATGTGACACATACTTTTCCTTATATCAGATAAATTAGTCTGGTGAGCGTATTGCTCCAACAATAAATTTTATCCTGTGTTTTCCTCACCTAATCCTTCCTTCCTGTTGTGAGCAGGCTTTACATCCTGACATCCCTTTTATGTGACTTTACAAATGAGTGAATTAATTTTCTTTTGTGACTTTTATCCTGCACATTAGACAAGATTAGTATTGTTGGTGGAGCTGCTCCTTAGCTAATGACTTGTATTTGATAAAGCCCCATTTTCAATGCAAACAAAATAAAATGAAGCAATGCCAAAATGAAAACCAAGTGTGTTAAGCACAGACCAGGCACACAGGGCTTGACTGATGCTCAGGAGTGATAATTTTTTTTTCTCTGTGAGCTCTTGTCAAAGTCTAGAATTCATAAAAGCAAAAAAGAGCCTTGATTCCCTTCCCGTGCCCTCAGGGAATATATATGGCAAAAAGATTTAAAATTCTGATCCAGCAGCTTCAAAAACATGGCATCTGAAATAAATTATTTTTGCTATATAGCAGCAAGTGAACTTTTACACTGAAATTATTTCCTTTGAACTTCTGCATGATCTGCAACACAAGTGTCTCGAGCCATACGGCACCAAGGAAACATAGTCTTTCTGCACTGGAGCCTTTCAGGCTCAGATTTGTACCTACAGCTGCCAGACTGCTGTCTCTTTTTTGTATTGATCATTTGACTGGGAAATGAAAAGATAATTAACAGGCTGATATTTAATAGGGCAGTGTTTTAAAAACGAGGCGAAACCGAGATGGAAGGGATTTCTGGTGGAAATCACCTGGAGATTGGGTATTTCACTTCACTGCAAATTTGCTTCATAAATCTTAATGGTTCTGTTCCATATTAAATTAATTTAATGTCAGCAAATTCTAAAACCATGTCTGAAGTGTCTAATGAGTTTATAAGCCACTAGAGAAGATAGGATGCTTTGCTTGCAGCGTGGAGCTTAATTTGATATTCAAGGTCAACACATCAAACTTCTTAATCAAGACCATAATGAGGAAACATTTCTACGCAAGCAAAGGAGCAGAAAATGGGAACAGTAAAACATGGAGCATTTACACAACTAATTAACATATTCTGGTTTTAGTCTCCTGTTGAAGTTGAGCCAAAGCTCTCAGACAGTCTTCTGTTAAACTAGTACATTAAAATGGAAAAAAAAAATTACATGAGTTTCCAGGGGACTGGTAAATGGATGGGAAACCACATTGTTCCATTTTATTAGCAAGGTGACAATGTACATTTCAAATGGAAAATCTGAAGCCTTCAGCATTTAATGCATTTAATGTTCTCTGAAATAGCATCATGACAGAAGCAGAGCATGGTAAAGAACTTCAGGAACACTTTGCAAAAGAGCTGGGAGCTGCTTTGGGGAATTAGTGAAGGTATTTTGTTAATATTAGCAACTGAAGATAAGAACTACTCAGTTCTTCAGCAGCAGAGTTAAAATCTCGGTCCTTAGGGCACTCTTTTAGATGGAAAAAAGTCTGATGCTTTAATAATTTTATTTGTACAGTTGATAACAGGGATTGCTTCTGTCTTCACTAACTGGTGACCAAGGGCTGAAGAAGCAGTGTTGAAGTATAGCTGCTTTTTGGGAGTGCTTCAGGCATTTGCCCTTCATTTTGCCCTTCAACTGGGTGTTGTTGGCTCTGTATCTGTAGACTACGTAAGTGGAGTGTCCAAAATTATTTCAGTCTGAGATACTGTCAATATGTCATCAGCTACAGCCCTACTGGGGAGTTTTAAAATTCTTTCCAACACATAATGGATATCTCTGTTTAAACAGTTCTTAAAATTCTGAGGAGATAGACAAATCCAGCAGAAAATCAATAGTGTGTTGCTAGTGGCTCTATTATTTATTAATTTCCACAGAAGTCAGTGGATTGCCAGGTGAGTATCTAAGGCTGGATGTTTTGTTTTTGTTTTTGTTGTGTTTTTTTTTTTTTAGTGCATTATAAAGATAATATCTTAAGGGGGAGAGGGCTAATTTGAAAGTCTTTTGTCAGATACTTATCTCTAGAAGGTCCATCAACTAGACTCTGTTCCTTTTGAAGTCTGAGCTACATTTGTGCATTTTGGAACCAAATGTAAGCATATAGACTGATAATTGCATGGGTTTCTGTAGAGATACCTTTCTTCATAGTGTTTTATTTTCTCTGAAATTATTGTTTAGAATATGTAGCTTTTAGTGTGATCCTTGTGTCAGTGATGTTCTGTAGTCTTTCTAGAACATGAAAAGTCTGATACACAGAAAAAATTTCCTTTCATTTATTGGGCTATCTGATGTGTCTCATAAATAATGGCTTAAGAAAAGCTGTTTCAGTAAGTATATTTATATTGAGAATAAATCAATTTTATCACAGTAGAAGCCATTATCACTTAGCATGGGTGTCTGGGATAAATTGGCAATAGCTTGGGGCAACTTTTAAATGGTAAATAGTGATTAGGAAGGTATTAAAGTCTGGCACTAACCTGAAAACATGTGATGGTGATACCTTCTTACTTGCAGATCTACTTCCTGCATGTTTTTTATAGTCCAACCTGCTGATGGAAGACACTAAAATATATTCTGTTTGCTGGTGGCTCTGCAGTCAGCACACTCCTGGAAAAGGGAGTGAGGCTTTCTCACGATGAAGCAAATCCACCCATACTCATTAGGAAAGCTCTGATAGCAGGATCTTCATGGCCAGTAATACATTCAGAAAAAAAGAAAAAAAAAGAAAAAAAAAGAAAAAAAAGTCCATTTTTTTGGGTTCAAAATGAAATTGTTAGGCTGATGGGAATCAGTGGGAGGAAGCCAATAAACTGATGGAGGTAAAGTTCTCTTGGGAATAAGACAGTCTCCTGGGCATCTCTGGGAGCACAATATTTATACAGAGAAACAGTATTTCAGTATTCAAAAACATACTGCTAGCAGGGGACTATACCTCTTTGCTGTAAAAATGTGTCATTGTAGAGAAAAGGATTTTTTGTGGTTTGATGTTTTTTCTTTCCTAAATGCAAAATGTAAATCTTGAGTCGCAGGGAGTTTTGCGTGGAGCCTGGTCAGCAGAATGCAGGGCTGGAGAGGCAAACTAAGCCTTGAACTATAAGCTGGTTCTTTTGGTGTATTCCTAGGAACCATGTAAGTGTGCTGAGGTAAGACAGAATAGAACCTTTTGGGCCCCATTGTCTTCCCTTTCTTGCTGTGTAATCAAGTGACCAGAGATACAGGACACACTTTCAGTCCTTTTGTCTGGTCACCATGTAGTTCCCTCCTGTAATCTGCAGGAGCTTGCTGAGAAGCCTCCTAACTATGAGAGTGTTCCTCATTTCCAAGGCAGCTGATTGAAGCAGGCACTGATGTCCTAGTCAATGCAAAGCTTTTGTCTCCCTGTTTAAATTAATAAAGTGATGTGGCCCAGGTGGCTGACATCATCTCTGGGTGCACGGGCAATCCTCCTGGCTGCTGTTCACCTCCTGAGCAGCACGCTGTCCTTGGCCTCTGGGTTGTACTTAACCCAAGTTGCTGGTAGGTGCCTATTGCTTTTCATAAACTGGCGATTAGTTATTTACATTGATTTTTTTTAAATGGTTCTTTGTGGCTCTCTGAGGACTTTGTAAAGAGAGGTCTGCAAAGTATTAGCTTACCGGCAAGTTTCACATCCCACGTTCAAGCCTTACAGTTCATTCTCACCTTGTGGTAGGGAAACCACTTCTCACACGTACAGAAGTAGTAACTTGCTCTTTAGCAGTGACAAGATTATTACCTTGCTGTTTTTCAGACAACTCAATACTAGAATCATCCTAGTGCAGCCATTTTATAACCTTTTTCTTATACCATCATCTTCTTTCTGTGTATTGAAACTGGAAACAAAGTTTTAGTAAGTTTTTTCTGGTAGTATAATAGACTGAAATTTTTTATTATAAAACCATAGCACAAGTTTTAAAGACTATCACTTAGAAGAAACTAACCATGAGGGTTTTTAAAATTATTTCAATATTATTTTATTCCTGTGGCTGGGAATGTGCTGATCTCATTTTGGTTTCTGTGTTATTTCTGTAATGTGGGTGTAAATTCCACTGCAACAGTTTCATTGATGTTGTAGGCACTGCAACTTAAAACATAGAGCTAGTTTAAACTACCTGAATTAGTTTTATCTGATCCTAAACTGTCTAGTTAAAGTCAAGTGCCAGACCAGGGAAAATGGATTTCTTGACATTTGAAATAAAAAAATAAAAAGCAAATGTAATAGTTTTTAGAACCATATTCGGAAATTGGATCTTAATACTTCTTTTCTAGTGTAGTGGATCTAAACAGTATAGCTTTGTGATCCATTCATGTGTTTGTGTATGTAAAATAATCTTAAATTTGTGTGAATTTAGCCAAGCTTCACCAAGGTAATCTTGGCAATACACTACAAAGGAGGAAGCCATGCATGAAAAACAAGCTTTAATCCATTTGGTAGCTTCTTGTGTCCATTTTATGAGCTGAGGGATGGGTTGTGGCTGTCAGACTTCTATGGGAATATTGTGAGTGGATTTTTAAGGGAAGGTATATGCTACAAAGGCAGGAAACTTCATTCTACTATTTCTGCATGTTATTTTAACAAGAATATGCATATGTTATTTTTTTAATTACATCTTTAAGTGGATTCTCTTTGCCAACTGGACTGTGTAGCCAAATAAGCCTGCACTGCATTTTATTGTTTTATTTGGAATTCCAATTTAAAAGAGTAAGTAATTTCTTAAGATAGGATTTGAATTAGCATCTTTTTCTGTAATATATTTGAGCATGCAAATATTGTATTCTAGTTTATGGTATCAGAATACCTGTTAAGTACAATTTTATCTTCCCCTTCAATGGAAAAGTCATTGTTATCTGAAATATACTACTTCTTTTGTTGAAGACAGAAGTTATTTAAGACCTTTTTCATTTTCAATAATTTATTACGTATAAATCTTTGCTTATAACTTCATGAAGCCTTCAGGCTGGAGGCATTGTTAGAAGAAGAGTTATAGAAGGCAATCATTTTTTTATATGCTCCTGATAAATTGGAACTAGGCCACATGAGGGTGTAAAAAAGTCAATACTTAAAAAGTAGATGTGAAGCCCGGGGGTTGCATTTGTGTTCTAATCTGAATCAGAAACAATGCACAGGTGAAACAGCAAGTAAGGCTTGTTGTGCATCTGGGTACACAATAAATTCAGTGAAAGGAAAATTCTTATTCTGGGAGACTTCTTATTTCTTCTAAGTAGCCCAAGTAGTATGTGGGTGTCACCTGGTTACCTTCCAATGCAGCTGGTGATTTTGTGTTGCAGAGATATAAATCCCTCTTTGATCCAAGTTTGCCTGAAACTCAGTTGAACATTCAGTTGAATTCTGGATGTAGTTTTTCACCAGAGGTGCTAGAAATTGTATGGACTGCATGAAGCTGATTTTCATCATACAGATCAGTGCACAGGCATTGTTTTTACTTCACTCCTGCTGCATCAGGGCATGTGATGCCAGTGCCAGTGCTTGCAATTGAAACCCCAGTGCTTACTGCTGAGTGGCAGGGGAAAAAGAGGTGACTGAAGGAAGGGTAGCCAAGGAGCAGCCAGGATTATAGACCTGTGAGGCTATAAAACGTGAGTCAGATTCCACATTTTTATATTAACACAGAGAACAGCAACAAAAGCCCCCCTCCCCCCAAACCTGCTCCCCCTGAAGCACAGCCATCTTCCCAGCTGCTTCTCCCTAAACTTATAGTCCTAAAAAAGTAGCTGATCATATACTCTGACTCCAGCTTGGAAGTCTAAGAGCAGCAAAGAGACTTCAGTGCCCATGCAGCTGTGTTAGATGTAAAACTGGAGTCCTTGGGAGCAACCAAATTCACTTGAACTGTGCTGGTGGTGTTAATGCCCTGTGGGAGAGCTGAAGCCAGAGCTACGTCCTTATTTGTCACATGCCTGCATGATGTTGGGAAGATGCTCAGCTCCTGGAAATCCTCCCAGCTGCATTTGCTGAGGTTTGCTTGTTGTTTCCACCACTGGAGGCTGTGTAAGTGTGACTGTCCTGTTCAGGTATCCTGTGGTTTATCGGCAGGTTCTGCTCGACACCTGTTATGGTGACAGAAATCCAGCTTTATTTTTGACAGGGATGAAAGGATTTGAAAACTTCGCAGTTCTCAGAATTATTGTGAGGGTAAATTATGATTTTCAGGTTATCATATATCCTGTGAAAAATGTGTTTGTGTACGTTTGTATGTGTAGAAGAGGGGGAGCATCAGGGACAGCCTCAGCACAAATGCAGTTGAAGGGCTTAAGGCTTGTGGTTTTCAGGTACAGAAACAAATAAAAGCTTATCCTTCTGTCTTGAAAAGTGGTAGGAAAAACCCCAAAACTATAGTTGTACCAAATCTAACAACCGTTAGACTGAAATGATGTGAGTAGTTGTTCCTGTGCCCTTCCCTAGTGCCAGACAGAGCAGTGCCAGGATGCCTCCCCAGGCTGTGGCTGCCCAAGCCAGGGCCTTGCAGTGAGGAGTGATGATGCTCCCTCTGAGATACTACCTGAAGACAAAGATTAATGTGTCAGTGCTGGCTCAAATTGTCAAGCAGGTAATATATATATTTTTTTTTTTTTTTTTCTTTTTTTCTAAAAAAGTAATTACTAGTGAGGTAAAGGATGGGTTTAGGCATCCAGAGGTTTAAAATGACATGAAGCATTTGGTGCTACTATTATAAGAGGTGATTTATCCCAGTGGATCCATAAGGCTGGTGTAATGAAAATATTTCTGGTTACTGTGACTGCTTACCATGCATAAAATCCCTGGAACAGAAATATCTGAACCATCCCAAAGAGTAATACTTGAAAGAAACTGAGTATGTGATGTGTGGTTCTTTGCAATTTCTGTAGTCTTCATTTCATTCTTGGTTTGTTGTTTTGTTGTTTTTTTTCTTTACAATTCCAGTAAACTACAGTAATATTTGCTGCTGGAAAAAAAACATAAAAATACCCTTTCACTCAGCTGTTAGAGCTGTGAACTGCAGAGCTGTAATTAAACTGAGTGCAGGATTATTTGGCTGAACACCCATTTCCCAATGATAGGTTTCCTTGTTGCATGTGAAAACTAACTGATCATGTTTAAGTCATGAATGCACCTTGGCAGCCAGTGAATGTGGATGTGAAGAGCTTTCTGCAAGGCAATACCAGAGCCTCATAGGGTAGAGCAGTTATTGATGTGACTGAGCCATGAGTGGACCCTGCAAGTTGTAAGATGAATAGCAATCAAATTACAAAAGCTCCAGTAATGAGGCAGGCTGTGTTTTAGTCTGTTTTACGAGAAGTGTGCTGCTGCTGGTCACTCTGACTTGTGCTACATGACATAATAAAGGGCATCTTACTGTAAACTCTGTTTTAGTATTAGTTTATTTCAAACAGATCTTCATATTGTTAAGGGTTTTGAGGCAGGGATTTTTTTCAGAAGTACGATTTCTCTGGTACATCCATCAGGCTAAAGAGGTAATTTTTTTCTTTTCATAAGTCTTCTTTCTAAGCAAATAAACCCTGTGGTGTTTGGACCATTGCTTTTGTGTTTCTTACTGAATTTCAGGGTTTCTTGTACATAACAAACCAGGTTTCTTAACTTATTCATGTTCTTGAAAGAAAGAACACAGCTTTCTTCTGTGAATTATTCCTTAAACTAATAAAAGTATAACCAGTTATGCTGTTGTTAAGTAGTAATACTCATTATGGGCTTAGCCATAACATTTCTTCTGCTAAAGGAAAACTCTGCAAACTAGCTTGTCTTAAGGACTGAAAGGTGTTAGTCTCAGAATTTTGCTTTCAGTTATTCTATTCCCTAACCAATGCATTTCAGATTTGAAGTCACAATTTTGCATTTTTCTTGACATAAACCACTTCGCTTGCAAAGCATCTTTCCTTGGCTATAACTGCTGAAATGCTTCCTAAGTCCCTTCCACTGCAGGAGGTGCCTTCTGGCTGGTTCCACCTTGGCATTTAGCAGGTAGTTCATTGTTTAAGTCTGGTATTCATGGGGCTTTGGTGGAATATTTCAGAAAAACATTAAGTCCCATAGGCTGTGTTCTTGAATGGAACTTTCTCTCTGGCTTTGCCAATTCTTTTTGGTGAAACTGCATGTGAAGCCACAATGTGAAAGCAGAAAATGGTGAAAGCTTAATAAAATTGATAGCAATTAAACTGGACAAGCCCACCCTTGCGTGCATGTTGTGTGTCTCAAATGGTGGTGTGGGCAGAGCTTTGGCCACGTAAGTGGGTGCATAATACTTAACTCCCTTTGTTTCTCCATGTCTTCTGCATGAAGCTTCAGCCCCTGGCAGCACTGTTGGGATTGAAGTTGTTTGTTTGTAAAAATTAAGGTGAGGAGAAGGAGTTTCCATTGCTGGAGATCAATGGTAGCAATCTCATTGATTCTGTGTGGGTGAGAAAGCAGCACCCAGCAATCAGGGGCGGGGAAGGAGAGATGGGCTGTTACTGTTTGGATCTGAGGGGCAGTAGGAGTTAAAAGGGTCATGAAGTTTATGCATTATTGACAGAATACCCATAATGACTCCTTAGGAGCTATTAAACAGTGATATGTGAAGGCCTTAGTTGGGGATGATTTAATTTATGAATCATTTCTGTGATGGATTGCCTGCTATGTCAGGCTGGTTGCTGCACTAACTCTCTGTTCTTAATTCATTCTGAAAGATTTTATGCTAAGTAGTTGCTGCACAACAGCTACTCTTCAGAATGAAATAATGTGGATGCTTCCCCCCCCTTCCTGCTAGTGAAAACTTTTGTTCACATTGTGAGCAATGTTCAGTTTGTGAAGTATCGTGTGGAAAAGCTGTGCTAGGAAGCAGCACTGCTAAAGAGTGGAGCTCCTGAAATGGCAAATGTTTTTGCACTTTGAGGTCTAATCTCTCAGGTTTTGGGTTTACTTCTGTTTAATAAAGTCTCATGTTAATTCAGGTTGAGGCAGCATGTTGAAATTCTTCATTCACAGATCCTCCAGAGGAATTCCAGAGTTGGTTCTAAAATATCAGAAGTGAAATTTAAAAAGGTGGTCTTGTTTTGTTGGTTTTCTTGGCCAAGACTTGTAATCTTTCTCTGCTTTTCTCTTTTTACTGTAAAACAAAGCCACTGGTGCTTCCTTTCTAGAGAAAATTAAAAATTACTTTTTCAAGCAACACAAAATGAGTGATCTCAGTCCTACACTATGTGGAGGCCAAAAAAAAGATGAATTAATTCAGAAAGGCTAAACAAATTCTGTGCCCATCAGCAACTGCTGTATTGTGTGGCGCAGATGCAATTTTGGATGCAAAGGAGACAACTTCATCCTTTCCCTCCTGATGTGCTGATTTCCCTGCCATCAGCCAGCCAAGATGCTGAGCCAGGTCGGGCTGTGATCATCAGGGGTACTTGGGGTACCCTCTTGCCTTGTCCTGTTTCAACTGTAGGCTCTTCTGGCAGAGACTGCCTTTCTCACAGCTTGTGGTTAGAGCCCTGTTCTTCAAGGCATTGAGATCATCTTCTCCATGCAGTGCAGGGGCTTGTAGGAATATTGATGTCAGCTTCAGAATAAAAAGCTGTGTTAATGTGGTACACACTTAATTTATTCTGCTCCTCAGGGGGTGAGTTGCTAGTCATTATTGAGACAGAGCATAAATATAGGAATCCAAAGCATGGTTTTGATAGTTATTTTAGAAATCTTAATTCCTTTATTCTGCTTTCTTAATTCAAAGCAGGGATGAAATTGTAATGTATTCTTCTGGGAAACACAAAAATGGATTCCTTTGAGTTAAAAAAATTGAAGTGTGAGTTTAAAAATAACTCAGGTGATCATTCTTCTTTCCATTAGACATCCTGTTTTTGAAGTCTAGAGATGAAGTCTTCAGGATTATTTTTTTTCCAAATAAATGAATGAATAACTTAAAAGTGCAATCCCAGAAATATCTTAAGAGGGTACAAGCTCCTCTGCGTTGGACAAGATTGATGAGGTTAGCCTGACTGGCAATTGTGCAGTTTACATGCTAATAGCAAGTAGGCTGTCTCTCAGGGAGAAAATACATTGCAGAGTAAGTGTGGAACGTTTATTAGTCCCAGTAAAGTGCAGTGGAGACAGTACAAATGATGTAAGAGGACTGTTGGGCAGGAAATACAAGTCATTAGATCAGGCGTGTGTTTCTTGGCCAAAACCCCTTTGTTTTCTAATCAATCCAGAAGGACTCGGCGCAGGCAGATGCTACACTCAGCATCTTCACCCCACGCTGGGTTCCATGGAGATGCAGCAGCTCCCCAAAGCTGTCCCCATGGCTCCAGAAATCAAGGGTGGGTAAGACCTCGTGAGCAAACTTTAAGGCGACCCATACTTGGTTTCAGGGACTGTGTGGCTGTCGTCACCCCTGGCTCTCCATGTCTGTGCACTTGGTTTTCTCACACAAAATACTACATCCTTGGCAAGTAGAGAACAATTCCGCTCTTCCTCTCTTTGCAACAAAGTTTATGACAGTCAAAAGTTGAATGGAATCATAGTAAGATGCTCTTTTGCTTTAGCAAATATCAAGTGGATGATTTGCTGGTGAAGCAGGAAAGCAGGCAGGGTTTAAACTCTTGTGCTGCTTTTTATCGTCCTAGTCCTAAAGCTGAGGGAGATTTCAAGGCACAGTGATTGGAAACAAAATTGCATTTATCCCTGCTGCTTCAGAGATGGTGTGTAGCTTTGTAAGAAGCACTTTGGCTTTACTGGCTGGACCTTCTTTGTAAAAATAGGGAAAATTTTGTTTCCATGGCAATTTTACACAACTTGTCACTTCAAATTAATCATATTGTGGTTTGAGTATTACAGTAGTTCTGGAAGGTGGAAGGGGGTCAAGTTTTTTATGCTTTACCTACTTTTCCCTAAATTTTCTTCTTGAAGAGTGGAAAATTAACCTTAGTTTTAATTTTGGGAATTCTGGTTTTGTCTGTGAAATGTCCTACAGTAATAACTAACTTTTTAAAATCTGCCAGTACCAAAACTTCATTGTTTATTTTTACAGGGCAAACTGGTACCGGTTTTCATTCAGAACAGCTAGAGACTTAAATTCTGATTTACCAAATTAGAATGGAAATTTCCAAAAAACTGTTGCCATCAACTGCAGACAGTTATTGAAATAGGTTTGGGTTTTTTTCCCCAGTGAATGTGATTTTTCTGGATTCCTGTGGAATACAGTAAATCCACGTTACCATTTGGGGACCTGATCGTATTTGCCTGTGCAGGTGTAGCTCTCTGAAATAATTAATCCAGTATGTCTTGGATTTGGTGCCCCTTGAAGCAGCTGGCAAATGTGGTGGGCCAAGTAATCAGCACTTCACCACAGAAAATCCACCCCATCTCTTTGGGTTTTGATTTACCTCTGAGTACAGGCAGAAACATATAAATAACTAAAGTATGGGCAAATATAAGCATCTGTTTTATGATCAGTTGTTGACAATAAGCCTAAGCAAAAAAAGCCACCTGCTCCAAGTATGCCCCAAAATTCACTATCAGTAGGTTTCTAAACTCAAATGCTTAGAAAATAAAGAAATAAGAAAAAACCTGAAGTGTGACACTTTATGATATAAATGGAAATTTCCTGTATTGGAAGGCTCTGGCAAGAGTTTAAAAAAAACAAAACAAAACAAAAATCCAATCCCTGCATGCCATTTAACTTTATCCTTCCTCATTTCCATATTGGCAATCAAAATAACCTACTCCCCCATTCTTTGAATAGGTTTTTCAAGCCTTTTTTTTTTTTTTTCTTTTTAATATTGCCTTATTTCCTTCTGACATGCAAGATAGGGTCTTTATTTTTCTTGTTACTTCATATTTGCAGTGTAATAATTTTCAGATACATGCTCTTCTAGGAATATAAAGTTTTGGGTAGTACATTTTTAAGCTGATTTACTATTTTTCTTTTATTAGCTTAAGGGTTAGAAGCTTTGGGCAGATATAAACATCTGTGTTTGATCTTTTCTTTTTCCTGTGAAGATGACAGTTTGTGGCAATCAGTAAGCTTTATCTTTCTGGCTTTTCGGAAAAATAAGTACTTCTTTATGTGAAAATATATTTCTTCATTTTAAACTGATGCCATTTGAGGAAAGGCAGTGCTTTTTACATTTTTTAAACAATTATGTATAATGGTAAAAAAATAATCCTAAAAAATTAATAACATTGAAACTTCATTTTCTACATTTTCTCAGTGTATGTTTTGCAGTTCGTAAGCAGGAAACCAGACAGAGTGTCTGGGATTTTTAAATGCAACCTTGAGTGCAGGGATGCCCAGCAATGTATGTGGATGTCAGTCATGAAGCTGAGTCCTGCCCTGGATCCTGTCCCAGCAACCTGCTCACTGTAGTGCAGGGGGTGATTTTTTTAATTGGGACCATAGAGGGAAAATGTTCTTATTTACAGAGAGAACCCATACCCTGGGCATCCTCTCTTCTCTCTTATGTTGACAACCCTTTCATCTTCTGTATAGCAACTTTACCTGCTGTACAGTTTATACAGGTTACAGCCTTCCCTTTTGGATGGGCGGTATTGTCCTACTCTGTGTACAGCTCCAGTATCTCCAGAGCTGTCCCTGCTGCGCCTGCTGCAGGTGGAGGCTTGGACAGCCCCAAGCAGAACATCTGGAAGTTCAGTGCTTCAAATTCTGCAAGAAAAAGAACAACTTTCCTTTTAGTAACCAATTAAATTTCTTCCAGTTCCCGGCTTTGGTTCAATGCCATGTCTGCCAAGCCAGTGTCTAGTGTTGCTTGACCCCGAATGTCTTCTCTTCAGCTTCAATGTTCATGTTGCCTTCTGTTGCAGCTGGAACATCATTGCTGCTTATTTACTGATCTCCTTTTCTTCCCTCTTTTATGCTTCTCCTTTAGAGAAACAACCTTTATTGTTTTATGTGTGCTCAGTCTTCCCTGAATGTGTGTTCTTGTTCTCCGTGACCCTGGACAGCAGAACCACAGTTGTTAATTGTGACACAGAACTACAAGGCAACACGTCACATCTTTTGGGTATAAATAAATTACATTACATCAGTAGCTGTTGGTGCCAATGGAACTTAAGGAACGTGGGTAAAATGCAACACATCTGAAAGTATCTGAGGTATTGCACTGTTTTAAAAGATTTTGATTGTGGTTGAACAATTATTTGTAAGAGTTGATCCCACTCTCTTTTCCTAGTTAAGAGGGAGAATCTATCTTCCCTCAATGGAAAGCATTTAACCATTCAATTAGCAAATTCATCTGGAAGCCTGTGGAGAAAGGCACAAGAATTCTCCTGGGCATGCTGTATGAATAGCAGTGTATTAATTAATATCTAAGTATGTCAGTGTTCTGCAGTTAAGGCCATATCTAAGATATCACAGGGCCATCTCTTTTTTTCTTAAACTTGCAGTGTACACATACAGCATTAGATGTTTGTCTTTTTAAAAAAACACTTTCTTTTGGGGAGAAAAGTCTGGAAGGCTCCTGGGTTTATACAACAGTCTGGTAACTGCAAAGATCCATATTGTCCTTAGGGCAGGGAGATGTGCTCAGCTGCCTGTGTGCTGGGCCCTGTAAAAGCCAGCTCTGTTTGGGTTGTCCGTCTGCTCCCCTTTCTTTGTTGAAACTGGGACGTGCACAATGTAAACACACAGCATAAATAGCCAAGCCCAAATGTAATCTATATACTTTGTTGCTTTGAGCTTATGGTTTTTAAAATGGTCTGAGGTACATGTTCCTAGGCTCCTTAAACTTTGTGCTGAACTAGCAGATGTGCCCCTTTCATCTCACTACTATGATCTGTTCCACCAGGCTCAGGCTTTGTTGTCCTCACCTCTGCTTTCTGTCCACTTTCTCCTTGACTTTCTCCTCCTCTTCTCAGTTTTTCTTTTTTCTCCAGTAATTCCAACCCAACGTCTCAACATGACTATTTTTGGGACCCCTAAGCTATGTGAAGGTACAGCAAGGACAGAGTCTGGGTGCCTTGCATTTCCTCTGACCAGTGTTACAAAAAGGACTAGAAACCAGGATTTGGCTGTTGGGTAGTAGCATGAATCCAGGAGATGGGTTTTGGGCATGAAAGCAGCAGCTATTGCAAGGCTGAAGGGTGAGAGATCTCTCCTCAGTGCTTTCAGGTGTGGCTTACAGTCAGGAGGAGGCTGTCACTCAGGGTGAAATCCAGATGCTGTGCTGGAAAATCATTGAATGCTGCAGGCCAGAGCAGCAGTGCTGCTGTGAAAGCAGCAGGAAGGTGGTCACTGGCAGGGCCTGGGTCTCTTGGCATTAAGGAGGCACGTTCACCCTATGCTACCTGTAACCACACCATATCCCTCTGTTCCTTTGTCCCTTTGGGCTTGTTCCTGCAACTGAGAAGGAGCAGGGACACAGCTGCAGATGTTCACCTGTTGACAAGACAGGGCTGCCCCAGCAGTGTCCCTTTCAGCCAGCCCTTCATGTCTCCAGTGTTGCTTTGAATATTTCACAAAGTTTTCCCACTTGATTTGCAGTTGCTAGGTGCAGGGTGTTGTGATTTTGTTTTTTATTATTGTGCTTGTTACGAGAAGGCTTCAGCAAGCTAAGAATATTTTATAAGGTTAGAAAATGGTGTTAAATGTTAATTAGCAGTTGCATAATCCCAGGTGGCATCCTCTCACATGCACTCGTCAATTTTTAATGAGTGTCACTTGTGTACATCAAACTCAAAATTAGCTTTCTTTCCCAAGCACTCTGTTTGATTTTCACACTCACTTCCCCACCCTTTCTCCTTTGATGCTACTGACACAATATATCATGCTGGCATTTGCTTTGGTTTCATCTCCTATGCATGTTGTCATGTAGCTAGTTAGTTACCTGCAACATGTACACATACCACTGTTGGTGAAGCACGTCTTCATAGGCTCACAGAATGAATCTGAAGGGGTTTTTGTGTGTTGTTTTCTGTTTGTTTGTTTGTTTGTTTTCTTCTAGTAACTTGAGTAAGGGGAGCTTGATGCAAAGGCATTTTATGTTTCAGTCTGAGATTTCAGAGTATCAGAGCCACTCTCTGAGCTTAGCTGGAGGTGACCCTCACTGATCCTGCATGGCATCTGGTGGAGCCCTGGCACAGAGTGTCCAGAGAAGGGCCATGAAAATAATGTCAGGGCTGGAGCAGCTCTCTTATGAGGACAGGCTGAGGGAGTTGGGGCTGTTTAGCCTGAGGAAGAGAAGACTGTGGGGAATCTTATAGCAGCCTTTCAGTACATGAAGGGGCTACAGAAAAACTGGGGAGGGGCTTTTTACAAGGGCTTCTAGTGAGAGGACAAGGGGTAATGGTTTTAAACTGAAAGAGGAGAGGTTTAGAGATCAGGAGAAAATTCCTTAGTGTGAGGGTGGTGAGACACTGGAATAGGCTGCCCAGAGAAGTTGTGGAAGCTCCATCCCTGGAGGTGTTCAAGGGCAAGCTGGGTGGGCCTCTAGTGGGAGGTGTCCCTGCCCATGCAGGGGGGTTGGAATTCTATGAACTTTAAGGTCCCTTCCAATTCTAACCATTCTGTGATTCTCATTCGTCCAAATAAAAATCTGGAGCAAAAGTCTCTGGCTCTCCATAGAATTTATGACAAATTAAAAAATAACAAGGAGTGTTGAACATACGTGTATCTGCTAACTGCTTGGATGCTTCACCACCTTGTCTGTGCATTGGACTGGTGTAAAAGCATGACTACTCAGAGGTGGGAAGGATATTTAGCATCCACAAAACCAATCCCAGGTCTGGTACTGCCCTCTGTGTGATGGTTTTGTTTTCAAAGGGTGTCTTAAATGAAAGTTGCCAAGGCTGGTGATGTTTTGCACGTACTGGAGCAATAACCTGAATATTGCAACCCTTGCATTGAATCTGTGGCCACTCTCAGGTGAGGCAGCTGCACTGGGGTTACCCAAACCTCTGGTATCAGAGAAAGTGCACAACTAGAAAATAGATGCAAATAAAGGGCAGTCAGGCTGAGTGAGATAATCAACTTCTACGGAGTCTTTCTCTCAATTTAGTTTGAGCAGATCTGTAGACTCAAATCTGTTAATCAGCTTCTCAGCAAGTCATGGAACAGCTGCACAGAAGCTCAGATAACTGAATGTTCACTATTGATCATTTCCATTAGTCTTTTTGCTTGTTAAAAGCAAAATTCCCTCCCACTCCCCTCCTCCCTCAACACACGCAGTTTGGTCCTTAGCTTCTGATTTGATCATGGAAGTAATTTTACTTTGGTCTGCATTTGGCTTTGATTTTTATTTGTTAAGGAAAGAGTCCTCCCAAGCACCAGGATGGTTCTGTTTTGTTAAATGGAGTTGTTAGCTCATTTGGCAGGAATCTCTGTACAGACTTTGCTTTGATTTCCCCCAAGAATACCATGTGTTTGAAAAATATTGGCTTCTCGACACCACAGTGCCAATGACCTCACTTTCCAATAGAACAAACTCGCCTTTAAATTCTTTTTATTAATCAAGATTTTATCTCTTACCAGAGATTGACAGTTTTCCAAAATCTTTTTGACAGCTACTGTTACATGCAAGAGGTGAACCAGAATTAACGATCAAGGGTTGCAGGCCTGATTCCTGCAGTGGCTTAGCAGAATGTAGATGAGGGAAGCTCACTGATCCTCCTGCAGTTACACCAGTGCAAATGAAATGACAGTCCAGTTGTGCAGCCAGGAAAATGGAAATGTCATGGCATTGACTTGTGTCCAGCTTCTGAAAGAAACAGCAGGAGTAATTACATTTCTCTTTCACCCTCTCTGTGCACAGACAATTTTCACTATCCTTTGATCTGTACTGAAAATATATATGATAATGAATACTTCCACACCCATTGCTAGTTTGCAAGAGTAATGTAGCCACTTAATAAGAAAGTAGCAAGATGATACACAAGGTGCTGAAATGCCAGAAGGCCAATATGTATTCTGAAAGCTTCCTACTTAAATGTGGTTTGGGTTCTTTTTTAACTTCATAGTAGCAAAAGGAAAAAACAAGCCAAACAAAACAAATAAAAAAAACCCCAAAAACCAAACCAAACCACCAAATAAAAAAAACCCCAAACCGCAACATGCTGTTTTGTTTGTGTGGTTTTGGTTTGGTTTTTTTTGTTGTATCCCAGCAGTAGATAGAAGCCTCAATTCACGGGCAGACACCAGGCACTGTCCAAGGAGGCAGTGGGGATAAAATCAACAGCTGCCAGCTCCCTCTCCCTTGTTCTGCAGTGCAAGCAAAGATACAAAATACTCAGATATGCTAATTGAAACATATTGTGCTTTAATTTTGAAGTTCTTATTGCACGGGAGAACTTAAAAGATTGTTCTAACACTAATTAACCTGATTTTGATCCTCTGTGAGAAAAAGCATGCCGTTCTAACAGGAATCCAGCTCTTGCTGCTTCTGAATTTGCATCTGTTCTAGACCTATCTGGAAATTCAAATACAGTAGATGACTTGGAGAGGGATGATTTCTGATCCAGACTGGAGAAAACTCAGTAGTTGAATGTTAAATTTAATGAAGGAGCTTACTGTTGTGGGATTTGGCACCCCACTAGAGATTATTAAAGGTTTGAATAGTATATGGTGTTTATTAGGACAGAGTTTGGGCTCATTTTGACTTCACTGACAACCTTCAGGTTCTTAAACATTGTCTTTCAAGAGATCTGGACTGCTGTCCATTGAGGCTTTGAAGAGAGAGGTACCATTATAGAGGATGTGTTTTTCAGACTATTTTCATTGGTAGATTATTAAACAAAATTTCAGCTTTCCCTGGAAGGTGTCCAGTCTTTTCATGTGCATTTGTGAGCAAAACCTTAGTGCCAGGCATTTGCCTCCTAAAAGCAGGTTTATTCTTCTGTCTGCTAAGCCATGTACATCAACCTTAAAATGCTGTCTGAACACTGAATCAACCTGGGGGAAGAGGAACAGGAAGGTGTGTTCAGTGCATTAATTCATGTTCTGTTTCCTGACACATCATTATGCATTTTCAGACACATACTGTGATGAGTGAAACCTATTCGTTTGGAGGGCAGGAGTTTTTCTTCCCCTCCTCCTTGTTTTTAAATGATGATTTACTTAATGTAAGATATACTGCTTTCCAAGAGACAGAAATTCGGTTGCTTCTGCCAATATTTGGAGTTACAAACCATTGCTTGAACTTTATGATAGCATTAATCCTAGTGTTATAGATTGTTACTATGGTTAAGGGCTGTCTTATCAGCTCTAACAGCCCTTGGTATTGCTTCAGGCCATTAAGCAACAAATAGTCTGTAAGGAATAATTTCTTGCATTTCTCCTACCTTGTTTTATAATGAAAGGCATTATATTTAATGTTATGCTCCCTTGGGTTCTTTTGTCCCTCCCTCAGACAATGGCACCAGCTCTTCAGTCTATATAGCTGACCAGTTATTCCCTCTCTTGGGAATATACCTTGGAGAAGATGAGATACACTTACAATTATATTGAGGTAACAGTGGAGTTCTACTTGTTGAAATTGTGGAGTTCAGCTATCCCATAAAATCTGTGTTCTAATGGTTAGATTTGGTTTTAGTCCATGACAGTTTCTAGAACAGACAAATACAGACTTCAGTCTGTTTTAATCATCTATTTGCCTGTTGACTTTTATGGATGCATATGCTGGCTTACAGAAAGATGTGGCAGAAGACTTAAAAGACAGAACTCCTGAGGAAAGATAAATATTGAGTAAAACTATTAAATAAAATAGGTGATGTGACAAAATTAGACCCTATTTTGAGTGGAGACTCTGGAGCTGTTTCACGTCATCTTCTTGCTTGTGTTGTGTTTAAATCTGATTTATTCAAACTCTGGATTCTAAGCTGTGTAATGGAAGGAAGAATCAGCCTGTTGTTCTTGGTGGAATAATACTCTGTTTACAGCTTGTTTCACCAAAGAGAGGAGTAAGTGCTTTTTCAGCCTTTGTAACTCTTCTCGTAGCTTAAATGAAAAAGCAGCAGAGTACAAGTTCTCAAGACGGAACAGGATGGAGAGGACTTGTTTCTTAGCAGCAGCAATATTGAATTGACTCACTGTGGGGACTAATGACAGGCAAGGTGCCTCCTGCACATGAACAGCTTCCCTGTCTGCATAGCTCTGCACAGGCAATGGTGGAGCAAACACACTTGTCTTTAGCCAGTTGGCCTTGCTCACCCTTTTCTTGTTTGATTCTGTTGCTTCATTGGAATTAATTTTGTTTCCTTGGAAATTGGCTGAGAACTGGCCCGACTGCATCTCTGAAAGAAGTCTGAGGAGCTGGGAGTAATGAACAATTACATTGTGTTTGTTGTATCAAGTAACAAACAACTACATTGTGTTATATCAAGAATCCAACTGGAATTGGGAGGCTGCAGGTGTGAAAAATGTGAGAAAAAGTACAAAATATGTTTGGTGATTCTTTTCTTCTTCCTGGACCATCTTTTTTGCAAGGTTCACTTTGAAAACAAATGCTGGATTCCAGCCATTCCTAGGGATCTGCTTTAGACAGGTATTAGTGTTTCCCAGTTACTGGCTTGGGCAGGGTGATTTAAAAACCTGTTAAATGCCTTTTCTCCTGCTGCTGTTAAACCTGAAGAGCCAGCAAGGCCAAGAGACAGCGCTGTAGAGAAAGCTGTACATTAGTGAACTCCAGTGATGGAGCCTCACTGCCTGAAACGTGCCTGAAGTGAGAGGTGGATTGTGTTTTGTTTCCCTTTTTATTGAGAAAACTGGGTTTTTTGCATTCCAGTTAGCTTAGAAACACCTACATTTGCTAAAAGCTTTTGGTGACAAGGGGAACAGCAAGGGCATAATCTGGCTCTGCAAAACTTTGAGCAGGAAGGTGAGAAACTGAGGAGCCTGGTTTACCTTTTAGGGTAAAGTGAATCAGAAATAACTGCTGAAATCAGTGAGCTACACAAATGCAAAAATTGGAGAAAGCAAAAAGCAAATATGGCCCATTACCTTTTTACTTGTAAAATCAATATATTTGATAAAAAAATCATTTATAAATAATAAACATGCCATTTTTACAGTCACATTTCAGAGCAGAACCACACTTCAAGGGCTATAATTGTGACCTACATTTTGAATTATTTGATAAGGCTGACCCCCCATGATGATCTCAAATTAAAATCTTATAAATTAGCACTTTCTGGCAAATAGGCTTGGTGTTATCATTTCACTCTGACATTTATTCTTTGCTATGGGTCACTGCTTTATTACTGTAAGAGCTTTTGGCCAAGTGCTGTTCCCAAAGCATAGGAAAGACATTAAAGGTTAATTTCATGCAAACTGTGAGAAAATGTTACTTCTCATTCATTTAGACTTGCATTACTGAATTTGCATTCTTTTTATAGGATGTATATTAGTATGTAGCTAAAATCCCTCACAGCAAATCAACCAATAAATTGCACTGAATTACAGTGCAATAATGAATTGCTTGTCATTTGATTTCCAACAATAACAAGAACATTTTTTTAAAATGCTTTTGGCCAGACAATTAACATATTCTCTTGTGGTGTGACTCTGAAGTCTTTGGAGCTCTGCCTGCAGAGTACTTGGCCCAAGTGCCACAAGTGCTATAAAAGTTGATTGTTGTGTCTTCATCTGAATGTGTCCTGGGTTGTAGGCTTTTTATTAAAAACAAATGAGGATGATAACTAATGTTTGGATCTACTCTTTGTTGGGTCTTTGAATGGACAGACAATTATCTTGGAAATTTGCAGCTGTACCTCAAAGATATAACAATTCTTGGTTGGCCAACACAAGACCAGATGGGCTAATTCCCCCCAGAAGAGCTTTGTAAGTGCTTGTTCTCCACATAAGCAAAAGGCATTTGGGATTTGACAAGGGGACAGTGTATGGAGGACTTGCTGACATTTATCAGACCCACCCTTTAGGTGGTGACAAGGCCAGAAGGTGACAGGAGAGATTTGAATGCATAATTGCCCTCTAAATATTTTGTATTTAGTGTGATTTTTGAGGTATTAATGTCTACCTTCCCCTGTGGGAAATTCTGTAGAGGGAACTGTTAATTATCTCCATGCCCAGTTGGGACTGAGGAGGAGCTGAAAAAATATTCGATGCCTTCGTGTTGCCTGTGCAAGTACTTCTTCCCTGGGGAGATTGTCCTTAAAAGACATGGGGTACAGCATGGGGTCAATAATGGTAAACACAACCCCCCAACCCCTAATCCCTTTGGTATTACTCAGAGGAATTCAGCCATGTAGAGGAGGAGGGAGGGAAACATGGACACAGCTCTTTGCCAGACAGAAATAATTAAAAAATGAAGGATGATCTACACTGAGTGAGCTATCACTGGTAGTTCCCTGAAGAAATAGGTTAATAAAGTTGTGGCCTAATTAAATCACTGATCTTGTTTGTTGTCTTGCCCATTTGAGACTGGCATCTTCCAGGCTTTGCCACAACACCAGCCCAGAGGCTTACATGCCTTGTGCAGGACAGTGCAAGAAGGTGAGATGTTTTACACACTAAAGTATTCCCTTTTTGTGGTGAGTGGGGATTTGTATCAATTACTTTGTTGCTTATTATTTGGGGTTGCAGATAGTTTAGGCTTAGCATCAGGCAACATCTGTGTGATCTCTCCTGAGGCTTTTGTTATTACTGTCTAGTCTTAATTCTTTCAAATTATTTTGGTAATAGTGCAGTCTCCCTCTGGTGCCAAGTTTGGAGGCTTCAGTAAATAGCAAACTAGATGTGTAACCTGGGTGGATGAAAAACGTCTGTATCACAGAGGCACTGCTTCCCTCTGCTCTGCAGGACTCACTCTTGCAGCAAGAGGAGGGTGAGCTGTGTTAGCCAGGATGACACGAGGTTTACAGACAGGTTGCACAGCTTGTGCCTGGTACTGGTGGGTCGTGGTTTTCCATCTCAGGTTGGTAGAGGCTGGAGTTGGCTCCCAATAGTGTCGTGTGACAGTTTGGTACCAGGAAGCAAAGTTGTTCCTCATTGCTGGCACTGAGTAAAGTTCCTTTGCAAAATGAGGGTGGTGAAATATTCTCTATCCTGCTGCATTGGGTAGTGTTGATAGACAACAGGGAACACGTGTCACACGTGAGCATCACTTCTTACCCTTGTATGGCTTCACTAGGGTTAAGATACAAATCAATGTTGTGAGTCCCTGTTGAGTATGTATTCACTATAAAGTAAATCTGACCTTTTGAGATTTTATTTTCTTCTTCAGTTTGTAAGCATATTGTGTGTGTGCTTTCATCCTGGTTTAGGCTTTTATTTTGAGTTAGGCTCACTAAAAGTTGTCAGGGAAGGCTGTCTAGCTATGGCTATGAAATTCAAGAACCTGCTGACATGATTATAATAGCCTTAACAACCAGCTGTGACCTTCATTCCTCACAGAGCTGGAGTCTTGATTCTCATTCATACCCAAAGAAGTGCTAATGAGAACTTTTTGGAATCACTTCTATAACTTTTCACTGCTTTCTTGTGTAAGAGTTGGTGGTTTTGTTTGAATTGTAAGCCAGCTTTGTTTTTTTTTAATCTTCAAGTGGATGAGATTTTTTTCTGTATGTAAACATTTGGGGGCTGCATGAAGAAGAATGTCAAAAACATGTTGGAGATGCAAATAGATCAGTCTTTGGCACTTTATGCTGTTTAGTTAGGGAAGCGTTTAGTTCTTTTAGATGTAATTGTTTGGTTGATAGAAAGAAAATCTAAGGATTCTGTCATTAAAGATTTCATTTTACATCAATATACTCAAAGATTTTTGGATTAGTTTCTCATCAGGCATGTTTTCTCCAGGGTATTCATAGTTATAACATCTGTATCAGTCTGTTTGTTGATGTGGTCAGCTGGTGGGACCTTCTGACTCAAGCAAATCCAGCCTCATGTTGGAAGGTTATTTCCTTAAATTGTCTGAGGACTTAGCAGCTGAATAAGGAGATCTGGTGATGGATCATCCAGTCTTAGTGCTGTGATCCAAACTTCGTTAAAGGATACACAAAAGAAGTGACTCAAGTCTCAAATCCTATCACAAACTTATCAGTGCATTCTGAGTTGCCTGCAGGTGCTATGTCTTAACTCTAAATTTGGAACTTGCTGTGTTTAAGTGTCAATACCTAATAATCCTTTATTAACCTTTGTGGTAATGAAATCTCTGTGCGATTTAATTCTGATGGTTTTAAAACTTTATTATCTAAGTATTTGTATAAATTTATTTCATTTTTTTATTGCTAAGATGGTGCAGAATTGTCTTATGTCTTGAAGGAGAAGGGGTTCTTTATTTTCTTGGAGTTCTCAACCCAAACTTGCCATAAAAGAAATGCTGTTTGGATTTAGTATTAAAACCAAATAATGAATGGGGAAAAAAAGCATTTGGTTCCTTTAATAAGTCAAAATAATTCATAAGGGATACAGAGATTGTATAGTAGTTTGCATAGATTGCAGGCTACTGACTTTTGAATTTTTAAAAGACGTTCTCAAAATTTGTATTGCAAAAAAGCTGTGCTTTCCCTTCCCTTAAACTGTCCTTTGCATCACAGCTCAAATGAGGGCTCTCATCAGCCTGCAGCAAGGGCTACAGCCCTATCTCCAATATCCTGCAAAGACAGGATGCCACACAAATACGGGGGAAGAGGCAGTGCTTCCATTTATTAATAGGTGCATGATGAGAAGAAATACACCTGCTTCAGAAATGAAACATGATCCTTTCAAAATCTTGTACCAGGAGAGAAAGTGAGTGTTTCTCTGCACTGTAGAAGTGGGGCTGGTAACAATTGTCAACTGAGTGGGTGAAGGAGAGTAATGAGTGTCTCTCTTCTCGTATTGCTCTGCTGCCCTGCTCTCCAGCTTCGTTCAGGCCCTTGGTCTTGATCTCGATTATATTTAATTGATACTAGAATAATAATATTTAATTGATAATAGAATAATAGAAGACTATATGAATTTGTCCTCTAGGTAAACACATTTCTGTTTTACAGAGTGGGGAATTTGCTCCAAGATACAAGTAAATGACCAAAATGTGCTATCAACTCCAGGTGTAATTTTTTGCTTATTGATTTTGTCTGTGGTTAGCTACAGTACATTTAAAACCAGACAAGTGAGGCAATGGAAAACAGGGATATATCTTACAGTGCCATGGGCTGGCTAGATGGTGCAACAGTGCTTCTGCTGTAAGTCCTGGTCTTCTATATGTTTAAATTAAAATGGGGGTTTTGTTTAATATGAGTAGCAAGGATACAATGTGCGACTTCAAAAGAAAAAGGCAGAAATGCAGTATTAACTGTAGGTGTTCAGTGTTAAGGCTCCTGAGATGTTGTTTGACTAAGTTATTGTTCTTCTTAATTTTAAATGCACAGTAGTACTTTTTTGAAATAACTTACACAGACATGCTATTTCTTTGAGTAATAATTATTTACCACCTTTTATCTTTTGGGTGTCCAAGGTAGTAGTATTGCCACCCTGAAACTTATCATATTTTTTAGATCCTATTTAATTCTCTTTAGCAATGAGAGATTTTGTCATTTGACAAGAGAAAGAAGAATACTGTTTCCAAACTACAAAATACCCCCACTTCCTTATGAGAATGTTATAAAACTCAAGTTATGAGGCACATTTTAATAACTTCAGTCACATGTACTCAAAGCAGACATAAGCAAAACATTAACTAATGCAGTTTTTATATAGGGGATGTTTTGGTATTTACAGTGCAGCAAGGACTTATGACCATTTAATGGAGATTTCTAGACCCTGGGATTTAATAATCTTTTTGATTTGTCACTTTGATGGAATGAAAGTGCTCATGAATTTACTCTAAATAGAATTTTCTACTAATCCTTAGGAAAATTAGAAATATATGGCAGATTAACAAACCAGCCATTCATCTGTTGGGTTAAACATACACTAACATGATCTTAACAAGCCATGTCATCTTTTAACACATGCAAAGGACCAAATTATCTGCTGAAAGACTGACATTATGTAAATGTAACATTTGCTGGACCTCTAAACCCTGTGATTGAATTACTGTCTAAATTATTCTGCAATATGAATGTCGCCTACAAAAAAGAAACGCTGTAAAAGAAATGATTGTGACATCTTCTGGGTTTGCAGTCATTCCATAATGAATAGTTGAAATGAACAGTTAGTATATATAACTCAAAATCTTAATGAAATAAGAAGAAAGAAAATAGAGGATATGACCTGTGGAAAACTTACTCTACAAAGAAGCAAATTTATTCCAGGGTTTTGGCGACACTTTGTTAGTGGAAGAAACATGGCTCAATTAAGGGGGGAATTTCATCCACAAATCAAAACTTGCCACTGGAGAGAGACTTCCCCTACCTTCCTCTGTGGATGTGTTGGGTGATCAGTGGCAGGTATTCTGCTTTCAACTTAAGACTTTGAGAGAGATACATCTGTAAAACAGCAAAAAATAGAAATTGAAGCATGTGCTGAAACACTGGGATGGCGAGTAATTGTGTCCCAGAAAGGCTGCCTGTTAGCAAATAAATGTCTCCTCATGCAGAATAACTGATCACTTAACTTGTGCTGTATCATTAACTCATGTAAATGATCTTACTTGTATTTCACTCATTCAAAAAATTAAAATCTAGCAGAACAAATGTGCTCCAGCAAATGGAGGAACTGAATGTTTTATTAATTGCCTGCTCATTAAGCTGTAACTACAACAGCGCAGAGCGGCAGCACCTCACAAAGAGGCGGTAATTGAACCTTACATGAGGTGAGATGACTGACTGATGTCCTTTTTCCATTACCTAATGCTAGAGTCCATGGTGATGGAGAGTTAATGTTCCCCTGAAAATCCATAAGGGCCAGGTTTTTGCTCCCTCAGTGTCCCTGTGAAGCCTCAGGTGGAAATTCTGCGTGTATGGGAAGCAGCAAAACTGAGATGCTCATGGTAACAACTTGATGCCCACCTTCACTGGAAAGTTAAAGTTTTCTTTAAACCTCAACTTTATTTCTTTGTTGGAGCTTTTAATCTTTGGTGGGTAATCTTGTTCTCATTCTTCTCTATGCCTTTTTCTTATGGGAAGGATCTGGGGAGGATAAAAGGCTGCAGGAGGGAAGGGCAACTCTGGGGCTTTGGAGGGGCATCTCTGCTGCCCCGCTCTGCTTCTGCCTGCTCCCCTTCAGTAAACTTGTAATAACAGAAAAAAGTAAAGTAATTAATGTTCCCTTAAGTAAGGCAAAATGTTACTTTACTGTTTTCAGAGCAGTTAATTTGATCTCATGCTAAGAAAACTGACATAAATGAAAATTTTAAAAGGGCAGCAGGGGGAGACAGGACAGGTATGAAAGCAAAACATCCTCAAGCTGATGCTGGGTTTGTGTGTTTTCAGGCTTCCCCACCTGAAAGATTTAAATCAGACTTTCTCCCCACTAAAGTCTTGTCGTTTGTAAGACACTATCTTTCATTTGTGCTGCTAGTTACTTAGTCTTTTTTTTCCCCTCCAGAAATTGGCATTGCAAATTGTTTGACTGGGTAATAAAACTCTTCCAGAAGAATTTATGGAGTATTTATTAGAAAGTCTTAATTAGACAAGATAGTTGCTATGGCCAGGGCTGGTTCTTGGCAGATGGATTTTTTGGTCCTTTTTTGCATTAATCTTGCATTGTTGTCCCTATCTCCACCATTCCCAGTGATATTTTGTAAGTAAGACTGGTTCCAACACATGGCAATCCCTCCATGTTTTCTCAACAGTTTGACAGGACTTCTTGATTCTTTTTATAAATGTTTGTGGTTTCTAAGTTGTAATGACCAGAAAATGTAGTGTGAACTTTTTACCAGCAATGCTTATTGTGTTATCCTTTCGCAGACAGCAGCAAAGTTTCCTCCCAGACAGTGATGTTTTCCTGAGAGCTTTATTCCCTTGCTTCCTTCCTGTGCCAAGTCCTGTAATAGTAGAATCAGTTGGATGTTTTAGATATAACCAGCTTATTCAAATTCTGGGGAAATCCAGATGTAATTTCCAGATTAGTTCATGTTTCCACAAGCTGAGCAATCGTGGTGCTGTTTTCAGATGGAGCAAATCTCTCTTAGTCCTAAAGACCATTCATAAAAACCTCATCTCTTCTCCCTGTCCTCCCATGTGATTTTGAGAGAGGGAATGAAAAGGGGTTTAATTCAAGTGATTTTGTAGTGATGCTGCCTGTTTCAGCATGCTACTATCAGCTGTTTACATGGGATGGGATGGTTTATTTCTCTTTTTTTGCTAGAAAAGGGGTTTTTTTTACAAAAAAATCCTGCAGGTGTCCTACTGGTTTCCTTTCATCTGAACCCTTCATGCTGGACAGGAAGATCATCTGAACCCTTCATGCTGGGCAGGAAGAAAAGCAGAAAAATACTGGAGGGAGAAGAAAAAGAAACTTCCTTAACTGAGTCCCCTCCCCAAAATATTTACACATTCAACCAAAACAGCATCTTAATGTTTGAAACTTCCTTTTTATTTAAGACTTGTCCTCACTGTCACTAATGTACCATAGCCCCTACACACCTGGGAGAACACTCTGCAGGGTGACTTTACTGATTTGTAGTATTTCCTCTTTTGAAGTGGAAATAAGATTTTCTGCAACTGCACTGCAGTTACCTACAAGATTTGCTTCACTTTTTGGTTGAAAATAAAATGTTTCTGTTTTTCCCTTTTTCCTCTCCCTGTTCCTGTTTGGTCAGTGCCCTCTAAATACATCTGAAAATAACCTCTCTCCTGAGCAGTTTGCTTGTAAATTGAAAGTACAAAAAAAATAGTCAAGTGCAAGGATCAGAGGTGTGTGTATGCCCTGTTTTTTCAATTTATTCAAATTCCGGGGGAAACGATGTGCATAGGAAAGTAGATGAGTTTAAATCCTCTGACAATGAGGGCTGCTCCTCTATTTAATTGTCTCTGAAATATATATTGTTCTTAGACCATGATCCTTGATAATTCAGAAATTTGGTCCTTTTTGGCACAAACATAGGTAGGTTTTCAATATCTTCCTATTGAGCCTAAGTTACCACAGTTTTACACGTGTGTAACCGTAAACTGAACTTAATCATTAATTTTTCAGCATTAAAAAGAAAAAGTAGGCTAAACTTCAGCTATAGATGAAGTATTTAAAATAATTTCCCAAAGCCCTTCATAAATATGACATTGATTCATTGATATACAGACCATTAGCAGTTAGTCTCCTCTGTTCATCTATCATTTCAATTATCTCTAGACTTCCCCAGGGTCTTTGACAAATGGGAGACAATTTGCATTTTGTACATTAACGACCTTGGTAGAATTTATAATTTTATTCCCCCCATCCTATAATTATACTTCAGTATTTGAGGGGAAACCCCCACAAAACTCTAGTTGGCCAGTTCATAATTTAATCAGAAGTGCCCAAATGTGAAAGGAAGGAAGGAAAGAAGGAACAGGTACAACATTACATAGAAATATTTTGCACTTTGTGAAGAACTTCAACCTGAGGATGGAGATGATTAGTGAGTTAAGTGTGAGGTCTCTTTTACAGGGGAATGTTGCCTCTCTGGGTTGCAGACTTAGGAGACTAGTTAAGAACACAGCACAGGTCTTAGCCCCACGAGTTGTTGATCTTCTCCCAAACCTAGTGTAGTAACCAGGTTTTAGTGTTGTTTGTGTTGGCCACTGTCCCCACCTTTCTCACACTTAAATATAACATGCAGGAGTATCTATATATTATCAGTTTTTTCACTGTTTGTTACTGCTCCTTATGTGGGTGACCTGGAGAAGAGGTGTTAGTATTTAGTAGTGTAAAGCTTTTTAAGCTTCTAGGTGTGCGAAAGGGGTGGTACAGGTTGGATGGGGCTTTGATCAACCTGGTCTAGTGAGAAGTGTCCCTGCTCATGGCAGGGAGGTTGGAACTAGATGACCTTTAAGGTTCCTTCCAACCCAAACCATTAAGGGATTCTATGATACAGTGTACCCAGAAAAAGTAAACTTCACAGCTTCAGTAGGCTGTAGTTGAAGATGAGCTCGATGCCCTCACTGTGTCAGTTCCTTCCTCAGAAAGTTTCTTGGTCAACTTTCAGGATTTTGGAGCAGGGTGTAGTTTTTGCAGTGACTGCATCCCACGTGATGATGATGATCTCTGCCTTTTCTAGGAATGCTCTCCAGCTGGTAAAAATTCACCATTGCCATCAGTCATGGCAGTGTGGTTATCTGAGATGCCAGAGCCTTTGCCTTCTCCTTTGAATGTGAAATCACTGCAGTTTCTCAGACAACATTAGGTGGTAACTGTTGGCAACAGCTCCGACGTTAGGAGGGGCGTATGTTTCTGGCTAGATTTTCAGAACCATCCATAACATTATCCTGCATGTACTTTGCTCATATATCACACTTTCCTTTTGTGCATCAGAATGAATTTGGCTGTCTCTTCCCTGCAAAAAAGTAATTAGCTTGGGTTGCATGTGAGGGATTTATTTTTTGATTGGAACCGAAGGGTGAAATTCCAAATGTTGGAAACCTTGAGCTGTGAACTGGCACCAACCTGCGGCCCCGGCACCGCCGCTCTCCCGCCTGGATGCTCCTGCTTAGGAGGAGCTTATGCATCTAGCAAGAAAGGTCTTGGTTTTAAATAGTGCTCAATCCAGTCTGGGGTGTGTTCAAGCCAGGCTGTTCAGCCTTGGATTCTTCTGATGTACATTGTACAACTGTTTTTTCCATGTGCTAAAGAGCTGGCAGTGTTTGATTTGAAGAGGTTTGGTTAAATTAGATGCTCAGAGTGGTCTGTAAGAGTGAGCTAAAGATCAAGGTAAACATATGTATTAATTTATTGCCTTACTCTTCTGAAAACAGGACTCAGACTCCAAACAATGCACGTGTCTGTGGAATGTTCTTATCTTTGCCCAAGTTAGGTGACCTGCACACAAGTGCTGGGTGGAGACATGTTTATTTTATTTGCACACAGCCTGTGTGACCGTGTTTGGATATTTCTGCCCTTAGCAGTGTTTTCCCTTTGATGTCTGTTTTTAATTTATCGAACATCTACAGTACATCTTAACAACTTAAAATGTATTTCTAATGCATGTTCTGTTTACGAGTCTTAAATTCAATACTTTGACCTTACTGCTGCTCAAAAAATATAGTTGGTTATCCTAAACCCAACAATTTTATAGGAGAGTGTTGTTTAAGATTTTATAACAATACACCCTTTGTTAATAGTGATGAACATAAAAAAATATCTGCTGTTAGTAGGGAGAGTGGTAGAGGAACACATGTTTCAAAGGGTGAAATGATTGTTTGAAAAGACCAACTGATGTAGTAACTTTGAAGTTTTAAATTATTTAAGCCATCTCACTGATGCTGAAAACACAAATGCAAATGTATTTTTGGTTATACCCCCTGAAAAAAATTGTGTGGCTCTCCATCAAAACCAGATGCCTGACAGCCAGCTAGATTTAAAAGGCAAATTTAGTTTATATTGAGAACCAGAGTGTAAAGTTTGGGTTACATAAAAGTGGCTCTTTCTGGCTTCGGTATGAGTCAGTTTTAGCAATGCAGGATTAACAATTTCAGCCTTGATCACCTTTGGCATCTGACAGTTTGAAAACCTTGAGCTCACATGTTTTCATATCCAGAACTCCCAGGCTGTAAAACTAAGCCAGCTACCTCTGCTAACGACAGCCACTGCACGTGGGGAACAGATGTGCCTGCAGCAGCCGGGAAGGTCCCAGGTTCAAATGCTGGTGTCAGGCTGAGGGAACTTTCTGCCAAATTGTTCTTTCTGCAGAGTGTCTGACTTACCCCATCATGCTGAGCCTGATATACTTATTTTAAAGGACACCTCTGTGCTGTTCTGCTAGGGAAGGCCCCGAGAAATCACAGCTGTTCTCTGCTACTCCTTGTTAATTTAACTGGAAAAAGAAAATGTTATTTCTTCTGTCTTTTGCTCTGAGTTTGTCACTGATAAAAACCCTCTGCGAGTGAATGGTTTACACATCTCTTTTTTTCTTTTCCTTTGTTTCAAGCTTGATATAACTCCATATCCAAGTTGAAGTGTCTTGCTTGAATTCCTTAGTGGGAATCCCCCTCCAGTCAAAGGATGCTCTCCTCACCACTGTTTCTGGTGAGAAGGATCTCTGAAATATGCAGCTCCTGTGTAACACTAAGTGAACGAGGTGCCTTTCTGAAGCACTCAGGGGCTGCTCTGTGTGCCTGTGGCCATGGCACACTGTGCTCCTCAGCAAACCTGCCCTGCAGTCACATCAGGAAACAGTTAACAAGCACCCATTGGTGTCAGAAAAGTTAGAAGAATTCAGAAGACAAATTAGGCAATGAAGTCTTTGGGAATAATAACTTCCCTTGGGTTTCTTCACAAATTAAACTGATGAAGATTTAATCTCTCTTTTTTTTTTTTCCTTTTTTTTTTTTTCCTTTTTTTTTTTTTTCTTCCATGGCTTCCTTTGCCCTTGACACACAAGATCAGTTACTAGCAGACACAGAGACTGAGTGCAGCTAAGTGGTAATGGCATATGTCTGTGTAAACCAAGTAACAAGTTCTCATTTATGTCTGTTGTAAATGAGCAGCCTGGTTGTGTGGTTGTGTTTCAGCTATGCAGGCTATGAGTACAGAAAAGATATTTTCTGTAGTAAAAAGTGAGACGACTTTACAACTATATTTAGCAGAGGATTTTTGTCAGGGCAGTGAGTAATTCTTCCCAACTGTTAGGAAGATCTTCTAGAAATGAAAAACAAAAGATGGGAGAGAATATTCAGGAGCAAAAAGGAAGAAAGAAATATTTAACCCATTGAAATCAGTAGCAGAGACGTGTGCTGTTCATTGCTGTTTGATCTAATCCCAGGCTGTATCTGGTGATGAGTAGAGTCTGTTCTGCTGATGATTGACATTGACTGGCAGGAACAACTATTAAGAAAAATAAGAAAAGAAAATAGGAGCTTCCATTTAAAGCTCAATAATGAATTCCACTTCCACACCAGAAACCAGGCACACATCATCCTTTCACTGCTGAGAAATCTTCTACATTCATTTCAGTGTGTAATGGCTTTGGGCGAAAAAAGTTTTTATTATTCATGTGAAAAATGAACTAATTTGCTCACATGCTTAGTCCTGGGGTTAATTATATTATGAAAAAGAATAGTTTGTAAGGAACTGGCTTATTACAATAGCAGTGCCCTGAAATCTAAGCTGCTTAATTTGTTAGCTTGTTCTGACTGTACTACTGCAATAATCAGCCTGTTGGTATGTTAAGCAGCAACTTCTGTACTTGTGGCTTCAGTCCCATGTGAGGAGCTGTAGGCAGGGGTGGGTGGACAGGCTTTCTGCTGGGGGGTTCTTCCTGCAGCAGCACTGGTTGCTTTGCACCCCTGGTCCTGGCCTCACTGCTGCCACAACATCAAATCCTGTTTTGTACCAGGTGGGTGGAGTACCAGAATTTACTGTGTAGTGCTTCAAACGTCCTTTTTCTATTGTGTTGCAGCAGAAGCAAAGGACACACCTGGGTTCCAGACATTTCTTTCACAGGCTTGGAGAAAAGGAACCGTACACTTAGACTGATAGTTCTTTTGCTGAGTACAGAATAGAGACAAAGTTAGGATAAAGACAAAGTTAGAATTAAACTTTACTTTATTCTACACCTACTGTCTTTTTTTTTTTCGTTGTTTTTGTCTTCTCTACAACTAGAAGCTAAAACCATTATTTGAGTTTCCTTTACATGAATATTTGGAAGCCAGTTTCCAACCAAGCTGTTCCCCTAATGCCCAGTTCCCTGTTCCTGCATCCTGCTGGCTGGTGCTCACTGTGCTCAGACTCCTGCTGTCATCATCTCAAATTGATGCTATTCGTAGATTTTCAAGTAATATCATAACAGAGCTTTTAACCAACCCACGTTGCACATGGGCACCAAAGTATTCTCGTACTGAACTGGTAGAATCTGACCCAGCAGTACAGGTTTTACCTGGAACAAGCCTATTTATTTCTGTGTGCAGTTGTTCATTCATCTTTTATCCTGGGGACCCTGAAAGGCATCAGCAATGTACAGGTCTATCTTTGTCCCTGCTTTTGTTATTTATGTGTTGGACAATTGCAGTGCTCTTCACAGGAGGTGACATATTAAATCTCTTATAAATACAGGTTGAGCAGAATGAGTGAGCTGCTGCCTTTGTTTCCTTGCTGTGCTCTTTTGATGCCAGTGCTGTATGTCTGAGTTTGTCTCTGGTCCCGAAGGTGTTGGCACTAGCTAACCCATGGGTACCCTCAGGTTATTCACATGTACATACTGGCTGTCACACTCCAGCTATCTTGGTCTGAGCACCTCCATAATTTTGCATAACCTTGATTTTTTTAGAATCTGGAAGCAACTAGTTCTTATGGAGAATTAAAACTTAAGTTTTAAAACTTAATCTTAATGACTATAAATGCTAAGCCTTTAGAAATGACCTAGCATATCTATTTTTCTATATACTTTGTCAATTAAGTTCTGATGACCTGATTTATAGGAGAACCTGAGAAGCTGGAGGAAAGGCAGAAGTTCTGCGTGTAAATTTTCTTGAGGAACAGGAGAGGGAAGCTGGACACTGGGAATTATAAAAATGCACTGGGAAAGACCCAGCTTTAGTTTGTGACCAACTGGCTGGTACCTCCTGGTGAAGGCAGTAAGCTGCAAGCCCATCTTAGGTTCAAGGTGCACTTTGTGAGCTCCCCTTTAGACACCAGGACTTGGCTTGGCTGGAGTCAACCCCCTGGCTTGTGCTTGCCATTCATGCCTGGGATTAGCACTCAAAGCATGAAGGAAATCCGGCTGCTAAGAGTCCTGAGGCCATGCCAATAATCACTGCTATGGAAATGATCTTTAAAAAATGCTTACCTGCCTGCAAAATACATAAGGGTTGATACTGTGAAATCAAACTTTAGAAGGTCAAAGTCTTGTTTGTGTGTGCATAGCCAGCACTTGTTAGTGCTGGGAGTTAGCTGTACTGCAAAGAGAAGACAATTTTAGGGGAAAGCACTTTTCAACAAAACCAAAGGCTTTTAAGGATGTCACTGCAGAGTCCTGAATTCTTTCTAAAAAGGCTCCATTTTGTGACATAAAAAGCCAAACCAGAACAAAATCCATCTTGGCAGAGCTCTGATGCAAGGCAAGTTGCAGTACAGTAGACGATGCTTTCTTTTATGTTTTGCTCATAACCATCATAGCAGGCAAAGGCAAACACTTGTCTAATTTGATAAAATGTCTTTAATTGCAGCAGCAGTACTTGAGGTTTGGGCTGGATGCATCAGCTCTGTTTGTAATCATAGTTCCAGACGTACTCCACAATCATCTCCAATCACTGCCAATTAGCATCTTTTAGGCTGTTGTTGCTTAATTCAGATGTTCTGGGACGTTTAGATGCATTATTCATACCTTGTCTGGGAAAATGTATTTTAGAATCAAGTACTATTACAGGATTTCATTATACTGTGAGAGGTTGTTTTATTTTTTCCCCACCTGGCATTTCAGTTGTTCTGGTTGGTGTAGAAAGGAAAACTGTGTGCGATTTAGGTTCTGCATTTCACTTTTAGGAAATAAGTGGAGATCATTTAGGAAATAAAAGGAGAGAGATATCTGGTATCTGGTTACAGAGGGCTGTCATAACCAGGGAAAGAGATATTAAATGCTGATTTTTAGAACTGAGTCTAGTCTTTAGTAAGCTGAGAGCAGGAGGAGGAGAGCTTGGGGTGGAATAGGCCATCTCTGTGCCTGCTGCAGGGCCCTGACTGTTCTCTGCTAGTGCACGAGATGAACCGAGGTCCAGTCTAACACAGCAGTGCTAGCCAGCTTCCTGGGTTTTATGAGCTGGTTGATTCACTTATTTAAACTTTTGAGTCTGTTTTTTCCCCTCTACAGAACTTCATTCTGACTTCAAAGGAGTTATTCTTGTGAGCAAGTGCAAATGGTTGATGAATCTGTTTTGTTTTTTCTTCAAGATGATGATTTTAATAAGGAAAAATTAACACTAATGAAGTGCATTTAACAAGGGACTTTGATTGATTTTGGTTTTGTATCTAAGTTCCATGAAATGGAATTTTTAGTGCCCCAATTAACCAAAGAAAGCAAGCTCTGGCAGACTCCCCCATCCCTGAGGGCCACGAGTGCATTTGTTACCTGCCTGGCGTTCTCTGTGGGTATGGATGTGGCACAGGAATAAAGAGGAACGGGTGCAGCAGTCATTTCTTTTCTTAAAAAAGAGGAGAAAAAAAAATAAGAAGAGGAGGTGATAACTTGTTAAAGCGCAAGCACTGCAGCTGCCAGTGGAGACAGTGGTGATGATGGGTGTTTTCTGGGAGTTCACACACAAAGAGGCTCTGCCAAACTCTCAGATAAGTTTGCTCCACTAATAAGACGCTTGTTAATAACAGCTCAGATTTACGATACTTCATAACAGCACAGGAAGAAATATTCATCCTGTTATTGACTTTGTGGAGGAAGAAAACCTAATAAAGCATTAAGAGTGCTTAATCAATACACGTGTAGGACTGTGCCTGACTATCAGAATGAGCAGCTTTGTTTTCTATTCAGGCAGATAATTTATGGTTAGCACTGGAAGTGATGGATGTAATTTATGTTTTAGAGACAATTACTGTTCAAAGACAACTGTTACAAAGCTCTTGCACAAAACGAAGGAAAAGACAAATGCAGCTCCTGGGCTATGAGCATTGTGCTTTCCAGCACATGCTCATGATGTTGTATTTAGATATAACGTGGATATGATGGAAGTGTCTGCATTTGTGTGCACCACATTGCATCGTAGCAAGTGGCCTTTAAAGTTGAAATCAACTTTCTCAGTTTTCGGGATTTTTTTCAGACATATGGTTTTGATTACAGACCATCTGGGCCACAATTTTAAAAAACAGTGTCTCAACTTGCAAGCAAGTTAAGGGGTTACCTATTTACTGGAACTTTAGTGCTTTTTAGGAGCTTAAAATTATTTAGATCTATACATGAGAAATTGTCAACTGTGCATTATGATTTGCAGACACTTGCCTGTATCACCTCCCTATAAAAGGCAATTGTAATACAGTTGCCTATGTCCCCCTTTGTTCATGTTCAGGCACTCAGATAAATGCACCTAAATGTATACCTCAATATGATAAACTGTATTTAGGCTTTGATTCTAATCATTATGAGGGGTTTGTACCCGAAAGTATTTGAATTATGTTTTCTGAGCTTGGGAATTTACATCTCTAAATTGCTATTAAAGTCAATATAAGTTGCCAGTGCCTGTTAGAGTAATCAAAACTCTTTCCTAGATTTAACATTTAGATTCCTGAAATTGCACCAGCTTCATCATAGTATTCAGGAGAAAATCCCAACTGGGAAGAAGTGGTATTAGTGAAATGTTGTCTTCCTCCTAAATAAATATGCTCTCATTACTCTGGCCCCTAATTGAAGCACGGTGTGTTAGCCTAACGCTTTTAAACTAATCAAAATAGCCTCCCCTCTCCATGTTGGTGGGCTTTGTTCATGTGGTATTGCAATAACAATGTGAATGATTTTACAGATTTTATTCCCCTTCAGTGATTTATCACAAGTCCAGCGAGCTCTGACATGCACTGGAGTCAGCGGCTTACGGGTCAGAGCACAGGTTGGCCCCAAAGGCTGGTCACTGAAATGACAAGTTTGCATCTGGTTGCATTAAATAAATAAAGTTGTTGCTCCTATACAGCTGATAAATATAGAAACTTTGGAAAACAGGTTTTAAGCAGCAGACTGCAGTTAGGAGATTCTCTTAGGTATTTAAAAAGTTATTTTGTATATTAATACTTATTGCATAAACTTGTTGCACAGGTAAAATATACTTAAAAATACTTTCTGCTATAGACATAGATCTACACATGTAAATTGTTGCCAGAATTAAATGGTGGTTCAGTCCACTGTTTTCCTGCTGCAGAACAAGGGCCTTTCCTTGCAGGGTTCCTTTCTCCTTCAGCTGGTCTGTCCAGTCCCACACTCAGAGCAGGCTTGATCCCTTGCTGCTTGTTAGAGATGCTGAATTCAGCTGCACACAGAGGACCTGCAGAGCTGCAGCTCTCACCAGTAGCTCAGCGTAGAGGAGACTTCTGCCCTCCTGTATTTCTGAATTTCAGCAGAAGACTGATTTTTTTTAATTTATTTTTATTTTTCTTTACCTGCTTGCTACACTTGAGAGCTAGTAGTAGTGCAGGTCACTTCTGTTAGACCTAAAATTGGAATTACCAATGAAAACCACTGTGTCCACTGTTTTTATTTATTTGTAGGAAATCTGCAATCACCAAGACTTGCAAAAAACTTGGTGAAGGGTTGTATTTTCCTTGGAACCAGGAATGTCTCTGACTTGCTCTGAGGTGTGATATTTTCAGACAGGGAGCGAGTGGCATTGAACAAGAATAGAGAGATAAAGGGATTGGAATCGATCCTTCTTCATTTAGCATATAGCTCCCAGGCATATTTAATTGGGCAAAGGGGGTCCATTTAATGAAAAAAAGGCATGCTTCCTTATATACTGAATATTTGACAGGGTATTTAGGTAATATAGTACCTTTTTACCTAGTGCAGGGAGTGTGAGACATAGGCACATGTCTACAGTCCACATTTTTGAATGCTGGTGAATTTAAAATACAGTGGGTTTTTTTCCACTCGTATGATAGATCATATATAAAGTTAATATCAAGTTCATCTAGATGAAGGGTTGTTTTGTTGTGTTTTTTTCAATTTTTTTTCTCCTTAAACCGTCATGTGGCAGGATTGAAAGCTCACATAGTGTGTGTCTCCCATGGATAATGTTTTTTGTGTTACAACATTGGCTCTATAAAGAGCAGTGAAGCACTGCAGTAGCAAACATCACATTTACTTTTTTTGAAGCGCCTACAGTGTGTCATTACAGATGGATTGATAGTCTTGATAACATTGAACTTCTGGCAGACTTGTTACATTTCAGAAATTTTCTGTCATTTTTCTTGCTATTCAAAGGCAAATAAATATATTTGCAACCTTGAATGACATTGAATATGGAAAGGAGACAGAAATTTATCATTTGACAGAACTGGTTTTGTTCTGCATTATTTTTTTTCCTCTTCTTTCCAATGGCAAAGCTGCAATTGGATTTTAAAATTCTGACTGATCTGTGTTTTAGGAACATAGAAGAGCTGATTGCAGCGACATAAACCATCTTTTTACAAATGTAAAATAGCCTTTATTACTTCACATTGAGATGGTTTATTTTTCTGCTTCTTGGACTGAGACAGCTTCTGACCTTTCTCACTGAGTTGCACAAAAAACTTGGCAGGATACAGGCAATAGAGAAGGTCTTGTGCAAAGGACAGGACAACGAAGGATGCAGATGCTTAGAGAGCAAATTTTCAGAACACTAAGGCTAAAACTAGTTTGGTTTATACCCAGCGTGGTTACGTCTTCAAATGTGAGTGCTGTGAAATAGGGATAAAGCTGTATCAAAAAGCTTATTTTGGTGTCTTAAAATAAACTATAATTTAATTCTGAGTTATGCTGATCAGCTTAAAATGCTGTATTTGTTTTCAAGAGCTATGTTGATTAAAAAGTCAGATTTTCTGCGTATAATGGAAAAAGCAGAGGATTTTTGGAGTAAGAAGCAGCAAAGAAATGGAGGAAAACATTTCATCTGAGGATTCAAACAAATATGAAGGCAGAGACAAGCAAATCCTGGACAGAACATTAAAATGACAGTTGGAAGAAGATGAGGCTATCAGTCACACAGCGTCAATACTGTTGTGGGGGAAAAATTCAAAGATGGACCACAGCATTTTATGCTGAACCAGAAAGAAAAATATTTCTGGTTCCTCATGGAAAAATGCTGCAATCAAAAGAAAAAACATCCTATATTTTAGTATTCAATAGCACTTTACACTTCAGAATGTATAATACCGTAGTGAAATCAAGAGGATAATTATTAGCTCCTCAGCTAGAAAGGTTTTCTTCCAGTGTTTTTGTTCAAAATGCAGACAGTGGTGTTAATAAATAATTGGGCTGTATATCATAGACCACATCACTTAGGCAGCATTTTATGCTAGGAGGTCATGTAGCATTAGAGGTACCAAACAGCTGAGAAGAATAAAGTAGTTCTGCCCATTATTTTGTTTAAAAAATAAAAGAGCAAGAGATTTTATTAATTTTCAATACTGTAAAAATAGAAGACAAAGCTGTGGAGCAGGGTTATTACGTGGCTCATTACTGTTTATTACCACAAGGCACATCAAGATGTCTGCTAGTTAGAAGGAGTAAATCATTTGGAACATGCCTACTTTGTCGATCTTCTGCACGATGCTCAGCCCTAGTTGCCTTCTTCCCGTGCTTTGAGGGATATGTCTAAAATCTGTTGCTTGTCATCTGTTCTCTCTGTCTCTTGCTGAAGAGAAGGGAACAGATGAATGTCTTATTTTTGGTATGATTTGTTTTTGGGCAGAGGGGAATGTTTTTCTTCTGAAAAGTTTCTGTCTAAATCGTGTTGTCATGAAGGCAAGAAGAGCCACACTGACTTCCTGTGAGTTAGGGTTTGGTTTGTTATGTAGCACTGAGATAAGAGTGTATATATATATCAATACCTTACCAGTATTTTTCAGTATCACTGTGCACAAAGAAAGTTTTTTGTATTGGTCATTGCACTAAGTTTGGACCTGTAGTGAAGTAAGATGGTTTTAGTGTGTGTCTCTTCAGCTGCACTTTAGTAAATGTTGGTGGTTTGTGATACATTTTTCCTTTAGCTTTCTAATAGTATGAAACATCCCCCAAAATTATTTTAACCTTTGACTTTTAGCCAGGCTCAGAAATGAACTCATAAAGTTAAGGTCAAACTCATGGAAGAAATACTAAACCTTGGTACATCTTAGACTCCAACAGCTAGGGATTGTGTTTGAAAGGCTCTCATCTCTCTTACATGAATGTGAAACTCCTTATTTATCTATCTATCTATTTATTTATTTATTTATTATTTGAAGTGACAGCACATGATTTTTCTTTTGTCCTGACTTTTATTTGAAGTTTTTGGTGTGGGTTTTTTTGGTTTTTTTTGTTTTTTTAAAGCCACATTCTCCTACTGGATGGCGTGCTACTAATATGAACTGCCTGTGATTTTTTCACAGTCAGGATGATGCTTATCTTCTGTTGCTTAATCTTCCTCATCCTGCTTTTCTTGCTGTCTAGCCTGAATGTAACATGTGATCTCTACCAGTGCCAAAGGCCTTGTGGATGTGAGATCTGTTACCTGCATCCTTGTGCCAGGCTTTGGGAATGCACCGTGCCCTCTTAGCCCTGGCTTTCACCATACCAACATATTGAGGAGGCTTGCTCTGCCAACCTGCCACTTAATGTCAATAAATTGAGTTAAAGATGCCCAGAGCTCATTATTCTTGTGCAGGCTGGTTGCTGTCCCTCCTTGCTGCATGAAGCATGTGTCTGTGTGACATTAATGCTTCAGAGAGAGCACAACAAGCAAGACAGCATTGCACAAGGATGCTTTCCAGAATACAAGAAATCAATGCAGCAAACACCTGCTGCTTTCCTTATAGTCAATATCCCATTTGACAATTTTTCTACTTTGGAAAAACTTCCCTACCATCTGTTGTCTCTGATCCTGTTCAGCAGAGCCTGATAAATTTTATCATGTTTCTTCACAAGTTCTTGTGCAGGGTATGTAAGTACCTACGTTAAAAAGAAAATGTCTTCACTATTGATTTTTCTCCACCATTTGTTAGTCTATTTATTCATTTATGTGGTTCTTGAATGTTCTTCATTTATATGTAAAGATGAGATTTTTCCTTGTCAAAATCATGCAGACAAGCACAAACTTGACCAGGTGAACAGTAAAGTGTGTAGAAATTAGTGCACACATCTGAAGGAAAGAAGGACCTTAACTGATTTACATCTTCCAGAGGTTTTTCATCTTAGCCGTGACTTCTAGTAGCAACCTCATGTACAAATGAGCAGGTGGAAATGACAATATAAAGATTGTTTCCGATCTTGTTGCACAGAAATGAGAAGCTGGTGAATTGCTATGGCCTGCAGCTGGAGCTGGTGGCCCAAGCAGCTTTCCTCGTGCAGAAACTGGGGAGGCAAATCCCACCCTTGCCCTTCTTGGTTGAGTTACGGGGCACAGCAACATAGCTGGGAGTCACTACTCCTGTGGTTCCCTTCAAGGTCCTTAACTGTAGGTGTCAAACTTACTCATGTTGTCGTTATCAGAGATTGTCCTCAAATAGCCAGGGAACGTGGTCAATGCCCACTCCCCACTGACTGCCATGTGCTTCCTTCTGACAGACATAAACGAGTGCACCTCTGAGAACGGCGGTTGTCAGGACCAGTGCTGCAACACCATTGGCAGCTACCACTGCAAGTGTCCAGCAGGCCAGAAACTGGGGGAAGATGGAAAATCGTGTGGAGGTAAGGGTTCGTACAGTGCCTCACTGCTATTAAGAATTTGGAGAAGACATTAGGAAAGGAAAGGAACTACTAGCTTTTATCTGGAGCCAGCTGAGGGGGGTGTATACTCAGAGTTGTTAAGAGTGCAGATCTTCTCCTGTCTGGATTATGAAGATGCAAGTGTAAGAGCACTTCAAAGGGTTGGGCTTTTGTTTTCTTTTCCTGAAAAAATGTTATCACTTAACCTGGATTGGCTGTGCCATGTTCTGATTATGGAATTTCCATAATCAGAATCATCAATTTAAAAACCTGAAGATGGTGTATATGTTTGATAACATTTTGTCTGTCTCTAAAGCAAAATGGTTCTTATCAGGAAATACACATACACTTTTGCATTTCAATCACAATTCCACAGCTAGAGATTAACTGAATAAAAAAGGATTTGAAACCACATGGTATATAAACCCATTTGTCTTCTTCCTAAGGGAAATTTAAGTCTAGTCAGTGCATTATGGGGTAAAATTTGTTCTTATGCAAACGCTTGACTTTGTGTAGATGCAAAACATCACATAAGCTTATGTTAGAACACATAATGAATTTTGGTTAGACTTCATAAAGATGCACATAAAGATGAACATAAAGTGGGTGTAAACAAGCCCATCTCAGCTGTTGACCTGCACTCAATACAGGTCTTGCAGCATCAGATTCAAAAGGTAGAGGAGATTAGGTGTAAAGTAGGCAAGGTGTACTGTGCTGCAGGCCAGTGTTGCAGTTCCTTCTTGAACTCTCCACTATCACTAGTGCTGAACGTTGGCTGCCATGTCATCCTGTGTGCACGGGCTCTGTGCCTGGATCGCACCCTCGATTGCATTTTGTTGGTGCAGTGAGTAGATCAGTGACATTTTTTTATTATCTCAAGATGAAAGGTGCTAGGTAGGTTTTTACAAACTGTATTTTCGTCTTTTCACAAGAAACCATCTCCTCTGACTTTTCTTTTTGCATAGCATCTCACAAATCCCTTTCTTCCAGGATTTCATTTTACCGTTGTCCTTCAACTCCTCCCTTAAGGTTTGTACAAAGTAATTTATTTCCTAGCTGTGGTCATATTCTTTGTCCTAACTTTATAATTTATTTGGCTGCACTTCTTTTTTTCACTAGAAGATTGCAGAATTATTTTCCACAGCAACCTATCACTTGATATTCAGCTTGACAGTGTAAATAAGCTGTAGATTGTTGTTTTGTTTTAATTAAAATTTTTCATTATGTTCCTCAATGCTTTCATTATGGCCTTTTGAGAGCTCAAGGCAGAAGTACGATGCATGATTCACAGATCCCTGCTACTTCACCTCACTCTTCTCTTTCCTCTTTTGGGGACTAGTTGGTAATATTCTTTCTATGTTGATGTCTACTTACTGCTTTCAGATCTGCAAAAACTGAAGACTTTGCAAGCAGGGATCCTACTGATAGTAATCATAAATTGCCTGGTGTGCAAGAGTCCTGTTTCCATTAGTTTAGTGTTAATAAGTGAGTTAAATTAGTGTTCCCTCTGCACAATTCTGCTATTCCTAAAATATACTTTAAATTCTAGTATTCTGATATTCTTTAGAAACTGAGAGCTTAGGAGGTTTGATTCTTGTATTACATGTTATCTAACCAGGAATTTTAAGAGTATGTATTAGATTAGCCATTTTGAAGATGCTTTTTGAAATCTTCAGGCAAAATTAGAAATGTACAATAAACTGGAAATGCTCAAATTGTAGAACAAAGGGAACTCGGCAGTGACACTCATTCCACCTGACCTTCCGTGCAGATGGTAGCGATGAGCATGGAGCTACACTGACTTGCAAGATGGCTTCTTCAGTCAAATTCTGGCCATTAGATGTTACAAGTACCTTATTGTTTGATTCCTGCATAGGAGGAAAGAGCTTTCAAACAAAAATGTGTGCTGCTGGTGGAAGGTGCTGGTCTTTCAGGATGTGACACTGAATTGTTGTTTTATTGATGTCTCTGCATTGCTCAAAGGGATCATTTTGCAGATGAGAGTAAAACAGCTTCTCATTCAGGTTAGCCAGCATTTTTGAAGGAAGAAGGCTTGCAGTGGTTCTCAGTAGTTACATTCTTTCTTTGTAGCATTATTGTGCTTTGTTACCCCTTAGTCTAAACTCAAGCATTAAATAGATGTGTACTATTGTTCTGCTCCCATTATCCTCCTCATGGCTGGTTATATTTCACTGGTGACTGAAATGATCAATTGGTGTACAGGGTTTTTTATAAGCCAAGGTACAAATAAGGTGCATAGTTAGAAAAGCACCATGGAAATAGTACAGATTTTATTCAGGAAGTCCTTATTAGTGCAAAGATTGATCTTTGTTGTTCAGAAACAAAATAGAACATCCTTCTGACAAAAAAGAAAGATGTTGGGAAATAACTGCATTTAAAAAAAAATTTTTAGCCATTTGTAGCTGTTTAATGCTAAGGAAGGGAAAGTGGATAAAAAAAATCATTAATCTAACAACATAATGAAGTGTACTGCTGATTTGATCAATAATAGCTGGGGGTTTTGTGGGCAATTTTAGGAGACCCAAAGACCTAATTTCACAGCTAGAATGAGCTGAGGGTGCTCAGCATCTTCTAGGATGTCAAAGGTGCGTGCAAGACACAAGGTTCTGTGAATATGAACAAGAGTATAAAATAGGTAAAATAATCTTAAATTACATGCTTGCTATCAGCATTGACTAAACCTCTTTCTTGTGGTTCTGTGGCTGGTTAGAGCCCTGTGGGGAGGGGATCAAGCAGCACAGCCTAAGGCAGCCCATGCTGTGGACTCCGTGCTCCTTCCAAGGCCTGTGAAGATCTTTTCTAACTAACTGGGAGCTGTTATGGCAGGATATATCATTTAGAATTGCGTGGTATCTAAAGTCTTCATTAAGGGATACTTCCATCAAGAGGCAAGTTGTAGTAAGGTGAAGGCATGTGCATCTGTATAGAGGTGCCAGCCAGAGCAGTGTGGTGATTAGCCCTTCAAAACTAATTATCTACATTCTGTACTGCAGATTTTGCTCTCCAGTGTTCCTGGACAGAGCTTCAGTTTTATTATCTGACAGAGGAATATTTTCTGGCAGATAGTTGTGTGGGCATTACAGATTTTGACATAAAGCTCATGTCTACCTCTCAGTCTTCACATGTCTGATGGAAATAAATAATGAGAAGGAATTTGCATTTAAATCACTGCACAAATAATACAACAAATTAATATCTGACATTTATTAGTATATGGCTGTCAGCCTGATTCTGTGTCCTATGCACCTGTACCAGTGTTCAGTGTTTCTGGGGCAGTCCAGTTAGTGTCTGTGGGTGGATTTGCTCAGAAAACCAGTTTGAGTAAGGGAGAGGAAATGTGTGTGTCTGTGTGTATGTACAAATCACCTTCACCTTGCTGCAATATCTCCTTATTTGTCAAGCAGAGGTACCCCTGACTTTGTGATACTCTGAGAGATGTACAGATATTCTCATTTTATATTTTATACTAATGCAAAAAAATTCTTCTCAACCATCACAGAAAGCAAAAATTATATTTTCCACACATAAGTACCATTTTCAAAATCAGTTACTGGTACCAAGTCCAGATCTGTGAGGGATGCTGAAGCTACAGCTACAAAAGTGCATTTTCACACATGAATAAGCTCGAGAACTCAAATAGAAGGTCATGACCTTATGTTAACCTTCTTTGGTAAACTGTCATTTCATATTTATATGAATGTGTTCTCATCTGTCAAGGCAACTGAAGCAAGTTAGAGATAAATGAAGTCCTACGATTAGCTGTTGATGAAAAGGAGCTTTTCTTTCACTGATTAGAGTAATATTGCAATCACCACAACCCTGTCCCTTGGGGATTTAGTCAAACCTTGGAGCTCCTGACCTTTGCCAGAGGGACTTTCAGAGCAGCTGTGTCCAGAGCCAGTGTGTGACTTTGCAAGGCCACCACTGTTTACCCCAGTAATGTAACTGCCACCAGTGTCACAGATTTAGCCTGATCCCAGGTCAGATGGGAACTCTCCAAACGCCGTTGCCCCAGAAGAGTTAATAGCTGGGCTCAAAGGAACACTGAAGGATTTGTCTAAGAGCAAGAAAGCATTTATAAAAATGACCTCAGCATTTATTTAGTCTGCCAGGTTTGAGGTATCAGTCCTAACTTATTCTTGTCAAATTCTGTGCTTCTGCCAAGGAGAGACACTAATTCTGGATGGACTGTTTTCCTTGCCCAACAAATCAGTGCACCAGGCTTCTGCTGTCTTGAGGAAAAACTGAAGGACTTATCACCTCACACCTCTAGGGAAATGCCAAGGAAACTTTGTTGTATGGGTTTTTTTATTGTATTTTTTTAATAACGAAGAAAAAGTAGTCCATTAGAGGAATTCAGGATGCTTTTGTATTGTCTTATTTCAGAAAGTTGCATTTAACTTGGACCACTATGGAATGCCGTGATACAGAGTTAGTTATTTTCTGGTACACTTCAATAGAAGGAGAATAAGGAAAATAAATTGTATTTTACAAAAGGAAAAATACACCACTTCTGATCACACATGTAGCAAATACCACTCAGCATGAACTCAAACCTTCAAGCAATAAACCAAAGGACCTCCTAGATGCGGTGAAGCCACCCAGCCTTATTCACCTTTCTCTGTTTCAAGACCTTGTCTTGAGTTATGGAAGTAAAATCAGTTGCAGGAACTGCATCACAATAATCCAATTATTTGTAACTGAACTACTGTGCCCACTTAATGTCCACCTCAGAGGGTCAGGGGAATGGACAATTCCATCTTGTGACCTTAACAGGCCCTGGGTGAACAATCTCAATAACTAAGATATTTTAAGGTATTGGTTTGTGATTTGTTGGGATTTTGTTTTTTGCACATTGTTTTGTTTTGTGTTTTTTTTATATAGTATTTCAAAAAGAAAGAGAAAAAGAATAGCCAAAAGAAAGAGTTGTGAGAGAAAAGAGGACAAAACCTAAATTCCAGTGTTTCCAACTCTGTTTTTAGATGCTCTTGGGTACCCTGGGACTCCAACATGGGTTCTTACAGCTGAATCAGAAAACTCCAAGTATTTAAGTTTCAGAATATAAAAAAGTGGTGAAGTGCTTTCTCAGAGGCTGAAGAATAAACCTTTTCTTCTCCAGAACACTGGTAGATTTAATTTGAAATTAATTTAACAAGAAGCAATACCTGTTTTTACCTTTAAATATTGTTCACTTATGGTTGCTGCTAACTGTCAGTATCTTTAGTCACAAATAAAAAGCATAATTACTGCTTATAATTTCAGATCCCAGCTGACAAAAATGAAGGGTTTGCTTGCTCATAAAGGGAAAGACATTAACTAGGACTGAGGATTAACTGTGCATTTTAAACATTATTTAGCATTATGAAGTCAGACTTTAATGGTTTTCTGGGGACTATTGAATTTAAACAGGAGATCCGTGTGATATTTCTGCAGGGCTGCAGAGAAGATCTGGGCAAAAACTGCCCGTGAATAGCTGCTTTTACAAACCTTATTGGGAATTTAAAGTTAGTCATTCTTCTGGAAATTCCTGATTTTCATTTTTAAGCAGTTGTCTCTGGCAGAAGTGAAGGAGAGGAGAAGCGAAGGCTGGAGGTCGCGTGTCTGACCTCTCCTGCGCGGAGCCAGCCGGGGTCGATAGCTGCGAGAGGCCGTCGCGCTCTGCGGCGGGGAGGGTGTCACTGCCTGCGTTTCCCTCTTCCTGCGAGCGCTGCAGCAGAAAATGTGCTGGAAGAACTAGTCGAAATCAGAACAGATTCATAGTAAAGGTAACGCTACCTGTGTGGGTTATTGGACGGTTAAAATTGGCTCCCTGAATGCTGACGACGGGAAGCCCGGGGCAGGCAGGAGGCTGAGGTGAATTTTGAGGGCAGGTTTTGGGCCTGCAGCCCCCTCAGCACGCACGGAGTGCCTGGGGTTGGTCTGGTCAGTCCCTTTGCCACCTGTGTGCCCTACCAAGCCTAATCCATGCAGTTACACACTGGGGGCACACAAGCTTTTTCAATTTTATTAAAATGTGTCATGTACTAATAATCCCAGCAAAATCACAGTAATTCGGGGTCTGAACTGTTTCTCTTCAGTCAGGGAAAGGTAGACACGTCTCTCTGAACAGCCACTTTCAAGCTATTTTTTGAGCACTTAAGTGGCAGTCTTAGCTAAGAGCATCTGATGCTCTGATAATGGATTTATTTTTGAATTATAATTACAGTTATCTTAACATGGTTTGGGTTGGAAGGGACCTTAAAGATCATCTAGTTCCAGCCCCAATGCAGTGAGCAGGGATACCTTCCACTAGACCAGGTTTTGCTGCAAGCACCATCCATCCTGGCCTTGAACACTTCTTTAGATTTTGCCTGATTCATGCTTGACTACTGCTCAAGTCTCCCCGCTCTTCTACTGCTCACTGAACAAAGATGCCTGTGAGCTACACCACATAATGTCTCACATCTGATATCCCTCAGGGTAGATGGACTTAACAGTTCTGACAGCTTCTTCCAGAGTGAATGTTGCCATTGGATATTGAGCTTTTTAAATCCTGGATACATGTTTTTATTGATTAGAGTTGTGGACAGGCACAGTCAGTTTTTGGTCCCTTTTCAAGCAGAAGTTTTGTGCAGACCAATTGAGTAGAAATGGCTGGTGTTGAGAGCAGTTTCCTTATTCCGAGGCTCCAAAGCAAGAGCTGAAGGAGTCCTACCTGCATTTGCAGCCTTAGCTCTCTGGGCAGACTGGGACCACTTATATTTCAAGAATTAAAAGATTATTTTAAGATAATGTTGGTAAATCTCTTTTTTATTATTACTCTTATGGGGAAAAAAAAATTCTCATGGAGGGTTTTTTGTGTCTGGATTTTTATCTTTGAATGTTTAATTCAACTGCAGTATTTTAATAGCAGCCTTCTGCGTAAACAAACCGTTCAAATGGCAGTTTAATTTTCAGGTTATATAAGGAATTTCTCAGGGTTGGGTGTAGCACAGCATATCAGCATGTCATGTTTCCTGCAGCACATCTGCTGTATTCCAAAGCAGCATGCTTTTAAAAAAGCATGGTACTATTCATAAACCACAGAAAACTGGCACCCTTGTTCTGCATTACAGTGATCAGATGAATTATCACTGATCTGACATGGATTGAAAGGGAAAAATTCTTTCTAGGTGTCACAGGCTTCCCAGGTACCAACAGAGTGTCCTCTCTCAGTGTCTACCTGTCTAGGCCATGTGGTGCTTGAAAGTTCCCTGTGCATCACAGCTGCTGATAGACTGGGCACATGGGCTGCTTCCCCAAGGATTCCAGCTCCCATGTCCTTCCTCCAGGATCTGAAAAAGCCTCACATGATCTATACCAGCTGGAATAGAGCACTACATGTGAACCTAACTTGCTGTTCTCTTTGGGAAGGAGAGGTTGTGTAAAGAGCAGGGAGAATGACAGTCATTCTCTTTGTGGTTTCTCTGGGTTTGGCTCCAGCTCTTGGGATTGTGAGTTTGTGCAGAAATTTGGGCGTGTACAAACATACTGACCTGAAGAGTTTTCTTTGTCCAGACTGCTTAATGCATAAAGCTTTATTGATCAGCTTTTGACAATGAAAACAATGAAGGTTTAGAAATATACTATTTGTTACACCAGTCAGGAATTTCATATGGTTTAATTAAGGCAAGAGCTTTGAATAGTTAGATGAAAGCACTGTATAACTATATGAAGAGCTGTTATTATCCAGACAAAATATAATATTTAGAAATAATATGACAAAAATGATAGACTGCAGTACAAATATGTTTTGAGGTATTTCTAGGCTCTGATTAGTTTATATTAGCTACTTTCTAGCATTTATGACTACCCATGAAAGGCAGGTTATGGAGAATGCTAACATTCCACTGGGCTGATTGACAATAATTAGTTTGTTTTAAAGGAAAGGAAAGAAGCATGCTATTGTTGCAGCTGACTAATGTGAATTAAAAGCTGGGTAATCTTTTCCACAATTCCAGAGATACAACGATTGCCATTGTCAGAGAAGAAAATACACTCGTACTTTTAAGAATCATTGTGTAGGAAGAGCTTTTGCAAGCCTGAAATTGAAGCTCTGGTCATGGTCTCCAAAATTACCGTTAGTAGTAATTTTATGCAGAAGCAAGACTTTTGAATACTTAAATTATAGCTTGTTTGTAACAAGGTATTTACCGGCAAACACAAGCATCTTATAAACAGCACATGAGTCATCTTGGTGTTCATTTTGAGCACATTGAAAATGTAAATTGCAACTGAATTACTCTTGTCTAGAGAGGCAAGGCTTAGAAACCTTAAATTCGTACTTTAAATGGAAATCATGAGAGGAAAAATGCACAGATTTGCCTTTCAGTGGAGAGCATTGTGCAGGGTAACTACTGCTTTTTCTATAGTTTTGCCTAGAGGCTGTAAACAAGGACTAAGGGCAGATGCTGAGATGGGAAGAAGTACAACTTCTGAGTGGTGTTTACATTCCTCTTTGGAGGCATTTAATACCAGTCTTCACTGGGACAACTAATAGAAATCCCATTTTTTTTTATTGCGATGCCTGTGGATTTTATGAGCCATCTGATTTATCTTTAAAAAGCTTTAAAACAATTTGTGATAAAAACTAAACCAAACAGGAATCTGTCAGCTTCTCTGTTCAAAGCGTTGGTCCAAAGGAAGCGTTCCAGACATGACTGTCAGCAAGATAGCAACTGCTGGGAGGGCTACAGTTCGTTATTAAAAGATCAGTAGTTTGATCAACATCGTATTGGGTTACTCAGACTTCAATTATATGAGTACCTGAGGGCTTTAACTGGGATTTATTAGAAGACCAGCTTGAAATAAACCTGCCATTGTTGCATACCAGATCTTTGAAAAACCCACCTGAGAACCTTGCTAACAGTTCCTATCCCAAAAGAGATTCAGTGGCAGCCAAGGAGGTCAGAAACAGCTAATAAAAATGGGGCAATCAAGTGATTAATTTGTTGTCATTTCTAATCTCAGAGGAAAAAAAAAAGGGGGGGGCTGGGGGGAGCGGGGAAGGAATCTTCTGTGTTTCGTGACATTGTGTTCATTAGGATCCAGCTCTGGAGTTTGGTATGGACAGGTTTGGAATATGTTAATGCATCTTCTCTCATGTGGATGAATCTCTGCAGAGACATTAATATATATTGTAAGGAAGCAGAGGAAGAAAATCTTTGTAACCTGTTGTATTTTGCTTTCTGGTGCTCTATGGTGTGGATCAGCCTGGAGCTGATAGCTCCGGTGGGGGATTGACCCTTGTGGAGGCTTCTCGAGGAGGACCCCTGTGAACTGATGGCTGTAGAGCAATGTCAGCCAGGCTTTACAGAGCTGGCGTGGGTTGACCTGTGGTCTTGGCTAGGTGAGACTGGCAAAGACATGGAGCTTGGTAGCCTCATGGTGTTTTTCCCGTCCTTTTTTCCTAGTCCCATGCAGTCTTGTGCTTCACGTGTTGAACAGGGCAGTTCTGACTGGTGATTGCTCCTCCCACACCAGTTATTACCAAGATAGATTTATGTTCTAGTCAGTTTGTGTAATGACTTTATCCATGTGAAGTCTTAATGCTTTTTACTAACCCAAGTAGGACATTTGTCACAAATAGTATTCATGTTTCTGACCAGAAGAGTGTATGTACTGTAAACTGGAACCATTGGATTATGGAGGTATTTACATGATTATCATTTTCTTTTGCATATTTTACCTACTGTGTGTGGAAAAGACATTTCTCTATGCATTCTGCTGTAGCAATGACACTTACTGAGCTCAGCAAGTGGGCATTAATATTGCTGCTCACAAACCCCAGATGTTCTCATCAGATCTTTCTCTTCTCTTTTTTTATTCCATAACTATTTTTTCAAACTGTCATATCCTGCTGAGAGAAGATGCTGATGGCCCAGTGCATAAACCTCCTTAGTACATCTCAGATGTGAATCTGCACAAGGAGTTTGGGCTGTATCATGCTGTCACTTATTAAGTACATCTCCTTGTAGAGATCCTTTCCTCCTTTGCCACCTTCCCACCTCCCAGCATGGCCAGAGTGAATTGTGCTGAGGAGCTGTATTTAAAAATTGATACCCCTGTAACAAATTTTCCTTCTGCTGTTCTGTCCCACACCAGAAATACTTTCAAGAGTGTTGTGGAGAGCTGCTGATGGCAGTGATCTCAAAGCCTCTTTCCTAAGCAGAAATTACATGAAACTTCAATTATTGTGTTTCAGCCCACACTGCTGCAGTGCACAGGCAAAATGTCTTTTCCAGCTTCACTGTTTACAGTCACTACATTCACTGCTTTTCTGTAGGAAACTGTAAAATTCTCAATCTTAGTTTTCTCCAGCATATAAACTTTTTTTTTATTATCATAAGTTACGTGATTGTCTGGATTGTTGTTCTTCAGATTGTACTCCCTTGTTATTTCATGTGGCTGTTCACTTACCCTGGCACCAGTTTTCCTCTGAGAGTCCATATCCATCTGTGTGGGCTTCATATCAATGTGAATTGGAGTCATCAAACCCCTACAGCTGCCAAAATATCTATTAGTATAACCCCACTGTGGAGGCTGGTAACCCTATCAGGTGTCTGGTTTGGCTTTACGTTGAGATGCTGTGTCCTACTCCAGGATTCAGAAATGGATCATTCTTTTTTTTGTTACTATTTTTTTTTAAGATTAAGAGTAGAGAAAAATGTACAGATCTTCTTTGTGAAAAGATGGGAAAAAGTATTTCTTCATAGCTGCTTGAAAAAGTCATGGTGTTGTCTGATGTCCCTCCATGAAATTAGCATGTTGCTTCAATTCTATGCCCTGACTTTCTTGCAAATTATCTGGCCCAAATAATTGCTTAAAAATTGCATATATATATATATATATATATATATATGTCTCTCTGTGTGTATTTAATGAAGAATGCCTTGAAACTCTAATTAGTGCTGCTTGACTCCAAGGCAGTTTACATATCACAGGCTTACACAGCTATCAAACAGATGCTTCTCCTTTTTTCATGCAACTGACATTTTCATTTTCTCTGCATATTTTGAGGACTGAACAGTGATGTGTTTTGACTCCTGAGGCTACGGACGATATCAAAATGAGGATTAGAAATGAAGCTTTACCTGTCAATTAAGTTGTTAAGCTTGTCCTCCACAGCATCTACATTTTCAAATGACCGGTTTATTGAATTTGAAATAGTTTTCACTCTTGACCTTATTTTAATTGAATGGACAGTTCTAACTGTAATCTTCAGAGTTCTGAACTGCAACATATGGTTTGCATATAGAGTTGTGGATGAGGGGCTCTTGTCTGTTTATTGAGCTAAACCACTGTTAAATATCTCAGGAGAGAGTGGCATGTCAGGCATGGAAAATAAGCAGGAATTTGCAGAACAGATATTGGCCATTTTTGTCTTTTCAAGTAGCTCAGTCCAGGAGATCTGCTCTTAAGAGACATCTGAGGAATGGACTGTGATTGGGGGTCCAGTTGGTGAGGAACAAGTCACCACTTTTAATGGTTGTCTTGTGCCAGTTTTCACATAAAAACAATATTAAAAAAAAAAAGTCTTTGAGCATGTTTTTCCCCTGATATATTCTTCCCCATCCCAACAATTAATTTGAATTACAATGATCTTTGGCAAATCAACGTTGTCAATCATCTGTGGCCCTCACTAGAAGGGTTGTGTGACATCTCACAGCAATTTTGTGTGTGGGTGTATTTATTCCCCAGTAAGGCCAGCAGGAATCAGATCAGGAAATTAAACTCAGGTCTTTAAGACTCGATGGGGTGGATTGTCCCTTTCAGTGTTAACAGATGTCCTCTCTCCAAAAGTGATTGCTGCTGCTGAGCCTGTCCCCTGGAGTTGTAGGGCTGCTTGCACTAGGCATGTGTTCTCAAAGCAGCTCTCTGCCTTTCCTCTGCACTTCTCCCCCAGAAAGCCATACCTCAGAGATGCCTCTGTCCTCTTCCCTCCTTGAAAGCAGTCATCAGGAAATGCATCTCCCTTCAGACCTGGACATAAATATTTATTACCCAACACAGACATAGGTAACTGCTGTTCAGCATTTCACAGTGCTTTGTCCCTGGCCTTTGGTGTTCTCAGTATACAGATAAACCAGAGTGAGAGAAGGTAAACCTGACCTAGACACAGCTAGAAGTCATTGTAGCTACCTGGAAAATGCCTGAAATCGTGGGCAAGGTTCCGACTACAGGGTAGAAAATTCCTCTCCACAATGTGACTGATTTATTGGGGAGGTCTAAATGAAGGTGACAGACTGAAAGACAGTGAATCAAGTAGAAAAAGCTTTGTTGTTTTAATGCCATTGATTTTCAGGGGAAGATAAATAATCAGGTAACTTGAAAAGCCTGTGCATGGCTAATTGGATAGCCCTGCCAAAATACGTGCTGATTAAAGCTGCTTTGTCCTTAATCCCAAGCAAAGAAGAAATGTAGTGGAAAACTTACTGCTCTAACAAGGATGCTCTTTCATTGTGGAGTCTGTTTGCAGGGACTAAATTGGGTAAGGAATCTGTTACCCATGCCTTTTAACCAATCTCTTATCAGATGTGATGTGCTCCTTTCAGTAGGTTTTGCTGAAGCTATTCTGTTAATTAATTTTGTTGTAGCAGGCTTGCCTCAGACACCTGTGACTTACTGAAATTTAAGTAAGCTCCAGCAGCCGTTGGAGCTAACCTGGCTGACTTTGAACTGGAGCAGACAATGGATGCTCATATAATCCATCGGAGGGGCCAGGAAAGGGCAGAAACAAATAGCTGAAGAGCAAAAAATAAAGCCTAAGAGCACTAACAGTTCAAAATGGCCCAGCTGGCTCTGCAGGAGCACATTTATCTATGCTGAAAGCTGTTTCACTAACGTGTTTTAACATCAGGTTCTAGTAGGCCATTCATAAGAGCTTCTAGCATATTTATGGGTTTTTGTGAAGCATAAAAACTCCCTGGACTTCATGGAAGGTTTTGCAATTTAAAATCCCACTGTTATAAAAAAACTCCTGTATTTTCCCTCCTTGCTGCTTAGTTTGGTTCAATGAAACAGAAATTTATTTTTTTTTAATTAAAATGAACAGAAATTTTTGGTTTTCTTGTTGAATTTTAGGCTTTATTTTTGACCAGACTTTAAACTTGTATTTTTCTTCCTAGAATCAATACTAATGTCAAACTTCCTTCATTGTTGAAAAAAAAAGACAAATACTTTTCTAGCAACAGGAGTTTCAAAACTCCTCCAATCAAACTTCCAAACCTTGAAAACCACTTTACTGTTAGTAAAACAGGAGAGAGCATTTTAAACATTTCTGCACAAAGAGCAAACTATGTCATGCTTAGTAGTGAGTACATTTGTGAGTGGATTCACACTGATTGTCAATTTATGGACATTTTCAAACTCAAGAGTTGTGGAGACTGAGGTAGAGGAAGCCATGAGTTGAATCTGTAATGAATTTACTTACAGGAATAATGGGTCTTATTTTTTGTTTCACTTTTATAGAAAGAATTTCTGACTTCTGTGACGATTGTGAATGGCTGGGAATCAAGCCTGTTTCCTTTCCTTCCCTTAACTATATAAATTATTTAATTTAGAAACACACTAAATTAATGTGTAAAATCCACCATGTAAATTAGTGGGGAAAGACCATATGATATTTTCCCTCCATAACTTGTGTGAGGTTTAAACATCCTTTGGATAATATAAAAGAGACTAATCTCAGTGCTTTTACAAGTGACAGAAGGGAAAGCACTGTCATACGTCTTTGTTGATTTAAAATGTTGTGTTAAAGAGCAAACAATAAGGGAGTTTTCATGTCAGATGTACTAAATGATCTGCAGCTGAAGAAGCTAGGCAAACTAGTCAGGGCAAGGGAGTGGAAAGCCAGATTTTTGTTAACTTGTTTCCAAATAAATGTTTGAGTTGAACATTTTATCTGCTTGTGATAGTTTTAGATATAGCCCCTTAAGATTTCTAGTTGTGGTTCTTTACATAAGATCCAATCCTCCCCTCCCTATTTCTCTGTCACTACTGTTACTGTTTAATCCTCACAATATTGTTTGGGGACCAGTGACCCACAGAGCTGTCTGTGTAAAGAAGAGACAAACCCCAGAATTTTAAGATAAAGTGGCAAAGAGTAGACTCTGTCCTCTTTCTGGTCATGAATTTTTATAAATAATTACTATAATTATTTTTAATTAAATCTGACTTTAAAACCATTAGCATAAACTATTCTCCAAGTAAATGCAAGTAGGTTGCATTCTTTCGGCAGGGAGCTGAGGGGATTGCAGTGACTGGAAAATGGTAATGAGCCTGTGTCATTCATTCCAATTTTATGTGGTATTTCTTAGGCATCTGATAAAAAGGCTGCAGTTATGCTCCTGTGAAAGTCATCTTGGCCAGGTCCACAGATGGTATTGTGGTGTTTTGGACCCCTGCGTGTCAGTGACTGTGCTAGGATGTCCCCAGCTGATTTTAGTAAGAAAGTGTTTCTTGTATCATCTCCCAGCTGGACAGAAATCTCTTCATCCATATCAAGCCTCTGCTGTTTGGAGGGTGACTGACACTCTCAGCTATGAATGTCACCCTCGGGATACCCTTGGCACATAATCTCTCTTTCCAGTAGGGATCCTCACAATGTTTGTGCTGTTGTTGGCTTGGCCAGCCCAAAGAAGGGAACTCAGGGCTGCAACAGAACTGTGTTTTAAATAACCCTATACCTTTCATTTTACTAAAAACCTGCAAGCAGAAGTGTGCAGTAAACTTCATATTAGAAGGCTGTTTGCTCTTGTACTTTCAGAGCAGCTGCACATGTGCACAGAAGGCATGTGAAAAGCAATAAAAATTGCCAATCGTGACCTTGTGATAAATGCAGTGCTTGAAAAATAAATTGAATTAGGAAGAAAAGCAAGCTTGACTTTCAGTATTTCTGCAGGCACATTGAGATCTGAAGTGGTAGTTGTCCTATACCAGAGCCCAAATATATGCATTTCCCTATGGAGGGTCATTGCACACCTATGGGAGAGCAGTAATTTTGGGAGTCATCACTGCAGAAATTGCTAGGCAGGTGCTTTGGGGGGAAAAAAAAAAAAAAAGATTTAGAAGCAAAGTAGGCTTGGGATTGCATGAAGTGCCTGTCAGTGTTAAAACAGGGACAGACATTTTAGAATCTCTTTGGACTCTCATGAGCCTCAGGTGTTTGCTATGTGCAGGTTTAAGGCTGTTCCTGGTTTGCAGTGTAAGCATGAGGGCCTTTGGCATCGCCAGCTCCCCTCTGTTTGGCGATGTGGGAGCTGGGGCTGGAGCCTTCAGGCTCTTGGCCTGAAGCTGTGCTGGGCTCTTCCAAGTGGAGAACTGAAAAAGCAGGAGCTGAAATATACCTTTCCCCCTCACAACTCTGTCTTGCACCAGACAAAGGCCAGAGAAGTGGGGAAAGATCATAAAAATGGTACTTTTGCATATGGTTTACATTTCTTAATTGTTTCAAATCTAAGCTGTTTGTTAGTAGGGAATCCATCTGGCAGTGTCTTGCTTATTTTTTCTTTTATAAAAATATGATTGCAGGTTCATTAATTATCTCTGTTTAACACTGCTGTCTGTTTATTTTTAAGGAACTGATTAATCATAGCTGTTCCTAAATGTTTTGGTAATGATATGAAAAAGCCACCGATGTGATGACCCTGAATTCCAAGCAAGCAATCACTGAGCTCTGCATTTAAACAGGTTTTGGGCAGGGAAATCATGCTGTTGCCAACGTGTCCTGTCAAATCAACTGGGGACAAACTTCTCTGAATATTAGCAAAACCCCCATTCAGGAGTACAGAGGACTTCAAGATCTGGAACTTCATCATTAGGATCTGCCCTTGGAAAGGGCCCTGGCAGCAGCTTATGCATTTGTGCACCACAGCCTCTTTTCCTGTGTTCAGGATGTGAGATGTGCATCCTCTTGGGATGGAGGAGAGGTCAGTGTGCAGTCACGATGCACAGAGCTCAGTGCAAATGCACAGGCCTCAGAAGCACAAAGAACTAAAAAATGTTGCGTGTCATGGTGGCTACAATACTTCATATCTTGGAAATGTGTAGGGCTGATTTTGGGCTTGTCTGACTGACCATATGGTTATTCCTGCCAGCTTGTTCCTGATGAAAAATGTGTAAATGGGAACACCTGTGTGTCCTGGGGTGTGTGGTGAGGCATGTGCTGCGTATGGACAGCAGGGAAAGCAGAGAAGCCTCCAGTGGGGAATCCCACTAAAATGAATCTCTGAAATCTTCTGTAGGTGGGAAGGGTATTCACATACTGGCTCAGCTCTACTCACCAGCAGCATAATCCCCTTCACAGGATAGCCTGGGGAGAGCACACCCTGCTCATTGCACTTCCCGCCTCTCCTCTCAGCGAATCACTCTCCCTCTGTTTTGTGGGAATGCAGTCACTTTCATCACAGTCTGACTTGGGATAAGCAAGCCATACATGGCTTGAAATTCAGGTTATTGAGATAAGCATCCTAAATTATAACTGTAGAAAGTTGAACACGTAGGTATTTCAGTTGGATCTGCAGTGGGGAACTAATCCAAATTTAATTATAGTGTATTGTTAAACAGATACAATCTTCCGTAATCCCATAATATTCTAGAATTACAATATGACTTCATATTTCTAGAATGTCTTATCTTTTTGTAACTTCATAATTCTAGATTAATTTTACATTTCTATAGTTATTCCCATATAGAAAAACAAATTGCTATTTCTGTACCTATAGCAGCACAAGCTCTTGTCTTGCTGGTAAATATGTCCTTTATTAATACAGCAATTTGAATATAAAAGTCCAAATAAGCTGACATGCACTTGAAAGTTTTAAAAATGTAAGCATTTAGATTAGTGTTTACTTTGCAGACTGCTCCCCAGACTAAGTAACTAAGGCATTTTTCTTCTGTAACTATGGGCAAAGTTAATTCCTGGCCTTGAGGTGCAGGAGACATTGAAAGGCGACCGCACGTTGCATTTTTCGTGATTAATCTCTGTGGTATATGAAGGAATCTTTCAACATATAATCCTTAAAATATTGATCTTGCAGAGAAAGCCTGAGACAAGAAGGGATTGTCTGTGACCAAACTTGCTGCTCACAAGGTTTCCTGGGAGGACAGGCATGGAGTTGTGCTGCCAGGATTGTTGATCTCACCTCTGTTTTTTCCCCAGTAGCAGCAGGGAGTTCTGGGGTGGGGTTAGGTATAGCTTGTATACACACATATTTTAGAAAGTTTTTTTTAATTTTTCATTTAATTATATTGCCTTATGGCCTTTTGGGGTGTGCTAGCATGAGGGAAATTCTGTTGAAAGAAGAGCTGCAGCTGGTGTGGGAGCTGCTGGGTGCAGTTTCCTCACAAACCAACTTACTTTTTAAACCTTCAAACAGAGACTAACAAATAGAGCTAACTGCAAGCACTCATTTTGACTAGCTGGACTAGTTTTTTTCTCCTTTGTAAGTGCTGATATCCTAACTTTAAAACTGTATTCAGTGTATTAGAGAAATTTTGAAGCTGATTGTAGCCTATAAAATTAATAAATTGAATCTCCCAGGATTTGAGTTTATTGAGGTATAAACGCTAGAATGTGGTATACTTTATAGTTCAGCTACTTTCTTATATTTTTCTGAGCCTTTTTGCTTATTTTACTTCAGTGGTACAGAAGACAAATAGTTTCCTGCTTTTGGTTTTGTCCTGGCATTTTTCAACAGGCTATTTCTTAACAGTAGAGTATTCAACAAGATGAATAACATTTTCTGTTTACTGTTTACATTAAAAAAGCAAAACTTCTGTTTGAAAAAAGAGTATTCCAGATGTCTCCAGGCAGTAGGAAATATATGTAGTATACAATCTAATAAAAAAGCATATATAGCAGGAGGGTTGAAAAGTGGCACATGTTAGCAAATGGTCTGAATTTAAACACTAGTCTATGCCAGGACTTTATTTTAGGTTAAGTGAAATTCACATGTGAAATATTAAACTTTAACTTTATAAATACATTTCCTTGGCACCAGGAAGTTGTATGTTTCCTGTTCATCTTTAAAACTTCCTTTTTCATTTAATTTTGATTAGATTTTCTAAAACGGAATAAACATAAAAGCATTTTAAAAATGTAAACCATGAAAGCTAAATGCAATGCAGATATATGAACAGCAGAAATATGAAAGCCAGACCCCTTGTTCCTCAAGTGCAATATGGGGGGGAATGGGAAGAAACCCTTTGTGTTGCTGTGTGTATTCTCTGCTACCAGCTCTCTTGCCCACAGCAGCAATTGGAGACTGGTCTCTCGTTGCAACCACTCTTCTGTTTCTTTAAATCCAAGTCTTCATCCACACCTGCTTGGGTGTGTTTGGGTGGGTAAATCCCTAGATAATTTGAGCAATTAGATCAATGGAAAACTGTAATGTTGAAAAGGAGTTTCTTTATAGATGCCTATTGCAGAAGGGAGGTTAGGCTTCGGCAGGAGAAAATGTCTTTGATGGTCAGGATAATTTGATAGCAGCATCACCCCTGGGTGATATGGAGGGAGGCAGAGTTTCCATCCCTGGGGACTGTTAAGGAAAGGCCAGACAAATTCTAAGCAAACATCTACTAGGTGAAATTTTGTCAGGGAATGGACATTTCCAATGACTTCTATGTCAGTTCTTAAGGTAGTGGTGTCAGCATGTCAATCAACTGCTGTTTACAGCAGCCTGGTGTGCTGAAAAGGTGCAGAAACTGCTTCTGCAGTACTTTTGGAAATTCAGTTTTGTGGGTCTGTTTTAAACCTTCACCTGTTTACTTAAACTTTTCTTGTCTTTTTTCTTTGTCATTGTCTATCATTTTCAGATGAAATATTACAGCAGTATTCTCAAACTGGTTTAATGCTAGTTTCCCCTCTACATTTAGCTGATTGTAATATCTGAAAATGTGAAATATGGAAAGATACCTGCTTGGGAAAAGTATCATCAGGAAAGTACATAATTTTTCTGGGAGGTCTTCTGTGAAGATAATACGGAAAGTTCAGGTGAACATGAGGAGGCCCAAGGGACAAGAGCCTCAGAAAATGTGCCAGAAAATCATAACTCTTTTTGAATGTCTAGTCTGTCTCTGTGCATTCAGTGGTTGAAAATATAATGTTGATTGAGAGCACAGGCACTGCTCTTGCATGGCTTCCTTCCATTTCTGTCAGTTGCATGTACCCTCAAGAGCACCTGCTGATAGGATTAAAGGCCTGGTGCAAAAGGAAATCTTCATACAGCATTTTTTTTACAAAAGCCAAATGTTTGACCAGTGGTACCTACAAGCTCAGTTCTGTTACCCTACCCTAATTCTTTCCCTGTTTTTTTCCCTCGGCCCTGAAGGAGCAGCCATGTTGCAGATTGCTCTAATTAACAAGGGCTTCAGAAGTGGAGACTACAGAGGCGGTGCCTGCAGGAGCTTGAAAAACACCATAACATTTCAATTTTCTTTGCTCTGTTTACAGCAGAGAAGCAAAGTAAATGAGACCCAGTGTGATGGTTGCATTACGTATGAGCTGCGTGCTGTCCAGGAGAACCAGGATATGTCTTTGAGGCCATCTTGTAATTCTGGTCATCTGCCTTCCTTCTGCAGATGTGGACGAGTGTGCAGTGGTGAATGGTGGCTGCCAGCAAGGCTGTGTCAACACTCATGGCTCCTTCCACTGTCAGTGCCAGGCAGGACACAGGCTCCACACTGATGGACGCACCTGCATAGGTAAGTAAACATTACAACCACTTCACATACTTGAAGACATGCTTTTCTCTGCTAAACCTGTCTTAGTGTACATGCAAAGGTTTGTGGGCTTCCCCAGTTTGAATTTTGCCTAATTCAGATAGGATGTTTCTGTCCCTTCCAGTTCAAGCAGCTTGCAGGAATTCATGGACGTCTGAAGGTTTCTATATTTTTTAGTGAACAAATAGTGATGGTGTCCCATTTTTCTGGGACACAATCTTGTGAAATATTTTTTTGTTCTTCAGCAGGCATCACAGAAGAAGTTGATTTCTTATGAAAGTCTAAACATTTTGTGTGTGTGTGTCACTTCCCCTTCCACGTTCCAGCCATGCCCTGGGCTTTTCTGCCCCCATTTACTATTCCTCCTACTTAGTCTTTTTGCCTGTTTTTTCAGAAGTGATACAAACAGCAGATAGTGAAACTCCTGCCCACAGGTGCCTGGCAGAACACTGTTCTTCCAGCCAAGCAGTCCCAAACTGCAGCTTGTGTCTTCAGTGATGAAGACAAAATAAAAGTTTGTGGTTGCCACCCTAAAGATGGATTTACCCTTACAGCAGGTGAGCATCTGCATCAGACTGTCTGGGCTGGGTTCCTGTGAGCTTTCCCAGGTGGTGTCAGCAGCAGAGGCAGGAGCATGTCATTAAGTGGGTCAAGGGGTGAGACGATGAAGTAAAATCTCTGCAACTGTGCTGCACTGAGCAGAGCAGGAAATCCTCTTGGGAGGATCAAGAGCAGAGGCCAAATTTATGAATTACTAAGATACATTTGAGAATATAGTGCTATGGACTGGTAGCTAGAGAGGGAGCTCTAAAATGCTAATGAAATATATAACTGTGTTCTCAGAGGTCTTCTCTGGTTTTCAGAGGGTGCAAGAAGAGAAGCCCTACCCTTCATCTCTTCAGCCTTTGATGTGTGTTGAAGTTTTTAGATAAAACAGCAATGCAGAATTGTCTGCTTGGATCTGGTTTACATTTTTGTTATTAGGCACAGTGAGAAGCATGGATGGGGTGGGCTAAAAACTCCTCCAAGGCACATTACATGAATGTTTAGTTTGTGCTAATCCTTTTAGCTCACGCAAGATGTGCCCATGCATGTGAAGCTGAGAGTTTCGAGCTTTTTCTGAGATTCTGCTCATTCTGTGGGCTGAAAATTAGGGCACTATAGATTTGTGAAACTTCCTTGTTCCTACAGTGGTCCTATACCCTTTAAAAGTTTCACTGCTCCTGTGCATCAGGGATACATCTTCATCCACTGCAGTCGTGTTTGTCACATCTCCATTACAACTGATGCCAAATTTCCCTTGCTCAGCCAGCAAAACCTGTGCTGTTCTTTTCCATGGCACAGCCAAGCAAAAGACAGCACTTGAAAGTTGTTTGTTGTCTTGTGCTCCAGGACAAGAGGAAATGGGCTCAGAAGGTTTAAATTAGATGTTAGAAGAAACTTCTTCACAGAAAGGCTAATTCAACACTGGAACAGGCTGCCCAGAGAGGTGATTGAATCACCATCCCTGGAGGTGTTTAAAAGATGTATAGATGTGGTGCTTAGGAACATGGTTTAAGCACTGGACTTGGTAGTTAAATTCACGGTTGGTAGAGTTGGGTTATGGTAGGACTTGCTGATTTTAAAAGTCTTTTCCAACCATCATTCTGTGAAAGCCAATAACAAAAGTTGCAAACTAAACCGATTGCCTTTCTTTAAATGAATTTTAAAGCTCCTCTACTGAAGATTTCCAGTTCATGAGTGCTTGCTTGGGGATGTCTTCCCCTTGCTGCGGACATCAAATTCAGAGCATGGGTTGTCTGTGGGTCTCCTCTTGGCAACTGCTCTGCTCATCTGAATGATGCTCACAGTTGTACTGACAGATGGCTACTCTTGGTCAGAGGAATCCCATTCCAAGAAACAAGCATTAGAAAACAGTAAACAAGAGAGGAGGTATGATCCCTGTTTGTCAGATTCAGGTGAAAAGCCACTGATGTACAGTACGGAGTTACTCTATGCATGCTCATGTAAATGGGAGCACCATGGAGCTCAGCAGTTCAGCCAGTGGTGGGACACAATACTTGTTTCTGTGCTTGTGGAAAAGGATTAGCCCCTCTGCCATTAAACATAAATCCTGTGTTTGTTTCTCTGGTTGGGCTTTGAGCCCTGAAACAGGAGAGACAGAGTTAGTTCTGCATCTTGCTAAAAATAATAAACTATGCTGTCCTTGCATTGCATTGAAACAAAAGTCAAGTTGTTGAGTTCTGCAAAAAGGATTAAAATGCTCTGTCATTTGGGAAGAAGAAAAGGATATAAGTGGTTTGAATTTTTAAGCCTGATTTTAGGTAATATGAGAAGAACAGTCAAGTATGATCAGACCACATCTGCAGAGTAAGTTCACTCACAGTTTGGTCATTGTCTCGGTTCTTGTACAAAGTCCCTTGGTTGTGCTTAAAATCAGCCAAATATGTCATCAGTCATTGCTGGAATTACCACAGCAATAAATTTACTGATGCAGCTAGAACACAAGATGAACCAGTGCTCAAGCTGTGGGAATAACGTTTTTTATTTTAAATACTTATCCTTTCAGATTTGTTGGTTTTCTGGCATAGAGAGACCTTCAATGTTTTGTTAATTAACTGCAATGAAAAATACAATTAAGTATCAATCTTGTCTTGATTATCTTATTTGGAGAAGGAATGAGCAAGGAAACACTACTGTGAGAGAAAAAAATTAATGGAAAAGCAGAGTGGTTCATGTGTAACTATAACACTAGTGTTTTTCTGTGAATTAAAAGAGAGAAATTCATCTCTCTCTGATGCCCTCTGACCAGGGAAGACCCAAAAGTGAAAGATGTGATGTTTGAATTATGTTACTCTCTAAATAGTCTCATTTTCAGCTGTGCTGGAGAGGGATTTTTTTATTATTTTTTTTAAAAAAGGATGTAAGTGGCTTTGAGGGGGGTAGAAGAGGGAGAGAACTGAATGGTAAACACAAAAATCAGATATTGTCGCAATTATATGAATTTACTTGTGTAATATATAGAATAGTAAAGTTTTCTCATGGCACAAACAATCAAGAAGCTCAGTTTGGCATTGTCCTATCTATGAACATTAGCAGAAAGCGAGGTTTTCATTTCATAAATGTAAGTATTCACAAAAAGTTATTAAAAATACTTCATACGGTGTTCAGTTCTGTTTGTAGAATCTCAGAAATTATCGAGGAGAAATGGAAATAAATCCTAAGATGAGAGACAGGAGTAAGTTTCAGAGAGAACTGCTATCATGATAATGGATATTTGCAATACTGAGCAGAGGATATTGAGTTCTGTTTCAGCTGTTTAGACAAGGCACCAAAATAAATGGATATAATAAGCTCTAGTGCATTGGAGCATAAGACATTTACTAATTGATGAGGACAGAGAGAAGCATTTAATACAAACCAGTAATCCCAGTGTGCCTGTCATGTGGATTTGGGCACTAACTGCTTGCACTGACTGGTAGAGATGAAGAGTTTGCCTCTTCTGCTCAGTTTTGAGCAGTCACCTGATCAAGCAGCCCAAATAGTGCGTGTCCTCTGACCTAGGGCAGCTAAGCAGAACATCTAACATATCAAACAAGACTTATATTAGCAGTACTGTTTCTTCTGTGGATAGTTTAGAGGCTGTAATGATCTCTCCCACATTATTACGAACAAAAAGAGACAGCATTCTGGAAATGAGCTGTTGATAGAAGGTGACTAGCTCAGCTGCAGAAATAAGAAACAAGCATCCCTTTAGACAGGCTTTTCAGATTAACTCAGCTCAGATTTCTCTTATGTTCATTCCTCCTACATCTTCTTTTTCTTTTTGGCAACCCTGTGTTTCTGGGAGCAAAAGTGCCAAAATCACTTGAGGGGAAGCAGATTTTGCCGCCAGGATGGCTTGGAAGTCTCCCATACATAAGGAATTGGATCTGTCTTATAAGATATTCAGCCCACATCTGAAGAGTCTAAAACCTGGGATAAGCTACTTTCTCATGTGATTGCATGGAAGATGACTGAACTTCTGTCACAAGCTGTTTCCAGCAAGTTCAGTCCTCCTACTGTATCATCACAGGTTTTTTGGGACCCTGACTAACGACTAGTGGTCTGTCCCTCCACCACTAGTATAAGCCTCAAAACACATGGTTTGAAGAAGTCTATTTGTTGTTTGTCATTCTTCCTGCTCTCATTAGAAAATTCTGCTTGTACTCTAAGGCAAACAGCCTCTAAAATGAGTTGCTTTGTTCAATAATAACTAGTGTTTGAAAGAAAAACTCTTTCTTCTGCAAACTTTTGATGATCTGTGATACTTTTTTCCATGCCAGAATCCCATCTTTTTCAATGCTTTTTTTCTTTCTTAGCTTTTTGCCACAAATTTTGCTAGATCTTCAATTAATTTTTAGATATATGTGCCACACTGAACGTTCACTACAAATTAGGTAATTAGTATAAAAAAAGGTAACTCTGTCCTTTTTTTTTTTTTTTTTATGCCTTTATTATGTTAATAATTACATCAGTAACGTAATGAATTTAACTTCATTACGGATTAACCAACTGGTGTCTGAAAAGCAGAAACTCAGAAAGAGAATGTGTTTACTGTAGTATTAGGCTGTGTTTTTTGGACTGATGTAAATTCATTGTCTTTGCTGGATTTTATTCTTGTTTGAAGTCCTAGAAGTGAAAGCAGAGTGCAGATTTTAGACCCCGATTCATCTCTGGTGCCAGCTGTTACCTTTGAAGTCTGCCTTATGCAGAAAAGCTGTTGAGATGTGGGTTTTTATAGAGACTCATACACTAAAGCTCTTAATAGAGGAAATAACAAAGAAGAAAGTATCTACAAATCTATAATCTGTAGTTTTCCACATAAGTAAAAGCACAGTAAGTCTGAAGTTATATTTCTTGTCATTGCTAAGACTGGATTTAAGGTGATGGAAAACATGGGCTTGCAAAGATGGCCTGTTCTAACCCCATGGCTGCTATGTATACTTTCAGCTATGACTTCATAGGTTGTTTTTGTAAAATTATGAGCATTATTATAAAAAATAATGGGTTGAGAAATACACATTGCTCAGTCATCAGCAGATCTTTTTCTTTCCTGTGTGATATCTCCCGCCACCATCCCCATTCCTGCAGTGCTGCTTCCCTCTCTCAGCATTGCCAGGTGTTATCTCCGCACCTCTGTGCCTGTCAGGAATCAGCAGTGAGGCTGGTTTTCCACTGAACTTCAAGAATAAACCTTTAAATGTGGAGGATATGCTGTATTTCTGCCTGAGCCCCTCAGGGCTCAGCCCTCCAGCCACAAGCCTCTTTACAAGGGGTGGAATTAGACTCATGACACGCCAAGTGTCTTGCTCAAGGATGCGATGCTGGCACCTGGCAGCACAACCACAACTTGTCCTGTTTCTTCCCCAATGCTCTTCTCGTTCAGTCTGGCACCTCTTCTCATGTCTTCCCTGCCAGGCCTCAGCAGCACGTGATGAGCAGAGGAATCCTTGGCTCGGGCAGGCCGGGCTGCACAGCCCCGCTGGTGCACGCGCTGGGTGCGGGAGTTCATGCCTGTCCCCTTCTGGCTGAGAATCCTCCTCCTTGTCTCCCCTTACATCCAGATTGGCTCATGCCAGAAAAGGAGGGAGAAAATGGCACTTTTAGAAATTCAAATGTGTATTCTCTCTCTTGGAGCCAATTTAAGGAGGTTTTCATCTTCTGAAATATTTTCATCTTATTTGAATATTCTTGCTGCAAAACAGGTCTTTGGGTACAAGCGTGCAGCAAGCAGGGAACTTTAAGTGTGTCAGGTTTGCTGTCTCTCATGTAGAAACTGAGCTGCTTTTGAGTTATGTGGCTAACCAGGCAGGAGGTTTGCAGGCGCAGATGGAGATGAGAAGACAGGGTCAGGTCCAGTGTGCAATGAGGGCTGTCCTGGCTACTGCTGTGTGTGCATCCATGATAATGTAAAAACTGGCTTTTTATTTGTGTTTTTAACACGTATTTGGCTGCACAAACTAAGTGTTTGCTAATTGGTAGCGTAGGGTGAAGTGCATCCTACAGCAGTTTTGTGGCTAACAGTGTCTTCATGTCTGTTACAGAGAAATGAATTAATATAAATACTCCTAAAATAAGTGTCAAAGCTCTTTGCTAACTTCATTGGGTCCAGAGTTTCATTCCTTCCACAAAGGACTTCCATGAGTCTTCCCAGCTGCTCATGGAGAACGTAATACATCCCTGCTGTTAAAATACATACATATAGATGCAGTCATGCACAGACTCACAAGTACATACGTACAGCACAATAACAGGTTCAAATGATCTATCTTAATTTTATATGCAATGTGCAAATAGGTGTGGGTGTGTGTTAATGTATTTTGGTAGAATGAGAAATGTTTCTCCAGAGGCCTGAGATGTATGTTGAACAAAAAAAGAATATTAATTTGCCTGGATGAAAGAAGAAGCATCTATAGAGATGTACTGAAGAGCCTCTTCCTCCTTGTGATTTATTTTATATGTCCATCCTGTGGAGCTTGTGACTTGTGTCATTTTCCTGTGTGTGAGGATGAGGAAATCAGCCTGAAAGACAATTTTTTTATTTCTTTAATATTTTAATCAGCAGGGACAGAAAAAAACCCAATGGGCAAGTGTCAGTGTGGCTGCTTCCCCCCCCCTTCTTTACCTCAGTGGATTCTCAAGTGCTTTGTTGCTGTCAGATCAAAGGTTGGCTGTACTTCAGTCAACATTGCAGCTCTTAGATCTCACGGGCCTCTCCCTGGAATCACGGGCTCTCGCTGGCATGGGATGTGGTGTCCAGCAAGCACCATGAATCACACAGGGGATAGGGACAGGTGCATTTAGGAAAGCTGTTGGTGAGGTGTTGTGCATTTTTGTTGTTAGTTTATGATTTAAAATAGGAAATAAGTTTTTTGGGTTGTTGACATGTGTTCCTTCAACGTTTCCTTGGCTCCAGCCCTCAATTCCTGCAGTGTTAACAAGGGGGGCTGCGAGCAGGAGTGTGTTCAGCTCGGTGAAGACCGATACAAGTGCCAGTGCCAGCCAGGCTACCAGCTGAAGAGAGATGCCAAATCCTGTGAGGGTAAGTCCTGTGCTATCTGCCTGGAGACACACATTAAAGGCAATTCAAAAGACCCCAGGATAGTGCTTCAGGTCATTGTATTCATTCATATTTAGCCCTGCTTGCTAAAAGCAGCTTTAGGAATCACTTATGAACAGGATTAAAATGACACGTTTGAGATGGTAGCTCATGTTAGTTCACAACTTGGAACAGGATTTTTGCCTCATAGACTCCTGGCTGTTCGTTGCACACTGGCAATGATGACATAGATTAGGAACGTAATAGTGTTTTAATTCTAACATTTTATTACTCAGCATGCTGTATTTAGAGTTGGCCTGTAGAACATGTTTTATTCTGCATAAAACCTTTTCTCTGTCTACTTTCGGATTCTGTTGCTCCTGATCATAGTCTGATCCATTCATCCTCCCCTTCAGGTTTCTAACCAAACACTCTCTCAAGCAGAACAGAAATGCTGTCTTTGGGTTTGATTGTTTTGTTGTGTTTCTTTTTTCTCTCATATATCTTAACATATTAATCATTTTTTAAGGTAACTTCCCCCTCTTCCCCAACACAAACTCACACACATGCTACCCTTGAACATGCCAGAGAAAGATAGGGCCAAATTTATGGATTTATTGCACTAAAATTCCTGTCACAAAACCGTTTCCATATGGCTCCTCTTCTGCTCAGAGATTTTATATGCTGTGTATGAAGTGTAAGTAAATCCTGCTGTTCAACTTGCTTCCAACTCATGCTGTGGGCAACGAGCACTTGGCCTTCGGTGCTGGCCTCCCCGAGCCCTGCCTTCCACAGAGACAGCACACAGAGCACTTCAGCAAGCATCCAAAGCCAGCTCCCCCTCTGTCTCTTATGGGGTGGCTGTGTTTTGTCCCTGAGGTTGTCAGTAAGAGCTGGAAAAGGGGAGCATTAGTGGGGAGAAGGCACCAGAGACCTTGCTCTGCTGTTCTCCAGTCTGTTTCCAAACCTCTCGCGGCTCCTCCACTGCCTCTGGCACTTGAGGTGTCCTCCAGCAAGCCAGCTGGATGTGCAGACTCCTCTGTAAAACTTTTTGGTGGTTTTTTACAGTGCTGTGGTGAGACAGAGGTTGGATGGACAGGGGCTGAGTGTGGCAAGGCCTGGGTGGGTGGAAGTTGTCCCTTGGGTGGTGATGGAGCAGTTCAAACCTTCATGTGCCACTTGGTGCTCTGGCTCAGCTGAGCAGCAAAAGGAACAGGCTCGGTCCCCAAACTGGTAAGGTTTTGCCACTGTGCCAGCAGCTGTGGCCACTTGTTCCCTCTCATTGTGGGGCTGATAAGGGTCAGCCACCCATCAAAGGCAAGTTTGTCACCAGCCAGTAATTACTGAACTGTGGAGAAGGGGTGAGGTCAGCTTTGTCTGCAGGTGAGACCTTATCTGGAGTTCATGTGTATCCCTGGTCACCCGTGTTCAAAATGTAACAGTGCAGCCCCCCCAGGAGGACAGCTGTGGTCAGTGGAAGGAGAATCTGTCTCCCAAGGGGAGCTCGAATGGCAAAGTAGGATGACCTTAGTGAATAAACACCTGGGAAAGAAAGGTGCTAGTTAAGCTGACAGGCAAGATTTTTTCAGGAAAAAATGAGCATAAAGTAGCTACATTTGGGTTGGTATTATAGATGTTTTAAATAGAGAAGGTGGGAAGAGGTGAGTCTGGCTGCTTTTAATTTCCAACCAGAAAGGATAGCTACTGTAGTGCTAGGTTGGACAGAGAAACTACAGCATCATGAGGGTGTTTATACCAGCAGACATAGCTGTGCTGCAGGTGTGGAGTCATCCCTGCTGGCTCCTGGGGAGCCAGTGGTGCATCCTGAAAGCTCTACAGGAACACCCAAGCCTGAGCAGTGTGGGGGCAAACTGATGGGAGGGAGGGGTGTGGCATCAGATGAAGTGGTGAGACAGCTGTCCCAGGTGAAGCATGTGGTCAGCAGTGGTCGTGATGCTTGCGTAACGAAATGGGCTATAAAAGATGATGTTGAAGTGAATTCCTTTTTGGGTTATCCAGGGGTAGTAAGAACAAATATAATTTTCAAACCACTTTGAGTTTCCTTTCTGTAAGTCAATGCTATTTCTACCCCTAATCTTCCCAGCTATGAGAAGGAAATTTTACTCTTTACCACTTCGTATTTTCTCCACTCTAAAATCATGGTTACTATGAGCAAGAAAACTAACTTGATAAGGCCCAATTCTCTGTCTTCAGAGTGTTCTAGAGGTCATGGCAGATAGAACTGGATAACTAGACTCTACTCTTTACAACCTTGCATTGAAGGTCTGGAAGGTCCAAGCACTTGTACTGCACATACTTGCACTTCACCAAAAGCATTGCTGCCATCCCAGGCTTTTTCAGGTGAGGTTCCTGCATGTACTGGGACATCTAGGAAATGAAACAGTTCCAACAATTTATTTGCCATAGTGTTTAACAGCTTGGAATGAGCTTTGTAGGATGGAGTCTGTTATCCACTAAAATTTTTAAGTCAAACAGTAAGAGGCAAATGTGTAGGGAAAAGAACATAAGAGTTATTTTTAGCTTTTCCTGAAACCTCCCTATAACAGAAGGAACAGATATGTCAGTGGAAAACAAGTTAATCAGTGGTTGCCTTATGTCCTGAAGATCTTCCCTTGACAAACTTTCATCTTGTCTAAGGAATTCTAAGGCTGCTATCTTTGTTCAAATCACTATGTTTACTAACATCTACCCTATAATTTGTTGTGTGCTTGTTGTCATGTCACAGAGCATTACAAGTTTTACTCTATGCTGTAATCATTCTCAAATTAAAGCTTCAGATGCTCTGAAAGCCTTTATAGTATGCAAGTTTACCAGGTGCTGTTTGATAGTGATTTTGTTTAATTTGTCCAAATAGAAAAAGAATCAGCAAATAACTCAATATTTCATATCAGCAAGGAATGAGTTCTTGCTTGAAGCTAAATCCTTTGTAGACTGGAAATTGTCAAACTGCCGAGCCAAGTTGTCAGCCTCAAAAGTGTCACATATAAAGTGCTGCTGTCCCTTGGAAACCTATTTGCAACCTCTTGTGTTTAAAGTCCAACAGAAAATTTCAGTTCTACATCCTTAACACTGTTGGGGTTCTTTTACACTGTCAAGTCAAACTCTCAGCTGGCAGACTTGTATGGTTATGTTCTTGAGATGCCAGGAGGTGAAATGAGGGAATTTGAAAGTGTGCTGAGTCAACGTCCTCCTCTGTGAAATCATGGCAGAAAATGCCACTGGCTACGCAGAAAAGTGAAAATTGAAGTGCAAACAACCCCACCCCATATTTAGATGTACCTGCATGAAGCAGAGATCTTACTCCTTTATTCCCTCTGCGTAGCTCTAGTAAAATTCTAAAACTGAATTACAGCTTGAGTTGCAAGGAAGTAGGCCTAACTTTTGGAAAGCTTTGTTTGTAACCAAGCAGAACTTGAGAGGACACACTTGCAAATTTGCCTCCAAATTTGCCTATGTAATGTCATTCACCATGTGCTTCTGTAACTAGCACTCTGCACTGAAGCCTAAGCCTTGTGCAGAATATCAGATTTTGGTATGATAACTCTGGCTCTGAACCCAAATCAGACATACCCAGACAGTTCCAATAGGTCTATTTTTATGTGTGCAAAGTCTTTATTTGGGCAGATACATTGGTGTGCTTCCAGCAGGTATGTATTCCTGAAATAAGCCCTTAAAACACAGTGAGATTGTTGAGGTGGAGAATTCTGCAGAGACTTCGTAAAGAGTGTTTCTAAATATTTGCCACTTAGATTGGCTTATTCCTGAAAAATGGTATGTTATTTAAAAAAATACAAATTAAAAATGATGTGCAACATGAACAGCATATGTTTTTAGACTGAAGAAGCTCTTTTGGTGCTCTTCAGCATTGATTTCCCCTCGAGACCTTTAAATACACATTGCTCCATGGCAAATTCCACTGTTGTATCTGTTTATGGGTTCACACACATTGGAGGACTAATTGCTATTGTTTAGAGGGACTCTTGAAAATCTGCTCAGTTACAGCAAAATAAGAATAAAATGAACTTTTCTTGTCCTACTTCCACGGAGTAAGACGAGACCAGTTTCCCGCTGTTTAAAGTGTTGCTGGTGCTGTATGAGAAATGCTGGCCAGCCAGAGAGAAAATAGCACACAGAGAAACAGCTCCACTATGCACCAAGTTCTGTCAAATTTTTTTTTTTTTTTTTGGACTAATCTCTTACAGCTGCAGTAATCTTCGTTGCTAGTTGTAACGATGGCAGGTAAGACCATTTTCAGACAAACCCGTGACCTTTCAGTTGACAGTGTGCTCTAATTGGTTTCAGTGCTAGACCCCTGTGCAAGTAGGAATGGAGGATGCTCACAAACCTGTCAAAATGAGAGAGGAGCTGCCAAGTGTGGGTGTCATCCAGGGTATTATCTTTCTGCAGGCAAAAAATCCTGTGTAGGTAAGAAACTATAGACTGTGTATTGGGAAGAGAAGTGTTAATCAGTGCTCTGACTTACTGAGCTTTTAGGGGAAAGGAGGATGTTGTACAAATATACATATGCATTTTGGAACAGTGTTTCTCTCTGTGATATTTCTGTCAGCTGATAGTCTTGAAGGACCATTTTAATAATGCAGATTACTCTGATCTCTTAAATCATGCTTTCTAGCAACTGTAGATGCTATAGTGTTGTTCTTGTAGGGTCCCTTTAAAATAATGCCCCAGATACAGCTCCTGGAAAACTGGTTCAAGTAACTCTCTGAACCAGGTCACTGAAAACCTATTTAGAATTCAAAGGGGTTTTTAGCTGGAGAACTGTTTCCATATTAATAGAGAAACTACTGTGAAGGAAGAAATCATGAAGTGTAAGATTTCCAAAGCAAGAAGCTTAAAAAGTTGAATTCCAAAGTCCTGTATTTAGTCTGGAATTTTCAAAAGAATCTAAAGACTTTCTGACCCAAAATGTGGGGAATTAGAGACCAAAATACCTGCTTTTTTCTGTCAATATGATGCCTGGGAGCAAGACAGTTTATCAGTTTTATGAAGCAAAAAGCACTTTTGGACTTCATGGTAGAATTTTTTTAACGGCATTGTCAGGATCAGGGTGTGTATCCAGACACTAAATTTAAATTCCTTCTTTTGAAAACTTGGCCAAAGTTTGGCCAATACTGAAATTGTTGTCTTATCTCTACAGAGTACTGGGTGCTTTGCAAAATGCTTTCTTTCTACCCTGAGTATTTTACTCAGTTGCTTGTAAGCCCTTCTGTGAGTAGCATAGCAAACCTCAGTGCTTTCCCCTCTCTCTGGGATCACTCACGAGTAAGGTTGCTGAAAAAACAGAGTATTTTCAAGCATTGTAGACACTTCATTGATGATTAGTACAGGGGGTTAATACTGGGGTCAGCATTTTACTCATTTTTATCTCAGATACACATTGACAATTCTGTAATTTATGTTTAAACTAAAGCACTAGGTAGCTTGTAATGTTATATACTGGAACAGATTTTCTTCCTGACCTCATGGCAACAGTCTTTTGAATCCTTAAGCATCATATCTTACCATGGATATACAATTGTTGTTTTTTTCTCCTAGAAGTTATTCAACATCTTTTGCAAAATTCAAGCTGATATTTGACTCTCTGGAAACTGAGCTAGAAGAAAACGGAGGGCAACTGAAGTGTGACACTTCAGCTATTAGTTCTATTTTCAAGATATGGAGAAACATGCAGGATGGTGGATGTGGTTCAGCTTTCCAACGTTTTATTTTTATTTTTCTATTTCAAAAAAAACCACACACACACACACAAAAAACCCAACTGAAAAAAAGAAGAACATTTACAACATTTGCCAACACACTGTACTTGCAAAATGCCAGTTAATTACAGAAAAAGGAGAAATGGCTCCTTTTATTCTAAACAGCAGCTACTCACGTTGCTGCCTCAGAGAAGCTGTCATTTATCCTGAAATTTTCATGAGTCGATGTGTGGTGGTTGCAGTGCCTGGGGCCTCTTTTTTGCAAGTAGGCTGATTGCATTTGTAAAGCTACTTGTGTTCAAGTACAAGGGACCAGGAGTACCACACTGATCACAGCACATATGGAGAAAGAAAACTGTCAGCAAGTGGTTTTCTGTGGTAAAAATGTGGAGAGCTGCACACTGGACTGGTCTCTCCTGTGTGTGAGACACTGACCAAGAAGCAGTGCAATAAATAATCTGTATTCGGCAAGTGTAATGTCAGAACAAGGGAAGGAGGTAGGTTAGGGGTTTGCCATGTGCAAGACAAGGCCAGTCTTGGCAGAGAGGCTGGTGTTTTCTGCAGCTGTGCTCCACAGCAGCAGTATTTAGTACAAGTTTTTGCTTTGCCTTTTTTTCTTTTTCTTTTCTTTTTTTTTTTTTTTTTTTTTTTTAGTAGTTATTCCTTAAAAGCATTTTTGTGCTCACTGAGATTTTAGGAAGATGGATGCCTCTGGTGGCAGTTACCTTCAAAATAAAGACCAGTGAGTGTAAAGCTGAGGAACAGCCTGCTTGACAAAGGACTGGGTGAAGAACAGTCTCCCCACCCACAGCTCTTCACCGTTTTTCTTCTCTTAAAGGTGGGGTGAAACTCCTCTGATTCAAGGAGGTGCTTCCCAGCTGGACTTCTGTGGAAGAAGCTGCAGGGTTTAAGGATGTGACAGAGAAGATCTGTCTCCATTGTACCTGCTGAGACTCAGCCACCACTTAATCCAAATCCTGTGAGGTTCAGGAAATAATTAGATATTTTCTGCTCCATCAATTTAAAAATAATGTTTGTGAGGACCTAGTGATAATTTTAGGGTACTGGGAGATAGGAGTTCTTCATGTGGCTTTTTTTGCCATTGCTCTTGTTGTAGGAATAATAAACAAGCTACTTTGGCCGATACTGTAAATATAATGTCTGATATTGTAAATATTCACATCAAAAAGTTCAAAGTCAGCTGTGTTTAGAAAAAAAAGAATGTTTTGGAGAACAATGTTGTGAGTTCAGTGTTCCTGCATTCATCAGATGCTGTCATTTGTAAACTAACATCAGGATGCTCTTTTCAGTGGATGGTTGGAACTACAGCCATGTGTGTCGAGCAATATTATTTTGTATTTTAATATTCAAAAGAATGTGTCTGCCTTTCTCTCTCCTTCCTAGACATTGATGAGTGTGCAGAAGGGAGAGCCAGGTGTGCTCATCGTTGTGTGAACACTCTGGGATCCTTCACCTGCGTCTGTAATCCTGGCTTCGAGCTGGGGGCTGATGGAAAGCAGTGCTACCGTAAGTGATGCTTGTACAACTCTGCCTTTCAGGCCATCTTATCTACAAACTGCTCTGCCTCTCTGTTAATTTGGTTGGATTAGCACTCCCAGCAAAATAAATGCATGCAAAAGCTCAAGCTCAATACTGTTTTCTTCATCTTCTGCTGGTTTTGCAGATTCTTACATTCCTAAACCTGTGTTCAGACCTTAATTGCTACATTTCAAAGAGCAAATAGCCCTGTTGGTTTATCTTCAGAGTCTGGTCAATTCTATTGCAGAGCTACCAAAATATTGCTGTTCTGTGAAATGCATTCATTTCTGCCATCTTCCCAGGAGTTTTTTATATGCTGGATCTGATGCAAAAGAAAGCCAACATGATGATCTGCTCTATCTATCTAGATTTACTTATGTTTCTCCTGAGATGATTGACACTGTTAAGTAGATACTTTAAAAAACTATATAAATTTTAAAAAAAAAAAAAAAAAGCAAGATTGGGAGTGAAAAAAATACTTGAACAACTACTCTTTCCCAAATGAAAATGGTGCTGAGCCACATTGTCTTCCCTCGCATCTTCACCTCTTGCCAGTGGGGTTTCTTAATCACTGCTGCTCTTGAGAAAGGGGCTGACTCTCAACACTGTTAGTTGATAGGTGATCCCTGGGCTGTCCTTCAGGGCAACTTTAGATTAATAAAGGAGGTGATGTGGAAAAGTTGGTGTTATTATGGACCTAACATAAGCTCGCTGGAATGCAGACAAAAGCATGACCTGTTCCAGCAAAGAGATGGGCAAAGATTGTTCCATCTAATAATGCTGTGCAAGAAATTTCAGCAGCATTTCCTTAGGAAAATACGCTGCATGCCAGAGGATGAATGCTTTCCTTAAGAATGTATGTGTAAGAAATACTTAATAAGGGTGAAAATCAGTTTCAAAGCATAAACATACATTAAAAACAAAAACCAATTATCGAGAGACATCCTGGAGAATTATTTCATTAGGTGATGGGGAACTGTGAGTAGTGCAATGGCAGAGGAAATGCAATTAATATATAGGTATGAAATGATCTTTTATGAGGATAAGAAAGTTGTTTAGACCACTTAGATTTCATTCTGGGTCTCTGATGATATTTTTCCTCTATGTTCAGCAAATCTCTGGGGATAGTGATTCTCTGTGCCTTGCGTACAATATTACAGAGCAAACAATAAAAATAAAAACAATCTGCATATATTTATGATCAGGATTATCCCAGTGTTTGAGCAATTCACAATCTTTGTTTATTTGTTCATTTCCCCAGTGGCATGGGGAAGAGCTGTTGCTCCAGTTTTGCTGATGAAGTACTGAGGCACAATAAACAATGAAGAGAGTGTGTAAAGTCAGATCCTGTGTTTGATTACTGTGTTTCCTAAGCCCCATCATAACACACTGGACAGGAGACTATATTTCTTCTCTCTGGTGCAAATTATACTGTGCAAGAGATGTAGTCCTCAATAGATATTCTTCTAATTTATACCCTCTTCCAGCAAGCCTTGCATTTCTTGTCGGTGGGCAGTTTTCTCCCTGGGGGCACAAAACGTGGTAGGATCAGAGCTGCTGACACAGATGTGTCCACGAGCCATCACAGTGGGGAAATGCCATCCTTCTGTACCAGACCTTATGGCACCACTCTGAGCTGGGGCATTTCTGGAAGTTCAGTGGCTCCTTTAGAGAGGGTGTTACTCAGTTCTCCTACATGGTATGTGGAATTCATTCCAACCACTCTGTAACAAGACAACGGGGCTAATTCTTCAAGAGAAACTTTATAATTGACCTATTTTCTTTTCAACCCAAAGAAATCATTTAATGAAGTACCTTGGTGGGAAAGAGATGGACCCTCTGTGACGGTTTTCGCTGGACCTGGACAAAATGTTGTGGGGACTTTCCAGTGCAGTGGAGGGCAGGAGGGTGGGATGGTTTGTCAGGGTGAAGAGGGCTACTGACAGCTTTGTACCAACATCCTGCCTCAATTGTAGGGGGACAAAGTCTCATCAGAGTAGCTTCTATGCACATCTTTCAAGGGATGTGCAGATTGTATTGCTTCATGGTTAGGTGTCAGGCTTGGCCACAGGGCTCTGCTATGAAAATTTTAAGGCATATGTGTTTAGTATAAGTTTCAGAACCCAACTCTTTCCCATTGTCATATGAAACTAATAGCTCTTTGAACAGCAGGAGCAGTCTGGGTTGAGATTAACCACCTGGGGCCTTCAGATGGTTCCTTTCCTCTGGGGCAAGGGCAGGACTTGCTGTTAGGTTCAAGCAAAGTATAAATCTTAGGAAACCAGCAAATGCTCCTGTAACAGACAGAGTGCTGAAACAGTGAGCCGGCCTCAAGTCACCAGAGTCAAGAGCATCTGCTGTCCTGACTCAAGGAGACAAATACCTGGAGTTCAGTGGCTCCAAAGCATGCTCTTCTCACGTGCGGGAGCAGAGCTTTTATTTCCTGCTACAGCAGTCAGCTTATGGATGCTTTTTTACAGCAGGCTAATTCTCCAGTGACTCCCCACCATGCTTGCTTTTTAACATCCTTTCAATTTATTTCTCCACAAGGCATCGAGATGGAAATTGTCGACAGCTGCCAGGACAGCAACGGCGGCTGCTCCCACCGCTGTGAGCACACGTCGGCGGGACCGCGCTGCTCCTGCCACCACGGCTATCGCCTCCATGCCGATGGCAAAACCTGCACGGGTAATTCATGGGGTGGGGAGGGAGGAGCTGTGGTGGGTCTGTCTGCAAGGGGAGCCTGCAGGAGTGGTGTGACTCAAGGAGATGCTTTCCCATCCCCTGCCTTTCTCCTACAAGCTGTAATTAATACTGTCCTCTGGTGCTTTCTCAGCTGCTGCTCCAGCCTGCCTTGCTCTCTGTGTTTGCTGGGACTATTAAGAAAGGGAAGGAATTCTGCCTCCCAAATGGAAGATGACACATCAGTGCATCACTGTGGTGTGATCTCATCGTGTCCAGCCCAAGCATCACTCACCTGACTTTTTTTCCTTCTGTCCCTCACCCAGCAGCTGGGGAGAGGCTTGACTCTGGCGGGGAGTGGTAGCTCTGCCGTTCTGAAGTGCTTCATGTGCAAACTCCACTTTGGGTTATGGAAGCTGCTCTATTTCCATCAGATTTGCTCAGTGATGAGATGGCACTTCTGGCTATGAGAAGTCTCACTTCAGAAGTGAAAGAAATAGTTAGGTTTGGTTTTATTTCAAGAGAAGAGCTTAAATATTCCTTCGTATTTTATGTAATTTTACAATGTGACTTTTTTTTTTTTTTAACAGCTTTTGCTATGTAAACTGTATCTCATTGTGGTTTAGACTTGTTGTCACTATGCCATTAAAATTTTAAGAATAGCCAAGAGAAGGAAGGGGGAAAAAAAGAAGGCACCACACAGCAATATAATAAGACATGGGGAGAGGTGGAGAGCAGGAGCTCTGGTGAATGTGAGAGGCATTACAGACAAGAAGGGTCTTGCAACAGAAAAAGCCAAGTAAAGGAGACAGGAAGGAATAGGGGAGAAGGGAACCACCGAGCTCTGCAAGGATGGTTGATCCTGGAGCTTAAAAATTAAAGAAATGAAGACAAGAGAGGTAGATTTGGACTCAGTACCTCACAGGGGTGGGATGGGTCTCATTGTGCACAAATGAGGGGAGGCAGAGCAGCCTCCTGCCCGCACCCCAGCTCAGTGACTTGCTGATGGAGATTTCAGAGGGAAGCAGTCTGGCCACAGGGAGGGAAGTGAGAGCACAGAGTAAGGGTTTGGCAAGGCTGAGGACATGAAAAACTGCTCTGAACAGCAAAAATCGTCTTTTTGTTGGATGCACATTTCTCATTCCTACACAGACAAGGGGCTGTTGCTAGACACCAGAGCAAGGCATCATCTGACATACTGCAGAGGAGCTCGGCTTGTGACATTTCTGGAAAACACTCTGTGCTCAAATAACCTGCATTAATCATCTTTGTGCTGACCTCCTCACCTCAATTGATTAATTACATTTTCTTTCTCCTCTTTCTCCTGTCGGTGTTTCCTAATAATGTTGGTACTCCTTCCAAGGTTAATTGAGACACTGACCTTTCCCATCTGCGGCTGCTCATCTGCGTAACATTCCAAAGCCTTTTGCAGACTCAGCATTGACAAGGTGGCCCTTGATGGCCACCGACCTGCTCAGCAGGCTGCAAGGGCTGAGATCAGCAGAGAGGCTGCAGTGAAAAGATAACAGCTCAATTCTTGTATCTAATCACCACAGCAGCACTGTTGACGATACCAATTTCCAGATGGACACAGGGCAGGATAAGGCAATGGCCAATTAGTTATCAAAATGGGGAAGTTAGTTATCAAAAGCTACAGTGGAACTTAGCAGGCTGCTGGTGTCCAGCAACACACTGTTGGATCCGAGCATTGTTTCGCTGTTAGTTTGCATTGAATAAGGTTGAATGTAAAAAAAGTCCAAATGATTAAATGTAGATTTCTGTTGAAGAGATGGTATTTGTGGGCTGGTGAGACACAGTTCTTGTCTGTTTTGTAAATCACCTTGTGGTAACTAAGACTTGCAGAAAAGATGCCTCTCCCTGGACGTGGAGGGTGTTGGCTGTGGTGGGATAAGGTAGAAGACAGCTGCTGTCATGGTTCAGACAGCGTTTTACGTGGGTGAAGGGACAGGAAGACACAGAAAGGCATGTGCTGAAAACCACAGGAGCTGCCGAACTAAATGGTGGCCACAGCCCAGAAAATGTCCAAGGGCTGAAGGAACTGCCCCTTCTTTGCAGAGCTGGATGAGTGTGAGACCGGAGAGTCCTGCTGCTCCCAGTTCTGTGTCAACTACGCGGGCGGCTACGAGTGTGCGTGCAGAGCGGGGTTCCAGCTCGGCGCCGACGGCTGCGCCTGCCATGGTGAGTGCTTTCATACCTGGGGCTCAGTCTGAGCACAACAGTAGGAAGAAGAAATGCCATTCAAGCTCATCCCAGGGCTTTGTGAGCATTTCCTAGTAACAGAATCACTCGCTGTATGCCAGATGAGCTGATAAGTTTTACAAATGTGAAATTTCCACTTTGTAAGAATACAGCAATAACCCAGCATCCAGCATGGAGAAGTGGGTCTGAGGGAGACAAGGCAGCAGAGAAGAACTTTCCTCCTCTCTCCATGGACATTGTATATTGATGTGTGTTAAAGACTACTTCTGAGGGTTCTGGAGAACCCTCAAAATAACCAAAAGATCAAGTGAGCTTAACAGCTTGATGCAGCTGTTTTCACTTGAGACAAAATCATAGGTGAAAGAATCTGTTCCATGCTGCCCTGTTTTAGTGTTTCAGTGTCTCTAAAACTAGTGAGAAATGGACAGCCTCAAGTACTAAGAAAATCAGTTTTTCTTATGTGCCGAATAATTTTTCAGATGGACTCAGGCACAGAGCATACTCTCCAAGTAAAGGTACTGGCATTTAATCAGTGTTTATATCTGTTTTTTTCTAGATGTGGATGAATGTCATGTTGATAATGGCAACTGCGACCATTTCTGTGTCAATTCTCTGGGGTCATACGAGTGTGCATGTAAGGAGGGTTACAGGCTTGGTGCTAACAGATGGTCCTGCATTGGTAAGTAATTTTTATATCTTGAAGGGCATCAAGTATTTCCCTCTGATTTAAAACGCAAATTCAAAACTTAAGATTTTCCCCAAACCCTGGGATTTTGGGAGCCCAACTCAAGCCATATCTCAACATGGCCAGGGTAGAGCTATCTGCAACACATGGATCCCAAGTTCATCCTCAAGTAATGGGTTTTGCCAAAGATAAATGAGAGATGAACACTTAAATCCCTTGGACATATTTGAAAAACCTAAACCTTGTGCTTTAGAAATAAATACTATTTTGTCAGTTTGCTTGCACTATTTGATGAAGTTTAACATCCTGTGGAAAAAAGGTAGCCAGGCAAATTTTCCACTAAAGTCAATGCTGTGATTCTGGATTTCTGCCAGTGTAACCAGTACAGAGTTTAGCCTAGCAACTTAATTTTATAACCAAGTTTTAGTACCTGCTAAACCTTGGCCAGAGTTCGATATTTTAACCAACTTCAAAAAGAAAACCAACTGACTTCCCATCATTTTAAGGCTCAAATTTTAGCTTTTCTGAAAATAAATTGGACAGCCAGCCTCACTCTGTATTTGTCATCTTCAAAGTGAGCTAGAGTAATGACCTTCATTACCTAAAAATAATCTCAGACTTCAAGTGAGGAAAATTAAAGTCCTCATTTAATTTCTTTGGACTCTCTAGGACCAGAGTTTATTTCCAGAAAAAAAAAGAAAGAAAAGGGAAAGGCTTTCCCCCCTGCCCCCAACCTTTTCTCTTTTTTGGATAGCAGAAATTCTGTTTATAACTACAGATGAGAAAATGAATTGACTGCAACTGCTGTGCAGACTGCACGGGAAAGCTGGAAAATAGACCAGTGTAATAAAAATAAAATGTAAGTGAAAGTGTCGTGGAGGAAGAGTTGTGACCAGGTCCTGATGGCATGTTTGTGTGTCAGCCCTAGATGGAGAGGAGGTGGATGTGGAGGAGGCAACGGGGTTTGCTGGGGCTCCAAGGCTGCAGTTCAGAGGTGCTCCCCAGCTCCTTCACTATGCGCTTGATTCCCTCTACAAGGATGAAGACCCTCGAGGAGAGCTCACCCTGGTGCATAGGGTTGGTGAGTGAACAGGCATCACTTTTAGCCATCACAGCAAATGGGAGAAATAATCTCAGAAAGAGGATTTGGGGTGAGAGCGACACTGAGCTGGCTGGGTCTAAGCCATCAGGAAGAGCAGAGGAGGGAGAGCATCAGTTCTGCTTTCTGCCTGTCCTCCATGCCAGCAGGGAGCAGGCATCGCCACATGTCCATCCCAAACGGGATATGTTTGGGGAACAGGGAGACCCCTCAGTCATGGCTGCTGTTGCCTGGAAGTGGCGGGGGAGGATGTGGAGGGAGGCATGAGAAAAGTGAGCAGCACAGCAAGAAAGGGTGGGAGGCTGCTGGGACAAACAGGGTGTCTGCACAAAGCCCCAAAGGCAACAGACAGAGGTTCTCTTCATCTGGGGGGTGCAAGAGTTGCGTGGGTTACTGCAGTGCACAAAATCCACCAGAGCTATTCTTTGGGATTAAGCCCTTGGGAAATTCTCCCTTTCTCTCAGAGCTAGGAAAGGGGGGTGTGGGCATGTCTGCCTGTTTACAAGCCCTTTTATAATTGCAGGGATTTTTTGCTTAAGATGTGTGCATTATTGTTTGTGGAAAAAAACAGCCCTTGTGGAGATTCAGGTCCCTTATCATGCTTTTGGCATCTTCTCCAGGAAAAGCATGGATCCATCCATGTAGAGCTCAGACTGGCCAAAGGCTTGGCACAACTCATGACAAACAGCACATGAGTACACACAGTCACAAGAGTGGGTGCAAAGCAGCTTTGCACCCTGCCTGGACTTTGCATGATTTCAGTCTTTCCACCTGAAGGTAGAAACTTCACCGCTATGTGTGTTGAAACCCTGTGCTTCCTTTCCAATGAGTGCAGTAAGAGCTGGTGGAGTGAGATTTCTTATTTTTGTTATATATGTCCTGTGACTACTGTATGAGCTATAATTACTCATCTGAGGACTGTGCCCTACAGGCAAAAATCAGGAACTGGTCTTGGCTTTCATAAAAAATTAACTTATTTTCATGAACAAAACTGTTAAGACCTCCCAGATTGCATAGTATCCATACAGGCTCAACGACACTGATACCCAGTTGGGAAACTGATAAATGAGATAACCACAGGCAAAATTATCAGGCCTAGGAACCACAATCAAATATTTATTGAACAGTTTTTTGCATGCTTAATTTATGTTTAGCCACATAAATTTGCGTGTTACCAGTCACAACTGAGCACTTTTTCTAAAGCTGAGGCTTTGTAGCATGTGATGGTTTGTTAGAAAAGGTGATGGAGAAATGAAACTTAGTGAGCTATTTTACCTCCCAAATATTAATGTATTCCTTAAGCTTTCAGTCATATTTTTGCTCTCTGTAAAAATACAGCTTTAAACAATAAGGTGATGTAAATAATTAACTATTTTCTATTGAGGTAATAACATTTTAATGTATAAGCATGATGGTAATTTGTATTCTTCTCCTGAAATATGAATTTATAACCTGTTCCGAGAGGGAGCACTAGGATTCTGAATGTCTCGGAAAGCTTGGGCATTTGTTCAGCTTCAGAAAATGGAACAGTTGGGTGCTGAGACCTAGAGGAAATCTGGCTTCACGTGGAAAATTGCTGGTGAAAAGCAACAAGCCTGCTGACTTAGTGTTAGCTGAAATAATCTGCCAGCTCTTTTAGGTGTTGTTCAAAATCCCCTTCCAGAAAGCCTCCAGCCACAGCCATAAAGCCTCGAAGGCAATAAACTGGCCATGTGGATAGTATCTCGCTGTCACTGAAGTATTTTAGCAGAATAACATTTATGTTCTGTGCTTTTCTCAATAGATCCCACAAAGACAGAAGATGAGCATGTGTCTGTGCTTGTATTTGGGTGCAGGGGAGAAAAGGAGGGTGGGGAAGGTGAGGGAGGAATGCATTTTCATCTTCAGTTTTCTAGATAGACCAACCCTTTTTTTCATATCCATTAAGAGAGAGGAAGTAATAATTGTGTAGCATTATGCTTTATTTTCTTAGAAAAATGTTTGAACTATGGTGTTAAAAAAAGCACTTGACAATGTTTAAGTAGTACCTTCTACAGTAGGATAAAAAAGAAAGGAGCCTAGGAAGGAGAAAAGAAGACTGTCTCCAGATAAATACCTTTGATTATATGCAATATTGTCAAGCAAATAGGTGCAAATTCACTTTTTCTGACGGCAAAATATTTACTCTTAAAAAGTAGTTTTAAGTGTTTTTTGGGGAACTAGAGAACTTAAGGGAGTAAACTTCAGCTGAAGCCCTGACTTTCCTTTTATTTAAACTCTACAATTTGAAGAGAAAGTTTGGAATCTCCCTTTGGGACCACCTTTTCGGATAACTCAGTGATATTTGCAGTGCCACCGACATTAACAATGTGAATACAGTCAATGTTGTGCAGGTTCCTTTTCACACTTGTGTAACTGGAAAGTTAGGTAAGAGCTTGTGAAAATGTTTTACCCGGATGCTCACTAAACCTTCTGTATTTTTTTGTTTCAGTTTGCCTTGATAACACTTTTGGCAATGACTGCAGCCTGAGCTGTGAGGACTGTCTGAATGGAGGCAGCTGTAACCCTGAGCGCAGTGGCTGCGTGTGCCCACCTGGGTGGACTGGCATTACCTGTAATGAAAGTGAGTTCAAGGTGTAGTCCCCTTCCCTAGGTGTTTCTGGTGGGTGTTCATTCCTGTTCACACAACTGCTGAAAAGTGCCAAGATTTGCCTGTCATGCTTTGCTTTGCTGCCCACTTTGCCTAGCTGACTTTCAGAAGGCTGTCCTGGCAGGTGGTGAGACAATCTGGGTGGACATAGATGCTAAACTTGATTTTTTCTTTATTAGCCTCCCAAGACAGTACATTTTTCTATTTTTTCTATTTTTTTTTTTTCTTTCTCTTTGTGTTGGTAAACTTGGCCATGGGTTTGTTGTTTTTTTTTCTTATCATTCTGTTTATTATCAACTTAATTTTCTTGGGATAGTTAATTTTTAATACTGTAAATAGTATTTGTCAGAATTGTCTGGCCAAGTTGGCCAATGCCCTTTGTAATATCTTTCAACTCTCCTTATTCCTGCCTCCTGGAAGAAGATCTTTCTGTTTCAGAAGTCTGTGTCAAAACCAACTGGCAAGATAAGGCAGTGATTTCTTGATGTACTGTGCGCCGTTCCTCATCTGCAGTTTGGCAAAACTTGTGTTGCTTGTCTGAGACCTCACACCTCAGCCTCTCTGCATGTTTGGGTGGGTTGCTCCATTTCCTGGTGTCTGGCCCACCATGCTCAGAAAGTCTGTGCTATCACTGCTGAGAAAAACAGATGATGAAGAATTAGTACTTAGTATTAGTTAGCAGCAATCTTCAGGCTAATCACGATCAAGATTGTTTAGGGGGAATCATCACAAAGACAGAAATACAGAAATCCCAGCAAATTATTGAAACCAGCAGTCTTCCCATAGTTATTTTGGGAGACTGATCATGGATTTGGTTTGTAAACACTGGGGACAGCTGCAAGAATAGGAACGAAGGGGATTAAAATTATAATTTCTAGTCTATTTAAGACAGTTCAAGCTATCCAGTTAGGATATTCTTGCTTCTATTCATGGTGCTTCAGTGGCTCAGGATAGTTTATAAAAATTTCAAGACAGGATGCAAATTCTTTAGTTCACTTCATAAATAATAATAACAATACTTTTGCTCTATATTTACAGTAGATATCCATGCATGTAATCTGGTGGAATTTGCCTCTGGAATTTAAAGAACTTTAATGAGACTGCATTATTGAGCCAAACCTGCAGTCCAATGAAGCAGACATTGACAGTGATAAATACAAGATATAATCTGTATGAATTACCCATGTGTGATTGCTTTCACTCTTTTCTCTTCCTTTCTTAGTATATGGCATAGTTCATGGGTTTAGGGTAAGCTAAATAGTTGAGAAAACTGGAACTAAATTTCTGTAATAACACACCAAAGAAGCCAAATGGAAATTGATGTGAAATGTCAAGTTACTTAATGTACATTGATAAAATGTCATTTAAGTCAGATGGCTCCAGCAACTGTATTTACTCAGCTAGCTCAGGCTGCAGACAGTAGAGCAAGACTTCATTTCACAGTTTGTTTTGCACTGGAGCCATAAGGGTTTTAGGAAAAATCCCACGCTGTTATGGATCCGTTTCTGCCGTGATCATCTGGGGAATTTAAGAGACTATGCTAGAAAAACCGATTATTATTTTGGGAGTTTTGGGGAGGGATAAAAAAAAAGAATGTTTAAAATACTCATCTCCAAATATTCAAAACTGTGCTCTGATTTTTAAGCTTTGTACTTTATAAGCAATATTTTTGAGTTTCATGTGCTGGGTGGAGGGGAGCATATGCAGGGAGAGAATCTGGATACCTCAAGTAGCTCTTCACATAAGGTGGTTCCATTCAGGTGTCCTTCTAGAATTAAACAGTAAATATTAGATTGATTTGTATGACTTCATGTAAAAATAATCATTTTGTTTAGAGCCTTCTTGACAAAGGGGACTCTTTACTTGCTCAGTCTTCTTTCTCTTCACCTCTAGGTGAGGGGAAGAATTTCTTGGCCCATTTATCTCCCTGCTTTCTCCACAGCTTGTCCCCCCGGGACGTTTGGCAGCGGCTGTGCCAGCGTTTGCCAGTGCCAGAACGGAGGCTCCTGCGAGGCGGTGAGGGGGCAGTGCCGCTGCCCGCCCGGCGTGCACGGCCAGCTCTGCCAGGACGGTACGGGCCCTGGCTGCCTCAGACCCCACCCCTGCCTTCCCCTTCTTCCTATCTAGATGGAATTGTGCGTGGTAATCATAGGGGCCTGCATAAGAACAGTCTCCATTGTCTATAACCTGCTGTAACGCTGCAGCTTGCCTTGCAGTGACCTCTCTCAAAATTGTAAGGAAGACAGAGGGTAAGAAACGCCAGCGCCTTGTAAATACGAGCTGTGCAGAGCCCCAGGGCAGCACCAAGGCAGCGTGGTCGTTTCTGTCACACCAACTGAAAGAGCTGATTTGGTGTTCGTGTTTTAACGCTCAACAGCTGATGCCTTGCTGTGTTTGTGCACTCAAAAGGTTGCCCAAAAGGCCTCTTTGGGAAGAACTGTACCAAACGGTGCAACTGTGCCAACAATGGCTATTGCCACAGACTCTACGGAGCCTGCCTGTGTGACCCTGGCCTCTACGGGCGCTTCTGCCATCTTAGTAAGTCCCCATGGTTTTTTGGATCTGTTTATTTAACGTTTGCACAACATAGTAGTCTTTAAAAGGTTTCACATTGCATATAAAATGAGCGAGGCTTTGGATTCTGCCATGAACTGGGAGTAGCTGGATGTGACTTCTGACATGCTGGGATGCCCCAGAAACAGAATCACATAATCAGTTTGATTGGAAAAGACCTTTAAGATCATCCAGTTTAACTGTAAGCTTTAGTAATCTTTTCCTCTAGCAATTCATCTGCCATAAGGACTGAGATTTACGGATACACAAAGGAGAGGACTATAGGTAGGGTTGGGTTGTCATGGGCAGGTTAAGGTTAGGGTGGTTGGTGAGGCCTAAGTCTGGTTGGAGCTAGTTAGTGGCTGCTGATGTGGTTAAAGAGGAAGCTGAGGAGCAGGGCTGGCTGGGATGAGGGTGAAATGTTAAATGGGAACAAAAAGAATAAAAACTACAGAAGAGATGGTCAAGTTTCTTTGCACTTACAAGTTTTGTTCAGAAAAACATGCAAGATTGAGAAAAGTTTTGTGATTTATTTTTTTAATGAAAGATTTTGTCTTGGAGTGTATCTTCATTCAGAAACTTAACTAAGTTTGCTTTGAAATATGCTTGCATTCACCACATATTCCTTGAAATTCGATGAATTACTTAATACAGGGATCATGTAAACTCTGTTTTAACACCCACGTATTAAGAGGCACTGTCATAGGAATGTGGATGTATTTGCTGAAAGTAAAATGAATGTTTTGCCTTTTGCAGCAGTTGCATTCTGCAGCAGTGTGCAGTTTCAAATAACCCATGCATAATTACAGAGCTAATGATTCCTTTTCTTCTGGCTGCAGCCTGTCCCAGGTGGGCCTTTGGAGCTGGCTGCTCTGAGGAGTGTCAGTGTGTGAAAGAGCACACACTGGAATGCAGTGCCAGGAATGGGACTTGCACCTGCAAGCCTGGTTATCATGGCAAAAAGTGTCAGAAAGGTATGACAGAAAGCCAGATTCCCCATGTCTGGTTATTTCTTTGTCTTAGCATTATTTCTCTCTTTTTCTCTCATCTTTTTTGTTCAGTGGCTGCTGCTGCTAATATATTCATATTCTACTAATTATTTCATCTGTGATTTCTCATACAGCAAAGCACCATGAGTGCCTGCTATCACAGGGCTTAGAGGAACATCAAGGGAATTCAGCTTAAGAATGTAGGAGTTTTAGCCTGATGAAATCACAACAGAAATCTAATGCAGCCCAAAATAATGAGGACTGTGGGAGTTTTCACCTTTGTTCTTTCCTTTTTCCACACAGAAAGTAAATAAGTGGCAAAAACTGTGTTTTCTGACAGCAGGGTTATTTGTCAACAGTTTCAGTCATGCTACTTTTCCTTCAGATTTGCAGGTCTTTGAATTCAACTTATTCTTTGTAGTTTCTGGGGGTAGTTCAAAGAGAATTGTATTCCACATTCATGTTTGCATGTCTCAGTAGCCTTCTCCAGACAGTAATGGAGTAACGCAATAAAGATTCTCCCCTCAGATTCCTCTCTGGGCAGGCAGGAACGTGTTGGATTTATGACACTAGTTCTGCAGGGTCTGGTGGAGAATAATAGTGGTGGTATTTAATATCTTCAGTGTTCTTGGTGACATGCTCGGTTCTGGGGAGAGCATTCCTCACCCAGTGTTGGCTTTGCACCAAGGCAGAGAGCAGCAGAAGGTACAGCCTGATAAGAAGAGCAATCCTGTAATGGCTGTAATTGAATATATCCTTAAGTATTTTGCCACTCAGATTCTGGGTTGTATTTAAGCTGAACCTCATGCAAGTGCTTAATAAGTATTTACACTTCATTATCAGCTCCTCTAAAACATACATTACAATAGATTTTCTGCAAATTTCTGCCAAATTATTTTCTGAGTTTTGTTCAGTTTTCTTAACTCTTCCTTTTTCTTACACGTGTTCTGTGTCTATTTGCGTTTTCCAGTGTGCATGCCTGGCTTTTATGGGGCTGGTTGCAAACTGAGGTGCAACTGTCCTCTGGATGTTTTGTGTGATCATGAGACGGGAGCCTGCAAGCATCCATGTCCTCCTGGGTTTCATGGAGAAAAATGCCATTTATGTAGGTACTCACTGCATGTTTCCCTGGGAGGTACCCTTTGGATGGGAAAGCTTACTCAGGAAACTTATGTTCAGATATAGAAGTTGCAAATAAAAGAGTACATTTCTTGTTGGTACGAGTTGGCAGTCCCTCACTGAAGCCAAACTGTTATTTGGAGCCTGGCAACTGCTGTGTCACTCTGCTTGCAAAGGCCGAGGCACACAAGGCTGAGCCCAGTTACGAAAACTAATGTGTACCAAGGTAACTAGAGTTCCTTTTAAAGCTTCTGGCACAAATTTTCTAGAGCTCTGTTGCAGTTAATTACAGACCACTGGCCACTGAGACACTGATGCTAACATAGATCGCTTTGTACCAGCACAGCTTAGTTTAAAATTGCTGATGATGGCGCCTCCTAATGTCTTCAAAATTGTTTGTTATACTAATTGTGTCTCTGGGTTTCTTTTGACCAGCTTGTCAGCCTGGGAGCTTTGGAGTGAACTGCCAGCAGAAGTGCAGGTGTGGAGAAGCACCGTGTGACCCGAAGACAGGGCAGTGTGTTTGTCCAGCTGGGAAGACTGGTGCTATGTGTGAGCAAGGTGGGTTTGGTGTTGGGCCAGGGTAGTGAGTGTCTTGCTTTGGAAGAAATAGCAAGAAGTAGAATTATTCCGTTTCCCACTAAAACTGCTGCAATGCAATACGCTTCATTTGCAGAATGGGTAAAGGATAAGGCTTGGTGCAGAACATATGAAATCCACCAAATGGGATCACTTGTAAAGGAAGGATTGTGATTCACTTACCCTGAACTGTCTCTGTACTCCAATTAGTAGTGATTTGTATGCTGGGCTGGGTTGTGCAGAGATACTGAGGCACTGCAGCAGCTCTGATTCCCAGAGCAGAGCTTGGTACTGTGCTGCCATATGTACACAGTGTGCCTCGGAAAATGCTGAAGGCCAAAGACACAGCTACTATGGAGCCATCAAGTGAAGGACCTGGAGCAGAGGAAGGAATTAAAAAGGGTAATTGTGGGATGCAAAGAGGCTCAGACACACTGAACTACCAAGAGGCCAGGGGATCCCACTCTTCCGCTTGCTCTAGCTATTGCACACCTGAGGAGCATCTGCCCTTGAAGCACCTGGGCCGTGGCTCCCTGCTCCACACAGCAGGAACCTGGTGAAGGAGGTGAAGTTGGATGGAGACCTGGGCTGCACCTCACCTTGCTCTGGACTGAGTGACCATCCTGTCCCCCACTCAGCCCAGCAAAAATACAGCAGCAACCCTTCCCTCCTGCGTCTGTCTTCCCATTGCTGTCCTCTGCAGAGGTCCTTTGCTGAGTGCAGTAATTAATTTCTCAGATATAATAACGGCGTAAATCTATAATCACCTTGAAACAGAAAATCTCATGTGCTGTTTTTGTCTAGATTGCCCAGCTGGTTGGTGGGGACCAGACTGCCAGTCCCCCTGCGAGGCCTGTGCCAATGGGGCCCAGTGCAACAGAGAAACTGGAGCCTGTGACTGTCCCCCTGGCTACACTGGGGCTTCCTGCTCTATGTGTAAGTCCTCACATTGGCCTTCCCTGTGAAAAGAAAATCAGTTTGAAAAAATTTTTGACTTTTACCTTCTTGCTGTTTTGTGAGATCCTTATTACATTAGACACACTGATCCAAGATAAAGTATCCTTCGGCTTCAGGAATTCCCTAGGTTGGATTTGACATTACCAGAGGGAGTTTACAGGTAAATTAAGAGGACAAGTTAAACTTCCTCCCAAATCGATGTCATTGTTAGACATAATTTAAGGCAATACGTACTTAGAAATACAGCATTTAATAGCCACAGTTCTTAAATTTTAATGCTGGTTGCTTGGCAAGAGGTTCTGACCAATTGGACCATATGGCATCACTCTTGGGTTAAGTTTGCAGCAAAACTTCTTGACGTATCCAATTTAGGACTAATTAGTGGTGAGGATGAAGGGGCAGTATTAGTGCTGTTTCTGCAGATCAAACAGAGACCATGGGAATTGCTGAAGCAACTGGTTGTGTCACCATGGCGTGGCTCCTTACCCAGGCTCTGGATATTAAAGGCTGCTTGGGTATGGCTTTTATGCTGGCAGGCTCTCAGGGACAGCACTGCTTCATGCAAGACCTCACTGGTGGCATATTTTTTCGCCTTGTTAGTCACAATATCACTTTTGATGAAGGCTTGCTCAGCACTCTCGTTTGCTCTGCTGAGTGATCCTGATGTGCGGAAGTACCCAAATGAGACTCCAGCCATTCCCACTTTACAGGACTCAGCCCCAGACACCTAGGATCCAAAATACAGATGTTTCTTTCTTTTTGCCTTTTCAATTTCTGCCTTCACCTAATGCATGTTTTAGGGAGCAAACTGCTGCTGTCTTGTTTGAAAAGATCAGTCTTTGCCTGAGTTGTTATCTGAGTGAAATTGCAGCCTGTTCATCTGTTTTCAGCCTGCCCTGATGGTTACTATGGACAAAACTGCCTGCTGTTATGCAGCTGTAGCAGCAGTGGTCAGTGTCACCACATCACAGGAGAGTGCATGTGTCCCCCTGGCTGGACTGGCCCCGACTGCAAACACCGTAAGTCAAATGTGTATTTGCTCCATGGGGCATATGGGATCTTAACTGCACGTGTAAGAACGGGCTGTGTTTTCTTCTTAGTCTATTACAGGTTTTTAATAGACTTTTGCTAATCTTATTGCTTCTGAAATTGTGTGTTTGTGGGTCTGCACAGGTGGGTGGTTATAATCCTTAATTATCGAGGTTCAAAGTATTGAAATAGGTGGCTGACGAAGCGCAAAGTATTGATATAAGCTCTTATTTCAACACTATGGATCCCTTTGCCCAATACCATCTGTCCTGTCAGCATTTTGACTGACAGTTTTGTTTTTCATTTTCAGTGCAGATTAGTTTTAAGATTAATTCTCAATCTTTCATTTTGTTTAGGGGAGATTTATTCAACAAGTGAGTGGCACGTACAGTTGTGTGTCTTAAGATCACTCCTTAACTTGTGAATATAAATGCTGAGAGAAATTCTGTTCTCTGGAAGAGCAGAGCATCCTTCTATTGACTTTAGCATCACTCTTCATATTGCTGGCCATGTAAGAGTACAAATCCTTTTTGGATGGCACAGTAAAAATGTTAAGCCATCCTGCTTGATTCTTTCCCTTTCCTGCTTCATGTCTTTTCTGCTTGATTCATTATGATCCCTCTTGCCAAAAGCCAACAGAATACAAACCACTGTCTAAACTTGGTCTTAAACACATAAAATCATATAAATTAATTGCCTGTGTTACCAGCAGTACCTTTTGGACATGGATTCTCAGAGTTGGTACTGAAGCAAACTCTGGGAAAATCTGAATTTTCACCAGGATGTGTATTTTAAAAATCCAACCACTTTGCAGAGTGTGGAGCCATTTAGATAGCTTTCCACAACTCCCTCAGCTGTCTAAAGAATTAAGAAACTATGGCAAAGAAAAGCTTTCATTTCTATTCAGGAAAAGTTATGAGAACAGTTGTTTTGCAGAGACATGTCAGTAAGGCAGCTCCTCAGCTGTTGCAGACTGGGCATGAAGCAGATGCCCAACTCCAGAACCAGGTTTCTGTTGCCCTAGCTGGAACTTTCATCTTTATCCTTACAAGAAAGGAAGAGGATCACACAGAATTGTCACAGTTGGAAAAGACCTCCAAGTCTTCCAACTGTTACAGCTGGACCACTGCATCCAGCCATCAATGCTGTGCTGGAGCTGAGCTCCAGCTCTGGTCCATTGTAGTCCTCGTGTCAGTGTGATGTGATTTTTAGAATGAAAGCAGTTAAGTTTCTTTACCAAAGACTGTGATATTTCTCTGTCTGTGTCCATGCTGCATTTCCCAATATTTTGAGGAAAATCTGGAGGATGCTCACAAATCTGTCTTGTTTTACCCACTAGCTGTTCTGGTTATGCAAATTTTTGGTAGATGATATTTCCATTAAACTATGTGTTTATGACCGTGGGTTGATTTATATAGAATGACTATGATTGATTCGTTTTATGTGGATGGATAATATCTGTCTATGGATCCCTACTTTCAGCCGAAATAAATCAGCAACAATTGTATTTCTTTCCATTGACTTGCGCCCCACGCTGCAGCTGACAGTTCAGAACGCCTATGTCTTAAGTGACCATTTTACATCTTTTCTGTTCTCTCATTTAGATGTAAAATAACGCGCTAGCCAAGCTCGGAAGCTGGTTCTCAGTGTAAATCCTCTTTTACGTTGCAGCCTGCAATAGTGGCCGCTGGGGACGGCGCTGCGAGAACACGTGTGCCTGCAGTAACAGTGACGGCAGCTGCGACCCCGTCACCGGCTCCTGCTTCTGTGAGCCGGGATTCACTGGGAAGCACTGCGAACAGAGTGAGTTGCCACTTTGTCAACATGGGAAATTTGCAAAACCCGAAATCATTTTTCCTGATAATTCCCTCTCTCCAGGAAGACCTCCGGTCTGCACCGCCTCCGGTCTGCCCACTGCCTCACGGGGCTCTCAGGTTTCCTCAGGGTTATGTATTTTCCCTAATTTGGATTCCAGAAAAGTTACTTTCAGACTTGTTTTGGACTCAACAGTTATTTTTAATGTTAAGACTTCGTGTGAGTGAGAGGATTGATGTGTATTTGGCTTGTGGCACAGAAGTTTCCATATTGGTTTTATTTATCCAGTTTTAGGTCTGCAATTTTTCTTCAGAAATATTTTTTTAAGGCCAGACATATAGAAAAGCTTCACACATACATAACAAAAGCAAAAGCAGAAAGATTTAGGGTTCTTTATTTATTAACAACAAAAATGTGCAATGGTCTTACCACAGGCCCATGATCTCCACTAATTTGTCTTTAACATTGGTCAATAGTAGATGCCTTAAGGGGACAAAAACAGGCATATAGATAAATCCTGATATGTTTTCTCAAGTTTCATCAATTTTTCACTCTGAGCTTCTTGAGGCAGAAGAAATATCTCTGTATTTAATGTAACTTGATTATTTTGGTGCCTATTTCCTTTTTTGCAAACATTTGCTACCCACTTCATCTTGTGGCATCAAGTTGTATAGTTAAGCTGCTATTATTATTGTTGCTATTATTATTATTAATTATGTTGATGTTGTTAAGTACAATAAATTTTTATCTATTAGTTTAACAATCTTACAATAGCACAGATGTAGCAACGAGAGTCTCAGTGGTGTAGGCAGAATTAACTGCTGGTGTCACACTGAAATGTCAAAACAATTAATCTGAAACAGTGACCGAAGACAAAAGTTGAGGAAAGTTGATGTTATGGCTCTTGTTGCTGCTGGCACAGAGGGAACGGAAGGACAGTTGCTGGGAAGACCAGGTTGCAGAGAAAGAGCTGCCAACTTCTCTCTCGCTCTTGATCTCTCTCAAAACAGCATCTCTGCAGACAGAAAGGAGGCAAATAGCTGGTTGTCTTCTTCTCTGGCAAGGTGATTAGTGAAGCCATTGCCACCAAAAAAGCATACAGCAACCTCTAATGATCTGTCCATTGGTTTTCTAGTTTATTCAGCCTGCTTTTTATTCCACTTCAATTATGTGTCTGGATATGTATGTATGTATGTATGTATGTATGTATAAAAAAATGCATATGTATTTGTGTGTGTGCACACAAGATGATGAAAGCCATTATCCCCAGAGAGCTCCTCTGCTCCCAGGGGATCTCTAGCCCCCTGCTGCAGGCCGGGCTCTTTGCAGCTCTGCAGGCAGCTCAGGTTCTCCGGCAGCTGTAGGCAGCTCAGCATGCAGTGCGGCAGCCTGCGCCTGCTGGAGCAGAGGGCAGATGCTCTGAGATGGGGACTGCAAAATCATTTGTGAAGTGTACTGACCCGTTGCCATCACCTTGAAAGTCTCAGCTCCAGGCTAAATGCTCTACGTTTGAAGAAAGCTGCCCCATGCCCATTACTGCAGTGGAATACTATTTTCCTTGGGTAGATCCTCTGGACTCTGAAATTTCAAGTGAAAAATAAACACTGAGGAGAACCAAGCTTTCAAGGCACAAGGACACTTCAATGTATTTACTTGCTGGAGTAGTGTAGGAGGTATGATGCACAATGATCTGCAGTTTTGAGAACAGGAGGTGATGCAAATAGGATTGAATTGCAACTGTAAGTGAAAAAAAAATATATAATTCAAACCACTCCACATTGAAACAACAGCCCATTTTCCAACACAGATGATGCAGAGTAGAGAAGTACTGAAGGTACCTTGCTGTGCTTCTGTCCCCCATCCAAACTTGTAGCCTCTAAAAGAGACCCAGAGGCTGGCTCCAGTTAGTAGAGAGTCACTAAACTGCAGGAGCAACTGAATTCACACCAGCTCCTCTCACTGCCCACCTCTGGTACCAAATAGGAGCACCGAACCTACCCCTTTATTGCAGATGTAGAGCTGTCTTTGAGGATCCTCACTGTTTTCTGTTCTCTTTGATTCTTTCCAGATTCCCTGAAAAATCACTTTGTTGATTGAAATGCCAAAGTCTTGCACTTCTCAAAGAGATCTGGCAATAATTTGCAAAGCTCATTTAGAGAGGAGCTCACAAGATCTTAAAACATGAGTAGAGACCCTGTAATATTGTTTAGCCAAGTATATCTCTGTATTTCAGCCTGTCCAAAATCCTTAATGTGAATTAGACAACTGGCCCTATTCTTAATTGATTTTCCTATAATCCTGGAAGAAATTATTTTAGTTCTCGGATAGTAAATACCATGCAAATCTATTAAAACTCCTTGCATTAACTGCTGTGGAAATGTAATTGTTAATCTGTTCCCCAGATACAATGTTTTTCCTTGAATTTTTCAAAGCAGAGCCTGACAGTGAAGGATGCAGCTTTCAGTTTGGACCTTTTGAAGGAAGCCACCACATTTCATATTTTCCCCAGCTTTCTGGGGAAGGAGGATTTGCAGGAAAACAGAGGATAGGGCCTCAAAAGGAGGTGCAGAAGCTGGGACCTTTCTGCCTCCTGGCTGATGAATCCCAGAGGAGATGAGCACGTAAGCAACTCCAGACTAGTGTGCAAAGTGTCCTCAAGCAGAACCTGTGAAGCTGCTGGCTTTGCAGCTATCAGAGGTTATTCGTTTTCTGTGCAGAATTTAGTCTTTCAACACCCTGGCATTTTTCTAAAATAGACCTTAATAAAAACAGCCTGACTTACCTGGACCCCGAAGAGAACACTTACTCACATCAGGGTTCAGGCATTACCGTTATGCCTTGATTCTTCTTTTGCCAGTAGTAAGAATTCCCATGTATCTAAAAATTGCCTGTTGATCCTGGATCTGCTCCAGAATTAACTCATCATCTGGTTTTGATTCCTCCACTGCAGGATGCCCCGAGGGGAGCTTTGGCCTGAGCTGTGAGTCCAGCTGTCAGTGCCAGAACGGAGCTGCCTGCGACCACGTGAGCGGAGCCTGTACTTGCACAGCGGGCTGGACGGGAACCTTTTGTGGAAGAGGTACTGCTGCTCCCTCCTGTCCCTTTTGGGCTTATGCAGATGGGTTTGAATTTGTTTGTTTTTTAATGCAGAGAGCTGGGTTTACAACTTACAGCACCTGATCTAAATAAACCACTGAAGTTAGTAGGAAGACAATATTGAAATGTTATCTGCCATCCTAACTCAGCAAAGCTTTTTGCCAGGTGATCGGCATTGGGCACATTTTTAACCATGGTTTAAGTTAGATACATGCTTAAGACTCCTGCTGTATCACATCTTCATGAAGAATTTTTTAAGCAGTCCTACTATTTGAACACTGACCAGAAAGGTGCTTGTCCTGCCTTTACCCTTGCTTGTCCCTAGGGCATCTCTGAAACATTTAGAGAAAAACATGGTTCTATGCATCTTCCCAAATGAACTCTTTAAGAACAGATACACTTCTAACTTCAAAAAATCCAACAGATCATAATCTTCTACCTGGTCATTTGGTAAAGTGTTGAAAAGGTTGGACTGGATTCCTCAGAAGTGTTACTGTGAGTCAGTCTGTGGCATCATCTCAGTAGGTTGCTGTCACGCTGCGTCCTTGTGCAGATCATGAAAAAAATACAGTCTTGACAGCAACAGAAGGAGCTCGTAGTTAGTCAGACGTTATGAAAGCTTTTTAAGGGTCACTGATTGAAGATTCTGTGAATTATGATCGTTAAATCAAAGTCACAATTACTTTGCTTAGAAATCAGCTTCATCAGCCAGTTTACAGAGGGAGCGTTACAGCTAGGATGGAGGGAAGCAGCAGCACTCGCAGGCAGCTGCTGCCCTCTGATGGGAAGGAAGCTGCTCCACAGCCTTACCAATAATTGTAGGAAAACACCCAACTGACTGGAGTTCAGATACTGCTTGTTGTTTCCCTCTCATTCTTTCCATGAAGTATTATACAAACTAAATACCCTTTACAAAGTTGTGCTGCAAACTGTGCGGCATAATTTATGATCTCTCCACTATGGTCTTCTTTAAAAGTATTTACTTGAACTCTGCTTTTTTAAGTCTATCCTTTTTTTTTTTCTTTTTTTTTTTCCAATTGGAAAAGCAATATGGTCAACTGTGTTATGGTGTAAATCTGTTAATTCCAGCAGGAATCGGAATTGGGACAAAGAGGCTAAATATCCTTTGCCAAAGTAGGTGTGAGGAATGTGGAGAAGCCTGGGTGATGTCTATTGGGGAGAAAAAAATACAAGTCTCAGTTTCCAAATCACTCATGTTGGACACTTCTATCTTTTTTTAATTTCTGAAAAGATGTTAGAGGGGAGAGTAGAATTTAGCACTTGCCATTCATCACCTCTTCGTACAACCCTGTGCTCTGTGTTTTCCCTTAAGCAGGCAGGGGGTCTGCACTGAGCTGACCTGTGCTTCCTTTTTGCGTAGACAGTTTCAGCCAAGGTGGTTTGTCTGGCTCCAAAAGATGAAGAGGGAGGAAAATGTGTGGGTTGTTTGCCCTTGGCAGAACCTTCTTGGCACCTTTTCTCTGAGGAGCTGCAGCACTTCTGTTTTTAGTGATGTGGTAACTGGCAGGGCTTCCTGCTGGTGGGGATATGCTTTTTGCTGTCCTCTTGGCAATCCTCCTGCATCAGCCAAGCTCTGCTCCTTGTACACAAGAACATGGAGATTGAGACCTGGTTGAGTTGCCTTGGACTTCTCACATACTGCTGATGCTTCATCCCATGCCTGGGAAGGACTTTTCCATCATCACAGAAAGCTAATATTAATATTTATAATTAATAGTAGTATCATTCCTGCACAATGAAAATGCTTGAGCTTACAGTCATTGCTTTTGGTATTTTGGGTTGTGGCAGCATGAGATCCAGATTCAAACTGAAATTGCAAAAATTCATTATTCAGTCATATTTCAGTTTTAACTGAATCAAGGCAAACTTTTCAGTTCTCTGGACTTGAAAGTTTTTGGAGGTCTTGACCTTGTATGTGACCCAGTTTTCTTTGAAGAGTGGGGACAGTGTGGTGGCTCAGAAGATATTTGCAGTATTTAGTGCAAATTGGTATGTACCTACTTGTATCTCCTGTCAGTAATACAGGCAGCAGCCAAAGTCTCATCAGCTTCCACCAGCACAGGACAGTTTCCAAGCTGACCGGTAGCAGGAGATGCTGTTATTTCAGATGGCTGTTTTGTGAGACCTTGCTGTGAATAGTTCAGGAGTTGACTCAACTTCTGTCCTCAGCCACAGGATGCTGCCGAAAAGACCTCACTCACTTCAAAGTGCTATTGTCTGTCCATCAGCATCTCAGTTTTGCTTTGCTCTGAGTCAATCAGCTGTTCTTCATCTCCACCAGGTGTCATTCAGGCCTACTGCTGCCCCTCCAGTAGTGGTGTGGTCACATAAAATAATGGTAAGAATGAAGCTATCAAGACACTTTCTGAAGGAAAATTAGTACTGAAGGTGGTACATACTTGCTTCATCTTTCAGCTTTGCTCAGTCCATTGGAAAAATGAACCTTGTGAATCTTGTAACTCTTTAAAAGAGTTGCAAAAGGAGCAGAACTGTTTTGATTGCAAAATTGCTAATGTTTGCAAATAAGACTGAAAACCAAACAATCTCCAAAGAAATGTTTGCAGTCTGTATGAACAGCCTAGGAACTTTGTTTTGTTTTGCATTTTCTTGAAAGCAGCAAGTGTTACACCCAGAACACAAGAAATCATGTACATTTCATCATGAGTTCTCACATTACCAAAGGGAAAATGAATCCTTTTTGGTGGTTCATTGAGGGTGATGCTACTAGCAATGCCACTAGATATCTTTCTTATCTGAGTGGAGAATATTACATGCCTGAGGAGATGGTACCAGAGGCACACCTGACTGTTCCTGAGCTGAAACAGCAATTAATGCCTTTGCATTCCTGGACCGTGCAAGGGCAGTGATCATAACAAAAGTTGGCTTTTGGACTTTCTAAGTCCTTTCCTTATCCTGTTAAAGTGTAGATAAAGTGAGTAGTATTTTCTCCAGAAAAGATGCCTGCTGATATCATCCAGTGCTGCCGGGCTTTGGTTTTAATACACTTACAGCTAAACAGGCAAGTAGAAAAAGCAACCAAACCCAACCCCCACAACAAATCTTTCTTGTAATAAATAGGTAGATATATCAATGCTTACTCCAAATAAATGTTAACATTTGCCGTGCAGGAAGCCTGAGCCATGGGCTTCTGATGTCAGGCAGCCCCACAGCCCACCCAGCACACCCAGAAGGTGTCGGGGTGTGCCTGTGTTTGCCCTCAGTGCTAACAGCTCTGCTGCAAGGGTGCTGTGCCACGCTGAGTGAGCTGGGGCAGCCTGCCCTGCACCAGGGTTGCTCTGCTCCCATTTGGGAAGGTAATTGTTATAATCGATGTAATTGGGTGAAGTGCTGAGCATCTGCTGCTCCTGCTTTGAAGGTTGTGATTGTCTTCACTGATCTGTAATTTTGTTTCATTTCATTCCCTGCTGCTTTGGTATGTGTTGTGTGACCCAAGGCATGTGTCCAGTTATGGGATCAGGCCAACAGAAGAATTATCCAGTTCGCTGCTTGATCTGACTGAATATCCCAAAATACCACTCAATTAGACCACAAATGGGAGGCAGCAGGAGTCTTGGACTTTTTCTACAGTGTGTTTATTAATTGATATATTAATGACAGTAACATGCAGCCCTGGTGAAGTGCAGCACTCATAGTTTGCATTTGAACTGCTGTCTAAATCAGCACTACCACAAGGCAGGCTGACTGCATCTCTCTCTTGGGATTTCAACAGTTAGTCATTATCATAAGATAGCCCAGCAAGTTTTATGTTTCAGTAAGATAAAAGGGAAAAATACATACTGTGCATGTCAAAGAATACCTGACAACATTCTGTAGTCCCTGCATTAAACAAAGAAAAACTTTGTCTGCCTTTGAAGTCACCTAGGGTTAAGTAAAAGTCCTTTCTTGTATGCTGTGCCATACACACTAGTGAAGCATAATAAATACAGACAGAAAGATTGAAACCACATGCTGATGTCTCTTCCTTACAACTTGATAACAGCTCTCTCCCTAGAACAGACTGAGCAGGGGCTGAGAGCTGTGTTACAGTTTGATATCAGGATGAGGAACTCTCTGGTTTCTGAAACAGCACATAGTTGGAAAGTAGTGCAAGCCTGAAATCTTTCATATGCCAAAGGAGCAGCTGTAGCCTGGACAGGATGAAGAGCTGGGAAGAGCAGCCTTGCGATTTTGAGTAGACGAAACAATCATATGTAGTCAGAAGCTGAGCAGGAGCTTGGAGAACAGAGAAGCCAAAGCAGATGTTGCAGTGTGTTAAGCTACTGCTGTTGCTGACTGAAGGTCCTGATTTGCCTCTGTCTACGGATGCTGAATTTCCCCCTCCTTGTAGCCAAAGCAGGGAGCAGCTCTGTCTGTTAAAAGGCTGAATTTACATTTGTAGAACAGGCAAAATGTGTAGACTAGGACGAACAGCCTGGGTGTGAAGAAGAGACAGGGCAAAAAAAGGGACAGAAGGGTCTGACAGTGGAAGATTCATATGCATAATGGTGTTATTCTGACCTGGTAGAGAGCTGTGAAATTAGTGCAGGGGGCTGTTGGGTAGTGTATGTGATGGTAATGGTCATAAGACTCTATTGGGAAGCCAGTTGTTCTGATTTCATGGTAGAAGTATGTGAATTGCATTTTAAAAAGAAGTTTACATTGAAGAAAGAGGACAAAGACCTAAGTTGTATTAATAACTGCTAATTTAATAAGCACCATTGCTCTGGAGACTGAGTGATTCAGGGGTTCTGTGGAATGACATAGCATTGTATATCTGCAGATTTATTATACTTTAGTATTGCAATGACATATTTATATAATCTAAACACACACACACACATATGCAGACAGAGAGGTTAAATTAAGGTTATATAGACAACATCATTCCTAATTTTATCTTTTGAAAAACTCTGCATAGCAGCCTTAACATTTTTGTAAAGCAGCATTTGGAGTATGAGGTGGCCCACAGGCACCAATGGCTCATTTTCACTGCTGTCAACACTGGTACAGATGTAAATTGAATCCATGGGGCTGCTCTTCCTTACATGTCCTAGATGTAGGCACTGAGCTCCTTAAGCTCCCTGGAGCTGTTCTGCTGCACTTAATTTGTCTTGGTTTTCTCTCCTCATTCTTTTTGCTACTTTTTCATTTCAGTGGTGAACTACAACACTATGGCTTATGTTCACTGTTAAAAAATCTTTAGAAAGGTGTCAGGAGAGCAAATGGGAGCCTAAGTTTTGCATTTCAAAAGACAGGAAGATCAGCAGGGATGCCCCCTGGTCTTGCATTATGTTGAATTATTTCCTTTTTCCTCTGGCCTTTACAGAAGCACAAGTACTGGCTTGTGTGGATCCAGATCCTGCCTCCCTCCTGTTGTGTGGCTTTTCAATATTCTCGGCCGTGTTTTTCTAGGCAGAAATCTGTTGCTTGTGTAAAACTGGTCACGTTTTGCTGAGGTGCACGCAGCAGAGTTGTGCAGGCTTAACGCTGGGAGCAACTTTGGCTTTTAAGCATAGTGACAGACTGACTTTTTATGCAAAAAAGAAACGGGAACTTGGCTAAAAAAAGACATGTTTTCCATTTTCAGCTTGTCCCGATGGATTCTTTGGGCTTGACTGCCACCAGGTGTGCAAGTGCAAGAATGCTGCTGGCTGCGACCACATCCTGGGAACATGTCACTGCCTCCCTGGCTGGCTGGGAGAGACCTGCGAACAGCGTATGTACAGACCACACTCACCATCCCTGTTCCCAGACCCTTTCAGCACTCACATGGGTTCTCCTGGGAATGTAAGATGACCTAGCAGGGTATAATTTTAGATAGGTCACATTCCTTTCCAAAGATGCCAAAAAAGGGAATGATTTTTGGTAGCTATGTAAATAATCAACCTCTTTTTATTTTCTTTTTTTACTGCTCTTGGCACTTGTCAAACATTAAAAGCATCATTTTTCAGTAGCAGAGCTGTCTCCTGCCATGTGAGGAATCTCTGCTTTCTAGTTTTGTGCAACATTAAGAGGTGGAATATTGTTTCTGATATATCTCAGCTAATTATCAACTATGAAGTGACAGATTACAAATGTGCCAAGATGAAAAATCAGGTATGGGACTATTTTGTTATTTGAGAATGAAAAAAATAGTTTAAAAACTAATTATTAGAAAAATTACTTGTTTCTTAAAAAAAAAAAAAAAAAAAAGTAGGTTTCCTATATCCTAGAAATATCCCCCAGTTTTCAAGCTGTTAAGGGTTTGCACATATCCATATATAAAACTGACTCTTCTGAGAAATTGTTCACTAAATTTCATGGCAAATTAAATTGTTTTCTTTATCTGGCATTACACTGGAGATCACTGAGCCCATTTGCAAAATTTAGCAAATACATTTAACTTCTCAGCTCCCTAGTTTTGTGTGAAGATGTGATGGTCTGTAGTTCCTGTTGAAAATATGACTGTCATCTGCAGGGCTGGGTTATAGAGCTGGGGTCCAACAAAGCAGAGTGCAAGGAGCCAACTTTGGTTGTTAGTGAACACTTTCTTAAGACCTCTGTAATCAATAGGCTGTACATTTCTGCAAAAGAAAAGCAGTTGGATTTAGAAAATAGAAAGAAAGGGTGCTGGTATTGAAACAACCATATTCCCTAGATACACATTGTCATATTGTCAGCCCAGTTTGAGGGTTGTACTTGCTCTTGATTAAATACGTCTGTCATTTGCACCCCTCCGTACAGCCTGTCTTCTGAAAGGGCTTCTACTACGAAATTCCCTACTCTTTTGGTTTACAGGAGGGTCAGTGGTGATGAATCTTTCCACTTTTTAGATATTTCTGCAAATTCCTCACAGTTTCAGTTATTTTTGTTTCCTCGACGCTTGGCTCTCTCCTCTCCTACTACCTGAAGATGGTGGTGGTGATACTCCCCTGTGAGTGCAGGTTAATGAGCTGACTGACATAAATGCAGAACCAGAGCTGTGTAATCATACCACAGAAAAGCTGCTGCTGAACAGGTACCATGTTTGCTTCTTGGTCACAGCCCCTTTTTACTGCCCTTCAGCCGAGCCATGGCATTAGCAAGGTGTCACCTGGGCCCTTCCAGGCTCTTTACACTCCATTAGGGATGGGAAGCTTTGCTCCTACGTATTTCATTAAATTCAATTAAGAAATGGAGCTTTTTGTTAATAGCCTTCAGTTCCCACCTCTACTCTCCTGAGAAACTAGTTATTCTCTTGTGCTGCAACAACTAGAACTTTGTGCTGGGTTGATTTATTCTTCATGGTGGTGAAGATGCCAAAGCCTCCAAGCTCTCCTTTGCCTGTAAGTAAAAGAGCAAGTTCAGTTAACAGTGCAAAGAGTAACCTGCTCCTCTTGGCTAAATGATGAATCTTCACTTTGATTTTAAGACTGGGCCTCAGCCACACCTCTCCAAAGCTGCTCCAAGTAAGGTGACCACAGGTCAGAGATGCTGGCTCACAACTCCCCATCCTTGTTGGGTGTTTAATATTCACCTTGCTGGTTCCCGGGACTCAGGAGCCCTAGCAGCTGGAAGGACAGCGCTTGTGTTCAAGTAATCAGATTGCAGGCAATGTGCTGGAGGATATTGAGGAATAATTTTGACATCATGGGATTTGAATTGATCTTAAGCCAGCCATGCAGTGCATTTTCTACACTGCTATCTAATTATGGGCGATATGGACAGTAATGCCTTTTGTTGAAGCTGCCTAACACTTTTCATTACAAGACTCTGGTTTTCAATTGCTTGTAAATGAATTATATTAATCCAGGATAAAATCTGCCAGGCAAGCTCTGTCTCAGCTTAAGGTTGTGTTTGGGTGTTTTGTTGTGGGTTTTTTTTTTTTTTGGGGTTGGTTTTTTGGGTGTCTGCCTAAGATATTTTAGCTTTGCAAGAAGGAGGTTTAGGAAAGGTGTCTTGCCTGTGTTGAAAAGAAAGTAAACTGCTTCATTGAGTGTCACGATGCCTCAGCAATACAGAAGTGAGGACTCTTACAGAGGAAAGGCACTAACAGCAAAATTTTGAAATTTAAACTTTTCTACTGCCTCTTTCCTTTGCACTCATCACAAAAAAAAAAAAAAAAAAAAAAAAAAAGTCCCATGCTTATTTGTACATCCAGTTGTGGAACTTCATAAAATAGCTTCAATATATCAATTGTTGTCTTACTCTTCAGAAAAGTACTTTGATAATCAGGATTGTCCAACAGAGAGGTTAAAAAAGTTTTTAACCACCTAATAGAATAATAAAAATTTTATTCTCCAAAACTTTCTGCTTTTTACTGGAATTTTCAGTGGAAAATGCTTTTGTCTTCTCAGTAAGCATAACAAGAACTTTGCACGCATACTCCAAAAACCTCACACAAACCACTAGTTAAGCAGTCAGGGGACCTGGTTATGAGCTGCTTTTTCCTTTGGCTTGGTTATGATAACGTTCTGATCTGTATTGTGGAAATATTTAGTTCTGCTCCCAAAATTGAGCCAGAGTTCTGTAGGATGGGCTGAACCTTTAACTTGGCAACCAAGCCTCATTTGCAGAACAAACTTTTAACCATGATGGAATTGAGCTCCTGCGCTTTCTTGTGGTTTCAATGTGGATGGGGTCCAAGTGATGACAAAAATGAAGGCTGTTTAAAAATCGTGGGAGAAATGGTGTCTGTGAGAATCATGCTGGGAAACTGAAAGCCCTCAGATAGGAAGAGAAGGGCTGAGAATGGGTCAGATATTGTCAAACACGTTCACCCCTGAGGTCAAGACGCTTTCACTCTTCCCTTCCGTCCCCAGGGATGTGTCTTCTCTCCTACCCAACTCATTTGCTGTTTTTTGGGTGATAGCTGAAGAAAACGGGTTAGTAGTGTTGTCTGTTTTCCACCATTTCAAGCAATCCAAATCTCCAGTGCCGTGAAAACTACAGCAATTTTATCACTGCCATTTTTCGTAGGCAGCAGCACTAAAAGCAGAGCTGCAGCAAGTGTACATTTGCGAGATGGCTGCGTTAAATTTTCACCTGGGAGCCAGCTGCTTAACCAAACGCCTTGAAAATATCACCCCTCTCAGACCAAAGAATGAGACTCTGGGTGAGCAAAGGCATCCGGCTGTGAAAAATGAACACTGAAAACAATGAAGTTGTCAGGTCTCGTACCAGGATGCAAATAAATACCCGGGCTGTCAAGCTGCCGGTTCTGCTGGACCATTAGTTTAGCACAAAGACATTCCATGGGGCAGGGGATGGCAGCTGATCCATCACCCGAGCGATCCTGCCCTTTGATAAAACGTGCTTCACAACATGCTATGATACATATTTTTAAGCCACATTATTTAGTGTCAGGCATGGTTAATATATGGACTCAGGCGCCCTTACGATGTGAAAAGTGCCTTGTTGGAAGCCAGTTTCAAACTGATTTCTCCAGCATTAGGTTGTGTCTCAGGTTTGGCTCCCTTGATGCTTTCTGATGGGGTTTTATGGACTTGTCTTGTTGCAGCCTGCCAGGGGGACAGCTATGGGCCAGGCTGCAGCCACACTTGTCACTGCCACAACGGAGCACTCTGCCACCACATAACCGGGATGTGCCTTTGTAGCCCAGGGTGGAAAGGAGCCACCTGCCAAGAAGGTACTGTGGGAAATTCAATCCCTGACAGCAGATTATAGGAAGGAAAAATAAAACTGCTCAGGGGGCTTCATTGCTGTATTAATTATCAGCTCATTGCCCTGTGTTGTCATTGGGTTTGTATCCGCGCAATAATGTGGCTCGGTCCATTAAATAAATCTGTAATACTGTGTTGCGGGGGCCAAGGGTAGGAGCTTGACATGCACAGGGCAGAGTCATGAACTGGAAAGAGAGCGGATTCTGGAAGCTGATTAAGGGAGAAAATGTCCATAAAACTCCTATTTATGACACTGAAATGAAACTGTTTCTGTGCCTTACTTCACCATCCTGTGCACTCAACTGATGGATGTCATTACTGTACGATGTTCCAGACACAGTCTAAATCCAGAACATGTGAAAGGCATTGGGACTTCCAGCCTCAGCAATTAGACTGACACGTGACTGAAACATGAGCCCAACTCCAAGGAGTCTTAAGGAAAGAGGCTGGCAAAGAGAGGCTGTACTGAGGCTTATATTTCAGTCTCAAGTCCCTGCATCCAAGCTGCTAGAAAAAGTCTGTTCATCCCCATTGCAGCAGGCTCCTTCTGAGCTCCCCATCTTACCTGGCTCTGTGAGCAGCATTGCGGAGCTGGCAATGCTGCTGCTGGTGCTCCTGGGTGAGCTGGGGGTTGGAGTCAGCTCCTCCAGGCAAGCAGCAGATGGCTAGGGAAAGGGAAGGAAAGCTGATTGGGGTATACTGATACATACATTAATTTGGTTTCCCTTTAAAACCTAATATGAAGAGCTCTTTCCATGAAGGAATAAAAAGTTGGGAAGGTGTGAAATCATTCCTCATGACACAACCTATAATTTTCTATTTTGCATGAAGGTCTCACATCCAAAACCAAACCACAAGTTTAAAAAGCTGTTGTCAAATATGAAGACATTGTCAAACATACCCTTCTTCTTTAGTTATATGTTTGGGGGTTTCTTTCCTCTTCAAAATTAAGGAGGTAAAATCAGTGGGTGAGGGTAGGTGAGCCATCCTATGCACTTTTACAGGGTGAGAACTTGCTTTTGTATCTTAAAAAGGTGCCACTATGGCACGTGACAAAGGGGAGGGTATTTTGTGTGTCCAAAAAAAATTAAGTTCTATCTCTATGATCTGGTTATGAGGGGAACTGATAAGTTTGCTTAAAGAATGTTAGGTAACCTGTGAAATGTCTTCGCCAGCTGTGGGTAGCAGGATCAATGAGAGAAGGAGGTGTGACTTTTGAGAGGACTGTAGAAAGAATTTCTGGAAAAGGGGAAATCAGTAACTCCACTCCTTGGTGTTGAGAAAGCTGGTAGGAACTAAGAGATGTTTTTTAAACGTGCAAGCAGAAAATCTCAAGGTCATTTGATCTTTTATAGCTAATTCATTTCATCACCCATTATGTTCCCAAGTGAGTTGTACACTGGTCTGTGTAATTCCTTATCAGTCATGGCCCCATTTTCAGCTAGTTGTACCTCTCACAGCATCTCCACAATCACCAGGGCAAGAAGGGGAGTAGCTGGGAAAGGTGGTGTTTAACCTGCGTCCTTCTCCTGCACTTCCTAACAGAAGGCTTTTGTCCTGCCTCCTGTTTGCAGCCTGTCCTCCTGGGTGGTTTGGTGCAAACTGTCTGCAGCGCTGTGTCTGCCACGGCCAGGCAACGTGTGACCGGGTGACGGGCGAGTGCCAGTGTCCCCAGGGCTGGACAGGGATAGCGTGTGAGCTGGGTGAGTCTCACCATGTCCTTCATCATTCCAGCACCTCACTTTACTTGGTCTACACGGAAGTTCAGCTCTGGTAATGGCTGGATTGAGATGGGTCAGAAAAAAGAGAGAAGAGGGGCGGAGGGCTGGAGAACGTTGGGTGTGGAGAAGTTGAAAAAGTTGGGGTTGTTGAAACAAGAAGACTGAGGGGAGATACAGTTTTGGTACTTGAATGTACCACAGTGCTAGAAACTTGGTGGACAAAGGAGAGGAATAAGCTATTCTCTGTCTCTTGGGGACAGGGAAGATTGTTAATGAAGCCTGTTTGAAGAGAGCAAAATAAATAAATAAATAATCCAAGAGGAAAACTATGTATTTCTAGATTATTTTGTCAAGGGAGGCTTCAAAATCTCCTTCACTGAAGTTTTTTAGGACCAGCTTAGGGGGCTCACCATATTTCCGAGGCATAAGTGTGTTCTTCCTGAAGCCCCCCCCAGTTTGGCCCCCTGTCATTGTCCCCCATCTCATTCCAGAGTGTGGGGATGGGAGACACGGAGAGGGCTGTGAGCAGAACTGCAGCTGCCACCATGGGGTTTGTGACCAGCACTCGAGGAGATGCATCTGCCACGCTGGCTGGACTGGGGACAGCTGTGATGTTGGTAAGGACAGTTCCTTCTGCAAATGCTTTATATTTTAACACTCTGCAGCCAGCCATTTCTGCCTTCTCAATATAAAAACCCTGTCTATTTTATCTCTTAGTTTTCCAGTATTCTGTATTCCAGTAAGAAATAAGCTGATGTGAGCACTCACCATGTATCTTGGGAACCCCACAGGCAGGTCTCTGCCCAACAACAAATACATGCCTTTGTCCAAATCATTTTATCTCCTCCTACTTCTGTTCCCTACCTGCTATGAAAATAGTTATTTCTCTACCTTATGGGTACAAGGAAGAACATACCAAAGGGAGTGAGCTGTAAAGAGAGTTTGCCAGATCAGCCACATGCTGCTGCATCTCTTGAAGTTGTCAAGGTGGGCTCAGCAAATTGACCTGTGAGGGTTCAGGTTGCACCTGCCTTGCACATGGTACCTGCCTGCACATTACTCAGATATATGACTTAGCTGTCTGTCGTGCTTAGGTCTGTGTAAATCCCTGAAATAGAAATTGCATAAGCAGTAGGTGTCAGATGACCTGAAATGTGCCTTCAGTTCAGCTTCTGACATGCTGTGACTTTTTTAAGCCAGTAGCAATTTTCTGATGTCTCCTGAGGTGCCGAGGACTCATAAAGCATCAGCCACCAGTGTGACCTGGAAAGCTTTTGCAGTGCCCACATTCCATATCTTAAGGCCTTGTTTTCTCTTTAATCATTTGCAGCGACCCGTGAGGTGCAAAGCAGAACATGAATATAGTGTATTTTCACTGTTCAAACAACTGTCCCTGTGTCTTTGCATAATTGTTTAAAAGTGAATGGCATCTCCATAGACACCACCTGGATTTGTAGTCTGGACTATTATTTTAAGCCTTTTCAAACTTTCATGTGCAGATGCAATAATAGACAACGCATTAATAGCAGACACTAAATGTTTTTGTTTTGTTTTTATTTCTATTTCATAGATATCTTCCGGGCATGCAGTCTTCTAAGCGTCCATTGCCATGTGCAAGAGCAATATTAGATCATTTGAAAGAGGATAGTTTTAGATTAGATGTTAAGGAAGAATTTCTTTTCTTGTGAGGGTGGTGAGACAGTGGCACAGGTTACTCAGGAAAGTTGTGGTTGCCCCCTCCATGGAAGTGTTCAAGACCAGGTTGGATGGGGTTTGCAGCAACCTGGTCTAGGGGAAGATGCTCTTTAAGGTCACACCCAACCCAAACCGTTCTGCGACTTGTCAATGACAGATGCTTTCCATGCCACAAGAACAACTGTTGCTCTCTCTGCTTTTCCTTGCAGTTTGTCCCCCAGGATTTTTTGGCAGGCATTGTGAGGAGCAATGTGACTGTGTGCATGGCATGTCTTGCCACCATCAAACTGGAGTGTGTCACTGTGAAAAGGGATGGCGAGGGAGGCGCTGTGACAAATGTGAGTGTCTGCTGGGCATTTAAGGAGGGACCTCCCCTTTGCTTTAGAGGTTGCTCTTGGATCTAGAGCTGATGACAGGATCCTTTCACTCCTGAGTCGCTCCACGGGGTTGGTCTGGAGGTGCTCACAGGTTGAGTGATCTCTTGGAGGGGGTTGGCTTTGCACCATCCTGCCTGGCCCCTGCTGTACCCTAACGAGGTCTGGTTGCACCGTTGCAGCTTGCTTGCCCGGCCGGTACGGCGCGGGCTGTGCCCAGCGGTGCCGCTGTCCCACGGGCGTCCCCTGCCATCACCTGACGGGACAGTGCAGCTGCCCTGCGGGGTTCACCGGCCTCGGCTGTGAGAAAAGTAAGTGTGTGGTAAGAATGCAAATGCTTTCCATGTAAATTAAGTAAGAAATTAATTTATTTGATAAAAACCTGATGATACAATCAAGGCCTGAAGGGGAAGGAGGTAACCTCGTGGCAGTAAAGATGGACAAGGACTGCGTGTCAATCACCCCAATGCTTTGGACCTCTGTGCCTGGCACTGTTTGGGCTGGCAAGGTTTGCTCTCTGAGATTTGAAGCTCTCAGGCTGGCAAGGAGCAGCCAGGGGCTAAACTGGATCAAAACAGACTGAAGAGATGCCAGGTGAGCCTAGATTGTGCCCACAGCCATCACTTTGCCATTGGCAAACAGCAGCTCTGCTTTTTGTTGGCCTTGTTCCCATGCAAGACCATCTATTCCTGCTGTCAGAGCTCATGGAAATGTCATTACTGATTCTCCTTCAAGGTTGAATTTGGCTGTCTGGAGCTCTCTTTGAAAGCAGACTGATTCTGTGACCCCAGCTGCATAGTTTAGACTTCATTCTTCCTTACAAGGTTTTGCCTGAGTACTGTCTTAGGGAAAGAGAAAGAAGGAAAGAAGGAAAGAAAGAAGGAAAGAAAGAAGGAAAGAAAGAAGGAAAGAAGGAAAGAAGGAAAGAAGGAAAGAAAGAAAGAAAGAAAGAAAGAAAGAAAGAAAGAAAGAAAGAAAGAAAGAAAGAAAGAAAGAAAGAAAGAAAGAAAGAAAGAAAGAAAGAAAGAAAGAAAGAAAGAAAGAAAGAAAGAAAGGAAGGAAGGAAGGAGGGAAGGAAGGAGGGAAGGAAGGAGGGAAGGAAGGAGGGAAGGAAGGAAGGAAGGAAGGAAGGAAGGAAGGAAGGAAGGAAGGAAGGAAGGAAGGAAGGAAGGAAGGAAGGAAGGAAGGAAGGAAGGAAGGAAGGAAGGAAGGAAGGAAGGAAGGAAGGAAGGAAGGAAGGAAGGAAGGAAGGAAGGAAGGAAGGAAGGAAGGAAGGAAGGAAGGAAGGAAGGAAGGAAGGAAGGAAGGAAGGAAGGAAGGAAGGAAGGCAACACAGCAAAAAGAATTAAATAATTGACATTGGTGTCCCATATTGTCCACCAAAGGACTCTCAATCCTGACTGAGGCAAAATGAAACCTTTGAAGGTGTTGGTGCTACAGCAGCTTTGCAAGTTAAAATCCCTGCAAAAGGTAGAAAGTCTTTATCCACCTGCCTGGTCCCCTGTGAATTATACTGTTATTTTAGCCAATTTTAACTGACATTTCCCTATGATTTTCTCTTGTGACAAGAAAATTGTATCTGGCCCTTGACAGTTGGGCACAAATTGACTGAACGAAACAAAATCAAGCAGTGAAGTAACCCCCAAGTAAATGTAATAAATCCAAAGTCCCAGAGGAGAGCATCGTTCTGTAGGCAGGGATTTTATTTAATAAATTTGAGCTCGCTCTTTGTTTGAGTGCTATATTTACCAAGACAAATTTAATTCATTGGTTTCCATTTCCTCTTCCCCAAGCTTGTCCACCAGGCACGTATGGTAAGAACTGTAACCGAGTATGTCAGTGCTCTGCCGAGAATGAGGAATGTCACCCGGTGAGTGGCGCCTGCGCCTGCCGCCCGGGCTTCCACGGGGCCCGCTGCCACCTCCGTGAGTATCTCTGTGGCCTGCCTGTCTTCTGGGCAAGGAGCCTGTGCTGGTGCTTTGATTTCTTTTGTGTCAATACCTTCTGCATTGACTGAGACAAAGGAAGCACAGGCTGGGTTCATTTACAATAATAAAATACCTCTATTATTGCAAGGGATTAATTAAACAATTTAAAATAATAATAATAATTTTAAAACCCCACTAGACTAATTTACTAGCTAAATTCTTTCCAATTTCATGACAGGTTGAAGAATATCAGTGTAATTCTCTGCATTTACACCGCTCATCTTCAGCTGCATCTGGATATTGTGCAGCTCATTTCCAAATGCCTAGGCCAAAATACTTCCCAAAATCCCTTTGTGCTCAAGTAGGGACAAATGGTTATTAGAAAACAACAAGCTTCAATTGGCAATAAATCTAAGTGATTTATGAAGCCACGTAAGTTGTAGAGACTTTTGAGGAACAATCAAGTTAAACAAATTGTTATTCCTGGTTGAAAAATAGTGACTAGTGTAGAGGACAAAATGCCAATTGGCTGAATGGTCCATCTTAACAAATATTCCCAGATCCACATGGCTGATGCTGGTATTTTGGGACATCTGTTGAGCAGCTCCTGATTGGAATGTGGTAACTGATAAGAAACATACACTAAAGTATCCAAAAAAGGAGCCAGTTACTGTTTTATTTACTACTTTAATTTTGTTTTTACTGCATGGCTTGTAATAGTCTCAGTTAAAAAAAAAAAAAGTAAAATCAGCTGTTGTCTTTCAAGCTCAGCCTTTCTCTCTGTGGCAAATGCTGATTTTCCTTTCCTTAGGAATTCAGAGAGCCTGTTTGGTTTGCTTCGGTTTTTTGGATGCAAAGGCAGCTGCAATATGTGTGGCTCTAGTAAGGGTTAAACTTGTGCAGTATTCCTTGAGTAGAAATGGGAATGAGGCTCATTTTACAGACGGGTATTTGTATTACCATCATGTCATCACAAGTTATTCTTTAAAATATAAATGCAGATGGAAAGATTGATTCTATCCTCCTTTATACATCAGTTCCCACTGTAAGTGAGATTGAAATCCAGCCTTCAATATCTTGGCTAGGCCCATCTGGAGCCATTATACATTAGCTTATAATAAACATTACACTAGAGCAATAGTGGAGATCAACTATTTAACAATATCATTTAAAAAGACTTCATCATGGTTAGCCTATTACTTTTATGTAGTAATCTTCCAGTAGCCAGACCTGTGCATGTAGTACTAAATCTCTATAGATTACAGTGCATGTCCTTGAGTTTGCTTAGATCCTGAAGATTTTATTTCAGAATTTTAAAATTTAAAACGTTAATAATTACACTGAAGTTCTGATGTCAAAAGAAATTGCTTCCATGATGTAATCTGTGTTTTATTGCATTCAGAGGGGCTTTTGCCACAGACTTCTGTGTAGCTAGGATTAAACATACAACCTATGAGACATGAGCCTTCATGGTCCTATTTTCCAAAAATGCACAGTACCTTGCACAGCAAATTCTCTCTTAATAAATATCATTTTGATAAAAGTTTACTGGAGAGATAATGGACTGGTGGATAACCAGTGTTTGATAATGTCTGGTAACCAGGGATAGCTAGCGTGACTTTGCTGGAAATAGTCCTTGTTCTCATCATCCTCACAAGAGAGAGAACTGGGGCTTCTCCAGGGTGAAGAAGCTTTTGACAGAATATTAAACAGCATTGGGAGCTGCTCCCAAAGATGTGAAATTTGCTTCAGTCTAGTCAACATGTGGTTGGATGCTGCTGGAAATGGTTTCTGGCAACTACTGCTGTATTTATAGTACTGTGAAAAAAGGTTCAAGAAAGTATCTATAAAAGGTGTAGTTGGCTGGGAAGTCAAATTTCCAGGAGCCAAGAGCAACGAGGCTTTCATGTTCTCAAATTTTGAAGTGAAGAGCTGAAACAGTCTCTTGGCAAGACCCAGAGGAAGCAGAGAAACTAGCAAGAAGATTCCCATCTATTGGCCATAACTCGGTGAAGGGGCAGATCTACCTGAGTGAAATTATGAATAAAAAGCAGTGACTGGTGTTGTAATGGATAAAAACAAAACCCATGCTAGGTCTCTGTGACATTTGCTGGGCTGAGTCAACTCTGAGCCAGAAAGACCTTACCAGCTTCACCTTCAAGCTGTAGGTAACAAGATGCTTCAGAAGTGATTTTTGACAATGCAAGTAGTAACATTGGTAAGAAAAGCCCTAGTTGGTATGAAGAGATTTGGGAGCTCTTGGTCATGGCAAACCCACACAAAGCAGAAGGAAAAAAACTCAGGAAATGAGTTAGAAAGCTGGCTGCCACTCCTCCTGCTCTCAGAAGAACCTAAGTCAGATGCAAAGGAAACTGTTAAATTAGAAAATGTCCTTGTGAGATAACTGGTGGTTAGAGGATCACCCTCTTAATAAAGGCAAAACCTACTTCAGTGGCAGGACACTGTGTAAATTGTCCTAGGTACCTGCAAAGAAGTTCTCCTTCAATGTAGTAACAGATGAGATGGCCTCATCAATAGCCATGTGCATGTCGCAGCTGATGTGTTTGTCCTGCTTGTGCTGCTCCCTGTTGAACTGAAAGAAATAAAGAGCTGTGAGGGTAAATAAATTGGTAAGAGGGGAAGTACCGCATCCCTTAAAGTAATGCAGCAGCTCTTGCTAGCCTTAAGTTGAGGAAGAACTCTGAAAGCTTTGCCAGGGAGAAGCAGCATGTTTGGGAGTGTGGGAAACAGAATTTAAAAAGAGAAAAGCCGAATGTTGACTGAAAGGAAAGGGAGAAGGGAAAGAGAAACTCAGTATCCAATTAAATCATTGAATCTGGGTGTCCTTAACTTCATGTCTTGGTGGAAGTGAAGTAGATGTTGCAGGGCTCACTCCTTGATTCCAGGGTTTGCACATGATAGATTTTCTGTACTGACAGACAGAAGCACTGATGATGAAGTATTCATTGAGAAGGGCTGGGGAGAGTCCTCTGCATGTCATAGAAGTGTGGATCTCTTCAGCCTTCATGATCTGCTATCCTGATTTGAGCAGAAGCCAATTTTCAGTTTTATCTTGAAAGTCATCTCTTTAAAGCCTCACCATAAGCTCTCCAGAGATTTCTCCAGCCACTCAGACCGTGCCTTCAGAAAAGAGAGAAAACATCTTATTTATGCACAGATTGCAAGAGATCTGCTGCTTGGAGTCATGTGCAAATATAAATTCAACCAGATTTCCAAAGTAGCCTTAGGCTTTGCTTTTGCTGAGGGAAGAGAAGGAAGGAGCAAAAATAAATTACATGTAGACATAGTAGTACTATATAGTATAGTATATACAGTATGTAGAGTGTAACTGTTCAGTGATGATCATGTTGCTCTAAAAGCACCAGCTTCTCTCTGGCTTTGCATTTAAACTCTCTATCTATCTTCTGAGAAGGTGTCTCCTGAAATTTCATCTTCTTGTCACATGCACGTTTTCATAGTCTTCCACTCCCAGCCCACTAGATAGCAATGCCAGCTCCAGTTTGGAGGGAAAGAGCAGGTTGGAGAGGAAACAAACTTTCTCCATCTTAAACATTTTTAAAAGACAAGACCTACCCATAACTAGTCACCTGAAGTATCTGCTATAAGGGGCAGAGGTGGCTCACAGCTTATCACCATCTCAGGCAAACCAGGCTGGTGCTGCCCAAGAGACACCAGGGCCCTATCTCTGCCATAGGAGAGAAAGGGGGAGCAGGTTGATTTGGAACAGAAATCCAAAAGGAAAACCTCTGAAAAACTAGGCTTGCTTTTCTTGCTGCCTTCAGGTGTGAGCAATGGGAGGAGCAGGCAGAGCCTGGAGCAGTTGATGCAGCTCTCCAGCAGTTCAATGCTGCAAGTCAGTGCTGCCTTGCTGCCCCAGGGAGTGCACTGCCCCAGGGAGTGCACTGCTCCAGGCAACCCTGGCTTGCCAACGCCTTCTCCTGGCCCTCTAGAAGTGAATAGAGTTAGAAAATGAAAATCCAATTTTGCTTGAAAGCAACAAAGTGCTGATGACTTGAAATGCCACAGGCCCAGTAGCAACATAGCCTAATCACTCTTCTGTTCTTTTAAAACAGGGTGTCCAAAAGGAACTTATGGTTCAAACTGCCAAACCCCCTGTAAGTGCATGAACGGAGGCCACTGCGACCCGGCCTCGGGAGCTTGTGATTGCGCACCTGGCTTCATCGGAGCTGACTGTAGTAAAAGTAAGCCAACATTCATGTCTTGCTTCTTTCAAAAAACAGCAGAGAGAATAATCTGCATAAGATCTTGTCAGCAGAAAAACAGATCCCAGCTACCTCCTCCTTGAATTGTAAATCAGGATTCCAGCTTTGTAAAAAAACCTCTTGCAAAATATTTTCCCTCTCTTCTGCGTGCGTAGAAGCAAGGACACTCATCCCAGGATTACAACCCGCTTGCCCAAATTTATTTCTAGAGCCAGCTCAGCATGAATTGCTCAAGTTCCTTCTTCCTGTCCAAAATTTCTAGGTTGAGAAATTATCTCAATATTTTGCTTCACACTGTGGTGCCATTAGTTTCAAAAAATGGGAAAAGGATCAAGTTTTGTCATGGCAAAACTGGTGAAGACTCCATGGCAACCCTACTTTTCTCTACTTCAGAGCAAAATTGTTTGGCTGAATTTCTGTGCTATTTCCAAAGCTATGGTCTCTGTGAAGTTCTCTTCAGCTTATTCACAGGAAGGCAATGCTTTAATGTTGAGTAGCCTACAGCTTTGCTCTTCAGCAAAGGACATCATTAGTATTGAGGAAGGAAAGATGTCTTTAGCTGGAAGGATGAGCAGCTGATATTTAAGTTGTACACTCACTTTTTTGGTAGGAACCTACCAAATGTTCTGTGTTGAACTATGGATTGTATTTATAATCTGAAGTAAAGTTTCAGAGGTAGAAGCAGTCAGGTCTTTGGATGGGTTTTGGCTTCATAGTTGTTGCTCTGAAGCACATTAGCTGCAATGAAAGTGAAGCCAACGCTACCAACAGGATCCTGCTTATGTTAAAAATTAAAACTGGAATTGGACACCCAGGGTGTTTAACAAAAACTTGTATCTCCTTCAGCTTGTCCTGAAAACCGGTACGGGAAGGACTGCACCCTGTTCTGTGCATGTGGTAAAGGTCAGTGTGACCCACAGACTGGCAAGTGTACCTGTCCTCCTGGCCAAATGGGACCCAGCTGTCAGCAAGGTAACAAAGCAGACCCCGAGGTCATCTTGTCAGTTGGGCATGTACTTAAGACAACCTAAAAACAAAACTCCTTGCCAAACATTGTTTGTGGCTGTGTTTCCCACTGCCTTTGCTTGATAACACTGCAGCGTGCTGTGCTCAGCCCTTGTCCCTCTCTGCTCCATCACCCTGCCTTTATCTCATATCACAGTCTCCTGCCCACATGTCACCCCTTTGCTCCACCATGTTGGCACCACTGCACTGATTTCTCCCCAGAAAAAGGTAGTTTGTGCCAGACGACACGAGCAGCACGTGAGGGCACTGTGGAGGGATGGGACTTAATTTAGAAACAAATTGCCTGAGCTGAAAAAGTGAGAGGATTTGCTGAAGAGAAGGAGGGATGGGACAAAGGGAGGAGACCAATAGGAGCAAATGTGGGGTGAAGCCAAGTGAGGAGATATGAGAAGACAGTGTCTGGATGAAACTGCCAGAAAACATGGAGTAGAGTCTTCCACAGCCCTCAGGAGCCACTTAGGATACTCTGTGGGGAACATGTGTTTGTGTTTATTCCCTCTCACTTCCATCCTTTTTTGGGATGCTAGTTTGCTGTTTTGTTTGGGTTTTTTTTCAAACTTTGTTAATTTTCTGTAGTGTGTCCCCAGGGACGATATGGCTCCAACTGCCACCTGACATGTACCTGTCAGAATGGTGGCATCTGTGACCAAGTGGATGGCAACTGCACCTGTGGGCTGGGCTGGACAGGAAGATCGTGTGAGAAAGGTAATTTTCTGCTTTGATGACAGTGGACATGTATGTTCTAGCAGGGGTTCACAGTGTCCTCAGACCATCAAAAGGGGAGAGATTTTGCTTACGTAGGTTTCCCTCTGCCTGCATTTGTCTCTGTAGCTTCTCTCATGCAGAACTGCCCCCAGTTGGAACATGAGTTCTTTTTTCAGAGACAGTTTCCTCATGAGTCCTGCTTTGTAACTCTCATAAATTTCTTTGCATGGTCTCTTATTTCTTCTCCTGTCCAATTTTTGTTTTCTCTTGTTCATGGGAACATTGTTTTGTATTTTCTTTCATATGCTCCTCCACAGTCAGCAGAAGCCCACATCTCCCTTCTCTTCTGTTGTGTTCTTTTTTGTTATTCTCTTCCTTTTGACACTGGACTGCAGTTGAACTTCCCATGTATTGACTTCCCTGCTAGTACAGTTCAGACAACATCTGTCCAAAGCAGTTGGGATTGTCCTGCTTTCTCACCCTTCCTTCTCCATGTCAGCTCTCCCATACTCAAGACAGAGCATGCTTAAACAGAACAAGATCGGTTTTCACTCCAGAAACCCTCCTGCCAGCCCAGTTTTTCCACATCTTGCTGTCCGTCTCCTGAAAGTCATTCAGCATTTCTGTTCCAATTTATTTCTCCAGATAAGAGATTCCTGTATAGTTATGGACTTAAACGATTGGAAACTGTGAGTTTACTGGGATGATGTCAAATAAATAGTTCTGAGTTCACATTCAAGACAATGTCTTAGTTACATTGTAACTGCCATGGTACAATCTCCCCAGCAGATTCCAAGGCTTTCATTTGCAGCCTTTCTGTCCCTGACATCTGTAGAATGTTCCCCTCAAACTCCATACATATCTTGACCAAGAATTGGTTGCTATAGAGGAGTGTCCCTATATAAAAATGTCCTGAAGAAATGACACTTCTTAGTAGAATTCTTTGATGCATTTTTTTCACTTTGCTCCTGAGAAGACTCGGGACACTGCATATATATATGTGTGCAGAGAAGGATCAGGGAGAAAAGGAACTATGCCAACTATACGGAGCTGCTCACAATGTCAGTACGGCTGTGGGCAGGCACTAAAAAAAAACGCAGTTTACCAATAACTGGGCAACTTCATGTTGTGTAGGCCACCTGTGTTCATCTCTCTCTGTTTCTTGAAACCTCTGTGACCACCCATCGGCTAAATTTGGGTTGCAAAGTCCCAGCAGGGTCACAGAGGTGTCACCATGGGGAGCAGTGGATTGTGGGTGTATCTGATAGAAGTGCTTAGATAAAATATCTCTGATACCAAGCACTGCAGAAAGAACTGTGTTTTATCACTAGAAAGAGCTTCACTGTTCATCTTTTGGCAGAGAGAGACAAGTTATTGGGAAACTTGAGTCTTGATTTCCACAGCAGTGTTGTTTTGAGTGTGTTTTGACTGGAAGTCAAAGACAGCTAATCAGGCATCCTTTCTGTAGTGATTAGATATGATGTTCTTGAAAGATCTTATCTGACGTTGGCAGGGTTATAATTCTGATTATTTGGACAGCCACACTCATTTCAGTTGGTCTGCCCAGATTCAAATTATCACAGCAGTGGGAAGTTAACTTATGCAGAAATGAGGCCGAGGTTAATTATGTTGGCACAGTCGCTTCTGCGTGACTCGGCCTTCAGTAATTTGAGATGTGTTGAGGTCTGTAAAAGCAGATATCTCATTATACATGGAAAGTCTGTTGCTATGTGTGAAAGAGATCCTCCTGGTTTTATAAGGAATTGGAATAGTGTGAACTCCAATGATAACACAGAGGAGGCAAAGCTATGTGTTTTCTTTCACACTTTCTAAGTGCCTAAAAGAAAATATTGCTGTAGATACAGGGGTAAAAAAAGAAGATACCATTTACTGCGTGGCTTTACAACATATGGTGTGGGTTCCACATTGACTGTATGAAGAAACAAACTTAAAAAGGTAGACTATAAAAAGCAGAAGGAAATTGCCGTTTGAACATCTATGTAACATAAAAGATTTCTCATGAAATTATGTAAATACACCATAGCTGTCCAGAAATGTTGTGCCTTCGTAACAAATATTCTCAACTCTGTGAGTTCTTGTGTGGGCATCACAGCTCAGCTATACAAGTGATCACATAAGTGCTTTTCTGGGGGACGTCAGTGATTTTTTTTAATTATTTTTTTTTCCCCTCTGTTTTTCTGTCCCTGTCCTGCCAGCAGAATGTCTCCCAGGGAAGTACGGGTCTGGCTGTGGCTTGGACTGCTCCTGCCAACACAACAGCACCTGCGACCGGTTCACGGGCTGCTGCCGCTGCCCCGAGGGCTACTATGGCCACTCCTGCCAGCACAGTGAGTGGGGGCACCCTGGGCAGCCTGCATGGCCTGCTGTCCAACAGGAATGGGATGTGCGCCTTCAGACTAGTCACATAAACACCTCGCTGGTTCAGTTAAGATTCTGGGAGTGTCCCAGATCACCCAGCTGCTTCCAGATTGGAGCAGCTCCCTTTCTGGGGTGGTACAAGTTTAAAAGCCCATGGCGCTGGAGTTAATGATAAATATAATTTTTGTTGGCTCCCAGGGAATGTAACTGAGGATACAGAGGATTTTAAAGAGATGGATGTTTTTCTTCATGAACCTTCTGCAATTGATACTTTCATTTTTCAGGGTGTCCCCTTGGATTTTATGGGCTGAACTGTCTTCATGCATGTGCCTGTAAAAACGGAGCAAGCTGTGATGCAGTGACAGGACAGTGCTTTTGTCCTCTGGGTTATCAAGGTGTCTACTGTGAGAAAGGTACTTGTGCCCCTCTGATGTGAAGGAAGAAAACAAACAAAAAAACCCAAAATAAACAAACAAACCACTTTCCTTACTCAAATGTTTACTGAGAGCAACTTCTTCCATATTTTGAGCTTTATGAATGTCCTGATACGCTAGATTTGGGATTGTTTACCTGTTATATAGCTGGGTGTTCTCATTTCCTTATAAATTAACTAACCTGGTTCCAATTAATATCGTGAAAGTCCTGGCCTCTGTGATGTCCTGCAGCTGTGAGTTCCACATGTCGTTTATTAAATATCAGTTCTTTTTACTGATTTTAAATTTGCTTCTAAAACTCCAAATAAGATTATTAACTAGGTGCATGTCAGACCTGTTGAGTGTTATGGAATGATCTTCTAGAGAGATCTAATTAAAAATGAAAATATGTGCCAGTTACATTTCTGGGACAGCTTTACAGATACCTTTGATAGTTTAGGTTAGACAAACCCAACGTTAAGAGGGTTTGTTTAAATATTATGCCTATTCTGCTATGTCTAATTCTTCATTAAACTTGACTTTAGTGGGGAGTTTATGAGCTCTTCTCTGAGGCATCTTGGAGAAACTCCTCTGGTCTAATGTACATCTTGCCGTTCCAGTGCATCTAACAAAGCTCTGTTGCCATCAGGGTGCGACAGGGGCTGGTTTGGAGAAAGGTGCCAGCACCAGTGTGACTGTGGAGATGCTCCTTGTGATCCAGAGACTGGGAAGTGCCTTTGCCCACCTGGGAAGACTGGAGACAAATGTGACATTGGTAAGCATAATATTTTCTAAGACTACATATAATTAAACCAATATGACCAGTTGGTCTAAGAGTAACTGTGAGAGGACATTTGCTGGTATTTATGAACACATTGTTTGTAGCAAATTACTCTTAAATGATATATCAACAGCTTTATCAGCAGGCTGTACCTCTTGATTTAATCAATATTTAAATGTATACACCCATGGGAAAACTGTTTATGGGTCAGATGTAATATGTCATTTGCTTTGAGGTTCAGAGCAAATGTGCTGGTGAAGAACACAGCAAGAAGCCCCAAGTTTTACAGTCATATTGGGAAGACTGGAGTGGGTGCAAATGGGCACGAAGGGAACCCACTGCCCTGTGTTTTGCCACATTGACATTTGTGGCCCTTTTCCAACCAATGCAAAAGTATGTCCAGCTCTGGATTTGCTTTCCCAGGAAGCAGGGAGGAAGCCCTGCAGGTGAAGGTAGCGGAGCTGCAGCAGCTCTGCCTTTCTCTGAGGTCCAGCAGTAGTCCAGGAACATTTAATCCAAGACAAATTCCCTCATTTGCAGCACAGGCACTTGGGCTGTGTGCTTGGAAATGGGTTGGCTCACGAGAGCAGAATTATTTTGTAATAAGTGTATACAAATATGTGAGAAAATTCTGTGGGGAAAACCAGTCCCACTGCTGCACCCTGATGAGCTCGTTGCAGGGTCTGACTCCGATCACAGTTATGACAGAGTAAATTTAGGGTAATCCCCAGAGTAGAAGGAATTGCAGTGGTTTAAACACGTGTAAGACGAGATTTGTGATCCTAAAGCTGCAGCAAATGATAAAAGGACTGAACATCCATGTGCTACTGTGAGAGATTCACACCTGGACCAATAATCCTCCCAAGCTCCAACTTGTGGCTTGGGCCTAACACAACAACAAAGAAACAGCCCCACGGCCGCTCACCCAACTTCCCACACACACAAACACTGGGATGTGCAGGACAAAGGCCAATTATAGAATCTCGTGGCTTGAGACAAAGGACAAGGAGGGTCCCTTCACCGATTAAGGTTCTGGACAAAACTCGACTTGGGGAAAACCAACAATTTAATGCCAGACTAACGGGTGCCCACAGGACACAGACACGCAGAGCCGGGCTGACGTACGTGACCCCCCCCTCCCTTCTTCCTCCCAATTCCCTTGGTTCCCGGGTTCTCTCCCTCCTTCCCCCCAGCAGCACAGGGGGATGGGGTTTAGAGTCAGTTGGTGGTTCCTGCCGCTCCTTCCTCCTCAGGAGGCAGGATTCCTGACAGCCCTGCCCTGCTCCCCACGGGGTCCCTCCCATGGCAGAGGCCTCCACCAGCCTCTCCTCCATGAGTCCTTCCCTCCAGGCCCGGAGCTGCTCCGGCGCTGCCCGCAGAGTCACTTCGGGAACAGGCACCTCCCCTGGCCCGGGGGCTTCCACAGCTGCACCATCCCAGTGCCCTGGCCACAAAGCCAAGTCCACTGGCCAAGGTCACGCATCCTGGCGCCTTCAGGGAATGTCCCACCACGTTCCTCCATGGATGCAGAGGGGCAGCTGCCATCTCGCCAGGGGTTAGAGGGAAAGTTCTGCTCGGGCACCTTCCTGCCCTTCTTCCTCGCCAACCACCAGGGACCTGCACCCAGCACTGCTTTTCACCTGCCAGCTCAGCTCTTCTTAACTGCTCCCTCTGCTCAGCTCTTACCTCAGTCCTTTCCTATGTTAATATGTTAATGGCAGAGAAGCATCTCTTGTCCCTCTGATGGCTCCTTGGCTGGCTTTGGAGCAGGAGGAGCTTCTCAGCTTCCTACTGGAGCCCTGGGGCTCTTCCCCCACTACCAAAAAATCCTAACAAACCAAACCAGCACACCTTTGAATGACAGTGGGGAAATATTGTTTCTCCTTTTGTTCTAGGACAGGGCAGGAAATGGCTTTAAACAGCCAGTTATTAATGCAAAGTGTCGTTGGGAGCTCAAGTGCCAGTGCAACCTGCAAAACAAAAATGGAAAGTGCTTTGCTTCCCTCTCTGCACTGTCAGAACTGGTGACAGCAGCCACCCCCACAGCCAGCACAGCCCTGGGCATCCAGGGGCCTTCCCAGCAAGATTTTAGGCAGAAGTGGAACGCAAGGGGGAAGCTCAGCACCAAAAATGTGATCTGAGGTATTGCTTCTTGCAGACTCTAGGAGTAATTTTTATTTTTCTTAAATCAGCCAGGGCAGCCCCTGTCCATGAAAAGCTGTTATGGGGTAGGTTTTATTTGCATTTTTATTTTCAATTAGGTTCAGTTCATCTGTGATATAACTGTGAGCAGCTGTGACTGTGCAGCAGCCATAAAGATAAAAGGCCTGATTTTAATTTGAACTCTGGTAAAGCACCCATTAAACAGGCAAAATGTTAATTAAAAAAAAAAAAAAGGGGGGGGGGAGAGAATATAACAGACTTTTATGAGCACTCTTTTTCTGTAGTAAATTAACATTGCAGACTTTCAAACAGATGTCTTAAATACACATTGTTATTAACATGAAAATGTGGTATTACATAAATTAAAATCAGGTCCAGAGGTGTTTGGGGAGACCTTTTCTCATAACATTTCCTAATTGAAAAGGCCAAGCTCTGAGCGCAGGGGGAGTTCTCCCATGTGTTTGGGGCTGCAGCTGATGCAGGACTCAGCAGCCCTTTTATTTACCTAATGGTGCCTTCGTGAGAAAGCAAGCTCCTTGATTATTTACAGTATTTTCTAGTGAGGTGAGGGAGCAAGGGCTATTGTTTACAGTGTGTTTAGCACCCTGCCTTGTGACCTGCTGCTAACTTTTCCTTCTGCATAAAAAAATTCTATGACTGCTTAAAAATGGCAGTGAGAATTTATCAGCCAGGTATTAAATGTGGTTGTGAGTGAGACATTTTGTGAGTTTTATTTGCCCAGAGGCAGCAGAATTGTGCAGAGTAAGACATAAGAGTATATAAAACGGATTAATTTTCAATTTCACAATCCTTGAGTGAAGGCTCTTTTCTGGCACACATGGACAGCCAAGCAAGAGATAGTGTGGATCCAGGATGCTGATGGTAACTTTCCTGAGCACATCCCAAGAAAATCTGTTGGGCTGTCAACCCCTGTTTTTACACCAGTAATGATTTCCATTCTGGTAACTGTGTTAGGACAGCTGGGCTACAGTTTGGGCAGACCATGTGGTAGACAACACTTGAAGACCTCAAGGCTTTCCAAACTGTCGTGTTTTAATGTTAACAGATGTAGGTGTCTAAGTAGCTTCCTGATCCTGGAGAACAGGGAGACTGCTAGGGAGCATTCAACCTCTTCCAAATGTTTGTCCTTCCAGAGTGCAGGTCGGACTGGTATGGCCCTGACTGCTCCCTGCGGTGCCAGTGTGCCAGCAAATCCCAGTGCAATCCATACAACGGGAACTGTGTCTGCCCAGCCACCTGGATGGGGCCAACCTGCAAAGAAGGTAAGCCAAGCTGGAGATGTGCAGCTTTTCTTAGCAGAAGCCATGCATTGACCATGATGGTGGTCAGTGAATCTTTTGCCCACCAGGCAAAGATGTTGCTCAGCAGCAGCCACCACGGTTTCTGTGTCCGGCTGTGTGAGGCAGAAGCTGTTGTGCATCTCCATCTTTGGGGAAATACTCAGAGCCTGTGATAGCAGCAGCTTTGCTTGGAAGGGTTGTGTTGGTGTGTGCTGTCGTCCCAGGGGTCCAGGCGCCTGACAGGGCAAATGCCAGCAGGTGCTACAAATGCCAGGGGTTGTTCCAGATAGTTGAGAGGTCTTGGTCAAGCTGAACGGACTCAGAACAGTGGTTTGCCCTCAGAGCAGGCTGTGGAGACCTTGCACAACCTGCTCAAGGATTCCTGGGGCTGCCTCCAGGACAGCTGTGCTGGAGCACTCCTCTATGCCTGCCAGTATGAAATCTTGCCCTGAAATAGTTGCTACCCACAGCCTCTCTAAGATGAATAAGGAGGTTTCGTGGCTGTGTGTGCCATTGGATTCTCTTACTTTTTGTAGAGGTTTTGAAGAGCATGGTCAGATGTGATAAGCCAGGTAAGTAGGTAAAACATTAGAAAACAGATTTGGGTTGATATGTGAGTGTGCTAAAGCACTCCTCACACTATCACAAAAGAGTTTGTGGCATTTTTTATTTAGGTAATTTATCTTCTTAATGAGAGAAGGTACTGAGTGAAAGTTAAGCTTCCTCTCACTTGTAGACTAAAACCCCAACCGGCTTGATGGTGTTACCGTACAATTCTGCATTTGGTTTTTGAAAGATTTTGAGAACCTTCCATTTGAGAGGTTTTATTGTTTCGCCTGCTCTCTGCCTCTGTGAGGAGGCCAGTGTAACTCAGTTCTCTGCCTGCTTTTGAAGAGTGCCATTTATTGAATTATTTCAGTGTAAATTGTATAATCTATATAATATTTCAGTATTATTTTATATATACCTGAAACTGTGTTTCTACTTAATTCTCTAGGTGGCCCTCCAAAGCTTCCTTTTTATGAAGAACAAACTCAAGAAAGAGGGAATATTTTTCCAAGAGCTCTAGAACAGTAACATTTGGACTAATAAATGAACTGTTTTATATGCACAGACGGTATTTGAACTTGGATATGAAAACAGCTATTCAATTCAGCTTGAATTGTACTGAAGTATTCACACTTCTTATGGAAGACTAGAGAGGCCATTTAGTATCTGGATCCTTTTAAAAAGTTGAATCTGTTTCATGTATTTATTCATTGCCTCTTAACCCTCCAGTAATCTGCTCTGGACATTCTTTCTGATATACAATTAATTATTTGAAAGCATGAACATGTTTTTAATAAGACCAGCTCCAAAGAGTATCAGGAAAAGCAGCACATAAGGTGTCAACGTCCAGTGAGCCACACCATGTATAAGTGACTTTCTAAACTTGCTTGACAACCAGTGTGAAGTTTAATGAGCATTTCACAGATGATGAAGCCAATATGAATTCACTGCCAAATCACATTGCACAGAAACTAGTAGAATTCACCAAATTAATTCCTCTTTCAATAATGTTTTGTGTTCTAGAAAAGCATTCAGTCTAGTTTTAAACTTGCAACTGAAGAAGAATCCACCACAGTGCTCGATAAGTTAGTTAATTTAAGAATATGTACTGCATTTCTAGTGTGGATTGATTGGATGTTCTCCATCTATTCCTTGCTTATGTCTGAATCCATCTTCCAAAGATCAGGGTGTCATCTGTCAGACTCTTCTGGTTTTCTGCATTCTCCCATCTTGTCACTTGAGTTTCTCAATGGTTTGTCAAGTCAAACAGTTCTCACCAAACAGTACCTTTTAATGCAAAAAAGAGTTTTATCTTGGATGGAGAAAGAATAGGTTTTTAGAGATAAACTCTGTGTTCTTCATATAAAGGATCATACTGTGCTTTTACTGCACAGTGGTTTGGTTAGGTCAGCTTTAAAAAGTCCTGATACCATTCAACAGCTGCTGTTGGTCACTTAATGGAAAAGAGACATTTTGGTGCTATTTCCTCTGTTTACACAGGTTGTTCTTCAATATAGGACTATGTCATTATAAAGAAATACTGTTCTCTATTTTAATATTCTGAGATAACTAGTCTAAATGATTTCAGAGTGCCTTTTTATACCTCTCTTTATGTTAGGAGTTACAAAATCTATCTAGTAACCTCTTGATTCTGACTATATCAAAGGTGCACTTATTAAAGGGGGTCAGGACCATGAGCTCAGTAGACATGGTAGTACAGGCAGTTCCAGGTCTGGTGTTCATGGTGCCATTCACATACCAGCACACATTGCAACTCTGCAGGAGAAGATTTTTGTCTTAGAAGAGACAAAGTTAAAATAATTGATGATGCTAACTTGTGATTTTTAAAGATGCTTGTTGTGTGATTGGATAATGAGTAGGTGAAGTAACAGTTTTACCCCATGGTTCACCTCAGGTCTTAAACACGTATCCCAGCAGGGCTTTTCTGTCAGCTGGGACATTTTAAATGTTCATTTGAAGACATGATGGCCTAGGTTTGATCCTACAATTATGCACTTGGGGCAGCTTTACTGAACTGGAACTGATAAGCTAAATCTCGTATGAGACAGTTAGATATAATCTTAGCAGCTGCTGGAGAAGACCAATCCAAGTTAAGCAATTGACATGTTTTGCTCTTAACTATGTGTTTACCACAGAGCCAAACTACAGTAGTAATGCAAGCATCACATTGCATTCAAGATTTTTCCTAGAATCATGGAGTAAGTTAAGTTGTAAGAGACCTTTGGAGGTCCAGGCTTCTCTTCAGAGCCTGATCATTTTCAAAGTTAAATGGGGTTGCTCAGAGATTGATCCAGTTGACTTCTGATTATCTCCAAGGATCAAGATCCCACCACCTCTTTGAGCCCCTGTCCCAGTGAATATTTCATGCTCACAATTTTTTTTCCTGGTTTCTAATCAGAATTTCCAGTTTCAACCTTGGCCTGCTGCTTTTCTCATCTCTCAGTGTGCATCTCTGAGAAGTGTTTGGCTTCATCTCATCTACAGCCCCCATGGGGCAGTTGAAGGCAGCAGTAATACCTCGCCTTGGTCTTCTTTTCTGAAGAATGAGCAAACTGCTTCCTCAGACCCAACTGCATCACCCCCCATTGCCTTGGTGACCCTTCCAGTAACTCAGACATTCCAGTTTAGGGAGAGGTGCCCAGTGCCTGGTATGGGCACTCGGCAGCTAATGCATAAAACCCAAGAACTTCCTTTTTTCTTTCTGCAATTTATAAAATGTACTGTTTTCTTCTTATCTGTGTTTCCTGATATGTGATTCGAGAAGCTAATCAAAGGGGAAACCTTTCTCAAGCCATACTATTTACACTTGTTTACATTTTCCTCGGTACCTTGATAATAGAATTGTAAATATGTAGTATAAAGGAAATAAAAGATTTTTGTATTAAGTATTTTCTAAAGACTGTCACGATTTTAGGTACATGATGAAACACGTATTTTAAGTGACTGATACTGAGCCTGGGCCAATGAATTAGAGGCCCAAGTAGATCTGCCAGGGAAATATTGCAGCAAACCTTTTTTTTAAAATCAGAAGATGCCAATTCATACAAAACCATTCACATGCAATAGTCTTTTTTTTATTATTATTCATTCCTCCTTAAAAAACTTCTTAGCTTCTTATGTTATTGCCTTGGGAAAGAAGTTCACTTCGGTGCCATTAAACAGATCATTCTGATTTGAGGCTTGATACGACTTTTTGTTCCAAATGAAGCACCATCATACAAAGGTAAAAATCAAAATTAAAGATTTAAAAACTTCTAGAAGATGAACTTTGATTGGGGTAGTTTTGAATGTCCTTTCCTGGTTTTCTATTTGTGAAGGTTTTCACCGTTTTCACAAGGCAGGGAAAATGTTTACAGGATGTTGTTTTCTAGAAGAGCCAAAACTTTTCATCATTAGCTAATAATTGAGGAAGTTTATTTGCTTGTGGTGTCATTAGTATGTTTTGATTCTGCTCCTTACTGCAGATTAACAAATTTACTTAAGTCTGTGTCTAGTCTTTATTAGACAGTATGGAGACTTTTTTAATTGAAAAAATACTAAATTAGCTTTTCCATAGATAAATTTTGCAGCAAGTGAGTGTCATTGCTGCTAGGAAAATGTGGCTCTGCTTGTTTGCTTCATTAGATTCCAGTGAAAGACTGTCAGGCTGGTACTGTCCTGAACACAGCACCTGGAGCTTGTTGAAAATGAAAGTGAAAACTTCAGTGAAAATGGTTTTTATATTTAAATTTATGTTCCTCTTCCACTTGGTCAATGCCTTTCTTGGCTCCCCATTTCCCAAAAGGCTCAAGTTAATTATGCTTTCTTGAAAAGAGCACTCTGTGTATTCTGCTGTAACACACTTGCACGCACAGATAACTCCTTTCAGGAAGACATTTAAATCATTTCGACCATGCAGTTCCTGTGCCAAATCCCCCTCTTACCTTGTTGTGTATTCCAGATAACTTCAGTTTGAGAAGAGTGGAAATGAGTGCAACTCACTGGGTCCAGCAGAATCTTACTCAATGTGAGTTTATGAAACCAGAACAACATGTTTTAAGTTAGACTGCAGTATTCATAACACTATCCTCATAGGAGAACAATCAGAATTTTAAAAATTCCCTGCTTCCCCTGCCAAAAATTATTATTCTGCTTTTATCCTTTGTATGTTGAAGAACCATAGCTATTAGTTTGCCCAGATTTCTTGCCAACTGTATTATTTTGATTGGCTGCAGGTTTCTGTTTGTGTAAGTAATAACCATTGCAGTATCAGGAGTTGCCAACGGGGCAAACATGGAAATTGTACCTTTATGTCCTTCCCAGAAGAGCCAAAGACACATTTTTAAGCCATTGTGGCTTCAAACTGTTGACTTAACAGTGACAAATAGCATTTCTGTTAGAATTTAGCTTCTTACCAGAGCAAAGTAAAGCTTAGGAAGGGTCCTTGAGAGAGTCTGTGGACCGGGAACCCACCATCCTCCCATCCCTGTGTTAATTTTTTTTATATATATTTAGGTCACAAACCTTCTCAGCCTCCAGTTCTTGAAGGACTTTTCCCACACGTTGACCTGTGGCTGACAAGAGCAGCTCTATGCATGAGCTGAAACTGTGCCCAGGTAATTCTTTTGTGGGGTCAAAGCTTTAAATTCTAACTCTGTGTAAAGCAATTTCCAGCAGTAAACACCGAATCTTACACTTGCAGAGCATAAATTGTTTATTCTGTTCTTTTTATTGCTTTTAATAAGCACTTGCATAGCAATATTATTTCCTTGTGAATTTGTAACCCCTCTTCAAAGAGTATGTGGGATGTATCTCAAAACTGTGCTGTACTTTGTTGTACACTTACTCTAGTGGAAGGTGCTGATTTTCTTATATAAACGTGCCATTAAATCTTGGTCTTGTATTCTCCTTATTGATAGTCTTAAAGCAATAGGCTTATGTTATGGTTGAAACTTTACTCTTGTTTAACTAATTTACATTCAGAGCAAACACACTGAAATCACACCTGCTTTTAGTAGTTTGTATAGAATAAATAATGGCCTGTACCTAAATGGGTATATGTATGATCCCTGACCAGAGCAACTTCTCCAGTGACCGAGCCTGATAAATAGAGGTTTCTGGCACTTAGACTTCAGAGCATTAGAAATATTCAAAACACAGCATAAATCTTACTGGGAGAGGATGGTTATGAAGTGTAACATTTCTGGAAGACTTGGGCATGAAGTACTTTGAAGGCTTTTGAGACTGCACACCTGCGGGCTTCCATCAGCTGCCTTGGACACTTCCCAGAGCCTAATCCTCGCTGAACAAATGGCCTGGTTCACCTTAAGGGTATTGTCTTCTCACATTGGCAGGAGCTGAAGGAGCACATGTGCCTGTTTAATGCCAAATAATGCAGTAAGTGTGTGCTGCTTAATTGGAAGTAACATGCTAAATTGAATTCAAAATGTGTAACAATGGGGGGGACAGTATATCAAGCTGTCAGAGGAAAAGTGGACAGATATGGCTTGCTGGCTTCTGGGAGAACAGCTCTATAAGCTTGGACTTATTTTTAAATTTTAGTGCAAACACTTAAATTGAGCTCTGTAGTACTGCAGGACTTTGTCATATGTGATTTACTTCATTGTTCATACAGTTTTCAACAAGGAGTAGAGTAAGTTCATTTGGTTTGTCATCTTTTTAACATATGTTCTAAAGATAACTCTACATTCGTTGCAACTTACTCAATAATTTATTAGAAGCAATATTCAAAGAGACTGTTGATGTTATTGCACTAACCTTTCAGTCCCAATGCTCCGTTAAGAGCTAATCAAAAAGTGGTTTAATTTTTTCAACCTGTGCAGGGTTAGCATTGTTCTGTGTCTTAAACTTTTTAAAAAGCCATCTCTGCAGCACTTGAAAAGTTCCCATGTGTCTGTAGTGGATATATGGCACCAGAATAAGAGTGATCTTATGGCCATCCAGGAAACATGGCTCCATGGTCCCTTCCCTGTTAAACCAATCTGCAGCCAATGCTGCTTATCTCTTCTTTCAGTCAGCACTAAAAGTTCACAGTGTGCTCATGGAATATTCACTATGCACACAGTAAAAAAGAAACTGTCCAAAGCCCATGAATGATTTCAAAATAACTTAAAAGTTCTGTTTGATAAGGTACTGCTTTGTTGATGCCTTTAAGCATGGTAGTTAAAAAAAATACAACTTGGTTGTTTTATATATGAATAAAGATGTCAGCAACTAGTCATCTAACTGTCCATGCCATTTGGCAGTATCTAGCTTCCTTTTCAGTAATAGCCCAATAAATCTTTATCTTTTTGTAAGCTGATGACAGCAAAACATCTTGAGAAGCTGCATGTGGTGTAGATATTATAGTTCATGTTTAAAATGCTTCATGCCCTCATCTACTGGGTGTTTTTTCCAGTCCAGATGTAACATCTTGGCTTAAGGCATGTGCTCATGTCTCCCTCTAGTGACTCCTATAGCCTAATTATAATTAAACTAATTATTTTAAGGTTTGTGAAAGAGATCAAAGAGTTAGGCTTGCTGCTCCTCACAGACCAAATTTTGGCTAATTAATTTATATGTTCAAGTACAATCTACTGGTATCAGTTGTAGACCATGGCCCTTCTGAGCAAGGGTCACACAAATGTAGCAAGGTGCTGGTTGTGCTCCAAGACCACCATGCTTGTCCACAGCAACAGAGACCCATCTCTGCTCCGGTGGCCTTGGCACTTGCACAGACCTCTTACCTCAAGGAGCACAAACTTTGCAGATTTCCACTTTGCAGAAGTTCCTGTACTTCACCTTGATGTTTTCTTTTTACCCACAATCCAGAAGTGTGAAGGGTTGTCCCATCTCTGTCCCCTGTTTGAAGGAGGTGTGGAGGCTTTCCAGCGTGGGAGCAGCGGAGTTACAGAGTGCACATCTCCTGGTTAAGTGGGGCTGTACTTGGGAATGCTCCATGTTCCCACTGATTCTTCCCTGTTGTTCCAGTTCTCATTAACAAGAAACTGGGCTGTCATTTCTTTGTTATTTTGTAAGTCTTAGTGTGCTATAAATTACTTACAAAGTGACTTAATGGAAATTCTTTGCTTTTCATGGCTGGAGGTTTTTTTCAACCAGAAATCCAGTTTTAAATGATTTATATATCCTGTAGGATACACAGTAGGATTCCTTGCTGTATGTCATCAGCAAAGAATAAGATCAGTGCAAACAGAGGCTGGCAGGGAGCAATTTCTGCCTGTAGTTTCCTTTTTTCCTTTTTTCTATTTGACATTTATGTTGTTGTAGCTGTTGTGGATCTTGGCCTTGCACTCCTAGGCGCTCGAGAAGGCTGCTCTTAATTATTACTTTAACCTGAAGAGTATATATGAAGTACAGAAATATGAAGTAGTGAAATGAAGTACAGATAATAGCATCACTTGGAATACGGGCAGTGTTTCTGGGTAAGGAGGGGTGGAAGTGCTGCAGGAGCAGCCTCACAGCCGCCATGGCCAGGGCACCCATCTGCCTGAGCCTTTTGCAGAGCCCTTCTCCACCCTCTCACAAGCAAGAGGTCCAAACCAACACCTTGAAGGACGGTTGGAACTGTTCACGGTCCCGTTTAGCATGTTAAATTTTTTACAAGAACTAGTGAAATGGATCAGAAAATAGCTCTTTTTGGCTGCCAACGTGGCAAAGCCACTTAAAATACAAACTCAAGAATGTGTTGAAAGGAGATAGTTTTCCAGAGCAGCTATTGTAGCAAAGTCTCCCCTCTGATCCGTTGGGAATCTTCCCTCCAAGAGATGGTACTTAAAAAGTTAAGGTGGAAGTCAAGCACCTGGAAAGCCTCCGTGTCTTTTCAAGGAGTGTTGGCAGGGGTTGGGTTGGTTTCTTGTTGCAAACCCTTCTGCTGTGGAGTGGTAGCTGGGTTTTCCTTCTCTTGGGAAGTTTTCCAGATTAATTCAGTAGTCTAGAGTCACTGGTTTAATAAAGGGCTATCCACAAGGATAATGGAGATGTGTGACTTGGGGCTGTGCATCCAGCCCTTTAAATCTGTTTTTTGTTGACCCTAAGAAGTGAAGTATACCATTGTGATGAATTTGCAGTGAATTTTTTCTTACTTCTGATTTATATCTTAAAAAAAAAAAAAAGCCTCAGTTGCTTTAATTTTATAATTTTTTTTAAGTAAAAAGTGCTACTCCCAGGGGAGCAGCCCCCTCCAATGCCACACAGGCTCCTGCTTCCCCTAGGAAAAAATAAAAAAAGGTCTGCAAGGGTTTAGGACAGAATGACTTCTCCTAAACATCCCAGTGGTAAAAATCCATTTTAATGCATATCTGAGTGAGTGCTTGTGCAAGCAGAAAACAGCCCCTGAGCACTTCAGGGACTGAAAGAGGCAAGAATCCACAGCCCCTGTTATCTTGAGTACATAACTGGTGCTTCAGTGTCCTGCACTACAGCTCTCATGTGATAAGTGTGTGCCAGGTCATGGGGGATGTGAGACACGTTTTGGCAGATAAATGAATGTTTTAGTTTGAGTAGGCACGAAGGGGAGGATGCTGAAAACTGGGTTTCTCTCTGACTCTGCTGCCAGGAATACAAAGCTCCACACAAGAGAGTTTGAAGGTCCCTCTGGGAAAAACACCATTGCCAGCTCAACTGCTGAGCGGTGTCCAAGTTGCCCTGAAGGAATCTCTGCCAGAAACACCTGTTAACAATAAGGACTTGTTAATGTTTCACAATTATTTTCCCCAAGTATGTTACTGCTACACTAGTCCCTGACACAAGAAATTCTGGCAAGCATTAAATGCACATGATACCTGTGAAAACCTCTGGCCTGTCTGCATCTGTGGAGAACAAGATAAAGCTGCATCTGTAGGGCTGGAGAAGGCTCAGCTGAGCTAAGTTTGTGCTCAGCAGGGAGGGATTAATGGGGTGTGTTGGGGAAGCACTTAGGATCCTTTGGGAGCAAACGTTAGGGAAGAGGAGGTGGTCCATGAGTGAAAAATGACCCACTCCAGTGCCTCCTTACCACAATATTTGAAGTCTTGTTTGTTGCTGAGTTATTTGTTTGCCCAGTCTTGGTATTCTTAATTTTTAATCTATCCTTTTTCAATCCCAAAGCTGACCCACTTCATTAGAGATGAAAAATCTCAGAATTTTGTTGTTCCCCTGACACAGGGCACACCTGACATCATGTAGCGCCTCCCCCCTGCTCTGTGTGCAGTCAGGATGAGTAAAACACTGTGGGTCTATCAGGCAGGACCACAACTCTTTCAAGGAAATTCAGCACAAGTATCTTACCTTCTGTGGTAAGCAGATGGTAGACTTCCCCTTGTGAAAGTCAAGGCTGGCCAGGCTGTGTAGCTTTGCAACTGAAGAAAAGCTGGGAATGGCACCTTTCCTGCCTGATACCAAGGCAACACTGAAGTTTATTTTGATTGTTTATCTTTGCCAACTGAGGAAACAATAGCACTGTCACAACTGTTAGAGGCAGGGCTGTTCCTTGATGGATGTAAAAAGAGACACTGGAGTTTGAAAGGTGGTACTAAGAGCCTATCTTCAGTCTTAGCCCTTAAGTACAAACATCATCTTAAGGCTTCATGTGGGTTTTTAAATTTAGGTATCTGCTTAAATCTTATCCATTTGATGCAACTGATATGTGAGCTATTTAACAGCACTCATTTCTAATTAGAGACAGATTGTTAAATCACATGGTCCTGAGCAATGGTTGGTGTTGATGGTGCCACACTTCTAGATCCTCATTTGTTGAGTGTCACATCCATTATTCACAAAAGATATTCATGGTATGGGATGACAGAGACTGATTTGTTTTGCTTGGATTTTTCCAGAGAAATAGGTGAATTCAAATCTGCTGATGTACAAGAGAGAGGTGGAGCTCCTACACCCTGGTAAGTTCTCCAATCACTGAGTGATTTGTTAAGGAAAACACTATCTATTGCTATCTTCCCACAGGCTTAAAAATATAAGTTTGGATTTTTTTTTTTTAACTGGAACGAGCATATTGGTAATTTGCATGATTTTTTGGCCTCCAAAAATGTCTTGAGTGTCTCAGTAGGTGGCACCCTTTCTATTCCTTTATTTTCCACAAAATGTTAAAAAATAAGTTGGAGCTGGAGCACGTGTGTTTGTGAAACAAGTTCAGTAAAAATGTGAATGCATATTTGTCTCCTTAATAGAATATAGTATATTGTGAAATCATTACTGTCAGGGCACACTTGGGTTTATCCAAATGCTTAAGTAAAGAAAAATATATAAACCTAGATTGACTTGAACAATTTGAATGTGATAGTGGACATCTGTGTTCAATAATGTTACTTTGGTAAGTGGCGTTTAATATTTCATGTCAAGGCAAAGAGAGTAATAGAACAGGGTATTTTCTGAATTCTTAGATTGCTGAAGTTTATGGCACGACGTAATATATAATCTGTCCTTTGTCAAGCTCACCAGAAAGAGCCCTACTGCAGCTGAAGATGTAAAGTGCTCTAATATATATGTTTCTAGACCTCTCCCTTCTTGAGGAATTAATCTTGGAAGGTGCTGAGTGCCCTGAAGTGCCAGTGAAGTCAGTGGGATTTGAAGTTTCTCGCAGCTCGGTGGACGGGGATCCTTACAGAGGTTAATTGCTCTCCTCCAGTCCCCAGCCAGGAAAACCCTTAAGTGCTGCTTAACTTTTAGTATGTGAGGAGTCCTCTTGAAACCAGCATTACTAACGCTGCTGAGATGGTGTTCAGAGGCCCAGCTCATGCCTCCATCATCTTATAAAATAAGAGCTGCTCCCTGACCTCAGGAATTTAAAATCTGGTTGGGGAGAGGTGAAAAAGTGGGAGAAAGCTCCTTGCCCAGGGCCAGATCTGCCACCAAGGGCTGAGCCCAGAGTGCCCCAAAAGGGCCAGAGCCTTATCTGCTGGGCTTTGGGTGGAGGAGGAGGAGGCAAAGGGCTCTCCTTCCCTCCAAGTGAAGTCTCTGCACAAGCACATTGCCAGCTAGAGGACTCTGTTTGCCTTCAGAAAGTTCAAAGGAAGAGAAACATTTCTAAGTATCTTCCAAGTCTATTATTAATGAACAATTACATTGATATTTTTGGATGGATTTGCACAGAGTAATTCATCTACAAACAAATCTTTCTTTTGTATTTCCCCCTCCCCAACCCCAATCTTTTGTATTTCATTTTTAGGTGAAATTCTGTAGTGGCAGTGGCCAAAAGAAACATGCTTTCCCAAGCCTCATGCTGAATGTCTGTCTGGATATTTTCATTTTAACTGCAGCTTGGGAAAAAAAATGTAAACATGGTGCTGGTATCATTTGTAAGCTGAAGCTGTTCTTCCCCAGCGTTCAAATAGCATTCTAAATGTTTGCTCAAAAGAGGCATATTTATTAATCTAGCCTCTGAGAGAGCACTGTGTGCATAGGTAGTAATAAAAATGTATTAAGGAGTGAGAGAGATTCCCCTGGCAAGTGGCTTTTCTCTTGACCTCCTCTTAAGCATCTTAGCGGGACTCTGCTGCTGCCTCTCAGAGGAAGTGCCTCTCAGAGGAAGTATGTTTGCACTGGGGAGGAAGAATTTTTAGAGTTGCAGAGTGTTACAAACAGTGAGCAAACAAGTGTGGGTTGTTTTTATATATATTTATAATGCTGGAAAAAAAGTCTTTTGAAAAAGGCACGCAAAGCAGTCACACCCAATGTGTTCCTAACGTGCTGTACAGTTGCTCACAAGGTAGATGATCTATATAATTTTTATTCCATAACTTTTTTTTTTCTCACTGTTTTCTCAACAAGTAGGTTTTTGGCATGAATATTCACTGCTTCTGTGTTTGATATTCAGATGTTGATCAAATACCCAACATCTGACCATGCAGCTCATTGGCTTGTGATATTATTGTCCCCTGATTGCCAGCACAAGCATTTGTGTGTGCAAAAATGATTCCCAGTAACACTTTTGCATGAGACTGTGGAATTGCTTTTCCATTAATTTGGTTCAATCAAATGTTTGTGGAAAGGAAACACAAAATGGGAGGGATTGTAGCAGAAATAAATTCATCAGGCTGTTTGTATGACTAAGGGCAGGACTTCCTCAATTTGCTCACCCAACTCTCTCTCCTATCCAATTAAATGTGCACTTGACAGTTGTCAAAATTCCGTAGAAGCTGGAGATGGAAAACACCTGCTCAGCTCATCCTTGGTCCAGAGCAAAGCCATTTCCCTGCAGGACACGGGTCATCCCTAAATTCTGCAGCTGACACGCCATACACAGCCTGAACTGGCAACATCCTGTCCAGAGCGGCACCTCATAAATCAGGGCTAGGCCCAGTAAATCGGCAAGGAGGAGCGGTTACCAACAGCATATCTCTCTTCCCAATGGCTTTCTTATGTTTCAGGGAATCAGTGGCATGTCAGAAATGATACTCTTACTCAAACACTAAATAGTATCTTGATAGTGCCGTATCTTGCCAAGCAAGAACATAAGCAAACACTCAGGTCTTCACTGGGGACTTGAGCAATCACCCTCCGTGGCCAACATTCCTCCCGGCTGTTTACGCGTCCGTCATAAGGTCGTTGCTGTTGTTATCAATAGCTGATGCTATTACTGCCATATTACTATGTCATTTTATCATTCCTGGGTGGGAGGATGAGTTAAACAATGAATCTGTGCATATTTGTCACGATGGGAGCCTCCAGGCCTCTGTGTTTCTCTGGAAACCTGGCCCTGCTTGAGCTGAACTGGCTTTAAAATCTGGCCCCGTCGTGGGTGCTGAGCAGTCAGAAAAGGAAAAAAAAGCTGGCGCTGAGCTCCACTTGGAAATCTGCTCCCAGATGTATGGATGTTTGTTTATTTTTACATTTAAGAGATCTAGAAAACAGCACCAAGATGCAAAATAGCACGACAGAAATAGTCTTTGCAAATGCTGGTCTTCACCGACTGGCATTAAGCAGACATCTACTCTTTCCATAAACTTCTGGGTAAGCTTAAGTAACAAGAGGCCAAAAAAGAAAGATCAAAAAAAAGCCTATCTCAGCCAAGACCATTAGTTTAGAATATATGTAGTGCCAAAACAATACAAGTTGCACAACTTCACCACACATACCCATTTCTTAACCCATTCTGGCTTGATCAAAACTCAACATAAATTGATGACTCCAGTAGACCGTGGTGGAATTTACACTGGGCCATGGCTGCTGATCATCTTCTCCTGGCTATGGTTAGTTGGCCTGTTGACCTCAATGCAGGTGATATTGGACAACGTAGAGGTATTTCTGCCTTACGTGCTGAAGCAGTGGATATTTTAAGCAGAAATCCCCTGGGCACTACTCAGAAATGGTGCACCCTCCCCTCTGTCAGACATGGGTTGGAAGCAAGCTCTGATGAACGTCTGCTGCTTTACTTTCTGAAGAAGACTACAGTGCTGTATTATTGTGTGTGTGCTGCAGGGCCTTGAGATGAAGTTTTCAAAAGTGCTCTTGAGATACTTGTAGCATGTGGTGACATTCTCAAATATTCACCATGCCAGAGGGTCCATGCTGTGAGGTAGACAACTGACTGCCAGGCTGTAGTGACGCTGGGGGAATAGCAGAGAAGTCTGGCTTACAGAGCAAAGCTTAAATAATATTGTTCAAACTTTAATGAGGTTATCACAGTGGGCCTGGGAAAACTGCAGCCATGTGGTTCTCTGAAGACTTTGAGGTATTGTTAATTAAATGACTGCTGTGTTTTTATCTCCCATAAAAAACCTTTACCTCCCATAAAAGCTTTTTAGCCTGACAGTGTATTAGGCAGAAATCCTGCCCAGTGTCTGCCTGCTCTTGAGCCAAGGCCTGATGTTGCTCTTGAGGCTGCACAAGTAGATGCAGCTCCAGTGCCAGCACCCCAACCCATATCTGGCTGGAAGGGCCCTGAATTTCCCCACCGCCCCCTGCTCAGCACCGCACACCTGGTCACAAGCGAGACAAGAGCACTCGCCTCCGGGCTGATGAATGCAGCTGGGCAAGATGGGAAGGGCATGAAAATGTTCAGATTGCCACGAGTGAGAAGCAACACAACATCCATATTGCCTCTCTTGTTCTTGGCATGGCAACAATGCATAGTTTTCTGTTGTCTCTGGAACCACTCAGGCCTGTAATGAATGGAGTACCAATGATTGGAAACGTTCCTTTTAAGCGGATGTTTCCATTACTTTATTTTCCTTCTTGAGCCTCGGAATGGTTTTTTCAAGTGTCAGGAGAAGGGCTGAAGCATCTCTTGATCTTCCAAATGGCATGTCTGTGTGGACCAGTCCAGGCACTGTGTGGAATTTTCAACACAATATTCACTTGTTCTCCAAACTCTCAATGTTTTGATTATTTCATTTCACTGGTACTAAGAAGGGAAGACTTCCATGCTCTACATTTTAAAAAGTGATCACAGACAGCAATTCTGTTCACAAACATGATATGTAAAACTGATTTGCAGGAAAGCTGAGGTCACCCTCTTCTCCAGGACTCCAGGCAAATTTATGGAAGTTTGGTATCTCTGAAGAACTGAAAAAAAAAAATAGTGGTTACCCTTTAAAATATCAGTTGAATGTTTAGAGTTGGTTAGGACACTTTAATTAAAGAAACATTTTAGAAGATCATTTGTCAACACCAAAACTCTGCGGAGGATCCGAAGAACTCAGACCATACCCTCCACTGCCTGCACTTCTTAGGCTGTGATTTACCCAAATCACAAGAATGCTGCTGCTTTAGCAGCCCAATGGTCAGAAGACCTCACATGTGCCAGAAATAGGGTTAAAACCCTCATCTGGATGCTTCAGAGCTGAGATTTGGTCTTAAATTTCCCACACCCAAAGACCTGAATTCCAGGATATTAGCAAGATAGAAACAGTGCTCAGGCATCTATCTTCTTCTGTAGGAGGAAAAAAAAACCCAAAAAACAAAAAAACCCTTGGTTTCATGCCAGTGTGGAAGCCTTTTCCCATCTCAATTTAGCCAAATAGGAGCCAAGACTGGGAGCCAATGCCTTGGTAACAGAGAGACCCTCTTCAGCAAACTGTTTAATCCCATACTTCAGTGAGTGTACCTGTGGATATGGTTTATGTTTAAACTTGCATGTTTTCCTGGATTAGGATGGATTTAGATGGAAACCTGAAGATCTGGAGAAGTCAGTCTGTACTTGTGATCCTTCTGTCTTTACACAGGCAGTGCTTACTGGTGAATAAGAACTCAGATAAGTACTGTAAGTGGAGAATGGTTTCCCTACCAGCAGTGAGTAGAGGTTTGGGCAAAGTATCAGCCTACCTGCATTTTCTTGTGTCTGTAAGATGTGGTACAGGTCAGATCATAAGTGCCTCACTCTCTGAACACCTCATGACAACCCCAGCCAGGCTCTGAGAAAGCCCCTCATGTCACACCTGCTGTTGGCAGCAAACACAGGTGCTTCTTGGGAGATCATACATATCACCTTGTGTTGAACCTCTTCCTCTTCAGCAGAACTGTGTGGACCAAAGTAAATTAGGAAGGACAGAAGAGGGACCATGGCAGTTTGCTTGTTGGTTAGGTTAGAGAAGAAGGATATAAAAGAGAAATATCCTGGACCTGCATCAATGCAGTAGAGACACACCACTCTCCTGTGCTTCCAGACACATGTGACGTGTCCTCACAAGCTCACAGAAATGCAAGGCTGGCTGGGACCTTGGGAGGCCACATAGTCAAGCTGCTGCACTGGTACCAAGGTCATCCCTGACATGTTTGCCCGCCCTGTTATCGAAAAACCTCTTCTTGAGGGACTCACTAACCTCATTCCTTTCAGTAAGAGCTTCACAGGCTTGGCAGTGGGGAAGCTCTGCCTGGCAGCCAAGCCACCCCCTCCTGCTGCCACCACAGGTGGGTGCTTTCCCCACGGGGTGCAGAGTCAGTCCTTGCCCGTTTTTAATAACCACGCTTCGTGCACTGGGAGATAGCCAGCACATCTCCTAGTGAGAGCAAGCACCTTTCTGAGTCTCCTTAAGCTTACAGAGATGTAGATCTATAAGCGATGGTACTTCAGTCCCGTTGCTCTCATGACGGCAGCTCTTTCTGAGGCTGCAGCACACATTTCTCCCCAGTGATGCCCTCCTCGGAGCTGGGCCCCTCTTCCAGCCCTGTGTCACATCCACTGCTCAGCTCCTGTTGATCATGGCCATGCATCACTTGGCCCTCAGATCATTTTTCTAGGCTTTGTCAGACCAAGTTGAACAGGATCTCTCAAAGTCCTCCCCACATCCCCCGGGTCCAACGTTGGGAGGGGCTGGAGAACCTGCAAATCCCGGTGGCCACGTGGGGTGACCCCTTATCTGCCGGCCCTCGTGCTGATATAAAAGCATCATTGTTCCTAAAAGAAGCATTTTGGCATTCAGGTGTGACTGCCCCACAGACCATAGCAATGATTTAATATTTTCAAGTATGAAACATGGCTTTCAGCAGTTTCTGCAGGGTGCAAGGGCACTTACAAGATAGTGCTGTATTAGTCACTACCACGGGCCACCTTCTGAATATTATAGAGCTTAATTTACTTTTTTTATAATCTGAATGGACTTTTTAAGTGTATCTAAGGGAATTGGAGTGAGGAGAAACATTGCTTAATTCAGCCATTGCATCCTTAAAGCCAGATTGGAAACATGGAAACCATATGTGAGCTTTTAGCTAATAAAATAAAATGCCAAAATGTGGCGGCTGAAGCTATTGCACCCAAAATATAATTGCACATATGCTCATTTGCTCACTTACAATCAAAACATTAAAAATAATAATAATAAAAAAAACCCCTTTGATACTCAGACTAGGTGTAACTGTTGGACTAAGTTATTTGACAAAATTATTTTACATGGAAAGAATGTGCTGAGGGTTTTCTAGTGGCAATATGAAAAGCAAACTGTATAAATACAGCCACACACAGCACTAATTGATAATGTTTCACCTGAACACAAAAAAAAGGCCTTAAAATCCATTAGCAGGCCAAACAGATACTCATTTTACTATAAAATAAATTTACTTTTAGATGTCTTTAGACTATATATTAATGGTAAATTTTTTTATGCTGAGTGTTGGGGGTTTTTTTAGCAGTAGATTCATTTTTTGCATTATTAGGAGCTCTAAGGAGATATTTAGCCTTGCCAAAGGTGTCAGAACTGAAATCATCTTTGTACTTAAACACTTCATCCCTCATGTCCTGACTGTCTGTAAAACATTATTTTTAGCTGATTTTAGTCTCCTCAATCCAAGTTTTACCGTCCCAGAACTGATTGGAAGTTTCATGGATATGTTGAAAATGAGCTGCTTAAAAAATCAGAGCAGATGCTGCTCCTTGGTCAGGGGTTAAGGTTTCTCCTGTTTTTCCTTCTGATATTAGTTGCATGAATTCAAGGAGTCTCATCTCAGCACGGGCAGCTGAAAAGGATTTTTGCAGCATGTGGTCCCTTGGGAGATGTTTCCTGAAAGCCACACAGGGGTGGAGGATAGAACATTTATCACATCAATCTTGAATGCCGAGGTCTAGCACAAGGCTGGACCACTGATGGGGCTGCAATAAATTCACTTTTCCTTGTGGATTAGCTGTCAGGAGTGGGAAGAGAGTGGAGCAGCACTGCTCCCACTGACCGATGGGATATACCAAAACTTGTCTGAGCATAAACCTCAACTTAATGTGTGACGAGATGCCTTTGCCCAGCTGGAAATATCAGGAGCAGCTCTTTTACTTTGGAGGCATTGAACTTCCTGGTACTGCCCCAGGGTGCCCTCACCACGGGCAGCCTCTATCCCTCCCAAAGCCAACACTAAGTTCCTTGAAATTAGCCAAAATGACTGAAAAACATGTCAAGACTTGGATTTTTCAATTGCCAGCGCTTCGGTTTTTTAGCAACACGAGAGAAAGGGGGTAAAAAAAAATTAGAGTATGTCTTCTACAAGGATGAGAGAGGAAAAGTCATTAATAGGGAAGCGAATGGATGGGAGCTTGGGTTAAGTGCCTGGCTGTGCCCCTGGCTCCTTTCTCAGCCATGGCCAACATCCATATTTCTTCTTCTCCCCAACCTTCACGTCCCTCCTGGCTCTGTCCACCATCCGTACCACAGCTCCCATCTGTTAAGGGTTTTCCATTGTTTGTCTCAAGAGCTTGATGGCTTTTGACTTTTTGCAGTGCATTGCACAATGGCCTCTGGATGCTATTTTATAAACAACCAATATAAACAGAAGACTTTTAGGAAGACTAATAATAATAATAAAAAAACAACTTTAGGAATAATCTGTTTAAAGCGAATTTGAAAGTGAAAAGCTGATGTGCAGATGCAGTGCTGGGATATCTTTAAGAGAGGCTAGCCAAGAAATTGGCCCTTGTTTATTTTCTTATGTGATAAGTTAGATAGGGAAAATGTTTTTACCTTTTTTTTTCTTTTAAAAATTAAAAAATCAGATGGAGCAGCCAAAGGAATGAGTGAAGTAAGATCAAAGAAGATAAATTGAGTCTGACGAGATGAAGAGTTTACCTATTTCAAATACTCAGCTGAAAAAGTCCAATTTTACAGAAAATTCTTTCTTAAAAAAAAAAAAAAAGAGGAAGGGAAAAAAAAAAAAGAGAAATGAAAAGAAAAACATGCCACAGCCAATAAGTTGTGAAAAACTGTGGAGACTGGCACTTTCAAATGCTTGGCAGGTTATTAAGCCAATTTTTATTTAGTCCACTATAACTGTTGGAGGGTCTGCGATTCCCAACTGTTTCACATCAGAGAATGAAAACAACTATAGCCCAGCCAAGACCACATTGGTGACTGCCAGCCCCTTTATGTGCCAAACATGAAAGCAACAAGTCCAGATGCTTTGATCCCAGCATTTTTGGATTTAGCCCAGAATGTTTTTAACTCATGTTAGGACAACATACATTATAACTGGAAATCAATCAATAGCACTGTGACCTTCAAACGCAGTAAATGTTTGGAGTTAGTTTCTGAGCATGTAATCTAAATTGGGGATTGGAAGTTGGAAGCGATCCTAACCTAACAGGAAAAAAAAATGTATAGTTTTAAAATCTGGAGTTGCAAGGAAGCAACAAATGAAGGTTTAATTATCTAGGGAAAGAGTATCGGGCATTGGAGATGAATCTGCTGTGGAGGACTGAAAAGCCCAAGGAGCAAAGCAACACCCTCGAGCCATCCACCCCAGAACAATGGGGAAACAATAAATGGGATGATGTGGGAGAAATATATAGGAACCATCTCTCCCCCACTCTAGGCTGAGCACCATGAGCCTGTTTCAGAGATCAAACTGCCTCCTCTCCATCACTGGTGGGAGCTCGGTGGCATCTGCCTTCAGCAAAGCTGCTGTTGGCCTTGCCTCCACACCACAGGTCTGTGGGGCAAGGTGGCACATAAGGGTGAGGAGATGCTTGTGGGGAGTAGGCAGGGGAAATGCAGCCGTGCATCCCAGAAAGGTTTATGGCCAGTGACTGCATCCTGGGCATTTCATGTGAAGTCCTGAGTCACCACTCTGTGCTGAGGTACTCCTTTGGCACAGGTTGTAACAAAAACCCAAAACACCTCTCCCTAATTTACTGCAAGTACAGCTGTACCAGAGCAGGCTTCAGCAAGTCTTAGAGACCAACACCATGACCTCTTTAACCTTTGCACTGATGCTGTATCAGTGAACACCTGATGGGCTCCCATTTAAATCAGATCAAGCTCTGACCTCTACAGGGGAGAAGTGGCTTCAAAAGGTAATGAAAATAATTTAGCATTTTTTGTTTTGATCCCCCTTTTGCATTGTGATTTAACTGTATTGCCACTAAACACCAGTCTAGACAAGGTCTTGTTAAAAGCTTTAAAATCCTGGTACAGCTTTGCCTATTAATGATTGTGACTGGTTGCTGGCAAGCGGCGGGCCCAGCTCTCACAGTTACCCTCCTAAAGTTACAAACCCCTATCACAAAGAATAAAACCAGAAAAGCAAAAGCCCTTACAGCAAATATGAAATCCAGACTGACAGGAATTGTAAATTGGCAAATTGCTGCCTCAATACAGCACTGACCCTGCCCCCACCTTGTTGTCACCTGCAGCTGCAGGGACCTGGGGGCAGCGGGCAGGGGCTGGGGGCAGCAGGAAGGGACCTGGGGGCAGCAGGAAGGGACCTGGGGGCAGCAGGCAGGGACCTGGGGGCAGCAGGCAGGGGCTGGGGGCAGCAGGCAGAGACCTGGGGGCAGCAGGAAGGGGCTGGGGGCAGCAGGAAGGGGCTGGGGGCAGCAGGCAGGGACCTGGGGGCAGCAGGAAAGGGCTGGGGGCAGCAGGCAGGGACCTGGGGGCAGCGGGCAGGGGCTGGGGGCAGCAGGAAGGGGCTGGGGGCAGCGGGCAGGGACCTGGGGGCAGCAGGAAGGGGCTGGGGGCAGCAGGAAGGACCTGGGGGCAGCAGGAAGGGGCTGGGGGCAGCGGGCAGGGGCTGGGGGCAGCGGGCAGGGACCTGGGGGCAGCAGGCAGGACCTGGGGGCAGCGGGCAGGGGCTGGGGGCCCGCAGCTCTGCCTTGCCCGGCCGAGATTGGGGCTCAGAGCTGAAGCCAAGGCCCAGCACCACCCTGAGTCTGACCGTAAATCCAGTCTCCCCGAGCGCTGTGAGGCGGGGAGACACGCATTTCACGTGGCAGGGAGGGGGCACCGGGCACATGGAAGCCATCAGGAGGGGAGGCACGACCCTCAGCCTGCAGTATTGCTTGCAGGTGGGAGAACTTCTGCCTTAGGGAGCGCGAGGTGCAGCTGAAGGGCGGGGAGCAGGGGAGCCCCGAGCCCTGCCCGGGCACCGCGCTGAGCCGAGCCGGGGTGCGGCTCCCCGAGCACCCCAAGCCCTGGAAGCCAGGGTGGCTGCGGGGGGACCAGCCGCCTCCCGCTTGTGCTGCGGGGCTGGTTTGGCTCTGGCGCGGCCCGGCAGCGGGGGAGGGCAGCGGGGCAGGGCAGCGGGGGCTGCCGAGGCGCAGGTGCTCGGGGCCGGCTCGTTAGCCAAGCGAGATGCGCCTCTGCCATTGGCACGTGAAAGAACGGGCGTGAGGCCCGAGAGCGGAGGGGCAGCTCGGGGCCTTGAGCTGGAGAGGTAAAAGCAGTTGTGGGGTGTAGATGCCGAGGCTGGCGAGGAAGAAGGGGCGGGAGGTGCCCGGGCTGGCGTGTCCCTGCCGCCCCTGGGCTCGGATGCGGGGCCCGGGGCGGGCTGCTCGGGCAGGCTGCGGGGAGGCCGCGCTGGAGCAGCTCCCGAGGGCCCGCGCCTGGTGCAAGGACTCACAGAGGTTCGTTTTCGGGACAGCTCCAGGGAGGGACCCCCAGGGGAAACGGGAGGGCTGCGGGGAGACCTCCGCGAGGGGGAAGGAGCGGCAGGGAACGGACTGAGCGGGCTGATGCTGCGACTCGGTGGCCTCAGAAGCCCTTTCCAACCATGACGGGCCCTGTGATTCTGTGACTTTGAACCCCGTCCCTCTGTGCCGCGGGGGGGAAGGAGGGAGGGAAACCGGGAACAAGCGATTTGGGCCCGGGAGGAAGGCAGGGGTGGGTAACGTGTGAGCCCTGCTCTGCGTGTTGTCGGTGGCGTGTTGAGTTAGCGACGAACAGGCAGGTTTTTTCCCCCAAGTTGAGTCTGTTTTGCCCGGGACCATAAACGTTGAGTGAACCCTCCTCGTCCTTTTGTCTCAACCCACCAGCTTCTGGCTGGGCCGTGTCCTCGCACCCCTGGGAGGGCCGGGGCCTGCCCATGGCCGGGGCTTGGTGCCCGGCCCGGCTCAGGCCTGGGCCTCCTGCCGCGGCCCGGCGGGCAGGGCAGCAGCCGCCTCCTCCTCCTCTCCCAGCGCACCGTGCTCTTAGCAGCCCGTTTTTTAAGCAGGGGGAAGATGCACCCAATGTTGCAGGGGATCCAAAACTGTTGGCGTGAGCCTCCAGCCCCTCTCTGCCCGAAAAAAGCGCGTTTGGTCGATGCTGAAGAGAAAATAACATGGTGCCGCGTAATTGCTGTCGTTTGTCTGTCTGAGCTGTTGACTTTCCCGTTTCATTTCCTCCCGTGTAATGTTATAGGGGACATATATGAGATATTCAGTGAGGACTGAAGCAGGGAAGTCTGCAGGAGTGTTTAGTGGGAGGTCAGGAATTTTTAAGAGGTATTATTACAAGGCAGTGTGGTGTGGGTCATGTTTCTTGTAGACATCTTGTCAGGAAACTTTTTCAATAATTATAATCTCTTTATATATTGGACAAGCTTATTAAACCCCAACTTTAAACATAAAACTGATTTTAAAAAATATCAGACAAGCTCAGAAGCTAAAACAAAAATAAAAATGAAGAGAAATAAAACATATGCTTGCCAGAGTTTTAAAGACAGTAGCCACAGCACACCAGATTTTAATTAGCAGCTACCTGCAGTGGCAGTGGCCTGGGATGAAATGTTTTGATGTACCTAAATGTTTCTATAAAACAGTTGAAGCTTTCTTAGATCCCATATCCTTTTTATTTCTGAGCATCGCGGTTTTCCGGTGTGGACATTTCACAGACTGAGATCTTGGGAAGATCTGAAGTCTTTGCTCTCTGTCTCTGTTTCTGCAATAGTAAAATGAGGGTACTTATATTTATGTGCTATGAAAGGCTTTTAGCTCTTCCAAAAAAACAGTATTTAATGACTGGGTAGAAGTAGCAGTTGTGGTAATAATAGTTGAAGGTTTAATCTTACCATAAATCCTGCTAACACTTGGACTAGGAGAAAAGCGCCGTGCAGAGTGATCCAGATCTCCTCTTTGAAATATCCCTGCTGAGCCATCTTTTGTCAAAAATATCCTTGAGTCTAACTGGCACAGGACTTTTTTCGGAAAGGTTTCAGACCAAACAATTTGGGTTTTTTCTTCCAAATGCCTTCAGTTGGCTGTCCATAGCTGAGCCTCTGCTGACTCAACATCCTTGAAGGTGGTTTGGTGACCCAAGCACCGTATCTGCTGGAAATCCCCCCTGGGAGCAACTCAGCTCTGATTGGAACATTTGGCCCTTTCCCTTCTAGATGGGACAGGACTGCACAAAATCCTGGAAAAAAAAAAACAGTGATGGAATTATTAACATTGCCTTGTGCCCTGCAAAGTCATGGGGTGATGAGGTGGGTCCCAAATTGCTTATGGAGCAGGAAGGGTTTGCCCAGGACCATGCTCATTCCTCTTTCAACCCTGGGGTCTGACCTCCTGGCACAGAAAGAGACTTAATGGCAAGAGCTGATAACCTCAGGAGAAAACCCATCTTCCTGAGCACGGCTTGATTTGTGTGAACCTGGGAGAAAAGACAAGGTGCGTTTGTTGTCCTCTAAATAAATCCTGTCCCAGGTCAGGCAGGTGGCCTCTTACACTCTTAAAGGAGTGCTTGTAATTTACTGGGATATCCCTTAATTCTTGTGCCCTGTTGATCTGAATGGGAGAACCAGTATATATAATTGTGCATACGTTTGTGTCCCATCTTCTCTTGCCTGTGATGCGCATTTCTGGCTTCATATTTCTGTCTCAGATTTCCCAGACCTGAAATTAGGGGTCTTGTCTCACAGTCTACATCTCCAACCACGACACCTGGGATGGCTCCTGGAGAGTTCACCCCATCACAGAATTGTTCTGGTTGGAAAAGAGCTTTAAGATCATTGAGTCCGACTATAACCTAACTTTACCAAGCATTAACCTAACTCTACCAAGTCCAGTGCTAAACCATCTTCCTGAACACCATGTCTACACCAGGGATGTAGATTCAACCAGCGATGTACTCCAGGGATGGTGATTCAACCACCTCCCTGGGCAGCCTATTCCAGTGTTTGATAACCCTTTAAGTGAAAAATTTTCTTCTCATATCCAGTCTAAACCTCCCATGGTGCAACTTGAGGTCATTACCTCTTGTCCTGTCTCTTGTTACCAGAGAGAAGAGACTGACCTCTCCTCCCTACAGCTTCCTTTCAGTTAGTTTAGAGAGCACTGCCCTGTAGGACCTGCTCTTCAAGTGGACTCATCAGCCTCAGACACAGGACACACCATGTCCTGTCCTCATTTGCACCCTATGCAGTCCAGCTTGGCCCAGTGCTGGCAGCTGTCACCTAGTGAGAAGATAATATTTATAGAGACATAAATCAGGGAGCCCCTTTACAGTGTAAATAATACCCAAATAATTTGATTCTAGGTACTAATCTCCTCTCTTAATCCGCAACCTAAGAGAATGTTCTTGTAAAGTGCAGGTTTTCCTCAGAGGTGCTTTTTACCAAACTCTTGAGGGTGATTGGTGGAATGATGGGTCATGAGTTGCTGCCCCGCAGTAAAGGGTAGATGTGATTAAGGTAATGAAGTTGTAGGCACTGTGAGCTATTAGAGGTAGCTCTAGATTTTTGTTCTCAGCTGTGTCAGGTTTAACTGATGGCAATTAGTGTCTTGTCAGATCTGAAGATACAGATGGGAATCTTGATTGCACCTGAGGGCATTTTCTCGCTGCAGTCAAGATTGCTTTTCTTCTCTATGGGGGAATTCTCTATGGGGAATACTTGTGTTCATCAGTGCTGCAGCAGCTCTTGATCAAAAAACAACTTTCAGTGGTCAGCAGAAGGCATTGCAAGAACTGGGATGCACGGGCAGCGTGGACGGGACAGTACATGGGGTATCGAGGAACTGGGGGTCTGTTCTCGATGTTGCTCACTGCTTGTGGTTTAACTTCTGGTCATTCCTGCCCATTTTGACTGTAAACTCTTCAAGGCAAGAAGAATTACACTGCATTTGTATAGAGCTGAGCATATTGAATCTGGTTTTGTTTTTGGAGTTGTTGGTCTTCCTATAACACAAATAATAACTGTGGAATACTGCCAGACATTGGGAATTTTTTAAATATTATTTAACAGTGAATTTCAGATCCGGGCGTGGAACAAGAATTTCTGGCCCAGTCACAGTTTAGAAATGGGAAAGGAAATAATCAGATCAGTTAGTTAACCATAGCCTGGGCAAGATGCACTGGTGAATGATGACACTTTTGCTTTGAAAGCCCATTGAGAAGCTGCTGCTTCCAGTGACAAGCTACCTGGGTACCTTGCGTTAACCTGGAGGGAGCGTTCCTACTGCTGAACCGCACAACTCATCAGCATCAAATACCATGCTAGATTTATCCTCTGCAAATTCTCATCCACATGGATAGAGTCAGCCCAGTGTTGTTAAGCTTGTGAAATTTGATGGGCTCACAGCACGAGGTAGTTTAGCTGCTGCTATGTGAGATTCCCATCGATGTTCGGGTTTATTGAAAACGTTATGTCCCATCTGTTTCTAGATGCTCCTTTCATGTTCCTCATCTCTTTAGGCTCTCTTTTCCAAAGAGTTTCCTTGATCCATGTGGAGTTAATAAGCGATTTTGGTGTGTGAATATATGTGTAAGGACCAAGATGTCTTGTTTCATAAAAGTCTGTCATTGATTTATTCCTCCTTCTGCTGCCTTGCTTCCTGTTCGTTTCTCCTCGCACTTTCGGAGCGAGGGATGCTGTTTACATTAAGGATGTTTCTTCTGTTTACAGATGGGGCAGCATTTGTAAATGATTCTGAAGAGTTGTTGTTTCCAAGGAGTCTCTCCAGGCTTCCAAGAAGGGGTCTCACCACGTTAGTGCTTCACCCTCACTGTTTGTTTAAAACTTACTGTAGATGGCTTTAAAAAGTGACAGTGGGACCCATCAGCTCCTGGTGGCATTAACCTCCCCACTATGCTCTGATGGCTGGGACACACATGGACAGCAGCTACAGTGGTGTTTGTCTGCAAGTGCAGTTTCACTTTTTTCTCCTCATCTTTAATCAGGTGTGACACGCAGTCATGGGGTTTTATTTCAGAAAGTCATTGTCCTACCTCTCTCCCCCCATATGTGATGAGTCCCTATATCATAGCTAAGAACACTGGAGTTTTAGAACAACACTGCTTTTTCTTTCAGGAAAAAAGCAAAACCCCACTATTTTTATGGTTTTTTTGGTATGTGTGCTTGTCTTTTGAGTCATACTTTAAAGACAAATTTGCTGTTTTGGATATATTTCAGGTTAATTAAAAAGATAATCTAGAAATAGAGTAGCTGAGCCAGAGACATGGCTTCTCATGGAAGTCCTTCTGCCACTCCTGGTGGATTTTGTGGTTCTCTTGATGTCTGAACCATAGAGAAAGACTGGAGCTAAATACATTTATCAGCTAGATGTTCATCTACTTGTCATGGAAGAGTGGATACCGATTTGAATTGACTACCATCCTTTTTTCTTGGGATGTGGGGGTATATATTTTCCCTAGCATCATGCCATAGTTTTTGCATGGCCTAAAATAAAAAGCACATGTTGCATAGAGGCGAAGAGCACCGATATCTGAGCTATCAAAGAGGAAGACTGACCAAGCCAAATATCTTTGGCTAAATGAGGCAGGAATTCAAAGCTGAGTACCGCGTATGAATGAGATGCCAAATTCATTGTTGCTGCCTGCAGAAGTTTTTTATAAAAGAGGAGTGTTGTGGGTCGATCTCAGTGGGCAAATCTGACCTGGAGGTTTGCTGAGTCAGTGAGATTGCAAACACACATGGCAGCCAGAAGAGAGGAGCTGATGGCTTTTGGAAAACCATGCCTGAGTGGGAGCATTTCTGTGTCTTCTGAGACAGGTTTAAAGGGCAGCTGCAAGTCAAGCGTTCAGGTCCTATTTGTTGAACATCTTTATTTAAATTGCACTGGATGCAATTCCTTGGATGAGATGGAGAACAGGTCTTAACCTCCTGGTTTAGGTATTACTATTCTTTTAATGAAATTTCGCATTTCATGATGTCCCAGTGTTCTTGCTAAATTGTTGCCAGTGATCCTCAGTAAAGTCCTGGGGGAGGTTTTTAACCAGTTCATCTCCACAGTAAATTTTCCTGGGAGAAATTGAACTCAGCAAAAATACTTGTCTAAACAAGCATGTTGGGAGAGAGTTTAAAACAGACACTGCACTTGCTGGAGCTTCTCTGGCTTGTGAGAGCTGTGGAAAGTAACTAAAATCACTATAAAGTTATTTGAAACCTCACTTTTGGCAAAAGTACCCAGTCCTGTAAGTGGGAGCATGTACCGAGAAGCAGTTGCAACCTGAAGCGTGGAGAAGTTAGAGGGTTTCTGTTCAGAAAAGAATTTTGAGTTATACACGGAAACCTTCAGAGGGCATGGGTTTAATACTTGTAATTCCAAATTTAAACATAATGCGTGAGCCAAGTTATAGGTAGAGCTGCTGGTGCTGAAATGTTACACAGAGAAAGGTCTGGAAGAAGCTGATACTTCTGTGATAATGTAGCTCTGGATACTTGAGTATGCTTTCCATTTCTGTTTTTACTATGCTCCATTACCAGTAAAATATGCAAGTGTCATTCCAGCTTTACTGTTTTTGAAGTACTACTTGAGCATTGTAGGAATCTTTTGGCAGGAAAAATGTATCTTTCACAGTAAATCCTATAACTATCAAGATAAGTTTTAAAAATATTTTCTTTTTCAAAGAAATGTGAATCAAGTCCTGCTCTGCAAGCTTGACACTCTAGATGAAGCAATGAGCCTGAGCTGCCTGAAAGCACGGGGAAGAGGCTACAGCTCCTTACATTTTCTGTTATCTAAGTGCCATTCAAAAAGGTATTTTAATTTGTGTTCTTGGAAATAGGATTTTCTGGGGCAACACTGTGGGCTGATGCTGCCAAATAGCCCCTCATCCTTCTGGGGAAACCAGCAGTCCTGATGTGGAGATGTGCCTGACCAAAATGAGCTGTTACCCCTCCTTGGTCTGACAGCACTTACCCAGAAATGACCAACCTTTGGTGTTCAGTTACTGCTGCAATGGATTTGACCAGGTGGTCCTTGGAGACTCAGTGTTTAAACCCTTTGAGCATCCATGCCTTGAGTTTTAATATTATTCTTACAGGCACCTCTGGTGTAAAGAGAAAGCTGTGCTATCTCTTGGCCATTATGGGAAATGTTACCTCTCACAGGAAGAGGAACATTTACATCTCTATAAACTTAAGATCAGAAGCAATGACTCCGAGTAATTTTCTTTCAGGGTTTCAGTACCCTGAACCATCTGATCTCACCTAATCATGCTGCAGCACGTCAGCTGATCAGTCTTCTTGTTCCTAGGTAGCCTCCACTGAGATGTTAAGCTGTATTTGCTTTGGGTAAGGCACCATGCTACACCAGTCTTGTTGTGTGGGGGACAATTTTCTGGTGTTTGATTGCCTTTGGGTAAGGCATTTTTGGTGAATCATTATACCAAAATGCAAAGAAGGTAACTTGAGAAAGATGCTTATGTTTCTGTAGCACTTTGCAGCAGATGTCTCCTATTTACTGCTTTATTTTATTGCTTAATGACTGGATCTTGAGTAATTGAACAATTTGACAGATATTTATTTGCAAAACGTGATTCATTTAGTCAGACATTGTGAAACAGTTTCATGCCAGTTCTAGAAATTTTGGTAGGACTTTCTAAAGATGCAAACATTCAAGTAAATTGCTCATGTCAATAGCACATCCACTTTTTACTGTTCTTTACTGCACACAAATATTTGAGTTGACAAAAAAGCGCTGGTGAACAGACTACAGGGACTTCTGAACTTTAATCAACCACAAGCACTGGCAGGGTTCAGAAGTAATTTCCTAACTATGAATCACCTGCAGACAATGAATCACATGCTGGAGAAGATTGCCAAATAAAACAAGCCATCATGTATAGCTTGCATTGACTGGACTATGGAAAGGCCTTTGATTCACCTAGCTGAAAGAGAAGCTGTGATGAAAGCACTGAAATGAAGGCATAAAAGAATGTAGGAATCCCAAACCACATCTGCTAGCAGTGAATGGTGACAGTTAAGTTCGACAAGGAAGATAAAAGAAGGCAAGACTAAGCAAAATAGCAGGCAAGGAGACACTATCTTACTGGAAAAGGCTTGCCTGGAGAAGAACTTCACAAAGCATTTCTGGGAAGAAGACCTTAGCTTAACTTCAACCATATGTGTGAGCTCAGATTTCGGCTGCAATGGAGCAGTTGTCTTTTCTGCAATGGCCAGTGGTGTCTGGGTGCTTTTTAGGGGAAGTGAGAAGTGGGGATGGATAACAGGGAAGACAAATGGTAGGTGAAGTATGAGGGCTGGTGCCCGCTGAGGAAACTTCTCCAAGGATTGCACAGATCGAGCTTCTCCTGCTGAAGGAGAGGGATTAGGTTTCCATCTCTAACAAAAAGGGGCCAAGAGCCTGGGTGCTAATAGAAAAAAAAATAAAAATCTTGAATAACACTTCAGAGATGAGGCTGAATAAAAAGATACTGAAATAGAAGAAAGCAAAGCTTCCTGGAGACTGTAAAGAATCATACATAAGAGTCCATCCTACCACAAGGAAAAGAAATAGAAGAAGGAATAAAATTTACTTTTTAAATATTTTATATTGTATGAGAGGTACTTGGCTGTGCTTTCCCAAGCAGGGAGACAATAGCTGGTAAAGCAATGACAGCAGAAGCAAAAAAAACCAAAACCCTGCAATTATCTGGACTTTGATTCCCTCTGTTTTTGCCAGGACTCAATAAACCCTCAAATTGCACACTGCAGCAGGAGAGTGAATTTACTGCAGCCAAAATCATACGAGTGCAATGAATCAAGACAGCCTTTCCACACTGCTCAGACCTGGCTCACATATAGCACACTAATGTATATTATTTTTCTTACACTGGGCATAATTGAAAAAAAGGTAAAGCAGAATTTCAGAATCACTATAGTAGCTACCAGCTGGTGGAGGGAAACTCCTCCTACAAGGAGGTCATCACTGGTACCTCCAGTACCTGCAGATCTGGCTTGTTTTTGGCTACTCAAACAGGCAATAATTAAAAACCTGAATTTGCTCCCCAGCACCAGCCCAGCAAAAAGCTGCAGTAGTCTAGTTCCTGATAATGTTTAGAAATCGTCTAACTGGGGACTTTGCGGTGGCCCAGTTACTCCCAGCTGGCGACAGGCCTTTTTAATTCGTTGTGAAGAAAATCGGGTCAGAGCTGAGGGACCGGGAGCACTTCCCTGAGCAGCCACGAGAGAGCACCCGGCAATTAGGGCTGGGAGGGCCGTGCTCTGCTCTGCGAAAGAAAAATCCGTCACCCCCAACGTTCAGAGAAATCCTTTGCAGGATTCCCTCCCTGCCTTGTGCTTTTTAAACCCAATTGCAGTTGGGAATGCGAGCCCAGGCTTAACTGACCCCTCGCTGCTACCTTTGAGTGGCGAGTTGCTGCCAGGTTTAGCCCCAGACTGGTGCTGTGGGCAGTAGCTGAGAACGATCACCCCAGTGCAGGGGACAGGGGGTTTTGTCCCCCAGCTTATGATACTCTTGTTCAAAGCCAGAGGCTGCCTAATGACTGCTGGCAATGTCGGCAACCATTTAGCGGCAGCTCTTGTACCTAAGTTGTCCATTTTCCTGTGCGCTCAGTGATTCTCAGGCATTGGCTGATCAAAGCGCCTGCCCGTGAAATGCAGCTGAAAGAAGTTTTCCACACTTTATTTCTCACATGTTAGATACATTGATAGGGACAAGGAAGGTTGTGTGTCCCAGCAGAGCAGGGAGGGGGTCTGTGGGGAGGCAGGGGCAGCCCGTCCACTCCCTGCACGTTTCTGCTGCTCCCACAGGAGTTGTGGCGCTCCCAGCACAAGTTAAAGATTCCCTGAAGGTTTTACCTTTCTTTTCAAAGAGCTGCTGCCAGTTTTTGCTGTAAGGTTTGGGATGAGCTATGAAAAGAAGACACAAATCTAAAAAATGATGGAAAGTAATTTCTGTACAGGCTTCATGTGCCTGGACAGGGCTTTCAAACTTGCCAGGTAGTATTTAAAAAAAATAAAAACTGTCTGCTTCTGAAGCGTCAGATCACATATGAATCATGGAGTTCATGAGGCACATGTTTACTTGTGTGATCACTGGGGTAGAGGTTGCAGGCATTTGAGAGCATCTGGTGGGTCCAAGGCAGTATGCCTGGATGAGAGCTGTGATCCCTGAGGCTCAGTCCCATCCCGTTGGCACTGCCAGCTCTGGAAGTGTGTCTGGATGAGAGCTGAGATTCCAAGGCTCAATCCCATCCTGCTGCCAACTCTGGAAGCATTCCCCAGCTGTGCTGCAGTGGGGCTGGGGCTGGTGGCCTCCAAGGGTCTCCAGGACAGGGCTCCATCTTCTGGATGAGGGACTTTTTGCTCCTAGGACTGGATTTGGGAGATCTTTCTTTTGGTAGGGGGGAGAATGTCCCTGTGGCCAAAGGGTTTGTAAAGGGAATTTAGTACTTTGCCTCATGTCCTCAAAGACACTCGGCTCCCAGTGAGGAGCCTCTGACAACAGCAGGCCTGCTCCCTGGTACTCTTGGGTTGAATCCTTTCTATAGGGATAAAAAAACACATCATTTTTGCAAACAACAAAGTAATTAAAACACTGATACAGCCCTGTGTGCTTTTTTTCTTTTTGGCTGCTCCTTGCAGAGACGTTCTGGCTCCAGCCATTCAAGTGATTTCCTACAACTTGACTTCAAAACCAACAAACAACAACAGCCACCAGCTCTACCACGTGTTGGCCTGCACAGACCCTGCTGCAGGAGCCCGGCCAGGTTCAGGCACCAGGACCTCCACACCTTTCACCCAGGGTAATGTGAAAGCATCTCTTTATTCCCAGGTTAGTCATGGCAGTTGCCACCATCTGCTTGGTGAGCAGTAAAGGCTGTGCATAATTGGCAGAAGTTTCTATACCATTATGTGCAATACTTCTTATGTAAGTACTTATCATTAAATGCAACACTGAGATATAAGTATTTTAAGTATATAAAGTCAGGGAGGAGTAAAAAGCAGCAAAATGTGCAAAGCCACGTTAGTATGTCAAGCCCAAGAGCATTTCCAGCCCTGCCTTTGGGAGAGTCTGCCCCTAATTTGGCTAATGCTTCGTTCAGGGTACCACGTGGAGTAATGTAGCTAAATAAGTCTATACTTAAATATTAGGGAAAGGATAAGAAAGCAAAATATTGCTTAATACTTAATAAATACTTATATTTCATACTTAATAAATAAGGCTTATGTAAGTATATTCAACTGCCAGTTACCAGGCAGTTGGTTCCATACCAGGTGCCACAAAGTGTACCAGAAGGTGCTTTGAATGACTCCTGTGGTATATAATGGGGAAGAAAAAATAATCTCCAAGTATATAATGGGTCTATTTTTCTAAATAAATTTGCATTTATTAGCAGACAATAACAAACACGTAGTAGTGATGCCAAGCAGTGCCAAGCAGCCAGTGCTGGAGTCAGATATTTCCCCATGTTTTCTCACTCCATTCATTTGATTATCCTAAAATGTTTTCAGAAGTTAAAATTCTTCCTCTTGATATATCTTGTACCCAGTAAATGCTGTTTATATTGATGGCAAACATATCTTAACTTAATCTATACAACTAATGTCTAAATTTGGAGAACAAAAATAATCATTCCATAAAGTGTTTAAGGTGAAATCAAGCTAGGATTGCAAAGGGCTGGTGGAAAATGTGTTTTGATGGTGTGGGCTGACAGTTAGGCTGCTGAGGACACCTTCTGGATCTGTTTTAGGAATTGCTTATTAACCACTTCAATAATAAACAGAGAGATTAGGAGCATGTAATAAAAGAAAATCCAGTGGATATTTCACTCAATATCCTCAACAGAGCACATGTATTTCATTCAAAAATTCACTGTTGTTGACTCTGTAACGTGATTCAGCGTTTACTTCAGTTAATGATTTTTTAGGGATCTTTCATAGGCCTTTTAATTCTATAAACGCCGTGAAGATTTGCCTGATGTAGAAGGGTTAGGGTGCTTTTGAAATATACACAGTATCAAAGGAATTTAAATTATTATTTAATCTTCACCAAGAGTTTCTGGTGTGCAGTAGTGTAATAATGACACGTAGTTACGGGCCTGACGCTGCAAAGTGAGTGAAGGATTTTTATCCCCATGTGTGGCTTCCTTTTAACCCCAAGTGTGGCTTCATCTGTGTGCTTTGCTGTTGGCAGGAATGGCCCCAAAGGCAGGTGCTGCTCTTTGAAGGTGCTGAGGAATAAATTACTCTCGGGATTCCTCTGTAGTAGACAGTGACTACTGAGTGGTTGCTATCTCAGCCTCTGAAGTGTGGGTTTAGCTGTAAATATGCCTATTACAACTCTCTTTCTGAGGGAAGTGTCATGGTGTATTTAATGTTCACTTTCATTGCATTTTAACCCTGTCTTAAAGTCACTTTGGGCTGGGGGCTGTGGCTGCTGGAGAGAGATTAAGCAGGGAGGTGCTCATGTGTCCTTTGGAGAACTCACCCAGTCCTGTGGAGACCAGAGTATTAACAAGAAACAGTTGGTCCTGAAGAAGGTTTTTCATTTCTGCTCTGAGCTAAAAATTACTTCTCATGGCTGAATTTCCAAGCAAATGAATAAAATGCAAGGGTGGCTTGTTCTTTCTTCAGCCTTAATAAGTTTGAGTGGGTCCTTGCAGATTGTAGATACTTAATGCTTCCAGGATTGTTTTAAGATACAATTGTTAGGCATGTTTAAAAAAGAAAAAAAAGATCTTTCAAGAGCTCATTTCCCAGAACATTACCAGCCAGCAGCCCTAATGTGCTCACACCACACAGCAATTGTTGACTAATACTATGTGCTTTGCAAAAAAAAAAAAAAAAGAAGAAACAAACTGTTATATGTTTTTTTGTTGAGATATATTTAGAGAGCTTTCTTATTGTTAAGAGCTTTAGGAACAATAATCAGTGGTATGTCATTCTGGTATTGTTAGCAAAGTCCTTTCTATTGAATTTTCAAGATGTTGTAAAGTGAGATTATGTGAGTAGCACCTCTGGACACTTTTTCCCATCATTGTGTTGGTATCAATCGCTGACTTCCACTGTTTCTCCTGGTATTAAATGAAAATGTTGTTTCCCACTACGCTGATTGGAGGCTGTATAATGCATGACATAACTGATAACCCTACTGAGATTACACATTGTAGCATTTGAGCTGCACGAGAAGGTTGGACAACAAAGTAGGTGGCCACTTGGTCTGGGAGACAAAGTTGAAAAGAAAATGTACTGGGATCATTGTTTCAGCTGAGACGAAGAAACATTATAAATGGATAATTTATGAGGCTGGTCTCTCAGGTTTTGGGAAAAAAAAAAAGCTGGTTTGGTTTTGGTTTTGTTTTGTTTAATTTTATTTTTTCTGTGGGGAAAGCAGATAGAAGATATTTTCCAAGGGCAAAGTGCTGCCCTAGGAGACCCCAGCCTCACTCACCCCCAGCCGAGCTGTATTAGAGCAGAAACCCGCACCCTGCCAAGACTCCTGACATTTTCCAAAGAGGAAATAGTAAGAATTCAGGGGCAGAGTGGAGGAGGAGGAAGTTATGTTTTGGAACTAGCAGTGAGCTGAGAAAGCCAGATTTTTTGTCTCTATAATAATAATAATTTTAAAAAAATGAAAATTATGAGAGGCTTTGAGCGAGCTTCTGTGTTGGGCACAGCACCAGAGGCTGAGCCAGGAGAGGAGGGAGAAGCTGTAGAGAAGCTGCTGCCATTCCCGTTACACCATGTCAGGCTGTGTTTCGAGGGGGTGTTTCTGGAGGGGTGGCTGAGCTGGTCCAGTGCCACTGTGCCATCCTTCTGATGCCCACACATGCTTCTTGTCCCCCAGCACTGTGTCAGTTTTTTAGGGCGGTTCAAGGTGTTCTGGGTTTTTTTTGGGGTGTCAGACTGACCCCAGTCCGTGCTCTCTTTAGTTCCTCACACAGTGACTTTCCTTCCAACTTTGCTCCTGCCTAAGCTACCAGGGTGGCTTATGCAGAGCTTGGCTTATGACCAACCCAAGGGAGAAGAAGTCATTGTCTTCCCACCTCTGGTCCTTCCTTACAAACACTAAAGAAAAGCCTGGGGAAAATCCAGTTACTAGCCAAGTTTCTGCCCTTCAGCATCTCTCCCTCTGGTCTGTATGCTTCTCCAGGACAGTGACAAATTTAGACCTGATTCTGCCCTTCCTCAGCTGATGGGGTGTTAGGTGCAAAAAGCAATTCTTGATGTCTCATTCAAAGTTTTATGGACAAGTGTAAAGCTGAAGTGAGCTGCTCTATTCAGTGGTTAAGATTTTAATAGCTCTTAAGTAATAAAAACAACAGAACTGCTTCCAAAAAGTGTACCAGGGAACCAAGTCTAAATGTAATAAAGGTCTTTACTTCGTTACAGTGGATTTCAAAGTGTTTTGTGGCTTGTGGTTACACAGAGCAGAGGGCCTCTGGATCCTTCTGAGCTAATTTTTTATTACAGGGTTGTGATTGCAGGTGACTGGACTTCTCAACTCTGGGAGTCCCCTCCTGAGAAAGAGAGGGCACGTGGCAGCGTGCAGGGACGTTACCTTGGTCTGAGAGGGGCAAAGATTGTCCTTCTTTAAGACATGAGCCAGGAGAGACTAGGTGCTAGAGTAAAGACCCTTAGTCTCTATCCTCCAGTGTTTTGCTTTCATATTGATCATGGATGACCTGAAATTGAGTCCATTGCTGGGATTTTCACACAAATCCTGTTGAAATTCAGGAGGAGTTGAGCGCTTAAACTCATCCCCATATCTCAGCTCATGCCTTCATTTTTTTTCTCTATTCTAATGTATTCACACTTCAGAAGCAAGGGAAAAAACCCTTTGTATTTTGGGAGTGGAGAAAGACCTGTGGAGGAGACAAGAGGGAGCATCTTTGGAGGATGCCAAAGCCCTGGCTTCCATTAGGTGGGTGGAGGATGCAGCTCACCACCTTCATCTCCCATGACAGTAACTTCAGTGCAGGAGGTCATGCCTTGAGCTGCCAGCTGAGCACCCCAAACTGTCTTAACTCAAAGTTTCTAAAAACTGTCCTTCCACTTGTTAACTTCTTCCATGTGATTTTCCAGCAGGACTTTGCCCACTAGCAGAGAGACCAGCTGGCACGAGGGTGGGCCTGGACAAAGGGACTGCTTTGCTGACTGGCCACGTGATACCTTGCATACCTCAACCCAATTAGGGCTGGGCTGCCTGGGACCTTAATTGGGCCTGACACAGGCCTGTTGAAAGAGATTCCCCAGGAATTAAAGAGCTGCTTCTCTAGTTTGAGTTGGCTGCTGATGCGAAACATGACACGGTTTTTGAGAGTTTTCTGTGCTTACCATGAAACAAAAATGCCACAGGTATCAAGCAGGCCTTGTTTGGGGGCTATAATCATATTACAAATGGAACACTTCCACATGTGCCTGCTGGCACATCTACCCTCTGCTATCTCACATGTATCTGCCCCAAGGTACAGATGCTGAGGTCTTGACATAGCATAATATAGATCAAAATATATTCTCCAGATTGCCTTAGCACATGCTAATGAAAGTGAGGAGTTAAGGCCTGAAAGAAGCAGCTGTTTAAAATTTTCCTCAATCCCAGAAAATCGACTTCTTAATTACTGATAATTTGAGCATCAAAATGACCACTAAACCTCTTCTCCCACTAGACCCTCCCAAGCTGGGAGGCCTGCTTCAAGACTCTCAGGCAAAACTTCTTAGAAGTGTAGCATTTCATCATATTTCTTTAGCCTTTCTGGAATTAATTAGTATTAAAATAAAGCAGGAAAAAAAGAGGGTGCCTTCTGGAGGTGCCTTCTTTCAGCCTCAGAAAGTTATATGAGACTATTTTTATATTTCCACAGCATCTTTCACAGTAAAATGTTCTCCAAACTGCCCCAAGTATATTTATAAAGAGCATCAGTTGCCATTAAAATAAAGATACTCCTAGTTGATAAAAGGTCACAGCTTCCAGCATAAGTGGCAAAGGGGTCTGGGCTCAGTCTGATTTATGGTTGTACTCAGGAGATAACTTGTCCCAAGCAAAATTTAGGCAGCAGTTTTGGGAAAAAAGCTTCAGTCTTGCAAGACATGAGTTCTGGAATTGTGGCAGGGTAGAGGGTTCTCTCTTCACAGATTATTTTAGTGTTAATCTGATTAATAATCTTGCTTCTGGGGAAATAGTTTTGCTGATGATTGTTTTCCTCTAGCAACAAATGAATCTGAGTTAGGAAAAAAACAGAGGAAAAGGAATACAGATGGAGGTTTTTTGCTTGTTTGTTTTTGTTTGTTTGTTTTGTTTAATGTTTATTTATTTAATGTTCTCTCCTTTACCCTCTCTCCAGACTGACTCTCATTTGAAAGCTGAGCCTTTCCTAAAGCTGGCACCATGTTCTGTATTGGAACCAGAGAGACATGAATTGTGCTGTTGGAAGCCACAGTCAAGGTATCCTCACAAACCTACAGAGCATTTCAAAGGGATGGGGAAGAGGAGGAGTTCTGGCCAGGCTACAGAACATGTTTTCTTATAACTGGAGTCCTGACAAGGTATGTGGTCCTTGACTTGGAGAAAGGGTCTTCTGTTTGGTGCTGGATGCCTTGGTTTTGTTTAAATCATTATTGGAAGCATGTCTGTGTGACTGACCAGGAAAAAACACAAATGAGACTTGATGCAGCTGGAAGGCAGCCGAGTATGGTGAGACCATCCTGGAGGCTGCAGCAATTCTGTGTCTGAGCAAGAGGGACCTGAGAGAAAGGTTTAAAGTTTGAAAAACATGCATGGAGCAACAGGCCAAACTGACTCGCTGAGCAACAGCAGCCTCACAAATGTTTTTATAATAACTTCCCCTCCCATTACTGGGCAAATGTGGCCATTAAAGCAGGAAAACAGCCGGGCTGACACCAGAGCAGCGCCTTGGACCCGCAGTGGTATCAGGGATCTGGGCCAGGGTGAAATAGTGATTAATCATGTTGTCATGCTGCTGCTTCGTTAGATTCTGTAGATAGGAACTGAGGTGGTAGCTCCTTTGTCTTATAAGGCTGCTCTGTCACATGGGAATGATTTGTTGATTTCTGGAAAACTACTACAGTGGGATGATGCTGAAATAAGCTGAAGAGGGTTTTTTTTCTGAAAAAAAGTGCTGAAATTATTCTTTTTCTTAAGAAAATATATTAAAAAAAAAAAAAAAATCACTGTGACAGAAAGCCAGAAACGTTGGTCCTCAGCAGTCTGGTTGCATCTGAACAAGTGCAGCTGTGTGGTCCATCAGGGAGGGTATGACACAAACACAGAAATGAGCCAGAGTTCTTTGCTTATTTGGGGGATCACTCATCAAATCTGACTTTGTTTTCCAGCTGCTTCTCTAGATGAAGAACTCTGCCACCGGGACAAGGCAATTGAAATCAAGGTCATGGTAAGATAGCTACATGGACCCCGTGTGGGTTTCCCATTCTGCTCATCACAACCCTGTATGCAGTGTGTGGGTGAGATACTTGGAAGTGAAAATACAAAGCTCCAGGCTCTCAGCAGAACCCTCATCCAGGGGATTTGGTAACATGGAGTTAGCCAGAGGTTAAACTAACCCTGCAGCTCAGCTCAAGGAGTACTTTCCCTGATAGTTATATGATGGGAGGGTGCTACCATAACCCAGAACATTAAACCCAGGTGAAACGGTCCCACCCTTTCTCCACTTCCAAAAACCTCTTTCATCTAGGGCAGGTGAGGGCAGAGCTGATAAGAACTGTCATTGCATCAAATTAAAGGAGAAAACGATCTGGAAAGTTGTTTGCAGATACAGCTTGACTTGATTAATCTATTTGTCCTCTTTATTTGGCAGAAACCTAAAACCACGTTTCACGGTGACTTTAACTGCGCTAAAAATAATGGCCTATTTATGCAATTATCTGCATGTACCTAACCATTGGCTCAGGCCAGTGAGGTGAGTACAAGAACATGCACACAGACCCTTTTTTTTTTTTTTTTTTAATAAATTGTTGGTTTTGGTGTGTTTTTTCCCAGGTGTGGTTTAGGCTTCCTGCATGAAAACCACCATCCTGTAGGTCTCTGCTTCCCAGCAACCTGTGCATGAGGCTTGGGAGCTACAAGTGCAACCCAACAGCAGCCAAGCTCCTCTTGCTGCCTGATGGTTGTGAAACAAGTCAATCAGTAGCTGGGCTGAAGGAAAGACTGACACATACAGGTATTGTGACCTGTACCTTGAGAATCTGGTGAGTTACCAAAGGTCTTTGTGTATTGGAATAGGCTGAGAGAGAAGCAGCCTTTGCCTTCGGCCTGCAGACCAGGCCTCCCTCTTTCAAGGTACTTTTGGCTTCAGTAGAGCCAGATTAAAGCAGATCTGAAAATTCTGTTGCCTAAATGTGCCTGTGCCACCTGGCCAGTGCTGTACTCCTGGACATCTCACCTCTCTGCAGGTTGGCCAGAAGATGAAGAGCTTTGCACCTGATTTCAAAGGGAACGCTCAAATGACAATTTTTACTTACTATATTTCTATTATTCCTAGTAGTCTTATTTGCTATTATTATATTGTAATTATTTTTTTGCCCCCCTTTTAGTTGGAGGCCAACTACAGATTTTTATCATTCTGGCCAGTCAGTGTTTGCCAGTGTTGCCAGCCAAGCCCGTCTTCTTGACATCATCCCCATGAGCAGCAGGTGGGAGCATCACCAGCCCCAGCTTAAGGCTCCGTAACAAGCCTTCCAAGGTGACCTTGCACTAGTCCCTCCCATAAAGGTAAGTGAAATATCTCTTTTCCAAGTGTTTTGAAGCTTAAAGGACTGATCTAAAACCTTTCAGTGGTCTGTTTAGAGACTGAACTGGGTCCTACATTGCAGAATCAAGTTCAAGAGGCTTCACAGTGCCCCATCCTCTGGTTATCCTCATGACCCCCCAGACACAGTCTTTGCTCCGCAGACTGCAGACAAAATGCATCATTTTATTTTTATTTGCCCTGGCCCAGACAAAGACAAGACAATAAGGAAAAATAATCCCTTCAGTTTTGTAGTCCTTTATTTTTTTTTTTAAGTTGATCCTCCCATAGTAATGTACTGAAATGCGTAACAGTTACATTGTACAAAGCTTTTAAAGAAAGTACCTCAACTTGCCGATTATTTCAAAATGAGATTATAAACAAAAGGAAAAAGAAATCTGGTCCCTCACTAAAGGCAAAAAAAAACAAAACAAAAAACCACGAAAAAAACCAAAAAACCCCCAAAAATAACTGAATACCTTCCATTATTTATTTCTTTTCAACATAAATTTGGAACACTTCATCTTACAAATAGGATTAACATGAACGTAACATCACACAAGCTCGCAGACAACCAGCATAAAATATTTGGTACAGGTTTTTTTAATCAGAAGAATCATGCTTTCATGAGGAAATTATAACTGTTTATACAATTGAATCAATTTACTGTATTACACAAAAAAAACCCAGAAAAAAACAAACTAAAAACAACCCAAAAAACTAAGTCGCATCTATTAGTTATTTAGTTCATTAAAAGGCAAAAAATAAGAGGAATGTAAGAAAATTTCAAACACTGTTTTGCACTCCCATATACACAATCAGTTCACCTCACTTGTTTTTTTGAAGTACATGGGTGCCTTGCATCGTAACGCAGCGGGGGACTGGAGCAGTGCTGTTTGTTATAGGAACAGTGCTATTGGAATCAACAAACAATCGTTTGCCAACAAATAAATACATGGTACACACAACACAAAGAAAAAATTAGAGGGTAGGGGGGAAAGGAAACAATACAACAAAATAGTGACATGATTGTCGAAAATTAAAATCTTACAATGATTTGAACTAGTGGTGCTGTCGATGAACACGGTGCTTTCACGGAATTATCTGGATGATTTAGCTTCTTGGAGTAGTGAACATTCATAGTTTACAATATACACAAGCCTCTTATGTATTGTTTCTCAGAGCTCTTTTTTTTCTTTTTTTTTTTTTCCTTGTTTTTCCTTTTTTTCTAAACAATGCAATTGAGAAGGCAAAAGAATTACGGAGAGAACCAAACATTCCCTGTTGCTTCTTTCTACATTTACAATGGATAGTGTGTGCATCTGATAGAACTATTTTCTTTCTTTGAAGGGCTAAAATGCATAAAGCTTTTCATTAATGAAGAGATTTGTACATAAAAGCAACTGTTCCCAATCCTGTGTCAAACTATCTTATACAAAAAGAAAAATCAATTCAGTTCCTACTTTAAAGGAGTGCCCATGTGTGTATCAATGCAGTCTTAAGCCTTTTGCCCCTGCCCCTCAAAGCCGGGTGAACTGGAAGACACCTTTTCCCAGCCCCAGTTTACAGAATCCACTGAAACTTTATTTAGTTTTTTTTCTTTTTTTTTTTAAAGTCGCATTGATCCTCCAGAAGTCAGCAGCTGCCTTTGCTGTGCAAAACAAAATAATGAGAATAAATAGTTTCTTCCTTTTTAAAATTATTCAGTTTAAGGTCACTGGAACTTTAAATGAGTGACCCTGCAGATTTATAAGGCATTCTGCTCAGCAGTCTTTTAAATAGTCATATATGAAAGAGCCATGCTACTGGTTTGGACTTGGTCCCATTCTTGGTAAGACTTCACAACGTCATACGTGGCTGATGGACTGGATGGCGCTGGATTCTGCAGCAGCTCTCGCCATACTGTGCCACATATTGGGAGAGTTGTGAGAGGCAGAATGAAGGGAGTCCTTGTCGGAGAGAGAGAGCATCATTGCATATGCCTGGACAGGGAAAGAAGGAGGACAGAGAGGTCACGATCCCGCGGTGCGGGTCTGAGCTTGGACTCGTGCCACCCCTACTCAGTTAGAGCATCGTTCAGGCTACAGCTGCTGTTCCCAACTTACTTAAAACATGTCAAAGCACATAAGGTAAAAACCACTGTCAGCCTCTTCACCAACACCTTTGACTCGCTAATAGCAATAATAATTTCTGCTTTCATCTGGCTTCACAAAGCACTGAGAAACTTTTAATAGTAGACAAAGTCCCAGAGTCTCCTTTGCCTTCAGATTCTTGGCACAAGAGACTCTTTTCAAGAGCCTGAGGAATCACATTATCCCTTGGCTGGTCCTGTATTTTACCAAATTCCACAGTCTCCTTTGCTGACCTTCTCTACAGGCACATTCTGTAGTTTTTCAAACTAAGACCTTTTAAAGGAGTGAAAAAAAAAACCACATTTTAATTCATGTTTTAAAAAAATAATTTAAAAACAGCACTAAGATATCAGTCTAGTTATTGCTGTTTTAAAAAACGTGATGAGGATGTAGAGGTGATAACATCCAAGGTACTAGAAAACGAACCCAAACAAAAACAACTAACAAAAAAGCCAAGGCAGCCAGAAGATCGAGTCACATCCCTGCAAGGCTGCAGCTGAACTCTACAGCATCAGCGTGGCTGTGCTGGCTGGCTAAAAGCAGAGTGGGACCAATTCTTATCACGGAGTTTCTGCAGGAGGCAGACAGGAACAAATATAGCAAAAAAAGTAAGAGAATCCCCCCGTTTTCAGGGAGCAGAGCACCCCACCATGTCTCCTGGGTGCAATGGGAGCTTGGGAGGTTGGTCAGGACAGACTGAGGTCTGTGGATGTGGAGCACAGCCCTGGCTGATGAAGCTGAAACGAGCTCACCTGCCATACACCAAGTGTTTAATCCTTTGGGTATTTGACCACAATAACATTTTAACTGAGTTAAGCTTTTACCTGGGATTTGGATTTCCTGTACAATGGTTGTTTTAGGTCCTCTGGCATCTGGGAAGTATTGAAAGTTGCCAATTCAGCTTCACTATATTGGTTTTCTTCCATTTTCCGCATTTTGAGGCTATCTGTGAAGTGCCTTATGTGGTCCAAAGCCGAAAGTCCAGTCTTACTATACTCCTCTTCTTTATACCTACAAAAACACCACAGAGATTTTAATGTCAATTAAACGAGCCTGTTTTCCCTTGTCCTCTCAAGAGTTACCCATCTGAGCAATTTCTCCTTTTTTAAACTAAGAAACCACCTTGCCCTGTGGAACCATGATCCTGATATAAAAGAAAATTCCCCTTTTGTTTTTTTCAAAAGAGGAGAGGAGAGAGAAGGCAGCAGAAGCAGGGGAGGGAGTGGTCATCTCTCTTCTGGTGTCCCCACAGCCTTTCAGAGAACCATTATGGGAGATCCTGGTTGAGTTATGGAGTAGATAACGTCTCTCCCACGAACATTTCCTGTCTCACCCAGAACCTGACAATAGCTCCCTCAGCACAGTTATTTTTCCTCTTAAGAGCCATAGATTGCACGAAAAGACTGAAAACAGAGCTGGGGTTGACCCAAACAGAGATGCATGTTGCTATTGTAACTGGGAAGCTGCCTACTCCAGGCCAGTTCCCACAACACGCGGTTTGGTGCTGGCACTCTTGTATGGTTTATTGTTTTTAGTTCATGTATGGGGTGCACCAATACTCGGAAGGAACCAACCTGCCAGGGGAAGCTTTGCAGTTCATGTCCAAAGTACTTGTTTCCTCGTAATCCTCCTCTGGGGTCCCCTCGTGCATGTCACTCGTAACAGGCTCTTTGACTGCTTTCCCTGCAATTTCACTCTCTTCGTCTTCTTCATCCATCATTACTTCATCTTCTGCCTCTTCATCATCCAGCAAATCTGAGTTCTGGCTGGCTACCATGGCTTTTTCATCCTTAAAGTGGCTGCCATTCATTCTGAAAGTACCAAACCAAGCCCAAGTGATAATCATAGATCAGTTATGAAGGCTCCTCAATAGCCAGCTGTCGGAGGCAGATCTGAAAAGGATCTGCCCCAGTAGAATAAAGTGATTTCTCTATTTTATATCATGTTTAGTTTCAGACATTTAGGCAGTATTGCAGAAAATTCCACTCCAAAATCAGTGGGACATTAGAGTACCATCAACATGGGATTTTCCTGTTACCCTGCTAAAACTACTGTTCAAGCAGAGGTATGTGGAGATATCCATTCCAAATTTTTTTCATGCATTATTTCATCTCATGTTTCCAATCATACACGTAGTCTAGGCAAAACAACTCACTGCCTTTTAACAAAAGCTGTAGGGGCCACGAAACTCTGAAAATGAGATCCGGCATTTTCAAAAACGACATCTGATACTGCATTCAGAGTTTTAAAGTCAAAATTACATGCATAATTAATTTTGCACACTACCACCCATTTGGAGGCCACATTACTTCACTGAACGTATGGATTACATATATGGGAACCTAAAGGACTTCAGCTAAAGACCTAAAGAGTGGTCTGCAATATTGCCTCCGTGCTGAACTACATTATTGACTGACTAGAAGGGTGAGAAGTAATGAAAAGAAAGGTCATAATAGCATCTGAAGTGCGTTTATTCTTATTAAATGAGTCATTATAGCAATACACACATGGAAAACCATTTGGTCTACCCGTTGTTACTACACTGCCCTTTGCTTTCAGACAATGATTTCCCTTAACTACTTCCTAGGGGATTTTATCAAGGACATAATACCCACGCAGAAGTAGGGCCTTGTTTGCTCTATGATTCTGAGTATCTGCAGCTGCATCGTGTCTGCTGCATGAAATGAGAGCTAATTGACAACTGGTGTCAACAAATGCATGGCCAGAGGTACTAATAGTGTAGATGAGCTGAACTTGGTGGAGCCACAACAAATTCAGGTTACCAGCCTATCTGCTCTGCTGTGTTACGTAGCAGGGAGGCCTTGATTCACCTATTGTTCTCATTGTGCAAAAGGTCCTCAACTCTTCCAGGAATACAGTTACAAAAATGGAAACCTTATTGTCTGCCCGCAGTTTGCTTTAGACTCCCTCTGCTTCAAACTGTGCGGGACAATATCAAACACATTCGAAGTTTGAGCAACAGAGGGATGAGGTCTAACAACGTACTTGGCATTTAGTCTTTGACTTGCTGCTTTAAGAGATGAACCTTCTTATGGCACATACACAAGTGAAAGCTGGTTTCTTATACAACAATTGCATCGTTTTCCTAAACATACACTGGAGTTTTATCTTATTTTCCGAGGAAATTCCAGTTGACTGTTAGGACTTTACTACTGCATTAAAAAAAAGCTAGGGGATGGTCTGTTTCTATCTCAAAAAGTCTGAGGCTATGCAGTGTTGGGTGAGCTGAAGCAGACACTACTCTCTTAAGATTATCAGAGCAGTATCTCTTTATCATCTTTTATTTAAATAGGCAGAAATAAGAAATTGCTGAGCACAGTTCGGGCTGCCAACTTGCTTGTTATGCTCAATTGAGGCTGCTAGAAATGAAAGGGAGATGGACTTCAACCAAAGAAACAAAAGCCACGTGATTAAGAAAACAGCTTCTCTAATTATGCTTTCAAATGCAGCAATTTGCCAGGGATAAAATATCCATCAAGAGTGGTCTGAAGTGCCAAATTTAGAAAGGAAACACTGCACAACCCAGCAACCTTTTCACTTTGCCGACTTCCTGTTGGAGGACATGTTGAGACCAGATGTGGAAGGAAAAAAATCAAGCCCTCATTGCCAATCAAGATGGAATGAAATTTGAATATGCATGTAATCACTTAATCTGATACTTTAGTGGAAATTGTGTTGTGTCCACCATTTTTATCCCTTCAAAACGGCATCTGGAAATTGAGAAGACAGTGAAATTTGTCATCAACAGTAAGAAATTCCTGATGCTGATAATGGAATGCCAATTCAAAAGCAAAAATAATGCATAATGCAACACCAGTCACAAAGAAATGTATAGCTGATGTGCATATCCATGCTGCAGCCTTTCCTGCTTAGCTGTATTTTTATTAGCTGAAAATATTCAGAAGAAGTGAAACACCCATATAAATCTTAGTAGGAAAAAGGCTCTCATATGCTAGAGCACTGTGAACTACCAACACCTACCAGCCTTGTGGGCATTCTGCTCTTCAGCATCTTTCTTGGGCTTGAGTTACTTACAGGAAAGGACTTGAAGTTCTAATCATTAATTTGATCCAAGAATTTAGCTTAGTCTACTTTAATAATTGGATTTAAATCATAAGGTTCTCTACATTTAGTCAAAAGATGAAGAATTCACCTGTTCTGCTCTGAATGTAAAATGAGGGAATTAAATCAGTGATGGGAACTTTAAACTGAGAGCTCCTGATATACAAGGAGAAACGTGTTCATAGACTGAACCTTCTGCCCAGCATCTGCCACTGGGAATATCCTCACGCATGATGGGGCTGGAATAAACATGTTTTTTTTCATAAGACACTGAGGTGAACAACAAAGTAACCAGATTGCTAAAGTAACTCATCAAAAGTGAAAAATCGGGTTTAATCTGGAAAAGGCAGAAGGGCACCTTTTGAAGGCAGAGCAGCAACAACTTACCTCTCCTCTGAGTTTCGGGGGGACTGATTGTTGTGGTTGCTGTTTCCAATAAAATTCCTAATTTCTGTGAAGTAAGAGTCTTCCTTGTCATCTAGGATTGCCCCTGTGCTTTCCAGTTCTGAGTGAGGTGAAGACGTTGCAGTACCTTAAAGCAAAACAGAAGACTTTTGTTCTTGCTCCTTTACATTTTCTATAACCATTTAAATCAAATGGAAATTGAAATGATGGTTAAAATGGGTGAGTAGGTCATAATGATCTACCAGCTGTAAAACTGGTAATCAGAAGGGAAGTGTTATCCATGGGTGGTTTCCAGCCAAAACAACAGCTCGCATGCTGGGTGCCATTTCCATGGTTTATAATTACTTTTGCCAAGTATCTGTTTCATCTTGTGCCTCCAAGGCTATCAGTCAATAACTGTGTTAGACCAATGGCTGAAAAGCCAGCTTCATTTTAGCTACTAATTTCATGGATTTGCTTAAAATATGGAGCAGCCATTGACATAATCACCCAGGCTCACTAGCATGGAGAGACGAGTGACAGACATCATCCTCTGTGCACAGGGGGAAAGACAGCTCTGCATTCCCTGCAGGTACCTGGTTATTACCAGTGGAGCAAAACAGAGAATGCAAAGACTGCAGACAAGGTTTTTATCAAACCCTGCAGATACCTAAACCAGACCAATGGCATCCACTACCTGCTGCTGCCTTTGCTGCTGCCGTGCGGTGACAGATTTGCTTTGGGACTTGGGAGCCACCATTACCTCCTTAACAGCTAGTGCTTCTCAGCTCCTAACAGTGGGAATATTTAAGAGGATGCCAAGAAAATCTTTTAGAGTGCCCCCGAGACTCTAGATCTAGGACTCCTATTGAGAGCCAAGTGATTGTGGAGATGGGATTAAACCAATTTTTCCAGTTTGGTCTCAAAATGCTGTGGTTGGCTTAATTAAACCAAACAAAAAGACATCGTCCAGTGGTATTAAGTTATACAAGGGTAGAGTTTACACTGGGATTTTCAAACCACTTTAAATGTCAACAGAGCTTAGGCACTTACATATTTCCCAAAAACCCGCTCACGGAGCAGATGGCAGAGAGCAGCGTGTGCCTGTTGACTCACTAAAACTGAGAGAGAACATGAGGTCCCTGTATAAGAGCACTGATGGTACACAGGACACACTGGGGAAGGAACAGACATAACATACCAGACATGTTCCCGTTCTCATGCTTTTTTAGATGTCTGTCAAGATTGGTTTGTTGACCGAAACACCTGTCACACAAGTGACACTTGAATGGCTTCTCTTTATTGTGGATGTTACGGACATGTCTCTGCAGGTTAGAAGATATGCTAAAGGATCTGTCACAGTATTTGCACCTAAAAAAAACCACATAGGTAGAAAAGGGTTTGTTAGTAGCTGGAAATGTAAGATTTGTTCTAAAAGACATGAAGCACCTTCTGGGCTCAGCCTGCGTACCCAACTGCAGTTCCTTGGTCCCTTCTTGAGGCAAAACCCTCAATGAAATAAACCCTTCCAAAATACATTATGACATAATTACTGGAATGGAGACATCACTTCTATGGTGGGTTTTTTAGCTTTCATTTGCACTAGGCTTTATATTTTAAATACTGCCTTCAGGATTAAGCATAATATTTTAGAGTTAATGGCATCCAATTAGTTAGGGTAATTGATTCCCATGTTTTTCAAACTGTTGCATGCAAAGTTGGGAAGTTTGAAAACAGTAGAGTAATAACTCTTGTTTCATGTGCTGCCAATACAATACAATTAAACACTTTTGGAAAAAACATGAAACGGATCTCTTCTAATGCTCAAAAAGGTAAAAAGGGGCTGTTTCTTTTTCTCCTCTAAATTATACTGCGTGATTAAATCTTTTCTTGAGGAATTAGCTTGCTCGATTGCTAATCCCAGAGGAAATTTGGTTATCTTGCAAAAACCAGCAATAAACAATCCCAACCTTTAATACCGTGCCAATGTGAGTAGTTTAGTCTATCACTCTGGTACCAGAGGCATCAATTTTCATACTCTGCAGCGATTTGGAGTCCCTAAAGCCTTTACTGTAGTGCTCTTTAAGCCATTACTAAGTCATACTATAACTATTCAAAATTCTCTGGCTGGCAACTAGCCAACAGCCTTCACCACTTTAGTTTTTCAATCTTTTACATCTTCTGTGCTTCTCTTATGCTTGTCAATTACGTGTATTTTTTAGTTTAGTGCTGAAATCGTCCATTATGCTACTAATTGTTATGCTTTTATGTGGTGGACGAGCATGACATGCAAGACCTTTCTCCAATAAAATTAGATGTGAATCTCATTTCCAAAAGAGACTAGAGGCAAAAAACATATCGTTTCCTCACAAACAATGAGCTTACTCTCCTCTTACAGCTCATAAAATGCAGAAATTAGTGCATTTGTTTTACGGGAACATGAACTGGCTTCTTTCCAGTTGATTTAAATTAGTCTTTCATTTTCAATACAGTGAAGCTTCTATACACATTTCTGCATGTGACTGTCCTGGATAGACTTATCAGGTACATATTCTTATCAACAGGAGAGTACACCCACATGGGTTTGGGTCAAGTAGACCTTAGAAAGGATCCAGATTAGGCAGGAAAGCAATAAATACAGTCACGCCTTTGCAAGCAGGACCTTTCAGAACTCTGCAGGTTGACAAAACACCTGACTTTAGGCTGTAAATAACACCACCAAGCTCTTGCACCAAAACATTTTTGCAAGGGAAACTGTGAGCCCTACTGAAAATCACTTCAACCACTTTCAGCTGTCCCATGAGGCAAAGGCAGGACTTGCAGATGGAGCCTGGGCAGCTGCTTCAGCCAAAAACATTTCACTAACTCAGACCAAAACCTTCCCCCAGCTCTACAACTCCAATGCTGAATATCAGCATCGAATGCAAAAAGCCCTGTTAAGAGACCAAAATGCAATGGTGGGTCATCAATGCAGAGGAGCAAGTGCTGGTGGTGGCCATGCAAGGGTGTTGAACCCTCAATTCCCTTGTTCTAGTCATTCAGTCACAGCACAGAGGGGTGAGAGGTCGGTACCTGTAGGGCTGCTCTCCAGTGTGTGTCCTCAGGTGACGCGTCAGGTTTGCAGACCTCGGGAAAATCTTGCCGCAGTATCTGTGATAAGAAAAGGTTTGATAAGATGATGCAGCCTTCAATGGCTGAGTCCCAACTGGAGCTGCAATGGCTGCATAGCCCAAATTGAATAATTAATCGATGGTACTGTTGGCATTTCTTTGGTCTAACGACATTTCAATAAAAGCATTCAGCAAATGTGACTGAGACACACAGACGAGAATGGGTCTGGAACTGCTGACACTGACCAGCTTTTCTTGGGCAGATGCGAGGCATATATTGAAAAAATGCGACGTTTAAAGTTCACCCCAAGTTTCTAAGTTCACTAGGTGACTATCAGTCAGAGAATCTGTTATTAAAGCCTCAGATTTCTGCCTCCATGTAAGCAAATTTCCAACCTCTCAACCAATTCTACATGTCAGCAAACGTGACATCATTCTGTGCACTGAATGGGATCAGAGCAGACAAGACTCAAAGACCTAATCCATCAAGGTATGTTTCTATAACAATATGTCTTGAAAGAAGGTGACATGTTTTCAAAAAGATCAGATAAACCGATATGCCGGTGTCAAACGCCTGCACACTCTGGAGATGATATAGAGACCTAAACAGTGCAATTTAACAACCATTCTCCAAACTCAGTAACATGTCACAGGAAAAATAATGGGGAAAAAAAAAAAAAATTAGCGTGAGCCCTCCCCTCTTCATTCAAGTAATCTTAGTATTCAGTTTATAATTGGCCCAGTTCTACTAATGACATTCAGCCCATCTCTGCATGGGGACAAGGCACACACAGCACCATGTGTCATTCACCCTTAAGTGAATGAGGGTGGTGGTTGCTCCACGTGATGACTTTGAAGATTGCCTCCCTTCACTTTTAACATCCCATTTATTTTTTTACAACATGATATATAAGCCTTCAAAATACCCACACAGCTAATTCTACTCTCCTCGACAAAGCTCCCATTCATTTTGGTTGCACGTACAATGACTATCTTCACTATTTTTTTTAAGTCTGTACACATAAGTCCTAATAAGTCATGTATTTTATCACTGATCCCTTTGGATATTAAAACTGGAAGCCTGAGAAAAAACATGTCTGTAGTTTATGATCAAAAAAGTCAATAATGAAAGCACACTTGTGCATATGAAAGTGATGAGAACATTTGGGAAAAAAAGAATTGTTTATATTATACTTCCCACCTCATTTATCAAACCGGTATGATACAGGGCAAGCTCTTTCTTCAACAACACCAGGAATTTAGTAAGAACCCCAAAGTGAAATGCTTTCAAAGAGAATCATAGAATGGCCAGGGTTGGAAGGGACCTTGAAGATCATCTAGATCCAAACCCTCTGCATTGGCAGGGACACCTCCCACTAGAAGCTTATGAGAAAGGAAAAGAGCTTCATTAGCATTAATACTGGGGAAGACAGCAGTTTCCCACACTGGTGAAAAGGGAAATGTTCAGTAATGGCAGAAATACATCGGTCGTGTGTCCTGAAGGAACCAAACCACCATGACGACCACAGAGAGCCCTGAAGGACCAGCCACGGTACCCGTTAACCACGTGGGCAGGAGGGGTTTGGGAGGACAGGCAGGTGGGGGTACAGGCAGGTGGGGGTACCTGCAGGTGTAGCGCTCCTTGCCCTTGCGCAGGAGGCTCTCGGGCAGGGCGCTCGGCGGCGCGCGGAAGTTGAACATGGACGGCACCGACTGGATCAGCTCGTTGGCCTCTGGTTTCAGGGCGCTGAAGCTCTCCAGCTTTTCAGCCATGTTCTCTATAGCTGACATCTGCAACAGAAGACAGCACAGAACCCGTCACAGTGCATACCCCCTTCTGCCCTCAGGTTATACAAACAACATACACTGCCAAGACGAAAAACAAAAATGGGGGGGAAAAGCCCAAACCAAATGTTAGGTTAGCAGTCTCAAAAATTATGGGGTGCAGAGGTGGTGCTGTTCCACTTGAAAAAAGGCCCGTAACAGCAGGGTGCTGTTTGTCTGCAAGATCAGCACACAGCAGGTCTTCTGTCCCAACTGCTGTAACAGAAAGCTGCTCCCATACAGAACCTAAATTAGCCAGTGTTCATTTCTTCTTAAGCCTCAGATTCTACAAAATTCCGTTTTATGCATCCATGCTCTGTGGGTGTGTGCCTATGAACCTATGCAACCCATCTACTGAAACCATTGGTCATTTTTTACCAAATCAACACAAAAAATAGAGATCCCAACAGTGGCTGAATTCCTAATTTATTTATTTTTGGCGGGGAGGGGAGTTGTTTGTAGTTTTTTTCCAGAGGACTTGCAGAGGACAAATATTGCATAAGAAACCTTATGAACTTTTTATCTTAACCAAGAGCTGCAAGAAGCAAGACCCAGAGAGGCTCTATCAATGTCCCAGCCACATCCAACCATCAGTCCAATCTTGCCCATCACAGTCAAAGACCATGAGATAGATCCATGAGAAATGAAGCTTTGGTGGGTTTGGTGCTGTGTGTTTAAATTACCTGATAGATGTCTACCCTGTTTTTCTGCAACCCCTCTTAATATTTCTGCTCTACCTTTAGTTGCTTATAAACCCAAGGTACTTTGGGATGTCTCCACTCCTGGTTAGCTGTCTGCAATTTTCAGGAAGTGAGGATTAAATAATTTCTGGAGAATGGTTTCCTTTAAGGTGCTGACCATGAAAAACTGCTCCAAAACCTCAAACATCATCACTTAAGAGAGTTCAAGACTGCTGCTGAGCCAACTGACAGGTGAGAATAACCATCTGCCTCTTCATAACACCACAAACACATGAAAAAAAAAAGAAAGCCAAGATCTGACCTACAGAGCACAAACACCACCACATGAGCCCTGTACAAGGCTGTGCTTGTAATGAAGGAGGAAATGATACAAAAGACAAGATGCTGAATGCTCCTCAGCTCGGCACACTTTTCCAGCCCTTCTTTCAAAATCCCTAAGGGACTGCTCCAATTGTTGGGATTTTTAAATTTCACTTGAATGGGAAGAAGTCCATGTCTGGTTTTATGTTTTTTAAATGTATTTTATTTTTATTTTGATGGGCAGAATTGCATGTTTGTCTCCTGAAATGACTATTCACGTCTGCTTAGCTCTGCTTTGGGTTGGTTTGGTTGGGTTTTTTCCCTTTAGCCTGTAGCCTGCCCTCTCATTTCATGCTCAGATCCCTAATGCTGAGTACAAATTGCAATGTACAGGGTACCACTGCCAATTTGCCAAATGTCTTTCATCAAACACTGTGAAAAAAAAAAAAATAAATCTCAGAGGGAAGTCAAGATACATTTACTTGTCAGGCAACAAATGTGAAAGCATTGCGAGGCAGTAGGGGCTGCAAGCTCTGGGGTTTGATTCATAATCACTCAGCTGCTAAAACATTCTCCACAGATGCAAGTGGACAGCACATTTGTCAATATGAAGGATTCTGACACATACTGATCACGGGTGTGAGATATGTAATGATGATGCTGCTGGGAGAGGAGGTAATTCTATCTCAGCACCGAGATGTCATTATCAACCCATACAACTCAGCATTACCATATATTTCTTTTTGTACGACTTCATCTTTTTTTCTGTAGTCAGAATGGATTCTTAAAGCTTTTACAATAGTCTTTCTACTGCCTTTAATTCCTTCTAATTGTTCCCTGCAAGAATTCATGCATTTATTTTGTGACTGCAGGAAAGAAATGGTTTGAATGAAAAATGACCTTTGGCCTTCAGGCTGATTAGCAGTGACAAGACAGTGCATGGGTTATAATAGCACATATTTACAGTGAAGAATAATAAGGGCATTGAGAGGTATAATACATGTTTATGTATATTTAAAATTCAAGTCAGTTTCATTATCTAGTGGGTTTAAATCATTTTTGGATCACCATTTCTCATGTACATGGTCCCCTACAGTCATATATTTAAAGTAACTATTTTCACCTTTACATTTAAAAAGGCTTAGTCATGCTTATTTTAGTTCTTATTTCCAGGATTTTGCAGAGGACAAACTGAGACCAACTCTTCTGTACTGTGTAGCAAGGCAGATCAGTGCTACCTCCTGGGCTTCCAGGATGACATCAGCCCCAAAATAGGTATGAAATCAGCAGCTAATCTTAAATCCCTCATTCAGAGGAAACACAAGCACTTCCAATTATTTTAAAGTATTACTTGCTTTCCAAAAATATGTTTCTCACCATAGGAATTACTATTGTGCTTGGGGTTTGTTTTTGGGGGGGGCTTGTTTTTGTGTTTTGTTTGTTGGTTTTTTTTTAAGACTGATCTGTGCAGTTACCTGGTATGATTTATATTTTCAAGAAATGCACCAGCAACAACGGGAAGTGCCTGGCCCCAAGCCTTTGCTGATACGAGGCAGTGTCATTCCACTGCTGTCAGGATAATTATAGCTGTTACCTTCAGCTGGAGATAGGGCTCACAAGAAGTAAAACTGGGGCGTTTGCTTGGAAGTCCTGGAGCATTCTGGTGCTCAGGGCCTTCAGGATGCGATTCCCTATCGTGAGATGGGCTTGTTACAGCCCATAAAACCCTGCCAGCCCAGCCCCACACCAAGTTCTCAAACAGTTTATATGCAGGTAGGCAGCCCCTGCTCATCAGTCTACTTGAAAAATATTAACAGAGAAATAAGACATTTCAGGCACCAAAACCAAGTAGGAATGATAAACCTGCAACATGTACTTTCCAGAAGCTGGTACCCTGGCTCGGAACAGCGGCCCCAGGGGATGTGCTGGAGGGTGGGCAAGGGACAGACCTTTTTCCCAGTGTCTTCTGTCACACACCAGCACTGAGGGGTGCAAGAGCCTTAATTTGGGATTGCGCCTCGATTTCAGTGTGGAACAGCCATTGGTGGCTGCTGCTCCTATTCATTTGGATAAACTCTCTTCAAATCCATTTATATTTTTGTCAAGGAGAGGTCACCAATTTAATTAGGTGCATTTAAAAAGATCCTGGGTTTTGTTCCTTCTAAGCCTTTTGTCCTGATAATTCAGCTGGGTGCCCATCATTTTATTTTATTAATTGTTAAAACTAATTAATAACCATTTCTCATTCAGGTTCATGGTCTCAGAGAGTTGGGGCACAGCTCCCTCAGGCATTTCTTTTCCAAGCTGAAAATATCAAAACCTACTTAAAGTCTCTTTTTGTATGGAAGCTGCTCCCTACCTCTGAACATCATTGTTGCACTTTTCTGTCTCTTTTCTAATTTTACTATGTCCTTTTGGAGAGGGGCTTCAGCTGTATTCAAGACCTGAGGGCAGTATAAAGAATGATGTTTTCCATCCCTTTCTGCTAAGCACTCAGATGATCTTTTCATAAAGCTATCAACTTCAAGATCTTTTTCCTGAATGACACGAGTTAAGAATCATACTTTCCCTTCAGTTTTACTGGGTACTTACTGCCATTGAGTTTTATTGCTATTTTAATCCCTGGTAACTCAGCTCACTGTGAATCTTCTGCAAAATCTTCACAGTCAGCTTCAGATTTAGCTATTCTCAATAAACAGTTGCAAACTTTGCTCTTTCCCTTGTCTACCTTCTTCCTGCGTCCTGTGGAGACCTGTGCCAGAGCTCAGATCCCAGTGACCTTCCTAGGTGGACTCACTGATAATCTTCAATAATTGTAAAAATCACAGATTTATTCTTTTTTCCCAAGTTTTTGGTTGGTTTTGTTTTGTTGGGTTTTTTTGTTTGTTTGCTTGTTGTTTTATTTTCCGGTTGTGGGTTTTTTTACTAATTACTAACCTAGGGGATGACTTTCCCTCTTCCACAATGAAACTCCCTCTTTCAGCTGAAACACAACCAAAATAGTTCTTACTCCTTCCAAACACCATTACAGTTGATTGCAAAGCAAGACTTGCCTTCATAGGAGCTGGGTAGGCCACGGAGCTGCTACTGGTCAGCAACCCACCAAACTCCTGGAGCAAGTTATTAGTGATAGCATCTGTCCTGTGGCTTGTGGCCACCTTGCATCTCCAGAGATGGTCGCTGGGGACCACCAGGGAGGCAAGCATGTGGCTGGAGCCACCTGGCAGTGCTTTCAGGATGGGGCTGGACCCCAGCCGAAAGCCTGACGCCTGATCCCTGAACAGGCCATGGGGAGGAAGGCACAGCTTGACCCCAAGGATGGGATTAGCCTAATTGCCATGTCCATGGAGAAAGCTCTCCGAGGAGGTAGGAGAGCAAGAAGATCCTATTACATATTTTACATACAGCTATTGCCTTATGGACAAGTCACGTCTGCTCCTAATCTGAGATCAGTGAATGACAGTATTTTATATAGAACAGTAACTTTTGATTTACATATATAAGAGCTGTTGATTCTATCTGCATCCAGATGTCTGGAAAAGGAAGCAGCTTTCCCCCACCTCCCTCCTGCTCCCTGAGAGGCTATTAACCTCCTACTGACGCAAACTACTATGCAGTCCAATTCCCCAGCTCCAACTCAGAAATGCAGACATGACCATAATCGGCCAAAACAAGTATTTATAAACATTTCAATGGACAAGATATCATCAGTGGGAGCCTTGAGTATTTGCCGTAAAATGTATTAACCAAGAGAAGAAAAAGTGGCATAAATAAAGCAAAGGTTTGTTGTTGCTGCTCTTTAAGAATAACCTGATGATTTGAAATAATCTAGCAGACAATGTCATGAATTACATGACCTCATGTTTTACAAACGCGACTCCTTCAGCGCTACTATCGCAAAAATAACTGACTTTATGGCTGTAACTCATGGGAAAAAAAGGGCTCAAATATTTGCTTTCTATTTTTACTAATGTTATTTAGAGAAATCTTGAAAACCCAACTACTAAAGCTCAGGATTTCTTCCTCCCCAGTTCAAGTTATAATGCTTCCTCTAAAATCTATGACCTGTGAATTTGTTGTCTTGAAACTGGGTGTATTGGGACATCCAGCCAGGGAACTTGGCTGAGCTCTATTCACGTCCAGGAGACCTATCACACGTGGCTGAGCTTTATGAAGCAGCAGTGAGAAACTCCCACTGATCCTCAGTACAGTTCCAGACTAACTCTACTTGTATTAATGCCGTTGGTGGTGATGTAGCTGATCTAACAGAATGGATTGTGTCTTAAAATAAACCCAGTAAAATAAAACATTTGGTAATACATTCACAAAATGTCTTTTCAATTATTTGTAAAATTATTTTCGTTATTGACAGCTATTCTCCATAAAGCTATTGCAAATGAAATCTGAATCTCTTCACAGCAACCTGCTCTTGATGGGACCAGAGGGGTATGAAAAGAGTCTATGAACTAAATAAATCATGATCCATTCAAGAGAGGGTGTTGCCCATTGATTTGCACTATAGGGTTCCTGCCAAACAATGAAAAACAATCTGAAATAATCTTGAAATATATGGCACATGCAACTGTGAATTGAGATAGAAGGGCTCACATGATGTATTCAGATTTCTCAAGATGAAGATTCATCCATGAATAGACACCCACCTCCAGGCACTTTATGTTTTAAACACCTATTTCTGCTGCAGCTTGTTCAAAACACTGGTATGGCCAGGAGACATATGATCACAAAAATAAAGCAGGATGATGGAAATTTGAGGACCGAGCCAATGTCAAGGAAAGCAGACAGAAGAAACAGACTGCACTGGGTTTTTCAGCATCTCAAACATGCCCAAATAGAGCCACATTTCTGAGGGCAAAGGATTCAGTGTGCCTGGGCCAAATCACAAATCCTACCACAGCCTCTCCATGTGCTACACTGAATTACCTCCACTGCAAAGGAAATGTTTGGGAACTACCTCTTGTGCTCACCAAGTCTGACATCTAACCCTACCTCCTATCTCTTGAGCTCATTCAGCATCTCGAGGTGCTTGCAGGAGGTCCTTTGGTGCCTGCTTAGTTCCCCTCATCTCTAGTGCATCTTTTGTAGCTGCATGCACCATCACTTTGCATGAAGAAAAGGGGATTAAAAGCCCCATATCTTCAAAGCAAAGATCCCTCACTGCTTTTGAAGGGCACCATGGCAGGCAGAGGAGAGGGCCAGTCTCCAGGGGAGCTGCACCTCTGGGGGCTCCTGCACGTGAAAATCTCAGATCTCACTTTGCAAAATCCTGGCTTTGTCTTGAGAAATTATTCTATGTCTCACTGCAAGGGATGAGCAAGGGTGAGTCAGGACCTGAGCCACAGCCTGCTGGCTCCAGCTCTCCCCTCCAAAGCCCGAAGGTTGGGAAAAATCTGGGACAAGTATTTATGGGTTCAGAGCTGCAGCTGAGGAGCCAGCAATGCAAGAACAAAACACGCTGTTATTTCAGTTGCATCTGCAAAAGCAGTTGCTGTGGCTCTTCAGCTCTTTTTCTTTTCTTTCTTTTTTTTTTTTTTTCATGAACAATTTAGATGTCTTTAAAATAACGTTTTATAAAAAGAGAAGAGCAAGCTCAAATCCATCCCGTGGTACTAAAAGCACAATTCCTCGCTGCAGACGGGGGATGACGTTAGTATTCACACAGGGCAAATCTGACCCAAACATGGCAAATAAATGAGTGGTTTATTTCTACTTTAAGTATGGCAATGAGCAATTAAGCTCAAAACTTCACAGCTATTAAAGTGACTGACTCCCACTGACGTGAATGCAAGATAGAAACGTGAAGTCCTCTGAGGCTCTGTATTTTAATGTCTCAAATGCAGATTAAATATTTATAACGATTGCAATCTAACTAGATTTCAGCCTGAAAATTTCACTGCAATCTCTGAAGGAAACAGCTTGGAACAATGTCAGTTAAATATACACAAAGACTGCATTCTGAAACTCTCACTCAGGTAAAGCTCCCATTGCCTTCACCAAATAAAACCAGCAGGATTAAGTAGGTAAAAATAAAGCCAATTTGATGTAAGAGGACATTTAACCGCTTCAGCTAAAATACTCTGTAGGAAAGCATGGCATGCTCTGTAATTGAGTGGTAAGTTACCTTTCATATTATATTTTTCTTATGCAATTTATTTCACAATTATTAAATCAAAAATATAAGCAAGGAACTTACCCAAATTCTTTGATCAGGCAATTGGAACTGGGAGCAAAATTGAAACAAAAACAACACATTATTCCTGCGTTGGAACCCTCATTGCAATCAATCTACTTATTAAGTTTTTATTTAAAGATACTAATTAAAATGTTATTCTTAATGATTTGCTTCATCGGGGTATTCTCTTCCTAAAAATAAAATCCTGAGAATGGCAAATTATTGTGAAGTACTATTAAATGATCTAATTTTCACAGCTTTCAGGCCACAGCCACAGGGAAGAATTTTGCCCAGGCAGGGACAGGGTAAGGACTGCAGGGTTTATGTCTTTAATCTCTACTTCAGAAACTTATTTTAAAGATCCATCATTTAGCTGTCATATTACTAAATAATAAAGTCTTGCTTCATCAGATGGCAAGTTTCAGAAATAAATTCACCTACAGAAACACAAACTTGTTGGACAGAAACAATAAATTTGTTCATATTTTACACAGAAAATTCATGCCAGCAGAAGATGAAGACTTGCAGCACACCCCACACCTGTACTTTTACAGGGGTGAACAGGACTATAAAGGAAAAACAGCTTTTCTGCAAGCTGTTCTACAGTTCTCTATAAATACTGAGCCAAACTCTGCCTTTGCAAACAGGAGACTCCTTTCTATTAAAGTCAGTGAGAAAGTAGATTTTGGCATTTACTCTTTTGACAGGACATGTGATGGTGGCTTAGGTTGGTTTTTTTACAACGTAATAAGAGTGCATGTTACATTCATAACCTTTGAATCCATCCATCTCACACCAAGTTAAAGACATTATCCCTGGCAGCTAGGTAAAGTGATAAAACAAAACCCAGTCTTTACCATGGATTTTTTTTCTTCTACTGCACTGTGATAAATGTGGAGGAACAGGCAAAAAGGTCTAAGGGGCGTATTTGTGCATGTGTTCAGCAACGTGGGTGCAGAACCAGCCCTCCCTCCTGGCAGAAGGTGCTTGGTTTGCCCCACCTCAGCTGGCACCACAGCAGGGAGGCGGCATCTGACATGTCCTGCTCACACTGATGGCCTTGGGGACTACTTGGGATCTTCCTCAGGCACCAATGATAGATTAAACCAACCATCAGCAAAAAAAAACATCCCAGCATCCTGCCCACTAGTGGCAAAATGCCCAGTGTCTCCATTCCACCTGCACACCTGTGGCATCCTCACCTACCTCCCGTTAACCCTTCTCCAGTTCCCTATGTTTTATCTGGAGTCATACAATGCTACACAAGAACATCCAACTCCTCATGCATTTTACCCAAACTGCCTCCTTGCCCACCCACTGACCACGCTACCTACTGCTGTCATCAGACCAACCTGCCACAAAACCCTCAGAGCCCCCTGAATCCGACCTCACTGAACACCACTGATTTCCACCTTCCAAAAAGCCAGCCAGCACTAAGCAAAATCATATTCTTTTTCCAGTGATCCATTACCAAAAATGTCCTCCTTTAAATAATCTTCTATTAATTTACAGCCCCTTTGCTGCTTTAACAGAATCACTCACTTGACAGAGAAGAACCAGCCTGGCTTTACACCAGGGGACACATGGAGGTTTGAGCTCCTGTTTGCCTATTTGTGCATTAGTATTATCTGCTGTGAAAGGGGAATTTTCACTTGTTGCTTTGCAACTTGGACAAACAAGGTAACTCAGCAAGAAGTGCTGAGCTGCTGTTAAACCTTGTACATAAATTCGCAGTAATTTTAATACTTAATAGATCCATCACTTCCTTCAAGGCACTGAAACGGGGTGTCTTTCTGCACTCTCCATCCATGCAAACACACTATGTTTGTGCATCTGAAACTTTAGATGCCATCAGCTGCTCTTCCCAGTTCTCCAGAAAACCCGTATTTCAGAATATGCTACACACAACTTAGAACATGGCAATCATGAACTTGATTTAAAAAAAAACACAACAAACAACAAAACATCACAACAAATCTATGGGTTGTCATTATTAGGATGGAACAGCTCATGGTCAGCATGGGATTAAAAGTTGCGAATATGACAGAACATTTCACTTCAGGCATAAGATTCAACACAAATTTTCAGCAATATCTCCCTGAGCAAGAAGAAAGAAGACAAGAAGACAAAATGAGGGTGTAGTGCTGTTGGAGAAAAGCCCTGTATAGTTTACATACAGGTCCTCTGTCTGTACCACATACACATTGCAGTTTTTACACCTTTTGGGGCCACCCTCCTCAATTTTTGTTACTCAGCAAATAAGCAGCAGGGGTATGGCCTATGAACAAGAGAGCAGCCCTCACATATAGCATGTCCTCAGGTATGGAGGAGCAGGGATCCTACAAAGTCATTGCAAATGATACAGACCACAACAGCTACCTAAAACTGAAGGAGCATTTGCACTGAGACTTGAAAGTGTTGGGTGGAAGGTTTTTCTTTTTTTTACTCTGAGGAAAATAATATTGACAGCTGAGATGCTCAGCTTTGCTGGCCCAACTTTGAATCTCTATCATCCCTTTCTAGTCAATATTGACTCCACCACAACAGCCCAAAGCATGGGAGAATGCTGAAGAAGACATGGGCAGCTGCAAGTGTTGGTAGCTACACTATGGTTTTGGAGGAACGCTGTTCTAAAACATACATGTAATTTGACTCTAGCTTCCTCCACAATCAAAACATGTTGTTTCATCTGCAAAACATCAAGAAGCTCAGAACAATGCTTACGCTTTTCCCCCACAATGGTACAGCAAAAACTGTGTGGCTTAGGAAATCCAAAAATGACTGACTGCACTCATTTCTCTGCACCTGCTTTGAAGCATCAACAGGCTTGTTTACAACATCAAAATTCCCAAAATACTTACTTGTGGATGAAACAAGAATCCTGGGGAAGGTCTCAAGTATTTCTCTTTTAAAGCTTCCAGTGGGTCAGTTAACTTTCTTTTTTCTACTCTGTAAATGTTAAAATTAAATTTGCTTGTGATGAATCAGTCTCAGATATTAATAATTATACAGCTACTCATGTTTAAAATAGTCAATTATACATCAAGCAATTAGTTTCTCAGAGATAATGGTAAAAGATAAGGAAGTACAGCCAACTCTGGATCCCCACATACTCATTACTCATTACTGCAGGCTGGGGCTGTGAATCACCATTAAAGGGAGATTAAACCATTTACATAGGAAATAATCCCATTTCAAAAGACCAGCAGTAATTATAATAACAGTGACTAACTACTGAGATCTTTTATGAAGAAATAAGGCAACCGAGTGTGCTCTCCACTCAGAGGAGAGGAATTCAAGGCAACAGGAGCCTTGAGCAATGGGTCCCTTCTAGCCTGCCCATGTGAGACATGGCAGCCCCCATCCTGGGAACCTCTCCTCATGCCTGGCTGTGCACAAGCAGGGTGAGAAAGGTGGCTTACAGGAACACACTGAACCTGAGGTGCCAGCAACAAAGTCTGTGATCAACTCATGGGGGCATTCAGGCAGCAAAAGGCAGCGTAGATAACTCAGCAGCAGTGTGGAAATTTGAAGGTCTTGCTTTTTCTGTTAGTGATGTGTACGGTTTAAGGGACCAGACCCTGGTGCCCATGTCTAGGTGTAGCTCACAGCAAAGGGAGGCTTGGTAACAACCGGCCTCGTTCCGTACTGCCAGAAGTTGTGCAGATTTCATTAGTTTGCAAGGCAGGACCATAAAACACGGATCATTATTTCCACTGCTTCAGGCATGCAAAATGAATATGACGCAAAGAAAACCTATGGTCTGATACAGAAATCAATCTGGCATGAATAAAACCATCTCAGTAAACAGCACCATATCCTGTTTCTTCAGAATACATACCTGTTGTCTTATGTGAGAGCACTCTCCACCAACTTTGCCCCCAGCATTTCTTTTCCAGATAAAGTAATAAACTAACATAATTTACATGGCAGGAACTTTTTTTTTTTTTTTTAAGAAAAAACAATAAGCTGTAAAATCAGTCATTCATATTACAGGCAAATATTTTTTATGGCTAATATTTCTCTAAACTAATTTAGATGCATGACTTTGGCTGATTACAGATATATGAGTAGAAAGGTGGAGGGCAAAGGGGCTGACGTACTCAGGACACGGGTGAAATCCAGATCCCAGTGAGATCCAATTCAGTTTTACTGGGAAACACCCAAAGGTCAGGATTTTACCATGGGTTTTTAAAAATCTCAGCTCACTGACACCTGCTTGTGCACCCATGGAAGCCAACAAGAAGGTTCTCATGGATTTCATAAGGTACACATGAGGACACTGAGCCTTCAATTACCTTAATGAAAGGCCCAGATAAATCAACCCATTGCTTAAATAATTGAAAAAAAAAAAAAAAAAGAGGCAGAAATCACTCTTGCTTTCTACACTTGTTGTACGTAGCATAAAGGTCTGAAATCCCAAAGTTTAAGAAGCATGGACATTGAGAGTGATTTCTGCCAACAGAGCTTAGGACAAATTTGTTTCTTTGTTGTACTTGTGAGATATTCCTTCTTCATTCAGGAGGACCAAAGGTGGTATCCAGCTGGCACCCTAGTGAGATGCTCTCTAATTTTCAGGGGAAGGCAGAAGGCAGCATTTTGGAAGAAGAGGAATTTGGGGCAAACCAGATGTCAGATACACAGTAAATAAACAAATACTCAATACTGATGCTCATTTGTTTCTGGGTAAGAGAGTATATTCAAATTCTGCATGTCAAGCTGTGCAAGTTAAACTAATGACTCACTGCAACAAGGGCAGTAATGGAGACTTGCCAACTGGAGCATTACCAGACCTGAGGTTTGCTCTGAACAGCTTGGCTTTGAGGTGAGGTGCACAGGTCAGCATGCAGCCTGGGCCACCCCATGATTTGGTGGCGGGATGACACCTCCGGGGATGGTGGGATGGGAAGGGGGTTGTCCTGCCTCTGCGGGCAGGTGGGCCTGGCCCAGGGCCCTGTGTGCCTGAACCAAAGGATGCCAAAGGGCAGCAGATAGTCCGTTACCTGTAAATGGGATCCATAAAGAATGGGGTGGGCCTGGCGTGCTGCAAGGAGGACTCCGAAACCTTCCTTTGCTCCAGGTCGCCTCCTTTCTTTTCTCCGAAGACGTGGTTCTTCCGAGGCTCAGCTTGTTTTGTGCTGCTGGCTCGACTTCTGCTGCCCATGCTGAGATCTAGAGGCTGGTCCTGGCTTGCTGCAGAGGGGGCTGCTGGCTTTGAGGGTATGGGAGTAAGTGGCTTCTCCTCCTTACGCTTTATGGTGAGGTCAAAGGGAGACTCAGAGCTTCCCTTTGGGATCTTCTTTATTTCACTGGGTGATTGGGGCTCCACTTTCAAAGGTAACGGTCTCAAGTCTCTATCAGGAAATGGATACATTGATTGAGAGAATGCTGGAAAAAACGGGAGGGGAAACATGGAAGGGTAAGGTAAGGCTCCGACTTTTTTGTCTTGCAGCCCCACAAGTCCTGTTGAACCAAAGTACTTTTCAGCAATAGAAGCAATAGCCTTTATAGAATCATTCACCGCTCCTGACACCGCAGTCTGCTCCTCTAAGGATGGTGAGAAAATGGAATGATTGCTGTGGTCTTTCTTATTATTTATTGAAGCCAGGCTCTGCAGAGAGCTTACTTTGTCTTTGAACATTTTACCATTTTCTTTAAATTTCTCTTTCTCACTTTCAATGTCACTTTCCAGATCAGAGCCCGAGGTGGTTTCCAGGTCACTGCCACTGGGGGTACTGACATCGTCAAGGTCAAGGTCACTACTCTCTGACTGGTCACTGAGTTTCTCATGCGGCCTCTCTTCAGAGGACCTCTCTGGTTGAAGCTCCACTGGCTTATTCTCCCCTACTGATGGTTGCTTATTTAGTGCCTTCAAAATATCCTGGGTGGCTGGCAGTATCTGAGGATTTGTCATGAGGGGACTTTGACTTTTGTTTGTCTGATCTGCGCTCGGTAGTCCTTTAACAGGAGAACTAGTAGGTAGCAAAGGTGGCCTGTGGTACAAGCCTGAAGGAAACAGACCAGGGAAGCTAAAAGAAAATCCAGGAGCTGTTGGAAAGGTAAGACCAGCAGGATGCCTATTGGCTCCAAAATAGTCAGCAAGGCCCGGATTTGCATGATTCATATTAACCATGGACGTTTTATCCATAGCTGGGGTTCCAGGAAGTGAAATGCCTTGGCCAAAAAATCCTCCTGCTGCAAAATGGTTCTTGCCCTCACAAAATCTCCTGTGTTTATTTAAGGAAGACGTAGTGCTGAACATTTGTCCACAGTCTTTGCACTTGATTTGGGTTCTGCAATCAGCATGCATGCGCTTATGACGACAAAGGTTTGAAAACTGAGTATAGGATTTATGGCAGACCTCACCTGTATGTAAACAACAACAACAACACATCTCAGGCTTTATGATAATTGCCCCCACCCTCCAAATTTTGCAAATAACACCATTTTTTTTACCCGCCAAATGTCAATTAGGAAGCTGCAAGGAGAAGCCTGGGTGCACAAATGTACAAAAAGCTCTTTACTCTTCCAAAGCAAGGCATCCAAGCAGACAAATGTCTAAAGGCAGCACCAAAACCCACTCCAACAAACCAGAAAAGGTCTGAAACCACTAAAAGACAAAGTTTCCTTGTTTGCTCTTTGCATTGCACGGTGTTGCACATTTGGTACTGTTAATCCATATTGCATTGGCACCCATAGCCCCCCAAGAGCCACGGCTCAGAGCTGTAACACCATATGCACCCACAGCACTCCCAAGTCAGCCCTCCTGTCTTCAAATGACACCCATTTATGGCACTATTCACAAGTGGAAAGTTAGTGATTAAAATCAATATTTGCAGGACCAGACAGGAGATAGAGCTGTCTCACAGAGCTTTCAGTCTGCAAGATCACAAGGATACGAAAGAGGTGAAGGAGAGATAATCAGGTATTTCCAAGTGCATAACCTTATTAACAAACAACATTTTTTCCACTTACAATTAAGAGCACAATCCCGTGAAAGTCCAGGCTAGAGCCCAGGTAACCTCAGTCTAGTACTCTCATATGTTCAAAGCACTTCTGTTTGTTTAATGCATACAAGTACCTGGGATGCTGCAACACTAAATTCTACATCTTAATAACTTTACTAGTCTTATTTGTTTCTTGCACATTACAAAAAATACACTAGATTTCAACAACAATTTCCTTTAAGAGTGCAGCTGTATTTATCTGCATGCCTGACGCTCAAAACAACTTGATGGATTTCCTTTCAAACTCCCTGGGGATGAGAACAGGGGATGAGCATCAGCCTCACAAAAGCAGCCTGAAACCATGGAGGGGAGTAGATTTACCTCAAACTCCCAGGCCTGACTGAACCTGCAGCACTTGGCACATCAGAGCAGAGTTTCCAGCAACCTTCTTCTGTAGCAGGAGGCTGAACGTGGTCTCATTGGTGCAGAATGAAACACTATGAAGACTGACTCGTTATTGAAGCAAATGGGATTTTGCAGGGATTTCCTGGCTGCTACAAACTTAGGGAGTAAATTAGTGCAGCAACCAATTTATAGGTCTCCAAGTTCAAATGTGGCTTGGAAGAGGATAATGCTCAGCTTCCCAGTGCCTTTTTATGTCCCCTTTGGATGAGCAGGGTCATCAGGCAAGTCCCAAGGCTGTACTATGCCTTGTGCTCCTCATTATGCTGAAATGTGTCTGCACCTCTGCACTACCTTGCCTCTAGCAGCATCAGCTCCAGCCTTGTTTAAAAACAAGGCCTCAGCATTATCAGTAAGCAGTGTTATCCCTCTGTAATAAATCTTTTTTTTTTTCTTTCCCCAGCCAGGAAAAAGCATGTAGCCATTTTATTTTTATTTAATTCGTGTTATATCATAAGCTCTCATCTTTCACACATCAAAGCCACACAACAATGCACATTGTGTATTCTGAGGCCTTTTTAACAATCATTTTCATGATTTGAGACAGACTGACATAATTTACAATGGCTCTATTTTAAGCCCACAAAGGAAACTGAATTGAATGTATCCCATCCTGCACTCTTGGTTCCCATGAACTGCAATCACGTCCTCTAACTTCCACTCGCACCAGGGCCACACTAACCTTCCTGCTCCTCTAAATCTCTGCCCTTGAGAAACTTGACCACTTGTTGTCATCTCTTCACTGTTTACCTCTTCAGCAGGCTGCTTCATATCTCAGCAACAATACTCCTATTGTTCAAGGGCCTGATCCTGACTGATCCACAGGTTTTCCCAGTTCATGTCCCGTTGACATCCCCAGGACAATTTGTGGGATAAAGAGTGCAGAATTGGGCCCAAACACAGGAAATTTGCAATGCAGTAATTCAGGAAGAATGTTTGTTGCTGTGTATCAGTTACTGTTCCTGCTGGCAATCTTCATTCACAAGGAAAGACCAGAAAGAAAAGAGAAATCAAAGAATAAAATTAAAAAGAAGAAAAAAGGTGGAAAAGAAAGGAAAGATAAAAGCGAGAGAAGGAAGGAAAGAAATAGAAAAGTGAAGGGAGAGGATGAAAATGCGCGATTTTCTCTTGATAAGTACTTTTTAAATATTTTATTTGCCTATAGAACTCTGTTTTATTTAATGTAGAACAATCTCTTGTTTACTTGTTACAGTACCACGCTCTGATTTTCTGCTGTTTTCTCCTATTTTTAGCTTAATCCCAGGAATGAGGTTTCTGGTCCCAGTGAAGAAAGCCGCAGTTCATAGTACAGGATCAGGCCCCTTACTTTCATTGCTGAGATCTTACACAAAAACTGACCAAAACAGAGTTACTGTAGTGCCATAACCAAAGGTTTGCACAAGCTTCATCTTTAATATTATGGGCCTCTCCTTGTGTAAAGCAGAATAACTCCATCAACACTGACAGTTATGGCAGCAGAGCATTGACCACATACATTTTTTCAGAAAAAAAATCTCAAATGCATACATTTACAAGGCTAGGGTAATGTATAATTAAAAACAAATAATATTTTCTGAACTTTTGATCTTCTACCAGATTGTGTTGAGGGCCTGCTTCTTATTCACATGACTGTTAAATATAACACTGCACTGAGGTAGGCTGGAGTGGCAAGGGGCTGAAAAGAGGTGTATGGGACCAGATTTGGTCTTTCTAAAGTTTGGGCAGAGTCTCACTTAAAAAATCATTGATACATTATTAAATTATTATTCTCCATTAATACATTCAAAAGTAAACTGAGAAATACTCTACACTGGAGCAGAGCAAAAATGCCCACTTACAATTGAGAGATACCCTTACAAACTATTAAGGAAGATGCAAATTAATCATTTGACTAAATTTATCTCAGTCTTAAAAGTAAATTAAACCAATAGTGGCAATACTATTAAAATACGTAAATATTTATTATCTCAAATCAAACACTGAACAGTTGCACTGATGCCTTCACCTTTTTGAGCATAAAGTTACTCAAAACTATTTCATGAGGTGCTGCTTGCTCAAGGTGCCTCTTGCACTGAACAGACAGTCTACTCAATTCACGGGCTCTCAAGGCTGGCAAAAAATTGTTGGGCCCAGTTTCAAAGTCTTTACTCACCAGAATCATCCTGCTCTTCAGGACTCTCATCTGCAGCTGGGGTGTGATGTGGCACCAGTGAAGTGCACACCCAACACCCCGATGACTTTGGATGAGACTCCATGTCTATATTGATTGTGCCACCTTGATCTCTGTGGCTATTCCCAGGAGCCAGGACTCCTCAGATAAGTTTGTGTTTTAAGATCTCCCTCGTTTTCATCACATCACTTTTATTTCCATGTAAAGCTTTGCTTAAACTTCGGCAGATGAGATACGGTGATCAACTCTAGTTGCTTCCACATATCAAAGCAACAGAAGCTGGGTTTGATTTCTCCTATTACACCTTATTACACCTTTTAAAACTCAGCACCATACTTTTAAGCAACTAACTTGTAAGGGAAGTTTCCCTTCTTGCAGCTTTTATTGCTCTACAGACCCCAGGTTTAACACAAACTCCCAATCTGGATCCCAAATTGCAAAAAATTCATCTCATGCCTACACACCCTCTGTACCGTGATTGTCTCTGGACCCCAAATTAGCCAGCAGTTAAGTTTGCATATTTTCTGCTTATTTAAAAAATTACTGTACTATTTTGAATATGTTCAGTCTATTATGGCATGTGGTTTCTATTTGGAGAGGCTGGAGATTTTGTGAAGGCAGTGAGTAATTACCTTAGTGTTGGTGAGTTTTCACTCAAGCTTGGGCGGTGTACTGTAATAAGAGACAGTTGCCATAAACAGACTGGTACAAGTAAATCATGGTGTGTGGCCTTCTGGTGGAAAACAGATATCTCCTTTAGGTGACCCTACTTCCCTCCCATGGCTCAGCAAAGCCTCTCAAACATGTGGTCTCCAAACCCTTTTGTTCTGCAATTACATGGCTGTTAATCGTAGGCTGCTCAACAGGTTTTCATCCTTCACACTGTATACAAAGAATACTGGTTGCTGTTTTGACTTATCAGAATAAATAGTAACAAAGAGCATTGGAGAGATTGATTTATGAGAGGTGCCACTTACAGACTTCTACGTAGGACTTTGCAACAGGGCCATCTGAAGACTCCCTACCTAGTCAGAAGTTACTTTTTCTAATAATTACAATTTTTAAATGTAATTACTTCACCTGTGATCAGATTTAAAAGTTATTAATGGTATTTATTATAGTGATCTAGTTATACATTTTCTCACTGAAGAAGTCCAAACCAGAAGTACTATCTAGCCCAATGGCAGGAATACAGATTTTGCACAAATGAGTCTTTCAAGCCAATACTCCTCCTCTCAAGGAAGTCTCACAACCTGTGAAACTTAGAGGATCTGATTTATAGCCCAGGACAGAGTCCAGCCCCCACAGACCTAATAGCTCCATTCAATACCTAAATGTGGGGCATGCAAAGCAGCCTCAAGGAGGGCAGCAAGTGCCTCCAGCTCAAACTCACTGCCTCTAAGGTGTATTTGCCAACTCCAGCAAAAGCAATGGCTGCAACAACCTGGCTCCTTCTTGCTAAATCTCACTCCTCACTTTCTTTTTGTGCATGGAAAAATATCCAAGGGACAACAGTACAGTTATACAGCATACCGTGTCTGTCTGAAAAGGAAAATCATATGAAAATAACTCTTTGCATTGGACTATTAATTACCCAGAACTCATTTAATAACTCACAACCTCCTAAAACCTATAGGAAATTCAAAGGGAGCACAACACAACCTCCTGCTTCCAGATTACGTTGCTTTATGACAAAAGAAATAACACGTAACCAAATATGTTTAGTTGAAGACTTACATATAAAAGGTTTGACACTGCTGTGGATGTGTTTATGCTGTTTGAGGCCTGAAGAAGTGGCAAAGGTTTTGCCACACTCTGGACAAGCGTGAGCACGAGCCCCAACATGCTGGGAACGAATATGCCTCTGAAGGTTGCTGGGGTCCGTGAAAACCTGCTAGGAAATGAGTACTGATTAACCAAGAAACTTGACTGGGGAAGAAGCCAGTTATTACAAGAGTCTCTTAAAATTCAAACCTTGGAGCTAGTTGGGAGTATTTAAGATTAAAAACCTCACTTATGGGCTTCAACAGGGAGCTCTGCCTACAGGACAGGGCCTCACATTCCCAGGATCAGCCAAGTATTTGGTAGATCTCTTAACCCCTTTCCAGCTGCTGCAGCAGATGTGTTTGACCCTGCCATTAGAAATTGTGCTTTTGAGGTCAAGGACTTCACAGAAAATGTCAAAATGTGGCTGCTTGAAACCTCTAAGCATTACTGCAATAGAAATACTTCATAGCAGCAACTGAGTTTGTGACAGCAAGAAATCCTGTACACAACAGAGCCCTAGCACCCAGGGCTTGCTTGCATCTTTCAAGTGTCAGCTCAATATAAAATTCTCATTATTGCAGTAAATTGCCAAGCTTTGGAAATCTGATAAAAAGCAATGCAGAACACCTCATGCTATAGAAATAATCTGCACAGCAAGTCTGGTGCTGGGAAGTGAGAGAGATGCTCTGGAGGTGAGACACTTGCACTCCCTTAGCACAGCTGGGCCCATAGCTATTATTTTGATATATATTGCAGTAGTGTCCTGAACTTTCTGGTCCAAACAGCTGGCACACACCCTGGGGAACCATCCACCCTGTATCTCCCCGGGGTCTTTTGCCCCTCAGCAATCCTTTTACACCCCACCGGTCCTCTCAAGGCACCAAGCCCTGAGCTTGGGAATGCTCACCATCCTGCACGAGAACTTGGTTCAGACTCCAGAGCTATTTCCAAATCAAAAGAGGTAGAAAAATAACATGTTTATAAAGAAGAAGAGTAAACCTTTTAGAAACCGTCTGGAACACCGCAAAAGCCTCAGACCCTCCTCCATCCCAACCCTGGGCATCCCCACTTCCATGCTCCTATGCATCCAGTGGCACAAGAAACTCCAGGCAGCCTACAAATTCACTGTACCTTGGCACAGTTTTCACACTCGTAGTGCTTCCCACTGTCATGTGACATTTGGTGACGTATCAAGTTGGACTTCCAGTTAAAAGCTTTGGGACACTGGTCACACTTGTACTCCCTCTCCTCACTGTGCGACAGCATGTGCTTCTCCAGGCTGCAGAAAGAGGAACAGGGTTCAGTGAGGTCCCCCATGCACACACGTTCAACAGCACTTTATAGGAAGAGGAGACAGCAGAGCACTTAATTACAGCAAAATAATAAAAAAGCCCCAAAAGCCCAACCCTGGAAGTCCCAAGCTCACCCCAGCTGGGAGGCAGAACATCCTCCTCCCTACTGGAATAACACTAACACATCGTCTCATGTTTTGCCAGGCCACTTGCAAGTGCTCTAGGAGATGCTGCTGCCATTGCTCCCCCAGGAGATTATTTCATACACCTCTCAGTATTTCACTGGGGTAAGTCTTCCCTGAAGTATGAATTATTTCTACCTTATGACTTCCCCTCTAAACACACCTCGGATGCCACCGCTTCAAATAACTCTGTTCTTTTGATGGGAGACAATTTTTCTTATAGCAGGAACAGACAGGATGAGAATAAGAAGCCTCTAAATACTGTATGCTATGACTGAAGTTATACTTGATTATTATTAACTGTGTTCAATTGCATAGCTGTTTATTAATTCATTTCTTAGTACTTTATTCAGTCTATTAGTAGGGTATTAAATCTCCACTTAAATTCTGTTGCACATCTTTGAATCAATTAATTTCTGCTGAACATCTTTGAATCAGTTTGCATCTCTGAATTTTCTCTATTTATTATTCATTTGTAGCAAATACCTATTTTTAAACACCTGTATCGCTTGGTCACATACAGAGTCCTCACACTACTGCTTGAGGAAAGATTACTACATAACGTAAGAGGGGATTCACAGAAAAAACCATTGGGAAATGAGAGGTTTAGCGTGGGATGCTAAACCGGCTCAATCTTTCCTCACATGAAGCTCCCACTGATCTCTGCTGAATCAGTGGACAAAACCTGCTGGCTTTACAATCTCGTTTGGGCTGTGCAGCCCAACCAGCAACCTCCATTCTCAGCCACAGGTAATGGAAATGCTTTCACCCTGTGGATGCTCTTTACTTCTACCCCTCTCAGTCTCCTTCCTTGAGGGGACAAAAATAATTTTAGTTCACCCTCCTAATACTTCTGTCACTATTGGCTCTCCATCATGCGCTGGTAAACAAATTTGCTGTTAAGACCCAGAGCGACACTTGTCCCCAGCTCTGGCACCAGCTCCCAGATGCCTGCTGCAGCTACGTGATCTGCCACCAGCATGGGCAGTCCAGTCCTGGCCCCCAGATCTCCATCTTCCTGTTCTGCTCGTTCTCCATTTAATTACACACACCCTCAAGCACGGCTCACTCAGGCCTTTTGTTTTATATAATCTGGATATAGCACACTTTGGTACTTTTTTGCTGTGAACTGTCTGTGTGGTGTATTAGCCTTTCAATAATTCAAGAGTTCAGAGAATGACTGCATTCTCTATCATTTTTCACTCTTTCTCACAGTACTGCCCATCTATTTATGATGACTCGTTCTTTGTTTTCTGCCCTTCCTCTTCAATATTTAATATTTTAAGCTAAATTTACATTTCCTCAATGGTTCCCATAGGTTAGATATCGTCTTCTGGTTCGCAGGCAGAAAAGAACTTTTAGCAGCAAATAACTCACAACATGGAAAAATGTTACAGTCCAGACTCCTGCTTCCCCCACGCTGCTGCAGACCCTTCTGCCTTGATCTACCTACATCAGCCCCTTTGAATCAATCCCTAAGACTGAAAATTAGACACGTGAAGCCGCATCCTGCTCCACATCAGCTGGTGAATAAGACTTTGTGCCTGCACATGTTCCCACTCAGCAGGGTTGACCTAGAATGTGGGGAGCAATGTTTGGCACATAATGTTTAAATTTTGGTGTCATTAACTTTGCAGAAGTGCAAGGATCAGGTCATAGGATACGCTGATCTGAGACTCCCTGCGTGGTGCTGAGCCACCTCTGCTCTGTCAAGAGGAGTCAAGGAGCATCTGTGTTTTGGGAGAGTGGGCTCCACCTTGCAAAACCAGCACCTGAAGCATCCAGGAGCAGTTGTCCAAAGGGGCTAACCCTGGGCATGCACAAAACCATTCTAACCTTCAACAGGCACCACAGCATCCTGAATCATGGACACATGGAGTTCTGTGAAAAATATGAGCTCACAAAACACTCCAGATTGACAAGTAAATATTGAAGGGGCATAGGATTATTAGGTGATGCAAATGAATGCACTGTTGTTCCTAAAAGGGTAGTTAACAGTCACTGAGGTTGTGCCCACATAATGTGGAGAGGAAAGAAGACACAGTGGTAGTGTGGGAGCTGTGCTACAGGCTGCAACTGAAAGCAAGAGATACTGGCCCATGTCTGGTTATCAGAAGATCCAGTTCTTAGTTTAAGGTCCACAATAAGGACTTCAGTACTAAGACCAAATTTCTGACTTATTGAGACTTCGTTGCTTTCTTTACCATAAAACACCAACCAGCACGGAACTCTCACGCATTTTCATCTTGGTATCATATTCTGCCCTGGCTGATCTGACTGAAGCCATTACAGGATTTGCCTCATTCAATCACGTTTGAAGCACCAAGTCCTACCTTTGTAAGTCTGGGAAGACTTGATCACACTCTTTGCACTCTTGGATTTCATGCACGTCCTGAAGGTCATTCTCATTCTCAAGCTTTTTCTGGAAGTCCTCCTCCACCATGGAGAAGGCGGAGTGAGGTGTGCTGCAGGGGAACTTCTGGTGGTCTACGAGCTCAGCCTTGGACTCAAAGAGCTGGTCGCAGTCCTCGCAGCGATACTGGCGCTCCTCTGGAAGACAAAGGGGTTGGGCACATGGAGGCCCCATCAGTTTTCTGTCATTTTAAACTACTATCCCATCAAGAGCTTGGTAACAGTGTGTGGTTAAATAAACGTCTATTTATTTAGTAGAAAAAGAAAGTATTTCAGAGGAACAGGAGGGCAAAAGACAGACAAATACAACTGTGGTCCAGCTCACCTCCCTGGCTGCAGTGAAACCCTCCCAGATTTCAAAAGGATTCCAACAGAGGAGAAATCTCCCCTTTCCTTTTTTCTTTTTCTTTTTTTTAATTTTAGTGACACTTTCTATTAGATTAGACAGTAAGAAGCAGCTAACCGTGAATGTCCGGAGCCATTGTTTCATGTGAATAATCTTCACTCTTCATGAACAGTAAAAGCTCCTCTCCTGGTTCAATATCTGCTACCACTCTGTAGAATATCTGTAGGAAAAATATTTTAAAAAGAGAAAGCAATGTGACTACCACAAGAGGCAAAGAGGCATATTCCACTGCCAATGAATGTTACACGATCAAAACCTCATGCCCACACCCTGCCATGACATGGGTGCTGGCTGCCCTTTGCTGCGCAGGTGCCAACCTCAATTGTGGCAGGTCAGCTCCTTCCAGCCCCAAAGCCGCTGGTGTGAGGATAAAAAGGACAATTCCTTTCAACAGCCTCTGCTGCAAAATGAGCTGTGTGATGACTGCAAACATCACCAGCTATTTACATGCTTCGTTATGCTGAACCCAGGTACAAAGTAGCTATAAAACACATCTCTGAGTGATCCATGCAAGGGAGATAACTCCTGTCAAACTGGGAAAAGGCACTAAAGTTGACCTGAAAAGATGTTGTTGATTAAACCACAGGCATCCAACTCCCACGTCAATCATCTATGCAGTCCCAAAAAGCTGTAAGGTGAGAGACATACAAACCACAGCACCTGATTATTCCTTAGTTTCAAATGGGAATCAAAGGAAAAATCAGTCCCAAATGAAGAAACATCATGAGCAGCCAAAGCTGCTGGTGGTGACCCCAGCTGGTGGCACCTGGTCCCCCAGTACAGGTGACATCAGGCTGTGGGAAGGAGCCTGTCAGGGAAGCAGGAGGCTGCAGGGGGAAGAAGAGGCCACATTCCCTTGTGTCCGTGCACCCGGAGCGAGCGCACACCAGCACCCCCAGGCTCTGCTGAAACAAAATTCTCCAAATCTATCTGGCTGCTTTCTGTCTCAGCAGGAAATGTGAAGAGCACTAAAAAGCTCCACAAAGGATCTCAAATAAATATTAGTAACTTCCTCAGGCCTTGTTAAACAAAAACACATGACAGCTATGTTTCCTATGCTAAAAGCTGATGTCTTTGCCTTTTCTCACACTAAGGTATTTTAACGGTTTCACTCTCAAACACTGAACTCCCAATACTCATTTCAGTGCCCTGGAAGAAGGCACAAAATCACCTCCACTGTTTCAAGTCAAACAGACTCATTTGTTGCAAGGTAGATCCCGGTCTCCAGAGACCTGGATTTCCCTTGCCTGTCACCCACCGGGTGGCCCCGGCAGCCGAGCACATACCGATGTCCTCCAGGAGGTGGCCGTATAGCCTAATCGTTTCTTTCTGCACAACCGGCCTTCACCCACAGACATGGGCTACATATTGAAAAAATAAGAAATAAGATGTATTTGCTTGGATTTGTTTTCTTTTCTTCATTTTGTCCCAAAAACTACTCCAGAGGAGCATGAAGGGGAGCAGCAGTGAAGGCTTCTGGGGTCAGCTCATCCCACCACCCCAGTTTTTGCCCCTCTCCAGGTGCCCGAAGCACTGGCAAAGCACCTTGAGCACAAGGTACTCATGCCACAACCCCCTGCTTATGGCAAATCCTCCCCATAAAAGCCAGGAGAAGGAGTCTATGGGCAGTGTGACCTGACCAGGCTGCACCACCCTCCTCTTCTACACCACCACCAGCTGGGTCTTCCTGGGTTTGTCATTTTCAGCTCCTGCTGAGGAGACTTTGAACTCCACTGCATATTTTGGAGGGTCTTGGCAAGGGGTCAAGAGAGCCATGGCAGGGTCTCATGCATGTCTTCTCATGCACCTCTGGAGTTGATGCCACCATCAGTGCCAAAGGACAAGGGGCTGCTGCGTGGCCTTCAGCGCGCCAGGCAGGGACACAGCTGGGACAAACAAACATGCTTGATCAGAGGCCGAAACACATTTAAGTGAAGCCAGCTTTTAACTCCCACAAATAAATCTGATGTCAGTGCTGCATCCAATGAATATTTGCTTTAAGCGGCTCTTGTTTTTCCATTTATCAAGATAAATGTATTGAAACTGGCTTTTTTCTTCCAGAAGTAAAATGGCCTCCACACATCTGAAAGGGAAGCTGCAGTCCTACCTGCAGGAGATAAGCCTGGTTGCTGGCTGGCTTAGGGTAGAAATAACACGTGCCTGACATGTGGCACTGCACACCAACTGGAGAGAGTTCTACAGGTCTTCCTGCTGCAACAGCACCCACCTCCCACTTAGGGTGGGAGCAGGATCAGGCCCACCCCATGGGCTGATGGGACCTCCTCCATGGACTCAAAGTGAACCATGCCAAAGCTCCTGCTTGGCCCAGGGCAGCTCTGCTTGGGTCTTGCTGGGTTTTGTATCACACTTGGATAGACTCAGATGTTCCTCTGAGGTCAGTGGTGCGTCCACACCAAGGAGCAAAGAAAAACCACAGTAAAGTATTCTCCAGTCATTTTCCTTCTCTGCTCAAGCTGTCCCATCAAAGGTGTTTTGACAGACCTTTTCACCTCTCATTGCAAAGTGAGGACACGTGGCCCATACACAGGCATAAAGAGGGTCTTGTTCATGACATGCGGTGCTGGAGAGCATCACTTCTCTCTGGGAAGCCCCGGGACAACGCAGCATCTTTCTCACAGCTGTGGAACAAATCCCTAACCAGGGCACAAATTCTGTAGTCACTTGTCTTGTATCTGCTGGTATTGAAAAATATCAGAGATGATTAAGCCACCCATCAGAAACTACCTGGCCAGCCTCTCCATACTTCAGCAGGGAGACAAGATGAAGTATCCCAAAAAGCTCCATATTTTAGGTTGAGTGAGGTTTCTTTATTTGGAGTCTCAGAACTGACACTCTCCAAAACAATGTCTGAGTGACAGATTTCTAGCTCTGGCATTTCAACATTACTATTACTATTAAACTGCTAACTATAACTATTAGTAAAAATATTTTTTTTTATTTCTGCATGTCCAAAAAACCCAACCTGCACTAACAGTTTATACACTAGGATCTGAAATAAAACATATTAAACTTTAAACCAAAATGATTGTTCAGGTAAACTAATTCTGATTTTAATAGCTGTCTTTATTCCTTCACTTGAAGGGCTTTTTTCTCTCACTCTTTCCACCTGAAACCTCCTGGAATAATCCTGTCTCAGAAAAATCAAGAAGTTAACTGTGGCCCATGGAAATGAATCACGTTGCTCGAGGTTTTAGGCAGCAGCAGCTCCTGAGGGCAGAGACGTTGGGGTCCTGCAAGCCCCCAGATGGAAAAGCTCATAAATTAACTCCCAGCCTCTGGGTTCCCTCCTGGCTGCCCTTGCCTTGCAGCAACAGCAGCCTCGATCGTAGGTGGAATTTTGTATTAGGAAATGGTAATGCAGAATAAATGGACTTTTCAATTGTAAAGCTTGAAGATTTCTTGGACGGAGTCCTGACTTTTCTTTAATTAATGAAAGGTTTTAATTTTCTGAATTTCACCTCTTTATTCTACCAAGTCCATTTCATTTCCTGACTTTCTTGGGTTAACCTGTGCTCACATGTTGTGAGCACACACCAGTCTGCCTCAAGAAGTTTAGGAAGAGCTGCTGCACGGTAGAGAAACAACAAGAGAGGGGGGGAAAAAATAACAGCAAAGTCCAGATGCACATTTCACATGCCCTGGGATCAGCCGTGTGTGACTGCAGTTTATATAGGAAGAGCAAAATCGGATCCAGGTCTGGAAACACTTTCAAAGTTCAGAGGGTCTGAGGTGGGGAGAAGTTGGGGGAGGCCTAACTCATCAGTCCTCTGCGCCTGCCTACACTGCAGGTCATATATTTATGCTACTGAGCAGAAATAAAAGCTCCCAAACTGCAAAGCTGTAAAGTGAAAGGGGAGGGAAAAAAAGAAGAAGAAAAAAAAAGGAACACATACCATTTACTTTCAAATTGATGAATAAGGCCTCATTGTTATGAATCCCAGTTTACTTTTCCTGGTCAGGCACTTGAAATTTTATTTATGCTTAATAGACTGCATTTGGCATGTGTAAAGATGACAGAAGCGTGAATTATGAATGACCTTCAACCTATTCAGGAAGTTGTAATAATTGAAATAATGGTGAAAACGCACTCCCCGCGAGCTCGGGCCGGGGCCGCGCTCGGATGCCGCGCCCTGCGCAGTGCCCCGGCCACCCCCTGCCCTGCCAGACCTTCATTGCTCACTCAACCCCCTCTGCCCCCATCCAGCATGTCCTCTGGCCCCGGGAAGGCTGAACCAAAGGACGCCAGTTTCTGAGGAAAAAGTGACACTTCAGCTGCTGCATCTGTCATACTCAGCCAAGGAGTTACTAAACCCTTTAGTCGGGCATACACGAGAGCTTCGGAAAACACGGCACATGTCCCAGTGCTGCCTGGGAAATGCAGGTTCTAGGGCAGGCAAGAGATGCTGCTCAGCATCGGTGCTGGTTGTACTTTAACCTCCCAGGTTGCATTGAGCTTACATCTAGCACCACGGGGGAAGACACCAAGGGACTTGGTCCTGCACCAAACTGGTGCAGGCAGGAGGACCGAGTGGAGAACCCATTGGATGGGATGGTAAGAAGGAAGACACCAATGGTGGAGCGCAGAATCACAGAGTGGTTGGGGTTGGAAGGGACCTCTGAAGATGATCTAGTCAAACCCGTCTGCTAGAGCAGGATCACCTACAGTAGATCACACAGGAACATATCCAGGCGGGTTTTGAATGTCTCCAGAGAAGGAGACTCCACAACCTCTCTGGGCAGCCTGTTTCAGTGCTCTGTTACTACCCTCACACTAAAGCAGTTTTTCTTCCTAAGCTCCAGCTTGTGCAGCACACCCCACTGAAGGCCTGGTGAAGCCCAACAACAACCCCAAAGCCCTACACTGACATCCCATCCCACGCCCATCAGGATCCTGGCCCCCACCATATGCCATGGCAACATCTACCCTGAGCAAGGCAACATCCCCAGCTCCCAGCCACCTTCGGGGGCTGTGGTGAGCTGAGGGGAACATGCCTCAAGCTGGGGCAGGAAAGCGAGCGCCCGGACAGGCAGCGTGCACACTGCCAACTGGCATCCGCCTCCGCGCTGCTTCGGAGGAAGAGTGGAACTTGCCTGAAAAGCAAAACAAATGAAATGTCCAAAGCTAATAATGTGCTATGTTCAAGGAGCAAGATGAAAATTGGGATTTATGCCCACCAGAAAAATGAGAAGGATGAACGGATACATAACCTCACAATGAGCTGTAATTAAGCATTTAAGGGGGAAAAACAACACAAAATAAAAAGAAGGAAAAGGTCCAGACAGCAAAGCTTCAGCTTTAGCTCCTGTGATGAACAACTTCTGCAGCTGGAGAGCTGTGTGATGAAACCCGAGCCAGGTTCTTCTTGCCATACTCAGGCAAATGATAAATTGAAATGAACTGGAGTTTTTTCAAGGTCTAACATAGAGGAGCCCTTCCTGAGTGCTATATTGGGCCCAAAGAAAACTTCAGCAAAAAATCCACAGCAAAACTCAGCAAGTGCCTGCATGCGAGTGGCTGCGGGGGCATGGGTGGAAGCCAGTGGGGAGGAGGGGACCTCCCCCTTTACCCTGTGAAATGGTAGGGGAGCACCACAGCATTGAGACTGCAAACTCTTTCCTTCCTCCTTTCAAAAATGCCCTGAAACTGCCAAAGCAGATCAAGCAGGAGGGGCTGGAGCGAGGCCATTCTCTTGAAATGGCACCAGAAATCCCCATTTTTCCACCTTCTGAGGTAAAAGGTGCCTCATGCTCCTCTGAAGCTAGGAGGGAGCTGCAGGATGTTCCCTCTGTAGGGCACCCTCTTTGGCATCTCAAGAGACCGCAGGCCACCTCCCCAGTGATGTTCATGTCTTCTTTCATCAGAGGTGAATTTTAGTCTCTGTGAAAGCCCCAGGCCAGGGTGAGGTGCTGCCACATCCAGCTGAGCTGCTCCAGCCCTGCAAGACCTCCTGCCCAGGAATCACTGACCATCACTACCAGACCACAACTTCTGTGTGTCCACCTGTTCTCCTGAGGTGACCTCACCACACAGTTGTCTTCTAACATCCCACCTCCATCCATGAACCACACAAAGTGTCAAATGAGTTGCAGCCTTGTCCTGGCTCTATGGACATCTTTAATCCTCCATATTCTTTCTGTCAAGCAGATGAGTGTGATTCGACAGCTCTCATCACAAAAAAGGCCCTTTTGCTTAGAGATGATATGCCTCACCATTTTTATTAAACACGAATAATCGATAAAAAAAACTTATCATCTTGCAGAAATGGCAATAATCAGTTGCTGGCTTTGGTTCTGAAAAATTTCTTCTAGGTCATGTCAGGACAGGCCAACGCTGAGAGCAGTGCCACCACAATTAAGCTCCAGAGAGCACAGGGACATAAAGACCAGGCAGGAGTTTCAGCCACAGCCTCAAGTCTAATTGCAGTAAGTGGAAAATCACCACCGATGAACTCCTTGTTCCACCAGGCCTACACTAACACAACCCCACTCCACTGGAGACAGATTTTCAGTGGGAACTAGATTAAGCTTTATTTGCTTAATAAACTCATAACTCACAGGAAGAGTCACGGCAGAATAGGGCCCCGTATGAGCTCAGCGTGTGTGCGCCCTCCTGACCCACAACAGCCAAAACCTTAATTTCACTCCCTGACAACAAAGCCTCAAAACTATTCCTTAAATACACAACTTTTGCAGGTGGTTGTGTCTGGGGCTGCTTGAGGAGGCTCGGCCCTTCCCTGCCTGCTGCAGGGGGGGGGCGGCAGCAGTAAAACCTGAAACACGAAGCTGTGTCTGCAGATTAAAAAAGTTCGTAAAACGTGTAAAATGTGATCAGATCTGGTGAAACCTACAGCAGTAGGTTTATTCATGTAAGTTTATATCACTGACATCGGGCACGTTGTTAAAAGAGTGTAATACTACTGGTTTTTCCCCCCATTTGCAGTGGCATTTACTTGAGTATAAGGAAACAAAACAAAACACACACAAAAAAAGAACCCTAAAAACCTATTTCAGCACATGCAGCAAACCAAAAAACCTCAGTAAATTGATATTGAACTACTTGGAGTTTTCCATGCATAAACCAAAGGGAATCTTTGGGAACTGTTTTGTTGAGGAGAAAGAGAGTTGGAAGCTCAGAGCAGTTCCACAGCGTTACGTGGCTGTATCACTGTCAGAGCTCCGCAAGCAGTAAGCAAGACAGAAACTATCTTCAGGAGTTTTAACTACAACTGCTACCAGTTACAGTTCTAAAAAATATATATATATTTTTAATAGCTTAAAGGTGACTGTGATCCCAGCTTGAAAATGTGCCTGGAACGTGTGACAGCCCCTGACACGTCACTGCTGGATTTGCAACTCCACTTTCATTAACGTATATGTTTAAAAACAATGCTTTTGCTGGGATGACAGCCCTGCCAGAAAGCCTAACAGGGCTAATCATTCTGAAGTCATTAAAAAGTTGAACTAATAGAGGTTTAATGATAACAGAGAGGAGTCATCCAAGTTAGCAGGAACTGGTATTGAATCCTAACTGACTTGGGGCTGAAAAAAATGCATTCCAGGGCAGTAACAGTGACAAGACTCTCTGCAGCTCTGCACACTCTAGTCTCTTTGGGAAATGGAAAAAAATGAGAGTGCCCTGTTTGTTGAATTTTATTAGTCATATACATCTTGAATTACAAAGATTCAGGTTAGACTAGGTATGACAGGATATAATAAGAAGACAGCAAGAAGAAAACCTAGATCAACCTCTCATCTGAAATAAAAAAAAAAAACCTAAACACCAAAAAATGCAGCTTTTAAACCCTACTCCCATCTCCAATCAAATGAAACTTGAGTTGCATCCAGCGTGCATGTTTTGACTGCATCCCACCATTATCGAGCTGTTCATCTTAGCAAGGCTCATTTATACAGCCATAAGAAAAAGCCCAAGCCTTTTGTAAAGTTGATCCTAAGTGATGAAACCAAACCTCAACCGTGAGTCGGGGGGTGGGGTGGTATGTCTCTGAAAAAAAGTCCAATAGAGAAAACAACAAAAAATGTTTTTCTTTCACTCTTTTTTGTTAAGTGCAGAAGGTAGAGCTTAGTGGAGCGACTAGATTACACATCACCCCGAGATTTATCTAAACCCTGCCTCAAGCAGTCTGGGAATCATACCTGTCTGTCAGTCAGGCTTGAATTTAGTAGCATAAACTTGTGGGCAACATAAAGCTGGTAGTGCTGGCAGGATCTTTTACCATCTCAGGTACAGACCAATGTTTGCTTGTGAATTTTACAGATGAGTTGAAGCAATTAGAGGTGAACAATTACCGCTGATCAAGTGTCTGTGCCCCAGGAGCAAGCAGGCTCCCACAGCAGGGATGCTCCCTGTGCCATGAGGGCTGCTGACATGCTGCTTCTTCCCAGGGGGAGCGGGGGGAAGTGGGGTGCCCCCCCCCTGCACCCAGCCCTGACTGTGGCTCTGGCTGAGTTGGGGCCTCCTGTCCCAGCCAGGCTGCATTGCCTCTGCCCCTCAGCTCCCAGCGCAACAGATCCTAGTGCTTCACCTTCCCCACCTCCTTTATTTTTCCTTTTCTTTTTTCCCCCCCTCTTCTTTTTTTCCTTTTATTCCCCCTTTTTTCCTAACAGCCACCACAGCAGAGTGACCCAAAGGCAGCCTCGTGCAGCCTATACACAGGCACGTCTACACACTCTGTCCTGGCTCACATTTGTCACTCCTTGTACACGCACACGTTTGGCCATGTAATGTCCATTTCCCAGTTTGCCTTCCTATTATATTTTATATTACCTCTGGCAAGCTTGCGCCAGAAGAAAGCAGAAGGAGGAGCTGTTAGAAAGTCTTTTTTGCTTTAAGATTTGAGAGCACATTTTTAGCATTAACTTTTAGGCTCTGGTCATAAAACGCTGGAGTGCGCGTACAATACTGTGGGTAAACGTGCAGCGTTTCCAGGGGGCCCAAATGAACAACAATGTCTTGATGACAGCACCCACCTCACAACATGCTACTTGAAAGGCAACCAGTTCTTAATTTGCAAATCTCAGTAACAATGAGATATTAAAATATGGAATTATGACCAGCGCGACACTCTGTGAAATAACAACTCTCCAGTGAATGAAAGAAATCATTGGCAGCAGTACAGCCACCATTACCAAATCTCAGAAATGTAAACACTAAAAAAAAAACAAAACACAACAAAACCAACCAAAAACCAGAGAAAGCTACAAGCACCATAACTTTCCTTCCAAAAATGTCAGAACACAGTGCATGTCTGTGGCGCAGAGGCAGATGCTGATGTTCCAGTTGCAGCTCACCAGTACCCAGGCAAAGACAGTCAGTTGCTTTGACCAATGCACGTGATCCCACTTCTAATCTTTCCTTTTACGCCAGCTCTTATTAAACCTAAAATATTTGAGTTTGCTGTTTCAATTAATCTATATAGTTTCCTTTTCACATCACTGTTCCATAAATCCTCTGCATTGAGAGAACGTATCATTTTTCAGTGTAAAGCATATTTTAACTTGGAAAATGCATTTTGCATTTACTAATAATCTTTATGGTTTCTTTAGTTAAACCAGCTGCTACATAAACCAGAAATTATATCTCGGTCGGCTGGCTCACTCTGTGTTACATGTGCTCAGGGCTGAACTGCAAAACCTGAAAATTTTAAAACATCTTCTCTCATAGTTTCTGAAAAAGTTATTTATACTGGCTCTAATCAACTATCTCACATGAATGAAATACATAACACTGTGCTGGAAATAGCAGGCTGTCTCACATTCATTTCCTACATGTAAGGAATTTGATTAAGAAGAATGATTTCTAATTGAAGCTTTGTGTCTGATTGTGATTCTTTTTTCAATACTGTCAAGGCAATTAAATAAGCTAAAGATAATCTTTAACATTCACCTGATGCAGTTAATTAAGTGCTGAAAAATTAAACACTGATTAAATGAATCAAATCACATGTTGCAGGTAGTAAAGTTTAAATTGGCAACAAGAATTCACAATCAGTTGTTGCTTCGCTATTTTAGATATTTTATTTTAAAGAAGTAGAGCATTCTTAACCTAACCTCAACCATTAAAATATTTCATAATGACATGTATTATCCGCAGACTAAAGCAAACCTTGATTTAAGAAACACCTAATAACTCATCAGCATAATTGAAAACAAAACACTTCACCACGTCCTTTCTCTGCCTATCCCAGCCTTTTTCCCAACACACACAGATAAACAACATTTCAGAGCAACAAAGAGTGGATTTAAGAGCAATAAATGAAAAGAAAAAGAAAAGCACTGAAGATCCTGGTTCAGCATACAAGTATTATGAGTTCCAGCAAAGCGTATGGGAAGGCATGATAATATTCATGCACGTGTGTGCATTCAAATCCAAATCCCTATGCATACAACTACACTGGTAGCATTATCACTTTTGTGTTTTCCCCTCCACTTTTTTCATTAATTTCACGTTACAGCTTCTGATCAACTCAACTATTTAACGTGGCAATCCAAAGGGAATGAAACAGGAGCCAGAAAATGCTGGTAATTCAAACCCAGCAAATACTGGCTTTGTATTCCTAAGAAAGCAGTCTGAGTTTGTATTAGGTTTAAGGTAAAAAAACAAACAAATAAATAAAATATATATATATATATAAAAAATTATTCATTAATTGAACAACAACATGGAAAACCAGAAAATTCTTATTATCTATAGCCCATAATCAAAATTATTCTATTCTGCATTTCACATCTGTGCATTATCTTTTTCCATCACAGCAAACAGGCCAAAATCTGTTGAGAATTGTTGGGTTGTTTTTTTTTCCATTGACACCTTAATGTTCCTTAGAAATAAATCCAGCAAATGAACGCACCACGTACCTGATCACTTATCTGACATGCAACAAGGTTGTGCTGATTGTAGCATCCAGCAAACTTGATGTATTTGAGCCAGTTTCCTACATCTGGTTGACTGGCATCTATGCAGAACTTCACATTGCAAAACTCATCCAAGATCTAAAAGGAAGAACATGAGAGAGTAAATATTTCTGTTGCTGTCTGGGCATACTAATCAAATGATAAATCACACATTTCCAGATAAATAAATACCGAATAATAATACAGGCATGTTTATTCAGAAATGCACTCTTCTGGTGAGTTTTTTTTGCAAGCAGTCAGAATACATACATGTTAATAAAAGGACAATAAATGTACTGCAAAATGTCTTGACAAACATTTACATGTAATTGAGATGTTGTCTAATTACTATTAAGAAATGCTACATTAATTTAAGAGGGATATTATTTAATTTTTTTTTGCATTCATCAATGACTATTTACATTTAAAGTCATTATTTTAAGTAAATTCTATCAGAGAATATAAAAAAATTATTAAAAGACCTGGTGTCAGTTTCAGTTGGGGGTTGTGTTTTGTTTCAAGATTTATGCAGACTGCAGCACCCACCTAGTCTTTTTTTTGTATTTGTTACTCTGAACCAAACTTTGTTAGGCTGAGTTATTTATCTTGTTTTAGCATTACGCTTCCCAAACAGCCCTTCTGTGCAACACTTAAATCACTCCCCTTAATTGAGGCAAATAATAGAACTCCCTATGCCAAACTACAGAAAATAAATGAGAAACAAGGTCAACACTCATGCAAAACATGGGAGTATTAAATACATACCAATGAATGTTCCAATTATGCAGACAATAAACAAATATAATGAGATTGCTTGTGGACAAGCTACAGAGGATGTTCTATTCTAATATTGTGACAAATTACTAATCAGTACAGACGACTGCATGTAATTATATCTTTGCAAGCTTTAGCACCGGCCTATCCGAAACTTGCCCCGGCATCCCAGGGAGCTCACTGCTACAGTTGTAACTTCTCCGGCTGGGCACCGGCAGCAAACCACCCCATTTTATTACAAAGAAACTTAAAACACACGCCCCAAACGAACATACACGGGAAAGGATGGTTGCATTTCCCGATGGGAAACGTTTGTATTCCCGTGCAACCGTAGAGCGCTTCGGGCCCCCGGGCGGCACGGACCGGAGACCCGAGCCCGGCGCCGTGGATCAGGGACTTGATGGGAACCCACCAAGTTTCCTACCAAGGGCGCTCAGTATCGCCCGAGCACGCGCACCTTCATTAATTACCTTCATTAATTACCGGAGCCCCGCGGAAAGCTGCTCTGCCCGCGGAGCCTGCCCGGGTCACCGCCCCCAGCCCCGCCGCCCCCCCGGGGGCTGGGATCGGGCCCGGCCGGGACGGAGGGGGGGGGAGACTGGCGAGACTGCCCGCCCGGGCTGCGAGCATTGCCCCGGGACAGCCGCGTTCCTCCTCTCCTCCCAGGCAGCCTTTACCCCCATAAAAAGAAAGGGGGGGAAAGCTAACCCCAACCCCCCAGCCACCTCAAATCCCGGCGGGGCCCCGCGCAAGGCCAGGTCTCTCCCCCGCGGCCGCGCACGCTGCCCCCGCCGCCCGCACCTCTCGAGACTTTTTCGGAAGGGATGTCATGTCATTTTCTCTTTCAAATCAAACTCCCGCTCTGTCCCGAGAAAACTGGGGGGGAGGGGAAGGGGAGAGCCTCACTCCCCTCTCCCCGGGGCGGCGGAGCTGGGTCTGCCCGGGGGCCGGCGGGCACCGACGGGGCATCGCGGCCCCGTCCCGCGGGGCAGCCGCGCTCGCTGCTCTTACCTTATGTCGCCGGGAGCCTGCGGGCGCAGGGACGGGACGGGGGCGGGGGAGGAGAGGGGGTGAAGAGAGGGGAAAATATCCTTCAGGCGGCTGGAAGCAACATCTTGGCGTCAAAGGCGAGCGGAGGCCGCGGCCGTTGGGGTCCGGGGCTGCGCGGGCGCGGAGCGCTCGACCATTTGTTGGGGGGCGGCGGGGGCCCGGGGCGCCGGGCGGGGAGGGCGGCAGGGAGGGGGATGGCGGCTCCGGAGGGCTCAGCGGCGGCGGGGCTCGGCGGGGCTGTGCCGGCTGGCCATCACCTTCCCCTTTCGGCCCCTCCTGGTCTTATCGGCTGGCTTGGTGCGTGTGTGTGCAAGGAAAGTTACCGGGAGAAGGGGGGACGAACGGGGATCAAAAAAGAAAACACGCACAAAAAATAACAACCTAAATCCCACAGTTTAAGGGGGGGGAAAAATAATAAAAACAACAACAACAACAAAACCCCACCGCACGCCGCTCAACAAAACAAACTTCTTTCACTTCTCCGCCGGGGATGGGAGAAAAGTGTGCGTGCGTGGGCGGGCGGCTCTCCCCACCCCCGCAGCCTGCCCCCGGCGCTTCTTCCCCGCCGCACCCCCGGGCAGCGCCCGGCCCGGCCCTGCCCGTCCCCCCTCCCCGCCCACCCCGTCGGGTCCTGCCAGCCCGCCGCTCCCCTTTCGGGCACTGTCTCTTTAAAGCGGGACAGCCCCGGCCGCGCCGCCGGCCGCCCCCACCTCCCGTCCTTCCCCCCCCGCACACCGTCCCGGGCGGCAGCGAAGCTCCCAGCGCGCTTAAAGCGACAGCGGCCCCGCGGCCGGGGGTCACCGCCAGGTCGCCGAGCAGTGGCCCCGCCGCGGGGGCTCACCGGCAGCCCCCCCCCCCCCCCAGCCCCCCATCCCCCGCCCGGGGCCGGCGGGGGCTGCCGCGGCCGTGCGCGCTGCTTCGGGCCTTCGTCGCTCGCCTCTATTGAATCGCCGGCCGCTCCCGTCCCTGTCCCCGTCGCCGCTCGCCCCCCGCTCGCCCCCGCAGCGGGACGGAGGCGAGCGGGGACTCGCACCGCGCTCGCCCCGACGGCTTCTCCCGGCGCTTCAGGAGCCAGCGCGCCCCGCTCCTCAGCCGAGCTTCTCTCGTCATCGCCGTCACTGTGGTTATTAATAATAATTTTTAATGAAATGCAACTTTTTTCTTCCCTTTGTTTTTCTTTTTTTTTTTTTTCCTTAAATGTTTTTGCCCAGCCAATTTCCCGACCACCCCTCTCGGCGCCGCGGAGCCACCGTTTACCTGCTCTTCCTAAACGATTAAAAAAAAAAAATATATATATATTTTTCCCTTTATTTATTTGGTAACGAATCCCGCGCGGGGAGCGGGCGGCAGGATGGGCTCTGCCCGCCCGCGGGGCCCGGGCCCGGGCCCGCTCCCACCCGCGGGGCAGCCGCGGCCCCCGGGGCTCCCCCGCTTTCGCAGAACGGCCCCAAAACCCCACCGCGGAGCAAAGACGCAAACCGGCCCGCGAAGTTTGCCACCGTCCGAGCTAACTACGGCAAGATACGCGTCTAGTTGTGTAAATTGGGGAAGAGGACAAGGAAAAAAAATAAAAGAGGGCTGAACTGTATTTTTTATTGCACGGTCCCGAAGTGCCACCCACTTTTTTTTTTTACTTTTTTTTTTTTTTTTTTTTTGGTTAAAAGTGCAAATATATTTCTTAGACTAAAAGTCGATTTTTCTTTCCCGGGGGGCCGGGGAGGGGGTCAGGGAAGGAGGGCAGGGGGAGGGCGAGAAGCCGGGTGACAAGAGATGATGATTAATTCGTCTCAGCGGCCTGTTATCTGTGACATTGAACTGTTATTTCAGATAATAGCTATTGTTCGAGGCGGGGAGGGGAGAGAAAAGGGGTGGGGGGGAGGAAAAAAAAAAAAAAAAAAAGAAAAAGCGCGCACGCAGTGGTAGTAGGTAAGACAGGAGAAAAAGAGAGAGAGAAAAAAATCCTTTGTCAATAACCTTAAAAAACCTGGCAGAGATTCCCATCGCAGCCGGGCCTGAGAACCGCGCTGCCCGCCCGCTTTGCCGGACCATTGATTTCCTGCCCGCCCTCCGTTCCCCCATTGTTGGAGCTTTTTTTATTATTATTATTTTTCTTTCTTTCTCTCTCTCTCTCTCTCTCTTTTTTTTTTTTTTCCTTTTAATTTAGCCATAAATTGGACCGGCTCGAGCTATGAGCTGTTCTATTTTCTTCCTGTCAGGATGAGGGATTTGTTTTATGATGCATTGTGTATTAAATACAAGTAATCTGGGAAACTGATTGCTCGAGCCCGTAGGCCTGATCAGAGGCCCCGATAGCAGCCGGACACCCCCCGCACCTCCCTCCCCGCTTCGCCACAAAAGGAGGAAACGCCGGTGGATAAACAAAAGGGCCTCCCGGTACCGGCGGAGCGCGGCCGGCGGGCACCGGGGCTCCGGTACCGAAGGCGGCCGCTGGGTGGCGCTGGCCGCCGGGACACGCACCGGGAGCGGCACCGGGAGCGGCACCGGGGCGGGCCGCGCCGCGCCGCTGCGCGGTTTTTTTGGGAGAACACTCCGTTTTTGGTAATGCCCCTTCATACACCGCTCCTGGCGGGACGCCGGTAGCCCAGCTCGGCGGAGGGGAGCGCGACCCCAGGGGGGGAAGCAGGAGAAGGAGAGGAAGGAGGGGAAGGAGAAGGAGGAGAAGAAGGAAAAAGAAAAGGAGGGGGAGAGGAGGAGGAAACGGAGAAGGAGGAGGAGGAGGAGAAGAAGGAGGAGGAGGAAAAGGAGAAGAAGAAGGAGAAGGGGGAGGAGGATAAAAAGGAGGAGGAGAAGGAGGAGGAGGAAGGCACATGCCCCCGAACAGGAGGGGTTCGTGGCAGGGCGCAGCGAGAGGCGCCGGGGGGTCGAGTCTTACCGCCGGTCATGTAAGGAGACGCTGGAACTACACACACACATACGTATATATATATTATGTTTTTCTTCTTTCAAGCAAGAATCTTTTAAACACAGCTACGGTCTTTTCTCCCTCCCCTTGGATGGTTTGGTAGGTGCTTCAAGGGGCCCATGTATTTCCACAGGGTCCCTTTTGCAATTGTTTATTTAAAATCAGTCGCTATATTAGTGTAGGCAGTAAGGAGTTAGTACTCGAGTCTGCTAGTAATTCCCACCAGGCTGTAAACTGATGCCTCTTTTAAGCCTTTAACTTCATGGTCGTCCCAGAAGTAAAAGTTCTCATAATGGAGACCCTATGGGCATCGTGCATTCCAGCACATCATTAAAGCAAAGCAAAGCAAAGCAGCTCAGCCAAAGCCAGATGAAATAACTGCACTGTCCACTTCTAATGGGCTTCCTGTGGACAAACACCACAGAGGACAACAGTGAAAAATCAGACAAGTCGCTGGTGATTTTTAAAAATATTATAAATGTTTATGTTAAGCTTAATATTATCCTTACGTTTATAGAGCAAGGCACTTCATAACCACGTTTTTAAGTGAGGTTTAATGTTATATTTCTCAAGGTGAGTAAACACAACACTGAACATCCTGACTAACTCTGCCATGCGTGTTTAAAATAGTGAGTGAAGCAAGCAGGGGCGAAGGAGAAAACAAAAGCAAAGCAAAGCAAACACACAGAAAACAACACCCCTTCAACATACCCAAATGCTCCTGGACAGACCCAGGAAAACAGTGACAAGCAGGAAAGGTGACACAATTTGTGCATGTTAATTTCTCCCTGCATTGCAAAACCACAAGTGTTGCTGCTTATTTCAGGAGGGAGAGCTGGACCCCTTCCAACCCTCAGGTGAAGGAGAGGTGGTTGGTGGTGGGCATCTTGGTGCACCCCCACACTGGTGCCTCATCCTGGCCACCCCTCCTGCCCTCACACGCTGCTGGGCTCGTCCCTCCTGGCCAAAAGGCAGTTTTCAAGTGAGGGAGAGGAGGAGGAAATTAAAGGTAAAAAAATGTAAATAAAAAATTTCCCTTGGTCTGGAAATGGGCCCAACTGAAAGCATGTTAATCTCCACCTCAGTAATTTGGTTCTTCTGGAGAAGACAGAAGCCCTGCTGCTGTGCCCTGCACTTCATAAATCACGTCTTTATGTGGACAAGGTCAGGGCACCTAACAGCTCAGACATGGGCCTTTGCAGTGGCTCGGAGGGCTCCGGCATGTTTATTCTCTTGCACAGATCTCCGAGGAGCAGTCCAGCACGCTTCTAATTACTTTTGATTATTTTCATTTGCTCAGGTCAGGCTGGCTTTGCCGGCACTGCTGGAGGGTGGGTTTCCTCCCCCCGGCCCGGCTGTGGGATGCAGAGGGATCAGAGCTCTGCCACAGCCAGCACCCCTTGCCCAGGCTCTGGGGACCCCCGGGGCTCACCCTGCCAGAGGCGGAGGTCCACTTTCTGGCAAAACCCAAAGCCTCCAGCCAGGCTGTTCCCCCACAGACAGGCAGCAAGGGGTATTTACTGGTCTGAAATGAGGAGTATGCAGAAAAGACGCACACCCCCTGCTGCAAATACTAACTGCCTTTGGGGAAAAAAAAATAAACAACCCCATATCCGTGAAAAAAATAAGAGTGGAGCATGTGCGGGCGATAAAAAAGTTGAAGGACCTCTGCGACTGCTGCAGGGACTGGGCTGTGCTCAGGAAGCTGCAGAGCACATGCAGCCCCAGCCATGCACAGAGGCAGCATGTGGTTTAAAAGGTTTGCTGTCCTCCTGCTCCTACTGTGTGACCCCCCCAGCGCAGCTCTTTAGGTTTGGGGTAAATCAATACATCCAGCACATGCACGGTGCCCATGCGGAGCTGATGCACGGCAGGCGCGATCGCGTGATGCTGCAGTGCTGGAAGGGTCCAGGTGTGGGTGAAGCCATCCCCACCCTCCCACGGGTGCTGCTCCCTGCTCACACCCCCTCTTCCAGTCCAGAACAGCCACGATGCCGCTACTGGCAGGAGCCACACAACTACCGAGCAGAAAGACTTTGCTTTTTCTCTCCCAGCAGACCCACTGCCCTCGCGTCCTGCCCTGCTCTCAAACGTTCAAATCCATCAGTGTGCCAAGCACTGGGGCTGGCACCTGCCTGTGCCACCAGCTCCACTGCATCCTGCTGGCTCCATCACATCCCACTGGCTCCATCCCATCCCGCTGGTGTGGGTGCCTTCATGGCTGATTGATAAGGGAAAACTTCCTGAGCAAGGGCTGCCTGGTGGGAAGTTTTCTGGCCAGCACTGAGCTGTGCCATGGGGATTCAAGCCTGAAGGGTTTTGGATCTCGTGTGTTAGTGTATACCAAGAGAGGAAGCGAGATGGCAACAGATTTGCCTTCTCCATCAATATGGAAGATGTAAAAATAGGTCAGTGACTAGTATCCAGCTGCCTGGGTGAATTTGCCCCTGCCCTGGGGAGGAAGGCTTGGAAACCCTGCAGAAACTGCCCTTCCTCACTGCAGGGAGAGATAATGTAATGCCTTATTGCAAAGAACCCTTCATAGTCAACCCCAAAATGTGATGCTGAAGGGTGCAGTGCTGCTTGTCCACTCCCTGCTGTGAGCACCCTCCTTGCAATGGAAGAAATCTTGTTTTCCTCCTCCAGGTCTTCCCCCACAGCTTTCCCTGCCAAGGTGCATGCTCTGGCTCTGGATGCTGAGGGCTGTTGCTGTTTTCCTTCATAATGTTCATTACTTCCATTACAGAAGAGTCTGGAAGCCTCCAAATCCAGACTGGGCCCTTCTCACACTCAGGGTTACTGCACCCACAGGGCGAGACAGTCCCCATCAGGTGAGTTTGGCATGAGTATGAGCTAAGATAAAAGTCAAGGAAGAAACCCACATTAGCTAGCTCGTTTTACCACCAATTTAAGGCAGTGGCTGATTGACGTGGGTGCTGGTCTCCAGTCCAGGCAGAAGCTGTGTGTTTTCCTGTGCTTTACCTCTCTCATGTTTTGAAAGCAAGCCAAAATTCTGGAGAATCTGGGAAACTCCATTGGCAATGCCCTTATTCTGCAGCTCTCCCTGCATGCAGGACAGCCTGGAAGGGCTCTTTTCCTCATAACCACCCAAAGAATAAAAAAACCTTGAACCCAGCCCTCTAAAACCTACCAAAAATACAAAAAAAAGGTCTGTTGTTTTTTTTTTTTACCACTCTTTCATTCACCCTTGCTGAAAGAGCCAGAAAGAACAGTAAAAGGATTTTCAGACTTCCTTTGTATGTATGTAAGAATTCAACAGAGATCCAGTAACTCTCCACTTCCTCCAAATTTTTAATTTTCAAGCTTTTTCATTTACCAAGCAGTCTGAGGGCCTGCTTTGGAAGACCTTTTCCAGCCTCAGAGTCCATTGTGGCATCAGGGAGAGCCTCACAGGACATAGGTGTGTGTCAGCGAGCCTTGGGCCACCACTCAGGACTCAGCACTATCCAGAGTCTGGCAACAGAATTTGCAAAGCAAAAGGATGGAAAAGAAAATACCAAAGCAGGGAAAATGCCAGGCCAAAAAGGACTGGAGGGGTTAAACAACAGAACTTTACACTATAAGAATTAATGTGAAGCATAACAGGTAATTCTATTTTAATAATAAATTTTAGGAGTGACTGGCTATTTTCAAAGCATTCCTATTGTAGCCACAGTTTTAACTAGGCATACAGGAGTGGACATAAACACCTGCGGACTTTATAAGTGTAAGAAGCAATTTATCACCCAATAAAAAGTCAAACACTCATTTTAAAATTTTCAGGTTTGCATTTGCTGTTTTAAATGTACATGTGTGGATGGTTCTAGCGGAGGTGCAGAAGAGGTGGACACAGCCTACATGCAGAAACACACATGCAGACAGTCAACATAACCAGCTCCAGCAGCGGGGAAGAAAAACCTGCCTGAAAGCATCGGTGTTACAGTTTCATCCCACCTACATTTTGTATTAAACTCATTATGAGCATCGACAGGAGTTGTCTAAAACCTGAACTAAACTGAACTAAACAGTCAGCTGGCATATGAAATTACTGCAATTCGATTTTCAGATAAACCACAAAACTTGATGAACTAACATCGTTCCAGCTGAATTAACTCATCATCCTTGGGAAGAGAAGGTTGCAGAGGAAAGCAATGGCTCTAATAGCAACGATTAATCCTCCTCTTACTGCAAGGCACTTGTCTACGAGGGGAGAGAAACCCTGCTAAGGCAGGCTGAGGATCAACACCGCCTTGGAAACATCACTGCCCTGCCAAGCCCTGCCAGTAGTGTTAGGTATTATTTACATGTGGGTTGGAGAGGGAGAATTCTTTGTTACGGACTTGTTATGAAACTATAAATAAGTTAAAGCCCTATCAAGAGCTCAAGTCATGCTTGGTAGGTAAAGCTGAGGGCTGAAATTCAGGAATGCTAATTTATTCAGCCAGTGGAGAAACAGGCAAGGTTGATCCTTATCCTGTGCTCGGGCAATCTCCTCGGGATAAAGTCATAAAATATTTGGACCACAGGTGCCATGTGAGTGGGTCGGGTTCCCCACCCTCAGTGGGCAGAGCTGGTTGTGTGCACCCAGCCTGGGTGGGGAAAGCAGGGCCCGGGCAGTAAATGCTTAACTTGCCCTGTGCACACACAGCAGCCGCCCCGACACGCATTTGCAGTGCTGCTCCACATAAATTAGTCACACATGGGTAAAGGTGCCTGATTAATTTTGGAAAAAAATCCTACTCCTAGAGCTACCTGGTTTGCACTAAAGAGATTTTGCACAACAAGGAGATTTTGCTCACTGGGAAAATCTCGGTGGAGGGGGCAGAATATATTTGATGCAGGTGTCAAAATAAACCTGTCCTATAACCAAAAAAATGTGTGTTGATCACAATGGGTTATTAATGAAAGAGCTGTGAACATCAGCGTATCCTTGTGGCAGATTTCTTTCATAAATGAGTTGAACATTTTCCAATTCCAAGAAAGTGCTGCTACCTATAAACTTGGAAATTAAGGGGTTTTTTTCCCCCTAAGACTCAGATCCCTTGGGGCACTTGTGTTCTGGCATGCATCCCTTATTTGCTGAAGAAATTTCAAACTTGGTAATTTAGCACCATGCTGATAAAACAAGGCTGGGGGTGGGGGAAGCAGTCAGGCTTGTGAAGGAGCAGGGTGGTAAGTGGTACAGCTTCAGGCACTTTTTTCCTGTGGCTTTTTTCATCCACAAGTCATGCTGCAGATTTTGTGTGAGATTCAGAGGAAAACTCTCCAAAGATACAATATGTAAGATGCATATCAATCCCTAAACTGAGTTTTGCAGATGCAAAATGACCTGCAGAATTTGAGGGAGGATGGAGACTGCTTTATAACCATTTTTCCATATAACTTATTTAAGCCTAAGCTGTTGGGCAAATTATACTAGCAGAATTATAAGTAGTAGTATGATTAGTATTGCAGCAGCACCTAGAGGCCCCAGTTGAAACTGGGACCCTTTGTGGGTAGAAAAATAATAAACATGAGTCTCTGCACTGAAAAGGTTATAGGAGGCATGGACAGGATAAGAAGTCTGCTGGATGGGAAGATCATCATTTTGCTTTGACAGATGGAATATGGAGATTTGCTTACGGAGAAAATTGGTGGTGGGCTGGGAAGGAACCTCATGCAATATTTTCCCAGAACTTTCATTCACAAAGAATTTGCTTTTTCCTTCTTCCCTTTGAGTGTAATGAACAGAAACTCCTGTCTGCCTGCTGCTGTTCACCACTTCTCCTGTGTAAATAGGGGGGTCTGCTTGGTCTCTGCCAGTTAAAACAGCTCTGCATGCTTTGACATGGCTCATCTGTAGCAGAAATTGCACTTATCAGCCTTTTGTAGCTAGGAAAGTATTTTAGGTTTGGAAATAAACAATTGATGCTTTGGAACAGATCTTTGAACTTAAGCACATTACACTGATTGGTACCCTAAATGAAAGCTCTTCCTATAGAAGCAGTTTTGAGGAGGATGTATAAAACTCTGCCTTCGCCTTTTGTGGGGGAAACATGAAATGCAGTTGATGAGGTCAAGGCTTGTTGCTAGGAGTCACCTTGCAGTCATGCAAGTACAGAAGATAAGATGGATCATGACTGTCCCCAGGCAGAGCTGGGGAGCGACTGTCCCAACCGCAACACCAGCCACTGCTACACCTCACTGAGGGACTGCAAAAATCACAGGGAATGGGCATGTGCTCAAGATAGGTTGCAATATTTGGGGTCCGTGGAAGCAAAATGAGGCAATGTTTTAAGAAGAGGTGCCTTTCCACCAGAAGGAGTTCAGAGACTGTATTGTCTGTATTGCTGAGAATCCAGTATAAGAAATACGGCACTTGAGATATTTTTTTCCCTTTACAAAACTTCCCTGCGCATCCTTCAGGCCAGATGCTCACAAAGGGCAAAGCAGGAGATTTGCTGAGGTTGAGGGAGCTATCATGAGATGCATGGACTGAGGGAAGTGGTCATCCCTGTTGGCTTTTCAAGGAATTTCAGTGAGACCAGTGCCTGGGTCACACATTCACCAGGGAAGCACCAGTAGCTCAAAATGCTGAAGACAGCCCTGACATAAGACAGCTGGCTACCTTGGAGCTGAACTGATGGCCTGAATTGTTGATCCAGCCCAGACAGAGTGTAATTTCCACCCAAAATGACTGTGGACTCCTAGGATAGCACAGGACAATCAACACAGACCCAGGCTCTCGCAGGGCTGTGGAGGGAGGAATTGCTTCATCTCCAGCCAAAAGCAGTCCTAGATCCCACCACAAATTTCAGCTCCAGGACCAGGGCTGGAACACAGTGCTGGCATGTGTGTGCTGGAGCACATGAGGGCTTCAGCCCTTGGACAAGGTCTGGAGCAAACCAAAGAGCAGTGTCTCTGGGTTTCTGCAAGGATCTCAGAATATGCCAGATATTTATGCTTTCCATAATGTTAATACCTCATTAGTGACACCTCTAGAAATAAACTGAAGATAGAAGCTGTCCTGCCAGGGGCTGTGAACAGAAACTCAAGCCAGTCATATATTGCATGAAGGAAATCTGGTGGCTTGGGCGATAAAGCACGAATAGATGTTACAATATGAATGACCACAATTTTCCCTAGTGCTTGTGGTTTATTTAACAATGCTATAAAAGATGAAAGTAGTAGTGCTCATTAGCACTTCAGAATTACTTAATTAAGTTAATTCATTAATTTTGTCTTAAGCAGAAAACATTAGGTTTAGATCAAGGTTGTTTGGGACCAGGAAATACTTCTACAGGAAGAAGAACCCAGATTGTTTTAAATGATTTATAAAATGTGAGGGTTTCATTCAAAAAAAAATCATTTGTATGCCCAGAAATCTACTCAGCAAATCCAATCCATCAAAGAAAAAGTAACATTATCAATCCATTAATAAAGATGGGAAGTAATTCTGCAGAAGTTTCAGACTATGCTTGGCTATGGGTGACAAGTCATTGGTCTGAAGCCTTTTGACATATCTGTTAGGTTTATATTTACCTTGGGTTTAGCAGGCAAAATGTGAGGACAAAGAATACAGTGAAAATCTCAATCCTTGAAGAAAGCAGTTGGAGTGACAGTTATTCACCACACTGGGAGTTAAGCACATCCTTCTCCTGTTAATATATCTACTGATGGGAAAGAAGGGAAGTCAAAACCAGAAGCACACAGACCAGAACCCCCAAACCTCCAGTTAATCCTTGCTCCTTTTGATCCAGTGCTGCTCCACCAGTGTAAGGGTTATGAAGTGAATAAGAGGTAAACAGGATATATATGAATGGGATATAACAAAGACTTTGTTGTCCTGACTTCCAAAGAGCCACACAAAGCTTTCAGTGACCATGGATGAAGTTCCAGGTGATGCACTACTGCTCCTGTCAGTAGCCAAGTGGCCATCAGACACATCTGAAGTGCAGTGACCTTGGCTTGCATGAGCTAAGCCAGTAGTAAAAGTAAATGGAAGCTAGAATAAAAGGTGTACATTTTTAGAAGAATTTGGAGTGTTTGGACTTCACCTTTGATGGCTCAAGAGGATTTTGTAAGCCAAAAATCTGTTCTTTGGTTTTGGTTTGTTGATTAAATATACTTGTTACCAAGAACTTCAGGAAGGAAAAAATTTAAGAGACTTCACTGAGATAATATCAGCTTCAGCTACAGCACTGAACAACTAAAATATAATAACTCGTCAGATCTTAAGTTATTTCTACTGACTGCCATGTAATCAGCATGTTAAATCTGGGCACCTATTCAGGCACAGTTATTTGTGTGATATATACAGATCAATACCTATTGATTTTATAATTGTGATTAATATCTATGCAGTGATTCAGTTTCACATCATCTTATTTATCAAGCTCTTCTCTGTACCTTTCCTTCCAAACTTCCCAGCTCTCCCAGGTCCCTCAAGCAAGGTTCCACCATAACCACCCCCGTTAGTCCCTGCACACACATTTCAGTGGACACACACTGGGTCATGTCCCAAGGACCTTTGTGTGCAAAGACCTGCCATAAGATACTCAGGGTTGTTAAATCATGAGGATACAGTTCATAAAACTCTTTTGCTAATGCCATGACCCCCCATTCATGCTGGATTTGGAGCCACCGCCAGCTTTCCAAGGAGAGTTTGCAGCCAACACATCTGGCCATGCCTTCAAACATCCTTCTGTGCTGGCTTATGAGGAGAAAATTTCCCTGCTGAATATTAAAATATCTTCTGTTTTAGCCCTGGAGGTTTTGGGACCTGTGTTGGCACCCGAAGACCTTCCCCTCTGCAGTTGCCCCCACACGCCGCAGCAGCAGGAGCGGAGGAGCTGGCACGAAAAGCCCGAGGGTGACTGATTACAGCGACCTGCCTGACATATCAGAGGAAACCAACACCAGTGCTGCCTCTGGCAAGGGGGCAGGGAAGCCCTGCTAACTTCACTGCCTTGCATATATGCAAATGACCATGTATTAGAGACCATCGGTGAGGCCGCCTCTCCCACTGAGCTCACACCAGTTTGCACCAGAATAAACTGTGTCTGGGCACACTAGAGATGCCCCAAATAAACTAAATAGCAATTCAGTTCTGCCTAAAGCTCCAGCTGGATGGGGCAAACCCGGTGTCTGCTCCTGCTGACAGCCCCTTCCACAGCACGGCTGGGGCCTGCTGGAACAGGATGTGGGGCAAAAGTGGTTACAAACCATCAGCTGAAATTCGTGTGATGAATGAGTTGAAGACAAACAGGAAAATTTCTTTATGTTGAAAATGCCCAATGAAGAAAACAACCCCTAACTCTGTTCCAATGCAATGATTTCATAGTGTTTTGCAGAAGGTGCCAAAGGTAGCTAGGATGTGCTGCGTGGTGCAATGGGAGTTATTAGGGTGAATGTCTTCTGGAAGGAAAACAAAAGGGTTGATGAAGACTGAAAAACATTTGGGGGGAAGGGCTCATGCAAGATAGAAAGCGTGGGCTAATTACAAAATAAGACCTGTCACCATGCAAAAATAAATGACTTCATAAATAGCTTTAGAGATCATGTTAAAAGCACCTTTAGGAACAAAAAGATGCTATGCTAAAAACATGAGATCTAAAGAGCTGTTATTAGACATCCATTACATTTTCTGAGCTATCTCATTTACTTTTTGAAGTTCTGTATACATGATACAGCAAGGCAAAACATTTTATGTACCATAAGAAATTTGAAGCAATGTTTAATGTTCAGAAGATAGAGTTAACAAAACTACACTTCAGTGGCTTTTTTATTTCTCTATTTTATGGCCCTTCAAGAACTTAGAGTAAAAGGAAACAAGAAGGAAGGTTAAGCAACCATATGCTCCTGCTTGCTGTTTCTATGTTGCTGATCAGAGCCCAAGGCAGAAATCATAATAAAAAATGTCTCATTTTTAATGGCTAAAGAGGAGCTGTTGAAACTCTGATGGTACAACGTGTTTTGGGATGGAAAGCATTTCTTCCTCTTGCAGTTGTCAACAGTCATACGTTACGTGATTTTGTGATTTTCCTCCCTGAAAATATGGAAGCCCATCATGTCTTCACAAACATTTGGAACAGGTTTTCTGCTGCTCCTGCTTTTCCTAAAGCCAAACCCAGCTCCCTCTACAAGCCCCAAGAACTATTTCTACAACCATCCAGCAAGTCAGATTTTCTCTCCTTCTTTGGACTCCTTATTACCAGCCCCAAGATGACACTGATAGCAAGAACTACTAAATATATTGGAAAGTGAAGCCCACAAGCTTCCATTCTGTGGGATGCCAAAATGCTCAGGATGCAAACGCTATGGGACATCGATGCTATAAGGTGCACACACACAAAATCCACTTTCCAACATGGACACCCACTTCAAATTCAAAGAGGAGCTATTCATCAATTCGTGTTGGGAAGAGAAAAAAAGCAATGTATGAAGGAGTTGTTCATTTTGCTTGGAAAGAGAAGGCAACTATATATAAAAAAGGGTAAAGGTGATGGGAGATTGATGCAATTTGTAGAGCCTGGTATAGTTTGCAAATATATTTGTCTAATGAAAAAAAAATTGATACCTGAGTGGCATAAACTACATCAAAGCCACTACCTTGCCAAACCTACATCAGAGGTGCTTAGTTTAAACTGTCACATTGCTGCTATAAAAACCTTTTGCAGTTGCACATCTATACTGCTGGTGAATAGAGGGTCTGGTAGAAAGTAAGCACTTATTTCTGCTCATTTCAGGTTTTAAGCAATTTTAGAAATATCTTTCTCAAAATGAGGAATCATTGAACTTTGAAAATCCTAGTATTTTCTGTAGCCATAAGGACTGTTTTTAAATCTATTTTGAACATTTCTTAATGTGTTTTATGATGTCTGTTGTTACTCTCAATTGACAGGTTTTGGTTTTGTGGGTTTTTTTATAAAACAGAAGTTTCAGTGGGATGTCTTCTATTACAATCCTGCAGATTTAATATCTATAATTCAGAGGCAAGTCTAAGCAAGCTGAAGGGATTTTAGGTGACAGAGTATGTATCTGCAACCCAAGCTGACATGGTCAAATTTGTTTCTAGTGTAGCTTAAGTGAACACTTCAGTGCTCTTCTACTTCGGAAGCATTTTCACTTGGATGGATTTACTCTGGGCATGAATTTCAATGCCAGAATAAAAACCAGATACAGCTACTTAGAGTTACACACCTTGACTAAAATAAAACGTATGTGGAAAAAAGATAGGTGAGTGGCTGGGGGGCAGCTGGGTGATGTACTCAAGGCTGATATCCATGGATACCCACGGCATCTCCTTACCTAATATTATGGCTTGCTGCATTATGGTAGAGTGTACAATAATTTGAGAGGTCCCTAAAGTGGGAAAAAAGGACACAACTCCCCTCCCCTGTGTTTAAACAAAGAGTGTGATGGCAAAAGCAATGTCAAAGGAAGAAGTCTGCTTCTTTAGGAGGTAATTAATGACTCTCGGTTATTGCATTAGTGTTTCAGGTGGACATATCTGAGCCCTTCAGAAAAGATCTGAAATTTTCCAAATCTGAAAAATCACCTATGTACACATAACCATTATGTGGGTTCAACACTGATGTGGGGAAAGTGTCACCTCCTGAATCACAGGGGATGCTTCTGGTAACATCAATATTTTCCTCGGAAGCCCCCCAGCCAAAGCCTGCTTGGCCTAGCCCTGCTTGGAAGATCTTCCAGGGCTCTAGCACAAGGTGGTGTGGCTGGAGACCAAATCAAGGTATTATTTAATTTTGTTTCAGTTAGCAGACTTGATATTTGGTCAAAGGCTCCTAGCTGTGAAATGATGAGGAGCTGCCAATTTCTAAGCTAAATGTTGTACATTCATATCCTGCTACCACTAACTCCATCATGATTAGTCAGGAGTGAACTTCGAAGGTTCAGAAACAAGGTTTGGATAAACATCCCCAAATTTTGGATGCTTCTCTGAGCCTGACCCAAACCCCGTGAGTATGCAGAATTGAGCTGGAAATCTGGCAAGAATGTTAATTTCCACACTTTTCATTTCTCTCTTGAAGGCTATATTTGCAGTTTCAGAAATTTCCTTTAATTGGAATTAGCATAATACATTATTTCCCTGTGGTGAGAACAGCTTTTCTGTAGTTACTCTGCCTGTTTGGATTTTGTCCAAGGAAGTACAAAAGGGGATGAAAGCAAACACAAAAATCCAAAGTAAATAAGTGAACCAAACTCTTTAAACCCCACAAATGGATAGATTCTGCCTAAGACTTCCCCCAAAATAAATTACTTGGTCCAATCCTAAAATGATGCCCTTTGGTTTTAACAGTGCCTTGGTACAAGTGTCAGCTGAACCCCTTGCACGTGCATTTGGTACTAATTAATCCTTTGAGGCATTTTGTGCCTCTTCTTTTCTGGGGTGTATCTCCTGCTCAGATAGCATTGTATTTGTTTCATTTCATTAATTACCAATACCTACAACAATACCGTGCCAAGCTATGTAGAATCTTTTGGGAGCTTGGCGTTGCAATCAGTGGGTACTTGACACTCCAAAATTGAAGGGTTTTGAGATGCCAACTCCAGCCATATACTAAATTCTGTGATGTTTGCTGTGAAAATGAAGTATTTAAGCAACAAATAGAGCCTTTAGATGAGGGGGACCTTACACCCCAGTTAGACATAGAAGATCCAACCTGCCACTGACAAGACCCAGCCTATGCAGGTGTAAATCCAGCTGCTAGACCTGCCCTTGCTGCAGACCTCATATTCAGCTGGAGTGAGGACTATCAAATCTATCCCAACATTTTCCCCCATGGCTGACTATGACTATCCTGTCACTAGACCAGGTTGGATGGGGCTTTGAGCAGCCTCGTCCAGTGAGAGTCCCTGCCCATGCAGAGGGATTAGAACTAGATCATCCCTTTGAGGTCCCTTCCAGTCCAAACCATTCTGTGATTCTATGAGTCTATGAAATTAAAACCTTGCAAATATCCAAAGTTATATTCTTTCCACATTAGCCTCTTTGCAAATCAACTGGTCATACAAGGTGCACTGGGAAGGAGAGAAGTGACCTTCTCAAACCCTTTCCAGGGGTTTGGACAAGTGGGGTGAGGAGGTGGTGTCAACCTCCAGCTGCTTGCCCTTACTCCTGCCTCTCTTCTCAAGCAGTCCCAGCTTCCAAGAAGCCAACTAAGTACAGCAGCAGTCAGCATGTGCGTGTGTAGGTCTAAGCTCAGCACAGATATATATATATATCCATGCACCTGAATGTTTGCTCACGTTTAATAAGGAGTAAAATAAACAAAAATGAGTATTGACAGAAACGCCTGTTACCCAACGCGCCCAGGGAAGGAAAGCCAAGCCAAGTGCTATTCCATAAACAGTACACTCGGTACGCAGAAAATTTCAAGCTCAAATCCTGAACATCACACCTCCACTGCCAGCTGAGGCAGCAAAACCAGACTGGAGTTTCCCAGCTCCTTATCAGAGGGAGATCTGGGCACAGGGCTGGGCCGTTCCTCCCTGCCAGTCTGGATGGGGCCGTGCTGCTGCCCCTTGGGAAAGAAGAAAATGTCATCCAGCCCAAACACAAAGGGCAAGATGGTATCTCGCTGCTGGTGCAGTGAAGTCATATACCAGGAAAAATATATTTAGCTGTTCCTGAGCAGAGAGTCCCCAGGAGGCTGCAGAGCTGGTCTGATACTGACATCACCTTGTTTGCCCTCCCCGAATCTCCATGTGAGACCCTCGTGGCTGGGACCCAAAGAGGCACAGAGATGATGTGTAAAGGCAAAGATTGCATCTTAAAGCTAAAATCCCAATGGGAAACTGAGAGCTGGTGAGGGGAATACAGTACTTTTAAGAGAGAGAAAACAAAGAGCATTTTAGAAGAATGCAATATAAAAAATGAGGCTTTGAACTTTGGTAAGTTTTCATTTTGAGATGTCTTTGCCCAAAATTGAAGGCAGCCAGCAATGATAAGAATAAACTACTGAGGGATATGCTTGGTGAATCTCTGGAAGTAAGAAGGTACCTCTAGCACATAGGACTTGTCAGAGTTTCACCAGACAACCAGTATCATACAGTCAGACAAACTGTCACCGTTTGACTCAGGTTTGACAGCAACGCTCTTGATCCCTTCCCCCTCCCACATTCTCTGTGAAGTCACCAGAAACAAAATACTCAAAAGTGCAGAGCAAAAGCATAAAATATTTCCATCCTGAAATCCTAACCCCACTGAGGGCAAGACTAAAACCTGCATTGCCTTTAGACAGAAGGGTAACAAATCAAGTGTTTGTTTAGCAGTCAGAGAAGGAACATTACCTGGTGTACAGCCCACACTGCTTTGTGCTAAACATTATAAAACAGATATTTGCACAGAACTCCCTTTGCTCACAGTAGGGAAATCATGGGGCAAAATGTTTTTGTTTTTTTTAATATGCTGCAGAGGAACATAGGCTGGAGGATGGTGGCAGTTCAGCTCTCCTGGCTCAGCATCCTGAATTTTGTGGCCACTTCTGCTCTTTCTTTGCTCATGTTATCATAATTTTACACTTGAACTCATCAGTTGGCATTAGCCAGTGTCTCCCTGGTTAACAGCACCATAAAACAAACAGCCCAGGAGAGTTTGTCACCGCAGCCATGTACTTTGTAAGGCATAAGTCTGAATAAATATGTAACTGTTCACACCCTTTCAGGAGCACTGGAACAGGAACATACTGAACCAAAAGCACTGATTTATATCTCAAGCAGCACTGACTCCAAAATAAGAGTGAAAATGTAGGTTAGAGGGATAGTAGGTTCTACAGAGTTATTGTTCTGGCATTTTATACCTTGGAGTGCTGTGGGGGGGGGGGGGGAGAGCAGAGAGCAAGACAAGGTAGAAAACAGCCACCTTGAACACCTGGACTGGAAACAAAGGACAATCACACCTCATCCTATTTGACTTAAAATACTGCTTAAAACCATAATTTGCAGTGTGAGTCAAGATGAAGGGGAGGAGGGCTGTCTCTCACAAGCATTTCTCTACTTTCTTGGTAAGACATGGAGCCCTCCCAAAAATACACCACAGAGCACCAGGTCTGTGTGCAATGCCTGGGTGGCTACATGGGGCTGCATGGTTACCTTCACTGTGTGACTGAAACCAGCTGAAAGGACCCATTGAATCTAGCTCTGTTAATAAGAAGAAAGTTATGCAGCCGCGCTGACCACAAGGAAATGTCGGCAAGTGGTTTGATATCCTTTCTTCTGGATTTCTCCTGCATAGGCTGGGAGAGTGGAGGGGATTATTTCTAGGCAGCCCTCTTGGGCCCAGCAAGCTGAGTTTCAGTAAGTGAGCAAATGAACAGGCTGTCCATGTAAGTTTTGTTCATCTATGGAAATAACAGTATCAGTAGGTACCCTGTGATTTACTGTGTAAAATTCATGTGAAAAATAATCCTTAGTCATTGCACTATAAACCCTCCTTTCCCAATGCTAAGCACCAAAGTACCCACATGTTTAAAGGACTTTGATTCTATTCTTAATGTCAGAATGGAAGGGGGGAAAAAAAAAAAAAAAAAAAAAGAGGTAAGAAGAAGTAATTTCAGCAGGGAATTATTATGGTCATGTTGTGTGAGATTCACTCTGATGTACTCTAAATGATGTGTTAAATGAGGATTTCCAACACGGTCTGTAGCAGAGCGTTTGTTTGGAGTGACATTTGTTGTGGCACCAGTGGCCTCTACGAAGATGAATTTATATATACACTTAGAGCACCTGCCTAGGGAGGTGTTGCAGAGAAGTTCTGCATGAGCAGATGACAACAGAAATTTTGCAAGCATTCACAAACTGAATTTATGCTCCAAAATACTAGTGAAAAGGTTGTCTGCAGCACTTTCTCCACTGCTTTCCTGAAATGTAAGCAACCAGACTGTCAGCTGTTGTTATCAAACATTACACGGTGATTTCTTCAGCAAATAACTATCCTTTAGCAAATCAGCCCACACTGCTGTGGTTGCTTTCAACTTGTTTAACTTTTGATTGTGCAGGTTTTGCAGAACTGCTTCTCTTTTCTATGTGATTGTAAATGGTGATATTTATAAATGAATATAAAGCTTGAAATTGTATTCAGACCTATTTAAGCACCAACATCTACCCAAACAAAGTTCTGATGCTCAGAGATTAACAGAAGACCGATAGGAAGGATAACCTACATGAAGGCTGAGTAAGGAGCAATGATGGATTTGCTGACTATTCTTTCAGCTTTGTTAAGGAAGCCTTCCCAGTGAAGTCACTTCTTTACCCTGCAAACATTTAGCTCCGGTTTTACAGCTGAGTGTTTTTATATAAATATGACAGCAGTGTCCTTGTCTGTCCTGGAGGCTGATGCCACCTCCCTCAGTGGTCACAGTTGGAGCTGGGGATCCCTCTACTGCTTTGCCACCAGGTCTTGGGATTGGGACCTGTGTTTTGGGGTTATTTTTTATTCTTCTCTGGGCTACTCTACAGGGTATATAAAATTATTACCCTCCCAGGTGAGAGAAGGTTTCTCTATTTACAGTGTATTTCTTCCCTACTAGCAGACACAACACCCTCTGGGGATGACCTGGGACCTACTGAATCTCTTTGGAAAGTTTGGGCAGGAGGTGTGTGGGGCGAGCTCCCACCTGGCCATGGCACCTCAGCCCCATGGTGTGTGCCAACTGCCAACCTCTGTTCCTGCCAGGTGCTCCCAGTTTGCTGCTTATCTCAAGCCCTGGGAAGCCAGCGCAGGAAGCTAATTTGTAAGAAAGTTATTGACTTTTGTTAAGGTTTGTTTTTTGGGAGTTCCTCTACCTGAGGTGGCATCTCATGAACTGCTGCAAGTGCTTGTGTGAGGGTGTGCTGTGCCTGGGGAGTTGGAGGGGAACATGACAGCACCTTCCCTCATGGACCCATCCACACACCCATCTCGTCTGGCCACATTGTACAGCTGCCCAGCTGCCGCCTCCTTGCTTTTCAGAGTCTGCTCACATGAGTCTGTAGTTCCAAATCTTACTTGGTCTGGTGCAAACTGCCTTTTTTACTGAGGGAGAGAAGAAGAAAAGTCACCCAATATACAATGCCCTTGGCATTGTCCTCTGATCAAACTTCTACCAAAAGTGTAGCTGATTTTCAGCCACACTTTCCTTTCCATGCATCCCAGATGCACCTGCCACCCAAATAATTTGGGACTTTTCTAACCTGTCGCAATGATCAGGACACTAGCAGGGTGCTTTACACCAAACTCTTCACCAGTTTCTACAGCCTGAAAAGATGGACTCTTAAGTGGAAAGAGACCATTTTGCTTTTATATCTAGACGGCCCTCCTAAAACACCAGCAGAGGTGGCTCCCTGTCCCTGGTGGTTGCAGTGGGGTTTGCATGGTGAGAGCAGCTTCCACCAGTGCACAACATCAAATGGTTTCCCAAACACCACCCAGCAGTGGCCTTTGTGCTAAAGCCTATTGTGGCTGAGGAGCCTGCTGAGTTTAGCTGGTATACAGCCCAAGAGGCAAGCAAGTCTAACTCCCCCCATGCTTTCTTTGCTTTCAGATGGTTTGTTCTTTTTCTTTACCGATTTTCCATTGTCTGGCTTTTACAATATGCCCACAGAGGTAGAAGGGCATATATTTACCTCTCTTTCCTATCATAGCTACTTTAAACTTACAGAGCAGAGCTGTTTTCATTTGGAAAATTTTTTGTACCAGCCATTTACAAGGCCTTTACAAGCCATGGCATGCCAAGAGCTCTCTGATTTCCAATTTACTGCAACTGAGTCTAGCTGGCATGGAGAAGGAAGGAACTCCACCATCCCGCCCAAACACCAGCTGGAGGGTACAGCCACCCCCATGTACGGAGACCAGAGCTGCAGATGGGGAGAGGAAAAGCTTGGGAGGTGGTGGGGGCAGAGAAACTGCCAGCACAGAGGACCAAAATTTCCTGCCTGTTACTGTTGGGCTGATGTAGTCTCTTGTGCCATGAGAATGTCATACTACCAAGCTGAGGCAGCACCAAGCAGACAGGGGCTTTCTGGGATAGTGGAGAGGATGTGGGTACTCAGTGCAGCTGGTTCTTTGAAAATGAAAGAATTAGTACCACTGGGAAAGAACTTAAACTAAAACAATGTCACACGGGAGAGAAATCAAGAGGAGTAGGAGGTGGGAGGCATTGGGAGCAGCAGGAGAAAGGCCAAGGGGCTACTTGGAGAGAACAAACAGGGCTTCCCCAGGGCTGGGGCAGGCTTGGGGCCACTCCTGGCTGCACTTGAGGGCTTCACAAACACCTTGGTGCAATACACAAGTGTAATATAAACCTCAGCTCCTCGAGATTAGCAATGGCTGGGAAATAATGTTATCACTCCCCATTACACTTCAGGAGCCCTTCAGGAAAAGTCCCCAAAATTCCCATGGGCTTTAAATGAGAGCAAGGTTTTCCCCTGGTGTCCCTTCTCCTTTCCTAGGAGACCTTATGTCATGCACACATCACATCTCCTTAGTCCTTGCCTAACCATGCAAGAACCCAACCTTTTGCCAGTAGTTTCACTCTGTAGAGACATGTTTCTTCTTTTCCTCTGTCTCTTGCTCTCTCCTCTGCCAAAATCAGGAAATCTGGGTTTTTCCTACTGGGTCAAAACTCAATCTCCTTCCTCACAGGGAGTCAGTTTAACTACACACCGTGCCAGACGGTGACTGTTATTACCACCTAGTTTCATTAGTTATCAAGGGCTAAAGTTGAGTTTCGAACATTCATCAATCAGTAGGAAAAAATACGCATCAAATTAAAACTCCCAGCAAACTCCAACACCTCAGGGCTTTTTCCTTTTACAAGTGACATTTTCCTCCACTGCAAACTTGTGCAGGTGGTTTTTAAACACAAACAGCTGCTCCATGGAAATGCAGTTGGGGAAAATAATTCCGAAAAAAAGCCAAAGACAAAGCCATGGGTGTGGAGCAAGAATCCATACTGTCCTGATTCTCAGGGAAATATAGGAAAGGAAGAGAAACCTCAGATATAAACAGTAAGTGGAATTTCCATTGCACTGCTCCCAATAAATAGGGTGGTTTTCAGGGAAGAAAAATGGGATCAAGGGACAAGAGCAAGCCAGTCAGTATTGCGAGGGAGAGCACGGCGGAAGGGTGCGGCTCATAAAAAAGCTGCTTCATCTTTCAGTGTCAGAACAATGCCCGGGTGTATGTTAAACTGTGTTATCAGTGAGGGAAGCAGAGCAAGGCTGGGATAAACAGCACTGGATGGCCAGGGGTTTGTAGGCATGATTTACTCCTGCCTCTCCAGATAGTTCCTCCTTTCTTCTTGCTTTCTTTCAACCTGTCCATCCTTTTAACGGTCCTATAGGAAGCAAGTGTTTTTTAGCACTGCCATCATCATTTTAATGGCCAACACAACTCTTTTAGCTATGCAGCATAAAAAAATAGAAAATCTAAGTAGTTGTATTATGGCCAGACTGCAAGGTGACCTACCCAAAATCACAGACAAATGTTGCTGCTCTTTTCTTATTCCACCACTTTGCCCTGCAACATGTCCAAATCCCTCCATTGGCTCTCTTCTGGACATCCTCTCCAGCAAAAACTGCCCTCTTCACTTTCAGGGCATTTTCTGCTTTAGGCCCCATAGTGTGGGCCATCTCCACAAAGAAACACAAGTCAGCTCCCCGTCCAATAACAGAGGCAACTCTTGAAATGCTGCATTTTCTCCAGCCCTGTCCTCCAGGTGGAGGAGGGTCTCCTTGCAAACACCCCCAAAGCTATTCCTCCAGGCTCCTCCCAACTCTCCTTCAAATTCTTCTTCGGATTCATAAGGAATAATCTCATGATATGCTACAGCTGCTGTCAAGATGACAAGGCTTGGTTTCTTCCTCTTTTACATGCCTCCATCAGTGTTCCCTTAGACTCTAAGGTCCTAGAACAAGAACCATCTCCTTGCCCTTTATTCCCCACCTGCCACACAGGTCTCCTGGCTTCTGCTATAGTGAAGTCCCCAAATAATTTTGAGTGAAGACTAAAAAAAGTAATTCATTAACTATTTGCACACATAGGAAGGTTATGATCTCATTTAACATGAGCAGGCCCAGTGCCACCTTCCTATCTGAACAAGTATAATGCTGTTGTAATAAGGACCCCAGAGTGTTATCCATTACTTTTCCTGGTGCCGACAGTGTATAAAATACTTCATGTACAGACATGAAGATGGAGTCTCCACCTTGGGAACTGCATTCCGAGAAAATGACATGAGCAGAGAAGAGGTGCAATGAAAGCCAATCTGATGTTGGTGAAGGCACACATGTAACTCGTTAGTTCCACTATTATTTTTCCCTCTCTCTATATTCCCATTGTATAACGCTCTTTGGAGACAAGGTCCTTGCAACAGGATAAGCTCTTTTATCAAACCAAATCAGACCAGTGAGATTCCAACCTGGGCAGGACCAAGTGCCAGATAGCCCTGGAACATGTTCAATCCTTGTAGCAGACAAATCAATAGCAAAACCTTAAACATTCACAAGCCGAGAATAATCAATTGCAGTATTAACGTGCTGGTAAAATGATTAAAGTTTGGCATTACACATATTTTCAAATGTACTGACACTTCATTCTCATAAAGGCCAGCTCAGTTATGTTTGATTTGTATTCATATCCTATAATGTGAATATATTTGCTAAAAATTGCTTAGTAGTAAATCACCATCACAGAAATAAGCTTATATTTATTTTTAGTATTCATGAATTGCATGGTATTGGACCACCATATATTTAACACCTCTGAAGAAATCCAACCGTAACTTTTGAAAGCAACACCTTTATATATCATTATGGACATTGTTTCCTTAACAGTTAATCACACACTCTCAAATCATGTGACTTTTACCTTAAGAGAGAAAAATGAATGACTCTTTAGCTTGAAATGAAAAGCCCTCTACTTGACCTTTCAATGTGAAAAACCACATGGGGACGGGTCCTGAGGGTGCTGAGCACTCCTGGCTGTGCACTGAGGACCCTGGGCTTCCACTGAAGTCGACAGAAGTTGAAGGCATTCAACAACTTGCCAGATCAAGCCTGTAATCACTAAAAGCTCTCTCTAGAGTGATATAAATATGGACAGTCACTTCACAGATTTAGTCCAGCACTAGGGTTACTTTAAAACCAAAGCTGTCGGAGAAAATGTTGGATCTATGATATGACTTTGAACCCAGGTCACTAAAATCTTTCCCAACGCAGCATCTTCTTTGGGATTCTTAAGAAAGCTAAACCTGCAAAGACAAATATTATGGCAACAAAAATAAATGTGTGAGTTTTTAACCTTTTCAGGGAAAGTAATTCCTTTATTGGCTGCAGCTAAAACTTCCTACCTTTCCTTCCCTTTTTGTTGTATCTGTGAGTAATTTCTTCAGTCACATTGTTTATAAGAAGTGAAGTTATTCGTAATCATGCCTTAAGAGTATGTACACAAACTGGACATCCTAATAGAGCTCTATGTATTAAATTCCTGATTGTTTGACATAAATTCTCTCTCTTTCTTTTACTCAGACAGGAAGCTTCCCATTTATTTACGAATAGGTTAAGACCCTAGTCATGTTCCTAACCATGTTCCTAAGTGCTAACATATATTAAGTAAATTTAGAGCCTCTTCTACATAGGAAACAAATTAAACTGGTTAAACATGGAGAAAGACTAAATGTAATCTATCTTTTGTCATGTTTATGGTATCGGAACGCATCTTATATGAATGTTCCAATTTGGCTGTTACAGCAGATGGGTTGCTTATGATAAACCACAACTACAGACAGAAAATGTGATAATATAAATCATAAGGAAGACAAATAATGAAATTCTTTGAAATAACATTGGTTAAATATTTAGACATTTGGTTTCTAAGTTTGCTTTCCCATATGAAGTAATATTCTTTACTGATGGAAAGAAATGGTCTCCACAATAATCATATTGGGTCAACAATGTCCATGGGACTTATTTGCATTCACAGACCTCTTTGGATTTATATAAAATTTATGTACACAGGGAAGAAGATACTTGCTCTCAGGGGAATAGTCTGATACGGAAACTTGCATTAAAAAAATAAGGACAATCCATGACTGAGCTATTCTTCCTTAGGTCAGGGCACACTGGAGCCCTGTTGGTTTCTCCTCTGTGCTTCTTTGTGTAAAGTTTCTAAGTCTGGTGAAAAAGTGAAGTCTCCACTTTATCCTTCCTAATTTATAGCTGGCCTAGCTGAGGTAGGTACCAAACCTCAAAATTATTACCAGGCAGAACTTCAATTTTCCAGTTCACAAAAGTCCTAGAAATCTGATTTCTACCAGTAACATAAGAAGGAAGATTAGCGTACAAATCCGGTGAGGGAGACACGCAACTGAGCTTACCACTGCACCAAAGAAAGTAATCCACTTCTCACAGATTTTATTTTTACTGGAAGCTTTACACATTTTGAAGGCAGGTATTGAGTCCAAGCTCTCCTTAGAGGGCGATTAGACTTATTGAATGCAACCCTCATCATCCTCACCTAGGTGTTTATAGAGAAATGGGTGAATTGCCCCCAAGAGATGCCTCTCTACTTAAACTGATGATGAATTTAAATTGCTGAACAATAGATGGCTAACATAGGCTAGATGTCTAAGGACAGCACTTTATGTAGCAAGAGATGGAGATGTTTAATGACTGTCTTGGTGTTTCAAATTTAAATACCACTTGTGTATTTTCCCCAGTGAGGGCCCAGAATAAAAAAGCTCGATCATGCAGCAGTGAAACAAAAAATCATTTTTGTACTGGGTTAGAAAGGAGCTAAAGCTGTGCCTCCTGAAATAAAAAAGGATACCTGCCCTGACTTGATTCAGAGTAGGACTAAGAGCTGTCTTTTTCTGAGTTTTCTATAATTTTACATAATTCTTGGTTAGTTCTGTTTAATCCCAACAGCAGTGGAGGTAACCGAGGTATTCATTAAACAAAAATATTGGTATATTCATAACAGCATCATTCCTCTGCCCAAATCCTGGCATGACTTAGGTCCCAGGGATCAAAGGGCTGCAAGGGCAACCCACAGCCAAGTGCATGCAACCAATATTCACCTCCCAGGAACAGACACGTGATTAAACACACAGAAACTGGAGCACACGTAGTGCCCCTTCCCTTTAAATTAAGGATCTTGCCTTCTTAAATGAAGTGATTATGATGAGGGCAGTGGGATTAAGAGAGGACTGGAGCCTTTTGTGCAGGTGGTTTCCCTAATAGGAGACTTTCTAGCCAGAGAGCACTATGTATTCTTCAAGCTCAAAGCTAAACTTCTATTAAAACCAATTAATTCATTGAACAGGCTTGTATCGCTTTACAGTGCCTGGGCCTCTGCTTAAAAGAAATCAATTGTATGAGTACAGCTGAGAAATAACCACTATAATAGATGTTTTAGCTCTTGCTTTTACTTTTCTCTGATAGCCCTTAAGGTGGTCAGAGGTAAAAGCTAAAGATGCATTGTAGCCTCAGGGATGATTGAATGAAAAAGTGGGGGATGGGAGCAGAGCTATGCTGATAGACCAATTTCCCACCACTGCAAGCCCGCGCAATTGATTGATGAATCCTTGCTCTGTCAAGAGGCAGCCCTTCAGATTTGATCACATAAATACTCATTCAACTCAAATTCTGCTTGACAAGCCTCAGACAGCTTTGTTCTGTCACAGATATCATTGGAAGGAAAATGCTCCATTAATCATCCTTAATTAACTTTACCATAGTCTGCTGGAACCAATATGTTCCCTGGCTAAATCCCTGAGACTTAGCTAGATTTCTGTAGTTATCAAATAGAGAGTTGTTTTTAAAGTTCCTCTCCCTTATTGCTGTTAACTACAGGAAATCTTTCCCTGCTTGTTTTCTAGGAAGTCACTTCCATTGATCAGGATGTCGCTTAATCCTTTGACAGTCAAGCTCTTTTGCCAGAGACACACAATTATACCTGGTTTTGGTTAGAGAAGATCACTGTTGCATCCACAATATACGCTAAGGTGTTTTGCTTCAAGACAACCAGTTGTTTTGGGGCTGTGAGAAAGCTTTGCAAACATAACTAAAAAGGTTTTAAAACTTATAAAAAGGGAATAGGAAGAAACACAACAGATCAGTTGGATTTGGGGGACAACTAGAACTAATGGCTAACATTGCAGGTGCAAGGTGAGTGGGAAGTGACAAGACGTGCTCATTAGCTTGGGATACCACTATCTTTTCTCACTCAGCAGTTTTGTTCTGGTGAGGAGCTGGAGGAAGCCCTGGCACCATCATATTAACATGTTGCCACCAAAAGAAAGGATCCTCAGCTGGCTCCTGCTTTTGATGGGTGTCCTCCATTCCCAGTGATGCTTCTGAAGAATGCATTTATCACACAGAATTCCCCACATCCTTGTGTATTGTTACACTGCCAATATTTCTTTCCTTCTGACAGCTTCTTAATGTTTTATTTTAATGTGGCACAAACCCTTTATCTCCCAGGGATATTACAAGGGACTTGAGGGGTCTGACATCTTGTTGGTTGGGGCCATGCAGCTCTAGGTGCTGCACAGAGGAAATGGGAGCAACTCCCATTGACTGGGATACATTCCTATGAAAAGATTTACTGAAGACAAGCAAATATCACAGAAGCCATTTGATTAAATAGAAACAAGTGTGAGAACCACTGCTTTAGTGAAACAAAGCCTTAAATTTACTAATCTTACAAAACCTTACTCACATGAGCAGCCTTTATTCCTGAAAACTGTATTACTGAAAGCATGAGAATACTCAGGATAACATGGGCTATCTGTATTACTAAACATTTATGTATGAAGCTAGATTCAAGCAGTGAAATATAACCAAAACTGTTGAGGAAATTCAATGGTAAAAGCTAACATTTCTTTCTGTAGATCATATTAAGGAAACATAGTACTTTAAAGTAAACACTGCAGCACAGAGGGGGTGGTGAAAGATCATGCTCTATCCCCACATATGTCAGAAATCTTCTGCTTGTTCCTGGGAGAAGTTCTTTGTGTTATGCTCTCTACCAACCTTGGAACGTGGTCAATTGAATCAACGCTCCTCCTGACAGCAGAGCTGCTCAGTCAAAAATGGAAGTGACCATTTCAAGCTGTGCACTCTGAGGAGCCAGCTGGCCTGTTTTTGAGCCTCTGAAAACTTAATATACTGATGTGTTCTTTACAGCACCAAATACACTATTTATAAAGGCATCTTCTCAGGTTATACAACAGAAAAAGGTGGAAGCTTAAATCAGGGCTGCCAAGCATTGCTCACCAAAGGACCAAATCACAAAAGAATCGACTGGCAGCACGATGACAATGAAATTGATCCAGAAATTGAAAATACCTAGAAAAGGAAAGGAAACCACTTCTATTTTCTTGCCTTGTCCTCAGGAAGACCTGGAACCTGGAGAAACAGCCAGAGCTGGGACCTTTTAGATTAGAATAAAACTTTCTGTAGGTTTGGGTCTGCTTTACCATCAGTGTTCCTTTCCCTTTCCTTTCCCTCTTGATTCCTTCTCCTTTTCCTACACATTTGTCTTCAACAGTTGCTCTATTTTCTGCTTAATTTCTCCTCTGACTTGCAGAAATTTCCCTCCTTAGGGAATGATCCTGCCCTTAGCTGCTGTGCCCCACCTCACAGGGTTGCCGGCTAGTTTTTTCCCCCACCTCAACACAGAAGTGCTCAGGAAGAGGAGAAGGACAAGACAAGGAAGGTCTCAGGAAGAAGGAGTCTTCCAGCCATAGGGCCTGCCTAATTCTACCTGGAAAATAATTATAAAGCAGGTTTATCAGCACTAATCTGGGTTCTGCTCTTAAAGTACGTTGCAGGGAGGTGGGAGCCCAAGTGATCCTGCTCTTCCTAGCTCTGGGATCCATGGTTGTCTTTTTCTTTCATGCTAAATCTTGCCTCAAAATACAGCCATGTTATAAACTGATGGACAAAATTCAGAACTAAAGGAGTACTTAGATGCAGAAAACCTAAAATAAAAACATGTAATTATGTATTATCTAGACCTCTATGAGAACACTCAGTCCATCTTTAAGTCACAAAATGAAATAAACAGGATCAGATGTATAGTGAAAAACCTGTAAATGTCCTTTCTCATTACAGAGGTCAAAGAATACATTAGTTATTTTTAACTAATGTCTTATTCGACCCCATGCAAACTTAAATCAGTTTGGGTCTGACTGATTCAAAGCTGTTCTCTGGTTCCCTGCTCTGCTGTAATAATTGACTAGGCTAGACTTTAGAAAGGTCAAAAAAGCAGCCCCGCTTCATATTATTTCAGCTAATAACTCAGTTCTTAAATCAAAATTTAAGAACTAATCTCTCAAAACACTATTTCCTCCCCCTCCATTAAATCCATATGTAATTTCAAATTAAATGATAGATGTCGAAAATTGTTACTTTTTGCTTAATTACTTATAAGGTACTGGGGGACACAGCATGAGGGTTTGTTAGAAGATCTAGGATTCTCCAAAAAAAATGGAATTAAGGAAATATAAGAAAATCTCAGAAAATGCAGTAGTGACTAAAGAATCTCAGGAAAAAACAGCAGGCTATGGACAATATAAAGGAAAAAGCAGGCAGACACATTGCAGTATCTAATGCTGGCTCAGAAATTGCTGGGAAGCAGATCTTTAGGATAGGTGCAGTAGGGCTGATAGGAAGCTTGACAGCACAGATGAGATGTTTAGTCATGACAAACATGCTGAGGGCTTCCTTTGAGTGGCAGACAACAAAGGCTTCAAATGAAGCTATCTTTGTTCCCTTTAAATAGATAGATTCCAGGAGGATACCAGTATATGGCTTATTAAGTGCAAATCTAAAGATTGAGTACTGTCAACTGTTTAGGATAAAAGTTAACTTGTAAATAACTGGTTTTTACAAAAGATTCTGATATTAGTTCATAAAACGCCAAAATCCAATTGCTTTAATCTAATCATATTAGCTTGCAACGTTATAATAACTTTAAAAATATATTTTTTTCAGCATATTCTTGTTTCATTTTGCTGTCCTTATCTGACTCCCTTCCACAGAAAATTGGCCTTAATCCCAATGTAAGAATGCAAGATGAAGATCATTAGGAAGTTCAGCAGTGTTATCAAGGGCTGTCATTCCTCCATGGTCATTATGGCCATATATAAGAAAAAAGGGAGAGAAAAGTAATTCCGTTTGCACACACAAAAGAAGGAGATTGCTCCGCCCTGTTAGAAGTCACCAAGAAACTTTTCCTGATTCCCAAGAATGAGGATGAGAGGATGTTTGACCAAGCAATCAGCACACAGATCTAGGGGACTCTTTGAGTACACGCGTGGTTGCCACACACACCTCCTTTTGCCTCAGTATCACAAAAAGAGACTTCAAATCAGGCATGGCACAACTAGGCATCTGTTGTGGTCAACTAGTTGACATAGCAGTGTTTTCTCTCCCTCCAGCTCTCCCCTTACCTCCCCCAAAATGCCTTTTCTTTTTCCACTTTCAAAGTTATTTTTTTAAGAACACCAAGCGCTGGGCTTTGACTGCTGTTTAAGGGATACTTATTCAGGGCTGCAATAAACTGCGAGTGGTTTGAGGCTGGCTCTTCAAACTGTAACTGCTGTTGGGTTTTTGTGTTGTTTTTTCTGCCGAGGAAGCTTTTTCTTTCCCTCTTCCCCACGGTCGCTCCGCGCTGGGCTTTTGTTTGGCCTCCCGGCACAGCGTTGTTTATTTGCACTAGCAGCGCCGGCCACGCTCCCTGTGGACTGTTTGTCCAGTGGCCTGTGGAGCCTCCATGACTTTATTGTTGACAAGTGGTTGGTGGGATCCAAGTTTTTGTGGTTAAATTGTTTATTGATAATTACCTGTTAATTACTGCTGCTGCCAGCTTCCTATAATTTATCATAATCACTGTTTTTTCTTGCTCTTAGAAATACATGTGAAAGCAGAGGGATAACAGAGGGCAAAAGAGGCAAGAGGGCCCAGTGCTGATCTCTCCTTCCTGAGTTGTAAAATTGTGTGATTAGATTAATTTAATGTCTGGCCAGCTGTCATTGGTGCAACCCATCAGTACAATGAGGGCGTCCCCTCCCTGGGAGCTGCCGGCAGGGGACAGCTCTATGGATGGGGGACAGATTCAGTGTAAGAGCTCAACCCAACCACACTTTCCCTGAACTGCACAAAAATGTAAACACTTCAGAAAGTAATTTTTTTTACTTATAAAGGGCACAAACCAGTTTACCACCATGTCTGAAGAAGGAACATTTTTTAGAGATTAGGTTTTTCGGTGCATCATTTGGAAGCTGGCTTACCCTGTGCACTAAGACCCCACTATAGCACATCTGCTGGAAGACCAATCAGTACCCTCAGTTATACCACTCCAAATATATTGCTCCAAACCAGGACAAATCAGGGAGCCATGTCCCCCAGCTGTGGGATGGCTGCCCAATGAATTGGGGAGGGAAGAAGCCTGCCTGGCAATAATCTTGCTCCTCAAGCATGGACCACCTTAGCCACTGGCTCTGTCTCCCACAGCCAGTAAGGCTGCAGCCAGTTGGCTCTTCAGAGGGTTTCTGGTGGCCACAGGATCTCACTTTAAAAAACTGAAACTAAAACTAAGCCCATGTATTTATCTCCTTAAGTGCATTTCCACGGCTGTGCACTTTGGCGTCTCTTAACCCCATGTTTAAAGCCACAGTGTTTGGTGCAAATGCGTTTTTAAGGGGTCACAATGCTGAACCAGAGTTTCAACTATCAAATTAAGCCTGTTTAATAATATGGGGCATGAAAATCAGCACTGTCAGCAGCCCTGGAAGGGATATGAGAAATAAAAAGCAGCCCAGTACCAAGGGGTACCTACAGATATATTTTCATGAACATGTTATGCCGACCCATTTGTAGATACAAAACAATCACTTCTCCATGTTTTGATGAGTTTACACATTGTCCCTTTTAGAAGTGTTACAGCTGGGAAGGAACTATATCTTAGTTTATAGAATTTTTATTCTAGGTGCCTATTTACACATTTCCTGGCCTAAACAATAGCCCCCCACCCCCCTGTGCCACGTGCACATCGGTCACTGCTCAGCACCATCCCTCCCTGTGACTCAGGCTGTGTATGATTGTCCAGACAATTCACCAGAGTTTATCATCATTGTTTAGTGTAATTGGAAGCATAAGTATTTATACACACCCGTGTATCCTACAAGTAAATTTATAAAGGCAACTGCCTTCTTTAATCTATAGCATGGCCAGTGTAAACAGTAATTCGAAGGAATATTCAGATTTATTACATTACTTGCTTAAAGATCAATGTTTAGAATGGATATATATTGCATTAATCCAAACACACAACAAATCATAAAGCTATTTACACAATAAATTTACAATTCCCGCAGACACTTTAATCCTGTTTCTGCTTCCAAGGAGCACTCTTGTCTGCACAGACACACATCCCCCCCGCAAACACACTCGCACCCTCACAAAGTACTATTGTAATGTTAATTAACCTAATTTATAAACCACCACCTAGAGCGTAACGTCAGCACAAGATACGTTTAACCAGAAAGATGTGAATTAAAGTCACATTTAGGGAAACAGACAAAAGCAAAGAAATGTGGCATCGGGGCTGACGCGTGATCGCAACCTCAGCCCCTCCGTGAGTCAACAGCGGCGCTCCAGGCTTCGGTCCCGCTCGTCTCACCTTCCTACAGCTAAGTCATACCCCAAGTTATTTAAACTTCATTTCTGTGGTTTAAAATAATATCCTATTGACGTGGGATCCAAAACTCCTTCAGAGCTAATAAAATGTCACCCTGCCAAACTGAGACGCTACGTGCCAACCTTTAGCCTAGTGTGAAATTTTATAACTGAGTTATAAACCCCTCAAAAAACAGGGCTTATAATGGAAAGGCTGACAGATTCTTAACTATACAGTTTCCAGTGGGCTTCTGCTTAATATACTGTATTTCTTCTCCTTCAAGATATTAATTTACTTTTTGAAATGTTCATTGCTAAGATTAAGCGTAGGGTTTTGAAATGTGTTCACAGGCAATTTATGCAGGCACACAAATGTACTCTTCTCCAGATGTACAGAATACTAATTTGAAAATGATTTATACGCCGTGCTGTGCTGTACATCCATCCCCTGCTCAAAAGGCTTCCCTCTGACACAACACTGGGATCATCTCATATATTAACCCTCTGATAGCATCAGAAATTCATTGAAAAATTGATGAGGATTTTGGTTGATGGTGTGGGGTGGAAAGAATTTTGTGCATTTCAGCACAATTGCCAAGAAGGGCAGAATAGCCACAGAACAGGCTGGTCAACAACTGAATACACTGCAAAATAAAGGCCTACGCATAGAAAATATATACTTCTACGGGAGGAAAAGCATCAGGGAGATACAGAAAGGCTTTGAAAAGACAGCAAAGTTACTAAATCCTTAGAATAACCAGTCCTTAAGCCAATGACTTAGTATTTGGCTGTCTATGTGCACCACGCTGACCACCAGATTTCCACAGCAGCCCCCAGCTGCTGCTCACACTGAAGGTTGGAAGAATCCAGCCAAGATGTACTAACAGGCCTCAGAGCTGTGATTCAGATGAGCTTCACTGAGACTTACACATCACTTGGCATGTGAATATTTAGCAACAAATTCCCCTTCAGCAATTAAAAATCATTTCAATATTTAAAAAAAATGCATTCCCACTGTTACACCTCTCTCAGGAGCTCACTTTTCCTTTCCTCACTTGGTCCCCAGCTGCTCAACTTGTAGGTGTTTGGGTCTTACTTGAATGTATGCTACGTACACAACAATGGTTTGCCTGCCCAATATGACCAAAAAAAGGCATATGCTTGGAAAAAACTTATCTCAAACTTTTCAAGGGAAAGATCTTTTCTTTGAAGCAATGTGAATTTCTATATGTGCTATAAATACGGGAGTATAAAATGCATCAGTGATGAGAAAACCTACTTGCCTTTGAAGGGTGAAGGCATGGGAGAGGCAAGCAGGATTTTCTTTATTTTTGACCATAGTAAAATTTCCTGGGTTTTGCAGCCTTCACTCAATCTCATGTGGCCTCTTGGAGCACCATAAGAGAAATAGCATTGGACACCTGAAGGCTCATTCAACACTTACAGAAGATGAGAGAGAGAATTTATAGATACAGTGGGTGAGATTTCTCATAGAATATAGGCTGCTTCATCTCTACCTCAATTTTATCAAAAATATACTGACGGTCAGGGTGAGTGGTTCCCACACGAGACAGAGAAAGCCAGATATGTGTATCATAAACACACAACCCTAAAATGCCTCAAAGTAAAAGGGACAGAGGAAAGCTCAGCAGTCACAAGTGACAAAACTCAAAGCTTTCCAGCTGTGCACAAGACCACTAATAGTTTCTATTTGCTATACTTGATTTGAGGCAATATCTAATTTTTGCAAAAGTATTTTAATGCCTTTTTTTCTCTTTTATATGCTGCCTTCATCATTATTTAATCCAAACTTGGCTGCAACCTGTGGAGTTGATGGAGCATAGATATAGGAATTTTTTCCCTGAAATTATTTAAACCAGTTTGGAATGATCTTGGAATAGGTTCTACACAGGACTTTTAAAATTACTTCTTTATATTAATAAAGTGGATGGTAGTAAAGAACAAACAGCGGGCTTGGCTCTGCTCCCACTGAGCTCAAAGAGGTTTTGCTATAGTGATGAAGCCTCATCCTGTATCAGCAATTACAGCTCCACTGAGGTCATGAATATCATTATTAAATCAATGAGGTATCTGGTAAAGATCTGATTCATGGTGTTTAATAGCAGCCAGTTAACAAACTACCTTTATCTTTCATCATAAACATTTTCAGGCATTGCTAAACAGCTTACCACAAGCACAGAATTAAGTATCTTTGCCAAGGAGTTGAATGTAATTATGATTTTAGAAAAGGTACTTAATATATCCAGTGGAGGAAATTCAGTAATTTGTTCTGTCAACTGGGGAGAACAACTTCAGTAGAAAACTATTGCATCTGCCCCTGCTTGAGATGATATATTTTATTTGAAATTATTTCCTCGGCCTATGTCTGGAGGGTAAAAACTGACTTGCACTTATTTATCTTTCTTTTGGGGCTGCATGAATTTCAGACTCATGAAAGTGAGCGACTGATAGCAGTTAAGCTAGGCAGAGCATTGGCAGGTGAGCCCAGAGCTTCCACTCTGCTGCCAATGTGTCTCCACTGCAGCCCCAAACACCTCAATATTCCAGGGAATAGCCAGCCTTTAACAGGCCCTGCCACTTTGAAAACACCAATAACTGTGATCTATGACTTGGATTTCCTATGGAACAGCAACTAGATTGGTTTCAAAACTACTTCTCCCCTACCTGCATGAAGGGTTTGTCAAATACCCTCTGCTGCAGTATCTGGATGTTAATTCAGACCATTAATCCCCAAGCACGGGCACTAAACACAGGGCACCAGGGCAGTCGTGGAGGTCTGAGGGGCAGTGAAGGAGGCAGAGATGGGCCTTGATTTAAATGCCAGTGGGGAGCAAGGCAACACCCGCAAACAACAGCAGCAACAACCAGTCACAGGACCAATCCCTTATTTAACACTGAGAAACTGTATCTCTCGTAGTTTAATGAGAAACTAAAATGGAGGTAGAAACATGGCTTTCCAAAAATACCTCTTATGGTGGGCACATCTGTAGGTACTGCAAAGCGTTTTGGCTTAATTCTGCCCTATAGTTTCTCCAGAAAGAGGTAGGGAAAAGGTTGAGGTTGATCTTGTGCTGGGACAGTTGAGCCCAGCCTCATAGGTGCTGCTGAGATGGATCTTGGGGACCATTTTCCAGTAGCCACTGAATCTGGCCTTACATGGTGTGCTATAACTTAAACAAAACATTAAGGCAGTTTCGAATCTACTGAAAACACGCCAACGTGACTATATCCTGAAGACATCACTACGGCTCATGGTCAGGAGACACAGGCACACATTACAGAGACCTGAATATCATTTGTTTGCTTTAGCTCTGGTTTTGGAGGTTCAGGTTCTCACTGCATTGAATATTCATGCCTTCCTGTTTTCATGGCGCAGGTTCTCAAAGAACCAGGAACAAATAAGATAATATTTATCCCCTATTAATCATAAACTATCAGTTTTCAGCACAACCAATCACCTTTCATCCAGGCTTTCCTAAGAACAGATTTTACACAGTATGTGAAACCAAAGATTTTTACAAACCATAAGGCAGAGATGAATCAGTTAGGAAGAACCCATTAAACATGAATCCATGGAAATCCTCCTTTTTTGTAGTTAAATATGCCTACAATAAATGCTACAGTGTGACTTGCAATTTCCTCAAGTTCCTTTTCTCAGAACAATGATGGTTGGCAGCCTCTCAAACTGCTTCAGTAAACTTTGCAAGATAGAAAGCAATTTAGTTTCCCTTTAAGACTTCATTGCTAAAGTTATGCTCATTGATTTCCAGCCTCATAATTAAAATTCCTCATTAAACATGCTTGACAGCTGAATGTGATTCCTTTTACCTGCTACTGCTACCTGTTTGTTTTTTTTTCCTTGTGATACCATTTCATTACAAAAGAACAATAGATTTCCTTTCAGGGTAATATAAGGGCACCGTGAGTAATGTACTTTCTATCCTACAGAAGGCCTAATATTGTTAATTTGCTAAATCAATTAAAAGAAACCACTTTGGAGAACGACGCGAGTCTTGCATATGGATCACATCAGCCAGAATGTGCAGGAGTTCAAAGGCTGGCATCTCGCCCCAGTTGGCACCTAACAGTTTACTCTGATCCAGGGAATTTGGCTCTTGATTTCAAACAAATGCATCCTGAAGGCTTAAGGCCAGGAGTAGCTCCATGTGATTTATGTTTCATACTTTCTCATAACACAAAACCTAAAGAGCTAAAAAAAAAATAATAAATAAAGTTGTTATTACGGGGCACTTGCTGCAACATACATGGGAATACAGAATTACTCAGTTTCCCTGTGCAGCTCTTGTTGTTTAATATGAGTTTTTCCTCTGTGTGATTCACAGAATCACGGAATGATTTAGGTTGGAAGGGATCATAAATGGTATCTAGTTCCCGTCCCCCTGCATGGGCAGGGACACCGCTCCCTAGACCAGGTTGCTCCAAGCCCCGTCCAACCCGGCCTTGAACACTTCCAGGAATGAAGCATCCACAACTTTTCTGGGCAACCTGGGCCAGTGTCTCAACACCCTCATAGTGAAGAATTTCTTCCTAATATTCAATCTAGATGGCAATGATCTGTTTCTAAATGGTTTGGATTTCCAGGCCAGCCTCACACCTAAACACAACACTCACCTTTCCCAGCAGGAGATATTTGCCCCAGTTGTGCATCCAGATGGTACTGGCTGCATTGGAAACATACCACAGAGCCCCAGCTGTGGAAAGAGCTGGAGGCCTGGAGGAATCTCACATTAACTCTCAGCTCAACATCAACCCCATCTTCTGCTGACTGCTGCAAGAGGGGGATGACTGTCAGTGAGTGGATGGACTTCCCCACGAACTGAGGGATGTTAAGGGAGCTGACGTTGGCAGAGACTGACTTGAAACACTTCCAGAGCACCCCAGGTTTTCTTAGGCTCGAGCATTTATCAGAGGAACAGAAACTCTCTTCCCAATCATAAAGTTAGCAATCAGAGCAGTTTAAAATGACAGACGTAAATTTACAAGCATTGTGAAAACATTAATTACAGCCTAATATGTCAGGTTCCTGGTGCAAAACACATCATCAGAGCTAATTTAGAAATGAAAATGAGGAATAGATCATTTCTTACAGAACAATTAATTGTCCCACAGTTTAAGAGAGCAATTAAATCACATCCTTGGGTTTCCAAACCTAACGTACCAATCCAGGGAGACAGTTACCCCATCAGCAAAGCACTAGATAATTAGCAACCTGTCGTGATGCAGTAATGCAATCCAGGCTCTTCTCATGAAAAACAAAGAAGTTGGATAAGGGTATAGTGCTGCTCCCCAAAGCTGGTAAAGCCCAGCACAGCAAATTTGCTCTCATGCACATAAACATTACACTTGTTTATAGCAGTGCTCAGTGACAGTTAAGGTGCTGTCAGCATTTTCATTACAAACCCTATTTTTCTATGGTTTATAACTTGGATATTTTTTTCCCAAAAAAAATGTGGATGTAATGCTTACGGACTTGATACTGTGAATATTTTAGGTCATGCTAAGATGAAATTTGGTACCACAGGCTGTGAATGTGAAAGTGAAGGATATTCATTCTGAAAGAGGCTGCAGAAATAAAAGCTTAAAAAGAAAACGACAAATAAGCATTCAAACATGCCAGTTTTATGACAGATATTGCTAATTTTTTCAGGTCACAGCTGTGGTCTGTGTGGAGGCAGCAATTACTGCTGCCACGTGTCCTCTCTCTGAAAACTTCTGTCCACTGAAGAGATTTCAGGAATGCCTCAATGAAGAGGTACCATCGCTCTTGCTACTGGAGAAGTACAAGCAACACATGCTGGATACAATAATACCTTTAAATAATTCTATCAGAAATAATATCAAAATTCTGATTGACCTTGGCAAGGCTGGAACCACACTCATGGATTGACACTCAAGCATCACACATGACAAAGGACACACTGAAGGGAGCCTTGGCAGCACACACCCATCACAGCAATGCGGCATGTGGCTCTTCAGGAGCAGGATCAGGGTAGGTAGGGGGTAGGGTCAATGTAAAAGAGCTCAATGACCTGGACCTCCCACTAGAGTGAACTCTGGAACTTTTGGACCCTCTGGAGGCAGAGGCAGCAGTGTTGCCTCTTCTTCACCGACAACAGAGAGACCATGAGGTCTCTTATTTTGGAGCGTGTGCATCTTGCTGAGGAGCTATTTGGCTATGTCCAGCGTGGGTGATCCTGCAGTATATCAGGGAAGACACAGGATGTATCCCATCTCTCCACTTTTTGTTTTTTCTGGAAAGGAAGTCTGGTTGTGTGGGCCTCTGGGAGTCATGAGCTGCTCCACTGGAGACCTGATAACCACAGGGCAAGGACTTTTGCCATTCTTTGATGTTGGCTGAAAGTAGCGCCAGCCTTACAGGAGGCACCTTAAGCTGCAGGAGCAGGAAGACATTTATTCTGACTTCTCTGATGGATGTACTCACCAGCAGCCCCAGCACATGCTGGTGGAACTGGCCTGGGCTTGCCTCCTTTAGGTGACACAGAAAATTGCGAGTGACCAAGAGAAGAGCTGGCATGTTAAAAATAAATTGCTTCTTCCAGGCAGTATAGTTGCTAAATAACCACACAAATTGGCACATCTTTTGGGGAAAGGTGTGCAGAAACCCCTGTGTCAGGAGTATTTGAGTTCTGGAGTCAGCCTTCCTTTGGAACTGGAGTACATCAGTTGTGCACCCATCCATATAGATATGAAACAACAGAGAGTGAAATGGGAATGCTCAGAGAGGCTCAGAAACCATCCCACTCCCAGGCTCCAAACTCCTCAGATGTTGTTTCTTTCCCATAGAAAACCGTATTTCAGAACAAATGCAAAGTGGATGGGGAGGAAGATAAGCAAAGGAGCAAAGAAGGTGGGTGAATCTTTGCAGGCTCATCTCTGACTGTTCCTGAGCATTATTCATTTCCTGGAGCTGTGTCCACGGGAAATAACACAGTGACTGCTCTTCAAAATATCCAAAAGTACAACGCATGAGGGAGTTCTCTCTGTTACAACATCATGCACATTTTTGAACTCTATATCATCCTTATGCTTTCGGAGGCTCTCCTCCCAAAGTAAACAAATTTTGGTGAGGCTCAGTGGAAATCTTTTGTGGCAGACAAAGTGATTTTAAAAAAATGAAGAAAAACCTACACTTTAGAATAGGCCTGCATCAATAAAATGAACATAATACATTTAAAATGTCCATGTTCTCAATATCTTGTCACTGGCCGGAAGGAAATAATTTTTGAAGGTGAGCCTTGGCACCCAAATCCTTCATTAAGCCCCATTGGTTCTTGAAAACATCTGGATGTATTTTATGCAACTGAACCATGCATGTGAGAATCAACACAGGTCTGTGGTTATCTGCTCCAAAGCCAGGACTCATAGCAGTTCCCAGCAGGATCTTCAGACCTCCACTCTCCACAAGATGCTCTGACCTACTCAGGATTATCTCAGTACTCTCTAGATGCCATTTTTCTATTTGTTTCCCACCTATCTGTCTCATTTCTTTCTTGCCTTCAGAACCTGTGTCCATCCCAGAAGACCTTAAATGCCTCTCCCAATGGACCTGGGAAGGACCAAGGCTTTTAAGGATTGTTACCATTGCAGTACATGGGATGTACATTGGTCTGGGGGCACAAAAAACAGGGGAAACCTCTGCACTGGGACAGGCAAGGGAATACACTGACTTTGGAAAAATCCTCCCTTCTGATCCATTTCTGTGCCTCGAGCACAAAGACGCATTTGTTCATAGTCCTGAGGCATAAAAAAATTAAACAGCACAGATTATCTCTAGAGAGAATCAGAGGTGAATTTGATACACAAGCATTTACTAAGGAAAATATGAGAGAGGTGACAAACACAACCATAGGCAAAGATTTTAAATTAATTTCAAAGCAGCTCTGTCCTAGAAAGTAATTGAAAACATGCCCAGCTCTTACCATATATGAGCCTTGCCATTCCTACTTGAGACAACCCCAAAACACTCCATATGGGATCCTGACCAGTCATGTGACTTTTAATATCCACATGATGGCACTAAAATGGCCTATTAGATTTACAGTGTTATTAACCTTCCAAAATAAAATGAGAGCCTGCTCTGGTGAAAGAAAGGAAAAGGAAAAGGAAAAGGAAAAGGAAAAGGAAAAGGAAAAGGAAAAGGAAAAGGAAAAGGAAAAGGAAAAGAAAAAAAAAAAAGAAAAAGAAAAAGAAAAAGAAAAAGAAAAAGAAAAAGAAAAAGAAAAAGAAAAAGAAAAAGAAAAAGAAAAAGAAAAAGAAAAAGAAAAAGAAAAAGAGAAAAAGAAAAAGAGAAAAAGAAAAAAAGAAGTAGCCTAACTGCTGCTGGGTTTTGGGTAACCAGTCCGTGAGGAAATGCTGACAGGGGTCACTGTGGCATAATCTTTCATTCAGCCCCAAAGCTGTCACATCCTCCCCAGATGTCTGAAACATAGATATAAATTTTCATTATCCAGCAGAATAGGGGCAGAGGTACACAAACTGATTTTTTTACCAATCGAATTATAGCTCATTGCCAGATTATGTGTAAACACTAATTTTGTGAAGTTTTCATGTGGTCATTTATCTACACCCACATTTACCAGCACTGCTGAAGCTGGGAAAAAAAAAAAAAAAAAAAAGGAAGGTGTCTCAAATGAGATTATTGTCTTTGTAATCAAGTTGTGGACAAATAAAAACTGAATAAAAAATTAATACTATTATGGAGGAGCTTTGTCTTACCCAACTAACCAGTGAGATCACAACATTTTGTAAATGAAAGCAGAAAGGGTGCACTGCTTTCAAAGAACCAGAAAAAAACATGGTTGGTGTTGTATAAAATTAATCTGAGGTCTCTTGTAGAATTCTTTAAAATCTCAGTATTTTTCCCAGGTTGACCATTACTTTGTTGGCAGCACAGGGCTGTGCTGGGATGGAGCTGAGCAGCTTCCCAGGAGCTCTGCAGCAGCTGCATGACAGTGACAGAACCTGTATCATGGTGATCACCACTAACCAGTGGCTCCAGCAGATAGCCCAACCCTCAGCAAGAGCAAAATGAGATGCCTGCTAGCTGAACTGAGACAAAAAGTTTACAAGTGAAGGTGGAAATGTATTTGTTATGGAAAGAAAAAAACAGATTGTGTCATAAAATTGTATAATTCTTCAAGGCAAATTCAGCTAAGTATTGGAAATATCAAGCTCTCCTAAATCCTAGGTCATTAAGTCCAGTATCTTACTTTGTGACCACTCCTGGTGACAACAACTACTGGCTAATTTGATAATCTAAACAGGTAAAAAATTCCCTACAGATGGTTGCTTTGCAGCCATGTGGAAACATACATTTTGCTTTCTGGTCTTGCTCTCTTCAAAAAAGCTGAGGAAATAGCTCTGCTGGCAGCTTAGTGCACAAACCAAGGGAAAGTCACAAAAATGCTGTTTTTTCTTGCAGGCAAAACAATGATATTCATATTGCCTCATGCAAGACAACAACACTAATACTTCTCTATATCACACAGAAGTTATGAGGCAGGATCCCTGAAAGGTCTTTGTAAAAGGCTGGCATGCTCAGAAATGCAAAGCATACAGTATTATCTTTTTATTATCTTGCTTTGGGACCATACCAAATGCTCTGCAAGGCTGGATCACTGTCACCCTGTTACGATGAAAGAAGTGCCTTTGGTTATGAGCTGCTCCGGAGACACCAGATTAGAGTTCAAAGGCTATTTCTTGCATTAGCAGTAAATGCAGGAATTCTGAAGCAAAGTGATATACTCAGTGTGAGCTTTTGCGTATCACTTTGCTATTTTACTCCACAACCATTTTGCAGTAGTCGGAGCTACTGTTTGAACCTGAGCTCCCTATGAGTTGAAAGCTTGGGGCATGTTTATTGGATAACCCAGATTCTTTTCTATTAACCATCAGCAAACACTTTGTATATGCCACAAGCCTCCCACTCCCTTCCAATACACTGGGATTTGGTGGAAGGAGGAAGAAAAAAACAACTATTATAGATTTAATACATCCCCCGGAAGAAGCAAAGCCTGCCCAACTGCAATTTCAAACAAGTGATACTGAGAAAACACAATATTCTCATTTAATCTGGGAAATTCCATGTGGAGCAGGAGTTTTATGGAAGTTGAGAGCCAGGTTTCCCACTATAACACTCTGGCAGTGGATTTCTCCTATCTTGGACTCAGGCAAAGCTGAAGGAGCCAGCTTGTCCACCTCCCTAAAATGGTGCTCCCCACTCTCCCACAAGAAAGTACCACATCAAAAGCTGCCGCAGCCAGAGAACATCAGGAAATGCATTTGGGCAAGAGGAGTCTAAGGCAACCCCACCCCAGATCACACTCACCGTGTCCAGAGATCTCTTTTAGGACTATGATTTTATTAAAAAATCCCACAACAAGTTCCTGCCTTTGGTACTACGCAACCGGAGCACAAAATGATGCTGGGTCTGCTTTAAATTAAAACAAAAGTTGTAGAAGATAGGATCTCTGATACATATTGAGTTGCTTTTCTCATCTGAGATTCTTCCTCAAACAGCTCAAAACAATTAGGATAAATGAGTAGATATAAAGGTCAGCAGTCCAAACAATTCTGGGAAAACCAGATAGCTCACTGGATAGTTCCTTTACTTCCGTCACCACAGAATGAATAGATACAAGTCCAAACGCACTCCCAGTAATCTGATTAGAAAGATATTCAGGGCTCCTACACAGCTTTTGTGGTTTCATCTTTTTTTTCCTTTTATTTCCCCCCGAGCTGAATTGCTGCCCACCCGCCATGGACTTGGCAAGGCTGAGGAACTGCTGCAGCAGAAATGCATCTGGTGTCTTTGCCATCGAACAGCGGGCGGTGCCAAAGTCCATACGGGAACATCAACATGTGGCATTTTGGCATGTGAATGTCATTCCTTAGGACCATTAGTCATCCACCTAATGTCAAATGACATCACTCAGGAAGGAAGTAGAACAAGAGAGAAATCAATGGACAACAGATACCTACCTATTATTAACTATAATTGTGCATTTACCACTCTGCCAAGGCATAAATCTAGTAGTTTAAAACCCATTTTAGCACACATTCATATATGTTAGGAGGCTATTAACACAGAGGTGAATTATAGCAAGCAGGCTCCTAAGCAGAGTCAGGATATGTAGTTTTAAAAATAATTATAGTGTTCAGCACTGTAGCTAAGACTCAGAAGGGTTTTGTATTCCACCAGTTTTTATCCCTAACCTATCACAAAGGCAATGAATAAATCATGTCATACTGCAATTTTCCATCCCTGAACTTGTTCTCTGTAGCAAGTATTGATCACGGGGGGCAATCCACAAGGCGCTCGTTAGGAAAAATTAAAACGTAATTATTGTATGGGGTTAGTTCTCACTGAAATGAGTGCAAACCCTTCCACTGCTTTTATTTTGTGTTGGATTTAACCACTTAAAATTCTCAACTCCAAAAGAGAGAGGTTAGAAAAGCCTGAATTAGGCCTCCAGAGATGTTTGGAAGAGTGTTTACCTTGGCCAAAAGACAGTGTTAATAATTCAGGCTGATGGAAGAAAAAGCCACTGCAAATGGCAGATTACACACCAACAGATTATTAACAATTGTGCAAATACTTCTGCTGGGGTAGCTCAGAACAACCCCTTCTTATAGCAGTGGTCTGTCATGTAAGAAATCCTCAGTAGGTTTTGTATGAGCAAATAATAATGCTTTTTGGTTAAAACATTTTTTTAAAATACTCATTATGATGAGGAATTCATGGGAAATGGGTTTTAAAGCACCAGAAAGACTTACTAATGATACAGAACAGACACCCATGGAAATTAGTGCATGGTCACAATAACAACCAGAAAAGAGAAAGTAGTAGTAGTGCAGGAAAACTCAACTTTAAATTTAATATGGTATGCCTCATTCACCCAGCTGAGTCTACCATAAAACCAAAGAGCTTTGGACAGCACATAGAGTTTACGTGCATGGCTCTTAATTCTTATTGAACTGGTTGACTTGGGTTCAGCCCTAACACTCCCATAAAACTGGAGTTGCAATCCCTAAACATGTTAGTATCGATACACATGGGGAAATACAAAACTGTCCTCTTACATTTTCCTCAGAGTGCAGCCCACAGTCACCATCATAAAATCCCTTAAACAATAAATGCATACTCGACATAGTCTGCCAAAATGCCATGGGTTTTTTTTATTCCTGGATAACATAATAAATGGCTTTAACTCAGAACAAAGGTAATTCAGCACCTCAGGGATTCATTTTTGGCTTCTGTAAAACCATAACCTCTGATTTAAATTGATTTTGAGTCAAATTCCTAAAAATTACAAAGAAACTTTAAAAGTTCAAGGTGATTTTAATACAGTTCTTTCAGGTTTTTTATTCTTTTTTTTTTTTTTTTTTAATCTGCACTCATTGATTTGGCCAGTGGTGTCAGTTCTTCCACCTGCTCATGAAAAGGTGGCAATCACCAATCTCACAGTAAGATAAAATTACTTCCAAAACTCAATTATGCTTTTAAATACGCTTACAATAATACATAGGAGAAGCTTATCAATTAATGACAGAACTAAAAGAATATCTCATAAGTATGTGAATAGCAAGGGAAAAGGTGGTGAGGAAATAAAGTTTTAAGAGATGTGGCACTGGCCCTTCAGAGGAGGACGTTACAATTCAAGTGTTACGGTGGGTGCCATGAAAGCAGATATTTGTACAAAACTTAATATTTATCTTTATTGCAGCATTCCTTTTATGTAGGGTAGAAAAAAGTGAAAATTTACTGTAAATTTCACTGCTGCTGGAGGTAAGTGGCTTGGTTTTTGTGACACCCACTCTGTTTTTCTGTTAGTACACGATCTTCCCCTTCGCACCGCAGGCCTGAGCGCGCAGCCTCCCCGCACACCCAGCCTCTTCCTCCCAAATACTTATCGCAGATTAATGATGTGGTGCAGGCCCTATGGCTGACAACATGTGCATGAACTCAGTTTCCACATGGTTAGCCAGAATATGAATGCTTGCTTTTGGGGCCAACCATTTAAGGGCAATAAATATTTACTTGTAATATGTGAATTCCTAAGGTCAGTTTGCAGCTCTAGCCATTGCGGTGCTGAGTAAGTCTTTCTCTAACTCATGCTTCTTTGGGAAAGACATCATCTATTTTCTACATCTTCCTTTTGCATTAAAACATAGTGGGAAGAGTTGTTAATTGGGCATGTTGAACCCCAGTGCCAGCTTTTTTTTATATCAGACGAAACTTCTTCAGAAGCCTAAATATAGGTGTAGGACACTAACTTCAGGCATCCCTTTTTAAAATTTTGGTGCATTTCCTAACAGTTTTTGTTGCCTTTTTCCCAAACATGAAACCCAGCCTGAGCTTTTTCATAGGTTTTGAGTTCCTGCCTCAAGCATGGAAATCCCCAGGGTTACTCCAGCACCTCTTCATATCAGCAACCAGATCTGCATCTTTGCGTGGTGGCACCTCTGGTATCATGCTAGGTCAGGACTGTTTTATAGCTGTAAGATATTTGGAATGTATAATTGATATTTTTGTAATACAGGAGCACCAGTACTCAGGTTTGCTGTTTGCGCTCTTTCCAAAGCACACTATGAGCAAACCACAACAAGCACTTTCTTGGGAGGCAGTTTTAGCAGCTGGAAGACTGATTCTGCACGACCTGGAGACATCAGACAACCTAAACATTGTAAGAGGGAGCAAAATGCCAGAAGTGGAACTGGAGGGAGAAATATCTTCTGTAAATAGGCAGTAGGAAGGATTTATTAAAACCTTGGCTTGTGCTGTCCCACTATTGAATTGCTCCTGACACGAGAGTTTTATAATTGTGTAAACACAGAACTAAAGACACTGTTCCAAATGCCACTGGAAGACTCCTGTTGACTCCAGCAGCCCCTACATTAGCCCCACCAACTAAGAGAGCAAATTCTTGGGCTATGAGCAGCATCACCTCCAGAGTGCAGGCATTGCCAGCTTGTGGCAGGCTACTGCCATTCTTACTTCACTGAAGTTAGAAAATAAACATACCAATGTGATATCTAATATTTCCAGTAGATAAAAACTACGAATTCCAGCTTACTCCAGTCTTTTCCAGCCTCCAAGCTAGGAAACAGTTTTATGTTTTCCACTAACTCCCCCAAACTGATTCCAATCCTTTCTAGATTTTCTACAAAGCCCTTTTTAGGGCTTAGTGACCCTTTAGGGTCACTTTTTAACAAGCTCTCAACTTTTTGGCACCTTCTGTTCCTTTTCAGATCATTTTGATATTTTAGCTATTTCCTGGCCTGCTTTCAGTAGGGGTGTGCAGGTTTTCATATTCTGAGTTGCAAATAATAATATCACGCCACGGGCCCAGATTTGTCTTCCACATTCCAGTCAGGATGAGATGGGTCAAATAATTTCCTGTTTTCTAAATGCAAATTATAAATGCCCATATTTGACGTAGCTTTTAACAGTTTTCATGCTGGAAACTTTCCTGATGCTTCTCTCAGTGCATGATAGATAAGGTGTTGTGTTTTATTGTGTGAATCTCAATGTTCTGCTTCAATGGGCAGTATTTTTTTTGATGGTTTTCTATTCTAGAGGGTCAAAATTATTTGCCAGTTGGAGGATTTAATATCCTAATAGAGGGCAGGAAGCAAGTAAAGCTATGTGACAGAGCAGACACTGCTGGCAGTCTAAGTATGGAGAAGGACAATAATTATCACTCCACAGGGAGTGATTAGGCCCACTGAAGCTTGAATGATTACCCTTTCCCTTGCTGACCCTATAATCAGACCTGGATTTCTATAGTTATGTGCAATTTTTAGAAGATAAAATCCCAAGGAAAGTGCAAGTACTTTTCATAAACCATATGCACAATTGGACAATTCCAGAGGCAAAAGAAGCAAGAGCAGATATCTGCTGTAGAGGCTTATATGTGTATTATTCAATTGCTACTGTCTGTGCAATAACCTCTAAATAATTAGTAGGAAGAAAAGAAAGAGAGTAATGCAACAGGACAGAGCAGCAGTTGATACCAATAAAAAATCATTATTCACCAGCAATAACACAGGTTGCATGGGTTATTCTCAGGAAGAATGTCCAAAAGAAGAAAATGGCACTATCTTAGGCAGCAACCTGGCCAAAATATTTAACAAATGCTGGGCTTTTCACTAGCAGTCACTGTAGTGAACGAGCCAAAGAACACTGGCTAAGAGCAAGAAAAGTAACCAAAAAAGCTTTCCAGCTGACAAGAAACCATAAGAAAGGCCAGGGTTTTTTCAGAGTCTTTTGTTCTTATAATATCAGTTATTTGTTCAACAATGTAAGGTAAAGATTGAGAACACAATTCTTCAGGGGAAGTAAAAATGTTTCCATTCACCAATTGCTTTAGTCAGTGCAGTGAGGGAAAAGTGTAGCCTGTGTTGCAGGTAAACTGCAGTGTTTGCTGCTTGCCTGGACCTCACTTCCTTCTGACAACAGATCTAGGGGTGAGCAGATAAGATTGTGACCCATCTGCTCCATTTTAGAGTGACAGGCGTATACCTTTCCAAAGCCAAAATGCAAAAGCTCTTGCTCAGCTCAAAAGGCTGGCAGGGCTACATTTACCATAACTCTTTCTGTTTTTTTATTCACCCCAAGGATATGCAAAGTGTTTTAGCTGCCACATAAACTCCTAGTTTTTAACCCTAAAAGAGCATCATGGGAGAAAGATGAAAGCGTATAAGGCACTGAAGGCACTTGGGAGATAAATCAGTCGATTATATGTAACATCAGAACAGGCTCTATGCAGCCTGTGAGCAGCATATTCCAGTGTTTTGGTCCCAGCTTAAGGCAACACTGAAGTTGTGATCCCAGATCCCATTAGTCTGAAAATCTGGACTCAAATACTCCTCTGCCAAGATCAGAAGATTAGGTAGTGAACATAATATTTGGCCAATTTAAAACTTGACAAGTTAGGCCTGGGCTGCGGGGATGTTTCAGGTTGGGATACAGTTGCCACTATTTCCACTGACTCCAGAGAGAATCCTTGTGGCTTTCAACCCCAATTTCTGAGAGATTCTCTGTCAAATAATCACATTCTCTAGTCTCAAATACATGTAGGAAGGTAGACAAGAAGTGTTTGTCTGATGTCTTTGCTCAGGACCTTAGCGATAGTAGAGAGAATGAGAAAGAATCTGTTCAGATGAAAAAAATCTTAAGAGGAATAAAATCTGTTTGGATGAAAAAATCTTACTTCTTTGTAGGTGAGGAACAGATTGTGCTACTGTGTCATTCTTCTTTTGCCATTAACTCTGTTATCATATTGCTGGCAGCATTTCTCATTTCAACCTGCTTGCCATATGTGCATGTGCTTTCTGTGTTACTAATTGCTTCTTTTTGACAATATCATCTATACGTGCACACCATATTGCCATTTTTATCACTCTAAGCCTATTAATGGCCAGACTTATAGTTCCCAAAGGAATTAATATTAACCAGCTCTCTAAATATTGTTCATGTCTTTCAAAAACTCCTGTAGTTTCAAGCCTGACTCTGGTTGTGTGTAATTGGGCTGCTGTATTTCATCCTCTGGGGCCTGGAGTCTTAACTTTCAAAAGTGTAGCTCAACAAAATTTATGAGAGTAATATTAATACCCAGGAAAGGCAAAAACTTAGGAAAAATAAACAACACTTTGGCCGTAGCTGTTTGCTTACCTAGGGTCAAAATCTGCCCTCAGATATACGTGTGCAAGTTCAGCAGGTCCCATACATACAGATTTCTGTGGAAAGAATTTGGCCTTAGATGACTTCAGAGGTTTCTTTGTCAGTCCCATTTCCCAGAGAACACCGAAAACTCCTACGTGTATACACCAAGTTCTAATTTTCTGCTAGAAAGAAAACAGTTGTAAGGAGATACTCATTTACCAGTGCTCAGAGAACACGACAGAATTTGGACTAGGAATTTTATACCCCTAGTTAGGCTTAAAAAAATAAATGGTATTAACATGCCACTCAACAAACCACCCCCATGCTGCTGGGAACCATGCAAGGCAGACAACAAATGTGCAGGAAATCGGAAGGGTGATGTGATTCCCTGTAGCTCCTAACAAGACAACCACTCAGAAGAATAAGTAAAAGTCCATGTAATTTGGAGTGGGGGAATACCAGCCAGCAGATTACTCTGTTCTCCATGGAACAAACATGAAATTCATAAAATCAAATAGTTTCAAACCTATTTCATCAGATACTTCTTCTACTGGAGGCAGAGGAAAAGGATTTAAGATGTCATATAAGTCATTGTGATCCTTGATGGTAAAATATAGATGGGTATAGAAACTTGGCTTTGCCAATTCCAACTTGGGGTACCTAGGAGAATCTGGGGGAGGTGAGCCGCTTTGCTCAAAGGAGTAGATACATGGCTACAGGAAAGATATTGCTGGAGCCAGATACTTAATGACTAGATGTCAAAGACCTCAGTGCTGCAGCACCTAAATCCTTCTGTGGACCTGGGTTTAAATCAAAGACCAAGCAGTGGCCTCTTGCAGTTTTGAACCTCTTTTTGCTCTTAATCAGCATAAATGTCAATTTTCTAGGAAGACTGTGAGTAGACACAGGTTAGCATCAAGATCTTGGTCTCTCTCATTAAGTACACAGTGTTTCACTTCACATTGCACCTTTTCTGAGGTGGGTTGGAAAGCTGGACAAACATGGGAAGGTTGGAGTTTAATCTAGTAAGGATGCAAATGGTGTAGGCAAGATAAAGCATTCTGAGGACTACCAGCTCTAGGAACTAAAGCATTTGTTTGCATTCCCCTACAGTCCCAATTGACAGCTGTCTTCCTCTCCTTTTCTGCCCAGGAGATGAGCCCCTTCTCAGGAACACAACAGAAGACAACCGGAAGTCAAATTCCAGGAGTCGTGTCACTGGTTTCTGTGGCTTATCATGAGAGCAAGAAAGCAATTCAGGAAAGAGAAGGCAGCCTCTTTTTTTTTTTTTTTTTTTTTCCGTTTTTCAATTTGGAGCTTGACTACTATAGTGGTCCTTTACATCATTACGAGGTGTCCCAATACTAACTTTGTTCTGCTAATTGATTAGTGTCCTGAGTTAAAAATGTGACTTCATTGTTTCATTTGAAATCTTTCTGAAGAAAGAGCTAACTGGAGGAAAGGAAGAGTGACATCAGTTTTCCTTGTATTTTTTCTTTCAGTTCATAAGGATACTACAAATTTCTTGACTCTTTAAAACACACCTCAAAAGAGCACCAAGGCTAAAAGTAGCTATTTTAGATTAACTAATGTATTGAGCAACATTGAATTTTGTTTGGGTTTTTATTCATTAAAAAACCCAACAGATAGGAAAGTTTTCCACATACAATTACAGATCCCTAAGGGACAAGCCAGGAGCCTGAAGTGAGCATGTGCCCTGCTGACTTGAGCTGCTGTTAGGAAAACAAGCTGCAGTAAGAATCAAATGGAAGTTATTGTTCTCTGATGCAGCAGTGTTCAGATGTGGAACAGTCATCTTGATCAATCTGGTTCATATGTACACAAGAGTGATTTTGCATGTAAATATGGCAGCAAAAGAGGTGAGGAGGATGAACCGACATTGACTCACACTAGAGAAATAAAAATAGAACTATTGGTTAGAGAAGATGATCTGACTCTGACTTGTCACAGCCTGATGGAAATTTTGTGAGAAAAGCTCAGAATTCATCATTGTCAATACCTATTCAAGCCCAGGACTGAATCAACCTTAATTAACCTCAAACCACCACCATAGCTAGCACTGGAGCCTGATCTGAATGGTGTCTGCTCAGCCCATCTCCTGTCCCAGATTTCTGTCAGGGAATGAAATTTCAGCTGCATTTTGATGTTGAGGACGTTGGTACGGGCCTGCTTGGGTGTGTGGTCTGGCCGGCACACAGGCTGCTCACTTTCATCCACGCTGAACCTTTCACTTGACTTTTGACCTTTCACTTGGCACTGTCCTGTCATTTCCTTGGTTTCACAAATTTTAGCCTCTCACTTGACCTGTGAACTGTGACCTTTCACTTGACCTCTGATCTCATAAATTCTGGGAGCTCATACACATAATCGCGGAACAAATAAACAAAGCGGCCGCGAGACGCTGCTGCTGAATGAAGCCCAAGGGGCCAGGGAGCAGGAGCCCAGCCCCGGCGTCCCACCCCACCCCATGGACACATCCCTTTGTTCCAGCAGGGACCAGAGTCTAATCAGCGTGAAGCTCATTGTACTCTGCCATGACCATACATCAGTGCTGGTGCCTTGTGTTGTGGCAGTGGGAAGGGACGCACAGCCTCCAACGTGGCTATGAAGGAAAAATACAGCTCAGCAGATCCTCATCCACAAATACATGTAGCTTAACTATGGCCTCAAAAGTCCTGGGAGGGTCTTACCAAGTAAAATCACCAAAGTAAGCAGAAGCCTATCACCACAGACATAGGATCCTCACCATGAGAGGAATCAGACACCCCCCCAGAGCCCTTTTCCTCCTCCTAGTCTACGCTACTCCTAAAGGCCTCAAACGCAGAACAACCTTCAGCCTCCAATGCAACACGACAACATATGATAAGGAAATTCCTGATTAGTCAATTGGGTGATATAATGTTCTCAGCTTTGAACAGGTCTGTCTACTGAATCTATACCAAGGTTTGCACATTGGACAGCAGAAACAGCAGCAAAGATTGCAGCCAAAGGAAGTTATGAACTTTTTGCAAAATGAATGAGTTTCATATAAGAAGCCATAGCAAAGGTGAGACTTCATAGTTATATAAAGTTTTGAATACAGGTAAGGTCTTCAGAAAAGCTCCACACACATCCATTTTCATGCATAAGTACCCTAAAAGTGTGTGGATGTTTTAATAGTCTAGTCATTTATCTTGTCTCCCAATGCTTTTCAGCAAACCCCAGATGAAACATGCAGACATTGTATGCAAAATGCACAGCACTGCTAACCCAGAGCAAACCCTTATCAACTTTTCTTCTCTTCGTGGTAGAAGGAAAGATAGAGATCAGAAGAAAGCTGTAAAACAGATTCAAGGATACGTCCGTGGTTGATGACTTGAAAGCAAAGCAGCTTCTCTCTGATATTGCAGGGACCTAGGCTGGAGCAAGCAGCAAAAGCAGCTCATGTGTAGAGTGTAATTGTACATGAGCAGGAAGCAAGGTGACATGGGAGATGGACAGAAGCGGTGCCAATCTGCCAAGCCACCGCAGAGGAGATCTCTAATGAAAAGGAGCTGCAGGACCACTGATTTACTCTGACACATAATGTAATGAACCAGTGCATGCTGTCACTTCACTTGAATTCACCATGATTTTACATTTTGGAAGCAAACTATTTTAAATTCATGGGAAGAAGGACTATGCAGAGAAAGACAGTGGGTAGAGAGGACGGTCAAATCTTTATGTTCCTTCGCTTACAGCAAAACATTTCAAAGCCTAAGGTGAAATTTTGCATGTTACATGGATCAAAGGTCTTGTTGCACAAAAGAAGTGCTCATCATGTAGGTGGACAGTGTTTCTGCTATTTTCTAATACAAAATCACTTTGCAAAGTAAGAAAGTGTATATGCTGCATTTCCAGCAATGCAGTATTTTCATTAGCTTCCTTAGGGAAACCTCAAGGCTTTTTTGTTTGTTTGGGAAGACTGTCAGATCCGGTGGGGCTTTTCTCACTTATAAAAGCTTGCAGTATAAGCTTACTGCACCCTTGGCTCTGAAAATCAGACACTTGGCTGCTGAAGACTATGCAACATCTTTATTTATTCCAGGTCTTCTCTTACATGGTTTTCAGTTATCTTCCAGCTTTCCTGGCAATGTCAAGAAGTTGTTATCAGAAGGAAAAGGCAAGTGGGATGGTTTAAAGGAAGTTTATTAGTGGACTTTTCTATAGGGCAATCTTCCCACTGGGCTTGTTAAATGCTTTCATTAGCGATTTTATCACAGAAAGTAGGGTTGTGTAAACAAAAAGGGTAGAAATGGTTTGACATTTAATAATACAAATAACAAGTTATCTGTTGCAACCCAAAAACCTGTCCTTCACCCTTTAGGACTGAGAAAGGCTCATGGAGTGGTGATTAGGGATGACTACATGGTATCAATAAGTCACACCTTGATAAAGGCCAAAGTGTATCTTGGATGAATCAGGCCAAGAGATTATTCATTCTGTTACACAATCCATGGCTGGGTTCTCAGGGACACTACACACAACTGGGTCACCCACATTGAATAAAATTCAGACTGGAACAGGTTCACAATAGGGTTACTTGGACAGACCATCTATGAGGGGGAACCAAAGGAGTCTGGCTTGTTTAGGTTAAGAAAACAGAAGAACCTGGCAATTCTCACCCAGCTCTGCTTCCCACCAGCTTCAGTGGGAATAAAGGCTGTTGGTTTCCTGACATTACTGGAGGTTTTGTCCTAGAACACAATGGGATCAGAATAAGATCTTGAAGAAGAAAAAAAGAATTGGACCCAGAGGAGTCACGGCTGGGAAAGCCCCAGCATGTTCTGGTTTGAATTGAACAGGGCTATAAAAGACCAATAAAACTCATATTGAAATACGAGCTAAAAGAAGCACACATCACTGAATTATGTTGGTCAAGAAATTAATTGAGTTTAAGTGCTGGAGATATACATATCTATATTTAAATGTTTTAATTTAGCTCAATTAAGTCTATGTTGTTTTCTTGTGATTAAACCTGTTTGTTAAACATCATCTTGCCTATAGAAACAGAATAATAAGGAGCCAAAGCAACTTTTTCCTGTGCTCTGGATTCAGAACCTCTTTCACTTTGGTGTCGAGGCACTGGAATCCTATTTCTTGCCTCTAATTTAAATTAACAGTATTTTACTGCCTATGTATTTATCAAGTAGAAAGTAAATTATTTTGTTAGACACATAATTCTATTTCCAAGACAAATCTCAGGAGTTAAGTTTTATGGAAACCAAGAGGAGAGTCCAAAGAAGCTAATTTAAAGCTTCTAAGCACCTGAGTCCTGTTTGCCTTTTTAAAACTTCCTGAATATGCTCAAAATCCACTCTCATCCAAAACCAAATAAAGCAGCATTGGCTGGGCCTCCTATACTCAGAAAAATTCATATCTACTAGCTATGACACACATTTGGATTCTTCTTGCTGCCAGGATTTAAAACAAAGGATTTTTTCTTGTTGCATAAACATGTTGCCATACACCTCTTGCAGCCTGACTATGAAGATGTTACATCCTCTTCAGCAGCACTTTGTGTAGAATGGACAGTTACAGCTTTTAGACATAGTGCACGAAGCCAGAGACTGGCTGAACACTCATTAGGAAACCAGAGGCTAGAACCTAATGGTAATGTTGGTTGGCAGAAAGTATCCCTGAGACTTAGCATATACATCAATTTGCTTATGCCTCACGGTGGTACTGTGGTTGTCCTTAAGAAGTAGGTGGACACTAATTGCATGAATATCAGCAGAAAGTGGTAGATGTTTTTCAGAGGCATGAATGGCAGCAGAAACAGGCCAGAGGTCTGGCCACAGAGGGAGCAGCCAAAACTCAGATAACATCTTCTTGCTTCACTTTAAACAGCAATATCTGACTTGGAAAACACTGATCATCTCTTATAGAAAGCAGGAACACAAAGTGATTCAACTGGGGAAGTTCAATCATTCAAGGATATTTCCTGGGACATTCAGAGCATTCAGATACCTAACAGTTTTCTATCACCTGCAGTGCTTTTGACTCCACATTCCCCTCTGATCAGAGCTCCAGAAGGAAGTAAGGTCCTGGGTGTGCACATGCAGCCAAGCACCCACCATGTGGGAACCATCCAGGATGCACAGGGTGGGCACCCCCACAGACCCCACTCATGGCAAGTAGGTCACACGAGTGATAACTGTCTCATAGCACACAGGACTTGGGGGTTTTTGGGCATCCCCTGACAAGCCCCAGCATGGGACCCCTGTTCACCAGGTCCCATCCATCACACACCAGCTCTAGTCCAGGCACCCCCCCCCTGCAAACCTGGTCCCTGTGAGCCCAGCCCTTGCTGCAGCACTGACATAAAGTACAAATAAGTTAATGAAACCACAGGGTTTTTTTTCTGCGTAGACCTGGACTATTTCAGCCACGAGCAATGTGAGCAGCCACAGGTGTTGCACTAAATAAAGTAATAGAAAGTGTCTCCATTGTAACAGTGGCAGCCCTGTTTCAAAACCCCTCTCTGCTTTTTATTAATAGTTGGATTCCTTTCTATCAGCAGTCACAACTGCGTTTACCTTATTTTTCAGCAAAAATATTTTGCTAAGAAAAGATCTACTAAAAATTACTACTGCTTTTGGGTCAGTTTGTACTTGAGCAAGCTTTCAATCTTTTCACAGAAGGGGAGAACATAAACTTGTGATTCAGAAGAGAGAGGAAACCAGGGGTTACAAAGGTTGGGAGGCCAAGTAGTATGAAACAGACCCCCTCCGTCAAGTAAAAAACTTGGCAGGATAACTAGAAACAGACCAGCCCTAAATCCAAGAGTTCATGAGCAGTAACATAATTAGCTGGAATAAAACTAATATTCTAGTGTTAAATTTCACCTCAACACAGAGCAGCAGTTATTAAGGAGAGACCGGTGAGAATGAGGAAAGATGTGTTTCATTTCAGAAATTTACACTGAGGGGAAAGTACACACAGGGTTATTTCCTAAAAAGCTTATTTGGATGCTCCAAGCGAGTGTGGTCACATCAGCTACCCCACTCCGAGGTGGATGTGTTTATCAGCTTTGCCCGAAGTGTCTGGTAAAGCCCAGTCCACCAAAATCTTGAAACATTTGTTCCTGGGAAAAGAACTACAAATACATTGGAAAAAATGCTGAACAGGAAATGTTTGACCACTGCTACATCACAAGATATCAAAAGAATTTCACATTGGCTACTTCCTTTGCTGGGGGAGGCAGGGTGGGCTCTGCCTGAAAATAAAATGGCCCCAGAGGCCCTACCAAAATCCACCAAAAAAGCTGAGGTTTCAGCAATAATAAACGCATTTTCTGTTTTCCTTAGTTAGCAAAAGAGGAGTAAAACCTTCGAGGACCGGGCGCACGGCGAGTATCTGCGCTGAGCCAGGAGATAAACAACGCTCACCATCAGCGGATGGCGTGCAGGAAATTCCATCTATCTGATGAGCTGCTGGCTTCATGAGCAGCTTTTCACATGTCAGCGGCCAGCAAAAGCCCATTTTCTCTTTTAGAGATTTCCTGGAAAGGCAGGAGGAAAGACAAGGCAGAGGCAAGGGAAAAGCAAGGCAAGGCAGGCAAGGCTGCCCTTGGGCAGGGCGGGGGACGTGTCAGCGCAGAAGGAAGCAGCAAACCTGTTGCTGCCTCGAGACAGAGGGACGTGTGTCTGCCCCTCAGGGCATAAAGCATGACAAATTCCTAGCTGCTTGCAGCTCTGTCGCGGCCTGGCCTCGGGCAAACCACGTATGGTTTCTTTTTGAACAAGCTATCTTTTAACACTCGCAAACGGGACGACTTAACAGGACGAGAGCGATTCAATTTTTTGCGAGCGACATACCCCCCTAGACTCTACCCAAACAAAGCTACTAATGTGTGGTCATTTTCTTGGCAGCGGGGCTGCGTGCTGATAACACTGCTGCCTGCTATTCTCCCAGGAGCTGGGCTGCTGGAAGACGGCTCCCTACCTCATCCCCTGATGCTTCTGATGCGGGTGATCCTCCGACTGCACGGCGCCAACCACAACATGCTACCCACCGTGAGAGAGCAGGACACAGGCTGCTCTAGTCAGGAGTTATCGTCTATCATACTGATTGACGAAACCAAGAGTGAGCAGAAAAAATAAACACGAACAGAGGCTGCAGTGTATGGGGCAGTCAGCTGGGAGTTTTAGTATTTGGCCTTAGTGATCCTACTCTCATGGTAGGTTATCTTTTCCTTGTGCTATCATTTATCATAACTTTGAGGGCCAGAGGGAGAAACAAACCTACAATTTTTCTATTGGCTACATTCATTAAACTCTTCTTTTTTTAGCACTACTTCCTTTGCCCCTAATAACAATCCCACCCCCTCGATCTGTATTCCCTAAAGAACAGTGAAATCAAATCTAAGTACAGTCCTCCCCTTTTACTCCTATTACAGCAATAGACCATTGCAAGCAATTAACCTCTGTTATTCCATCAGACCCGGGCCTCAGCCACACGCTGGCCTGGCAGTGCCTCACTGCAGCCCACAGCAACTCCCGCCTCAGTTCCATCCATCCCAGCCCCTAACATTAGTTGGGCATAAATGTTGGGTTTGTCATGACCATCTCCTTTTCAAATAATGCCAGCTGACTTCTGCAGGCACAGTCCAGACACTGTATTGAGTTTGACAGCCACCGTAAAGCACTCCCTGAAGTGTCAGTAACAAAGATGATTTGTATGGGGCTTGCAGTCGTCCCCTCTTCTAATAGCTTTCTCATTCCAGCCCAGAAACACCGAGCAGAGAGCAGCTGCTTAAAGCTGATACAAGCATTTCTTCTCTCAGCAGGCCATTCTTGCATAACCATTTATTTTGCCGAGTTTTAAAGTGCCTGAAGGATTTAATTATGTACATAGACAACCCCTATAAACTCTATTCTAGGCTTTTTATTGACTTTTGTGCTGGGCAGCTCTTAGGCATTTCAATTAAGTGTTTTTATAAGAAAAGCAACAATATAGTAAAAGAAATATATTCTTTATAGATAGTTCCAAACAGTTTGTGCCAATCGAATAAAGTTTATTTAATTGACAAGGATTTAGAATATCTTAAGCTACAGCTTGGGATACATGTCCGTTTGGACCATGGATCTGTTTAAAGGGGCCTGCCAGGACCACTTAGGTACCAGGGGAAAACATCTTGGATCTGATTACTTAATCCTGAGAACGTGTTGTGAAACTTTAGGAGACTACCTGTCATTAAGCGGCGTGGTCAAAATTGAAGTGGTAAATAGCTGAAAGACAAAGTTTGGATTTGTCTCTGCCGAGGCTTTACAGAGCCCAGAGCAGGATAGAAGAAATGTTTCCAAATTTTCTGGAAAGGCCAACATCACCTCTATCTGCTTTCTAAACTATTTACAAGGCTTCTGCAAACCTGCCTTCATTACAGCCTAGGATATTTCAGTCCCAGCAGGTGGGCAACAGGAGAGCAGGCCTGTTTGTGAAATATGTAATACTCTTTTCATATACTTTAACCAGAAATGTGCACCTCAACAGCCCTCCTAACCCTTCTAATTTCCCTTTCTCCTCTTAATCTGCTCGGTGAGCCATGAGCATGCATTAAAATCTCCCTAAAACATTTCACCCAGAGGCAATGTAATTCCACAACAAGCAACCAACATTTCACAGCTCTGGAGTAATAGATTAATTTGAACCTAATGTTGCCCGTCGTTTACTGCTCCAAATGTTCTGGTGTAGACATAGCCCCGAGGCGCAGGGCTGTGGCATGCGCAGCTCCTGGAACCAAAGCTACAGTTGGCTTCACATCTGTGCATCACATTTGCCATGTGCCTCATTATCCCGCGCCCCACTGTGCCTACCTGTCCCAATCAGCTTCTCAGCCACAGGCTATCCAATTTTTTTTCCCCAACTAAGGATCTTTGTTCTCCTTCTCACTTACTAAATTTTTGCGAGACCTCTGCACCCGAGCAGTAGGGATTCTGCGCATGTGAACCTCCGAGCTCCTCCAGGTTCTTAATTCTCCATTAGGAACAGGAAAATTACAACATTAAGTCTCTGACATGTCACTGCATAAATTGTACCATTTGCAGAATCTAATATAAAGTCGGTGACTAAGCACATAAGCATGTAATAAAGAACCAAGTTGTTTGTTTTGACTTTAACAAGTTCGGTCTGCATCAATTATCTGTAAGTAAAGAAAGAGTAATTTCCAATTCCAGATAAAAACCCTTGTCACAGAAAGAGGAGATTATTACATCCAAAATCAAAACCAACTGTTCCCAAAAACTTTAAAGAGCCAGCCTTTCCAAATCCATTGATATGAGAACAAAAATACATATATTTGTGTGTTCATAGGAAAATAAAATCAACTTTTAACAGCAAAGTGTGCCTGTTTTAGCATTTAAAGCCCTGTGTTTAATTCTATATTTACAGCAACATGTGCAAAAAAGGCACAGTGCCTTTATCTCAAGATAGTTAAGAGTAAAGAAAATAAAGTAAAATGCACTCTTGAGCAGGAGCAGAGAATTATCTCAAGCCAAACATATCTGTCTCTAAAACCCAGCAGCTCATCACTGCATTAAAAGGCTGTGTTGGTTTTGCTTGTTTGTATGAAGCACTTGAGTTTGCTTTTGGACTTACTCCAGGTAGGAGAAACTAAAAATTCTTCTGGTCTAACAGCACAATGTTCATCCTCTTCAAAAGATGCAGAGGTAGCTGGAGCCTAATGGACATTATGGTCTGCTTCCTTCCAGCAGCATAAAGAGGCCGTGACATAGGTAAAACCCACATTTCTACCTACTTACAGCCCCTTCATGCTGGAAGGGGACCTGAAGCAACCAAAAGTCCCGCATCCAAGTACTATGAAATAGAATAAACACTTGTGGCATGACTGATTTTCTCTTCCTATGAGAACCCCAAGTTCTTGCTGCAAAATTCTCCAAGCATCATTTTTAATAGCAATTTTGAGCCACCCTTCCCTGAGTAGCTGTCAATCCTGCCACTAGCCTTACCTGCTGTGGTCACAAACTATATTAGATTTCTACACATAATTCCAACACACACACACCCTCCTAGCACATTTCATTACATGCTTGAATTAATTTATTCTATATGGAATTTGTTACCTTTACCATAAAAAAAATGTAACTATTCATTATTGAGAGCAGACAGATGGAACATGTTCAATTTAAGACATCAATAAGAAGGGAGGAGGGGGGGGAAATCTTATAATCCGTGTGGCACAACCTATTCCATCTGGTACTTCCAACTTGTCTGCCAAGACTTTTTTCCTATATAAAAGTGAACATTTCTCCTTAGAGTTAACAGAACATTCTTGTGCATTAAGACTCTGCATCTGATTTATAGATAGCAAGCAACAACACACACTTAACATACAATATTTTTGAAAGCATAATCTGTTTCATAAGGTAAAGGTTCTGGACTTGACCTAGGAGAAAACAAAACAAAATGAACCAAAAAAAGCATGAACTCCAGGAAATTATGTTTATCTGAAAATGTTATCTAGGCAGTCAGAACAGAAGCTTCAGCTTTTGCTTTAATGAACCATGAAAGTGATTCAGCAAACTGTTTTGGTCTCTTAAAAAAAAAAAAAATCAAGCAACATCAATACTAAATTATGCAACTAAAAACATGAGCCATCTCTCAACAGGAAGAAAGACCTCTTTAACACATTCCCACTAATATCCAACATCCAGGAGACAATGCCAAAACGGTGATGCCTCAGAACATGTCAAAATCAATTTTAACTATTGGTTCAAAGGCTACTCAATTAATTACAATTTATTTCCAATGACCATTAAAATAATGGAGCTAAAGTAATGATTTTTTGTAATACACCCACATTCCAAGAGTATTTAATCAAATAGGTGGGTTTTTTTCCTAGTGTCTTTTTGACAGAGCACTAACCACACATTTTCCATATGCTTTACTGCCATTCTTGAAGCGTGTCCCCTAATTCCTGTGGTGCTTTGCATTAAGCTGTCTCATTATACCAAAGACATTATGTCACTTCTCTGTTTATGAGCAAACTGGCCCTCAGCCCCAGCAATAACACCCACTTCTGGCAACCAGCCTAATGATGAAAAAGATTACTTCAAACCAAAATCAAAGATGAATTCAATGATCCACCTAAATTGTCCAGGCATGGAGGAACAAGTTAATTTGGTATAATGATGTACCAAGAATTCACATATATCTTTTAAATCTTGGGGAAAGATTATGTGGGTTCAGCTCAGCAGCCACTGAAATGACTGGTCCTGTTGGAGGGCGGCCGGGTCTCATGTGGTTGCACTTGGTATGGAAAAGTAAAACAATGATCATCTGCCCAGTGTATCCAGTGACTACCTATCACCTATCTCCAGGACAGAAAAAAGAAGTGTTTTGATTGATAATTTTATGGGATTTGGTTGCAAGTGTGTAACATTTGCTTTCATCGAATCCCACTGGCTGTTTTTGCGTTTTCAGGATAAAACTGTCTGCAGAGGGATGCATTCCTCTGGGCATGGACCATGCAGGGACACACTCCGTGCCAGCTGTAGGACCTTCAGTCCCACTTCAATCAGGGGCTAAAACACTCCTACCTGTATAAACCTGGCCCAGCTATAATTAATTCAGTGGAAGATTTCAGTATTTATGTAAATATAACAGAGTCCAATCCCATGGGGGTTCTGTAGTGTGTCAGCGGGAGAAGCAATTCCACTTGGGTGCTGGGAAGCAGTGGTCAGGATCCTGACTGCAGCATCCCAGCCCCACACTGGTACCCCAGGGAGGTGGGTGGGGAGGATGCATGGGCAAAGGGGAAAAAAAAAACAAGGAATAATTGTGAAGATGCTTGAAAATTAATAATGAATTTACTTGACCTTTTGATCACAGGTTTTTGGGTGTTTTTTTTTCTTCTTCTGACTTTTGGTCAGAGTTTACTTGAAGGCCAAAAGCACCGCCGGGATCTTTTTCCCTCTCTAAAATGATTGCATAAGGGAAGACATTTCATCCCTCCCAACGTATACAGCCTGCACATGATTAAAGCCGAGCAGGGGCACAATTAACCATTCCACTAACAAACCCCTATCTGTTCATGGGGGCTGCGGGCAGGAGCGTGCAGAGGGGCAGGAGGGCCATGGCCCTGCAGCCGCTCCCCTGGGTCAGGGCGTGCTGGGAGGGGAAATCAGCTACAGAGCAGACAATTTTCAGCTTGACTGGTTTTACTTTCTCTACCAGGCCTCACGAAAACAAACTGACAAAACAAAGGACACAAAATTAATGACCCATGCCTTCTGTCAATTGACTCTTAGTAACAGTGGCTAGTTCACCTTAATTTTATTTTTTTTATTTATTTTTTTTTTTCACTTTGAGCAAGTAGCTGTAGGCAGTGGCTCAGGTTCATTTAAAAATTCTTCAGAGGCATCACTTGTTTTTCATTAATTTGATAAGTGTAGTTTCTGCTGCTGACTAACAAACAATACAGAATTGTTTGTTCAAATTTTAAAAAATAAAAAACAAAACCAAAAACCAACAAAGACCAACTTCTCTTAGTCACTGCACGTGTTTTTCTGGCAATGTCCATAAATAATGGCATAGCTATATTCTGGGGAAAGACACGGTATTCAGGGTTTCACCATCTCCTCAAAATATTTTTACCCTCTCCATTTCCTTTTGAAACACCATTATTTATAAGGCTGAAATTTCACTTGACAGCTCACGAGAAAGTGAAGTTACAACAAACCTTTTATTATTAAGCACCTCTATTATTTCTGAGCTGTTTTTACTCACATTTTCAGCAGAGGTGTGTTTTATGCCTTAATGAATAACACAAAAAATGTGGATGTCTGGATCCCTCTGGCATGGCACTGAGTGTCCCAAACCTTGCTGCAGTCACACGATTTCCCTTTTATAACTCCTGGCACCTGAGGAAAAGGTGCTGGACGCTCCAGCCAGCAGCATTCCCGTCCTTTCACCCTGCATAGCTAAAGCTCTGCACAACTTTTTAAATATTTACCCCATTATATAAATGTCCATTGAAGGGCACTTACATAAACGATAAGCACTTACAGCAAACACTTTTAGAGAGCAGGATCTGTGGTATGCAGAAGAGATAAGACCATTTCCTGCAAATCCTTTTTCACAGAATTAGTCCTTAATCAGGCAAATAAAGTCCCTGATATCAATGGGATTTCTCATATGAGCAAGGGGGGCAGGATTGGGCTCTTAATAGGGCATTTTAAAAATTCATCTCTCTTCCCACTGAAACCTGCTCATGGCTGTATGTTAGCAAAAGCATCCCATTGCACGTGTCCTAACCAGCAACATCCATATTGTATAAGCTGATATCCTCCCCTCTATGTATTGGTTTACATATGTATGTAGAGTATCTCCATTACACACTTAAAGACTCTTTTTTAGTTTATAAAACACTTTGCACAGTGGCAATCCATATACAAAATTATTAACAGGTAACTCTTATGCTGAAATATATCAAACAAACAGGAAACCAGGAAAATAAAAGCATGAAGATGCTTCTTGCCATGGAAGGAAACCTCATGAAAGGAAATATATTAAACAACATCATCAGAAAGTTTTAGATATCTGCTGTAAAAGCCAGGGAGCTTTACAGGGGAGAGACACAGAAATATTAACCTGATTTTATAGGTCAAGGGAGTGAGCTGGAGCAGTGGCACATCTTGGAGCTGCTGGTTCCGTTCACCAGCAGAGCCACCCCAGTGGAAATTGCACCAGGCTAGGGACGGGGGCAGGACCACAGTTCCTGCTCCTACCTTTAAACTTGCAATTATACACATGCACCGAAGGGATATGAGAACCAAGATTGTTAAAAGTTTATTTCCAGCCAGCCTAACTCTACCCTCTATCTATAAACTTCCTAGAAAGTTGCAAAATATTAAAGCGCTGCTCATTTAATGCCACTTTTCATGCCATTTGTCAGCATTTTCATTACAAACCTTTTTGAAGGGTGTAGAACTCAGCCACAAAAAGCCACTTCAGACCATCAGCTGGCATACAGCTTCCCAGTCTGGGAGTGAGTGACTTTGTCATACTAAACAAAGCATGGGTTATCTCCCTTGGTGTTCTAGCAAAGGAAAAGCCTGTGGAGGCTTGCAAAACTAGCAGGACCTTCTGTTTCTATAGAGCTGTTATTGTCCTATTTTTTATAGCCTCAACATATAAGTTAGAAATTGCTGGGAAAATGTATAATTATTTTTAATTTAAATTATAAACACACATAAATGTGATCCCCCTCCAGCTATTTGTGATGAATCATGGAAATTTTGCCAGCCTCCCTCAATTAGGGACTGTTGATGACAATTACTACAAGAAAAAAAGGAAAAAAACCCACTTCTTTTTTTTCAATATTCTACCTGATTCAGCCAAGTGCCGTGAATCACAAGGTGTTGGTAGCCAAATATTGACCAATCAGTTCAATAAACAACCAATAACACCTGGTAGCCTGCTTTCATCCCTAAGTCCCAAAGCACTTGAGAAGAGGGTATACCTTTAAGTGTAGTTTACAGGAAGACTGAGGTCCCTTGAGGCTGCTCTACCCTGTGCTCAGCAGAAAGAGAGGAGGTTTGGAAGAAGGGGATAAGCATTGCTGTCCTGGTTGCTGATGTGCTGTTCTCTGCCCTGACACTGCAATGGACCTGGCACCACTGGCAGCAAATAAATCAGGATGAGCATTTGCATCTCTGGGGTACAGGAGGATACAACCTGCAGTTTGAGTATAGATCAGTAAGGAGGCAGAGTTAGATAAGTTAATGGCACAAAATACCTTTTTGTCTGAAAGGTCACCTCTGTCTGAGGTCACTGGAAACTGAAATAGTATCTCAAAGGAAAAGTTGCACAATCCTCACCTTACAGTAATTTTCTTCAGCATCTGCTACTGCTGTTACCTGAGATATGGGAACAGATGGGGTTTTAGCTGGACATGAGTTGAGCCCTTTCTTTTGTCTTTATGCAGGTGCTGAGGAGGAGACCTATGCATGGGGCTCCAGGGCTGCCCGGAGTGGCCCAAGGGCTGGCAGGAGGGTGTAGAAGCAGGATCTGTCCTCAGGCTCAGGCCTGCTGGCAGGGCTAAGGGGGCACAACAGCAGGTATGGAGGAGAAAAACACAGCTGTCAGGAAGGGAAAGCTATGTGTCTCTTAAAAAAATCCAAAGATCATTAAAAATAAGACTCAAGAACTGTCCCAGCCCACTGAAATCCTCATACGTGCCCACTGCAGCCCCCAGGCAGGCAGAGGAACTTGGCTCTGCACAGAGGCATAGGTGGCCATTAGGTTTTCTTTCTCCTGTTTTTCCCAGTTGGAGAGTCACCTGCTTCAGCTAGAGTTCTCAGTAAACCACACACCATGAGACATCTGCAGGGCTAACAAATAGTTTCTTCCACAGTGAGACAGGTTTTTTATTAAACAGAGTGGAGCAGGAGCTCAGATGCTGTAAGCAGGAATGCAGAGGCAGAAAAACAGACCAGAAAAACAGAAAATAGATGCTACGAAATTACCACTACAGAAAAATATATTTTTATACTGCCTGCCCATTTTTAAATGGCTCTAGCAGAATACTTAAAATTAAAAGTTCTTTGCATATAAAGGCTCCATGTCAACAAAGCACTGATGCAGCTGCTCCTTTTTTTCACCTACCTACTACAGTACTTACAAAATGAATGGACATACACAGCAGCTACTGAAATAATGTGATATTGGTTTAAATGATCACTGGATTAGGCCTTATGGTCTCCATTCTGCAAAGCATTTAAGCATATGTTTAAGGTTAAATACATACTTTTCATGCTTAACTCTAGAGGGATAAGCTTAAGCATATGCATCAATTTAAGCAGATACTTAAGAGCTCCGCAAAATCAGGATGGACATGCTCAGACATGTGTTAAGTGCACAGAGTTATTTAACTGTTGCCTCATGTAAAACCTCTGGTGAATAAAAGAAAGTGCCTGTATCCTCTGCACAGACTCTGACCGGGCCAGAATTTGGCTGATACCCATGGGTGCAGGCAGGTGGGTGCCCTGGGAGCATGGGGACCCTCGTGCAAATGCCACCTGAGCAATAACATCTGAAGCTGAGAAGTTGCTGGGTGGTCTCTGGTCATGCTGGAGAGGTGGTTATTTAATACCATTTGTAATGGTTACTTGGGGTAGGTGGTCGCTTACTAAAGATGGGCTGTAGCACAAATGTTGCTGCATGTTATGCTGGAGATGCAGATGCAGAGAGCACATGGTGTAGGATTAGCAAAGATTTGGTACCAGAGAGGAAATGTGCCTTCCAACTCACTTGGAAAAAAAATTTTGCTCTAAACTTAAGGTCATGTTATTTTTATTGATGCACTAGACTGTAAAAAAGAACAATCAGCAGTTACGTTACTCAAAGAGTTCAGATCATCAGGGTTTTTTTTATCCCTTGTGTCTAAGTTGTAAGGAGAAAATTCTTAGTGGTAGAATATGGTAGAACTCAAATATTCAATCTAAAGTATTTCTAGGGTTGTATGAAATAAAGTTTTTGCAGAATGTTGAGCCTTATCTAGTTTCACTAGATTATTTTAAAGCTCAAATCAAACCAATATAAATAATGGGTAGAATTACTAACCTGCAGGGAATGTCATCACAAATTTCCTGCAGTTTTCCATCTAAACTATAAGCATGACTGGTCTATTTACTGAAAGTAGTATATACTGTATAATGTTCACTGAAAACTCATGTAACTAATGCAACATGATAACCACTCGGGTGCTACTGTGACGTAAAGGGTATATTACAATTTTATCCAATTCAAACAGGAGAAAAAAATTGTTTTAATCGTCCTGCCCTCTAAACAAATACTTTGTCTGTTCTACTGAACTTGAAATTCAAGGTTATGTATAATTCATCCCGCAATAAAAATAATGTTATGGAATAAGCAAGACTGCACTGCAATACGATTTGAGTCTTCAATCACTGAATTTCTGGAAATATTTACATGAAGTGAATGTGCCCTGTGTGCCAGGGTTTTTATGATCCTTCTAACGCAGTTGCAATGCATCGTATTGTTGTATGCAAGAGGTCCAGTGACAAGCACATAGATTCCAAGTGTCAGGGCTGGCACTGGCAGATGTTTCATCCAGGTGATAGGTTGAGCTTTGCAGAGCACAGCCTGTCTGTGGTGCTGGCTCAGCACAGCATTGGGATGCTGGTGGAGGCATCTCCCACTCATCCATAGATGGGGGGATGAGCCGTCTGTCCTCCTCCCAAAGGATGCACTAGAGGAGCTGGGAGCAATATCTGCTCTGGAACAGGAATTTGTATTCGTTCTTCCCATCTAGCATTTCACCCTCTTTCCAGACAGAGACCAGTTCAACATGACCTACTCCAGGCAAGGCCACAGCCCCCTCTGGGGTTGGGGACAACCTTCCTGCAGCTGCAAGCTACCACCTTCCAGGGCCCCAAGAAGCACTGCCCTCCCAGGGCTGCCATTGCTAGCAGAGGTTTTCATTCCCTCACAAATTGCTGCCTGGGACAGTCACCTGCATTTATAGTAATTTTATAGCTTTTGGATCGTGAATAAAGATCAGGAGGAAACTGAGGTTTAGAGAAGGAAAGAAGATACCTCCACCAATTTTCTTTTTTGAATGGGGTCTCCATTTCAATGGAAATGAGACACATTTCTAGGTCCCCACTAGGTCAGTTAATATAAGAGAATTAATTTCCAAATTCCTTTCTCCTGTTTGAGACACTTCTGCCAACCTACGGGCACCCCAATTCCTATTCACAACAGATTTTAAGCATCTGATTTGATTTAGTAATTCCTCTATAGCTGGTGAGAGGCAGCACACACTCAGCACCTCCCTTTGCTGAGGGTTCACAAGGAGCCCTGTACTGAAATGCTGATGAACCTGAAGTGTTCTTCAGAAAAAGCTCCTTTTCACTCAACATTTTGAGAACCTCGGAGGACACGGACCATTAGGGAGAATTACTGCCATCACTCTGCTGGGAAACACCTCCATGGCCATGGCGGTTTCATCATCTCTAATTTTCTACAAGGTTTTGTGAACAAAAGGGAAAAAGCAACTTAGTAAAGGGGCACTTGTGAGCAGAAGTACGACCCCTCCATGAGGCTACATGCTGATGGGCCTCTGATAAAAAAAAGGTATATTATCAGTAAATGGGTATGTGTTCCCCTTTAGATACACAGCGGACATTCACCCTTCTCTGGTTGTCATCCTAAATACACAGGAGAGTATCAGCACAAAAATACGTTTTCATTCTCTGGGTTGTAGAAGCATCATCCTTTACTGTTAGTCCACTGTGGGAAGAGATGTGCTGCCATCAGCCACCCAAATGAATGTGATGGCAGGTGATGCCCAGCACAGTGTGCTCATACAGCCTTCCATGCTCAGCAGCTGGCTACAAGGGGTTTGCCAGGGCAGGACTGTCCTTTCCCGTGGCTCCTAACCACAGGACTCCAATGCAAACATGGATTTGTGGATGTAAATCCATATGGTAGGGCACAGATTTGGGTTGCAAATGCTTCTAAGGGCATCTAAATGCTCCCCTGGCTGTCTCCTCTTACCCCATCCCTCTGAGAGATGCAGGGAGACACTTTCTCCCTGAGTCCTATCACAGCACAGAAAGACCCCAGCCAAAACCTTAAGATTTACTACCAGAAACCCTCATCAGAATATACTATGTATCTCATAAAATAAACATGGTAATGAAAACCTCTTTACCGTAGCCCTCAAACCTACGAGCATTAGCAGCTGCTTTCTGCAAAGCCAGTGCTGCTGTTCAGGGTGATGGACATGGGCCTGGGAGATGCTATGCTTGGCCCTTGCAGGGTTAACCCACCTTACCTGGAACTGTAACCCCACACCCATAATGAGTGTGTACATACAAGTCAAAAGCTCTAAATAACTAACTTTGAAACCCGAATCTGAGTTTTAATTAGATGTCCCTTTTTCATAAACAAAATCAGACTGTCTTGTGCTTGCCTTAGAAATTGGACTAATCTTTGACAGGTTGTTCTCATTTTCCAATTACCTGCTAGGGAATGTGCATTGGTGCTCCAGCAAATAATTTTTGGCTGTGCCCCTTGGTTGCAAATAGCATCATTGTTCTTGGTTAAATCTGTGAAAATTATACCTCCAGTTCTCACTGCTGGCTGCCTGCTAGAGCATCCTGCATAGCTTGGAGACTTGATTTCTGTATCAGGCTCCATATAGCTTCCTTAGCTAAAGGCTCTAAGCAGGGCAGAAATTTGCCTGGCCTAGAGAAAAATAGGGAAAAAACAATCCTGAACACCAAGTGGAAAAACAACTTCCTATTGGCTACACATCTGAAGGAACTACAGGTGTGTATCCAGCCTTTGAATAGCAACACATTTTCAAAATCTATTTGTTTCAATATCATCTTACACCCAATTAACTACTCACAGCTAAAGGAAAGGGCTGCTGGAAGCTCTAGTCATACTGGGAAATCAAGGTTCCCTAATGCATCAGTGGTCCCAGAGACCAACAAATGAAGGAAGGAAGAAGGCATCAGAGTGAAGGATCAGCAGGAAGGGTACATCCCCATCATCCACCCTCGGCTGCTTTTGTTGCTTCCTATGACTATACTATGTGATGACCTCAGCACCCAGCAAGACAGGAGGCACATCACTGACTCCAGCTAGCACCTGGAAGTGTCCACAGGGGACCAGGATGCTCCTCTGAGCTGCTCAGCAATAGGCAGGAGGCCACAGATACAGGTTGCCTCAACAGCAATTAGATATTTGGAGAAATGTTTTCAAAACATTAGGTGGTCAGATCCTGGAGAGACCTCCAACCTCAGCTGGACAAGACTTGAGCAACCTGATCTGTTTACACCTGCTTTGAGGGAGGGATGGCCCAAAGGTTTCCAGAGGTCCCTTCCACTTCAGATACATGGTGCTGAAACCGATGAAGTTATTTGCTGTTCATGTAACAAAAAAGCCAGTGTTTAGATATTACTCTTCTGAAAAGACCTGAAAAGGTCTAGATTAGATCCTGTACATTAATGTTTATGGAGCCAAAAAGCAAGAAATAAAATGGTAAGTTGATTTAAAACAAAAAATAAAATATTAATGCTCTTTATTGTCATAGATATCTCTCACCTCTATAGACAAAACAGATGCATATATGCAGACACATGCACACATTTCTAGCACTGGGGTTCCTCTGACCTGCCAAACAATCTTATGGGGTTTTCTTCAACCAAAATGAATTAGAGGAATTAATTGAACAAATCAAACTAAACTTAGTCACAGCAGCTCTCGTTGCCGAGAGAGCCTCATAAATCTGATGAATGATGGGTTGATGGCAAATACATCCTCATTACCATGCTAAACTCAGTCCACTAAATAAATTAGTCATGTCATCAGTGTCGTCACTGCATTCCTCTGCAGCGGCCGCCACGCAGCCGCTGTTGCTCTCCCTTTTGCTCTCCCAATAATACCTGCCAACTTCAAAGGGGCACTTGGGGGGAATTAATGACTCAATGTTTGCAAAGCGCCTTAAGATCCCCCAGATGAAAGGTGTTTTATAATCCCCTCTTGGCTTGCCCAGCCTGTGTCAAGCAAGAAGTGTAAGAAGCCAGCAGTGCTGGACCTGGAGGAGGTTCTTCATGGCCTGAGCTCCTCATGGGTGCCCATGTAGCACACACTGGCATATCGGTGCTGTGGGACAACCCTACCCTTTCTGATGGGAGCTGGGGTCAAACATTAACTGAGCTACAGGTTGCTGATGCACCTGCACTGTCCCACCATGCTAAGACTTCCCTTTGCCACCATAAACAAACATGGCAAGGTGTTTCAGAGACTCATGGGCTTGGTGGAGGACTCTGCAAGTGAGGTCCTTGGTAGTGTTTGCAGACCTGGCCCCTCCTGCCTCCAAGCTCAACACTCAGTCCTCCACCCTCACTATTTCTCTGAAGGATACACAATTTTCCTTAAAACTGCAGAAGAAAATCTTGTTGATGTTAACAAGATAAATGGTAGATTTCCCCTTTGATTTCTTTGCTTAGGGATTTTTTTTTTCTCTATTTAAATTCCTGGAGAGCAGAGAGACACAGCCAGTAATGTTCCCTGTCACCGAGTGCTTCCTCCATCTAGCTGTTCCCTGAGCATCCTGTTCCCTTCCTGGTAGGGACAAGCAGAGCTCATGTCACGGTCCTGCACGTCGCCCAGTCACTAGTCATGTTCTCCAGAGATCCTGCCAAGGCCTCTGAGCAAAAGGTAACAGTGATGCCCTGATATTTTGAAAGCTTTAAAAGACAACAAATGGGAAAACAGTTCAAAGCAGCTATTGATATTTGTGTCCTACTTCTCAAGAACCTGCCAAATTTCAAGTCGAATAGTTGGAGTTTCCTCTTGCAGTTTGGGAAAGGAAAAAAATTAAAAGCTTGATTATTTTAAAGTAACTTTGAATAGAAGAAGCTATGCCATCTTTGGTCCTTGTTCTGGCAAAAATCCCAGGTAATATTCCAGGAAGCCACCTTCATAAGCAAAAAAAATGTAAGCAACTGTCTCAGCTTGCCATGGGTATGTGCATGTCTCACGGACTTCGGGGAAAGCCACACGTGTGCATTTGCAACTAAACTTTTGTCTTCCAGGTATAAATTGAACAAAAATATCCCTGAGGAATATGCCTCGAAGCACTGGGATTTACCTTTGCACTTGGCCATATTTGTATTCCTGGCTGCAATTTTTCAGCTGAACGTTTCAGGAGGGGAGGTATTACTCAGCCTGCTTTATTCTCATATGAAGGAGGGTTACTGTAAGAGGGAACATTGCTTTAATAATGGCCCTGAAAAGTACAAGCCAGCAGATGGCAGTTGAAACCACATTCAGTCAAAACAACATAATATTTTAACCACGGCCATTATTGTCAGCTCGTTTCAACACATATATTTGAAGATTTGACTGCGAGGATGGCAACGAGACTAAAAAGACTGGCTGAGGTTGGCGCACCCTTCTGCAACTAGTTTGCATTTTGGCTCTTTCTGCTGGTGAGTTCTCCATGGCTGCAGGCTCGTCCTCAGGGTTAGATGAGCAGAGAGGTGGTAATGCCAGATACGCACAACTCAGCTGGTGCGCACGTGTGGAAACAGGCAGGTGCTGGGCATGCCTTCTCCATCTCACCACATGCGCTGCTGCATTTGTGGCTGGACTCTCAGCTTTGTGCCTAGACAAGTGTGACTGCCCATACCCAGTGAGGAGCCTGCTGAGCCATTCCCGAGCTCTAGGGTGCTTTTTGAACGTTTGTTTTATACCTTCTTTATTGGAGAGAAGGTGTTATCCTATAAAAAGGGTTTGCAGAAAGCCCTAAAAATGACCAGACTTTAGTCTAGTCTCATTTTCCCTGATACATCAGTGAATGTCCCTCAACCAAGAGCTTCAGTGTTTGCACAGTTTCCCAGACTCCAGGCAGTTAAGCTGACTGACACCAACTAAATTTCCTAATTCCCACTATTTAACTATGGATAGAAAACTGGAGAGAAAGGGATTTAAAAATGCAAGCCAAAACACCCATGTTCTTTGCTGAGGGAGAACAGGAGGGAGCACCTTGCAGCCTCCTCATGCATTCCAGGATGATAAACCTTTGATATGCCTTACACTTCACTGCCCTGAAAATGCAACTTTCCACAGTTATGAATACAAACAACGCTATTATCTCTACCTTTCTAATAATTAACTAATCTAAACACTCAGGGAAAATGTTATCTGAAATGGTACTTTTATAAATGCATTAACTTTGTCTTCCTTTGACTTTTAAGATATCTTTCCTTACTAATACATCTGAAAAGACTGTTTGGAAAGCCTCCGTAAAGTGGCAGAGCAAACAGATGAAGGGCGTTCTTTAGTAGTTCTTTATTATTAGTTTTCCAATGATACTATCTTCTTGTACTTTCCTTAACTAGAAAATAAATAGAATTTGTCTCACACACAGCTGTGTTTTTCTTTAGCTAAGGAATGCACAAAAGGAAATTTAAAAATCGTGCATTATCGGTGAATGAGCCAGTTAAAGTAAATAAATTTCAACCAACTTGCTTCTAAAAGATTAAAGGTTAATGATAGAACTTACCTTGCTCAACAGACTTATGAATTATCAAGGTCTAGAAAAGGTACATCCAATTTTTGGGCATTACCTACAACAAGCAAATGTTGAGAGCAGACACATCCTCTCTCAACTGAGCAGCTATATTTTCTATCACATCATTTAGTGCTATTTACTGAATAAAAAGCATTTCAAGAATATTTATTAAAATACTTAATGGAGCCCAGCTAATTCTTTTAAGACATTCAGTGACTGACATAGGCTGCTAGCTTACACATGCAGTGTGATGTCAAAAAACCTTCTTACTATACCAAAGATTATGTAGTAAAGCACTGAACTGAGGATATGCAGAGAACACCGGTACCTTCTCAGTAGTGCTCACTTATCGGCACATTTATGCTAAATAAATATATCTGGATTTGTTAAGTAACCCATAAAACAATTACCTGGCTCTGAATTCTGTCAGAGGAACTCAAAGACAGCATATCAGAAATAGCATGAACTTTCTAAAGTTAGCCTGCAGTCCTCCTCTGGGACAGCACCCAGGTAAAGCTGTGTCTTTGGAAGTGTTTGGAAGGTTTGCAACAATCAACCCTGTAAAACTAAGGGCAAACACGGCGGCACAGGCTGCTTCCCACTGCTGGGAGCCAGGGCACTTGGAAACCTGCAGTAGCCAGCCCACTGCAGGGAAAAGAGAAAGTGATTTTTGCTTTAGTCTGGCATTTATTTCTTATATTTATTCTCATACAACACTTAAACTTCAAAAACAGTGTTTACCCCACCTCACCTGCTGGAACACCAGCCTCTTTCAGGATACAGATTTCTAGTGGAGAACAGTTGAAATGAGTCTGGACATGTTGGTGTGGAGACATTACTGAGATTATTTATTTGTTTATTTATGAAATCTATTTTAATCTGTTTCTCTGTTGAAAAGCCTAGAGCCATCAAAGGCTTAATGTCTTTGTGTGCCATTCATGGGCAAATGAATATTTTAACTTCACTCTTTAATGATCGTTATGGATTTTTAAAGCCTGGCCCATAAATCCTAGCTGTCCCTTTAAATGTATGTTTTAATGACATCGGTGAGAGCTGTAAGCAAAATGAAGGTGGAATTGGGTCCCTCATGAATTAGTCTATTCTGAAGATGAAATTGCACCATCAGGTTAGGGAAGTAATTTTGCCATTTAGAAATTCAACTCACTTGAATCTTCAACACCTCCCTCTCTGCTCCCTCACCAGATAAAGCGTTGTCAGCTCTCCACCCTTCCGCCCCGATGATAAAGTGCATAGCATGATATAGGACCACGATTTGTTGTAACACAGAAGTATATGAGTCACTGGTTTACCTCTGCACTAAAACCAGTGCCACAGGATGCCATAAAACCTGTGAAAAATGTCTCAAAGACAGAACTTATGGCCACCAGTGTCCAAACTTTCAGCCAAATGCCAATGAAAGTGAGGAGCTTGGGAAGGGACCAGGTGAGAGCCTGAGGATTTAGTGTGCCTGCTGCAGCTGTTTGATAGCAGTCTCTTAATTAAATGGGAAATGCCACATACATTTCCAACTACTCTTAATCTCATATTTCCCTATTCAGGCCCATATGAAGAAGAAAAAGAAAAATCCACTAAAACGTTAACTTTCTGCTGTATATATGCCACGTGAATGCTGCTATCAGAATAGTGCTGGCCCTTACAGTAGCACTAAGACACACACACTAGTTTAAAAATGTTCGTGTTTAATTGCAGTTATACCAGATGTACAGCCCTTTCACAGATTATATCAGCCTAGGATACCACACAGGTCCTGGATATCACACTGGCTTTGGTGCCGAGATCCCACACTGTGGGAGAACATCAAGTCTGTAGTCACACAACATTGCTCTAGTGAAATTTGCCCTCCAGCCACTCCAAAACCTTGTCCTTGTATAAACCATGTCCGTTTGCAGGAGCCCATGGAAAAAAAAAAAAAAAAAAATCAGCATTGTACCACAGAGGATTTGTTCACCTCACCTCAGGGAGCAAAACCTTTGAGAGGCCACCAGATCTCACCTGCAATCACATGAAGTCCCACTTGGCTTTGATTTAAAATGATAAGTCAGGCCACATTTGACTAGAAACTGAGCCTAGATTTGTGCAAAATGTTTGCAAACCACAACCTTGCCAGCTGCCTTCAACAGGCAGCACTTTCCATGTGACTTTGGGTTTCCTGGCAAATATTTTGCAGGCCTCTGGGTTTCTCATTCCTTTTGCTCCTGGCCTTTCCCATTATGGACTTACATGTCATGATGAGACAAAGTAGAAACCTTGAGACACTGTCTCCTACTTTCAAATATCTTTGAAAAAGGCTTGTTTTAATGTCAGATTTTGTCAGATCTATTCTCATTGAGTAAAACCCTGTGCAAGAAATTGTCCCATAAGTTTCAAAGAAGGTGCCTACAAAATAAGTGACTGCAGAGAGAGGTGGTTAAATTAAATATCTTCTTTGGTTGGAAACAGTCAAAGCCTAAATGCATTATGCATAAAAATAAGCAGTAGCAAGATATTTACTTTTTGCAGTACTTAGTCATGCCGCATTGAGGGACAATCCACACCTCCCAGGCATGAACAGGGTATTTTTATTCCCCACACACTGCTTTATTCACCTATGGATCCTGCGAGCATGAAGCCCAGGTAACTGTATTTCCAAAATGCAATAGGAGAATAAAGAGACTAAATACTTTCTTCATGGCAGGTTACAAACATTGATCTTCACTTATTTTACCCAATTTTCACTTGACTTTTTTCTAGTCACCCTTTGAATCTACACTTTTACAACATTAAGCTCTGAGGTTGCAGCACAAGCCCATGCTACAGGGGAACAAGCCTCTGGAAGTCCCTCAGCTCGATTCATCTGCAGCTTCCTCCCCAAAAATTACACCCATAATAAAGACACTTGAAAGCAGTGTTACCAATTTCTAGTATTTTATCTTTATTTTCAAACCAGTTGGTATTTTGCTTGCTGTTGAGGTGAAGCTCTCCAATGAGTCTGGAGATCAAACCAGAGGGAAAAATTAGTTACTTGAAGGTTACAAGTTGAAGGGGGGAGGAGGCTGAGTGGTCTTCTTGGGTGACAGTAGTGAAAAAGCAACAGTGAGCTGATTGAGATGAATGCTGCCTTTAAAAGAACCAGAAGCATCTATTCAGTGAGAAAATAGGACTATTCCATAAAAGAGATGGGAATCAATTACAGCCTTTCATGAATACAAGACATGAGGACTAGTTAAAGCAACAGCTCTTGACCCACAAGTATAACCTATTTCTGAAACACAGATCACTTCATAAGGAAACATATGTCAAACACACATCTGAGATGCTGAAGCTCCTTTCTTTGTCAGTATTGAAAAAAATAACTCAATGCAAGAATAAAAATTACTTTGTGTAAAAATAAAAGTCATCAGCACAGATTACAGTTGCCCCAGTAGAAGGAGAATGCAGAACACAATATTAACCACCTTTGCCCCAGGAAGCAAGGAAATAGATGGGAAATTACTACTAGGCAAGAAGAAAAACAACTGGAAAAACAAATTTTAAAAAATAAGTTGAAAAAATTGTTGGGTCAGAAGGAGATAAGTTATGATCTGATTTGATACATTGGGATTACGTTATAAAAGAAGTCGTTGGAAGAAAAAGCCAGGATTTGAGAACCCATCAACCCATCTGAATTCACACAGCTGCTTTTTCATAAGCAATTGGGTTTGTTCCATTTAATTTATTTTGGATCAATTTAACATTAGCCAATTCCAAGCACAGACTTGAGTAAATCAAGCTGAAGGAAAAGACATTAAAACAAATAGTAAAGAAATTGTAACACACTGAAGAAGAGGTGGCCAGGCTTACAAGCAACACAGGAACCACTTCAAAATCCACCACAAAAAAGTGGTGCCATGTCCAATAAGGACAATGGGCTCAGCCTGCAGAAGAATGGGGTAGTGCTCCATTTGTATTAACATAATAAAGTATGTAGAAGGGATTTGGAAATTACTGAAGGTGTTATTGGAACTGTTTACTTTGTATAAGCAAATAGTGGGTTAAGCCTTTACAAAAGTCGCTCCTAGGAATCAAACGACCTACAGTCCTGAGGAAAAAAAAAAAAGTGCATCAATATTGGATTTGAAACCCACCTTGAGAGAATGTGAAATCAGTCCTAGAGACTGTGCTTACGTACAATGCCTAAACTCTTATCTAATTCCCAACGTGTTGAGGCTGCCTTTTCCCCCCTCAAGTGGAAGAAAAGAAGTAGTGAAGAAGAAAAACCTGAAGAGCTCCATGTTGCACTTTAAACATGCTGACCAATTCAACAAGCCAGATGCCTAATTTCTAAGTATGCAAGTAGATGGGACACCTTTTGGCATACACAAAGGCTTGCACTGAAAATCCTGTACTGGGACTAAGTTCATTGCTCTTGCTTCTAATAATGGAATTAGTACTAATAATCATACTAAATATTTAATTATTACAACATTTATTCATTAAAATTACTGTATATCCCTTATAATATTTAATACACATTTTGGTCACATTCAAATCTACTCAACCCCATGTGAGCTTGGAAGGACTTTGAATCCAATTCTTTTTGAGAGTCAGGGCAATTATTTGGTCCCCAAAACTCTTTGGGCCTGCTGAGAAACTGGGGAAGAGGGAATTGCAGTGCAAGATTTTTGGCTTTGATTTGAGCTAACTGAACACATATGGTCCTAAAAACACCTGAGGTGACAAAGTCAGAAGTATATTTGTAGACCAGAGTAGAAGGAAACAACACACATGATACTTAAGAGGAACAGGTTTTAGAATCTGAAGATAAATCTGCCACAAATTTCAATCTCCTGGACCTTTGCAAAGTATGTTACCCATAATTGATGTCAATGTAAATCACAAGAACACGTTAATGATTTTCTCCTAAAATACAAAACTGTAGTTATCAAAACCAGCACATACACATAATTTGGGGATAGTTCCTGAAGGCTTCGTTCCTTTATTATTAGTTGTCACTGCTCATATCTTGCAACTAAATACATTGAGAAACTATGAAAATTTAGTGTCAGCTGTTAGCAACATCATCCTACCAGGGGCAAAAAGAGCACCAAGGAAAATTAAACCAACTGGTTTCGGATTATAAAAGTCCATCAGAGCAGGCATGGCTGCTTCTGTGTGCACCCTGCTAGGGATCATGTCCAGCTCCAGCAATAGGTGGGTCCCTTTCTAGTAAATTCATAGGAACAGGCTGTTAAGATAATTGTGCCATTTGCAGATGGTAATTTTTGAGAATGAAGAAACAAATCAAAACCCTTCCACTCAATGTAGTGATTTCTCCTGATGATGATGAAGTCCATTTTGCATACTGCAGAATCACACTGACTGTCACTGTAAATTTTCTCCCATTATTGACAAGCTGTTTGCAGACCCAGAGCATAGTTGGCCTTTTTCTAAACCCATGATTCCATATATATCACCTACATCACTGACATCATCCAATAAACTTAATTGACGGTGGTTTGTCTTAACTAACCTACGTTTTCAAGGTGTTGTCACGCAGGATGAAATGTGTGCATTTAAAATCTGCACTCGCTGGGATAGCTGGCATATGTACAAATTCCCAGTTATAAAGCTGAGTTATAACATAGCCCCCCCAAGAAACACTGATGACATTTGTGGTGTGATTTCTGATCAGACGCCCAAGACTTCTCTCCCTTCATCCCACCTCCTGACCAGCATGGGCAGGTTTCTGAGCCACACCAATGATGGTCAATCACAGAGAGGCCAGGGAAACATTGCTATCCCCTGGGCATACAGACTGGTCCAGCAGGCACTGCAAACACAAAGGTACTTGGAATATTGTATATCACTCTGCCTTGACAGCTTCACCACCTCAACTATATTTTTTTTCCATGGGATTGTGTGCTGAAAAATATTGCAGAAATTTCTCATATTCCACAGACAGGGACGCATCACAACAAGACTCATACCAGAGTCATGTGATGATTCAAACGAAACATACAGCTCACCAGAAACCACTTGGAACAGGCGTCGTTGCTTTGGACACACACAGGCCAGCCGTGGAACAAATGAGCACAGCAAAATACAGCAAAGCTTAAGACACTTCTGAGTTTTTACTCTGTTATTAGAGATGAGCAAATGCAGACGAGAACAAAATGTACAATAAGCTGATCTTATTCAAGACCCTTTTGAAATGTGTGGAGTATCTCTTCCCCTCCTTCCCACTGAAGCCCAAAAGACACATTATCTTTGAAAATACACTGCAAAATTCACAGGGTCAGCAGGTCTGGCATCGTCTGCTGGGCTGGCTGCAGATTTCCAGTCCCGGGCAGCTGGGGCTTCCTCGGGGGAAGCAGCGCTCGCTGCATTCCACTTTCTTAATGGGGTGTAATCAGGAACACGTTTGCTTCAAACCTATTAGTGAACTTCCTGCTTTGAACCCAAACTCTTTTTTAAAGTAGTTTTTATTAAACTTAACTATCAAATCTGCTCCATTTTGCTCACAAGGGTACCTGGTGTTATTTCTGAGGAGATTTCAGCCCAGTGTGAGGAGACAATGCCTGTCTCTGCTGTCTACAAGGGAAAGGAAACAAGAGACCAACCTACACTCATTCACTACTTTTTTCCCCTTTTTTTTTTTGTTTTAAATATGTACAAAATTATGAGGTGGTACATTTTCCTGATACCAAATCTGTAAGAGATCGATCACACAAAGTTGGAAAATTCCATCTTAATTTTTGGCTAGAAAAACTATATTTGTTTCTGGATCAGTCCACAAGTGAGTTAGTATTGCTACCTCTGTGATTTAAAAAGCACACCATGCAAATTTGCCTGATTCAAATGCTAAACCTGTGAGTTGTTAATTGAAAACAGCTTTTTTCTCTTCACCGTTATGCAAAAGCAAAACAAATAATAGAACCTTCCCCCCCATTACATTTAAAAGACCTATCATCAAAAAAATGACAGTGTTTGTAACTGCACCCACACATTTTGCCCAAGTATCAAAATTGCTCAGTTTCAATACGGGGGCACTCCTGTCAGGCAGAGATGGTGACAACCAGCTCAGCTTAAAAACTGCTGCTGGATACACAGATATGTAGCTGAAATAACTCTGTACACAAAATCAGATTTTACATTACATTCACCAGACAAAAGGGCAGAAGCAGCTGTCCCATTTGACTGCACAACCTAGCCTATCACTTTTTACCCAGACATTCTTGAAAGGAGATGAAAAGGCTGGATTTGGACCAAATATGCCCCAAAAGCACACGGATCCAGAGGGATAAGGAATGTGCCCACAACCTGCTGTGTTTGCTGTAGTGGTCCATCACCTCTGTTTACCACAAGCCTCTCCAGACAGCTTCCCACACCCAGGGCCCCCAAATGCCCACCACACAGCCAGGGAGCCCTCTCAAAAATCTGCTCTGCGGTGTCTCCATGTTTCCCATTAGCTCAGCTGATCATTTGCCTGCTCTGACTTTTAAGGACCTGGAAGAAGTCCCCCAGTGTTGGCTGTACTCAGTGTGGAGTTCCTCCCTGGACTGCATCCAGCCAGCGTGGGTTTCCCATCACAACCTCCCAGCCTGCAGGCGCGGCCGAAAAAAGCTTAATAAGAGTCCACCCGCATCAGGCTGGCAGGGAGCACGACTCAGAATTTATGTTTTATTAAAGCACCATTAGTAACACTTCTCAGTGTGCATGAGCATCTATTCTTACACTCAGTAAAACCTTCCGTCCAGCTCTTGGCACTATCTTTGGTTGCAAAGAGAAAAGATGTTAAAATCTCTGTGTTTAAGTCACCAGAGTCAGATTAAGATAAAACTAGATTCAGTTTTTAACTATACCACAATATCTCTTTCATACCCTGGAAATCCTGGTTTATAGAATTGCCGGAGCTGCCTACAAATGGAAAACTTTCAGGAAATTCTGAAATATCAGTGGGAAAGAAAAATAAAGCAGAACTGAAATCTAAAAAGCCAATGGTACTCTTGAAACAAATACTCAGAAAAAATCCTAGATTCAGAGTCACTTAGACACATAAGTCAATATTTCATTTATATTTAAAACTTGCTTAGGCTAATTCAATTAGGTTTTAATTTTTGTTTTAAAGCCTAAAACAGTTCAGAGAAAATGTGTTGCATTACAAAGCTGCATTTAGGATAAACATTATTCAGGTACAGAAACCTCTCAAAACAAGAAAAATAGCTGACACTAGAGAAACAAATTGGGAAAGCAGAAAACAAACTATCAATTTTAAATAAGTCATTTCAACTTTTCCCATAAAAAGCATGTAAATATAGACACTTTCCCCCAAAACACTGATGTTGTGATGGCAGACTTCTCAATTATTTTCTCAGCAGCTAAACAATACCTTTATCAGAATTCATATGGATGAAGATGCTTAATGTTCCTTGGTATCCATGTACTCACCTTCTTTCAGAAGATGAATGATACATAGTGCACTGCTGTATGTTTTATTTCTCATGACCTGAAAGACCTGTCAGGTGGGACAAACCACCCTGACTTTTAATGTTTTTAGTGACCGATGTGGCTGTAAAGCCACACAGTGCAAAGTAAAAGATGTCATGCTCATTTTCTTGGTTATCCCTCCTTTTTTGTATTTTTTTATTATGCCTGATGTCTTTTCTAGATGAGCGTCTTCAGATGGTGGGGATCAGGACATGCCTTGGGATGTGTAAGAGCCAGGTCTAAACACCCTGCTCTGGATCAAACACCTAACCAAGCTGAAGCTGGCTCATTTGCTTCCAGTACCAGCCTGGCTGGGGTCTGGCACACTGCAGACACACTCAGTGTAGACACATTTTCTGTGCTTATACTCACCACACCCAACCTTGAGAAATATTTCCCAAAGGAATCTTCAGCACAAGGGAATAACTCTCAAGAAAACCTCTTGGTTTTAATGAATCAAAAATTTCTTAGAAAACCATTTCCTTTTTTTCAAGTAGGAGAATGACCAACAGCTCCAGGCTGGACACTGGTTTTGTGTAGAGTCCCAATCCTCCAGCTTCAGAACCAGACATTTATCAGCTGCTCCCAGTGTCCCAGACTAAAATCAACCATCCCATCACTGGGATTGTTTTGCCCACAATCCCTAGGCTCTGCCCCTTTCCTGCTGCATGTGGCAAGCATCCTGCTTCTGGAAAAAGTCTTCTCCCATCACCCATGGTGCTTTACAAGCTCCTGGAGAGCTGGTTTTAAACAGAGCTGCTGGCAGATGTGGAGACAGAGAAGGAGTTTAAGGAGTTTATGGACAAACTTCAGCAGAGCTGCTCTGGCTCCTGGGGAGAAATGCTCACACGGTGCTTCTGTTTCTCCTCATTCGTTTGGGCCCCATGTGTTAAAATCCAAGGCATAAAAAAACAGAGCCTGATTTAAATATTGTAAGTTCAAGCCCAGCAGCTAAGACATCATTAGGTGTTGACTTGACAAGTTTTCTGGGGTTGATACCTACATAGCCTTTTATATAAAGCAAGTCCATTTGTTTCTTCTTGCTCTTGCAGGCCAATTTTAAAACCCCCTGAAGACTTTATTTGTAGGATGTGCCTTTGCTTATGGAAAAGCAACATGTGCAGACAAAATAACTGCTTTACAGATTTGGTACTGAAGTCCAGATGAAACTAATCAAAAGTGTGAGATCTTTGGGCCCTGATTGGGCAAAACTAATGAGGACAGATGTAGAACAACAGAAGGAATGAAAGAGTATCTGGTCTTCTCTACTCCACAGATAATAAAATAATATCCAAGACAATAAAATAAGATCCCAAGATAATAAAAATTATTGAGCTGTGTCCTTTTAAAATATTATCCTTCTGTCTCTTCCACTTACGTCACCCATGTGCTTTATCCTGCTTGTTTCAAACCCCAAAGACTTGCCTTGTTTACTTCAAGAGCTATACTGGGAAATCAGTGAATTAGTCTCTCTTCTTGCACCAAAAGAGTTATTTCCTGTTAGTTAGCTCCAAAGGTCTACCTTTGATGACTTGGCTAACTCACCCAAGTCTCACCTATGCACTCATCAACATGTCTGCACAGACAAGCTCAGCTCATGCTCAAGCACCTAAAGGAAAAGCATGATTTCTCTGCAGCAATGAGCACCCACAGTTTTTTTCTGTGGAGAATGTGCTAAAATGAGAAAACCAGCTGAGTGCTGAAAATAGCAGATCATAGGGCTGCTTAAGTGGGATCAGAGTCCTTCTGAATAACATATACATCCTTAAATCTGGCATCCCATATCTGGCCTAGTTAACGTCTAGCAATTTAGAAAGAGCTTGGGTGCCACGAGACATGGGCATGGCAGAGGGATCTCCTTTTCCACCCCAACTCTTGAATCTGCTTGTGCCCTAAAACAAGTAATTTCATTATACTGCCCATTATCTCAGCTTTCATTGCTACACATTTTATTGGCCATGAAATTACCTAACCTTTAAAAAAAAAAATGCAAACCATGAAATTTGTCTCAATCTCCTCAATGAAGGACACCTAGATATTTTGTGAATTTTACTGGCAAAACTTCAGTAAATGAAAGCCCTTCTCCCTGCCCTACCTTGCCATTTGTAGTTTCCCAGTTTCCTCAATGCTTAATCTTCAGTTGCTGTGAAACCAGATGGTTAAACAATTAGGTAAATTGTGGGCATTGCTTACTTTGTCTCTTCTTTAAGTGCTAAACAATAAATCTCACAACTTTCCTGCCACAAAAGTGATGGTGAATGCTTAATCCCAGTTCAGCAGCAGGATTCCTATTTCCTGGGCCCACAGAAGACAGAAAATATCACATTTCTACCTCATTCGACCCTTTCAATATCCTTGTCACGCTTCATTGCTTTACAAGGCACCATTTCACTGTTGCAACAAAGATTACAGGGGATCTAACAGGTAAGGCCCCAAGCAAACACAGAGCAGAGTGGACCTAAACAGGAGGCACAAGGACTTCATGTCTTATCTGCTCCCCATCTCAGCATTTCTAACCACGAGGACTGCCCTGCTGACAGCCCTGCCTGTCCTCAGGCAATGAATCTGTAATAAGATATACACACACAACAAATAATAGAGGTGGTTTGTTGTGTTTGGGCTTTTTTTTTTTTTTTTTTCTGAAAATTATATACCGAGGTAATTAAATTGCTAACATGATAGATAGCCTCATTTTATATTTGAATTCAAAGTGACTTTCTATAGCATATAAAAAAGTGACTTACCACAAAAAAGGATAATGCTGCAGCTTGGGCTGAAATATAGATATTTGCCTGGAATTCTGAAGAATAATCTTGGCTGCTCTTTTAATGACAGTTTATAGTATTTGGATGTTTTGCCCAAAATCCTAAAATATTTTAGAGGCATTAAATATTTCAAACTCAAATTCACCTCCCATAAATAAGAAGCCAAGAAACAGAGGCACTGTGAGGCTGCAACGTGTTTCAGATGGCTTAGAAAACAAATTGCACTAACTCTGGGAAAGGATAGTAAGTACAAGACCTTAAACAACCCTACACAATAACATATTGTGTTCAGCATGGGCAGTATCACCTGTATCAAGGTTGTACAAACTCTCATTTACAGATGCTATTTTCAGCTGTAGTGACCTACAGAGACCTCAAGAATATCATATCAGTATCATGGTCACACAGCCAAAATACAGGAAAACTGTCTGATTTCCTACTCACCCCCTTCCTTACAACCTCCAGAAGAAAAATAAGCAGCACTGACCAACCACTAAAAATATTTCACAAGACCTTCAGGACTTCCATGGAGCCATTAAACAAACTACAGATTTGATGTCATGTTTGAAGGCCTATGTTAATGTGAAGTTTGGGTTGTAATGCATTATAATTTAGAAGATCTAATTTTGCACCTCTTCTCTTTCTATGAGAAATTTGTGGTCCATACCACAAGCTGCAGAAGCTGTTGGCCAGCAGCCATGCAAGTATTAAATGTAAATGGAGTGATACATTGGCAGTTATTTGCTGCGTGGCAATGCTGATTTTAAAAATCCACTCAAAACCCCTATAAATCCTGGCATATATTTTCTTGTTTTCTCCTGACACTCACAGAGTTAACAGGCAAAACATTTCAATAAAACTTTCACACAAAAGAGCTAAGATGTTAGAAACTTACTGTTAACATCTGTTCATCATTTTATTGTGTGGCTACACGTTAGATAAACGTGCTTACTCATAAGAACACAATACCTAATGGTGACCTCAGCTGTGACATCAAACAAGCACACGGGGGAATTATTCCATGCTTTTGGCATCGATGTGGTTGACTTTCCCAAAGGGGGGGAGCAGAAAAGCTGCACCTGATGAGTGGTGAAACTGCAGGATTAACAACCAACTTTTATCAGTCCTTTGCCATTGGTTTCATACAATAGGAAAATGTGTGCATGTAAGTAGGTCCATCCCCTGAAATTAAGCAAACGTCATAATGGGCCAGTTAACTAACCTGTAATTACACTGTCACTTGTATTAACTCCATCACCCACTAATAGAGTAAGTTATAGTGGAAGCAGCCAATGTTGTTAGGAGGGTTATTTATTTTATGCCCTAATTAATCAGTACTGACACTGAACCACATCCTTCCTCCTTCCTCATTATTTAAATCACCCATTTATATGGATGAGCCTCTTTGCTTTGTGCATTTCATTAATGCCTTAACATGCTCCCATGAGGAGAACAGCGGGCTCTGTTCCGGTGAGGGGGTAACCGAAACGCCAGGAGGCTGCTCCCACTCTCCCAAACTTTTTTCCCTGGCAAGGGCACTGGGGAGATCAATGGGATCGAGTCTTTGGGATCTCAGGGGTCTGGTTCTTCATGGTGCTGGGGAAAAAGGATCTTCCCTGGGTCAGTTCAGTTTCCAGCGTTAGATACTTGAGAAGAACATCTCTTTTTGGGAGGGCATCACCACACAAGGAAACCTTTGCTTCACATGCTTAAGTGATTTCCTAAATCTGGGTCCCAATCCTAAAATTGGAAGTGACAGGTAGAAGTTCCCTTACCCCCCAGTCACTCATCCTGAGGCTGTGAGTGAAACAGAGACGTAAAACCACTTGGTCTGCAGAATGGAGATCAAAGCAGGGTGGGTTTAAATTGAATATGAAGCAATTTGGAAAGCTGAAATTCGGAATATCTTATGCAAGGCTTTATGTAGGGGCATACAATCTCTTATAGCTGAGCTGAAGTATTTTTATGCTCTCCCATGATTTTGAAGGAGTTACCTCTGCAGTATTTCAAAACAGCACAGGCAAAACAAAGTCTAAATCAAAGTATTCTTCATGGAATATTTTGACGCTAACTTTTTTTTTCCCAGTCCTTTCTTTTACATCCCCTTCATTTGGATTTTTTGCTGAGCACACACCCCAGGTTATCACTGGCTGTTGCGCACATGCAGACTCTGCAGAGCAGCCCAAATTTTTTAATTTTTTAAGTGACTACTAATGTTTAACCAAAGAGCACAGATGGGCTCACATTAAGCACCCTCATATGTTGCAGGAAGCCTCTCTGCGGTTCTCCTGGAGAGCCAGCATGGGATGAAGATGCCTGGCTAAACACCGTAGCAGCAGGGCAGAGCCCAGCTCGAGCCCTGCTCACAGTTTCCATGCTGTGCTGCCCTCTCTGGCGTCACCATTGAAGTTTAACAACAAAAAAGCACCCCAAACCTCTTTAAGGTGTTTTCTGCTTCCTGCCTTCAACACAGGCAGCTCCTGTCGTGGTTCAGTCACCTCCAAAGTGGGACTGAGCTCTGAAAATACAAAACTCAAAGGATGAGGAGGAGGACACACAGCCAGGACTGGGAAATCTTAACAGTGTAAGACAGGAGCACACCTGCACTGCCCAAATCCAGCTTAGCAGCAGGATGAGGGAAAAGCTCAGTAGGTGTTGTACCACATGCATGCCCACTCCATGGGATCAAAATCTGAAACCAGCCCATCCAGGACTCCACATGTCCTCTTCAGGTTGCCCAAGAGCCTCTGACAACTGTGTCTATGCCAGGCTGCCTGGGACAGGTACACCTGGAAACACACATTTGTAGGTCAAACTGACTCTTGACAAGCTCTTTGGAAGTTGTTATTTGGTTTTGGTTTTTTTTTACAGGAAGGCAAATGGCACAAGACTGTGAATACTTTACTTGAGTAAAGCTCAAATACAGCTTTGGTGAGCTTTTAGAGGACAAAAAAATCCATGTAACCATTTCAATTCAAAGCTAACAAACCTATCGGGAAACTTGCAGTTTCTACAAAGAGATTTGTAAAACTTCTGGAATTCTCAACCTGGAGTGAGTTGAGATGCTTTAGTTAAAGAAAATATTTTTAGAGTTTTTAAACTATATTATTAATTTAAATAAGATTATTATTTTAGAGGAAACACATACAGTTTTACCAGTACAGCTTAAAGGCAGCAACTCTCATGCCAAGGCAGAGAGCTGCAAACCAACCTTTCAAAGATGAGGAAACACTATACAGTGCTATATTTTGAAACCAAAGGCCATGTGCAGCTCCATTAATTTGTGGTTCAAGGCCAATAATTAAACCAATCCAAACCATCCAAACATTTTTCTGACTCCCCAAATATTTTGCCAAACCATGAACTAGTTTTCACCACAAAGGCTTTCTCATATTTAGCACATTTTTGGAGACTGTTGCTCACTCGGCAGAGCTCCAGGGGCACTTGAAACCTCATGGTGCAAACTGGTCTAAAGTTGCCAAGTGCATAATGTCCAATGAAACCTGGTGTGTCCAAAACCATACAAACCAAATCAAAGATGTACAATTTTTCCATGGACTTCATACCCAAAGCCATGCAAGGGTGCAGTTTGGGACAATTTCTCAAAGCATGAAGTGTTCCTCAGACAGTTCATATCTACAAGGGGTTGTAGATAGTTTGTAGATTTTGACCAAACTTCTTGCCTAGATTTTTCCTTTTTTTGTGGTTTGTTTGTTTGTTTGTTTTGTGGTTGTTTGTTGTTTTTTTTTTGAGAAAGCCCCCAGTTATTATATTAGTGAAGAGAAAGGTGATGATTCCTTAGTGGATGTCATGACGTCCATCCTTCCTGGACAAAGCTCCAGGGCTTGTTTCAAAGCGTGCCATAATATTACATGCTTAAATGCTCTTATTTCTAGCCAAATTACTCTGAGCAACTGAGGTATACTACTATCAAACCACACAAAATCTGTATACACACACACATCCGCTTAAACTAGTTGACGAAAAAAGCTTTTAAGGTCTGGTATCTTGGCAGCTGAGCAAAAGTCAAAAACTCTTGGACCAGTCAAGTGCCCTGTCCTGTCCTCTCCCTACTTAAGTCAACAGCAAAGCACCCATCCCCATGGCTCAGAGCTGACAAGTAAGAGAATGGCCAAAGAAATGCACATTAATTATCATTACTATGTCTGTTATTGTATAACAGACTGTGATTCTGTACTTTATCTCCTGGACCATTATCTCCTGCCATGTGATCTAAGTGTTGATACTGCTAATGTAAAGGAACACAGAACAGTAGTCATTTATCCTGCAAAAGACCTCATGCTTTTCTTGTTCTATCAATCATTAAACAAGTAATGTCTTTTGTGTTATTGCCTTGACATTCATTAACACTCACGTCACAGGAAATCTTTGCAATTAAAAACCTTATTGACGATCTGTGTTGTTTTTCATTGGCGTGTAACAAGCAAGATAATAAAAAATGAAAACAATGGTGTTATCATAGATAACTGAGGAGGTTTTTCCTTTTTCTTTTTCAGCCTCAACTATTTTAATATTGCTGGTCTCTTTTTTTTTCCCCCCAATTTGAACATGGACTTGAGGGCTCTGAATGCTGGCAAACCACTTTTTATCAGCCTCAAACATCTGAACACCCCTTTGACATTAATCCTGTGTGACCAGCTTTAGTGGAAACACTTAGTCTTGGAAAAGTCAGGCTATATGAGGACAAATGTTTCTCTCTCCATGCTTTCTCTGCCCCTTGGAGATGTATAACAACCTTGTGTGCAAACCAGTGACACAAAGACACAGCGCTTTGTCTACTGCCCAAAACACGCATTGGGCTGGTTTCCATATTGTTGGTGGAAGCTGAAGCCCTGGGAAGAGATAAACAAAGCTGGGATGGAGAGGGACCCTGCAGCTGAACAGCACCTTGGTGGGAAGCAAAATGGTAGGGAGCCCTTGAAATATGTCTTATGGCCAAGATCACCAACGCCTTATTCTGTGTCCAAAACCACTGTCTCTTCTTACAGCTACACGGAGTCTCACAAACAGGCTGGTTAATGTGGATGCTACCTTCTGATGTAACAAAGGGCCAAAACCTTCCAACTTAAGGGCTGACTGCTGGGATGCACCAGTGCATTCTTCCTTCTCCCAGAAAAGGCTGAATTGGCACGTGCTGTGAGCATGATCTGTGTCACTATGTACTGCGTGCTAGTTTCTGTGGCTCTGGAACTGAGTCTGTGCTTCCTGCAAACCCAGACTCCTGTCTGACTTGGGCCTCACTGGCTGAAAGGTGCCTTCAGGAAGATAATAAGCACAGCCTCAATTCTCCCAGACATTGACATAATTGAAAAACTAGACCATTAGGCTCTTACATTCTTATAGGCTGTTTTAACTGCAATCTATGTATCTTGAGCATATTTACTGAAGGCTCCATGAATACAGAGATAGCCAAGAAATCAGTGCAACTCTGCAACCTTACTACATTAAAAAATATTAAATCAGACTCATCCTTGCCTTCTATTACTGTCCTGAAACTTAAATGCAGAGATGTCAAGGCCACAAGGGACCATTGTAATAATTTCACCTAAGATTCTATTTAACATCATACAATTTTTGCATTTCTGCTCAGTGACAGTACTTCAGATTTACACCATCAGAAGAGAAAGAATCAGAGCCATTCACTTTAAAAGCACTATGACCGTGAGGGACATTTGGAGTAAGCTCCTGTGTACATCCAGGTCTCTTAATAATTAGCACAAGTGGAAATAAAACTCTGAAAACAACCCTATGGCAAAGTGTATGTGTTCAATTCTCAGATATGGTGGCCTTTCTTTGGAGCCTAAAATTGCATTTATGATAAGTCAGAGCAGTGAAGAATACACAGCACACTTGACATAGTAGTAAACTGCCTTTTGTTGTGCATCTCAGTTGTTAAACAAATTCCTATCTTTTTCTTTTTCTGGTAAATTAAGCAGCAGTAGTGTTGATACCAAATCTGGACTGCCTATGGCTTTTCTTTTGACACCAACAGTAATGATCTTAGATGTAATCACATTTATAAAACCATCCAACAAAAAAAAAGAAAGTAACAAAACACGACAAGTGTATTTCTCTGAAATGTAAGTAGAAAAAAAATATTGATGCAATATGTTGCATGTATTTACATTATTCAGTTGCAAATTGAATAATAATACAATCCAGTGATAAAATTAACAAAATTTTTACATTAAAAACAAGCTATTTTTACCTTTGGTATTCACGCCTGCTCATTGTGCCTAATAAGAGAATAAAGTTTGCAGAACTGAGACCAACACCAACATTCAGTAAATGAATCCAACAGCAAACCCTGCTCCCCTTGGTGCCTCCGCAGTTTACCAGACTACTGTGTAGACCAGAATACCACAGATGTAACACAAACTTTCAATCTACACTTTTTTAAGGCAAACCAGCATTATACCTCTGAAATCTAAAACAAGTCTTAGGAGACACTCTTACCACAACAACAACAACAACCACCTACTTTATGAATATATGAGATAAAAAGTGGAACGTCATACAGAAAAGTGTCCAGCAGCTCCCACCACCAATGGGGGGCTGGATTTATACTCAAAATAGCTGTTGCAGGGCAGCTGCAATGTATCTTTTGAGGAAGGAGTCTTCTGCACCACACAAAGAGACATCAACTTTTTAAAGCCGGAGTGATACCTTCAACAGCCCAATTATTACAGAGCTATTGCTTCTACCTTCCATCACTTCCCTCAGTCTGGTGACAGTGACTCCCGAGTGTACTGGTGTACCTGCATTAGTTTTGTACAGCTTACTTGACCTCAGTTTTGTACCTGTGCACAAGTGTAGCACTGGTATGAAACCATCCTGCGAGAGCTCCAGGCATCCTCATATGCCTGATGGGACAGTTTCACGCACCATAAAAGTTGTTTCATCTTAAACCATCGCAAATTTATGGTCATGGTAAACTCATACCACAAAGCAAACCCTTGCCTTTGTCTGACTTCACTGAAAGGGAGAGCTTGATTGTTAAACCCTAGTGTAACCACAGAGATGGGGCTCAAAGAGCCATTTTTCTCTTCCGGCTGTGCCAGAGGTCCACCCACCACCTACAAGTCTTTTTATCTCCCTGCTCATCAGTTCACCATGAGTAATGCAACAAGCATGTTGGCCAGAAATAAGAGACCTCAGGTATTTGGGCATTAAATGGATGAGTGTTGTGGAAAGGTATATTGTGAGGGGAATGTATAACACAAACAGGGATGAGATAAGAGATATCTGATTCACAAAGATTATGTCTTTTGTGCCCAATATATGGGTGGCTAGCAGGTCACTGTGCAGGAGTTACAAGTAATATAAGCGAGCATGAGGAAGCAATATTTTAACTTGAAAGGACTTGTAGAAGGATGAGAGAGATTTGCATAAAACCAATACAGAGCAGATGGGAATGGACAAGCCTGCTGGTATCAAACACACGCCAAAGGAAAATTACAGAAGAACAAGGAAGTTATTGTAAACAGCACTTCGATATTCCAACCATATATGAGACCAAGGAAACCTCTAAAGCCACCAGAACAATTGCCTAAAGCATTTAGCAAAAGGCCCAAAGTTTCTGCTAGAAAAATATCCTATTACTACTGACAAAAAAAGGCTTATGTTTTAATTCCTTTAAAAGGCACAACACCTATACATGCAAAAAAAAAAAAAAAATAAAAGAAGCTGAGGGTAAATGCAAAGGCTAGTACTGTATTCACATGTACTACCCAACTTTTTAAACACTGTTTTACAAACATGAGAAAAGACAATCAATGCCAGAAGTATCTTTTCAGACAGAAAATATTTGGAGAAGTTTGTCTTTAGCCACATAGACCCTTTTTTTTTTTTTCTTTTAAAAATAAATAAATAAATAAAGTTGGCTCTGGATTCCAAGAAGATTGCAAAAAATCAATGTTATGATAAGTATCAGTGTTCTAGAATTACAAGATGTTTCCAGAGGCATGTGTCAGAAATGATAGTAAAAGGCAGAGAACTAGGTAGGCAGAAGTGTGACAAAAGCCTGGGCAGAGGTGCAAAACTAGTTTATAGTTCATTCAAAAGGGGCAAGAATGCAGAAACTTTCCCAAGATGCAGCTGCCCAGCTCTGCACTTCACTTTGAGCAAGGTCTTCTGCCCAGGTGGTTCTGGGAAGCTAATGTCCCTCAAGTGCCACAGTCTCCTCTCCCTCCCACAGGTGGGATGAAGGTGTGTGGATCTACTAATATTACTGTGTTTGGAGGAGAAACAAGCAAGTCACTCCCTCTTCTGCAAACAGCAGGCTAATTTTATTCTGTCTATACTCCAGAGGAATCAAACGCTTGATGGACGGAGCCTAAGAAAATCCCAGTTCAGGCAGAGAATTGTAACACAGTAACCCGTGAGTAATTTTTTATACAGTGACTGGGTGCCAGGAGGTGCTGGGAGGAGAGAATAAAGGAAAAGTTAGTAACTGGCTAAAAGACAGCCAGTGTTCCTGTAAGAACTGAGGAACAGTTTTGACTGCATCTGTGTGACAGTGCCACACTGACAGATCCCTTCTCCCATCACAACCATGAAGGAAGAGAGGTCTGTGAAATCCCAGGCCTTGTAACAGTCATATTATTTTTCTAGTACTCCAGAACTATGAAATAAAACTTCAAACACACAAAGAAGAGAACAGAGATGACCATGGTGGATTTCAGTAAGAAAAGATCTGGTGCTCATATGACTTGCAAACTGATTTCTGAGGAGCATTCCTCCATCCTTCCTTCCCCTCCCCCCCTTCCTGGCCCTCCTCCATGGCATGATTATACGTACAATTAGAGTGAAACCAAAACCTTTTAATACCAACCTGGTAATCCGAGATACCACTTGACAGTGCTGAGTTTCAGCCTGGCAAGACACAAAGGATGAACATACCTCTGCAACTCAGCACCTGAAATCCAGAATTACATTTCTTCTGGATGAAACTTCAGCAGTGACACACGTTACTAGCTCTGTTAAGCATCTCTAACACAACACTACTTCGGTGTCTCACTAGGAGTAATGAGCTTGCCAGTAATGAGCTTTAAAGAAGCAATGACTCACGGTAACACGAACTGTCACAGGATCTCACAGCAGAGGATATGAGATGGCTCAAGGACGGTGACACGCAGCCTGCCCCTGTGCTCTGCAGCACACCTCTTCCCACAGCCAGATGAAGGCACAGATAATACAACCAGATGAATAGACAACTGCATTTAAGTCCGATGAATCACAGGAATCCTTTCATCCCCTTCCTAAACAACCCTGCTTCACTACCAATAAAGTTTCAACTGTTTCTCAGTCCTGCCTCTCCTCCCAGCAACCGCCTCCCTGAATTTCTTCTCTGCTTCCTCCTGGCTGCTGTGGTGAGACTCAGCACTGCCATGTGTCCACAAGACCCTCACCATCTGACACGTGCCACTAGTGGAACCTGATTTTCCAAGGTGGGAAGTAATGGGAGCTAAAATCTTTCCTAGAGACCTAACTGCAGTTTTTATGCAGTCTATGAAATGTCCTTTGAAAGGGCCTTTTTCCACACTCTTCCAAGTATTTCTACCCAAAATGGTGTGCTTTTTTAAATTAAAACCAAGTGTTTTCTTACCTGCAGGACTGAGCACCTCAGTTCTGGAAACCCAACTCTAGTCATGCAGTCAAGGCTTAAGGGATCACATCCAAGTGTGGAGCAGAGAGCAGGGCATTCTCTGGCTCACTATATCAGCTCCACGATGCAAACAGGTTAAAAAAGCTCAAATAATTACCAAGCAAGAAAACACCACCATTTTTTTTACAGAATATTTTTTAAAACCTTACTGGGTGAACAGCAGCTTGGGAGCAATGTTTATTACAGAGCTATAAACTCATGAACAAATTAAAAGGATTTACAAGAGTCATTCAAGTCTCAAGCCAAACCTAAGGAAAGGCAGGAGATGATTCTCCCAGGGCCAGGAAGAAATAATTAGCACCATACTTGTGGAAGAGGGTTTTGTATAATTTCTTGCCCTACCTATTGAAAATAAGAAGTTTCTCCTTTCAGTTATGGCACAGGAAGGTCATTCCTTATCTCTTCAGTACTTCTCCTGACTCTTTTTATGGACCCCTTGTTCTTGTTTCAACTCACCTGTTACAAGAGGGTTTGGGTTGGTTTTTTTCCACATTTTAACCAACATTTTCAACTCCAGATTTTAACTCCTATCTCAGATATCTCAATTCAAAGGTGAACATGGATGAAAACCTCAACAACTAACCCAAGATCTGCAAAGATCTGCATTTGAGTGTTTATTTGGATGCTCAAACACCTGCTGACAGCAGCAGGGGCAATTCCAAAAGGCTCTCACCTCTTCATGTATCTGAAGAATAACTTTTGCAGAGATGATCAGTACAATCCTATTAAGTGGTGATCAGTGAGATCTTGTAACTATGAAATACTTTTATTATTATGTGCAAATTCAGAAAATATTAAAGGTAAAATGTAGCAACAGAGATGTGTCTGAATGCACTTCTAAAGGTGATGACATCAGTGTCCACCAGTCAAAGCCACAGTGCTCCCTGGTTGTTGTATTCCTTCCCAGGGGCTGAGATGAGTGAGTGGAAAAGTTCCCTACAATCCAATAGCAATGAAATACTGAAAAAGTTACTTTGCACAGGTCCATGAAAAATGTTTGGAGCCCCTAAAATTACAGAAAATAGCACAGGAGAATATAAAAGACATGAAGTATAATTTCTATGAATTTTTAAACTCTCATATAGATATAATATTTGTCCCAATGAAATCCCAGAGGATTACTCAAAGTCCCTTTCAAAACATGCACTATCATGGCGTCACCTCATGGTATCTAAATCACAGAGGCTTTTCTCTGGATTTTCTACACAGAAAGCCAAGGCACACATCAGATCTATTCCAAGCACACTATAGAAGACTTGCTGTCTACCAGCGGGGAGGAAAGGAACCAACACACAGAGAATACCCATGTTAAAATTTTTGCACATTAAATCTTTTCTGCTGAACAGCCCCTGCAATCTCTTCCCACTAATCCAGGCTGGCTGGTATATGGAGAAGGACACTTTCCCTTTAGATCACAAAAGGAAACATTAATCAAGCAAAATATGGGAAATTATGACACCTAGCTGCTAAAGTTCAGCCCCAGTGGCCAAGTCAGAGTTGATCCCAGGGTACAGGTGACTATCCATCAAATGACCTATCATAACACCCATTAAAATGTCTGGGTTAATCAGGACAGTAGCCAAGAACAATATTTTTCTGCTGACTTTCATAACAGCAGGTACAAAAGCAATCCCCTTGAAACACTGCTCTGAGACAAAATTTGATTGACTAAACAAAATTCCAAATATGGTTTAAACCACATTACACCATCTCCTCACTCTCCACCAAGCACAGGGCCAAGGATGTTTTAGATGGAGAAGGGCATTCGATCTGCAGAATTTTAGTTGTGGGCATTGAAACCTGAGCTCAACTTCTGTTGCTACCTGTAATCACATCAACACTCAGAAAGTGAGACTGAAGGTTACTGTGCCACCGCCTGATAGTGAAGTGGGATCAGTTGCAAACATCGTTATAATTACTCTCCAAAACACTTCAGTGTGGATGAGGAAGAATATATCTTTATGGGGTTATTATATATTGCACCACATAGTCCTTAGAGAAACACCGGTGTGACTTTGTGCCCTGCCTGTTTTAAACTTGGCACAAGGAAATGATAAAATGGTTTTATTGTTACCAGTAAAGACAATCCACATCTGTGAGATTGCTTTCTCCTGAGGATCTCTGAGCCAGTTCTCCCAGCCTTGGTGATTAGAGAGTTGCTTGATGGGACAGGTGGTTATCCTCAGCTCCACAAGCCAAGGGAGGAGACACAGCAGAGCTGCCTGACTCAGGCATACTTGGGATGTCATTAATCAGGGGCAGATTCATCAGGTCCCAGCCCTAGGTGTTAATCAGAGCTCTACACTTGCCTCCCTTTCTCCCCGGCCTTGGACCAGAGGCTCTTCCTCCCCTGTCACATTCAGAAATACTAACTGGGTTCCCCATTGCACATCAAGTGGACCCAGGAAAAAATGCAGGTATTTTTGATGACTGGCAGTTTGCAGACAAGTGGGCAGCACTGCTACTGAGGAGGAAGACAAGACTGGTGTCACCAGCTCTCCAACAACTCAGGGGCACTGTCCCAGAGCTCACACTATCAGGCCAGCCCAGCACCCAGCATGGTCCTAAGGAAGGGATTTTATTAATAGTTATTCTTCTGGAGGGAAGCCTAGTAGTCTAGAGGGAATTTTTTTCTGTGGCAGTGCAAGACAATGGGAATACTGAGGGTGAGCCTGGGCTCAGCACTGAGCTCTGTGACTGGAGCAAGTTTTTAAGACACATGCTTAAAAGTTTCCCTGAAATAAGCCTAAAAGTTTCCTGGTTTGAGTGAAGCATATTTATAAGGATGTAAATTGGTAAGGGGATTTTTTTCTGGCAACACATGAACTGATTTATTATCTATAAAAGTAACAACTACAAACACAAATATTTTTTTCTAAAAAATAAAAAATTATCTCTGCTTGCCAGCAATGTATTACTGCTGCTCTTTGCTTGGGAGTGATTTGGTGGAAAGGACCATTACAGAATTGCATGTCTATAGACAGAGATGCTCAGTGCACCAAGCAGCTTTGACAGAGGGACATTACATTTAGAAATGTCAGTTAGTACAAACAAGTTTCCCAGCTTTACCTCAGAAAAGTAAAAAAAAAAAAAAAAAAAAAAAATCTTTGTCAGGCAAATGATGGATGCTTATAACATTATACAATGAAAGAAGAGCTCAGGATATGTATACAATGGCTTCAGTTCAAAAGAGTCTGCAGCAACAGGCTCAATAATGGAACTTTTAAGTTATATATATGTAAACCAAATGGAAAGCTGAGAAACCTTCCGTCTTAGATGGATAAACTGTTTACCTAAACAGAAAGAAACACCATTAATTCTCATAAATGACAATGCAAAGATGCACAGACTGATAATCCAGGTCAGATCTGCAGGAGGAGGTTGAAAGCACGTGCTTGCACAGCCCTGGTGCCCTGGACACAGCTTGTCCAACCCCAAGCGAGTTCCTGCTCCTTCCAAGTCCAGTTCTAACAGCTAAAACACAGCCTCATCTCCATGTTTGTGATTTCTGTTTGCAGTAACTGGATATAGGTATGATTCATAGCAAGATGTCCAAAGTGATTTTAGGGGATGCTCCAGATGGCACAGGCTGGGGCCGCTCCGGTGGGGCTGTCCAAGCTGGAGGAACCGCAGGAGGGAAACATGACACACGCAACCCCAGAGACATCCCTGTGCCAGCTCACCCCACAGCAGGGCTGGATCCTGTCCCCCAGCTCCACGTTGGAGCCATGAACCCCTGACCCAGTGCTCCCCAGGGCACTGCAGCCCTGCTCCCAGATGTGCAGTTCTGGGGCTAGGAGGGAAGCAACCATGTCCTGCGGTTAACTGGGGAGAGTGGAGGGCAGTGGTTTTCTTTCCCATTTCTCTGGAAATGTCTAACATTAAGTGGGTTCCTCTCTGTAGCACAGTTTTCCCATCTGGAAAATGGGAAGGAGGGTATAAGACTTAACTTTGTGAGCATGTTAGAAAACATAACACTTTAATGGGGATCCAGTAATTTGAGATCCCGGGATAATAGTGCAGAGAATTATTATTATGACAGAAGGCATTTTTACTTCTACTGCACAAAGAAAACAAACAGCAAGAGAGTGAGGTTCGAAGATCTAACATTCATTTTATTTTTATTTTTGAAGTTTCTAATTTTTCAATAGTTGAGACCGCAGATGTTCAGTTCCATATGTGCAAGAACCCAGATCCAACCCCTTCTGAAAACTGGTTGCCAGCTATGGAGGCAAGTAAGAATATACTAAGCAAAAGCTAAGAAGAAAAAAAAAAAAAAAATTTATATAAAAATAAATGTTGATACTTCTGTAATTTGCAATGATTTTCTCAAACCAGGCAGAACCTGGAGAAGCATTTGACAGTGTCTGGGCTGAAAGCCATGGACAGTATCCACTGCTTAGTGTTGTATAATTTACAAACTCCTGTTCTTTCAACAACTACTCAGAAAATGAAATGTTAAGTAAATATATAGCAGAAAAACAACTCAGAAGAACAGAGCAACTCCTTTATATCATTCAAAAGGTGATGGCCTCTGTAAGAGAAAACAATTTTCTGCAGTCTGCCAGAGCTAGGAGAACATCAAACAAACCAAACAACATGAAAGCTATGAAAAAAATTTGTATGCCTTTTTTTTCAAAGTAACCTCTTCTGCAGTGGTATGTGACACGGAGATAGGTCCTTACATGCATCTGCCTTCCAAGAAAACAGTTCTCATGTGACTCTGCTGGGCTCTGATAATATCAGGTTACAAAAGTGACAGTAGTTGAGAAACAAACTGAAGAACAGTACATCTGCGTTGCTGAAGCTGCTCGTATCTGAGCTACACCTTGCTTATTGTTTTGGAGACTCTATTCATCAATCCCCAGAGAAAGGAAAAAGCTCCCAAATTAGAGGTCCACAGAGAAGATCTGAGCCAAAATCTGGCTCCCGGGGACCTTGGGCTGACAGTGGTTGCATGCCCCCATGCCAAGGGGACATGCTCAGTCTGGAGCAGGGCACTGGGATGAGTGTGTTACCTTTCCCACAGCTGGGTCAAGAAACTCAAGAAATTGCTCCTTCATTAAACATATTAGAGACTCAGCCTTGTTTGCCTACTGATATCCTTGAAGGAAGGGAATACAAAGATGAGGGTGTGAATGCTATCTGCTATATCACCACTCTCAGGCTGCTAGGACAGTTTTATTTGCTTTATAGTAATTCATTGCCAACTTCACACATAAAAGTTAAACACGCTTTTTAAATGATAACACTCAAAAGACAGTTTTCAGAAGAAAAAAAACACCAGAACACAAATCTCTACTTAAAAGGGGTTAGGTGGAGGTTACTGAAAAGTGTTCCCAGGTTTGTTTCTCCTCACTGTTCCAGTAAAGGTGGTGACCCCGGCCACCCAAGGGACATAGTGACCTGCATGGCTTCACCTTTGCAGAGCCAAGGATGGGATAAGCACTCATAACCCTGTGTCCCACTTAGGCTGGGACCATGTTGGAGCTCAGTCTTCCCCTCCTTGTTCCCTTGTGGTCTAGGAGCTATTCCTGTGCTCATCCCAATCTCTTCATGCTCTTCCCCTCCTTCTTCACCTCACCCAAAAGCACACACCTGGTGAGACCCTTCATGTCAGTGGGCTTTGGAGCAGCCATTTAATGCTCTGTTTTCTCTAGTAGTGGCAAGAACAGCTTAAAAAAACTTTGCTTAAATGGAGTTATGAAAATATCAGCCACTGATCCAGAAGTTCTCAACAATTCAGTGATGCAAGGTCACTCCTAATTGCCTCCATCTTTCCTATTCTCTCTCCAGAGAATAATTACTTCAAGAAACAAAGTCCTGGTTTATTTTACTAAGATCCAGAAATTCCCTGCTTTTATAACAACAAGCAACTCCCCTCTTCTTCCGCTTTGGGCTAAAGAGAATATTACCACTGTCAGTTACATGCTGGGGAACTGTTAACCCTTAACATCCATGTGGTGAAAAAATAAACTGCAGAAATAATCACCTCATGTGTTTAGAATGACTCAATACTGTTAAAACCATCATTCATTTTGCTTGTTTGTAAATGGGAAGAAAAAGACCATGCTCCAAAAGCATTTATTCTGTACCTAGCCACAACAAAAATTCCCCTAGAATCACTGTCTTAGAGTGAGGCATAACATTTAAAAACTTCCCTTTTGATTTTTCAAATTCAAAAGCAAAAGAGTTGACATGAAAACAACCTAAATGTTTAGGTTTAGACAGCAGAGCTGTGCGACTCCATCACTGTGCTCATAAAAGAGGCCAGGTCAGGGTGGTAATTGCAAGTGAAAACTGGAATTTTAGAGCTGGTCCTATAGTAGCTGCTACCTGTCAGGGGAAAATGACATGATCAGCTCAGCTGATGTCCCACTGTTATTGTTATAGTATCAATATTACTGTTGTATTGCAGTACTATATTGACTATGCAATTAAACTTCCTATTGGGCAAAACCAACCATCACATAACCTTTTTAGGCACAGCTTGGGAACAGCTTAAAAAGACAACTGCTCTCAGCAGATGATGGAGTCTATCCTTCACCATCTCCTTTAAAACCATCTAAGATGACTGAAACCTTCTCAGTCATCTCTGTTATTCAGTATTTCCTAACAGCCATTTTCTGCAGCTACTCTGAGGTCCATAGATCTCTCTTGAACACTTTGGTAAAATAATCTGACATTCTGAATTTAAACAGTTTACAATCTCTCTGGCTGGATGCTGGAAGTAGTGTGGACACATAGTACATCTACTCAGAATCCAGCTTCAGCAATATTCTACAAAAGCACAGAAAAAGTCATCCTGACCAGGCTGTGCCAGGTCCCAGAGAAGCTGCCTCAAGCGAGAAACACTCTCCTATGACCAGGAACCTTCAGCAGCTTTTTGATCCATTGAATTGTAGCCCTGTGTCATTTCAGCCATTGGAATAAGTGGCTTTGCTGCTCTAGCCCCAGCCTGGATTCCAACAGAATGTCCCAGAAAGCCATAAGAAAGTCCTATAAGCATTTCTGATAGGGTCCGGAAGTCCCAACATCTCATGAGGAAGCTTGTTGCTTGTGTTCTTTTGCTTCAATATCACAGTGCTGAACTAAGACCTAACATACAGGTACCAAGAAATCCTGAAATACTGGGAAAATCAAAGTGAGGAGTTTAACTAAGAAAGCATTCTCTTCTTCCTTTGTTGCAAGTTAAGTTAGCAATTTTTTTTTCTTAATTATTCAATTTACAATGCAATTTTGCAGATTTGTTAGGTTATTTCCAAGTAAGCCATCATACTCTTAGTGGTCTGCCAGGAGAGAACCCAAACTGCATCTTAGAAGCTTATTCATCACCTAGACAAGTTTTCCAGTCATAGAAGTCCCATGAGAGGCTTGACAAATGAGGATGTGAAGGAAACGGATGCACTCTGATCAAACCACAAGAATCTTGAGGGAATCTTATTTTCATAGGTAAAATTATAATAAAAATAAAATATTAAATTTCTCAAGTAGAAATAAAAACTGTTTTGTTTCAGTCTTAAATGAAAGTATCTACTAACTAATAGACTATCTGCTTCTCATCTTAACATAGGTTGAAATAAATTTTGGTTTGCAATGAAAAGTTAAGAGTTGCTTTAAGAAAAAAAAGATGAAGCAATGCAAACCCCTCTAGTATTTAGTGCTTTTTGATCAGTGCCTCTTCTTTCTTACATGGAATTAACAGACTGGAAAAAAAAAAATAAAAATTGTAACCCTGAATGTTCAGTGTCGTCTGGGAGAGTTTTGTAAACCAAACATCAGTTTTATATCCCTGTGAAGCTCGCATTTGACATTACAAGGCTTTCTTCTGCTCAAGGCAGCTATCTGGTTTCTGGATTATAATGTTTTCTTGCTTTTTTTTCTCAATCCACTTAATATCATGCCATCTCTAAATCCACTTGGCAAGTCTGAAGCATAATCACCGTGGTATAAAAAGTCTTTTAAGGTTAAGTCCTCTATCACCTGCCATCAGAGCAGACTATACTCTGTTTAATGCCTACATGCTGCCTACCTACCTCTGTGCTGTGACCCCCTCCAGGGCCATCACAGCTCCTGGGAGAATAACAGTACAACACTGCAGCACTGATACCACAAATTGGCTTTTCCCCAGGTGAGGAAGAAGAGAGGAGTTTATTATGTTGGTCATCAACCACTATAGCCAACGTTTCATGACAGCTTTTATTAACAGCAGCCTTCTACAATCTCCTGCTTATGACTTTCTGACAATACCTCTTTCCAGGATAACACCTTCCATGTGTAGCCTGAAGCCAGAGCAACATTTTTCCAAATAAATTTTATAACAAATCTCATCAACTGATTTGCAGGTTGGACAAGCTTTTTAAAAACCTTTTACATCATGTGTCTGGAATAAATGATCTAAGCTTAAGGTCTGGAGGGTGAGGGTGTGTACATTCCTTCAATGGGAGACCAGAGAAGTTAAGATTTTACACAGGAGTGGGACAGTGAATATGAAGATTTTAGAGCTCTATAGAGAGACAAATTGTTTTAGCCATGCAGCTAAAGCTAAGAATTATGATCCTTGTTTAGACTGGGAGACAACAGAGCACACACAGGCACTGAAAACTCAACAAGTACAGGCATCTGGAGGAAGAAGGGAATTTAGACCCTTGAATCAGTCCCCGTTTCCATCCTCAAAAGCCCCTGCAAGTCCACAATGATCAGTCCCACCAAAAAGGAAACAAGAGGGCAGGCTGGAGAAGCACTAAGCTTTTTCAACAACTCCTAAAACACGACCTTGCACAAATGGGTATGTGTAGGGTTTCCATGGAGCAACCCACACACTTACCTCTTCCATCTCAGCCCCTACTTACTCTTAACTGCAGACAGCTTAGCACTACAGACCAAGGCCAATAACTTCATTCCTGGTGGCTTCTCACTAGTAAAACCTCACTTGGAGCTACACGTCAACCAGGGGGATTTTTCCAAGGAAGGAACAAAATTTCTGCTTTTGGGCTTTAGCCTTTCCAAAATTCCCCATATGCTGCATCTCTGTCTTTACTTCACCACCACAAAGATGAAAATCAGCTCACACTCCATGTCCTTTTAATCCTCCAAAATCATGAAGAAAGAATCAGACCGGAGTACATTTAGCATAAGCAACCTTGCAAGGACCCATTCAGATGGCCAGTCTATATGGTCCAAGGAATCAGTACAGAAAAGGCCCAAAATGGGAAAAAAAGGAATGGGTTTGATAAAATTGTGTTTCCAAAAGCTTTTATGTGTTATAATGTGTTACAACTCCAGGAGTATCCCTAAAACTCTCTATGCAAAATTACTGGGGGAAAACATGCAATTATCCAGTATTAGTATTGATCTACTGAACTATATTGATCAGTATCAGTACCAAATTGTAAGTATCAGTATTGATCTATGGGCATCATGCTCTTTTCTTTCAATGAATGTTATATCTTCCTACAACTAGACATACCTTTCTGGTTTTTTTATATCAAGAGTATTTCTATTGTCTGCATCAGGAGCAAGATGCCTTTGTCAGCAGAAACTGTCTAATGCACTTTAACCATTTCTACCCTGATGTCCAATGGCAGATACAGGTGGTGACAACCCAGCTGTTTCGCACAGTAGGGTTCCCATCTCTCTAAACATCCTGTGAAATGACTATACACAGGAAACTCCATATGGCTGGGATGGTCTCATGTACATAGCAACACCCCAAACACTGTTACTTGCAGAGAATATTTTTTTCTAAGTACTGAAGCAAGATTATGACCCAGAAAAAGTCAGCATAGGGAAGACTGCACAGAGACACTCCCAAGGACACCCCAGAGTCAAAGCAAAGGTTAATGCAACAGACCCACATTACAACTTTCATCTGAGACAAAGGTTTTATCTGTGTAAACATCATCTTATTGCTCCACGTTAACAGCATTGCCACTTTAGTTGCTAAACACTGTGTACTGTCTAGAGATAAACCAAATATTGGCCTGCCTTTCCCAGGAACATCACCTGCCTGGAGGTGACTCTGCAGTTTCTGTGCCAAGAGAGCAAATTCAGTGTGACCACTGCACAGCTGATTGCCTGTATGCAAATAACACTGACCAAGTTTTGTCCAGTCTGCCTTTGAAAATTATTCTTTTGCTATTAATAAACATGCAGGTGGAAAAGTTTGTTCAGACAAGTTCGTTTTTCTGGGTCAGTCAATCTTCAAGCCAGGAAACACCATCACTGGTGTACTGGTCTTTTATGATTTCCTGGATGAGTGTCTTATCACAGTTATAGCTTGTGAAAGACAGTGGACTTTCTACTTTCTGATATAAAAAGGATCATATATACTCAGTGCAAACTTCAGCCTGCTTTGGCCTGGTAAAAGTAGCACATCATCTGTCCATCTGCTTTTTTGCTATCATTTGAATTTTGGAAGTGTGTATCAAGCTTTTCTCAATGAATATAAGAAAGTTTCTGCACTTTGTTTGACCCTGCTGAACTTTGCAACACTACTTCTCAACACCCCTGCTGAAGAAAGCCAGTAAATCTTACAAACTATCTCTTTGTTGTCTCTTGCTTTCTCTCCCAGCCCCTCCTTCCAATCTTACCGAGCCAGTTGAGCTGCACTTTTCACCTCCTCTGTTGACATGAAATGAAGTAATCACATTTATTTGAATATTCACTACAGATCTTGTCATCATCTCTGTTTATTAGCCAAGAAGATAGTGTTTCAAGAGCAAGTCTTAAAACTTTACAGCATGGATCCACTCACTCACTAAAAGCAAAATAAGTGAATTAAAACCTCAATTCATAAAGCAAATAAATGTCATGTAGACACACCACTGAAATCAAGCCATGAAAGCTAATGAGCCTCCAAAACAGAAGTACAGAGCCTGAAAATGGTCCTAAAGGCATCTTAAAAAAGTAAACAAAGCCAGGTAAGGCAGTTAGAACGTTGCCATTCTGCAGAGCCCAGAGGGAAACAGGGAAATCCACGGGCATGAACAAGAGCACGGCTTGTGCCACACATACAGTGTATGTGTTGAAACACGTGTCTGTGGAAAAACAACCACAAAGGACAAAAAATTGCTACAACCTTTGAGATGCAGTGGGTGCTTCTATCTGCTGCCTGATGGTTCACAACTTTTCTTAACTGTTTTATCTATCAAGTTACTGATCTTAAGAAAATCACTAAACTTAGCTAAATACACAAAAAGAGAGACATACAGAACATTTATGTTTCCCTTGTCCTACAAGAAAGGTACAGAATACAGGTGCTATATATGGCATATTTTAAAACTATGGGCTTTAATTTCTGCAAGTTTAATTTATCCTCTATATGGAAAAATATGGATATTTGTTTTGGGAGAAATGCTGCTGATTTTCTGTGCTAGCTCCATTTAATCCATCTCAGTGTCATATCTGCACTGAAATACAACTCTCTCTTCTTAGAGAAGTTGCCATTTAAAGCAAGCAAGAGGAAATCAAATTTTAGGCACCTTTGGAAGAGCACAAGAGAAAGGGCATGACCTTGATTTGTATCTGTACTAAGGAGAGAGGATTCAGTCTTTAAGTCTGTCACTAAAGCACTTTCCTCAATTTCTAAATTTCCTGGGGAGCTGTTAAGATAAGGATGGAGAACATGGTGAGAGGCAAGGCTTTTTCTCCTATTAAAAGAAGTGAGAGTGTCTTTCCAGCTGTTCTCACTCTGATATTGTAAAGAAGACCTGGGCAGAATTTGCATCTACAATAACTTTTCCAGAGTTCCTAAGGAGTTTTGAGGCCAAAAATCTCTTTTGAGGAGACGCTGTTGGAATTGAGCCTCCAGGATCCAATCTCAAGGATGTTGTGCACCTTCCCAGAAAGAGGATTAAAGGTTAAAAGCCTGTTGACAGATGACTTTGGGAAGAAAGGGTTGTTTTCCTTCTAGAAAGATGGCATTGAGAACAGATTTTTTAGAAAAGGTTTAGCCTGCAATAGCCTCTTAAGGTCTACAGTCCATGATGAAACTCCAGTTCTCTCCTATTATGCTGAAAATCTGTTCTAACAAGACTGGTCTGAAAATGCACATGATGGACCACATAAATTGTCTCCTATAAAAACTCAAAAGGCTTTCTAGTTTCATCTTTTTGGGTTTTAATCTTTTAAAAGCATGTTCAGATTATATTCATTTGAGTTTAGTGAGCCTGTGCTCTAAAATAAATGACCTGTACGTGCACACACTAACACATGTGGAATTCCTTTTCAGTAATCCTCAAAGAAGCTTTTGATTTTACTTCTGATTCACCAAAAAAAAAGCACCAGTGAGCAAGTGAGATGTGCACAGGGATTTAGATGGCTCCAAGGTCACCACATACATTTACATAGAAAACATATGGCTATGGGAAAACTCTCCACTTGGCTGTAAATGGGTTCCTTGAGGTGTTTTTACAGAATCTGATCCTCAAATGGATAAAAAAACCCACGAATCAAAGGCCAATCAGAGGCAAATGGTATCTGAGTTAATAAGGCAGCCCATCAGCATTTTATCTACACAGAGGCAAACCCAAAGCCCATCAGAGTCAGCAGGGGCTTGGTGGCACCCAAGAGAAAATTCTCATTGACCTTCCAGAACTGTGGCCACCCTTGAGGACGACAAGTAGGCAAAATGTGTTACAAGAGCAGCAACCACCAAGTTGTAGAGTGGATCTGTGTCCTCTCACAGCATGGGAAGCCTTTAGCAGATACAAAGGGCCAGAAGGTAGGGGAGCAGCTGGAGGAAGGCTTTCTGCTCGAGTCTGAGTCTCACCTGGTACTGAGAGAAGGGCCGTGCACCGAGCATGGAGCCAAGGACACTTCTCATCCCACAGGGCTGGGGAAGCAGGACATCTCCTGTGCCCCATCACAGAGCTGTGCCCTCCCAACACTGCCATTCACCCCTGAGAAGCAGGGGAAAGCTCCAGCTATTGTCCAGGTCCTGAAAGTCTATTATTAGAGAAGAATAAGCCTGAAATGCAACAGCTTTTTTGTGAAGGAAGCTTCACGTGACTCATCCATCACAAGCTTTATTATTGCTTCAGACCCTACTGCAGGTTTATAACCAGATGTTTTAGGGACCTTGCATTTTCCCCATGAAATACTCTCTCCACCGTGTTTAAAGCTGACAGGCAGGTAGTTGTAAAGCCAGCCATAACAGTCAAACCTGGCAAATTTTGCCTCAACACGATAAAAAAGTCTGTTATTGGTACTTTGTGATTAATGATTGTATATTACAAATGTACATTAATAAGTATAATATACTCTCAGTATTTTATTGCTGCTTTTATGATACGACAGGCAAACCTATGAAAGCATATTTAATGTCTTCGCACACCCATATCGTGTGTGTAATTTACACAAACTGTAGAGATGGCTTAAAATGCATCTAAAAAGGACACAATGTTGGTAGGACTCCAACTTAACATAAATTTTTATTACAGTTGCATCTTCTATGGGAAGATTTTTTCATTATTCTTAATCTTTAAATTTCTGCAATTTAGGAAAAATGGAGAAGGGAAGATCAGAAAAAATCAATGTTGGAAGTGAGAAACTCCCAAAACATGAAGAGGTTACTGCAGTCTAAGGCAGGACAAGGCAATGGTGTAAGGGAGCAATATCACAGAATATTACTGTCTAGTCTCCAAGAGCAGAAGGAACAGAATTAAAAATTGCTTCACGTTCCTTCCAGCACCATTGTTTTGCTGAACACAGATGCATGCACAGTGTCTGGCAACCTGTGCTTGCTTGACTAGACCATCACTTGCAGTCACAGCTTGTAGAGATACTAAAGCAGCAAAAAACTGAATATTTGCATCAAGCAAAACCTTTATGTTAATTATCATCCTAACTGGCTCCAAGTCAGGTTCCCAGGCAGCTGCAGCAGCTCACACAGAAGGAAGATGCTCCGATAGTCTCTAGAGGATGTGACTGGTGCAGAGACACCTGCAGCCCATAGGAGTGTTCTGCAAGCCAGCTCTTCCTGCCTTCATACCTTTTATTTTCAGAGCAAGGACCAGCTCCAAACCAGGCTCCTCCAACTATTTTTTCCAGCCTTTACCTAGTACCTCTTTATCAGGATGCAACACCAGCCATCAGCATTATCAGCAGGTGCTGTTCAGTTCTTTGTAATTTCTTTTTCCCTTTCTCATATGAAAACAAAAGCCAAAAAAATCCAGGTTTTGGCCCCAGTTTCATGCCTAAATTCTCTCTGCCCTGCTTACAGAGTCGTTATTATCTCAGAGCACTGTGGGTTGAGTTCTGCTGCTGAGAGAGTGTTGCAGGATCTGCTGGGGACAGGAGTATCTCAGCAAAGGAGGGGCTGACCTCCCACCTGGGATGCACTGACAGCACATCCAGAAGCAGAGAGCAAAGGCACAAGCTCATTACTGCAGGGAGTCCCAGGAAATAAGTGGAACAATCCCAAGCTCAAGTTCAGTGGTAACTGGCTGACAGCAAAAATCCTGAAGGCAGCAGGTGTTGTGTTTTGGTTTTTTTTTTCCTCATCCCAGTTGTTCCACATAAGAAGCAATTCCCCTTTCCCTGTGTGTCAAAACACATTATAATATCTCTTTGACACACTGTTAAAAGAAAAATGTGATTCAAACATCTGTATAAATGCATAAGTGTGTGTGAAAGGGGCACTCTGGGCAACTGCATTTGTTAGCACCAATTTACAAGGGTGAATTCCTGACTGTAGGAATTACAGATATGAACAGACATGTCCACAGATACATAAAGCATCTGGGTCAGATACCCCAAGCTGTAGAAATATTTTTTCTCAGTTTATCTGCTTCCTGTTGTGATTCCTCCTAATGAAAGATACATGTTGTTAGGAAACCTAGTGAAGAAACCTGAAGGGAAACTAAACTGAATGAAAAAAGAGAGGGTGTCATGGAGTCCTTTAGAGTGTGGCTAAGTAATTTAGAGAGATTGTAATTTAGAGAGATCCTACCCAAGAACAAAGATGGATGTGAGCTCAACAGAGGCCACAACCTATATACTACAATAAAACAGACAATTAGGTGTACTAATAAAAGCTGGCAAAGGGAACTTTTTTCATGTTGGGAGTTTCAGGACTTCGCTGTCTTTCAAAGGCAGCATTTTTCAAGGAATGGAGCAGAGCAGTTAATGCCTGGTGGGATCCAGAGCCTGTTGATTCTGTGCAAGACCTGTCCTGCATTCAGCAGGGATGACGCCAGCAGCAGCTCCTGTGCTCAGCCCTAGCATGGCAAACTCTCCTTCTCTGGAAATTTGGAAAATGCCAAATGATGAAAAAGACATTAATTTAAACTGAAGTGACCTCACAGACATTTGTCTTCAATGGCATGTTGTCTCTAAATATTTCCATTCCAATCAATTTCTACATTATTAATTCAGTCAATCACACAAACACCCCAAGCTCCCAATGCATCTCTTGAGTACAGATTTTTAAAAAGTAAATATAAGAGCCACACTTTTAGAAGTATCTTCCTTTTGTGGGCCTTCTGTCCCTAGTCAGCAGGAGCTGACTTTGCCGGTGACCTGACCCCAGCAGCTCTCAGTTACAGCCCCTGCAGGAGTTAGATGCTCGGCTTCACTAGAAAACAGGTCAAGTGGAAAAACTTGGTGGCAACTTACGAAAACTTAAGTTCAAGGACTTGTGCTATAGCATGCAAAGGAGCCAGGGAATAGGGTATTTTAATCTTTACAAGTGTTTTAAAATGCATTTACAATCTCACAGGAACAGCTCACTCGGAGGTGATTATCCAGGCTAACGGAGGAGTTCAGTGTTCGGCTAATAAGGATGAGGTTGCATAAATGATACTCAATTTTTATACAAATCCAAATAAACTTTTGGCCTTTGGTTTGTTTGTTGTTGTTTGTTGTTTTTTTTTCCTTTAACATTCAGGTAGTTCTTCTCTAATCTACATGGCATAACATAACAGGAGTGAATTTTTACTAATTTTGGATGTATTCAGCAGAACTGCCTTGTTAACGGCCAGAGAAAATCCAACTAATAAAGAAAAACTAGGCAGTATATCCTGAATGTAAGAGTAAGGTCTTTAGGACTAGGACCTTTGGTTTGGCCATGCCCTTGCACAACAGGAACCTGCAGATGATCCCTGAAGGGGCTGTGGTCCACAGAAGCAACAGCAGCCTCTGGATGAAGGTGCACCCCATGTTTCTTTCTGACATGATCAGAAAATTATTGTTACAAAGCCACTAACAACAAGCAGCCTCTTTCCTCACCCAGTTCACCTCAGAGACATGTCAGCTTCAAAGCACAGATGGGTCATTAACATATGACTGTTGTTGGACATAAATAACCCAAAAAATACCTAACACAGCTGGAGTCGAGCACATTCTGAAACACTGAAAACAAAAGAGGCAAACTTGTCCACCCCATAATTTCTGCAGTCAATGGAGGCTGCTGAGCAGCACTCAAAACTGGGCTGCCTGCTTCAACACAGCAAAATAGAGTTTATAAGCCTAACCCTTAGGTAGTGAGGTTGAAAATGGTCACTTTAATCTTCCTACACTTCTGTTGCCCTGTAAAAGACCAACTTCTTTATGCGGTTAAATCCAGCAAATGCTAACGCACAACCTTCTGATGTTGAGAAATGTAATATCTGTAAAGTGCCTTTGAAACGTCAGCTGAAAGATGTTGGAAGAGAGCAAATCCCTACCCTCATTTTTCAAGGAGAAAATTCCAAATTCTAGGCAATTTGCCTAGTCATGACATTTTAGGCAAATTGCCACCGGAAAACATGCTGTGCCATCCTGAATCGGTTTTCCCTACTATGGTTTTAACACAACACCAGCCATAAGCCACCACGAAGTGAAGGCTTGCCTTGTTTCCTACAAAATGCCTGTGGTCCATCCAGGAGTCCTACATTATTTTAACAGTTTGCTGTTACCCTGCAGATGAGAGCTAGCAGCTCTAAGGGAGCAGCCATGCTCTCTGTCCTCCCCAGTAGTTGGAAGGGCAGCAGAAATTTCAGTGCAATCAGCCCTGCCCTCTGGGCACAAGAACCCATCCTTTCTCAAAACACCACAGAAAGTTTTGTTGTAACATTTCCCAAGTACAACCTGGGGACCACTTGGGAAAAACAGCATGAAATCATAGAGGTAATATTACCTATGTAATATTAACAAGAACAATATTTTTTAATCACATAAACAAAAGAAGTCCCACCAAGAGACACATCACTATTTAACTGGATAGTCTGTTTCTAACTACAAAGTGCAAATCTCAAAAACACCCCATACCAAGACAGATGCTGCAATGCAAAACTAACTTGCTTAAAATCTACTGTTTTCTGCAGATCAGCAAAAGGACACGTATCCATGTATATAGTATCAATTTGTCATGCCTTGGAAGGAGCTCCATCAAACATACATTTTTTCATTAGCAGTTTGTTGACATTGACTCTTTCTGTCTCAACTAAATGACCGACCAGACAGTTTTGCCGTAGAGATGGGCAGTGTATGAGAATGAACTCTGACCCATTTAAATTAAGTCTAATATTTATTGTCCCGGGCCAACAATGGTCTTGGGCAGCACTGCCTTCGACCTGCTGTGTACAGACAATTGTAGACATAAAGGAACTATACAAAATAGAGCCTGGATTGTTTAAAAGATACACCACTTCCTTTGAGGATGGGGACAGATAGCATGGTAGATTAAATACAGATAAAATTACTGAAGAATTTTATAAATTGGTCAGGATTAGGATAATTATGATGCTACATGCAATTTCTATCAGTTTTTCAGCAGAGAAAACTAACTGATAGAAACAAACTGACAGTGTTAGCCTACCAGTTATTCTGATTTTGTTATTGAACAGATAATATTAGACTAATGCTGGCCTAAAAAACATCAGTATATTTTTAATAATCAGTTCATGGTCTGTGTGGATACTGCAGAAAAAATAATTTCAGCCATTCTCGCCTCCCTCATACTTTTTAAGATTTTGTGATTCACGTGACTTTTTACACAGGTTTTGTAGATTATCAGGTTTAGTAGACTATCAGGTTTAGTTTTCAGTCTCTGGAGCTGGTTTCTGTAGTGCCTGGGGTTAGTAATTCCAACTGACTATTACAGAGCACATTCTTAAAAAGATGTATCTATCTTCCCATCTTTTGCATTTGATGAAGACAACCTGATCAACATTTTGCTTTGCTAAAATCTTACTTTATTAAAATGGAATGAATCATTGATTTTGAGTACAAACTACCTAATAATAGGTAAACACACCTAAAAACTGGACAGCTTATAGACACAATAGGCTAATTTTGTACAAAAATAGCAACAAAAATGGTGAGTTCATTTGTAGAACTATGGAAGCAATAGAAACATTAATTCCCAGACATGCTCTGCAGCTGGGCCATGCCCAACATTCTGGTGTCATCCAGCCCTGGTTGGGTTGTCCCTGTCCTTCTGGAAGACCTCTCCAACATCCCTGCATCCAGCTCCTCCTGCACGTGCCCACCAGTGGACACCAGCCCCACCAAGACAACCCACAACCCTAGAGTAGGGCACCCAGAGGACCCCATGCCCTGAGCCTGGCCATGGTCTCACCTTCATTGTACCTTCATCTCTGAGAAAGAACATACGTGTAAGAAAATAAAGGTTTCTTGCTTTTCGTTAAATGGACCACAAAGTTTGTATTTGCACGCATGAGCCTTGTGCAGGGATGTTTCTACATTTCAGCAGTCTTTGCTGGTTGCTAAAATACTCTTAACTGCTGGATGCAAACACATAGTTCTGGACATGTGTCCTGCACAACAGATTCCTGATATTGGTCTGAAAGACCTTTTGTCCCCTCCTCTTTGACCTGCACCAATGCACTGTGAGCTGTCAGGCTTACTGCTGAGAACCTGTAACATTGTATTAAACCTTTGCAACTCTACACTTCTCATGGTCACAATAAATTTGATGAGATTAGAAAATAAATTGGACTGTAGTACATGTTCACCAAAGAACATAAAATGGCTTTACTGTACACTGGTAATAAAAAATACTAAATAAATTCTTCTGACCTAATTTTTTAGTGTTCTCATAGTTGGCATTATGTATATGTACACAGGCACATTTTTCATATATTTAACCAGTAATAACTTTTATCACCACAATTTTGCTATTGATTGCTTCTTTAACAGCAAAATGCATCACAAACAGAAATGAATGAAGCTGTCGGGAAGAAAGTTCTATAGTAGCTTTACTGTCAATTCCCATCATAAATAACCATGACATCATATGAGTCTTATCTACGGGTTGCTGTTACTGATCAATGGCATCACTCTAGTAGTGTAAATAGCTTCTAATGTCCCATCTTCCACCTTCAAATAGGTTCTGATTATTTATGATAGCTGTTAGGTTACAAGTCTGAGCTGCGGTTTGGATTTATTTTCTACTTGCAGCTGCTGTGGATTTCAAGTTAGATAGGATTATTTTTTAGTTAAGATGATGAAATGGGATAGAACTGTCATGCAGCCCAGAAAAACCTTCATCTCATTTACACTCTGTAGCAATTTGACTGTGAATCCAAAGACCTTAAAGGCTTTTCATTTAATAATTCAAAATGTTAAAACAGAGAGTCCTGGTTAATTTTGCTAGTTCACTGCAGCCTAATCAATTTACAGTTAAAAAGAAAAGGAAGAATATTTTTCCTTGTTGCTAAACTCCAAAGGATTTTCATTATATGCACAACCATATAACACAGCCTTACAAAACTGTCATGAAAATACACCAGCCAACAGAAAAATCTACTTGTCAGCTTTTCCCATGGTGATCACAAAAAAACTAATGATGTTTTACTCACTCAAACAAAAATTATTTACCCCCAGGCTAGTCGATATTTGGAAGGATGATATAATCTCTATATTTCTCATTATAATGAAAGGCATGTCTACTTGACTGTGGAGTTCCAGACTTTTTTATTTTTCTTTTTTTTCTGGTATCTATTGCATCCTCATAACCCAAAATGGGTCTTATAATTGTGAAGTGGGGCAGCAGCCATACAGAACGACAGCACCTTGGGAAACAAATGCACATGGATTTCCACTTACCACAACAGGATAGAGGAGTCAATGGCAAGTTAACTAGTTCATTATTTAAATTTCCAGTTAGGTTCCTTGCTTGCATTACGTTCAGCAAGTGCACTATAGATAAGGGGTATTCCGGAGAAACAGGTATGAACCCAGCATGAACAATAATTAATAAATGGTTAGTGTTCTCTAGCTCATTTGTCTAACGGAAACAACCTAATGACACTGAGGGGAAAATCAATAAGGATAAAAATGCAGCAGTGATAAATATTCTGCTACTTTTATCCTTTGGTGACCTTCTGAAAGGTTTCAGATTTAAGGACTCATCCCACTACAGTCTTTTATTCCTTTCTTTACCATAATTCATCAGTTAATATGTAACTCTGAGCTGATTACAACTTATCTGCAAACGTCTTTTATGCAGTAGCAGTGCACAAGGCTCGGGGTGGAACAAACCTGATGCATTTTTTTTAGCTTCCTTTATGGCAACTTACTTATGAATGATACAGCATTCACGATGGTATTTAGTGTGATAACTTGACAATGCAAAGATCTTTGGGTTTGGCCTGAAAGAATCCAAAACATGCTCCAATCTTTGTATCTGGGTGACAAGCACTTATTTTTCCATCCAGTATTTCCTCCTTAAGATTCTTCTGTTTGGTGAAGAGCTGTTGTGCTTATGACAGGACGCACCTCCTAGCACTGCCTTGCCTCAGTTAAAGAGTAACCACAGCACCAGAGGTCATCTGGAAATGGAAAGTCTTAAGAACACACAAACAAAATCACTGTCTGGGATGAAGGGTTTCAAAAGACGTTTTAGTAATTATCAATAAAAACCCTGATGGCACTTCTCCAGTGGCTGCTATTGTTTGGACTTAAGAGAAGTGCATGATGACAGAACCATTCTCCTGCATCACTTCGCCTGTCCGCAGAGGACTTTCCCTTTTATTTTTTTTTATTATTTTTTCTTTCCTGATGCTATAATCTGTGCCCCTTATGCCTTAGGTAAACTTAAAATCTCGGCAGGGAGAAGAAGGGAATGTGGCTGCTGGGCACTGACAATAGCTGTTTTGTCACCGCCAGGCACTGGTGGCCATCAGGAAGTGGGGACTAGTCCAGCCACTTGATGCCAGGGTGGATGATTTATTGCCTAGTGTCTTCAGTGGCAATTGGACCCCTTCCCGCTGTCACTCACTCCTTGCAAAGATTTGGTCCTAAAGAAGAGGTTCCCCTCTGGTCTAAAGAGATTACAATGCTTGTCATAAAGTGTCTTTTAGTGGAGGGAAATGGGTATGAAAATGGGTAAAGAAAGGAAACAATCAGAAGAGGAGAGAAGATGGATGTTCTGTAACCTTTTCTCAGAGACCCATTTCTTCTACTTTTTCTCCTGTCTTTAGCAGGTTTTTGTTTTGGCTGATGACAATGCGTAATAGCCTGATAAATTGATTTTGTGAGTCCCCTTTCTCATCTCTTGAGAAGACACTAACTCGTTGGGACTTCAGAGGGATCTCAGAGGCAGGAGACAACAATTAGTTTGTTGGGGATGTCAGAAAGGAGCTTCAAAGTTTTGCCAGGAAAAATCCTTTCTGACAGATCAGTGCTGACAACATTGGCAGCTGCTGGAAAAGTGGAGCTGGAAACTCCCTCTGACTCTCAGGAGCAGGGAAAGATTGCAGGACATTAACTCTGAACAGTGGGTTGGGTGCTGGTGCTTTTCACTGAAGCATATACAGTAATGACTAGAGCTTTCCACCAGATAAAAAAAGAGTAAGAAACATCTAATATTAAAAGTTTTCAAGTCTTTTTTAGCAAACCTTAATATATGAATTTTTTAAATTTCCACAAAATCAAGAAAGCCCAAGAGAGCAAGATATGCTTCTCTAGAGTTGAACTGGGCAGCCTTGATACTTTTTAAAATAACTCATCATAGGAATATGTTTTTATGTTTCAACAGCCAAACAAAAAATAATAATTATTTTATTATTATTATTTTTAATTCTAAAAAACCAGGAAAATCCTTCATTACTTTGATAGCAATCAGATGTGAAAACCAACTGCATCAAGGTATGTCTGAGTGCATCCCATTACAAGAAGCTCTGTGGATGAGCTCTGTATACAAACCCTCCCTATTTTAAAAATCTATCTGAATTTCCTTAACCTGAAAATAAAAAGATCAGCCATTTCCTTAAGGTAAAAACAGTGGTCAGTCTAGGGTTGCTGAAAATAAGCAGCTAGTAGTGTTCTGTTGATGGATCACAGATCCAAAGGGAAGCTATGTTTTCCTGGAATCTCAGTTTATTGGAAGGAGGAGCTGACAATGAAACCTGGCAAAGGCTTTGTGAACTCCCAGAAAATAATCTCAGGACAATTAGTTTCTATTAAATTGATAGGTAAATGTTACACAATGTAATTGCATTCCTGTAAAAGGGCATTGCACACGCTGATGTGGATTCTGGCACAATTGTTTCTTTCCTGTATGTTAGGAAATACAAAGACAGACATTTTATTTTTCGTTTTCCATTAGGTTGAAGATGCTTACTGTTGTGTAAATAGTCACATACATACACATGGAGTCTCCAGACTCTTCCATGCTGTGATTTACCTGGATATCTCAAAGCAACAGAGGGAGCTTTTACTTAAAGATTTCTAGAAAAGACAAAATTTCAGTGCCTATTTTCCTGTGTAACAATGTGGGAAATCAGTAAGAATCGATTTAGAAAACTTCACAAATCTTTTCTCTTTCTCATCCTATTCCCCAATATGCATTTTTTACACAGAATGGTACCTCCATCTATTATTGCTTCCTCTGTTTATTTCCTTGATAAACTGCAGAGAGCTTAGAATAAATCATGTCATGTCACTACTGATTCTGCACAAAGGAATCTTGCACTGAGCAGTGGCTATTTTAAAAGGCAGAGGAGGGATGAAGTGTATCAATAAAGAACTGAACCAAACCTTTTAAACTAAGGGAGAAAAGGAAATGCTGTACATTCAAGTAGTTACAGCCAATTTCACGAGAATATAAATTGCTTCACCAAAAATCTCTAGATGCATCAATACTGTGGTAAAGACACAGCACTGGAGTAATAATTGCACAGCCATTTGCTAGCTTTTAAAATCGCATCAGCCCAAATAATACCACTCTGAGTTATACCCTGCTAGGAGCAGCCCATTAATATCACACACAAGAATCACACAGCGGATCCTGAATAAATCCCACGTTACTGTGAAGGTGAGACAGATCTGGGATGTAAAACCCAGCTTGAGAGCTGCAGACTAAAAGTTAGGCCCAGCAGACATTTCTTAGTCCATGGGCTGTTTTGAGTTGCTGTTGCTGGGTGGGAGAGGAGAATTCAGCTATGTGGGAAAAAATGTTGCTCAAGTGGAAGAGAAAACATGTTTTTTTCTTTCAAAGATACACTAGAACTGAATCAGGCTATTAATCAAATAGATAAAACTGGCACTTCAGTCCCTGCCTCTAACAGAGCTCCACGCAGTAACAAAACCTTCTCAGCACACCAGGAGACTCTTAAAATTCAAGCACTCTCAAACTTAGCAGCACCCCTGAGAGCCACAAATTGAGAGAAATTAATTCTGTGCCCCTGCACCCCTCATTACCAGTAGAGCTGAAGCAGGTCAAATGCAAGTTAATCTCTTAAATTCCACTTTTGTACACGGATGTTAAAGCAGCCATTACTTTTGCACTGGCAAATGTCTCCAGGCTAAAGTGCAGAACTTTAATAAACCATAACAGGTCAGTATCGAATGTAATTCCAGCTAAATGTCTGAAAGTTATTTTTTAAAAACATTTTAGCGTTGTCCCTGAAATGACGACCCCATGCATCACTATAACAAACATGTTTGAAGAGTTTAAGCTGCACCTAAATAACTACTTATAATAAGAACCTTGTTGTTTGGAATTAGTAAAAGTGCATTAATGTAAAAACAACTCAGCTGTCATCTCAAGCACAAAGCAATGACTCAGAATAGCATGTTAAAGATGCTGCTGAAATTGTCCTCTTAGGAGAGAGACAAACATTTTAAAGAAAACAAGCCTGCCCCTGCTAAATGAAGCAAAAAAACCTTTTGTGTAAAGACACCTACATCAAGAGATGTCTACCAAAATTTAAATGTCCTAGCTCTCATTTCAGTCCACGTTATGCAAAGGTGGATCAGGGTGAGTTTACAGAGTGAACAGACTCCTTGGAAATCCAATCTGGACTCTCTACTGACAAAAAAATACCAACATTGTATTTTGATTCCTTCTACTGATAGATTGGTTCTGAGTGCCCAGCTTTTAACCTGCTTTCTAATTGAATACCATCATACGTAGGAAGGATTGCAAAAGCCTGGTGTTCCTCCTGTTAAAACCAGTGGACACAATCTGCCTGGCTCTAGAGTCACAGTCTCAACTTGTGCAAATCCACCCACAAGGTAAAAGTGGTGCCAAGTCCATCTCAGGCAATTACTCTAATGCAACTGTGAGCTTTTGGGTCACATACCTCCACCAGACCTCATGTACAACTCCTGCTGATGCCCAAGGGACTTGCATGCATGCAAAGAGCATGTTAGATATCCCTCGGTGCCTTCCCTTTTCCTGTGAGTTCATCCACGGGTGACATTCCTACAGACAGTAGCAATTTCATAAAAAGGAAAGTATTCCTGTCCTAAACGTAGATTTACATTAAAAATCTAGCAGGCACATAACTTTGGGTCAAGACTGTACCTTAGTATGAGCTTGCCATTACACATTTCTCCCTACTCTTACTCTATCCTCAGAAAACACACTTTGTCAGAAATTTCAGCTAAAAATCTCCATTTCCAGTGTCAACCTGAGTTCAGTAGTCATTCACAGACTGTGTAGCACCTACAAGAAGAAGAATCACCAGGAAAACCTCTTGAAAATATTTGTTTTGAAGAAGAAATAAGTCCAGTGGTAACAAAAAAACCCAATGAAATAAAAATAAACTGCAAAAGAGGATTTTTATGCTGTGATAAACTGGTGGCTTTTTGAAATATTGTTTCAATGTCTGTAACAGTATAATGCTAAGACTCTGTTTCTATGTGTACAGCCTGCACACAGGTAGTTGAAGATTTATTGCTACAATCATGTGTTAGACAGTTGTGCTGATTCTTCTGTATCTTCAGAAGTAATAATGACAATTTTTTCAGGTAATAAAATTTCACATGTCTCTTGTATTAATGCGTTTCTATCACTAGCTTCTTAGAGGCATTTGGAAACAATCAAGTTCTTATTTTAAGAAGCCTTAAGATAAGGTATCTGTGAGCTCTACACTTGGGGTAATTGATCACATTTGTTTCCTGTACGTAGGTTCGACTCCTCTTTCCCTTAAACTTGGCATGTTTCTCATTACCCTGGGCCTTGTTAGCCTAGTAGAAAGGTTCCACCGTGATGAGTGAAAACAGGACAATGCTGTTACAAACCACATCTAATGGGGGATGGCAGCCCTTCTCCATTTCCAGGAGCTTCAGCACCACAAAGTCTTTCTACAGAGCCCTCGCAAGGATGGAAGTATGGGCAGCTCTTCTGCCAGTGGGCTCAGCAGCACTTCTGCCCTCCTGGCTGGAGGCCTACAGTGTGGTTCAGCTTCAGGACAGGACCACAAGCACCAGAAAAACATTAAGCAAACTGTTTCTTCTCTTTCCAATGACGGGAAAGCTCTTAGCTCCTCCAGGTAGATCCAAGAAGCATCTTTTGCCTTATTTGTGAAACATTACATGGTAGTGTTAGTTCTCAAGCACTTTTTCAATTGCAGAATACAACAGCATTTATTTAAAAGAAGTCCTTGTCATTCATAGCATTTAAAAAAGGCCACTAAACTTTCATATAGCAAAAGAAAAAAAAAAGGGGGGGGTGAGGGGATTCCTTTTATGGTCTCTCCTTACATCAGGTTTATATTGGTACTGTTGGAGTGGATCATGGTCTGCTTATGTTAAAGGAAAGTCATGGAGCTACATCCATTTTTTATCAGCAGAGATTTTGTACTCATTTATTTTGATTGAAAAACTGCTATTATGTTATATTGGAAATGGACTGGCCTTGTTGCATGAAAAATAGGCAGTGCTGTATTTTTAATTTCCTCTTCTTCTTCGCATTCCTCCCCCCCCTTTCCCACCGACAGTCAGAACAAGAAAACTTGAGCATTTACCAGAAAGACAGAGAAACAACTCTACCTCTAAACTCAGCCCCACACTTGTACATGAAGCAGCAGGGAGGATTTTAATCAGGCCTGAGAAATCACCCACGTACAGCACAAAACTGCTGCAGGAAGAGAGACTGGGAGGAGGCAGACTTTAAGAGTATTTAATTTGACTTCTATAGACTTGTTTCTTGTAATATCTCACTTAAAGAGCCAGAGATTTTTTTTACCTACTGAGAAAATACCCTCTAACAGCCTTTAAAAGTCTTGCAGCTGGCCAGGTTTGGTATTCCAACGTAAAAGTCTCTTACCCCTAAAAAACCTGCAATGCTTTCACTAAGTGATGCAGAACATGTTCCTTATATCCAAAAACTAATGTTGAAGCTATTATTAGCAGGACTGTCTTCTTCTGACTGAAGTTAACAGTCAGAATTGGCTACCACTGAAATATTTCCGTTTAGCAGAAAGCAAATACTTCATTAGGGAAGTGCTATACCCAGAGAGGGATCATTATTGAATTTAATTGATAGTAAAAAAAAAATAAAATTACTAAGAGGGAAAGAAAATCCTGTACTTGTACTGAAAAGAGATCTCATCAAATAATGAAACATTTCCGGCTATTTCTACACTAAATTCCTCTTTTCTAAATACGCTTTTCATGCTGCATTTATGCAGTTCACTGTAATCTACCTAATTTGTTCCCATGCTCTTTCTGGGCTGTCTTTCCTCTCTGACCATCTAGAGAACTTCACACATTGTCAACCTATCATAGGTGAAAGCTTTTGAAGATCTACTACTTTTCTCCCAGCCTAATAAGGTCAGTGACCTTTCAAGCTCTACTATTTCCTTTTCTATCATTAACTTGATACGTGCATCAGCTACCTCTCAATTTTCTTCATCTCTTCAATGCCTCACTTCTTCCTTTGGACACTGTCTAATTAGGAACTTAATTTCCTCTTCCCTGATGGAGTTTTTGATAATAGAGGGATCCTGTTCACCCCTAAATCACGGAGCAGCACTATGATTTCCTGCTCAGGGGTGTCTTCAGGTATGTTAATTAATTCTCATGGTGGCAGCTGACTGACAAGCTTATCTCTCCTGTGGAAAATACACCAATGGGGAACAGACCTGTCCAAATTCAATCAGGTCCACTTTGAAGGAGGACCCTAGTCATGGAAGTAGCAAAGGATGAGGCTTCGATGCCCTGCAGAGCCCACATTACCTCAAAATCCTTTATTGAACCAGCACTGGCTTCCCTTGCAGAAAAGGCATCAGCTTTTGGGAGACTTTGTCCCATTCCCCAAACCCCCTGTGCTCCAGGAGAGGAACTGTCTCTGCCCCAGGGCCATGGCTATGCCCTCTCCTCTTTTCCTACACATAAGCAAACAAGAACATCAGTGGTACGGGGGTAAGAGAGGCTGGGAGGGACCCAACTTTTTTTTTCCAGACTAGAATTTTTAAAGTAATTTAAAAGTAATTCCAAAAAGTGCCCAATTTTTGTAAAAACAATTATGGGCACAGAAAATACATTCTGTGGGACTACCTTTATGCTAATTTAAAACCAAAATGCTGTCCAAATAAAGTCTCTTTGATACTTTGTTATGCTGTTAAGGAAATTTAGGATTTACTCCATTTCATTTACCACTTTTATTGCATTTTTTCTTTCCGCAGAGTCACTGGCTGCTCTGTGACAAGCCATGCCCTTCCTTCCCAGTGAGGAGGTGTGCCAGGACTCCTCTGCCAGCTCTAAGGTGCTGAAAAATATTTGGTAGGAGCCCTGAAGTTGCTACTTTGTCTATGCCAATCTCTGCTGTCTTGCATAACAAGTGCTGTAACATCTCTGGGGGTCCTGGCGTTGTATCAAGAAGCAATTTGGCAGCATCTGTCACATCTGTCTGGGAAATTTGGGCTCTGCTGCTCAGCCCCTGATGGAAGAGTTGCCAGGGCTGCCCTGGGGGTTGAGGGCTGGCAGAGGCAAGGATGCACCCCAGGGCAGATGATCCCCTCCTGTGTTGGCAGAACCCCTCTGCACAAGGGTCAGCCTGGGGCAGTCCAGCCCAAGGATTTCCTGGGCACTGGGCAGACTCCCTCACACTCAACCTTCTCTGGAGCCCTCGTGAAACCTTTCTACAGACCGGACTGGCACATGCAGAGAGGATTTGTTATCTAAACAATGCCTTTGCCTTTTTTTCCATTAGCCTTTTGAAAGCCTCAAAAATTTAAAAGCCAACCTCCCCCCAAAAGCCCTCACCAGCACCACGACATCCATGTCCCTCTTGCAAACCTATATCTCAAAATAACATTCTCATTTAAATTTAAAAATTGACCTACAAAGTTTCGTAATAACCTTTTGCCACTGAAGCATTCTCTTCCCTAGTGTCAAAATGGAAACAACTTTGAGCCCTTGTGATGGATCTAGAGAGTGTTCTGGCTCCTGTGTAATGTTTGTGCCATTTCCCTTCCTCTCCTAAGCCAGGGCTGGACATTTCAGTTATTCTTCAAACAAGACCCAAGAGACACACAATTAGACTCCCCTGGAGACTGACCCCTTATAGTGCCCACCTGTAGCCAGACCCAGATAGCATCCCAGTGCAATGAATTAGCACTCTAAGCTGATTAGAGCAGCTCTGCACAACTCTATTTTATTGACACAATGAAGAGAGGACAGAAAAGGGCCTGAAATGAGAAAATCATTTCCATGCTGACTGAATTAAAAGAACAAAAGAGCTCCTTGCAGTTGCAGCATTCAATTTGTCGGAAAAAAAGGAAGCCACTTAATGGATCACAATAGATCTGAGCAGACAGATGAAATTTAAAACTTCAGCATGAGTGCGATTACCAGCTAAACATATTCTCAATCATTTCCTCCATATGCGTAATTTAGTTAGGTTGTTTACTTCAGAGTTTGTTTTGGGTTTGGTTGGGGTTTTTTTGCAAAAACACTGAGAGGTGTTATCTCCTAAGCGTCTTTGCATCCCATTTTTCAGAATCAGGGAAGGTTGCTGCAAAGCATTTTGTTATAACACAAATTGCACTAAATAGTGGCTGGGCATGTTTTCCTTTCTCCCCTGCTTCCAGAAGTAAATTAATATTTTCAATATATGGAAACAAATAACGCAAGATCATCTTATTCAAAAGGAGACCTAAATTGATTATAAATCACATGCATTATTCTGCTCTGCTTCGAAGAGAATGAACACATTGCAACTCATATTCTAGCAAAATATATTAGTTTGTGCCACTATAAACAGCCTTCTCATTACATTTAAGCTTAAGCTAACAGTAATAGGAATACAAACTATTAAAGGGATTCATGTGAATGATTTACATAATTACTTGCAAAACAGATACACAATTTACTTTGGCATTTTCAAATCAAAACTTCTTGCCTGTATAAGGAAATACACTTCTAAAATAAATCTGTAAAATAAATTGAAAACATTGGTATTTTAGGTTCCCTGTTCTCTAATTATGTAAAAGCTCAAATCTGACACAGTCCTAATTCAAAAGTGAAAATCAGTAGCATGTGTAAAAATATTTGAGTTTCCCAGTACGTATTTATAATTTTTAAGTAATAAACTGTTAAAACAAAAAAACATTGAGCACAAGCCTGTCCTAGGAGTGTGTTGGCACATAAATAACATCACTTCATTGCAGATTCCTCAAGAGTTAAACGCTTAAGATTATGCAGAAGGAGATCCGTATTTTTCTACTCAAAATTTTAAAAGCTTATATCTTGTTACAATATCTACAAATCAAATCTCTCTTGCAGACCCAAAAATTCAAAACAAAAGTAATTTTCTGAACCTCACTGACTTCAGAGCATCTGAATTCAACTCATTTGCATTGATTTATCCTGACATATTTTTGAGTGTTGTTTTAACCAAGTCCCATTACATCCTTTCTTGCCGTTCAGTTTGCAGTTTTACCAGCTCATTTTATTCTATTTCTGAGGTTAAAAAAACAAACAAACAAACAAAAAAGATGGTAAAGGAATTTCAATTGCTTACAAACCCCCTATTTTGAAGCTGATACCCTGCTACAGAGAAAGCTGAGTGCTGGTAGGATTCACTTTTGCTGGCTGCTATTACTGATTTGACTAAGCGTTTCACAGGGGTAAATACCCAAATCATGTGGGGAAGGACTGACACGGGGTGACATGTGGTTAACAGCCTTACCATGCATGGGCTTTGCTTTCAGAAATTTTACTGGTGCCAATATAACCTTCAAAATATTTCAGATGATAATTTTCCTCTACTCCTAAAACACTTTTACAGCCATGTCTGAACCATTCAAAGGATTCCTGACTGGAAAGGTTGTTACTGTAACCATTTCTTTTTCTTCTCCTTTTTTTCCCCAGTTGATCAAGCTAAGAGTTTTATATATATATATAACATATATATAAAGCCATGTATAAAGCTTTGGGATATTTTAGCAAACTCAACGTAGTGTAACTTTGCTGACAGCTTGTCACATTTCACTGACTGTCTGTCTGGGATCCTGCGATAACATCTGCATTCACTCAGGGCGAGAGCTTACCCTAAGACAAAAAAGTGGGTCCTGCCACATAATGCTCCATCATTCTGTCAGTTCTGACATGGCATCTGAATTTTTTTGAATCACTAAACACTTTTGGGACTCTGGTCCTTATTATCTTTCTTTAGTTTCTATACTCGCTCAGCAATGCTGAAAAATGTAAAATGTGCAAACAAGGTAGTGGCCGGCCTGGGCTTTTTGTCGTCTAATCCTCAGCCCCTCATTCATGCTCACTGTTAATCTCTTAAGACATTATAAAACTGTTAGACAAAGAAATGTGAATACCTCTGCTTCTCAGCAGAATGGGAGGAAACCAAGGAAAATCTGGATCATGCTAAGCTTTTCTTTTCACCACAAAAATGGTAACTTAAACCTGTTGCATCAAATTATTTATAATTCCCAACACTAAAGGCTTTTTTTTTTTTCTCCTGATTTTTCAGCACTACAGAGCAAGCCTGGCAGTATCACAGGAGGGGGAATGCCACTGCTGAATTTTCCAAACACATCAAATGCCTCTGGTGCACAGAAAAATTATACAAAGCCCATCAGAATCAGGCAAATTGGGTTTTAATCCCTCCACTGTTTAATGTTGGGCACAGCCTACAGCTCATCATCCTGGCAGGGCTGCTTGAGACCCAGTTGGGGGAATTTCTTTGCTGTGGAAGGTCTGAGAGCTTTGTGGTGGTGGGCTTGGTAGGGAGGGCTTGGAGGGATCCTGGGCAGGGTATGGTGTGGGTGTCCTGGGCTAGCTGAAGCTTTCCTGGCTGGATGGGACCAGGGCCCCATTTCACCTTTAATCCAGTTCTGTTTGGAGCCACCTGCTACTCCAGGTCATCATTTCACTCCTTCTGATTCCCACTGCTGCAGGGGCATTAACATGGGGACAAAAGACACTCAAGCACCTATTCTAAACCCAAACTCACACTCTCAAAAAATAACACCTGAAGTGAAGCTGTTGCAATGAGCTGCATTTTATTTAGGAATGCTAGGGCTGAAAACCAGTATTTTAGTCTTCTGCTGGTGCAGTGTTGCCATGGGTAGCAGCAGCAGACAATCATGTTTTAAAAATACTCCAGAAGTACACAAGTATTTGAATGCAAATTCCAGAGAAGTCACAAGTACCCTGCCACAAGGGTTTCTTTACACACACAGCACCTTCTGTTCAAGTTGTAATTTTATTTTTTTTTTTTACATGAGTGTGCAAACAGGGCACTTATTTCAAAACATTTTGCTCAGCTTCACTTGCATCAGCAGGAGGGAGCAGGCTTTGAGGACTGAAGTTGAGATGTTGCCTTTTTCACACCAGCAAGTTTGAGAGACTGTTTGAGAAATTCAACTTTTGAAAGGAAATCGTGGGGGCCCCTACTGCTAAGGGGCTGAGCTGCTTTGCCAAGGATGACAGTGGTGATGCTTCAAGCAGAGCAGAGTGTGAAGGAGTGTATGGGCAGAATGTGTATCCATGAGCAATGAGGCACTGAGCCTAGATGAACCAAGAGACACTGGAATACCAACGTGAAAGGAGCAGAGACAGGAAATGATGCAGCAGAAAATTACAGCATATGCAGGTACTAAGAGGCAACCACAGCCTGGTTAGCAGACTGCATACGTGGTCATTGCCAAAGGCAAAGGTGACCATCATAGCAGTGACCTTCTGAAAAATAAAGTGAGGAAGATGGGGAGGAAATAAAAGGGCCAGAGAAGGACAGAAATACTGTGACTGCAAATCTCTCAGAAAACATGAATATGCAGATTTAATCTTGAATAAAATACATATATAGTCATAGTTACTCTCTTAGAAAGCCCATTTCTTGAGGCCATTTCAAAAAAATAGAAAGACGTTGAAAGTTACTCTCAGAGACCACAAGCAGTTCCACACCAGGTCTCCAACACAGCATGGGAAAACTCATTGAAAGCAAAGTCCAACCTGCTCTGTGCATATTGCCAATACACTTCATCAAGTTAAGACTAAGAACTACACTTTGGGAAATCAATTACACACAAGAGCCCCTTTACAACGTAGGCTTTATCTGATGAAATGTTATGCCTTTTGAGGGAACTTTTACATCTTTTCAAGCTAAATAGTAGGACTGCACGTTAAAGGAAGGGCTCCATGATATTTGTAATTTTTTTTTCCAAATCACTGCTTATTCTCTGAGTCAAAGTTAACACGTTCATGTGAAATTGGGCTGGATTACGGCATGTCTTCACTCCTGCATGTGCCACCTGCTGTTCAGCCAGGAAACCTGAGGGCTGTCATGTCAATCAAAGACTTATCAATACTCTCCAGAGTGGAAAAATTCTAATATCTAATTATTTTTCTCTACCCCTTTATTGCAGATAGATGTATTTTTGTACCATTCTGACTAACAGATCCCAATCCGCAGGCTCTAGCCAGCAGGAATATGGGTGGGTTTTTTGTTGTTCTGCTTTTAGAGCTTAGTGATGTCTTTATTAGACCAAATGCCCAGATTTCAATGGTATCATTAAATCATGCACGGTTTAAATGCCAAACCTCAGTGCTATATCCTCTGAAGTGCATGTGTTCATTTGGGTTAATAAGCATTTTGCTGTACACTAACTCCTGTCCTCATTTGCTTCTGTTTAATGATGACTGTCTCCTCCTGCCCACATGTACGCTCGTCTCTCCACTCCTTGTTGAGCCATCAAGACACACCTTTGTTTCATTTAGCATGCAATTTTCACCTCTGACCCAAGAAACTAGTCTTAGGCTTCCTGAACTTTATTGCCTGTTAATAGACTGCTGGCTCTCTTTTCAGCAGTCATAGAAATGGTGGAGAGACATTTAATTGAAAAGAGGGACAAAGCTGGAGCCTGAAAGGCAAAGTCAGTAGGGTTAAAAAAAAGGATCTCCAGAAATAATATGTTTGAAGAGCTTTGGATATTCTTAAGAAGTTTGTGCCTCTTTGCACAAATAAGAAAGACATCATTGAATTAATTATCTTCCCAGGGAACAATGGTATAATACACTGAATGGTGCTAAATGATTGATCTGGTAATTCATCTTCTGCTAACAACTATCTATGCATTTTGTTTCTCTCCAGCCCTCAGCCCGATGACATTAGCAGCAATGTCACGGAGCAGTCCTGGGCTTTCATAAAACACCCACAGATGCTCTTTCCTGCAAGTATTTAGGGACACATGGTTATAATTTTGTCTGTATTTCTTTGTCATAGATTACTTTTAACTACATCTGCTCAATTAAAATAAAAAAGACACAGCAAGAGCCCATCAGCTTTATATCAAAAGAGCCTTTTAATGAAATAGGGAGATTTAATTTTGTAAGTGTTCTGACAAGTGAGAGATACCTTTCTGTTTTTTCAGAAGTTTTCTGTTTGGTGAATAGTTAGGAAAGGACATTACAGCATAAGGATATTATTGTACATGGAAAAGCGTTATTAAAAGTGATTTATTGCTCTGTGTTAGGAAACTTATAGGAAAAGTCTGATAATATATTAAACTTGTTTATTATGGACTTCATATAATTTTTGAATAATGCAGCTTTTTCTTTTGACAAGAGCAATAAACTCTGCTGGTATAGACATACGTTGATTATCCCAAGTCAACTGTGTTGCTTAAAGAAACATGCCCAAACAATCAGCTTGACAGCTGCATCTCTTGTTATTTACAATAGCCATCACAGTAATAACTCACCATTTCTATATTAATAAGGCAGTGAAATTTATTATGATGGTATTGAAAAGTTATTAAGTACTGCATCCCAAGTGACAAAGTACCACAGCACTGTCACTATCCAAAAGCAGTTGCCCATCCATCACAAAGCTTTCCAGATGGTCCTGCATCTTTATCGCTCCCTGGCTGGTGACATCACCTGTTCACCCACTCAAAATTGATGATGAAAGCAAACAAATCTATCTTACTTACATTTACCAAATCAATTTAATTTTACAGGCCGTGGCTTAGTGACATATTGACTGTTTTCCTTAATGGCATCTACTGTACTTAATGCAAAGAGCTCATCTTCGAATCCTGGCTTGCATAATGTGACATTTCATAATAAATTTTTTATAACATCTTTATTTAATGGGAAGAATTATGCTTGTTTGTCAGTTCTATTAGATGCAATTATCATTCTCTTCAGTTCTGTCTTTTTTATTTTTCTTTCTGATGTTGTCTTTATAAATGGCTAAACTCAATTTACAGCTTTTGTCTTTCAAAGGGACATCTGGCATATCTCACAATGATTTTTCTCCATGTTTTCATAATCTCACAGATCTACTCCAATGTCAGCTTTTCTCTTAGGTTATTTACTGCTATTACCTGCTTGGACAAAATGCTATTGAACTCAAAATCTACCCAGGTAGCATTTGAGGGAATAACCACCACCTTATTTTGCATAGGAACACAAGTTCCTGAAACATCCCCCCAGTTCTGCTCTGAAGGAGATAACAAAACTTCCTTCTCCCCCTCTTACTTCTAAAGTCCACTTGACCCTTATGGTTTCACTCTGCTTCCCTCAGGAGTTAAAGCTCCTCCTGATTAAATTAAAACCTCAGTGGGGAATACATACACAAACCTACAGAGAGGTTTCTGTAGCTTTAGACTGTGCCACAAAATAGGCCATTTCCTGTCCCCAAGGTCAAGGACATGGTGGAGCATCTGTCATGAGTGGAGAAACAATTCTACACAAACCATTTCCAGTTTAATTGAGACAAAGATGCTGTCTTGCCCTTTTTATGTGAGATTTCACAGCTGTGACACACCAGTACCCCTCAGCCTACCGCACTGGCCAAAAACCTTTTCCTGATGCTGTTGCCACATTGGCTTTGGGTTGTCTCAGTGGCTTATCAACACTGTGAGCAGCAGCCCCAGTGCCAGAGCTGGCTCAGGACAGAGGGAAGTGGCACCTCCCCCCTGGCAGCCACTAAAGCGTCTCAGCTACCTCATGCAATACAATAGAGCTTTGCAGACCTTGCTCCTTCTCCCCCCCTTCCAGTGAGCAGCAGCTTTGCCTGAGCAAGGGAAGGCTGGGGTCTTTGTCCAAAAAAAAAAAAAACAGAGCATCATGTCCCACCAAACTCACAGAGTAAGACTGCCTGATAGTGTCAATTAGAGGATCAGGAGAACTGAAGTAGTAAGGAACAGTAGAGAAAGACAACAGTAAACTATAGTGTGTTGACTCTGGGTCCTAACACTGTTCACTGCACACAAAACAACTCAAGGGACCAAAAGCCCCCTTTTCCTGTTAATATATTTAATTCAAAATTAATGAAGTCCACCTGTTTTTATCTTGCTATTTGAGTACCTGATGTTTGCTCATTTGTAACTAGAAACTGTCTGTTCTCTGAGCAGGGAGAAAGCTGGCATGTAGGAGGGCTGGAATGATAACTGACATGGCCTCTTAGAGTGACACTTCACTCACAGAATTACAGAAGGGTTTCAGTTGGAAGGGACCTTAAAGATCATCTAGTCCTGAGCCCCTGCCCTGGGAAGGGACACCAGGTTGCTCAAAGCCACATCCAACCTGGCCTTGAACACTTCCAAGGAATACCTCATGAAGCATCTGTCCACCTTGCTACAGTACTCCCATTGCTGCCGAAGCATCTGACTTAGTCCCGGCCTCACCACAAGACACAGATGCAAACAACAGAAGAATTCAGACAGGTAGCTTTATAAGCACCATACGCAATGTCTTCTTTGTAGGCAGTTTTCAAGGGGTGCCTTAAGCACCCTCATGCATACTCACCCCAGGCAAGGCATACGGTCTGCACTCCATCTGATGTGACACTGAACACTATGTCCCTAGCAGAGAGCTTAACACAGCAGCTAAGCACATGCTAAAGTCAAACACCTGGGTAATCCTGTTGATGATAAGCCTTTGCCTAAGTGCTTTATTGGATCTCAGCCAGAGTGCTCCATGCCTTGCAAAGCTGAGCTCCAAGTGGGATAAAACCTCATCTACGTATTGAGGAAAAGGTAAGGATGTCCCCCCACCTGCAGCTGCCAGAAGTCAACTGCCTGTTGGAATACACTATCTGCAAGACTGGGTTGGTCTTGTTTTGATCTAAAAGCCTTCCCTCCCCCCCACTATAAAATAAATTACTCCTTTTTAATTTTAAATAACAGAATAACCCACATTCCTGTTCCAGGCTTTGCTTTAATAATAATTTTGCAAAGGTTCTGGGGGCCTTTGTACAGCTGAAATCCATACATAAGGAGAAAACATAGGCAAGGTATCTCCCCAATTTCCATCCACCTGGTCCAGTGAGGAATTGCTTTGCACTTTAATGCTCTGTAAGATGATTCAAGAAAACGGTCAAGATTTGGTCTGTAAGTCAGTGCAGTGTGAAAAGTGTCACACAATAACAGAAAATTGAAGTGCTTTTACTTAACACTAGGATCAGCTCCATGTCCCAAAGAAAAATCGTCTGCAGTGATGAAGACTTCGTTCCTTTCAATTTTCCTGTTTGCAAAAGTATCTACTGCTCTCTCTGTGTGATTTCACTGACTATAAGGGAGTTTTTTTCCCTCAGCACCAGTGTGGGTTATTCAGAATAGATGTGTGAATCCTGTGCCAGTTTTTGTTGGTTTTGCTAAAAGATTCAGATGCCACTTTCAACATTCTGACAGCGATTTTCCAAAGTAGGGCCCCAAAAACCAGGGATAATATACATAGAGCAGAATCAGCCAGTAACTCCCTTTGATTACAATGGAAGTTTTTGGATACTAAGCACAAAAATGCTAATATAACAGTTTAGGTGCTTCAAGCTGAATTTAGGAGCATTCACATTTTATTCCATCTCTAAAAGCTTATGTCTTTACATTTTGTAAATTATTGTTTAAATTTCATAAAGACAGATGGTACAGCTAAACCCCAGAACCTCAAATAAACCTAAATTTTAAAAATGCTGAAAGCCAAAGAATTGAAACCTAGAATTGCAATTATTCCTGTCTCTATTGATCAGTAGGAAGCTTTTACTCCAAAACAATTTAAGAAGTTGTCCAGCTTTCCCTAAAGATGCACATCAAAAATGTGACAGGAGTGAGAAACAAATAGGCAAACAGCCTCCTAATTTCCATTTAGAAGTAATTGCATCAACTCAAGCATACTCTACCAAACCTGTGATGTTTTTCAGCCTCACTGTCATGACAGGAAAATATACTCTGCCCTATAAACAGATTATATGCTGCTTCATAAAGCTCTAAAATATTTTTACTTCTGTGACAAGTTTGATTTATTAGAGTTTATTGCTCCTAGTTTTGCCTTCCTAGAAAAAAAATAGAATTTTAGGATAAAAAAAAAGATGTGAAGAAATTGCACCTATGAATGACACTGAGTTTGCTATACCAGTAAAAGATGTGAATTTGAACATCCGACGTGTGCCAGAAGAAGCTGGTCCAAGATAGGTGCATGCGACCTATTCAAAGCCTTTCTTTGAAATACTCTCCCAGTTGTTTTTCATAGCAGGGCATGAACCATGATGAAATCACTAAAATTGTGTTCCCTTGCTTTTGTTTAAAAAAAAAAAAATTACTGCCATCCCTTAAAAGCTTGTTTTCTTTGTTGATTAAGCAGCAGTCAATTTTCCCTTTTCAAACAACCGCTGAGCACCAGCCTCCCGACCCCCTCGGATATTCACGCTGCCGGCAAATACTAAAACCTTGGTGACAAACTGCAAAAAAGCTCGACCTCTCCCCCTTGTCCAGTGACCCCCTGTTCGATTTGTACTTTAGCCAACCAATACCTGATTAGATAATGCTCAGCTCTAGACTCACAAAATGAGATAAAATTCAAATTTATGGCTTTTCATTTAAACTGCTCTCCAGCACTCTAATTATGACCCAAGCACGACTATATCACAACAAATTCCAGAGTGTGGTTTATAGCTGAAGTATATAAATGGACACAATAGACATTGTGTTGCTGTGTTAGCTCTGACAAAACTCTTCATCGATGCCGTAGGGAGTCTTGCTATAAGGGAATGCAGGAACAGGCCCCATGAAATTCCTCAGACTTCTCCAGCAAATTTTTCTGCATTGTCAATTGCCTGGCTACAAAAGTTAACAGCAATATTTACTCCAGCTCCCACTTCCCTCCTCACCACTGCAGGCTAATCTTGGTATCAGCTCAGAAGGACATCAGTCACAACTGGAAGTTAGAAATATGCCACAGCTGGAAATACCCAACACTAAGACAATTTTTGGCAGGGGAATTTAGCATAGCCTTTTATAAAAACGGCCTTTCCAAAAACATAGTTACAAACCAAATTTGGGTGTTGCTATAAACTCTTCCCTGCAATGCACACCTGGGGTTTTGGTTTGAAATTTTCTAGTTTGAGACTCTAGGTTACCTAGCAGTCCTAAACAATTGCACAAAAGGAACAAATCTTTCATAGCAAAATCCCTAATATATCAGCATCAGAAAACAGCTAAGGAAGTTGCTCATATTTCCCTCAAAAAGTATTTTACTAGGTTTATGTTACTTATTCACTTGAAGAGACTCTTCCTCATCATCTTTGAAAGTTAAACCCATTGTATGTTCAGTGTTTCACCTTAAACTCAGAAAAATGTGGATAAAATGTGAAGATTTTCCCATCAGTCATCCTCACTGTAGCTGCAATGGAGTCTATTCAAGAGAATTAAATAAGCACACCAACAGTAGCCACGTTGCAACCCCACTATGTGTTCCTCTGAGATGCACAAGTGATGTGAAGAAATGAGTAAATCAGAACACAAAAATGTTTTCTTTGGTGTGTGGGACCAGCAAGCCATTCAAGCAGGTTGAAGGAATCTTGCCTTTTGAAGGCATCAGACACAGTTGACCTCTACAGCACCATGAACTATTCTAGAAATTACATATAATAAAATATAGAAGAGTATCACGACAGAAGCTACATAAGTGCAATCTAGTCAGCAAGCAAGAATCATTGTGGAAAAAACCCCACTATTTTAAACCCTCTTATACCACAAGGTAACTTAAATCCATAGTCAATACCATACAGAAAATTTGGGTTCATTTAAAATGTAATAATCAGTTCCCACCTTGATATCAGTACAGCTGACCAAATTTCCCTGCTGTCTGCTAACTGACTTATTGACACTTGCCAGGAGAAATGCTCATTTTCATAAACTGCCTCTTCAGGTAGAAAAATTGATACCAGGAAAGCTCATCATCTCAAGTCCACACCTAGACCTCAATAAAGGACATCTTTCCCTCACCTTCCCATGGTACCTTTGTCCCTGCTTATGCTTACACACCAGTAACAGCGCTTTGCTCCCTTTTTCATCCCAAAGCACAGGCCTAAGGGTAGTAGTGGTTTCCATAGTGTCATGATAAGCATCTGGCCTGGGATAGGCACTGGGAAGCTATTCTCCAGCACTACAGGTCCCCTACATCTTCAGCCTTACCCTTCACTACATGCTGGTTTACTCATTGTGTAAACTCTGGTAACCAGCATTTCTTTGTCTCCCTTCAATTACAATAAATGTAGTTAACTCACTTGATGGGAAAATATTCTGTGTCATGCTCCCCTTAGCACTGCAGAGTACTTTTAGATGAGTGGCCAAATTGCAGAGGGTCTCGACTGTTGATTTTGTGTGATTTTGCTCCAACACTTATCAATAATTTCTCCTCAGCTGTCCCAAACACATAACACTGTTCAAATGGCACAAGTCCTGCAGCTTGAAAGGGATTCAGTCTCCCAGCTGGGCCTCCAGCACTACCAACATATGCATTTCTTGTCTGGATTTCACAGGCTAAAAAAATCCCAAATACTTGAACCAGGAAAACTAGTCTCTAATATCATAGAACACAATCATCATCTAAGAGTGTGACAACTAAAACAGGTTTCCCATTATTTCAGTAGGGCTACCATATTAGGCTGATGATCCAGCCAAAAATACACTAATTCTGGTACATGTTGAGCCTGGAAGTACAGACAAGTACCAGCAGTTTTCCTCCAATTTCTGTTATCAATAGCTGAGCTTAATCCTTGTGTGGTTAAAAGTCAGATTTTATGGCTTCCTGGTGCCTTTTTCAAATAATAAAGATTTCTCACCAGCAATTATACTACATCAAGGTCCGTTAACTTGATAGAGTGCTGCCAAGTCTCTCCTGACATTATTCTGTCACATTGTCACAGGACTCACCAGAGTTTAAACAACTGGGTGGAAAGTTTGGAATGAATGCAGAGTATTTATGGACAGCTAAGAGGAAATCAAACCTCCATTTTCCACCATATCTGCAAGGCTCCGCTCCACAGCAAAACTCCATTTTTCCTGGGAAAATGAACCTACTAACTCTCCAGAGGTCAGTCATGCCCCTGGAGACCCATGCAAACTCTGCACTTCTCCTCTTATCAGAAACCAAAGGAAATGTGCAGATGGAAAGCAGAGATTGCACTCTGCTTCTACAGCACATTGTTAAAATTATGAATAAAACCATGCAAGAAGGTTTGTTAGACCATAACACAACTGGCAACATGCACTGCTTGAGGTCTAAAGCCAAGACCTGATCATGGACCTGCAACTCAGCCAACTCCACAGTGATATCACAGCAAGGAAGCATGTTACCCCTTGGGCTCCTTCAAGAAAAGCAAAATTTCTCTGAGCACCTACAGAAGTAACACAAGCCACATCATCCTAAAGTGCTTTAGGACTGACACCAGAGTCCAAATGTACTTTCACCAAATCCATGGCAGAATTCCCACAAAGGTAAATGGAAGCAGGATCAAGACCCCAGCTTTCAAAGTCCCCAAGTAGCACGAGGTTCTTCCATAGCAATTTTAGCCACACAAGACTAGATTTTAGGGCTGCACTAATGACTGTTGACAGAAAGTGGTGATGCACAACTCTGTAACAGCACCCACTTTATTTTCAAATAGGTATCACAGTGTCATTTGCAAATCCCTCACCCACAGACATACTGCAGGGCTGCACAAGAGAAAATTACAAATGGTACAGAAATATTCCAACAACACAAAATCTTCCTTTCCTTCCCCAAAATAGGCGTCACCTACCAACATCCACCTAGACAGATTTCATGCATGAATAGCAACCATAATGCCTGTTTTGCTTCTTTTCTCTTTTTTAATTTACTCCTGTTGCCATCCAGAAATACCCTGAAAGGCCACGAAGCAGTCTCAGTGTACAAAAATATCCCCTGGCTGCTGCAGGATAAGACTCAAATTCTGCAAATATTTCTGTGTTTATAGACACACAAGAGAGTTCAACAGACCGAAAGAATGTAAAGTGCCTTACCTCCCAACCGTAACCGGGATCTTTAAGGTGTGGCTGCTGCTCTCCTACGAAAGGGCCAAACTTTTCCCCTGCTTCAATCTTCCTTTTGGTCCATATCCCTAATCCTGCTCCTGGAATGTTGGATTCTCGAAGCTCAAACTCTGAGGGAATGGGAATGTCATCAGGAATGTATATTGGAGCCTTGTAAGGAGAGCTCTCCTTTGGTGTGAAAGCTTCGTTGGAGGTTCCTGGAGAAGACAGCTCCTGAACACTGACAGACATTGGGCACGGGATGTTTGCAGCCTCTCCATCAGCTTCTGGCACTTCCTCCAAAGGAAGTTCAGGAAAGCTTTCATACAGACATTCATCACCTGGAAAATAAAGCCAAACAGTAGGATTTGAAATATCCTGACAGGTTTTGCATATGAAACACTTGCAGCCTGCACATGAAACAGAGGACAGTTTGGTAGGCGGGCAGCACCTTCATCAATCACTAGCCCTGCAGCCTGGAAGGAGCCTTTTCCCTATCATAGGCCTGGAGGTACACAGAGTTTCTCAATATTCCTGACATCAAAAGTGGTTTACATCATTGAACACAAGCAAGGGAATTACATGCAGATGTACAGGCAGGCACACCCTATTGTCCAGTCTGGTCCCAGACATAGTGCTTTGCATTGCCTACTCTTTGAAATTACAATTGAAAGCCAGCATTATAAGTTACAACTGAAATCTAAGTGAAGTGAAAAGCAGGAAAGCTTTACTGGTCTTTCAGAGAGACAGATTGAACTTAAAGTAGCCAAAATTAAGTTTGATGGCCTCCAATTAGTCTTTGGAAGAAAGGATCCAGCCTACCACACAACTCTTGGCAAGAACTTCAGCCGATGTAAATCAGTGTCTTACCATTGACCTCCAAGAAATGCAATGGTCTAAAATAAGTTCAGGATCCAAACAGCACCTTATAGAGAACATGAAACTTCTCCTCTTACAGTTGCAAAAAAACCTGGGGCAGATCCAAAACCCATTAAAAAAAAAAATCCTTCATCTCTGGGCCTTAGCCAGCAGACAGCAAAAAGAAAACCTCACTGTTTTTGACAGCTCAAAACGTAAGGCTGATTGTACATTCCTTTTAGATAAAAAAATCTGACTGACTTGAGCAGGGGCTTTAGCTGCCTCAGCCATACAGTACTCAACCCTATAATACACGCAAGGAGCAAAGAAAAAAACATAAAACCTTCTTAATTATTTACATTCATTTGACTTTATTAATGTTACTGCACTTTTCCTGCATACCAGAACACATTCCACTTACTTCTAACATAAATAGGAGGTGAGAATACTATTCTCCAAGGAATAAGATCGAGAGATCAGGTATTTAAGATCTGAGCATAAGGATATTTGCATAATATGGTTGGCTCAGAAATTAAAGTGTTACGCTGTGCTTGGCATTTAGAATGACTCTGTTTCAGTGAAGAAACAGGAAACTTTAAAATGTTCTTTCAATTTCTTGCTCATTTAAGAAACTATCCATGGCAGATTAGCACCGTATGCCTTTTCCACTAGAAACTGGTCATAGCCCATTATCTCTCACATCTTTGTTACATATTATCTCACAGTTTTATATCTGTACTTTCATGCTTCTGGTACTGCCTAAGACAAACACTGGGACATAACAAATCATTGGAATAGATTGCTCCCATCACATGACTGGCAAACTGGATTCTTCATCTGTGAGCAATTTATTCACAGCCATGAACTGTTTTTCTTTCTTTTATGTGGCACTGGCTATGACCTCATACGTGTCACAAGAAAGTTCAGCTACCCTTTGCCTCAGCCTCTGGTTTGGCAGACTCTCCCTGCACTTTAACAATTAGCCCCAATATTGATCAGTTTGTCACTTTTCTAATACCTGGCTCTCTGAGAAGTCAAAAATCTTGACTGAATCTACCATTTAGCTGAGAAGGACACACAGGGATGTTCCATCACTAGTGCTTCAGAAATTCTGCCTGTGGTAGCTCAGCAGAGCTGAGTTTGGCAAAGATGCTCAAGAGCTCATGAAGGTGCCCGTGCAGAGAGCTTGCTCTGTGTGTAGCACCTATGAACCCATGCCTGTATTTTCCCGCTCACAGCAAAACTCAACCTGCACGCCAAGGGACAGGACAGAAGACATTAAAAGGATAGAGACACAGCTCCACCTGGATGTCACCTTCCATCTCACCCTGCACTGAAACAACCGTGTTATCAGCCATCTCTGGCCTTGCTGCTGTCCCCAAACACAGCTCTGCTCAAGTGTGGTGGCACAGGTGGCAGAGGCTGGTCTGCATCTCCAGAGCATCCCAAAAACTCAGTGCATTCCCTGTCTTTGCAGGCCAGCAGTGATGCTGCATCCACCCAGGGCATGCTTGCTCCCATTCAGATGCATTCCCCCAACTGTTTAGATTGCAGCCCTGCTTAAAAGGCTTCAGTTGTTTTTGAAACAGGAAAAAAAAACCCTAACCCATGTATACACAGGGGTGCAGGAAGAGAAATCACACAAGGAAAGTGATCTGGATGATGATAAGCACATGGCTCACTGGAAGGGGGGCTTTAAAAAATTCAGGCATCTAAATCCTACTGATTTTCCATGACAGCTGGGTGCATGACACTCAACCTTCTTAAAAGGCCTGTCTCACACAGGCACTGCCATTTTCCCAATTCCACCAAGCAGTGCCCCATAAAACCAAGGCTCTCCCTGTGCCACACTTGACTCTCCTCCGCAAAACAGCTCAACCAAATTGTTTAAGTCACAGCAAGCACGACTCAGGCACACTGAGTCTTCCCCCCTACAGGGCCACCTTCCTCAGTCCCACTCACCAGCAGTGCCTGCCCACAAGCCTGCCCAAGCTGAGCCTCAAACCCTGAGCAAGCACAGCTTTGCAGATGTTTCTTCTCCCCTAGGGACAGTCCAGTTTAATTTCTCTCTTGCAGACTCAAAGGCCTCAGTTATACTTATCTCAGTCATTCTGGCTACACTCGTTTTTAGCCATATAGGGTCAAACCTGCAGCTGATAAATTGGCCTCTGGAAGGCTGGCAGGGAGACAAGTCCATTTGCTGGGTCTATTGTGCCTCCTTTGATTTCCAGCAACCACACCCAATGTCGTCGTTAAACATGGGCTTTCAGTTTTGAAAGCTCTGGAAAATATAATACGCCTATATATCCTAAAGCCCTAACAGTGTGAGTGAAACAGATTACTGAAATATTATTCTGCCAGAAAGAGCAACATATTCTAGCATAAGCATATTTTAGAACATCAAAATAAACAAGGAGTTGAATTACGACCTACCAAAAGACAAGAAGACCATTAAGATACATTTGTGAAATTAATGATAGAAAAAGCTATATTAAAATCAATGTACATGAACCAGGATCCAGTCTTCTTTGTCAAAGGGTGTGGGACAATTCTCATTATTTACATTCACGTGGAACAGAGGGACTTCTAACAAAACTGTGGGATATTCACAAATAGAAAATCTTTGTCAGGTTAGGATTAGACCCAGGGACTGGGCTGGTAAGCATCATTTTCTTAGTGAACTGCAAATCATTCACACAGACAGCACTGCAGTTTTGAAATTCAAGATGGCTTCTTTAAATTTCAGTAATTATCCCCATTAGAAATGGGATGAAATAAAACTGAGGTCCCTGATAAAGAAACAGATGGGATTAGGTCACGTGGAAGATTAGATATTAGTCTCCATAAAATTCTTCACTGCTATGTTACAATAAAAACATAAGCAAGCTTCACAGGAAACCAAGGAGGAAAGGTTAATTGCTACTAAATGACCAGGGTGGACACCTGCGTTTGCACTTTTGACACAACCTGGCATGCCAGCAGGAAAGAGTCCACATGGCTGCCTGCTGGGGATGTGCTTGATGAGGATGGGAGAGCCATGTGCTAAAGCTACCACCGTAACTCCAGGACCTGGGGTCACTTTGAGACCAAGAGGGCTCCTATGCATGGCTGGGAGGGGAGAGGACTTCCTTCCATTTGGATGTTGCTTAGCAGTTCAACACACTCTTCCTCTCCAAGAGCAATTAGGTAAGAGGCACTAATGACCACAGGAGGCAGAGGTTGTTGAATGCAACCCAAACTGCTTTCCAGTGGCTGGAATTGCCAGCTAGCAAAGGCATGCTACTTTCAAAAAGCACACTGGGTCATGCATCCCGGGAGATGATGCCTTTCTGCAGCTGAAATGCCACACAACAGCATCTCTCATCAAGGGGACAAGCTAGCCTGTTACATGTACCAGGGTTTCAAAGTGGTCTCCAACTCAAAGTTCACACAAAGTCCTTTAGGAATCGACTCTGCATCCAGATCTCCAGACACAAAGCCGCCCCTAACAAACACACACACCCACACAGGCTATCCATTCTCCCTTTCTTCAGGCAATTTGTACCTGAGGATATACATTCTTAAAACAAATACTGACTGATAAATCATCTAGCACAGAAATTCAGTTCTCTGCGCTGGGATTCATGCACGTGGACATCAGCAACTTAATCTCAAGTCATCTGGATGGCTGATTACTCTGGATAAAGGTAGGATGGAAGTAGAGAGCCTACTTCAGCAGTGTTTCTAACACCATGATTTTTGAGCAGCATGAAAAGCAGAGATAAAAGTGGAAGTGGGTCTTTGCAATGAGAATATACACTTAGGTTTATGCCTGCAGCTTCTCAAAGATGAGAAAGATGAGCCCTAGCCTCAAAGACTAGACATTGGAAGGACCTGGCCCTGTTTGGTGGGAAGAGAACAGACATCAGGAGTCTGAGCTCCACTAGCTAGAACTAGCCTGGTACAAGCCTTTGGAGAGGATGCATTAATGAAGGTTTTGGGGAAACATAGTTGGACAGTGTGAGTTAGTGTCTTCTCCTCCATAAGGCAAGGGTGGACCTGAGCATATTATGAAGCTCTAAATTGGATCTTTAAAAGAGACTAGAGAACATTTATATTTGTTTGACCTAACATTTCTATTCAGTGCTGAGGAAATTGGCGTGGAGTATTTGCAGGGATATCTGAAAAGTAGGCAGGCATTTCCTGTTTCATACAAATGGGACATGTTTATCTGAATTTCTGTTTGAACAAGTATTAAAGAAAAAAAAAAAAACAACTGTTACAGGCAGGGACTGATTGATTACAACATATATCCACATCTGTCACAGGAAGGTCAGGAAAAGCAGAAAATTAAAAGAAGAAAAGTAATTAGCTTCAAGAGGATCATATAGCCAGTGGTGAACTAAAAACAGGAGCCACCTAGGAGTCCCATACTAGGTAGGCACGTCACTCAGAGGAGGCTACTTGTACCTCCTCTAGAGGAGAAACAGAGAAGGATCCTTAGCTTTAGAAACATGCAGAGATTGGGTTACTATCTGCAGGCTCAGGTGGGACTCTAGCCAAGAGCTACATTACGTGAATGTTTTATCAGCATACGTACCTGAAACTGGATTGTGCTGCTCCCCAGTCACAGAACTGCTCTGTGAAGCTGGTCCTGATGGTGATTATTTATTATTTGTATTGTAACACAGTTGGGGGGGCCCCAGGCAGGACCCCATTGTGAAAAGCATCAGACATACCTAATCAAATGAGATTGGGTTCTAAATAGAGCTAGTAATGCCCAGTTAAGTGAAAGTCATAAAACTAAAAGGGGAGAGAAAAACTGTTTTATAAATAGAAAGCTTGGTTGTACACCAAGAGAGATTGCAAGCAGGTTCAGAGAAAAATGCAGCTCTTGAATCATTACTTCAATTACCAAGGAAAAATACCTTCACAGACATTAGCCTTCAAATGCACAGGTATTTTACATACACTGCTTGACCCTAGCACAGATGTGAGAAAACCAGTGTTGTGCTGAACACATTCAAAAGGTCCAACCCTGAACACCCTGTGCAGGGACCACGCAGTGAGAGCAAGGGGGACCAAAGCACCCTTGTGGTGACCCCCTTAAAGGCCAGATCCTGATTCTCTTATACGTCTGTTAAATCCAAAGTAATTACTTTAGACTTTCACCAGAGCACATGTCCTGGAGTTAGCCAAAGTTAGGGAATTTCTTCAGATTGATGCTAAGGTATAAAAATGAGAGGGAAAATGTGGTGCCCAGATTTCAGCTTCCCCTTCTTGCTGGTGACACTGCAGATTGCAGAGGGCACTGGCACCACACACTTGGCAAAGCCTGCCTGCACAAAGCAAACTCTTCTGCGGCGCCGGCAGAAGAGGGAGTTGTAGGAAAAGCTGCACAAAGGCAGGAGGAAAAGGCAGCCAGAGACAGCCTGTGCACAGCACGCTCTGGGGCTGAAGTACAGAAGTCACCAGCCTCTCAGGGTGCTGCACCGTGGGCTGAAGTATCTACAGGAAATGAAAAAGAAGCTCAGTTTGAATCATGGCTGGAGCATCCCATATAAAGGGTTGCTGCTAGTTTCTGTCCATGCCTCATGGCAAGATGCACATTGGTAACAACAGCACAGCTAATTGAAAAAATAAATTAAAAATCTACCTTGCATGGGAAGCAGCTTTTTCTTCTTAAATTACCGTGTTTGCAAAAAGTAACCCTGAAACAAGAGGCTTATACTACGAGCGGAAGTGAACTCCTGATGTTAAGATGAGCACCAAGGACTCGAGAGAAAACTGTTCAGAAGAGTGAGAAGGAAAGCTACAGACACTCAAGAACATCAGGTCTTTGAGAGAGGATAATTTCCGCATTGCCAAGTGTTGGTACTAGACCAGCAAAGTTGTAATATAGTAACTGCACAGGGACCCGCCCGTCATCTCTGGCAATTCTCACTATCAGCCCCTGCAACAACTAGTAGCATTTGGTGCTCTGTCTAGTGTCAGACACGTCTAATTGAGTAACACAGTCAAAAGCATCTGATGTGGACCAGACACTGCTTTTTAATTAGGGTCCAGCACTGAGAGACTGCGGGTCAAAATCTACTTTCATTTGCACAGGAGCTGCTCTCCTTGATGTTGGGGGAAGCTGCACCTGCAAAGCTGAAAAGCAAAACCTGGCTGCTCGTGTTCCTGTACATTTTCCATATAAATTATTGTATTATGTGCAGCAACAAAGAATTATAAACGTTGGCTGGCACACACTGAATTTATTTACAAGTTAAGTCTAATTTTATTTATAGTTCCTGTACAATCATCTCTGGTAGAAATATTTATGTTATCTGTACTTCTGGTCTGTTAGAGTCTACTGCAATCATAAACACTGCTGAAAAATTATTTGCAGTTAGCAGCGTTTAAACAACCCATTATATCACTAGCTAGAGCCAATAAACTTTCGTGCTGGTTGATAAAGTTTCTTCAATGGAATAAATATGTATTTGACTTTCAAAAATCTTTTCTAGGTTACACAGTGTGGGTTAAAAGGAGAGGGAAATGCCAGGGGTAGGGTTTGATATACCGAGGACCAAATCTGCAGATAGCAAGGAGCCTGTAGAGATCCACACTGGTTGGGAGGCAGGCCAAATCACGCTGGAATTCTAACTAACAGCTTAAAATTGTACCTTTGTAAAATATTTCAACTGAGTGGAACTGCAGCAGCTAACATCTACTCACTAATGTACTTTGTGACTCTGTGTGGAGTAGACCCAAGATGGGGGGGGGGGGGGGGGGGGAGGGAACCTGCCTTGAAATTTTGAGCCCTGAGTACTGGTCACTGCTAAGGGAGGAAAAATGGATTGGAGGAATCAGGTTTGTTCATTGTTCAATTGCCATAATGGCAAACATGACATATATTCTCATGCTGACACAGCATGAGTAGCCACTGTGCTTAGGAGAAAACTAAGGACAGGAAGGTTAAAAGTGAATTAGTGAGATCAGCCACTTATATATAGAAAATGCTACCTGGGAACAGAACTTGTATGAGCTGGGGTAAGACAGAAAATGTAACACACGTTAACAACCCCTGACAGGGCAAAAAAACCCTATTGCTGCAAAAGCACATTTTAAAATCAAGACAATTACTTAAACTTACAGTATTATAATGAACACAAACGAAACTTTATCTCAATGTAATAAATCAGTGCAACTGAACTTTTTACTGATTCATAGACCTTCTCAGCTTAAAACAGTAAAGTGTTACAAAGTAGCACTGAAAATCACATGCCTCTTTCTAACAGAAAGCAGTAATAAAAGATGACTATTCTACCAAATTATAATGAAGACAGATAACAGAGTGAATTATAAAACAAAGGTTATAGATAGAGACTGAGCCTTGTAGAGGTAATGACTTTTAATTGGATTGAGTTTATCGTATTTTCAGAGGTACAGCACAACCAGAAGAAAGGATTAGAATTATTTCCACATTTCATTATTTGGCATAATGAGAAAACAGAGGGAGGTCCACATCCCTGATGTGTTTGGTAAGCCACAGGAGATGTTGAACATGTCAGTATCTGGCAGAGTACGGTCCTGAGACACAAACGCATTCATTGCCTTCTAATGCAGCGAAGTGCAATCACTTGAGAGACGGGGGGGAGCGAAAAGATAGAAAAAGCCAGGTCATGAAGTTTTGTTTCAAAAGTACATTACAAATAAAAAGGAATTTAACCCCTTCCTGTCAGCAGCCACTTAGGTACTAGCCCACAAACAACCATACTTCTGCATTGGGAAGCTGAGCAATTTTCACTCAAAACACCAACAGGTTAAGAAAAAAAAAACAAAAACAAACTGGTGATGGCTCAACCACCCCATCCCCTCCCTGCATAGTCAGAATATCACAGCAAAAAGTCCCTGGGGAAACCATCAGGGAGGGGACATGCCCTGCTTGAATCCCAAAGGAATGTCATGCACACACTCCACTTGAGAAGAAAAAGGCACATGGGACAATTGGGACAAAGCAGCAGGCTATGGAAGAGCAAGAGCTGACAGATTATCGGAAAGGTCCCGGGAACAGGGCGGGATATCAATGATGTACCCAAGTATTTCAGGGAGAGCTTGAGCTTTGAGGAGTTGCCTCTGGAAAACAGCTGCTGTACAGAAAGGTTTGTACCAACAACCAGACAGCTTTTTAATTCTGCTATTACAGTAAGTCTTAATTATAACTGGGTGACACTGTGATACACTGTAGTTAAGTCCTTGAAACACTAACAGAAGTACTCATAACAAATACACTAATCAGGAAAAGTATCCAATCATTAATCCTACAATACTGTCCACTTCAAAAACTCAAGGTCTGGCAAGACTGGTTTCCAGCATTTGTTTCCGAGGAGATACAAGGCCACAATTTTTCCTGCAAGTGACTTCTCAGCATCATGTGCTATAGTTATAACTCCACAAGGTCACCCAGTAACAAGTGGGATGTACTTAGCTGATTGGAAAATCATTAATCTTAAGAGCAACTACAGTTCATGTTACATGTGAGTGTATTCTGCATCATTCTGTAGGGCATCAGTATGTGTTTATATCCAACCTGCTTGGATCAGTAAAGTTTTTTTGCTGTTTTTTTTGTTGTTGTTGGTTTTAATTATTTGTTATGGGGAGAGGGGTGTTCATTTGTTGGGGGGGAGGGTGTTGGTTTTGTTTTTTTAACAAAAATAACCCTCTAGGACAGTTTCTTTTCACCATATGAAGGAGCACTCCAGCATGACAGCATTGTTTTGGGTGGGATTACTACAAGACATGGATGGTAATTTGTTCCCATGTGTATCTGTGAAACTTAGGTCCTTGGCTGGCACACACAGCTTTGAAAAGTTCTTCTAACCAGTGTTTCACCCAACACAAAATGCAAACATATTTAAAGTGCAAGAATCTTGTTTCATTTCTCCAGGGGGAAAAAAACAAACAAACAAACAAAACACCATGAAACACATTCTGAACCAATTTTCTCCACTGATCCCACTTTCACTTTGCTCCAACTCCTGCCTGTTCCTCCAAACACTTCATTTGCTCTGACAAACAAATTCTGTCTATCCCAGCTGTACATTTTTTAAAAGCACTTATTAATATCAAAGTATTTATGATCAATAAAATCCATTTCTTTTTCCTGGCACTTTTCAGAAAGTGAGTCTGTTCCACAGACAACAAACTTGGGATTTATGGGGTATCTTAATATCAGTGGGACTTCTGCCAGTGACTTTAATGAAATAATTTCAGTAGCAATGCAGATAAGGTTGGTCCATGAAAGCAACAGCATTTTTTGCAGGCATCCAAGCACAGGTGGAATAAAGCTACTTGCTGCCCTACAGCAAGCCACAGAGCTCATGGCAGTATGACCTTAAACAAGGGTGGAAGCAAAAGAAAACTACAGTTCTCCATTGCCTTTCTAAGACAGTTTATTTTTTCTTAAAGTGTGGCATACACAAGACTGTGATGAGCTGTAAGGATTTTAATAAGTAATTATTTTTCTTGGCTTTTGTGTAAGACAAGGGGAAAGTCCAGGCTTTTTGTAACCAAATCACCCACATGGAGATAAAACCAGGGCCCAGCCCTTCCATCACCACAGTACTTCACACACTCCTCTAGCCTGGTCAAGGGATGTTGCACAGTCACCAACCACAGCTCCCTCCTTCTGCCCTCTCTCCATCCTCTGCTACAGAAAGATGTTTGAAAAACAGAGGTTAGCTTTTCCCTTGAAAGCCCTTAACTTTCCTTACACTCTCTCCCATTTCCCTCTTCTCACTTTTCTCAGAACTGTTTAATTTTCTTTTCCATTTTGTTACTACAAAAAAAAAATCAGTGAAAAGAAAAACAGAGACATTAAAAAAACCTAAATATTACAGCTTTGAGAGTTTTGCTGAGTCATCAGAAGACTCTTTTTCAAAAAGAAAAGTGTTTTCAGAAATTAGGCAAACCCAGGATGTTGTCACCTCTTTCCTATAAAATTGTTCCTTGAGCAACTTAGAAACTTTTCTGAGAGTGTTTGTCTGGCTGTGTTTTTACCTGGCATGTCTCTGAAGGCTAAGCTCTCTGTGAGATGACTGCTTTGAGGTTTTCAACACAAGAGTTTTCCACTCTTGCTTCTCTCACCTGCTGGTGGTCCACAGCCAACACCAGGAGGTGCCTGCTCCCTCCTTCATAAGTATTTGCAACCTCAGCCAAAACATACCCTTTGCTACACCCTCTACTTGGACAAAGAATAACACCTCACTCTGCTCACCCCTTTTCCTTGTTCTTCAGAGGAAAATAAGCAAAACTGGTTACATCCATCTGAAGGGAAAAACTTTTGCCTGCAGCTCTCCCCAACTGCCAACAGTGCCTTTGTCTCATGCTTGGAGACCTCCAACCAAGCCAAAGCTTCACAGAGATACTACAGACACAGAAACCATTGGCAAGTTTTTGAGCAGCAGAGACCAGTTTTTTCCAGAGCAGCTAGTTAAAAAAAAAAATAATGAAAAAAAAAAAAAGAGTATTTCAGCACAGACAGGAGTGAAAGGAAAGAAAGACCTCCTGGGCTCTCACTTCCCGGGGTCTATCAAACCATGGAGCCTTTGCTTATGCTGTGACCAAGTAACTCTGCACATTCAGTTTCTTGTGCAAAAAATATCCAGTAACGAATTCTCTCATTCCCTTTTGGGTTTCCCATTTCTTCCACAGGATCATATTATCTCATTTGCCTCAGATGAGCCCCATGGCAAATAGCTCATCTCTCCCCAGTGCTTTGAAGATGCAAAGCAAGACAGTATGGAAATGCCAAGTGCTCTGTAACAGCAGATGCCAGCAGGCTGTTGTAAGGCGGGAGGGGTGACAGTCCTTATTCTGATCACATCCTCCCTCCAAAATCAACAGTGACACCAGTGTGAAACCAGAACGAGTTCCCTGCTGTGAAACAGTTAACATCAGTTAGATCTATTTTGACTTTAAAAAAAAAAAAGAAGAGAAAAAGTCTGAGAGTACAGTTTATTTTACATGGCTTCCTGGTGAAAGCCTCAAATGTTTTGTAGATATTTATTGATATATGTTAACTGCAAAGAAAGTTAACTGCTAATGTAATTTATTCCATTCTTTGTTCCATACACCTTGTATCATTTTCTATGAAGCTGTTGATCTTGGAGAAGCAGAGGGATCTTGGTGAGCTGCTAGAGGAGAGCAATAAATCAGCACTCCAAAAGTTTCTGGTTCATCCCAATGACTTGGAAGCAAACTTGAAAAATCGTTTTTTGTTTTCCCCCTCAAACTGGCAACCTTCATGAGCTCTATTGTTTTCATGTGCAGGCTGATACACAACAGCTTAAATAAAACATAGAACTTAATAGAGCAAATTCAGCCTTAGTGTAATAGGATGCCTTGCCATTAGAGAGACCTTGGCCCAGGGCTCTCCATCCCAAAGGATCACAGAGGGCCCTGCAAGCTCAAACTAACATGCTGTTGTTACATACTTCAATTCTACTTATTATGTCACTACAGACTAATCTTCCATTATAAAGAGTACTTAACTAACATCTATTTATGTTTACAGACATGGATTTAAGTACTGTTTATAATTACAAGAATGTATATATACAAAATGTATATGTAATATAATAATATATACACCCAGAAACTCATTCTAAATCATGGAAGTGATGGAGTCCTTGAGTAGAAATGGCTTGAGTGTGTTTTATGTGAGGAAAGCAGTGTGACTTTTCCTGATGTTGTTCTGAGAATGGGATGAATTCCTTTCTTCCAAAATAAAATCAATAATACTCAGAAATTTTCGAGCTAGACCATTATGCTTTACAAAGCCATAAGTGGTCATGAAAGAAATCTTTTTGTATGATACTCTTCATATCATCAGTATCTGTGCTAGGAGAGCAGAGCAGGAGCAGCATGGGCTTCACTTGCTCAAGCAGCTGCAATGCAATTGCTGCTCACAGAAGAGATTTTCTGAGTGAAGTGGAAGCATCCAATCTCTTTATAAATTTTCCCTAGTAAGTTCATTAGAAGCTGATGTCAAATAAATGCAACTCTTTCTAGAGCACTAGAGCACTTTCTAAAGCAGGCATCAAACTGGTATTTCATTGACCTTCTCTCCACACTCCTGTGAATCTTAATTCAGCAGGTTATGAAAGGTCACACAGAGCTCCAAGCATGGCAAAGGAAATCATATACAAGGATTATCAAAAAGAGTGACTGAGGGAGCTCTTGTTGTTTAGCCTGGAGAAAAGGAGGCTGAAGGGAGACCTTCTCACTCTCTACAGCTCCCTGAAAGGAGGGAGTAACAAGGGGGTGTTGGTCTCTCCTCCCAAGTAATAGGTGATAAAACAAGAGGAAATGGCCTCAAGTTGTGCCAGGAGAGGTTCGGATTTGAAATTCAGATTTACTGAATGGGTTGTCAGGCACTGGCACAGGCAGCCCAGGGAAGTGGTAGAGTCACCATCCCTAAAGGAATTTAAAAGCCATGTAGATGTGGTGTTGAGGGACATGGTGTAGTGGTGGCCTTGGCAGTGCTGGGTTAACAGCTAGACTTCACAGAATTGTCAGAGTTGGAAGGGACCTCTAGAGATCATCTATTCTAAGTCCCCTGCTTAAGCAGGATCACCCAGAGCACATTAAAAAAGGACTGCACCCAGGAGGGTTTTTAATATCTCCAGAGAAAGAGACTCCACAACCTCCCTGGACAGCCTGTTCCAGTGCTCTGTCACCCTCACAGTAAAGAAGCCTTTTCTCATATTTAAATGAGATGTCCTATGTTCCAGCTTGTGCCTGCGCCCCCACAAAGCCACAGTCAGCTGCTCTGCAGAGCATTAGCTGAGGATTCACATACTGACCATATCCCACATGGGAAATGCTGGAGATCAGCAAAGAAAGCCTTCAAGGAGCTCTAAAGTGAAGACTGAGCTCTGGCAAGCCTTACACAGTAGCCCAATTCTGGGCACATGGAAAAGCTGCATTTTGGTGAGGGCTCTGGCCAGAGACTACAGAAAGGTCAGCTGGAGGAAGGAGCCAAGCCCAGCTGTGGGATTCCTCTCCCACATCCCATGCTCAGAGCTGGCTGTGCCTCTCCTTCCACCACACCATCCTGCTTTCCCTGCCACAGCCATCATCACCCCTAAGATCAGTGGGAGCACCAGGATCTCACATGTACCAACCCAGCAAGAACACAACTGACTGCCTAAAGCTTGAGCAATACTTCCCAAAACCCACAAAATCTGAACCAAGCCCTGTGGTCCAAAAGGAGCTTCGGGTTATTAGAAAGTGTTTGCAAGAAGCACATTGCCAGGGCTGAGACCACAAGAGTTGCTGCCCAGTTCCCAGACTGGACTGGCAGACTCCTACCATGCAGTAAAGCCCATTTCCATTCCCTGCTGCTCACCAGGGACTTCATCTTGGGTTAACCTTATGTTCCCCCACCAAAGGCCAAACCCTGAGCACTTAAGGACCCACAGGGAATTCTGCAGGAGAAAAATAGCTGAACACCAGTTTTGTCCAGGTATTTTAGCACAACAGGATAGTCAAATAAATACCACTTGTTTAAAGTGCAAATCCCAGCAACTTCTTTGAACAGAAGCATTTGGTAGTTGACACATCTACATTCATATGTGAAGTTCTTTGTCATTGCAGCCCACCTGTCTCAGAGCACTGAAATCAAAAACAGGAGTAATTCTCAAATTTCACCTCAATTTAATCCATCACAGAAAGAGGACTGGTTTTGCACTGTATAAAAAAAACCACCAGGACATTTAAACAAAGTGACACAGATCATCAGCAGATCAACTGAAAATGACAGCTCAATCAAACAAATGTATGTTGAGAATTTCCACAGGGCAGCTCTAGCTGCAGCCAAACCAAATTTGTTTAGTATACATAAGTTAGCTGCTTAGAAGCATTCAGTATGCTGCTAGCCAGATGATGACTTTCCCAGATAAACATCTATTTAACCAAACATCCCCCCATCCATGAAAGTGCTAGCAGTTTTGATGCATTTGCTTAGTCTCTTAAAAATATTACTTCGCTCCGGTGACAGGCTGGTACCGACCCAGTCATGTGGCACCTAAGTAAAAAATAACTAAACACTCCTTTAGAAAAAACGTTATCACCACCAAAAGGTAAGCAAAAACTCTATAATCCTGATGAAGTGCTTCTGGCTGCCGATAAATTCACAAAGTGGCATTAAGGTGAAATACAAATTACAAACTTGGGAAGTGCAGGAGAAAACTGCATTTGTGCCATATGTCAAATGTATGGAGAGGAGGGGAACTGCCTGGTTCTTCTTTTAAAGTGAGGTGTTCCTCCTGAAATCAATGACAAATCTCCTCTTGATTCCAGCAGTGCCACATAAAGGTTTTTACTGAGGAAATATATTGATAAAAGCTTCCCCTTGTCAATTCTTCCCTGCTTCAGAGCAGCTTTTCTGCAACATTATTTACTAAGAGAAGAAGTGGTAAAAATAGTTTTGAGGGTTAGGAACTCATTTGGCAAATATAGTTTGGAGGTCATTAAAATGTGTGAAGTTTTGGTCAAAATTGGACTCTTGAGTAAGAGAGGCTCCAGTTCAGACCACAGTAGCATTCCTTCCTCTGGCAAAATCAAGGAGGCTCCTCTGGACTCAAGCCAGAAGGACATGGTCCATATCCACTGAAATCAGTAGCCAAAAGCCCCACCTGATGCTCAAAAGCCAGTTTTTGTTTAGTATGACCATTTTAGGGGCTCCTGTCATTCACTCAGCATTTGTACGTGTATCTCTGCATGGGTGCTTAGGGAGTGGTCATGCAACTGTACCACTCTAAGCTGAATAATGGACTGGGAAAGACTGACTAATCTAATGACTTTCAATGTAAATTGCAATTTTGGTGAAAGCTTAGTTTTTAATTTATTTCATTCTACTTCTGATTTCTAAATAGACTTAAAAAATAAAAGCTACTAGGCAATACATATCCTCTCTTCAAAGTTCTGTCAAGCAAAAGAGTGCCTATAAAACACATTTTTCTGATGGACATCTGCTTCCTATTCAATATCCACAAAGAGAATATTTACTAAAAAAACAAATGCAACAAATTAGGAGGCCTGTGATGCTGGTACATCCTGAGGAGCAGTGTTTACACAACAATCAGAGCAACCTATGATGATGATGGAGAGAATAGATGCTTACAGGTTTGTCAGAACTTGGCTCCTGGGGTAAAAAAAATGCACTGAAAGGTGGTCTGTAAGTGGTCTGATAGCTCTAAGTAGCTGGTGCCCTGCCTGGAGACTGCCTGAGAGAGCCAAAACCAGTCGGCCAAAGCCGGCAGGAAGAGATTCAAGGGTTTTTCTGGTTTCTCATTGCAGAAGAGGAGGCCAAGCTGCCCATGTCTAAATGCAGCAGCCCTAGTGTCCTCACCACCAGTGACCATAAGTTCAATCAAATAAAGAAGGTGGGCCCAAAAGTAGAAGAGTCTGATGGGACTGGGGGAGAAGGAGAAAAAAATCCCTAAGTGCTGCTTTACCAGCCTGGTGTGAAGGGTTTGCTGTACACAAAACCACTCACTGTTGAATACCATGGAGTTTCCTTAAAAAGGCTCCACTTGGGATGAGTTTAAACTCACAGGTTCCAAATGCATAATCACACTTTTGCCAGAGTTTGCAAGCTGACATTGCTGGGGAAGAAAAATACAGGAAAACAGAGATAAAGAACAGCAAAATTCAAAGTATTAACCCCATGAAGAATTCCTACTCAATACAGTTTTATTCAAACGCTGTGTTTCTCGAAGTGCAAAAGAGCCACCTGATGATAACAGGGCACACATCACAAGGCTCAAAGCTCGTGTTATTTTCAATGACGCAGAATTGTTTTTTTTCTTTTCCCTTTCCACTTCCCCTGAAAATAACACACAGAAAAACAAGCTAAAGACACTCATACAATGGGGAAATTTAAACAAGATGTAATCTTATAAATTAACACTCAGATGAGAAGCAAGCATAAAAATAAATAGGAAGAGGAGCTTAGATAAATTAACCCAGAGTACTCAGAACAACAAAACAACAAACAAAAATAAACACACAAACCTCCCCCCCACCCCCAACCCCCTCAAAAACAACAACTAAGAGGATATGGTAAATTATCCTTGGTTTTAGCAGTATGGATGTTTTCAAATTGCATGCCTGGAGACAAACAAGCTCAGATGACCCCATGCAGCTCCTGAGTATTACTGTCCTCTTTCTCTCTAATCCCAGCATAGGAGCTACACATAAATTATGATTCCCAACTAGTTGAGTTGCAGCACGAACTCTGCTGACAAAGGTACTGAAAGGGAGATGCAGATTGCTGGTAGGGGGTTTCAGTTCTTACAGGAAAACCAAGGATCTGATCATAAAATCATGCTCACTGATGAGTGGCTTGTCGCTTAAATCCAGTTTTATTCCTGTGGGCAAAGTTTTTTTATTCTTAGTAAGTTAAACACACTGATGCAAAGAGCCAAACAGGGCATATAACCAACGTCCTACTGTTTACTGAAGAAAATATATCCAGGTCATTTTATAAATGGGGAAATCTTTTCTTTCACTTTCTGTCAGTCTACTGCCCACGGTAGGAGTCCATGCAGCTGCCTCAAACTGAACAATCAAGTTTCCTAGTTTCACTAGGAGCTGCTAATAGTGTTACTAATTTTATCTGCAGCCTTGATGCAGCGCTAATTTAACTCAGTCCAGAGCAGAGCTGAATCAGCTTATAGTGGGTATTGATAAGCTTCATATGAAGAAAAAATGGTCATAGAAGCTAAGACTGATAGGAGGGAGAAGCAAGAAACTCTGCTTCATAACCATGACCACCACATGGAGATCTGCAGGAATCAAAGCACAGGATGCACTACGGTTTCCACCACATTCCTCAGACTCTGAGATCTGCCAATATTTTGCACGTAAGCATGGGGACCTTCAAAAGAGCCGGTTTTGTCCCAAGAAAGTACAAAACAATCACTACAAAGGAAAGTAATGAAAAATCCTCCTCCTGAACAAACATGCCATAAAAATAAAGTGTAAATCATAAAACCCAAATGAAAACAACCACTCCTCCCCCAAAATTGCCTAAATAATGGGATGAGGAAGTTTTCACTGATTAGATTAAATACCATGGAGCACTTTCAGACTCCAGCAACAAACTAGTTTAAAAGCAGTGACAGAAAGCAATGCATGACAAACAGAACAATCCAGGGATGTGTGGAGGCAAAGTGAGGCTGGATCCAGAGTCGTTGGGCATGGAAAAGTCTTCTCAAAAGCAAACTACCTTGGCTAACTCTGCTTTTGGGGTTTTGCTGCTCAGGTCAGTGGAAGAAAAATGAGGCTAACATTTTTGTAAACTCCAGTTCTTGAAAGCAAAGTTATTACTCTGAGGACCGAGCACCATCAAGCACAAAACTCTGGCATCACAGCTTGAGACAAAATGACAGACCCTCACACAAAGCACCTCAGATTATTTGCCCAACTCAGCAGAGCAAAACAGGTCGTACATTGCAGGACTAAAACAACATGATGCTTAGGAATTAAATCTCTTAGACAAAGGGTCTCCACATTTATTGTACTGCAGTAGGTCTCAATGTCAAATATCTCCGTCTTACAAGGGGTCAGCTTCCTACCCCTTACTTTGTCACTTTCAGCCTGGGATGCAAAAAGTCCAGCAGTGACAGAAAGGAAAGGGAGGATGCTAAAATTAGTTTCTTCACTGTATTTTGCCTTGGGATACTTTCATTCTTTAGAGTGTTCCCTTCCAAACACACGGAAAAAACAACAGAAAAAAACAACCAGGTGGATTATGTTATCCACATCAAAAGGTGTTACAAGCATCAGTGCAACACCAGGGAATCCATGGTTGCTATTACCCAGCCACCAAAGCATAAATCTCATGGTAGCCTGTTCCACCAGGACACTGGAGCACCAACACTGTTTGGAGGCACCTTTCACACAGCTCTGATAGCAGCTAGCCTTTCCTCCATTGCTCCTCCTTCACCCTTCTTATTGCTAGAAAGCACATTTCCAGCCTCAGAATATTCATGGACACTTTATTGCCTATTTGTATTTGTTCCAACGCTGTCCTTTAGCTTAAATGGTTTGCTGGATGTGTTTATCACCTTCAGTATCAGTCATGACCTCTATCAGCTTTCATTTCTCTCAGCTAAACCAACCAAGCTTTTTAGCCTATTCTTGTATTCAATTATCAATCATCAACTGTTCAATTAGAGATGGTGCAACTCTAACACACAAGCAACCTCAGAACAGGAGATTTCATCTCAGCCACCATGACAGAGACAACATAATGTTGCATCAAGAGCAAGTACACAATCCATAAATCAGGATAGAAAGCAGGGGCAAGAGGAGAACTGAAAGCAGCATCTCCCCTTTCAGTGGGTTAAATGTGACTTTCTCCTGCATTGCTGCAGAAATCAGGTCCAGGAGAAGCTGCTCTCAGGAAGCAATTACAGGGAAGCAGCAATGCAGAAGATGGATCTGTGTCTCAGCTCTTCCACATGTCACTTCTAAGCAAGGAGCTGGTCATATGGCTCACACATTCAAATCTAAATATTTCCAAAGGAAAATATCCCTGTGTATGAATATTATCTACTAGTGACACAGGATCTCAAATTGTGCAAAACACTTTGAAGAATTTTACAGACCAATCTGAAATGCATCAATTAAATCCTGATCTCTCTGCTGTTAAAGGCAAACTACTGATTGATGACATGGGGCAAGATGTCACCCATGCTCTCTGTTGCACTGTTATCGGGCTCTGTCATACAAATTTCACATGTGCCGTGGATGTGGGCAACCAGCAGTATGGGGAGAAGCTGTAAAACATAGTTGTATGAGTTTGAACCAGCACTTTCAATCATTTCTATTCAATCTACACAGGAACATCTTTGGAAATGCATCATTGCTGAAGATATTTTAAGCCCAAACTGTTTTTTTTTTTGCTTTAGTTCTGAATACAGGTGAACTCCACCACATAAATGTGTGTGTGTGTGTGTCTCAGAGCAGAGAGGAACCTTCTTTTACAAAGACCTTTCTTTGAAGCAATTTATCTTAGTGACATTAAAAAAAACAGGGTTTTTATACAGCTCCCTTTCATAAAAAATTACTAAAATTTAATTTAGTTCCAGTGTGAAATAAAAATTTTTTAAACATAATAGGCTTCTTTATAAAATAATTAACATCATACAGGCAGCTGCAGTGATTTTGCCTTTAATCAAGTCAAACTAAACATGTCCTAATTCCTTTTAATTAAAACACTTATTTGTATCATTTTATTTGCTGCAAGTATGATGACAGATGTGAACCTGCAGCAGGTGCATGTGAGTATATCTAACAATCACTAAACAGGTAAAATGTTTTAATCTGTTGTCATATTCCCACATCTCTCCACCTCCCTTCTGGGAAGGAAGGAGTTGTGCATACCTGCACCCCCCAGCAGGCAAATCCAAGCCTTGCCTGCTAATAGATGTTGAGGTTAACACCAAGTAACTTAAAGCTTCTCATTAATTACTGCTAATTGTCATGGCAATCTCCTTTCTCCATTTTACATCATGAGCAAATTATTTTTCATTGCAGAATAGGTGAGAGATCCTTGGGAAAACACACTTAGTTTCACTAATTAGTATGATCTGAATTTGAATTCTAAATTACAGAATGCTCTGTAATTTCAAGGAAAAAAAAAACCCAAACAACCCCACAAACCGTTCAGTGAAGTCAATTACATATTCTGAGAACTCAGCCCATAGATTAAGATAAACAGCACTGTAAACCTGTATCTCCATTAAAAAAAAAACCAAAAACACCAAAAAACCGCACAAAAAAAACCCACAAAAAAACCCCCACCTCTGATGGCTGAACATCCACCTGGCAATGCTGTCCCAAATAAAAAAGGAAAGAGACCCCTCTTCCAGAGACAGAGCTGAGAGGACACAGTCATGTCAAACCTGCCACAGCTCTAAGATGTTGCTTACTAGCATTAATAACCCCACCTTAGATACTTTAATTGTTTGCCCCCTTTGCCTTTCATCATCAATTAGGTCAATTTACATTTACCATCTCTCTGCCCAACCCACACCATGGTATTTCACACATCCAGTGATGGGTTCAGAACAAGGCTTCATTCAAAGCAGCAAGTGACTTTTTTTCAGGGAGGATGGACAGCTTGTGCAGACTCTGTCCAAGAGCTTTATCAAAGCTGGGTTTAGTTAGTTCTAAACTGCTGAAGAAGTCCTTCAAACCCCTTCAGCCCTCAAAGTTTGGAGGTTTCAATAAGTTATCTGGATGATTTTATCTTCTTGCACCATTCCAGAAGGATATCTCCATTGAATCCTCCTGGAATGAGTTTTCTTCTTGATGAGAAAAGTGAATTAAATATTCCTCTGTATAGATAGAATATCAAGGTGTAATTTTCTTAAAGCTTTGGATTTGGCTGAAAAATCCAAGCAGTGAAACACTGACCACAATTTATTTGGCTATTATGAACCAAGAGAGATGTTCAGAGCTGTGGAGGAAATATGAATAAAACCAGTTTCATTTATCCAACACCCCAGCTACTACTGAGGCTGACGTGCAGCTAGATGAGGACAGGCAGCTTGGTTTGCACTGCCAGGGTGACACAAGCCTGTGGTGTCAGACTAGCAGGAACTGGGTGAATAAATACAGGTAATGATTTATTCAATGTGTTTCTGTTTCAAATAATAGCTTGAGTAGATTATATTCTTTTACATGTCTCCTATTTAAATACATTTCTACATATTTTTAAAGTTGTGACTGACTGGAAATATTTGAGATTTTAGCTGTTTTGTTTAGCAATGAGCAAACCTTGTTTCTACCTCCAACCCAATGAGCCCCCAAACACTTCCAGCACAAGTTCATGCAGATGTGAAATTAATGTTCACCTTCTGCTGTTAACTTTTACCAGCGAAATAATAAATTCAGTTAATAACAGAAAAGAGTATTCATGATACTTTTTGACAACACTCATTCACCTCTGCACTTGTTAGGGTAAAACAGAGTACTCGATGCTGCTCACTTTTGGCAAACCTCCACCATTCAGGTAGTGCTGCAGCCACAGGCTGGAACAGATCCTGGGCAGTAAAAATAACAAACCAGGATCTAATTGTAAAACACAAATGTTTTCCTGATGGAGCAGGGACATTCTAGGAGGCTGCAGCCCATCTCCAGGTAGGCTTTCAGGCTGCAGAAGAGATGGTATTTCTGTACAATAGCCATGGCTGTTGGAAATGCCATCTCCTCTGTGGTGTGAAAGCCTTCAGCTGTTCTTCTGACAGGGACACAATATGAAACATGACTGGCAAGTTTTCTCCATAAACAAACCAAACCTCTCTCCCTTACAGAGCTGCCTTTCTTCTCCCAAGCAGTACTAAAAACTTGGAGTCTCCTTGAATCTATTAGAAATCCTTCCTGGAGAGAGGAACCAGACATTGTAAATGAACCATGACTTAGAAGCCCCCTTGTACCTGCAAACATCCCACAGATTCCAGAGGCATTTTATGTCGTGCCTATTTACCTGTCATGCTAGTTCTCACCCTATGATTCATTTATTTTTAAATGCTTTCAGCATACTTTTCAAGGTGTTAGGGTGTCCCCTCTGTAGCACTTCTGGATTTGCTTGCAGAACTAATCCACTGTGGCAACATAGAGAATATTGTTCAGATGCTTTAAGAAAAATTAGAAAAAAAAAAACAAATGGAAAGCTTTCTCCATTACCTGCACACACACTCACACGTAAAGGGCTAATAATTCAGACCAGGCTTTAGGCTCCCAAAGAAACCCAGCAAGCACAGTGGGAGGGCAAACCCAGAACCAGGTTGGCCAGAAGGAAACTTGACCATCAGCCTGCAGACAGGGCAAACAGAGCACCTCACAGCATGACCTGGATGGTCTTCCAAGCCATCAAGGATGGAGATTCCCCACCTCAAAGGGCCCCACTGTTTACTTACCCATAGGATACTTTTCTTCCTTACACTCAGCTCATTTTCCAAAATCTGGCTTGCACCAGGGATGCAAAGCTGGTATTTTGGGTGCACATGACAGAGGAGATAAAAACTCACTATTGTCCATACTCTGGGTGATTTAGCCCTGGTCCCCATCAGGCCCTTGTAAAAACATTGGCTGACCAGTTAGTCCTTTCCCTGCCTGTATCTCCCAAAGAAACCCTATTCTGTTGCAGCAGATCTTGCTCTTTTATGTGGCTTTTGCGCTTCACAAAAATGAATACTTTGAAAAAATATACAAGTGTCTATCAGTAAAGAGAGAGATCTCCAAACAGAAAGTTTGGAACTTTATTGAACTTATTCTCATTTAAATTCAGATCCAAAAATTATCTAGACACTGTGCAGAGCTCAGTCTGTCAAGAAATTTACAAAGTATTTCCCAAAATCCCGGACAACTCTGAAGCTGCCTCTGAACCATGCATTGCCAAGCTGGCTCCATCAGTGGTGTCCTTGGGGAGCTGACATGAAGTAGGTTTGCCTGTCTCCTCTAGAGCTGCCATCACACCTACTGGTTCCCCTTCTGATACTGATAATTCAGTATTAAGGGCAAAAATCCCTACTAAGAAAGCATTGAAAATACACCTCAATATTGAAACATCTGGACATTCTTAATTGTCCTAGCTGCTCCCTCCACCAAAAATATTCATTATTTGTTGTATTTCCTAAATAAGAGGGAGAAGTCACCACTGCTTTCCCTAATAACATATGCCCACAACTATTTTCCCCATCTGCTATGCTTGCCTAAGACTGGTCATTTGTTACCTGCTAGTTCCAATTGATTTCCTTTGCCTCTGCTTCCCTTCACCATGAGTGCAGGGAACAAACAACACGATTTATACCAGCCATCTAGTACCAATCATTAGATAACAAGGCCCTTTACTGAAAGCATTTAGAGTAAAACAATACTTTAAGTTTACCTTTACTTTCATTTCCTTCTTTATTACTTCAGGTTCAAAATAAGGCCAAAGAAGTTCTCCTTACACGGAAGATTAGACAATCATCCAATATAAATCCTTCATGTCCTATACAATGTATAGGGCTCAGTTTCTAACACAGTTGTTTAAATTTATTTTTAAATTGGCTTAATGAAATTCTCAGCCCTCCTTCTCTTGTACCCATTTGCTACCTATTGACCTGAATATGGAGAGACAACTGCTCTCCACTGGCAGTAAAGTGGTTTTTATCCCACAGAAGCCAAGGCATAGATGACGTCTGGATGTCAGCTCATCAAGTCTGAAGGGGAAACGGAGAGAAGAATGGACTGGAGAAGTCCTATTGGCGTCCCTCCTCAGCTTTTCCCACCTCAAACTGATCAGGAAGCAAGTGAAGTTACTTTGCACTGAGCCTGGTTGAGTTTGTTATTTTTCTCTGCAGTATGGAAGTATTTCTTCTCTATATAGGAAAGAGCTGGACTAGAAGAAACCAAAACCCAGTATATTAAAAAAACAGCAAGAAACTAAAAAATTCAAACCTGCCCAATGTGGTCCGAGACTCTTTTGGGTGCCTTGGTTCTTCACAGGGACATAACACTCCATAGCTGGACAACATGCTGTCCTAATGCAGTGCTCTTCTCTTACTAATAAGTAGTGTGTGTGTAAATACTTGTGGTAATATCCAACCTCTGGCAGTTAGAACTTTCTACTAATAAACACCAACATTTTTCTAAAACCAGATTGTGCTCCAGTAAAACTGTAGTAACATGATTCTATCAATGGCTGTTCTATATCTGCTTGTAGCCCAGTGTCAAGGACAGTGGTTGATATTAACCCCTAAGGTGACAGATGAAGTGACATCCCAAGTTCAGGTATTCTAAAAGGAAATAGCTTTCTGGAGGGACCTTGTCCCTCTCACCCCAATCACTACTATCACAAGCTCACCAGCAAGAAGTGATACAAAAATAGCTGCAGTGCTCTGTAGACTCACCTGAAACTGCAGAACACCAACCAAAACTGAAGCCAAGGTCAAAGCTGCCAAACAGAATGGTTCCCCTGCAACACCAAATGGACCGTCAACATTACCTAATTCCTCTGGAAGTTCAGGAGAAAGCCTCCCAGTGGAAACTCCTAACTCCTGAGCAGGTCAGCAAATCTGGATCTTATTTAGATGCCTAACTGGGGGCTGAGCAGTAGAGGACTAGCAGGGTGATAATAAAAGAAAACATTGCAGCAATTTATCATTGGGGAGCAGTAAGAACTATTTCCCAATGTTTTTTAAAAAAATTTAATCAGTATAGCCTGTTTTTTCTGAAGTTAGAAAAGAGCTACAATTCCAGTTTTGATTTCCCTAAATACGTCAGTTACATCTCCAGAAAGATACTGGATGATCATTCTTAACTTTCCATTGAGTTATTTTGCTGGAACAAAATTGACTCTGTCTCTAGTATGGCAATGCATTTTTAATGCTGTTTTATACATTTTGGCAGGAACTTGTATGGTAGAGTATAGCCATTCTTGTAATATTTTAAGATTATAAATGTAAGGCAATATAATTTATCATAATTTTGATACAAAGGTCAAACCTTTATTCTGACAAAAATTAAAAATCCTTTTCATTGAATACTCATGTTCTACAGTGAAATAAAAGATTTTTACATAAAATCCTATTAATTTTAGATCCAAGTGCTTTGTGGTTTTTGCAAGTGCAAAGCCTTTGTAAGAGACATCTAAAGCCCAGTGAATCACTTGAAAAATGCCCTTCAACCCCAAGGGGTTGAGCTTGGGCCCTGAGGCATTTAGCTGTCAAAAGGAGGACCTGGGTACATACACTCATGTGCTAATAATTGAAAGGTCAGCTCTATATTCTTTTCATTTTGCAAGGGGCTGGACAGGCTGGGAATTATGTTTCCAGTTATTCACAATTTAAGATGAGGTCCAAGACTAGCCCAGCTCATCACAAAATGGAGGCAACTGGTATGATTCATACAACTGCCATCATGCCCAGGTTTAAAAAATGTTCACATTCTAAGGTTTATGTCCAGGCCTCTGAACTAATACTGAAAAGTTATTGTCAAGCTATAACAAAAAAACACCCCTCTGATTGCAGCCAACTGTCCATCCTCCTTGCAGCAGGGGGGCTGCATGTAATTTTCTGCCTGCGATTAAGATTCACCACTAAATTCATCATCTTCTAAAACCATATTATGGCACCCTATGGTATCACATGAAATGCACAGCAAAGGTTTGGGAATTCTTTTGGAGGATGATGGGGAGTGGAAACCCATGTTAGAGGCACAATGGAAAGAAATGCATAATTCAGTCCTCGCTTTTTTATTTGTCCTTGGCATTAATGAAGAACAAATTAGCTACTCTCCTTGGGTGTCTACCAGAAATAATAGTAACAACTAGAGCTCTTTCCCCTCCTCAGTAATATGTTCCTTTGTAGATAAGCACTGTGAAGAGGTAAAATTATGTCTTTTAAAAGTTTACTGTTTTCTTGTTCTAAGATGTAAATGATAGGGTTGGGAAGTAATTCAGAAATATTTATTCCACCGAGACAATAGCTTTTTTGTCATCAGAAGAAAGAATTTGTGACTACCAAAATGAAACAAAAAGACAACAACACTAACCATGGCATGTGCTCCACACATCAGTAAATAAGAGACACACCTTTCCAGTGGCTCCATGTGCCAAAGTCTGAGCCCTGGGTGATGGAAAGGATCATAAGGGAACTGACTGCCCCGTTAGGTGGCCTCGTTGAGGGACAGAACATTTTTATTGTTATTCATACACATGCAATTAATACAGTAAGATACTCAAAGCATTTCCTCCTCTTCCAGACAATTTACAGCCTGTTTCATCACCTTTTATGATGTGTAACAGGGACTTGAAAAAACAACTAACATCTCTGCATCACTTTACAGTTTCCATATCAGGAGCAAGGCAGCTCCTGGGCAGAAGTGAGCATTCAGCCTGGGGCTTGACTTATTCAGAGGCTGCAAAGCACTGAAACCCATGGTATGACCATGGCAAAGCACTGCTCTCAAGTGAAGACCAGTGTTTGGGCAGAAGTGAGAGACAGATCTACCAACAGTAAGACACATTTGTATAATTAAATCAACCTGCCACTGTCTCATCTATTATGCAGATACAGAAATACTAGTAATAATTATCCTCACATATCTAGAAAGGCTGAATTAATGGTTCCAAGCAGCAAGAACTTGTTTGTGTTTGGGTCTCTCACCAGAGCTTCTTTAACTAGCTCCTGGGTAGAATTCATTAATTTTTATTAACAGGGAAAACATTTGTCCCTGTGACAATATTTGCATTGCCTGAATGATTTTCACCTCTGCCACAAGGTGTACTATCGGCTCATACATCACACGATTACTTGGAGAGCAGAAAGACCCTCAGTCATTAGTGAGTGAATTAAAGATGATCTAAAGAGCTATTAATCACAGTGACAAAAGCCTTAATGTTGCTGTGACCCTAGTGGAGCCTGGGGACTAAAAGGGAAGCCGAGGGAGAGAAAATGGAAACATATGTTTTCTCCAAAATAACCTACCTTAGGAGAACTGTCAAAGATAGAGTCACATCAAGCTGAGAAATTCTGCTATACCAGTGCTCCTAGATTTTACTAGGGTGGTTTCTGTAGTCAGTCTACATTTTTTATTGTTATTTACAGTCAACATAAACAATTAAGCAATAAAAGATACATGATCTATTTAGACCTTCCTTTTCTTTGTCAGGAGTTATTTAAAAGCCATATATTTAGAGCAAACTGATCCTTGTAACATACTCTAAGTATAAACAGAGATCACTTAGTGCATAACATAGCCCAGGTTAAAGATTTAGCATCCCCACCCCATGTGAAGAATACCAGGCAGTGAACCTTATTTTCATGTTTTCAATTCAAGACTGTACTAGTAAATAAACTCAAGAAAAAATGAAGCCTTGGATTTGCTGACACAAAATCAGCAAGAACCAGATATTCAGACACAAAGCTTAAATCACAAAACTCAAATGTATTAATAAGGCAGATATTTCTAATCTTTCCAGTAATCATTTGAGGCCTTCCCAGTTACAAGCTGTTCTTATTGGCATTGGTTTAGTGAGATTTATAATATGTTTTTCTATTTTATGCATAGTAAGACACCTATACAAAAACTATGTATAGATGTAGCTGAGTCTCATTAGAAAGGCTACCTTGTAATCTATTTTTGTTTTCTTTGAATATTCACATCCATAGATATCAAACACATATGGATCACAACATTGGTAAAAAGTATATAAATGTTGCCCATCTGAATAAGCACTAGACATCTGGAACCACGTTATGCTAGGGATTTAAAGGTCATGTTTGTGATTCACCATTTTGAAACTAAGCTGCTCCCATGTAGGACCTTGCTGCTGTCCTGGACACAGCTGCTCCTTTTGTACCTTCCCAGAATGTTACTGTTTCTCCTGTGCTCAAAGGAGTGATCAACCCATCCTCTGCTCAGCCCATTTAACTCACTGATCCAGCAGAGTATCTTATTCCATTTTATTCTTTTTCCATCTCTGTGCATTACCAAGAGATGCTTTGGAGCAGCTGGGCTCCTGGTACCCTCTGCTGTGCTCATCTATGCCTCATGGACAACCTGCAGGGATTTCCTTCCTGCTAAGCATGTTCTGGTGCTGCTTCCAAGGATCTGATCCACAGATCCTCCTCAAGGGTTCCTGTTTGTTTTGTCAGCTTTGAACAGATACAGAGGCATGGGGAAACCAGCAGATATTTAAAACAAGCTTAAGTTAGAATGATACACATCAGGAACTTCCCACTTCCCTCTGCCCTCCTTTCCCTCCACTCTGAGCCTTCAAATTAGTCAGAATCCAGATTCAGCCTCCCAAAATTCATTCATGAAATCACTCTCTCCAACCTCAGCTTTCAATCTGGTGCAGATCTCTGGGATGCTTATGGGCTCCACAAACATGAACTTGTTTCTAGTAAGGAATGTTGCCTTTACTTTTAGAAAACTCTTAGTATTTAGTGATGTGATATCTGATCAGTCTAAAGCAAAACTTTCATCTCAATAAGAAAGGTCACTACATATTCATCTGATGTCAGACCTGGGCATAAACAAGCTTCCTTAAATGACAGATCAGAAGGAAGAAGTGGTCTCTTTTCTAATAGCATCAGCTGCAGTTCTCTGTGGTGCTTATTCTCAGCTGGTCTGCTTTCAACTTTCACTTCCTATTTAGAAAGCTAAATTGGGAGTGCTTTAATCTTCTGGGTTCGTTTCCTTAATGAGAAGTGAAAAGTATAATTGGCAGCAGGTAAAGAGATATTGAAAGCTGTGGCAGACTAGCATTTAAATGTTTAGAAAATCTAGATCAGAGCATTTTCTAACATTTCTTTCTTCTATGATAGTAAAAAACTTTACAAAACAAAGTTCAAAGTTGTGGCTGTTGGGAAGATGGTACTTCAGCACAAGGGCAAACTGAGCATGGCAGAGGAGACTGGGGGATTCATCCTTCTGCCCTGATTCAGCAAGCCACTGAAACATGCTCATCTGAGCTTGCATTTCTAAAAGAACACATTGCCCAGCTTAAGTGAAGACAGTCTTGTTGGTGCTAGTGTCCTCAGCACCTCTCAGGATGAGGCCCTAGGAGCAGAAAACAAACTTGTAGATAAGAACCCCTTGAAAAGTTTCATCCTGACAATCTTTGCTGCCAGTGGTAAACATAATGACTTGGTTTGTAAAGTTTTGCTTTTCAGATTAAAATAAATTATTCATGCCCCTGCATCAATTTTCCCTCCAAAAACCTTTAGAAAATTAGAAGAAAAGCAATGTGATGTAACACCATCCAATAAAGAGGCAGGTGTGATGCCAGAACAAGCTTTGTTTCCCAAGCCTCAGCAAAAGAGCACATTTCATTGCTCATTCCTTCACCTAACATCTTTTCCTGCTAATCTGTGTTTGTTTAGGGTGAGAGAAATTCCTATCCATTTCAGTCACAACTATGAAGTCTCACAGAAATCCAGGCCCTGAATTTCAACATCTGTGCCCTCTTGAGGATATCACTTATGTCAACATTTCCAGAAGTGGCCACTGCATGGGACTCCCACATGTGCAGCCTCAGCTCTGGGACCCCTCTCCTTCCAGCTCCCCAACACATCTGGATCCCCCCCACTTCTGCTCCATCATTTGATGCCTTCTTATATTTCCATTCAATGATCATGCAAGAGATATAAAATACAAATTTCACTGTTTCCATGTTTTCCCTTCCATTAAGCCACAGCTGAAATGACCTGGAGATGAGTTGTCAGATAAAGCCCTAAAACTGAGCAGCAAAAAGGAGCAATTAGGGCACATTTTGAGCAGAAAGGTTGAATATTGCCAGAAGCCCATGAGCTATCATGCACTGCATCATGTAGCAGAGCCTTGGTGCTGTGTTCCAGTCTGGAAAAATAGGTTTATAACATACCAGGACACCTGCTAACACCCTTCACTGTGGTCCCCCCTCTGTACCCGAACATTTCATGGCTAATTAAGAGGTAACAGGACCTAATTTCCCTCTACACTTCAGGTGGTTGGAGGAGTCTTATTGCCTCTCCTTGCATTTCCCCCAGGTTTTGTTCCTACACATCCTATCCCTGTGTTACTGACTTAGCTCATTAAATATAAATTGACATCTCTACCATATTGGGCAGAGTATCCTCAAAATCCCCTAACTATTGTGGTGCCTTAGAACTAAAATGGAGCAGGCTGCAATATCCTGGACAAGTGAAAGTAAGTCTGGGAAACAACACTAAGAGAGGCTCATTCCCCTAATACATCGAAAAAAGGGGATCCAGTGCAAATGAAGCATAGGATGGTAAATAAGAACTGTGTTCGCTTGCAGTCATGCACTAGAGCCATTAAGCCTTAAGGTCTTAAAGGTACCAAGCAATGCATATGATAAATTTCTCAAAAACATCCCAGCCATAACATAGCTCTTGCTGATTGCTCATTTACCCATAATGCATGCTGTCATAGCAAAGCCTGACAAATGACAGAGAAAGCTCAGGTTATTTTTTATGCTGACTGCCAAGCCCCTCACCTCAGATTATTCATTTATTAGGGCAATCACTGAGGTCTGGGTACTTAATATTGTTTTCACCAAATATGAAAATGATCTACTTGCCTATTCTTTAGTTCCTCCTAGGGCAAGCCATTTATCATCAGCCCTGGATAAATGACTGCTTCATTATAGCCATAATTTATGAGATGTTAGAACTAAAGAGCCACACCTAAAGACTTAAAGCTTTAATATGGATTAAAATAAGATAATCAATCAAGCATATACAATTTTATATTTTTTTTAGAATTATTTCTTGCTTTGAAATGTTTCTGCATTTTTAGAATGGAGGTAACCTTAAATTTTTTGTTAGTCAAACCCAAGCAAGCTTCTTTTAAAGTCCATAAGGAAATCTAGGTTACAACTTTATTGGTCAGACCTACATACCTCTTGGTAATCATCACATGATTCAATTGTTTTTTGGACTAAGGGGCTTTATTAAGTTTTTTATGGCATAGGTGCAACCCTAATTGAGAGTGGCTGCAAAGCCTTCCCTCCTAAACAGGTGAGGAACATGCAAATTGATGCCAGACTCCTTCATTCCCCATAGCTTTTGCCATACTTTTCACCTCCTTCCTTGGATGTTTGCTCGTGTGGAATTAAAACACAGGTAAAGTGGAATGGTATTTAAAAATATTTCCATGATTTTTAGGGGGTTTCTCAGGCTGAAAAAGTGTTTCACAACTCAGAGCTTGGATGAGGGAAGCTTCCTCTATCTGGGAAGTGATATATCCCTTTCTCCTAACACAGCATTACAGCTGGTTAGTCTCAATCGTATATTTACTAGCACAGAGCCAATACAAACATTACTTCTTTAGCATGTGCCTTGCTTGAAACACTAGTCTAAACCTACTTAGCCACTTAATCCTGCATCTTTTGAAGCCCCTGTTGGATTTCTGAACACATAACACTAAGAGAACGATGCAGCCACAGCTCCCATGCAGGGCAGAGCTGTGTCAGCCAGTCATGGTGTGAACACAAAGGTCTTGGGCAGTGCTAGAGCCACAGGGGCTACAGCCAAGAGGAATGGGCTATCCTGGGAACTCAACAGCTAGCCCACAGCACCAGGCAACATGTGATGATATGAACAGGCTGCTGGGAAAAGACTTTTTCTTATGGTCCAAAAGCCCAGAACACTACCAAAGGTGACTAAAAGCCCTGGTGGGTGACATGGGCTACCTAAGCATCTCCTTCAAATTCAAGCCTGGCTAGCCACGCCTAAAAGCTACAGGGGTGTGATGCACTCAAAGACCCTGTACTTGGAGGCACAGTTACAAATTAAAAGTGAATTTTCCCAACAGCAACAGCTTCATGTGCTCAGGATAAGTGCCTGTGACATATGTTTAATTCAAGCATATTGTTGGGCTCATGATGAGAGAATGTAGTGTAACTTCATACAACAGTTAGTTTTAGCCAACGGGGCTCCTCCAGTAATGCTAACACCGACTTAACTTAATCCCAGCACCAGGCGTTGTTAGCTAAAGAATATTTTTCACTCTGGACTAAACTCCCCCTTTCATACAATTTGATGTCAGCACTTCAGCAGAAATAAAATGATCCAAGCTTCATGGTTCCCCTGGGGGAGAGCTCTTTAGGTGCAAGGAAATAATTGATACACACATTATATATGCAAGTCCCAAATATCTACCCATACATTGATGTGCATATACATACGTAGGAATGTATGGGGGCCACATGGAAAAGACAAGGGGTCATGGGCGCAAGCTGCTCCTGGGGGGATTCCAATTGGACACAAGAGGTAAATTTTTCACCATGAGGACAGTCAAACATTGGAATAGTCTTCCAAGGGAAGTGGTAGATTCCCACACACTGGACAGTTTTAAGTCTCAGCTTGACAGGGTGCTGAGTCATCTCATAGAAACTGTAGTAGTACCTAGAGATGTTGGACCAGATGATTCTTGAGGTCCCTTCCAACCTGGCATGCTATGATTCTATGATTTGTTGGTACAGCTACACAACATGTTTTTGATACCTCTGCAAATAAATGGCTAAAACACAAAATTGTGGGCATATTGTCAAGAATGTTCAGGGATTATATCTGCATCCAGGACCCCAAAAAGTCTATTTCCATAACTATTTGGGAAATTTGTGTGAAAGCTCCAAATAATTGAGCCATGATGTAATTCTCAAACTCAAATATTGAGATCTGGCTAATGAGACAGTTCAAGCAGGACTCATTTTCTTGTTGACCCATAAGCAGCAACAGAGACTGGCCTGCACTGCCTGCAAGGGAAGACCTGCAGATCCCTTTGGAGGCACGAGGCAGCATGACATGCACCCAAGACTGGCAGAGCCACAGTGTTAATTAAGATCCAGTTCCCCTACCTGAGCCATTTCCTACTGACCAGACCTTCAGACTCAGAGAGATGATGTGCCATGGCAATGGAGAAGCACATGGACATCTCCTTCCCACCACAGTGCTTCCAGGCCAATGGACAGCACTCCCAGGCAGGCTGAGGCAACCCTGCCAACCCAGGAGGGCTGCATTTTCCTCTGGGACTCCCACCCCTCTCCAAATCAAAACCTATCATCATCTCTTCAAACAACTTTTCTCTCAGAGCTGTGTTCCACATTCTCTGCCAAAATAAATGTAAGACCAAGTTAGAAACCCTCCAAAATAGGGTTGGTAATGCAAATATTGACACAACAAAGAAGAGACTGCAAGAGCATGGCTGGACAGATAGCCTGAATATGAAATATTTCACAGAAAATGTCATCTTTATTTAGTGGGTGATGAAATCAGTGACTATTTTAAAAGATTTATCATTTTTGTAGCCCAGACACTTATACCCCAAAGTTACACAAATGGGAACATGAAGGACAGGCAGTTTTTGCAAGTTATGTTTGGAATTAATGTTGTGAGCTCTCTATATACAGGACTCCCACTGATTTCCATGGAAGTTTTGCAGGAACAAAATTTCTAGGAACATGTAATAAAGCAATACTCCCTCCCCCTCATTTCACAGTTACACAAGCTAATTCTTACATGCATGCTTAGTCATCACATGCTTACGTGGCACAACCAGACATCACAGCATCCAAGGCACATTCAGACTGTAGAATAATAAAATGGGCATGTTAAGAAAAAACAAAAAAAAAATTAGACTTGTTTGCAGTGCTATATCAAGTGGCATGTACAGCTTGGTGCAGTTCTTGAGCCAAATCCTACAGTCTATAAGCCCACGGCCCTCTTGCTTGGTTCATCAGGAATTCTGCAGCCAAACTGACTGTTCAAGTCTTGTGTTGCCTTGTTGGCTTCCACATGGATTGCTGATCTAACCTATGTTGGCAAGCCCTGCCTCTTCTCTTAGAATGCTTAAAAGAAGGACACCTTTCTTTAGCCAAACATATCAGGCAATCAGGATGCAAACCAGACTTGGTGACACTTCAGCAGTAGGATTGACACTCATTCTCCACTGCTCAATGATGAGCCAAGGAGTCAGGCTAAGGAGAATTAGGACCAAACCATAAAGACAGCATGGTTTTCAAAGACATGTTTAATTACTGCTCCTCAGCAGCCCTATCTTTGAGTGCTGGTAGCTCACTAAGGCTGCTATGGTGCCTCCAGGTGGTCAGCATCTGCCAGCAGCTCTGCTTGGGTTGTGGAGGTATAATACAATATCATTTGCATCCCACCTAATTGGCTTTCAGCCCTCAGAGAGCTTTATACCTACATACCTGCCCACAATTGTAAAGCTGAGTTTGAACCAAATCATTACATCTTCCCTAAAAATTCAGATGTGGGCTCATTTCAGTATTAATTTACAGCTCTAAAAAATTCCATTTTTTTTTAATGAACACAGTTATTCTATTAAGTTGAAAAAGGTGATGTGAACTGAACAAGAAACAACTTCCATGCAAACTGCTAAGTTACCAATTAGCTCCTTAAAACAACTGAACATCACACAGAGCCCTCAATGCACAGAGGCAGTTAATTAATTAACATTAGATGTGATTAATAATGAGTCTTGTTTAATAGTAAATATCTGCCTGCAATGCCTGCATGTCAGAACAAAAAGCCTTCAGAGAGCAGGCAACTATATTTATCCTGATTGTGTTTGGGATTTTAACATGTTTTGTGCAGGCTGACAAATGGCCTATTAATTATCTAATGTTGTCTGACAACAACAGCTTGATAAAGATGTATGTTTTTGAATTGCTGGATGAAAACTGCTGGAGAAGAGCCCCACAGGGCCCTTGCTGTCCTAAAACTGGGCTGCGAGCCATGACTACAGGCAAGACAAAGCCCTATCTCCTGCCACAGCCTTTGGAGATAAAATATGTCTTGGCATTAGGGACATTTTCAGAAAACTGCTTCTGCAATATCTGATTAGGAAAAGGAGGAGTATGTCTTTACTAAATTGGGGTTAAGGCATAATCAATATCATATATGGAGTGTCTGGCCTATTCTGCATAAACACAGGCACTTCATATTATTAAGGAGTCTATAATACAGAGGAAGCATATGGCAGGACATTGCAGCTCTCTCTATTCTTTTCACTTAGAACTTTATCTTCCAACCTGTTTGACAGCTGCTCCTAAGTGGTTTCACAGTGCCAAATTATTTTTATGATTGTTTGATGTTTTATTTTCCCATTTCAGTTAATGAGATAGGATCCCACAATGGTCATAATTCAGAGCTGTCAGAACTAAAAAGCATGCTTGTGGCAAGACAGCCTGATGGCAAACAAGGCTAAAAGCTGTGGATAATAAAAACTCTCTTATCTGAGTCTCCTCTGCCATCAAAACTTACTTTGGATCCTTCTTCCATGTGTGCTCACTTGTACTGTGACTTCTTTTTGGACAGGTAAACTATCAATCTTTGGGTAACATCACCCTTTTAATTTTGTGCAACCTTTCCTTGTAATGAAATGTGTAGGATACATAGGAAATGTTGAAATGTCTAAAGATATTGAGTGCTATATTATAATTAAAGGGCTTGCATCCTGTTTATCATGCCAAGAGGATAATTTGTCATATATGCTAAGAAGAAACTGTTCAACAAATGACCTTTAAGAGTCCCAGGAAATCTCATATCTGGCATCCCCAGGGATTTTAATGAAAACTTTCCAAAAGCTGCCAATTCAAATACTAACTTTTGGGAAGAGAACTGCTATCCTTATTTTATCCTAACATACTTTATAAGGGAAGCATGTAAAGAGAGTGAGATGTAAATAAACAGTCTTGGAAGTTACACCACAAGACTGAGATTTGGGGTTTATCTCTGACAAAAAGGTTCTGCCTTACCTTGCCATTTCATTGCCAATTACCTCAGTTTCTCTAGTTAGAAAATAACAAATACATTATTGTCCATCTTGGGCAGTTCTTCCACAGCCTTGCTCAGGAATGCTCTGGGCAACTCTGCTGTGCAGCTCAGATGTTATGACACCTCTACTTGTGAACTACCAGTTGATCAAAGAAAAAGCCTGTTTTCCTTCATAATCACAAAAACTGTGTCACATATGGCTTAGGGGAGCATCAAGAATAAAACATTTGAATTTGCAGCAATTTTATTAGTCCATTTAATACACATCAAATGCAAAGACAGGTTTTCCCATAGAGAGCAACTGAAGACACAACAGAAATCACAGAATGGTTTTGGTGGGAAGGTACTTTAAAGATCATCTACTCCTAACACCCCTGCCATGGGCAGGGACACCTTCCATGAGACCAGGTTGCTCAAAGGCCATCCAACCTGGCCTTGAGCACTTTCAAGGATGGGGCATCCACAGTTTCTCTGGGCAACCTGTGCCATCATCTCACCTCACAGTAAATAATTTCTTCCTATCTAATCTAAATCTACCTCTTTCAGCTTGAAACCACTATCCCTTGTCATGTCACTACATGTAAGAAGTCCCTCTCCAGCAGCTGGGTTCAACAGCAATACAACATGAGATGTGTGATTCCAGACCTGAGTGCTGGGTGATCCCACCCCATCTCTGGCAGTGACCAGCACCATCTTCCTCAAAGGAAGAAGCAGCTGATTCAGGGGGAACTAGAAGTTGTGGGACAATACATATTCCACATTAGTTAGCACTCAAAGCTCTAATATTTAAGTCCATGTCTGAACAAGTCTGCTGCTTTTTTTAATGTATTTTAAGTAAATTATTTACACTGTTCTAATACACATCTCAAGTGAGACAACTGGATACACTTAATCTCAGGCATTCCACTTAATAGGCCTTGTCACAGGTCTCACATGCAGTTACTTTGTGGTTGGAGCATGGCAAATCAAAATTGCTAGTTTTACATCTTCCATTTTTTAAGCCTTAATGTGGAAAAAAGGCCATAATGCTTTATGGGCTGCATACATCAAAATCCAAACACAAGAAAGTTGATTCAGCAATTGCCCTAGTCGGTTATATGCAAAGAGTGTAAGAAATGTTTCCCTTTGCATCATTTGCCCAGCCTACAGATCAGATCCTGGGGAGCTGCCAAAAAGTCATGAGAGCAAGTCTGGAGTTGGAGTACATAGGAGCAGATGAAAGCCTGTTGTGCTCCTGTTGTCCACACCCATTCTGGATTGCACTTGTGTCAAAGCACCACCTTGGGCAGAGACACCTTGACCTCAGGGAAGGAGGAGGGATAAGATCCCAGCACCATGCTTCCACCACCCTGGGGCTCCCTGCACCCCAGGGAAGGACTGCAGATAACCAGCACAGGCAGCCCCAGGGCAGCCTTAAGCTGGCAGAGCACCAGATTCCTCCCAGGGTTGGAAGGACAGCAATATCACTTTATTTTCACATTCCTGAGGTCACTGGCTTGTCATTCTAGGCAATCTTCACTATCCAGGTTTTGAAGTTTATCAAATAGTAGACCCAAAATTCCCTTGGCTCTGGGGGTCTTGCCCCAAAGGATCCCAAGTCAACAAGACTCTCCATAAACTTTCCTTCTGGGTCTACAGCATTTTCTCTCACCACTTTTGTCTCTAGATCAGTACAAAGTGTATTGATACTGATTTGGGATGTGGTGGAGAGGAAGGGAAGGAAGAAGAGGGATATCTCAATGTGGACAGCATAGGGAAAATTTGATCCAGCTTTGCAAAGTTCAGGTACTCCTTTTTTCAGTCACAAGGAAAGAAAATTGATGATGCCACAAGTTTAGTGCTAATTGATTTATTACCTGCCTAAGCAAATCCTGGGCAATGCAATGGCAGGCTTAGACTTAAAGCAAATGATTTACAAGATAATGTTTGACTCTGGGAAAGGGTAATCAGATCCAGATACAATGGATGATAGGATAATTGAGAAGAAATAAAAGAGGATAAATTGCCATGTGCTAATGAGCTTACAGGCCCTAATGGGGAGGACATCAGTTTTAACACTCAGGTTATGAGCTAGGAGCAAGATTTTTTTTCTTCAACAGCTAAAGATGTAGTGCTGAAACAAACCAAGATTAATGGTGTCCCACTCACTCACTTAGCCATTCTTTACACCTCCGACAGCTTCTCGTGTTAAATGTATGGTTGTTTTTTAACCAAGTTTATCCAAAGCAGCTCACCTCAGTTGGAAGCCATATTACCTATTTCTAGGTGTAAGGCACATCTGTGTTTGGGGATGAATGATTCCAAACAGCATTTCTCCTCCTTCTTGCAGCACTGGCCACTTGATGAGTTTGCAATGTCTTTGCAGGTCTCTTTAGGATCATAGGAATATTCTCAAGCCTTTATACAGTCTCACTGCACTCAGGTTTTGAAGCAGTTGCCAGAGCAATGCTGTCTCACATCATGATTCATTTTTATATCTTTCTCTCCCTCCATCCCACATCACCACCTAGAACCAGGGACACTTTATTGGTATTTCTGATTACTGCTGTAGCCGTCTAAATTTTTCAGCAGGATGGGGGTCTCTCCAGCCCTGATGTAGAAATGCACTATATATGAATGGTGCTAGCCACAGAGTAATAAAAAGACAGTGCCGTGTGCTGTTATTGGTAAGGAATACAGAAATGAAGCACTTCCTTAGAGACCAAGCCCATATTCCAGTGCAAGGCTTCCAACAAATGAAGTTTAATATGATGAATTGTGGTACAGTTCCAGAATGAATACAACTCTCAAAAATGCAGCTCCACTGAAGCTTTTAAGTTATAATACACACAACATGTCCAATACTTGATTTTAAAGAGAAAGATTCCTAGTTATTATGCACAAAAGCAGCCATGGCCCTTCTGAGTTAAGATACAGAAAAGCTTTTCTGAAAAACAAGATACACTTCAGGCATGCACACAGTAATTATGAATCCTATGCAATCTTGGGGCAGGCAGCAGCTCAGGGAGAGCTACAGGGAAGGGAGGGGGAGTGTGGCAGCAGGGACATGCACAGTCCCGACCAGACCACAACCCACCAGCCACACCAGGAAGCAGCACCCCAACAGGCAGCGTGTGGGCAGGCAGGGGAGCAGAGAACAGTCTGCCCACACCAGGGAATTGTGCTCCAAAGAGCAGCTTCAAGCTCCACTCCTTAAATAAGCTTGTGAGTTTTCATCGTCCTGACCCAGATTTTAACATTCACTTTAGAATTAGAAACAGATCATAAAAACAAATTGGGAAACACAAGAGTTTGATGCTGGTATTGTTAGTTGAGGCACAGAAGGGAAACATACTTCCCCCCACCACCACCTGCCAAGTGAACCGACTAAAATTGAAAACCTGGATCATAAATACTTCGAAATGAAGGTGCATCTGGCACTGGATACGAGTGTAATGGTGCCTGTCCCTCTGTAAGGAGAGATGCAGTATCAAACTGGTTGAGGCACTGCTGCCAGAAATGGGCTTGTACCAGAGATCATCCCTCTCTCGCTCCCCATCCTAGCAAGTATCCCCTGGAGCTAAGCTATTGCCCAATAGAAGACAGAATGATTTAATGTCAAAGTAAATAAGATTTTCCTAGTTGCTTCCACCAAAAAGTCTCTGGTCAAGTTGTAAAACAAAAAAGAATAACTAAAAAGAAAATATTTAATAAATGTATTAAATGTCTTAACATATTACAAGTCTTAACAGATTAGCATGTTCATTCAAGGAAAGCAGCCTGGAGTGGCAAACTTGAAATGGTTGCAATTAGTCTGAGAATTGTTCTACTTGAAGCAACTTGCCTTTTCTGTTTGAAAGGAACACACAGTGTGAGGTTGCCATTCTGGGATCAGGCACTTACTGTACAAGGAAACAGGATGTGATAGGTGTGACTCAAATAATTGTCTCTATTCACTCTTACAGAGAAAATATGGATTTAATATGCTGGGAAAATAATGTTGACTGAATATTGAAGAGATTGCTTGTTTGTCCATAAGCACTGGTGGTGGTTCTAGTCTTATCTATCTTTGCAGCTCCAAGAGAGACCCACAGCAGCCCCCACTTTCACAACTATGAGAGTTTTTCCATTGACATGAGCAGAAAACAGCACTAAATCCCAGTGACCTGTGTATGCAAAATCTCTTCCTTCTGCTGAACCTTCCAAAATTGATCCACCATCAAAATTAATGTTAGGCAAAAAATAAAACAGTCTTGGCTCTTTTGATCTGCCAACTTCAAGCCTCAGGTTGTCCATTGCACTGGTGCATGGGTTGTACTGATGCCCCACTTCCCAATTCAGCCCTTGCATCCAAAACCCTCTCCAGCATCAAATGCATTTCCTGTATCACCATGTGTATCCAACAAATCTGCAGCATGTTGCAAGAAGTCTGAACTCAGCTGCACACACACACACCACTTGGGAAATTCACTGATACTCCATGTTGTCAGCCTTGTTCCCTCCAAAGACGTGTTGCTTCTCCCTTCATTGCTGAGAACACAACATCTCTGGTCAGAGATGGAGAGAAACTGACCTACCAGGGCATCTCACACCTGAGAAAGCAGGAGCAGGAGCCTTTGTCCATCAACAAGGCATTACTGAAGATACAACAGGTCCTTTCTAAATACTGTAATTTGTATGGTCTTGGCCTTGTATTTCATCTCACCTAGATATTGTATTATATTATTCTGTTCCTTAAACATTATTTTGGTTTTGGGTTGGTTTGGGTTTTTTCATTTTAACATTACTCCACATCGCAACTAATTTCTCAGCCTGCAACCACCATTTTGGTGATAAAGACAGAAGTTTAGCAGAAAGTATGCATCATTATTCTCCTCTAACAAATTTTTCTGGTGCAAAACCTTCTATTTACTCAAAACCTTTCTTCCAAGTCCTTCAAAACTCCTATCTGCCTCCCTGGTACATGCAAAATATCCTTACATTCCTCAAGCAATAAGGTTATATTTTGGGAGACTCCACCTCCCATAGCCACTGCTGATGTGTTGCCCAACAGCAATCTCTGGAAGTATGGCTACACCTTCCCTCCCTCTGACCAGGGCAGCATCCCCACACACAAGGACTGGAGAAAACTTCTCTGCTGTAAGAGCATTAAGATACCTGGCTTCCCGCAGCAACACAGGGCAGCTGCCATCCTTCCCACCACTCTGTGGCAGGAAATATTTTATTCTCCCTCAGCTGTGCCAACATTTTCTGAGTGCCTTGGCTCAGTAAAAGCAGACTGGTTGACCCTATGTTTGGCACATGCACAAGGATCCACAAGCAGGCTCACACACAGGGTGGGCACATCCCTGTTTGTGCACCCATCTCGACCCTGATGTGACCAGCACCTGCCCTGGCTGCACAGGAGTGTGGGTGAGCACAGGGAGGGGCATGAAGAGAAGCCCAGAAGAAAAACCCCAGCACACAGACCAGTTACATGGATAAAACACAGCAAGCTACTCCCCCAGCCACAGCATGACACCAGTGCAGGCACCTGGGAGTGTCGTGGCTTGGGATTCTTGGCCAACACACTGGAAGATGGATGGGGGAAACAAAGATTCACATCTCTACCTGATTAGCTTTCCCATGGAACAGTTTCTAACTCTGGCATTCTTGAAAACTGCCTCTTACCTGCTCAGTGCCTCAGTTTCCCACCTGTGTGAAAGGGTAATATTTATTGCCCTATTTTATCCCAATTTATCAATTCAGACCATGCACATTTCAAGTCAATGACTACTATACATGCAGGGGAACCGGCAAAACTCATCCTGATCTCACAGCCATCATACAGTAACTAGCATACCAGAAATGATAAAAAGGTCAACACTTTCTACCTCCCCTAGATATCTTTTTTCCAAACTCATCTTGCTAGCCCTCCAGATTTAGAGTTACTACCAGAAAAGTCATTTACAATACACAGACTTTAAATACAGATGAGCCTTCTTTTGATTTCTGAAAGCAAGAATCTAAAACCCAGATGTTAAATATGAATCAAACTTTTTCTGAGGATGGAGATTAGAGAACAACTTTCATTAGAGGTGTTATCTCATATGTCAGTGATTTCAGCTTGATGTCACTAGAAACAACTTAGATGCAACACTGAGAATCTGAATGAACTGCAGAAACATCAGCTCAGCCTTAGCCCTGGGTGCAGAGACCCAGCTGCTGGGCTACAGCCAGCAGGTAAAACTCAGAAAGGGGAAATACACACAGGGAAAAAATTATAGTAGTGTACAGCATGGATAAGCCATCCAGAGATATTGGTAATTTCAAATAGGTACTTCTCAGAGGAGCTGTACTGCACACCTTTGACCTTTAACTGGAGTGCTCAAACATTGCATGTAATGATGACTACCAATGAAAGTCCTATGCTGTGCTTGGCTGCACTTTCTATATGAGTGCCAGCAGTAAGATAAATGATAAACTGGTTCACTGGAGTACTAGTGGTTTGGGGGCTATTGATTTTTGGTCCATTCTCTTTAAAAGTGAGATCTAAAAAGTTGACAGAGGGTCATTAATTTCATCATATACTTGTCGTCTCATCCATAACCAATCCAGGGGCTGAGTGCGCTTGTCACTCTCTGTTTGCACTTTATTTGTTTAGGTTTTCTTTGTGATTCTACATTTTCCCCCTTTATTTCAGTTTTGTTTTGGTTTTGCTGCTTTTATTTCTTTTTTCCTCCAAATGAGCTCCTTGCTTTGGACTTCCGCTGCAAAAAATTCTGGACAAATATATATTTATATTATGGGTAAATTCAGTGACATTATCAAGTCTGTGCTAAGACAGGAAGTCACCTCTGTTTAGTGCTATTCATTTTAAAATGAAAACAGATTTCTACAAAATTAATCAACCTTAATTGTGCAACCTGAAAGATTTTGATTGAATAAACACTTGTCTGAAGACTTCAGGGTCTTGTATGAGGAAACATTAAGGGAAGAGTTGGGGAACTTTTCCCTTATGAAATTCCATAGGTCCATGAGTGTTCTCAGGTGGTAGGGAAAAGACCAAAGTTAAATAAATGTATTACCCTAATTAGCAAACTTCCCTTTCTGTGGTTCTGATTAAGCCCTTGATTACTTTTGCAATGAATTAAGAAAATATTTTACCAATTCTTGCTATGAACTTAAGTTGGAAAAACATTTTTAGGTAATCGTGTCATCTGTTTCCCAATACCAAGTTCATCTGCACTGTCTTTTTATGGGAACCCAACAGAAAAAATCATGTAGAAAGTAAAAGAAAACATGATTAAATATTACAGATGGTAGAAAAATCCAGTATTACTGATATCACAACCTGCCAGTAAATCTCTTTTTTTATAGGTAAAGAAACACATTTCTACTTTAAAGTGGGTTTTTATATACCCTTGAGTCCCCAACTAGCTAAACTACCAAGGGAGCTCTACATGATTTAGAAGTTAATCCTTCAAATGGCTAACAATTGAATGCCTCAGCTGTTTGCAGTTTCCTACTGCTGGCTAATTTCATTTTTGTTTCATGTGTTCAGTGGCAAGCTTTCATTGTTCAGAGCCCTGACACTGAGGTTGTAAGTGTAGTTAATTTAGTTAAAATGAGGCTGGGAACATTCATGCCATGTTCAGCTCATGATGACTAGACCTTCTAGAGGTTGAAGAAAATATGCCTGGAGAACAAACAAGAATATAAAAGAAAAAAGTAAGAGAAAGCAGACAAGAGATTATTCAAATTTACTAAAGTCATGAGCACTAGGCAGCCTTCTAAAGAAATAAAATTAAAAGGATTTGGAGGAAAGAAAAACCCTAGCCATTTAAGATTACTGCTTTGAGGGCAAAAAATCTTGAATGTGTTGAAATATTGAATCATCAACAGTTTTAACAGTGGGTTGGGCTTTCTGAACATTGTGCTGAGCCTACCTTTATCAGCTCCTTCTCTTGCACCAACAGCAAAATCCCATCAACCTCCTCCCTTTTCCAGACCCCATTTTGTTTGTATGGCACTTACACAAGTCAGAAGGCTCCCATGTGATTAAAAATGTCACTTTTAACAATCGGTGCATCATTCCCTACCTTTCATGCTGGGAAACACAGATGGAGCTAAGATGTTCTTCAGCAGAGTATTTAAGCAGAGACCCAACACCAACAAGTGGGACTCACCTAAATGGCATGAATCTCTTCCCTCCCCCAAAAAAAAAAATTCAAAACACTTGACTGACTTGGCACCAATGGCTGCATCTGTTCAGCTAGTGACCACTTTTCCCATTCACATCCCCAGATATATAGCACAATATGGGCTGAACTTCACCCTGCCAGCACCTCCCCTCAGCAGAGGGTTTGTTCCCCAAGGGATGCTGGGTGACAAGATTCAAAAGGCTTGTGTCCAGGCTGCAAAGGGTGCCACATGCTGAAGGCTCAGCAGCTCTGGCACTTTCTCACTGCAGTTCCCAACTCGAGCAAGCAGCTCCTTAAAATCCTAATTATATTCTTGATTAATAGATATTATAGCACAGCTCCTGTTTGCCTGTAATTACATTTGACACAGAGATACAAATCAGCAGTTTAGCTTGCTGGAATGGGATTCATAGGATTGCATAGGATTATGGACATATACATTTTTATTAAAGCTCTATCGGTTTCTCTTTAGCATTCATCAAATCTCTCCCTTTATACTGAGACAAATATATCTTTTTTTTCAGAGAGTCATTAATTTTGGAGTTTGAGAGAAATGAAATAGACGAAGTGGGTAATTTTTCACACTTAGAACAATTTCCCTATGATATTATGACTTTTTCTTACACTGCTCTAGGAGATTAATATGGCTGTTATTTTCTCCACTAATTGGCTTTACAGATAGACATGGAAGATAGCACCTGATAAAGCCAAACAAGAGAGAAAAATGTTAACAGCACTAAGCTGTCCTGTAACAAGGGGGTCTATTCATTAAGAAGCAATCTATTAGGGAAGGTTTGTTTTTTTAAAAACAGATTTTTTTTTTAAGCAGAGCATACATCAAAAACCAAAAGTGTGTTCTACATGGTTCTCCTGTTCCCTAAAGCACTCCAACTCTTCACATGGAAGGTTTCCACATGCTGCCCATTTGAACATTAGCCACCAGCATGAGAAAACTCATGGTTTCCTTTCCAAGTCATCAAGTCCTCCTGCAGCATACCAGCCTCCATGCAAGGTTTTTTTTATATGTAACCACACACAACTGGGTTAATAACTTCCCCCAATCACTCTTCTTTCCATATCCCAGCATGACAGTAGGACCAGTCTCCACACTCCAGTTGGAAAGTACATATCATGAGGAGAAACTGATGTTCAGCACCAGGTACATGTGGGTCCCCACTTGGACCCAGACCCCTTTAGGAGCTCCAGAAGTAGGAAAACTGAACTACTCTAACTACTGCAATATCAACTAATTAATAGCCTTGCACAGAAAAAGCAGTCCTCACTGGCATAGGAACAACCTATTTCCCTGTTTACACTGGGATGCAAAAAAGCTCTCCATGTGATACCCAGAGCCCAGATCACTCTGGCCTCCACACTAGGGGCACAAAGCAGCATCTGAACTTTTCTATCATTTCACAGTCTTTTTATGTTGCTGCTACACAAGACAGTAAAAATAATTTTTATTCTAATGTGAACAAGACTTTTGTCTTATTAAAGGATCTCTGAGACATGTCATGACATGCAGTAGAGGCTGGTTTTTTCTACATATTTTACTAGTTATTGGACTATGCAGCTATATCTAAAAGCTATCAATACCCCTGATAATCACCTTTCAGCATTGCTATCCTTCTCACCAGAATTAGACTTTACCAAATAGCAACAGCTATCCAGGACCTTGCAAAGAGCCTCCCACTGAAAGTGAAGTAATCCATCCCAACACCATGTGTAATTTGGATTCTTACCCAAGCAAACCAGCCCAGAACAGAGACAGTAATCAGCAGCTTCCCAGAAATGCACTCTTACAGACATCTCATATCACTACCTGGTTCCCAGGAAACTACTGTCTCCACCTTTAATCTGAAGTTATCCTAAAAAGTCATTTTAAAAGTTCAGCTGACCTATATAATACACAAAGATGCCACTCATTCCTCTCAGTGAAATGAACTTACTGCTAATTTCAATAGTTTAGGCTGTTTTACAATGCAATCAGCATTAGAAACAGGCTTGATAAATAACAAATCCATTTAAACTCAGAAGTATCTAGCCAGCATGAACCCATCAAGTGCAGAGGGAACACAACCAGCATCTAAAATCTCTGCTATCAGATCAGAGAGGGGCTCTCAAACCACAGGCAGTTTCCCATCTAAAATAAAAAGCAGCAGCATATGATTAGTATAAGCCCTCCCCTTAAATCCAATTATTTATTTCAAAGCTGCAAAGTGTGGAGAAAATTGACTACACCTGAACTACTAAAGCACTAGTCAGCAGCACATTTGTGGTTACAGATCAACACTTACAAATATGACCCACTTGGCACTTTAATGACAGCACCCAGACATCATACCACAGCACTGTTTCATTAACAGCTCAGAGAGGGAAATATCTTTTATTAAGCCCATGCCACCAGTAATTCCCATGGCACAGATGCATCTCCTCCATACACAAACCAAGCTGACACATGGCAACTTACTTTGGGGAGGAGATGAACTCTTGATTCTCCAGGATATCATCTTCGCCAGTTAAACCAACACTTCTTTATTTAGCTTAAAATCCTTCCCGAAGTCCTACACTAAATATAAATCCTGAGCATGGTATTTAGAAGGGATATTAAAGGAACATTTCACACTAGGTGAAAGGCAAGAGGCTAATCACATAAACCGTATGCAGCTGCCATGTCGTTTAGCTCCAGCTCCTGCCTGGCCTTCAGGTTCTCCAACTTAAAGAGGGCAAGCACAGGTGCAAAGACCATCTTTGCATATGCTCCTTTTGGAACAAACCATTTTTCCACTAAGGCAGATAATGTCTGAAGTGTCCCCCAGGTACATTTTGTATTTGTAAGTATTATTGATACTTTAAAGGTCAAGATGGAGCAACTTAGATTTCCCCTGCAGTAAACTCTGAGGAAGTCTGACAACATTCTAAAGCAAGGGATTAAATTTCATAGGAACAGAATTCTCCCTCTTCAATTCACTCCATCATTATTACTTATCTTCCTAAACAAGTTTTCCACCATTTAAAATGATAATCAAATGCTACTGACAGGAACAAAATTAAAATAACCAGCTGACTATCAACTAATCTGCAGCCTGATTTTTTTTGCTCCTATCAAATGAGAAAGGCTTAGATGTTTGTGGAGGATAGGAGGAGTCCAGGTATCCAGAATAGATGAAAGAATTCAATATTTAAGCACACAATTTTTAATATCATTTCTTGCTCTGTAGGTACTTTGATATTATAAAATACTGAAAGTCACCTTAAGAAAAAACTGTTCTCAGTTACACAGGCACAATTCCCACCCATCCCACTTAACATATTAAGTGTGCCACTCCAATAACAGTGAAGATCATTGTTTTTTTTACCAAACCTGGGAATGCAGCAAGGGCAGCAGAGTAAAATTTTTCCCTCCTGCTGTATCCTTCTCAAACACTTGCCCCTCATCAGGTATGAGGTTTACACATCAAATTTAAACACAGGCTTTCCCCTCAGAGACACTCAGATTAAGAGCTTGTACTTAGCTCACTTTAAGATGAACATTAAAAAAAAAAAAGCACTAAAGAAATTTGAAGACATGTAAAGGCATTTTCTTTAAAGACATTCTAAGAAAAATTGAAAAAATTGCCATCAAAGTTGCTCTATCCCTGTTTTGTCAACAACACTGGTTTCAGAGCAGCACAGCACACGGCACAGTCCAGTTCCCATTTTGATATTAAGGGGAAAGGGAAAGATTTTTTTAAAGTTGCATAAATCATAGAAGGAGAAGCTAAAAAATTGTTGCACTCCTAAAGTTACAGGATGACATAAAACAAGCTTAAATGAAATTTAAAACTTTTGCACAAAAATTATCTGAAGCATTTAGACAAAATAAAATAAGCAGAACAACCTACCCACTTGAGAAGCAGAGAAGGTGCTTCAACCTCCACCCAGCAATGCAGACACTGGCCAAGAACTCCTAAGCCCCCACAGCCAATTTTATATCTGCTTTTCACAGGTGACTCTAACGAGCTCTGTAATGTGAACACCTGCAAACTCCAATTCCAATGAGCAGGCTGAGCCTTCATGCAGCAGGCAGGGAGAACAGCACAGGCAGCACTGAATTCAATGCCCAAGTATATAGAAAATATGTATTAAAATGGTATATTAACATTAAGTGTACCCCAAAGATAACCAGACTCAAAGCTCAGAGATAGACTGAAAGAAACACACACATGTAGCCCAAACCAAATGGCCTTATAACAAGCCAGTTTCTGAAATTTCTCCAACCTTCTGTCCTTCTGCAGGTGGCTGTGAGCAGGTTAGTCAATAATTGCTGAGGGGAGCTTCCCAGCATGACCCACCCCACCATGGAATGATCATAGCTACCTGATGCCCACCCAGGGAAATGTCTCCTCCATTAGAGTATTGGCCAACAATCAAGGAATTGAAGGTTACTCTTATCCAAATGAGAGTGGAGCTGGGCCCTTTGCCGGTCACTCCTTCGGCTGTCAGAGCCACTAACATGAACGCTTCCTGTGTCGCTGCAAGTGACACTTCTGGCTGCTTCAAAGGAACAGATAATTAACTCCATTTTGGAACAGATAATTAACTCCATTTTTTAAGCTTACAGTGGAAAGCTATTCCCATAAAGTTGAAAAAATGAGCCTTTTTTGTGTGTTTTTTTGTTTTGTTTTGTTTTTGTTTTTGGTGCCAGGAGCTTCTCTTCCTGGAACAGCATCTGTTGTATTCAGGGAGACCCATCATTTGTCTCTTGGAAATAAAAGGGATTATTTTAATCTCTCACACCTCTGCTCTGCCATGAGCTTCAGCAAGGTTTTTTCTTGCTGACATCAGTGGAAACAAGAAGAGCAGCAGCCCCCACGTTTCTTCTTGGGATTTCAGCCATAACACAAACCAATGCTAGCTGCTTTTCTAACCAGGGGGGAACAATGATTTCCTAATTAGAAAAAATCCAGCACTTTTTATGGCAAATGTGTATCTAGGAAGTCAAAATGTACAAATTAATATCACAGATATCAAAATACTGGACACAGAGGCATTGTTATTATACTTAAGGCTGCACCAATGTTTCTCTTTCAGTAGTTTACAACTTGGCTTAAAATTTTATTCCTGGCTGAAAACTGGCATAAAATTTGAAAATTTGAGAAAAAACAGTAGGCAACTACAAAACTATAAAAAGTAGGGAAATATTAAACATCCTTTTTACCGTAAAGATAATATTTTTATATGGAAGATGAAAGGGATTTTTAAAAGATGTGGTATTCCAGTCAATGCTCTATTGTGGGAAAAAATGTTCTTCTTTGCCTTGTCTTCCCACAAGATTGCTGAAAAACTCAACACATTTTTAGCAGAAGCTTTTGAAGACAAAAGAGAAATTTGGGCCCACATTTCAAAATGTTGTGCCTTATTTTCACTTACATTTATCAGAGCAGCATTTGCTTACAGCAAAAGAAGCAGTACAAATAAATATGTGTCCAAATGATTCTTTTTTATATACTATTGATGCAACTACATCTTGATTAAGTCTATATAATCTTGCAGAAATTCCTTTTGGAGTGATACTAACTAAGCTATAGAAACAAACAGAAGAAGGACTGAAATGCAGCCTGGAATTAAGACATTAAATTCTACGGGAGAAATCTAGGTTTTCTTTCTAGATAAGGCAAGGCAAAAAAGAATAGGTCTACTCTACCTAGACTTCAGTAGAAGTGATGCACTGAAATTGTTGGATAACATGATAAAGATGGAGATTTGTGCAAAAAGATTGTTTGGGTTGGTAGAACGCTAGCTAAGAGGAGATGGCTGTGAAAGGAGAAATATCCCACTGCAGGTGGCAGCAGGGATTTTGGCAGGAAAAGCAGGAATCAGGCTAATGACTGACAATAAAAAAGAGAGAGTCATCACCATTTGAGAAGAAGATGGGAGTATTATCCCAGACAAATCAGGTGACTTTGAGGCATGGAGTGGTGGGACTGGGATGAAATGACATGTGCTTGGGGATGAAACCAAGAAAACCTGCCCAAAAGTGGAAGCCCCAGAGCTGGAAACACCAGAGGAGGCAGGTCTCTTCCTTTGGCTGATCATACCAACCCTAAACAATTAATGGCATAATTTTATTACCTTCTTGGATGCCTAAGGATCATGTTTCCAGACAGAGAATTCACCTCACTGCATCTGGCACTGTTAAAAAATGTTTCAAATAATGAAAGACACAATTCTGGTCATTCTTGTTCAAAAAGCATGAATTGAAGCTGGAGCATGAGGAAGGACTGCCAAAGCTACCAGTGAAGTGAGAACCAAGGAAGGGAAACTAAGGCATCCTTCCTGAGTCAGATCAGTAAACCTAAAATTAAGAGTAGACACATGTAGTCTCCACTTAACATCTCAGGAGAGTAAGCACCAGATAAGGAAGTTATTTATTACAAACAACAAGTTTTAGACCAAAACAACCCAGAAAGGACTGGCTATGGAATACCACAGGCTGGAAATCAAGCAGTTTCCAACCATCAGAGCAATTGTGTTCTGAATGAGTTGTTAAAGTTCCATAAAACTGTTTTGACTCCAACAATATGTATTTTCTGTATTTAAAACCAGAATGGATTAGAACAGCCTGGCTAAAGGGATACAGAGGAAGTCACCCTTCAACTTCCATTTGATTTCAATAAGAACCTGGTTCATGCTGTTAAAAATCTCATCCTGACAAAATAATTTTCCAACATTTGTGGACATCTTACAGGGCTTCCCAAACTGCTTTTCAG